>NC_092873.1:17880386-20280386 GCF_028372415.1 Notamacropus eugenii | reverse complement strand
GAGTATGTGGTTTACACACATGACCCACGGTACTGACTAGACTAACCTCGTGAGATTCCTGGAGGAGCCCTGTGCCCAGGAACCTCTTCAAGACTGGGGCAGGCTAAGTAAACAGTAGCAACAGCAGCAGCGGTGGTGGTAGGGGCTAGTGGAAGTACACTAAGTCTCATCTGTAGCTTTTTTCTTCCTCTTTTCCCAGAAGTCATTGCTGGAAAAAATTTCCACTCATGACTTAGATTTAAATCCATTTTTCTTCTGCTTCCCCTGACTGACTAGAGAAGAGAGAGCGAAGGAGGAAGGGAAATTTAAGTCCAGTTGCAGCGTTGCTGAATCTGTGATCGTTAGCATTCTTCTTTTCCTGCTTTTCAGGTTATCAGGTTATGGTAATAAAACACGTGGCCATTAAGAGTGAATTACTGAATCTTATGACTTACGGTGATTGAATCTGAGGTGGGGCGTCTGGGAAAAATGGGAACTTGAGTTAATTAAATAATTTGACTGTTTTTTTTTTTTAAATTTCTGACTATATTCTAGAATATACATATTAGACTGCTTTTGAATCCTGAAAGAAAATCAATATGGAAAGGAGTCTGGAAGTGTTGCAGTTATCTCCAGGTACATTTTTTGGCTCTGCTTCTAACCTGGCCTCAGTGATATGCCCTGTATTCACAGACACACAGACACATAGACACACACACACAGACACACACAGACACACACACACAGACACACAGACACACACACACACACAGACACACACACACACACACACACACACACATACACACGGTTTCCCTTGTTTAATTGACTAGACTCTCTAGCTTCCTTCAGGGCTCAGCTCCAGCATTACCCGCTATGTGGGGCCTCTTTCCCTGACTCTTCCAGGTGCCAGTGTCCCCCGCTCTCCAAACAATCACTTTGTATTGATTGTGTTTATGTTTCATATTTATTTCTACGTACACATGCTGTCCTCATTCAAATGTAAACTTCTTGAGAACAGGGACTGTTGTATTCTCCATGTCCCCAGCACACAGCATGGTGTCTGAAACTTAGTAGACACCTAATAAATGCTTGTTGAATAAATGAATGACCTGAATGGGTGTGTAGATTAGGAGACAATCAATCAATCAGTGAACGTGTAGTAAGCTCCTGCTGTGTGCCGAGAAGCATTGCCAGGAAGATGGCAGAAGGCTCAGAATCCCCAGGTAATGGTGTTCCGGTATGTATGTATCCCAGCCTGGCTGAACCATGCTCAAATGAAGAAGGGTAATAGACAATCCTTGTTCTCAAGGAGACAGTCAGGGAAGGGAATGGAAATGACCATGTGGCCCTAGTCCTTTCCTATTTCCTCACAACAAATCGAGATCCAGATTTTGGTGACGATGTCTCTTTAGAAATGCCCATCTCGGCATCCTAGAATTGCATTTGCTGAGAGCTGGAAGGTAACTCAGGGGCCACACAGTCCAAGCCCTTTTCAGGCTAGGAATTTCCTCTATGACATTTCTGACAAGGGGTCACTTGGCTTGGGTTGGAGATCCCCATGCCCCCTGCCCCCCAACAGAGGCAGCCCTCTTGAGACAACTCTCATGTGAGGAAGTTTTACTGACATTGAACCTGTGTCTATTTGCAGCTTTCACTCATTATGCGTATTTCTGACCAAGCCCTCTCTTCTCCAGGACAGCCCTTCCAATTCTTGAGGATGGTCATTGTGTTCCTCCTGAGACCTCTTATCCAGGCCAGACACCTCCATTCCTTTGTTGTTGCTTAGTTGTTGTTCAGTTGTGTCAGGCTCTTTGTGACCCCGTTTGGGGTTTTCTTGGCAGATATACTAGGCTGCTTTGCCATTTCCTCCTGCAGCTCATTTTACAGATGAGGAAACTGAGGCAAAAAGGGTGAAGTGACTTACCCAGGGTCTCACAGCTAGCTGGGCAGTGTCTGGGACTGGATTTGAACACAGGAAGATGAGTCTGACTCCAGGCCTTGTAGCACCACCTAGCGTCCCAGTTACTTTAGCCAGTCCTGATAAGGCATGGAGTCCAGGCTTTTCACCTCCTCCTTTGGACACATCATAGTTTATCAACATCTGTCCTAACCAGAACTGAACACCTAGATGCTCCAGTCATGGCCTGCCCAGAACGGAGACCAGGCCTCTTGATGTGTTTTTTTCTAGGGAGGGATGGAGCAGTAGCAGTCTGTCTGCCAGTGAAAGGAGTGGCACTGTTAGGATGAATGTGGCATTCTCCTCAAGGTGCAGGATGGAGAGCCAATGGTCGAGCGGGGGGTAGGGGTGGGGTTGGGTTTGTGTGTGTGTCACCTATGGTGTAGGAAGGGGGCTAACCTAGCAGCCCAGGCAATAACAGGGCTAAGAGGGAGGTTATAGTGATTCTGCAAATCTAGCAGAGCCTTTGTTTGAATGACAGGAGGCAAATCTTTTCAAATGCAGCCTGAGGGTGAGGCCCCCAGGAATTTCTGAAAAGATGGTGAAGACATTTGTTTAGAAATTCTAAAAATCTTGGTTGTGGCTTCCCTGAGATTCTGACCTTTGGTGGAAGCAGAAATCAAAGTCCTGTTGGATGTATTACTAGAGAAGAAGATGCCCAGAAGATGTCAATTTATGGGCACTTAATGAATAAGTTCACCGGGGTATGGAATGGGGCCCAGAATCTGGCAGAAGGCTCAGAATCCCAGTTAACTACTCTGTGGGTCTGCCAGCCCCCCCTGAACTAGGCTTAGAAAGAAATGAGAGTACTTGTGCCCTGAGGACAGAGCCCCATCCATATGTGTCCAGCTGACTGGAGGTCAATGGGGCAGTTCTGGACTGCCCTCTGAAGAGAGAACAAAGAAGCTAGGGCTGCTGTGTTTCAGGTAGATGCCACCAATCTTCCCTCTAAGTCAAGGAGGTGATAGATGTGGGGGAGGAAGCTGAGGGATTGGCAGCCTTGAGGTTGGCAGGTTTAGAGCCTCAGAGACTAGGACAATCTGGGATCTGCTCTGTCAAAGCACCCACCTTTGCCAACGCACTTGCTTTTTTTTTTTTTAATGTTTATTTATTTATTTATTTTTAGTTTTCAACATTCATTTCCCCAAAATTTTGAGTTCCAAATTTTCTCCCCATCTCTTCCCTCCCCCACCCCAAAACACCATGCATTCTGATTACCCCTTCCCTCAATCTACCTTCCCTTTTATCACACCCCTCCCTTCTCTTATCCCCATCTTCTCTCTCATAGGGCAAGATAGATTTCTATACCCCATTGCCTGTTTTTCTTATTTCCCAGTTGTATGCAAAAACAATTCTCAATATTTGTTCCTAAAACTTTGAGTTCCAACTTCTCTCCCTTCCTCCCTCCCCACCCATACCCACTGAGAAGGCAAGCAATTCAATATAGGCTATGTATGTGTAGCTTTGCAAAAGACTTCCATGATAGTCATGTTGTGTAAGACTAACTATATTTCCCTCCGTCCTATTCTGCCCCCCATTTATTCTATTCTCTCTTTTGACCTTGTCCCTTCCCAAGTGTTTACTTCTAATTACTCCCTCCCCCTGCCTTTGCCCTCCCTTCTATCATCCCCCCACCTTACTTATCCCCTTCTCCCCTACTTTCCTGTAGTTCATACCAAATTGAGTGAGCGTGTTATTCCCCCCTTAAGCCAAATGTGATGAGAATAAGTTTCACTTTTTCCCTCTCACCTCCTCCCTTTTCTCCTCCACTGAAAAAACTTTTTCTTGCCTCTTTTATGAGAGATAATTTGCCCCATTCCATTTTCCCTTTCTCCTCCCAATATATTCCTCTCTCACTCCTTAATTTTATTTTTTTAGATATGATCCATTCCTATTCAACTCAGCTTGTGCTCTGTCTACATGTGTGTGTGTGCATGTATAATCCCTCCAACTACCCAGATACTGAGAAAAGTTTCAAGAGTTACAAATATTATCTTTCCATGTAGCAATGTAAACCTTTCAACTTTAGAAAGTCCCATCTGATTTCTCTTTCCTGTTTCCTTTTCATGCTTCTCTTGATTCTTGTGTTTGAAAGTCAAATTTTCTATTCAGCTCTGGTCTTTTCATCAAGAATGCTTGAAAGTCTTCTATTTCATTGAATGATCACTTTTTCCCCTGAAGTATTACACTCAGTTTTGCTGGGTAGGTGATTCTTGGTTTTAATCCTAGTTCCTTTGACTTCTGGAATATCATATTCCAAGCCCTTTGATCCCTTAATGTAGAAGCTGCTAGATCTTGTATTATCCTGATTGTATTTCCACAATACTCGAATTGTTTCTTTCTAGTTGCATGCAATATTTTCTCTTTGACCTGGGAACTCTGGAATTTGTCCACAATGTTCCTAGGAGTTTCTCTTTTCAGCTCTCTTTCAAGAGGTGATCAGTGGATGCTTTCAATATTTCTTTTGCCCTCTAGTTCTAGAATATCAGGGCAGTTTTCCTTGATAATTTCATGAAAGATGATGTCTAGGCTCTTTTTCTCATCATGGCTTTCAGGTAGTCCCATAATTTTAAAATTGTCTCTCCTGGATCTATTTTCTAGGTCAGTCATTTTTCCAGTGAAAAATTTCACATTATCTTCTATTTTTTCATCTTTTTGGTTTTGTTATGTAATTTCTTAGTTTTTCATAAAATCATTAACTTCCATCTACTCCATTCTAATTTTTAAAGAGCTATTTTCTTCAGTGAGCTTTTGAACCTCCTTTCCCATTTGGCTAATTCTGCTTTTTTAAAGCATTCTTCTCCTCATTGGCTTTTTGGACCTCTTTTGCCAGTTGAGTTAGCCTATTTTTCAAGGTGTTATTTTCTTCAGCATTTTTTTGGGTCTCCTTTAACAAGCTGTTGAATGACTTTTCATGATTTTCTTGTGTCTCTCTCCTTTGTCTTCCCAATTTTTCCTCCCCCTCTCTTACTTGATTTTTAAAATCTTTTTTGAGCTCTTCCCTTGTCTGAGACCATTGCATATTTATTTTGGAGGTTTTGGATACAGAAGCCTTGACTTTTAGGTCTTCCTGTGATGGTAAGCATTGTTCTTCCTCATCCAAAAGGATGGAAAGAAAATACTTGTTCACCAAGAAAGTAGCCTTCTATAGTCTTCCCCCCCCTTTTTTTTGGCATTTTCCCAGTCACTTACTTGAGTTTTGAGTCCTTTGTCAAGAGGAGGGTGTTCTCTGGGGACCTGTAAGTTCTTAGCTCCTCCAAGGTGGAACAATCATGGGAGAGGAGTTTACTCCTCTCCTAGCCTGCACTCTGGTCTGGGAGCAACCAGAAGCACTCTGTTCTGCCCAGGATCTGCCAGCAGGGTTCTCTCTCCAGAATCACCCCGAGCTCTACTGCCAGCACTCTTCCACAACCCAGGAGAGCCATTCAGGGCTGAGATCCACATCAGCCACTAAATTCCCCCACGGTCTTTGAGTGGAGAGCTTCAAAATCAATGCTCCCGCTGTAATGGCTTCTTCTGGCAGGTCCAGACCACATTCCCTTCTCACTCAGGTGAAAGAGCTTTCTCACTGACCTTTGAAGCTGTCTTTGGCATTTGCAGGTTGAGCAGTCTGGGAACTTCTGCTGCCAGTGGTGCCCTGAAACCTGTTCCGGGTCCTGTCCCAGCTGCACTGTGCGGCCCATGCTGGATTGTGCTCTGCTCTGTGCCTGATGTGATAGACCTTTCCTGTTGGTCTTCCAGGCTGTCTTGGGCTGAAAATCTCTTTCACTCTGTCGTTTTGTTGCTTCTGCTGCTCTAGAATTTGTTTAAAGTCATTTTTTACAGGTATTTTATGGGTTATGGGGGGGAGCTTCTACAGGTCTGTCTTTCTACTTTACCCCCTTGGCTCCTGCCAACACACTTTCAAAAGTGCTGATGTGTTGTAGAAGTTCTGTCCTCCTCAGTTCTCCTTTGAAGAGAGCCTAGTGCCCAGGAAGTTTTGGCAGCCAGCTGCGTTTGGGGTGTTAAGGCTGGGCCCTGCTCTGGTCCCATGAAGACAGGAAAGATTTTGTTTTTGCCTTACCTGGCACAGGGTCTGGAACATGGCAGTCAATGACTATTTTCAATTGAATTAAATTGGGAGGAATGAGCCACAATCAATCCCTATCCTGGAGTCAGAAATAGTGACCAATGTATCTGTGCATCATCTGAATATTGATCAATCAATAATCAGTGGGTACCATGGCATAATGGGAGCTTCCTCCCAATACCCATGATTAGGATGCACTCCCCTCAATGATGCCTGGGCCTGTCCATGCCCCCACAACAGGAGATAAAGAAAGTATGGCTTCTAATACTGGCAAAAGAGGAAGTAAGTTCTGAATAATGGGTGGATTGATTTGTTTGCATTTCCTCAGGTTCTGCTACTTAGGGTATGAAAATAACTGAGAGGCTCGAAACCAATTGATGAGGTGGTCTATTGGCTGTAGCTCTTCTCCCTGGATAACCTCCCAAACTGCCTTACAGATGAGATCAGATGGACCCTGGAGTCAGTGGCAGAAACCGTGACCCATGATACCAGTCAGTGAAAGGGGGAATTGAACAACAGAGCTTGGCATGTCTGTTTTTGCTGGAAATTATTCCTGGGGAACACCAAAAACATTTACTCTACCAACCTCCACAGCACATAGTTTGGAGTTTTGTTTCAAGTTCTAGCTAGGATGGCTTCGTGTCTCTTGTCTGTGGGAGGTTGGGAGGAGGGGTGACTTCATAGGCAATGTGTCAGCAATGAGGCTCAGAGATATCACCTTTGCTAACACCCTGATCTGCCCTGGTTGCCAAGGAGTGGCCTGTGTAGCAGGTTTTTAAATATGCATTAGGGGAGACAGTATCCTTACCAACAGCTCTCTCCATAGATGAAATTCCGGGTATGAGACCAGTGGCCTCTTGTGATGCAGTCACACCTTTCCTTACCCTCCAGAGTCTCTTGTTAATCTCATCTTAGGTCATCTGTCAGTATAACTCCATCATCCATGTGTTCCATATGCTCTATACACATTGTCAAGAAGTCAAGAGAAAGGCCCCAGCACACTGGGAGGACTCCCAGTGGGATCTTATGGGAGACAGGAATGAGAATCACCAGAGACAGATGGCTGAGAATGGATGATGATTGACATCATTGGCAGCCATCCAGGCCATGCTTTCAATCTGTTTCCCCCTTTCCTCATCTATGCAACTTTCTGTCCAGGTGGTCTGTAGCATATTCCAGTGATGATACTGATTTGTTTCTACCTCTACAGATCACCACCCAAATGGTCTCTGCCCTGGTTCCAGGGTTTCCTTACATTCATTGAATATCACTTTAATATGTAATGCTACCCTCACTCTCCCTATGGTTCTCCATTTGAATAAGTTATAGCCTTGCAGTCATATTCCAGCCAGGGATTTCATCCCACCAGGTCTTACAGACGAGGGCAAGTTTAACATTCTTTGCTCACCTTGCTTGCTAGCCATGTCTAGTAATATTGGTGTACAGATGTCTGAGGCCATGGATTTTTTCTGGCTCCTTTGTTGGATCTCATCTGTTCATTTCTCCTGCTCTTCCTCTTTTTATGCTGTTGTTAGTCTCTGAGAATCCCAGATTAGCAAACACATGTGGCCAATCTTCTCTCTCTCCCCCATCCTTTTCAGTTTAAAACCTCTGGTCAGATATGCAAGATTTGAGGCAAATCCATTCTTAGTAGCCCCCATGAGATGCATTCCATCTCTATCCAGGGTCCCATCATTTTAACATTTTAAGCCATGATTCAGAAATTCAAACTCAATTCTCAGACACTATACTTAATAAGCTGCTAACTCCCCAGCTCTACTTTTTTTCTCTCTTTTTCTGCTGAAGCCTTTGATTTCTTCTGGAAGCAGTGAGGGTCTCACCCAGGTGTGTGTCATGTAAGGTCTTCACCTTTTTACCCAAGACTTCATAAACATTGTTTAGAAATGCTTTCTAAAATCCTTCTGGCAATATCACTGGGGCCCACATGAATCAACATATCCAGGCAGGTGTTGGCTGGTTTGACAAGTCTTGAAGTGGTCTGGTTCAAGCCCTGATTACCCAACCTGTGCAAACTTTTTGAGGATTTATTTCGCTGACAAAGAGCTGCCCTGTTCCCTCAATTACCACTGTTCATTGATTTTATCTTTAGCAAACAGTTTCTGGTTCCTCCCTCATCTAATGAAACCTGACATCCACTACCTCTAAGTCATAATTCTCCTCGGGTAGTGGAGCCATGTTGGACGTTGGGTCATGAAGTTCATGGGTTCAAATTTTACTTTGGACGTTTATTGAGCGACCATGGGCAAAAGACTTAGCATCTCCAAGGTACAGTTTCATTAACTGGGAAATAGAGATAGTGATGCCTGCTGTACCTTCCTCACAGGCTCAAGTAAACAAGTCTGCAATGCATTTTTCAGGGTCAGTAATAGTAATAATAATAAAATAAACATTGCTTCTGTCATTATCGTTTTTGGAGGACAAACAGCTTTCTCCTGCCCAGAGGGCCCTTTCCCATCCCTTCAAGAACAGCCTCACATCTTTTTCTCAGCTCCAAGGGTACGCTTGTCCTTCTCTCCCTCTTTACCCTCTGTCACATTCTTCTACCCTCCACCCTCCTGAGGTCACCTGGATCATCCCTTTGCCTTTAGAGATTCTCTTCCTTTATGTTTTCCCATCAAAGCCACTCTGTCTCTCTTTTTTAAAGGGCACTTTTCAGTCTCTCATTTTCTGGCTGGATCACTTTATTAAACCCACTAATCTCACCTATGGCCAAATTTGTTAAATGCCCCTTAAAGCTTTCACGATTGGTTGACTTCAGCATGCCTCCTTTCCCACCCCATTCAGTGATGTATCTGGTCTAGCCTTTCATTTAGATTTCTCAATGACTTCTCCATTTCAGGGGATCCTGGATTCAGAGCTTAGAGGTCATCTAGTCTAGTCTCTTCATGTTGTCTGCAGTTATCTGGGAGCGGAAATGATTTCCTCTCTCCCCAGCTTATGAACTGATTTTTAATCACAGAAAGTAAAAGGCAGATACCTCTCCTAGATCACTGCTTTGTCATGGTGGAGGGGCTTGTGTGGCTCAGTAAAACTATGAGCTATACCATGTAGAGTTACCCAAGAGGGACAGGTCATTGTGGAGAGTCCTGACAAGACGTGATCCCCTGGAGAGGGAAGTGACAAATCGCTCCAGTGTGTTTGCCAAGAAAACCTCATGGACAGCACTAAAATGATCAAAGAGATGAACCCAGAAGATGAGCCCCTTGTGTTGGAAGGTATCCAATACACTACAGGGGAAGAGCAGAGGACAACTACAAGGTGCTCCAGTACTAATGAGGCAGCTGGACCAAAGCCCAAAGAAAGCTCAGCTGTGGATGCATCTGGTGATGAAAGGAAAGTCTGATGCTGTAACGACTTTTAATATTGAGTAGGAACCTGGAATGTAAAATCTATGAACCAAGGCAAGCTGGCTGTGGTCAATCAGGAGATGGAAAAATTAGCCTCAAGGTCTTGAGTGTCAATGAAGTTAAATGGGTACAAATGGGTGAATTTAATTCAGGCTACCATAACATATGCTACTATGGAAGCAAGAGCCCCTTAGAAAAAATAGGGTAGTCTTTATGGTCAATTAAAGGGTGAGAAAAGCAGTACTGGGGTATAATCTCAAAAATGACAGAATGAGATCCGTTCCAGTCCAATGCAAACCATTTAACATCACAGTAATACAAGTCTATTCCCCAAACACTGATGCCAAAGAGACCATAGCTGATCAGTTGTATGAAGACCTACATTATCTTCTAGAAATAATAGAAAACAGATATCATATTTGTCATAGGAGATTAGAATACTAAAGTACAAAATCAAAAGATTATTAGAATAACAGAGTGTTGGAGTACCAAATGAAGTGGAGTATTGTCAAGATAAATTACTGGTCAGAGCAAACACTCTTCTTGAACAATCCAAAAGGTGACTCTACACACAGATATCACCAGATGTCTGGTCAATACAGAAATCAGACTGATTATATACTTTGCAGCCAAAGATGGAGAAGCCCTATACAGTCAGATCAAATAAGACGTGGAGCTTACTATGGCTCAGATCATGCACTTAATATTGCAAAATTCAGACTTAAATTGAAGAAAGTAGGAAAGCCATCAGACCATACAGGAATGACCTACATAACATCCCTTATGGATATGAAGTGGAGGTTGTGAATACATCTAAGAGATTTTATCTGGTAGATAAGAATGCCTGAAGAAATGTGGACAGAGGTTAGCAATACTGTGCAGAAGGCAGCAACAAAATATGTTCCAAAGAAAAATTAGAGCAAAGAAGCAAAATGACTGTCTGATGAGGCTTTACAAATAGCCGAGGAAAGAAAGAGAAAGAGAAGGAAGAAAGGGAAAGATATAGCCAGCTGAATGCACAGTTCCAGAGAATAACAATGGCAAGTAAGAAAGTTTTCTTAAAGGAGAAATGCAAAGAAATAAAAGAAAACAATAGAATGGGAAAGATGAGATCTCTTCAAGAAAAGTAGAGATATCAAGGAAAAGTTTCATGCAAAAATGCGCATTATAAAAGACAAAAAGGGTAGGGACTTAACTGAAGCAGAAGAGATTAAGAACAGGTATTAAGTATATACAGAAAAGCTATTCAAGAAAGATCTTAACATCACCAATAACTATAACGGGGTAGTTATTGATCTAGAACCAGACATCTGGGAGAATGAAGCCAACTGGACCTCCAGAAATATCACTAACAATAAGGCTAATGGAGGCAACAGAATTCCAGCTGAACCATTTAGAATCCTAAAAGATGTGGTTTCACTCTGCCAGCAAAACTTGGAAAACTCGACAGTGGATTGGAAAAAAATCAGTTTATGTTCCAGTCTTAAAGAAGGGCAATGCCAAGGAATGTTTAAAATGTCAAATAATTGCACTCATTTCACATGCCAGCAATGTTCTGCCTAAGATTCTGAAAGCTGGGCCTCGGTAATATATGAACCAAGAATTACCAGAAGAGCAGGCTGGTTTTTGAAGAGGTAGACGAACTAGAGACCAAATTGCCAACATTTGCTGGATTTGGAGAAAGCAAGGAGTTACAGAAAAACATCTACTTCTGCTTCATTGACTACACTAAAACCTTTGACTATGTGGGTCACAACAAAATGTAGCAAGTCCTCTAAGAGATGAGAGTAACAGATCATCTTACTTGTCTCCTGAGGGACCTACATTTGGGCCAAGAAGTAACAATTAGAACTGAACATGAAAAAACTGATTGATTTAAGATTGGAAAAGGAGTATGACAAGGCAGTATATTGTCACCTTGTTTATTTAACTTATATGCAGAGTACGTCCTGTGAAATGCCAGACTGGGTGAATCAAAAGCTGGAATTAAGGTTGTCAAGAGAAATATCAATTATCTCAGACATGCAGATGATACCACTTGGATGGCAGAAAGTGAAGAATTCAGAAGCTTCTTGATGAGGATGAAAGAGGAAAATGTAAAAGCTGACTTGAAGCTTAACATGAAAAAAACCCAAATAAACTAAGATCTTGACAAATGGTCCCATCACTTCCTGGCAAACAGAGGGAGAAGAGTTGGAAGCAGTGTCTGATTTTATATTCTTGAGTTCAAAGATTACTGCAGACAGAGACTGCAGTCATGAAATTTAAAGATGCTTGCTCCTTGGAAGGAAAGCTATGGCAAACCTGGACAGCAGACTAGGGAGCAGAGATAATTTCTTGCCGACAAAGGTCTGTATGATCCAAGCTATGGTTTTCCCAGTAGCAATGTGTGTCTGTCAGAGTTGGAGTATAAGGAAAGTTGAGTGCTGCAGAATCAATACCTTTGAACTGTGGTCCTGGAGAAGACTTTGGAGAGGGTCAAATCAATACTTAAAGAAGCTAATTCAGATCAGCCACTGGAAGAACAAATATTGAAGCTGAAGCTCATATAATGGCTATATAATGAGAAGGCAGGATTCATTGGAAAAGCCTCTGGTGTTGGGAGAAATTGAAGGTGTGTGGGATGGCTCAGGTCCCTACATAAATCAATTACTTGGAGGCCTCTCAAAGTGATGACAGAAAAGAGATTTATTCGATTCTCGAGAAGCAGGGCCAACCTGTAGGAGTAGGAAAGCCGAAGACAAAGAAAAGGGCAGTGATTTATATAGACCCTAATGCAAGTCCCTCCTCCCCCCACTGACCATTATCCTCATTAGCTGAGAATATGATCTTACATTCTAGACACGAAATCTAACCAATCCTTTTTGAAATGAAGACATCGAGGAATTATGTGAATTTTGTCCAATCATTGAGACCCTAATACACTACACAGTTTTATATCCTTATATGGAACTATTCTATTCTAAAAATATTGTAACCTTGAGCCTTTAGGCCTTACCTCACCCCTGGGAGAAGAATTACAATCTGAGAAGTCTTCACTAAACCTATCCCACTCAATCCCTCCTCTTATTTATTAACCTGAAGACTTCTCACGGATATTTCAACCATAGTTCTGTAACATGATCTCACACTGTCTATTAATCTCCTCATCCCAATCAGGATCATTCCTGTCTTTTTTCTCCCAAGGTGCCCATCCTTCCTTCTTTAATATCATCAACTGAATGGCTCCTTCGGTCCTCTCTTCTACTCTAGCAAGTTTTAGGAGAGAATTTCTAACTATTTTAGTAATAAGTGAAATCAAACAAGGTAAACAAATAGGAAGTAATATGATACCACTAATTGCTATGATGCCAAACCACAGTAATCTCTTCCACCAGCTCCCTTCAAACCAGGACCACCAAGACGTATTGAAAAGGGAGTTTTAAGTTTGTATAGGAACATGAGCAACTTTCCTGATATTCTTGGTGATCTCTTTCACTATCTTTCCATTATCATCAATTTTTAAGCAACATGTTGATAAATTGAATTTCCCACAAACTCCCCCTTCTTCTGCAAGTAAATAATCTAAGATTAATCTATGTTGCAGTACTGCTTCTTCTAGTTTGTGTGGCTTGATCAGCCAATAAGTCCAAAGCCTTTGTTGTTTGATTGGTTATAATTTCAACTACTGCTTGGAGTCTGATTAATCTATTTAATAGATATATCCGGGCCTAATGGTCCCCCTTTCATGATCTCTGACTTACCCTTCCATAGTTGTTGTTTCCTCTTCCATATACAATGTTGATAATTCTCCCCAGTTCTATTGATTACACTCAGGAAAGTATCAAACATCATCCTATGTGTTCCATTCTCCCACTTCCATACCCATTCTTTATATTCTGTGTTATTCTTAGTACTATTCATATATATATAACTCCACAAATAGTCATGGTCATGACCCCCTTCGCATGGTTTTCTGGGATCAGAGGGGTTGTAAAACTTATACCCACAACTTTTGTGATATTCCCCTTTTGTTCTCTCTTTGTGTGAAGAGGATGAGAAAAATGAATGGGTACAGGGAATCACCCTACCATCTGAAAAGGTAATACCGTTCTGATCCCATCTGTTTGCATACTGGGCACAATCAATACGAGCCAGGGTTTCTGGCCTTCGTGTGAATGTCCATTTACAATTACTTCCTCCCAGCCATGTCTCCTGCAATTCAGGTCCTGTTTGGATTAAACAATGTTCACCTGGAACCGATTCGGACAAAGACCATTGGTGTTTCTCTTGGCTTGTCCAGAATCTTGTTCCATCATGTACTACAGATCTATTACTTAAAATCCAGACTGGACTCAGCGGTACTGCTACCCATGGCCATTGGCTTAACCGCTGAGGTCCCCCCCACAAATCCAATGGTCGGATACCTCAAAGGTGTCCGCAATGGTCTGAATTAGGGCCAGGAAAGTATTTTCAAGAGGGGGGGTTGATAACTGGGGCCTGGTGTCCCCAGTTTAGAGGTTCCATCTCATACAGCAGTCTGGGAAGAAATATCATCTTATGCAATTTTCTGATCTGGATGCTCCTTCAAACAGTCGTCAGCACAGCATCTCAGCATCTTCTTTTCTTCATCTTCTTGTAGAAATTCAGATGTCCACTCTCCTACAGAACTGAACTTAATACCATCTTAGATTACCATTCCTATCACTCTTACAAAAATCACAATTGAAACTTTGACAAATTGTCATTTTTTTTAAAAGAAAAGAAAATTCACATTAAAATGCAGCTTCTACATTTCACAGTGTCATTATTCATTCCCTCATTAGGAAGATGAGATTTCACTAAGGAGTCAATACCAGGCTCCAGTACTTATATAAATACAAGAAATAATCATTTTTAACACAGTGCATATCACATCATAAAACAATTCCAACTTCTGATCATGTGATGCTTCTTTTAAAGCATTTACAATATAGTCCACAAACCATTTTTCATTTAACATTAACCAACTGAGACAAAATAAGAACTATGCATGCTAGTCTCACAAGCCCTTGACCTAATCATCTCCACACTATTACTAAGAATTAGAGGACCCTAACTTATTGTTGTTGGTCTAAAGTCCTAAACCTGTTAGCTCAATTTTAGACTTAACCTCAGATGTTCCCCTACCAACAATCTATTATTCAAAGGATCTGGTATTATTACTTACAAAACTTCTGATTTTAGGAATTTGCCACTAAGAGTAGGGACATTGCAGGGAAACAGCATCTCCCTAACTTCATGTCAGTTCCAGGCAGGAGTAGATTGTCAACTGGCATTCAGCCAGGCTTTAAGTCTGCCAGGTGTCAGTGGGGAAATTGAGTCAGGAGAATCCTACCTCAGCCCAGACTGAATAGTCGCTCTCCCGACCTTCCCATGAGATCACCTTTTTGCAGTTCATACCAGCATCTCACAGGCTTACTGGCATCATGGATCAGTGGCTCAAACCACCTCTCTTGCCATCCACACCTGGAGTTAGACTCAGAAGAACAGTCAGTTAATAGTCCCACAAAAATCTTAAAATAGCAAGCTCCAATAATCAGTTTCAAACATGACTAATTTCACATTGGCCAAGGAACATCTTTTGAAGCAGGTCTTAAGTAGCCTACATGCCTTTCTATACATGTTCTAGTTCCTGATTGAATAACAATCATAAGTCATTGCTCTAATAGATTTATATGTTTCCCAAACTACTTTATCCCTTTCTAACCCTGCTCAATCTAAAAGAATGAGCTACACATGTGATAAGTTCAAACACTAGCTTGAATTTTTATGATCGTGTAATGAATTCAAATCAAAACAATCGTTTAACTTTCAATGCCAAATATTACCAGAGGCTACCTACCTCTTAAGAAAATTAGACTGAAATTCTTTTCCCCAAACTGAAGATGTCTCTGATTTAGTCTCAGTAATTAATTCAGTCAATTGTTTTAATACTAATTGCTTTTACATCATTTTGTAACATGTAAAGATCTCATTCCAAGTTGGGACCTTTGTCCATTACCCCAAAATAGTTTTAGTCCCATTTGTCTAAAGGTCTTGGAAAACCTCACCTTGAAAACTCCTTGGTTTTTTTTTTTCACGTGAACTGGCTCTCCTAAGGTCCACTCTATCACTATGCCCAAGTCTATTCTACTTCCCACTCTTAATTCTATCAGTCCAAATCTCCAGTTTACTGGCCACTCCCATCAAGACCGTTCCTGGAGCTCCCAGACCCCCCTTTTTTTTTTTTTTTTGTAAGGGATTCCTTTCCCTGAATCTCCCTGTAAATAAAATACAATTACAGTTAACTTTAAATCCCAATCTTGTTCTATGTAACAATGATACAATATCTACTTATTCCCATTAGATTTAGAAAGAATGTTCCCAGGGATTTTATTTACATCTTAGATCTTAAATTTGCCCTAAAAAACCAATCACTGAAGATCATTTCTTATACATTTTCAAATTCTCACCAAAGCAAGTTCTATATACAATCTCCTCAGCTGCTGGGGCTGTACTTGTTACTAGCCTGAGGACTGCTTCTTTCCCCCACATATTCACACAGTGTACCAGCTTTAGGTTTTAGCATTAGAATTACAAATGGCAAACATAATTTTCACAAGTGATAACAAATTGTTTTAGCTATGAACCCGAACAATAAATTTCAGATGGCATCAATGGCATTTTCATATCCTATTAGAGAAACTAAATTCTTCCCACTTTTGTAACTTACAAATACAGATTGGATAGGTAGGCCTTCCAAAAAAACCATACAAAAGATTTACAAAGTATTTCTTAATACAACAAATATTTCCCCTCTTATGAACAGTTTGCAATTTATCACAATCCCCTTGAAACTAATTGACAGAAATCACAAGAAAAGACCTAAACCCAAAGCCTTTTCACATTTGCTCATAAACTTTCTTTTACAAACATAACTTTAGAGTAAATGCTTGATTCATGGCAAAAACAATTTTAGCTAAAATTTCCTTTTCAACAGCAGAAATAAACTTTTAACATAATACATGCTCAGATAAAACAGGCTTGAAAATCACACCTATATATATACACGTACATTTTTAAAGCGTTGTCATTTTCTTAATAAGAACGCTACAACAAGGAAACTCTTATAAAAAAATTCATAACAGCTCTTTTTAACCAATTCATTAATTAACTTAACAATGCAATTTCTAATACAATATTTAGATGGATTACCTAAAAATTTAAACTTATTTAAGTTTACTTAAAACTTAAAAGAAGCCATTAACCTATTCAGCTCTTTTTTTTATAACCAAATGTAAGTTTCAAATTATCAGATTTCTATCACATCTTTTTAAAACCCCAGTCTACATGTAACAAATTACAAAATTTAAAATCGTGTAAACAGTTGCATTAGATTTATGTTGCATCTAACAAATACCTATCCTTTTGTTACTGGATCTAACATTTTTGGCATAAATGCTACTGGGTGTCTCTGCCCTGCTCTTATTTGTGCCAGGATTCCCAAGGCCACCCCTTTCTGGCCCTCCTACTCTGCAAAGAAAAAGAAAAACCTAAACTTATTATCTTTTTACTTTAAATACATTGTCTGGCATCAAATATATATTGATCTAATTAAACCTAAATCCAAAACTCTCAGCTCTAAGTTGCTTACTTGAGATTTTTTACTTTCTAATCTTCTGCTTACTTCCACAAAACTTTAATAAGTTCTAACCTATCTGAAACATTAAATTAAGAATGACACATTTCACCTATTCACAATTCCAAATACGACCAGAATGAATTCACTTAACTTTCTGTTATTTCCCATTATACTAAAATTTCTTCTTTTGGGTGAGGCAGGAAATGGTTAAATGGTTGCCAGCATGCCTCTTAGGTCTGAGGGAAAAAGATTTTTTTTTCCTTTCTCTCCCTCCTTGTCCCTCCGCCCCTCTGAAACTAGTCTGGAGGGGTTGAAGAAAGGGAGTAACAGGAATTTCAAGGACAGTTCAGCTCAGCCTTTCTGCTCCTGCTGGCTGGCTGGCTAAATTTACAACCTTATCAGATGAAAACAGAGACACACACACTTTCATTCACACAGAAATACCAGCACAACATATGCAGACAAAACATTTAACAGAATAGAATAGTACATATAGGTTTAAATTTTTGGCAAACCCAGTCCTCAGAGGAACCATATTTGGGCCAGATTGTGCCTCCTCCTCCAATGTCTTTTCACCCCATATGAAACAACAGTACTTAATCATCTTCTTCTACATTCTTTTCTCTATAATTTGGTAATTCATGCCAGTTTTGTAATCGGTTTCCCAAGGGACTATTTACCGGTATTTCTTCCTGACTCCACTCCGAAGCTCTATTCTTGGACTGCCTTTGTCCCATTTTGGTTGTCGCCAACACCTCTGAGTCTGAGACTCAACGAATTATGCTAGCTTCCTTGCTAGCTCTCCTGCTAGCTCTCTTGCCAGCTCTCAGGTGAGGGTCGCCCATCACCAGCAGTAACCCTGCAAACGTTTTTGGGGGGGCCCTTCACCCTGGGGTCCCACAGTCCACTAATTTGGTTGGGAGTCGTCACCTTCTCCCTGAGTCTGTCTAAGACTCAACGAATTGAACCCCAGGCCCTCCCCCCCGCCTTACCGCTGGGTCGTATACGCATACAAGTTGCCGGACTGCAAACTTCAACACCAACCGGTTGGCATTTTTACACACTTCACAGCTTCGGAGTCTTTGGAGTCCCTATCTCTATTCTTTTCTGTCCTCACTGAGTTCCTCTGCTTCCGGTCATTACCTTGCAGAGAGGGAGGCCCTGCAGCCCTTCTCAAGGACCATGGGGGAATCTCCCCATGGGTGCCCAGTCTTTGAACTGAGCTGTCAGCCGTCTCTCAGAAAGGTCGCAGATCCCGGGCAAAAGCCCCCAAACTGTGTGGGATGGCTCAGGTCCCTACATAAATCAATTACTCGGAGGCCTCTCAAAGTGATGACAGAAAAGAGATTTATTCGATTCTCGAGAAGCGGGGCTAACCTGTAGGAGTAGGAAAGACAAAGACAAAGAAAAGGGCAGTGATTTCTATAGACCCTAACGCAAGTCCCTCCTCCCCCCACTGACCATTATCCTCATTAGCTGAGAATATGATCTTACATTCTAGACATGAAATCTAACCAATCCTTTTTGAAATGAAGACATCGAGGAATTATGTGAGTTTTGTCCAATCATTGAGACCCTAATACACTACACAGTTTTATATCCTTATATGGAACTATTCTATTTTAAAAATATTGTAACCTTGAGCCTTTAGGCCTTACCTCACCCCTGGGAGAAGAATTACAATCTGAGAAGTCTTCACTAAACCTCTCCCACTCAAAGGCAAAAGGAGAGGGGATGGCAGAGGATAGGATGAGATGGATGGTGTCATGTAAGCAACAAATGTGAGCTTGGATAGACTTTGGGGAATAGTGGAGCACAGAAGAGCTTGGCATGCTGTGCTGATTGGGGTCGTGAGACATGACTGAATGACTGAACCACAAGGAGCAGATAACTGAGGTAAAGAGGGGGTACTGTGTTAAACTAAGTATCTCAGCTGTTATCATTGGTAATGCTTCTGTTGCTGTTATTTTGGACTCGGCTCCAGTCACCTCTCAGGTCAAATATATAATGCTGTGTTTGACATTCAAAGCCCTTCCTATAACTTAGCCCCTGTTACCCTTCCAGTCTCCTTACACCTTACTGCCCAGTAAGGATCCAGTGACACTGGCCTCCTGGCTGTTTCTTATACACAATCCTCCATCTTTCTGCTCCAAAAATTTTCTCTGACCATCCGCCTTGCATGGGATGCTCTCCCTCCTCAGCTCTGCTGGCTTTCCTGGTTTTCTTCAAGTTTCAGCTAAAATCCTGCCTTAAACAGGAAGCCTTTCCTTCTTAATTCCAGTACCTTCCCTCTGTTAATTATTTCGCATTATAAATAAATAATTATTATAAAGAATATAAATGTTATTAGAAATTCTATTTATCCTGTTCATAGCTTATTTGTACATATTTGCACGTTGTCTCTTCCATTATATTATGAGCTTCTTGAGGACATGGATTGTCTTTTGTTTTTCTTTGTATCTCCAGTCCTTCCCACAGTGCCTGGCACATAGTCAGTGCTTAATCAATGTTTGTTGAATAATTGACCAATTCATGTGGAAAGTGGTTTTGTTTCACTATTCATGTTTGTAACAGGCTTTGTTTTTCTTCTTTCTCAATTGAGAGGGAAAGCTAAGAGAATTTTGAGCTAAAAATGAGATTAAAAATTGAATTTCATTAAAAATGTAAAAAATTTTAAAAGAAAATTAAATTTAAATTTGAAAAAGAAAACTAAAATTAAATTAAAATTAATTTAATGGATAATAAATCATTTCCATTAATTATTTATAAGATAGTTAATAAATAATAATTAATTTTAAAATTAATTTAAATTTTTTTAAATTAAAAAAAGGATAAAGTGTCTATGTCCTTTATGAAGTATGAAAAAAATTTCCCTGATTGAATTGAAAGTGGGGCTTGGTGTTGACATTCTGAAGACTCTCCTGATGACTTTTCAAAGACAAAGACCTGAGAGCTGTCTGCTAAAGTTCAAGTCAGGCCATCCCTGGGTGGGGTATGACCCCTGAGCCTTCCCCAGAAGAAGGGCAGGAATGCCCTCTCATCACCCCCACATGGACCATGGCACACTCTACCTAGCAGTTGCCCCCATTTCCCCTTAGGCTAACCCAACCAGTGTATGGATAATGAGCTTTCCCAATAACCCTGTTGGGGAAGGAAGGTTTTGTTGGAGTAGTCCACAAGCAGGATGGCTGATAATTTGACAGATGTGTAGAATGAAGACAGAAATATGTAAAGTGACATAATATAGTAATGTATATAGTCATGCTAGGACATACAGTATCTGAGGAGCGATTTGAGCCTTGGTGCTCCTGAATCCAAGCCCAGTACACGCCACTGCCACCCATGTAAAAGTCAGTATTTATTATTAATTATTGTTGTTGTTATTAACAAGAGTGGTGGGGGCATTGTCATTGGCAACAGCAGCAAAAACCCAGGCTCCAGGGGCAGCTCGGGAGTCCTCAATTCACTCTCTCCATAAAATTTAGTGCCGTTTGGATGTGAGCAACCAAGTTATTCCACACCTGTGATTTCCAGATTAATAGCCCTTGGCCAATGGATCCAGACAAAAGTCAAGATGGCTTGCGATGGCCCAGGTGCAGAGGATGGCCTTGGAGTCTTAGACGCCTGACCAAGCTCTGAGTGCTCCATAGCACCTGCTTCAGCTGTCCTCGTGGCCACTGGAAGAAATTGTTCTCATTCACCCCTTCTGCTGGGTGAAATCTTCACTCACTGATGGATTTGAGGCCCCTGTTACCCTCAACATGGTTTAACCAGTCTGACAAGAAGTTTTTGCTGGGGTGTGGTCCCTGGGCATACTACATACAGCTTCTTGGAGCTCCAAGTGAGTTGAGTGCTAGGTGGATACCAAAGGTAGATGGACAACTCTCTCACCAGAGGTGCTTGTCCTCCCTGAACACCCCAAGAAGGTACTCAGATCAATGTTTGTTGCCTCACTGGGGAGTACCTTCAAGGAGCCTGCACTCCAGTAGGGGAGAAGATATATGAGTGTGCAAGAAAAATGAAGAGGAGGTGGAAGGTGAGGAAGATAATTTTAGAGAGTGCAATGGCTTTGGTCAAGCTGGCCTCTTGTCACAGAGAGGGATCCAAATGTCCTCTGGTCCCTGTGGAAAGGAATCTTTCACATAAATATACCCTCATCACATTTAATCTGGGGGACAAAAAGGGGGCACAAAAGGACAAAAGGAAGATTAGCTGAAATCTTATAATTAAAAAAAAATTACTGCTCTCTAATGATTAAATTCAAAGAACTGCTGAATCCACAATTCAAGTGGTCATTTTTCTCTCACACCCTATATTTCTTGCAAAACAACCCAAGGGAATTTCCTGAAGGCTTTTTCCTTCTCATTAAAAAATATAAGCTGTGTTCTCTCACACCAGGACCTCAGATTATGAGAGGAGTTTGAGAGATAGAGCATAAGCCTGACTGGCCCAGAGAAAGTGATCAGAGTGACTACAGAGGTGTCTTGGAGTTTCCTCTCATTCTCTCTATATCTGTCTCTGCTATTATTTTTCCTCTCCTTTTAATGAACATTTCAATCCTTCTCCCAAATACAAGGGCACATTCAAGGGTAATTGCCCTTGTGGGCTTTATTCTGACCATCAAAGAGGAGAAGTTCTCTGTATGGTCCCTAGCACATAGTAGGTACTTAATAAATATTTATTGACTCACTGGCAGCAGAAGTCAAAGCCACAGGCATCTTGAGGAATGAATAGTGTATGTCGGAAACTGGGGAGCCCAGGGGAGTCCAACTTACACCCTTGATTTGGGAAGAGGACTTTTCAAAGGTACAGAAAAAAGATGGAAAGGATCCCATGGGCTAAAATTCTACAGGGTCAGGGAAGTCAACCTAGGATGGAGGGTATGGTCTCATGTGATTCATCCATCATTCTGGGACAGATAGAATTGTTAGGAAAACTTTCCTTCCACATCCAGCCTGCCTGAGTTTTGACATCTTTCACCTAATGGTCCCTGAGCTGCCCTCTGGGTCAAGCAGAATCCCTTTCCCACATGACAATTTTTTGGACAACAAATGGTAGCTTTCGTGTTTTATGCTCATCTGTGTTCTTGCCTCCTTCCCTTTTCCAGGTCATAAGCTCTTTTGAGGGCAGGGTGTGACTCATTTCATCTTTGAACCCTTAGTACCCAAAAAAAGGCACTGTACACTGGACAATAACAATATTTGTACTGTGTGCCAGGTTCTAAAGCAAGAACTTTACAAATGCAGTAGAACCTTGGTTTACTAGTAACCTAGTTTACATATTCTTCACTGGATGAGGAAAAATTTTTCGCAAAATTTGTCTTGCAGGACGAACAAAAATTCACAGTATGAACATCAAATTTTTATTGAAAAACACCACCCAAATAAGGCTGTAGCAATGAGAGCCACAAATATTTTTAATGATAATGCAATGTCACATTTACGTGACATTCTGAAAAACTGTCAAAAACAAGTGTAGTTAGGTAGATTCCTACACAAGAGCAAATGCAAAAAAACCCCCAAAAACCAGTGAGTCAAAACGTGAAAGTGATTCTAAAAAACGGAAAACTAAGTGGAGGCAGTATGTTGTGTCAATCTTAGGTTTAGTGAAAGTAGTGTAAGAGAGAACACTCCCAATGTTGAAATCCCCGATGTTCTCATAGAAGGAGATTCTCCTTCCAAACAATAACCTTTCCTCCTCCTCCTCCTTTTTGTCTTCCTCACACCAGCCATAACTCTTCTCAAAGGTAAAGTGCAGGTTAATTTATTTTATTTTCGGTTTATATTGTGTTCGAATCACTGCTTTTGTATTTCAGGTACATCAGGGATAAAAAACTTACTTAAAATTATAAACAATTATTTTTATATGAATTTTTTGGGGATGTGGTCAATGTAAATGTGGTAATGACTTTACATTGTTTCCTCTGGGAAAATTCGCTTTGCAATACGAACAAATCGCATGACGAACAGAATCTTGGAGTGAATTAAATTCGTAAACCGAGGTTCTACTGTATTTCATTTGCTCCTCACAATAACCCTGGGACATAGGTGTTACTATTATCCCCATTTTGTAGATGAGGAAACTGAGGTAAGTGATTTGCCCAGTGTCATAGGGCTTGTGTCTGAAGAGGGATTTGAACCCATCTCCATGGCCAACTCTAACTCTCTCAATAGAATGCCAATGTCCTCAAAAGGAGTGTGTCTTCAGTGCAAAGCACATCGAGATGGTAGTGATGAAATGAGACAATTTAGGCAGCACAGACAAGCCATTACTTAAGGGTCTTCCAATCTCAACTAATGTGTTTGGGCCAGGTGGGCTGTGGGTCAAAGACAACTACCTGCTCTTGATGGAGCTGGAAGACACAGAGCTTTCCATAGATTCATGCAAGACCTACAATGGATAACTCCCACATTTACAAATCCAGCCCTTTGACGAGTGGGTAGGTAAGGAGAGGTCTGGGTGTGTTTTATAAAACTGATGGGAGTTTCCTGCTAGGCTGGAGGGGAAGTGGCTGTGTCTGTGGCTAGGAGGTTGTTGACATAAATCTGAGTTGCTTCTTCAAGATATGAAGATGGCATAATTGGCTGTAAAAGTTCTATCCAGATGCTTAAGAGTGAAGTGTAGACATAAGTAGTTCTAAGAAACACAAGTAGTTCTAAGAAACAAGACCGAAAATCTCAACCATTACGAAGAGTGATGGAAGTTGGGCAGCAGCTGATTGTATCAAGACAACAACGTTGATATGTCTGCCATAGTTGCTAAGTGACTGTTGTCTGTGGTTCTGGCACATGTAGGTTGTCTCCTTCCTGGAGGGAAGCATGAAGGAATCTGAGGAACATATGGCATCTAGAAAACGATTAACAAATGATTGTTGACTGACTGACTGATGACACATTGGATAGTAGTCTGCTCTCTGAGAACCATGAAGAAACCTGACCCTTTTCCAGCCCGTCCACTCAGAGGGGTAGAATTCGTAGCTGCTGACACCTGATCCTTACTCTTGGGGGGGGGGGGGGACAGGGATAAAGTTAGCAGCTGGCAGTGTGCATTTAGGATCTGACTATACCTTGCCCACCTGAAGGACCTTTAGTGGTGCCCTATTCCATCCAGGATAAAGCACCAACTGTCATTTAAAACTCCTCACAAACCAGTTCCCATCTACTTTTCCAAATTTATTTAACATTTCTGTCTTTCAGGCACTCTCCACTCTAGCCAAACTAGACTATCAGTTATTTCCTGAATTTATCTTCACTTCCTTGTCTTTGTGCATGCTGTGCCCCATGCCTGGAATACACTGTCTCCTCACATCTCTTTATATTTTTAGTTTTCCTCATAGCTCAAAGACCACTCTCTCCATGAAGTGTGTGTCCTGATTTCTCTTACCCCCCATCCCAAGCCAGCTTTATTATTGATTCCCACCTTAATTTACCTTGCCTCAATTTATCTATTGCATCTTGTAGTATGCTCCTTAAAGTCAGGAATTGTTTCATTTTTGTCCTTGGGCCCCCAGTGCCTAGTATAGGGCCTGGCACGTAGTAGGGGCTAAAATAAATATTTGTTGGATTGGATTAGACAGTTTCCTAAAATGGAAAATATCAGAAGTGGCAGGCCCTCTGAGGCATCAAGTCCAACTCCCTCTTTTTACAGAAGAGGAAACTGAGGCACAGAGAGAAGGGAGAATTTGAACCTTGAACTTGAGACTCAGCGCTTTGTCTTCAGGACTTCCCTGCCTTCTCTCTTAAAGCTTCCCAGACATTCAGGCTGCTGAACTTGTGTGGTGCCCCCTGGTGGTCCCCCTTGGGTTGGCTCTTTACTTTTTCCTTCACTGTTAATTAAATGGGATTGGATTTGGTGCCTGTGCTTGGGAGGCAGGGCTGTGGGCAGGGTCTGTAGGGGCAGGTATGGGCTTGGCAACATACAACAGTCAGACTGTGCTGGGATAAGGCCATACAACAGGTTCGGGCTGAGGGGTTTGACATGTCTGGGAAAGGAGAAAAGAGCTCCGGTCGGAAGTCGAATCTGGAGCCTGAACCACAGTAGGTGCATCCCTGAGGGGGGATGGGTTTCTGTGGATGGAGTGGGGGTAGGGGATGGACCTAGAAAGGAGGCTCACCATTCCTCGGGGAGGAAGGGATCCTGGTCCTGCTCTGCTAAGGAAGCCAGTGACTCTGGCCTAGGTTGAGGAGAAAGACAGACTTGGAGGCTGAGGACCTGGGTTAAGATTCTGGCTCTGCAGAACCCACCACCTGCATCAAGTGCCGGCTGCCCAGAGGGTGCCCACTTCCATCTTTCCTGTGGCTCTGCCCAACAGCCTTGGAAGTCTGGCTGGGATTATCAATCTTGTTTGATGGATGGGGAAACTGAGAACCAAAGAGGGTCAGTGCCAGCAAATTAACAATAAAGTTGAGACTAGAAGCCACATCTCCTGACCTCCAGCTCAAGGTTCCATAATCTCTTGGAGAGCAGAGATTGTCTCATTGTTTTGCCCTTGTATCTTTAGTCTGTAGCACAGTTCTTGGCATACAGTAGGTGTTTAATAGATACCTAACCCTGAGCTGGCAGAGGTAGGAAGAGTCAACAAGGCTTTTCCCTGGGATTCAGATCTTTGAGGCCTCCCCAGTGGTCTCTGGTCCCTTTTCAGCTCTAAGCCTGATTCTAGAATTCTTCTCTAGGCACCAGAGTGCCCAGCTCTACCTGCTCAGAGTAGGGGCTGGGTAAAATCTTGGATACCCCAGACACTGAGCTCCCCAAGCTGAATGACCCCGAGCCCAGAGCCTGAAAAGTATCCACTCCAATGTTCTTCCTTTTGCCCCTGAGAAGACTGAGTGGGGGCAGAATGTAGGCATGGGCCACAGGGACCAACTCTGGGCATTCCTGAGAAAAGCCTAAATGAGTGTTCTTGGCTAGCCCCAGCATCTCCAGGGTTCTGTCATCCTCTGCTCCCCTATGTAGGCATCTCCTCATTCAGCTAATCCAATACAACATTCATTTATTAAGCACCTACTGTATGCCAGGTTCTGTATGGGATCCTGGAGATATGAAGCAAGAAAGTCAGTAGAGTCACTGCCCTCAGACAGCTTTTGTTCTAGTCAAGGATATAACCATAACCTGAGAAGCAGATTTGACTTCAGGTGCCAAGATAGCAGAGTGAGGAAGGAGCCCTCTGAATCCCTCCCAAATCCCCCTCCAAACAACTAAAAAAGCCACATCAGAATTAGTCTAGGAGCAGGGAAGCAGCTGACCAGCCCAGCAGGAAAGGTCTATCTCACTGGGGTAGGAGGAGAGCAGGGTCCAAGAGCAGCTGCCTCCAGCCTCACAGCAGGGGGCCTGAACCAGGGCTCCCAGTCTGGGACAGACTGATAATAAGATTTCTCCTCCAGGGCCACTAGAAAGGCTCTGTTACCATAGCAGCCTGACCCCACCCCCAGGGGAAGCCAATAGGGAGGCCCAACCCCCCCCAACCCCCCCCCCCCCCCCCCCCCGTTCAAGTCAGAAGGGAAGCCTACCCTCCAGAGAAAGCAAGCATCTAAGCCCCAAAGCCAGTGAAAGTCAGCAGTAAGGCTGAGGGCCCCAGAACAAAAAGCTTGGGACAGTGCAGGACCAGAGCCCAGCACTCACATAAAAACACCAAGTTGAAAAAAACAAGCCAGAAAAAATGAGGAAAAAAACCCAACCAACCAAATGAAAAAAGAGCTTGACTATAGAAAGTTCTTGTGGTGATAAAGAGGACCAAGGCATAAACTTAGAACAGGACAATAGTGTCAAAATGGCTACATGTAAAACCTCAAAGAAAAATGTAATTTGGTCTCAAGCCCAAAAAGAATTCCTGGAAGAGAAATTTTAAAAAGGATTTTAAAAAGCAAATTAGAGAAGAGAAAACATAAGAAATTCAATAAGGTTAAACTATTTATATTCCTCTATAGCAAGATAATTTTTGTTACTCTTAACCACTTTTTTCATATAAGAGTAATCAGAATGAATATATGTAGACAGAAGGTGTGGATATAAAAGGTGACTTTGATGGGATGATGCCCCTAAAAACAAAATAAAGGGGTGAGAAATAAAATTTCACTGGAAGAAGGAGGGGTGAAATTAAATGGGGTAAATTATCCCACATAAAAGAGGAATAAAAAAGCTGTTATAACAGAGGGGAAGATGGGGGTGGGGTGGGGTGGTAGGCAAAGCTTGAACATTACTCTCATCAAAATTTGTTCAAAGAGGGATTAACATATATACTCAGTTGGACATAAAAATCTGTCTTACCCTACAAGGAAGTAAAAAGGGAGAGGGATAATAGAAGGGAGTGGGGAGAGTGATAAAAGGGAGGGTATATTGAAGAAGGCAGCGATCAAAAGTAAAACACTTGTGAGGAGGGAAAGGATGGGGGTAAGAGAGATGGGGGGGGGGGAAACAAATGAAAATAGAACAGAAGGAAAAAATACATGAATGTGAATGTGATGAACTCACCATAAAATGGACGTCTATAGCAGAATGAATTAAAAGCGAGAATCCTGTAATACCTTGTTTTCCAGAAACACATTTGAAGCAGAGAGATTCGCACAGGGTAGGTAAGACCCTGAAAAAGAATCTATTATGCTTCAGTTGAAACAAAGAAAGCAGGAGCAGCAATCATGATCTCAAAGCAAAAACAAAAATAGATCTAATTAAAAGAGATAAAGAAGGAAACTATATTACGCAGAAAGATACTACAGACAATGAAGTCATGTCAATACTAAACATATGTGCATCCAATGGTATAACATCTAAATTTTTGAGGAAGTTGAATGAGTTACAGGAGGAAACAGAAAATAAAACTATACTAGTATACTAATATCCCCCCTTCTCAGAATTAAATAAATCTAACCAAAAAATAAACAAAAAAGAAGTTAAAGAGGTGAATAAAATTCTGGAAAAGTTAGGTATGATATACGTCTGGAGAAAATTGAATGGTAATAAAAAGTAACATACCTTTTTCTTAGCAGTACGTGGCACCTACACAAAAATTGACTATGTATTAGGACATAAAAACCTCACAACCAAATGCAGAAAAGCAGAAATAGTAAGCAGGTCCCTTTTAGATCATAATGCAATAAAAATTACATTCAAAAATAGACAATGGAAAGAGAGATTAAAAATTAATTGGAAATTAAATAATGAAATCCTAAAAAAAATGGGTGGGTCAAAGAAAGAATTACAAAAAACCCCAATAATTTCATTAAAGAAAATGACAGCAATGAGACAGCCTACCAAAATTTATTCAATGCAGCCAAAGTGGTACTTAGGGGAAATTTTATGTCTCTAATTGCTTGCAACAATAAAATGGAGAAAAAGCAGATCAATGAATAGGGCATACAACTAAAAAAATAGAAGGAGAACAAATTTAAAATCCCCAGTTAAGCACCACATTGGAAATACTGAAAATCAAAGGAAAGATTAATAAAATCGGAAGTAAGAAAACCATTGAACTAATAAATAAAACTAGAAGCTGGTTTTACCAAAAACCAATAAAATAGATAAACCACTGGTTAATTTGATTTCAAAAAGGAATGTAAAAAAAATCAAATTACTTGTATAAAAAAAGAAAAGGGTGAACTTACCAGTGAAGAGAAAATCATGACAATTGTTAGGAGCTATTTTACCCAATTATATACCAATAAATTTGACAATCTAAATGAAATGGATGAATAGGTACAAAAATACAAATTACCCAGATTAGCAGAAAAAGAAATAGAACACCTCAATAATCCAGTCTTAGAAAAAGAAACTGAACAAGCCATCAATGAACTCCCTAAGAAAAAATCTGGGGGTGGAGCCAAGATGGCAGAGTAGAAAGACACAAATATGCTAGCTCTGAACCCACAGCACATAAAATAATCTGTAAAAAAGAACTCCCAACAAAATCTGGAGCAGCAGAAGCCACAGAACAATGGAGCAGACAAGATTTCTGTTCCAGAGAGACTGAAACCTCTCACAAAAGGTCCGTTGCACTGCAGATCCAGAGCTGAGCCCAGCCCTGCCTTGGCGGCGTGGCATCGAGAGGATCAGATCTGAGCAGGCTTCAGGGACGGAATCTCCAGCAGCCGCTCGAGTCCCTCCACCCACAGGTGACCAGGGTTGGTGAGAGGGTCTCTTCGGCAGGTTGAGAGGGGAGTGGGGTGCCCCCACAACTCAGGCCCCTTCTGGAGGCAGCAGCGGAGGTGGGAGCAGTCTGGGGCTCCCCCAGCAGGCAGGAGGCTGGATCCATTGTTGAAGGTCTCTGCATAAACCCCCTGAGGGAACTGACCCTGTGAGGTGGCTCTGCCCCCACCTGAGCTCCTGAACTTGATCTCACACTGAATAACAGCCCTGCCCCCGCCAAAGCCCTGAGGCTGGGAAGCAGCATTTGAATCTCAGACCCCAAGCGCTGGCTGGGAGGATCCGGAGGCGAAGTGGGTGTGAAGAGAATATTCAGAAGTCAAGTCACTAGCTGGGAAAATGCCCAGAAAAGGGAAAAAAAATAAGACTATAGAAGGTTACTTTCTTGGTGAACAGATAATTCCTCCCTTCCTTTCTGATGAGGAAGAACAATGCTTACCATCAGGGAAAGACACAGAAGTCAAGGCTTCTGTATCCCAGCCCACTCAATGGGCTCAGGCCATGGAAGAGCTCAAAAAGGATTTTGAAAATCAAGTTAGAGAGGTGAAGGGAAAACTGGGAAGAGAAATGAGTGACATGCAAGCAAAGCATGAAAAACAAGTAAACACCCTGCTAAAGGAGACCCAAAAAAATGCTGAAGAAAATAACACCTTGAAAAATAGGCTAACTCAACGGGCAAAAGAGGTTCAAAAAGCCAATGAGGAGAAGAATGCTTTCAAAAGCAGAATTAGCCAAATGGAAAAGGAGATTCAAAAGCTCACTGAAGAAAATAATTCTTTCAAAATTAGAATGGAACAGATGGAGGCTAATGACTTTGTGAGAAACCAAGAAATCACAAAACAAAACCAAAAGAATGAAAAAATGGAAGATAATGTGAAATATCTCATTGGAAAAAACAACTGACCTGGAAAATAGATCCAGGAAAGACAATTTAAAAATTATGGGCCTACCTGAAAGCCATGATCAAAAAAAGAGCCTAGACATCATCTTTCATGAAATTATCAAGGAAAACTGCCCTGATATTCTAGAACCAGAGGGCAAAATAAGTATTCAAGGAATCCACAGATCACCACCTGAAAGAGATCCAAAAAGAGAAACTCCTAGGAACATTGTGGACAAATTCCAGAGTTCCCTGGTCAAGGAGAAAATATTCCAAGCAGCTAGAAAGAAACAATTAGAGTATTGTGGAAATACAATCAGGATAACACAAGATCTAGCAGCTTCTACATTAAGGGATCGAAGGGCATGGAATAGGAAGTCAAAGGAACTAGGACTAAAACCAAGAATCACCTACCCACCAAAACTGAGTATAGCACTTCAGGGGAAAAAATGGTCTTTCAATGAAATTGAGGACTTTCAAGCATTCTTGATGAAAAGACCAGAGCTGAAAAGAAAATTTGACTTTCAAACACAAGAATGAAGAGAAGCATGAAAAGGTAAACAGCAAAGAGAAGTCATAATGGACTTATAAAAGTTGAACTGTTTACATTCCTACATGGAAAGACAATATTTCTAACTCTTGAAACTATTCAGTGTCTGGGTACTGGGTGGGATTACACGCACACACATGCACACGCACATGCACACACACATAGAGACAGAGTGCACAGAGTGAATTGAAGAGGATGGGATCATATCTTAAAAAAGTGAAATCAAGCAGTGAGAGAGAAATATATTGGGAAGAGAAAGGGAGAAATGGAATGGGGCAAATTATCTCTCATAAAAGAGGCAAGCAAAAGACTCATTAGTGGAAGGATAAAGAGGGGAGGTGAGAGAAAATCATGAAGTCTACTCTCATCACATTCCACTAAAGAAAGGAATAAAATGCATACTCATTTTAGTATGAAAACCTATCTTACAATACAGGAAAGTGGGGGATAAGGGGATAAGCAGGGTGGGGGGGGGATGATGGAAGGGAGGGCATGGGGAGAAGGGAGTAATTTGAGGTCAACACTCATGGGGAGGGACAGGATCAAAAGAGAGAATAGAAGTAATGGGGGACAGGATAGGATGGAGGGAAATATAGTTAGTCTTATACAACATGACTATTATGGAAGTCATTTGCAAAACTACACAGATTTGGCCTATATTGAATTGCTTGCCTTCCAAAGGGAAGGGGTGGGGAGGGAGGGAGGAAAAGAAGTTGGAACTCAAAGTTTTAGAAACAACTGTTGAGTACTGTTCTTGCCACTAGGAAATAAGAAATACAGGTAAAGGGGTATAGAAAGTTATTTGGCCCTACAGGACAAAAGAGAAGATGGAGACAAGGGCAGAGAGGGATAGAAGAGAGAGCAGATTGGTTATAGGGGCAATTAAAATGCTTGGTGTTTTGGGGTGGGGGGAGGGGACAAAAGGGGAGAAAATTTGGAACCCAAAATTTTGTGAAAATGAATGTCTAAAGTTAAATAAAGAAAGAAAGAAAGAAAGGAAGGAAGGAAAAAAAAAGAAAAAAGAAAAAAATCTCTAGGACCAGATGGATTCACAGGAGAATTCTACCAAACATTTAAATAACAATTAGTTTTGATACTATATAAACTATTTGGAAAAATAAGTGAAGAAGGAGCTCTACCAAATTCCTTTAATGACACAAATATGGTGCTGATACCTAAACCAGGAAGAGCCAAAACAGAGAAAGAAAATTACAGACCAATTTTTTTTTAGTGAATATTGATGCAAAAATTTTAAATAAAATATTAGCGAAGAGATTATAGCAACATATGACAAAGACCATACGCTATAACTGGGTGAGATTTATACCAAGAATTCAGGGCTAGTTCAATATTAGGAAACTATCAGCATAATTCACTACATCTATAACAAAACCAATAGAAATCATAATTATATCCATAGATGCAGAAAAAAGCCCTTGACAAAATATAGCCCCCATTCCTATTAAAAACATTAGAGAGCATAGGAATAAACAGAACTTACCTTAAAATGATAAGTAATATTTATGTATAACCAAAAGCAAGTATTATCTGTAAGGGGGATAATCTAGACACCTTCCCAATACAATTAGGAGTGAAGCAAGGATGTCCATTATCACCTCTATTATTTAATATTGTACTAGAAATGTTAGGTAAAACAATAAGAGAATAAAAAGCAATTAAAGGAATTAGAATAGGCAATGAGGATACAAAACTATCTCTCTTTGCAGATAATATAATGTTATACTTAGAAAATTCTAGAGAATCAACTTAAAAACTGCTTGAAATTATTAACAACTTTTGCAAAGTTTAGGAGACAAAATAAACCCACATAAATCATTATCATTTTTATATATTACCAGCAAATTCCAGCAGCAAGAAAGAGAAATTCCATTTAAAATAATATATAATATTTATATAATAATGTAAAATAACGAATATAAAATAATACAAAATACTTAGGAGTCCTCCTGACAGCACAAATCCAAGAACTATATAAACACAACTATGAAACACTTTTCACACAAATAAAGTCAAGTCTAAACAACTGAAAAATATTAATTGCTTATGCGTAGGCTGAGTCAATATAGTAAAAATGGTGATTCTACCTAAATTAACCTATTTATTCAGTGCCATACCAATCAAACTGTCAAATAGTATTTTACAGTGCTAGAAAAAATAATAACAAAATTCACCTGGAAGAACAAAAGCTCAAGGATATCAAGGGAATCAATGAAAAAAATATGTGAAAGAAGGTATGTCAGAAACTAGGTATAGACCAGTATCTCACACAGTATACCAAGATAAGGTCAAAATGAGCACATGATTTACATATAAAGGGTGATACCATAAACAAATTAAGAGAGCATGGAATAATTTATCTGTCAGATTTATGACTAAGGGAAGAATTCAGGACCAAGGAAGATATAGACAGCATAATAATTTTGATTATATAAAATTAAAAAGTTTTTGCACAATCAAAACCAATGCCACCAAAGTTATAAGGAAAGCAGATAAATAGGGAAAAATTTGCAGCAAATGTATCTGATAAAAGCCTCATTTCTCAAATATATAGAGAACTAAATCAGATTTATAAAAATACAAGTCATCCACCAATTGGTAAAAGGTCAAAGGATATGAACAGACAAATTTCAGACAAAGAATTCAAAGCTATCTATAGTCATTTGAAAAAATGCTTTTAAATCACTGTTGTTCAAATAATTGCAAATTCAAACAATTTTGAGTTATCATCTCACACCTATCAGAGTGACTAACATGACAAAAAAAGAGAAAATGTTGGATGTTGGAGGGGATGTGGGAAAACTGGGAAACGAATGCATTGTTGATGGAGTTGTGAACTGGTCCAACCATTCTGGAGAACAATTTGCAACTAGGTTCAAAGGGTTATAAAACTGTGTATACCCTCTGATCTAGCAATAGCACTGTTAGATCTATGTCCCAAAGACATCCTCCCAAAAGTGGAAAGAACCCATTTGTACAAAAATATTTATAGCTGCTCTTTTTTGTGATGGCTAAGAACTAGAAATCAAAGGGATGCCCATCAACTGCGGAATGACTAAACAAGCTCTGGTATATGATTGTTATGGAATATTATTGTGCTGTAAGAAAAGATAAGCAGCATGATTTCAGAAAAACTTGCACGTAATAAACTGATGCATAGTGAAGTGAACAGAACCAGGAGAATATTGTGCATTGTAACAGCAGCATTGTCCAATGACGAATTCAGAATGACTTAGCTATTCTCAGCAATGCAAGGATCCAAGACAATCCCAAAGGACTCATGATGAAGCATTATCTGCCTCCTGAGAAAGAGCGGATATTGAATGAATACAGACTGAAGCCGTCTATTTTTCCTCTTTCTTTCATTTTTTTCTTTTGTTTGAGTCTTCTTGTACAAAATGACTAAAATGGAAATATTTTACGTAATTGCACAAGGATAACCAATATCTGATTACTTACCATCTCAGGGAGGGGTGAGGGAAGGGAAGGATAGAATTTGAAACTTTAAATACAAAGATTTAAATTAAAAAAATATGGAGATGATAACGCCTATTCATCAAGGTTGTTTTGAGGATAAAATAAGGTAATAATTATGAATGTTTTGCAAGCCTTAAAAACTATACACGATAATTTGAGGAGAAGGAGGAAAAGGAGAACACCAACAACTAGGTGACCTAGAAAAAGGAAAGAGGGAAGAAACATTACTTCCGCTACAGGCCAGGTGCTGTACTGGGCACTCTACAATCATTATCTCATTTGAATGTCACAACAACTCCACCAAGTGGATGTGTAATTATTCCCATTATAATCCCCATTATCCACATCCAGAGAAACATGACGGATAAGGAAAGTGGGGCAAACAAGGGGTAAGTGACCTGCACAGGGTCACAGGGCTAGTCTTGGTCTGAGGCTGGTTTCCAACTCAGATCTTCCTGACTCTAGACCCAACACTATCCACGGCACCACCAACTGTTGTTGAGTTTGGGGGAAAAGGAGAAAGATTGCTTTCTTGTTCTTCTTTTCCTTTGAAATGCTTCTGTCGCTGCGGTCATTTTTTAATGTGTATTATGTACCTAATTTATCTCTCTGACCCTCCCGCTCTATTTCTTAGCCAAGAACAGATTTTTTTTCATGATTATGGTTTTATAATACAGTTTGAAAACTGGTATGACCAGGTTAGCTATGCCTCCTTCCTTAACATTTTTTTTATTCGTTTCTTTGATATTCTTGACCTTTCCTTCTTCTAGATGAATTTTTTTATTTTTTCCTAGCTCTATAAAATAATTCTTTGGTAGTTTGATTAGTATGGCACTGAATAAGTATATTAACTTAGAATTGTGATTTTTATAATACTGTCTTAGCCTACCCATGAGCAATTAATATTTCTACAATTATTTAGATCTGTCTTTATTTATGTGAAAAGTGTTTTGTAACTGTGTTCATATAATCCCTCATTTTATCTTGACAGGTAGACTCCAGAGTAAGTCGTTTATATTGTTTGCTGTTGTTTTAATTAGAATTTCTCTTTTCATCTCTCCCTGCTGGTTTTTGTTGGTAATATATGGAAATGCTGTTGATTTATACGGGTTTATTTTATATCTTGCATTTGCTGAAGTTAATTGTTTTAAGTAGTTTTTTAGTTGATTCTCTAGAGTTCTCTATGTATACCATCTATCTGCATAATTAATTATTGATCAATTACTCCATAGCCTTTTATTAATGTATTTTTTCACTGCATTATGGTTTGAAAAGGGTGCATTTAATACTTCTGTTTTTCTGCATTTTCTTGTGAGGTTTTCATGCCCTAAAACATGGTCAGTTTTTGTGAAGGTGCCACATATAGCTAAGAAGATACATTCCTTTCTATTCTCATTTATTTGTCTCCAGAGGCCAATTTTATCCAACTTCTCTAAGATTCAATTCACCTCTTTGACTTTTTTCTTATTTATTTTATGGTTAGATTTATTTAGCTCTGAGAGACAAAAGTTAAAATCCTTTATTTGTATAGTTTTACTGTCCATTTCCTCCTATAACTCATTTAACTCATCCTTTAAGAATTTGGGTGCTATGCCAAATGGTGCATATGTGTTTGACATTGAGATAGCTTCATTATCTATGATGCCTTTTATTTTTTTATTTTTTTAAATTTTTATAAAATTTTAAACATGGGGGTGGAGCCAAGATGGTGGAATAAAGACAGAGACTTAACTGAGCTTTCCCCCCCAAAACTCTCCAAATACCTTTAAAAACAAATTCTAAAGCAACAGAACCCCTCCCCCCAAGGATGAAATGAAACAGATTTCCAGCCTAAGAAACTTGAAAGATTGACAAGAAAAGCCTGTTACACCAGGCTGAGAGAGAAAGGCAGTCTAGCACAGGCTGTGCCAGCACAGACACAGCCCCAACAAATGTAGAGCAGGTCTGGGGGAACTGAATCACTGACAGGCAGTGGCAATTTCCAGACCTCTCAGCACACAGTAGGGTAGATACTTCAAATTTGTGCATCTTATATTTGTCTCTGATGTCTTTTAGCAAAATGTACTTTCCCTGCTTGACCGTTTTAATTAGGTCTACTTTTGATTTTGCTTTGTTTGACATCATGATGGCTTCCCCTGCCTTTTTTACTTCAGCTGAAGCATAATAAATTTTGCTACAGCCCCTTATTTTAACTCTGTGTGTTTCTATTTCAAACATGTTTCTTTTAAACAACATATTGTAGAATTCTCGTTTTTAATCCAGCTGCTAGCCACTTCCTTTTTTATGGGTGAGTTTATTCCAGTCAGATTCACAATTATTTTCTAATTACATTTGCTAATTACTCATTACACTTCCCTCCTTCCTGTTTTCTTCTGTTTATCCTTCTCTCTCACTTTTTATCCTGTCCCTCTTCTATAGTTTGTTTTGCTTTTGACAAAAACCTTTTATCTGCCCTCCCTCTTATTGTCTCCCCTCCCCATCTTTTTCTTCCTCTCTTACTTCCTTGTTGGGTAAGATAGATTTCTATTACCAATTGAGTGTGTGTGTGCGTGTGTGTGTGTGTGTGTGTGTGTGTGTATTCTCTCTTTGAACCAATTTAGATATGAGATTCAAGCAGTTCCCCCCACCGTTTTCTCCTTTACTGTAAAAGCTCTTCCTTCTATGCCTCTTTTATAGGAGATAATTTTCTCCATTCTTCTTCTCTCTCCTCCCAGGACATTTCTCTTTTTCTTGCCTATTCATTTTTTTTTACATTATCCTACCATATTGACTCACTCCTGCACCCTTTTTCTTTTTCTAATAACATTTCTCCGATTACATATAGAACTAATTTTAACATTTACTTTCTTTTAATTTTGAGTTTCCAATTCTCTGCTTTTCTCTCTCCCCTCACGTTCTCTGAGACAGCAAGCAATTTGGTGTAGGTTATATATGTGCAATCATGCAAAATACATTCATCATTCTGTGAAAGAAAACAGACCTAAAAAATACGAAAAAAAAATTTAAGTGAAAAATTGTATGTTTTGATTTGCATTCAGACTCATCAGTTCATACCTTCTCTATGTAGAATCCTTCTAACTGTGCTAATGATGATAAAGTTCTTAGAAAATAAATGTATTATCTTTCCATACAAAAAGATAAATAGTTTAATATTATTGAGTCCCTTATGATTTTATTTTATACTTATCTTTTTACGCTTCTTTTGAGTCTTGTATTTGAAAGTCAAATTTTCTAATCAGCTCTGGTCTTTTGCTTGAAAGTCCTCAATTTCATTAAATATCCATTTTTTTCCTTGAAGGATTATACTCAGTTTTTTTGGGTAGGAATTCTTGGTTTAATTCCACTTCTTTCGCTTTCTGAAATATTATATCCCAAGTTCTTCACTCTTTAATGTGATAACTGCTAAATCCTGTGTGATCTTGCCTGTGGCTCCATGGTATTAGAATGGTTTCTTTTTGGCTACTTGAAACATTTTCTGCTTGACCTGGGAGATCTGGAATTTGGCTATAATATTCCTGGGAGTTTTCATTTAAGGATCCCCTTCAAGTTGTGATCAATGGATTCTTTTAATTTCTATTTTACTCTCTGGCTCTAAGATATCAGGGCAGTTTTCCTTGACAATTTCTTGAAATATGATGTCTAGGCTCCTTTTCTTTATTATGTCTTTCAGGTGATCCAATAATACTTTAATTATCTCTCCTTGATCTATTTTCCAGCTCAGTTTTTTTTGTTTTTGCTTTTTTGAGGGGGAAGGCAAGGCAATTGGAGTTAAGTGACTTGCTCAGGATCACACAGCTAAGAAGCGTCAAGTGTCTGAAGCAGAATTTGAACTCAGGTCCTCCTGAGTCCAGGATCAGTGCTCTATTCACTGTGCCTCCTAGTTGCATCAGTTATTTTTCTGATGAGATATTTCACATTTTCTTTTTTCTCATTCTTGTGACTTTATTTTATTGCTTCTTGATGTCTCATGGAGTTATTAGCTTTTACTTGCCCTATTCTAATTGTTAAGGAATTATTTTCATCAGTGAAGGAGTAGCTAAGTGGCACAGTGGATAAAGTGCTGGTCTGGAGTCAGGAACACTCATCTCTCTGAGTTCAAAATTGGCCTCAGACACTTACTTAACTGTGTGACCCTGGGCAAGTCACTTAACCCTGTTTATTTCAGTTCCTCTGTAAAATGAGATGGAGAAGGAAATGGTAAACCACTCCAGTATCTTTGCCAAGAAAATGTATTCAAAAGAGTTGGACATGACTGAAACAACTCAATGAACACAGTCACAAAATTTCATCAGTGAATTTTTATATCTCTTTTTCCATTTGGCCAATTCTATTTTTTTAAGGTGTTATTTTCTTACTTTGTATATGTGTGTGTGTGTGTGTGTGTGTGTGTGTATGCACCTCTTTTACCAAGCTGTTAACTGTCTTTTCATAATTTTCTTCCTTTGATTTCATTTCTTTACTTAGTTTTTCCTTTACCGCTCTTTTGAAAAAATTTTTTTTAGCTCTTCCAGGAATTATTGTTGGACTAGTGTCCAATTCACACTTTTTTTCCCCTTTGAGACTTTGCTCATAGCTGATTAGACTTCATTGTTTTCTTCTGAGGTTGTGTCTTGATCTTCCCTGTCACCATAGTATATTTTTATTGTTAGGTTCTTTTTTCGTTGTTTGCTTATTTTCCACCCTGTTTTTTGACTTGTTGGGCTTTGTTCCTAGTGTGGGAGACCGGAGGGACACTGTCTCAAGTTTCAGGCTTTTTTTGCACTGCATTTTTCAGAGCTAGTTCTTGGAATTTTTGATGCTTTTAAGGTGGTGTTGTCCATGAAGAGTTGTGGTCACCGCTCTCTTGGTCTACACTCTGGTCTTTGCTCAGGAAGGGCACCCTATCTTTTGGGATTGAATCAATACTTCGGGACCTTCCTCTCTCGGTCTGGAAGTGATACTGCCTTTCTCCACTTCCTCTTGACTGAAAGGGCTCCTTTCTGCCCTTGAACTATGACCCAGAATTGAGTACAGGCAATGAAATCGCCAATCAACATCTGATCCTGAGTCCAGTGCTAGCACAGGGGTACCCTGCAATCTCTACCTGAAAAGTTGCCAGGTCCCCTTACTATCTCTGGCTTGAGAGTTTCAGTAGCTTCTACTGCTTCTGTCACCACCACATGGACTCCAGGCTAGCCTCCACCCCCATGTCACAGATCTGTCTTTTTACCTCCTATATTCTCTTGGACTGGAAGAATGTCTCACTCTAACCTTTTGTTGGTCCTGCCACTCCAGAATTTGATATGAGGAGTTATTTTAAAGTCATTTGGAGGGGAATGCTGAGTGCTTTGTCTATTCCACCATCTTGGCTTTGCCCCTATTAAGTCCTCTTAACCTTTTATTATAGCATTATGGTATTCCATCACAGTCATACACTACATCCATTTCCCAATTCATGGGCATCCCCTCAATTTCCAATTCTTTGATACCACAAAAGAACTGCTACAAATATTTTTCTACATATGGTTCCTTTTTCTCTTTCTTAACTCTTTGGAGCATAGACCTTGTAGTGATACAGCTAAACATAGGGGTATAGTTCCAAATTGTTCTCCAGAGTGTCTGGAACAATTCACAGCTCCATCAACAATGCATTAACATGCCTGTTTCTCCACAGACCCTATAATAGTCTTAATTTACTATGTTTTGGTTAACTATGCAATCTGATGTGAATGAGGTTGAACCTAAGAGTTGCTTTAATTGAAATTTATCTAGTTGTTAATGATTTTGAGTATTTTTTTCTTATATCTATAGATGGCTTGAATTTCTTCTTTCAAAAAACAGCCTGTTCATATTCTTTGACTATCAATTATAAAATGATTCTTTCTTATAAATTTTATTTTCTTCTATATTTTAGATCTCAGACCTTTATCAGAGAAACTTACTGCAAAACATTCCCCTCCACCACCTCTCAGCTCACTGTTTCTCTTCAAATCTTAGCTGCATTGGTTTTGTTTGTGCAAAAATTTAAAATTTTATGTCATCAAATTGTCTATTTTGTTTTCTGTGATCCTCTTTCCATCCTTTGTTTGGTCATTAATTTTCTCCCCTATCCATAGTCCTGAAAAGATTTCCCCTCCTTTTTCTATTTGTTTATGATGTGACTTTTTATATTTAAATCATGTGTCCATTTGAAACTTATCTTGGTATGTAGTGTGATGTGTTGGTCCAACCTTAATTTCTGTCAGACTGCTTTTCAGTTTTCTCAGCAGCTTTTGTCAAGTAGTGAGACCTTACCCCTGAAGCTGGGGTCATTTGTTTATCAAAGAATGGGCCACTAGCTTCATTTGCTTCTGAAAGCTACATACCTAATCTGTTAGTGTCCTGGAGTCCTTACTGTCTCTACCAAGCTATTAACAACAGATGACATTATGTCCCTTCTGTGCTGAGGGATACCCTGATATCACTTGGGAAATCTTGCTATGCCCTCACCTCAGACTGTTAAGAGGGGAGGAAAAAGAGACTGCTACCTAGCTCTGAACCTGAAGAGGGAACTCACTGGGTCATATTCCTGGGGTGGAGGAAGTATGTAATTTATGACTCAAAATCTGTGAGTCCCACAGACAAGCTTTGGGCAATTGGGCAAATCTCCTCCCTGGTGAGAGCCTTCATTTCCTTATTTCTAAAATGAGGGACTTGAATGAGGTACTTTTAAAAGTCTTTCCTAGATCTGATGTTCTATATTCTAAACTTCTTTTCAGATCTGAAATTTTATGTTCTAAGGACCATCTTAGCTCTGACATTCTAAGTCAAGTCAATTAAGAGTCAACTAGGTTTCTTCCTTTAGGTCATGCCCACTAACCATGGGCACCCCCCAAAGTGCTGCCCTGGATTCTCTTCCCTATCTGTTCTCCGGCTAGGTGATCTCATCAGCTCCCATGGGTCCAATTCTCATCTCTAGACTGATCATTCTCATGGGTAACTCACAGGTCACAGTTGCCAGGAGTCCTTTTCTCTCCTTTGTGAGGAGCTTGAGAAGGTCACTTTAGACATGATTTGGCTTCTTTGCTGCAACCCTTTTGGAGCTATGTATCTATCCAGTCTCTCTTTGGCTACCAAAGTGCACCATGTTAGCTTATTCCTAAGGGTCACTGAAGAGATGATGGAATGTCCAACATCCTCTGGCCCCCTGGAATCTCCCAAGGTCATCCTCTGACAAAAGAAGTGGAGAAGAAGGACACGTAGACCAACACCTTGCCTTCCATGAAGGTTTCCTCCCTTGAGATTCCATTAGAATCCCATGCTTGATACAATCTTCCAAATGACTCTTATGAACTCATTTGTTAATTTGCATATGATCTCTAGGGTTTGACCAAATTTCTCCAGCTCAGTCAAACTCTCTTCCTGTAAAATGTCACTGGAGTTTCAATTGGACTAAATTGCGCTAAAGTCTCTGATTGAGATTGACTGATGACTGTTTCCACCTGGTTAAGGTCCCAAAGATCAAAGAGATAGTGTTTGTAAAAGCTGAAACAGTTACTAACCCATCAAACAAGTGACTTGCCCAAGGTCCCACAGCTAGATAGTGTCTGGGGTTGGATTTGAACTCTAGCCCTGGCACTCTAACTACTGCACTACCTAGCCATCGTCTTTTAGACTATTAGCAAACTTCATTTTGATAGTTGATCTCCTAACTGTGAAGTCCTTGTCCAAGACCAATAAGTGAACATATTGCTAATGAAGGAAGTTGCATCTCAGTGTAAGGACGGCCCCTCGATGTTCCCTAGAGAGACCAGGAAAGGAATTGGTGGAGTGGGTTTTATCATATGCCTCAAAGATAAAAGAAATCTTATTTTGTGGGACATTTGATCATTACATGTTACAACATAATCAGACGTATTTTCAAAAAGACAACCATGAAAAAATGAAGTGGCTGAGAAATTCTATGAAGAAGAGAAAGACCTTTCAAATCAAATCAAAATATACACTGACAGTTGGCAGCACCTAGTAAGTGATTAATAAATACTTGTTGACTGACTGACTGAATTTCATCTGATTAGATTGAACCGAATGCTAGAGTCTCTCAAAAGTCCATTGATTCCTTGCTCAGTCATTTATTGTTGGAGCTATCCCTTGAGGCATTGTATCATCTGCGGATTGGATTATCATGTCATCTATCCCTTTTTCCAAGTCACTGATAGAAAGGTGAAGCAACCCAAGGCAAAGCCCAGATCCCTGCAGACTGCCTGTCGTTTTGACATTGAACATTAACAATTATTCTTTGAGTCCAGCCATGCAGCTAATTCTTAAGCCATCTGATTAGATTCTAGTCTAATCCAGATCCTGCCATCTTCTCCCCAAGAACAGTAGGAGATACTTAATCAAAAGCTTTGCTAAAGTCTGGAGCAAAATTCACAGCCTTCCTCTCATCTTCTAGCTTGGTAATTCTGTCAGAAAAAGAACTGAAGTTGGTCTTTCCAGACCTGTTCTTGAGGAAGCCATGGTGGCTCACTGCGGTGGTGGCCACTTTCTATTTAAGATGTTTGTCAGCCACCTCTGGCAACTCATCTTTTAAGGCCCAGCTCAAATATCACTTCCTCCAGGAAGCTTTCCTTATTATCCAGGTCAGTAAATGAGCTCCTTCCTAAGGCTTAACATTGTACTTAGAGTCTCTTCAATGAATTTACCATATAATGCCATTTATTAGAAATTATCTCTACTGGTGTCTTAACTCTTTAGTAGATTGTAAATTGCATGAGGACAGGGACCATGTCTATATGTTCCCTAGTGTCCAGCATTGTATTCTGACATAGAAGTTGCTTGATAGGTGAGCGCTGAATCCTTTCCCAATTCCTCTTCATTCTAAAGCCTTTCTTCTATTGATTATTTTGTATTTATCCTGTAGATAGCTTGTTTGTACGTAGCTGTTTGCATAGTTTTCTTCCCATGGAATTGTAAGCTCCCTCTTTGTGTATCCCCAGCACTTAGCACATAGTAGAAACTTAATAAATATTTAATTAATAATATTTAACCAACTAATTGAATTGAAATGAGGTGAAACAAGGAAAAAGAGTGAGTCGCATGAGGCCTCTCCATGGCCTGTGCAGTGGTGTGGGGCATCCCACTGAAAGGGATGAGGTGACAGGCTCATCCCTATTAATCACCTCCCCCATTACATGTGTCACTGGAATAGTCTTGTGCAGTCCAGCTGTGGTTTGAGTCATCTGAAGTCTTAGGCACAGAAGACACTGCAGAAGAATCTGCCTGCTTCTCTGGATTCCTTGCTTGGCCAAAACATTGTTCTTTATTTCTGACAGTTAGAAGGAAAGAGCCAGATTATGGACACACTAATTGACCATAGCCCAATTCTTTACTCAAGTTGAAGTTGGCTAGACAATTTATAATCTTTTGAAAATTAAAAAAAAATGAAACAAAGGTGGTGCAAAATCGACAAGACTTATGGACATAATTCATATGGTTGCACAGCACAGGGATCGAGCTGTGATTGTAACATTCTGGGAATAAATCCTCCAAATGGAGCAGGTGTTTTCCATCTTGCTGCCTGGCACATGGGAAATTTCAATCAGTGCTTGACTCTATCAAGAGGCAGCAAGGTTTCCTGTTGGAAAGCCAGTTTCCCATACTCCTTCAGGGTAGCGATGTCTAGCCTACCCAGAGGCCTTTGCAGTGTTATCAGGTGTACTCTAGAAGCACAACAGAATAAGGCGGGGTCAGATTGTGCCACTCCAAAGAGTTTGACTGGAGATTACTCTGTGCACATAATCATTACCCAGTACAGTGCCTGGCACACAGTAAGTACATAATAAACGTTTGCCTAATTTTTTGCATCACTTTTGGAACTCTTTGGCGTGCCTGAGTCAGTGATCTTGGGCTCTGGAGAAGGTTTCTCTGGGTACTTACTAAAACTCTTAAAAAGACTCCTGGTAGGATTTCCAAGGAGCAAGTTGGGAGATAGGGGAGAGCCTGAGGCTTACCCCACAGGCAAAGCTAGGTAGTGGAAGGGCTCAAACCAGATCCTGAGACTCCTGGAGGAACGATGGGGGTTCTGGGGAGCGATCATCCCAAAGGCAGCTCAGCGAAGGTGGGTGGATCTAGGTCATTGCTGAGGCGCAGTGAGCCCTCACCCCCAGCAAGTCCTGACCACTCTTTGGTGCAGGGTGAATCCCTATGCAGACATCCTGACATGCCTCCGGGATGCCTTCAATTCTGGAAGAACCCGTCCAGCCGAATTTCGAGTGAGCCAGCTCTGCGGGCTGAGCCGCTTCCTGAAGGAAAACCGAAAGTTACTCCTGGATGCCCTGACCCAGGATCTGAACAAGGTGGGGAAGAGACCAGATGGGCACTGGGGCTCCTGGTTCCAAGACAGTTCGGGAGAGCAGGAGAAGCCAAATTGAAGTGGGAAACTGGCCATAATATGGAATGGAGATATGTGTCAGGAGCTGGGTTTGAATCCCCATTGTCTCTCACTTAAGGATGTGAATCTGGCCAAGTGGTTTGCCCTCTCTGGGTGGATTGACGGAAGGTTCCTAACACCAGTCTGAATTTGGGGATTGGACCAGATGACCGCTAAGGTCCCTTCTGACTTCCCTGGTCTGGGTTTCCATCCCCCCTTCCCAATGTCTTTGCCCTTCCCTCCCCTAGGAGGGGATGGTCATGAGCACCAAACATCTGTCTGACTCATCTCTCTCCAGCCAGCCTCCGAAGCTGACATATCTGAGATTGTCTTATGCGAGGGTGAAGTCAAGCTTGCTCTGAACAACCTCCACACCTGGATGAAGGATGAGCAGGTGGAGAAGAATCTGGTGAGCAGGAAAGAAGACGAGGGATGGGTCTTATGGCCCACTCCCTGTGTCTGGGTGCCTTTATGTCTTACCCCACTTCAGAATGGGAGCAAAGGTCTCCAGGCTTTGGGCAGGAGCCTGAGCTGGCTCCTAGCCATGGATCTTCCACTGGGTGACTCTGGGGTTCTCTCAAGGTGAGAGTGAAAACAGGTGGATAAGGAACCATCATCCTGAAAAGCCTAAGGGACCTTGTAAGTGGGGGCCATTTGAACCAAACCAAAGGTTCTTAGGAATAAGAATGTACCAAGAGTGGAATGCGCTGCCTGGGGGTGGGGTGGGGGGAGTGAGGGGGTTAGTGAGCTTCTTGATATCAGAAGTCTCTAAATGGAAGGTTTAGGACCATTGGGGTAGGCTATAAAGGGAGAAGTTGTGTACAGTGCTGTCTGGGGTCCCATCCTGCTTTAAGATGGAAGGCTTCTGCCTCAGTCATTGGGCGCTGGCCCTGGGCTAACTTTTCCCTCCCCTCTCCCTTCCTCCCAACCTCCCACTGCCAGAGTGAAGAGGGCAGGGGGAGAGAGAGGGATGGTAGCTCCCTCCCTCCTCCCTCTCCCCCTCCAGGCTGGTTTCTGGCATTTCCTTTGGGTAGGTGGGAATGTACATCTGGACTGACCTCAGGGAGCTCCCACCCCCTTCCCTTGTCCCCAGGCTACCCAAATGGACTCAGCTTTCATCCGGAAGGAGCCCTATGGTGTGGCCCTCATCATTGCCCCCTGGAACTACCCTTTGAATCTCGTGCTGGTGCCTCTAGTGGGGGCCATTGCTGCAGGTAAGAAATAGGACATTGGCAGTGGACCTAGCTCCCTTTCCGGGCTCCCTGACATGGGCCTGGGCCTCTCTGACCTTCAGTATCCTCCCTTGTAACCTAGAATTGTTTCTATCACTCTTGGGGCAATAGTTGTCCAGTAGTCCCAGAGGCAGGCAGACCTTCACCTGGTAGTGTGGTGCAGTGGATAAAGCACTGGCCTGGGCTCCATTCAAGCAATGCCTCAGATGCTTCTAGCTGTGTGAGTTACATCTGTCTGTTGCTCAGTTTCCTTCTCTGTAAAATGAGAGGGTACTCCCAGCTCTAACTCTAGCATCTCTTCAAGATCTCCTTATGCTTCTTATCACATCTGAGCTACACAGTAGCTCCATTTTACAGATGAGGGAACTGAGACCCTGGGAGGAAGAGTGACTGACTTTCTCAGGGTCACATGACCAGTGAGCGCCAGGAGCAGGACCAGGTCTCCCTGATTCTAGGTCCATTCCTCTAACCACTGCCCCACATTGTCTCCTGAAGTGTCTGTGTGTCATTCTCCCCTCAAATTACTAGAAGGAAAGTGGTCCTGAGCAATGGGTCTCAAAGTCGGGGCTCCCTGTAAGCCTGGTCTTGTGCCCACCTGAGTTAGACACTGTCTGTCTCACAGGTACAGGGTGTGTTTTGACCTCAAGGGCTTCATCTTAATGGTACTCACAGAGAGACTTTGACAGCTACCCCAGGAATCTGGCCTACCCCTCTCCAAGGGAGCCTTTGACTCTGACCTGGAAGGGGGTAGGGGAGGGGGCCAGGAGTTGGGCTACTCCCTCCTCCTCAGAAGAGCATTGGACTAGAAGCACCTCTATCTGCCCCAGAAACATTTTGAGACTAGGAGAATGAGATTTTTCTCAGGTTTAAGCCACTTTAAGGGTCCTTATCCCTTAAAGAGGAAAGGGTTCCCAAGCCTGTATTCAAAGGCTTGACTTGACCCCTTCCCACCAATTGCTAGTCACAGAAAAAGACCATCCCAAGAAAACCCATTCATCCAAACAGAAGTCAGGGAAGTCATACATTCAGTCAGTCAGTCAAGAATTTATTAAGCACCCATAATGTGCTAGACCCTAGAGATACAAAAAGAGGCAAAAGAAAGTCCTTGCCCTTATGGGGCTTGAAATCTAATGGATAATTAGCATTTTTCTAGTGCTTTCCAAATATTCTCTCATTTGATCCTCATATCAGTCCTGGAGCAGAGGGAAGATGCTATTATCTACATTTCACAGAAGAGAAAACTGAGACATACATTGGTTAAGTAATTTGTGCAAAGTCATTCCGGCTAGTGAGTGTCTGTGGTCAGATTTGAATTCAGGTCTTCCCAGTTCTAGGTCCACTATTCTAGATGCTGCACCACCTAGGGTATCTACAAATTAGAATATATCAGATAATACAGAATGAATGGATTTTCTCACTGAGAGGAAGATATGACACAACACAGAGAGAGAGAGAGAGAGACAGAGAGAGAGAGAGAGACAGAGAGAGAGAGAGACAGAGAAAGAGAACAAGAATGCACCCTTGATCTCACCCAAGGGGAAATTCCCTAAGTCTGTCAGGAGGCAGGATGGAAATCAGGACTATATTGAGGAGCTGACTTCCCCTACACATCCGCCTTCCAACTTGCCCTGCAGTTGGTCCCAGTGTAGGACCTCCCAAAGTCTTCTCCCAAACCAAGAAAGAAAAGGAAGGTTTCTCTTTCCTAAAGCTCTCTGTCCATCTCAGCCCCATCATTTTCTCCACTAATAAGAAGAGTCTGAGAATGGTCCAGGCTTAAGTCCTGGGTTGCATACTCACCCCTTCTCTGTCCCTTTCTCTTTCTGTCCCTCAGTCTCTGTCCCTCAGTCTTTGCCTGGATCTCCAGTGCCACTCTGGAAAGAGGAAGGTTCCTTCCCCTTTGCTCTCCACTTGTCCGCCTTCCTCATTGTGACCAGACAGAGTTGGGGGAGAGGCTTGGCAGTGATGGAGGCAGAGTTGACAAAACTTAGGTGTGAAGAACACAGCAAGGGATGGGATGACTAGGGAAGAGGGTGGAGGGGAAACCAGCCCAGAAGGAGTCAGGCTGGCATCCTCTCCTAAGGAGTCAGAGTCTGCCTCTTCTTGCCTCCTTCCTGGCAGGGAATTGCGTGGTTTTAAAGCCCTCAGAGATCAGTAAGGGCATGGAGAAGGTCATTGCTGAAGTGCTGCCCCAATACCTGGACAAGGTGAGGGGGCCCGACCTAGGCCACTGACTCCCAGGAAGCTTGGCCACCCCCAGACCAAGTCCTTTCGTTTCAAGAATTTCCCAGACCTTTGGAGCCTCCATTCTGGTTGTGACCTCTTTCTCCCTCTGGCTCCTTCTCAAGGGGGCATTTGAGGTTTGGAGTGGGTGGCCAGGGCAAGGGGAGGAAGAAAAGCCAGGACCTGGCTTTCCTTGGGACCTTCAATTCTGTGAAATCATTTAGGTGAAGCAAGGGGTAGTGGTGGGATGGGGGTGGGGATAAGAGTCAAGTGTTTTTGAGTTGAAGAGGCTCTGGGCCTCAGTTTCTTCATCTGTAAAATGAAGGGATTGGTTCTGTCTGTGATACTGTAACCATGTAGCCCAGCCAGATGTCTAGGTTCCAGTCACCCTGACCCCGCAAATATCTTCCTCCAGCTTCACCTTCAGGGGTCCCTTCCGTTAGAAGGATTTGCTCCTGACTTTCTCTCCTCCCCAGCTTTCCCATATCTTGTTCATGAGTTTTCTCTCAGCTCTTCTGAGGACGTCCGACTCAGAGGCAGAGTCAGGGGACCTGGATTCCAATTCTGCCTCTCCTCTTTAATCCCTGTGGGACAGTAAGCGAGTCATTGAAACTTTTGGGGGCCCATTTCCTCCTCTGTAAAGTGGAGATGTTTCCTAAGGTCTTTCAAACCCTAAATTAGATGTCTCCTTCCTTTCCTCTGGGCACTGACTTGGAGAGGAGATCTATTCATTCTGGGCAGGGTCCTTTAGGCCAGGAGCTCTCAGAAATTAACAGTTCTGTCCTGGGTTCCAGAACTGCTTTACTACGGTGGTGGGAGGCCCCCAGGAGGCTACAATTCTGCTCAAGAACAAATTTGACTACATCTTTTTCACAGGTGAGCAGGGGTGGGGCAGCCTGTTTTGGGAAATGGGACTTTTTTGGTCCCACGGCTCTCAGGCTGGGGCCTGGACCCCTTCCCTTGCTCCTCCTGAGCCCTGGGACATCTCTGGGGTGGGGAGGTGGGGGAGAGCGGGACCAGCACATCTCAGATCACAGGCCTGTCAATGCCTGGCTTTTGGGGCAAAGAGAGGTCATGCTGGGGAGCAGAAGGGCAGGGGCCAAAGAGGAGGTGAATCTTTCCAAACCAAGCCTTGACCCTTAATGGACCAAAGAAAGTTAAAGCTGAGAAAGGCCTTAGAGAGCAGCTAGTCCCCCTCCCTCATTTTAGAGACACAGATCTAGGGCAGGGGGGGGAAGGGCCCAGCAGGACTATGGGAAGGTTATTTTTTCCCAGCTCTTTCTGCAGGATGGCTCCATGCCAGCCCCCCAACCCCCAGCATTCTCACCATGGCTGAGGTGTGCAGAGCCTGGCACATCTCAGAGCAATTTGACACCTATTATCTCAGCTGATCAGCCTTGGGACCAAGGGAGGGAAGAAGGGAGGGCAAGCAATATTCTCCCTATTTGAAAGAATGAAACTGAGGTCCAGGAAGGGGCAGCATGCCCATCATTGGGGGTGAAAATGGATGGTGAAATAAAGGATCATGGGATGTCAAACCTGGGAGGAACTCAGAACAAAGCCCAGAGAATACTGGAGATGTGAAGGGCCTTAAACACTAATAGGCCCCTGCTGGGAAGTCTTAGAGACCACCAAGTGCAACATGTTCACAGAACAGTGAGCAGAGGGGTCCTAGGGCCAAGGGTTGGCTTTTCCTCAAAGGGGGGGTGGGGCTTCTCACCTGTCCCAGGAAGCCCCCGAGTGGGGCAAATCGTCATGTCTGCTGCCTCCAAGCACCTGACGCCCCTCACATTGGAGCTGGGAGGTAAGAACCCCTGTTATGTGGACGACAACTGTGACCTCCAGAATGTGGCCAACCGGGTGGCCTGGTTCCGTTTCCTCAACGCGGGACAGACATGTGTGGCCCCAGACTATGTCCTGTGCAGCCGGGAGACTCAGGAGAAGCTCCTGCCTGCCCTGCAGAGGGCAGTGACCCAGTTCTATGGGCAGGATCCCCAGAATTCTCCAGACCTGGCCCGTATCATCAATGACAAGCATTTCCACAGGCTCCAAGGCCTGCTGGGCAATGGCCGAGCAGCCATTGGTGGCCAGTCAGACGAGCAGGAACGCTACATTGGTGAGTGGGCCCCGTCTCCCCTCCCGCCAGCAGCCACAGGGGGCCAGGCTGTCCCTGTCCCCATTGACCTCTGTGTGACCAGGACCCTGTGACCCTCACACTCCTGGGTCTCCATGGCATGGCATGCATTGCTTTACCCTCTGAGTCTGCCCTCTGATGACACTTTCCCATCCCTACCACCCCTGCTCCCCCTGGCCGGGGTCCCTCTGAGAGCCCCAGCCTAAGGTCTGCTCTGTGGTCCAAGGCAGCCCCCACGGTGCTAGTGGATGTGAAGGAGACGGACCCTGTGATGCAGGAGGAGATCTTTGGGCCCATTTTACCCATCTTCAATGTGCAGAGCATCGATGAAGCCATTGCTTTCATCAGGAAGAGAGAGAAGCCCCTGGCCCTGTATGCTTTCTCCAATGACTCCAAGGTAAGAAGCATGGGACTCTGAGATGGAGAGAGGGCAGGGCCTACTTTGGGGGATGGGGCCAGAAAGCAGAGGAAGGCTTGAGGAGGGGGCCGCGGTGAGGCTGCCCACCTGTTCCCATTCGGTGACCCTGGGCAGGACAGTACTTGAAGCTTCCTCGTTTGGTAGCTTGGCCCCTCCAGACTCCTTTGGCAGCCCTTGTCAACTGAAAGCCCAGGACAAATGACTACTTGAAGCTTCCTCGTTTGGTAGCTTGGCCCCTCCAGACTCCTTTGGCAGCCCTTGTCAACTGAAAGCCCAGGACAAATGACTATGTGGAGCATGTCCAGGTGTGGTAACAGGTGAAAGTGAGCTTAGAGAGACCTTTGCCTCCAGGGGACCTGCCCCTGCCCCTGATCCTGGGGCTCACAATAGGTGGGCCCTGATCACTTCTGAGCTTGGCCAGCCCAGCGATGGCCAAGCCTTTGGTCTGGTCCCCGTCCCACCCCACCTCTCCTGCTCTCTCTCTCCCTCCCAGGTAGTGAATAAGGTTCTGGACCAGACCAGTAGTGGCAGCTTCGGAGGGAACGACGGCTTTATGTTCATGACGATGACATCAATGCCTTTTGGGGGAGTCGGTGAGTTTCGGGCTCAGCCTGTGACCTCCTCAGCGGGACCTAGACCCCTCCCCGAAAGGCTTTCCTGGGGCTCAAGGCTCAGGCTGGGGCCAGGCGGGGGGCTGAACTTGGCTTATCTCCAAACTCAGGGCCAGTTCTGTACTCAGACCAGGGCTGGGGACCATTCTGTCTTGAGGCTTGGTCTGGGGCCAAGATTGGGGCTCAGGCTTTCCCCAGGAGCAGTACTTAGGCTGGGGACTGGGGGGGGGATCCCTCAGTGTACCCTGAAGGCAAGAACTCACCCCAGGAGCTGGATTTTCTTGCTGTAGTTCAGCCTTGGTTAGATTATTACCTGCACCCAAGTGTGGTGAGCCCCACTTGGATCCAGAGGAGCCCAGCTGAGAGGAAGGACCTGTGGGGCCAAGTGTGGGGTGAGGAATGTGTGAGAATAAGAGGTCAGAGCAGGCTCCTGGGGATCCTTAGCTGCGGCTGCTGAGGGGCCTTGGGACCCTGGAGAAATGAGCTGGGATATCTAGAAGGTAAGTGGAGTAAAGAGGGCAGTTTTCCTGTTCTCTAGAGAGCAAACTTTCCCAACCCCTTAATGGTTCCTCCCTTCCATCTCTTCTTGCCTCCCAAAACCCCAAAGTTCACACTGTCACCAAGTCACCTGTTTGCTTAGGGGGTCAAGGACCTGGGACAGAGCAGTCAGAGCTGAAAGCATCTAGAGAGCCATCCTCTTGACCATCTCCCTTATCATACAGAAGAGGAAACTGAGGCCCACAGAAAGGATGAATCTTGCTAAGTAGCTTGGGCAGCTTGCAGGCTTTCCAGACCTATATTTCTGGGCTTCAAACTTAGTAAGTGAAGACTGTCTTCCTCCCACCTTACCCTTTGCACTCCCACCGGCCTCAGTTTTCCCTCATCCTGCTCTACCCTGGCCCTGCTGCTCAAATATTCCCCTGCATGTCACTGGGGTCAGGCCCTGTGTTCCTGACTTTGCCTGAGCCCCAAATTTTGTCCATGGACAATGCTCCTTGTCCTGCTCAGCATCATAGACTTGCAATTTTATCTAGAACCTTCTGGAGAGAATACATGATCCCCCAAAAGACACCAGAATGAGGAAAATGTTAAACCCCATAGGAGACTTTAAAGAGGAGAGGGCACAATGAGAGATGATGGAATAGGAGGAGCCCTGGGAGTAGTGGCCAGACTGGTACTTAGGTGGATTCAAATCCTAGCTCCCCCCACTCACTGTGCGAACTTAGGCAAGTGTCTTTTTGGTTCCTCAGATTCCTCCCCTGTAAAACGAGTCCATTGGATCTCTGAGGTCCCTCTCAGCTCTGACATTTTACTCTTTGTGTTTTCCTGTCCCTTTTTGCCCTGGCATTCTTTCTTCTATGTCCTAGGGTCCTCCCCAGCTCTGACATTCTCTTTTCCAAGGTCCCTCCACACTTTGATATGCCGGGTTCTCAGGTCCATCCCAGCTCTGATTTTGTTTTCTGTGAACCAAGTTCCCTTCAAGATCTGATATTCTGTTTTCTAAGATTCCTCCATCTTGGATATTCTGAGTTCAAAGGATTCTCTCTAATCTGACATTCTATGTTCTTTCCATCTCACTTTGTAGTCTGTATTTATTGGGCTCCCCAACTTTAATGATTCAGTCTGTGACAACTCTAGAATGTTTCAGGGCAGGAAGCATGGTCTGGCTCCAGAGGTAACAGACCTCTCTCCCTGCGGGCTGAGGGAAGGGAGCTGTCCATGGGTGCCTGGTGCCCCGATCAGCCAGATCTGTGCCTCATGTTGCAGGTCACAGTGGGATGGGCACATACCACGGCAAGTTCACCTTTGACACCTTCTCCCACCGGCGTGGTTGCCTCCTTAGTAGCCCACACCTGGAGATGTTCAAGAAGATCCGCTACCCTCCCTACTCCCCAAGGCACCGGAAGCTGATGGTGTGGCTTTTGGAACACAAGCTGGGCTTCCCTTGCTCTATCCTGTGAACTGCCTCATCCTCTGTACCTGCAGACTTGGAAGGGCAGGACCAGGCCTCTCTGCAAATCTTGGGTGTTCTACTCTGTGTCTCTCACAATCTCAGCTACCCTATCTAAGCCCCATCATGGTGACATCCTTGGCCCTAGGTCTTCCCACTGTAACCTGGGAAAAAAGATGCAATAAATGTAAAAGATGTGATTAATATTCTTACAAATAAGATTGTCAGATCACAAGTCCAGCTCTGGAAAGGAACTTAAAGGACATCAGTCCAACCTTATCGTTTTATGACTGGAAAAATGGAAGGGACTCCCCAAAATCACATGGGCAGTAAATGACAGAAACAGAATTCAAATTTGGGTCCTTGGATCCTTCTCATTGCACCACACTGCCTTCTCACATATCCAATGTCATCCATCACACCCACTTCAGGAAACCATGCTTTCATAGCTATAGGTCATCTCCCCAACACAGATCATAATCCCCTAATGACTCATGTGGAACCAGGATTCGGGCTATCTTATTGCTCATGTTCATGGTCCCATAGGTAGAGGTTGTGTCAGGATTTGAACCCAACACTGGGTTCGTACTCAGAACTTTTCTAGCTTGGAAGGGTCCACCTTGCACCCCAACCAACAATCAATTGTTTCATTGCAATGTTACATGTAGAGTCTCTGAACTTGTTCACGTCCAACATCCACTCAAATTCATTGTCTATGAGCCCCCATATCTATTGAATATCTCTCAACCAAGACCATCATTGAACATGTGACATCATAGGAAGACAAAGAATGTTTACATGAATCAATGTCAACAAGCATTTATTGGGAGTTAAGATGGGAGTGAGACAGAGAAAGTGGAGTTACTGAGAATAAATGACTTTTTGAAGGAAATACTGGAGAAGGAAGCAGTATAGTAGGGTTTTTTTGAGGATAAAGAAGACATGGGTTTGTTGGTAGGCAACAAAGAATGAACCAGTATCCCCAGGGAACAATCTGCTGGAGAAGATAGGAGGGGAAGGGATCAAGGGGAGCATGGAAAAGGGCTGGTCTCTATGGATAAAGAAGCATGTCTCCAAGTGAGGCAGGGGTGAAAGAGGTAGTAGCAGAAGGTATACAAGATGGGTAGTCTCCTTCAGTCATGCATACATGTGTGTGCATATGTACGTGTGTGCATGTATGTGGTATGCATTCAGTCTCTACCCCTTGCTGGGCTCATGTGGTCTCTGTCCAGTGTTAGTCCCAAACAGACTGAGGTTATGAAGCATCTCAGATTCCTGCTTCTGGCTTCAGCTAGCTTTCTTAACTGAGCTGCTTCTTCATCATAGGAACAGTGGACTCTGCTATAGAGCTTCTATTATAGAACCTGACACCTCGCAATACTGGAGGTTGAGCTGCTTCTGCTTCACCACCATTATGGGTTTCTATTATTAGAAAGAGTACATGAGATACCTTAGAGGGATCAGGGCTCACTTTGTAGCTAGGACCAGAGCTTGAGCTCTGGAGCCAGGAGCTGGGCTCAGTCAGGGGCAGGTTTGGAGATGAGTTAGAAGTTAGGTTCAGGACTGGAGTGAAGAAGGTTTAGAGAGCAGGGTTCATTCCATGTCTAGCACTGAGGGTGGGTCTGAAACCAAAGATGGAAGTCCACTGAGTAAATCAAGCAAATCATATCATTTAAAGTAAGTGGCAAGAAGCTTATTAGGTGAGAACACATCTTTGTTTGAATCAATCAAACCAGAAGTGTGAACCACTGAACTAGTCAAGTAGCCAATCAAGACTTTAGACTCAATGGAAAAAGTCCTTGGAAGTCATTAAGTGAACTACAGTGACAACTGAAGTCTCTTCTGATTGGTTAAGAAACAGTTACGCCATGGGGCTTATATAAAATCTAGAGGGAAAGGGGAGTGGGGGTGAGAGGAAGAGAGAGGAAGAGGGGAGAGGGGGATCAGGGGAGGCAAAGGAAGCTCAGTCTTGTGACCTACAGCATTAGACAAACCTCCTCCCCACCTATTCCTATGCCATCCTTTAGGGGGACAAACAGCTGAGCTCAGGGACCCTGACCTGTATGCCAGTATAAGGTGAAGGGGATGGGCAGGGGCAGCCCAGAACCCCCCTGGCCCACACTAGAAGCAGGTCTGATTCTGATATCAGGCTCAGCACTCAGTCTTTCCCTTAGCAGACCACAGGCAACCCTGGGCTGGTCAATCTTTTTTTAAAATTCAATTTTAGTTTTAGTTCTGAATTCTCTCTTTCCCATCTCCCCTTTCTCTGCTCCCCCTGGAGAAAACAAGAAAAACAAAACTAGTTACAAATATGTATAGTTGATCAAAACAAATTCCTGTATTAGCCACATTCCTCCCTTCCAAAGGCTTCCCTCTACATTCTGAGTCATTCACCTTGCCATCAGAGGTTTGAAGAGGAATCATGATTGGTCCCTGAGTTGATCAGACTTTCCCAGTCTTTTCAAAGTTGTTTTTCATTACAATGTAGCTGTTATTGTCTCTTGGTTGTGCTCACCTCACTTTGCATCAGTTCAGATTGCCTAAAAATATTTTTGAATGAATAGATCTGTTCCCTCTTTCTCTGATCTTTTTGGGGACAGGCAGAATAACAGCTGGGTCAAAGGGTATGTTTAATAACCTTTAATGACGTTTGGGGCATTGTTCCAAGTTGCTTTACAGAATGGCTAGACCAGTCGACAGTTCTCCCAAGATCAGTGTGATTGTTTTCCCACATTGGCCGTTTACCCTCAATCTGGTCCCTCACTAATCAGGGGGCAGATGCTGTTGGGGCCTCTAAAGGCGGAATGGAGAATGTGCATTTCTTCATCTTGAAGAACGCCGTTCCTTTCTCATAGTAGGCAGCCTCATTGATGAAGGCTGGGTAGATGGTGGTATCACCCTCGTAGAAGATCTCTTCTCCACTGAAGAGCTGAAAAATGGGGTCTCCTGGTTTCAGAGGAAGGAAATCTTTGTCCTAAGCAAACGAGATGAGTGTCAGTGGAAACCCCAGTGCTGGGGCTGGACAAGCAGAGTGGGCTCCAGAGCAGAGGGGATTGGAGGCTGTTCTCCAATGAACAGGAGGCAGTGAATCCCAGTGGAAAGAGCATCAAGGAGAGTTGGGAATCAGGGAACCCCACTGAGGGCCTGATTTACTGTGTGAGCTTTGAGAAGACCCCTAACCCTCCTTTGGTCTTGGTTCTCTTTTCTGTAAAAGAATAGGGACTCACTCTGATTTCACTGATGTAGGGAAATTCCTGGTGGGAAGTCAGCACCTTCTGTGAATCTTATGGTCTTAGAGAGTCACCAGCAACACAAAAGGGTTAAGTGACTTGTCTAGGATCACAGAGCTCTTGGTGGCAGTGGAAGGCTCTGAAACCAGCTCTCTTCCCACTGCACCACACTGCCTCCCTTCTTTTCTGTAAAACTAGGATACGATGCTTGGCCTACCTCATGGGATTATGAGGACTGATTGAGTGTGTTTGGCAAGGCATCCTGGTGACAGGATGTGTTTTAATAATGTGCTAATGTGTTTTAATAATCAGGTCTTTTTTGCTTGAATTATAATAATAATAATTAATTAGTATGTTTAATATAATTAAATTTTTTTCTGGACTAGAAAATGTCATTTTAATATCCTACCACACTATGGAGGGAAAGCAGGGACTTAAAGGTAGGTGGGGCCCTTTCCCCTCACCCCTAAAGTATTTCAGGATGTGTCAATGAGAAGCTAAGTGGCCTGAGGGCCAAGATTTGTCGCCACATTGGCCCAAAGGTGAAGAATACCTTGATACCCTTCAATCAATCACTCAACAAACATTGTATTGAGTCCTCACTATGCACCAGGGACTAGGTTAAGCATGAGTAGAACAGAGACAAAAATGAAACCGTCCCTGCTTTCAAGAAGTTTGCATTCAGGGGGAGGAGCCAAGATGGCGGAGTAGAAAGACACACATATGCTAGTTCCGAAACCACAGCCCATAACATATCTGTAAAGAAGAACTCCCAACAAATTCTGGAGCAGCAGAAGCCACAGAACAATGGAACGGACAAGATTTCTGTTCCAGAGAGCACAGAAAACCTGACGTGAAAGGTCCGTCGCACACAGGACCTGGAGCAGAGCCCAGCCCTGCCTTGGCCACAAGGCACCAAGAGGAGCAGATCCCAGTGGGCTTCAGGGACAGAATCTCCAGCAGCCTCGCAGGTCCCTCCACCCACAGGTGACAAGGGTTGGTGAGAGGGTCTCTTTGGCTGGTTGAGAGGGGAGTGGGGTGTCCCCATAACTCAGGCCCCCTCAGGGGGCAGCAGCGAGGGGGGGGGAGGCAGCAGACAGGGGCTCCCCAAGCAGGCATGAGCCTGGATCCATTGTTGAAGGTCTCTGCATAAACCCCCTGAGGGAATTGAGCCCATGAGGCGGCCCTACCCCCACCTGAGAAGCTGAACTTAATCTCACGCTGAATAGCAGCCCTGCTCCCACCCAAAGCCCTGAGGCTAGGAAGCAGCATTTGAATCTCAGACCCCAAGCACTGGCTGGGCAGATCTGGAGGCAAGGTGGGGGTGGAAAGAAAACTCAGAAGTCAAGTCACTGGCTGGGAAAATGCCCAGAAAAGGGAAAAAAAATAAGACTATAGAAGGTTACTTTCTTGGTGAACAGATAATTCCTCCCTTCCTTTCTGATGAGGAAGAACAATGCTTACCATCAGGGAAAGACACAGAAGTCAAGGCTTCTGTATCCCACACATCCAAAGTAAATATACCATGGCCTCAGGCCATGGAAGAGCTCAAAAAGGATTTTGAAAATCAAGTAAGAGAGGTGGAGGAAAAACTGGGAAGAGAAATGAGAGAGATGCAAGAAAAGCATGAAAAGCAGGTCAACACCTTGCTAAAGGAGACCCAAAAAAATGCTGAAGAAAATAACACCTTGAAAACTAGCCTAACTCAACTGGCAAAAGAGGTTCAAAAAGCCAATGAGGAGAAGAATGCTTTAAAAAACAGAATTAGCCAAATGGAAAAGGAGATTCAAAAGCTCACTGAAGAAAATAGTTCTTTCAAAATTAGAATGGAACAGATGGAGGCTAATGACTTTGTGAGAAACCAAGAAATCACAAAACAAAACCAAAAGAATGAAAAAATGGAAGATAATGTGAAATATCTCATTGGAAAAACAACTGACCTGCAAAATAGATCCAGAGAGACAATTTAAAAATTATGGGACTACCTGAAAGCCATGATCAAAAAAAAGAGCCTAGACATCATCTTTCATGAAATTATCAAAGAACTCTGCCCTGATATTCTAGAACCACAAGGCAAAGTAAGGATTCAGGGAATCCACAGATCACCGCCAGAAAGAGATCCAAAAAGAGAAACTCTTAGGAACATTGTGGCCAAATTCCAGAGTTCCCTGGTTAAGGAGAAAATATTGCAAGCAGCTAGAAAGAAACAATTCAAGTATTGTGGAAATACAATCAGGATAACACAAGATCTAGCAGCTTCTACATTAAGGGATCGAAGGGCGTAGAATATGATATTCCAGAAGTCAAAGGAACTAGGACTAAAACCAAGAATCACCTACCCACCAAAACTGAGTATAATACTTCAGGGGAAAAAATGGTCTTTCAAAGAAATTGGGGACTTTCAAGCATTCTTGATGAAAGGACCAGAGCTGAAAAGAAAATTTGACTTTCAAACACAAGAATGAAGAGAAGCGTGAAAAGGTAAACAGCAAAGAGAAGTCACAAGGGACTTACTAAAGTTGAACTGTTTACATTCCTACATGGAAAGAAAATATTTGTAACTCTTGAAACTTCAGTATCTGGGTACTGGGTGGGATTACACACACACACACACACACACACACACACACACACACACAGGCAGAGAGCACAGAGTGAATTGAATAAGATGGGATCATATCTTAAAAAAATGAAATTAAGGGGTGAGAAAGAAATATATTGGGAGGAGAAAGGGAGAAATGGAATGGGGTAAATTATCTCATAAAAGAGTGGAGGGAAAAAGAGGGGAGGTGAGAGAAAAACATGAAGTTTACTCTCATCACATTCCACTAAAGGAAGGAATAAAATGCACACTCATTTTGGTATGAAAACCTATCTCACAATACAAGAAAATGGGGGATAAGGGGATAAGCAGGGTGGGGGGGATGATGGAAGGGAGGGCAATGGGAGGAGGGAGCAATTTGAAGTCAACATTCTTGGGGAGGGACAGGACCAAAAGAGAGAATAGAAGCAATGGGGGTCAGGATAGGATGGAGGGAAATATAGTTAGTCTTACACAACACGACTATTATGGAAGTCATTTGCAAAACTACACAGATATGGCCTATATTGAATTGCTTGCCTTCCAAAAGGAATGGGTGGGGAGGGAAGGATGAAGAGAAGTTGGAAATCAAAGTTTTAGGATCAGCTGTCGAGTACTGTTCTCGCTACTAGGAAATAAGATATACAGGTAAAGGGGTATAGAAAGTTATCTGGTGCTACAGGACAAAAGACAAGATGGGGACAAGGGAAGGGAGACATGATAGAAGAGAGGGCAGATTGGTGATAGGGGCAATCAGAATGCTCGGTGTTTTGGGGTGGGGGGAGGGGACAAATGGGGAGAAAATTTGGAACCCAAAATTTTGTGAAAATGAATGTTAAAAGTTAAATAAATTAATTTAAAAAAAAAGAAGTTTGCATTCAATTGGGGGACTTCTCTAACCATATGTTGTCTCCCCAATAGGATATAAATTCTAGAAGAGCAGAGATTGTTTTATTTTTTGGTCTTTGCATCCTTTCTGCTTAGCAAAGTGCCCACCACGTAGCTGTTACTGTGTTTGTCCTTCATTCTCAAAGAGTATCATGACATCAAAATGATGACATGACTTGCAGTTGATTTTGATTAGCGTGAGGGAGGGCTGTGCAAGGTCACCAACCTCACTTTCTTCTCCTGAGCCACCTGGGTCCAGTGGCCTGATATTCATCAGGATGACTGGAGATGGCCCAGGATGCAAGGTGAGACCCTGGCCCTTTCAGGCTAAGGTCTTATCACATTCTCACTTGGAGTGAGTTACTCCCATTCAATGAACAGACTTCTTTAAGGTACTCAAGGGATGGCCCCTCTAATCAAAAAAAAAAAAAAAAGATCAAACTGGGAGGGAAAGACCCTCAGGGTTCCTGGGTGAAAGAGAAACAATTACTATTTAATTATTATATTACAACATACTACATAAGTTGTCATCATGTCAGCATGAGACATGAAAATTTAGGAAATGAAGACATTGTTAGATATTTTAATTAACATTCTATATGCTGACATCCTTATCCCAAATGGCGGTTATTTTTGGTTTTGCTTTATGTGAAACAATTTAGTCAAAGTCCATCAAAAAAATTTGACATTTATATAGCATACTGAGGTTTGTGAAGCTCTTCATACTTATTTAACTTGAGTTACAGGTATGGTTACCTGGTTTTACAAATGACAAAACTGAGTCTCATAGAGTTTAAGTGACTTGCCTATGTTCACACAACTAGTTAAGAATTTGAGACAGGATTTGAATTCAGGTCCCACCTGATACTAAGCATGGCACTGTTACCACTGTAACATACTGTTTCTAAATGCTTGTCTCTGAGGACTAAGGTATGCTGGTAGCCCTTTGACGTACCCTCTTTACCTTTACCAATTCTATATCAAATGGAAAATACCCATTTATTAAGCACCTAGCATGTGGTTTTACAAACATTATCTCACTTGATCCTCACAGCACCCTGTGAAGTAGGTGCTATTATACTCATTTTACAGTTGAGGAAACTGAGGTAGACAAGAGCCACATAATAGGTCCTTAAGGAATGCATTGCCCCTCAACTACTCTCCAAAGGAAGGCTGGCAAATCCAGGGGGCTCTGGGTGGGCTGGGCTGGAGTTGGTATCAGTTACTCTGGATACTTGAGCAAGCTGGCATCAGAAGCAAGACTTTGGGGGTCTGGAGAAGCTCCCACAGGAATTCAAGAACCCTAGAAGTAAGTCTTCAAGTGATGAATAAAAAGCTAGTTGATTGAGATCATTTAATTTTAGCAGGGGAACTAATTAGAATATCCTCCTACTGATTCATTAAAGCAGGTCCCCTAAAGATGAATGAATGAAAGATCAATGCATAGGCTTCATGTATTAGTAAAGGTACTCAGGACACCAGCTCTTCACTCAGTAAAATTAGTGTGTTACCCCTGACTCCTCATATGCAGGCAATTATTTCTCTCCATTTGTTTACATAGATAAATTTTCAGCTTTTTTTCACAGATGGGCTGTGGTTGTCAAGTGGTGGGTGGGAAATAGGAGATTGGGGAGGATGGAAATGACCCTTGACCTTGATTGAACTTCATTTCCCAGAGCTTTTCCAATTCCCACTTTATCTCAGTTAAGCCAGAGGGAAGGAGAAGCAACTAACTGGTGCAGGCTGTTGCTCTTGGAGTCTGAAAGACCATAGTTCAAATCCAACCTCCAACATTTACAATCTGTGTGACCCCTAGGCAAGACACGTAGCTTTAGTTTCCTCATCTGTAAAATAAGGATGGTAATAATAGCACTCCCCCCAAGGTCTGAGAAAATGAGAAAATTTTTGTAAAGTGCTTTGCAGACCTTAAAAGGTTCTGTAAATTCTAGCTATTATTATTCTTATTAAAATAAACCAGATTTCAGATTTAGTCTCAGAAGGCCAGAAAGGGATGAGCCATCCTGAAAGCTAAGCAATCAGTGAGCCAGCCAACCAGCAAGTATTTCCTAAGTACCTACTATGTGCCAAGGAACTGTGCTAAGTGCTGGGGAGACAAAAAACGGTCCCTTCCCTTGGGGAGCTTATATTCCACTGGGGGAGACCCATTCACCACTAAATACCTAAAAGCTATAGACAAAACAGATGAGAAGGGGACCTCAGGGGGAGGCAGTAGCAGCTGGGAGAATGTGAGAAAAGCCTTCTGGAGAAGGTGAGATTGGAAGGAAGTCAAGAGGTGAAAAGTGAGGAGGGAGAGAATTTTGCTAGTGCAAAAGCATGGAGGTGAGAGATGACACATGCTATATAGGAATGGAAGGGGAAGAATGTGAGAATGACTGTTGTGGAGCTCATAGAAGGAAGGCTTGGGTAACAAGACTGGAGAGGGAGCAGGGTCAGGGTGGCCAGAGCTTTAAATGCCAAACAAGAGGCACCTCCATCCTCAACTGACATGTGGTATTTCCACAAAGACCAGCGCTGAGCACTCACCTGGAGCTGGGGATGGACAAATCCCAGCAGTTCCCCGCCAGGAGACCGAGGAAAATCCACAGGTTCTATGATTTTATAAGCCACAATGTCAAAGGCTGGGAGTGAAGTGCCTGTGGGAGGAGAATGGGAATCACAGAACATTCTAGCTGAAAGAATCTCTCTCCTTCCCCCATTTTACAGATGGGTGACAGAGTTGAGAGAGGGGGCTGGGCCTGGTCAAGGTCACACAGTGCCTGGGGCTCAGACCAAGTCCTCTGACCAGCTCCCACGACCTTTCCAATGGATTTGTGAGGCAGAGGGGTGGCAGAATCTGGCAACTCCCACCCTGCCTCATGGGCCCAAATAAATAGGTTTATTTTGCATACGTTAGCCCAGGCACTCCCTGAAGGCAAGGTTTCTCTTGAGACTTCTTTGTATGTCCAGGACCCAGAACAGGCTTCTTCACAAACTAATCAGCATTTGTGGAATGATTCAATGGATGGATGGACGGGTGGATGGATGGATGGGTGGATGGATGAATGGATGGATGGATAGATGGATGGATGGATGGATGGATGGATGGATGGATGGATGGATGGATGGATGGATGGATGAATGGATGAATGAACATGAGGACAGCCAAGGATCCCCAGTGCCTACAGTGGTGGGGAGGGGGAGATGATACTTGGGCTGAAAGTGGGGCTCATGGAGCTTCCTACTCCCCCTAGCATTTAGTCATTTCTTCCTCCTGCTTTGTGGCAGCTTCCTGTACTAGAAAGTGATGATGGGGCAGAGATAGGTGTTGGGGCCATCAGGAAGGCCCATCCAGACTGTCCTGGGACAAGACTGGGAGTCAAGTCCTTCCTCTGTCATCACCCTGTAGCCTAGAGAGCTCCAGCAGAGTGGCCCAGCCTCCAGAGGGATATGAGGGGACAAAAGGGGGTAAGGATTCCTTCAGGGAGGGGTTATGGCACTCACCCTGGTTGAAGAGGTCAATGAAGTCCAGACCATGAGCCAACAGGGCTCTCACATGAGACAAGACATCAGCTCGAAGCACCCCATGTGGCTGGGGGCCCAGCTCCAGGCCTAGGAAGAGAGGCAGCACACTCGTAGGAAACAGGGACATAAACACATGTATACACATCACACACACACCCTGACTGCCCCATGACAAGGGGCTCCCACAGAGAAACCTTAGCTCTCTCAAGTCCCCCATTATCCTGCCCCTCCCAAAAACCCTAGTCTCTTAGGATCAAAAATCCTCATGCCTCCTTTCCACAACACTATTCAGAAACCTCATCTCCAAGGACCCATTTCCTCTCATCTCCCCTCTCCCAGAGAATAAAGGCCCTGTTGAAATCCACATCGCCCCAAATATCACCCCAAACCCTCAGGGCTCCATAGAGAGCCCAAGGTCTAGCTGGCTTCTACCCCTATCAGGGGCCCCCATTTGCCATACCCAGGCCATTCTTGGCAACTGACATGAGGGCAAAGTTTTCCTGTCCAGGACAACCATATAGATAGATTGGACATGGTCCCTCAGTGTGCTTCTGAAAGGTGAAGGAACAAAGGTGGGTGGACATGTCGGCTCTTGGGAGACCTGGGCTCTAGGCATGCATCTTCCAGAGTTCAAGTGCCAAGACAGATGAGTGGCTCCCCATTTCTGAGCCTCTGTTTCCTCATCTGTAAAATGGGGTAATTACATCTACCTTATCTTTTTTTCAGGGTGGTGATGAGCAGTTTGGAAAGGAAGAAGGTGCTAAATAACTATTTGTTGGATTAATGAATGAGTGACTGTCCCCTGCTGCTCAAGTCCAAGGATTTTTCTACCCCACTGAAAGGAAGGGAAAGGAAAGGAAAAGAGAAGGGCAAGTAAAGGGAATAAGGTAAGGGAGGCCAGCCATGTGGTGGAGCAGAAAGGGCACTGCATTTGGGTCAGAGGACCTGGGAGGAATCTCTGGTTTTATAAGGTACTACTGTGATGAACTCGGATTACTCTGGGCCTCAATTTCTTCCACTGTAAAATGATGGAACTGAATTAGGCAATCCCCAAGGTCTCTTGCATCTCTAAATCTATGGTCTGAGAGCTTGGACCTGCTAGGGTCCTGGTTAGTTCTTCCTATTCCTCCTGGGGAATAGTGCCTCCCAGAGAATTGAGGCCTGGCTCTTCTCTGGCCAGACCCTAAAGGCTGAGGTTCATACTGTGGGGGAGAGGGTAAGGAAAGGTAATAGGAAGGGGACCTGGATATAATGACACATATGCATAGTGAAGATGTTCTCCTCAGAGTCGGAGATCAGGCAGGCCATCATATTGGAGGTTGTGTTGTGAAGGTCGAAGATGAAGTCAAAGGCGTCAGCTGTGCCTCTTGGACCAAAGAGCTGGTTGATCTCCTGGGCTCGTCTCACCTCATAAGGGCCAGCTTGTGTGCCCTTGAAGCTGGGAGGCAAGAAGAGAATGAGGTCACTGTCTGGAAGGTAGCCAACTGGCATTCACAGTTAACTATAATGGCAGCCTGAAAGTCAACATTACTGATTTCATTTTTACCTAAAAACACACAGTCTCCTATAAGATCCTGACTTATTGTTTTAAGTGAAAATTCATCTAATGCATATATGCTGTGGTTATAGGTTCATGGCTCACCTCTCCACGAATATCTCACCTACTTTTAAACATTACCTGGAAAAGAATGTGAGGAGCTGAGATTGTTGTTGGAGGGTCCTAATTCAAGGTCTTTTACTTTTGGTTTGATGCATGTGTGAATGAGTCATCCTTTCAGGTCATGTGAAATGGGAAAGAAAATGAAGGTTTCAGATGGGATGGGATGGGGGCCAAGCCAATTTGACAAGTTATGGATTATTGTTGGGAATTCTCCTACCCTTAGATTAGGGTAGAATGAAGCCTGCCTGAGGCCCAGAGAGCTGGGGCAGCTGTAGGATGGACAGATCTCCATCTGATGGCTTGCCCTTGGTCCTCCTTCTTTCAGGGTTAAGGAAAGGTCTAGGCACAGTTGGGCACCACTCACGTGAGGAAGGTCCTTGTGAAACTTCTATTCAGGTCCTGGCTTACGTAGCGCATGCAGTGCTTGGTGGCTTTGGGGTTGGCCAGGAAGGGGGTGGCTGTGAAGGTCGCCCTTTGCAACTCAGAAGGGTCCTGTAGCCAGTGCTTCACTAGATAGACACCTGAGAGCTCATTCCCATGCGTGCCGCCCACCACAGCCACATGGTCCAGATGATCCCCAATGGAGGGTGTTGAGCACATCCTGGAGTCTGTACCTGGAATGGAAAAGAGGGGCCTACTCCTTGTCCCCTGTCCCCAGAGGGTGAGTGGCCTCAGGAAGCTGCTATGGCAAAGAGGGGCCTCATGGGGCCTAGACACCAGTAAATGGAGCCCCTGCCTCTCTTAGTGGCCCCAGACAATTCCCAGTTTGCCCTGCCCTGCCTTCTAGCAGCTCAGAGCTGACAAAGGCCCACAAAGGCAGGTATTTGGCAGGCAGGCCAAAGGGGACAAGTCCCCTAAAGTAGGGTTAGGGCCATTGGAGGCAGAAGGTTCAGTGGAGATGCACTGGGTTTGGAGTCAGAAGTTCTGGGTTCTAATGCGATCTGTGACATTTCCTTTCTAGACGACCTTGAGCAGTCATTAAATGCGTATCTAATCTGTAAAGGGAGGGTTGGAGCAGGTGGCTTCTCCTTTTTTAAGGCGATTGGGGTTAAGTGACTTGCTCAGGGTCTCTAGTAAGTATCTGTGGTTGGATTTGAACTCAGGTCTTCCTGACTCTAGGATCAGTGCTCCATCCACTGCAACCCCTAGAGGCCCCAAGTGGATGACTTCTAAGGAGGAGTAGAGAGAGAGGTGCAGTAAGTGACTTCTGAAGTCATTTCTGGCTCTGAATCTATGCCCCTGGACCTCCTGCATGTCTAAATTTGAGTTTTGGACAGGGGGATGGTAGAAGTGAGGGTCTGGGGACAGGGAGATAAAGAGTCCTCTGATAAAGATCAGATACGTAAGATAGAGTGTGAATTAATATGAAGATATGACCTTATTAATAAAGAGCCATTCCCCAACAGACAAATAGCCAAGGGATATAAACAGGCAATTTTTAAAAGAAGAAACAGATGCTATCAGCAACCATATGAAAACACATGACAAATCACTAATAATTAGAGAAACACAAACTAGAACAACTCTAAATTTCCATCTTATACCCATAAGATACCTCAAGACAACAAAAGACAAAAATGACAATTGCTGGAGGGAATGTGGGAGGACAGGCACATTAATACACTATGGTATGGAGATAAATCATTCCAGTCATTCTGCAAAGTGATTTGGAACTAGCATTAAAAAGCTGTGAGATTATCCTGATCTTTTGATACTACTGCTAAGCTGTAGTACAAAGAAAGGAGGAAGGGATCCACACGTACAAAAATATTTACAGCTGCCCATCACTTGGGAAATGGCTGAACAAGTTGTGATCCAAGACTGTGGTAGAATACTAATGAGATTATGTATGTGATGGATTCAGAGAAACCAGAGAAAACTTGTCTAAACTGGTACAGGGACTGTAGTAATGTAAACAGTAATAACAGCAGTATGAAACATACCTAGAGTGCCTAAGATAGTGTCATGTGGAGGAACCCCACTTCGCTCAGGCCAGCTAAAAACCCTGAAGGGGGAAGTAATTGATCTGGCTTTGAGAGAGCAGGGCCAAAATCATCCTAAAGAAGAGCACTTTGAAAATCTTTTCCTTTTTAATTTAATCTTTAATTTTTTTAAGTGGAATTCACTGAATTTTTTTATGTTTTGAGTTCTAAATTCAATCCCTCCCCCTCCTCTCCCTGCTCTGTGCGATGATTAGCAATTTGATATAAATTACACCTGAGAAAGCATGTTAAACACTAGTCATTTTGGGGAAGAAAAATTCAAACAAAAAAAGAGAAAGAAAATGAAAAATAATATGCTTCAGTCTGTATTCAGACACCAACTGTTCCTTCTCTGGAGGTGGATAGCATTCTTTATCATGAGTTCATTGGGATTGTCTTGGATTATTGAGAATAGTGAAGTCATTCGCAGTTGTTCATTGGACAATATTTCTATTCCAGTGTTCTCCTGGTTCTGCGCACTTCATATTTCATGTAGGTCTTTCCTGAAATCGTCTTATTCATCATTTCTTCCATCACAACAAAATACCACAACTTGTTCATCCCCTCAATTTCCAATTCTTCATCATCACAAAAAGAGCTGCTATAAATATTTTTTGTACAAATAGGTTCTTTTCCATTCTTTTTTATGTCTTTGGGATGCAGACCTAATAGTGGTGGCTCAAAGGTTATATACAGTTTTCTTTGGGCATAGTTTCAAATTATTTTCCAGAATGGTTGGATCAGTTCACAACTTCACCAACAATTCATTAATGTTTCAGTTTCATGTCTCCTCCAACATTTGTCATTCTCCTTTTCTGTCACATTAACCAATCTGATAGGTATTGGTTGGTAACTCAGACTTTTTTATATGACTGTGGATAGCTTTGGTTTCTTTATCTGAAAAGTTTCTGTTCATTTTTTTGATCATTTGACCATTTATCAATTGAGGAATGACTTGTATTTTTATAAATTAGACTCAGCTCAAGAAATGAGGCCTTTATCAGAGATACTTGTAAAAGATTTTCCCCAGTTTTCTTCTTTCCTTTTAATTTTGGTTGCACTGTTTTTGTTTGTGTAGGGTCAGGGAGATGGGGCACAGATAGATGGTGGTGGGGAGAAGCATGTTGAAAAACGGGATAGAAGGACCTGTGGATAGAGGGACAAAGATCAGAGGATGGAAGGATAGAAGAATGAATAGACAGCAGCAGGAGGAAGAGGACAAAAGAAGGGAGGGGGAATGGAAAGATAAGATAGAGGATTAGCCAGTGGGGGAGTTATGGAGAGGGCACAGAAGGATGGGGAGTGGAAGGAAAAGGAGGTGGAGGAATGGGGATTGAGGGAAGAAGGACCAGGGGGCTGGGAGAATATAGGCCAGAGAAGGTCTGGCTCAGCATTGACCTGGACTCAGTGTGTCCAGCACTGGCTGCTCCCTCCCTGGCTGAGATTCCTTCTCTCTAGGATCCTTGTTCTTGAAGCTTCAAGTTTGAGAAGGGGACTTAAAGGTGGCTGTGTGTCTAGCAACTGCCCAAAGTTCACTCTGTTGTAAATACTAAAAAGTTAGGTTTCCATAAAATGTCGCAGTTTCAAGGTGGTGTAAAACAGCCAGCACCCACTGCCTTTCAGGAGAAGCAGTTAGCAAACTGCAGAGTTCTTGATCAAGGGGGCCAGACTTGAAACGAGCTTCACCAGCTGGAGTCAGTGACTGGGGGAAAGTTTTTCTTCACTGCACTTGCTTAATGAGTTCATCGCATATTAATCTGACACTTGCTGCATAGGATAAGAGTCTCTTTATCGGTACACTGGGGAGGGCATCATGACAAGGAGCTGCATGAAGTGGGAATGTAACCAGAAGGATCCCGACCAATCCTGTTCTGGAAGGGAGGGATATCTAACAGTTAAAGCTCTAAAGCTTGCTCTGGTTTCTGTATCAGTTCACTGCTCTCATGGTAGGGAATGCGCCCACTTCTTGCAAGGATCGCAATAAAAGACTCCACTTTTACTTCAAATTTTAGTTTTGTTATCAGGTCCCCAGATGTGAGCCTTACTCTAGATGGGGAGGGGCCTACTGGATGACAACTGGATCTTGACAAAGGCTGGGGAGACTTTGGCCCCAAGATCTGTTCTTCCTTCATTACTCAGTGACTAGGATCTGTCTCCTGCCAAGCTTGGATGGCTTCCACACTGCCTGAGCTGGATAGAAGTGAGCAGGTCAATGGAGAGTTGAGTTAAAGGGCAAGAAATGAGGACAGAGCAGAGCTTTTCTATTTCCCTGGGACCAGAACGTCTTTTCTAATCCCCCCCAAGAGAAGAGAAAATGTACCTGCTGTGGGAGGGGAAGCGGGGATTGGGCTGACTGCAAGTTTTTATATCCAACAAGAGAAAAGAAACAAAAAACCATCAAAGGGATAAAGGGAACAGTCCCTGATTGTTAAAAGAAAAGCACTTTGTGAGTCCCAAGGCCCTTAACCTTTTCAGTGCCCTCTCCAGCTAAGACTGAGCTGCAGAGAAAGTGCTCAGAAATATGGGGGGAGATGTTTCTTCCCTGAGAGAGGAAAAGGAGAAGGAGGAAGAAGAGATGGGGGAGAGGAGGAGGAAGAAGAGGAGAAGAGAAGGAAAAAGAGAAGCAGCAGAGGAGGGAGGGGGAGGAGAAGGAGGAGTTAACTGGATTTTCTAGGTAACTGCAGTTTCCCTGCAAGCCCTTTTTTAAAAAAAAAAAGCTTGATTCCTCCCTTCTGTTCTCCTGTTGAGGTGTAGGGTTGCTGAGAACCCTAAAATTCAATGACCAAAAGCCTTAAAAGAATTCAACTCAAGCCTCCTTTCTTTCAGAGGCAAGGTTTATTAAAACACTAGTTGAGGTGGTATATCGCCAAGGCAATATTCATAGTATGTGAATGGTATGTTGGCATAATTCTCATTTGCAAAGTATAACAGATTCTCCATATGGAAGCCAGAAGAAAAACATTTATTCAGACACCAGAAAGCCAAATCCCCAAACCAGAAAGCAAAATCAGTCATAGTAGCCAAGAAGTCAATACACATTGTCATAGCAGGGAGCAGTTATTGCCAAGTCTCCCTCCCTCCCAGCCTTCCCACAAACAAACGAACACTCACCAGCCTAGCTGTCTGCTTACTTTTGTCCTTCCCAGCTCTGACTAGCCTGATCAGCTTCCTCCCAGCTCTGCTCCACCTTTCCTATTCCACCCATTCAACAAGCTCCTCCCACCACATGTGATTTAGGCTTCCATGTGATTTAAGCAGGTCACATGGACCTATTAATGAATGAGAAAGATTTTCCCATTTAAATTACCATTACATTCGACCCCAAGAGCTTTTCTATTATGTAATATGTATTCATTACATAGGTTGGTGGGGCAACTGGTACGAACAGAATTGTAACAGGGATAACAGAAAATGAACATATAAAACAATAACTTAGGCAACTGATGCCAACAGAACCTTACAACAGTATAACAGGGATCACACAAAATAAGCACATAAAACAACATCTTAGGGTGGAACTTGAGCACAAGCACCTCATCATTCCCCCCTTGAATGAATGGGACCCAAAATCTTGGGATAAGGGGTTAAGGTCTCTTCTTCCATAGCTATTTTCTGCTAAGATTGGACGTAGAGCTTTCCCTGCCCCAAGAGGTCCCATTCAAGAGGTCAGTTCTTTAGCTGGCATCCAGAGCTTGGTCGATGCCAGGTCCAGGGGTGACACATCACAGTCATGGATAAGGGACAACATTTGGCTTAAGCAATCAGACATCGCAGGTGGGGGGTACTAAGCCTGCAGAAAACGAATCTAGCAAACAAATTTAATAGACAAAAAGCCAAAAAGAAACAAGGGGACAATAACCAAAAGCAGGGTAGATATAGGGTCAGTTGCACTTCTAGAGTCCATGAATCCACTATCATAGCCCTCATTCACAGTAGAATATGAGTCAAGGGTTCAATTTGATAATCATCTTCTCTTGAATAAACAATTATCTTTTTTATATGCTACATTTTCTGCAGCCTTTGGAACATTGTCTAGCTTCTGTTTTACCCATACTTTAGCTCCCAATTTTATTCTATCAGTAGAACCCAATCCTTCAGTTCCTCTGCTAGTTATTTTGGAGGGTGTATCAGTTTCCACAAGAGGTATTATTTCACAAAGAATAATAATCATTTGTACTATTCTATCATTTTTACAAGACCGTATGGATTCTTCACCTAAATTTTGGAATGTCACAATAATTTCTCCTTGATAAACTGGTTGGTTGTTGTTGTCCTTTGTTTTCGAAGACAACCAAAATGACATCACTGTGATAAAGTGAAATTTCAGTGGGTCTGACTGTGGCTGATCAGACCAATATGAATTCGGAATGCTCTACCACATTAGTCCTTGTAAATATCTGGGGTGGATATCCCAAATTTGCGCATCCTGAGTTTACTTTGTGCTGTCTCAATTCTGCTTTGCTCAAAGAGCACAGCACCTTTTCTGATGCGGGCATGCCATGCTGAGCAATCCTGTGCCAGTGTCTTCCATGTTGCACAGTCAAATTCAAAGTTCTTGAGAGAGAGACCTTGAGAGTGTCCTTGTATCATTTCTTCTGGCCATCATGTGATCACCTGCCCCATGTAAGTTCCCCATAAAATAATCTTTTTGGCAAGCATACATTTTGCATTCAAACAATATGGCTAGCTCATTGGAGTTGCGTTCTCTGAAGCATAGTTTGAATGCTTGGCAGTTCAGCTCGAGCAAGGACCTCAGTGTCTGATACCTTATCCTGCCAGGTGATCCTCAGAATCTTCCTTGATAAATTAGAATCTATCACTCCCCCCAATACATGAACTGCTAATTCAGATTTAGGTAATATCCATCCAAAATGATTTTGGGGGATTCTCATACATATTCCAGTAGATATTTTTATTATTTCTATCCAATCTAAAGTCCTCTAAACAATATAAACCACACACTGCCAAACCAGGTGTCCCTGGATACAGTGCTGGGACATCTGGCCTCACATTTCAATACTCAATATTTGGGATCTTATGTGTTTGTTGTTTTCTAATTTGAAGATTTGGACTCCTCATTCAGGCTAGAGGTATACTTCCTCCTAATGGTCTATTTTTCAAATTATGCAAAGCAGTGAACAAATTATCTTTCCAATGTTGAGAAGAATAATTAGAACTTAACTTACTTAACTGTTCTTTCTATAATCTGTTCATTCTTTCAATTAACCCAGATGCTTACGGATAATATAGAATATGATATATCCATTCTATTTTATTTAATACATAACATCTCTTCATTTCATTACCTTTGAAATGTGACCCATTGTCACTTTGGATCTGCATTGGGGTTCCGTAATACAGACTTATGATATCTAAAGCTTTACAGATGTTTTTCTGGGTTGGATTCTTATAGAGACAAGTCACTAGTGCACGTGAATAGGTGTCAACACAAGTACATATAAATTTGCATCCTTTATCTTGGGGTAGGGCTCCAATATAATCTATTTGCTAAATTTGGGCTGGTACTTTTTCCCTTGCTTTCTCTCCAGTTACTACCTGAGAAGCAGTTTGTTCCTTTCCAAATTTTATGTATATATATATATATATATATATATATATATATATATATATATATATATATATATATATATATATGTGTGTGTGTGTGTGTGTGTATGTGTGTGTGTGTGTATGTATGTATATATGTATATATGTGTATGTATGGATATATGCATATACATACATAGATACATTAATACACATTCCTCTGCTACTTGTTTCAACAATGAATGAGAGATACTAATACCTCAGTCTTGTGCCCACTGGTATGTGACCTGGACCCTTAAATGGCTGACTGTTTGATGGACTCATTTTGCTAGTACCTGTTGGGGGTGTAAGCTCAGTTCCATGTGGACAGTCTCGGGCAGGTAAAGGTGAGGACTTCTAAACCTTAGAGTTCTCATGAGGCCCTCCAGGGAACAGCTGGGAATTGAGGTGTGAGACCCGGGCTATCTCATGCATTTCCGCCTCTTCCCCATGGGAAACTTGCTGGGGAGAGCATCCCCGCCCCTGAGATTAACCCATGGTTTGAGCGCACCTATTGTTGTCTAAGGGCTGAGAACAGGCATGGTATTCAGGTGCAAACTATGCGGAGGGAGAGCTTAAGTAGGGTCAGGAAAGCCTGAAGGCGCTCTTAGTGCTGAGGGGCCCTTAGAGGACAGAAGGCCCCTCTTCCCTCTTCCCTCTCCCCTCTCCCACTTCCACTTCCATTCTCTTCTCTTACTGTAAGATCTTTGCCTCCTTGGGAAGAGGATTGCTCTCTCCTGAGGAAGAATTCCCCCTGCACATGTAACCAAGACCCTGAATAAAGCCTAACCCTTGTTTGACTCTGGAAAGTCTCTTCTCTCATACGTTTATCCAGTTTGGCCAGCCGAAGACCTGCGACAGGTAAGGAAAGACTTGGGTAGCCCTTAGGCCTCTAGGCCTGACAAGTACCGATCAGAGTAGATACAATATGTTGAGTGGCAATCTTTGCTAGTCCATCAACGTGTGCATTGTAGTCATGTTCTGGTGTGGTGAGGGCCATGTAAACCTCTACATGAAAAACTGACAATCACCTACCCAGCAAAACTGAGTATAATACTTCAGGGGAAAAATTGGTCTTTCAATGAAATAGAGGATTTTCAAGTATTCTTGATGAAAAGACCAGAGCTGAAAAGAAAATTTGACTTTCAAACACAAGAATGAAGAGAACCATGAAAAGGTGAACAGCAAAGAGAAGTCATAAGGGACTTACTAAAGTTGAACTGTTTACATTCCTACATGGAAAGACAATATTTCTAACTCTTGAAACATTTCAGTATCTGGGTACTGGGTGGGATTACACACACACACATGCACACACGCACACATACATAGAGACAGAGTGCACAGAGTGAATTGAAGAGGATGGGATCATATCTTAAAAAAAAAAATGAAATCAAGCAGTGAGAGAGAAATATATTGGGAGGAGAAAGGGAGAAATTGAATGGGGCAAATTATCTCTCATAAAAGAGGCAAGCAAAAGACTCATTAGTGGAGGGATAAAGAGGGGAGGTGAGAGAAAAACATGAAGTCTACTCTCATCACATTCCACTAAAGGAAAGAATAAAATGCACACTCATTTTGGTAGGAAAACCTATCTCACAATACAGGAAAGTGGGGGATAAGGGGACAAGCAGGGTGGGGGGGATGATAGAAGGGAGGGCATGGGGAGGAGAGTGCAATTCGAGGTCGACACTCATGGGGAGGGATAGGATCAAAAGAGAATAGAAGTAATGGGGGACAGGATAGGATGGAGGGAAATATAGTTAGCCCTATACAACACAACTATTACGGAAGTCATTTGCAAAACTACACAGATTTGGCCTATATTGAATTGCTTGCCTTCCAAAGGGAAGGGGTGGAGAGGGAGGGAGGTAAAGAAGTTGGAACTCAAAGTGTTAGGATCAACTGTTGAGTAATGTTCTTGCCACTAGGAAATAAGAAATACAGGTAAAGGGGTATAGAAAGCTATCTGGCCCTACAGGACAAAAGAGAAGATGGAGACAAGAGCAGAGAGGGATGATAGAAGAGAGAGCAGATTGGTCATAGGGGCAATTAGAATGCTTGGTGTTTGGGGGGAGGAGGGGATAAAAGGGGAGAAAATTTGTAACCCAAAATTTTGTGAAAATAAATGTTAAAAGTTAAATAAATAAATTTAATTAAAAAAAAAAAAAGAAAAGAAAAACTGACAAGTTAGTAACGAAAGACATGTCCCAAATATCTTCCCATAATTCTTTGCCCCAGACTTGTTTGCCACAAATTTCCCAATTTTGATTTTCTCACATGGGCATCCATGTAGCTAATCCATTAGCTACCACTCATGAATCAGTGAATACATGACACTGTTCTCCTTGTTCTGTTTTGATAGTTTGATGTACTGCCATAAGTTCAGCATATTGACTACTTTCACCTATCCCAGTACTTTCCAAAGTCTGCCTAGTACCAGTGTTATAGGCCACCACTTTCCAACATCTTTTGTGGCCCAAATATTTTGCTGTCCCATCAGTAAACCACACATGTCTCTTCTGTTCTTCAGTTAATCTACCACAGCCCTCATTCCATTTTACCAAGGACTGTACCAACTGTTGCTTTGGTTCAGGGAGTGTATCATTTCCCTCAGGATCTATGTTTGCTATTGATTCATGTAAAGCAGAAACTCCACTTTTTCCTGCTTTAGATCTATTTTGAATATACCATTTCCATTTAATTATGCTAGTCCCTTGATGTCCAATTCTGAGAAAAGTTGGGGTACTCATTACCCAGATCATAATCAGGATTTCAGACCTTAATATTACCTCATGGCCAAAGGTCAGTTGTTCAGTCTCCACCAAAGGCCAGTATGCAGCTAACAACTGCTTTTCAAAAAGGGTATATTGAATTCAACATGAAGGGACTTTCCTACACCAAAATCCTGAGGGTACATTTTGGCTTTGTTGTTTTTGTCATAAACTCCAGTTTGTATATTCATCCTGTATGGTCATTTGTAATTCCACTGAGCCACTTTGCATAAGCCATAAATATAGGGCCAATTGTATAGTGGCCTTTGTTTTTTCAAAAGTTTTACTCTGCACAATTCTCCAATCAAATTCATATTTTTTTCCTACTAATCTTATATAAGGGCTTCAAAATTTGTCCTAAATATGGTATGTAATGTTGCCAATATCCAAATAATCCTATAAACTTTTGGGCCTCTTTCTCATTGATGGGGATGGGGAAATCCTAAATCTTTTATCAGGTTTGCAGGAAACTCTCACAGCCCCTTCTTCCTTTGTATACCCCAAAATTTTACAGTGTGAGCTGGCCCTTGAATTTTTGCAGGGCTAATTTCACACCCTTTGCTTTTCATATGCTCAATTAAAAGCGTCAGACTCTTTTCCACTTCTTTTACATTTTTTTCCTTGTATCATAATATCATCTATACAGTGGGTGAGTTGTACTCAAGGTAGCTCTAATTCATCTAAATGTTCACCCACAATCCTATGATAAATAGTGGAGCTATACAGATATCCTTGTGGCAAGTGTGTAAAATTATATTGTCAGCCCTGCCAAGTGAAAGTAAATTAGTCCCATTGTTTAGAATCTATTGGAATAGTAAAGAAAGCATTGGCTAAATCAATAACTGTGTACCAAGTCCCATCATATTTCTGGATCTTTTCTATTAAGGTAAAGGTATCTGTAACAGCAACATACAAGGGAGGAGTGACCTTATTCAATTGTCTATAATCCACTGTCATCCTCCATGTCCCATCTGACTTTTGTACTGGCCAGACAGGACTATTCCATCAAGTGGTTGTAGGGGGTAACGCTCCTGCCTCAACATATTCCTTTATAGTATTAGTAATTTCATCTTGCCCACCTGGCACATGATACTGCTTTAAAGTAATTACTTCAGAAGGTTCAGGTAAAGTGATTGGGTCCATTTTTATTTTACCCACTAAAACTGTATTCATTCTTATCCTCCTTACTGAAAATTGGTATCTCCCCTCAGGTAAATTTAGAGTCATATCTCCCAATATATCTATTCCAATGATATATTCAGGAATGAATACAATTACCGCGGTATATTCTTTCTTAAGTAACTGTCCAATTTTCATCTTTAGTTTGACTTGTCTGGCTGATATTTCAGCCCCTCCCTATCCTGTGATGGTGATAGGAGTTCCATGTTTAAACTTATCAGGGTTTCCATATATAAGGGAGGCCTCTGCCCCAGTGTCTATTAATGCCCTAGTTACAGTATTTGATCCATTTTTCCCATATATGGTCAAATTGATGTGGGGTCTATAATCCCTTCTGTGTATTTCTTTAATCTGAACTGGGGCTCGGTCAAATTCCTATTCTCCCAGAAGGTGTGATGAAATTGGACACAATGTTTCAGGAGGATCTGTAGGGGCAGTTCTTACTTCTTTATTCTGCCTAACATCAAGTCTCTTTTCTCAGTACATTGTGTATAGTTAATTAGTTGAAATATCATCTGTGATTCCAAAATCAACCCCTGCTCTCAATAGAGCAGTAAACAATTCTTTTTTTGTCAGTCTATTTTGACTTTGAATCCATACTCTTCTATCTTGAGGAAATTTATCTTTTCCCCCAGTCCTCTAAGTCACTTAACTGTAAAATCTTGTCTAGCACCTCTAAAAGAAGGTTCCCAATTTCCCCAATTGTTAGAGTCAAAACTAAGAACTTGGAAGCAGGAGGAGCCATCTTCACTATTATATTCCTATGGGAAACTGCAAAGGGGGTATGATAGGATGCATCTGTATTTCTGATCATTATAGAAATCTTCATTACCACCTCCTTTAACCTTCTTATACAGTTCCTAAGTGAATACTAGGGTCTATCTCCACTGGGTCACATGCATCCTTCTGCAGCCAAAACTAACAGATTAATTGTATTATTACCTCCTTGCATATTGTAATCTCTAAAGGCTTGTTGTACAAAAGGATTCTGACTGATACCTATAAATTTCAAGCAATTCATGCCATCTATACATACTCCTCTGGCCCTTTTATCACTGATTCTCACTGTCCAAGATACTAGTGATTCTCCTATCCCTTGGGTGAACTGACTCAAAACATCTGTGACCTCCTGCTGAGTAAAGTCCTAAATTATCTCCCTAAACACTGAGTTCCCCTCTTGGTTCTCTTGTTTCCACCTTAGCATGGGGTGAGATTCCACAGAAGTTTCTCCCTGCAACATTGTTTCATTTTCCAACTCTGACTTAGTTACATTTTCTGCCCACACACTGTTCTGGCAGTCGTCGTCATGGCAACTAGGCTGTGTCTGTACAAAGGTGGTATGCACACTTCTTTTGCCAGCTTTCCACTTCTTAGCTAAATGAACAGCCTTTCCTTCCACCTGAGAACCCCCAGTCTGCTCTTTTAAAGGAGAGCCTGAACGCTGAGAATTCTCATGCAAACTCTTTTCTGTCTGAATTTTTTCCTTCAGCATCTCATCTCTGCTTTTACACATAATATGGTAACCTGTTAATAAATCCAGCCTCTCCTACATATCCCTGCCAGCTCTTTCCCTGGTCTTATTGGTATTCCTTGCAAACACCTTTCCAAATCTCTAGGTTTCCCTTCCTATAACCTCGCTTCTCAGTTTTCACAGATCCCAGTGCTTTTAGCCCATTCCCTTGCTAGGGAGGAATATGGTAAATCCTTTTATCCTGGGATATTTATTTCTTCCTCTAAATCCTTTCTGCCTCTAAATAGAGATTTTATACCCTACGATCCTGTTCATGATGCCAAATGTATTCCCAAGGCAATATTTACAGTAGTGGTGGTGACTATGAATATGCTGGCATACTTCTCAATCGCGAAGTATAATGGACTCTTGTAATGGCAAGCAAAGTAGGATCTTCTGCTGTTTTTGTTTTAGTATAATCAAGTGCCTCTGATTGAATCTTGGCTTTATCAATCAAGTGTTTTTACTAGGACTAAGATACAGAAACAAGAGTTTCTTTAACTAGAAACAGTATATGTATTTGTATTGTTAATTATTTTAATGTGATTAAAGAAGACTTCCCCATCCTGGGAAGATTTGTAAGAAGGCTCACACCTTTTGTTAAATTTCTAATGAAGCACTGGTTCTCAAGGGTTGTGATGTCCTCTGGCTCTAAAAAATGTACAAGTACCCTGAGGGTGAGGTTTTACTTTGGGGCTTAGTTTTTGGACGAAGGTTGGTGTGCAAGATGAGACTCTGGGAAACAGCCCCTCAGCTTTGAAAACCCAGTTGTTGGTGCTTCCCCCTCTGGTAACTATGGTCAGACAGTTGGACCTGTTTGATGATTTGTGATATATGTATTGCTTATGGTCAGACAGTTGGAAGCCTGGCTGTTGGTCTTCATTTCTCTCCTTGTATTTTTCTTTATTGGTGAATGATATATATATGTGCTTGATTAGAAGAGATTTGTTAACCCCTCAAAAGTTGTCTTTTGTTTTAGAAAAGCAGATCAAAGAACCTGGGATAGCAGTCCCCTCTATGTATGTTGGGGTCCTTGCTTTTACAATTCTTCGTATAGAAGAAATACATTTATTCAGACTCCAGAAAGGCAAATCCCCAAACCAGAAAGCAAAATAAGTCATAGTAGCCAAGAAGTCAATATATATTATCACTGCAGAGGGCAAAACTATTTCCAAGCCTCCACCCTCCACGCTGGAGCCTTCCCACAAACAAACACTCACCAGCCTAGCTTTCTGTTTGCCTGTATCCTTCCCAGCTCTGACTAGCCTGACCAACTTCCTCCCAGCTCTGCTCCACCCTTCCTGTTCCACCCGTTCAGTAAGCTCCTCCTACCACATGTGACTTAGGCTTCCATGTGATTTAAGCAGGTCACATGAGTCTAATAATGAATAGGAAGATTTTCTCATTTAAATTACTATTACAGGTGGGTGAGATTTTAAGAATCTGTACTATTGGCCAGATTTTAAGAATCTGAGCAGTTTGATAGGTAAGACTGACCTTTTTATAGTGTGGGCAATAGCTTGGGGGTGAGTGAGAGGGAACAGAGAAGGGATTCAGATGAAATTAAGGGTGGGAAGTGGCCTGGGAAGATCTAGAGGTAACAGACAATGAAGGGCTGGGCTAGGTTAGAGGTAACCAAGAATTGGAGATTGGGTTAAGGTCAAAGCCACAATGCAAGGACAGTTGAAAGGATTATTTACTGGGAAGGGCCAGGTGGGACCTGAGCCACATGAAAAGTCCAGGGCCTTTTAAGGGTCCATCATTAGCACCCCATCACTTCCAATGCAGCCATTTCCAGATAGCCTGTTCTTACCACCACCCCCACACACAGTCAGTGAGAACTTACCACAAAGTAGAACAGTTATGAAACCAACAGACCCACATTTAACAGTGTATACAGTTCTCCTCACTCATTGTTCCCCACCTGCAGAGCTTGGATGGGAGGGGGCCTAACCTCGAGTGTCAGAGAGCAATTTTCTACCTCTTTCAGTAGGACAGAGAAGTGGTATGAGGGTAATCTACCATCTACAAAGCTCCCCACCACAAGAAGGGGACAGCATCCTCCTAGTCCTGCCCAGACACAGTAAGGTCTCGTACACTTACATGGGAGCCAGATTTTTACCACTGCTGCTTGCTGTGAGGTGTGGGATGGCTGATTCCCAGATTGGGGGAGGGGTATGACTGGCCTTGCCTCCCCCCCCAGTTTTGCCAGATTCAGCTATTCCAATTCACTCCTGCCTTCAAGGAGGCCTTTAGCACAAAACTGAGGTATCAAAGGGCACAAGTGCCCTGCCTTTTTGAGCTGCTGCCCTGGAGGGGTCTCCCCTCTATCCTATTAGTTTTCAATGCTTGGCCTCCCATCCAGGTGTCTAAAACTTGAAACCTGGGACTCTGTGCTGTGGTTCTGAGCTGATACTTCTCCAAACTTACTGGGACGCCTCTTAGAGTCATCTGTAACATGGGAGTGACCTTCCCTCACAAGACATTATGCAGATGGAGAGAGATCATGCTGGTGAACAGCTCCAGTTCAGGGCAAATGCCCAGGGCTTGGATCAGTACCTGGCACATAGTATTTATTGACTGACCTGCCTCCCTCCCTCCCTCCCTTCCTTCCTTCTCTTCTTCTTTCCTCCCTCCCTCTCTTTTTTCTGTCTTTCATTCTCTTTCTTCCTTCTTTCTTTTTACTCTCTCTCTTCTTTTTTTTTCTTTCTCTCCCTCCCTCCCTCCTTCCCTATCTCTCTCTCTCTCTCTCTCTCTCTCTCTCTCTCTCTCTCTCTCTCTCTCTCCACCCCCTTTCTTTGCAGGCAGGCTCCCCTCTCCTTTGGTTTCTCAGCTCATTTCAGCCTTGCTCCCCAGCCCATCCATCTCCCTGAGGCCAGAGCTGCCACTGACCTGACTGGTATTGAACAGCATATGAAGAGGTGTGAGAGAGAGCAGTGGGCGCTGGGGACGGGCTGGCAGGAGAGATGGATGAGGGAGGCAAAAAGAGGGCGACTGGAGAGCCCCAGGCAGGAGAGAGACAGGAGGATTGAGGCAGGAGCCCACAGAACTGGAGCTGTCATCACACACACACACACACACACACACACACACACACACACACTCACACAGATGGACACACTCAGGGAGGCCCGCATATGCATAGACCAGTGAATGGAAAGGCTCATGTGAGTCCAAATCCCAGGTTTACAAACAAGCGCTCCAGCCTGGTGCTGCCAGTCTGTTGGTCCAGAGCTCAGTGGTTCTGGGATGCTGTTCCAGTCCATCATTTGAAGTGGTTGAGCTGGGGTGACAGATGTGGTCTAGCTTAGGGTGCTGCTAGCTGAACCCCACTTTATTGACTGGTACAGTATAGTCTAGGGTCAGGGGTTCCCTAAAACCCAGGCATGTGACACCCCAGTGCTATTGAATATCAGGCATTGGAAAGGGAAAGAGCTCTCCCTACCAGCCCTCAAGGCCCCAGCCTGCTCTTACTCACTCAGTGACCAACTTAGCTGAGCACTTGCTGTATGCCCAGCGCAGGGTCAGATACCATGGAGGAAACAAGAGAGAAGGTCCCTCCTGCCCTGCCCTGGAGGAGCCCACAATCAGGGGTGGAGAAGGGAGCAGGAAAGGGCCCCATGTAGACAAAAATCTCTTCAGCTGACCAGAACAGCCCCTCCCCACCGCATCACCTAGGCTCTGGCCATGCTGCTGGCAGGAAGCCTGGGAGGTCAAGGCCAAGTTTCCAGTGGGAACAGTCATAGCCCTTTCCAGTCCTCTCTGTCAGCTAGCAGAGAGGAGCAGAGGGTTCTTATTAACCAGGTGACCCCATCACTATCTCAGAGAATGACCCAGGACTCTCAGCCTTCTGTCTGACTCATGGTAGCATCCATCATCCCTAAAGCAGTCAGTTAATAAACATTTATTAAGCTCCTGTTGTATGCCAGACACTGGGCTAAACATCGAGGACATTAAGATAAAAGATAGTCTCTGTTGTCAAGGAGTTGGAAATCTAGAGGGAAAGATGATCCTCCATAAGTAGGCACAAAGGAGCTCAGCTGGACAAAGTAAACACGGCAGGATCACCCTGGGGCGTCGGAGGGATGTGAATGAGACACTCTCCTCAGGGCTCTTGGGACTTTGGGAAGGCTAAGGCATCACTTGATCTGTTTCCTCACCTGTAAAACAGGGGATGATACGAGGTGTTGACCCTCTAAAACAGCATCTGTTCTAAGCAACAAACGAAACTAGGGTGTCTGTATCCACGTTCTAATTTCTCTCATAAGCTGGCTTGACACACATGGGAGTTACAGTCCAGACTTAAGCCCCCATAAGGGGGCTGGTCCAGAACTGGCTCAATGTGGGATTTGGGGGTACCCAGTTATATGCCTTTTCAACCGAGGCTGATCTCATTCTGCCTTCGGAGCCACTGCACCAGGCCACTCCCAGTTTTGGGCTATCTAGGCCTAAGACTCAAACTCCACTTGAGTCTGGGCAGATCAAATCACTTCAGGCCTGGGTTGGCATTTGACCAAGACAAGATTCAATGCCATCTTAGTATCAGAACTTTTCAGAAGGGGGGTGGGGGGGGGAGCTCTGAGCCTAGAAATAATTGTTCACAGATGGAAACAGTATCCTTGTAGTTCCAGGGTAGCCTTTCTGTCCCTCACATCCCAGCAATCAAGAGATTGCATATGAACAGTGGAGGGCCATGCAAAGCAAAGCAAAGCAAAGGCCATGAAGCTGGCTGACCTCCTTAATGCAATTCAATGGCTTTAAATGCCTACACTGTCCTAGGCATCAGGATGTAATGGCAAAAGTGAAACTGTCACTGTCATCAAAGAACTTGAGGGGGACAGCATGGAGAGAGGAGAGGACAGAACAGTAACTGGGGTGTGGGAGGAGAAATCAGGGGAAATCAGAGAAGGTTTCCTGTAGGCAGAGGGCAGCAGAACTGAGTCTTAAAGGAATTTTTTTTTTCATGAACACTACTTGTTTTTTGGATTTTACAAAAAGAAGTTTGTCACAAACCAAATGCTGGCAGATATCCACTACAACCAGATGCACAAATCATTAACAATCCTTTATAGCAAAATGCACACACCCAGATCCCAGTAACACACATTCTCTGGTCCCCTGCAGTACTGCTCTGCAACCAAGCAGTAACCTGCATGCACGCAGAGTCTTGGTGCAGTTCTACAATCAAGGGTAAACATGGATCTTGACCCCTCTCTCTTGACTTCCCTATACTGGGAGTTCAGAGTTTAAAAAGAATGATTTAGAAGTCACTTCAAGTTACTATTCCTAACAATCCTACTTGACCATAAATCCTATTCTATCATCCATTAAAAATTTAAAAAGAGGTTTACCTGTGGTACCCAGATCCCGCTTTAAAGTAGCTTCTTATGTAACATAAATAAAACCCAGAGTCACAAGCAACTTACAGTCAAAACAGGCTACCAGCTGACATTTTATAACTTTATTTAAATGAAGCTCAATTTAGTTTTCATCCACATTGACTGTCTGTAAGCTTTTGAAAGTGGTGACAGGCACATAAGTAACCAACGTATAGAGCTTGTTTGGAGAATCTTCATCTTCATTGCGTTTCCTGGATAAACGCACTCGGATACGGGACGTTCCTTATTCCTTTGGCCCAAACAGCTTTGTTGAGTCTGGTGTCAATGGGTACATCTGGAGTTCCCATTTCTTTCATGGCAAATTTGTGGATTTCCTTCAGAGCCCGAGGAGCTTGTTTTTTGAAGCCTACACCAGGAATCCTCTTGTGAATGTTGATGGTATACTTTCTGGTCACCACCTCATTGATGGCAGAACATCCCTTTTTTTTCCTCTCCACCTTTCTTTGCGGGAGCCATCCTGCCTGGGACCAGGTCGGAAAGGTCTTAAAGGAATTAAAGCTTTGATGAGGAGAGGGCAGAGAAAAGGTCTGGCAGCTGGGGAAAACAGCCAGTCTGCTGATGGCTGGGGTTGGAGATAGAGCAGAAAGTCTGAAAAGTTAGAAGCAAGACTGGGAACCCAACTCACCAAGCTGAGCATTTATTAAGCACTTACCGTGTGCCTGGCACACTGCTAAGCCTGGCTCCAAATCAAAGCCTGCTGACAGGCCCTGTTCCCAAGACGTTTACATTTTCTGGGGAAGAGCCTTGAATGCCAAGCTCTGGAGGGTGTGTTTGATTTTCAAATCCACAGAGAGGCTTTGGAGCTTGGGCTGTGGGGAGGTGGGTGGGAGACTGGGAGGCCAGGAGGAGTGCTTAGCACCTCCACACCCTAGGGCAGGACTTGGTACAACCTCATGGAGTCATTGTGGGGTCCTGATTAACTGTTCTTGCTGCTGGAGGCCCAGAGCTGGGAGGGGCCTCAGAGGTCATCTTAAAAAAAGAAAACTGAGGCCAGAAACTACAGAACCTCTGCTGCTTCTCTCAGTCCCTGGGGTCACTTCCAGTGGGGCTTTTCCAGCTTCCTTCAGCCCACAGTGACCTCTGCCCCTGCCCCACCCAAGCCTGTCCTCACCCTCACACTCAGTGCCCTCACCATCACTACCCTTGCTCCTAAAGGGCCATGAGTGCAGGTTGCAGGGTTGGACTCTGGGGGACATGGGCTAGGCTGGGCTTGTGGGCACCAGAACTGGATCAGACTGGGCTCTGGGGCACTAGGGCTGAGCTGGGCTAGACTCCAGGGCATCTTGGCTGGGCTGGGCTGCTCCTGCAGACACAGGTCTGTTTCCCCCTCCAGGGACCCTAGGGGGCCTTAAGGCAGCATCCCTGTCATGGATATCTCCAAATCATCATCTGGAAATTGCTTGTGAGTGGGTCAGCTGCCAAAGAAAATGAGGGGGCTGGCCTAATGGGACACAGGAGGTGGGAGGAGATGGGGATGAAGGTGAGGGGGGGGGAGGGAGACTGCCATCATCCACTGCTCCTTTCCACAGTTCCTCTTCTGGATCACTCTCTCCTCAGCCTCGCCTGGTCCAGAGCTTTCCAAGAGCCAGTTCCTGCTCATTGCCCTCCAGAAACCTGACAGTGAGGGCAAAATCTAGGTAAGCAGGTGCAGCTGCTCCCTGGTAGCCAGGAGGAACCCAGTCACCCACCTGTGGAGATAAGCTCTGTATCTCCACTGAAGAGCCAGGAAGACTGAGGGAGACGCTTGGAGAGAGACAGACCAAGAGAAGGCACTCCAGAGACGGAGCAAGAGCCAAAGAGACAGAGCTGAAGAGACACAGAGACCACCACCCAGGACCTGCAGAGACAGAGGCAGGGGAGAACTGTGGAAACCCAAGACAGAATTTTAGAGAAGACAGCATTGGGAGAAAGGACACGGGCCAGGGTGTAAGAGGAGACCCTCAACAGAGAGCCTCTGATAATGACAAGTAAGTCTTGCTGGGTGGATCTCAGAGATGGGGCTGCCTGGGAGCCAGAGCAGGCTGGGCTGAAGGTCTTTGAAAGACTGGCTGGACAGGACAGGACAGAGGAGGGTGGGAAAGCAGACACTGGGAAATCAGAGTAGGGAGAGGAGGCACACACCCATGCAGGGAAAGTAGACTCAGTCTTGTTTCTCTGGGTAAAGAGAGTAGGAACCCTGACTCTTTGGAACTGTGTTCGGGGGCTCAGGGTTTCACCTGCCTTTGCTTTGGAGCCTGTGGAGAAAACTCAGTTTTAGAGCCCAACTAAGGGAGCTATTGGGTTCAGCCAGGAAAAGGGAAGACTTGGTCTGGGAGAAGCAAATATCTGTGTTTAAATATCTAAAGGACTCTTCCAGGGATTAACTTGGATCTGAGTGACCCTAGAGGGCAGAAAAGGATCGGTTACAGGAAGACAGAGACCTTTTCAGAATAGGGTAAAATTTCTGAAAATTCAGAGTTGTCCAAAAAATGGAAGAGGCCACTTTGTGAGGTAGCAAATTTCCTGTTTCCCAAAGTGTTCAAGCAAAGACAGGATGACCACCTTTCAGAGACTGTGGAAGATGAATGTGGGTGGTCAGGGCATCTGAGACATGCTTGGAGGAAAGGCAGGGAGGCTAAGGTCAGGCATAGGAAGACCAACTGAAGTAAATGCAGCCAGTTAGCCTAGAGAAAAGAAGGCTTAAGGTGGCTGACAGTCTGTATCTAGAGGGATCAGCTTGGATCCGCTGGGCCCCAGAGGGAGCGCTGGGAACCCCCGAAATAGAAATAGCAGACGTAGCTTTTGGCTTGGCTTCTCCGGCGACTTCTGGAGAGGGAGGCGAGACCCCCTTCATGGCAGATCCTCAAACAGAGGCTGAGGAAGCATGGGCGCAGGATGCCATCGGGAGGATTCTTCCGCAGGTGTTGGACGATTGACTGGGAAAGGGAAAGGAATAAGTTTGTTGGTACATATTTATTTGTTGTCTCCTCCACTCAATTATTATGAGCTCCTCAGGTGAAGGGACTGTCTTTTGTCTTTTTTTGTGTCCCTGGCACTTACACAGGGCTTGGGTGCTTAATAAATGATTATTGATTAGGCAACATCTTCCATATGCCAAGCACTGTGCTAAGTGTTGGTTACAAATATCATCTCATTTGGTCCTCACAATAACTCTACAAGGTCGGTGCTCTTATTATCCCCATTTTGCAGCTGAGGAAAATGAGGCAGGCAGTGATTACATGACTGGCCCAGGATCATGCACCTAGTAAGTGTCTGAGGCTCAATCTGAATTAGTCTTCCTGATTCCAGGCCCAAAGCTCCATCCTTGTGGCACTACCAGCTGTCTCTAAGGAGAGACTGGATGTCTCTAAGGTCGCTTCCAGCATCCCCCTGGAGTGGGCAAATCCATGAGGCTGAGCCTGTGGAAGTTGGAGGAAACAGTGGAGCATCAAATTCTACCCTCTCATTTTACAGCTGAGGGAGCTGAGGCTCTAAGATGAGCAGTACCTTGCTGAGGTCACACAACTTGGAAGTGTTAGGATTTTGCACCCAGCAATTCTGTCTCCCAGTACATGTTTTCAGAACCCCAGGTTGCTTGCTCAGGTTGCTTCTAGTTTCAAAAGCCTTTGAGTTTTTCCTAAAGGGATTTATATGGCATAGGCATGGAGTGGATCGTGTCAGTCTCCTCGCCTATAAAATGAGGGGGTTCAGCTCTAAGATCTCAATTCTTCCAACGTCCAGGCATCTGAGAGAGGGACAGAACTAGGAGGAGAGAAGGAAGGAAGGAAGGAACGGAGGGAGGGAAGGAGGGAAGAAACAAGCATTTATTAAGCACCTTAAGCGCCAACTCTGAGCCAGGCACATAGTGTGCTTAGCACACTAAATGCTTTATTAATATTACCTCATTTGATCCTTGCACCTATGGGAGGTAGGTGCTATTATAATTCCCATTTTACAGAAGAGGAAACTGAGGCAGATAGAGTTTTTTTTTAAGTGCCTTGCTCAGAGTCATACTCATAGTAAGTGTCTGAGATAGGATTCAAACTCAGATCCTTCCTAGCTCCCCCAAGAATTCAGTGAGTGAGAATTCAAACCTCTCTCCAGGCAGGCAGAGCCCAGGGGCTCAAGGCAGATCCTGTAACTCTAGGCTTCTTGATCATCCCTATCTGGCCTCCCATCAATGCCCAAGTCCCAGCTACTGAGGATCCCCTGCCATCTGACTCCCCTGCTCCTGCCGCTGGGTCATCACTCCCGTGACAAGGCAGGTCTGAAGTCCAAACTGTGATCTGGGGAAAAAGCCTGGAAAAACAGACCCACTGCCTTCACCAGTTAATGAATAGGGGACTGGGCAGGGATGGGGGAACAGGTTGACTCAAAGAAAATTCTGAATTGTAAAATAATTTGATAGAACATAGTTGAGTTCCTTTCAAGAATCTCCCTGTTCCGCTAGAATTAACTCAAGAGTGTTAAGGTCCCCAGTAGAGTAGGTAGGTGAATAGCTAGATCTTGTTTGAGAACCCAGGGCTCTGGATGGCCCAAGGGATGCTCAGAGCTCAGTTGCTTTCTGCTGCTGGGTGTAAGAACCTGGGCAGAATTGGCAGGCAGGGCCTGGAACAAGTCTGCTCCAATCTTTAGTACATCTAGCCTGGGGTCCATAACTCAGGTTCTGAGAGGAGAGTGGCTCTGGCCGCTGTGTCCGGCATCACATTACTGGAAAGTGTCCAACGTTGGACTCAGTCTTCCTAGTCCTAATGTCCTCCTGTAAGGTGGACATGGAACTATCACTGATGACCCATTTGAATCTGAACCAACCATATCGTTGCCTCATTGGCATCTCTCTACCTTTTCCACAAGAATAGTTATGAGATGCTAATGAAAAGCTTTGCTAAAATCTCCTCACAGTGCTTCAGTGCTCCAGGAGCCTTCTCCTTGAGATGACCCATATATATTTAAATTTATTCAAAATAAATCATTGGTCATTAGTATGAGGCAGGGGTAGGCACTAACACCTGAAGTAATCCAGAAGGGTGATCTAGTCAAACTGAGGCCCAAGGAGCTAGGGGAATGATGAAGATCAGTAAGCATCAGAAGTGGGTTTTGAACTCAGGTCCTCTGATCCCAGAGTCAAGGTCAGCTCCCAATGTATCTCACTGTTTCTCCAGTCTTCATGTGCTCTGGAACTCAGTTTACTCATCTATAAAGGGATGAACATGTCACTTACCTTCTCAATTGGTAGGGGAGGGAGAGAACTTGGAACTCAAAATTCTAAACAATTGAATGTTATAAATTAATTGAGGGATTAACTAATTGATTAATTTTAAAAGAGGAGAGAACATATGCCCCTCTTCCCTTGGAGACTGGAACCATGGATAAGTAAGCATTGTGAAAAGTAAAAAGTAATGTGAGGAATTCTCGTTATGGTAACGGCTCACTTATTGGGGGATCACCCTGCCGAAACCTCTCTAGGTGAGCAGGAGAATCTGTAGGAAGGTAAAAATGATCCCAAATACCAAGAAAGCTTTTCCAAAGCCCACTTGTTTCTTTTCTGAGAATTGGAATCTCGACTTGGGATTTCCCTTGCTAACCTATGAGCGATCAGCCAGCATCCACTTGGAGACCTCCCTTAATGGTGCACTCATCACCCCACCCGGCAGTCCATTGAACTTTGGGTCACTACACATTGTTAGAATTTTCTTAGGCGTCATCTGTAGCTTCAATTTCTTGGGATGCTCCTGGATCTGTCCTGGGTGCTGAGGTGCACGAGGCAGGTCTGAAACCGCTGATCCTGAGCTGACAAATAGTAGCATACACTTTTACTTAACACAAGATTTCCAACAGCCTGGGGGGAGTTCTGGAAGTTCAGAAGGGACTAGAAAGGGAAAGGAGAGGCTGTTGCCTGAGGCAGGCACTAGGACAATAACAAAAAAAAACTATAAAGCTGACAGGAGAATTCAAAAGTACAACCCACAGTTGCCTGCAGGAGGAGGAGGGAGAGGAGGAGGAGGAGGAGGAAGAGGAGGAGGAGGAAGAGGAGGAGGAGGAGAATGGGTGGTTCAATAAGGAAAGGCCAAATCGGGCTGCTTCTAGGGCAAGGACTTGGATAAGGTGTTTGAGACAGAATGCCAGCCAGGAGGCTACATACTGAGAAAAGGGTGCTAGTGCATTTGAAGTTGGAGGGGGGGCAGGTTGGGAGGCCTGCTAGCTGTGCTCCTGCCTGCCTGAGGGGGCTCAGATGAGTCCCCTTCCTTCCCTGAGCTTTGTATTCTCTATGACGAAAGGCTCTTTCCAGCCTGGACACCCTGCAGTCCCTCCCCCCCAACCCCTACCCAGAAGAGTGGCTTATTGCCATCCCCTCCCCATCCCTTCCCTTCCTACCACATTTCTGTCCTTGAGAAAGACCATCGTGAGAAAGTTATAAAGTTTCATGGTAATCTCTCTGATGTGGAGGGAACGTGCAGAGAGTTTGCGCTCCCATGTAGAACTCTGATCACTCTTCACAAGTCAGTTGGAGAGCTAACCCTACCTAACCCATCAATCTTATTCTTCCCAGGGCTAGGGCTCCCTGCTCCTCCTCCCTCTTTCTTTCAGTAATAATAACATCCTCACTGGAACCCCTCAGATGCCACCCCAGGTTGCAGGCATTTTGTGGATATCAAGCCCCCATTGGTGTGTTCCTTTTAGCAGGCAACCAACGGACATATTAATTCAAAGCAAAAGACATTTGGTAAAATAGCATAACAATATGAGTCCATAGTATTTATAGATAAACGTATAGATATTTAATAAACTAGAATACCAAGATGAATGCATTGCACACCAAGACAATTGCCTATATACTCAAGAGTACATTTTCCCACAGGTTATCACACCACCAATAAGAGAAGAGATGCACAGAGAGCATATGACTGGGGAACATTCACAGAAAGGCACATGCACAGGAAACAGTTTGGCCAGGGATGGAGCCCATGTAACCAGGACAACTCATGCTTCCATTGAGTGGCCAGGGAAAATTGAGGTCCTCTGGTGATATTGCTGGCCTGATTTCTCCTTGGAGCTAGCTCTGTTCTTTTGCTGCTCTTTTCCCTGTCCTACTGCTCACTTTAGGGTTTCCCCTAAGAGCCACAACTTCTGTTCTTTGCTGCTGCTACTTCTTGGCGCCATTGGCTGGTCTTTGGCTACTCTGTGGCCTCTTCCCCCTTAAGAGAAGCATTGGTCTAGTTCTTTAGCTTGATAGTTCAAGGGCCAGCTTTAGTTCTTACATAATGCCACCCCCTTATCAGCAGAGCTCAGACAGCTGGCTAGAAAAACCTTTTGGTATTTTAAATCTGTTTTTTGAATTTCTTTTCTTCTGCTGCTATTCTGAGTACCTCTGGTTAAATTTTTATTTGTTATATATAATCCAAAATTCCTTGAACTTGTATCATCAAGTTAATCCTTCAAATCATCCTAGGGACTCCACTTAGCAACAGCGAAGAAGTAGGTGACTTTTTCAGGTGACAAAGTCCTTTCTGCCTTCCATGACGTCCCCTGTTCTGTACTCGTGCCTGCAATCAATAAGACCCTGAGAGCCTGTGACCCCCCACGGTAGAAACAAAGCCAAAAATCAGCTCTGGTTTCTCTATATCAGTAATAAGAAGAATTCTCATCTCTACAGCTTTGTAGGGTTTGTGAAAGTTTCCTCCGCCCGTTGGGAGAGTGAACACCCAAATTTGAAATAATTTTGGAAAGAAATCCATTTAGTAAAGTAGAGAGCCAGAAGAAGGTGTGGTTGCCAGTTGAGTCTCTGCAGGTTTATGTTGAAGTACCTAGAACGGCAGGTGGACACTTACCTGATGGGCCACTCTGGAAAAGGGCAGTTTGAAACATCTGTCAGCAGGCGCAACAGCATTTCTTCCAATCATCCTGGCTTCTTTGATTGTCTCTGAGCTCAGCCTGACCTCTACAGAAGCTTTTAGGTCAGACAGTTTCTAAGGAGCAGCAAAGATGTGCAGTGGATTGAGAGCAGGGCCTGGGTTCAAATTTGGCCTCAGCCACATTCTAGCTGTGTGACCCTGAGCAAGTCACTCAACCCTGTTTGTCTCAGTTCCTCATCTGTCAAATGAGCTGGAGAAGGAAATGGCAAACCACTCCAATCATTTCTGCCAAGAAAATCCCAAATGGTGTCATGCATAGTTGGACACCACTGGAAAAAATAACAAATTACATAAAGTTAGATTCAAACAATATTAATAAATGATAAAATACTCTCTAGAGAGGAGCACATAATGTCAGGAAGGCTGTGGAGGGTCAGGCAAAGTCTATGTACGTCCAGCACCTGGCACACAGTGTGACCATCGAAGGTCTTGGGGAGCCCCAAGGCAGGGTTATAAACTCCTCTGCAAAGCCTTACTTTAAAGGACTAAAACCAGCTCCCAGCACACAGTAGGCACATAATCCTCATCAGATACCCATTAGATTGTAAACTCCTTGAGGGTAGTTTTTACTTCCAAGTCTTTGTCCTCCTTTTGTTTCCTAGCTCTTAGCACAGTGCCTGGCACAGAGTAGAAGCTTAATAAATGTTTGATTAATTGATTCTTGCTGTGTGTCTGTGTGTTTTATCCCCCTTCAGACCATCAGCATCATGAGGGCAGACCTTGTATCTCTGTATGTATGTTTCTCTCTGACCAGTCCAAGGCTGGGTAGACCACAGGCACTTCCTAAATGTTAATTCAATCTACTGTCCCACTCTAGAACATGGAAACACAAAGACAAAAACAAATTAGCCCCTGCCTTCAGCTCACATTTTGTCCCATGTAACTTAACATAACAGGAAAGAGTGAGAGCTCTAAAAACTTGGGAGACCAAAGAACAGGTCAGTGAAGAATCAGGACCTGGGCTGAACCTGGAAGAAGGAAATGGGGAGAGGGGTGAGGCAGACTGGCCAGAAGAGGATGTGAGAGGTCGTGGCCACACACACACACACACACACACACACACACACACGCACGCACACACACGCACACGCACACACACAAGCTGCCTGACAGGTGAGGTCTCTGACACCAAAGGAACTCTGCTAATTTCCATGAGTATTTTTTTCTGACTTCTTCATGATTAGTAACTATTCAAAGGTGTCTAGCTTCTGCTTACCCTGGGTTGGGGGTGGGTGGGCAATTTGAAAAAGGTTCAGCTTCCTTTGCCTTCCTAAGTATAAAACCTTGCTAGCCCTAACTTCTGGGGCTACGCAGGATGGGCTAGCTACACCTTCATCTCTCAGAGATCAAGATGACTGAGACATGAATGACTGGAGATTAAGATGGTATCCTCTGTGTGTGTGTGTGTGTGTGTGTGTGTGTGTGTGTGTGTGGTGTGTTCACATTCTCATGATTTATAAGAAGCAATTCCTGCCTTCAAGAAGCTTACCTTCTATTGGGGGAGACAATAGGGACATATGCATGTGTATACATGACCTATACAAAGTGAATACATGAGAGTTTGGTAGGGAGAGACAGACCAAGAAAGACCTCTGTTAAGATGGAGGTAAGTGCTTGGGCTGTATCTTGAATGAAGTAGGACAGCATGCATTCCAGGCATGGGGAATAGCCAGTGCAAAGGAGAGGAAGATTTTGAACTGAGGTTCTCAGATTCCAGAGCCATCCCAAAGGTATCTCCACCACCACACACCTGACATGGGGCCATATAGCCTCTGCCCAAAGTGTGAGGCCACTTGACTGACCTGAGACCTCCTTGATGTGGATTTCTCTCCAACAATGCAGATGCATCCATACCAGCACATCCTACGTGACTCTATCCTTGGACTATCCAAGGACTCTATCCTTGTCCTTCTCTTGTCCAGGCCTCTATAAAGGGTTTGGGGAGACCTCCTGCCAAGTCCCAGCAAAGATTGGCAGTGGGAGGACATGGTTCCTTAAAATGGGCATTCCATCACTACAACATGTGATTACTGTATAAAACATAGTTATTACATTAATCATAGTATGGTTCATAATTGGATTGGAGAGATTCATTGGCATCTCAGGGGTACCATGGCATAGAAGCAGGAGCTTTGACTGGCCAGGAAGCTTGAGGTTCTGGGTTATATATTAAGTTGAATACCATGCTACCCTGCTTGTCTATGTCTCATTTTGCCTGTATATTTTTGTAATGTTTTATTGAAATGTTAATTATTATCAACCTGCCTCCCAGGGGTGTGAAGAGCAAATGAGATCACAAATAAGGATTTCACAGGGATGGATGGATCTAGAGAGAAGTGTGAGGAAGGAAGCTGGATAATTATCTCAAACATCCTCTCACTCGGACTTGTTCTCTCTGTTTATTTCCCTATCTCTGTTATCTCTGTTATATCGTTGTTATCTCTCTATTTCTTTGTCTCCCTCCTCTTCCATCTCTGTCTCCTCCCACCCACCACTCACCACCACATATGGAGCATTTAGAACAGGACGGGACCTTAGAGATCACCTAGTTCCTCTCAGTCCCAAATGACAGAAAAGGAATTCAGTCCCAGAGGAGTGAATTTGTCAGACAACTAGGAAGGGTAGAGGCATGATTCACACTCAGACCTAGTGACTCCAACCTCACGCAACCATGGCCTCTTGGACATAAGGTCATGACTCTGACAGGTTAACCCAAGCTTTGACACCAAGGGGGTGCTGAAATTTGGCAGGTACTTGTATTCCTTCATTACGGAGGAACAGCTGAGCTCAGTCTGAGTGCTTGGCAAGAGAAGTGAGTTAAGATAGATAAGAACCCACACAACCTCCCCCCACCCTTGGCCTAGCCCCACTCTGCTGCCCCAGGCCCAGCCTTTGGAGCAGGAGCCTCATGGTTCCAAGGGCATAGAATCATAGACTTAAAACTGTAAGGGACTTTAGGGAGTACTGTGTCCAGCCCTTCTCATTTTACAGATGAGGAAACTGAGGCACAGAGTGGTTAAGTAAATTGCTCAGGGTCATACAGCTAGCAAATGTCTGGGGCAGGATTTGAACCCAGGTCTTCCTGACTCCACATTAGTGCCTTTCCAAGAGGATATGCTATTTATCTTCCCCTAAGGGTCCTAGTGTCCTGAATTCTAAGGTCTGTCCAGCTCACCCCAGCCTGGTCTGGCCCCATTCCTGTTCAGGTGCTCCTTGCTGATTGAGGATGGATGGGAGGTTTTCTCTGTCTTGTCCTGTCTCTCCCAGCCTTCATCTCGGCCAGCCTCAGCGTTCTGACCTCTTCCGAGGGCTATCCACTGCCTCCCTCCAGCCCCGAGTGGGCAACCAGGCTAGGGCCCTCCCTGGGTTACAGCAGGGCCCCAGATGCCCCAGAGGCCAGCAGGCTGGACCTGGGGGAAGCCCGTCCCCAGCCAGGCTGGAAGAATCCCCACGTGTCCAATGTTACTGTTCAGCTGGAGATGAAGAGTCTGTGGGAGGAGTTCAACCAGCTGGGAACCGAGATGATCGTCACCAAGGCAGGAAGGTATGGGGGGAGGGGCAGGATGGGAGATTGTCTGTCCTCCAAGGGTCATTCAGTGACAGGCTCCACTGTTCCCTGGCAGGAGGATGTTCCCCACCTTTCAGGTGAAGATCCTGGGCATGGATACTCTGGCTGACTATGCCCTGCTCATGGATTTCATCCCATTAGACGACAAGCGGTACAGGTGGGAGGACAGGAGGAGGGAAAAGAGGGGAGAGGAGAGGGATCAGAGGATTTGCAGCTGGACTATTTGGAGTCAGGAGTTATGGGTTTGAATCCTGGTCCTGATACTACTCATGGGACATCAGACAAGTCATTGACACCCTGTGAGGACAAGTTGGGGAAGTGGGTGTGGTTACCCAGGAGAAAAGAAGGGGAGAGGGGGCATGAGACCTGCCTTCCCGGTTACCCAGTGAGAGATCAGGCTTGTTCTGCTTGGCAGAACCCAGGAGGCAGAACCAGGAGCATGAGGAGAGGGGAGGACGTGGTAAAGAATTTGAGTAGATGGCCTTTCTTGGGATTTGAAGAGGATTGTAGAGAACATACTCCCATCTAACAGAGGAGGAAACGGAGGCTTGGAGAGCGGAGACCAAACAGGGAGTCAGTGGGAAAGTCAGGATTGGAACCCAGGTCTTCTGACTGCTAGACCCGCTACTCCCTCAGCAGCTCCTCCACGGGGAAGGGGTGCTCAGGGCGGGCTGCCCTCCAACATGGGAGGGGGTGACAGGAGGCAGGCCAGGGTCCGGGTCGCCCATCTCCCTTCCCCTTCTGCCTTCCAGATATGCCTTCCACAGCTCTACGTGGCTGGCAGCGGGGAAAGCGGATCCGGCCACCCCTGGCAGGATGCACTTCCACCCAGACTCTCCGGCCAAGGGTGCCCAATGGATGCGCCAGATCGTGTCCTTCGACAAGCTGAAGCTCACCAACAACCTGCTGGACGAGAATGGCCACGTGAGCGAGGGGGTGGAGGGGGCAGAGAGAGGGAGGAGGGGAAGGGGTGGAGGCTTGCCTCCGAGGGCAGTGGGAGGAAGAAAGCCTGGTGGAGTCATGCATCTTCTAGGTTGGCACCCTGGAGCCAAGCTCCATTTACCGTTACACCTAGGATGGGCACCAGGTGGTACCACAAGGAGGGGACAAGGTATAGGGATAAAGCCAGGACACCAAGAGGGATGGGAGTCAGCCCAACAGTGGACAGGGAGGGGGCCAGGGAATGCTGGGGGGGCGGGCAGAGAGGAAGCCCGTGAAAAGCAGCGAGTAGCTGCCGATCTAGCAACAGAGACATCCAGGTGACAGAGACAGAGAATGAGCTGGGCACAGGGATGGGGCTCAGGGGGAGGACGAGGAGAGCCGGGCAGCCAGGCCCAAGGGAGCTGAGGTTGGAGCTGGAGTCCCAGGTCTGAGACACGGAAGCTGGAGGCGAGAAGGAGCTGCGAGAACTTCGGATCAGTCAGAGAGGGCCAGGTTCAGATCCCCACGCTCGGCCTGACTAGCTAGGGGATGTCAGAGGAGCTCGTCCTCACTCTGGCCCCAGTTTCTTCCTCTGCAAAATGAGGGTGTTAAAGCAAGTGATTTCTGAGGCTTCTTCCAACTCTGAGTCCTCTGGTTCTAAGTCACTTCCTTCTTTGAATGGCAGATTTCTTTTTTCTTTTTTTTTTTTTTTTTTACTGGACCCTTGATTTCATTGGCATAAGGAACTCCTAGTGTGGAAACTTCCTCCACTGATGAAGATTGGCAATTGGTCTCTAATATTAGAGAGTCAGCTGGGACACCCAGAGGGAAAGGGACTTGTCCAGGGTCACACAGCCAGACTCTGTCAGAGAGAGAATTTGAACTCGGGCCTTCCTGGCTCCCAAGGTCATCTCTATCTACTATACTCTCTCCCCTGTAAAATAGAGATAATAAGGCTCCCTATCACTCCCCACCTTACAATAACGTCACTGAGGCAAGCACTTATCTGAGTCTTTGGACTAGATTATCAAATCAGTTCTGGGGGATTGGGATTGTGTTGCTGTGTGTTAGGGCTGGAGATTCTGGGTTCTCAGATGGGGCACTGGAGAAGGCAGGACAGGCAATGTGACAGCCCTCGGAATCCTGTGCCCTGGGGTCCCACCCTCCCAGGTGCCACTGGGCAATCTTCCCCAAGCCCTCAAGGTGATGCAGATTCCCTGGGGTTCCTTCCACCGTTGAGGGGAGAGGCCCTGTTGGGGCACAGTGGGTCTGGTCTAACTGACAGTCACCAGCCCATCTCAGCTTTCCCTCCTGCCCAGATCATTCTTAACTCCATGCACCGCTACCAGCCCCGATTCCACGTGGTGTTTGTGGACCCCCGCAAGGACAGTGAACGCTATGCACAGGAGAATTTCAAGTCCTTCATCTTCTCTGAGACTCAATTCACAGCTGTGACTGCCTACCAGAACCACAGGGTGAGAGCTCTGGCCATCAGGTGGGAGGAAGAGGGAGCTGGGGCAGGGCTGGGCTGGGGTGGAGGGAGCCTGAACTCTTTCCTTCCTGGGGTCAAAAAGGATCTTTGCTAGGTCAAGAAACCCAGATCCCAATTCAGGCTTCTCTGTGCCTCCTTTTGGTAAAATGAAAATAATAATCTTTTCACTTCCTGCTTCAGCGGGTTGTTGAAAGGAAACATTAAAACACCACAGAAATGAGTTATGATTATTACTAGCTGTGTGACTCTGGGTGAGTCCCTTAACCTCTTTGAGCCTCAGTTTCCTCATTTGTAAATTGAGGGGATAGATTTGGATGCTCTCTCCATCTTCCTGCTTATAAGCAGGTCCAGGGGCAGAAGGGAGGGGAAGTGGGGCAGAGCCTCTGGAATTTTGGGAAGCCCATTCAGCCCTCTAAAACCCAAAACAAAAGCTCAGTAGGGAAGGGTCCTGTGGTCACAGCATCAGATAGGCCCAAGGAAGGGATCTCAGGGTCCCTTTGGTCCAAGCCTTACCTGACCAGGAAGCCATTCATCTACAACCTTCCAGACAAGTAGTTCTTTAGGCAATGTCCAGAGTCCCTACCGGCAACGGCAGCCCCTTGGGCTTTGGGATAGCGCTGGTCCTCAGGAAGCTTGACATGCCTGGTTGTAACTTCCTTATACTGCCTCGGCTCCTTCCCCTTGGGCCCAAGGCAGGACATATCTAATCCCTCTTTCCCACCTCAGTCCTTCAAATACTCAAAGACAGCCATCATGTCCCCTGAGTCTCTTCCTCCTCAGGATAAATGACTCCAGTACCTTAACAATCCTCTCTTAGCATGAAATCAAGGATCTTCCTACCTGGCTTACCCACCTCTCAGTGGTTTCTCTTTATCAAAACCCTTCCTAAGATGGGTCACCCAGAGCTACTTACAATAATGTAGAAGGGGCCTGACCAGGGCAGAAGATGGCAGGATTCACCCCCTTAGTCTTGGACATGGTGACTTAATGCTGCCAAAAAGCTGTCTGGGTTCTCTCTTTTCTATTCACTCATATTGAGCTCACATGCCTCAGAGCCTACAGATCTTCAGACGAATTGTTTTCTAGTGAGGTCTCTACTATCTTGCTCTTGTAACATTGTTTATTTGAACCCACAGAAGACTTGACATCTGTTCCTAGCCAATTTCATCTTCTTTGACTTAGCCCAGAATTCTAGCCTGCTGACATCCTGCCTCTGTCATCCAGCATATTAGCTCTCTCTCCTAATTCAGCATCACCCATAATTTGTACAGGCACATCATCTCTGTCTTTATTAGAGTGAGGCTTTGGCACATACCCAGATTCCCTGTCTGGTCCAGAGTAGTCACTGTTATATAATTCACCGATGACAATGCTAAACCATACAGCCCCAAACCCAGATCCCTGGAGCACTGGCCATGCTATGATTCCTGAGTCCCTACAAGGTCAACCCTCAGCCTCAGGAGGATTTCAGAGGCCACACTCAATGGCTGCAGCTGGGAGTCAAGGGAGTGCTGGGGATAGATCATGGGGAGTAGGGGACAAGGGCAGATTGGGGGGCTGGGGTGGGGAGGATCAGAGGTGACCAGCTCAGTGCCTCTTCACACCTGGACTCTGCTGGGTAGTGATGAGGAAGGCATTGCGGGAGGTGTCATGAGGGTCCTCAGACCCCACCCCACTTTCTCCATCCTAAGTCAAAAACAACTAATCTCCTCTCCCCCAGATCACTCAGCTAAAGATCGCCAGCAACCCCTTTGCCAAAGGCTTCCGAGAGTGTGACCCGGACACCTGGTAATAAATACAAACACATCTCACATTCCCAGCCTTAGGTCCCTGCTTCTGCCTGAGCTGCACCCTCTGCCTGTGGACCATTTAACCCCTCAAGCATATAGACCCCTCCCCAGCACAGATGAGCTACCCGCTTGTCCCCCCTTCCCTCCCTCATCACTCCCTAAAGCAACCACAGGCCTCTGCCTCTGCCTCCAGGCCTAGGGCCCCAAGACCCATGCTCAGCCCCATGCTCCGAAGCAGCCAGAGCAACCGGCCCTCACTGTTGAAGAAGGACCACCCAGAAGAGCAGGGTAAGGCCCCTTCCTCTGAGAACGGATCTGGGACAGATCTCCTGAGTGGAGGGGCTGCAGATCCCCATCCCTAACACCAACCCTCCCTTCAGCCTCCTCTCTGGGAATTCAGGGGTGGCTGAAGTTGGTTAGCTCATATGGGTAGGGCATGATGCTAAGAAAGCCACAGCTTGTCTCTCCAGTCAGCCTGCAAGGGTGGCTCTGATCCCTGCCTGCAGCCTGGCCTCAAACCCTATCCCATGTGCTGCTCCCAGAGGGGACCAGATCTCCACTGCTGCCCTGCTGAGATGTCCCAGGAGACACATTTTCTCATGACAATAAGTGAGTTTTGGGAAGGGTCGATTACTAAGGGTCACACCTTACACCAGGGATCACCTGCAAAGGACAGGCAGTCCTGTTATGGACTTGCACAGTTGTCTACAGAACACTCACTATAAGAGAACAGCCACAGGCCAGGGCCTTGTCCCAGGACCCTTCCTAAGTCCCATGAAAGAGATGAGAAAGAGAGAATGACCATCATTGTCCCCATCCCCATCTCTAGCACAATGAGGGTCACCAGCATTCTTCTCACTGTGATCTCACAAGCTCAGTTGTACAAAGTTTATTCCCATTTTGTGGATGAGGAAACTGAGGCAGGTGAAATGACTTGGGCAGGATCACACATGAAGATCATTGAATTATAGATGGAAGGGATCTCAGGGGTCACCTAGTGCAGACCCCCCCCCCCCAAACTCCCCATTTCACAGGCTCAGACTGGAGAAGTGACCTCTCGCCAGTCACCAAGTTAGCCAATAGAGAGCCTGGATTAGAATACAGGACTCCAAGCCTAGGTAGCAGGCATTCCTTCCACTACAACATGAAGAGTCAGACACAACTGAAAAGGACTGTACAACCCTGGCCAGAGGACAGAGTCTGGAACAGTGGAATCAGGGAAGTGATAGAGAGACAGACTGGCTTCCTACCAGTCAGAGCCGCCCCAAAGTAAATGGGCTGACTTGGGAGGTAGTGAGCTCCCCTTCATTGATGTAGAAGGGATTCTCAGTGAGGTCCCCAGCTTGGATCTCCTGACTGTGGGTGATGAGGATGACTTTGATAGCAGCCATGTTGGGACAGGGAGGGGAAACCTTGGACTGGGGGGTCAGAAAACTCGAGTTTGAATCTCAGCTCTGAGATTAGACCAGACTAGATGACTCTCAGGTCCCTGCAAGGATGCTCTAAGGAGGTGGGTCAAGGTTGCTTCCAGTAACCTCAGCTTCACCCAGAACTTCCCCAGGGGGGAATCTGGGGCCCTAGACACACCCTTCTCTGGGAGTCTGGGGTCAGAACTGGGCTGCCCAGCTGTGAGCTGAGGCACCAAACCTAGGCTAAAGCCTTTGACTTGCCTCCAGCTGTGAGCGCAGCTCATCTGGGAAACTCCTTCTTTCTCAGACCTGGACAAAGCTGGCCAGAGCTTCCCGCCCAAATTCTCCACCTCTGTCTCCAGGACCATCTCCCAGCCTCCAACAGGCCCTGTGCTGTCCAGAGAGATCTCTGGGTCCCCCCGGATCAGTACTGCCCACTTGCCCCCAGAGGTCCTTCTGGCCCCCACTAGCTACAGGTCCATCTGCTACCATGGCCCATACACGGGAGCCCCAGCCAGGGCTCGCTCAGCCCCCTACACTCTCCCTGAGGCCAAGGTGGTGGGGAGCCAGGGATCCATACATCTCCAGCCTCCTCAAAGTGTCCTGGGCCTCCTGGCAAGGAGCCAGGACCAAGAGTAAGCATCCAGTGTGGGCCGAGTCAAGGGCCTGGATGCAGGGATGGGGAGCTGATAGCCCTGGCCAGATGACTCCCCGCTGGATCCCGCCCCCACCCCCTATCAGCAGACCCCAACCCCCACCCCATGACTCAGTTTACTCCCACCAGGTTTGAATCCCACCCTTGCAACTTCCTATCTGGTGGTGTGGGGCAAGTCACTCTCTTTCTAGCCCCTTGGACCCATTTTACAAATGAGGAAACTGAGGCCCCATTTCCTGGGGAAAAGGAAGTGACCTAGACAGACCCACTCACAATTTCCCTCCCCAGTTCCTAGCCTCCTAACCACACCTTAGTCCCCATCTAGCCCCGAGACATTACCAGCCTTCCCCAAAAGCTGGGGTCTAAAAGGAGGGAGATGAAGGGGGGCCCTAAACTTTCAATCTATTGTCATTTCTGCTGACTGCTTGGGTGCCTTTTCCACCTACTTGAGGGGAGTCATGTCGGGGTGGAAGGAGAGACTCCTCCTCTCCCAGCTCCCTGGAACTGAAAGCTCATGTGAATTAACTTCATCTTCAGCTCTGCTTCTTAAACTGCTCTATGCCCTCTCCCCCCAGCCTGCACCCTAAATCTTACCTCCTCTTCCCCCACCAGACACACACACACACACACACACACACACACACACACACACACACACACAAAACCAGGTCAAAGGGAAAAACAGCAGTAACCCACCCCCAACCTGCCCCAAGAGGGAGCCTGAACCGTCCAACCTAGGCCCACAGAGTCAGAGGTCAGGTTCAGACACCATGTTTGACTTCCCAGGAGTGTCCCAAACTGTCTTTGGGCCAGTGGATAGAGGAGGAAGTAGGGATAAAAGCCATCAGAGCCCGGCATACAGCCCCATTCTCTGCCCCCTGGCAGAGCAACATTTTCCCAAGGCTGTGAATTGGAGAAACACCATGAAACCTCTGGAAGTTGGTCTTTGGGCTTGTCCTACCCAGGCCCACCTACCCTATTCTGAGCTCAACTGGTTTGGGGAGGACCCAGGCCAGGCCAGAGGGAACATAGGCCTCAGGAACCCCCGGGAGGGGAGTTGTGTATGTGACCCACATCTCTGTTCTTTTCCTTGGATATTAAACAACTGGCATGAAAGTGTGCCGTGTGAAGCTGATGGGGGGAGGGGGTCCACATGTAAGCCTCTATACTTCTCTCTAATGCATTTCTTTACATGGTAGAGGACAGAGTCAGGACCTAGAAAGCTCTTGACAGGGCAGAACCATGGACCCAAATGAGCAGGATGAAACGTGGGTCAGACTGGCCCCATGATTTTATTGGCATAAGGAGATGCTGATACAGAAGCATCCTCTGCCCAGCCAGATGCTGTCTGCCACCTTTGAATACTTTCCAAGTGGGTGTCAGGACTGGGGGGAGGGGGTGTGGGCAGGGTCCCCGACCCCCCAAGGCCTCCTCAGGATGCATTGAGGGGCTTGGGGCCAGCACCAGCCTAGCTCTCCTGTGCCTGGGTCAGACAGTTTTGAGGATCCTGGGCTCCAGCTGGGGCAGTGGGAGGAGGCACATCTCGACAATCACATTGATCCGTTGGAGACTGTTTAGAGGCAGGCAGCCCAGTCGCTAAAGGGCCTCGGAATGGTACCCCATCGGGATGGCCCAAAGGAATTGGAGACCTTTAGCTTGGAGGAGCTGACCTGTCAGCTCCTTCAGGGGTCTGAAAAGCCATTTGGGGGGACAGACCTTTGTCCCAGAGCAAAGGAGAGAGTAGCCCTGAGGAGCTGTCCCATGGTGCAGTGGGCCAGCAGTGGGGGAGGGGAGGCTTCTGTGGCTCAGTGGAGAATGGTCAGTTAGGAGAGCATCCTGCAGAGGAATTTCAGATCCACTTTCACAAATTTTACCTCTTACATTATCAGGAATGAGGCACCGAGAAGCACTGCGGTGGTTCTGGGCTTAGAGGTTTACAAAGTGCCTCCCTCACCTCAGCCCTGAAACACAGTTTAAGTAGGAGCATACCCATTATACAGATGAAGAAACAGGTGCAGGTCATGTGACAAGGTGCATCTGGGTCCTCTACAACCAAGAGGGGTCACCTTCTTCCCCAGCCTGTAGTGGGGATAAGGAATATGTGGCCTGGTGAGAAACTCCCCAAGTTCATGAATGCGGGAGGTCACAGGGGTACCCTAGAAGACAGGACAGAGACCAGGTGTTGACACGGGAAGGAAGGAGCCTTGAACGAAATGGACCCGAGGAAGAAAGGATGGAGGCGTTGCTTTTGCGGGGGGCAATGCCCCCAAATTCGCCTGGGTCCCTCCTTCACCAACAAGGCTCCGTTTCTGGTTCGTCCTTCAGCATCCAGCCACACGGATAAGTGTCTGTGGCTCAGCCCCCGAGGCTCCAGTCTCACCTTCTTCAAGGTTGCCAGTGGGAGCTCCTGCGGAGCGAGCAGGGACCGCCCCTTGTTAGTAGGCACTTAAAGTCTGTTACCTTGACTACCTCCGAGGGACCTCGGGGATCATCCAGGATGACCCCTGCTCCCTTTTTGTGGGGGGGGAGAAGGAAAGGACTTGTCCAAGGTCACAGAGACAAGACACGGGACCGGGGCAGGGGGGCGGGAAGACGGGGGACAACGCAGGACTTCGAGCCCAGGAGTCTGAATTCCAAGGGCGGGAAGGGGGAGGGGTTCCAGGAATCCCCGCCCGCATCTGGGTATTCCGCCCCGCACGGCCTCTGGCCAGCCAAGGGCAGGCCCCTCCCTCTTCCTGGGCCGAACCCCTGGGACCCAAGGCTCTGAAGGGGCGGAGCCTCTACCTGGAGGGAGCCCAGACCGGGGGCGGGGCCGGGGGGGCACCGGCCTCCAACCCCCCTCCCCCGCAGGGCCTCCTCCCTCCCCGAGCCTCTGTTGGGGAGCACTCGTGCTCCAGCGCACACTCACATAGCCCTCCGGCGCGAGGCCCGGGGCTCCCCAGGACCCCTCCTCGGGCTAGGACCCCTGCCCCGCCCGGCCCCGCCCCCGCAGCCATTTTGCTCCGGCAACGGGCACAGCGGGCCCAGGTCAGTGCTGGGGGCGGGGGGAGGGCTCCTTGATCCCCCCCATCCCCGCTCCGACTCGCAGGTCCTCCTACCGCCCCCCGCCGGGCCGGACCTCTGGACTAGGGCCAGACTGCCCCTGCCCTTGACCTTGATAATAACCAAGCCTGATAATGACTCCTCCCCGCCGCTGCCCCCCAACCTTCCCGCCTCGCTTTGCGGTTTCCAGGCTCCCCTGGAGAGACCCGGACCGGGACAGGATTGGGGGGTGCGCATTCCCAGGACCACCCCCGAGGTCCTCCCGGAGTTGGGCTGGAAGAGATTTCGGGAGGTGGCAGCTCGGCCATTGGGCGTCCGAGGCCATCGGGACCAACCCTCCCCTTTTTCAGCGAAGGAAACTGAGGCCGAGGCCCTGGGAAGGGGAAGGACAGAGGTGGGATTTGAACTCAGTACTCAGATTCCAGAGCCTAAGAGTGCCCCTGCCAGGGTTCAGAGAACAAATGGGAGGGTTCTTAGAGTACAGACTGTCACAGGCTGGCAGAGACTTCAGGGAAGAGAGAACCAGAGCTGGGGAGACCCCAGAGAACAAAGTCGGAGCTGGGGGAGACCCTGGGAACGGTCAGCACAACAGCACAGGCAGTGGGCAAGCCCTCTGGAACCTTACTTTCAATCTGAGGAAACAAAGAAATAAGCAGATACAAGCTGGATACAATTTGTTTGGAAGGAGACCTACCTCCTTCAGCAGCTCTCCCAGCTCCAGAGCTGAGCTTGGAAGGAAGCAGGGTCAGCCTCCCAGGGCTGGGGCCAGCCTGTGTCGTCACAGAGATGACCCAAGGAATGTCACCAGAGGACTGTCAAGCTGGCCTGTGGCCTGAAAGCAGGAGATCGAGGTAGAATTGAAACATTTATGAAATCCCCCACTAAGGCTGGTTTGGTGAAAGCATGAGGCCCCTGAAGGGGAGCCCTCAGGGCCTGCTGGGAAAGGGCTGTAGAGGCCTCAGGAAACAGCCTGGTCTGATCACTTTGGCCTGGACAGGAGAGGGATTGGAGGGAAAGACCAGCAGGAGGCCACTTCAGGGGAGAGATGCAGAGAGGCCATGGGTGTAGTTGAAGGTGGATGGTGGAACTTGGCAGACTGGGGCAAGGGTTTGTCTCTGCGGGTAAGAAGTGGAGGAGTGAGCAGAGGACAGCCAGGCTGAGGGCAGCCCCCAGCAGAAATGGGAAGAAGGTGAGGTCAGGAAGCCATGCTGTGGAAGCAGTCCACCCCAGGAGACCCATTCCAGGAGGACTCAAGGATTTATTGCTAAAGTGCTATCTGAGGCCTGAGGGCCAGTGTCACCTATGGAGACAGGACAGGGGTGGGGGGCGAAGTGGCACCTGACCTGGGCTTGAACCAGTCCTGGGCACAGACCCTGAAGGCCATGGAGGCCTTTAACAAGGAGGAGGCCAAGGCCTGGGCAGAGGATGTCACCTGTTCAAGGTCACAGGCCCAGCCAGTAACAGGACCAGGATTTGAATTCATGTCTCCAGGGCTCATTCTTCTACTTCCTGTCCCTAAACTGAGTTGTGCTTGTTTGTGGGCAGCAACCAAGCCAGAGGGAGGGAGGGGCACCATCTCACCTGGGCTTCCTTCCCTCTACAGAGTTCCAAGGTGCCATGCTGACCACACTGCGCCTGGCAAGTAGGCAGGCTGGCCCTTGGGGAGGGAATGGCTCCCCGAACCCAGAGGAGACTGCTCGCCATGCCCTGTCCAGTGCCAATGAACTGCGCTGCCGACAATTGCTGGAGGCCACCACGGCCAGATACCGCCATCGGGAGGCCTCGGCAGCTGTGCTGGTGCCCCTGTGCTCTGTACATGGAGTACCGTCTCTGCTCTACACGCTGCGCTCCAGCCGTCTCACAGGGAGGCACAAAGGGGACGTCAGGTACCCTAGTGGGCACAGGGAGCCAAGGCTAGTCTTGACCTTCCATCTTCCCTGAGTTGCAAGACTTCTTGGGCAGACTGGTCTCTACTCTAGCCCACCCCCAAGCCCTAGGAGGGAGCCTGGTGGCACTTGGGAATCAGTAACTACCTGGGTGAGTTACCCCCCTCCTCCAGGCCTCAAGTGTCCCCCCTGTAAAATGGGAGAATTGAAGTAGATGATGACTAAGGACCCTTCTACCCCTGATATCCTGTGACTGTCTGGCCTAAAGCCCTGCTCAGAAGCTTTATTGTGACCTGGAGGGTCCCCTTCCAGGTGAACAGGCCAGAGGAACCTTGTGCCCCCAGTGAACCTTGGATCTCCCCCAAGCCACCACAGCTCTTTGTAGACACTGGAGAAACTTGTCATTGTGGTTGTATCAGCTTGAAGAGGCCAGGGCTGGCACCAGTCAGATGGGGGTGTCCATTGTTAAGGACCTATCCTAGCTTAGGCTCCAGGGAGAGGGCTGGCTTCTGGGACAGCAGGCTGGTCTTGGGTTTGGGGCCAAGTTGATGGAGGGAGCGCATATATGGAAACATAGAACATGGAATGTTAGATCTAGGGGGAACATTAGAACATGGAATGCCAGAGCTGAGAGGGGCCTTAGAACATAGCATGGCAGAGAATGAGGAGAGTTCTTAGAATATAGAATGTCAGAGAACTGGGAGAGGCCTTAGAATGTGGAATGCTGGAGTTGAGAAGGGCCTGAGGATGCTAAATGACCTTGGAACCTAGAACATTAGACCTAGAGGAGCCCCTATATGTAGGACACAGAAGCAAGGGGTTTCTGATTAGGAAGGACCAGACAGTCTAGAGTGGGTGATGTTGCTTTCTTGCCTTTCCCAGGTCAGCCTCCCCTGGTGACACATTGGTTGCCCGACCCCAGTACCTTGTGTCTCCCCAGAGCTTGTTGGCCCCAGCATGAAGGGCAGGGGATGGAAGTCCTTTCCTATGTTTTTGTTCCTCAGTTTCCCAGGGGGCAAGTGCGACCCTCAGGACCAGGATGTTGTGGACACAGCTCTCCGGGAGACAAGGGAGGAACTAGGCCTTCCCATCCAGGAGGAGAACGTGTGGGGTGTCATGAAGCCAATAGATGACAGGGTAAGCACTGCCCCGCTCTGAGGCCCTGAGGCCTCCTGAGTTCTGTCTCTCTGCTCTCCAGGGATGTGGGCATTGGCATTGAGCCTAGTGAAGTCTGAAGGAGCAGCCCCTGCCCCACCCAGAAAAGGGGACCTTTACTTGAACCCTGGCTGTGCTCCATTGTGCCCTTCCATCTGCAGCCGCTTGATCGGAGGTCTGGTTTCAAGTCCTGCCTCAGGCAATGTGTGACCTTGAACAAGTCACTTTACTGCTGCCTGCTTCAGGTCCTTTTTCTAGAAGATGGCTTCCAAGGTCCCTTCCTGCCTTAAACTTGGGCTCATTCTTGTTCTGCTTACAGAAAAACAGCATAATTGTCCCAGTCATTGCCCAGGTGGGACCCCTGGAGTCTCTGGACCTCATGCCTAATCCACAGGAGGTGAGTGAATTGGGAGCCATTGAGGCTGGAGGCCTCCCAGAGCCTGGCTCCACCCAGTACATACCCTAATGCAAACATCTGCTGTGTGTGAGCCCTGGACTTGGCCCCAGACCTGAGAGAAGATCTGGTGCCTGCCCTCGCGGAGCTCACACTGGCCCAGAATGAAAGTGACTCTGTGCTGGGCAGCGTGAGGAGAGCCTTCCTAGAGTTACAGCTCTCCCAGCAGGAAATGACTGCCATGGGAGGGCATGGACTTCCCATTTGAACAAAGTCTGGGTAATCACCCAGATTCTAGAACACAGAGTGTTTTAGAGAATGTGCTACATTATGGATGGCTTGGGTTAGCTGGCCTAGAAGGGACTTTCTGCTATTGTGGTTCTGTGGACTAACTGCTGCTTAAGACCTCCAGTGATGGGGAACTCATTCCCTTATGTGGCAGCCCATTTCCACTTTGGCACAGTTAGATTCAATTCAACAGGCATATGTTAAACACTTTCTGCGTACAAAACTCACTTAGTAAAAGGTTGGGTTTTTCCTTCCTTATATTGGGCCAAAATCTGCCACCCACAAATGAGTATCTACCAGAGGACTAGACTATGTTCACTCAGGCTGTGGATCCTCCTCCGGGGGTCCCAAGAGCAAGGCCATTGCTAACCAACTTTCCCTTGTCCATACACCCCTCAGGATCTGGCATGGGCCCTTGAATGTTAATAAATCTGTTGGACAGCACCTCCACCCTCACCTCACTCTCCTTTCTTACCAGGTGGATGATGTCTTCACCATGTCACTGGCCCACCTGCTCCACCCTCGGAACCAGGGCTACACCCACTTCTGCCATCGGGGCCACTACAGCTACACATTGCCCATCTTCCTACATGGCCCCTACCGCATCTGGGGCCTCACGGCCATCTTCACAGAGTTCACACTGGAGATGCTGGTGCCAGGGACTTATCACCGCATAACCCGTCATGCTGGGCTGCAGAGGAGAAGAGAGACCAGGACATAGAGGATGGAAAGTTCAGCTAGGGACACTAAAAAGAAGCCAGAGAGGCCACTGAGGACCCTGCCTCTTCTGCTTTTGCCTTTGCACCTAATTGAGGGACCGAGCCAGCTAGGGAATCTAGTACAGTGGGGGCTCTTTGTCCTTCCAAGTCAGCCACAAGCTAGGTTTTCACCCAAACAGGAGGAAGCCAGACGTGCTATCTCTGCTGTGAGAGGTGGGCAGAGCCTTCACTCTGAAAGATTAGGGGGAGCTCCTCCCTTTGATCTCTTGAGTCGGGTGGCCGATGAGCTCCACCCAACCTCACCCCCCCTGTTTGCAATTCCTGGAACACAAGCTGTATCTCCCAACTCCATGACTTTGTATGAACTGTCTGGGGTGGTGTGCCCCCCTTCAGAATGCCAGCTTTTTGAGGATAGGGCCTGTGTTTGCCTTACTTTGTATCTCAGTGCATGGCACAGTAAGTTGGACACATAGCAAGTACTTACTAGATGTTTGTCGACTGACTGACTGACTGACTGACTGGAGACCTATCCTTTCATCTAGAAAACAACCAACTTAATTCCACCTCGGTTCACTGTAATAAAGGCTGCCTTCTTTGACCTGAAAAGTTGTCTCTGGCTCATTCCCTCATTCCCCAATGGAAACTCCCTGAGGGGAAGAATCCTATTTTGTTCTGTCTTTGTCTCCCCAGTGACTTGTTCAAGCAGGTATTTAATAGGTATTCATTCCTCGAGTTGGATTCCCAACTTCACCAGACCAAATAGACACACACCAAGTATTCCAAATGAGACAAACTGGCCCTGGATCAGCTTGACCCACTGGGTTGGAAGGTCATCTAGCCCAATGGGTTCCTGATCAGGAATTTCATCTGAACTATCACCAAGATGGGACTATCTAGTCTCTTCTTGAAGGTCTTCAGGGATAGGCAGCTACTCGTTCCACTTTGAGACAGCTCACTGATACCATCCCCTAGATATTTTTCAGACATACTGTCCAACCATACTTCTATGAACTTGTACTTGTGGAGTTGATTTTCTGAACTCAAAGATATGACAATATCTACATTACACCTTATTCAATTTGGTCCAACATCCTAGACTTTTGAGAGCTTTTTGGAATGTTTCATTCATCAAACATGATGGTTATCTGTTGGGGGTGTAAGCTCAGTTCTCACGTGGACAGTCTAGGGCAGGTAAAGGTGAGGACTTCTAAACCTCAGAGTTCTCATGAGGCCCCCCAGGGAACAGCTGGGAATTGAGGCGTGAGACACGGGCTATCTCGTGCATCTCCGCCTCTTCTCAGTGGGAAACTTGCTGGGGAGAGCATCCCACCCTTGAGATTAACCCATGGTCTGAGCACACCTGTTGTTGACTAGCTAAAGGCTGAGAGCAGGCACGGTATTCACGTGCAAACTATGCGGCGGGAGAGCTTAAGTAGGGACAGGAAAGCCTGAAGGCGCTCTTCGTGCTGAGGGACCCTTAGAGGGCAGAAGGTCCCTCCCCTCTCCCACTCCCATCCTCTTGCTGTACGATCTTTGCCCCTTGGAAGGAGGAGGATTCCTCTCTCCTGAGGAAGAATTCACCCTGCACATGTAACTAAGATCCTGAATAAAGCCTAACCCTTGTTCAACTCTGGAAAGTCTCTTCTCTCAACACGTTTATCTGGTTGATCCCCAAAGACCTGGATGACAGGTAAGAAAAGGCTTGGGTAGCCCTTCAGCCTCAAGGCCGAACAGTTATCCCTCCTACCTTCTTACCTTTGTGCCTTTTGAAAATTTGATAAGTATGCCTTCCACACTTTTTATCCAAATCTTTGATTAAAATAGTGACAGGAAAGAGCCCCTTTCGGACCATAAACAAGAAAGAATAAACATCAGAATCTAATGTTAGAAAAATTAAAAACTAGTGACTACTGAATGGAGATAGCAAGGCATTGTATATACTGCTAAGCTGTATATAGCACCTTTACAAAAATTATATATTGAGTCATAAAGATCTCCAAAAATGTCAGAAAGTAAGAGATATTAAACATATCATTTACTGACCGTATTTTGTCATGTTTTCCAGAAATCCCAGTCTACCATGTCCTCAGTATTCCCCTGATCTGTCACCATCGCCAAAAGAAATGAGATCAGTCAGACATGGCCTTTTCTTGATGAAGCCATACTAGCCCCAAAGGCTCACTGCTTCTGTTTTCAAATGCTCAGAAGACAATCACTTAATAATTAAATACATCCTAGATGTAGAAGATGCCAGGGTATAAAGTCAAGTGCACCAGACTATAATTTGAACAATCTGTTCACTTTGCCTTTCTTGAAAACTAGAATACCTTCCCTTTTCTTGTCCCACAATACCTGTTTTCAGTGGTCTTTCAAAAACTACTGACATTGAAGGGCAGCTAAGTGGTGCAGTGGGTAAAGCACTAACCCTGGAGTCAGGAGGACCTGAGTTCAAATGTGACCTCAGACGCTGTGGCACTATAGCTGTGTGACCCTGGGCACGTCTCTTAATTCTGATTGCCTTGAAAAAAATTCACCTGTGTTGGCTCAGCCTTCCCACTGACCATTTATTTTTTTCAGTAGGCTGGGAGGCAGAACTCTTAAACCTAAATGTTTTCATGCCATTTACCTCCAGAGGTTTTAAACCCCTATTTACCATTTTTGTCCTATCATTCTCTGACTAAAGATTTTCTGATTTCATGGAGAAAAAAGAGGCAAAAAGGCAGACTTCAGAAAAACCTCAGAAAAAAGACTTCCATGAACTGATGCTGAGTGAAGTGAGCAGAACCAGGGGAACATTGTACATTGTACAGCAACATTGTATGATAATCAACTTTGATAGACTTAGCTCGTCTCAGCAATGCAATGACCTAAGACAACTCCAAAGGACTTCCAGTGGAAAATGGTCTGAATGCAGATCTTTTCTCTTTTTTGTTTGTTTTTTCTTTCTTGTGCTTTTCCACTTTTGTTCTGATTCTTCTTTCACAACATGACTAAGGTGTAAAAGCTTAATATGATTGTACCCTAACCCTATAGCCTATATCTATTGCTTGCAGCCTTGGGGGAGGGGGAAGGAGAAAAAATCTGGAACTCAAAATCTTATAAAAGTGAATGTTTAAACCTATATTTACATGTAATTAAAAAAAATAAAATACTGTTAAGTGGGTGGGCGGTTAAAAAAAGATGTACGGAAAATAAAATCTAATTGAAATGGGAAAAAAAGAAAGAAAATAGAGGAAAAATAGAGTTGAGTTCTACCTTCTCTCTATGATCTGTTATTGTCCGTTCCACCCTGAGCATTGACCCTCTTCTCTCTTTGATCACCCTCCTGTTCCCAGACTAGCTCTACTAAAGTTTCACCCTTTCCTGCTTGTATTCTAACAAGATCATGCCACTCTTATATGCAGCTGAGGTCATCTATCACCTACTTGTGTGTCATGTTCTTGAGTCCCCTCCCTATCTTGGTCAACCTCCCGTGGACAAGCTCAAACTTGCCAATATCCTTCCTAATAGAAGGCATCTCCCAAGTATGATGGGTTGCCAGGAAAGGACATTATGGATGCTAGCTCTACTGCCTTCCCTCCAGACACCCCCTCTGTCATCTTCCATATTCAATCAGTTGACAATTCTGGTAGGTTCTTCCTCCATATCTCACATCCTTTCCTTTCTCTACTCATACAACCACTACCCTAAGCCCTCATCACCTCTCAACCAGGTAATTGTAACAGCCTCATCACTGTTCTTCCTGCCTCTATCTTCCTTTTCTGATTCACCCTCTTCCTAGCTGCCAGCTTGATGTTCCTAAAGCATGATCTAATCATACCCCAACCCTGCCTAAGAAGCCTTAATGGTATCCTATCGCTTCAGGGTAAAACACTGTACAGGCATCTCCAGCATTGAAAGCCTTTCACAGTCTGGTGTCAATCTGCCTCTCCAGACCTGGTCAGCCAAACTGACTTATGGGTGAAGGAACTGAGGCTCCGAAAGGTTCAGTGATGTGCCATTATCACTGAGTGTTGGAGGCATCATAGACTCAGAACTTAAATACGTCATTTTACCCGGATCAGCTTCTGCTAGCAGAAATAAAGCTCCCAAGGCCCATCTGCATGAGCTCCTGGGAAGAGTGAGACCATCAGTACCCTAGGAAAAGAGACTTGACTCTCCCTGAAAGAGAAGAAAAGTGGGAACCTTGAAAAGGGAGAGAAGTGAGCACAGGGAGAGAAGTTTGAATAGAGTTTCTGCACTGTGCAATAAGGGGACAAGCAATTCAAGAGAGAAATCGAGAGATGAAAGGGAGCTGGGCATCAGCACCACCATGCCAGTGGTCAGTGTCACCCTTACTACTGGGAGGGGAGGGGCTAAACCCTGCAGAAGCCACCCAGAGCCCAAAGGAGAGACCTGTTTGTTTGCCAAGAGCTGAAGGTGTCAGAGCCTCTCTCCTTCCTAGGAAGGGGAAGTATCCATTCCCATGCTTGCCTCTGTTCTTTCAAATTTGCTTAAATCTCTGTTTAATCAACTCTGAACACCAGATCAGCCCAAGTAGCTCCTAACATGTATGCATTTCGTTACTGTGAATTGCCAGTGATAGGAAAGAAATGGACGGTGAGCACAGAGGTTCTCTCTTCAGTGTCAGGGTCATGTTCCAGCTGGGAGCTCTACAACAGTGTAAAAATGAAGCTTATTGATTTTGTACAAGCAGCAGGAATAGGAATCTGGGATTTTCCATTGACGAAAGCATAAGATTTAAGGGGTGGAAGGAGGCTCGGAGAGTGAGGATCAGGAGCTGCCTCCATCAAAGGCAGTGAGTAGTTGGGAATTTTTGCTTTCCCCCTGTTCTCTCCTGGCAAGTTCAAAGGAGTCCATCTGATGTGAAGCGACAGCTACTGTGATTGTCGGAGGCAGGACATGAACCCACACCAGTCCTCAACCTTTTTTTTTGTGCCACAGATTCCTGTATCGCAGAATCATATATAAAATAAAAAACTGTACTGAAATAGTTATCAAATATTGTTTTACAAATTTGTCAACACTTCTATAATAAATATCATTTCATTACCAGCATCATTGGAACCATCACATTTGGATCCTAAAGGCTCAGTCCTCAATTTGTAATAATAAAAACAGCTAATATTTATGGAGCCCTTTAAGATCTGCAGAACACTTTACAAATATCCCATTTGATGCTCACAATAACTCTGTGAGGTAGGTGTTGCCACTATCCCCATTCTACAGTTGAGGAAACTAAACCAGACAGAGATTAAGTGACTTTCCCAGGCTCATTCAGCTAGAAAGCATATGACGCTGGATTTGCAGTCTTTTTGACTATAGATCCAGTGTTCTATCCATTAGACGACCTAGCTGCCTCTAATAAAAAGATGTAGAAATGGGACATAAGAAAACGAAGTTTGAAGAGATACTGGACTGTATCAAAATATTTTAAAAAACAAGTTCACAGACCCCATTATCAGCCTCTTACAACATATATACAGATAAGTTCATGCAAAGTAATTTGAGAAGAGATCGAGAATGAAAGAATGTTAACAAATGAGGTGGGCATCCCGGAAGGCTTTGTGAAGGAACTGAGCCTTAAAGGTATGACCCACAGTCCACTATGGTCTCCCACAAGGGGCTGCATTTTGAGGCTCACTTAGACCTGGATTCACTCAGGACTGGGGGGGAGGGGGACACCTGACTCTAATGGAAGAGTCAGGCTTTCTCTCTCTCTCTTCTTTCTCTCTCTCCATCTCTCTCTCATTCCCCCACCCCCACTCTGTTGTAAACGTCCAGGGAAAACCCCAAAATAAAGCATAGGTGGGACTCAATTCTAGGGCCTCCCCTAGAGTGGGTCACAGGGTCCCTTCTAGAAAAAGTACTCAGTGTATACAGTAGGTATCAAGTCTGAAGCAACAATGAATTTCCTCTGGCCCAGAAAACACTCAAGACATAAAAGACTTGCAGGAACTAGGAGAGGGAACCTAAAAAATTTCTGGTAACCCATTATAATCATTTTATTCCCCAAAGAAGATGGAGACAGGTTTGTACAAATGCAGGACACATAATTTACCTTTATCTCAGATGTGCAAATCCAAGAGATTCCCAAGGGCCAGATCTCTGATCAGTCAAAGAAGGCACTTTTTAGTCCAGAAGTTCCAAGAATGATCCTTGTTGTTATTGCAGCAAGTAGATAGAGTGCCAGGCCTGGAGTCAGGAAGACTCATTTTCCTGAGTTCAAATCTGACCTCAGTTTCTAGCTGTGTGACCCGGGGCAAGTCACTTCATCCTGATGTCTCAGTTTCCTCATCTGTAAAATAAACCAGAGAAGGAAATGGCAAATGGCAAAACCACTCCAATATCTCTGCCAAGAAAACCCTAAATGGAGTCATGAAGAGCCAGACAAGACTGAAATGACTGAACAGGGAACAACTACCAAGAATGGCCCTGGAAATGGTCCTCTTCTTTCCTGGAAGCCTGTTGGAACTGAAAACTTTTCCTGCCCAAGTTAAGGTGTCTACTCTGACTACCCCTCCAGGAGTGGGCTCTCCTTCTTGCTGCCTGTGGCCTATATAGTCATCCCTTCCACATTGAGACTCTCCCCACTCAGATTTTAATATATGGTGGGTCAGCACAAGAAATTAAATGGGAATTTGGGGGGAGTTTTGCAGAAGTCACAGACCACATGTGAAAGCCAGCAGACAACGCAGAAAACATTTAGAAACTCAGAAATGAATAAAATAGAAGCATTGTATAATATCAACCCAAATTTTACAATAATGTATTATAAATATTACATAAAAAAGACTTCTTCTCTGGTACAAAGGGAGAGCCAAACATTGTTACATAGATTTTCTGCACCTATAACCCCTGCAATGTGGCAGGGACAACTGTATTGTTCATAAGGGGCCTCAATACTGCCTGTGGTTGTGGTTTTCATCAAAAGATTCTCATTTCCCTGCCAGACTGGATGCTCCTGGAAGGCTTATGGTAACTGAGACTGTTTTACATCTATCAGCACAAGTCCACCATCTTATTCAGTGCTATACCAATCAGAATACCAAAGAATAACTTTAGAGAGCTGGAAAAAAATAGCAACAAAATTCAACAAAAGGTCAAGAATATCAAAGGGATAAATGAAAAAATGAGAAGGATGAAGCCTAATATTACCAGATCTCAAAATATACTATGAATCCATAATCCTCAAAACACTTTGGTATCAGCTAGGCAATAGAATGGCTGGTCAATGCAGCAGGTTAGGTACACAAAATACAGAAGCCAATGAGCATAGTTTCCTAGTGTTTGATAAGCCTAAAGATTACAGCTATTGAGACAAGAACTCACTATTCAATGAAAAGTTTTGGGAAAACTGGGAGGTAGTTTGGCAGAAACTAGGTGCAGACCAAGCTCTCATACCATGTACTAAAATAAACCCAAAAGAAGCACATGATTTGGACATAAATGGTACCATCATAAGCAAATTTTGAAGTGTGGATGCAATTACCTGTCAGATCTATGGATAAAGGAAGAATCTGGATTATTCTGATTATATAAAATTAAAAAGCTTTTGTGCAAACAAAACCAATGAGGCTAAAATTTGAAGAAAACTGGGAAAAAATCTGTAGCAAATTTATCTCATAAAAGTCTTATTTCTAAGATATATAGGGAACTGAATAAAATTTAGAATTAGAGCCAATGCCCCAATTGATAGTCAAAGGATAGTTTTCAGAGGAAGAAATCCAAGTTATCAATAGACACATAAAAAATGCTCTAAGTCACTAATAGTTAGAGAAATGCAAATCAAAACAATTCTGAGGTACTACCTCACACCCATCAAATCATCTAAGATGACAGAAAAGAAAGCATGTATGGGAAAACAGGTACGCTAATTCACCGTGGGTGGAGCCAGGAACTAACCCAACCATTCCGGGAAACAATTTGGAGCTGTGCTGAACAGGCTGTTAAAGTGTGCACATACTTTGACCCAGTAACACTGCTGCTCGGAGTAAGGCGGCAGAGAAATCAACAAAAAAGGAAAAGGACCCATAGGTACAAAAATATTTATAGCTGCTTCTTTTGTGGTAACAAAGAATTGGAAATTGAGGGGATACCCAACAACTGGCAGATGGATGGGCAAGTTACGGTATAAAAAGTGATGAAATTCTATTGTACTGTCAGAAATGATGAAGGAGATGGTTTCTGGAATACCTGGGAAGACCTGTATGAATTGATGCAGAGGAGAGTGAGCTGGACCAGGAGAACAATATATATAGAAACAGAAAGGCTATAAAGATAATCAGCTGTGAAAGACTTGGTAATTCTGGTCAATCCAATGATCCACCATAATTCCAAAGAACTCACATTAAATTTTAGCAGCAACATGATGTAGGGGAATAAACACTAAATTTGGAGTCAGGGGATGGGGTTTCAAATCTCAACTCAGTCACCTATTCTCTGTATAGCCTTGGTCCTCAGTTTCCCCTGTCAAATAAGGGGATTGGACTAGCTGACCTCTGAGATCCCATTTTGTAGAGCTATGAGTTTATGAATTCATGATCTTTTTTAAAAAATTAATTTTTAGTTTTCAATACTCACTTTTGTAAGATTTTGAGTTCTAAATGTTCCCCCCTCCCCTCCCCACTCCTCATGACAGCATGCAACTTGATATAGGGTCTACATGTACAATCGTATTTAACATATTTCCACATTAGTCATGTGAAAGAAGAATCAGAACAAAAGAGGAAAACCATGAGAAAGACAAAACAAAAGAAAAGGAGAGAAAATAGCCTGCTTCAATCTGTATTCGGACTCCGTAATTCTTTCTGTGACTATGGATAGCATTTTTCATCAGGAGTCTTCTGGAGTTAGTCAGATCTTTACATTGCTGAGAGGAGCCAAGTCAGTCCTCACACACTGTGGCTGTTACTGTGTACAGTGTTCTCCTGGTTCTGCTCACTTCACTCTGCATCAGTTCATGCAAGTCTTCCCAGGTTTTTCTGAACCTGTGATCTAGAAATTCTCTACAAATGTGAGAAAAAAAGGAGAAGGAATCATTAGCAGGCCTGGAGAATTCACCCAGCTACTCCTCTGTCTACTCTCAGATATCTTGTATGCAGCTACTTACACGTTGCCTCCTCAATTAAGATGTGAGGGCAGGGATTCTGGGTTTTTGATTTCTTTGTATCTCCTGTGCTTAGTACATTGCCTGGCACATAATAAATGTTTCATAAATAGATGCTGCCTGATGGGACTGGCTCCAGCCCAGACTACTGTTGTGTGACTGTGGTTCTCTCCCAGGACCCCTGGGCTTGACCACAGGTGTGGCTGGACATCTGGTCTGCCTCTTGAATCTTCCTGATTCCAATCCTCATCCCCAAAGATCAGCAAGTCAGCCCCTTGGTTCCAGGTTGGACTCCACACTGCCTCCTGATCACCTCAGACAAGAGAGATCCAGAGCAGAGAAGATTCCAGGAGGGGACAGACTCTGGTGGGAGCCTTGCAGTAGATGAGTGTGGAGGGACAGGGGGAAAGTACTCAGAATAAGGGGGCCCAGGCACCAAGAGTTTAGCCCTAGCAGAAACCAAGTACATTCCTAGACGATGGCACCTACAACGATGGGCTACAGGTCAGGGGCTAGTGACCTGGCATCTAGGTGAGGGGCTTGAGAAGTGAAAGGGGGAAAGGAAAAGGGGGGGAGAAACCAAGTCACCTTCTCCCACTCTAGCCCGATGTTCAGTCTTATGTTAATGACTTCCCTCCTCTCCCCCTTCAGGCTTCCTGTCCCCCTCTCCTTTTCATTTCTCACCTTTGTTGGCAGTTAGCAAGCATAAATTACTTTTTAAAAATATCTCCATTTCACAGAGGATCAAGACAGGGGGGAGAGAAGGTCCCAGATGACCCAGGGGTGGAGGCTCAAAGTGGTCTGAAAAGAGAAGAGGGAACTGGGGGGGAGGGGCAGAAGGGAAGGAAGGACCTGAGAACTTCAGGAAAGTCTCCCACAGACCCCAAGTGACAACATCCTCTGACCCAGTCCTCAGAGCACCTGTGTGGGTCATGTATGAGGGTGTGAATATGTGCCTCAGTTGGCTTGGAGGATGGGAAGGAGAGGGGGTAGGAGCATGGGCTGTCTAGGGAAAGGTATGGGGCTCCTGAGCTCTGGCATGGGCAAGGTCTCCCTCAGGGTGTTCAGTGTTAGATGCACGCCTTTCCCTTTGAGTGTGTTTGTGTGTGCCTATGTGTGTGTCAGCGTCTGAGTGTGACAGTGGTCCTGACTCTGGGGTCATCACGTTGGGTGTGATCACTGAGTGTGTTTTTCAGTGTAGGAGGTGGGGAAGTGGCACACCTTCGGTGGGTAACAGTGTCTCAATAGGGGTGTGAGTCAGTATGGCCAGATGCTGTTGGTGTACTGGGAAGGTGGGGAGGAGCTGGGACTAGTGTCTCAGTGTGTCTCAGCGTGTGTGTGTATGTATGTGTGTATGTGTGTGCGTGTGCCTGTCTGCGTGTGTCCCCGTGGCGCTGCGCCGGAGGACACGGGGCGGTCATAGACACAGTCCAGGCTGGAGCCCGGGTAAGAGACAGACACGCAGCAGCAGCGGCGGCCGCCGGGGTACTGGTGACAACAGGAGAGGCAGCTGACGGGAGTCGGACCGGAGCTCGCAGGCAGTTGGTCCAGTCCCGCGTTTGCTCGTCAGTCCAAGAGCCAGGTGAGTGCTCCCTCCTCACCTGCCCCAGCAGCCCCGGAACACAGAGAAGAGCGCACCCCCATGATCTCCCCAGGAGACCCCAGAAGCCCCTGACCTTGTATTTATCTCAGTTCCTCAGGCGGTTAAGTCCAGCCCAGGACAGTATCCTTCCAAATTAGGGGCAAGACTCCCAACCCCTCCAAACACCAAACCGCCCCTATCCCGACACTCGATTGGGAAGAGACCCCCCCAACTACTGCCCGGGACAGAACCCCCCAACAGACATGCCCTCCCCTCTGCAAACTATGACTTGTGTGCCCCTGAGCTGGCCCTCCCCTGAGACCTCCCAAGCTTCTCTCCCACTGCAGCCCAAGAGACTGTCCTCTAAAAAAGACCTCTCCCCAGAAGGGAGTCTTCCCCTCCACAAGGTCATCTCCATAGACCCCCAGACAAATGCAAACACATAAGTCCTTGCCAGTAGGATGGCCCACAGCACATAACCTTGTCTAGGGTTCTGGTTCTCCCCCACCCCAAACTCACCCACCTCCATCCCCAGGGTCCAGTTCCTTGTCTCACGCCCTTGCTGTAGGTGAGCTGACCAGCTGAAACTACTTAGACTCAATCTAGGCTGCCAGCCAGCCCCAAGGGTCCTGTCCTCCTGAAGGGGCTTCCTTCCAGAACAGCCAGCTGAGCTTGGGGTCCACTCCCAGGGCACTCCCTTCCGTCTAGTCCTCTCATTACACTGACATTTCCCTCCGAATTGACCCCTCCTCTTTGTCCTCTCCAGTCTATCTGGCCCCCTCTTCACACTGACCTTCCCCGGCCCTGCTCACTCTCCATGACCCTTCCCCTGTGTTCAGTCCCTTTCTTCATGCGGACCCTTCCCCTGTGTCTTCCCTACTGTCCTTGACCCTTTCCCTTTGTCCAACCTTCCTATCACTGACCTCTCCCCTCTATCTGGCCTTCTCCTCACATTTACCCTGCCCTGTGTCCAGCCCCCACCTCACACCAGGACCTCCCTGATCATCCACCAACCCTCTTAGGGGACCTTCTGGCCTTCAGCACCCCTGGCCATGGCTGGTGCTCGTGGGGAGAAGGTCACCATGCAAGAGCATATGGCCATCAACGTGAGCCCAGGCCCCATCCGCCCCATCCGCCAGATCTCCGACTACTTCCCCCACTTCTACCCCTTTGCTCCTGCCCTGCTCCGGCCTCGGCCAGCCCCTCTACCTGCACTCCCCAACGAGCCAACTCCAGAGTCAGTCTTGGGCAGCCCAATGGACGAAGCCCAGACCCCAACCACAAAGGCTGGAGTCTCTCAGCTTCCCCAGTGCCTGGAGGAGGAACAGGATGGAGACTCAGATGAGACCAGTGAGTTCTCAGGCCCTGGGGTCTACCAGGGGGTGGGAAAGGGAAGAGACAGGGGGAGGAAGCCACAGCACTCTGCCCTCCCTCACCCTTGTCTGCCTGAGCAACACCTGGCAAGAAGCTCCCTCCGTAGCCAGGTGCCTAGCCCAGGAAGGGGGTGGGGGTAGGGGAGAGGCAGATGACAGCACCTTGAACAGGTCAGTCTCACTTTTCTAACATATGTACAACCCATGAACTCACCTGTGCTGGAGTTCATAGACAAATGGACGCAGGCAAGCACATGCACACACACACACACACACACACACAGAGCTGCTCCCATCTGGAGCTGCATCAGGGCTGCGGAAGAAAGAAGGTGACCCTACCTTGGGCCCTTGATTCATTTGGGTCCAACTAGTTCCATTGGGGAGGGGGCGATGTCAGCAGAGCCAAGGCTGGAGGTCACATGGATGTGAGGAGCTAAATCAGAGGAAGATCCTGGGGACCCCTACCCCCATCTCTGCTGCCCTTCCAACTAAGAACCACGTAGGAAACAGGGCTCCCCCCTGCCCCCGGGGCAGGTAAGCCCATCGGGCTCTTGGTAAGTTATCATCGATTTCTGGTAGCCTTTCATGTTCTGATGAACGTCAAAGGCTGACACTTCCCTCAGCTCCCAGTCAGTCAGTAAACATTTATATAAGTGCCTACTATGTGGCCGGCACCATGCTAACAGACACCAGAGTTCTGAGGGAGAGCTGAGGATCCAATAAACGAGATAACGCAGTTACCCACAGCCCAGCTACAGACAGGATAGAGAAGCAACTATGCACAGAGGCAGAGCACTGGACTGGGGAGAACTGCAGAAGGTGGGGCTTTAGCCGGGACTCCAAGGAGGTAAGAGAGCCCGGGCCTCATGGACTATTCGCTTTCCCTCCCTAGCTGCTCTGGGCTCCCTTGAATTCACCCTCCTCTTGGACCAGCAGAACTGTGTCCTGCACTGCACGATCCATCGGGCCAAGGTGAGAGGTTGGGGCTGGGGGACCTAATACTGCAGCAACTCCCCCTCGTTCTTCCCATCCCTGAAGGCTGCCATCTCTCTGTCCAGGGGCTGAAACCCTTGGACTCAGGCTCCATTGACACCTTTGTGAAGGCAAATCTGTTGCCAGGGATAAGCAAGGTAAATGTCAGGGAAGGACTGGGAGGGTGGGGCTTAGGGCTGGGGAAGGGCGGAGCCAGAGGGGGACACCCCACCGCACCCCAAGGGCTTCATCCTCGAGGAGAGGGAGCTAAGAACCAGAAAGGGGACAGACACACCGGAGTGAGTGGCAGTGCCAGGTCCTCTGGGTCTGGTGGAGGGCACAGAGCTGGGTGGGTGGAGAACCTAGGACTAGGGGACTGGATTTTTTCCCAGCTGTCTTCTCTACCATCCTGCCCTTGCCTGCAAGGAATTTATAGGATGTCAGGGAGACAAGCCTGGTGAACCACGAAGGTCCCTTCTAACAAAAATTCCAGTCACCTGCCTTAGAGCACTTTTCAGGGCACTGAAATTGCCCTGAAATTGCCTGAGATTAGAGAGGATAGTTAGTGCCACAGTGGATAGAGCACTGGTCAGAGTCAGGAAGGCTCATCTTCCTGAGTTCAAATTTAGCCTCAGACACTTTCTAGCTGTGTGACCCTGGGCAAGTCAATTAATCCTGTTTGCCTCAGTGTCCTCATCTGTCAAATGAACTAGAGAAGGAAACAGCCAACTACTCTAGCATTAAATTTAAATTAAAAAGATGCTTTCTCCTTGGAAGGAAAGCTCTGGCAAAGCTGGACAGCACACTAAAACAGAGATGTCACCTTGTTGACAAAGGTCCCTTGTAGGCAGAGCTATGGTTTTCCCAGTAGCAACGTGTGGTTGGGAGAGCTGGACTATAAGGAAAGCTGAGCAGCACAGAATCAATGCTTTTGAGAGTCCCTTGGACAGCAAGGAGATCAAATCCATCAATGCTTAAATTCATTAAGACTACCCATTGGAAGGACAAATACTGAAGCTGAAGCTGAAATACTCCAGCCACATAATGTGAAGATGGTACTTATTGGAAAAGCCCCTGATATTGGGAAAGATTGAAGGCAAAAGGAAAAGGGGATGGCAGAGGGTGAGGTGGATGCAGCGTGTCATGGAAACAATGAGCATGAACTTTGGAAGACAGGGCAGGACAGAAGGGCCTGGTGTGCTATGGGGTCACACCATGGGGCCACAAAGTCAGACATGACTGAACAACATGACAAGGTTGAGATTCTTGTGCGCTGCAGTGATCAGGGAAGGATTCCTGAAGGAGGTGGAGTTTGAAGTGGGCTGTGAAGGATGAGTAGGACTTTGTGGAGGAGGGAAAAGGGTGCTCCAGGTGGAGGTCACAGCATACACAAAGGCCTGTGGACAGGATGAAGTGTATTGAATGTGGGAAGAACAATGATGAGGTGAGTGAATTAGGAAAGCAGTAGCAGCTAAGGTTGGATGGGGAGGTTGGGACCTAGAATGCTAGAGGAAGGATTTTGGTTTTATCCTATTGGTAAGAGGGAGCCTTTATAGGTTCTTGGGCAAGGATATGACCTAACAATAAGAATAATCTCACATTTAAATAGCGTTTCTAAATTTTAAAATTTAGAAAGGTAGGTAGAAAGTACGTTATTACCCCCATTTTGCATATGAGGAAACTGAGACTTTGAGAGGCAGAATTGGACCCAGGTCCTCTGCTCCAAGCTTGGACCCTTTCCACTGTGCCACAGTGTTTGAGGAAGATGGGCAGGGGGAAGGGGATAAAGAAGGGACCAGAGCAGAAAGAGCAGTTAGGAGACTGTTATGATTGATCTGACAAGACAGCACTGATGGGGGCCCCACGTGGTGATCAGACAAGACACCACTGATGGGGGCCCCACGTGGGGATCAGACAAGACACCATTGATGGGGGCCCCACGTGGTGATCAGACAAGACACACACTGGTCCTGGTCTTGGTGATGGTCATGAGCATTATAGTGGGAGGAGCATCACAAAGAAGGGAACAGATTGCAGATAGATTTCAGAGGGCAGAACAGCAGGTCGTTGGTGTGGGGAGTGAATGTGCCCAGCTGACCTTTCCAGACAGGAGATAGCAGAAGTCCCCACTGAACCACAGAAAGGGTGCCTTGCTACACACAGGCTAAGGATATTTATCGCCCAAGGCCTCCCATGCACCAGCCCAGAGGGCCAGTACAATGCAGTAGCAGGGTGGGGAGCCTCCTAACCCTCCTGAGCTCAGCCATCCTGCCTCCTGACTCCCAGGCAAGTCAGCTGCGCACCCGAACAGTGCGGGGCAGCCGGGGACCACACTGGGACGAAACACTTACCTACCATGGCTTCACCTGCCAGGATGCCGGATGCAAGACTCTTCGGTGAGCCCCCTGTCACGTATTCTCTGCCTGGGGGCCCTAGTCCAGGGCTGCTGTGCCTCTCTGGGTCGTTTAACATTTGGAGGGTGCCAGGGAGCCCTCAGGCCAGCTGTTACTTATCTTTCAGTCTTTCTGCTTGAGTGGCCTGCATCTCCCAGGTACAACTTTCTTAGATGGTGCCCCCTTACACTGAAACATGGTGGGCAACTAAGCTATAATACATTCATGCCAACCAAAGATGGTGCGCGAGCCTAGCCATCAGGGATGGGTGGGAGAGATGTGACTAAAAGAGAAGGTGGGCTGATCCTGGGGGCAGCCTGGGGCCTCCAATGTTGAGGAGAACCCCCAAGTCATGCTCCACAAGAAGCCAGTGTCTGTAAAGTGCTAGGTAAGCACCAGCGATCATTACTGGCCCACCATGGATCCAGCTGTTGTCCCTCAGCATTGCAGGGTTGTGAGCCTCCCACAGGGCTCACTGCCATGGAGTGTCATGGGGAGGGGATGCTGCAGAGGCCACAAAAAGGCTTTGGCAGCAATGATTAAGGGATGGAAACCTGAGGACACCGGGTCCCTGCCCTCATGGGGCTTTGGCCAGCCTGAGAGCCCCTAAGACAGGAAAGCCCCCCTCCCAACTGCAGAAAAGGGTACACTGGATTTAAGTAGGAGGCAAGCCCTCCTGTGCACCCAAGAGGGCACCGTGAAATGCCAGGATTAGCCAGGGGCCAAGGTAGCTACTCTCCCCAAAGCTGTAACTTGGGTGAGGCAATCAGAACGCTTCTCCAGGGTGCAGTGAACAGAGAGTACTGGCAACATTTTTAGGAAGCCCCTCCTGCCCCAAAGCAGCTTCCTAGCTGCCCCTGACCCTCTCAGGGCTCCTGGGGCTCTGCTCTTCCTCAGCTCCCTGCCAACTGCAGAACTGAAAACAATGCTATGCCCTTGCTCCAGGTGGCAGAATTCCCCCCTTGCCCTGAGAATCCTGGGAGCTGAGGAGATGGGAGAGATAGGGAACACAGATGGGGGACATCAGGATAGAGATGGGTGAGGAGACAAGTGTGGAGATGGGGGTGGGGGTGGGAACTGGGCAGAGGAAGGGTCCATAGCCCTGGAGAGGGGCTAGAGACTGGGCAGATGCTAGATAAAGCTGAGCAGTGACAGGCCCCGGGATCTGGGACCAGGCTGTGTGTGTGTGAGGAGGCCCGCCTGCGAAGGCGGGCAGAACCTCTGGGCGAGGTGCGAGTGGCCCTGAAGAAGCTGGTGCCCAACCTGACCCGGAGCTTCAACATCTGCCTGGAGAAGAGGCGTCTGGTGAGATGGGCAGGGGCAGGGGACATCAGAGATGGGGACAGGGTGATGGGCCCAGGGCTGACATGCCCCTCCCCTCTGTTTTCAGACCAGAAGACCCAGGAGCCTGGACACTGCCCGAGGCATGTCCCTGTATGAGGAGGTGGGTTCACTGGGGCTGGAGCTCCCCCATCCATTTCACAAAATCCTGTCATTCTGGGGTTCTGTGAGCGCAAGGCCCCCCATCAGCTAATTCTATTTTGGGCAGAAGCTTTGGGGCCTTCCAGCTGCCTCCCTCATGCTAATTACTTGGATGTAGTCTGTCCTCTGATGAATCTCTTGGCTGCACCCAGAGGGACAGCTGGGGGAGGGCAGGATGGAGAGAGGGGATGAGGGCACCCGAGGATAGGGACCCCACGAGACCCAAACAGTTCCAGGGCTAGGACGCCAATATCAGCAAGGAATAAATAGTTGTCAGGGCTGGTGCAGTGGAAGGGGTGAGCGGGCATGAAGGTCAGGTCCTGTATTCTCTGGGGTGGGCTGTGAGGAATGGGGAAAGCAGGGGCAAAGAAAGGAGGGGGCCAGGCCTCTTAGAGAGCTGCTAGGCCTTAGGGAGCAGACAGGAGGAATGTGGGGGCTGCCCTCCAGGCCCACAATAAACCACCTCATGTCACAGCTCCAGGCCCTTCTGATGGGCAGACCCAGTCTGTGAGCCACACCAGGAAACAAGGTGCCCGTCCAGATATCCTCAGCTTGGGTTCTAGAGACTTTGGGTAGGGTACCCTGATCCTGACCAGAGCTTAAACTAAAGGCAATAGAATTTTAACACTTAGAACAGGAGATGTCAGAGCTGGGAGGGCCTTAGAACAGGGAAGGTCAGGGCTGGGGGGGCCCTTAGAAAAGGGAATGCTAAATCTGTTGGTAAAGGGGGGAAACTAAAGCCCAGAGAAGGGACACTGGCTAGGTCACACAGGGATTTACAAAGCACCTGACTGTCCTGACCTCTATCCACTGGGCCACTGGCTTTAGGCAGCTCTCTGGAGGTCCCATCTCCTAGCCCTGCTGTGGCCTGGCCCTAGACTCCTCTACAACCCCCTACCCCCCCCAGACACACACACCCCATTTGGTGTGAGGCTTCACAAGTACAATTCAGCCAATTTGGCTCCATCAACATTTAAAGAGTCCCTGTGTTGGGGTAACTCGTATCTGAAGCCCCTGCGTCAGCTACTCTGGATTGTCCCACTGGGGACCCAGTGACAGGCCTCCTGCCCACACTGGCCCTGCAGGAGGTGGTGGAAGCAGCTGGAGAGGAGCGGGGCCGGATCCTGCTGTCGCTCTGCTATAGTTCCCAGCGGGGAGGCCTGCTGGTTGGGGTCTTACGCTGCGCCCACCTTGCCCCTATGGATGCCAATGGATATTCGGACCCTTTTGTGCGCATGTGAGTGGGTGGGGGGGTTGGGAGGTGGGTTACCAGGATCCAAACTTCCCCTGACCTGCAGCCAGGACCCTCCCCATCAGCTGGGCACACCTGCCCAGTTGGCAGTCAGAAATACCCCCCACCCCCACCCCAAAACTCTCATCCCTCAGCTTCCTCCAACCAAACATGGGTAAGAAGTCCAAATACAAGACAACAGTGCGGAAGAAGACTCTGAACCCCGAGTTCAATGAGGTGAGTGGGGAGGTAGGTCTGGCACCAGGCTCCTGCCCAGGTCATGCCCGCAGGGCCCTTGAATGACAAGACCATGTCCACAGGAATTCTTTTATGCGGGGCAGAGGGAGGAGCTTGCCCAGAAGACCCTGCTGGTGTCCGTGTGGGACTATGACCTGGGAACAGCTGACGACTTCATTGGTGAGGGCCAGGGAGGGGCTGTGGAGGGGAGGCCTGGGTGTGGAGAGGGCTGGGGCCTTGGTTGAGTGGGGTGCACACTCCCACCAGGTGGGCTTCAGCTGAGCATCAACTCCACTGGGGAGAAGCTTCGGCACTGGAGCGAGTGTCTGGCCCGCAGTGACTGGCGCCTGGAGCTGTGGCACCGGCTGGATGGAGCCCCTCCCCAACTTGGCGACTAGGAGGGCAGTGGGCCTGGAAGGAGCCCCTGCACATGCTCTGTGGGGGCGCAAAGCAGGCAGGGACAGTCTGACCACAAATGCTCTGCTTTTCCCTCCTTTCTCTCTGCTCCCTCAATAAACATGTTGAGTGCAGGGCTGTGCTGCGCCCATTTCTCAGATTCTGGGCCGGTAGAATGCTGCCCTTCACCAGCAGGGGTGACCTGGCCCCATTACTCCCCCCTGGGAGGACAGAGCAAGGGACCTTAGGCCTACTTCTAGGACAGGGGTCTCCAGGAGCATAATAGGCAGTCAAAATCTGATCCTGGTCCCTGACTTCCACTTCCAGCCCCTCCCTCCGAGTCCCAGGACCAGTGTCCTCCTCTGGCCTCTCCCAGAGGCTGGCCTGAGGCCTACCTACTGCAGCCCAACAAGCACATGTGGGTAAATAGAAACTCAGCAGCAGCCCGAGGGCAGCCCTGACTTTATTCACACAAAGTAGCACAAGAAAGAGGAAAGGGGTGGCAGGCTCCAGCCTAGGCCGCCTGGCGCGCTGAGTAGCCCTGTGCAAAACGCTGCATTCGATCCTCAAGCTCTGGGCGAAAGTGGCGGATCAGGCCCTGCTCCAAAGGGAATAGAAGGAGGTCAGGGGCAAAGTCCACCTGAAGGGCCCCTGCTCACACTTGGGGCCCATTTCCTCCATTCCCTGGGTCCCCCTACCAGCTCGGGGCCATTTCTTTCATTTCCTCCATTCCTTGTCCTAGTGGGCTCACAGTACCTGCACAGGCCAAGCAGCCCCGTCACCCAGGGCACAGATGGTATGGCCCTCAATTTGTTTGCTGATCTCCCAGAGGGCATCAATCTCAGACACACGGGCATCCCCCTTGACGAATCGCCCCATCACTTTGTTCATCCAGTCCACACCTGAAATGACCAGCAAGAAGGGGTTTCTGGCTTCCCCCTTGAGGCCAGGCTGGGGCCTGCACCAGACTCCCTCCCAAACCCTCTCCACCTGGGCTCGGGGTGCTCACCCTCTCGACAAGGCGTGCACTGGCCACAACTTTCATGTTTGTAGAACTCGATGAGGCGGGCAATAGCTTTCACGATGTCTGTCTAAGGGGAGCAGGAGGAGTCACTACTGAGGTGGGGAAAGAGGGAGTGGGGGAGGGGATGCTGGGACACCCACCCCCCCCCCCGGGGTTGTAGCAGCAGGAGTCTGAGGAGGTCTGGCAGAGGCAGGTGGGGGTGGAGGGGTGGGGTGGAGCGTCCTTACCGAGCGGTCCATGACGATGACGGCAGCAGTACCCAGCCCTGACTGAACCTGGATCAGCGCATCGAAGTCCATCAGGACGGTCTCACACACAGACTTGGGGATTAGAGGTGTAGACGAGCCACCGGGGATCACCGCCAGGAGGTTGTCCCAACCACCGATCACACCCCCTGCAGGCCACAGAACTCATCACTTCTTGGTCCCCCGACTCTGTCACACCCTGAACTCCCTACCCACCCTCCGGCCCTCACCTGCATGCTTCTCTATCAGCTCCTTGAGTGGCACCGACATCTCCTCCTCTACGGTGCAAGGGTGGTTGACATGGCCAGAGATATTAAAGAGCTTGGTGCCTGAATTCCGCTCTCGGCCAAAGCTGGCAAACCAGGACCCGCCACGGCGGCAGATGGTGGGGGATACAGCTACTGTCTCCACGTTGGCCACAGTGGTGGGGCAGCCGAAAACGCCTGTCAGAAGGAGGGGGTGAGGAGGGAGGTCTGAGCAGGGGCCCTTGGCCCCAGCACTACCCCTCCAGGCCACAGGAAATTGCCATTGAAAGCCTGCCCCCCAGCCTGCTCCCTCCCAGACCTCTCTACCCTGGTGATGCTCAATGAGAGTATCCACTGACACCCTGGGGTCAAGGATCCCTGGGGAGAGCTTGGACAAGTATTCCCATCTCTGTCATACAGGGCCCCCATCCTGAACCTACAGAAGCGGGCTAAGAGCTGGCCAGAGCCCAAAGACACCCCAAGCCCACAATGGGCCAGCCCTCACACTCTGTGCCTCTGAGATGGCCTCCCGGGAGAGCATGAGGTCACGTACCCACATCAGCAGGAAATGGTGGTTTGAGGCGAGGCTTGCCCTGCTTTCCCTCAATGGACTCGATGAGCGCTGTCTCCTCCCCACAGATGTAGGCTCCAGCCCCCCGAACCACAAACACATCAAAGTCGTAGCCAGAGCCACAGGCATTCCTGCCAATCAGCCCAGCCTCGTAGGCCTCCCTGATGGCCACCTGCAGGGGAGGGGTCGGGAGAGGACTGTGAGGAGGATTGGAGGAGAAGGGTCAGGAGGAGAGGGCTATGAGGAAGGGTTGGACGAGAAAGCTTTGGGAGAGTCAGAAGTCAGAGGGTGAAGGTTCTGGGAGGGTCAGGGGAGAGATGATCGGTAGGGGCTGGCAAGAGAAGGCCATCTGTCAGCATGGCTCTGGGGGACCCTAAGGTACCCACTATGGATCCAAGCCTGGTCTCACTCACCTGCAGGTTGGAGGCTTCATTGTAGAACTCGCCCCGGATGTAGATGTAGGCAGCCCGGGCACCCATGGCCCGGCCCCCAACAAGGCAGCCCTCAACTAGCTTGTGAGGGTCATGCCTTATGATCTCCCGGTCTTTGCAGGTCCCTGGTTCCCCTTCGTCTGCATTCACCACCAGGTATTTTGGCCTGAGGAATGCAGGGGATCCATCAGCCAGTGGAGCTATGCCTTCTCTGACATCATTCTCATTTCCCAACCCTTCCCTGGCACCAGCAAGCTCTTTTGAGACCTCGAGTGTCCAGTCTCCATTTCACTCCACACAACCCTGATCCCCACTACGTTCACTGACCACCAACCACCTCAGCCCTTGTCTGAAAACCATCTCAGGTAGAGGAGGAGCAGGCCCCGGGGCTCCAGGCAGTGGGGAAGAGGGGCTTCTGCCACCATGAAGGGCACAGCCACACATCTCTCCCCATCCTGGCACAGACTAAAGACCCCCACCCAGGGAATCCTCAGAACAGTCCTAGGAGGAAGGGAAGGCAGGGCATAGGTTATCACTGTTCCATGTTACAGAGGAGAAAGCAGGCCAGGGACTCACCCTTGCTGCTGCCGCCACCACCACCTTTATCCTCCTCTTTCTCCCCTTTCCCCTTCTCCCCCGTCCCACTGTCCCCCACTCCTCCCACCTGCCGTCTGATGGCTTGTTCATGAAGCTCCACTTGAGACCGGTGGGGAAGCCAGCGCCACCACGACCCCGAAGTCCAGAGGTCTTGACCTCATTCAGAATCCAGTCGGGTCCCTTCAGCAGGATCTCCTTCGTCTTGTACCAGTCGCCCCGACTCAGGGCCCCCTTCAGCCTGCGGGTGGAGGGGGTTGGACATGGAAGAGATGAGACTGGGGGGATAATCCCATGCCCTGCCCGCAGTAGGGATAAGACCCCCTCAGTACCTCCAGTCATGGCGGCCGTAGAGGTTGGTGAAGATACGGTCCTCGTCCTTCAGGGACCCGAATGTCGTCTTCTTGGGGGGTGCCTGTGGAGGAGGGGGGCTCAGGAGCCCTGGACCCATGAGCCTGAGCCTCACTCCTGGAGATCCAGAGAAGCGGGGGCCCCAGGCCAACTCAGGGGCCAGGCTTTTGTCCTTTAGAGATGACTAGGTGCAGGGCAGACGCCCGATGCACAGGTCGCTGCTGGACAGGCAGCTCTCACCCACCCCCCACCCCAGCTCTGCAGACACAGAGTCCCCCAGTCCTGAGCGTGAGGAGCACCCCAGTCACAAAGGCCAGGCCTCTGACTCGCAGCACCCCCCATCTGCCTCCTCTCCCTCTTCCTCCCTCAAAGTGGGCAAAGATTTTTAAGCAGCCAACAAAAGACTCAGTCTCTGAGGGGACGTGGCTCAAGGTCACAAAGGTCATGGGGGGGGGTCTGTCCCTTCCTCCCTGCCACATCCTGGCCAAGCCCTGAACCTAACGGGCCTCAGTTTCCTCATCTGTAAAATGAGGGCGTTGGCCAAGGTGACCTCCAAGGTCCCTTCCAGGTGTGAGACTCACTCTACAGACGGGATGCATTTCATCACCACGTCCATTTTGCAGAAGGGGAAACTGAGGCTGAGCGTCCCAGCATCACACGCACTGCGGCTGCCCCAGGGTCCCGCAGAAGCAGGGGGTACCGCCCAGGTGGGGAGGTGGGGACAAAGGGGGCTGGGCCTCCAGCCCCGGCCCCGCCCCCTGGCAGCGCCAAGCCCCGCCCCTCCCGGGCCCTCTCGTCCTGCGGCCCCGCCCCTCCCGGGCCCTCTCGTCCTGCGGCCCCGCCCCCTCCGCGGACTTACCGTCCCCGCCTCCTGGAAGGTGAGCCGGGCCAGGCCCCTGGAGGACAGCGATCCCCGCAGGAGCCGCTGCACCGCCAGCATTGTGCGGGCCGGGGAGGGGGCCGCGGGCGGCGGGAGGAGGACCGAGGCTTCGCGGCGCCGCTGCCTCGTCGGGCGCGGACCTTCCCTCTGTCACCTTCGCTCCGCGGACGGGCAGAAGCCGGAGCCGAGGCGCAGGAGTTTCACGTCATGCGCCGCGCCGCACGCTGGCGTCTCGGAGCCGCGAGGCCCCGCCGTCGCGCCTCTCCGGCCTGGTGCCTTCTGGGAATCGTAGTCTCACCTTCCTGGGCGCCAGCTGGGAGCCTCTCACGCCTGCGCTCTGAGGCTCTCTTCTACTCCGCTCCCAGCGGCCGCTAGGGGCGTCTACCCTTTAGCGAAGAGAGCGAGGAGGTTGGAGTCAAGGTTATGCTGCCCGAGCGACTGGGGAGAGCCGCGGGACCTCGCTGGACCTCAGTTTTCATCTGCACCCCCCACGCGCCTCAGAAGTGCCAGCAATCGCCCATCCTATTTCCTTGGCTGTCCGGGCACGCGGGGAGATGGACACGGGGTGGGCGGGGCGCCCTGCGGCCCAGCACGTGGTCCTCCCTCCAGCCTCGGCGTCCCCTGCAGCGCATGCGCGCTTGCCTCCACCCTGCCGTCCTCGTCCTCGAGCGCGCCCCTCCTCCTCCCGTCACCTGCCCGCGGGCTCTGCTCAGCAGCATGGATGGAGCACCTGCCATGGGTAGCAGCACCCACCCTGCTCTGCCCTGAGGATGCAGCCACCGGACAACCCACCCCGCCCTCGAGGACCTACGTTCTTGGGAGGGGGGCAGAAAGGGCAGGCAGGCGGACAGGTGAATGTAATGGAAGGTACGATGAGAGCAAGGAGAGGTCCGGACAACGAGCTCTACGAATGGAAGAGAGAGCAAAAAATAGTAATAGTGATAACAGAGGAAAACAAGGAGAATTGAGGAGGAGCACCGAGCGCTTTTGTTACTGCCTCAAGTCATTTGCGCTTAAAAGCAATCCCTAGGTACCTGAAGTTCCCGGTTCCGCCTACAGTTCTTGGTGCTCTTTGTACGTTGAGATATGTGTAGGTTTCTTTGCTGATAAATTCATCCAGAAAGAAGGAAAAACTTTAAAAATTCAAGTTGGTCTCAGTTCTTTAATTCCTGTTAAGGTCCCGAGTTCTGGAGTAAGGAGCGGATCCCCAAAGCATTACCCAGGAATCTAGGAGGACACATGCCTGTCTTTGCAGTTGAGAAGGACATCCTGACGATCCCCCTTTCGGACAGTCTCCATAGCTACTCCAGCCTGCGTCTGTCGTTGTGGTTTCATGACGTGTTGTGGCAGAGCCATCTCAAAGAATTCAGTCAGACCGCCTCTAATTCAAGTGTAGGCATTTATTGAGGTTGGTGCCTCTCACGAAGCGGGACAAGTTCCAAGAGGAACGAGCCACTTAGGAAGACAACACAGGCACCTTTATAGTGTATTATACAGCTGATTACGTTATTATATTATCATATTAGTTACATAATTAATACATTATTACATATCAAGGGAAATTATGAATATTAAAAAGGCAAGAGGGGTTCATTAAGGGATTAGGTAATAGGGGAAGGGTCCCTTCTGTGGTTCAGTGGTCAAACATCCTGGTCACACTGCTTTCTGATTGGCTAGCTGTCCAGGGCTTTCTACACTAATTTAAATCTCCCGGGCTCCCTACACTAACTTTCCCTCCCTGGGCTTCGCTTGGAATCTTACCTCAAGATCTAAGTCTTTGTTGGTCCTCAGGCGTCCCTGGTCCCTCCTGTGGGGGAGGGGAATAACTAGACAGAACACCCGAGTTGGCAGCAGTTCTCTCTTTAATGGCTACATCACTCTCCCCGGGATCCCCCCAATGCCCCAGTATATCTTTAGGCACCCAAGCTCCTCCCATGTTCCTCCCCGTAGGCGGAGCCTATCCTGTTACTGAGGCATTCCCAGTACCTCGTAGCTTACTAGACCATCTAGCATGCCACGTAAGCAGGTTAGCACCTCCAGGTGTCTCAACTTTCCATACAGGAGGCCACGGTCCAGAGCTGGGCCCTAACAGCTAGCTATTGTGGTCCTGTCTGGTCAAGATGGATAGTTAGGTGTTGTGGTCCCGTCTTGGGCTAAATGGATGCTGTGATTGCGCTTGAGTATAAGGACATCCGTGTTCAAATATGGGAATTGGATCTGGAGGCAGTGGCTAGCTGGAGCATGGAGTCTGGGGGCCTGTGGTGTGGTTAAAACCAGATTGTGTGGACAAACAGTACATGCCACCTGTTGTTCAGTTGGAATATTAGGGCTGGGAGCAGCTTTGTTAGGATTCCATCATCCATCTCTAAAGACTCAGTCAACTTTAGATCAGTTGAGACTCAAAGGCACACATTACACAATGGCCAGATTGGAGCAGTTTTTCTCGTTTTTCCTCATGATAGCCCTGAACTGATCCTTCTGGGTTGTCTCTAGCTTTATTAGGGCCAAGCAGATGAACTCTTTTTGGGGAGTTCTGGCCAATCAATAAGGAAAGAGGATGGCATCAGTCAGATGGTCAGACTGTATTCTCCCATAGATCAAATTGTATATTTGAATGTGACAAGTTCCACAGTAATCAAGTATGTACACTAGGAGTGAGAATGTCACAAACTTCTAGTTTTCTCAACCCACTACATTCCATCACTCTGTGATCTCATCCTGCATGGTGACAACTTAGCAAGCAACAACTCACTGCGTGCCAGTCGGCACAAATCAAACACTGTACACAAAATACCTTATCATACAGTGACATCACACAGGAACACACACACGCAAATCACTTAACCTCTGTGTCCTGTGACTACTTGTAGATCAGGTGCCGATCAGTACTGGTAGAGAGAGTTTCCAGTGCAGGAGTTCCCTATACCAGCAGAATCACAGATTCCATCAAAAACAGGCAAAGCTTTGGAGGCAGTGCAGCAAAGGTTCGATCATGAATCCTGAATTCAAATCCCTGCTTTGCCACCTACTAGCTGTGGGACCCTGGACAAGTCATTCACTTCCCTGAGCTTCAATTTCCTCATCTGTACATGACCTCTTTGGGCCCGTTGGCACTAAAACTATCAACCATTCCATCCCAGATGTTAACATTATAACAGCCCTTCATTCCTGTGGGAACAGACGTGCTTCCAAGTCCTCACTATTAAACATTTCTGCTGCCAGAGCATAGAATATCAAGAGCTCTATGGAGCCAGACCAGGATATAGGCTATAGGGAAAAGGGAGCTACCACAAGGGGCTGAAGCAGGGGAGTTGATCTCTGAAGAGATTATGAGTCTTTAATACTTAGGATACCTTTAATTCTTTCTTTTCTGTTCTCTCCCCTTTGCTTCCTAGATCCATGTACCTGAACCAAAAGAGGGTCTAAGGCATTGATAATCTTGAAAGAGGATACCAACAAATTACCAATCCATCTGTGTCCTATCCTATCCAATCCCATTTAATCAACATTTATATGTTTATCTTCTGTGCGCCAGGCAGGCAGCAAGGTGGTACAGTGGATAGAGCACCTGTCCTGGAGTCAGGAAGACTCATCTTCCTGAATTCAAAGCTGGCCTCAGACGCATACCAACTGTGTGACCCTAGGCGAGTCCCTTAACCCTATTTGCCTCAGTTTCCTCATCTGTAAAATGAGCTGGAGAAAGAAATGGCAAACCACTCCAGTATCTTTGCCATGAAAACCCAGATGGGTCACAAAGAGTCAAGACACAATTGAAATAACAACCAAAACATGTTCCAATGCTTTAGAACATAAACTACCTCTTTTGTTCTTACTATGCCTTGAGATCATGGGATAAATCCTGACTGGTCTAATGGGGAGGGATACCTTATAAATGGATTTGGGAGGGGTTGTTACCCTAAGCCAAGAAAATTCCTGGGGTGGAATGGGGGGCAGGGAGGGCCAGTCCTGCTATAGCAGAGAGCCTGGTGTTCCAAGGCACAGAGTTGTGCTCTATCTTACCCTCATGCCACGGTCTGTATAGAGACACAAGATGACAAACATCCAGCCCATCTCTTGCCATTACCCTGCATCTTGGTCCTCGTCACTGTCTCCTAAGTGACTGCTAGAGCTCCTTCCCCAGTGGCCTCCCCGCCTCAGGTCTCCCCCAACCCCAGGCCATCCCATGCACTGCTGCACTGCACAGCGGCTTTCAGCCTCCTGCTCATCCAGCGCCAATGGTTCTCTAATGCCCTGGTGAAGGTGATACAAACTCCTGTTTGACTCTTCAAGCCCCCCATAAGCTAGCTCCAAAGCACCTTCTCAGTCTCTCCTGTCTTTGGGATCCAGCTATGTGGCCATCTCTCTTTTCCCCATCTCCCCTTGCTGTGCCTTGGCATGGGCCATCTCAGGGGCCTGGGGTGCTCCCCTTCCCCTCATGCTGTCCTTTTGTTCCTTCATCACCTTCCACATGATGGTGCTGGCCCCCTCCCAACCTGCCTCACCTTTAATTGTCTTATGTTTGTTTGCATTTGGCCTTTTCTCTTTTCATTTGCATTATTCTATACATATTTTTGTATGTTTTTGTGGCCTGTCCCTTTGGAATCTCAGGCCATTGAGAGCTGGGATTGTTTCTGTCTTTGGGTTTATGTTGAGTGCTCTGCTCAGTGATAGGCTCATAGCAAGTGCTCACTAAATGCTTGTAGATGGATGGGTGGATTGAAAATGAAAAATATATTCACGTCCTTGACATCCTGTGAGGGCAAGGCAGGCTTTTTCCAGGTGGTCTGAACATTCGTTGCCCAAGTATCTGTGTTTCTCATCCTCTGAGGACTGAGCATCCTTCACATGATGCCCGCAGTGGTGTATACTGGAATGCAATGGTACCTGTACTGTCCTCCCTGCCAGCAATGTCCTCCCTCCTCATTTCCACCTCTTGCCTTCTTTCATGTCCCAGCTAAAAGCTCACCTTCTACAGGAAGTCTTCTCCAACCCCTCTTCATTCTGGTGCCTTTCTCCTGTGGGCTAGTTCCTATTTTTCTTACCTATAGCTCATTTGTATGTATTTGTTTGTCTGCTGTTTTCCCCGTTATATTGTGAGCTCTTCAAGGCCAGGTACTGCCTTTCCCTTTCCTTTGTATCTCCAGTACTTGTGTCTGGTACACAGTAGGTGCTTCATAAATACTTATTGATCGGCTGATAGAAAACCTGTAATATTGCTCCTGCAATCAACTCAACATTCTTTGACATTGCAATGACTGCAGTCATCCACAGGTGTACTTCCTTTGTGACTGCTGGAGGAGAAATGAGGCTGGTGACCTGCACAGCCCTCCCTCACTCAAAGCAAAGTCAAGTGCAAGTCATATCATCTTTTCTCTGATGGCATGGTCTTCTTCGGCAACAGAGGACAAACGTAATCCTTTGTGAGTATTGTCCATGACTCTCATGAATGCACCAGGTGTTTGTACTTCAAAGTTTCTATAAAGCTCTGAACTTGTCATCACAAAATGCTTGTTGACTAACTGATTGTGAATGTTACATCCCAAAGAGTTGGATGTCAGTTCTTTGGGGCAGCGATTGTTTAAAATGTGTCTCTGCATCTTCAGCCTGTTACAATGCCCACACAAAGCAGGAACTCAGCGGTTGAACTTGAATTTGAAAAACACAGGCATTGATACCGAGGTCCCAGAGGCACAGGTGCCACCCTTGGTGCATCAGTTGGTTGTTGTCCTTTGTCTTCAAAGAGGACCAAAATGACATCACCATTGTAATGTGTGTGTCTGACTGGCTGATCAGACCAATAAGAGCTCGGAATGCTCTACCACAGGTTGGCACAGATAGTCCTTGTAAATATTTGGGGTAGATGTCCCAAATTTGCATATCCTACGTTTACTTTGTGTTGTCTCAATTCAGCTTTGCTCAAAGAGCACAGCACCTTTTCTTATGTGGGCATGCCATGCTGTGCAGTCCTGTACCAGTGTCTCCCATGTTGCACCGTCAAATCCAAAGTTCTTGAGAGAGACCATGAGAGTATCCTTGTATTGTTTCTTCTGGCCACCATGTGATTGCCTGCCCCATGCAAGTTCTCCATAAAATAGTCTTTTTGGCAAGTGTACATTTTGCATTCAAACAATGTGGCCAGCCCATTGGAGTTGCGCTCTCTGAAACATAGTTTGAACACTTGGCAGTTCAGTTCAAGCAAGGACTTCAGTGTCTGATACCTTACCCTGCCAAGTGATCCTCAGAATCTTCCTAAGACAGTTCATCAGTTCATCAGATGGTGCATCAGTTACTACCCACAACAAACACCATCCAGACAGTGGCAGCTGACCATCCCCAGCCAGCAGTGCCAATTCAGCACATTCCCAGATCATAGAGACAATCTAATTAGGTTTATGTTCATGTGTCAGCAGGTCAAGGACTTAAGCTTTCTTCCATGTAGGAAGTGTCTCAGTAGTCACTTGCAAGCCACCTATCAAACAGTACCAGGCACATGCTTCATAAATGCCTCACCGTCTGTTGAAACCTTTTGGGTCTCACTTTGGTTAAGTGACCTGCACAGGGTCACACAACTAGAATCTAAGCCTGGGTCTTTCTGACTCCAAGTTCAGCCAGCTCAGGCTTTTCTCAGTATATTTGTCATTCACTTACATTTGACTGACCTCCTCTCTTCTTCTGCGTTGCCCTCCCACTTCTGGCTGCCAGAGAAAAGTAGGAAGTGTGAAGATGAACTGTCCCAGGACATTTATCATGAAAGCAGTAGCTAAGGTTCACCCCTAAAGGGAGTTTTTAAACCTAGATGTGACAAAGAATTGGTCAAAATAGCCAATATGTCTGCAGTACTGTAAGGTTAACAAAATGCTTGACACACATCTCCTGGGATCCTTACAGCAAGTCACAGATGTTAGCAATGAGCTTGACACCAAATCTCAGTATCGAGGTAATCTTTATTGAGAGAGTCCAGAGAATGGACCCTCCTGGCCAGAAGCAGGCTCTGATCCTCTTTGGGAGGAGAGAGCACTGAGTACAGAAGCAAGAAGGCTTTGAAGCAGTTAACTTGGCACAATTCCTCCCTTCAGATACCAGATTGGTCTGGTTTCTTCCAGGTTACAAACTCCTTTATACTCTCCTCCCATGTTTCCCCTTGATATGTGTAAGCATGCAACCCCCACCTCATCATATATCCTATGTTCAAAAATGGTGGCAATCTCAGCCTTTAAGGTGGGTCGGTCAGTTAACATTAACAAAGCTTATTAAGCAGGAGAAGTTGCATTTTGTCCTAGTTGCCTAGTTAGCCCTGACTGGTGTGAGCTGGCTCGGCCTATATCTTGATTTTAAGGTTGAATTAAACCCACTAACTTTAATTTGATTGTCTGCAGGCACCTGCAAGGATATGGTTTCTTTGTCTTAAAAACACCTACAGGCGTTGAACCTGCAGCGGTGGAGACTTAACCCTTGTCTAACTCTTATAATTTCTACCCCTTTCTCTTTTAATAGAAATTAAGTCTCTATACTTTTTATTCTCATTGTCCTTCTTCAAACCATTTTAACTTATTTCACAGTCCTCCTCAGAGTGAGGGGTTTCCCGTGTTTCCACTAAGATCTCCTTATTTTCCTCCTTAAAATTTTGTTTTCACATTTTTTTTAATGCTCCCTTATTCTCTCATATAAATTCTTCCCTTCATCTATCTTTTCTTTAAATAGGAAGGTGGAGAGGCTGATTGACACATTGACAAATCACAAGGGGGTAGTCCCCTTCATAAATACAGAGAGACCTAAAAGAAAAAGGTGAATCAATGAATTGTCCATTTAGAAGTTTCATCTCATACAGCAACGGGGAGGTTGGGGGGGTCGGGCGGGCATCATCATCTGCTGCAGCTTTCTGATCTGGAGGTTCGTTCAAGCCATCTTCAATAGAGTATCCTCTTGTTATCCTGGTCAAATTGCAACTTTGACCAATTGTCCATGGTTTGTTCCCCCCATCAAGAGGATGAGACTTCACTAAGAAATTAACAACAGGTTCCCATATCTACATCAATACAGTAAGTGATCAATTTTTAACACAATACACAATACAAACATTTTCAACTTCCAGTCATGCTATACTTCTTTAAAACATTTACAAGATAGACTACAAACCATTCTCCTTTTAACATTAACCAACTGAGACAAGAATAATAGTAACTAAGTATGTACTTCACAAGCCCTCCATCTGTCTCCATGCTCTTACTAAGAATTAAAGGATCCTAATTAATTGTTGTTGGTCTAAAATCCTAAGTTTAATAGCTTTATCTTAGACTTACATCTTAACCTCAGATGTTCCCCTACAAACGTATTAGCTAATAGATCTGTTATTATGCTTACAAAAATTTTGATTATAGTAATTCGCCACTAAGAGTAGTGACATAGCTGGAGCAAGGCAACATTTCCTTAACTTCACATCAGTTCCAGGCAGCAGTTGTGTAGATTGTCAACTGGCACTTAGCCAGGCTTAAAGTTTGCCAGGTGTCAGTGGGGAAATTGAGTCAGGAGAATCCTACCTCAACTCAGGTGGAAAAGTCGTTCCCCCAACCTTCCCATGAGATCACCTTTTCTCAGTTCATGCCAGCGTCTCACAGGTTCACTGGCATCATTGATCAGTGGTTCGGGTAGCCTTTCCTTATATCCACCTCAGGAGTTAGACTCAGAAGGATAGTCAGTTAATAATCCCCTAAGATCTTAAAATAGCAAGCTCCAATAATCAGTTTCAGATATAACGATAGTTGAGGAATTTAAAGCAAGTCGTAAGTAGCTTGCATGCCTTTCTATATTCGTTCTAGTTCCTGAATAAATAGCAACATGAAATCAGATTTACTATTAAAATCTTAAGTTGCTGCTCTCATAGATTTACATCTGTTTCCCAAGCGTCTCTATCCCTTTCTAACCATGCTCAGTCTACAGAATGAGTTATACATATGATAAGTTCAAACACTAACTTCAACCTGTAAATTCAAATCAGAACATTTAACTTTCTGATCGATGCAAAATATTACCAGAGGTTACCTGCCTCTAAGAAACTTACACTGAAATTCTTTTTCCCAAACCGAAGGTGTTGTTACTGTTACTGTTAACTTTAAATTCCAACCTTAGTCTATGGGATAATGACTCCACTGTGCGTTTGTATTTTTGTTTCCTTTCCTTTTATCTTGTTAATCAGACTCAGGATTCAGGAGGGCAGCTAGGTGGTGCAGAGGATAGAACACCAGTGCAGGAGTCAGGAGGACCTGAATTCAAATCTCAGCTCAGAAACCTGACACTCACTAGCTGTGTGACCTTGGGCAAGTCACTTAACCCCTGTTGCCTCATCCTGGGTCATCTCCAGTCATCCTGATGAATCACTGGATCACTGGTCACTGGACCCAGATGGCCCAGGAGGAGAAAGTGAGGTTGGTGACCTGCACAGCCCTCCCTCACTCAAAACAAAGTCAAGTGCAAGTCATGTCATCATTTCTGTGATGACATGGTCTTCTTCAGCAACGAAGGACGAACACACACATACACACACACACACACACACATACACACACACACACACAGACTCAGGAATAGCACTGGCATTCCCCCAGATACTGATTTAATGCAGAAAACTATATACAGATTCAAACTCAAAACAAAACTAATTGTGGTCCTAAGAACTCTCAAATTTATATTTGTCCTGGTTTAAAACTCAGTTGTTAAAGTCCTTTCATTATTTAAGAACTACATAACCCAAACTACTTCTCTTCTTGACCTTAGAAACTAGAGGGAGTTAAATGTCTAACAACTTACATACCAAGAAAGTCATATCTCTTCCCTCCTCTTGCACAAAAAAACCCCCAAACAAACCCTGTTTCCTGATCCTAAAGTGATCATTTTTTAAAGACAGAAAAACCTCTTTTTTTGTAACTTTAAACACATTGTCTGACATTGGATACACTGATTTAATTTGAACGTAAACTACCAACTTTAGCTTCAAGACCTAATTAAATCTAAATTCAAAATTCTTAGCCCTTCTTTCTAGGCTGCCTTCTTGAGATTCTATTTTTCCACTTTTTTCAAACCTTCTGATCGCACAGTACCCATGCTCCTCTCATTTCTACCTGCTTAACCTTTCTTGCCTTTCCCTCTGGTGGGCTTTGATTAAAGTCCCTTTAAAACTGCATATAACTTATTTCTTCCTACTCCTGACTTGATGCTTTTCCTATATTCTCTTACTTGTTATTAAACTAAAAAGTAAAAATAACTTCTCTCTCCCTCCCTGAGCCTCTGCTCCTCTGAAACTGATCTGGGAGGGCTGAAGAAGGTAGGTAACACACGGCATTTCAAGGACAGTCCAGCTCAGCCTTTCTACTCTTGCTGACTGGCTGGCTAAATTTACAGCCTTACAAAATGCCAGATAAAACATAGACACAGACTTTCATTCACACAAAAACATCAACACAACATATACAGACAAGATATTTGACAAAGCATTTTCTTCCTCAGAAATTCCTTTCTGAACGTTCACATGTAAATTTAATAATTGACAAACCCAATACTCATCCAATCCAAATTTAGGTCAAAATACAGAGGGTGCCAGGATGGATTCCTTTGTCCATTCCTGGCAGCAATATTTTATCATTTTCTTTTTGCTTTTCCCCTTTGTCCTGGGAGGGTCCTCTGAACCTTCCAACACCCTTCCCAAAGGGTTATTAGAAGGAATGTTGTCCCCAGGGATTCCTCCCCTTCTCCATTATCTTTGAACCTGCTCCTCCCATGTCTGAATCTGACACTACATTCCCAGTCAGATCCCTATGACTGGAACCTCTGGAGGGCTCAAACCTCCGACCCTGTTCTGGTCAGGTCCTTGGTTCTATGGGAGTTATGACCAACAAAGGTTGTTTCTTACTTTTGCCCAGTATATTGACTCCTGTGGTCTGCCAGTGGCTTATTCTCTGGACTTCTCTCCCGTGGTCCAGGATTGAAGATTCAGTTGGGGAAAAGCTCAATACACAGAGACCATTGGAAATCCAAGGGGAGCATTTTTCCCCATGGTTTCTTACTTTATCCTTCCTTGAATTCTGTGATCTCAAGCCCCATGTTGGGAACCAAATGGTTAGAAATGTACCTGACACCAAATCTCAGTATCAAGGTAATTTTTATTGAGTAAGTCCAGAGGATGGACCCTCCTGGCCAGAAACAGGTTCTGATCCTCTTTGGGAGGAGAGAGCACTGAGTACAGAAGCAAGAAAGCTTTGAAGCAGTTAGCTTGGCACAGTTCCTCCCTCCAGACACCAGATTGGTCTGGCTTGTTCCAGGTTACAAACTCCCATATACTCCCCTCCCTTGTTTCCCTTTGATATGTGTTAGCATGTAACCCCCACCTCATTATACATTCTATGTTCAAAAATGGCAGCAATCTTGGCCTTACGGTGGGTCAGTTAACATTAATGAAGCTTATTAAGCAGGAGTAGTTGCATTTTGTCCTAGTTGCCTAGTTAGCCCTGACTGGTGTGAGTTGGCTCGGCCTATATCTTGATTTTTAAGGTTGAAGCAAACCCACTAACTTTAATCTGATTGTCTGCAGGCACCTGCAAGGATAGGGTTTGTTTGCATTAGAAACTCCTACGGGTGTTGAACCCACAGTCCTGGAGACTTAACCCTTGTTAAGTCTTGATAATATTTAATATAAATTTTAGACTTTAATAAGGGCCAAAGTTTGAATTAAGAAGAGTCTGGACCTAATAGTCTCCTTTGTTTAGAGGATGCCTTTTAATGTCAAGCAAATGGGACTTCCCTACCAGACCCTTCTTCTGGCATCTTAGTGATAAGGCCTGGGTTGTAACTTCAGCTTTGTCAGCTCTGTTAAGATAACAACCTCAAAGGCCTGTTTAGGACAGGATGTCTATCATCTGGGTGATGGGACCTTTTCCTTATCTTAAATCACAGAGATATGCTACAGAAAGAAGATGCCCATAGCTTGGGATCATAAAACCCAACTGAGGCCACTCTGTTTGCAATGTGTTTATCTAAGAGAACTCCTTCCTCATGGCAAAAATGTACTTAAGACAGTCAATTTCTGTACTAAGTCAGCCAGTTCTGATCCTGGCTCCATAGCGCTATGTAACCATTTTCTTTATGGGGAATTGATCAATTAATTAATTAAATCATAAAATGTATGCATTTAGCCTGTTGCCTTTTCTCTAACCAAGTTTTCAGGTCAACAGTCTCTCTTACAGGGAGAAAGATTCTCTTCTTACTCCTCACTTTAACAGATGAGAAAACTGAGACCAGAGAATGATTTGTCTGGGGAAACATAGCTAGAAAGTATCTAAGACGGAATTGGAACCTAGGTCTTCCGGGCTTCAAGTCCCATATTCTATCCACTGCCTCCTTATTCCTCCCAAAATGCAGGGGCAGAGACCCTGACTCCTCTGTCCCGAAATGGAAGGTCTAGTCATCAAGCCCATTTTCATCGGAGGCAGTGAGGGGGCACATTCATTTACTCATTCAGGGCTTCAGTTTCTTCATCAATAAACTGGGATAATAATCGCATTTACCTCTCAGGGTGGTTGTGAGGATCCAGTGAGAAAACATATAGAAGGTGCTTCGCCAGCCTTACAGGGCTTTATACATACTGCTTGTTATTGTTAAATCTTTTAAGAATGCCACTGATGTTTAATGCTACCAGTCACTACGGAATTTAGGAGCCTGGGCTCTCTTCCCTCAAGAACCCGGGGCCAAATGACCCTCAAGGCCCTGCATATATAACTTTAGGGGTACTATGTTCCCTTAGGGACTTAGTCTTCCTAGGAAAAACCTAAGTGAGCCCCAACTTTGAGTTGTAGGGTTCTGCTGGGGAGAGTTTTCTGTGATCACTCACAAGGCTAAATTGTGACTACTCAGTCCAGGGTGGGGAGTGTCTGAAGGGAGCCAAAGGGTTCTAGTGTAGATAACTCAGGAAGGCCATCCCTCCAGGCACAAGAGGGAGGGGACAGAAAAAGAGAGATGAGAATCTGCCACCCATAGAGTCCTTCCTCCAGGGCAGCAGCTGCAGCCTTATCTATCCGCTAGGGACAGGTCATGCAAGGGGAGCCGGGTTGTTTGCCACCCCTTTAAAGTCTCTGTCCTGATTCCTATTCTCCTTCTGCCCCAAACTTCCTGGATGAAAGTTCTCATCTTCTATGGACTAAACCAAGCAATCCCCTTGCGTGAAATATGGCCCTTGTGAAGACTTCACACAGTAGGGATATAGGAATTATCTTTAAAATGAAATAAATGGATTTCTTTTAGGAACAAAACCAGACTTGGAGTTTAACCCTGCAGGGACTTGGTCACCTGTCTTCTAGAAATCTAGGGCCTAAGGACAGTAAGTGCCCTCTCTTCGTTTCTTAGTGCTATCTTCAGCACCACAGTTTTACCAAATAAGGACTCAATCTATGGAATCCGACCCCCTCCCCTCAATTCTAATATTACTGCCATGTCTGCACTAAGTTTGCCAAGTAAGGAATCGTTAGTTCCCTGCTCCAAGAGCCCCCTCTCCTTCCCCTTTTTCCTCCTCATTTTAGTTATAGTTCTGTCACATCAGCAGTTTAGTTAGTTAGCTAGTTGCCAAATAAAGAGGTATATGCCTGGATTGGTTGTGCATGACTTCTTGGTTCTTTGTCTAGTTTTTCGTGCTCAGATTGTAAACCTGCCTCCCAGCCAATGGAAAGGAGGGATAGTGGAAGGTGGGAACCTCTGCCTTTGGGTATATAATGGTGCTTTGTTCTCTGTAGGCTGCCTCCTTCCACTAGTCCCTCCTGGTGGAGATGATACCTCTTTCTCACAAGAACTGAATAAACCCTTTCTGTTGTTACCTCAAGATGCCTCTTTATTTTATAAACTTTTGGGTAGGGCTCTAGCACCCCACACACCCTCCCAAATAATGAGACAGGGAGCTGTTTCATTGGTCCAGAGAAGTTTAGGAAGGGAAGCTTAGAAAGACACACAGTCAATTTCCAGGCATTTCCCCCCATTAGTGAGCAAAACCCACTGACATCCCCTGTCTGACAGCAGTACTCTGTACCTGTGGTTCCCCCCTCTCCAGTTACAGGAGGGAGAGACATTTCTTCTTCTCTTGGGAGGAGGGGGAGAGGTTGGTCATAATTAGACAATACTCACCTTCATATGACCCAACTGAAATTCAAATAGAAGTTGAGCTAACCCAAAACACCAGCTATAAAGTCAAATGACTGCTTTGCAGAAGGGAGATTCTATCACATTCCTCAGACCAATAGTGTATCTGATGTTCAGTCCCCAAGTCCACCCTTGCACATTTAGCTTCAATGCCAGGAGAAATCTCCCAGGCTCTCAAAAGACCTGCACCTTTAGAGGCTGATCTGAGCAGACGCTGGTCTCTGCCCTGCACCTCAAATTTTCCCAGATTTTCTCCTTTTTGAGATTTTCTTGTGTCTCCTTCCTTGTAGATAAGCTCCTTTCATGTTCAGTGTGGGCCCTCCACCTGACAGAAATCACTCTTCCCTATGAGACCAGGCACCCACATGTATAACAGTCATCTAAAAAACATTTTACTGTTTTTCCTTTGTCACTTCCAAGTAAGTCCCCTGACTTCAGTAAAATCTTCCTTGGTAACAAAGAACAGTTCAACAAAACAAATGGACACGTTGATTATGTCTGATGATGTATGCCTCATTCTGCACCTGCAGGCCACCACCTCTCTGAAGAGATGAAAGAGGTATGTGTAACAGACATTTCTCCTCACAACCTTTGCGGCTCTGCAGTGATGTCGATCCCAAGCTCCAGTAACTTTTTCCTGACCCCTAAAAAGATTTCTTTGGAGCCAAGGCTTAGGATAATTGTGAGACATTGTTCCAAATTTCTGGTCCTATGTACAGGGCTTCATCAACAATGTGTTCATGTGCCTGTTTCCCCAGAACCTCTCCAACATTTGCTATTTTTGTTTCTGTCATCTTTGCTAATCCAACGGGTGTGAGATGGAACTTCAAAGTTGCTTTAAATCGGCATTTCTCTAATTGTCAGTGATTGGGACTATATTTTTCATATGGTTAGATAGGTTGGATTTCTTCCTCTGAAAATAACTCACTTATTTCCTTTTACCATTTATCAACTGGGGAGTGGCTCTTAGTCTTATACATTTGATTCAATTCCTTATATATCTTGGATATGAGTCCTTTATCAGAAAAACTTGAAGTAAAGATTATTTTTCCAATTACCTATTTCCCTTGTAACTACTGTTTAGTTTTCCCAACAGTTTTTGTCAAATAATGAATTCTTGGCATTTTCAGGTTTATTGGTCACTGTGCTTCTGTATGTTGTGTGAACTCAATCTGTTTTACTGATAGATCTCCCCCCTCCCTCTCTTTGAACCAGTATCGAGTGATTTTTAATGATTACTGCTTTGTATTACAGTTGGAGATCTGGTAATGAGAGATTCCCTGTTTTCCCACTTTTTTCATCATCGCCCTTGAGAGTCTTGACCTTTTGTTACTTTACGTGATTTTTGTCATGAGGCTTCAAGGTCTACAAAATGTTTTTTGGTACTTTGATTAGTACAACCCTGAATAAGCAAATTAATTAATCTAGATGTACTGTGTTTATTTACCATATTAAGGAAATTTATTCCTGTGATTTCTAGAGTTCTAATAGAAATGTGTTAGATTTTGTAAAAAGAATTTATTGGCATAAAAATGTAGTTTTATTACTTATATTATTAATATGATTTGTTTTTATATTCTTCCATATGTTGAACCAACCCTACACTCCTGGTATAAGTCCAGTCTGATCAGAGAGTATAATGTTCATCACTGACTCTAGCTTCCTGTTTCTGGAGACACAATTGCCTTTTCCCATGGGTTGGGATTCAAGACCAGCCTGAAGGGTTCAGTTGTTCTCTGGGAAACTGTGACCACACCCAGTCAGTCTTTTCAGCCCGGATGGACTTGTTGACACTGGTTTGCTAAACATACAGAGTGGATCCTTACCAGGCCCATGGTGATTTTAAGGCCATGCAAGCGTCTGTTTGGGAAGGACTCTTGCTTGAGGGGAATTTCCTGGGCCAGGCCAAACTGAGTGTTTCAGTGCTACAAGCAGAGCCCTGAAGGGCACATGCAACGAGCTCTAGTTCAATTGCAAGCTCATAGTTTTGCCAACATAATGTTCACAGAGGCCTCAGACACCTGATATTGCAGCAGGAACACAGAGAAGGCCATGATAGGGGAAGAGAAAGGCAGGAGGAAGCAGATCACAGGGAGCTGGGAATGACCTCAGATGGGGGACAAACCTCCAACTTCAGAGTTTTCCTGAAGCTGGTCCCAGCAATGAGATGCAGGAATTCAGGGCCACCTGTGCAGTGACCTTGAGAAGGCTCAGACACAGCTCTGCCATCAAAAGCCCCACCCTGAGAGGGACTGGACTCCCAGTAAGCAGAGCAGATGGGATCTCAGAATGTGGAATGTCAGAGCTGGGAGAGACCTTAGAACGTGGAACTTAGGCTTTCATAAGTGGAAAGGCCTCAGGGCTTAGAACATCAGAGCTGGGTGAGAAGTTAGCAGTCTTTTGTAGTCATTGTACAAAAGAGGAAATTCAATGCATCTAGCATTTATTAACTACTAACTGTGTGCTGGACACTGGAGATACAAAGGCAGCCATGAGAGAATCCCCCCCCCTTAAGATGACCTTCTCCTGGAGTATCAGTGGCTTAGGGCAAGCACAGGAGACTCTAGCTACAAGGGGGTGTGGAGGGGAGAGGCAAGCAGAGTGGGGAGCCCCACTTTGTGCAGGGCCTGGGAAGAGTTTGGTGGAAAGCCCCTTCCCCTTACAATTCAATGAGGATACCATGAGGTGTTTGTTTGAAAGCCTTTATTGCAAAACAAGGGTCAGGCCTGAGGCCTCACTGTTTACCATTGCCATTGATGGGGAGACCAGTATGCTGGGGTGAGGCTAGGAAGGCCTGGAGCTTGGGCCTGGAGGAGAGCCCTGCTACATAGGCAGACAGTAAGGGAAAGGAGTCCAGGCAGCCAGGAGCCAGGACCTCGTGGATCAACAGCAGGTCCAGCAGGTTGTAATCCACAAAAGAGATCTGCAGGGCACAGGGGATCAGGGACCAGGTCAGCCAGAGGAAGCTGGGAGGGAGGGCAGCCCTGTGCTGCAAGCAGGAGCCTGAGCTTCAGGCTCTCCCAGGTCTGACAACATGCTCCCAAAGGTCCCTCCCAGAACCCCACCTGGTCCCCCAGAGCCTCACCTTGTTCCCCACAATAAAGGCCCCACCTTCCGGGTTCTGCTTCAGCAGGGTCTCAAAAGGCTTCAGTTGGGTGGGCAAGTCCTTCACATACTGGTCCTTACCCTTCTCCTGCAAAGCATGAGCCTCCCAACTCAGTCAGGAAGCAAAGGAGAAGGGGAAGAAGAGGGAGCCCCAGGACATACCCTGACTTTGGCCTTCCCAGTGTCCTTTCAGGTCTCCCCTTCCTCAAGAGGCCCTTCCTCACACCTGGTTGGCCAGGGTCTTCCCTGCCCATGCAGACAAGCACCTCTTACACAGGTCATTGGAAGGAATGATGAAGACCCGAATCTGACTGCTGCCTCACAACCTGTCCTAGCCTCAGTTTCCCTTCTATAGAATAGGGATCACATGGGTACCTACCTCCCAGGGCTGTTGTGAAGATCACCTGGAGATATCTCTTGGGAGGGTAATAAATAGCAGGTAGGGTAACCAAAGGAATGGGCAGGAGAAGGCTCCCCACACCCACTGAGGGGCTTGGAGTGGCCTAAGGCAGCACCCAGGGTCACTGCCAGCATAGGCTTGAACCTAGCTACTGGAATCTGCCCAGCCCTCTTGTCACTCACGTAATTCTTATAGATGAAGTCGATGTACTTGGTCCTGAGGTCCTCCACCCCATCATTGGCCACATCCAAGAGAGCAGCTTCTCGATCATCCTTCCCATAGAGCCCTGAGCAGGAGGGGAGAGGAGGGAGAGGATCCAATCACCTTCCTTCCCATGGCCCCTCCCAAGGCTCTTCTCAGCTCCCCTTCCCCACTCTAGTTGAGGGAAGGCTTCCCTGCACTGGGAACTGACCCTTCCCCCCAGTACTCAGTACCCTAACACTAACCCTAAAATGTGCCTCAATTCTAACCCTAATCCTAAATGCCCTCGATTCTAACCCTAAACCCTCGATTCTAACCTTAAATGGGCTCTAAATGCCTTGATTCTAACACTAACCCTAACCCTAAATGTGCTCTATTCTAACCCTCTGGATATTGAGCAGGCTGTGACTCCTCTACTGGGCTGGTCAGGTTCTGGAAGGAAGGAAAGCCTTCCAAGAGGCAGAACTAAGGAGGCTTTGGTCAGGGGCCTCCTGCACAAGTCCTGCCTTGAAGCTGAAGCTCACCAGTTATTGCAAAATGACACTGTATTTATTGTATCTCATTATCTCCCACCCTCTTCCCTCCCCACACATGCTCCCTGAGGGCAGGCCCTGACATTTTTTAATTCTGTGTCTCCTACTGTGCTTGGCACACAGTAGGCATAATAACTGCTGACTGAATTGAATTGAAAGTGATTTTGCTCTGGGCAGGGACCTTCACTGTATCCAGCCCTCTCTGAAGCAGGCCTGGGCCCACAGATGTAACTGGGCCCAGTAACTGCCAGATGGATGGATGGAAGAAGGGATGGAAGAATATGGACACAGAGATGGATGGACAGAGAGGAGGGAAGGAGGGATGAACCAACTCTGGGCCCAGGAACTGCTGGACAGAGGGAAGGAAGAGGGCTGTGCATAGATGGCTCCCATGTGACCCCACTCCCCCACTCCCACCCCCTGGAGGCAGTGGTCATACCATGTTTGCGCCCCAGGTGTCTCAGGATGGCATTGCTTTGGTACAAGGTTAAATCTCCATCTGTGAACTTGGGGAGCTGGCCATAGAGCTACAGGGCAGAGTGCAGGGCAAGAGGCTGAACAAAATGCCCCTCCCAGATTTCCCATCCACCCCCCACTCCCACCTCCCAGACTCCCGTCCACACTCCCCTCCCCGACCACTCACACAGTTGGCCTTGAGGTCCCCCTTCACCCACATGTCAAAGGTCACTACGTCCTCCTTCCAGTCCTGGCCCTGGTCAGCCAGGAGCATCCGGGTGGCCTCGCATCGTCCTGGGGGGAGGGCCGGGGACAAAGGAGCTCAGCCAGGGAGGGGACAGCCGGCTCCGGACTTGTGGCGTAACGCTGGAACCAATCCCTCCCCCTCCCTGGGCCTCAGTTTCCCCCCCTGTAGAATCCAGGGGCCGAGGGCTAGGATGTGGGGAGGGGGGCTTCCACTTTCCTCTCCCACGTCCCCGCGGGCAGGTGGACTCCTCTCGAGGGGCCCCCGGTGCTGGGATCAAGAGTTACCTCGGACAGGGAAGTAGGTGATGGTGTAAGGAGGCACTAGGAGAGACGGACAGGGAGGTCAGGGGGCTCCCCTTCCCCCAGGCCCCCCCCATGGCCCTCCCCGGGGAGGCCCAAGCTTACTCTCTGGAGATAGCGGCACACAGGCACGGGCTGCGCAGTAAGCTGGATCCCAGGGGCCGCCCAGGGTTTAATAAGCCCGGACCCCGCCCCGGCCCCGCCCCGGACGCCCCCCTTCCCCACCCCGCGCGAGCCCCGGAAGGTGTTGTGTTACTGCGACAGCCCACTGGGGTGCAGGGTCAGGAGTGGGGGTGCAGGGGAGGGGCTTAGAGGGGCTGCTCAGCGGGGCAGGGGAGAGGAAGGCCGAGGACCGCGTAAGAACGTAGCCCGCACTTATAAATGGGCACTAATGAAGCCGAGGAAGACCCTGGCCCGAAGGGGAGGGGGAAGGAGAAGATTCCAGGCATGGGCACAGCCAGGGCAAATACCCAGAGAGGGAAGGCGGGGGTCTCCTAAGGCCGGTGGCACAGTACCGTGGAGGGGAGGAAGGCCAGATCGTGAAGGGTCCCAGGGAGAAAGGCAGAAAGTCAGAGATTTAAGAGTCAGAGGACCCGCCTTGGAATGCCAGCTCTGCCACATATTTGACCCTGGGTGATCTTATTCTGGGCCTGGGTTTCCACGCCTGTAAAAGGAGGGAGTTAGATTAGATGACCAGCTCTAGTTTTACGATCCAAGGAAGGAGCATTTCCTGCAAATGCTCCTCCAGCCTCTAGATGGGGACCACCAGTGATGGAGGGCTGGCTCATTTTTCCAGCCATCTCAGCAGCAGATGAGGACCCTCGCCCCCAGTGGACAATATGCTTCAAACCGCAAAAGGAAAGCAATCTGCAGCCTTCTTTGTGCTTCTACAGCTGCAAGGTTAATGACAGGATCCCACCTGGCTGCACAAAACTAGGATAGGGCAGCTGGGCTTCTGGCCAAGAACACCAAAATGTAGAGGGTACTGGCAGCATTTGATGTACAGAAATAACTGAGCTGAGCACGTAGTTAGCAGGTCTGCACCCTGAGGTGATGTCTTCTGTGGCCCACCCCACCATGCTATCCCTCCAACTTCAGCACCCCCAACAGTGACCTCCCACCCCTAATCAAATTGTCCTGGCTGAAAAAAAGGTGCCACATCTCTGCCACATACACATGCATGGGTGTTACTGGTCAGGCTGTGAAGATGTATATGGTATTTGAAAACCTTACTGGTGGAAAGTCCAACCACTCAGGAAAACTTATTTAGAATTAGGTGGGGAAAATCCCACCTAATTTTCCACACCCTTTAACCCATCCATCCCAGTGTTGGATGTATATCCCAAGGCCAATGGTGGGCCTTGGAACAGGGCAGATCAATTCTCCACCAGGGATTCTTGTAGGTTGCTTTTAATATGCTATGGTGGGTGGGCACCTTAGAACCTAGAACCTGATCCTCTGTCCAGCTCCCACTTTATTGAGAAAATTGAAGCTGCGTGCATGTGTGTATGTGTATGTGTGGTCATGTGTGTGCCTGTCCATGTGTGTGCACACATGTGGGTGTTTGTGTATGTATATGTATATGTGTATGTACATCTGTGTGTGTGTGTGTGTGTGTGTGTGTGTGTACTGCACCTCTAGATCCTCTGCTTCTTCCCCCATTCTTTCCTTCTTTAGTCTCTGAGGAAGAGATAGCCTTTCTCCTCACTGAGACCTATGCCCTGAATCTCTTGGGTTTAATCATTCCCTACGGCCCAGCTCCTCCCTCACTGTCTACAAACATACCTGATACTCTGGGACCCTCCTCGATCTTCCTTTGGTTTGGCCAATCCAGGCAAGCTGTCAGCCAATCCTAGCTTTCCCCATTTGCGTTCCCAAACTAGAAAGGATTTTCTGTTCCCATATATGCCCGACTTTCTCTGCCTTCCTTAATTTGGCTCCCGAATCCGCCCCTCCAGTGAAATTGCTCCCTCAAAGGTTACAGACTTTTACAGACTCTTAACTGCAAACATCCCTGACTTTCAGTCACTCCTTATCCCTTTGATCTCTCTGAGATTTCTGAGCCTGTTAGCTGACTCCCTGCCTCCAGCCCTGTTTTTGTTTTGTGTGAGTGTTCATCCTTCTGTGCCGAAGAAGGCCATGCCACCAGAGAAATGATGACATGACCTACACTTGACTTCATTTTGAGTGAGTGAGGCCTGTACAGGTCACTTCTCTTCCAGAGCCATCTGAATCCAGTGACCAGATATTCATCAGGATGACTGGAGATGACCCAGGATGAGGCAATTGGGGTTAAGAGACTTGCCCAAGGTCACACAGCTAGTGAGTGTCAAGTGTCTGAGGTGAGGTTTGAACTCAGGTCCTCCTGACTCCTGCACTGGTGCTCTATCCACTGCACCACCTAGCTGCCATCTCCAGCCTTGACTCTCTCCTGAAAATTCTCTCTTTCCCACCTCCCCCTGCCTGACTACCTGACTGGCTGATCATCCATCTCCCTCCCCCTTAGGTCAGGTGTATCCAAGGCTCCCTCCCCAGACCTCTGGTCCTGTGGGTGAGTTCCTCTGCTTCCATAGTTTTATATTGCTTCACAGATGGCTCCCTAATATCCATCTTCAGATGTAACCTCGGGCCCAGGAGTCCTGGGTCTGAGCAGATGGGCTGCCTCTAAAGTATTAAAATCACACTGACTTCTTCCCCCACCCAGAATTTATTTACTTCAAGAACAAGTCTCCTGCTTTCATACAAACACTCAAGGTCAAAAGTGCAGTTTGAATTATTTGGATCCAGGTGGAATTTTTCTTTTTGCCTTTCGACTTTGTGGGGCATGTGTCCAGCATTGGGAGCTTGAGGACAATGCATATGCATGCTTTGTTTTTTAAATTTAATATTTTCCCCCACTTACATGTACAAACAATTTTTAACAACACTTTTATTTTTTTTAAGTTCCAAAGTTTCTCCTTCCTTCCCCTCTCCCTCTTGTTGAGAAGGCAAACAATTGGATATAATTTATATATGTGCACTTATGCAAAGCATATTTCCATGTTAGTCATGTAGTGAAAGAGAAAAACACAAGAAAAATAAAGAAGGCTAAGAAAAAGTTTGCTTCAGTCTGCATTCAGACTCTCTCAGCACTTTCTCTGGAGATGGAGGGCATTGCTCCAGTTGGAAGTCCTTCAGAATTGTCTTGGACCATTACCTTGCTCAGAATGACTGTTGTTCCCAGCTGATGATCATATGCTGTTACTGTATACAGTGTTCTCTTGATTTTGTTCATTTCACTTTGTATTAGTTCATGTAAGGCTTTCCACATTTTTCTGAGAGTATCCTGCTTTTCCTTTCTTAAAGCACAATAGTATTCCATCACAGTCATATAATGGATGGACAGTTTAGTGATCCAGCCTCAGTCCCTTCCTGGCTCTGTGACTCTGAGTAGGTCCCTTCACCCTGTTTGCCTCAGTTTCCTCATCAGTAAAATGAGCTGGAGAAGGAAATGGCAAACTGCTCTAGTATCTGTCCAAAAAAACCCAAATGGACTTAAGAAGAGTCAGACATCACTGAAGCAACTGAACAACAATAATTCTAAACTTTTCTGGCAAAGTTGGTGGAGTCACCAACAGTTGTTCCCTGAGTCTGTCTGGATGTAGAGTGTGTTCAGGGAATACTAGTATCACTGCTTTCCACCTTTGGTGTCCACCTGATCCACTCAACTTTCACCTGTGACTTCAAGAAGCTGGAGCATGCACATTGGCCACACCCGGGTAAAAGTAGACAGGCTAACCCAGATTTGAGGGTAACCAAGGGGTTTCAGTGTCTCCCCCAGGCATGTGAAGACCTCCCCTGGTAGAATGTGCCAATGAGAACAACTTCTTCCAACAGCCAGGACAGCAGCTGAGTCAGGTTCTGGGGAGCTCTTGGAGCTTGGTTAGACATGGAAGATGCCAAGGTCATCCACTGCATCTGGGGCCATCACCAGTCATTTTCATTCTGTCCTGCCACTGGACTGTGAAGACTCCAAAGGAGAGAGTGAGTCTGAGGACTTTGTGCCACTCTGCCTCATTTAAATGCAATTTCCACACAAATCAAAAGATATCACCCATGCCATTTTACCATTTTCACCTATCTCAAAGTCTTGTGGTGGCAGACAAGTGACAAAGCAGCAGGTGAGGATACATTAGGAGCTGTAGTCACAACCCTGTTTGCAGATTGCCCAGACCATAGGGTCATCTTCTCCCTGGAAGCAGCCATGGGATTCAGCAGCCCTTGGATGTCAGAGCAGCCTTTTAAAGGACTGCCCTGCTCACCTGTGGTGTTTGGAAGAGGCTAGAAAAGCTCTACAAATTGCCTGCTTACCCAACCCTGGCCTGATTACTGCAGCAGGTGAGGATCCCACCCTAGCATTGAAACAGAAAAAATTACAAAAACTTCTACAAAGATGATTCCATTCACCATCATTACACGGAATGTATTAGTTGTAGAATGTTATAGACAACACAACCTCTAATAGATCTGAAAGATGTGGTGAGAGAACTCAGCCAGTATGGCCTCCAAACAGCAGCCCTGAGTGAAACAAAACTGGCAAATGAAGGCCAGCTGGCATAGGTTGCACAATCAAAACTAATCTAGTTAGCAAGTTTGGTTGCCTGCCAAAGGAGTAAATGACAGACATTCCCCACCTGCAAGAAAACATCATGCCACCATCATCAGTGCCTATGCTCCTACCCTGACGAACCCTGATGAGGTCAAAGAAAAATGTTATGAAGACCTGGAGACCCTTATCATCAATGTGCCAAAAGAGGACAAGCTTATAATTCTGGGAGACTTTAATGCTAAGGTAGGCTCAGACTACCAGACATGGCAGGGAGTCCTAGGGAGGAATGGAGTTGGAAACAGCAATAGCAATGGTCATGTGCTGCTGAAGACTTGTGCATCACATGACCTTCTCATCACCAACACTGTCTTCCATTTAGCTAAAGGCAAGAAAACTTCATGGATGCACCCTCGCAGCAAACATTGGCATCTAATAGACTATGTGATTGTAAGGAGAAGAGATAGACAAAATGTGAGAGTGAGGAAGGCAATGAGTGGTGCAGAGTGCTGGAATGATCATAGACTGATTCTCCCTATGCTAAATATTCACATACAATAAAAGCTAGGGCCCCAAGGCAAGCTGATTACCAGAAGAATTAACATCAACAGATCATAGTGCTTCTCTCAGTGGGAACAGTTTGTTGCTAACTTGGAGGGAAAGTTGAGCCAACATGTGGTTGGCAATAGTCGAGCAGAAAAGGAGTGGACAGCTTTCAGGGATTTGGTGTACAGCACTGCATTTGCTCATATGGATCAGAACACTCCCAAACATCACATTAAGAGTGGTTTGATGAATGTGATGGGGAAATTTAGGAGCTATTAAATGAAAAACAAGAACTCCACAGGGTTTACCAGCAGGACAGTTCATCCATCTCTAAGAAGGCAGCATTTAATTCCATCAGAAGTAAAGTACAAGCGAAGCTTAGAGAGATGCAATATTCCTGGCTCAGTAAGAAGGCAGATGAAATTCAGTTTTATGGGTATAGTAACAATCCAAAGCACTTTTATGATTCCCTGAAAGCTATTTATGGGCCAAAGACCTATGGTGCATCTCAACCATTCAGTGCTGATGGAATCACATTGATGTCACATGGAGACACATGATCCTGGAGAGATGGGCTGAACACCTCCATAGTGTTCTCAACAGACCATCATTAGTTAATGCTGAAGACATTGAATGCTCACCTCAGGTTGAGGGCAATCCCTCCCTAGCTGACCCTCCAACTAAATAAGAGATGCCATTAGGCTCCTTTCCTCTGGCAAAGCACATGGTGCTGATTCGTTTCCAGCTGAGATTTACAAGGAAGATAGACCATTGCTCATACAAAAGCTGACTGAAATTTTCCAGGTTATATGGCAAGAGAAGGTTATCCCCCCAGGAGTTCAAGGATGCCCCCATTGTTCATCTCTATAAAGGTACAGAGAATAGATTGCCCTGTGACAATCACAGGGGGATCTCTCTCTTAGTTATTGCTGGCAAGATTCTTACTAGAGTCCTCCTTAATAGGTTGATCCTTCACCTGGAAGATGGTTATCTACCTGAGAGCCAGGGTGGCTTCAGAAAGGGCCGAGGAACAGTCAATATGGTGTTTGCTGCCTGACAACTCCAAGAGAAATGCCAGGAGCAGAACAGAGGTCTACACACATTTGTAGATCTGACCAAGGCCTTTGATCCTGTCAGTCATGAGGGCTTATTGAAAATTATGTCCAAATTTGGTTATCTAAAGAAGTTCATCAATATTGCACATCAATTTCACGATGGCATGCTTGTCTGGGTTCCGGATAATGGACAAGGCTCTCATGACTTCCCAGTCACTAATGGAGTGAAACAAAGCTGTGTGCTTGCTCCCGTGCTTTTTAGCATGGTGTTTATAGCCATGTTATCAAACACCTTCAGTGAGAATGAAAATGGCATCAAAGTCAGCTTGATGGATGGTAAACACTGATGGATGGTAAATTCTTTACCTAGAAAAGGCTGCAAGCCAAGACTTAAGTAGAAGGAGTGTTGGTGCATGATTTTTTTGTTTACAGGTAATTGTGCACTGAATGCAGTTTCTGAACATGAGATGCAACAAAGTATGAATTATCTCTGCTGCCTGTGCTAATTTTGGCCTAACAATTAACACCAAGAAAATACAGGTGCTCCATCAGCCACCACACCATCCATACATGGAACCATCGGTTTCAACAAATAGAGAAGTTTTGAATGCTGTGGATAAGTTCACTTAGGTTGGTAGTGTACTTTCTAGGGATGTACACACTGTTAATGAGGTTGACTTACATATTATCAGAGCTAGCTCAGTGTTTGGGAGGCTCTGAAGGAAAGTGTGGGAGAGAAGAGGTATTAGACTGCCAACAAAACTAAGGGAATATAGAGCCATTGTGCTGACCTCATTGTTGTATGCCTGTAAAATATGGACAGTCTACCAGCGCCATGCCAGGAAACAAAATCATTTCCATTTGAATTGTTTTAGGAGGATTCTGAAGAACACGTGGAAGGATAGGCTACCAGATACTGAGGTCCTTTCTTGAGCTAAATTGCCAAGTATTCAAACTCTACTGCAGAGTGCTCTGATGAGCTTGTTCCAATGCCAAATTTACATTTGCCAAAAACACTATTTTCTGGAAAATTCACACAGGGCAAGCGTTCACATGGTGGTCAGAAGAAGCGATACAAGGATGCTCTCAAGGTGTCCTTTGTAATTGATTGTGTGACCTGGGAGATACGGGTATAGGACGGCCCAGCATGGCATGCCCATATCAAAAAAGGTGCTGTGCTCTATGAAAGAAGCAGAATTGCAGTAGCTCAAAAGAAACTTGAGATGCACAAAGTTAGGGAATCCACCCCAAATGTTCCCATGGCCTGCTTGTGCCTGACCTGTAGTAGAGCCTTCTGAGCTCATGTTGGTCTGATCAGCCTGCCACAGTTGGATACATTGTAACTTGACTCTAGCGTAGTGATACCATTTTAGTCCTCTTCGAGAGCAAGGCACAACAACCAACCTTCCTACAGCCTCTCCAACAACTGTTTCTCCTTTGGATCATCTTTGCCAACCTGGGCGTGTGGGGAGTTCTCTTCCTTTATGTTTTTTTCTATTATTCCTTTATAGTGGAGCATCTTTTCCTCTGGTTGCTGATTCACTGTATTTCTTCTCTTTGGGAAAACTCTCTCTGTCCTTTGACTGTTCCTCTCTGGGGAATCCACCTGACACTTGCCTGCTGGTTTTCCTTCCAGTCTCTCTCACTTTCTCCGAGTTGCTTTGATGGAGACTTTGGGGGGTCTGGAGGATTCCTTCTTGGGCTGCAAAGGCTTTGAGAAGTTAAGTAATTGAAATTGTCTGCTTTACTTTCTCTGATCACTTCTATTCGCCATTCAGTTAAGAATTCTCTCCCAGAGTAAAGATCTGAAAAGTCCTTTTTCACTTTCTATCTTCCATTGTCTTTCTTTCCTGTTTTTTTTTAAAATTTCAATATTGATTTAATTCAAGTCAACCTGTCCAGCTGGTCTGGGCAACATCAGACTTTTCCAGTCCCACCAGGTGTGTTTATGTTTACAGACAAACAAGGTTGGCCTGCTGCCCTCTCTCCCCCAGTTGGCTCACATTACTGCAGAGATGGAATGGGACCCAAGGCATGAAGGCATTTGGTTATTTTTCTTTATTTTGTGAGCTGCCAGACCAAGACCACAGGACCCAGGGCCAGGTTTCTGGGGATGGGTCTTTCTATCCTTCTCTAGGCTGTTCCTAGAAAAGTGGGCTGTCCTTCCTCATAGCTGTCCAAGTCATTTCCTAAAGCATAGGCCTGCCCCTGCCCCTCCCTAGCTCAAATACCTTTACGGGCTCCGTAGGCTTCTAGAATTTAGCCCTTCCTGGCCTGGCCTTTCAGGCCCTGAGCTCTCTGGCACCTTCCTGCCTTTTCCAGCCTTGTCTCCTATCAGCCTCTTCAGCAGCTTCATTCCGCAGCCACACTGTGTTGGCAGCTGTAACCTGACTTTGATCCTCCTTCCCTGTGTCCCTCCATATGCAGAGCATGGCCCTGGCACCTGAAGCAGGTCCCCTCCTCATCACCCCCTCTCTGAATCCTTGTGGGGAAGCCTTCCCCAAGCCCTACAGTGCTTAGTGCACCATCCATTCTCAGTTTCCCTGTTTGGTTATAATTAGTGTCTATCTTGTATGTTTTCTTCTTCCTCTCTCCCTGTCTGTCTCTCTCTCTCCCTGTCTCTTTCTCTCTCTCTCCCTCTCCCCCCACAGAAATAGAATAAAAGCTGATTCAGCATAAGAACTGTGCCCAGCACACAGGAGGCATTTGCTTAACTGAATTGAACAGAGAATATCAGGAAAGAGAGGGACCTTAGAACATGGAACATGGACTGTCAGTCCTGGCTGGGACCTTGGAACATAGAATTTCAGGACTGGGAGGGATCTTAGAACATAGAACATTAGGCCTGAGAGCAGTCTTAGCACATAGAATGTCAAGGAAGGGAGGGACCTTAGAACATGGAACAAAATATCAGGGACAGGAGGAACTTATAACCAAGAGCATTTGAAGTAGGGGCAGAGGGGTTTTTAGGCCAGAGAATATTCTAACTGAGACCCACTTCCTCACTATATACAAGGAGACAATGAAGCCAATTGGGAAAGAGGAAATAAACTTTTTCCTATTGCATCCTCTAGGCACTTTACAAATATCATCCTGTATCATCCTCAAAACAACCAGGAGACATAGGAGCTATTATCCCCATTTGGCAGATGAGGGAACTGAGGCAGACAAAAGTTAAGTGACTTGCCGAGGGTTACACAGCTAGTTAGAATCTGAGGCTGGATTTAAACTCAGACCTTCTTGACTCCAGGCCCAGTCCTCTACCTACCCTGGGCCCCCCAGCACAGGTGCAGGCTCCGAGCCATGCCCTCTTTCAGTTAATAGAGCTGAAATCCAGATAGGGCTTAAAGGTATACGCAGGATAGACTAACCATATGTTACCTCAATTGAACCTGATTAATTCCACCTAATAGGAAAAAAAAGATGCTTGGGCATGAAATTGCAGATCTATTATGTACAACTTGTCATTCATTTTAAAGATATAATAAAGTTATACAACTTTCTTTTTTTCCCTTTTTCTTCCCTTCTCCTGCCCCATCCTGCCCTAGAGATGGCTACCACTAGACACAAATATGCATATATATGTAAAACCATTCCATATAGGGTTCATTTCTCAGTTATTTCTCTGGATGCAGGTAGCCTCTTCCTTCATAAGTCCTTTGTAACTAATTTAGGTATTAATAACAGTCCAGATGACTTCGTTGTTCAAAGGAGTTCTTAAACAATATTGCTGTTACTGTTATAACATCTTGGTTTTGCTCATTTCACTCTACATTACTTCATGCAAGTTTTTCCATGTTTTTCTACAATCATGGAGCTCATTATTTCATGTAGCACAGTATTCCATCACAACCATGTGTCACAACTTGTTCAGGCACTCCTCAATTGATAGGCATTCCCACAATTTCCAGTTCTTTGTCATCACAAAAAGAGCTATTATAAATATTTTAAAGTATACAGGTTCTTTTCCTTTTTCCCTAATCATCTTTGGAAAAAGATTTAGTAGTGGTATTGCTGGATCAAAAGAGAGAGGCAGTTTAATTACTCTTTGGTTGTTATATTCCAGATTGCTCTCTAAAATGGTTGAATCAGTTCACAATTCTTTTTTTTTAATTTATTTATTTTTAGTTTTCAACATTCATTTCCACAAGATTTTGAGTTCCAAATTTTCTCTCCATCTCTCCCCTCCCCCAACCTGAAACATTGTGCATTCTGATTACCCCTTCCCCCAATCTGCTCTCTCTTCTATCACACCCCTCCCTTCCCTTATCACCATCTTTTTTCTTTTCTTGTCAGGCAAGATAGATATCTATACCCCATTACCTATATTTCTTGTTTCTCAGTTGCATGCAGAAACAATTCTCAACATTCATTCCTTAAACTTTAAATTCCAACTTCTCTCCCTTCCTCCTTCCCCACCCATCCCCACTGAGAAGGCAAGCAATTCAATATAGTCTATATATGTTTAGTTTTGCTAAAGATTTCCATAATAGTCATGTTGTGAAAGACTAATTATATTTCCCTCCATCCTATCCTGCCTCCTATTTATTCTATTCTCTCTTTAGACCTTGTTCCTCCCCTAAAGTATTATTACTCCCTCCTCCCATTTGCCCTTCCTTCTATCATCCCCCCACCCCACTTTTCCCCTTCTCCCCTACTTTCCTGTAGTGTAAGATAGATTTTCATACCAAATTGAGTGTGTATGTTATTCCCTCCTTAAGCCAAATATGATGAGAGTAAGCTTCACTTTTCCCCTCTCACCTCCTCTCCTTTTCCCTCCATTGAAAAAGCTTTTTCTTGCCTCTTTTATGAGAGCTAATTTGCCCCATTCCATTTCTCCCTTTCTCCTCCCAATATATTCCTCTCTCACCCCTTAATTTCATTTTTTTAGATATCATCCCTTCCTATTCAACTCATATATATACATTATATGTATAATCCCTTCAACAACCCAAATACTGAGAAAAGTTTCAAGAGTTACAAATATTATCTTTCCATTGAGTGGGATAGATTTAGTGAAGATTGTAATTCTTCTCCCAGAGGTGAGGTAAGACCTAGAGGCTCAAGGTTACAATATTTTTAGAATAGAATACTTCCATATGAGGATATAAAACTGTGTAGCATATTAGGGTCTCAATGACTGGATAAAACTTACATAATTCCTCGATGTCTTCATTTCAAAAGGGATTGGTTAGATTTCATGTCTAGAATGTAAGACCATATTCTCAGCTAATGAGAATAATGGTCAGTGGGGGGGAGGGGCTTGCTTTAGGGTCCATATAAATCACTGCCTTTTCTTTGTCTTTGCTTTCTTACTCCAGGTGAACTGGTGTGGGATTGTCCTGCTTCTCAAGAATCGAATAAATACACTTTCTGTCATCACTTTGAGAGGCCTCTGAGTAATTGATTTAAGTAGGGACCTGAGCCATCCCACACACCATGTAGGGATGTAAACAGTTCAACTTTAGTAAATCCCTTATGATTTCTCTTTCTTGTTTACCTATTTATGCTTCTCTTGATTCTTGGGTTTGAAAGTAAAATTTTCTATTCAGTTTCGGTGATTTCATCAAGAATGCTTGAAAGTCCTCTATTTCATTGAATGACAATTTTTTCCCCTGAAGTATTATACTCAGTTTTGCTGGGTAGGTGATTCTTGGTTTTAATCCTAGTTCTTTTGACTTCTGGAATATCATATTCCAAGCCCTGCAATCCTTAAATGTAGAAGCTGCTAGACCTTAAGTTATCCTGATTATATTTCTACAATACTCGAACTGTTTCTTTCTGGGTGCTTGCAATATTTTCTCCTTGATCTGGGAACTCTGGAATTTGGCTACCATATTCCTAGAAGTTTTTTTTTTTTCAGATCTCTTTCAGGAGGTGATTGGTAGATTCTTTCAATATTTATTTTACTCTCTGATTCTAGAATCTCAGGGCAGTTTTCCTTGATAATTTCATGAAAGATGATGTCTAGGCTCTTCTTTTGATCATGGCTTTCAGGTAGTCCCATAATTTTTAAATTGTCTCTCCTGGATCTATTTTCCAGGTCAGTTGTTTTTCCAATGAGATATTTCACATTATCTTCCATTTTTCCATTCTTTTGGTTTTGTTTTGTGATTTCTTGCTTTCTCATAAAGTCCTTAGCCTCCATCTGTTCCATTCTAGTTTTGAAAGAACTATTTTCTTCAGTGAGCTTTTGAATCTCCTTTTCCATTTGGCTAATTTTGCTTTTGAAAGCATTCTTCTCCTCATTGGCTTTTTGAACCTCTTTTGCCAATTGAGTTAGCCTATTTTTCAGGGTGTTATTTTCTTCAGCATTTTTTGGGGGTCTCCTTTAGCAAGTTGTTGACTGACTTTTCATGATTTTCTTGCATTGATCTCATTTCTCTTCCCAATTGTTCCTCCATCTTTCTTACTTGATGTTCAAAATTCTTTTTGAGCTTTTCCATGACCTTAGCCCATTGAATATTTATTTTGGAGGTTTGGGATACGGATGGTAAGCATTGTTCTTCCTCATTTGAAAGGATGGAAGAAATACCTGTTCACCAAGAAAGTAATCTTCTATAGTCTTATTTTTTCCCCCCTTTTTTGGGCATTTCCCCAGCCAGTTACTTGACATTTGGGGCAGCTAGGTGGTGTAGTAGATAGAGAACCAGTGCAGGAGTCAGGAGGGCCTGAGTTCAAATCTCACCTCAGACACTTGACACTCACTAACTGTATGACCTTGAGCAAGTCACTTAACCCCAATTGCCCCATGCTGGGTCATCTCCAGTCATCCTGATGAATATCTGATCACTGGATTCAAATGGCTCTGGAAGAGAAGTGAGTCTGGTGACCTGCACAGCTCTCCCTCACTCAAAACAAAGTCAAGTGCAAGTCATGTCATCATTTTTCTGATGGCATGGCCTTCTTTGGCAACGAAGGATGAACACACACACACACACACACACACACACACACACACACACTTGACTTTTGAGTCTTTTATCAAGAGGTGGGTATATTTGGGGACCTGTAAGTTCTCAGTTCCTCCAAGGTGGCACAATCAAGGGAGAGGAGTTTCCTCCTTTTCTGGCCTGTGGTCTGGTCTGGGAGCTACCAAAGCTTTTCTACTCAGGATCTGCAAGTAGAATTCCCTTTCCAGAGCCTTCACCACCTCCACCATGCCAGCACTTTTCCTCATCCCAAGTTCCCACTCAGGGCTGAGAGCCAGATCAGTGGCTCAGTTCTCCCAGGAGCTTTAGGCTGAGGGAGCCAAAAATGGATGCTGCTGTACTGGTGCTGCCACCTGGGGCCAGGGCTAAGGGAGGACCCTGCTCCCTTCTCAGGTGAAAAAGCTTTCTCACTGACCTTTGAAGCTGTCTTTGGCATTGGTGGGTTGAGGGATCTGAGAACCACAGCTGCTGCTGGGGATTTCGCCCCCAAGGCCTCTCCGTTCACAAATCTACCAACAGTGGATTAGTGTCCTAATTTTTCTACCTCCCCTTCAACATTCGTCACTTTCCTCTCCTATCATTTTAACCAATCTGATGGGTATAAAATGATATCTCAAGGTTGTTTTAATTTGCGCTTCTCTAAACAATAATGATTTAGAGCATGTTTTCCTATGACTATAAATTGTTTTGTTTTCTTTATTGGAAACCTTCCTGCTTGTATCCTTTGACCATTTGTCAGTTGGGGAATGACTTGTTTTGTTTCAGATTTGACAAAGTTTTTTACGTATTTGAGATGAGACCTTTCTCTGAGAAACTGTTCGTAAATCCAGTTTTTCACTTTCCTTCTCATCTTGACTACATTTGTTTTATTTGTAGAAAATATTTTAGGCTTAATGTAAATGAAATCATTCATTTTATATCACACGCTCCTCTCTCTTGTTTATTCATAAATTGTTCACCTATCTATAAGTTTAATAGGTAATATATTCTATCTTCTTCAAATTTTCTTCTAATATCTCTCTTTATACTTAAATCATGTATTCATCTTGACCTTATCTTGGTAAATGCTATAAGATGCTGGTCTACATCAAGTTTCTGTCAGACTGCTCTCCAGTTTTCCCAACACTTTTTTACCAGATAATGAATTCTTATGCCCCCAAATTAAGTCTTTACACTTGTCAAACACAAGGTTACTATAGGCATTTGCTGCTGTAAATTGCACGTCTACTCTGTACTACTAATCTACTTATCTATTTTTTAACTAATACCAGATAGTTTTGATAATTACTGTCTTATTACTTATTACTGCTTTCAAGGTCTGGTACTGTTAAATCTCCTTTCTTTACATTTTTTCATTAATTCCTTTCACATTCTTGACCTTTTGTTCTTCCAAATGAATTTTGTTATTATTTTTTCTAACTCATTAAAATACTTTTTTTTTGTTAATTTAATTGAGATGCTGTTGAATATATAAATTAGGGAAAACTGTCATTTAAAAACTATATTGACCCTCCCTACCCATGAACAATTAATATCTATTCTTTTAAATCTGGTTTTACTTGTATAAAAAGTTTTTTTTACAATTTTATTTATATTGGCAGGGGTAGGGTGGGGTAGGAGAGAGGGCAGATTTTTGCTGGTTGAAAAAAATATAATTTAATTTTAAAAAACAGATCAGAAGTATTCCTGAAGTGGAGGAAGCAGAGGATTTCAGGAGGAAACATTTATTTGTCCTGCAAAGCATGATATAGTAACACCAAAAATTGGGTGAGAAATCATACAGCAAGGGTCAAAGGAAGAAATGAGGAGTGGTGTTCTGCCAAAGGAACCTAAGAAGGGTTGGCTGAAGGTGACAAAGTTTTGGGCATGAAACTGAAGACTTGAGGAGCACAACTTGAATTTTTTCTGTTGTTCACTGAAAGCAAATGATGAAGAAGAGAAGTAAACTTTTGTCTAAGAAGGTGACATTTGAGAATGGACTTTGGACTTCTGGACCACCGCTCTAAAGGTCAGGATGACAGGTTCCTGACCAGAGATGGAGTACACCTAAGAAAGGCTGGCAAGAATAGATTTGCTGATTGATTCACAAGTATGTTCACCTTCCCCTCCCCCAATCTAATTCTCCATTAGAATGCAAGGACGGGGACTGCTTGTGTCTTCCTTTGCTTCCCTAGTGTATGGCACAGGACCTGGCACAGAAGAAGCACTTCTTAAAAACTGGTTGTTTTGTTGAAAAAGACTTTTAACAAAAAGGAAATGAGAGGAAAAAGGCTGTCGAGGTCCGTCTGTCCACCAAGGCAGACACTCTGCAAGACAGCTGTAAGGAAGGGGACAGAATGGAGACATCACAAAAGACAAAACCCCCAAAAGAATAAAGCATCTGGCCTCCAATGCCTTCACACACAGGCAACAAACAAGGGGAATTGGAGGTTTTAATGCAAGGAGACAACTTAACCTCATGCTTCTCAGTGATCTGTGAGAAGATTCACTACTGGAAAGAAAGGGTGGGTAAAAAGGGAGGCGTGAGGGAGTGAAAGAAATGTGTATTTCTCACTAGAGAAAATCCAGGAAGCAGAGGAAGGTAAGGAGGGCATCAGGAATTTGGGTAAAGATCAACGAAAGAAGCAACAGAAGTGATTTTGTCTTTGGAGTATACTGCAGACCACTTTGGCAGAAAGAAGAAATAGATGACATGTTTAGGAAGCAGATTACAATCCTGATACAATGGCATGATATAGGATAATGGTAATTTCATCAGTCAAAAGGTGAAGGATGAAAAGAGTATGAAAATAATAGGTTAATGAGCATGACTTTTATTCCTGGAGTAGCGTTTTCCCAGGGATGGCAGACAGCAACTTCACAAGCCCTCCCCTCACTAGGTAAGGGATTGTGCTGGTCTTAGTGTTTCCTTATCTTCAAGGTTTTCCTTTTCTTTCAGTGAATTTTAGGGGTGTGTACCCCATATGTATCAAACCACTCCTTTGGATGGTCTGGTCCTGCCCAAGCATGACTCCCATTTGCCGTAAGAAGCTCAGTTGATATCTCAGGACAGAGAGAGAGAGAGAATGAGAGAGAGAGAGGGGGGGGGGGAGGGAGGGAGATGACAGACACACAGACACACAGATACATGGATAGATAAATAGATAAGAAATCTTTAATGATTACTCTGAGTCTGGTCAACAAGTAAATTCTGAATCTATATCTGTCTGCCTATCTATATCTATCTATATCTATCTATCTAATTCTCTCCTCTTTGGAGTTTTCCTGTACATGTAAACTTGTAGTTGCCAAGGGGTTCAGCTGCCTTCCTCTGGGCATTTCCATATGGGATTAGAATCAGCTCTTCTTCTCTCCTGATGCCCCAACTACATGGAAGTGGGAATCTGACTTTCACCTTGCTATGGAGGTAAAAATCTCTTCCAGAATCTCTCCCCACTGCCAGCATTAATCACATCAATATGAATCCACAGCCATACAGGTCTCATTTTATTGAAAAGGATAAAGGAAGAGCCATGGAAATCCTGTGAGCATAGAGAGGCCAGGCTGGATGCCAAGAAACTGGGGGCTGGTGCTGCCAGCCACAAAGGCAGGACCAGCTTCTTCTTACAGGAAGGGGAAACACAGACTTGGATGAGTTGGGCAGGTCATGGGCGGGGGCTGGAGTAGAGATGGATTTGGGAGTTGGCAAAAGCTTTTTCTGCAGCTATTGGAGTCTATCTGATTGTGTTATCATCTACTCCATGTCAGGGCAGCATAGAACACAGGGCCTGAAGTAAGGAAGACTCATCTTCCTGAGGTCAAATCTGGCCTCAGACCCTCACTGGCTGTATGACCTTGGGCATGTCACTTAACCCTGTTTGCTTCAGTTTCCTCATCTGTAAAATGAGGGGGAGAAGGAAATGGCAAATTATTTCAGTATCTCTGTCTAGAAAACCCCAAATGGAATCAGGAAGAGTCAGAGACGACTGAACAACAACTAGTCCATATCTCCCTGTCACTCCATGAGTCCAATCGTTCCTTCTGACCCCAACAGCTCCAAGAGGCCCAACCTTCTGGGTGCCACAAGGTAGAAAGGAAAAGTAGCCCATGCCCATCTAACATACTAACCCAGCCCTGTACTTTGGCAGAGTGCAAACAGCACAATCTAACTCTCCTAGTTTCTGTTTCTCAGAAACCACCAAAAGCAGGCCCAGGAAATCAGCTTCAAAGAAGTCACCAAACAGTTGAGTTCTAGAATATCCTCTGCTTCAGCCTCCCATCTCCCTAACATCCCTCATGCTTCACATGCTACACTGGGAAAATAAAGTAGGTGTTATTAAAGACATGGTTGGCAAGCAGGGATTAGAAAGAGCCAGCTGGGCCTCCTTGAGAACCATCATGGTTGACTAGCCTGATTTCATTGTTTAACATGGTTATTGAACTGGTAGGTGAGGAACATGCTGTACATCCACTTTTCCTGGATTTTAGCAAAACTTTATGAGGTATTTTGTACTATTCTTGTAGAAAAGATGGAAAGATAGACCAAATCATAATACAATTATATGGACTCTGATAAATGCGGAGAAAACTTTTGTCAGAACACAACACTCATAAAAAACTGGAAAGTATAGGAATAAATACATTTTTTCTTAAAATGAGAAATAGCATATATCTAAAACAAGGAGTCAGCATTAAATATAATGGGAATAAACTAGAAGCCTTTCCATAAGATCAGGAGTAAAGAAGGGATACCTTTTACCTCCACTACCATTTAATATTGCACTGGAATTGATAGCTGTAGCAGTAAGACAAGAAAAGGAAATTAAAGAAATGAGCATAGGCAGCAAGGAAAAAAACTATCTCTTTTTTGGGTAGCTGATATGATGGTTTACTTAAAGGACTCTAAAGAGTAAACCAAAAAAGTAATCTAAATAATTAATAATTTCTGAATAGTTACGGGATATAAAATAAACTGACACAAATCATCAGCATGTGTATATTACCAACAAAATCCAGCAGAAAAAGAGAAATTCCATGGAAAAGTACTGCCAACAGCATGAAATGTTTAGGAGTCTACCTGCCAAGACACATAAAGGAGCTATATGAACAGAATTTCAAAACACTCTTCACATAAATATGGAACTCAGTAACTGAAGAAATATTCATTACTCATGGGTAGGCCAAGCCAATTCAAGAAAAATGACAGTACTACCTAAGTAATTTGCTTATTCGATGCCACACAATTAAACTACCAAAGAGCTACTTTAGAGAGCTAGAAAAAAATGTAGCAATGTTCATCTGGAGCAACAAAAGGTCAAGAATATTGAAGGAATTAATGGGGGAAAAATGCTCATAAAGGGACCCAGCAGTACCAGATCTCATATTATACAACAAAGATGTAAGCACCAAAGTGATTTCATGCCAGTTAAGAAATAGATAAGAAATAGAATGGCTGGTCAATGGAACAGATCAGGTACACAATATACAGAAGACAAGAAGCACAGTGGCCTAGTGTTTGATAAACCCAAAGACCCCAGTTACCTGGATAAGAACTCATTATTGACAAAAACTGCTGGAAAAATTGGAAAGTCATCTGCTAGAGAGTAAGCCTAGATCAACAACTCATACCTTATATGATGGTGAGCTCAGAATGGGTACATGATTTATGCATATATGATTTGAAATCATAAACAAATTTGAGGATCATGGAAGAAGCTACCTGTCAGATCTACGAATGGAGGAAAAGTTCATGAAAAACCATGAGGTAGAGAAGTGCAGGGAAATAAAATGGCTAATTTTTATTACATAAAATTTAAAAGATTTTCCAGTTTAGAAGAAAAGCAGGAAGCTGGGGAAAAAACTTTGCAAGTTTTTCTTTTAATTTATTTATTTTAAATTTTCAACATTCATTTCCACAAAATTTTGAGTTCCAAATTTTCTCCCCATCTCTTCCCTCCCCCCACCCCAAAACGCCTTGCATTCTGATTGCCCCTTCCACCAATGTGCCACCCCTACTAACACCCCTCCCTTCCCTTATCCCCATCTTCTCTCTTGTCCTGTAAGGCAAGTTAGATTTCTATGCCCCATTAGCTGTACTTCTTATTTCCCAGTTGTATGCAAAAACAATTCTCAACATTTATTCCTAAAACTTTGAGTTCCAACTTCTCTTCCTTCCTCCCTCCTCACCCATCCCCACTGAGAAGGCAAACAATTCAATATAGGCTATATATGTGTAGTTTTCCAGATGACTTCCATAATAGTCATGTTGTATAAGACTAACTACATTTCCCTCCATCCTATTCTGCCTCCCATTTCTTCTATTCTCTCTTTTGACCTTGTCCCTCCCCAAGAGTGTTCATTTATAATCACTCCCTCCATCCATTTGCCCTCCCTTCCATCATCCCCCCTAACCTGCTTATGCCATTCTCCCCTTCTTTCCTGTAGTGTAAGATAGATTTTCATACCAAATTGAGTGTACATGTTATTCCTTCCTTGAGCCAAATGTGATGAGAATAAGCTTCACTTTTTCCCTCTCACCTACCCCCTTTCCCCTCATTGGAAAAGCTTTTTCTTGCCTCTTCTATGAGAGATAATTTGCCCCATTCCATTTCTCCCATTCTCCTCCCAATATATTCCTCTCTCACCCCTTAATTTCATTTTTTTAGATATGACTCCTTCCTATTCAAGTCACCCTGTGAACTCTCTCTCTCTCTCTCTCTCTCTCTCTCTCTCTCTCTCTCTCTCTCTATATATATATATATATATATATATATATATATATATATATATATATATATATGTATGTATGTATGTATGTATGTGTGTGTGTGTGTGTGTGTGTGTGTGTGTATAATCCCTCCAACTCCCCAGATACTGAGAAAAGTTTCAAGAGTTACAAATATTATCTTTCCATGTAGGAATGTAAACAGTTCAACTTTAGTAAGTCCCTTGTGGTTTCTCTTTCCTGTTTACCTTTTCATGCTTCTCTTGATTCTTGTGTTTGAAGGTCAAATTGTCTTTTCAGCTCTGGTCTTTTCATCAAGAATGCTTGAAAGTCCTCTATTTCATTGAATGACAATTTTCTTCTCCTGAAGTATTATACTCAGTTTTGCTGGGTAGGTGATTCTTGGTTTTAATCCTAGTTCCTTTGACTTCTGGAATATCATATTCCAAGCCCTGCAATCCTTTAATGTAGAAGCTGCTAGACTTTATGTTATCCTGATTGTATTTCTACAATACTCAAACTGTTTCTTTCTGGGTGCTCGCAATATTTTCTCCTTGACCTGGGAACTCTGGAATTTGGCTACCACATTCCTGGGAGTTTTTCTTTTCAGATCTCTTTCAGGAGGTGATTGGTGGATTCTTTCAATATTTATTTTACTCTCTGATTCTAGAATATCAGGGTAGTTTTCCCTGATAATTTCATGGAAGATTATGTCTAGGCTCTTATTTTGATCATGGCTTTCAGGTAGTCCCATAATTTTTAAATTATCTCTCCGGGATCTATTTTCCAGGTCAGTTGTTTTTCCAAGGAGATATTTCACATTATCTTCCATTTTTTCATTCTTTTGGTTTTGTTTTACAATTTCTTGATTTCTCATAAAATCATTAGCTTCCATCTGTTCCATTCTAATTTTTAAAAACTATTATCTTCAGTGATCATTTGAGCCTCCTTTTCCATTTGGCTAATTTTGCTTTTTAAGGCATTCTTCTCCTCATTGGTTTTTTGGACCTCTTTTGCCATTTGAGTTAACCTTTAAAGGCTAACACCTTTAAAAGTGTTATTTTCTTCAGTATTTTTTTGGGTCTCCTTTACCAAGCTATTGACTGAATTTTCATGATTTTCTTGCATTGCTCTCATTTCTCTTCCCAATTTTTCCTCTGCCTCTCTTACTTGATTTTCAAAGTCCTTTTTGAGTTCTTCCATAGCCACTGCATATTTATTTTGGATGTTTGGGAAGCAGAAGCCTTGACTTTTATATCTTCCCCTGATAGTAAACATTGTTCTTCCTCATCCGACAGGATGAGAGAATACCTGTTCACCAAGAAAGTAACCTTCTACAGTTTTATTTTTTTCCCTTTTTTGGGCATTTTCCCAACCATTTACTTGACTTTTGGGTCCTTTGTCAAGAGTAGGGTATACTCTGGGAACCTGTAAGTTCTCAGTTCCTCCAACATGGCACAATCAAGGGAGAAGAGTTTACTCCCTGGCCTGGCTCACAACTGAGATTTAGATCAGCTGCTCAGTTCCCCCAGGGGCTTTAAGCTGAGCACTCCAACAATGGAACAATGGACACCAGCTGCTGCCTGCCTCAGCCACCACCACTGCTGCCACTGCCTGGGGCCAGGGCTAGGAGAGGATCCTGCTCTCTTGTCACAGAGGTGAAAAAGCCCTCTCACTAACCTTTGAAGTTGCCTCTGATGTTTGTGAGTTGAGGGATCTGTGAACCTACTTCATTGCTCTGCCTCCAAGGCCCCTGCTGGGCCATGCTTGGCTCTGTGTGCAACAGATCTTTCCCGCCAGCCTTCCAGGTCATCGTAGTCTGGAAATCTCTCCACTCTGTTCTTCTGTGGCTTCTGCTGCTCTAGAATTTGTTGAGAGTCTTTCTTTACAGGTATTTTATGGGCTGTGGGGGAAGAGCTAGAGTATGTGCGTCTTTGTACTTTGCCACATTGGCTCCACCCCTTGCAGCAAGTTTTTCTGATAAAGGTCTCACTTCTCAAATATGCCAAAGACTGGATCAAATTTGTAAAATATTTGTAAAATTTCTAAAAATAAGAGCCATTCCCTAATTGATAAAATGGTCAAGGGACATGAAAAATCAATTATCAGAGAAAGAAATCCAAGCCATCAATGGTCATATGAAAAAAATTCTTTATGTCATGAATAATCCTAGAAATTCAAATTAAAACAACTCTGAGGTACTATCCCACACTCATCAGATTGGTTTAGATGACAGAAAACATGACAAATGCTGGAGAGGCTGTGGGAAAATCAGCACACAAATGCACTGCTACTGGAGATGTGAACAAGTCCAACCACTGGAGAGCAATTTGGAATTATGTCCCCAAAGCTACAAAGCCACACCCTTTGACCCCCAAAATACTGCTCCTGGGTCAAAGAAATCAAAGATAAAGCCAAGAACTTTTATGTATGAAAATATTTGTAGCAGCTCTTTTTTGTGATGACAAAGAATAGAAAAATGAAGGGATTTCTCTAACTTTTCTAATTCAGTTGTGTCCAAGTCATCATGACTCCATTTGTGCTTTTCTGGGCAAAGATATTGGAGTGGTTTGCCAGATTTCAGCTCAGGAAGATGTCTTCCTGTCTCCAGGTCCAGGGTTCTATGGACTGTGTCGCCACCTAGCGCTCCCAATTGGGATTCCCCAATCCCCCAATTGAGGAGCCACTAAACAAGTTATGCGTGGTATATGAATGTGAGGGGTACCATTGTACTGTAAGAAATGATGATAGGGATGGATTCAGAATAACCAGGGAAGCCTTGTGTGAATTAATGCAAATTGATGAGAGCAGAACCGGAATAATGGACTCAGTGACAGCGATATTATAAAGACAATCACGTGTGAAAGACTTAGCTACCCTGATCAGTACAGTGACCTAGGACAGTGCCAAAGGACTCACGAGGAGACATGATCTCCACCTACAGGTAGAGAACTGGCAGACCCAGAGAAAAAATTCAAACATTTTCTTTTCTTTGTTTGTTTTTTCCCATTTTTTTGGAACATGGCTAATGCAGAAATATGTCTTTTATGACTGTCTGTGTGTGTGTATAGATAGATAGATAGATAGATAGATAGATAGATAGATAGATAGATAGATAGATAGATGATAGATAGATAGATAATGAATGTATATATTTATTATGTGTACATATATTTAATAGATGTCTTATTTCTTGCCTTCTTAATAGGTGGGAAAGGGGGTATAGGGAGAGATATAATTGTCATTTTTCAAGGGAAAGAAAAAGGATTGGTCCTCTTGAGTAGGTTCAGAAAGCAGAATCAGGAGTCATGGGGGAAAGTTACAAGGGGCAAAAGTCAATTCCACAACAGACAAAACTTGCTAATGCTGAGAGCTGTCCCCAAATGAGATGGGCTGTCTGGAGAAATGGTAGGTGTTTCTCTTTGAGAGGACTCAGGCAGAGGCTCCATAAATACTTGTCAGATACATTAGAATATGGATTTCTTTCTTTACATGGGTTAGATTGGAGCCCTTACCCCCCTATCCTTTTCAAATCAAAAAATTCTGTGACTTTGGCGAAATTGATGAAAGGGGGTGAATGGTGGTTAAAATACATTATAGTGTCTTTTACTGACTCTCAAGAGTCTAAGGGACCTTGGAGTCATGAAGTCTAATCCCTGCCTGAAGCATGAATATGCTAGAAAACCAAAGTGTCAAATATGTGGCCCACAAGTCCCCAATCAGATTGAAATGTAATTGGGTAATATTTGACAGAATAAATCAAAATGCAACAGAATATAGTTAATGTTAATATGTGGTTTTCTGAGTTAATATGCAGCAACAGGGATCTTTATGCAAGTTTAGTGGCCCTCTGTTTCTTTCAGAGTTGGACATCACTGCTCCAAAAGACCCCTGAGAACAGATCTCCCAGTCTCCCAGCCATGGAAGATTCCTCACTTCCATCACTGTATAGTCTTCACTATTAGGGCTGTGCCTTCTTGTAAATTCCACCTTTTGGCCTAAGTTTGGGCCTCTGGAGCCAAGCAGAACACTCCTATCCTCTATAGCACAACCCTTCAAATGTTTGAGGACAACAATTATTTGTTCCCAATGCCCTGAGTCTCATGTCCTCCTAAGTTAGATGGTCCCAGTTCTGTCAGCCAATCTGGTAAAGGTTGAGGACTCTCACCTTTCTCACTCACTCACTCACTCACTCACTCACTCACTCACTCACCTTCCTTTGGACCAGACAGTCCTTTGGACCCTCCTAAAACCAACATCATTCCCAACCAGACAGGAAGCTCCAGTTCTTTTGTGACCAAGGCTAAGGGATTCTTCTATCCACACAGCATGGCATGGTGGTCTGGTTGAGTCACTGAGCTCACTGCCCACCATTATCCTCCTATTTTCCCTCTACATACTCTTAAGATCTCCCATTCCTTCCAGTGGTTCCTAAGCCCCTGTTATGTATAAAGCACAGTCCTATCCACCTCATCCTGTGGTTGATGAAGATCAAGCCAAACCAATGCCTTCAACACCTAAAGCAGCTCCAGCTCCTCATCTGTGGGAGGCCTCTTCTGCTCCCCCACCTCACCCCAGCTGCTAGTGACTGCCCTTCATCCCTCTCTATGGATAATCTACACACTCACAGTAAGTGTCTGCTCTCTCCCTCCTCCCCCAGCAGAACAGAGGTTCCCTGAGGGCAGGGATTGTTTGTTTTCCTCTCCCTTTGCTTCTGTATCTCCTCAGCACAGTGAGTGCCTGGCACACCCGTAGTGCTGTTTGTTGTTGAGTCGTGTTTCAATCACTTTTGACTCTCCATGATCCCATTTGGAATTTTCATGGCAAAGACACTGAAGTGATTTGCATTTCCTTCTCCAAAAGAAGGCACAAGAGGCACATTTGAGAAATGCTTCTTCATTGGTTGATGGATCCATTTCAATACCTGAAAGTTCTCTTCTCCTCCGTTTCCTTGCCTTGATCCAAATCTCAGACTTGGTAAGAGCACAATCTAGCTCATCTCTTCCAGGATAAAGATTGCCAAGTGTTCATGGAGCCTCTGCCCAAGTCCTCCCTATGGGATGTTCCTGCCACCTCTTCAGGCAGTGTATCCATTTGGAGACAGTTCTCTACATAATCCAGGGCCATCACAAATTGCCTCTCTTCCCAATTCCATGCTTCCTTCCCCTTCCCCCAAAGGTAAATTCCTGCTCCTAAACTATCAAAATCTCCCCCTTATTCAGTTGTTTCTCTGTAGACTTTTACATCAAGCTGAACTGATCACCTGCTTGCTTCATTGTCCGCTGACTCTCTACCCACCTTCTCCTAAATCCCACATGAGAGACTAAAATTCTACGCAAAACCTTAATTTTCTTTGTAACTTCAGTTTATCAAGATTTTTTTCTTCTGACATTATCTGAATTTCTAAATAGGTCCTTCACTCTTTGGTTACCTAGTATGGCAACTGTAGCACAAAGGAAAGTAAGGAAGGAAGGAAGATAGAAAGAAAGGCAAAGAAAGATGGAAGGAAGGGTGGGAGGGATGGAAGAAGGAAGGAGGAAAGTAAGGAGGGAAAAAGAGAAAAAAGACAAATAGTTTGGCAATATTAAACTAATATAATCAAATCTGGCAATGTATACAATATCCTACACCCATAGTCTCACACCAATAGAAACAAACAGAGAGAGACAGACAGAGACAGAGAGAGGTAGAGACAGAGAGAGGAGAGACAGAGAGAGGAGAGAGAAGAGAGACAGAGACAGAGAAAAAGAAAGAGAATAGTTTTGGGAGCTGAAATTCATGCTAGGATTTACCAATGAAGACATAAGTCTTGAGGGACCATTCATGCCCAGCATAGTCAGAAGTAGCAGGGTTGCAGAGTCCTCTATCCATCATCCTTGCTACATTTGGAAGTAAACTTGGTGGCACTAATGTTAGGTAGCAATGATTCGATCAGAACCGATTCTACTTGAAGACCAAGGTTGCATAGGAGAGAGAAGGTCCCCCAGCTACTCTAAGGAATGTTTGTGCTTTAGTTCTTGCTGTATCTTCAAAGCAAATTTCCCTACATCAAAGCAAACACAAAACTCCTACAACAAAATTCAAGGGACCCAGAGTTTAGGGAGCTGAGAGCAAACTGGGTCCCCGAGAGTTGGGGGAAATAAAGTCCCAGCCACGTGGTCCCAAAGGGAGCAGTTTGGGACACTGCTACTCAAGAATTGTAGCGCCGATTTCCAAGAGAGAGCAGGGATTTCTAGAATCAAATCTCCTGGAGAGAAAAGGAGCAAGTACCTGACTCCAAAGTTGGAAGAACATGGAGAGTTCCTGGACCAGCTTGCTAGAGAGAAGATGTACATCTACATGGATGTGGGAAAGAACCCAGCTGGAATTGTGATGGATGAGCTAGTTGAGTTGTGCAAGTCCAATGGAGAGTGGACTTCCTAAAAACTCTAAGCACAAAAGACCCTTTGGGAGGAATAGGGAATGTCCAGAAAAGGGTGAGACTGATAGAGTCCGAGGTTGCATAGAATTGGAGAAGGATGAGGATTAAGAAGCCATTGATTCCACAATCAAGAGCTCCCTGGTCACTTTCAGCCAAGTGATGACTTTGATCACCTCTTTATATTGCTCCCCCTGTTCCCTCCGATCCTCCTCATGGAGCCCCATGGACTCCATCTAATCTCCGTGATGGACACTCATTCACTGGTCTTGCTCTCCAGGGTCATTGTAGTTGTGGCTGGAGCAGAAGCTGCCACTAGAGATCAGACCAAGACAGAGTCTGTTCTTTCTTGCCTGACCCACCCAAGCTCACCTGCCTGAGGTGAAAGAAACTGAAAGCTGCTTTTTTCTATTCGCAGGACATTTCCTTTTCCAGAAAAGCATGAACTTTGGAATTGGCAGACCTGTGTTCAAATCCTGACCATCAATGACTACCTTTGTTATTTCTTCACCTATCAGCCTCAGTTCTCAGTTGGACTAGATATTCAATTGCCCTTTGATGGATAAGGAAACTAAGGCCCAGACCACCTTGTCTGATTAATGCCACACTGGGAATAGCAGAGCCTAATCCAGAGAAGCCCCAGGCTTCTTGCTTGCTGTCCTCAGTGGTCTTTGTTTGTTCTTAGGTCAGGGGAAGAGAATCTGTAGAGTCAAGTATTACCTGGATAATCCCCAGCTCAACCATCCCAAGTCCTTTAACTCTGTGGTCTGACTCCATCACCAGCACTATAGAAGGGAGAAAGAGTGTTAGCCTCAAATACTAAGCCTCACTCCTTTCCTGAACTGGCTCAAGATAATGGGATATGTCAACATTTCTCTTTCTCAAACCTCTCATTCAGCAAGTTCCCCTGGAACAAGTTCTTCCTTCTGTCTGTTTCTGTCTCTTCCTGTTTCTCCCTCTACCTGCTTCTCTCTCTGCCCACACCTTTGCCTCCAAGCAATACAATATATACTGTTTCCCATTAAAGAGTGAGCACTTGATTGGCTTAGAGGAGCTTGGAAATCAGCAGTTAATTGAGAAGGTTTGGGGATCCCTGTGGCCCAGAGCCAATTAGGCTCCATCAGAGACCTATGAATGGGCAGGGAAAAGCTAATATCCCATTAATCTTACAGTTGCCTTGGTGGCATATGTCTCCCTTCTCCAAATTAGTTCATTAGGAGCCCTCTATGTAGTTTGATCTCTACCAGACTTAATGAAATTAGGCCATGATGGCAATGATGAAAAAACATTGTTTGAACCTAGTCCTTCACGGCCGGGAAACTGGATCATCTTTGTATTATTTAGAGATTCTTAACTAAGGACCCATGTTATACTGACCAGAAACTCAGATTCAAAGATTGATGTAAGGAGTTTTCTCAAACGGCCCCTCCCAGGTCCTTCTGTGTTCGGCCTAGAGGCCGATGGACTACCCGAGTCTACTCACCTTTCACAGGTCTTTGGAGGCCAACCGGATAAACGTATTGAGAGAAGAGACTTTCCAGAGTTGAACAAGGGTTAGGCTTTATCCAGGGTCTTGGTTACATGTGCCGGGTGAATTCTTCCTCAGGAGAGAGGAATCCTCCTTCTCCCAAGGGGCAAGGATCATACAGCAAGAGGATGGGAGGGGAAGAGGGGAGGGACCCTCTTCCCTCTAAGGGCCCCTCTTCCCTCTAAGGGCCCCTCAGTGCAAAGAACACCTTCAGGCTTTCCTGTCCCCACTTAAGCTCTCCCAGCCGCGTAGTTTGCACGTGAATACCGTGCCTGCTCTCAGCCCCTAGCTAGTCAACAACAGGTGTGCTCAGACCACAGGCCAATCTCAAGGGTGGGATGCTGTCCCCAGCAAGTTTCCAACTGAGAAGAGGTGGAAATACACAAGATAGCCTGTGTTTCTCACCTCAATCCCCAGCTTTTCCCTGGGGGGCCTCATGAGAACTCTAAGATTTAGAGGTCCTCACTTTTACCTGCCCGAGACTGTCCTCATGAAACTGAGCTTACACCCCTAACACTTCTGACTACTCTCACAGCTGCCAAACTTGTGTATGTGGACTGTTAAGGATGGCAGAACCCTCCAGAGACCTCAAGATTCATCTCCTATGGACCCAGAGCCAATACCTAGAGGACACAGCTCTGCCAACATTCCAGACAAGGGCTGAGCCTATTGTCCTAGTTGTTTTTTGCCTCTTCCCTTTTGTTATGTGCCCAACCACCAAGGACTTGATTCAAGTGTCTGTTGCCATTTTCTCCCTCTACATTCTTGTCCCTCCTCTCTTTTCTATTTGCAAGTGTGCACCATTACTGTTTGTTCTTAACAATCAAAATGAGGCTGCCTGCATATATTTATTTCTCTCAAAGGTTGTGGAACATGCATAAAGATATGCATGAAAGTCCACCCAAGAATGGACAGACAAAGAGGACCATATAACTTCAGAGCAATTCCCTCTCACCCCCCATTCCTTTCTGGCTCAGAATGTCTATGTCACCTAGAATTATAGTCTCCATATGTGCTAACCATAACATGAGAAAGGAAATTCTTAAGTGAATAGATTATAAATACAACAAGACAGGAGAATGTCAAAATGTCCAATGAAATTATTCATCCAAGATATCTGTGTTTCTTCTATCTTGAACATGACATAATATAACATAAAAGTTCCATTATTCAAGATAGTTTCTGCTTCAACACACCTTGTCCCTCCAGGGCCAGATGGATTCACAAGCGAATTCTAGCAAACATTTAAAGAACAGTTCATTCCAATACTATATAGAGTATTTTGGAAAATTTGGGAAGGAGTCCTCCCAAATTCTTTTTATGAAACAAATATGGTTTTGATACCTAAACCAGGAAGGGCCAAAACAGAGAAAGAAAATTATAGACCAATTTCTCTAATGAACATAGATGCAAAAATTTTAAATAAGATTTTAGCAAAAAGAATACAGCAACTTATCACGAGAATAATACATTATGATCAGGTAGGATTTATGCCAGGAATGCAGAGTTGGATCAGTATTAGGAAAACTATTAACATTATTGATCATATTAACAACAAAACTAACAGAAACCACATGATTATCTCAATAGACACAGAAAAGGTTTTTGACAAAATACAACACCCATTCCTACTGAAAACACTGAAGAACATAGGAATAAATGGAACCTTCCATAAAATAATAAGCAGTATCTACCTAAAACCTTCAGCAAGCATTATAAGCAATGGGGATAAGATAGATGCATTTCCAATAAGATCAGGGGTGAAGCAAGGATGTCCATTATCACCAATATTATTCAATATGGTAGTAGAAATAATAGCTGCAGCAATAAGAGAAGAAAAAGAAAATGAAGGAATTAGAATAGGCAAAGAAGAAACTAGGTTATCACTCTTTGCAGATGACATGATGATATACTTAGAGAATCCCAGGGAATCAAGTAAGAAACTACTTGAAATAATAAACAACTTTGTCAAAGTTGCAGGTTACAAAATAAACTCACACAAATCTTCTGCATTTCTACATATTACTAAGAAAGCTCAACAGTAAGAGATAGAAAGAGAAATCCCATTTAAAGCTGAGGTAGACACTATAAAATATTTGGGAGTCTACCTGCCAAAACAAACCCAGGGACTATATGAACACAATCACAAAACACTTTTCACACAAATAAAGTCAGATCTAAGTAAGTAGAAAAACATCAGTTGCTCGTGGGTGGGCCAAGCCAATATAATAAAAATGATAATTCTACCTAAATTAATTTACTTATTCAATCAAACTACCAGATAATTATTTTATAGAGCTACAAAAAATAATATCAAAATTCATCTGGGACAACAAAAGGTCCAGAATATCAAGGGAACTAATGAAAAGAAATGCTAGGGAAGGTGGCATAGCTCTACCAGATCTCAAATTGTATTATAAAGCAGCAATTATCAAAACTATTTGGTACTGGCTAAGAAACAAAAGGGTAGACCAGTGGAATATGTTAGGTACCCAAGACATAGTAGTCAATGAATATAGCAATCTACAATTTGACAAACCCCAGCTTCTGGGATAAGAACTCACTGTTCCACAGAAATTACTGAGAAAACTGGATAACAGTATGGAGGAAACTAGGTACAGACCAATGCCTGGCACCATATGTAACAATAAAGTTCAAATGGGTACATGATCTAGGTATAAAGATTGATACTATAAACAAATTAGTAGAGCAAGGAATAGTGTATTTATCAGATTTATGGAGAAGGGAAGAATTTTTGACTAAACAAGAGACAGAAAATATTATGAAATATAAAATGGGTAATTTTGATTACTTTAAATTGAGAAGTTTTTGCATAAACAAACCCAATGCAACTAAGACTAGGAGGGAAGCAGAAAACTGGGAAAGAATTTTTGCAGCTAGTGTCTATGATAAAGTGCTCATTTCTAAAGTATATAGAGAACTGAGTTAAATGTACAAGAATACAAGTCATTCCTGAATTGATAAATGGTCAAAGGATATGAACAAGCAGTTTTCAGAGGAAGAAATCAAAGCTATCCATAGTCATATGAAAAAAATGCTGTAAGTCACTATTCATTAGAGAGATGCAAATCAAAACAACTCTGAGATTCCACATCACACCTATCAGATTGGCTAACATGACAAAACAGGATGATGATAAATGTTGGAGAAAATGTGGGAGAGTTGGAACACTAATTCATTGTTGGTGGAGCTGTGAGCTGATCCAACCATTCTGAGAGCAATTTGGAACTATGCCCCAAAACCCAGCAATACCGCTTCTAGGACTGTATCCCCAAGAGATCATAAAAATGGGAAAGGGTCCCACAAGTACAAAAATATTTATAGTAGCACTCTTTGTGGTGGCCAAAAACTGGAAGTCAAGAGGATGCCCATTAACTGGGGAATGGCTTAATAAATTGAGATACATGAATATAATGGAATACTATTATGCTATAAGAAATGATGAACAGGGAGCCTTCAGAGAGGCCTGGAAAGACTTATATGATCTGATGCTGAGTGAAAGGAGCAGAACCAGGAGAACTTTGTACACAGCAACAACCAGTGTGTGAGGACTTTTTCTGGTAGACTTAGAACTTCATTGCAATGCAAGGACTTAAAAAATTCCCAATGGTCTCTTAAGGCAAAATGCCTTTCACATTCAGAGAAAGAACTATGGAATTAAGTTGCAGAATGTAGCAGATCATTTTCTTTTGTATTATGTTTTGGTTTGTTTTATGATTTCTCCCACTCATTTTAATTCTTCTATGCAATATGACTAAGGTGAAAATGTACTTAGTAGAACCTGAATAAATTTTTTTTTTGGTTTTCATTCTTTTTTTTTTTTTAAATTTAATTAATTTATTTAACTTTTAACATTCATTTTCACAAAATTTTGGGTTCCAAATTTTCTCTCCATCTGTCCCCTCCTCCCACCCCAAAATACCGAGCATTCTAATTGCCCCTATCACCAATCTGCCCTCTCTTCTAACCTCCCTCCCTTCTCTTGTCCCTATCTTCTCTTTTGTCCTGTAGGGCCAGATAATTTTCTATACCCCATTACCTGTATTTCTTATTTCCTAATAGCAAGAACAGTACTCAACAGTTGATCCTAAAACTTTGAGTTCCAACTTCTCTTCATCCCTCTCTCCCCACCCATTCCCTTTGGGAAGGCAAGCAATTCAATATAGGCCATATCTGTGTAATTTTGCAAATGACTTCCATGATAGTCATGTTGTGTAAGACTAACTATATTTCCCTCCATCCTATCCTGACCCCCATTGCTTCTATTCTCTCTTTTGGTCCTGTCCCTCCCCAAGAGTGTTGACTTCAAATTGCTCCCTCCTCCCATTGCCCTCCCTTCCATCATCCCCCCCACCCTGCTTATCCCCTTATCCCCCACTTTCCTGTATTGTGAGATAGGTTTTCATACCAAAATGAGTGTGCAATTTATTCCTTCCTTTAGTGGAATGTGATGAGAGTAAACTTCATGTTTTTCTCTCACCTCCCCTCTTTTTCCCTCCACTAAAAAGTCTTTTGCTTGTCTCTTTTATGAGAGATAATTTGCCCCATTCCATTTCTCCCTTTCTCCTCCCTATATATTTCTCTCTCACTGCTTAATTTCATTTTTTTTAAGATATGATCGAATCCTATTCAATTCAACCTGTGCTCTCTGTCTCTGTGTGTGTGTGTGTGTGCATGTGTGTGTGTGTAATCCCACCAACTACCCAGATACTGAAAAGTTTCAAGAGTTACAAATGTTGTCTTTCCATGTAGGAATGTAAACAGTTCAACTTTAGCAAGTCCCTTATGACTTCTCTTTGCTGTTTACCTTTTCATGCTTCTCTTGATTCTTGTGTTTGAAAGTCAAATTTTCTTTTCAGCTCTGGTCTTTTCATCAAGAATGCTTGACAGTCCTCGATTTCATTGAAAGACCATTTTTCCCCCTGAAGTATTACACTCAGTTTTGCTGGGTGGGTGATTCTTGGTTTTAGTCCTAGTTCCTTTGACTTCTGGAATATCCTATTCCACGCCCTTCAATCCCTTAATGTAGAAACTGCTAGATCTTGTGTTATCCTGATTGTATTTCCACAGTACTTGAATTGTTTATTTCTAGCTGCTTGGAATATTTTCTCCTTGACCAGGGAACTCTGGAATTTGTCCACAATGTTCCTAGGAGTTTCTCTTTTTGGATCTCTTTCAGGTAGTGATCAGTGGATTCCTTGAATACTTATTTTGCCCTCTGGTTCTAGAATCTCAGGGCAGTTTTCCTTGATAATTTCATGAAAGATGATGTCTAGGCTCTATTTTTGATCATGGCTTTCAGGTAGGCCCATAATTTTTAAATTGTCTCCCCTGGATCTATTTTCCAGGTCAGTTGTTTTAGCAATGAGATATTTCACATTATCTTCCATTTTTTCATTCTTTTGGTTTTGTTTTGTGATTTCTTGCTTTCTCATAAAGTCATTAGCCTCCATCTGTTCCATTCTAGTTTTGAAAGAACTATTTTGTTCAGTGAGCTTTTGAATCTCCTTCTCCATTTGGCTAATTCTGCTTTTTAAAACATTTTTCTCCTCATTGTCTTTTTGAACCTCTTTTGTCAATTGAGTTGGCCTATTTTTCAAGGTGTTATTTTCTTCAGCATTTTTGTGGAGTCTCCTTTAGCAAGGTGTTGACCTGCTTTTCATGCATTTCTTGCATCTCTCTCATTTCTCTTCCCAGTTTTTCCCCCACCTCTCTAACTTGATTTTCAGAATCCTTTTTGAGCTCTTCCATGGCCTGAGCCAATTGAATATTTATTCTGGATGTTTGGGATATAGAAGCCTTGACTTCTACGTCTTTCCTTGATGGTAAGCCTTGTTCTTCCTCATCAGAAAGGAAGGTAGGAGATATCTGTTCACCAAGAAAGTAACCTTCTATGGTCTTATATTTCTTCCCTTTTCTGGGAATTTTCCCAGCCAGTGATGACTTCTGAGCGTCCTCTCCACACCCACCTCACCTCCAGATCCGCCCAGCCAGTGTTTAGGGGCTGAGATTCAAATGCTGCTTCCCAGCCTCAGGGCTTTTGGCGAGGGCTCAGGGCTGCTATTCAGTGTGAGATTAAGTTCAGGTGCTCAGGTGGGGACAGGGCCGCCACATGGCACTCAGTTCCCTCAGGGGGTTTATGCAGAGACCTTCAACAATGGATCCAGGCTCCTGCCTGCTTTGGGAGCCCCCTTCCACTGCTGCCTCCCAAGAGTGCCTGAGTTACGGAGACACCCTGCTGCCCTCTCAGGGAGCCAAAAAGACTCTCTCACTGACCTTTAGCACCCATGGGTGGAGGGACCTGCACAGCTGCTGGAGATTCCGTCCCTGAAGCCTGCTCCAATCTGCTCTTTTTGGTGCCGCGGGGCCAAGGCAGGGCTGGACTCTGCTCCAGGTCCAGTGTGCAATGGATCTTTGGTGTTGGTTTTTCAGGTCCCTCTGCAACAGAAATCTCCTCCACTCCATTGTTCTGTGGCTTCTGCTGCTCCCAAATTTGTTGGGAGTTCTTCTTTACAGGTATTTTGTGGGCTGTGGGTTTGGAGCTAGCATATGTGTACCTTTATACTCCACCATCTTGGCTCCTCCTCCGAACCTGAATAAAATTGTATGCCATCTCAGGGAGGGAGGGGGAGAAAGGGGAAAAAAAATCTAAGTTATATATGATTGTAGAACACTGAAAACAAATAAAATAGTAATAATAAAAAATAAAAGAAATTTCTTCTTACATGAAAGAAAAACACACTTTGTCCTTGGAAGTCATAAATAGAAGAATGCTCCTGGTCTGCTCACCTTGTAGTTACTGACACAGAAAGGAGTATTTTGAGTAAACTTTGAGAGCAGGACAAAGCAAAAAGTTATGCCAGAGCACACAAAGCATCATGGTAGGTTAAGCTCAGAGTGGGCCAAAATGTCTCTCCTGATTGGCTAGTCCAGGTTTTAGGCCTTTCTCAGGTGTTGGGGGTTAAAGTTTGGGGAGGGGTCTACACAAGAAAACAATGGCCAGCAATGACACCTGGGACACAATTCCCAGATAGGTCTCCTTAAGGAACTGAGACCCTGGACAGCATCTCCTGGCCCAACTGGCCTCTCCTGCCATCTTGGCTTATACCTGCCTCTCCTTCACTGGCCAGAAGGGGGAAATGTCAAGATGCTATCAGGGGACACTGTTTTCAGGGCTAAGGCCCAGCAAGCAGGATGCACCCAGAGTGTGGCATAACCACAGTCCTTTGCATTCACCCTCTGGATGATCATAGCAGAATCCCTCAATAACTTCAAATATTTATTGTACAGCTCTGCCCAGCACCAGGTGTTCTCTGAGCTCAGACAAGCACCCGTTGTGTCCATGTTCTGCTCATGAAGCCCTGCTGTGAATCACACCTGGCATGTGGCTGTTGTTACCCCTTATTGTCAAGGCTGCAGCTCACTCTGTAGCCATTGGTACCAGTATTGAAATGTCCCCACACTGCCTCACTCTCAAACCCCAGGGTTAGACCCCAGCATCTGTGTCCCTGCTTCCAAGTCATTTTCCTCACTTTGAAATTAACCTTCTGTTTGATTTCTGACTCACTTGTCTCCAGCTCAGATCTCCCTGTCTCTGCCCTACTTGTAGGCCACCTCTCCCCTGCCTCTAGCCCTCCTCTAGCCTGCTCTTTCAGGTCCAGCCACACATGGGTAAGAGGACAGTTCCATCCATTAGACACTTCCATATATTCAATATATCTTTGGTTCTTGACATGCGGCCTTGTGCCAAGGCCTGGCTGTGCCCCCTGCTTCATGTCTGAGTGGGCAGAAGTGTTCAGCCCTGGGCTCACCGTGGGCTATGACCTCCACTCTCACCTCCCAGGCTAGCACCCTTCTGGCATCTTTGAGCATCAGAACCTATCAAATTCAGGGATTTCATGGCAATCTTGGGGACCTCAAAGCCCCGGGAGGAGGGAAGCAAGGAAGGGAGGGAGGAAATTAGCATTTATATAGAACCTCCACTCTGCTGAGAACTTTTCACATGTATCTCATTTGACCTTCACAACAACCCTGGGACATAGGTGCTTGAGTTTACAGTTGAGGAAACTGAGGCAAACAAAGATTAAATTCATTGTCCAGGCTGCCTTTGAACTCAGGTCTTCCTGACTTCACCCCTGGGTCACATTTGAGGTGCCACAACACCAGGCCAGTTGATACCAGTCCCTGAGACTTCTCAGAGGGTTACTCTACTCTGGCTGCAAACCTTGATGGCTTGTATGAGTGCCATCTCTGGTCCTCCTAGCTTTACTTGAAGGCTTCTAGTTGACTCTTTCTGCAATTTTGAGGGCATCCCCAGTTTTTTCCACTGGTTTAACCTTCAGGGCTTGGCTGGAGTTGGGAGGTGGGATCTGAGCAGTTTGTCTCTGACCAGGCAGGAAATCTCACAAAGATTTTTGAGTGTGGCCATGCAAAGTCAGCTGAGTGTGAGGAGTTTTAACAGGGTAGCTCTTTGGAGAAAGACTGGGGCCAATCAGGTGACTAGTGCAGCAGCCTGGGGTGCTGAGAGCCAACAAGTCTGGCTAAATCCCTGTGAGCAGAGAGAAGGGCAGTGTATGGGAGAGGTAAGGAAGAGGAAGGGGGAGGCAATGAGGAAGGGAGGAAGGAGCTCAGGATGATGAGGCAGGGATTGGAAATCAGCCTGATGAGAAGAATGGGAGAAAAGGAAATCCAGAGTTCCTCCAACTGGCACCCACAATTGTCTGCATTCAGCCGCTCATCATGCCAGTCTTCTCTCTGGTCAAGCAGGAGCATCCAGATGGCCTCACATCGCCGTGGGGGGAGGGCCAGGGACAAAGGAGCTCAGCAGGGCTGCACATCCTGAGGACAGCACCCCAGGGACCACCGGCACTGAGGGGAGGGGGCAGCCGGCTGCGGACTGCTGGGGTCCCGCTTGGACAAATTCCCTCCCCCTCCCTGGGCCACAGTTTCCTCCCCCGTAGAATCCAGGGGCCGAGGGCTAGGATGTGGGGTGGGGGCTTCCACGTTCCTCTCCCACCTGCGGGCAGGTGGACTCCTCTCGAGGGTCTCCTGGCCCTGCCGTCCCTGGTGCTGGGACCACGAGTTACCTCCGATGGGGAAGTAGGTGATGATGTAAGGAGGCACTAGGAGAGACGGACAGACAGAGGTCAGGGGGCTCTGCTCTCCCTGAAGCCCCTCCACTACCCCTCCTCAATGGCCCTCCCGGGGGAGGTCCAGGGTCTTACTCTCTGGAGATAGCGGCACACAGGTAGGAGAGCAGGAAGGTAGCTGGATCCCAGGGCCGCCCGAACTTTATATGCTTGGACCCCCACCTCAACCCCACCCCTGACTCCATCTACCCTCCTTTCTCCTCTACCATCCCCCTTGCCTTGGAATGTGCAGAGTCACTGAGGCACCTGTGGGTACCAGAGGGAACAAGGTTAGAGGCAGGGGCAGGGCAGAAGGTTTCAGGGAGGAGCTGAGGAGTGGCACAGGGAACAAAAGAGTGACGAATAAATTGGCACTAATTAACCAAGGGAAAACCCTGGCGTTAAGGAGGAGGGATAAGGTGGGCCTTGAGGAGGGAGGAGATTCCAGGCATGGGACACAGCCAGAGCAAATGTCCAGAGATGAGAGTTGGGGGTCTGCACAGGACCATTCCCACAGATGATCTTGTTCTAGGACTGAGTTTCCAGATCTGTAAAAGGAGGGACTTAGATTAGATGACCTCTGAACTCCATTCCAGTTTTATTTTTATGTCCTTGAAGTAAGCATTTCCAACAAATGCTCATCCAGCTTTTATATGAAGTCCACTAGTGATGGGGGGCTCATTACTACAGACTCCTGGAGTGGCAGTGGAGGCTCCAAGTGGACAATCTGCTTCAAACCACCAAAGGAAAGCAATCTGCCACCTCCCTGGATGGCTAAGTGATACCATTGCTTCACCAGTAGCAAGGAAAATGACAAGATCCCACATGCCTGCAGGAAAGCAGGGCTATTATCTGAGGTTCTGCCCAAGAGCACCAAAATATAGAGGGAAATGACAGCATTTGATGCACAGAACCTACTGCAGTGAGCACCAAGTGAGCAGAGCTGCACCCTGAGGTGATCCTTCTGTGGCTCATCCCATCTTGCTTTTCAAAATTTTGAGAGTTCCTAAGTAACTCCCTCCTTATCCTTGAGAAGGCAAGCAATTGGATGTAGATTATACATGGGCTACTATACAAAGCATACTTCCATGTTATATATACTGTGAAAGAAAAGACCAGACAAAAACAAAGTAAAATAAAGGAAAGGAAAAGTTTACTTCAATCTGAATTCAGAATCTATCAGCACTTTCTCTGGACATAGAGGGCAGTTTTCATCCTGAGTCCTGCAGAATTGTCTTGGATCATTGACTTCCTGACAATAGAAGAGTCTTTCACAGATGATCATGATAACAACAATGCTGTTACTGTATAGAGCGTTCTCCTGATTCTGCTCATTTCACTTTGTATCAGTTCATGTTAAGTGTTTCCAGATTTTTCTGAAAACATCCTGTTTGTCATTTCTTATAGCACAATGGTATTCCATTACAATCATATACTCTTTGGATAGTTTAGTGAACCAGTTTCAGACACTTCCTGGGACCCAGGCAAGTCATTTCACTCTGTTTAACTCAGTTTCCTCATCTGTCAAATGAGCTGGAGGAGAAAATGGCAAAGCACTCCAGTATCTGCCAAGAAAACTCCAAATGGACACACCAAAAAATGCAGATGATTTACATGGGTTTATTGTGTAACCTACAACTTTGCCAAAGTTGTTTATTATTTCAAATAGTTTTGTACTTGATTTTCTAGGATTGTCTAAGTATATCATCATATCATCTGCAAAGAGTGATAACTTAGTTTCTTCTTTGCCTGTTCTAATTCCTTCAATTTCTTTTTCTTCTCTTATTGCTAAAGCTAACATATCTAGTGCCATATTGAATAATATGTTGATAATGGGCATCCTTGTCTTACCCCTGGTCTTATTGGAAATGTACCTGTCTTATCCCCATTGCATATGTCCAGCCTATCTGCTGTGGGCTGCTGGGTCCTTCTTACCTAACTCAGGTCTTCGGTGATCAGCCAGATAAATGTATGAGAGAAGAGACCTCCAGAGTCAAACAAGTGTAGGCTTTATTCCAGATACCAGCTACATGTCAATATGCAGGGCTAGTGCTCCCCGTGGAAGCCCCCTTCTCCCTCCCGAGAAGCAAGGAAAAAAGAGAGACCCTCTGGCTTTCCTGTCCCCATTTAAGCTCTCCCCCTGCTAGTTCGCTCATGGACATTATGCATGCTCTCAGCCCCTAGCCAATTAACAACAGGTGTGCTCAGACCACGGACCAATCTCAAGGGTGGGATGCTCTCCCCAGCAAGTTTCCACTGAGAAGAGGTGGAAAAACAAGATAGCTTGTGTCTCACTCCTCAATTCCCAGCTGTTCGCTGGGGGGCCTTGTGAGAGCTCTGCGGTTTAGAAGCCCTCACCTTTACCTGACCCAAGACTGTTCACGTGAAAACCGAGCTTACACCCCAACAGCATGTACTATTTGCTGCTGGTTTTAGGTAAATACTGCTTATTATTTTATGGAAGGTTCCATTTTTTCCTATGCTCTCCAGTGTTTTCAATAAGAATGGGTGTTGTATTTTGTCAAAAGCCTTTTCTGCATCTATTGCAATAATTATATGGTTTCTATTAGTTTTTTTGATGTGATGAATAATGCTCATGTTTTTCCTAATATTGAACCATCCCTGCATTCCTGGTATAATATCCTACCTGATCACAATGTATTATTCTCGCGATTAGTTGCTGTATTATTTTTGCGAACATTCAAAATTTTCACATCTATATTCATTAGAGAAATTGGTGTATAATTTTCTTTCTCTGTTTTGGCTCTTCCTGGTTTAGGTAGCAGAACCATATTTGTATCATAAAAAGCATCTGGTAGGCCTCCTTCTTTGTCAATTTTCTCCATGTCTAACCAAGCTCCAAGAGCTCCCCAGAACCTGACTCAGCTGCTGTCCTGGCTGTTGGAAGAAGTTGTTCTCATTGGCACATTCTACCAGGGGAGGTCTTCACATGCCTGGGGGAGACACTGAAACCCCTTGGTTACCCTCAAATCTCTGTTAGCCTGTCTACTTTTACCCGGGTGTGGCCAATGTGCATGCTCCAGCTTCTTGAAGTCACAGGTGAAAGTTGAGTGGATCAGCTGGACACCAAAGGTGGAAAGCAGTGATACTAGTATTCCCTGAACACACTCTACATCCAGACAGACTCAGGGAACAACTGTTGGTGACTCCACCAACTCTGCCAGAAAAGTTTAGAATTATTGTTGTTCAGTTGCTTCAGTGATGTCTGACTCTTCTTAAGTCCATTTGGGTTTTTTTGGACAGATACTAGAGCAGTTTGCCATTTCCTTCTCCAGCTCATTTTACTGATGAGGAAACTGAGGCAAACAGGGTGAAGGGACCTACTCAGAGTCACAGAGCCAGGAAGGGACTGAGGCTGGATCACTAAACTGTCCATCCATTATATGACTGTGATGGAATACTATTGTGCTTTAAGAAAGGAAAAGCAGAATACTCTCAGAAAAATGTGGAAAGTCTTACATGAACTAATACAAAGTGAAATGAACAAAATCAAGAGAACACTGTATACAGTAACAGCATATGATCATCAGCTGGGAACAACAGTCATTCTGAGCAAGGTAATGGTCCAAGACAATTCTGAAGGACTTCCAACTGGAGCAATGCCCTCCATCTCCAGAGAAAGTGCTGAGAGAGTCTGAATGCAGACTGAAGCAAACTTTTTCTTAGCCTTCTTTATTTTTCTTGTGTTTTTCTCTTTCACTACATGACTAACATGGAAATATGCTTTGCATGAGTGCACATGTATAAATTATATCCAATTGTTTGCCTTCTCAACAAGAGGGAGAGGGGAAGGAGGGAGAAACTTTGGAACTTAAAAAAAATAAAAGTGTTGTTAAAAATTGTTTGTACATGTAAGTGGGGGAAAATATTAAATTTAAAAAACAAAGCATGCATATGCATTGTCCTCAAGCTCCCAATGCTGGACACATGCCCCACAAAGTCGAAAGGCAAAAAGAAAAATTCCACCTGGACCCAAATAATTCAAACTGCACTTTTGACCTTGAGTGTTTGTATGAAAGCAGGAGACTTGTTCTTGAAGTAAATAAATTCTGGGTGGGGGAAGAAGTCAGTGTGATTTTAATACTTTAGAGGCAGCCCATCTGCTCAGACCCAGGACTCCTGGGCCCGAGGTTACATCTGAAGATGGACATTAGGGAGCCATCTGTGAAGGGATATGAAACTATGGAAGCAGAGGAACTCACCCACAGGACCAGAGGTCTGGGGAGGGAGCCTTGGATACACCTGACCTAAGGGGGAGGGAGATGGATGATCAGCCAGTAGGCAGTCAGGTAGAAGGAGAAGGGAAAGAGAGAATTTTCAAGAGAGAGTCGGGGCTGGAGGCAGGGAGTCAGCTAACAGGCTCAGAAATCTCAGAGAGATCAAAGGGAGAAGGAGTGACTGAAAGTCAGAGATGTTTGCAGTTAAGAGTCTGTAACCTTTGAAGCAGCAGTTCCACTGGAGGGGTGAATTCGGGAGCCAAATTAAGGAGGGCAGAGAAAGTCGGGCATACATGGGTATAGAGAATCCTTTCCAGTTTGGGAACGCAAATGGGGAAAGCAAGGATTGGCTGACAGCTTGCCTGGATTGGCCAAACCAAAGGATGATTGTGGAGGCTCCCAGAGCATCAGGCATGTTTGTAGACAGCAAGGGAGGGGCCAGGCTGTAGGGAATGATTAAACCAAGAGATTAAATGATCAAAGGCCCCAATGAATGGGGGTAGGAGACTGAGATTCAGGGCATAGGAATCAGTGAGGAGAAAGGTATCTCTTCCTCAGAGAGTAAAGAAGGAAAGAATGGGGAAAGAAGCAGAGAATCTAGAGGTGCAGTACACACACACACACATACACACACACATACACACACATAGATATGTATATACAGACGAACATACACATACATACACTCACATGTACAAGCATACATGGACAGGCACACACATGACCACACACATACACATACTCACGTGGACACATGTATGCAGCTTCAGTGTTCTCATTAAAGTGGGAGCTGGAGTTGGGATCAGGTTCTAGGCTCTAAGGTGCCCTCTCTCTACAGCATTATTAAAAGCAACCTACAAGAATCCCTGGTGGAGAACTGATGTGTCCTTTTCCAAGGCCCACCATTGGCTTTGGGATATGCAACCCAGCATTGGGATGGATGGGTTAAAGGGTGTGGAAAATTTAGTGATTTTTTCCCACTAATTCTAAATAGTTTTCCTGAGTGGTTGGACTTTCCACCAGTAAGGTTTTCAAATACCGTATACATCTTCACAGCCTGACCAGTAACACCCATGCATGTGTATGTGACAGAGATGTGGCACCTTTTTTTCAGCCAGGACAATTTGATTAGGGGTGGGAGGTCACTGTTGGGGGTGCTGAAGTTGGAGGGATAGCATGGTGGGGTGGGCCACAGAAGACATCACCTCAGGGTGCAGCTCTGCTAACTACGTGCTCAGCTCAGTTATTTCTGTACATCAAATGCTGCCAGTACCCTCTACATTTTGGTGTTCTTGGCCAGAAGCCCAGCTGCCCTATCCTAGTTTTGTGCAGCCAGGTGGGATCCTGTCATTAACCTTGCAGCTGTAGAAGCACAAAGAAGGCTGCAGATTGCTTTCCTTTTGCGGTTTGAAGCATATTGTCCACTTGGGGCGAGGGTCCTCATCTGCTGCTGAGATGGCTGGAAAAATGAGCCAGCCCTCCATCACTGGTGGTCCCCATCTAGAGGCTGGAGGAGCATTTGCAGGAAATGCTCCTTCCTTGGATCGTAAAACTAGAGCTGGTCATCTAATCTAACTCCCTCCTTTTACAGGCGTGGAAACCCAGGCCCAGAATAAGATCACCCAGGGTCAAATATGTGGCAGAGCTGGCATTCCAAGGCGGGTCCTCTGACTCTTAAATCTCTGACTTTCTGCCTTTCTCCCCGGGACCCTTCACGATCTGGCCTTCCTCCCCTCCACGGTCCTGCGCCACCGGCCTTAGGAGACCCCCGCCTCCCCTCTCTGGGTATTTGCTCTGGCTGTGCCCATGCCTGGAATCTTCTCCTTCCCCCTCCCCTTCGGGCCAGGGTCTTCCTCGGCTTCATTAGTGCCCATTTATAAGTGCGGGCTACGTTCTTACGCGGTCCTCGGCCTTCCTCTCCCCTGCCCCGCTGAGCAGCCCCTCTAAGCCCCTCCCCTGCACCCCCACTCCTGACCCTGCACCCCAGTGGCCTGTGGCAATGACTCAGCACATTCCAGGGCCCGAGCGGAGCCGGGGGAGCAAGGGGGGGTCCGGGGCGGGGCCGGGGCGGGGTCCGGGCTTAATAAACCTGGGCTGCCGTTAGGACCCAGCTTCCTGCTCCGCTGGATCCCGTGCGCCAGTGCCTCCAGAGAGTAAGGCTCGGGCCGCCCCAGGGAGGGCTACAGGTGCGGGGTGCGGGGAGGGTCATTGGGCAGGGCTGGGGGGAAGGGGCTGCGGGGAGGGCAGAGCCCCTGACCTCCCTGTCCGTCTCTCCTAGTGCCTCCTTACACCATCCTCTACTTCCCTGTCCGAGGTAACTCTTGATCCCAGCACCGGGGGCCCCTCGAGAGGAGTCCACCTGCCCGCGGGGACGTGGGAGAGGAAAGTGGAAGCCCCCCTCCCCACATCCTAGCCCTCGGCCCCTGGATTCTACAGAGGGGGAAACTGAGGCCCAGGGAGGGGGAGAGATTGGCTCCAGCGTTACGCCACAAGTCCGGAGCCGGCTGTCCCCTCCCTGGCTGAGCTCCTTTGTCCCCACCCTTCTCCCCAGGACGATGCGCGGCCACCCGGATGCTCCTGGCTGACCAGGGCCTGGACTGGAAGGAGGACGTAGTGACTATAGACGCGTGGATGAAGGGGGACCTCAAGGCCAACTGTGTGAGTGGTCGGGGCAGGGGAGTGTGGACGGGAGTCTGGGAGGTGGGAGGGGACGGACAGAGGGGACAGCCCACCCAAATGAAGCCTTTTGAGACCCTGCTGAAGCAGAACCCGTGAGATCGGGCCTGTATTGTGGGGGACGAGGTGAGGCTCTGGGAGAGACCTCTGGGACTGACGGAGGGGTGGGGGAGCGGAGGGCGGTGGGAAAGGGGGTGAATGGGGAATCTGGGAGGGGCATTTTGTTCAGCCTCTTGCCCTGCACTCTGCCCTGTAGCTCTATGGCCAGCTCCCCAAGTTCACAGATGGAGATTTAATCTTGTACCAAAGCAATGCCATCCTGAGACACCTGGGGCGCAAACATGGTATGACCACTGCCTCCAGGGGGTGGGAGTGGGGGAGAGGGGTCACGTGGGAGCCATCTATGCACAGCCCTCTTCCTTCCCTCTGTCCAGCAGTTCCTGGGCCCAGAGTTGGTTCATCTCTCCTTCCCTCCTCTCTGTCCATCCATCTCTGTGTCCATATTCCTCCATCCCTCCTTCCATCCATCCATCTGGCAGTTACTGGGCCCAGTTACATCTGTGGGCCCAGGCCTGCTTCAGAGAGGGCTGGATACAGTGAAGGTCCCTGCCCAGAGCAAAATCACTTTCAATTCAATTCAGTCAGCAGTTATTATGCCTACTGTGTGCCAAGCACAGTAGGAGACACAGAATTAAAAAATGTCAGGGCCTGCCCTCAGGGAGCATGTGTGGGGAGGGAAGAGGGTGGGAGATAATGAGATACAATAAATACAGTGTCATTTTGCAATAACTGGTGAGCTTCAGCTTCAAGGCAGGACTTGTGCAGGAGGCCCCTGACCAAAGCCTCCTTAGTTCTGCCTCTTGGAAGGCTTTTCTTCCTTCCAGAACCTGACCAGCCCAGTAGAGGAGTCACAGCCTGCTCAGTATCCAGAGGGTTAGAATCGAGCGCATTTAGGGTTAGGGTTAGGGTACTGACCTAGGTATACCAGGAGTGTAGAGTACTGGGGGGAAGGGTCAGTTCCCAGTGCAGGGAAGGCTTCCCTCAACTAGAGTGGGGAAGGGGAGCTGAGAAGAGCCTTTGGAGGGGCCATGGGAAGGAAGGTGATTGGATCCTCTCCCTCCTCTCCCCTCCTGCTCAGGGCTCTATGGGAAGGATGATCGAGAAGCTGTTCTCTTGGATATGGCCAATGATGGGGTGGAGGACCTCAGGACCAAGTACCTCAATCTCATCTATAAGAATTACGTGAGTGACAAGAGGGCTGGGCAGATTCCAGTAGCTAGGTTCAAGCCTATGCTGGCAGTGACCCTGGGTGCTGCCTTAGGCCACTCCAAGCCCCTCAGTGGGTGTGGGGAGCCTTTTCCTGCCCATTCCTCAGGTTACCCTACCTGGTATTTATTACCCCCATTCAAGAGTTATCTCCAGGTGATCCTCACAAGAGCCCTGGGAGGTAGGTGCCCATGTGATTCCCATTCTACAGTAGAGAAACTTAGGCTGGGACAGGTTGTGAGGCAGCAGTCAGACTCGGGTCTTCTCCATCATTCCTTCCAATGACCTGTGTAAGAGGTGCTTGTCTGCATGGACAGGGAAGGCCCTGGCCAACCAGGTGTGAGGAAGGGCCTCTTGAGGGAGGGGAGACCTGAAAGGACACTGGGAAGGCCAAAGTCAGGGTATGTCCTGGGACTCCCCCTTCTTCCCCTTCTTCTTTGCTTCCTGACTGAGTTGGGAGGCTCATCCTTTGCAGGAGAACGGTAAGGACCAGTATGTGAAGGACTTGCCCACCCAATTGAAGCCTTTTGAGACCCTGCTGAAGCAGAACCCAGAAGGTGGGGCCTTTATTGTGGGGAACAAGGTGAGGCTCTGGGGGACCAGGTGGGGTTCTGGGAGGGACCTTTGGGAGCATGTTGTCAGACCTGGGAGAGCCTGAAGCCCAGGCTCCTGCTTGCAGCACAGGGCTGCCTTTCCTCCCAGCTCCCCTTCGTTGACCTGGTCCCTGATCCCCTGTGCCCTGCAGATCTCTTTTGTGGATTACAACCTGCTGGACCTGCTGTTGATCCACCAGATCCTGGCCCCTGGCTGCCTGGACTCCTTTCCCTTACTGTCTGCCTATGTAGCAAGGCTCTCCTCCAGGCCCAAGCTCCAGGCCTTCCTAGCTTCACCCCAGCATACTGGTCTCCCCATCAATGGCAATGGTAAACAGTGAGGCCTCAGGCCTAACCCTTGTTTTGCAATAAAGGCTTTCAAACAAACACCTCATGGTATCGTGATTGAACTGGGAGGGGGAGGGGCAAGGGCTCTGGAGGGGCCTGTGTGTCCTGAGAGTGAACCCTCAAACCATCTACCACCCAGGGGAAGATGGGAGAATGTGGTGAGGAGTGCTGTGGTCAGCCCCTTCCAGCTCCTTTGACATTGGCCTTCCTGACTTTGTTCCTTCCTGGTCAGAGCTAGAACTGGGTAGGGGTGGGGTGGCTGAGTAGGGCTTTGTTGCAGATGCCAATGTGCTGGTGGAGGGGGAGGGCTTTCCCTGGTCCTCCTCATGTCTTCATTCCCCTGCAGCCTGCATCTCCTGGGGTGGGAAGGGAAAGGCATAGCTAGGAGACAGGGAGGCAAAGCAGAATTCTCTGAAGGTGATGGAAGGAGAAAGTTGGGCCATCCATCATCCCCTCTCCTGCTATAGATCCAGGTTGACCTGGCTGCCAGGACCCACCCATGGTCCTCCCCTCCTTCAACTAAGGTCACAGGCCCTTAGATTTCCAGTTTGGGCCCTGCCCCTCACCCTGCCTCTGCAACACCTTCCCCAATTCTAAACTAAAAATGCTTTATCTCTCCCCCACTTTTCAGTTAGTTGCCAGATCTTTTCTCTCTATAATCTCTTACATAAATCACTCTCAGATCTCTTCATGCCAGCCTCTCCAACCTCTCATCTCCCGCACTGGCTACTTACTGGACAAATTAGACTGATTCTTTTCTTTCCCTCTCTCTGCACCGCCCCCCCCCCCCCACTTCCCCCTCTCCTCCACCATCCTCCTCTGGGCTTCCTGTCTCTATTGAGGCCCCACCCCCACCCCATCCTCCCAGGGACATGGACTCTGGCTTCCCTTGCCTATAATTCTGTCCCCCTCTTTCCCCCGTTATCTCCCCCTGGATTTCACTGGCTTCAGTCAAGTCCCAGTTAGAGCCCTACTTTCTGAGTGGGCCTTTTCCAGCCCCCCTTGATGCTAGTGCTCCCTGATGAGACTGTCTCCAAAGCCTCCCTACCATCCTGTGCTGGGCAAGAGTTGTCTCCTCTCCCCTTCCTGTCATTTGTACCATCTTTGGCATCCCCAAGGACTCAGCGCAGGGCCTGGCACATAGTAAGGGATTAATAAATGCATGTTGACTGACGGACTGTAGCAGTGCAACATGCTGTTATGAGCCATTTCAGTTGGTGTATGGGGACATGATTGTTGGATGGAGAATGGGGGCACACAGACAGTTGATGAACGACAGCTGTGAATGCCAGGTTGGGAATCTGGGCTTGATCCAGGGCCTCAGAGAGATGAGGAGTCACTGCAAATGCTAGAGCAGGCTCAGGTATAATCCAAGAGGAGTAAGGAAAGCTGGGAGGTTTGAGGGAGTGGGGTTGGGATTCTCACAAGATGTGGCCTTTGGATGCATTTCCTGGGCCCCTCCTGGGGATGCCAGGTGCTTACTCCAATGGCTGGGCTCCATGCCAGGCCCTGGGCATGAGGATAATGCTCTGAGGCCGACAGCTGCTGCCTCTGTGGACTCAAAGAGGCTTCCCACCACACTTCTCTTTGGCCCTGCCCAAAATAGGGCTCTCCACTCAGCTGGCCTCTCCCCTCTACACCCCCTTCTAGCTGAAGTCTCTCCTCTGCTTGCCCTAACTCACTAATGCTCCAGGAGAAGGTCATCTTAAGGGTGGGATTCTCTCATGGCTGCCTCTGTATCTCCAGTGTCCAGCACGCAGTAAGTAGTTAATAAATGCTAGATGCGTTAAATATCCTGCTTTGTACAATGACTACAAAAGACTGCTAACTTCTCATCCAGCTCTGATGTTCTAAGCCCTAAGGTCTTTCCCACTTATGAAAGTCTAAGTTCCGTGTCCTTTTTTTTAAATTGTATTTATTTATTAATTTTTAGATTCTGACATTCATTTCCACAAAATTTTGAGTTCCAGTATTTCTCCCCATCTCTCCCCTCCCCCACCCCATAATACCTTGCATTCTGATTACCCTTTCCCTGATTACCCTCCCTTCAATCACACCCCACCCTTCCCTTATCCCCCTCTTACCTCTTTTCTTGTAGGGCAAGATAAATTTCTATACCCCATTACCTGTGTTTCTTATTTCCCAGTTGTGTGCAATAATAATCTCAACATTCGTTTCTAATATTTTGAATTCCAACTTCTCTCCCTCCTTCCCTCCCTACCCATCCTCACTGAGAAGGCAAGTAATTCAATACTGGCTATATATGTGTCGTTTTGCAAAAGTCTTCCGTAATAATCATGTTGCATAAGACTAACTATACTGCCCTCTATCCTACCCTGTCCCCCCGCTTTTTTTATTCTCTCATTTGACCTTGTCCCTTCTCAAAAATGTTAACTTCTAGTTACTTCCTTCTCCCATTTGCCCTCCCTTCTATCATCCCCCTCACCCCACTTGTCTCCTCCTCCCCTTCTTTCCTGTAGTGTAAGACAGATTTTCATACCAAACTTAGGGAGCATGTTATTCCCTCCTTAAGCCATATGTGAAGAAGGTAAGCTTCACTTTTCCCCTCTCACTTTCTCCCTTTTCTCCTGCATTGAACAGCACTTTTCTTATCTCTTTTATGAGTTGTAGCCTGCCTCATTCCCTTTCTCCCTTTCTCCTCCCAGTATTTTCCTCCCTCACCCCTTAATTTTTATTTTATTTTTTTATGGATATCATCTCTTCTAATTCAGCTCAAACTGTACTCTCTGTGTATATGTGAGCGTGTGTGTATGTGTGTATGTGTGTGTGTATAATCCCTCTACCTACCCAAATACTGAGAAAAGTCTCAAGAGTTACAAATATTATCTTTCCACGTAGGAATGTAAACAGTTCAGCTTTCGAATGTCTTTTATGATTTCTCTTTCTTTCATGCTTCTCTTGATTCTTGTGTTTCAAAGTCAAATTTTGTATTCAGTTCTGGTCTTTCCATTAAGAATGCTTGAAAGTCCTCTATATCATTGAACAACCATTTTTTTCCCTGAAGAATTATACTCAATTTTGCTCAGTAGGTGATTCTTGGTTTTTATCCCAGTTCCTTTGACTTCTAGAATATCATATTCCAAATCCTTCAATCCCTTAATGTAGAAGCTGCCAGATCCTGTGTTATCCTGACTGTAGTTCCACAATACTTAAACTGTTTCTTTCTAGCTACTTGCAATATTTTCTCCTTGACTTGGGAACTCTGAAATTTGGCTACAATATTCCAAGGAGTTTCTGTGTTTGGTTCTCTTTCAGGAGGTGATTGGTGGATTCTTTCAAAATTTATTTTGCCCTCTGGTTCTAGAATATCAGGGCAGTTTTCCTTGATAATTTCATGGAAGATAACATCTAGGCTCTTTTTTTGATCATGACTTTCAGGTAGTCCCATAATTTTTTTTTTTATTTTGTAATGTTTAACAATCACTGCCATACAATTGTGATTTTATCCCCCCCACCTACCCCTCACTCCCCCCCTCCCTCCCCACGACTGCATACAATTCTGTATAGATTCTACATATACTTTCCTATTGAGTATATTTTCACTATAGTCATGCTATGTAGTCAGACTAAGATAAATGAAAGAAATCGTATAACAAATCAGAACATGATACACAAACACATACACATACACAAACATGATCTGCTACAATATGTGAGTGACTTCCATATTTCTCTCTCTGAGTGTGGCAGGCATTTTGCCTTGAGATCCTCCATTGGGATTTTTTTTTTTTTTTGGTAAGAAGTTCTTGTGTTATTACAAAAATCTAGTTCTACCAGAAAAAACTCTCACACACTGTGGTCGTTGCTGTGCATAAAGTTCTCCTTGTTCTGCTCCTTTCACTCAGCATCAGGTCATATAAGTCCTTCCAGGCCTCTCTGAAGTCTTCTTGTTCATCATTTCTTATGGCACAATAGTACTCCATTACATTCATATACCATAATTTATTCAGCCATTCCCCAATTGATGGACATCCCCTTGACTTCCAGTTTTTGGCAACTACATAGAGTGCTGCTATAAATATTTTTGTACATGTGGGACCCTTTCCCATTTTTATGATCTCTTGGGGATATAGTCCTAGTAGTGATATTGCTGGGTCAAAGGGTATGCACATTTTTGTAGCCCTTTGGGCATAGTTCCAAATTGCTCTCCAGAATGGTTGGATGCGCTCGCAGCTCCACCAACAATGAATTAGTGTTCCAACTTTCCCACATCCTCTCCAGCATTTATCATTTTCTTGTTCTGTCATGTTTGCCAATCTTATAGGTGTGATGTAGTCCCATAATTTTTAAACTGTCTCTCTTGGATCTATTTTCCAGGTCAGTTGTTTTTCCAGTGAGATATTTCACATTATCTTCTATTTTTTTCAAACTTTTGGTTTTGTTTTCTAACTTCTTGGTTTATCTCCTAGTCATTAGCTTCCCTGAACTCAATTCTCTCTTTTAAATAACTGTTTTGTTCAGTGAGCTTTTGAACCTTGTTTTCCATTTGGCTAATTCTGCTTTTTAAAGCTTCCTTCTCCTCACTAGCTTTTTGGACCTTTTCTTCCAGTTGAGTAAGCCTCTTTTTAAAGGTGTTATTTTCCTCAGCATTTTTTTTTTTGTTCTTTAGCAGACTGCTGACATGCTTTTCAAACTCTGTTATGGCCTGAACCCATTCATATTCATTTTGGAGGTACTGGAGGCAGAAGCCTTGACTTCCTCTGACAGTATGCCTTGTTCTTCTCATCTGAAAGGATGGGAGACACCTGTTCACCAAGAAAGTAACCTTCTATGGTCTTATTTTTTTCCCCTTTTTGAACATTTTCCCAACCAGTTACTTGACTTCTGAATCCTTTGTCAAGAGGACAGTTCTAGTGCTCCTCCTCTCCCCAGTAACACGCTCAAGGCTATGATTCAGATCAGCTGCTCAACTCCCCATGGGGCTTTGGGTGGGGGTGGGGGTGGGGCTACCACTGAGGACTGAGGTTCAGATCAGCTGCTCAGTTCCACCAGAGGCTTTAAGCTGAGCTGCCTGGACAACGGAGCCAGGCTGCTTCAGCATAGCCACACACTGCCCACTGCTGCTGTTGCCTCAGGCCAGTGCTGGGGGAACCCTGTTCACCTCTCTCATGGCTGGGAAAGCCCTCCCACACTGACCTTTGGAGCTTTCTTTGTGGCTTGTGAGTTGAGGGATCTGGGACCCTCCCTGCTGGGAATTTTGCCCTGGAGGTCTGTTCAGGTCCTGTTCCTCCCAGTGCCACACGGCCAGGGCTGGGCTCCAGTCAGCATCCTGTGAGATAGACCTTTCCTGTTGGCCTTCCAGGTTACCTGTGGTTGGAAACCTTTTTGACTCTGTTGTTCTGTGGCTTCTGCTGCTCTAGAATTTCTTGAGAGTCATTTTTTACAGGCATTTTGTGGGCTGTGGGGGAAGCACTAGAGTATATGCATCTTTCTACTCCACTATCTTGGCTCCACTCCACCATCTTGGCTCCGCTCCCCCTAAGTTCCACGTTCTAAGGTCTCTCCCAGCTCTGACATTCCACATTCTGTTCTGAGATCCCATCTGCTCTGCTTACTGGGAGTCCAGTCCCTCTCAGGGTGGAGCTTTTGATGGCAGAGCTGTGTCTGAGCCTTCTCAAGCTCACTGCACAGGTGGCCCTGAATCCCTGCATCTCATTGCTGGGACCAGCTTCAGGAAAACTCTGAAGTTGGAGGTTTGTCCCCCATCTGAGGTCATTCCTAGCTCCCTGTGATCTGCTTCCTCCTGCCTTTCTCTTCCCCTATCATGGCCTTCTCTGTGTTCCTGCTGCAATATCAGGTGTCTGAGGCCTCTGTGAACATTATGCTGGCAAAACTATGAGCTTGCAATTGAACTAGAGCTTGTTGCATGTGCCCTTCAGGGCTCTGCTTGTAGCACTGAAACACTCAGTTTGGCCTGGCCCAGGAAATTCCCCTCAAGCAAGAGTCCTTCCCAAACAGACGCTTGCATGGCCTTAAAATCACCATGGGCCTGGTAAGGATCCACTCTGTATGTTTAGCAAACCAGTGTCAACAAGTCCATCCGGGTTGAAAAGACTGACTGGGTGTGGTCACAGTTTCCCAGAGAACAACTGAGCCCTTCAGGCTGGTCTTGAATCCCAACCCATGGGAAAAGGCAATTGTATCTCCAGAAACAGGAAGCTAGAGTCAGTGATGAACATTATACTCTCTGATCAGACTGGACTTATACCAGGAGTGTAGGGTTGGTTCAACATAAGGAAGAATATAAAAACAAATCATATTAATAATATAAGTAATAAAACTACATTTTTATGCCAATAAATTCTTTTTACAAAATCTAACACATTTCTATTAGAACTCTAGAAATCACAGGAATAAATTTCCTTAATATGGTAAATAAACACAGTACATCTAGATTAATTAATTTGCTTATTCAGGGTTGTACTAATCAAAGTACCAAAAAACATTTTGTAGACCTTGAAGCCTCATGACAAAAATCACGTAAAGTAACAAAAGGTCAAGACTCTCAAGGGCGATGATGAAAAAAGTGGGAAAACAGGGAATCTCTCATTACCAGATCTCCAACTGTAATACAAAGCAGTAATCATTAAAAATCACTCGATACTGGTTCAAAGAGAGGGAAGGGGGAGATCTATCAGTAGAACAGATTGAGTTCACACAACATACAGAAGCATAGTGACCAATAAACCTGAAAATGCCAAGAATTCATTATTTGACAAAAACTGTTGGGAAAACTAAACAGTAGTTACAAGGGAAATAGGTAATTGGAAAAATAATCTTTACTTCAAGTTTTTCTGATAAAGGACTCATATCCAAGATATATAAGGAATTGAATCAAATGTATAAGACTAAGAGCCACTCCCCAGTTGATAAATGGTAAAAGGAAATAAGTGAGTTATTTTCAGAGGAAGAAATCCAACCTATCTAACCATATGAAAAAAATAGTCCCAATCACTGACAATTAGAGAAATGCCGATTTAAAGCAACTTTGAAGTTCCATCTCACACCCATTGGATTAGCAAAGATGACAGAAACAAAAATAGCAAATGTTGGAGAGGTTCTGGGGAAACAGGCACATGAACACATTGTTGATGAAGCCCTGTACATAGGACCAGAAATTTGGAACAATGTCTCACAATTATCCTAAGCCTTGGCTCCAAAGAAATCTTTTTAGGGGTCAGGAAAAAGTTACTGGAGCTTGGGATCGACATCACTGCAGAGCCGCAAAGGTTGTGAGGAGAAATGTCTGTTACACATACCTCTTTCATCTCTTCAGAGAGGTGGTGGCCTGCAGTTGCAGAATGAGGCATACATCATCAGACATAATCAACGTGTCCATTTGTTTTGTTGAACTGTTCTTTGTTACCAAGGAAGATTTTACTGGAGTCAGGGGACTTACTTGGAAGTGACAAAGGAAAAACAGTAAAATGTTTTTTAAATGACTGTTATACATGTGGGTGCCTGGTCTCATAGGAAAGAGTGATCTCTGTCAGGTGGAGGGCCCACACTGAACATGAAAGGAGCTTATCTACAAGGAAGGAGACACAAGAAAATCTCAAAAAGGAGAAAATCTGGGAAAATTTGAGGTGCAGGGCAGAGACCACCAGCGTCTGCTCAGATCAGCCTCCAAAGGTGCAGGTCTTTTGAGAGCCTGGGAGATTTCTCCTGGCATTGAAGCTAAATGTGCAAGGGTGGACTTGGGGACTGAACATCAGATACACTATTGGTCTGAGGAATGTGACAGAATCTCCCTTCTGCAAAGCAGTCATTTGACTTTATAGCTGGTGTTTTGGGTTAGCTCAACTTCTATTTGAATTTCAGCTGGGTCATATGAAGGTGAGTATTGTCTAATTATGACCAACCTCTCCCCCTCCTCCCAAGAGAAGAAGAAATGTCTCTCCCTCCTGTAACTGGAGAAGGGGGGACCACAGGTACAGAATACTGCTGTCAGACATAGGGGATGTCAATGGGTTTTGCTCACTAATGGGGGGAAATGCCTGGAAATTGACTGTGTGTCTTTCTAAGCTTTCCTGGACCAGTGAAACAGCTCCCTGTCTCATTACTTGGGAGGGTGCGTGGGGTACTAGAGCCCTACCCAAAAATTTATAAAATAAAGAGGTGTCTTGAAGTAACAACAGAAAGGGTTTATTCAGTTGTTGTGAGAAAGGGGTACCATCTCCACCAGGAGGGACTAGTGGAAGGAGGCAGCCTACAGAGAACAAAGCACCATTATATACCCTAAGGCAGAGATTCCCACCTTCTATTATCCCTCCTTTCCACTGGCTGGGGGGCAGGTTTATAATCTGAGCACGAAAAACTAGACAAAGAACCAAGAAGTCATGCACAACCAATCCAGGCATATACCTCTTTATTTGGCAACTAGCTAACTAACTAAACTGCTGATGTGACAGAACTATAACTAAAATGAGGAGGAAAAAGGGGAAGGAGAGGGGGCTCTTGGAGCAGGGAACTAACGATTCCTTACTTGGCAAACTCGGCAACTAGGTGGTAAATTGGATAGAGCACCAGTGCAGGAGTCAGGAGGACCTGAGTTCAAATCTCACCTCAGACACTTGACACTCACTAGCTGTGTGATCTTGGGCAAGTCACTTAACTTCAATTGCTTCATCCTGGGTCATCTCCAGGCATCCTGATGAATATCTGGTCACTGGATTCAGATGGCTGTGGAGGAGAAATGAGACTGGTGACCTGCACAGCCCTCCCTCACTCAAAAAAACAAAGTCAAGTGCAAGTCATGTCATCATTTCTCTGATGGATGGTCTTCTTCTGCAATGAAGGATGAACACAGGTAAGAGGTGCTCCTCTGCATGGGCAGGGAAGGCCCTGGCCACCTAGGTGTGAGAACAGGCTCCCCAGGGTAAGGGAAGTCTGAAAGGAATCTGGGAAGGCCAAAGTCAGGATATGTCCCAGGGCTCCCACTTCTTCCCCTTCTCCCTTGCTTCCTTACTGAACTGGGGCGCTCTTGGCTTTGCAGGAGGAGGGTAAGGACCAGTATGTAAAGGACATGCCTACACAGCTGAAGCCTTTGAGACCCTGCTGAACCAGAAACCAAAAGGCAGGAGTTAATCGTGAGGGACAAGGTGAGGCTCTGGGGGAACAGACTATCAGCCCTGGGAGAGCCTGGAGCCCAGGCTCCTGTTCCCAGCAGCTCCCAGCTGCTCTCCCTCCAAGCTCTCCTTGGCTAACCCAGTCTCTGGTCCCCCTTGTTCTGCACATCTCTTTTGTGGATGACAACCTGCTGGACCTGCTGTTGATTCACCTGACACTGGCCCCATGTTGCCTGGAAGACTTCCCCTTACTGTCTGCCTATGTAACTAGGCTCTCCTACAGGCCCAGGTCCAGGCCTGTCTGGTCTATCCCAGGCACACTAGTCTCCCCATCAATTGCAATGGTAAACAGTGAGGGCTCAGGCCTGACCCTTGTGTTGCGATAAAGGCTTTCAAACAAACATCTCGTGGTATCCTTATTTCCATGGGAGGGGGAGGGGCAGGGACTCTGGAAGGACCTGTCTGTGCTGAGAGTGAACCCCAAGGCATCCATCTCCAAGGAGGAAATGTGAGTGATGGGGGGAGCTGGTTGTGGTCATTTCTCCACTCCTTCCTGTTAGATGTAGTCTTGGCCTTCCTGGCTTTGTCCCCTTACGGTCAGAGCTGGAACTAGGGTGAGCTGAGTGGGGCTTTGCTGCAGATGCCAATGTGCTGGGGGTGGGGGAGGGCTTTTCCCTGGTTCTCTTCATGCCTTCAGCCCCCTGCAGCCAGCATCCCCTGGGGTGGGAGGGGAAAGGCATGGCTAGGAGAGGAGGAGGAAAAGCAGAATCCATCCCTCTTCTGGCATTTCCTGGATGTCTCTTAAGAAACATTAGATCAACATGGACAGAATTGTACTGATTCCCTTCTCACCAACCCTCCCCCAACTCCCTCCTCCCTGATCCTTACTGTGGACTCCTTCTCCCTATCATGTGGGTCAGGCCCATTTCAAATCCCTGGCTCATCATCCTGAGCTCCTCCTTCCCTTCCTCATCACCGTCCCCCTCCTCTTCCTTACCTCCCCCATTCACTGTCATTATGTCTGCTCACAGGGTTCTACTTTGACTTGGTGGGCTCTCAGCATCCTGGGCTGCTGCACTAGTCACCTGATTCACCCCAGTCTTTCTCCAAACAGCTGCCCTGTTAAAGCTCCTCAGACTCAGCTAACTTTCTCACGGACCCACTCAAAAATCTTTGTGAGATTTCCTGTCTGGTCAGAGGCAAATTGCTCAGATCCCTCCTCCCGACTCCAGCCAAGTCCTGAAAGCTGCACCAGTGGAAAAAAGGGGGATGCCCTCAGAATTGCAGAATTAGTGAGGTAAAGCTAGGAGGACCAGAGATAGCACTTATATAAGCCATCAAGGTTTGCAGCCCCTGAGAAGTCTCAGGGGCTGGTGCCAACTAGCCTGGTGTTGTGGCACCTCAAATGTGACCCAGGGGTGAAGTCAGGAAGACCTGAGTTCAAAGGCAGCCTGGACAATGCTTTTAATCTTTGTTTGCCTCAGTTTCCTCAACTGTAATCTAGAACCTATGTCCCAGGGTTGCTGTGAAGATCAAATGAGATATATGTGAAAAACTATCAGCACAGTGGAGGTTTTATATAAATGCAAATTTCCTCACTCTCTTCCTTCCTCTCCTCCTCTAGTGGCTTCGAGGTGCATGACACTGCCTTGAAATGCCAAAAAATTCCCTGAATATGAGGGGCTCTGATGTTGAAAGATGCAGGAAGGGTTCAAGCTTGGTGGTGAGAGTGAGGGTCATAGCCCACAGTGGGCCCAGGGCTGAACACCCTGGCCCACTCAGGAAGCAGGGGGCTCAGCCTGGCCTTGGCACAAGACCTCATCTCAAGAACCCAAGACATATTGAATATATGGAAGTGTCTAATGGATGGAACTGTCCTCTTACCCATGTGTGACTGGACCTGAAAGAGCAGGCTGAGGGCTAGAGGCAGGGGAGAGGTGGCCTACAAGTAGGGTAGAGAGAGGGGAGATCTGAGCTGGAGACAAGTGAGTCAGGAATCAAACAGAAGGTTAATTTCAAAGTGAGGAAAATGACTTGGAAGCAGGGACGCAAGTGCTGGGGTCTGACCCTGGGGTTTGGGAGTGAGGCAGTGTGGGGACATCTCAATACTGGTACCAATGGCTACAGAGTGAGCTGCAGCCCTAACGATAGGGGGTAACATCAGCCACGTGTCAGGTGTGATTCACAGCAGGGCTTCATGAGCAGAACATGGACACAACAGGTGCTTGTCTGAGCTCAGAGAACACCTGGTACTGGGCAGAGCTGTACAATAAATCTTTGAAGTTATTGAGGGATTCTGCTATGATCATCCAGAGGGTGAATGCAAAGGACTGTGGTTATGCCACACTCTGGGTGCAGCCTGCTTGCTGGGCCTTAGCCCTGAAAACAGTGTCCCCTGATAGCATCTTGACATTTCCCCCTTCTGGCCAGTGAAGGAGAAGCAGGTATAAGCCAAGATGGCAGGAGAGGCCAGTTGGGCCAGGAGATGCTGTCCAGGGTCTCAGTTCCTTAAGGAGACCTATCTGGGAATTGTGTCCCAGGTGTCATTGCTGGCCATTGTTTTCTTGTGTAGACCCCTCCCCAAACTTTAACCCCCAACACCTGAGAAAGGCCTAAAACCTGGACTGGCCAATCAGGAGAGACATTTTGGTCCACTCTGAGCTTAACCTACCATGATGCTTTATGTGCTCTGTCATAACAGACAGACTTTGCTTTGCTCTGCTCTCTAAGTGAACTCAAAATGCCCCTTTCTGTGTCAGCAACTGCAAGGTGAAGTTGACCTGGAGTATTCATCTATTTATGACTCCCAAGGATAAGCTGTCTTATAGCAGACACTGTCTTGAATGATAGGACTTTTATATTATATTACGTCATGTTCAAGATAGAAGAAACACAGGTATCTTATATCTATAATTTCAATGTACACTTTGACATTTTCCCATCTTGTTGTATTTACAATCTATCCACTTAAGAATTTCCTTTCTCATGTTATGGTTAACACATATGGAGACTGTAATTCTGGGTGACAGAGACATCCAGAACCCGGAAGGGGGGTGGTGAGAGGGAATTGCTCTGAAATTATAAGATCCCCTTTGTCTGTCCAATCTTGGATGGACTTTTCATGCATATCTTTCTGCATGTTCCAGAACCTTTGAGAGAAATAAACATATGCAGGCAGCCTCATTTTGATTGTTAAGAACAAACTGAGTAATGGCTGACACTTGCAAGCAGAAAAGAGAGGGGCGACAAGAACGTAGAGGGAGAAAATGCCAACACACACTTGAATCAGGTCCTTGGTGGTTGGGCACATAACAAAAGGGAAGAGGCAAAAAACAACTAGGAAAATAGACTCAGCCCTTGTCTGGAACATTGGCACAGCTGTCTCCACTAGGTGTTGTCTCTGGGTCCGTAAGAGTTGAATCTTGAGGTCTCTGGAGGGTTCTACCATCCTGAAGAGTCCACACCCACAAGTTTGGAAGCTATGGGGAGTAGTCAGAAGGACCTGGTAGGGGCCCTTTGAGAAAACTCCCTGAGTCTCTGGTCATTATAACATGGGTCCTTAGCTAAGAGTCTCTAAACAATACAGAGATGATTCAGTTTCCCAGCCATGAAGGACTAGGTTCAAACAATGTTTTTTTATCATTGTCATAGTTGCCTAATTTCATTAAGCCTGGTGGAGATCAAACTACTTAGAGGGCTCCCAATGGACTAATTTTGAGAAGGGAGACTCTATGTCACCCAGGCAACTGTGAAATTAATGGAATATTAGATCTTCCTTGCCCATTTATAGATCTCTGATGGAGCCCAATTGGCTCTGGGCCAAAGGTATCCCCAAACCTTCTCAATGAAGTGCTGATTTCCAAGCTCCTCTAAGCCAATCAATTGCCCACTCTTTAATGGGAAACAGTATATATTGTTATTACTTGGAGGGAAAGGTGTGAACAGAGAGAGAAATAGGCAGAGGGAGAAACAGGAAGAGGGAGAAAGAGACAAAGGGAAGAGAGGAAGAGAAATGTCGCTGTACGCCATTATCTTGACCCAGTTCAGGAAAGGAGTGAGGCTTAGTGTTTGAGGCTGCCGCTGTTTGTCCCTTCTCTACTGCTGGTGATGGAGTCAGACCACAGAGCTAATGAACTGGGGTGGAGGGAGGGGGTTGACCTGGGGATTATCCAGGTAATCCTTGGCTCCGCAGAATCTCTTCCCCTGACCAAAGAATGAAGGAAGACCACTGAAGATGCAAGCAGCAAGCCCAGGGCTTCTCTGGACTGGGTTCTGCTATTCCCAGTGTGGCATTAATCAGAGAAGGTTGTCTGGGCCTTAGTTTCCTAAGGGCAATGGAATGTCTAGTTCAACTGAGAACTGAGGCTGATAGATGAAGAAATAACAAAGATAGTCATGGGTAGTCAGAATTTGAACACATGTCTGCTGATTCCAAAGCTCATGCTTTTTTGGAAAAGGAAATGTCATGGGAACAGAGAAAAACAGCTTTCAGTTTCTGTCACCTCAAGTAGGTGAGCTTGGGTGGGTCAGGCAAGAAAGAACAGACTCTTTCTTGGTCTGACCTCTAGTGGCTGCTTGTGCTTCAGCCACATCTAGAACTATCCTGGACAACAAGAGCAGTGAATGAGTGTCCATCACTAAGATTAGATGGAGTCCATGGGGCTCCATGAGGAGGGTCAGAGGGGACAGGGGGAGAAATCTGAAAAGGTGACCAATGTCATCATTCAGCTGAAAGTGACCAGGGAGTTCTTGATGGTCCAATCAATGACTTCTCAATCCTCATCCTTCTCCACCTCTCTGCAACCTTGGTCAAACTCACCCTTTTCTGGACATTTCCTACTCCTCCCAGAGGGCCTTTTGTGCTTAGAGTTTTAAGGAAGGTTCCACTCTCCATTGGACCTGCACCATTCAACAAGCTAATCCATCATAATTCCATTTTTGGTTCTTTCCCATATCCATATGGGAAGCTGATCCAGGAACTTTTCATGTTCTGCCAACTTTGGAGTCAGGCACTTGCTCCTTTTCTCTCCAGGAGACTTGGTTCTAGAACTCTCTGCTCTCTCTAGAAAGTTGGGGCTATAATTCTTGAGTAACAGTGTCCCAAACTGCTCCGTTTGGAACCATGTGGTTGGGACTTTATTCCTTCTTCCTCTTGGGGACCCTGTTTGCTCTCAGCTCCCTTAGCTCTGGGTCCCTTGGATTTTCTTGTAGGAGTTTTTTCTTTGTTTTGATGTAGGGAAATTTACTTTGAAGAACAAGAACTAAAAGCACATCCATTTCTCGGAGTAGCTGAGGGACTTTCTCTCCCATACAACCTTGGACTTCAAGTAGAATCGGTTCTGATGGAATCATTGGTACCTAACATTAGTGCTACCAAGTTTACTTCCAAATGTAGCATGGCTGATTTATAGAAGACTCTGCATCCCTGCTACTTCTGGACTGTGCTGAGCATGAATGGTTACTCAAGAGTTGAGTCCTCAATGATAAATCCTAGCATGAATTTCAGCTCCCCAAACTATTCTCTCTGTCTCTGTCTCTGTCTCTGTCTCTGTCTCTCTCTCTCTCTCTCTCTCTGTATTGGTGTGGGACTATGGGTGTAGGACATTGTATATGTTGCCAGATTTGATTGTATTAGTTTAGTCTTGCCAAACCATTTGTCTTTTTTTCCCTTTTTCCCTCCTTACTTTTTTCCTTCCTTCCTTCATCCCTCCTACCCTTTCTTCCTTCCTTCTTTGCTTTTCTTTCTATCTTCATTCCTTCCTCCCTTTCTTTGGTGCTACAGATGCCATGCTCGGTAGTCAAAGAGTGAAGGAACTATTTAGAAATTCAGATTATGTCCTAAGGAAAGATCTTGATGAACTGAAATTACAAAGAAAGTTAATGGTATTGGATAGAATTTTAGTCTGTCATGTGGGATCTAGGAGTAGGTGGGTAGAGAGTCAGCAGACAATGAAGCAAGCAGGTGATCAGTTCAGCTTGATGTAAAAGTCTGCAGAGAAACAACTGAATAAGGGGAAGATTTCGATAGTTTTGGAGCTAGAATTTACCATTGGGGGAAGGGGAAGGAAGCACGGAATAGGGAAGAGAGGCAATTTTGTGATGGCTCTGAATCATGTTGAGAGCTGTCCCCAAATGGATGCTCTGCCTGGAGAGGTGGCTGGAGCCTCTCATAGTGAGGGCAGAAGTTCCATGAACACTTGGCAACCTTTATCTGGGAATAGTTGAGCTAGATTGTGCTCTTACCAAGTCTGAGATTTGGGTCAAGGCAAAGAAATGGGGAAGAAGAGACCTTTCAGGTATTGAAATGGATCAATCAATCAATCAAGAAGCATTTCTCAAATGCTCCCCCTGTGCCTTCTTTTGGAGAAGGAAATGCAAACCACTTCAGTGTCTTTGCCAAGAAAATCCCCAATGGGGTCACAGAGAGTCAAAAGTGATTGAAACATGACTCAACAACAAATAGAACTACGTGTGTGCCAGCCACTCACTGTGCTGAGGAGATACAGAAGCAAAGGGAGATGGAAACAAATAATCCCTGCCCTCAGGGAACATCTGTTCTGCTAGGGGAGGAGGGAGAGAGCACACACTTACTGTGGGTGTGTAGACTATCTATAGAGAGGAATGAGGGGCAGTCAATTTTCCTTGATAATTTCATAAAAGATGATGTCTAGGCCTCTTTTTTTTTTTTTTGTTTATGGCTTTCAGGTAGTCCCATAATTTTTAAATTGTCTCTCTTGGATCTATTTTCCAGGTCAGTTGTTTTTCCAATGAGATATTTCACATTATCTTCTATTTTTTCATTGTTTTTGTTTTGTTTTTTAATTTCTTGGTTTCTCATAGTCATTAGCTTCCATTTGCTCCATGCTAATCTTTAAGGAATTATTTTCTTCAGTGAATTTTAAACCTTCTTTTTCATTTGGCTAATTCTGTTTTCTAAAGCATTCTTCTCCACATTGTCTTTTTGGACCTCCTTTGCCAATTGAGTTAGCCTATTTTTGCAGGTGTTATTTTCATCAGCATTTTGGGGGGTCTCCTTTAACAAGCTGTTCATTTGCTTGTCATGATTTTCTTGTATTGCTCTCATTTCTCTTCCCAATTTTTCCTCCACCTCTCTTACTTGATTTTCAAAATCTTTTTTGAGCTCTTCCATGGCCTGACACCATTGCATATTTATTTTTGCAGGTTTTGGATGCAGAAGACTTGACTTCCTCTGATGGTATCCATTGTTCTTCCTCATCCAAAATGATAGACGAAAATGCTGCTCCAGCAAGAAAGTAGCCTTCGATAGTCTTATTTTTTTTTCCCTTTTTTTGGGCATTTTCTCAGCCAGTTACTTGACTTTTGAGTCCTTTGTCAAGGGGAGGGTACACTCTGGGGACCTGTAAGTTCTCAGTTCCTCCAAGGTGGCACAATCAAGGGAGAGGAGTTTACTCCTCTCCTGGCATGCACACTCGTCTGAGAGCAACCAAAAACTTTTTTGCCCAGAATCTGCAAGGAGAATTACCTTTCCAGAGTCTCTACCAGCTCCACCCCACCAGAGCTTCTCCTCACCCCAGGTTGGCCACTCAGGGCTGAGACCCACATCAGCTGCTCAATTCCCCCAGGGGCTTCAGGCAGAGGGCTACAAAATGGACACTGCCACTGCAGTGGCTGCTGCCAGTGGTCCAGACCTTGTTCCCTTCTCCTGGGTGAAAGAGCTTTCTCACTGACCTATGAAGCTGTTTTTGGCATTTGTAGGTTGAACAATGTGGGAACTGCTGCTACTGGTGGCTCCTGGAAGCCTGTTCTGGGTCCTGTTCCTGCCACGCTGCCCATGCTGGGCTGCGCTCTGCTCTGCACCCAATGTGGTAGACCTTTCCTGTCGACTTTACAGGCTGCCTTGTGCTGGAAATCTCTTTCACTCTGTCATTTTGTACTTCTGCTGCTCCAGAATTTGCTTAGAGACACTTTTTGCAGATATTTTATGGGCTATGGGGGAGAGTTTTTACAGATCTGTATTTCTACTCTGCCATCTTGGCCCCTGCCGCCCAAGATGTTTGTTTTAGGAGGGCTGCTGCTGAGCTGCTGTCTGGTCCATAGGTAGGTGAATGAGGAAGATGAGTATCTTCAATCCTTACCAGATTGGCTGAGAGAACTGGGACCATCTAAGTTAGGAAGACATGAGACTTAGGGCATTGGAGACAAATAATTGTTGTCCTCGAATATTTGAAGGGTTGTTCTATAGAGAATATAGAGGATAGAGGCAGAACCAAGATGGCAGAGTAGAAAGACACATATCCTCTAGTGCTTCCCCCACAGCCCACAAAATACCTGTAAAAAATGACTCACAACAAATTCTAGAGCATCAGAAGCCACAGAACAACAGAGTGAAAGAGGTTTCCAGCCAAAGGTAAACTGCAAGGCTGACAGGAAAGGTCTAACTCATGGGACACTGAGTGGAGCAGAGCCCAGCCCTGGCCACATGGCACTGAGAGGAGCAGGATGTGAACAGACCTCCAGGGCAGAGTTCCCAGGAGGAAGGGTCCCAGATCCCTCAACCCACAAGCGACAAATAAAGCTCCAAAGGTCAGTGTGGAAAGGTTTTCCCCGCTGGGCAAGAGGGAAACAGGGTTCTTCCATCAATAGCCCCAGGTGACAGCAGCAGCAGACTACAGGCAGCTATAGTGACTGGGAGCAACCTGGGTCCATTGTTCAGACAGCTCAACCTAAAGCCTCTGGTGACAGGGTGCAGCTGGTCCTCAGTCCTGAGTGATGGCCCACCCCCACACAAAGCCCCAGGGAATTGAGCAGCTGAGTCGAATCTCAGCCTTGAACATAGTACTGGGTAGAGGAGGGGCAATAAGACCATCCTCTTGACAAAGGATTCAGAAGTCAAGTACCTGGCTGGGAAAATGCCCAAAAAATGGAAAAAAATAAGACCATAGAAGGTTACTTTTTTGATGAACAGGTGTCTCCTCTCATCCTTTAGGATGAGGAAGAACAAGGCATAATGTCACAGGAAGTCAAGGCCCCTGCCTCTAGGGCCTCCAAAATGAACTTAAACTAGACTTGGGCAATAGAAGAGCTTGAAAAGTGAGTTAGCAGCTTGCTAAAGAAGAACCAAAAAAATGCTGAGGAAAATAACACCTTTACAAAGAGACTAACTCAATTGGAAAAAGAGGTCCAAAAAGTGAATGAGGAGAAGGAGGCTTTAAAAAGCAGAATTAGCCAAATGGAGGAGAAGGTTCAAAAGCTCACTGAACAAAATAGTTCTTTGAAAGAGAGAATTGAGTTCAGGGAAATGAATGACTATGAGATAAACCAAGCAGTTAAAAAACAAAACCAAAAGTTATAAAAAATAGAAGATAATGTGAAACATCTCATTGGAAAAACAACTGACCTGGAAAATAGATTCAGGACAGACAATTTAAAAATTATGAGATTACTTGAACTCCATAATCAAAAAAGGAGCCTAGACATTATCTTCCATGAAATTATCAAGAAAAGAGAATATAGAGGATAAAAGTGTTCTTCTTGACCCCAGGGGCCCAACCTTTGACCAAAGGGTGGAAGTTAAAAGAAAACACAGTCCTAATAGCGAAAACTGTCCAGTGATGGAAATAAGGAATCTTCTGTGACTGGGAGACTGGGAGATCTCTTCTCAGGGGATCTTTTGGAGCAGTAGTGTACAACTCTGAAAGAAACAGGGGGCCACCAAACTTGTATAAGGATCCCTGTTGCTCCATATTAATTCAGAAAACCACATACTGACATTAACTATATTCTATTGTATTTTGATTTATTCTGTCAAATATTTGCCAATTGCATTTCAATCTGGTTGCGGGCACTCAGGAATGTGGCTTGTGGGTCACATGTTTGACCCCTGTGTTTTCCAGCATATTCATCCTCCAGGCAGGGATTAGACTTCAGGACTCAAAGGTCCCTTAGACCCTGAAGTGTCAGTAAAATACACTACAATGCATTTTAATCACCATTCATCCCCTTTCACCAGTTTCACCAAATCACAGAATTTTTTGAGTTGAAAAGGATGGGGGGAGGGGCTTCAATCTAACCCATATGAAGAAAAAAATCCATACTCTAATGTACTTGACAAGAGTTCATGGAGTCTCTCCCTGAGTCCTCCTAAACAGAAACACCTGCTACCTCTCCAGGAGGCCTGTCTCATTTTTCGACAGCTTTCAAAATAGCAAATTTTGTCTGATGTGGAATTGACAGTTGCCGCTTTCTAACTTTCCCTCCTGACTCCTAATTCTGCCTTCTGTGGTTTTCAAGAAGACCAGTCCTTTTTCCTCATGATGGCCCTTCCCTTGAAAACTGACAATTATATCTGTCCCTGTCCCCGCTCTCACCTATTAAGAAGGTGTGAAATACAACACCCATTACATATATTCATATGATATCTCCATATATTATATATATACACACATAACAATAGTCAAGGAAGACATATTTCTGCATTAGCCATGCTCCATAAAAAAAAAAAGAAAAGAATAGAAAATGTTTGAATTTTTTCCCTGGGTCTTCCAGTTCTCTACCTGGAGGTGGAGATCATGTTTCCTCGTGAGTCCTTTGGAACTGTGCTAGATCACTGTATTGATCAGAGTAGCTAAGTCTTTCACGGGTGATTCTCTTTATAATATCGCTATCACTGAGTTTATTATTCTTGTTCTGCTCTCATCAATTTGTATTAATTCACACAAGTTTTCCCTGGTTATACTGAACCCATCTCCATCATCATTTCTTACAGTATAATGGTATCCCTCACATTCATATACCACACATAACTTGTTCAGTGATCCTCAATTGAGGGATTGGGGAATTCCAATTAGGACCACTAGGGGGAGACATAATCCATAGAACCCTGGACCTGGAGATAGTTGAAATCTGGCAAACCACTCCAATATCTTTGCCAAGGAAAGCCCAAGCGAGGTCATGAAGACTTGGGCACAAATGAATAACAAGTTAGGGATAATCCTTCATTTTTCTATTCTTTGCTATCACAAAAAGTCACTACAAGTATTTTCACACAAAAAAGTCTTGTCCTTTATTTTTGATTTCTTTGACCCAGGAGTAGTATTTTTTGAGTCAAAGGGTGTGATTTCGTAGCTTTGGGGACATAATTCCAATTGCTCTCCAGAGTGGTTGGACTTGTTCACATCTCCAGCAGTAGCGCATTTGTCTGCCGATTTTCCCACAGTCATTTGTCATGTTTTCTGTCATCTAAACCAATCTGATGCCTGTGGGGTGGGATCTCAGAGTTGTTTTAATCTGCATTTCTAGTATTATTTGTGACTTAAAGAATTTTTTTCATATGACCATTCATGTCTTGGATTTCTTTCCCTGAAAATTTCTTGTTCATTTCCATTGACTATTAATCAATTAGGGAATGGCTCTTATTTTTACAAATTTGGCTCAATTCTCTATATATCTGAGAAATGAGAACTTTATCAGAGAAACTTGCTACAAGGATCTCCCCCCCTCCAGTTTCCTGCTTTACTTCTAATTTTGCCTGCAGTAATTTTGTTTTTGCAAAATCTTTTAAATTTTATGTAATGAGCATAAGCCATTTTACTTCCCTGAACCTCATGTTTTGTTTTTGTCCTTGTTTTGTGAACTCTTCCTCCATTTATAGATCTGACAGGTAGTTTCTTCCATGATCCTCAAATTTGCTTATGCTATCACCTTATATGTGTGTGTGTGTGTGTGTGTGTGTATATATATATATGTATATATATATATATATATATATATATATATATATATATATATATATATATATATATATATATACACATATATACATATGTCATGTACCCCCATTTTGGCTCACCTTCATATAAGGAGTGAGTTGTTGGTCTAGGCTTACTCTCTAGCAGATGACTTCCCATTTTTTCCAGCAGTTTTTGTCAATAATGCGTTCTTATCCACGTAGCTGGGATCTTTGGGTTTATCAAACAGTAGGGCTCTGTGCTCCTTGGCTTCCGTATATTGTGTACCTGATCTGTTCCATTGGATCAGCCATTCTATTTGTTAACTGGCCCAAATCGTTTTGGTGCTTACATCTCTGTTGTATAATTTGAGATCTGGTACTACTGGGTCCCTTTCCTGGGCATTTTTTCCAATTAATTCCTTTGATGTTCTTGACCTTTTGCTGCTCCAGATGAGTGTTCATACATTTTTTCCTAGCTCTCTAAAGTAGCTCTTTGGTGGTTTAATTGCTGTGGCATCGAATAAGCAAGTTACCTAAGTACTACTGTCATTTTTCTTGAATTGGCTTGACCTACCCATGAGCAATGAACATTCCTCCAGTTACTGAGTTCTCCTTTTACGTGAAGAGTGTTCTGTAATTCCGTTCATATAGTTTCTTTATGTGTGTTGGCAGGTAGACTCCCAAACATTTCATGCTGCTGGCAGTTATTTTCTGTGGAATTTCTCTTTCTATCTTTTTCTATGGGTTTCTTGGTAATATGTACAAATGTTGATGATCTGGGTCAGATTATGTTATATCCCGTAAGTAGTCAGAAATTGTTCATTATTTAGACTAGTTTTTTAATTTACTCTTCAGGATCCTTTAAGTAAACCATCAGATCATCTATAAAAAAGTGATATTTTTTCCTCGTTGCTGATGCCCATTTCTTCAGTTTCTTTTTCTTGTCTGTTGCTATTGTCTATTGTCAATTTCAGAGCAGTATTGAATGGTAATGGTGGTAATAGAGATCCCTTCTTCACTCCTGATCTTATGGAAAGGTTTCCAGTATATCTTTATTATATTTAATACTGACTCTTGCTTTTAGATACATATTAGTTCTCATTTTAAGAAAAAAAGTTTTATTCCTATGACTTCTATTGCTTTTTTCTAACAAGAATGGGTGTTGTACTTTGTCAAAAGCTTTTTTTGCATTTATGGGAGTCCATCCAATTGTATTATGATCTGGTCTATCTTTTCATCTTTTCTACAAGAATAGGATAAAGGAAAAAATCTATGTGCAGCACATTCCTCAACTACCAGTTCAATAACCATGGTAAACAATAAAATCAGGCTAGTTAACCATATTCATTCTCAAGTTAATCCAGCTGGCTCTTTTCAATCCTTGCTTGGTTTTCCAGATACTTGCCAACTATATCTTTAATAACACCTACTTTATTTTCCCAGTGTACCAACGTGAACCATGAGGGATGTTAGGGAGATGAGAGGCTGAAGTGGAAGATATTGCAGAACTCACCTGTTTGGTTACTTCTTTGAAGATGATTTCCTGGGTCTGCTTTTGGAAACTTCTGAGAAAGGGAAGCTAGGAGAGTTAAATTGTCCTGTTTGCACTCTGCCAAAGTGCAGGGTTGGGTTAGGATTTTAGATGGACATGGGCTACTTTTCCTTTCTACCCTATGGCACCCCGAATGTTGGGCCTCTTGGGAGCTGTTGGGGTCAGATGGAACAATTGGACTTGTGGAGTGACAGGGAGATATGGACTACTTGTTGTTGTTCAGTCATTTCAGTTGTATCTGACTCTTCTTGACCCCATTTGGGGTTTTCTTGGGAGAGACACTGCAATGACTTGACATTTCCTTCTCCAGCTTATTTTACAGATGAGGAAACTGAATCAGAGTGAGTGTCTGAGGCCAGATTTGAACTGAGGAACTTGAGTCTTCCTGACTCCAGGCCTTATGCACAATCCACTGTGGTGCTGCTTTGCTGCCCTGACATGGACTAGATGACAATACAACTGGATAAACTTCAATAGATGCAGAAAAAGCTATCAAAGTACAACATATTGATCCAGCTCTACTCCAGCCCCCATGACCTGCCCAACTCATCCAAGGTCTGCATTTCCCCTTCCAGTAAGAGGAATCTGGTCCTGCCTTTGTGGCTAGCAGCACAGACCCCAGCTTCTTGCCATCCAGCCTGGCCTCTCAATGCTCACAGAGCTTCTATGGCTGTTCCTTTATCCTTCTCAATAAAAATGAGACCTGGATGGCTGCAGATTTGCGTTGATGTGATTAATGCTGGCAGTGGGGAGAGATTATGAAAGAGGTTTTGACCTCCATAGAGAGGTGAAGGCCACATTCCCCACTTCCATGTACTTGGGGCATAAGGAAGGAAGAAGAGCCCACTCTAAGCCACCCCAGAGCAAGGCAGCTGGACCCCTTGGCAAGGATGAGTTTACATGTATAGGAAAACCCCAAAGAGATTATTATAATAATCAGACAAAGTTAAAGATATAGACATTCAGACAATTAGAGATTCAGAATTTACTTGTTGACCAGGACCAAGAGTAATTAATAAGGATTCCTTATCCATTTATCCACCCACCTATCTATCTTATTCATCTATCTATGAGATATGAACTGTTTTCTCTTTTTTAATTTTCTAAAAAATTTTATTTATTTATTTGTATTTTTCAACATTCACTTTCATAAGATTTTGAGTTTTGAATTTCTTCCCCCTCTCTGTACTCCCTCCTCCCCAAGATGGCATGCAGTCTGATATAGGCTCTACTTATACTTTCATTTTAAACATATTTTCATATTAGTCACGATGCCAAGAAGAATTAGAGCTAATGTGAGGAAACTCAAGAAAGAAGAAAGAAAAGAAAACAACAAAAAGAAAGGAGAGTAAATAGTCTGCTTCCATCTGCATTCAGTCTCCAAAGTTCTTTCTCTGGATGTGGACAGCATTTTCCATCATCAGTCTTTGGAACTGTCTTAGATCCTTGCGTTGCTGAGAAGAGCTAAGCCTATCAAAATCAATCATTGAACAATGTGGCTGTTCCTGTGTGTAATGTTCTCCTGGTTCTGCTCTCTTCACTCAGCATCAGTTCATATAAGTCTCTCCATGTTTTTATAAAGCCTGCCTGCTCATGATTTCTTATAGCATTCCATTACAGTCAAATACATCCATCTTCTAGTATTCCATTACATTTATATATCACAACTTGTTCAGCCACTTTCCAACTGATGGACATCCCTTCAGTTTCCAATTCTTGGCCACCACAAAAAGAACTGCTATAAATATATTCATACATTCCACTATGTTTATGATCTCTGTGGGATCCAGACCTAGAAATGGTATTGCTGGGTCAAAGAGTATGCACACTTTTATAGTTCTTTGGGCACAGTTTCAAATTGTTCTCCAGAATGGTTGGATCAATTCACAACTCTCTCAACAATGCATGAGTGTTCCAATTTTCCCATATATTCTCCAACATATATCATTTCCCTTTTTTGTCATATTCGTGAATCTGATAGCTGTGAAGTGGTACCTCAGGGTTGCTATAATTTACATCTCTCTAATCAATATTGATTTAGAACATTTTTTCAAATGACTATAGACAGTTTTAATTTCTTCCTGTGAAAACTGTTCATATCTTTGACCATTTATCAATTAGGGAATGATTTGTATTCTTATAAATTCAACTCATTTCTCTATATGTTTTAGAAATGAGGACTTTATCAGAGTCACTGGCTTCAACTGAGCTTTCTTGAGGCAAATGGGAATTATGGTTGAGCAGGACCAGAACTCCTGAAGGAGTAGTTTGCTACATATGGGTTACATACCCCTAAAATATGCTGAAATTAATGGAAAAAAATGTGAGGGATGGAGGTTCAACAGTACCAAACTTTAAGCGATATTATAAAGCAGTAGTTATCAAAACTATCTGATTCTGGCTAAGAAATAGAAAAGGACATCAGTGGAACAGAGTAGATGTCCAATTTAGAGCAGCAAATGGCTATGGTAACCTTGTGTTTGAAAAGTGTAAAGACTTATATTATTGGTAAAAGAACGCATTATTTGGTTGAGAAAAAATTGGGAAAACTGGAAACCAATCTGACAAAAATTAGGCATAGCCCAGTATCTTACACCATTTCCCACAATAAGGTCAAAATGGAAAAAGGACCCAGATATAAAGTGAGAGATTACCAGAAAATTAGAGAACATGGAACTTATTACCCATTAGCCTTTAGGATAGGTTAGCAGTTTGAAGAAACAAGAGATAGAGAGTATGTAAGCTGAAAAATGGATGAATTCAATTACATAAAACTTAAAATGTTCTCTACAAATAAAACAAATGAAGTCAAGATGAGAAGAAAAGTGAATAATTGGGCCAGGCAGGGTTGGGGGGTAGGAGGGGAATTTTACAGATAGTTTGTCAGATAAAGGTCTGATATGTCAAATATATAAAAAAAAATCTGTCAAATCTATAAGATCATGAAACATTCCCGATTGATAAATGGTCAAAGGACATGAGCAGGCAGTTTTCCAATGAAGAAATTAAAACATTTTGTGGTCCTAGGAGAACATGCTCTAAATTATTACTGATTAGAGAAATGCAAATTAAAACAACCTCAAGGTATCATTTTACACCTATCAGAATGGCCAAAATGATAGAAGGGGAAAGTGACAAATGTTGAAGGGGAGGTGTAAAAATTGGTACCCTAATTCACTGTGGATGGAATTGTGAACTGATCCAACCATTTTAGAGAGCAATCTGGGATAATGCCCAGTAATTATCAAAACTATCTGATATTAAAGTGCCTGTAGCTTTTGATCCAGCATTACCACTGCTAGATCTTTTCTGAAAAATGATTAGGGAAAAAAGAAAAGAATCTGTATGTCCTAAAATGTTTCTAACAGCTCGTTTTGTGATGACAAAGAACTGAAAACTGTGGGATTGCCCATCAATTGAGGAATGCCTGAACAAGGGACACATGATTGTGATGACATTCTACTCTGCTACATGAAATGATGAGTCTAATTATCTTAGAAAAACATGGGAAGACTTGCACAAAATAAAGTAGAGTAGAATGAGAAGAACCAAGAGAGAGTTGTATGCAGGAACAGAAATGTGATTTTAAGAACGACTTTGAGCAACTCAAGTCATTTTGACCATTATAAATAACCAAATTACTCCAAAGGACATATGAAGGAAGGTGCTACCTGCATTCAGAGAAATAACTGATAAATGAACCACATATGGAATGATTTTCCATATATGTGCATATTTGTGTCTAGTGGTAGCCATCTCTAGGGCAGGGAAGGGCAGGAGAAGGGAAGAAAAAAGAAAAAAAGGGAAGGTATATGATAACTTTTTATATATTTAAAAGGAATTGCAAGTTGTACGTATTAGGTTTGCAATATCAGGCACGTTCATCAGTTTTCTATTCTATTACATTACGGAAATACTTGTTTTATTTCTCAAGTTCAGAAGAAAATGAATAAAAATTGTTTAATATTAATTTTATTTATTCTTAGTGTTCTACAATCGCTACCATACAACTTAGATTTTCTTCCCCTTCCTTCCCCCTCCCTCCCTGAGAGAGCATATAGTTTTATATAGGATCTACCCATACATTCCTATTAAATACATATTCACTATAGTCATGCTGTATAGAAGAATTATAATGAATGGGAGAAATCATATAACAAACCAAAACGTAATACACACACCAAAAAAATGATCTGCTACATTCTGTCATTGAATTTCATTGTTCTTTCTCTGGATGTGGAAGGCATTTTTGCCTTAGAAGACCAATGGGAATTTTTTTTTAAGTCCTTGCATTGCAATGAAGTTCTAAGTCTACTAGAAAAAGTCCCCACACACTGTGGTTGTTGCTGTGTACAAAGTTCTCCTGGTTCTGCTCCTTTCACTCAGCATCAGATCATATAAGTCTTTCCAGGCTTCTCTGAAGTCTTCTTGTTCATCATTTCTTACGGCACAATTGTATTCCATTACATTCATATACCACAATTTATTCAGCCATTCCACACTTGATGGGCATCCTTTTGATTTCCAGTTTTTGGCCTCCACAAAGAGAGCTGCTATAAATATTTTTGTATATGTGGGACCCTTTCCCATTTTATGATTTCTTGAGGATACAGTCCTAGAAGAAGTATTGCTGGATCAAAGGGTATGCATATTTTTGTAGCCCTTTGGGCATAGTTCCAAATTGCTCTCCAGAATCAGCTCACAGCTCCACCAACAATGTATTAGTGTTCCAACTCTCCCACATCCTCTCCAACATGTATCATCTTCCCATTCTGTCATGTTTGTCAATCTGATAGGTGTGATGTGGTACCTCAGAGTTGTTTTGATTTGCATCTCTCTAATCAAAAGTAATTTAGAGCATTTTTTCATATGATTATAGATATCTTTAATTTCTTCCTCTGAAAATTGCCTGTTCATATCCTTTGACTATTTATCAATTGGGGAACGAGTTGTATTTTTGTACATTTGACTCAGTTCTCTATATATTCTAGAAATGAGGCCTTTATCCCTGACATTAGCTATAAATATTTTTTCCCAATTTTCTACATCCCTCCAAATTTTAATTGCCTTGGGTTTGGTTGTGCAAAAACTTTTCAGTTTAATGTAATCAAAATTATCCATCTTGTACTTCATAATGCTTTCTATCTCTTCTTTAGTCAAAAATTCTTCCCTTCTCCATAAATGTGATAAATATACTATTCCTTGCTTCCCCAATTTGTCCATAGTATCAATCTTTATACCTAGATCATGTACCCATTTGGGAAAATGAACAAAAATTTAAAAACAAATAAAAGAACAAACCCAACTAATAAACATGTACAGTTAGGCAAGATAAAATTTTGCATTGACCGTAGGTAAAATAGCTATGCCCATATCAAAATCTTCTTTTGCATTCTCGGTTTTGATCTCTCCATCAGAAGAGGGGGAATCTGTTTCCTCACTACTTGTCTGTAGTTGTGGCTGATCATCATGTTGATCAGAGTTCCAAAGTCTCTCAGAGTCATTTGTCTTTATATTATTGTTGTCATGGTAAGAATTATTGTTCTGTTTCTGTTTACTGCAAAAAATCCATTAAAAAATCCTCTGCAAAAATCCATAAAAGTCTTCCAGGACTCTCTGAACCCATCCCCTCCATCACTTATTGCAGTACCGTATTTACATACTATATATAACCTGTCCATCCATTCTCCAATTATTGGCACCCCATCAGATTCCCATTCTTTACCACCTCAAAAAAGAGCTATAAATATTTTTGTAATCCTGAGAGTTTATTATGCTTCTTGCGAATCCCTCCCTCAATCTACCTTCTCTCTCATTCTCTCCTCTTTCTTCTCCCCTTGCCTTCTTATTTACCTGAGGAGTGAAATGTGTTTTTACACTAAATTCCGTCAATCTATATCCTTCCTCTGGAATATTCTATTCCAAGCTTTCTGGTCCTTGTTATGGTGGCTAGTATGTTATAGGCAATTCTGACCATGGCTCTTCAGGACTCGAATTCTTTCTTTCTGGCTCTTTGCAGTATTTGTTTTTCTGTGACCTGGAAGTTCTATAGTTTGCCTACAATGTTCCTGGGAGTTTTTATTTTCAGGTTTCTTCCAGGAGATGACCAGTGAATTCTTTCTAATTCCACTTAGTCATCTGGTTCTAAGAAGTCTGGGAGGTAATCTTTCCTGCCTTCTTGAAATAGGATGACTAGGCTCTGTTTTTGATCAGTTTTCAGGTAGTCCACTGACTCAAAAGATCTCTCCTTGATCTGGTTTCTGACTTTCGCTTCCAGCAGCCAAGATGGTGAAGTAAGAAGTAAATGACTCTCACCCTTCCCTACTGATCTCTGAAAGCCTAGAAAATATCCATATGGAAAGCCCTGGAATAGCTGAGCCAGCAGAAAAATGGAGTACAGCAGTCTTGCAGCCTAGGAAGCTTGGGGAACTAATGGGAAAGGACCCTCTCACTCTAGGGGAAGTGGAGCAGCACAGGACTGGAGGCATCTCAGCAAACCAGCAGAAGCCAAGGGGACATCCTGATGCTCAGGGTGGTAGAACGGGCAAGTGTCAACACCAGAACACCCTACATAGCTCAGTGCAGACAGGAAAACAAGTAGACACCAGCCCAGAAAAACACCATGTCTTCTGGTATTCTCCAGCAGACAAATCTCTCATGATTTAACAGAACTCCAAGAGCTCTAGGTGACAGGTAGGTACAATTTCACAGCCAATCATTGGAGTGCAAAATCTGGGTTAGCAGGCATCCCCCAGGGACCAGGTTCTCCACTCTAACGCTGAGAGCTCCCTTGTTAGTGACCCCAGCTCAGCACTAGGTAAGCTGCCAGACCCCTACAGCCTCCAGCTGCGAGCCCCTGAGGCCCCAGCACACAAATCCAGTAACCAGCTCCCAGATTCCCAGCACAAGAAGCTTGAGTCAGTGCCCCCTGCCCTCCAGCTCAACTCTAAAAGCCAGGAGATAGGCAAACACCATGAGCAAAAAGTAGAAATGGACAATACCCACAGATTCTCATTGGTGGGACAGGGAACATCAAGGCACAAATTCAGAAGAGGACAGCATTGTCAGTATACCCACATCTGAAATTTCAAAGGGGAATATGACGTGGTCCCAAGCCCAAAGCCAGGAGCATTCACCTGTGCTAGGTGAGGCCACAGTGAATAAAGTGCAGGGCCTGGAGTCAAAAAGACCTGTGGTGCAATCCAGCCTCAGATTCTTAATGGCTATGTGACTGTGGACAAGTCACTTAACTTTTAGTCTGCCTCAGTTACCTCATCTGTAAAATGGAGATAATAACTGCACCTATCTCTCCTGGTTGTTGTGAGGATGAAGTGGGATATGTGTAAAGTGTCTAGTACAGAGGAGGCAATATAAAAAAGCTTATCCCCTCCCTCCCTCTTGGAATCATTGTCTCTCTGTGTTTAGTGAGAAGGTGGGTCTCAGATAGAATATTCTCTGTTCTAACTCACCCTCCCCTGACTTTGAAACTCTTATGTTATAAGATCCCTCCTGTCCCTGACAGTTCCGTGTTCCATGTTCTAAGGTCCCTCTCAGACCTGACATTCTAGGTTCTATGAATCCTTTCAGCCCTGATGTTCTGTGTTCTAAGATCCCTCCCAGATCTGACACATTCTAAGGTCCCTCCAACATCTGACAATCCATATTCCATGTTCTAAGGTCCTTCTCTTCTCTGATATTCTCTGTTCAATTAAGTACATCAAATATCTCCTATGTGCTGGGCATAGTTATTGCCCTAAATCAGCTTTCATTCTATTTCTGCCCTCCCTTCTATCACACCCCTCCTTTCCCTTATTCCCATCCCCTGTATTTTCTTGTGGGGCAAGATAGATTTCTAGACCCCATTACCTGTATTTCTTATTTCCCAGTTGCATGTAAAAATGATTTTTAGCATTGGTTTTTAAAACTTGGAGTTCTAGCTTCTCTCCCTTCCTCCTTCCCCACCCATTTTCACTGGGAAGGCAAGCAATTCAATATAGGTTATACATGTGTAGTTATGCAAAAGACAACCATAGAAGTCATGTTGTGAAATACTAACTATATTTCCCTCCATCCTATCCTGCCCCCCATTTATTCTCTACTTTCTTTTGACCTTGTCCCTACCCAAAAGTGTTAACTTCTAATTACTCCCTCCTTCCATTTACCCTACCTAACAATTATATGTAACAAAAGTCCATGGAAAGATAGACCAAAAATAATTGGAAACTAAATAATCTAATCCTAAAGAATGAGTGAGTTAAACAATAAATCATAGAAACAAACAATTCAAAACAATGACAATAATGAGGAAACCTACTAAAACTTATGGGATGCTGCAAAAGCAGCAGTAGGGGAAGTTTTATATCATTGAATGCCTATATGAATAAAATAGAGAAAGAGGAGATCAATGAATTGGGTATGCAGCTGAAAAAGCTACAAAAAGAACAAATTGAAAATCTCCAAGTAAATAACAAATTAGAAATACTGAAAACCAAAGGAGAGATTAATAAAATCACAATTAGGAAAACTATTGAACTAATAAATAAAACTAAGATTTGGATTTGTGAAAAAAAAAACAATAAAATTGATTTTTGGAAAAAAAAGAAGAAATCCAAATTACCAGTATCAAAAATGAAAAGGGTGAACTCACCTCTAACAAGGAGGAAATTAAAACAATAATTAGAAATTATTTGGCCCAACTGACAAAATTTGACAATCTAAGTGAGATAGGTGAAAGTTTTAAAAAATATAAATTGCCCACATTAACAGAAGAGGAAATTCAATATTTAAATAACCCCATCTCAGAAACTGCAATTAAAGAAGCCATCAATGAACTCCCTAAAAAAAATCTCCAGGACCAGAAGGATTTACAAGTGAATTCTAGCAAACATTTAAAGAACAGTTCATTCCAATACTACTATAGACTATTGGGGAAAATTGGTGGAGTCGTACCAAATTCTTTTTATGATCCAAATATGGTTTTGATACCTAAACCAGGAAGAGTCAAAACAGAGAAAGAAAATTATAGACCAATTTCTCTAATGAATATAGATGTGAAAATTTTAAATAAGATATTAGGAAAAAGAATACAACAACTTTTCATGAGAATAATACATTATGATCAGGTAGGATTTATACTAGGAATGTAGGGATGGTTCAACATTAGAAAAACTTTCAGCATTATTGATCACATCAGCAGAACTAACAGAAACTATAAGATTACCTCAGTAGATGCAGAAAAAGCGTTTGATAAAATACAACACCCATTCCTGTAGAAAACACTGGTGAACATAGGAATAAATGGAACCTTCCATAAAATAATAAGCAGTCTCGACCTAAAACTATCAGGAAGTATTATATGTAATGGGGATAAGATAGATGCATTTCCAACAAGACCAGGGGTGAAACAAGGATGCCCATTATCACCAGTGTTATTCAATATGGTACTAGAAATGTTAGTTTTAGCAAGAAGAGAAGAAAAAGAAATTGAAGGAATTAGAACAGGCAAAGAAGAAACTAAGTTATCACTCTTTGGAGATGATATGATGATATACTTAGAGAATCAAGTACAAAACTATTTGAAATAATAAACAACTTTGGCAAAGTTGTAGGTTACACAATAAACCCACATGTTTTTGATGTGTTCATTTGGAGTTTTCTTGGTAGATACTGGAGTGCTTTGCCATTTCCTCCTCCAGCTCATTTGACAGATGAGGAAACTGAGTTAAACGGGGTTAAATGACTTGCCCAGGTCCCAGGAAGTGTCTGAAACTGGTTCACTAAACTATCCAAAGAGTATATGATTGTAATGGAATACCATTGTGCTATAAGAAATGACAAACAGGATGTTTTCAGAAAAATCTGGAAACACTTAACATGAACTGATACAAAGTGAAATGAGCAGAATCAGGAGAACGCTCTATACAGTAACAGCATTGTTGTTATCATGATCATCTGTGAAAGACTCTTCTATTGTCAGGAAGTCAATGATCCAAGACAATTCTGCAGGACTCAGGATGAAAACTGCCCTCTATGTCCAGAGAAAGTGCTGATAGATTCTGAATTCAGATTGAAGTAAACTTTTCCTTTCCTTTATTTTACTTTGTTTTTGTCTGGTCTTTTCTTTCACAGTATATATAACATGGAAGTATGCTTTGTATAGTAGCCCATGTATAATCTACATCCAATTGCTTGCCTTCTCAAGGATAAGGAGGGAGTTACTTAGGAACTCTCAAAGTTTTGAAAAGCAAGATGGGATGAGCCACAGAAGGATCACCTCAGGGTGCAGCTCTGCTCACTTGGTGCTCACTGCAGTAGGTTCTGTGCATCAAATGCTGTCATTTCCCTCTATATTTTGGTGCTCTTGGGCAGAACCTCAGATAATAGCCCTGCTTTCCTGCAGGCATGTGGGATCTTGTCATTTTCCTTGCTACTGGTGAAGCAATGGTATCACTTAGCCATCCAGGGAGGTGGCAGATTGCTTTCCTTTGGTGGTTTGAAGCAGATTGTCCACTTGGAGCCTCCACTGCCACTCCAGGAGGCTGTAGTAATGGGCCCCCCATCACTAGTGGACTTCATATAAAGGCTGGATGAGCATTTGTTGGAAATGCTACTTCAAGGACATAAAAATAAAACTGGAATGGAGTTCAGAGATCATCTAATCTAAGTCCCTCCTTTTACAGATCTGGAAACTCAGTCCTGGAACAAGATCATCTGTGGGAATGGTCCTGTGTAGACCCCCAACTCTCATTCTCTGGACATTTGCTCTGGCTGTGCCCCATGCCTGGAATCTCCTCCCTCCTCAAGGCCCACCTTATCCCTCCTCCTTAACGCCAGGGTTTTCCCTTGGTTAATTAGTGCCAATTTATTCGTCACTCTTTTGTTCCCTGTGCCACTCCTCAGCTCCTCCCTGGCACCTCCTGCCCTGCCCCTGCCCCTAACCTTGTTCCCTCTGGTACCCACAGGTGCCTCAGTGACTCTGCACATTCCAGGGCAAGGGGGATGGTGGAGGAGAAAAGAGGGTAGATGGAGTCAGGGGTGGGGTTGAGGTGGGGGTCCAAGCATATAAAGTTCGGACGGCCCTGGGATCCTGCTCTCCTACCTGCGTGCCGCTATCTCCAGAGAGTAAGAGCCTGGACCTCCCCCGGGAGGGCCATTGGGGAGGGGTAGTAGAGGGGTTTCCGGGAGAGCAGAGCCCCCGACCTCTGTCTGTCCGTCTCTCCTAGTGTCTCCTTACATCACCACCTACTTCCCCATCCAAGGTTACTCGTGTTCCCAGAACCCGGGACAGTAGGGCCGACGGACCCACGAGAGGAGTCCACCTGCCCGCAGGGACGTGGGAGAGGAACGTAGAAGCCCCCATCCCACATCCTAGCCCTCGGCCCCTGGAGTCTACGGGGGAGAAAACTGAGGCCCAGGGAGGGGGAAGGATTTGTCCAAACTGGACCCCAGAAGTCCGAAACCCGCTACCATCTCCCCTCGGAGCCGTCCGTCCTGGAGGTGCTCTCCTTGGACTGTGCGGCCCGGCTGAGCTCCTTTGTTCCCCGCTCTTCCCTCAGGGCGATGCGAGGCCATCCGAATGCTCCTGGTTGACCAGGGCCAAGATTGGCATGATGAGCGACTGAAGCCACAAGAGTGCGTTCGTGAGTCGGAGGTACTCAAGACCGTTTGTGTGAGTAGCCACTGTTGGAGGGGCGCGGGGACGGAGGCGGGTTGGGGAACGGTGAGCTTGGATTTGGAGGTTCTGGGAGGGAGGAGCAGGCCGAGAACTGTGGGCTGGGCGGGAGCTGGGAAGGGCACTTGGTTGAGCCCCCTCTCCTGCCCTCCGCCCCGTAGTTCTCCAAAATGCTCCCCAAATTCACAGATGGAGACTTCACCTTTTGCCAGAGCAATTCCATCCTGAGATACCTGGGGCGCCAGTACGGTATGAACACCTCTGCTCCTGCTGGGGGTGGGGTAGAGGAGTCACGTGGGAACCATCTATCCTTATTCTTCCCTTCCTCCATCCCTCCTTCTACACATCCATCCAGCATTACTGGGCACCCTGTCTGGGCCCAGGCCTGGTTCCTGGACGTTAGACTACAGAGAAGAAGAAGACAAGGACCCTGCCCAGAATAAAATCACTTTGAATTCAATTCAGCATCTATTCAGCACCTACTGTGAGCCAAGCACTTAGTAGGAGATACAGAGTAAAAAATCAAGTCAGGTCCTGCCCTCAGGCAACTTATGTGGGGAGGGAAGAGGTTGGGATATGATAAAAACCAAATAAATACAATGTCATTTTGTAAGAATTGGTGAGGTTCAAGGCAGGCCTTCTGCAGTAGGGTCCAAAACAAAGAACACCCACTTCCCTTTCAGAAGCTGAGCAGCCCAATGTGGGGGAGGTCACAGCCTGGGCAAAGAGAGATGGACTTGAAGGTGGACCAATTTGACTGGAAGGAAGAGTTCCCAGTGCAGGGCAGCCTTCTTCCACCTTGACCAGGGGAAGGGAATCTGAGAAGAGCCTGGAGAGTGGCCATGGGAAGGAAGGTGACTGGACTCTTTCCCTCCCCTCCCTCTTTCTCACCCCCCAGCCTCAGACCTCTATGGGAAGGATGATCAAGAAGCTGCTCTCTTGGATGTGGCCAGTGATGGGGTAGAGACCTTGAGGCTCAAGTACCTTGACCTCATCTACCATCATTTTGAGAGTGAGAGGAGTGCTGGGAGTCTGGGCAGAGAACTGACCCCAGACACAGGACTGCATGCCTGAGTTCAAGTTCATGCTGGCCTTTTAACCCTTGGTGATGCCTCAGGTCACTCCAAGCCTGTCAGTGAGATGGCGGGAGCCTTCTCCTGCTCATTCCATCTGGTTACCTGACCTGGTATTTATTTCTCTCTCAGAAATTATCTCCAGGTGATCCTCAGGACAACCCAGGGAGGTAGGCACTCAGGTGATCTCCATTCAACAGAGGGGTTACTGAGGCTGGGACAGGATATGAGGCAGCAGGTGGTTTTCTTGATCACTCCTTCCAATGGCCTGTGTAAGAGGTGCTCTTCTGCATGGACAGGGAAGGCCCTGACCTCCCAGGTGTGAGAATGGGCTCCCCAGGGTAAGGGAGGTCTGAAAGGAATCTGGGAAGGCCAAAGTCAGGGTACATCCTGGGGCTCCCACTTCTTCCCCTTCTCCCTTGCATCCTTACTGAGCTGTGGGCTCTTGGCTTTGCAGGAGGATAAGGACAAGTATGTGAAGACCCTGCCCACCCAACTGAAGCCTTTTGAGATCCAGCTGAGCCAGAGTCCCAGAGGAGGGGCATTTATCGTGGGAGACCAGGTGAGGCTCTGGGGGACCCGACAGTCGGACCTGGGAGAGCCTGGAGCCCAGGCCCCAGCTCCCAGCACAGGGCTACCTTCCCTCCAAGCTCCCCTTGGCTAACATGGACTCTGGTTCCCCTTGCCCTGCAGATCTCTTTTGTGGATTACAACCTGCTGGACCTGCTGTTGATTCACCTGACACTGGCCCCACATTGCCTGGAAGACTTCCCCTTACTGTCTGCCTATGTAGCTGGGCTCTCCTCCAGGCCCAGGATCCGGAAGTATCTGGACTCCCCCAGGCACACTAGTCTCCCCATCAATTGCAATGGTAAACAGTGAGGGCTCAGTCCTGACCCTTGTCTTGCAAGAAAGGCTTTCAAGCAAACATCTCGTGGTATCCTTATTTCCATGGGAGGGGGAGAGGCAGGGGCTCTGGAAGGACCTGTCTGTGCAGAGAGTGAACCCCAAGGCATCCATCTCCAACAAGCACACATTTGTGATGGGGGGAGGTGGCTGTGGTCACCTCTCTCCACCCCCTCCTGTTCGATGGAGCCTTGGCCTTCCAGACTTTGTCCCCTCCTGGTCAGAGAGTGGGCCGAGTGGGGCTTTGCAGCAGATGGCAGTGTGCTGAGGGAGGGGGAGGGCTTTTCCCTGCTTCTCCTCATGCCGTCAGCCCCCTGCAGCCAGCATCCCCTGGGCTGGGAGGGGCAAGGCACGGCTAGGAGAGGGGGAAAGAGAGCAGAATTCTCCCAAAGGTGATGGGAGCAGAAAGATGGGCCATCCATCCCTCTGCTGCCATGTCCTGGATGTCTCTTCAGAAACCTTAGATCCACAGGGACACAATTGTACTGATTCTCTTCTCATCAACCCTCCCCAACTCCCTCCTCCTCCTCCTTACTCTGGACTTCCTTTTCCCCATCCTCCCCGTCAGGCTGATTTCAAATCCCTGCCTCATCATCCTGAGTTCCTCCCTCCCCTCCTCATTGCCCTCCCTCCCTCCCCTGCCTTACCTTCCCCTTAGACAGTCATTCTGTCTGCTCACAGGGCTCTTGCCAGACTTGGTGGACTCTCAGCACCCTGGGCTGCTGCACTAGCTGCCTGATTGGCCCCAGTCTTTCTCCAAACAGCTCACCTGTTAAAGCTCCTCATTCTCAGCTGACTTTGTCACGGTGCCACTCAAAACTCTTTGTGAGATTTCCTGCCTGGTCAGAGGCAAATTGCCCAGATCCCACCTCCTGACTCCAGTCAAGCCCTGAAGGTTGAACCAGTGGAAACAAGTGGGAATGCCCTCAGAATTGCAGGAAGAGTCAGCTAGAAGCCTTCAGGTAAAGCTAGGAGGACCAGACATGGCACTCACATAAGCCAGAGCAGAGCACTCTTCTGAGAAATCTCAGGGACTGATAGCAGACAGCAACCAGCCTGGTGCCAACTAAGCTGGTATTGTGGCATCTTAACTGTGACTCAGTGGTGAAGTCAAGAAGACCTAAGTTCAAAGGCACCCTGGGAAATTCATTTAATCTTTGTTTGCCTCAGTTTCCCCAACTGTAAAATCAAGGACCTATGGTCCAGGGTTATTGTGAAGGTCAAATGAGATATATGTGAAAAGTTCTCAGCACAGTGGAGGCTCTGTATAAATGCTAATTTCCTCCTTCCCTTTCTTCCTCTCCTCCTCTAGGGGCTTAGAGGTCCCCAACACTGCCCTGAAATGCCAGAAAATTCCCCTCAAGGGGCTCTGATGCTCAAAGAGGCAGGAAGGGTGCAAGCCTTGGAGGTGAGAGTGATGGTCAGAGCCCAGGGGGTACCCAGGGCTGAGCACCCCAGCACTTTCAGACATGCAGCAGAGGGCACAGCCTGACCTTGGCGTGAGGTCTCATGTCAAGAATCAAAGATGTTTTGAATATATGGAAGTGTCTAATGGATGGAACTGTCCTCTTACCCATGAGTGGCTGGACCTGAATGAGCTGGTTAGAGGAGGGCTAGAAGTAGGGTAGAGGCAGGGGAGATCTGAACTGGAGACAAGTGAGTCAGAAATCAAACAGAAGGTTAATTTCAAAGTGAGGGAAAGGGTTTGTAAGCACAGACACAGGTGCTGGGGTCTGACCCTGGGATTTGGTTGTGAGGCAGTGTGGGGACATCTCAATACTGGTACCAATGGGCTGCAGAGTGAGCTGCAGCCCTGACAATAAGGGGTAACAACAGCTATGTGCCAGGTCTGATTCACAGTAGGGCCTCATGAGCAGAATGTGGACACAGCAGGTGCTTGTCTGAGCTCAGGGAACACCTGGTGCCAGGCAGAGCCATACAATAAACATTTGAAGCTATTCTGGGATCCTGTTGTGATCATCCAGAGGGTGAGTGCAAAGGATTGTGGTTATGCCACACTCAGGGTGTAGCCTGCTTACTGGGCCTTAGCCCTGAAAAACAGTATCTCCTGATAGCATCTTGACACTTCCCCTTTCTGGCCAGTAAAGGAGAGACAGATATAAGCCAAGATGGCAGGAGAGACCAGTTGGGCCAGAAGATGTTGCCCAGGGGCTTAGTTCCTTGAGGGGACCTATCTGGGAAGTGTGTCCCAGGTGTCATTGCTGGCCATTGTTTGCTTGTGTGGACCTCTCCCCAAACCATTTTGAACCCCCAACACCTGAGAAAGACCTAAAGCCTACACTGGCCAATCAGGAGAGACGTTTTGGTCCACTCAGAGTTTAACTTACCATAATGCTTTGTGTGCTCTGGCATAATAGACATGATTTGCTTTGCTCTGCTCTCAAAGTTTACTCAAAATGCCCCTTTCTGTGTCAGCAACTACAAAGTGAAGCAGACCAGGAGCATTCATCTATTTATGACCCTGAAGGACAAGGCATCTTGTAGCAGACACTATCTTGAATGATAGGACTTTTATGTTTTATTTTGTCAAGTTCAAGATAAAAGAAACACAGGTATCTTGGATCTACAATTTCAATGTACACTTTGACATTTTCCCATCTTGTTGTATTTACAATCTATCCACTTAAGAATTTCCTTTCTCATGTTATAGTTAACACATATGGAGACTAATTCTGGGTGACAGAGACATACACAACCAGAAAGGGGGTGGTGAGAGGGAATTGCTCTGAAGGTATAAGGTCCCCTTTGTCTGTCCATCCTTGGGTGGACTTTCATGTATATCTTTATGCATGTTCTAGAAGCTATGAGAGAAATAAACATATGCAGGCAGCCTCATTTTGATTGTTAACAACAAAGCTGGTAATGGTTGACACTTGCAAGCAGAAAAGAGAGGGGCGACAAGACTATAGAGAGAGAAAATGCCAGTGCACACTAGAATCAGGTCCTTGGTGGTTGAGCACATAACAAAAGGGAAGAGACAAAAAACAACTAGGACAATAGACTCAGCCCTTGTCTGGAACGTTGGCACAGCTGTCTCCTCTAGGTGTTGGCTTTGGGTCCATAGGAGATGAATGTGAGGTCCCTGGAGGGTTCTGACATCCTCAAGAGCAGGGGCTTTCTTCAGAGGATCGAGGAGTCCACACTCATAAGTTTGACAGGTGTGGGAGTAGTCAGAAGGACCTGGTAGGGCCTTTTGAGAAAAGTTCTTGCATCAATCTTTGGATCTCAGTTTCTGGGGTCCTTAGTTAAGGGTCTTTAAACAATACAGAAACAATTCAATTTCCTGGTCATGTAGGTATAGGTTCAAACAATGTTTTTTCATCATTGCCATCGTTACCTAATTTCATTAAGTCTGGTGGAGGTCAAACTACTTAGAGGGCTCCCAATGGACTAATTTTGAGAAGGGAGACTCTATGTCACCCAGGCAACTGTGAGATTAATGGAATATTAGATCTTCCTTGCCCATTAATAGGTCTCTGCCACAGGGATCCCCACACCTTTCCAATGCTGGTTTCCAAGCTCTTCCAAGTCAATCAAGTGCCCACTCTTTGATTAGAAAATATATATACATATACATATACATATACATATACATATACATATACATATACATATATGTGTGTGTGTGTGTGTGTGTATATATATATATATTGTATTGCTGTGGATAGAGAGAGAAGCAGGCAGAGGGAGAAACTGGCAGAGGGAGAACCAAGCAAAGGGAAGAACTTGTCTAGGGGAAGTTGCTGGATGAGAGGTTTGAGGAAGAGAAATGTCAAAGTATCCCATTATCTTGACCCAGTTCAGGAAAGGAGTGATGTTTAGTGTTTGGGGCTGCCACTGTCTCTCCCTTTTCTGGTGCTGGTGATGGAGTCAGACCACAGAGCTAGTGGACTGGGGTGGGGGGTAGGGGGTTTGAGCTGAGGATTATCCAGGTAATCCTTGGATCTGCAGAATCTCTTCCCCTGCCCTAAGAACAAATGAAGACCACTGAGGATGGCAAACAAGAAGCCTGGGGCTTCTCTGGACTGGGCTCTGCTATTCCCAGTATGGCATTAATCAGACAAGGTGGTCTGGGCCTTAGTTTCCTTATCCATCAAAGGGTAATTGAATGTCTAGTCCAACTAAGAACTGAGGCTGATAGATGAAGAAATCACAAAGGTAGTCATTGGTAATCAATATTTGAACATAGGTCTGTTGACTCCAAAGCTCTTGCTTTTCTGGAAAAGCAAATGGCCTGGGAATAGAAAAAAACAACTTTCAGCTTCTGTCATCTCAGGGAGGTGAGCTTGGGTGGGTCAGGCAAGAAAGAACAGACTCTGTCTTGGTCTGACCTCTAGTGACAGTTTGTGCTCCAGCCACAACTAGAGTGACCATGGAGAGCAAGACCAGTGAGTGAGTGTCCATCACTGTGATTAGATGGCTCCATGAGGATGGAAGGGAGGGTCAGAGGGGCCAGGGGGAGAAATCTGAAGAGGTGATCGACATCATCACTTGGCTGAAAGTGACCAGGGAGCTCTTGGTGGTAATCAATGACTTGTCAATTCCCATCCTTCTCCACCTCTCTGCAGCCTTGGACACTGTCAGTCTCACCCTTTTCTGGACTTTCCCTACTCCTCCCAAAGAGCCTTTAGTGCTTAGAGTTTTTAGGAAGCCCACTCTCCATTAGACTTGTACCATTCAACTAGCTCATCTGTCATAATTCTATGTTTGGTTCTTTCCCACATCCATGTAGATGTACATCTTCTCTCTAGCAAGCTGGTCCAGGAACTCTCCATGTTCTGCCAACTTTGGAGTCAGGTACTTGCTCCTTTTCTCTCCAGGAGACTTGGTTCTAGAACTCTCTGCTCTCGCTAAGAAGTTGAGGCTACAATTCATGAGGAGCAGTGTCCCAAACTGCTCCCTTTGGGACCATGTAGTTGGGACTTTATTTCCCCCAACTCTTGGGGACCCAGTTTGCTCTCAGCTCCCTAAACTCTGGGTCCCTTGGCTTTTGTTGTAGGAGTTTTGTGTTTGCTTTGATGTAGGGAAATTTGCTTTGAAGATACAGCAAGAACTAAAGCACAAACATTCCTTGGAGTAGCTGAGGGACCTTGTCTCTCCTACACAACCTTGGTCTTCAAGTAGAATCGGTTCTGATCGAATCATTGGTACCTAACATTATTTCCACCAAATTTACTTCTAAATGTAGCATGGATAGAGGACTGAATCCCTGCTACTTCTGGACTATGCTGGGCATGAATGGTCACTCAAGACTTATGTCCTCATTGGTAAATGCCAGTATGAACTTCATGTTCTCTCTCTGTCTCTGTATCTCTCTATCTCTCACTGTCTCTCTGTTTGTATAAGTTTGGGACTTTGGGTGAAGGATTTTGTATACATTGCCAGATTTGGTTATATTAGTTTAGTTTTGCCATACCATTTTTCTTTATTCCCCCTTTTTGCCTCCTTACTTTCCTCCTATCCTCCTTCCTTCCTCCATGCCTCCTACTCTTCCTTCTTTCTTTCTTTGCCTTTCTTTTCATCTTTTTCCTTCCTTTCTTTCTTTTGTGCTAGAGATGCCTTACTGGGCAGCCAAAGGATTTTGCTAATTGCTGTTTTATAGCAATTTGAGATCTGGTAGAGCTATGCCACCTTCCCCAGCATTTCTTTTCATTAGTTCCCTTGATATTCTGGACCTTTTGTTCTTCCAGATGAATTTTTATATTATATTTTCTAGCTCTAGAAAATAATTATCTGATAGTTTGATTGTTATGGCACTGAATAAGTAAATTAATTTAGGTAGAATTGTTATTTTTATTATATTGACTCAGTCTACCTACAAGCAACTGATATTTTTACACTTACTTAGATCTGACTTTATTTGTGTGAAAAGTGTTTTGTCATTGTGTTCATATAGTCCCTGAATTTGCTTTAGCAGGTAGACTCTCAAATATTTTATAGTGTCAACCCTGGCTTTAAATGGGATTTCTCTTTCTATCTCTTGCTGTTGGGCTTTGTTAGTCATATATAGAAATGTAGAAGATTTGTGTGGGTTTATTTCATAATCTGCAACTTTACCAAAGTTATTTATTATTTCAAGTAGTTTTTTACTTGAGTCTCTGGGATTCTCTAAGTATATCATATCATCTGCAAAGAGTGATAACTTAGTTTATTCCTTGCCTATTGTAATTCCTTGAATTTCTTTTTCTTCTCTTATTGCTACAGCTAGCATTTCTAGTACCATATAGAATAATAGTGGTGATAATGGACATCTTTGCTTCACCCCTGATCTTATTGAAAATGAATCTAGCTTATCTCCATTGTGTATAATGCTTGTTGAAGGTTTTAGGTAGATACTGCTTATTATTTTATGCAAAGTTCCATTTATTCCTATGCCCTTCAGTGTTTTCAATAGGAATGGGTGTTGTATTTTGTCAAAAGCTTTTTCTGCGTCTATTGAGATAATCACGTGGTTCCTGTTAGTTTTCTTGTTGATATGATCAATACTGCAAATAGTTTTCCTAATATTCAACCAGGCCTGCAGTCTTCTTATCAGTCCTACTTGATCATAATGTATTATTCTCATGATAAGTTACTGTATTCTTTTTGCTAAAATCTTATTTAAAACTTATTTAAAATTTTCTTTCTCTCTTTTGGCTCTTCCTGGTTTAGGTATCAAAACCATATTTGTAACATATAAAGAATTTGGAAGGACTCCTTCTTCCCCAAATTTCCCAAACAGTCTATATAGCACTGGAATTAACTCTTCTTTAAATGTTTGATAGAATTCCCTTGTGAATTCATCTCAGCCTGAAGACAGGAAGACATCTTCCTGAGTTGAATTCTGGCAAACCACTTCAAAATCTTTGCCAAGAAAAGCACAAATGGAGTCATGACAACTCGGACACAACCGAACAACAAAAGTTAGGGATATCCCTTCATTTTTCTATTCTTTGCTATCACAAAAAGAGCTGCTACAAATATTTTCATACATCAAAGTTCTTGTCCTTCATCTTTGATTTTTTTTTTTTACCTAGGAGCAGTATTTTGGTGTCAAAAGGTGTGGCTTTGTAGCTTTTGGGACATAATTCCAAATTGTTCTCCAGAATGGTTGGACTTGTTCACATCTGCACCAATAGTGCTTTTGTGTGCCGATTTTCCCACAGCCTCTCCAGCATTCGTCGTGTTTTCTGTCATCTAAACCAATTTGATGATTTGGGGGTTGCACCTCAGAGTAGTTTTAATTTGCACTTCTAGTATTATTCATGACTTAGAGAATTTTTTTGATATGACTATCAATGGGTTGGATTTCTTTCTCTGATGTGAGAGACAGCAAAAGTTAAGTTTCCACAGTAAGTTATTGTTAATTGATGAAGGCATTAAGAATAAGTCAGATAACAAGAAGTCTAGCAGACTGTAGGTGGACTCAATCAATCAAAAGACAGACAGTGGCCTTCAGAAAGTTACAAAGCTTTTGATAAAGGAACCAAATGTTGGTTAACTGGAACTAGCCAAGAAAAATTCCCTAGTGTTACCTGGAGGCTTTTCTTCACTGCACTTGCTTAATGAGCCTCATGTATGTAAGCACACACAACCCACATAAAATTATCCCTCCACTTTCTGATCATGGGTCCTATGTTAAAGCATGTTTGGGAGGGGAGATCACACCAAGGGTGGTTGTGTAATATGCATGTAAAGAAGACAGTGACCTAATGGAGAATGGACCAGTCTACCTCTTGGTGGGAGGATCTGTCTTGAACTAACAGTATATAGATCATCTCTATTCTGTATTCAGCTTTTTCCATGGAAAATAACTGCCAACAGCATAAAATATTTGGAAGTCTACATGCCAAGACACATAAAGGAACTATATGAACAGAATTACAAAACACTCTTCACATAAAAAGAACTCAGTAATTGGAGAAATGTTCATTGCCCACGAGTACAATACAGATCCAAGAATCAGTTCTTTTGGCCATTTAAAATCCTCATCCTAGGGCAGATGCCCTACCTCAATCTGCTAGCATTTCTGAAGGCATACTCAGAGGATTTTTTATCCCCTTCCTGGTACTATTATATAAAAATGCTCTCTTGTCCTTCCCCTCTGTTCTGGAAGCATCCTCCCTATATCCAACATTCTCCCAAGGGAGCAGGGAGGATATCTTTCTGGGGATTTCCCCCTCTAGGCCTAGAACTCGCCCCCATTCTCCAAATCCTCAGATTCCCAGGACTCTGGGTGTCCAAGTCCACTTTTCAACTTAAGGTCAACCTGGCTCGGACTCCTGGGACAGAAGTCTGACCAACAAAGAGTTTACAACCAAACTCCACTCATCAGTAAAAAACCAATCTGGAGTGGAAGTTCCTACGCTCCTCGTACATTTGTCCAATATATCGACTTGCGTGGTCAGCCAGCAGGTTCCTCCCCAGTTCCTCTGTATTCTCTGAAGTTCAAGGTCTGGTGCCTGAACAGATCACATTCAACCATAGGGACTCTTAAAATCTTAACAGGAGTACTCTCCCCATGGTGTACTATCTCAGTCTGTCCAAAGACAGAGAGTTGTACCCCATGTTGGGTGTCAATTATTAGAAACACACTTGATACTAATAATTTCTTGCAGCAGAGTTCAGAGGAATTGAGCACTTTGACCAAAGTGGACCCCAACACTCTTTTCAGGAGGAGAGAGCACTCCAGCTCAGATCTCCTCTGCCTCTACCCTACTTGTAGCCCACCTCTCCCCTGCCTCTAGCCCTCCTCTAGCCTGCTCTTTCAGGTCCAGCCACACATGGCTTAGAGGACAGTTCCATCCGTTAGACACTTCCATATATTCCATCTGTCTGGTTCGTGACATGAGGCCTTGTGCCAAGGCCAGGCTACGCCTCCTGCTTCCTGTCTGACTGGGCAGGGGTGTTCAGCCCTGGCCTCATCCTGGGCTCTGACACCCACTCTCACCTCCAGTTTGGACCCTTCTTCCATCTTTGAACATCAGAGCTCTTCATGTTCAGGGAATTTTCTGGCATTTCAAGGCAATGTTAGGGACATCTAAGCCCCTGGAAGAGGGGAGGAAGGAAGGGAGGGAGGAAATTAGCATTGATATAGAGTCTCCACTATGCTGATAACTTTTCACAGATGCCTCATTTCACCTTCACAACCCAGGGACATAGGTGCTTGATTTTACAGCTGAGGAAACTGAGGCAAAGAAAGTTTTTTTTTTTACATACATTGCCCAGGAGTCCTTTGAACTCAGGTCTTCCTGACTAGAGCCCAGGGTCACATTTGAGGTGACACAACACCAGTCAAGGTGGCAACAGACTGCTACCAGTTCCTGAGACTTCTCAGAAGAGGACTCTGCTCTAGCTTATGTGAGTGCCATCTCTAGTCCTCCTAGCTTTACCTGAAGGCTTCTAGCTGACTCTTTCTGCTATTCTGAGGGCATCCTCACTTTTTTCCACTGGTTCAACCTTCAGGGCTTGGCTGGAATCGGCAAGGGGGATCTGAGAAATTTGCCTCTGGCCAGGCAGGAAAGCTCACAAAGATTTTGGAGCGGGGCCATGACAAAGTCAGCTGACTCTGAGGAGTTTTAACAGGGCAGCTGTTTGGAGAAAGACTGGGGCCAATCAGGTGGACAGTGCAGCAGCCCAGGGTGCTGAGAGCCCACCAAGTCTGGCTAGAGCCCTGTGAGCAGAGAGAATGAGAGTGTAAGGGGGAGGTAAGGAAAAGGAGGAGGGAGGGAGGGTGATGAGGAGGGCACGGAGGTGCTCAGGATAATGAGGCAGGGATTTGAAATGGGTCTGACTCAGAGGATGGGGGAAAAGGAACTCCAGATGAAGGATGGGGGGAGGAGGGAGTTGGAGGAGGGTGGGAGAGAAGACAATGAGTACAATTCTGTCCCTATGGATCTAAGGTTTCTGAAGAGACATGCAGGACACGCGAGCAGAGGGATGGACGGCCCATCTTTCTGCTCCCATCACCTTTGGGAGAATTCTGCTCTCTTTCCCCCTCTCCTAGCCATGCCTTTCCCCTGCCACCCCAGGGGATGCTGGCTGCAAGGGGCTGACAGCACGAGGAGAAGCAGGGAAAAGCCCTCCCCCTCCCTCAGCACACTGCCATCTGCTGCAAAGCCCCACTCAGCCCACTCTCTGACCAGGAGGGGACAAAGTCTGGAAGGCCAAGGCTCCATCGAACAGGAGGGGGTGGAGAGAGGTGACCACAGTCACCTCCCCCCATCACAAATGTGTGCTTTTGGGAGAGGGATGCCTTGGGGTTCACTCTCAGCACAGACAGGCCCTTCCAGAGCCCCTGCCTCTCCCCGTCCCACGGAAATAAGGACACCACGAGGTGTTTGCTTGAAAGCCTTTATTGCAAGACAAGGGTCAGGCCTGAGCCCTCACTGTTTACCATTGCAATTGATGGGGAGACTAGTGTGCCTGGGGGAGTCCAGATACTTCCCGATCCTGGGCCTGGAGGAGAGCCCAGCTACATAGGCAGACAGTAAGGGGAAGTCTTCCAGGCAATGTGGGGCCAGTGTCAGGTGAATCAACAGCAGGTCCAGCAGGTTGTAATCCACAAAAGAGATCTGCAGGCAAGGGGCACCAGAGACCAGGTGAGCCAAGGGGAGCTGGGAGGGAGGGCAGCCCTGTGCTGGGAGCGGGAGCCTGGGATCCAGGCTCTCCCGGGTGTGACAGTCGGGTGCCCCAGAGCCTCACCTTGTCCCCCACGATAAATGCCCCTCCTCTGGGATTCTGGCTCAGCAGGACCTCAAAAGGCTTCAGCTGGGTGGGCAGGTCCTTCACGTAGGTGTCTTTGTCCTCCTCCTGCAAAGCCAAGAGCCCTGCAGCTCAGGAGGCATGCAAGGGACAAGGGGAAGAAGTGGGAGCCCCAGGATGTACCCTGACTTTGGCCTTCCCAGATTCCTTTCAGGCCTCCCTTAAGCCTGGACGCCCTTCCTCACACCTGGCTGGCCAGTCTTCCCTGCCCCTGCAGACCAGCACCTCTTACATAGCTCCTTGGAAAGAGTGATGAAGAAGCTCTCCTCTCACTTACAAAATGATGGTAGATGAGGTCAAGGTACTTGAGCCTGAGGGTCTCCACCCCATCATTGGCCACATCCAAGAGAGCAGCTTCTTGAAAGTTTGCGCCATAGAGTTCTAAAGATGAGGGAAGAGAAAGGGTGAGGGGAGGGAAAGGGTCCAGTCACCTTCCTGCCCATGGCCAACCCCTAGGCTCTTCTCAGCTCCCCTTCTCCTGGTCAAGCTGGGAGAAGGCTTCCCTGGGCAACCTGGCTCAGCAGGGTGGCCCTGCACTGAGAACTCTTCCTTCCAGCCAAATTGGTCCTCCTTCCAGTCCATCTCCCACCTCCTGCCTTTGTCCAGGCTGGGACCTCCCCCCACTGGACCTTACTCAGTTTCTGAAGGGCAAGTGGGTGTTCTTTCATCTCTGGCCTGCCTGGAACCTCACCAGTTGTTCCAAAATGCCATTGTATTTATTGGGTTTTTATCATCTCCCAACCTCTTCCCTCCCGACCTAAGTTCCCTGAGGGCAGGCCCTGACATTTTTTGACTCCGTTATCTCCCACTAAGTGCTTGGCACACCGTAGGTGCGCAATAGATGCTGAACTGAATTCAAAGCGATTTGAGTCTGGGCAGGGAACTTGTCTTCTCTGTATTCTAGCGCGGCTGAAGCAGGCCGGGGCCCAGACACGGTGCCCAGTAATCCTGGATGGATGGGCGGAAGGAGGGATGGAGGAAGGGAGGAATGGAGGAATAAGGGGATAGATGGTGCCCACGTGACTCCTCTACGCTGCCCCCCAGCAGGGCACAATGTTCATACCATACTTGCGCGCCAGGTATCTCAGGATGGCGTTGCTCTGGCAAAAGGTGAAGTCTCCATCTGTGAATTTGGGGAGCAGTTCGGAGAACTACGGGGCAGAGTCCAGGAGAAGCAGCTCAACGAAATGGCCCTCCAAGGCCCCGCGCACCCCCAGCTCTCGGCCTCCTCCTGCCTCCCAGAACTCCCCAATCCGCGCTCACCGCCCTCCCACCATCCCCCGTCCCCGCCCATCTGCGAGCCGGGCCACTCACACAGGCGGTCTTGAGTTCCTCCGACTCACACACGCACTTGTCTGGCTTCAGTCGCTCATCATGCCACTCCTGGCCCTGATCCACCAGGAGCATCCGGATGGCCTCGCATCGCCCTGGGGGGAGGGGCGGGGACAAAGGGGCTCAGCGGGGCCGCTGAGGGGAGGGGGCAGCCGGCTGCGGACTTCTGAGGTCCCGCTGGGACAAATCCCTCCCCGTCCCTGGGCCTGGTTCCTCCCGCGTAGAATCCAAGGGCCGAGGGCTAGGATATGGGGTGGGGGCTTCCACGTTCCTCTCCCACGTCCCTGCGGGCAGGTGGACTCCTCTCGTGGGGCCCCGGCCCTGCCGCCCCCGGTGCTGGGACCACGAGTTACCTCGGATGGGGAAGTAGGTGATGGTGTAAGGAGGCACTAGGAGAGACGGACAGAGAGAGGTCAGCGGGCCCTACTCTCCCCAAAGTCCTTTCCTCCCAGGCCCTCCCCCTCCCCCTATTCGATGCTCCTCCCTGGGAAGGCCCAGGCCTTACTCTCTGGAGATAGCGGCACACAGGAACCAGAGTACAAGGTAGCTGCATCCCAGAGGCCGCCCCGGCCTTAATATGCCTCGACCTCCACCTCCGCCCCACCCTTGACTCCACCTACCCTCCTTTTCCACCCCACCCTAGAACAGGAATGGGCAGAGTCCCTCAGGCCCCAGTACCACGGACAAGGGTAGGGGCAGGGGCAGGGCAGGAGTTGCAAGGGAGGAGTTTCGGAGGGGCACAGGCAACAAAAGAGTGACCTAGGAGGTGGTGCTAATTCACCAAGGCCTTAAGGGGGAGGGGGAAGGTGGGTCTGGAGGAAGGAGGAGATTCCAGGCATGGGTCCAGAGATGGGAGCTGGGGTCTGCTAAGGTCAGTGGCAAAGGACCATCAGCACAGGTGTTCTTGTTCCAGGACTCAGTTTCCGGGACTTAGATCAGATGACCTTTCGACTCCCGTCTAACTCTTATTTTCGTAAGCCCATGAAGTAGCATTTCCAACAAGTGCTCATCCAGCCTTTAGCTGAAGACCACTAGCGCTGGGGAGCACCACACTCCCGCATCCTGAAGGGGCAGTGCTGCCTCCAAGTGGACAATCTGCTTCCAAACACCAAAGGAAAACAATCTGCCACCTCCCAGGACTGCCAAGTGGTTGCTGACATTGCTTCACCAGCAGCAAGGAAAATGAGAAGACACCACATGCCTGCAGGGAACTAAGGCCCTTTATCTGGGGTTCTGCTCAAGAGCACCAAAATATAGAGGGAACTGGCATGATCTGATGCACACAAACCACTGCAGTGAGGACCTAAGTGAGCAGAGCTGCACCCAGAGGTGATCGGACTTTGGCCCATCCCACCTTCCTTTTCAAAAATTTGGGAGTTCCAAAGAATCCCCTCTCCCTCCCCTCTCCATGTCCTTGAGAAGGCAAGCAATTGGATACAGGTTAAATGTGCCGTTGGACAAAGCATACTTCCACACTAGATACATTGTGAAAGAAAAGAATGGACAACCACAAATCAAAATAAAATGAAGAAAGTAAAGGAAAAGTTGACTCCAGTGTGCATTCACAATCTGTCACTACGTTCTGCGGACACAGAGGGCATTTGCATCCTGAGTCCGTCAGAATTGTCTGGGATCATTGGCTTCCTGAGAATGGGAGAGTCTTTCACAGTTGGTCATCATATAACAATGCTGTTACTGTATAGAGCGTTCCCCTGCTTCTGCACATTTCACTTTGTATCAGTTCATGTTAAGTGTTTCCAGATTCTTCAGAGAGCATGCTGTCTGTCATTTCTTAGAGCACGATAGTATTCCATCCCCATCATATTCTTTTTAGACAGTTCAGTGAATCAGGCTCAGATGCTTCCTTGCTGCGTGACACTGGGCAAGTCACTAGCTGCTGTTTGCCTCAGTTTCCTCATCTGTCAAATGAGCTGGAGAAGAATGGCAAACTACTCCATCCATCTGCCAAGAGAACCCTAAATGAAATGAAGAAGTGTCAGCCATAACTGAAATGACTGAACAGCAACCAAATCACCGAAGTCTAAACTCTTGGGGCAAAGTTGCTGGAGCTCCCAAGAGTGCTTCCCTGAGTCTGTCTTCCCACAGCTTCCAAAACAACTGCTCCATTTTTTCTCCCATTTGTCAGTCTGTGTGTGTGTGTGTGTGTGTGCATGAGCTGTCCTCCTTTGTATTCTCCCTAGTATTCATTAATCATGGAGCATCTTTTCCTGTGGTTGTTCATTCCTTGCTTTTCTTCTCCTTGGGAAAACTCTCCCTGCCCTTTGACTGTCCCTCTCCCTGGGGAATCCACCTGAGGCTTGCCTGCTGGTTTTCCTTCCTGGTCTCTCTCAAGGATCACACCAGACTTCTCTCAGAGCTGTTGGATGGAGATCTGTTTTAGGGGAATGGGTCTAGAGGACTCCTCTGTGGGCTGCAGCGTGGCCTGCAAACTCTTTGAAATGCTGTGTGATACTGTCTCTTTGACATTCTGGGATTTCCTCTCTCATGGTTTCCCAGATGCAAACTCTGAAAGGTCGCTTTTCCCTTCCTTCTAGTTTGCATTTTCTTTCCCTTTTGCTCTTTTCATCTCAATAGTCATACAATTCAAGTGAACCTGCACAGCTGGAATGCACACCAGCAGCCTTTTGAGCCCCACCAGCTGGATTCATGTTGATAGACAGACAGGGTTTGGCTGCTGCCCTCTCCTCTGCCACTCTGCTCCCATTCCTGCAGAGATGGAAGGGGACCCTTGGCATGAGGGCAGTTCGGTAGTTTTGCTTTGTCTTTACACCTGCCAGGGCCAGGCTTCTGGGCATGGGTCTTTCTCTCTTTCCCTAGGCTCTTCCTAGAAAAGTGGACCACATCTGTGTTTGCTCATAGCTGTCCAAGCCATCTTTCTAAAACACAGGCCTGCCCCTGACCCTCACTAGCTCAAACAACCTCAGGGGCTCCCTAATCTTCTAGAATTTAGCCCTTCCTAACCTGTCCCTTCAGGTCCTGAGCTCCCTGCCTCCTTCCTGACCTTTGCAGCCTTGTTCCTGTTATCCTCTTCACCAGCTCCATTCTGGGGCCACACTGTGTTGGCAGACATTCCCTGATCTTGACTCCCCTTTCCAATGTTGCTCCTTGGTCCTGGTTCCTGAAGCATGACCCCTCCTCATGGCTCCCTCTCAGAATCCTTGTGGGAAAGACTTCCATGAGCCCCACGGCTCTTACGGTGCTCTCCATCCTCAAATTCCCTATGTGTTTACAATTAGTCTGGGTCTTGTGTCTTCCTCCTTCTTCCCTCTCCCCTGCCAAGTAATAGAATCACTCCTGATTCAGAGCAGTAACTGTGGCCAGCACAGAGGAGATGTTTGAAACACTGAAATGAATAGAGAATGTCAGAGATGAGACAGTTTTTAGACGTGAGAACATAAGGACTGACAGAAATCTTACAACCTAGAATTTCAGAATTAGTGACTTTGCAAAATAGAAGAGAATGTCAGGGCCAGATGGGACCTTGTCTCTGGGAGTTGCAGAACCAGGACAGCGGGAGTCTCAGAAGAGAGCCTATTCCAGCAGAGACCTACCAGCTGACTCTACACTGGGAGACAAGGAAGCTGGAGAGGGTGGAGAGAAGAAACCTTTTTCCACTGTATGACCTTTACTAAGCCTTTTACAAATCTCATCCAGTTGAGTCCTCATAAGAACCCAGGTCATTGTGTTATCCCCATTTGAAAGAAGAAATAGATCCCACACCCAGCATGCTCTCCACTGTGGCCCTCATAGGGACAGGTGTGTGCTCCTGGCCTGTCTCCACAAGCTTACATGACTCAGTTACAGAGAAAGCACACTAAATTCCCCCAGAGAGTTGGCTACTGATATGATATCCAAATTGAGGGACAATAAGTCAACTTTCCGACTTTCTTGGGAAACCCTAGGGTGTGTTGGTTTGCTTCTTGGGAGAATGGTCTAAGGCATAGCCTTAATCACCTGGTGCCCTCTTTCTTTTCCACCTCCAGCCCCAGCCCCAGGCTCTCCTTTCTCCTTCCATTGCTTTCTGGAAAATTCTCTTTTTCCCTTGCCCTCCCAGGCTGACCCTCTGGTCTTTCTTCCCGTGGGTCCATTCCTTTGTTTTAAGAGCTTCAGTTCTCTTCATAGATAGCTTCCCAGTCATCTTGTTCAGATGTAATCTGGACTCCAGAACTCTCAGGTCTGAGCTGAGGAGCTGCTTTTTTCATTGAATGTCCATCTCCTTACCTGAAATATTATGCTCAACTTTGCTAGGTAATTGATCTTTGGTTGTAGTCCAAGCTCCTTTGCCTTACAGAATATCATATTCCAATCACTCTGATCTTTTAATGTAGAAGCTGCAAGGTCCTGTGTGATCCTGACTGTGGTTCCTCGATATTTGAATTGTTTCTTTCTGGCTGCTTACAGTATTTTTTCATTAATTTCATAGTTGGAATTTGACAACAATACTTCTTGGGGTTTTCAGTTTGGGATCTTTTTCAGGAGGTGATCAGTGGATTCTTTCAATAACAATTTTGCACTCTGTACCTAGGACCTCAGGGGAGTTTTGTTTGAAGATTTCTTAGAAGATATTGTCGAGGCTCTTTTTTTCATCATGGCTTTTTGGTAGAACAATAATTCTTAGATTTTTCTCTCCTCCATCTGTTTTCCAGGTCAGTTGTTTTTCCAATGAGATATTTTACATTTTCTTCTATTTTTTCATTCTTTACATTCTGTTTGACTGATTCTTGAGGTCTCATACAGTTATTAGCTTCTACTCCCCCAATTCTAATGTTTAATAGTTTGTTATCTTCAGTTAACTTTTGCATCTCCTTTTCCATTTGCCCAATTTTCCTTTTGAAGGAGCTCTTCTCTTCAGTGAATTCTTTTTTCATATTTTTAACATAGTTGCCCAATTTTTCTTCTACCTCACTAATTTTCCTTTTAAAATCCTTCTTGAGGCAGAGCCAGGATGGCAGAGTAACAGCACAGACTTTCTAGAGTGCTCTCACCAAGCCCAACCAAATACCTGTAAAAAATGTCTTTAAACAAATTCTGGAGTTTCAGAACCCACAGAATGATGAAGTGAAGCAAATCTTCAGCCCAAGACAGCCTGGAAGGTCGCCAGGATGTGTCTATCACACCATGCTGGGAGCAAAATGCAGTCCAGTGTGGGCCACAAGTGCACAGAAGGGAACTGAGCAGGCCTTGGGGAGACTGAATCTCTCACACCTGTGGTGGTTTCCAAACTTCACGACCACAAAACGCTGAGGATAAATTGGAATGTCAGTGGGAAAATCCTGTGGGACCAGTGTAGGAGAGTGGAGTGGTCAGGCCCCAGCCCCAGGACTGCAGAGGGGGGAGGAGGTAGAGGAACACATGACAGCCACAGTAGCAGCAAGGAAAGCTGGAGCCATTGTTTCTGGAGCTCTATATTATAGAACTAGAGGGTAAAATAAATATTGAAAGACTCCACCTATCACCTCCTGAAAGAGATATGAAAAGAAAAACTCCTAAGAATATTGTAGCCAAATTCCAGAGTTCCCAGGTCAAGGAGAAAATATTGTGAGCACCCAGAAAGAAGCAATTTGAGTATTGTGGAAATACAATCAGGGTAACACAAGATCTAGCAGCTTCTACATTAAGGGATCACAGGGCTTGGAATATGATATTCTAGAAGGCAAAGGAGCTAGGATTAAAACCAAGAATCACCTACCCAGCAAAACTGGGTATAATTCTTGCAGGCAAAAAATGATCATTCAATGAAATAGAAGACTTTCAAACATTCTTGATGAAAAGACCAGAGCTAAATAGAAAATTTGACTTTCAAACACAAGAATCAAGAAAGGCATGAAAAGGTTATCAGGGAAGAGGAATCATAAGGGACTTTCTAAAGTTGAACTGTTCACATTCCTACATGCAAATATAATATCTGTAACTCTTGAGATTTTTCTCAGTATTTGGGTAGTTGGAGGGATTGTATACATATAGACAAAGAACACAGGGTGAGTTGAATAGGAATTGATGAAATCTAAAAAAATAAAATTAAGGGGTGAGAGAGGAATATATTGGGAGGAGAAAGGGAGAAATGGAATGGGGCAAATTATCTCTCATAAAAGAGGCAAGAAAGAGCTTTTTCAATGGAGGGAAAAAGAGGGGAGGTGAGAGGGAAAAAGTGAAGCTTGCTCTCATCACTTTTGGCTTAAGGAAGGAATAACATGCACACTCAGTTTGATATGAAAATCTATCTTACACTACAGGAAAATAGAGGAGAAGGGGATAAGTGGGGTGTGGGGGGATGATGGAAGTTAGGGCACATGGGAGGAGGGAGTAATTACAAGTTAACACTTTTGGGGAGGGACAAAGTCAAAAGAGAGAATACAATAAATGGGAAGGAACTATAGTTAGTCTTTTACAACATGACTTTTATGGAATTCATTTGCATAACTACACATGTATAACCTATATTGAATTGCTTGTCTTTCATTGGGGATCCATGGGGTGAGAGGAAGGGACAGAAGTTGGAACTCAAAGTTTCAAAAGTGACTGTGAAAAATCGTTTTTACATGCAACTGGGAAATGAGAAATACAGATAATGGAGCCTAGAAGTCTATCTTGCCCTACAAGAAAACAGAGGAGATGAGGATAAGGTAAGGGAGGGGTGTGATAGAAGGGAGGGCAGATTAGGGGAAGGGGAATTCAGAATGCATGGTGTCTTGGGGTGTGGGGAGGGGAGAGACGGGGAGAAAATTTGCAGCTAAAAATCTTGTGGAAATGAATGTTGAAAACTAAAAATAAATAAATAATTTTTTAAATGATATTGGCCAGAAGATATGTCAGGAGACACTGCCATGCTAAAAAAAATTCTTCCTGAGCTCTTCCAAGAATGCTCTTTGGCCTTGAGATCAGTTCATATTCCCTTCTGAGGTTTCAGATGGAAGTACATTCTCAATGCTGCCTTCTTCTGTATTCGTGTTTTGGACTTTGTCCTCATAGTAAGGTTCTATGGTCTTTTCTTTTCTGGTTTGTTTCCTGCTCATGATGATTGCCTTTTTCCTGACTTTTAAAGTGGATCTCTCCTTCTGGGGCTCTCTCCCATAGTTTCTGTGCTGAGAACTTGAGGCTTTGTGTATTGTGCTCTCTGGTTCTTTCAGCTAGAAGCTAGAATGGTTGGTGAACCCCTGTCTGTGCTACTGTCTTCCTGATTCCCCTGGCTGTGCTAAGGCATCCCTGGGGTCCTGGTATTGGCACTTACTGGCTCCACCCCGCTGGGGCTCAGGATCCTCCTGGTTTGCTGAGATGGGGCTGTCTGGGACAGCTCCGGTCCTGCACTGGTCCCCTTCAGCCACAGCAACAGGGTTTCTCCTTGACGAATTTCCTAGGCTCTCAACCTAAGAGACTGTTTACCTCTTAGGCTGATCCCACTATTCCAGGATTTTTCCTGGGGAAATATTCTCTGGGTTTTTCAAGGTCAACAAGGACAGAGGGAGAGCACTTACAGATCACTCTGCCATCTTGGCTCCCAGAATTTCAGTTAGGTGGGTTACAGACATTTAATCTGCGGGCTGATAGTCTCAAGACTCCCATCCTGGTTGGTGTATTTGCACCTTATTTCTTTCTAATTTAACTGTCTTGTATCTTCCCACTTCTTGCTCGCCCACCCCCCTCAGAAATAGAATGAAAGCTGGTTTAGGGCAATAACTATGCCCAGCACATAGGAGACATTGATGTACTGAATTGAACAGAGAATATCAGAGAAGGACCTTAGAACATGAAACATTGACTGGCAGATCTTGGAAGGACCTTAGAATATGCAACACCAGACCTGGGAGGGATCTTAGAACATAGAATATCAGAGCTGAGAGGATTCTTAGAACCTAGAATGTCAGGTCTGAGAGGGACCTTAGAACATGGAACCATACGTCAGGGCCAGGAGGGATATTATAACATAAGAGTTCAAAATTAGGGGGAGGGGGAGTCAGAACAGAAGATATCCTAGCTGAGACCCACCTTCTCACTAAACACAGAGAGACAACGAAGCCGAGAGGGAGGGAGGGAATAAGCTTTTCTATATTGCCTCCTCTGTACTACACACTTTACACATATCCCACTTCATCCTCACAACAACCAGGGGAGATAGGTGCAGTTATTACCTCCATTTTACAGATGAGGTAACTGAGGCAGACTAAAAGTTAAGTGACTTGTCCACAGTCACATAGCCAATAAGAATCTGAGGCTGGATTGCAACTCAGGTCTTTTTGACTCCAGGCCCTGCACTTGATTCACTGTGGCCTCACCTAGCACAGGTGAGTGCTCCTGGCTCTGACCTCCTTCCGACATCTTTTGTAGCTGGATTCCAGAGAAGGCTTAAAGGTTTACCCAGGGCAGATTAACTATATGTCATTTCATTTGATCTTCATTAATTCCACCTGCCCCGACATTTCTCAGATGATTTTAGTAGAAGCAGGCTTGGTCTTTATCAGAATGAACTGGAGGGGAGCCTGTCCCCTCCTTGTCTCCTCCCTCTTCCTCCCTTCATGGTGATTATCCATCTTCCTCGCCCTTAGATCAGGTGCACAATGCCTTCCACCTCCAGAGAAAGAACTGTGGAATTCGATCGCAGAATGAAGCAGATCATTTTCTTCCATATTATGTTTTGGTTTGTTTTATGATTTTTCCCATTCATTTTAATTCTTGAATGCAACATGATTAAGATGAAAATGAATTTAATAGGAATGCATGTGTAGAATCTATAGAAAATTGTATGTTGTCTCAGGGAAGGAGTGGGGAGATAGGGGGGAAGGACGGGAAGGAGGGGAAAAATCTAAGATATATAGAAGTGATTGTAGAACACTGAAAACCTATAATAATACTAATAATAAAGAAGAAAGAAAGAAAAGACAGACAAAAAGCTAAGAAAAATAATGAAAGTAAGTTAAAAGTTTGCTGTGTTGTGCATTCAGACTCTATCAATGCTTTCTCAGAAGATGGAGAACATTTTTCTTTAGAAGTCCTTCAGAATTTTCTTTGATCACTGAATTGCTGAGAATAGCTAAGTCATTCCCAGTTGATCATCATAAAATGCTGCTGTTATACTGTGTTCTCCTGATACTGGTCATTTCACTTTGTATCCATTGCTACAGAGGTTTTTCTGAGAGCATCCAGCTTATCCTTTCTTATATCACTGCAATAACGTTGGGATGGTGGTATAATATTCCATGACAATCATATACTGTATGGACAACTTAGTGTTCCAGCCTCAGACACTCCCTTTCTCTGTGTCCCTGGGCAAGTCACTGAACCTTATTGGCCTCAGTTTCCTCATCTGTAAAATGAGCTGGAGGAGGAAATGGCAAAGCACTCCAGTATCTGCCAAGAAAACCCCAAGTGGAGTCAAGAAGAGGTGGGTACAACCTAACAACAACAACACAAAAATCACAGAATTCTAAACGCTTTTGGCAAAGTTGTGGGAGCTATCAAGAGTGTGTCCGTGAATCTGTCTTCCCACAGCTGCTCCAACAGCAGTTTGTGTTTTGCATCACCTTTGCCAATCTGGGGAGGGGAAGCTTGAGTTCTCTTCCTTTAAGGTTTTCCTATTTTTCATTTATTTTGGAGCATCTTTTCTTCTGGTTGTTGATTCATTGTGGTTCTTCTCTTTGGAAACTCTCCCTGTTTTGATAGCTTCTCTCTTGGGGAAGCCATCTGAGGCTTACTCTGGTTTTCCTTCCCTATCTATCTCAAGAATCACACCAGGCTTTTCTCAGAGTTGCTTTGAAAGAGCTTTTTGGAAGGTCAGGAGGACTCCTATTTGGGCTACATTTCTTGCATGCAGAAGCGTTGTAACGTTGTGCAATTGCAAATGTCAGTTTTGCCCTCTGTGATGCCATCTATCTCTTATTTAGGTAAGAATTTTCTCCCTGACTAAAAATCTGAAAGGTGCCTCTTTACTTTTCTTCTCTCTTCAATCTTCTTTATTTCCTCATTTGTTTATGTCAGTATTCACATAATATAAATCAACCTGCACTGGTGAGTAGTCCTGGCTCTGATCTCTTTCCAACAGCTATTGTAGCTGGATTCCAGAGAAGGCTTAAAGGTTTACATAGGATGGATCATCTATATGCTATTTCACTTAATCCTCATTCATTCCAACTGGCTCATTTCTTGAGAAATTTCAGGTTGTGTTGCGATTTTGTTTTTTGATCGTTTAGGGATTTTTTTTTTCCTCCTTCTTTCTCACCTCAATTGCGGTCATCCATCTCCCTCTCGCTTAGGTCAGATGTAACCCCAGACTCCCTCCTCTACCCTCTTGTTCTGTGGGTGAGATGCTACACTTACATAGCTTCAGATCTCTTCACAGATGGTTCCTCAATCTCCACCCACAGTTGTAACCTAGGATTTCCAGGTCTGAGCAGAGGGGCTATCTCTAACTTAACAATATTTCATTGACTTCTTCCCCCACCCAGAATTTATTTGCTAAGAGAACAAGTCTGCTTTCATACAAGCACTCAAGGTGATAAATGCAGTTGCAATTACTTGGGTCCATGTGAGACTTTTCTTCAGTCTGTGTTCTTTGTGGGATATATGTCTAGTATTGGGATCGTGGGGAGTAGGATGGAGAAGGGTATGGATGATTTATTTTTCTAAAAAAATTGATATTTTCCCCAGGTACCTGTAAAACAATTTTTAATATTCATTTGAAAAAAATTTTAAACTCCAAATTCCCTTCCTCCCTCCCCTCTCCCTCTCATTGAGAAGGCAAACAATTTAATACAGATCATACATGTCCAGTCATGAAAAACTTATTTCCATGTTTGTCAGGTGGTGAAAGAAAAACACAGGCAAACAAACACAAGGAAAGTAAAGTAAAGAAGAAATTTGTTTCAATCTGCATTGAGATTCTATCACTCCTCTCTCTGGAGATGGAGAGCACTTTTCATCAAAAGTCCAGAATTGTCATGGATCACTGTACTGCTAAGAATAGCTAAGTCTCTCCCTGTCGAACATCATAGAATCATGCTGTTACTATATAAAATGTTCTCCCGATTCTGCCCATTTCACTTTGTCTCAGTTCATGTAAGCCTTCCTAGGTTTTTCTGAGACCATCTTGCTTTTCATTTCTTAAATAGTATTCCGTCACAATCATATTCAGTATGGACAATTTAGTTATCCACCCTCAGACCCTCCCTGGCTTGATGACCCTTAGCAGGTCTCTTCATCATGTTTGCCTCACTTTATTCATCAGTAAAAGGAGCCAGAGAAGCAAATAGCAAACCACTCCAGGGGTGTGAGCTCTTCCAAGAAGGCTTTTTGGGCTTGGGACCAGTTCATACTCCCCTTTGAAGTTTCAGATGCGGGTATACTGACAGTGCTGTCCTCTTCTGAATTTGTGCCTTGAAGTTCCCTGTCCCACTAATGAGAATCTATGGGCATTGTCCATTTCTGCTTTTTGCTCATGGTGTTTGTTTATGTCCTGGCTTTTAGACTTGAGTTGAAGTGCAGGGAACAATGACCTAAACTTCTTGTGCTGGGGGCCTGGGACCTGGTTACTGGATTTGTGTGCAGGGGCCTCAGGGGATGATGGCTGGAGGCTATAGGATTCTGACAGCTTATCTAGTGCTGAGCTGGGATCATTAACAAGGGAGGTCTCAGGGTTGTGGTGGAGAACCTGCCTCTTGGGGGATGCCTGTTCACCTGGGCCTTGCACTGACTACTACTCACCCAGACTTTGCACTCCAGTGTTTGACTGTGGGAGGATATCTGCCTGTCACCTAGAGCTCTTGGAGTTGTGTTAAATCATGGGAGATTTGTCTGCTAAAGAATGCCAGCAGACATTGTGGTTCTCTGAGCTGGTGTCTACCTGTACCCCTGTCTGTGCTGAGGCATTGAGGGGTCCTGGTGTTGGCACTCACCTGCTCCACCACCCTGAGGCTCAAGATCTCCCCTTGGTAGCTGAGATGGGGCTTGCTGCTGGCTTACTGACATGCCTCCAGTCCTGTGCTGCTCCCCTTCCCCCAGAGGGAGAGGGCCCTTTCCCATTCGTTCCCCAAGCTTCCTGGGCTATAAGACTGTTATACTCCATTTTTCTGCTGGCTCAGTTGTTCTAGGGCTTTTCCCACGGATATTTTCTGGGCTTTCAGACGTCAATAGGAAGGGGGTGAGAGCCACTTCTTACTTCACCATCTTGGCTACTGGAAGGGAAAGTCAGCAACCAGATCAAGGAGAGATCCTTTGAGTCACTGAAGTACTTGAAAGCCGTGATCAAAAACAGAGCTTAGTCATCCTATTTCAAGAAGGCAGGAAAGAAAACTACCCAGACTTCATAGAATCAGAAGACTAAGTGGAATTGGAAAGAATCCATTGGTTTCTCCTGGAAGAAACCTGCAAAAAATAATTCCCAGGAGCACTGTAGCCAAAATACAGAATTGCCAGGTCAGAGAAAAACAAATACTGCAAAGAGCCAGAAAGAAAGAATTCAAGTCCTGTGGAACCATGGTCAGAATCACCGATGACTTAATAGCCACCATAACAAGGACCAGAGAGCTTGGAATAGAATATTCCAGAGGAAGGATATAGATTGACAGAATTTCATATAAAAACACATTTCACCCCTCAGGGAAATAAGAGGGCAAGAGGAGAAGGAAGAGGACAGAGTGAGAGAGAAGGTAGATTAAAGGAGGGACTGGCATGAAGTACAATAAACTCTAAGGATTGCAAAAATATTTATAGCTCTTTTTTCAGGTGGTAAAGAATGGAAATCTGAGGGGGTGACAATAATTGGAGAATGGATGAGCAGGTGATATAATGTCAATACGGTGCTGCAATAAGTGATGGGGGAATGGGTTCAGAGAGTCCTGGAAGACTTTTAGGGATTCTTGTAGAGTAAAGTGAACTGAACCTGAACAATAATTCTTGCCATGACAGCAACATTGTTAAGAAAAATAACTTTAAAAGACTTAGAAACTCTGATCAACATGATGATCAGCCACAACTGCAGAGAGATAGTGAGGAAACAGTCTCCCCCTCTCCTGATGGAGAGATGAAAACCCAGAATGCAAATGAAGAGATTGATGTGGGCATACCTATTTTCTTTTACCCATGGTCAATGCAAAATTTTATTTTGCCTAACTGTACATGTTGAACAGCCGAGTTTGTTCTTTTATTTTTTTTAATTTTTATTCATTTTCTTCTGAACTTGAGAAATAAAACGTGTTTCCACAATGTAATAGAAAAATGATGAATGTGCATGAAATTGCAAATCTGTTATGTACAACTTGCAATTCCTTTTAAATATATAATAAAGTTATCATATAGCTTCCTTTTTTTCTTCTTTCTTCTCTCCTTCCACCTCACCCCTTGCCCTAGAGATGACTACCACTAGACACACATATGCACTTATATGGAAAATCATTCCATATGTGGTTCATTTATCAGTTATTTGTCTGGATCCAGGTGGATTCTTCTGTCACATATCCTTTGTGGTAATTTGATTATTTATAAAAGTCAAAATGACTTAGTTGCTCACAGGGGAACTTAAAGCAATATTGCCATTCCTATATAAAACTATCTCTTGGTTCTTCTTATTTCACCCTACTTTATTTTGTGCAAGTCTTCCCATGTTTTTCCAAGATAATCAAGCTCATAATTTCATGTAGCACAGTAGAATTCCATCACAATCACGTGTCCCTTGTTCAGGCGTTCCTCAATTGATGGACATTCCCACAATGTTCAGTTCTTTGCCATCACAAAGAGAGCTGTCAGAAATAGTTTAGAACATACAGGTTCTTTTCTTTTTTCCCTAATCATCTTTGGGAAAAGACCTGCGTATTTCTGGATCAAAGCAATAGGGAGTTTAACATCAGATAATTTTGATAATCATTGAGCATTATTCCAGATTGTTCTCTAAAACAGTTGAATCAGTTCACAATTCCACCAACAGTGAATTAGTGTACCCATTTTTCCACCTCCCCTTCAACATTTGTCACTTTCCCCTTCTATCATTTTGGCCATTCTAATAGGTGTAAAATGATATCTCGCGGTTGTTTTAATTTGCATTTCTCTAAACAGTAATAATTTAGAGCATTTTCTCCTAGGACCAAAAAATGTTTTGATTTCTTCATTGCAAAACTACCTGCTCACGTCCTTAGACCATTTGTCAATTGGGGATTGATTCACAGTCTTATAGATTTGCCAGATTTCTTTATGTAGTTGACATATGAGACCTTTATCTGAGCAACTATCTGTAAAATTCCCCTCCTCCTCCCGCCCCCACCCTGCCCAGCGCAGTTATCCACTTTCCTTCTCATCTTGGCTTTGTTGGTTTTATTTGGAGAGAATGTTTTTACTTTCGTGTAATTGAAATCATCCATTTTACACCTCACTCGGCTCTCTATCCCTTATTTCTTCAAATTGCTAACCTATCCAAAAAGGTAATAAGCAATATGTTCTATGTTCTTCAGATTTTCTGGTAATCTCTCTCTTTATATCTAGGTCCTGTATCCATTTTGTCCTTATTGTGGGAAATGGTGTACGATACTGGGCTATGCCTAATTTTTGTCGGACTGGTTTCCAGTTTTCCCAGTATTTTCTTAACCAAATAATGCGTTCTTATACCAATAATTTAAGTCTTTACATTTCCCAAATGCAGGGTTACTACAGTCATTTGCTGTTGTAAATTGGACATCTACTCTATTCCACTGATGTCCTTTTCTATTTCTTAGATGGTATCAGATAGTTTTGATAATTAATGCTTTATAATATAATTTAAAATCCAGTACTGTTGAGCCTCCATCCTTTACATTTTATTTCCATTACTTGAACCCACATGTAGCAAACTACTTCTTCAGGGGGTCTGGTCCTGCCCAACCATAATTCCCATTTGCCTTAAGAAAGCTCAGTTGAAGCCGGTGTCTCTGACAAAGTCCTCATTTCTAAAACATATACAGAACTGATTCAAATTTATAAGAATACAAATCATTCTCTAATTGATAAATGGTCAAAGGATAAGAATAGTTTTCAGAGGAAGAAATTAAAGCTATCTATAGTCATTTAAAAAAAACTCTAAATCAATGTTGATTACAGAGATGCAAATTAAAACAACCCTGGGGTACCACTACACAGTATCAGATTCACTAATATGACAAAAACGGGAAATGATATATGCTGGAGAATATGTGGGAAAATTGAAACACTCATGCATTGTTGAGAGAGTTGTGAATTGATCCAACCATTCTGGAGAGCAACTTGGAACTGTGCCGACAGAACTATAAAACTATGCATACTCTTTGACCCAGCAATACCACTTTTAGGTCTGTATCCCAAAGAGATCATGAGCATGGGACATATGTAGAGAAAGGGAATGTACAAATATATTTATAGCAGTTCTTTTTGTGGTGGCCAAGAATTGAAAATTGAGGGGATGTCCACCAATTGGGGAATGACTAAACAGGTTGTGATACATGAATGTAATGGAATACTGCAAGATGGATGTATTTGACTGTAATGGAATGCTATAAGAAATGATGAGCAGGCGGACTTCAGAAAAGCCTGGAAAGACTTCTATGAACTGATGCTGAGTGAAGAGAGCAGAACCATGAGAACATTATACACAGTAAGAGCCACATTGTTCAATGATTGATTTTGTAGGCTTAGCTGTTCTCTGCAATGCCAGGATCTAAGACAAATCTAAAGACTCATGTTGGAAAATGCCGTCCACATCCAGAGAAAGAACTTTGGAGTTTGAATGCAGATGGGAGCAGACTATTTGCTCTCCTTTCTTTTTGTGGTTTTCTTTTCTTTCTTCTTTCTTGAAGTTCCTCACATTAGCTCTAATTCTTCTTGGCATCATGACTAATATGAAAATATGTTTAAAATGAAAGTATAAGTAAAGTCTACATCAGACCGCATGGCTTCTTGGGGAGGGGGGAGTAGAGAGAGGGGGAAAAAATTTAAAACTCAAAATCTTATGAAAGTGAATGTGGAAAATTAAAGTACACAAATTATAAAAATGTTTTAGAAAATTAAAAAAAGAGAAATCTCAGTTCATATCTCATAGATAGATGAATAAGACAGATAGGTGGATGGATAAATAGATAAGAAATCCTTAGCAATTACCCTTGGGACTGGTCAACCAGTAAATTCTGAATCTAGAACTCTCTGTCTGTCTATATCTTTAACTTTGTGTGTCTATTTGTCCATCCACCTAATAATCTCCTCTTTGGGATTTTCCAGTACATATAAACTCATCCTTGCTAAGGGGTTTAGCTGCCTTGCTCTGGGGGTTTCTATATGGACTTAGTTGGCTCTTCTTTCCTCCTTATGCCCCAAGTACATGGAAGTGGGGAATGTGGCCTTCACCTCTCTATGGAGGTCAAAACCTCTTTTAGAATCTCTCCCCACTGCCAGCATTAATCACATCAAGGCAAATCTGCAGCCATCCAGGTCTCATTTTACTGGGAATAAAGGAACAGCCATGGAAACCCTATGAGCATAGAGAGGCCAGGCTGGATGCCAAGAAGCTGGGGACTGGGGCTGCCAACGACAAAGGCAGGACCAGCTTCCTCTTACTGGAAGGGGAGACACAGACTTTGGATGAGTTGGGCAGGTCATGAGGGCTGGAGTAAAGATGGATTGACATGTTGTACTTTGATAAAAGCTTTTTCTGCATCTATTGAAGTTTATCCAATTGTATTATCATCTAGTCTATGTCAGGGCAGCAAAGCAGCACCACAGTGGATTGTGCACAAAACCTGGAGTCAAGAAGACTCAACTTCCTGAGTTCAAATCAGACCTCAGACACTCACCAGCTGTGACCCTGACTCAGTTTCCTGATCTGTAAAATGAGCTGGAGAAGGAAATGGCAAATCTTTCCAGTATCTCTGCCAAGAAAACCCCAAATAGAGTCAGGAGGAGTCAGATACAACTGAAATTATTGAACAAAAACAAGTAGTCCATATCTCCCTGTCACTCCACAAGTCCAGTTGTTCCATCTGACCCCAACAGCTCCTAAGAGGCCCAACATTCAGGGTGCCACAGGGTAGACAGGAAAAGTGGCCCATGTCCATCTAAAATCCTAACCCAATTCTGTACTTTGGCAGAGTGCAAACGGGACAATTTAAATTTCCTAGTTTCTCTTTTTCAGAAGTCTCCATAAGCAGACCCAGGAAATCAGCTTCAAAGATGTCACCAAACCGTTGAGTTCTAGAATATCCTCTGTGTCAGCCTCTCATCTCCCTAACATCCCTCATGCTTCATGTGCTACCCTGGGAAAATAAAGTAGGTGTTACTAAAGGTATGGTTGCCAAGTATCTGGAAAGGCAAGCAATGATTAGAAAGAGCCAGCTGGGTTAACTTCAGAATGAATATGGTTAGCTAACCTGATTTTATTCTTTGCTATGGTTATTGAACCTGTAGGTGAGGAATGTGCCTCACATAGATTTTTTCCTTATCCTATTCTTGTAGAAACGATGAAAAGATAGACCAGATCATAACACAACTGGATGGACTCCCATAAATGCAGAAACAGTTTTTGACAAAATACAATACCCATTCTTGTTAGAAAAAAAGCATTAGAAATCATAGGAATAAAACTTTTTTTATTAGAACGAGTATATATCTAAAAACAAGCATCAGTATTAAATATAATAAAGATGAACTGGAACCCTTTCCATAAGATCAAGAGTGAAGAAGGGATACTTTTACCACCATCACTATCCAATATTGCACTGGAACTGAGAGCTACAGTAATAGACAAGCAAAAGAAACTGAAGAAATGGGCATGAACAACGAGGAAAAAAATATCAAATTTTTGTAGATGATCTGATGGTTTCCTTAATGGACCCTAAAGAGTAAACTAAAAAAACTAGTCTAAATAATAAACAATTTCTGACTCATTACAGGATATAAAATAAAATGACCCAGATCATCAGCATTTGTACATATTTCCAACAAACCCAGGAGAAAAAGATAGAAAGAGAAATTCCACGGAAAATAACTACCAGCAGCATGAAATGTTTGGGAGTCTACCTGCCAAGACACACAAAGGAGCTATATGAACAGAATTACAGAACACTCTTCACATAAATACAGAACTCAGTAACTGGAGAAATATTCATTGCTCATGGGTAAGCCAAGCCAATTCAAGAAAAATGATAATATTACCTAAGTAATTTGCTTATTCGATGCCACACAATTAAACTACCAAAGAGCTACTTTAGAGAGCTAGAAAATAAACATATCAACATTCATCTGGAGCAACAAAAGGTCAAAACATCAAAGAAATTAATGGGGGAAAATGCCCAGGAAAGGGACCCAGTAGTACCAGATCTCAAATTATACGACAGAGATGTAAGCACCAAAACGATTTTGTGCCAGTTAAGAAAGAATGGCTGATCTAATGGAACAGATCAGGTACACAATATGCGAAAGCCAAGGAGCACAGAGCCCTACTGTTTAATAAACCCAAAGATCCCAGCTACATGGATAAGAACGCATTATTGACAAAAACTGCTGGAAAAAATGGAAAGTAATCTGCTAGAGAGTAAGCCTAGACCAACAACTCACTCCTTATATGAAGGTGAGCCAAAATGGGTACATGATTTATATATATATATATATATAGGGTGATAGCATAAGCAAATTTGAGGATCATGGAAGAAACTACCTGTCAGATCTATGAATGGAGGAAGAGTTCGTGAAAAAAAAAAAAAAAAACAAACCATGAGGTAGAGATGTTCAGGGAAGTAAAATGGCTAATTCTGATAACATAAAATTGAAAAGATTTTGCAAAAACAAAATTAAAGCAGGCAAAATTAGAAGTAAAGCAGGAAACTGGGGTGGGGGGAGGAGATCCTTGTAGCAAGTTTCTCTGATAAAGTTCTCATTTCTCAAATATATAAAGAATTGGGCCAAATTTGTAAAAATAAGAACCATTCCCTAATTGATGGAATGAATAAGCAATTTTCACAGAAAGAAATCTAAGCCATCAAAGGTCATATAAAAAAAATTCTCTAAATCATGAATAATTCTAGAAATGCCAATTAAAACAACTCTAAGATACCACCCCACAGTCATCAGATTGGTTTAGATGACAGAAAATATTACAATTGCTGGAGAGACTGTGGGAAAATCAGCACACAAAAGCACTACTGGTGAAGATGTAAACAAGTCCAACCATTTGGAGAGCAGTTTGGAATTATGCCCCCAAAGCTACGAAATCACACCCTTTGACTCAAAAAAGTACTGCTCCTGGTTCAAAGAAATCAAAAATAAAAGACAAGAACTTTTACATATGAAGATGTTTGTAGCAGCTCTTTTTCTTTTGGAAAAGAATAGAAAAATGAAGGGATAGCTGTAACTTTCCCCTTCAGTTGTGTCCACGTCGTCATGACCTCATTTGGCTTTTCTTGGCAAAGATATTGGAGTGGTTAGACAGAATTCAACTCAGGAAGATGTCTTCCTGTCTCCAGGTCCAGGGTTCTATGGACTGTGTCGCCACCTAGCGCTCCCAATTGGGGATTCCCCAATCCCTCAATTGAGGACCACTGAACAAGTTATGTGTGGTATATGAATGTGAGCGATACCATTATACTGTAAGAAATGATGATGGGGATGGGTTCAGAATAACCAGGGAAGACGTGTTAATTAATGCAAATTGATGAGAGCAGAACCAGATTAACAGCCTCAGTGACAGAGATATTATAAAGAGAATCACCTATGAAAGACGTAGCCACTCTGATCAATACAGTGACCTAGCACAGTGCCAAAGGACTCATGAGCAGACATGATCTCTGCCTCCAGATAGAGGACTGCTACACTCAGAGTCAAAATTGAAACATACTTTTTTTTCTTGCTTTGTTTTTTCCCATTTTTTTGGAATATGGCTAATGTAGAAATACATCTTGTATGATCATCTCTGTGTGTGTGTGTATATATATATAATTATGAATATATGTGTATTATATATATAATGGATGCTGTATTTCTTGCCTTCTTAAAAGGTGGGAAAGTGGAATAGGAGGGGAAACAAGAATTTGGAACTAAAAATGAAATAAAATAGAATTTTTAAAAGTTTCTAAGAACGTCAAAGTCATCAAAGGAAGGGCCACCATGAGGAAGGATTTGTCTTCTTCAATGGTCCCAGAAGGCAGAATCAGGAGTCATGGGGAAAGTTAGAAAGAGACACATGAAGGTTCCACATGAGACAAAACAGCTCCTTATGTTGACAGCTGTCCCCAAATGGGATGGGCTTCCTGGAGATGTGGCACGTGCCTCTCATAGGGAGGTCTCAGGCAGAGGCTCCATAAATACTTGTCAGAGACATTAGACAGATTTCTTTCTTGATGTGGGTTGGCTTGGAGCCCCTCCCCTCCCATGCTTTTCAACTCAAAATATTCTGTGACTTTGGTGCAACTGGAGAAAGGGGGAAATTTTATCGTATTGTTTTGTACTGATTCTTAGGTGTCGAAGGGACCTTTGAGTCATGAAGGCTAATGCTTGCCTGAAGCATGAATACACTGGAAAACAAAGGTGTCAGACATGTGGCCCACTAGCCCCCAACGAGGTTGAAATGTAATTGGGAAATATTTGACAGAATAAATCAAAATGCAACAGAATACAATTAATGTTAATATGTGGTTTTCTGAGCTAATATACAGCAACAGAGATCTTTATACAAGTTTAGTGGTCCCCTGTTTTTTTCAGAGTTGGACATCCCTGTTCCAAAAGACCCTTGAGAAGAGATCTCCCAGTCTCCCAGCCACAGAAGATTCCTCACTTCCATCACTGGACAGTTTTCACTATTAGGGCTGTGCCTTCTTGTAAATTCCACCTTTTGGCCAAAGTTTCGGCCTCTGGAGCCAAGCAGAACTCTTATCCTCTATATCCTCTACAGGACAACCCTTCAAATATTTGAGGACAACAATTATTTGTTCCCAATGCCCTGAGTCTCATGTCCTCCTAAATTAGTTAGATGGTCCCAGTTCTCTCAGCCAGTCTGGTGAGGGTTGAAGACTGACCTTTCTCATTCACCTTCTTCTGGACCAGACAGCAGCTCAGCAGCAGCCCTCCTAAAACCAACATCATTCCCAACCAGACAGGATGCTCCAGTTCTTTTGTGACCAAGGCTAAGGGATTCTTCTATCCACACAGCCTGGCACTGTGGTCTGGTTGAGTCACTGAGCTCACTGCCCACCATTATCCTCCTATTTTCCCTTCACATACTTTTAAGATCTCCCGTTCCTTCCAGTGGTTTCTAAGCCCTTATTATGTATACAGCACAGTCCCATCCACCTCACTGTGGTTGATGAAGATCAAGCCAAAGCAATGCCTTCAACACCTAAGGCAGCTCTAGCTCCCCATCTGCAGGAGGTCTCTCCTGCCCCCCCAACCCCACCCCAGTGACTACCCTTCATCTGTCTCTATGGAGAGTCTACACACCCACAGTAAGTGTCTGCTGTCTCCCTTCTCCCCCAGCAGAACAGAGGTTCCCTGAGGGTGGGGATTGTTTGTTTCTGTATCCCTTTGCTTCTGTATCCCCTCAGCACAGTGAGTGCCTGGCACACACGTAGTGCTGTTTGATGTTGAGTCGTGTTTCAATCACTTTTGACTCTCCATGATCCCATTTGGGCTTTTCTTGGCAAAGACACTGAAGTGGTTTGCATTTTCTTCTCCAAAAGTAGGCACCTTTGAGACATACTTCTTGATTGATTGATCAATCCATTTCAATTCCTGAAAGGTTTCTTCTTCCCCATTTCCTTGCCTTGACCCAAATCTCAGACTTGGTAAGAGCACAATCTAGTTTAACTCTTCCCCAGATAAAGATTGCCAAGTGTTCATGGAGCCTGTGCCCAAGTCCTCCCTAGGAGAGGCACCTGCCACCTCTCCAGGCAGCACAACCATTTGGGGACAGCTCTCCACATAATTCAGGGCCACCACAAAATCATCTCTCTTCCCAATCCCATGCTTCCTTCCCCTTCCCCCAATGGCAAATTCCTGCTCCTAAACTTTCAAAGTCTTCCCTTTACTCAGTTGTTTCTCTGCAGACTTTTATATCAAGCTGAAGTTATCACCTGCTTGTTTCATTGTCTGCTATCTTTCTACCCACCTACTCCTAGGTCTCACATGAGAGACTAAAATTCAACACAACATCATTAACTTTCTTTGTAATTTCAATTTATCGAGATCTTTCCTTCTGACATTATCTTAATTTCAAAATAGGTCCTTCTCCCTTTCCCTACACAGCAAGGTATTTCTAGCAACAACAGAAAGAAGAAAAGAAAGAAAGAAAGAGAGGGAGAGAGAAAGAAAGGAAAGAAGGAAGAAAGGAAAAAGAAAGAAGGAAGGAGGAAGGAAGGAAGGAAGGAAGGAAGGAAGGAAGGAAGGAAGGAAGGAAGGGAGGGAGGGAGGGAGGGAGGGAGGAAAGAAGAAAAGAAGAAAGAAAGGAAAGAAGGAAGGGAGAAAGAAAGAAAGAAGGAAAGAAAGAGACAGGAAAGAATAAAGAAAAAAAAGAAAAATGATTCTCCAAGACTAAACTAATATAACCAAATCAGACAATGTATACAAAATCCCTCCCTCATAGACCTGTATCTCTTCAGAGAGAGAGACAGAGAAAGAGAGAGAGACAGGGAGAGAGACAGACAGACAGAGAGAGGCAGACAGACAGACAGAGAGAAAGAGAGAGAATAGCTTTTCTGGAGTTGAAATGCATACTCAGGTTTCCTACTGAGCAGTTGTGCACAGCCCAGTCCAGCAGCAGCACTGATACTGCACTCTATGCATTGTCCATGCCACATTCAGAAGTGAACTTGGTGGAGCTAATGTTCTGTACAAAGCATTCAATCCAAACCCATTCTAGGTGTGCCCTCAGGGACTGGGAGGAATGTTTGTGCTTTCCTTCTTGCTGTAGCTTCAAAGTAAATTTCCCTATGTAAAAACAAACAAAAAATTCCTACAATAAAACCTAAGGACCCAAAGCTAAGGGAGCTGAGAGTAAACAGGGTCCCCAAGTTGGGTCCTTGCAGGGAACCGCAAGGTTCTTGAAGGGAATGGTTTGGGACACTACTACTCAAGAATTGTAGACCCAGCTTCCTGGGGGAGAGGGGGATTTTAGACAACAGTGAGTTCTAGAACCAAGACTTTTGGAAAGAAAGGAGCAAAATTGGGACCCCAAAATTTGTGGAACAGGGAGAGTTCCTGCTGGAAAAAAAGAGGTACACCCATATGGATGTGAGAAAGAACAAAAAATAGAACTACAATGGATGAGCTACTTGAATTGTGCAAGTCCAGTGGAAAGTGGTTTTAATAAAAATTCTAAGCACGAGAGGACCTTTGGGAAGAGACTCACACATTTAGGGTAATTAGTTGGTTGGTTGGTTGTTGTCCTTCGTCTTTGAAGAGGACCAAAATGATATCACCTTGATAAAGTGAAATTTCAGTGTGTCCAACTGTGGCTAATCAGACCAGTATGAACTCGGAATGCTCTACCACAGGTTGGGCACAGATAGTCCGTGTGAATATTTGGAGTGGATATCCCAAATTTGCACATCTGCGTTTACTTTGTGCTGTCTCAATTCTGCTTTGCTCAAAGAGCACAGCACCCTTTCCAATGCGGACACGCTATGCTGAGTGGTCCTGTGCCAGTGTCTCCCATGTTGTACAGTCAAATCCAAAGTTCTTGAGAGAGTAGGGTAGTACTATAAGAATGGGGGATTGTATAGATCCCTAGAAGCACTAGGAAGTTTAGAGAGTTAAGAGTTCTCTGTATTGCTATTGTCTTTGAACTTTGATTTTTTTTTTAATTTTCACATCAATATGCATTAGTGAGATGGGTCTTTAGGTTTCTTTCTCTGCTTTATCTCTTCCTGTTTTAAATATTAGAGCCATATGTGTCTCATAGAAGGAGTATGATATACTCAATTGTTTTGTGGCACAGGTATTAATGATTTGATAAAATTCACCAGTAGGTCTGTGAGGACCAGGAATGTTTTTCTTAGGTATCTGGAAATTGCCTTTTTCTTTGATAGCTGGGGATTGCCAATTTCAAGTGTAAAGTTACTTTTTGGTGGAGCTCCAAACTCTTGGAGAACTGTGTAGGTCCTAGTCAAGGTGAGTGGATTATTAGAGGACAGGGGAGTTTATTCCCCAGCAACCCAAACTTTGTTTCTCTTTCAGAAAGAATCCAGACCATAGGATGGTACTATATGTCTCAAGGACTTTACAGATCCCTGTGGGTCTGTTGAGACTCACTGGACAGAGGAGTAACCCTCATTTTTCAGAGCTCTTCTGAGTCCTTTGTGGAGTTTGTACATTCTTCCTAAGGGATCAAACAAAGATTGCCCTATACCTGATAGTGTTAGCTTGTAAACTGGCCTAAGAACAGTGATTCTTTTACCCATATTATTAGAGATCAAGATATAAGACATTTCTGAGTATTCCCAGGTCCAATTTAGGTGAGAGAGAAATGAGTCCAGCTCTGAGGCTCCCAGAGGAAGCTCTGAGTGAGGACACTCCAAAGGGAGTGACTTTTTTCTTTTGAGAAGTTGCTAAGATCAAACCTAGTCCACATATAGTCTGAACCTCTGGGACACTGGTTTCACATGTATGGGCTAAGAGGCCAGCCTGTCTCTTGAATGGTCAAGAATCTCCTTGGGGAGATGTTGCAGTGTCCTGGGGCTCAGTACAATGGACTTTTCACTAGGCTCTGTTATTCTGGTAAGAGAACCCCAGTTAAGCTTTATAGACCATTTGAGGGTAGAGGGGAGCTGATCCTGACCTTTGACTTTGTCAAAGCATTGGCAATCCATCTGCAACTTAGCACTTATTGTATTATAAGGTAGCCTGATGCCCTCAGAGGGTAATTGACTTTCCCACAATTATGTGGGAGCAAAGAAGTGGAAATAAGCAAGATGGTCATCTACTAGGAGGACATCTGGGTAAACTGGCATATGAATGGAATGGGATAGCCCAGTAAGAAAAGAATTTGGAAAAACATGGGAAGATTGGCAGGTAGAAAGGAAACAAGCATTTATTAAGCACCTACTGTATGCCAAGAACTGTTAAATGATTTGTAAAAATGTTCTCATTTGATCATCACAACTCTGGAAGACAGGCATTCTAGCTATTCTCATTTTAAATTTGAGAACATTTAGGCAAATAAAAATGAACTGACTTCCCTGAGTTCATACAGCTAGTATCTAAGATCAGATTTGAACTCAGATCTCTCAGCCTCTAGTCCTGGCACTTTGGCCTCTGTGCTCCCAGCCACTCAGCTGATGTGGGACGATAAAATGAAAGCAAAAGCAGAAAAACAAGACACACAACAACTACAATGGAAATTAAACAGAGACTGAAAGGACTCCAAACTCTGAGTAACTGGCATGGGAGAATAAATGGGGAGACATGCCACACTGCTCTGGGTAGAGAGGCAAGGACCATTAGGGCAGAATGGTGTATGTGTAATCTATTAGTGGGATTTGTGTTAACTCTTCTTTGGTATAAGTGTGGGAAGTAATAAAGTTCTGTTGTTCACATTCCTAGGTGATAAGGGTTGTGACCTAGCATAGACAGGTTAGAGGTCAGAAACTAACGCCCAAGCCCAAGGAGCTGTGTGAAGAAGGACCTATAAGAGAGGGGAACATGGAGTCACATGGCCAGGGGATGATGTCTCAGTAAATCCAGAGTTAGGAAAAACAGTATAAGAAGCCCCATCTTTTTACACGTGTTGTAGTCTTCCTGTGACCTTACTGGGGAGGCTACCCATCCAAATGGATGTAAAGATTAATAAAGGCTTTCCTGATTACACAACAGGCATTGTTTTTTATTTAAAGTGAGCATGTTTCTCCCTGTTGTGGGCTTGTTAAACAGGCTCACGTCTAACAATTCTTGGGGGTTCATCCGAGATCTTTAGCATCAGAAAGGTCAGGATGGAATCTTGCTTGTGGGGAATGGCAGCGTGTCCATTGATTTTTTCAGTGGCTCAGACACCCACAGGCTCTGTTCTCCTCTTCTGACTGCCAACTTCTCCAGTACTGCTTGGAACTGTTGTGAACTCAGGAACACAGCTAAAACAAAGGATTGAATAGCCAAAGGTAGCATAAGTCAGGGTCCTGAGCAACAACAGGAAAATCAGGTAGCTAGGTACTGCCTTATGTGCCTTGGGATCTTAGGCATGACCAGCCCTTTGGGGGCTTTGGGAATATAAGTACTAATATGGGGAGTGAGCGCTCTTAAAACAATTGTACCAGGGAGGGGATGAATAATCCTCTGGGTATTCTGTAGGAAGCCCATTTGAAGGAATGCTGGCTATATTCCTTCCTCTGTCTGCTCTGGAGACAGAGAGAGAGAGCAGAGACAAAGAGGAAGGAGGGAGAATCTAGATCTAGGAAGGATCCTTTTGAAATTAGCTTGGAATCAGTCAGAGTAAATTGACATTAATGGTTAAATTTTGACCACTCTAGTCTAAAATTAGTTTATTTCCTAAAAAGAGAGGATCTGTATTATTCTATCTGTTCTGTGTTTGTCTGTGTGTTTGTGAAGTGTTTTGTTAAACTGTAAATGCAGCCATGCAGCCCCCAGAGTAGCAAGGGCTGTAGCTGGACTTTCCCTTGGAATTCTGCTATCTCGTAATCTTCCCCTCTCCTTCTCTCCCTAACTACAGCAGCCTCAGAGGAGTGAGTGGACTGGGGAGAGAGAAAAGGAGAGAAAAAATGCTTTACAATTTGGCTTGATAATGGTGTTAACAGAAAGTTAGAAAATTTTTCAGAAGTTGCTTTAAAAAAATCTTTCTCTCTGCATTCTAGAACCCTGACCAGGTTGTGAATGTGAAAAGGAAGATTTTTGCTCCTCGTAGATTATTCAACTTAAAAAAATGTGGCTCTATTAATAAGTTAAATTGTTAGGCTCTTAACCTCTAAGTTTCTTTTTAAGGAATAAAGAACCTGGAAGAAATGGTATTTGTTTTATTTGAAGGGGAGGATATGAGTAGGATGGTGGAGTATTCCATGTGATTGGACCATTTACTCCCTTTCTCCTCTCCCATCCCACTTAAGAAAATATCTAGCCTGACTAGGAAACCAATAGACAAAGTTATGGAAGGTTATTGGATTTAAAGATTTAAAAATTGCTTACTGTGATTTATAATAATTACTATTAGTTATTAAGCTCCCAAGCTTCATGCTTGGAAGTCACACTTTGTCAGTATTATTTAGGCCCTTTTGCCTGGGCAAGGAGGTTTTTTTTAGTTAATCTGATTCAAAACTTTTTGAATCTGGGAAAGTCTTTCCTCCTCAGATAGGGGAGTGGCATACCTCACCTAAAGGAGGATCTCTTTGTAATGAAAATTAGCAGACAAAAACACAGGCAGTCTGGGTAGAAAAGTTGAGTTTTGATTTAATGAGATCTCAAAGCTAAAATCTGTACTTTATGTCTAAATTAAGTAAATAAATCTAATACCAGAAGACAAAGTATTTAAAATTGCAAATTCACTTTAAAATTTTCAGTGATTTCTTTTAGAAGTATTAACTCTGTCCATGTGCTCAGACCACGTGGACAAGGGGAAGGTTACCCCACCATATGATCTAAAAACTGGAATGAGACTGGGAGAGCTGGTTTGGTGGGCCTTGGAGGGGAGAGGGGGGAACTGGAAGATGATGTTTCAGCTCTTTAAGAAAGGAGAGTAAAAAGAGATTATGGGAAGTTATAAATGAAATTTTTTTTAAGGAGCAAGAATATTTGATTGGAAAAAAGAGGGCCAAAACGTCTATCATTAGTGATTATAAATCCAGATTTGATATGATTTCAAGTTAAAATCTGTCCCAAAGGAATACAGAGCAGCATCTGAGAATGTTCTTCTTATCAGGATTAAGCAGAAAGATATAGTTATTTGGCCATTATGATTGTAAAGTGCTTAACACAAGGATGGATATAAGGATGGGTATACGTGAGATGCAATTGTTACACAATTTTTAAATTTGGAGTTTGTTATAGATAGAGTGGGGTTTTAAAAGGATGTGATAGAAATTTGATAATTTGAAACTTATATTTGGTTATAAATAAGCAGTGAAAATGCTGATGTTTGCTATATAATGGTAGAGTTAACTTTTTTGCTTTCTTTAAGCTATAAAGGGATTTCAGTGTAGGCAGTTATGGTTAAGATGTGGAGGAACTAGACAACCTGAGTAATGGGATTGAGAGACTTGGGAAGATGAAAGAGGCTGAATAGTTCTGGATGGGTCAGTTTCAGATGGTTTATGTAAATAGTGAGGATGTGAGGAAGTATTTTAAGAAGAGAGAAAAAATCATGTAACTTGATTTGATAATTAATAGCTCAATCAAATTTGAGCTGACTCTATCTGATCAGGTGATAGAGTATGCCCACGTGGTGATAAGAGGATGAAATACTGTGCAAGGTGATGTGGAAAAGTATTCAGCTGAATGGGTTAATGGCTTATTTTAAGTTTTAAGTAAGCTTAAATAAGCTTAAATTTTTAGGTAGACCATCTAAATGTTGCTACATTTGCTACATTGCTACAGGAATTGCATTATTAAATTAATGATGAATTGGTTTTAAAAAGCTGTTATGAATTCTGTGTAAGAGTGTCTGTGTCAGAGAATTCCTTTTGAGACAATGAGAACACTTGGAAAAATACATATATATTTTTTTATATGGGTGTGATTTTCAAGCCTGTTCCACCTACGTATATATTAGTATGTTAAAAAGTTTATTTCTGCTGTTAAGAAAGAAGTTTCAACTAAAATTGTTTTTGCTATGAATCAAGCATTTACAAAAGTATGTTTATAAAAGGAAGCTTATGGGCAAATATGCAAAAGTCTTGGTTTTAAATTTTGTAATTTTTGCCATTTAGTGTGTTGTGATAAGTTTTAAACTGTTCTTAAAAGAGGAAGATATTTGTTGTATGAAGAAATGTTTTGTAAAAATCTCTTGTATGATTTTTGAAAGGCCTACCTTTCAAATTTACATTTGTAAGCTATTTTGTTATAATAACTTCAAGTTTTATGGGGAGGTTGGAAGATAAGGGACCAGATAAGGAAGACCAGGAATTTTACGGCTCCAGGAAACTCTATGATAATTTTAAGACAAAAAGCCTCCTGGCCCCATCCCCCTTTCCTTTTGAAGTTCAGTCATTACAGAAGGACTTCTTAAGATCTAATCTGAACTGGAGATGCTCAGAGAAGAGATGTTAACTATTTCCTATTGTTTGAAGGAGAGGAGTGGCACCAGCTCCACCCAGGGGCCCCTAAGATTTGGAGAGTCTAAAATGATCACCCAAATGATCACCCGCACTTTGTTAAAGTTGTAATCTCTTATGTAAACTCTTTATATATGGAGTTCCTAAACAAGGAATTTGTGCTGGTGATAAATAATCTCTAGTGATTGGTTTTTAGGACAAATTTAAGATTTAAGATATGAGTCCTGGTAAAATTTTTTATTAGTGAAACCTGCCATTTGGTAAATAGCTTCTGGGATCATTACTTATTGTGTCCTACTACTCAGAGAGAAATGTGACTGTTACAAAAATATGCCTCAGGGGACAATTGTGTCCTCAGCCTGGGATGGGATCCTTCTGGATCAGTTTCCCCAGTGTGTTCCTTTGAAAAGGTATATTTTCCCCTTGGCTATTCTAAGTCTGGCTATAAGGTAGAGGTGATATCTAAGTAGGTCCTTGCTTTTCATCTACATGTCATGTTTCTATAATCAAAGCAGATAGTTTAAGATGTAAGAACGATGCAAGTAGCGGAATCTTGCTGCTTTCAGTTAATTGGGTAAATGGGTACTCTGGTATGGTCTTGTGAAAGATAAAATCCCTGAGAATATTATTTCTGAATTTTAGGGGAATAATTAGATAAAGGAAAGGAAACCAAAGTATAAATGTGATGTTGTATCATTGTTCCATAGAACAAGATTGGGATTTATAGTTAGATGCAATTGTATCTTATCTACAGAGGGACTGAAGAAGGAGTCTGGGGCGGTCACAGGTTGCCTGGGGGTTCCAGGAATGGTCTTGATGGGAGTGACCAGTAACCTGGAGATTTGGATTGATAGGGCATAGTGATAAGAAAAGCTTTTGGGCCTCTAAACAGTCAGTTCACATGGGACAAGGTGAGGTTTTCCAGGGCCCTTTTAAATAAATGGGACTAAAACTCTTTTGGGATAATGGACAAAGGTCCCAACTTGGAATAAGGTTTTTACATGTTACATATAAGGTTGTTATATGGGTAAAAACAATTGACTGAATTAATTACTGAGATTAAATCAAAGACATCTTTAGCTGGGGGGAAAAAATTGTGTAGTTTCTTAGAGGCAGGTAACCTCTGGTAATATTTTACATTAATGGAAAAGGTAAATGCTTCTGTTTTGATATGAATTCATTTCATGAACATAAGTTGAAGTTAGTGTTTGAACTTATCACATGTGTAGCTCATTCTTTTAGATTGAGCAGGGTTAGAAAGGGACAGAGCAGTTTGGGAAACAGATTTAAATCTATTAGAGCAATAACAAGGTTTTAATAGTAAATTTGATTTTATGATTGTTATTTAATCAGGAATTAGAAAAAGCATAGAAAGGGATGCAAGCCACTTAAGACTTGCTTCAAAAGATATTCCTTAGCCAATGTGAAATTATAGTCATATCTGAAACTTGATTATTGGAGCTTGCTATTTTAAGATTTTATGGGACTATTAACTGACTGTTCTTCTGAATCTAACTCCAGGTATGGATAGCAAGAAAGGTGATCTAAGCCTCGGATCCATGATGCCAGTGAGCTTATGAGATGCTGGTATGAACTGCAAAAAGGTGATCTCATGGAAAGGTTGGGAGAGCCCCTGTTCAGCTTGGGCTAAGATAGAATTCTCTTGACTCAATTTCCCCACTGACACCTGGCAGACTTGAAGCCTGACTGAATGCCAGTTGACAATCTACTCCTGCCTGGAATTGACATGAAGTTACAGAGATATTGTTTCCCTGCAATATCTCTGCTCTTAATGGCAAATTCCTATAATCAAGAGTTTTGTAAGCTTAATACCAGATCTATTAAATAATAGATTGTTGGTAAGGGAATATCTGAGGTTGAGTCTAAAATTAAGCTATTAGGCTTAGATCTTTAGACCAACAACAAGAAGTTAGGGCCCTTCACTTCTTAGTAATAGTGTGGAGACAATCAGGTCAAGGGCTTGTGAGGTTAGCATACGTAGTTATTGTTTTGTCTCAGTTGGTTAATGTTAAAAGAAGAATGGTTTGCGGTCTATATTGTAAATGCTTTAAAGAAGCATCACATGACCAGAAGTTGGAACTGTTTTATGATGTGATAAGTACTGTGTTAAAAATGATTATTTATTGTATTTATGTACGTACCGGAGCCTGTTATTGACTCCTTAGTGAAGTTTCATCCTCCTGATGGGGGAAATGAATAATAAATTAACGTAAAATGTAAAAACTGGGTTCTAATGTGTATTTCTTAAACATGACCATTGACCAAAGTTCCAATTTTGATTTTGTAAGTGATAAGAGTATAAAGCTTAGGAATGGTCATCTAAAATTGTATTAAGGTCAGTCTTGTAGGAGATTGGACATCTGGATTTCTACAAGAAGATGAAGACAAGAAGATACTGAGATGCTGTGCTGAAGATGGCTTGAACGAGCATCCAGACCAGAAAACTGCATCAGATGATGTTCCTCCCCAGACCTGCTGTATGAGATGGAATCTCTGAATGGATGATTTATTGATCTGCCTTTGTATTTTGATTCTCTATATCTGTACTTATAACAAGGGGACTGCCCTCTTGTAATTTGTCAATGCGTAGGTCAACTTTGCTCCCTTCCCATATTTATATAAAGGGGGATAGATGAAGGGAAGAATTCATAGGGGAAAGAATTTGAGGAGGTATTTATTGATTAGATTTAGGTGTGGAAACAGAAATTTTAATAAAAAAAAAGAGGGGGGATTTTGTGGGAAGTAAGAAAGTTCTGTTGCCCACATTCCTAGGTGATAACGGTTGTGACCTAGCATGGACAGGTTAGAGGTCAGAAACTAACGCCCAGGCCCAAGGAGCTGTGTGAGGAAGGGCCTAACAGAGAGGAGAACATGGAGTCACATGGCCAGGGGATGGTATCTCGGGAGATCCAAAGTTCAGAAAAAAGTATAAGAAGCCCCATCTTCCTGCACATGTAGTCTTCCTGTAACCTTACTAGGGAGGCTACCCATCCATTTAGGGGGAATGGATGTAAAGATTAATAAAGGCTTTCCTGATTTCACAACAGATATTGCTCTTTATTTAAGGTGAGCATGCTTCTCCCTGTTGGGGGCTTGTTAGATGGGCTCACTTCTAACAAAAAGAGGTGACTGTGATACAAAGACCAAAGGTACTAATAAGACTAAAAAAGGTATCTTCCAACTGCATGGCAAAAAATGAATGAAGCCCATTTTTACATGTCCTTGGAGCTTTTTCCTCTCCTGATTTTTCTTGTTCTTGGGGATTTGTGAGAGACATTTTCTCATGTGGTTACTACCATCTGCAAGCTTAAGAGAAACAGATGTCCTAGCTGAGCTAGACTGGATAAACTGAACTGGTCTGGGCTGAGTTGGGCTGAGCTGGGCTGAACTGGGCTGGGTTGGGATGGACTAGACTAGTCTAGGCTGGATTAGGCAGGGTTGGGCTGGGCTAGACTTGGTTGAGCTGGGTTGAACTGGTCTAGACTGGACTGAACTAGGCTAATCTGAACTGGGCTGGACTGGTCTGGGCTGATGTGGGCTGGGCTGACTAGACCATGGGAACACAAGAGATCTTGGAGGGAGGCTGGTAAGGAGGGGGTCTGAGGAGAATGGCTTTATGACCAAACTCAGGTCCAGGGAAATAGGCTGTGTCCAGGTCAAGACTATTTCCAGAACCTACCCCTGGAAATATCTGTAGTCAAATGAGATCATATTTGTAAAGTTCTTAGCACAGAATGGGGCACGTAGTAAGTAGCTGGTACATCCCCTTCCCTCCCTTTTCATAAGGCAAAGCCGTGCACTTACTGTCAAATTCTATGGAAGAAAGAAAATCAATGCCCTGGAGAACTGAGGACAGTCACTACTTGCCTGGGTTAGGAGGAAGTCCAACTCCCTCCAACCCAATCCACAGCTGAAGAACACCCTCTATGCCCTTCCCAAGAAGGATCCGTTCAGCCTTCCCCTGAAGACCTCAAGTGATGGGGAGCTCCCTCCTCACTGAGACAGCCCACGCCACTGGTGCCCAGCTCTCTTCAGTAGGGAATTGTTTCTGACATGACATGGAGTCAGGCTCTGGCATCTCATGCCTGCTAATCTTTGGCCTACTCCCAGGTCATGCAAAATTAAGCCTAGACCTTCCTCCATGGGATGGCCCTTCAAAAACTTGAATAGAGCAAACTTATCTCCCTTCCCTCCACCACCTCTGCCAGTCTCCTCTGCCAATCAGTAATCCATAAACATTTATTAAGGACCATTGTGTGCTTGGCACTGTGCTAAGAGTTAGAGATACAAGAGGCAAAAGAATGTTCCTGCCTCCAAGAAGCTCCCAATACAATCTAATCTCTCACTATAACCCTGTTCAGCCCCATGCATTCCAGGTATCTTCAAACTGTCCTCATGTAGCCTGAGCTCAAGGCCCTTTGCCATTCCAGGAGCCCTCCCTTCTCTGGATGCTCTCCAGCTCCTCAGCATCTTCCCTCAACTGAGGGGTCAAGAACAGCCTTCCAAAGTCATGCCAGCATGCATGAAGATGGGATTGGATGCATTCTGTGCAGCTCCAGAGGGCAGGAAGGTTGGATGGTCACTGAGGTAGCCAGTTGGAGCCATGGGCCTGGAGTCAGGAAGAGCTTAGTTCAGACACTAGTGCATGACCATAAGCAAGTTACTTAATTTCTGTCTGCCTCGGTCTCCCCATCTGTAAAATGGGGATAACAAGAGCACCTGCCTCCAAGATCATGAGAAAGGAGATAATTTTGTAAAGACTGTATAAATGTAAGTGTGATTATCATAATGACTCAGTCGATGTGTATGTATTAACTCCCATGTGCCTATATGTATTCATTCATTAATTCCTATATTTATTATTCCTATGTACCAATCCCTGTGCTAGGCTCCAGGGATACTAAAAAGGGCAAAAACAGTCTCTGCCCCAAGAGGCTAAGGTTCAATGGAAGACTTGTCTGTCGAGGTTAGGGACAGATACTGTGCATGAGACTAGGGGCTATCCTGACCTTCAGCTCATATGTTGTGGGACTTTGGCTGGCTACAGCCTGGGAAGATTGCCCCAGAGCTGAAAGAGCCCTGAGAGAACAGGAGTCCCACCCTCCTTATTTTATACACAGAGAAACTGAGGCCCAGAATGTGACCTGCTCAAAGTCACACAGCCAATAAGTATCAGAGACAGTTTTCAAATCCAGGTCCCTATTCCCTTCCTCTAGGCCTATTTCCTCTCTGTAAACTAGGTGGGTGGCACTAAGACCATGGGATTCTAGAGGCCCACCTACCTCGTCATTGTACAGGTGAGAAAACTGAGGGGTGGATCATTGAAGTGACTTGTGTCATGGTCATTGTCACAGAGGGTCTGAAGTTAGGTGACCCAGGCACTGCCTACTCTGAGATTTGGGGAGGAGAGGAGACCGCCTCCCAGCTACTGGCTGGGGTCAGAATGTCTGCATGCACACAAACTCCCCTCCTTCCTGGGGGCAGTTGAGTGGAAACAGAAGGGAGAAAGGAGGGATCTTGTCTCCAGGAAGCCAGGGATGAGTAGACAGTCCCTGAGGCCAAGATCAGCCACAAATGCAGTTCAAAAAGTCCTTCCTAGGCCTCTATTTCCCTTGTCAGTAAAACAAGGGCTTAGACCAGACCAGGGACCCTGGAGGATCCATGGAGAAATTTACTATATGACTTTACCATAACAAGTTTGCCACAACACTTCCAGCCAGTAGGTTGATACTGTTGTTATACAATGTCACTTTCCAGGTGAGGGAACTAAGGATCAGAAAGGATACATCCCAGAGCTAGCAGCATCTAAGGCCTCTCTGAGCCCGAGGCCTCCTGACTCTGAGTCCTTCCCTCCTCGGCCAGCAGGACCCCTGGGGGCCCAATAAAGAACTTGCCTTTCCCTTTATCTATTCTCCAATGTCTTCAGATGCCGGGAGAATTTATACAATCCAAATTCCTTCCAAAGCACCACTGAGTTCATCTTGGCTTTCCATCAGTATGCGTTTTCTCAGTCAACAGATACCAACCGTCAGCAATGGAATCCAAGAAATATCTTGATTTTATTCAATCATTCATTCTTTCAGGAGGTATCTACTGTGGGTGTGCTCTGTGCCCAGCACTGTGCAAGGCCCCAAGAGACAGACAAAAGAGGAACACTGCCTGCCTTCAGGGTGATTTCATTCTACTGAGAAAGAGAACATGCAAAGACCAAGGTGCTTGTATATGTACAAAATACAAGCTAGATTTGGAGGGGACAGGAGAGGGCAGTCCTATTAGACAAGGGCATCAGAAAGGCTTCATAGTGTCGGAGCTGAACTTTGAAGGAAAGAAATTGGATATGAGGGGATGGGGTCAGGTGTATGGCTCAGCCAACTTCACCTGTGTGACCTTCTGAAAGTCACCCATTCTCTAATGCTCAGTCCCCTCATCTGTATAATGGAACTAAAAATGTTTGTCATCCCTGCAGGGTTCAGGGGGAGAGCACAGACCCCCTCCAGGGCTAGAAGGTGCTTTGAAGATGCCCGTTCCTCCCCAGCTTCCAGGTGAGTTTTACTAAAGGGTCAGGCAGAGGCCTAGGGAGGGTGGGGGGGCAGAGGAGGGATAATGGCCCTGAAAGGTTGCAGGCCTCCTTCCCTCCTCCATCCTAAAGGTCTTGGTACAGGCCTGGATGTCTGAGACTCAGTTCCAAGCACCTGGCTGGATAAGTGTGCCAAGGCTCAGTCCATGATCCCTGATATGGGGCCTGGAATTCTATCCCGATCCCTGGGTCCTGTAACATGGCCCTGATGGTGGCGAGGATTTGCTGACCTGGTTATCATGAATTCTGCTTGAGAAGAGAAATCCTACAGGACAGATGTGTGGAAGCTGATCTGGCCCTGCTGCTTAGGGGCTGACAGCTGCAGAGGGTAGCTGGGGGTGAAGAAGAGGGAGAAGGGAAAAGGGGCGAGGGGGGGTCCCTGGCCAGGCCCAGGCTGGAGGGGAAGAGGCTTCCCTGGACGCTGCTTCTTCCTCTCCAGGCCCCTATTCATTTTCTATTTGCTTATCTACCTGAGTGTGTGTTGTTTCTACCGACAGCAGGGACGGCTTTCCTTTTATCTCTGTATCTGCAGCACACAGCACGATGCCTGGCATGCAGCAGGCACATGCCCACACTGTTAAACTCTCTTGGTGTGTTTGCTGGTTTTCCTGAGCCACTTTTTCCTCTGTTTTTAATTCTTTGCTACAAAGAGTGGCTCTCTGGGAAGGGGAGGGCAAGATAGAGAAGAGGGAGTAGAGGAGAGAGGAGGAGAGAGGAGGGGAAGGATGGGAGGAGGAAGAGGAGAGTGCTACACTCAAGATTAATGGTGATACAAAAAGAAACCATTAAAATAATAAATATGTACTTATTAAATGACTTAACTAATGAATGAAGCATGGCATGCCAGTAGTAAGATTTGAACACAAGTCCTTCTGACATCACATCCAGACATCTGTGCACTCTGGTGTCCCTATGAGGTGTCTCCTTAGTGCCTGGCCCTCTGTTAGCACTGAGGCTACAACAAAAGGAGAAAGCTAGGCCCTGACCTCAGGGAGCTCACAGTCTCACAAGAAGACCACAGATAACTGCACACAAACCAACTACAGATGGGATGAAAGGGAGTGAGGTATAAAAAGCCTGGAAAGGTTGGAGAAGTCAGGTTAGGAAGGGCTTTGAAGGCCAAACAGAGGGTTTTATATTCGATCCTGGAGGCCCTAGGGAGCCCTGGAGGTTATTGAGTAGGGGGTGATGGGGTCAGAGCTCTAGTGGCTGAATGGAAGATGAATGGGAGAGGAGAGACCTGAGGCAGACAGACCTTCAGCAACCATTGTCTTGTCCAGGGTGAGGGGATGAGGGTCCACCCCAGGGTGGGGGTCGGGTCAGAGAAGAGGAAGGGGCTTTGTTGTCATGACAGACAGCAAGTTCTAATAGGGAGGGGACTTGGAAAATGGTCTAGTCCAGCCCTTTCAGGGTCAAGGAGCTGACTTTGTGGCAGGCCTGGGCCTAGAGCCCAAACCTTCTGCCTGCCTGCCCATGGCCTATTCCATTCTTCAGTTCAGATCTCACACTTCAGACTTTCCTCAACTCATGAGAGGGCTGGAGCAAGAGTGATCACTTCCACTTTACAGACAGAGAAACTAAGGTTCTCTGAGCCTTACCCTATGCTGAGGCCCATAGCATCTCCCTCAGTCCTTCAAAGGTAAGGATTAAAAGATTAAAGAGAGAGGAAGAGAATGAGTATGTTTATAGCCCCTACTACATGCCTCACAACAACCCTGGGAGGTAGGTACTGTTATTATCCCTATTTTACAGATGGGGAAACTGAGGCAAAGAGTGATTAAGTGGCTTGCCCAAGGTCACACAGCTAGTAATTTTCTAAGGCTGGATTTGAACACAAGTCTACTGACTCCAGGCTCAGGGCTCTGTCCACTGCACCACCTTACTGCCTAGAAAAGACCAATGAGTCCCAAGGGGAAGGGGAGATAGAGGCCACTGAGGGTCCCAGCCAATCTCAGAGAGGGAAAAGCACCTGCTTGAGGCAGGAAGAAATCCTTTCTTCAATGTGCCTGAGGGTGGGAGCCTCATCCAGCTTCAGCTTGAGATGTCATGTGACCCCAAGAATGGGAAACCATTCCTCCCACTGGCCTGGGTCCCCCACCTCCACCCCAAGCAGGAGCACTTCCCTCCCTTTGAAACATCACAGTCAAAATAAAGAAATACTGCATTCGTTAAAAAAACAAAACCAAACATCAACCCTGCCCCTTGCCCTCCCTAGAGCCCTCACAGGCTGTGGTCTCAGGATTCCTAGACCATCAGAGGTTGTCCTTATCATAGGTTCATAAATTTAGGGCTGGAAGGGACCTCGGATATTTATCAGGTTCAACTCAGTTTTATAGCGAGCAAACCATGGACCCAAGAGAAGAGACTGGTCCATTGGGAAATACCTGAGGCCAGATTCAAACTTGGGCTTTCTGACTTGGATCCGTGCTTTCTCCACTGTATGGTTCAATGACCAGGCTGTCCCTGGAGATCCCCACTTGTATCCCTTCCCTGTCTCTTCTGCCAGCATTAGGGTTGGTTTGGAGGTATCAGTCCCAGCCAGCATTGCATGACTATACAGTGGGGACTACAAGGCTGCCCCCTTGCCTTGGGTGAGACTTTCGCTAAACTCAAAGGGCCTATTGACCTCAGCAAGAACCCGGTCCGGCTAATATTTTGGTTTGTTATTTAATTTAATTTTAGTTTCAATTAATAAGTTTCATGGATTTTCTCTCTCTCCCATCCTCTTATTGGGGGAAAAAAAAAACAGAAAAGGAAAACCAAATCCTTGCAACGAAAGGCTTGGTTAAATAAAACACATTCCAGTGCTGACCATAGCCACACATGTGCTCCCCTCCTGCATCCTGAGCCTATGCCCTGTGCAGCACACTTCAGTACTCAGAGGCAGAGCTGGCCACCTTACCTCAGCTGCTGTCCCAGTAAGAGACTTCACTTGGAGCTCCAAACCAGCCAAGGCAGCCCATCCCTCCTTTGGCCTGTTGGGATTCTTGGGAAGATTGTCCTTGCTTGCAACTCAAAGGCAAAACACAGACAATGTAAATACAGTGGAATCTGGGGAGGGGCCTCTTAGTTCTGGGTGAAGTGAAATAAGTCTACTCTCCTTTCTGGGACAGACCTTGTGGTATTTGAAGAAAGCCATATCCCCCTGAGGCCCCAACACCCCTGGTTCCTTTCATGGATCTTCCTAAGGCAAGGCCTCCAGTCCTTCCCCTATCCTGGTCACCTTCCTCAGGCACTACTGAGTTTGCCAATGCCTTTCCTGGATGTTGGTAGGCCCAGAACCAAGTGCCCTGTTAGCAGAAATGCTATGAGTAAGTGAGAGAGTGAGCGAGTGAGTGAATGAATATCTCGGCTGTGTGGGAAAACTTTCGTTGATCGCACATAGCTATTGAGCCTGAGTGAGGGGAGTTCCAGATGCAGTCTCTGGGCCATCTTCTCACCCCAGTACTGGGCAAGAGAGGCCTCCTCCCACAGTCCCAACAACATGGCAAGGGGAGCATTGGTAAAGGCAGAAGGGTACAGTCATTTGCAGGCCCCAGATCTGAGCTGGGGAGGAGGCCCAGGAGGGCAGGCAGGACCAGCTCAGGTAGCAAGGAGGCAGCTGAGGGGATCTGGTTCCCAATGACAAAGGGCCAGTGAGGCTGGGCAGGTGAATAAAACATGAGCAGGCCTGGGGCTGGGCTGGGCCTGAGGCAAACTGACCTCATTCTGTCCAACTGCGAGGAGCTAGAGCCTAGGCTGGTGAGTGGGCCTTAGGAGGGAAGAGTAAGGGGGGCATGGGAAAGGATTCCAGGAGATTCAGAAGGGAAGGGCTTGGATATGCACTGTAGGAACCAAAGAGGGGCTGTGAGCATGGGGTTAGGGGGACTGCCTGAAGAAGGAGGAGGCAGAAGGCAGTCAGCAGTCAGAGGTGGTCAGGCCTCAGTTAAGGCCAGAGGCTGGTTGGAATGGTGATGTGTACCCAAGGCAGGTCCTTCCAGGCCATAGGGAGCATAAGGGCAAGCCCCAACATTGAGCCCTTTCCTCCTCCTTTCTGCCCCCCAACCCAGCAGAGTCACTCACCATGCCCTCACTGAGGCCTACCCACAAGTATCCAGGGCTAGGGATCTGCCAGTGAAGAAGCAGGCTGAGGTCAAAGAATTAGCTAGGATTCAAGTCTAGTTCGAATTTTCCTAAGGGGCCCGGGAAGGTGGGGAAGGGGGCTCTGGAGAGTTTCTGAGGGGACTTGGAGCAGGTGGGATAGATAATTAGAAATCAGAGGGCTTTCCCATCCCAGACTCCAGCAGGCACATCCTGGAATCCAAAGCAGCAGGACAGAGAGCCAGAATGAGGTGGGGGCAAGGAGTGGGAGGAGAGGGACTGGGGGACGGCAGACCTATCTGAGGGGGGTGGGGAGGGGTGTGAGGGGAGGGGGGCCAGGCTCAGGCTCAGGCCAGGCAGCTGGGGAGGAGCTGTGTAGGGAGGGCTAGGGGCTACTGACCATGGGAGTCCGTTGAGTCCTATGCCCCTTTCTTTTCATGGGGGCTTCCCAGAGCACCAAAGGCCAAAGGAAACATTGCCCTCCAAAGCCAGGGCCAGCCTGAGGAACTCATGGCCCAGCCTCAGGACCACCACTCAAGGGTTCCTGAGGAAGACCCTGGACCCAGCCGGGCACTGGCCAGCCTGGGACACCTGGAACCAGGAACAAAGGGAAAGCTGAGTGCCAGCCCCTCCCCTGCCCCTGCAGATCCCGGGCTCCAGGACTCAGAAGAGCTCATTGCCCAGATCGAGGCTGCTTATGGGCCGGTAAGGGCCTCAGGACCACAGAGAAGGCTCTGGGCTCATGTGTGTCCCAGAGGGAGGCCAGACATGGCTGAGGGCCCTCCCAGAGGTGGAGATCCTTTCTCTTCCCCATGATTGCCCAGGCCTCACTTAGCTCTCCCGGGGAGCAGGGCATGAGAAATGGTGTTGGGGTAGGGGAGGGGAGAGTTGGGGGCTCTGGCAGCTCCAGGGCAAGGACTATCACCAAGGAAGAGGTATGACAACAGCAGCCCCCTGTATTTCAGGAAAGCCTCATCATTGGTGGTTCCCACCCCCAGATAGGCCTTCTCGCTCCTCAGTCCTCAGGACTGCCACCCAGGAGGCAGCCCCAGCTCTGGGGAAGACTTAAATCTCCATAGATTGTGGAGAGATTAAGGATGGAGCAGAATGGATAAGGGGGGAGGGGATTCTGGAGGAGGAAAGTCCCCAGCGAGGTGGGTGGCACCCAGAGAGTAGAGCTTCCAGGGGAACAGGGACCCCAGCCTGTTCCCCCAGAGCAGGTTCGTCCCCCTCCTCTTGAAGGCAGAGATAATCCCAGGATTAGGGCCCCAGCCCTGTGCCTGGGGCCTGGTGCCACCCACCTGCCCTCAATCTTCCCAAACAAAACCCTGGGAAATCTCCTAAAGCCCTCACAACCAGGAAGCTGGGGACACCAGAGGGAACACGCCACACTGGCTTGGCCTCCTCTCAGGACCCCTGGGTCTGGCATGGTTCAGGAACTCATGGGAAATTGTGCCAAACGGCCCAGGCGCAGGGCACTCAAGGTATGGGAGGGAAGACTGGGGAGATGGGATGTGGAGGGAGGGCCAGGCCAAGGGGATGAAGATGAGATGGGGCGTTGGGCAGGACAGGAACAGAAGGGGTTAATGGAGGGGCACAGGGCAGGAGGGAGCTGAAGTTATAGGGGCTAGGTCAGGGGTGGGAGGAGAGGAAAGCTTTGAGGGAAGAGTGGGGGGTAGATTAGAATGGTGGGGAGGTGTGCCCTTGTGATAGAGACCCATTGGTGACAAATGGGGTCCCTGCCTAGATTTCCTCCACAGTAAAATAAAGGCCTTTTTGGGTGTGATATGTTAAGGTCCTTTCTGGCAGTGACATTCTGTTCTGTGTTCTAAGGCCTGTCAACTCTGATATTCTGTGTTCTAAGATCCCTGACACATTCCAAGTTCTAAGGTCTCTCCCAACTGTGATACTCTGTGTTCTGTGGAGTTACCTGAGTCTCCAAGGGGCTGAGACTGGGCACAATCCTAAATGAATTTCCCCACTCTACCCCCGGGCCCTGTGATGATGCCCTCCCCCAAAGCTTCACTCCTGCCCAGACCCTGCTTTTCCTGGGTCTGGAGGGAATGCCCCTTGCCTCTGATCTCCAGGTTCCCTCACCCCGGTCTCCAATGCTAACATGTACACTGGATGCCCAGGCTTTTTGTGGCCTCTCCCTGGTTGGCAAATGATTGGCATAGGAAAGAGCTGGCCTTCCTTTCCCTCCCAGGTGACATTTTAACATATGTTAGAACTGAGCAAGAGTGACTCAGGCCCGGGGCCAGGACAGGAAGGGCTCCATTTCCAGGCACAGAAGGCCAGCCCAAGGTCCCTCAGATCATCCCTTGTAGGTGCTACCTATTCCAAATAAGTGGGGGACAAATCAGCCCTTGACAGTGCCCCCCTCCAGACCCTCTCATTCCCTGCTTTGCCATAGGACCATTGGCCACAACTGGGATCCCCTAGGGGCTCCTGCCCCAGCACAGTCTCAGAGGAGCAGGCAGTAGCTTCTGAGTCACAGTCCCCAGCCTACTCAGTGCTTAACCGCCTAGTGGGCCCAGCTTGTATCTTCCTCCGGCCCAGCATCGCAGCCACCCAGATCGTATGTACTTACTGCTGGTCCTGGCCCACCACATGCCACCCATTTTGTGCTACAATCTATCCCTTACTCTCCCTACACTCCTGGATCTCCCCAGGGCAATGCCCCCTGCCTGCCCTTTCTTCTCCCTGACCATTGTCACCAGCTAAGGACTGTCCTAGGCTCAAGCCTCTGATAGAACAAGGGGAGGACTGGGGCACCCAGATGGAAAAGGGGGGCACAAATGAGGGGAAATGATCCAGAGGAATAAACCCAGGAGGGACAGAGGGGGGCCGGGTAAGTGATAAGATGCCCAGGGGGCCAGAGGTCCCTGGAGGACAAGACTTAGCATGATGCTCAGTGCATACATGACTTACATTTAGGAAAGCATTTGCCAAAACGAATGAGATTTGTTAGAGGCCCAAGGAAAGAGAAAACCAGGAGGCCCATGATGCTGGAAGATGGGGGCTATGAGAGAGAGGGAAATGAAAGAAGGGGGAGGCTTGAAGGAGGGAGATGCTCAAGAGCAGCAACATTTGGGAAGGGGTTCCCCCTTCAGCCGAAGGGCCTGCCCCCTTCTTGATCCCCGCTCTGCCTGCCCGGCCCTCCAGGGAACCCTAGGTTTGGGTTCAGCACCCCAAGGTACAGCATGAAAACGCAAAGACCAAAGGGAGTCCCAGGTGGGATCGGGAGAAGGGAAAACTGTGAGGTACAAAGGGTTTGAGCCTGAGACAGCAAAGAAGAAGACGGGTCCTCTTTGTGGGGAAGGGGAAGAGGAAAGAAAGGAAGGGCAGTGGCCCAGGGGGAGCACTCATCACCTGGCTCTGTCTCCCTCTCAGGACAGGGAGCTTCGCCCAGAAGAGATAGAAGGTAAGGTGGCCTCGGTCTGTTCCCATAATCCATCCCTCCTGCCTCAGGCTGCCCATTCATTTAAACCCTCCCTGCCCCTGTTTCAGCTGTAGTTCCTACCTCCAGAGTCCTTGTAAGTTGGGGCTCGGAGCTGAGGGGGAGGGGGAAGTAGTGGGATGGGGATCACAGGGAGCATCATGACTGAGGAGGAGGAATGGGAGGAAGGCTCGATATGGGGAGGGAGCAACGGTGGGAGGGGGTGTGGATGCCAGAAGGAGCTTGAAGGAGATCTGGGGAGGGTTGGGGTCGGGGGACACTCACATGCTCCCTCTCCTAGAGCTACAGACCGCTTTCCAGGAGTTTGACCGGGACAGGGATGGCTACATCGGCTACCGGGAGCTGGGGGCCTGCATGCGCACTCTGGGCTACATGCCCACAGAGATGGAGCTCATTGAGATCTCCCAACAGATCAGTAGGTCCCTGGCCCATGCCCCCTTCCTATCTCCCCTCCAAGAACTCCCACAGCTCTCCCTGAAGGATAGAGCCCGTCTGACACTCAGTTCTGGGAGTCAGAGATGAACACGCCCTTTGGACGAGGCTTCTGGTCTCCATGGTGGGGAGAGTACCAGTCCAAGGATGAGCATGAGTCAGGGAGAGAGGTTAAGGGAGCGCCCAAAGAGCCTATCCAAAGATAGCTGCTAGGTGGGGTGGTGGCCAGAGCACTGGATATGTGGTCAGGAGGACAGTGAAAAGTGGACCTCAGACCTTTGCTAGCTCTGGAGCCTGGACAAGTGACTCACCCTCTGTCTGCCTCCTTTGCTCATCTATAAAATAAGGAGATGGCACCACCTGCCTCTCGGGGCTGCTGTGAGGATAAAATGAGAGGTTTATAAAGTACTTTGCAAACCTTAAAAATGCTAGCTCATCATTTTATTATTATCAACTCCAAAGCCAGCCCTCTGCATTACACCACACTGTCTCTGGATCAGATTAGAAACTACAAATGTATCTGCAGTCATCCAATAGCATTTATGAAGTACCTACTGTATATGTGCTGGGCACAGCTGACTGGAGGTTCCAGAAATCCTGGGTTCAAGTCCTAACTGATACACTTTAGCTGTGTGGCCCTGGGCCCATCACAGAACCTCTCAATGTCCCAGACAACTCTGAGAGGCAAAAAAAGATTCCCATCTGCATTGGTTAGAGGAAGTTAGCTATGGGCCAGATTTCTGTACCGGGTGCTAGGGTGGGGAGAAAATATAGACAAAATAAATTTAAAGTAACTAGAGGTGGGGCACCAGCAGCTAGGAAGGATACCCCTTACCAGCTGCTAAGCCTCAAAAGGAAGTGGAGAGGAGGAGGAAGAATGTGTCAAGCCTGAGGGTCAGTCCTTACAAATGACTTCCTCTAGAGAACTTTCTTGGCAGAGAGGAGGTGGGCACAGGATAGAGGGGTCCCTGGGTAGGTCAGAGATAGCATAAAGGAGCTACATCTAAGTTCTAGCTTCCTGCCTTGGATGCCAGGTGGTGGAAAGGTGGACTTTGAAGACTTTGTAGAGCTGATGGGCCCCAAAATGCTGGCAGAGACCGCAGACATGATTGGAGTCAGGGAGCTGCGGGATGCCTTTAGGGAGGTAAGGCCAGACCACTGAAAGGGAAAGGAGGGCAGGGATGAAGAAGAGGGAGCTCTGAGTCCATGGGACTGGGGTCAGGTATGGCCTGGGGTGGGGGCTGCTCAGGATGGGTGGTTCCATGGCTGAGGACACTCCTCTTGGGGGTTTTCCCAGTTTGACACCAACGGCGATGGTCAGATCAGTCTGGGGGAGCTACGGGCTGCCCTGAAGGCCCTTTTGGGAGAGCGACTCAGCCAGCGGGAGGTAGATGAAATCCTTCATGACATTGACCTCAATGGGGATGGACTCGTTGACTTTGAAGGTACCACCTGGGCCAGTAAGCCCCTCCTAACCTCCCCAGGAGTCCCCTGGAAAAGCATATCCCCCCTTCATCCCAGAAATGGCTGGCAGGACCCTCAGAAGTTACCTAGATCAAGCTCTTACTGTGGGGAGGGGGAAACCCATACCCCAAGGGAAGCACTAAAGTCAATGCCAAAGTCAACTTCAGGGCCTAAGTCTCTGTTTTCTACTTACCTCCCTCCCAACCCCAGAGGCTGGGCAGGTTCCAGCCTAGTCTGACAGGGTTCAGTTAGTTCTAGATGGGTCCTCAGCACCCAGTTTGGTGTGAGACCCCACCCCCCAGGTCAGAGTCAAACATTTAGATTAGCCCCAGGACCTCCCCAAGTGGGAAGCTGGGAGCTGAGGGCCCTGCCCCTACAGAGTTTGTACGGATGATGTCCCGCTAACTTGACCAGCCAGCCTGCCTGTGAAGACACTCAACTCAGCTACAACCCTAGGGATCATCCAGTCCCCCTCCTGGGGTGCCCATCCAGAAGCCTCCTCTCCCCTGCCCCTTTATTTAAGCTGTGTGTCTGTGTAACAACCCCTAATTTCTCCCTCTCCAACCTCTGGTCCTTACCCACTCCCCACTCTCCCAAAATCTCTCTTCCCCAGTGGGCCTGTGTGTCCCTCCCCATCCCTGTCCTTATCCTTACTGATAATAAAGTTTCTGGATGTCTGACCACCAGGGACTTTTGCCCTTTCTTTGGAAACTGAAAGCTTGAGCCTCAATCCAGGAAAGATCTGAGTGAGGTCTAGGACCAAGAACAGTGACCTTTAATGAATGTTCCTTGCATTGACTCTACCCCTAGCTGGGCTACTACTGTGTAACCAGGTTCAGGCTGCCCAGAACCTAGTACGTGTTGGAGGAGACCTTCTAGATGAAGAAGGAGCCTCAGTCCTGCCTTTGGGATTGAGGTCAGGGGAGACGCGCCTTGGGCCCTGGACTTTTCAAGTTCAGAAACAAAAGAGGGGTGCCATGACATCTGCCCCTTGTCTATAAGGTGAGTAGTGGTGCCTTTTCTTAATTCAACATTTATGAAGCACTTACTATGTGCAAAGCGCTGTCCCATGCTGGCCACTTCGGGGATGCAAAGATTCCATAATCTAAGGCTCCTGCCTGCACAGAAATTAGAATCTACTTGAGGGGAATAAGACAGAAATACAGGTGCTTCAAAACAGGGGAAGGTCAAAGCCATTAAGGTTTATTGGTTCCAAGTAGGGAACAAGAAACATTTAATGAAGTTTTTCTCCAGAGCTGGACCTTAAAGTAAAGGCAGGATTTTGATAACTGAGGGAAAGATATTTCAGGTAGAGCACAAGAATGAAACCAAGGGAGCAAGCTTGAAAGATGCCTGGAAGGGAGGCACATAAAAGAGATGTGGGTTCTAAAAAGGCCTTGAATGCTGAGATTGAGTTTGGATCATATGTGGGAAGGTCACCCATGTGCAGGTTTGGCAAAGGAAAGACTGGAGGTATAAAGAACATTTAGGAGGCTAAAGTAATCATCTAAGAAAGAAGATGGGGAAGGTGGTCCTGCAAGGGAGAAGAGCAGAATGGATGAAAATAACCTCTTCAAGATGGCAGCTCTAGCCATGACTGGAAGATCCCCTTCTCTTGTTGCCTCACTTAGAATGGGGCCTCGTCTTCCTCCTCTCCACCGAACATGGAATAGTCAAGGAGAAGGTGCCAGTGCTGGCCAGGGTGGGGTCCAGCAGCACTCACTCTAGAAAATCCCGATTAATCCTTAATTCTCCTTAATTAGGAGACTTCTCCCAACTATCCACAGCTTTGAGGCAGTATACAAGGGCCTGGTATTTGGGCTGAAGTTCCTCCAGGACCTCCCAATTGTTCCTCGCTTCAAGAGTAAGCACAGCTCAGGAAGGGCCTTCTGACCACCCTGAGGATGCTGGGGTCCTTCTGAATTATCTCTTCCTGAAGAGGACAGGTGAAGGGTGTTTGGAGTAGGAATGACCCTAGGCATTTGTTTTCTTTCTTGAGTCTCTGGGCCCTTTCTACACTCCCACCCCCCAGTACTTATAAGGACACATATACTCCTCTCTCCAAGGTCTCCCTGTCCAGAAAGAAGCTAAGCAAAATTCAGAGACTTGGAGAAGTGGGAAGATCCACAGGCACCCAGGACTTCACTGGAGCTCATCTAAGGCAGTCTCTTCTTTTTCCCAGGCATGGAACCTGAGCCCTAAAGAGGGGAAATGACCTGCCCAAGGTCACAAAGCTAAATCAGGGAGAAGAGAGACAGGAAGCTGGGCATCCTAACTCCCAGGCCCTTGCTGCTTCCACGAAGCCAAGCTGCAGAAAGGGGAAGTAATGAGGAACATGACCCTGAAGAAAACTTAGAAACAGAAAGAAATTCTGAGGAAGTGAAGCAGCTTCAGAGAAAGCCACAGGAGGCCACAGACAGATTCCCTGTGACTGGCACCAGGAAGACCCATGGGGGCTCCACTTGGGTCAACAAGCTTTCAAGAAATGCTTCCCTTGCATCATGAAAGGCTTCACTCGCTGGGTCAGGGAGCTCTGCCCTCCACCTGCCCCCCTACTTTCTCCATCAGTGGAAGCTGATCCTCGACTGGCTCCCATGGCTCAGACAGAAAAAAACCAAACCAGATGCCAGTGTTAAAGTCATTAATCCTCCCAAAGCTCACACTGTGGAGGGAAGTGGGGCACTTGGGGGTGGGAGGAAGGCCAGTGGACAGTGAGTCAAAGGAAAAGCTGCTCCCTTTGGAGTTCTGGGTCATTTTCTACCCCACAGATGCTCTACACTTCCAAAAGCCCTCCCAAGACCACACCCGGGAGAAGCCAGTCTCCTCAGGGCCAGTTCCCACCCTGGGCCACAGCTGCACCCTAGCCTCCTACCATCACCTCTGGGAAGGGCCCAGCAATAGACTTTCCTTTTGTTCAATCAATCAAAGCCTGCCAGGTGCTAAGTACCAGGGGATACAAAGAAAGGCAAGAACACAACCAGCTCTCAAAGAGCTCACATCAGATTCGTGCCAGTATTTGAGCAAAGAGGTACAAACAAGGTACTGAGTAAATGACCTGGGAGGGGTAGGGGGTGGGGTTTGAGCTGCCTTAAAGCAAGCAAGGCATGGGCTAGGGGTGGGGGATGGACAGGGAAAAGGAGCCCTCAGGAAGCCTGTGGAGGGGCAGCATAAGGGTAAAAAGACTGGAAAGGCAGGAAGAGGCTTAAATGTCAAATAGAGCATGTTCTCTTTCCTCCCAGAATAGGAAGCCCCTAGGGTGTATTGGGGGCAGCTGAGTGCTGTCAGAGGACACAGAGCCCTGGGCCTGGAGTCAGGATGACTCAGCTTCCTGAGTTCAAATCCAGCCTCAGAGACTTCCTAGCTGGGTGACCCTGGGCAAGTCACTTAACCTTGTTGGTCTCAGTTTCTTATCTATAAAATGAGCTGGAGAAGGAAATGGCAAACCACTCTAGTATCTCTACTAAGAAAACCCCAAATGGGGTCACAAAGAGTCGAACATGACTGAAAATGACTTGACAACAATAACCCGGTTTATTGAGGAGGATAACACTTCAGGAAAGTTGATTTGGCAGTTGGGTGTCAGAGGACACCTGAAGAAGACCCACAGGAGGGCTACTGCATGAGCATCAGGACCAGGGTGGTGTGAGTGGGGAGAGGAGGACACATAGTGAAGACATTGTGAAGGCAGAACAAGCTCTACAAGGGAGTTGAGGGTGAGGAGTCAAGGCTGAGAGCTCAAGTGAATGGGAGGGTGAAGGAGGGAAAGATGCTAAGCTTGAACCTGCAGATCTGGTTCCAGATGTCCAGATGGTATGGGATGCAGGGCTCAGGAGACAGGCCGGGGCTGGATGTACAGATCAGACAATTGTCCGTCTAGGGAGGACGACTACACACTTGAGAGCTGGTAAGATCCCCAAGTGCGACAGTGCAGAGAGAGAGAACTCAGCACAGTGTCTCCGCCACACAAGTAGTCAGTGACTTGGGTTGTGCTTGTCCGTTGTGCTGGAAGAGGACCATGACATCAGGGAGGTGATGACATGACTTGCAATTGACTTTGATTGGAGTGAGGGAGGGGTGTGCAAGGTCACCAACCTCACCTTCTTCTCCTGAGCCATGTGGGTCCACTGGCCTGATATTCATCAGGATGAGCGGAGATGGCCCAGGATGCAGTGGGGGTCCCTGGCCCTTTCAGGATAGTTAAGGAAGGAAGGAAGGAAGGAAGGAAGGAAGGAAGGAAGGAAGGAAGGAAGGAAGGAAGGAAGGAAGGGAGGGAGGGAGGAAGGAAAGAAGGAAAACAGACCCGTAGCATTCCTGGGTAAAAGAGAAACAGTTACTATTTAGTAAATACAACAAGGAAAGTGGAGGGAGGAGAAGCGCCTAGACTCTTCAGGAGACTGGTGCCTTTATCAGGCTGGAGGTGGGGGCGTGTTCTGCTCTGTTCCCGGGAAAAGGGCAGGAAGGGCAGAGGGGACTAGGGGGGCGGGGAGGATAAGGCGAGCCCACCGCTTAGTACCAGCGGTGGGGAGGGGGTCTGCTAGTGCGGGCGGGGCAGTCCGGCGAAGAAGGGGTGCCTCTAAGGGAAGAGGAGGAAGGTCTCCTGGGAGAGATCAAGAGGAATTCCCCAAGGGACAAAAGACTCCGGGAGGCGCGGAGAAGGGGGACGACCTTGGGGGGTCTTTCGGAGGAGGATAAGGAGGGCGGGACAAAGAGGAGGAGCCCCCTGGGAGGGACAAGGGGGGTCTCCAGGTGGGAACAAGGAGAGGGGCTTCCTCGGGGCAACAGAAGGGGTCTTCCTGGGGAAGACAAGGAGAGGGGGCTCGAGGGGGCCAAGGTGGGGGGGTCCTCTGGGAGAGTCCAAGGAGATGGGGGCTTCCTAAGGCGAGGAGTCTCCGGAGGGGGCTTCAAGAAGTAGACAAGGAAAGGCCTTTCCCAGGGGAAGTCACGACGGGGCGCCTTCCGAGGAAGACAAGAAGACGGGGTCTCCCGGGAGGAGCAGGGGGTCTCCAGGGCCAGGGAGGGCGGTGGGGCGGGGCGGTTGCCACGGAGACGGGGCGGAGCCTGGAGGGCGTGCGGGCCAGGAGGGGCGGGACCACGCGCCGTGACGTTTCTGCGTCGGGGCGGGGCGCGACCTGACGTCACAGCCTCGCGCCCAGTGGTGTCCGAAGAGGGAGAGCGGCGGCGCGCGTCTCCGGCGACTCCGGCGGCGGCCCCAGAGCGCGAGGCGGCTCGGCCCCGGAGGCGGCGCGGGTAGCGGCGCGAGCTGGCCGAAGGAGGCACGAGCGGTCCAGCATAACCGGTCGGAAGGAGGGCGCGTGCGGCCAAGCCTCGCCGAGGGGAACCTTCAGCGCGAGCCGAGGCGGCCCGACACCGGAGACTCCTTTCCCGGTGCCAGCCGGCCCCGCCCTCCTGCCTCCCAGGCCAATCGTGCTGGGAGCGCGCTAGCCTGCCTCCCCGAACCCTCCAATCGCAGGCTTCATCCTCCGCCCGCCAATCCCGGCCAGACAGGTGCGAAGCCCGACGCGACGAGGGCCAATCCGCAGCAGGTCCGGGCCGGGACTCTCGACCAATGAGAAGGGGGCCTGGGAGCGTCGAGTGACGTGCGCCCCCGCCAATCGCAAGTGCGAGCCGCGGGCTCTTCCTGGCGGCGAGCCTATCAGAGCGGGCGCTCCTCAGCGGCTCGGCCAATCCGGAGGAGAGTCGACTGGTCCCTGCCCTCCCGAAGAGTTGGGAATGTCCTACAAACCCATAGCTCCTGCGCCGACCAACACGAGCGGCTCCAGCGCGCAGGGGCCCGGCACTCCTATCCCTTCAGGTGAGCCGAGAGGCCGCGGCCCGGGCCAGAGGTGCGGGGGGTCCTGCAGCGCGCCGGGGCAGGGCCCGGAGCCCGCCCGGGGCCGAGCCGCGTTCTAGGTGCTGACTGCTGGGTTCTAGGTGCTGAGCCCTCCCCCCCCTTAGCTCTAGCGCGCATCCTTGCGGGTTCCAAGGTCAGACTAGCGTGCCCAAGTTCTCACAGCCACAGGCTCAGACTGGCCATGTTCTAGGTGCCCAGCGCGCCCAGCCCCATCTGACTCGCACATTCCAAGGTCCAAAGCCCCCAAACTGTGGCTTGGCACACTCTTAAGTTCCGAGCCTCCAGACTGACCTGCCACGGTCCAGTTTCTGAGCCTACCCAGCTCTGCCATGCTGTGTTCTAGGCCCCAGCCCTGATCTACACATTCTAAGTTCTAACACTCCCAAACTCTGATGTGCCACGTTCTAAGTTCTGAGCCTCCCAACCCTGACATCTCATTCTAGGGTTTCCCCCATCTCTTACACGACGCATTTTAGGTCCCAAGCCCGTCCTCTCCTGCTTCTGACGAGCTTCTTTGCATCTTCAAAGCGACCCCACAGGTCTGACTTGCATATTCTAAAGTTCTAATAGCCCCAGGCTCTGCCGTGTTCTAGATTCTCATACCTCTCCATTTGACTCTTAAGTCCCCTCCTAGCTCCAGCATTCGGGTTTCTGTTGTCCACTGGGGCTCTGACATGCATTCTCTGACCAGTCACAGAACATTTTGGACAGTGACCCACTGGTTCTAGTCATCCCAGGTTCGTTGAGCTGCAGCCAGAGAGAGTTGAGATGAGGCAGTTTAGGGGGGCCGCAACAGGAAGAAAGGGGCAGTTAGTGCAGGGTAACAGGAACCCTAACAGAGAAGTGATTTGGAGTCTCATAGCTCTGGAGAGCAGCTGGCTGTTAGAGCACCAGGCCTGGAGTCAGGAAGACTCATCTTTCTGAGTTCAAATCCAGCTTCAGACACTTCCTAGCTGGGTGACCCTGGGCAAGTCACTTCACCCTGTTGGCCTCAGTGTCCTTATCTGTAAAATGAGCTGGAGAAGGAAATGGCAAACCTCTCTAGGACCTCTGCCAAGAAAACCCCCAATGGGGTCACACACTGAAAAACAACTAAAAGAAAGCCTGGGAGAGGAGAAAAGCAAGGCATTGCGCTGACTGCCCTATAGACTACTGCACAATGGTGGTGCCAGTTGGTTTATTTGGTTATCTTTGTTACAAGGGAAGACCCAAAGCAAGCGGGGAGATCAGGCGCAGGCCATGACACAAAAGCAAAAAGTATCTGTGATTTAGGGGTGGTGGTCTGTCAGTCAGTCAGTGAGCACTGTGCTAAGAGGGAGTTATACAAAGGCCTGGAGAGGTGACACATGAAGTTTCCTGGAGGCAGCTGCAGAAGGAAGGGTTGGTCCTTGGGGGTGGCCAGGCTAGACTGCCCCAAGTTCAGTTTTGCTCCAGGGGGAGAGTGAGGAAAGAAGGGACTGAAACCACCTGGTAACTACTTTCTTCCCCATCCTTTGCAGCCACGAGTGTCCCTTCCCCTTCGGGCTCAGTCCCTGGAGCTGCTGCCCCCTTCCGTCCCCTCTTCAATGACTTTGGGCCACCTTCCATGGGCTATGTGCAGGTGAGTGACAGAGATGGGGCAGAGAAGTGCTGGGGGAGGGCCAAGGGTCCCACCACCTCGTCTTCTTCCAGGCTATGAAGCCCCCTGGCTCCCAAGGCTCCCAGAGCACCTATACAGACCTGCTCTCCGTCATCGAAGAGATGGGCAAGGAAATCCGACCCACCTACGCGGGCAGCAAGAGTGCCATGGAGCGGCTGAAACGAGGTGCGTGGCATCCCACTTGGGCCAGTGGGCCGGGCTGGACCATCCCAGGCTGCTTACCAGTAAATCTTCTCCTTTCCTTCCCTAGGCATCATCCATGCCCGGGCACTGGTCAGAGAATGCCTGGCAGAGACAGAGCGCAACGCCCGCACGTAACGGGGTGCCACCCCCTCTGCCCTATGGACCTTCCCACCTCTTTGCATCGCCTTTTGGAGCAGAGCCCCTCCCCACGTGCCCTTCTTGTCTTCCCAACCTTCTCCCATCCTGTGACCAACAGCCACACGGGGTGGGATGGGTGAACCTGGAGCCAGTGCCAGGCAAAAGCAGCAGACCTGATGCCTCTAGGCCTCCCTCAGTCGCCCCGTAGCCAGTGGGTGTTGGAGAGTCCTTGACCCGGGCCATCCTGCCCACCCCCAGCACAGTACTGACCTTTGGCCCCCACCCTCCGTCCCACGCTGGAACTCCTCCCTCTGGCTGGGGCCTCCCTGGCACCCGCCACCTCCCAGCCCTGCCTCTGGGCTGCTTGAGGTGGTGCCTTTTCTCAGCGTCTTTTACTAAAATGCTCTTTTTCTATAAATAAAAGGAGATTTGGAGTTGTTCTCTGCGGACATCGCTGGCTGGCTCTGGGCCTACAGGGCCAAGACCAGGGTGGGCCGGGGCCCCAAGGGAAATCACCATGAAGTTATTCAGGGCATCCACATCACAGATGACGTTCTGTGATCTGCCATCCTTCCTGGACAATCCAGGATGGATGGGGCATTAGGAATGAACCTGTGAAAACTCTGGTGTGGGGTCAGAGAACTTGGATTCAAATCCTAGATCTCTTGCTAACTGCTTGGATGACCAGGGGAAAGTCGACTCCATTCTCAGAGGCTGTTTCCTTGTCTGTCAAATGAGGGGGTGGGCTAGATGGTTCAGATCTCAATGTGCTCCTATGGTCCTTGGGCTCAAAAAAGGTCTTCAAGTGGCAGGTACCTGCTTCAGGCCCCCTCAACATGGCCCCCTAAGGCTGCCTGGCCTAGGAGGCAGAGTCCTGGCCCTACTTCCCTATCTGGGAGAGATGCCACTCTGCTCCTGGCCTGCCCCAGGGCAAGGTCCCAGGGTGGAACTGGGTAGGGCCCTCTGCAAGTTTAAAGTCCCTTTGCCCAGCACAGACCCCCTTGGAAGATAGAAGCACTAAGAATCATGGGCCTCTAGAACATTTGGGGGACAGTCCTTCCATAGCCCCCCACATCCTGTCCACAAGATGGGTCTGGCAGCTTAGCATTGCTGCAGAGAGAGATGCAACCCAGGCCGTTGACCCTCCCCAGGAAGCCTGGTTCGTGCTAGTTCCGTGTCTGGGTGATTGACAGTTGGGCTGTCTAGCCACTCTGGCAGGGAGCCTGAAGTCCCCAGCTCTGAAGCAGGTTTGGGCACTTCCCCTTCTGTGCTGGGCAGGGGCGGGGTCAGAGGCTTGACTGGTGCCTTTCCTTCCCTGAACCCTGGCAGAGAAATAGGGCTTTTGGCCCAGTCACTAGGGCATGTTAGACCCAGGGAGAGGCTTGGGTGTGAATAGAAAGATAAGGGGAGGGGAGGGCCAGAGGTGCACATGTGGGCCTAGATGGGGAATGGACGTGAGCTAAGGATGTGGAGCATTGAGGTATTGTTCGTTCTGAGAGGCAAATGCCCATTAGAAAAGGGAAGGGACCTTGGGTCATTCGGGCCAACAGGGCCCCTCTTATAAAAGAATTGGCAGAGGGGAGGTAGCTTGGCTGCGGTCCCACAGCTACTCTGGTCAGGAGGCAGAAATGTGAAGGGCCACGGCACAGGGGAGAACAGGCTTGTCCTGGGGAGCTTCAGGGGCCAGGCCCAAGACAGCCCAGATGGGCTGGGCTCTACTTCCCCTTCTAAGAGGTTTATAAACTGTCTGGGCTCCTTCCGGAAAGAGGGTGGCCAGTTAGACATGGGCCCTCCCACTGCCAGGACCGACCTTGAGGGCAGATCCCCCAACCTGGATCCCTGTGGCTGAGTGGGGAAGGGGCAGTTCCATGATGTGGCACCTGGGGAGGGGACCAGAAGAGGAGTAAGTGCTGGAGATGTTCCCTGGGGCCTGAGCAGCAAAGTGCTGCTGAGATGGAGCCCTGCTGGTCCCAAAGAAATTCAGGGAGGACTAGGAGGTAGGATTCAAGACGGGCCCTGAGTCTGGGCAGCTCTGTTGGGGGCAGGGAGAATGGGGGAGAGGGGTTCTCACGGTGACTGCTTCCGAGAATGCTTATCTATCTGCCAGTGGCCTCACCCAGTAACTGCACAGTGAAAGGTCTGGGGCAGAAGGGGCCTCCTGGGGAGCAGAGCAGGATAGGGGGATGGAGGCAGAGGAGGTAGGGCATAAAGGGAGCCTGAAGGAGGCAGGGCACTGGAGGGGAGTAGAGGGAGAGTGAGGATACCCTTCTCCCCTGCCCTCCCTGGAGAGGGGGGATAAAGGGTGGAAAGAATGGAGGTTAAGGATAAGATGCAGGGGTAGCTGGAGGAGAGGAGAGGAGTGGCTGTGCCCAGGAAGGTTGGTGAGCCAAGACAAGGATTTGGGGGAAAGGGGAAGAGGAGGGGGATAAGGAGAACGGAGGAGGGATGTTGGGGACAAAGTAAGGGGATCAAGGGGGGAGAGAGGAGGGATGGAGAAAGGGGAAAGGAGGCAGAGGAAGGTTGGGGAAATGGAGAGAGGGAGCAGGATGTTGGGGACTGGGCAGAGAAATGAGAGAAGGGATTTGAGACGTGAAGATAGATGTGGAGGTGGGGGGGAGGCTGGGGGTTGGAGACGGGGGAGGGGCATGTTTGGGGAGAAGGAAGAGGGGAGGGATGTCAGGACCTAGGAGAGGAAAGGAGGCGTGATGGGGGGGAAGTGGGGGCAATGGGGGAGGGGCGGTGGAAAAGGGATGTCGAGCGGGGGGAGGGGGCCGAGCTGTAGAAGCCTGAGAGGCTGGGGGAGGGGGCCAGCATCAGCCGCTGCCTGGCTGGGCTGGCTCGTCTCCCCCAGGGGTGGACGCGTCAGCACTCGGTTGCCGCGGCAACGGGGGGAGGGGGGCCCACGGCGGTGGCGTTTGAAAGGAGGTCAGAGGGAGCTCGGTTGGAGCCCCAGCCCGGGAGCGAGCGAGGCCGGAGGCAGCAGCAGCTCCTGTCCAGGCCGGCCGCCGCCGCGGCTCTCCCCACCTCTCTCCTCCTCTGCCCCATCCCTCCTCCCTTCTCCCCTCTCCTCCTCCATGCGGGGGGCGGGCGCGGGGCCAGGGCCGGGCCGGGCGATGGGGTTGGGGGGCTGCGGGGCAGCGCACGGCGGCCGGGGCCAGGGCCGGGCTCCTCCCCGAGCCGGGGGACCGGACTCTCTGAACTCGCCCCAGCCCTGACGGGCGCGCCCCGATCCCGAGCCAGGAGGGAAGACGAGGCGAGGCAGGCGGGCACCCTCCCTGCTGGCCGGGCAGCGGGCAGCGGGCACCATGCTGATCAAAGAGTACCACATCCTGCTGCCCATGAGCCTGGAAGAGTACCAGGTGGCCCAGCTGTACATGATCCAGGTGGGGAGGCCTGGGGGGGAGGGGCGAACAGAAGGTGGGGCTGGAATCCTGGAGGGAGGGAAGGGCAAGGGGAGACCCTGGAGAGAGGAGAAAGGGGCCGGGGATTGCAGCGCAGCCCGGAGATGGGGGAGGGGGCTTGCAGGCGGGGCTGGCTGGCGGCGGGGGCAGGCTTCGGAGGCCGGGCTGTGGGGACCGAGGGGGCGCCTGCCCAGCTCACCGGCCCCTCACCTGACCTCCGGGCCTTTGCAGAAGAAGAGCCGAGAAGAGTCTAGCGGCGAGGGCAGCGGGGTGGAAATCTTGGCCAACAGGCCCTACGAGGATGGGCCGGGGGGCAGCGGGCAGTACACCCACAAGGTCTACCACGTGGGCTCCCATATCCCGGGGTGGTTCCGGGCCCTGCTGCCCAAGGCCGCCCTGCAGGTGGAGGAGGAGTCCTGGAACGCTTATCCTTACACCAGGACTCGGTGAGGCGCGGGGATGGATGGCCAACCGGGAGGGCACCCTGTGGGACTCGGGGAAGCCGGGCTTCAGGGGGTGGATGGGAGCTGGATGAGGCTCCCTCAGGGAGCACGGGGGACACTGGGCTGCAGGGCATGACAGCCCTGACTCTGAGCCTGGCCCCTGGTCCTCCCACAGCTACACCTGCCCCTTTGTGGAGAAATTCTCCATTGAAATAGAAACCTACTACCGGCCTGACGGGGGTCAGCAGCCCAACGTCTTCAATCTGAGTGGGACAGAGAGGAGGCAGCGCATCCTGGGTATGAGCTGGGGGGTGGCCTTCCTGGAAGGCCTCTCCTGAGGCGGAGAGCCAACTTGGAGACCTTGGGCCAGCCCTTCACTTTCTGGGTCTTTGGCCTGGCCCAGTGGAGGCTGAAAGCCCCGGGATGGAGTCCCACCTCCACCCATCCTGGCTCAGTCACTTCATTCCCAGGAGTCTAGACCTCTCTCTACACTTACCAAGATCAGTCAGGGAGGAAGTTTCCACACCAGGAATCCCCATACAGACCCAAACCCAAATAACATAAGGAGCCTCACCCTGCAGTCTTTATGGTCTGGGAGAATGAATGGGTGACAGGCCATGAGAAGGAGAAGTGGGTTTCCTGGGGTAGGCGGTATGATGCAGGGGATTCCAATTCTCTGCTCTGCTCTTTATCAGTCCTTAACCTCCCTAGACCTCAGTTTCCTCATCTGTAAAATAGTGATTGGATTAAGTGCTTCTCAAGCTTTTCTGGTATCCTGGCTGGGTGTCCCAGGAGGGCTTTTCCTTGCCTTGCCCCTAGACACCATTGATATTGTCCGGGATGCAGTGGCCCCCGGTGAGTACAAAGCTGAGGAGGACCCCAGGTTGTACCGCTCTGCCAAGACGGGCCGGGGGCCCCTCGGGGACGACTGGGCACGGCTGGCTGCTCAATCAGGCCCCCTGATGTGTGCCTACAAGCTCTGCAAGGTGGAATTCCGCTACTGGGGCATGCAGGCCAAGATTGAACAGTTCATCCACGATGTTGGTGAGGGATGACAAGAGAAAGGACCTCAGCCCTTGCCAGTGGACCCTGCCTCCCTGCACAGGCCAAGCCCCTGAGCCTTGTCCGTCTCCCCCCCCCTGCCCCCACATTGGAGACCACTCCGCCCAGGTCAAACCCCTGGGCCCTGTCCACCTCCCCACCTGCTCCTGCCTGTGGAGTCCCCTTCAGTGGGGTTCCCTACCTGCCCCAGCTCAGGCCCAGGCTCTTCCCTTTCAGGTCTACGGAGGGTGATGCTTCGAGCCCACCGCCAGGCCTGGTGCTGGCAGGATGAATGGACTGAGCTCAGCATGGCTGACATCCGGGCTCTGGAGGAGGAAACAGCTCGCATGCTGGCCAGAAAGATGGCCAAATGCACCACACCTGAAGGGGAAGGGACTGAGTCCACTTCTAAGCCAGGGTCTGAGGGCCAGACAGAGGCAAGCCAAGCAGGAAGTCCCGAAGGACCCGAGGGCCCTGCAGCAGCTGATGCTTCCCCAGACACTGACAGCTTCTCCAAACAATGGTCTTCGTCCCCGAGGTCCTCCTACTCCTCTCAGCATGGAGGTGAGGTGGGGAGGGGGAGAGAGAGCATGGGGGATGGGGCTCAGGCAGGGGAACCTCAGTGATTCAGAGAGCCAGGCAAGCGAGCAAAGGCATGGCTTGGGAGGAGCTGACCAGAGTCACTAGCCCCTTCTCCTTTGGGCCTCAGTTTTCTCATTTATACAATATCTCCAGATAGCTCTACAGTGTCTTCCAGTTTGAACCACAGGATTCTTTGATAGGATCTGGCTAGGGTGGGGGCTGTGGCTGTGAGCTTGGGCCCTCCAGTGAGTGACAAAAAGGGGCTTTGCAGGGGGCGTGTCTCCACAGAGCTTGTCTGAGTGGCGGATGCAAAATATCGCCCGGGACTCAGAAAACAGCTCAGAGGATGAGTTCTTTGATGCACATGGTATGTTTCTTCCTCCTCCCTCCCTTCCTTCCCTTCCATCCTTCTTTCTTCTCACCCCTTCCCTCCTTTCCTTCAAGCATTTATGAAGAGCTCTACCATGTGCCAAGCAGGCCAGAGGCCAGGAGACAATAACATAGACAGCCCCTGCCCTTAGCAGCCGCCATTCTCCAGGGTGGATGTTCTGTTAAATCAGTGAGCAGAAGGTCTGGGGAACATCTCCACACAGACCAGTAAAGGGCACAAAATAATGTCAGACGCCCAAGGCATGAGGCAGGGGCTCAAAGCCATGAGGTTAGGGCCTATGTGAAGGACTCTGTGCCTGACCCTGGGCCACATACATACTAAAAGGTGAGATCAGACCTTGGTGCCTGCCTCCCTGCAGCTTCCAGTTAGGAGTAAAGAACACACAAACACACATGACTCTCCTGCACAATCCTCAGAGGTCCATTGGGCACCATGGAGGGCTCCCAGAGGTGGTAGCATTGGGAATTGGAGGCTGGCTTCTGGCAGGAACCCCTCCTTGCCCCTTTGTTCCTCATCTCTCTGTCCCCATTTGGGCCCCCGCCTCACTGCTCCTGGCCCCTGGCCCCGGTCTCCTCTTCCGTAGAAGGCTTCTCAGACAGTGAGGACGTCTTCCCCAAGGAGATGACCAAGTGGAACTCCAATGACTTCATTGACGCATTTGCCTGTCCCTCTGCTGCCGTGGGGGCTTCTGGTGAGCACCTGGAGGCTTTCCTTAGCCTGGGCTGAGGTATCTGGGCTGCCTTCAGGCACTAACACTGACCTTGAACCTTGGAGAGAGCCTTGCGTAGCTGAGCCCAGCAGCCCAAAGGTCTGAGGAGTCTGTGCGGGCCCTGGCCTGCCCACCCAGACTGGGTGACAAGTCACATCTCTCCTTCCTTCCCTGACTCAGCCCCACATGGCCAGGCTCCCTCCTTTGTCGGAAAGGAAGAGGTGGGGGGTAGGAGGGGTAACATCCGCTGCCTGTGCCCTCACCAGCCACCTCTTCCAGACCCTGCAGACCCTGGGGCTGAGGTCACCAAGGGCGAAGGAGACGTTGCAGGAGCATCCAGGGACCCTGAGGTGAGTCACCCCTCCAGTGAAACCCCATCCCCTATTGCCTCTCTGGGTTTATGGCCCATTTCTGACCACAGAGGTGTGTGTCACACTGAACTGTAACAAGGGCAATGTAATCAGGGCTTTAGCCCAGGGTCTGGATTTGGAGGGGCAGATGGCACCGATGAGAAACCACAGAGATTAGCACCTGATTAAAGGCTGACTGGGGACGGAGCCTGTGAGGTCATTGGTCTAGGGAGTTCCTGGATGAGCGACCTCCCTGCCAGCACAGGTTGGCACTGAGACCCTGAGTGCCAGGTGGCTTGCCTGGGGTCAGAGAGGTGGCCCTGGGAATCTCTGCTTCCCACACTACATGGGGGGGAGGGTAGGCCACCCACTAACCCCCTGACATGTTCTCCTTCCCTCCCCGCCATGCCCTCGGCCCCCTCAGGCAAGGACTGATGTCTGCTGATGCTTCTGCCCTACTCCAGGGTCTGGGGGCCGAGGCCTGCGCTGTGCATGCCCTGTTCCTCATCTTGCACAGCGGGAACATTCTGGACTCTGGCCCAGGAGATGTGGACTCCAAGCAGGCTGACGTGCAGACCCTGAGTGCAGCCTTCGATGCTATCACCCGTGTGCACTTCCCTGAGGCCCTGGGCCATGTGGCGCTGCGCCTGGTGCCCTGCCCGCCCATCTGCGCTGCAGCTTATGCCCTCGTCTCCAAGTATCCCCCTGGACAGGCTGATGGGGAGGCATGGGAGGGATGATGGGAGATGAGCTGGGGCAGGGCAGGGGGAGGGGGGTGCGGTATCTCCAGTGAGGAAGGTACCAATAGGGGGGTGGGGGGTGGGAGGGGTTGGAGGGTTCATTATCTCCTGGATGGGCCAGGTGAGCAGACCAAGCCTGGCTGTCCCCTCCCCACAGCCTCAGTCCCTACAGCCACGATGGGGATAGCCTTTCTCGCTCCCAGGACCACATCCCACTGGCCGCCTTGCCCCTGCTGGCCACCTCCTCCTCCCGCTACCAAGGGGCCGTGACCACCGTCATCACCCGCACCAACCAGGCCTACTCTGCCTTCCTGCGCTCTCCTGAGGGCACTGGCTTCTGTGGGCAGGTCAGGGGGATGGGGAGGGGCGCCAGGAGGGCTCCCAGGAAAGCAGGAGGAACATGGGGCCAGGAGACACAGAACAGAGATGGGGGAGGGAAGGGGAAGGGCAACATTACTCTGTGGCAGCCTGGCTGGGTGACCTTGGGCAAATCTAGTTCCCTGTCCCAGAGGGGGACCCAAGGCTTAGCAGGATAGCTGAGCTGGAGGACGGTCTGTATCCCCCCCACCCCAAATCCCAGCAGGTTGAAACAATGCGCTGGAAGAAAGAATGGGGAATTTAGGAAAAGTAAATATGCTGGGACAACCTTCACAAATCTAATGCAGGGAAGGCGGGGGGGGGGGGGGGGGGGGGGGTGGAGACTAGTGAATCTGTAAGAGATGAGGGGATTTCAGGGACTGTGTACTCAGCATGAGTCAGCAGGGAGGGGAGCTAACACCATCTTAGCCCAGATTTCAAAGGCCTGGCTGTTGTATGCCCTATCCAGACCCATCAGGAGTCTTGGGGCCACGTTCTGAGAAGGCCGTGAATGGGCTGGGGTCTATGGAAAGTACAGCCTGGGGATCAAAGGCCCCAAGTGTGACCCCAGCTGGAGCTGCTGAAGAACAGGGAAATGTTGCAAAGACCAAATTGGGGGTTGGGGGGGCAGGCAAGGTGCACAGCAGGAAGCCAGTTGAGGTTGAATGTCATGAAGAGCTGTCCCAGAGGGGAAGGGGCCATCCCTGGAGCTAGTGAGCACCCTCTTCCTGGAGCACCCCCTGCTGGAGTATGGGAGAGAATTCCTGTTCTTGCACATGAGAAATACTTGGACACCAACTATTCCATCCCCCTGACCTGTCCATACTGTCACCCAGAGTTCACTTCGAGTGAGTCCCAGAGGGCAGGACTCCCCAGCCTAAAGCCACCTTGGTTGTCCACCCCCTGGCCGAGTCCCCTTGGCCTGAACATTCACCAGCCCAGAATGGAACTTAATACCCCAGCTGTGGCCTGACCAGGGTCCAGGCCCCCAGCATAGACATCTCCTTAGGCAAGAGCACTCTGCTATCCTCCAGGTGGCTCGTGATCCCTCCATCTCTTGGCCACCACATCCTGTCTTCTTTCTCCTTCACACCCTTTAATGCTCAGATGAGCCTCTTTGGAACCTGATTATTTTAACCCCAAGAACAGTGCATCCTCCCCCGCCCTTGCCTTGCCCTCAGTCCCCTTACACCCTTTAAGAAAGGCACCTTTGGGGCAGACAGCATTCCTGGGGAGGACCAGTGGCTGCAGCAGCACTGGGGCTGGGGCTGGTCCATTCCAGGACCACCAGCTCAGGCACTGTCTGCCCCTTCTCAGGTAGTGCTGATTGGAGATGGTGTTGGTGGCATCCTGGGCTTTGATGCGCTCTGTTATAGTACCAACGCCAGCGCAGGGAGCCTGGGCAGCAGCCGCCGGGGCAGCATGGTCAGTGCTTGGGCCCTGCCTTGACTCTCTCCTTTCCTAATCCCTTCTCCTTTCCATCCTTGCCCCTTCCTCTCCTCCATCTTTTGGTTTAGCACCCACCCCTTCCTGCTTCCTTTCCCTCCTTCCTCCCTCCCTCTCTCTCCTCCTTCTGCCCTATCCCATTCTAAATGGGGTGATGATGCTCATGGGGCACAGGAGCAAGACATGGACACTCTGCCTCCTGTGTGGCCCCTCTGCCACCCCACCCAACCAGGGGACGTCTCCTTCCTTCCAGAACAACGAGTTGCTGTCCCCAGAGCAGGGACCGGGACGTGATCCTCTGGCTGATGGCGTGGAGGCTCTGGGCAGGGCCAGCCCAGAGCCTGGCTCTGTCTCTGCCCAGCGCCTGCCCAGTGATGGTGCGGCCCCAGAGCCTGACTCCCTGTCCTCTCCTGGCAGGTTGGTGTCTCCAAGCTCTCCAAACCCATCAGTGTGTCTCCCCTTGTTCCTTGGAGCCTAAGGGTGTAGACAGATGAGATCTGGGTTAAAATCATAACTCTTCCCTTTCCTAGCTGGATCTCAGACAAGCTCTGTAAGGTCTCTGGGCCTCAGTTTCTTCATCTGTAAAATGAAGGGATTGAATTAGACAGCTCTGGAGATGTCTGTGGCTTAAAAGCCTCAGATGCTATTTTGCTAATTTGTTGAAAGGCATTTATTAAGTGACTGGGGATACAAAAAGCAAACGCTCCCTACTTACGTTCAATTGAGAGAAATGCCATGTAAAGACAAAGAAGTCAGAGGGAGGGGATGCCATTCGATGAAGGAGCTAAGAAATCTAAGACGTTGAGGTGAAGAGGGAGGGCATGCCAAGCATAGAGCCCAGCCTAGGCAAAGACATGGAGAGGAGAGAGTGGCTAGGGGGCCATGCTAGTGGAAAGAGGGGCGCTGTGTGGTTGGCCTGGATAAGTCATGTGCTCTCCTCACCCACCCACATTGTTACCACCTTCCTTTCTCCCCCTACTTGCCTCCTTACTGGCCAGCCTGCAGGCTGGCACATCCCCAGCAGAGCCCCGGCGGGGGAGCACCGTCTCCTGCCCAGCCCCAGAGGCCACGGATGGCCCCACCCGCCTTGACTTCAAGGTGTCTGGCTTCTTCCTCTTTGGCTCACCCCTGGGCCTGGTGCTAGCCCTCCGCAAGACCGTGATGCCCGCCCTGGAGGGTGAGGGGCCAAGCTGGGGCAATGGGGAGGAAGGTGGCTGAGTCGAGCTAGGGGTCAACTGTCTGCCCCATAATACCAGTGCACCTCCTGAAGTCTATGAAACCTCCCCCCTAAGCCTTGTCCACACATCCACACGTGCTGGCTATGGAGACCAACCCCTGAGGCTTCGGTCAGGGCTGAGGTGCTCTCTACTCCCTCCCCACTGTGAAAAGGGACACATGATGTGAATTCCTGCCTGGCCATCCCGGGTACCTAAGGGCTGCCCTGCCTCTTCTCTCCTTGCCCCAGTGGCCCAGATGCGCCCGGCCTGTGAGCAGATATATAACCTCTTTCATGCTGCTGATCCCTGTGCCTCCCGCCTGGAGCCCCTGCTGGCCCCCAAGTTCCAGGCCATCGCCCCCCTCACTGTGCCCCGCTATCAGAAATTCCCCCTGGGAGATGGCACCTCTCTGTTGTTAGGTAAGGTTCAACCAGGTCATAGGGAGGGGAGGAGAGGGCTGTGGCCCCTTGCCAAAGCCTAGGAGGAGGGGAGACCAGGTGACCATATAGCGTGTGACATTCCAGCTGCTTCTAGAGCTCTGGGGGTGCCCTCCTCCCTGAGGATCTGCCTCAGTGCGTGCTGGTGGGTTGGGATGGCCCTGGATGAGAAGAGAAAGCAGTGGGGTAGATAGGGGCAGATGGGAGCATGTGTCAACATTGTCTGGGCATCGGCGCTATGTGTTACACAAAGCTCTCTGTCCCTGTGTGCAATCATTTGGTCAGCAAGCATTTATGAAGCACCTACTGTCTGCTAGGCACTGGGCTGAGTACTGGGGATGCGAGGAAGGGCCAAGGCACTTGCAACCTGACACAGCTAGCCAGTCATCCCAGGCAGGCGGGTGGTGGCAGCCTTCCTGTGCTCCTCTCATCACCTGGGGGACCCCGGGCAAGGTCTTTCCCTCCCTGACTCTCAGGGCTTCCTCTAGCCTATGGGAAGTTGGTTACATTGCGTCACATCCTGGGAAGTGGCTGCCCCCATTTCATGGAGGCAGAAACTGAAACCCACCAAGCTCCCATGACTTGATCAGCCAGTTAAGTGGCAAACTAAGGATTGCAGCTCAGTGCTGCTGACTCTAAGTGCAGAATTCTTTACCATTTAAGTCCATTTTACACACTGGTAAACTGAGGCCCACAGATGGGCAGAGACTTGCCCATGTTGGTTCAATTAGCAGCACTGGGTTTCCTGACTCCCAGCCCACTAGTCTGTACTCCACCATCCTACCCTGCCTCCCCTGAGGGCTGAGATCCTAGGGTGGCTTAGAAGGTGGGGAGAAGTCCTGGGTTCAAGTCCAGACTCAGGGTAGCTGCTACCCGCACAGATGGAATCTCAGGGCCACTGCTGGGAGGTAGACTCCAGAGCTGGAGCTGCAACACATCTATGCCCTTCTGTGCCCTTGCCAGCTGACACCTTACAGACCCACTCAGGCCTCTTCTTGGAGGAGATGGAGATGATGGTGCCGTCCACCCCCACGTCAGCCAGCGGCGGCTTCTGGCGGAGCAACGAGCTAGGGTCTGAGACCCCAGCACCCGCAGGTGCTCCCAGCACAGCTAGTGAGGTGGTCAGAAGTGAGTGTGCCCAGGCAGGAAGTGGAATGGAGGGAGCAGCTGCTGGGAGGAGACATATGGGGCAGGGAGGGTTGGCCCAAGGGCTGGAAAGAGCTTTGACTGGTATGGTGGCCCACAGTCCTGGAGCGCTGGTGGGGGACCAAGCGGATCGACTATTCCCTGTACTGCCCTGAGGCTCTCACGGCCTTCCCTACGGTGACACTGCCCCACCTCTTCCACGCCAGCTACTGGGAGTCTGCCGACGTGGTGGCCTTCATTTTGCGCCAGGTGGGAGGAGAAGGGCACCAGGGGACTGACTGCAGGGCTGCTGGAAGAAGGGCCAAGCTCTAGGGCCACAGGAGAGGGGCTCTCGGGTAGCTGGGAAAACCCAATGGGACATTAACTTGTGACTCTCCCTAGTCCCAACTGCCCCTTTTACACATGGTGACCCCCAAGTCCAGAGGAAGGCCTTCAATCCACAGAACAAATGGCAGATGTGGGAGGGCCCCTAAAACCTACATGGGAACATGAGGGCGGGGAAGGTCCTAAGAAGTAGACCATAGACAAGCAGAGCGACTGGACCTTGGACAGCAGCTGGTCCAGCAGTCTCCCCTGTAGATGGGGAGGCCCAAAGGCAGCTCTTGCCCAGTGTCACTCCCTGCTGGGGTAGGCTCCAGGGCTGGCCTGTGAGAGGGACCTAGGAGCTGAGCTTCCACCCCACCCCATCGCCAGGTCATTGAGAAGGAGAGACCCCACTTGGCTGAATATGAGGAGTCTTCCATCTACAGCCCGGCCTTCCCTCGGGAAAAGTGGCAGAGGAGGAGGACCCAGGTCAAAATTCGGGTACGGCACCCTTCCCCATTCCCCTCTGTTCCCTTCACCCTGGCCACCCCTCCCCCAGTCTTCACTGCAGGCCCTCCCTCCTCTGCCCACAGAATGTGACCTCCAATCACCGGGCCAGTGATGTCATCGTTTGCGAGGGCCGGCCTCAGGTGCTGAGCGGCCGCTTCATGTATGGGCCCCTGGATGTGGTGACGCTGACAGGAGAAAAGGTCAGCACCCAGCAGAGTGGACCCCACACATTCAGGTCACGCTGAGATTCACCCCCCCCCCCCCATCCTTCTGTCTATCCTCCCAGGCAGGGGAGGGGAGTGGGGTTGAGATTCCCCATTCCAACTCCAACTCTGCCTTATGGGCTAGGGGACCCCAACAGAGCACTCCCTGCTCCACCTCAGGCTCAGGTTGTCCACTAGTTCCCCTCCATTCCAGGTAGATGTCTACATCATGACCCAACCCCTCTCTGGCAAGTGGATTCACTTTGGCACTGAGGTGACCAACAGCTCCGGGCGGCTCACCTTCCCCGTGCCTCCAGAGCGCTCCCTAGGCATCGGTGTCTACCCAGTCCGGATGGTGGTTAGGTAAAAGGCCAGAACTGGCCAGGGGAAGGTTGACCCCGGAGAGGGGAGAACAGCACAGTCCCCAAAGGCCTCCCACTCAGGGCCATCTGTCCACACCTATGCAGGGGGGATCACACACATGCCGAATGCTGCCTGACTGTGGTGGCCCGTGGCACCGAGGCTGTAGTGTTCAGCATCGATGGATCCTTCACTGCCAGCGTCTCCATCATGGGCAGCGACCCCAAAGTGAGGGCTGGAGCCGTGGACGTCGTCAGGTTCGAGTGTCCCCCTTCCCTGCCTTTCTCTCCTTCCTACCCCAACCTCAACCCCTGCTCCTTGGCATGGGTCACAGAAACCTGGGTTCACATCCTGCTTCAGACATTTACTCTCGTGGTGACTCCAGGCAAGTCATCCCCTTTCTAGGCCTCTGCTTTGCCATCTGTAAAAGGGGGAGATCACAGCCCTGCCTCACAGGGTCATTGTGAAGATCATTTCACTTCTCCCACAGACACTGGCAAGACTCTGGCTACCTGATTGTGTATGTGACAGGCCGGCCTGACATGCAGAAGCACCGCGTGGTCGCCTGGCTCTCCCAGCACAACTTTCCCCATGGAGTCGTCTCCTTTTGTGACGGTCTCACCCATGACCCCTTGCGGCAGAAGGCCGTGTTCCTGCAGAGCCTGGTGCAGGAGGTGAGGTCCTAGGTTCTAATCCTTCCCAGAGCGCTCACCAGCTGGGGGGCCCAAGCAAACCCCTTCCCTACTCTGGGGCTGAGAGGGGCTGAGCAGCTCAAGGGAAAGCTGGGGGGACAGAGTGTTGGTCACTTACACAGGCCTGTGTCCTCACTTGGACCACAGGTGGAGCTGAACATCGTGGCTGGCTATGGTTCCCCAAAGGATGTAGCCGTGTATGGGGCCCTGGGGCTCCCTCCGGGCCAGACCTATATCGTGGGCCGTGCTGTCCGCAAACTTCAGGCCCAGTGCCAGGTGAGCTGCTGGCAGTGGGGGGACAGTGCCCACCAGGCAGAGGGCAGAGGGCAGAGTGCTGGGGACCTGAGCCCTCCCTTGGAAGCAGTTTTGTGACCCAGGGGCCCGGAGGCAGAAAGACCCAAGTTCAGATCTAACCCTAAATGCGCTCCAATTCTAACCCTAACCTGTCTGCCTTAGTTTCAACTAGAAAATGGGGTAATAGCACCTACTTCCCAGATTTGTTGTGAGGATCAAATGAGAACACCTGTAAGGTTCTGAGCCCAGTGCCAGGAACCCAGAAGGCTTTTAATAAATGTATCCCCCCATGTCAACACCCTCATTGGGTGCGGCTCACTCCAGGCTAAAGCACCTTGTCTCCCCATTACAGTTCCTGTCTGAAGGCTATGTGGCCCACCTGGCCCAGCTGGAGGCAGGCGCCCACCCTCATGCCCCCCAGGCCCCACCAAGGACAGGGCTGGCCAAGAGCAGTTACGTGGCAGCTCCCGTGGACTTTCTCCGAAAACAGAGCCAACTGCTCCGCTCCCGGGGGCCCAGTCAGGCCGATCGGGAGGGGCCAGGGACACCACCTACTGCCCTGGCCCGGGCCAAGGCCCGGAGTGTCAGCCTGAAGCTGGACAGTGAGGAGTGATTGGTCCAAGGGCCCCCTACTCTGGGGGGCCACAGTCAAGAGAATGGTGTATTTATTGACAATCCTCCCAGCCCACCCCTCGCTGCCCCCAACACCCCCCCCCCTTGCTTGTGCCCTTTCTGTGTCCCCTCCATTCCCTGTCAATGTGTTACAAATCCCTTTAATGTGAGGGGACAGGCCCTGGGGAGAGGGCAGAGGCCCCTGAGGCTTCCATGACGTGTGAAACTGTGAACATTAAACCCCAGCCCCTAACGTGGTGTCATGTGCTCTGTGGTGCCTGCACTTGGGGCTCCCCCCGCCCCCGCCAGGGCCTCTCACTGGCCTGTCTCATTGCTTCCTGGCCTTCAGGGAAGCGAAGGAAAAGCCACACAGCTAACGAGCAACTGAGCAGGGATTCAAACCCAAGTACTTTGATCCCACCCCACAGTTCTCCACTGGTTCTCTCGCCACCCCCCTCTGGCCACTGTTCTGCTCAGCTCCCAGTCAGCCAGGCCTCCTTTTGGGAAGTATTGCAGGGGGTGGTGGGACCTAGAAAATAGAGTCAGACTGAGAGCTGGAAACTGAGGCCCAAGGAGGGAAAGGCTCTAGCCCAAGCCCAGCCAGGCAGTGAAAGAGGCAAGGCCATGGCCTCTCCTCTTAGCCTCAAAAGTCTTAACCCCCTGAGAGCAAGCAAGGATACCTGGCACACAGGACAAAGGCTGCGAGGGGCCAGAGAAGGCCCAATGACTGGCCCAAGGTCACTGGTCAAACAGCAACAGGGCTGTGGGTCCGCACAGATGAGCAAGGACTCAGGCAGGCAGATAAATACAGCATTTATACAGGAGGCAGGTACAATGGGACGGCCAGGCTGGTCACGGAGAGAAGATGCCCTGAAAGCGTGCCTTGTCCTCAAGGTCTTTCTGGCGCAGCCGGTGCTGGAGCTCACGCAGCTCCCGGCTCACTACAGGGCCCAGCGCTGGCTGCAGTTGGAGCACTTTGGCAAAGTCAGCCTGAGCCTCCCGGGCATTCCACACCGCTGCATGGGCCTTACCCCGCTTGAAATAGGCCTTCACGTTGTCTGTGGGAGATGCAGGGCACAACAGGTGAGGCCCTAGAGGCTCTCCAGGAACCCCTCCTCTTTGCCCTCGCCCACCAGAGGGAACCACTGACAGAGGAGGAAACTGAGGCCCCAGGGGGCAAGAGGCCTTGTTAAGACTGCCTAGGTCCTAGCGAGCAGAGCTGGGATTCTGGCCCAAACCCAGTGTTCACTTTCCATTGCCAGTCAAGGGAGAGAAAAGGCAGAGACAATGTGCCACGCAGGCAGGAAGGGGCCACGAGGGCCAGTAGAGAGAAAGGAAGCCAGGAAGGCCAGCGGAGGGGAAGGAGAGTGGGGTTGGGGCACTGGATCACACTGGGCAGAGGCAGCAGCCTGGCACAGGTGCCTGAGCCCAGGCACTCACCCTCATACTTGTTGAGGATGCTGGAGCAGTGGTCCAGCACCTCATAATACTCCTGGGCCACCAGCTTGCACTGGCAGTAGTTGAGCAACAGCGGAGTGATCTGTAGGTCCAGCTGGATCCAGTCCGGGGAGCCAGGCTGCTCCTGAGCACACAGGAGAGAAGGGGGTGAGTCAGGGAGGCACCTGGGGGCAGAAGCTGAGGCTCCTCTGGCTCCGGCTCCCTCTCCTGCCCCCACCTTCATCTGCAGGTTCTTGAGGCAGGCAATAGCATCGTAGTACTTGACTGAGGCCTCCTTGATGCGCCCCTCCCGGTACAGGCGGTTGCCTTCCTCATGGATGAGGGGTACGGCCTTCATCTTCTCCTCATCACTCATGGCCCACGGGTCCTGCTGGTAGGTGCCAGGAGCCTCGACCTGTGGGCACAGGGAGCGGGCTCACATCTCGGGAGGGCGGCAAAGCCGCTTCAGCTGCTGGGACAAGAATTCCCAAGGGGGTGAGGTATCTAACAGATAAGGCCCTGCTATGTCCCTCCTCTCCTGGACGCTTAGATTTACTGAAGGTCACAGCTGGGGTGGGGGTGGGGGTGCTTAGAACATAGAATGTTAGAGCTAAGAGGGGATCTTAGAACACAGACTATGGAATATCAGAGCTAGAGGAGCTTTAGAACATAGAATGAAAGAGCTGGAGGGATCTTTAGAACTTAGAATATGGAATACCAGAGCTGAGGGGCAGGGCTTGGCAATCATCTTGTACACATACACACCCCATTTTATAGAGGAGGATACCTTAGGGCAGAAAATTTAAACCCAGAGTCCTTTCCAATTCACTCTCTGGTCTTTCTTGCACAGGTCTGACTAGGTCACTTCGCCGCTCAATAACCGCCCCCTCCAATCCCTAGTACTCCCAGGATCAAGCAGCCCCTGCTCTCTTTGGTGCCAGACACCCCTCACCACCAGCCGCCCTTCCCCACCTGCCTCATTCCAGCCCAGTAGACAGGGCTCTTCATCACGTACGCCAACGTCTGGCCAAACAGGCCTCCAAGGCGCTCCCTGCACACCTCTGCGCCTTTGCACAGGGGGTTTCCCTCCCCCTCCCAGCCAAGCTCAGCCCAAAGGCCACTTCCTGCTGAACCCTTACCTATTCGCTCCTTCCCTCCTCCCCAGTGGTCTGTGCTTACTCTGGATAGACTTGTCTCCCCAGATGGAATGTAACACCACCCCTCCCACAGGGTCAGTTCTGTTTGTTTTCTGGTCTGTCCAGACCCCAGTTAAACAAGGAAAGAGTCTCAGTTTCCTAGCCTATAAAATGGAGCTGAGGTTACAAGCCTTTCCTTTCACTGCTTTGCCAGGACCCAGAGATAGAACACAAGCAATATCCCTGTTGGCTGCTCTTCTGAGGCTGGGCTGAGGCTGGCACAGAAGCCAGGGCTGTGCTGCAAGGAGGTGCCAGAGGACAACCCTGGGCAGGACGCTATGATGATCATTACTGGGGCCTCCCCTCTGGGAGATGATCAAGACTGGACCAAGGTCACCCAGCTGATGCAGGGTGGGCCTGAGCCTCCTCCCCCTGCCCCTAGCCAGCTTCCCCTAGACCTTCACCTTGATCATTTCCATGTGGAAGATGAGGGGCTGGGGATGCTTCTGCAGCTCATCCAGATCTGCGTGGCCCAGGGAGCTGTGCTCTTGCATCTGGGCAATGCCACAGCAATGCCGCTGGCCCTCCAGGGGGTCCTTGCCTGCGGCAATGTTACGGAGACTTTTTGATACCAGCGGGTACAGGACCACGTGCTGAGGGGTGTTAGAAAGAACAAGGTTTTAGAGCTGAGAGGAAGCTTAGAACATAGGACATCCAGGCTGGAAGGGGCCTGAGGACAGGGAACATCAGGGCTGGGAGGGGCTAACGAACGCATCAGCACATCTGATGTGGACCTGATGTGGGGCCTGATGTGGGGCCTGATGTGGACCTGGGACAGTCCTCTGCCCTGACCACACCGGGTGTGGGATGGGAGGGGGCTCATCAATGGGCACCATGATACACACGGAGGGGTCCAGAGAAAGGCCAGTTAAAGGACCTGGAGAAGACTCTGCCCCCTTGTTCTGCTCTGCCCGAGCGCACACCTGGGTGTAGGGGTCACAAAACGACAGATTCAGACTCCACATTAGGGTGAGGCAGGTCCCCTGGGGATGGTTGGGGCAGGCTTCAGGAAAGGGCTGGAAGCCCACTGGTCAGGGACTCTCCAGAGGGGATTTTTGCTGAGGCCCATGACCTGTGTGCTAGCTTCAGCCGACTACGGGGTCCCACAAGGCTCCATGCCACCGCTGGGCACGAGCTCAGCGCCACGAGGGGCAGGCCCGCCGTCCGGGCCCGGGCCTCACCTTGACGTCGCAGAGGAACTCGGCCACCTCCCCGGGGCGCATGGTGCGCACGATGGTCTCCCACACGCGCAGCTTGAACTGCTTGCCCAGGATGAGCTCCATGGGCTTCCCGCGCTGCCGGCTGTCATCGATGACCGCCCCCTCCTCGTCGCTGCGCAGGGTCCGGAAATGGAAGGTGGCCTGGGGGGCCAGCCCGTCAGGACGGCCCGAGAGCCAGGGGGTGCCCATGGGGGGGACCGGACAGACCCCCGTCCCCGCCCTGCCCTGGAACCGCCGGAAGCCCCCTCCCCACGGCGAGCCCGAGCCCGCAGAGGTGGGCCGTGACATGGGCAATGTTGTTTCCACGTGCCCGCGTGGGATCTTCATCCCCCACCCCCCGGGCTTCACCTGGCGCCGCTGTGCACATTTTCCAGACCGGGAAACTGAGGCTCAGCTGGCCCAGACGTCCCCCCAGCCCCGCTCCTCCGCACCCTGGGGCCTACAGCACCGTTATCCCTCCCAGATCTAGAACCACAGCCCAGCCACACACAGCAAGTCCGAGGGTAGCGGGACTCCCCTCCCGCGCCTCCTGCCCGGCCGCAAGGCGGCGCTGTGGGGCAAAGGATTGGCAACGCCCGGGACCGCTGGGGCAGCGCTTAAGGACCGGGGGGCGGAGCCGGCACGCCCGGACCCGCCCCCGAAGCAATCGCTGGCCAATCAGGACGAGAAAGCGCGTGAGTGCTAGGGTCGCGGGCCAACGGGGGGGCCCGAGGCCGTGCAGCCGCCCTCTCCGGGGCCTCCCCTCCGCCCCGCTCGCGTAGCGGGCCCGCGGGGCGGTGGCGAGCGGAGCCGTACCTTGGTGCCGTCCCGGAAATCGGGCAGCTCCCCGGTGCCCTCCTGTACAATCCGCTTCTCGATGCCCTCCGCCCGCAGCTTCTTAACCAAGTCCGCCATCCTGCTTCCCTGATGCCCTCCTCTCGGAAGCTTCCGGACAATCTCGGCAACTTACGGAAACGCTTCGTTTTGACAGCTTCCGGAACCGCAGTTTCGGCAACTTCCGGAGGCGGCTGCGGCGCCATCTTTACTGAGGGTAGAAGCCAGAGAGGTTGGCACATGCGCAGATGGAGCCCTCCAGTTCAGTAGGGCCGAGGGGCGGGGCAGTAACTGTGTCTGCAGCGGGAGCCCGAGCCTCGGAACTTCCCCGCCGGAGCCCGACCAGCGCTGGAGCCGAGAGCTCCCACCCCGCTCACCCCCTCCGCAAGCTATCGGACGAATGGGGTGATGGGGAGCTCACTACCTGTCAGTCTTCCTCGCTGCCAACTTCGCCCCAGTTTTTCTGGTTCTGATTCCGGTACCGAGCAGAGGAGTGAGGCAGGGGGCCGTGCCTGGAGGCAGAGGACCTGAGTTCAAATCCCCCCGAGCTCCGACACGTCGCTCGGTCTACTGTGCCTCAGTTTCCTAATCTGAAAATGGGGCGGGGGAGAGCCTCGCTGGCCCCTTCCCGCCCGCCCTGCTCTGTGAGCCCGAGGCCGGTCCTCCACGGAGCTGACCCCCCCAGTTAGGGGGGCGCAGGAGCCGGAGGCAGGAGAGGCTCCCAACGCCCCCCTGCTGACCCCGCGTCCCCCCCCGTTCTCACTGACTCTGGCTTGTTCCATGCTCGCATTTATGAAAAGAAGCAACCTCGAATTAAGAAGATTAATGCCCCAAAACCTTGAGAATACACTTGGGTGCCTGTTTCCTGTGTGCTCTGAACTATTGGGGAAGGGAATGAGCATTTACTATCACCTACGGTGTGCTTACCCTGTGCTAAGGGCTCTACCAATGTTATTTAATTCTCACAATAATCCTGGGGACAGGGGCTGTTATTACCCCCATTTTACAGTGGAAGAAACTGAGGCAAACAGGTTAAGTGACTCGGTAAGTGTCTGAGATTGCTTGACTTGAAGTTAACCAGTGCTCTCCTCCCTGTGTCCTGTATTAAAGACTGAAACTGCGCAAGGACTTAATAACTACCTTGAATAAGAGGTTTTTTCCTTGCCCCCTCCCCTTCCTTTTCAATTAAATATCTTTTACTCAAATGAAGATTAGCTTAGCATAATGATTAGGGCACTAGACTTGGGCCAGGGAGAGGAGTTCAAATCCTGCCTCATCACTTACTAGCTGCAGGATTCTGGGTAAATGACTTCTTTATGTGCCTCAGTCTCCCCATCTGTAAAAGGAGGCTGGATTTGATGGTCTTAGTGGATAGAGCGAAGGACCCCAGACTCAGACAGACAGGAGTTCAAATCTGGCCTCAGATACTAGCTGTGTGACCCTGGACAAGTCACTTAACTTCTGTTTGACTTGAGAAGGCTCCTGGATCTTTGCCCAGAAAACCTCACAGACAGCACTGGTGCTATGGTTGGTGGGGTCTTGAAAAATCAGATGTGATTCAACAAGGTCCCATCCATCGATGATCCCCTTAATTTGGGAGTTCCCACCCATTGGTGGGCCAACCTGCCTGGAATCTTTCCCCACTCCAGTCTGTCCTCCATTCAGCCACCAAAGTAATTTTCCTCAAGTGCAGATCTGATGATGTCACTCACATCCCCATTCAATAACCTCCAGTACGTCCTTAGTGTCTCCAGGATCAAGTAGAAAGTGCTTCGTTTAGTGTTCAAAGCCCTTCCCAACCTGTGCCCCTTTACCTTCCCAGTCATCTTTCACCTTATTTCCCTAACACAGACTTTTTGATCGGGTGATACCAGCCTCCCAGCTGTTCCATAAACAAGACTGTCCATTTCTCACCTCCAATTGTCCCCTGTACCTGGAAGGCTCTCCTTCCTCATCTCTCACTACTGGCTTCCCTGGCTTCGTTTAAGTCCCAGCTAAAATCCCACCTTCTACAGTGCCTGCCTCTGTTCATTCTTATTTATCCTGTCTAGAGCTTGCTTTGCATACATTTGTTTGCATCTTGTCTCCAGAATTAGATTGTGAGCTATTTGTGGATACAGACTGTCCTTTCCCTTTCTGTTTCCTGGCACACAGCAGGCACTTCAAAAATGTTCCTTGATGGATCGATGAAGATTGCTTCCCATCCTAGGTGACTCTTGAGCATGTGCTCCCCAAAGGTCCTTCACCTGGACCTTCACCTCTGGAGGTCCTCTTCTCTCTCCCAGCATCCCTCAGTCTGTTCTCATGGCATCCCTTTATCTTGCCATGTGACCATCCCATCTCCTCTTCCCCTCATCCAGTTCCTTGATGACATCCTTTCCTCCTGTTCTTTTTCCAAATTCCTGGAGGGTTCTGGTTATATCCACCATGTCCCTTTTCATTGCCATCTGTATGGACGTCACCTTTAGTTCTTCAGGGTCGGTAGGGGCCTACATCTCACATCATACAGCAATGTTGGTAGAACTTTTGTATTGAAAAGACAGGCCTTTGCTTTACAGCCACATTGGAATGAGTGAAGGTTCTTTGCAATCTCCCAAGGGCAACCCAGCCTACCTTCATTCAACTCTTCAGCTCTTGGCCCAGTTCAATGCCCTCCATACTGTCTCTCCCAGATAAATACTAATGGACAATTTCTAGTATGACCCTTTGATGCATGTTGAAATCTGTGTGATAGACATTTTCATCCACTTGGTCTTTTCTGTGTTGATGGCCAGGTCAAATGCTTGTTGAGTACCTAGAGGGCTGCTTGTGACCTCAAGGTCATGGGTTCCTACCCCGGCCCTATCCTGTCTTCTGTCCCTAATCCCCTGTGCCTTTTCTCTTTCTTGGGTGAGAGGGGCCAAAGGGAAATATCATAACTGCTTTTCATAAGTTAGGTTTTTATATAGTTACATTCATGACAATAAACTATCCAATGGAAAAAAAGTGAAGATTATAATCATTGGCATCTCTGTGAGGTTCCAGCTCCTAATATGTTCCATTGGAAAGGCTTTTGAAACAGGTGTTCGTTAACAGCCAGCTATGTGGCTCAGTGGCTAGTGCACTGGAGTCAAGAGGATCTGAGTTCAAATGCAGCTTCAGACAGCTCCTAGCTGTGTGACCCTGGGCAAGTCACTTCACCCTCTTTGCCTCAGCTTCCTCATCTGTAAAATGAAGAAGGAAATGGTGAACCCCTTCAGTGTCTTTGCCGAAAAAACCTCAGATGGGGTCATGAAGAGTCATACACGACTGAACAAGAAAACATTGGGGTGGGCGGTTTATAGACATAATACTATTGCACTGGTAATAGCCTATAGTATAGTGTAAACATGACTTTTACATGCACTGGAAAACCAAAAATTCCTGTGATTTGCTTTATTGCAATATCCACTTTATTGCAGTGGTCTGGAACAGAACCTGCATTTGATCTTCACAATGACACTTAGAGGTAGGTGCTGTTATTATCCCTATTTTACAGTTGAAGAAACTGAGGCAGACAGAGGTCCAGTGATTTGCCCAGAGTCACAATAAGCAGGGCTGATGTATCTGAACTCCAGTCTTAAAACTCAGTGCACCATGACACCCTGTAGTGGCCTCAGGGGAGCACACTGGCCAGTACTGTGGATAGCATTAGCTGCCTACAGGATTACCCTTGGAATACCATATGGAGACTGGGTTTTACCAGCGCCAGTGCAAGTTGTGGGGGTAGGGCATGACACAAGCCAATCAGGGGTGCCAAAGAGTTCTCAGCAGGAAGCAGAACTTGAGCTGAGCCTTGGGAGGTGGAGATTCTCAAAGGAAAGGTCAGGAGGGAACATCCCGACCCAAAGGGACAGAGGAAGAGAGAGGAGCAGGAAAGTGTGACTGGAACATAGAGTGTGTGAAGGAAGAGATTGGGAGCAAAACTGGAGAGGGAGGCTGAAAGAGGCTGCGTGCCCAGAGAGGGGTTGTTTGTTTTCCTCAAAGGCAGTAGGGAGTCCCTGGGCATTCTTGAGCAGAGGAGTTCCATCTTCAGATTTGTGCTTTAGGAAGGTAATTTTAGCAGTTCTTTGGAGGAGAGATTGGAGGGGGGAGAGATCTGGGGCAGGGAAACCAATTGGGAAGCTGCTAGAATGGTGCAAGAGACTAGTGATACAGCCCTGAGCCACTGAGGGGCCAGGGAGAGTGGAGAGCTGGGAGAGGCAGGGCAGAATCTATAAGATCTGGTCACTGATTGGATTTGTGCAGTAAGGGAAACTGAGGAGCTGATAATGACTGAAGTTGCATCAGTTGGGTGACTAGAAGGATGAGAGAAAGGGGAGAGAGGGAGAGGGAAAAGGAGGGGGAGAGAGGGAGAGGGAAATGGAGAGGGAGAGGGAGGGAGGGAGGGAGGGGGAGAGAGAGAGAGAGAGAGAGAGAGAGAGAGAGAGAGAGAGAGAGAGAGAGAGAATCCAGGGTGGAGATTAGAGCTGGATATGGGGATATAGATTTGGAAGTCCTTGATGTAGAGATGTTTTTAAACAATGAGAGCTGATGAGGTTGCCAAGGAAGAGAATATAGACAAAAGAGAAGACTCCCAGGACAGCACCTTGGAGAACGCCCACAGTTAATAATAGTGTGGGATCAGAAGGATGAACCAGCAAAGGAGAAGGAACAGTCAGATGGGGGAGTGGGGAGGAGGGAAGGGGGAGGAGCCAAGACAGAGCTTTGCCCCCAGAGCCCAGACGGAAAAGAGTACCCAGCAGGGGAAGGTGGTGGGCAGTTCCAAATGCTGAAGAGAAGCCAAGAAAGATGAGACAGTGAAGGTTTTAGCACTTTCTTCTAGTCTCATTTTGGGGTAAAGGTGACTCTGGGTTCTTAAGGAGCTTTGCAAGTTCTGCTAAATCCTAACAAGCTGGAAATGTGAGTCCAGCTCTCTCCTTTCACCTGGACGACTGCCTTCTAACTGGCCCCATGGCCTCCAGTCTCTCCCCACTCCAACCTATCTTGTATTCAGCTGCCAGTGTTCCTAAAGAGCACGCCTGACCATGCCTCTCTCCCTCTCTGTCTCTCTGCCTCTGTCTCTGTCTGTCTGTCTGTCTGTCTGTCTCTCTCTCTCTCTCTCTCTCTCTCTCACACACACACACACACACACACACACACACACACACACACACACCTCAATAAACTCCAATGACTCCCTATTACTTCCTGCTGTGGCAGTGTCCAAAGAGCACTTTCAGAACAAGGATGACCTGAGTTCGAGTCTCATCTTTTTCTGGGTGACCCTAAGTAAGTCACTTAACTTCTCAATTCTCTAAGCAACTCTGAGACTTGTCGTTCATCCATCCTTCATTGTCAAAGAGGAACTGTGACATCAGGAGAGTGATGTCTTGACTTGCAAGTGAATTGGATTTAAGTGAAGCAGGGTCGTGCAGTCATCAGCCCCACTCTCTCCTCCGGAGTCATCCAAGTCCAGTGGCAAGTCATAAGTCAGGATGAGTAGCAATGACCCCAGATGCAGTGAGAGACCTTGGTCCTTCTAACCTAAGGTCTTTCCCAGGTCTCAGCTTGTCTGAGGCAACATTCATTCAACAGTCAAAGGCTCAGTAAGAATTGAAGTAAAAGATGGCCTACTCTACCTTCACAAAAATTTCAGTCAGGGAGGGGAAGACCCTCAGAGCTTCTGGCCAGAACAGAAACCGCTGCTGTTTCTTACACTCTGAGCCATCAAACCAGAGCAGTGAGAGAGTGAGGCTTGGGCCAGTCAGTGAGAGCCAGATGGACTTGGGTTTAAAGGCATAGCCCCCTTGTTCCACTTGAATCCCAATAAGTTTTAGCAAAGTCTGGTTTTCCAGAAAAATTTCAAGAAACCATAAATAAAAATTATGTGAGACAAAAGAGTTAATTGTTCCAGTTTTTTTTAAGTGATAGTATAAATAAGTAGAGAAGAAAAAAATCTAGCCCCCAAACCCTAAGATACCTTGTGAAATATAAGTGATGAAGATATATATATACCTTTGGACAAAGGGCCCACACTGTCATGTGACTCCCCACATGACAGAGGAAGGAGTGGGAGAGGAGGAGGAGAAAAAAATGGCAGCATTGACCAACTTGAACTAGCCTGTTGGGTCCCCCCAGGGGGCTACTACTCACACATTGTTGTTCATCCTTCATCCTTCAAGAAGACCAGTGACATCAGGAGAGTAATGTCATGACTTACAAGTAAATTGGATTTGAGGGAGGGAGGGCTGCATAGATTCACCAGATTCACTCTCTCCTCCTGAGTCACTGGAGTTCAGGACACCTGTGGATGGCCCAGGATGCAGTGGGAGGCCTTGGTCTTTTTAAGCTAAGGTCTTTGCCAGGTCTCAGTTTGTCTCAGGCAACACCCATTCAGTGGTTATAAGCACTTTGAGAGGACAGACTACAAAGCAGATGCTGACCTGCATTGGTAGATGGGTTTCCTCACCTGGGAGTTCTCAGTCCCTTCTTTGGATTGATTTGTCTTTGTAAATGATGTTTCTTCTCATTAGAATATAAGGGGGAGGGAGGTCATCAGAAGAGTCTCTTATCTATGATAAGATGATAAACAAAAGCTTGGAAGCATCCAAGGGAAACCCCCCCCCTAAGGATCACAGACTGACACATCCCATATCTAGAGTCAGAAGGAACCCTGGACTTATGGAGTCTAATCTCCTTTTCCAGATGAGGCCCATGGTGGGAAAGCTACTTGCCCAAGATCACCCAGGAAGTAAGTGACAGAGGCAAAGCTCAAACACATCCTTAGACTCCAAAGTTAGCCAATTTTCACTGCCATCGACCACTGGCACAAGGAACCCCAAATGATTGGTTCAGGGAACAGGCTCTTGGTAGAGAATCTGGCCCTTTTACTGAGTTGACACCCAACTCGCTCTCATTGTCTTCAGGATCCCCCCCTCACCTTTTCCCTTGGACTTTCTTCAAGAGATTAGTGATTAGGGGTTCAGGATCTCACTCTTCCTCTTCCCTCAGTGTAGTTAACACCAATTGACCAGTGGACACAGAACCAGGTCTGGAGTCAGGAACACCTGAGTTCATATCTGACCACAGATACCTAGTAGCTGTGTGACCCTGGGCAATTCATTTAATCACCATTTGCCTCAGTTTCTTCATCTGTAAAATGTGGATAATAATAGCACTTCCTTCCTAAGGTTGTTGTGAGGAACAACTTGGATAACAATTTTAAATCATTTCGCAAAGGTGGCCTGAGAAGAGTGGCCTTTCTGGAACACACCCTCCTCCTGGATTGACCCCGAGAAGACAGGATTTCCTGTTGGGGCAGCCTACTTGGAGAAAGGAAGGGATAATCCTACTAGTCCTTTCAGCTGTGTCCTACTTAAAGGACAAAGCCTGACTTTACTCAAGGACTGCACATGTGACTGAAAGGGCATTGCTTGAGCTTTAGGCCCCAAACTGTGGCTAACTTTGGTAAGAAGGAGAGTCAGGAGCCAGATTGGAATGTCATTGGAAAATGTTGAACAAAATGAGTAAAAAGACAACATAATTCGTGGTTTGCTAGGTCGATACGCAGCCCACAGCATTCCCTTTCTATTTGAGTTTCACTTGACTGTTATAAACCACTGGGGGGGGGGGGGATTGTGCAAAATTCTGTGGGAAAGAGCCACTGACCAGAATGTCAAGTAGCAATTCAATATTGGGTTCCCTTCCAGAGGAGCTCTGGAACTCTTTGAGTGCTTTATGAATGAATCTGTTTATGGGCTCCTATGGATGCTTTGTACCTTCTGCATTTTCCTGGCCAGAAAGAAAGGCTGTCCTATCCTCCTTCTGTATTTGTTACCTTGAGTGCTTGTAATAGGGCCCTTACATTTGGGGAGACAGACAGGAACTATACCACGAGGATATTGACTTTTCTTGCAGTAACTGCAGGTGGGGAGAAGGAAAGAAAAGAAAGGTTGAAAATTAGACCCTGGGGGTCATGTCCCAGACCCACCCATGCAGTAGGTAGCAGTTGAGCTTTCTGGTTAACCCAGGGTCATGTGGCACCACAGTGCCTGGCACTCGTAATAATAATAATGCTAGCTAACATTTACAAAGCACTTACTAGGTACTAGACACTGTATTAAATACTTTGTTGTTTTCTCATTTGATCCACACAACAGCCCTGGGACGTTGCTAGTATGATTTCCATTTTACAGATGAGGAAACTGAGGCAGAGGTTAAATGACTTGCCCAAGGTCACATAGTTAGGTGGGCTAAGCAGATCAAGGGCAAGCCCTTGACTCATTCAGTTTCCTCATCTGTAAAATAAACTGGAAAAAAGAATGACAAACCACTCCAGTATCCACCCCCAAAAGGGGTCAGAAAGAATTGATGTGACTCAAGATCAATAAGGTCACATTGTCGGTAAGTGTCTGAGCGTGACTCCAAGTCCAGAACACTATCCATGGCACCACCCAGCTGCCCCTACTTAGCAGATAATTAACAAATGCTTGTTGACTGATGAGCTGCACGTGACTTTCTTCTCTGCGTTGTGCTTAAATCTGAGACCTGAGCTTCCATAGCTGCCATTTAACACGGTTAACCCAGATCGAGTTTGCAGGCCACTGGAACCGTCAGATCTTTTTCAGAGGACCTGCTCAAACTAATACCGCCTCCCACATCTAGCTCTCGCTAGAGAAGTGGAATTTCCTCCTTCCTCCTCTCTGCTCCTCCCTCCTCCTCCCTCCTCCCAAATTATCCCCACCCCCAACTGGTGCCCCTCCCTCCTCCTCCCCTCCCGGACTAGGTGAAGCTATCCGGCCATAGGCGGTTGACTGCTCCTGTCTCGCCTCCTGTGGGGAGTGGGGGCACTAGCTCCTACTTCACCCCTTCCCCAGCAGCCACCTCCCCCTCCCCCACCCCACTTTGGGGCTGGAGTGAATGCCAGCGTCCCGGGAGGCGGAGGCGAGGTTCAAGGTAGATCTCGGTGCCAACTGGCCAGCCCAGCGCCTGGACCAGCGCAGCAAGGACCATGGGCTTCTGAGAGCCAGCCCGGCGGGCCAGCTGCGGGCAGCTGGGCACAGCTGCAAGGCAGCTCCATGCGGGGGTGCGAGCCATGAGCAGCGGCCGCTCCGAGTTCAGCATCGACGATGCCTTTGAGCTGTCCCTGGAGGAGGGGGGCCCGGGGTCTGGGGGGACTACCCCGCGTTTTGGGGCGCTGCACTTTGAGCGCAAGGGCCGGGGAGATGCGGAAGAAGAGGGCGAGAAGCAGTCTCGTCTGAAGTACCAGGTGAGAGAACAGCGTCCCCCTTTCCCCCGCCCTCCACGCGCTAGCCCCTACCCCGCACCCCGGGGTCCTCAGCGCCTCAGCTGCCTCATCTGTAAAATAGGGGAATCGCACTAGCTGCTTGCCAAGGCCCCATCCAGCTTTGGATCCAGGATCTTACTGGGCCCCTATCCGGCCCAAAGTCTTAAGACTCCAGACTGGAAGACACCCTAGAAATCAAGCTCCCCACCCACCCACCCACACACATTTTACAGACAGGAAAGAGAAGAGAGCTGCCCAACGCCCGTGTGTCCTGAGGATCGGGAGCGTCCCCTACACAGGCACAGCCCGGGCCCCCAGACCCAAGTTCTCCTCCCTGGACAGTCTTCCTGCTCACGCCCCTGCAGACACCCTCCCTTCACTGTGCAGGCGCCTCCCAACCTTGCTGGGCCTTTGCTCAGCCTTCTGAGCCATCCACCTAGGAACTGGTTTCGGTTTCAGTGAATCATCAAACTTGTTAGGCTGGTGAGCAGCTGTCAGGACAATCACGGCTGCCTCTAGGCTGGTGGGGGGAGGGGGGCTGGAAGAGGAGCTGGGGGTCTCAGAGAATTCCCATACCCCAACAGTTAGGTGTTTTATTTTGGAGCAGAACTTGGAGAATGACGAGGATGGTGCCCAGATGCCCTCAGATCCTGATGGAGCTATGAAGCTCAGGTTAGGCTGAACCCCCTGGCCCTTCCCACCCTCTCCCAGCTCCTGGCCTGCACAGGGGAACCATGCTCAGTCTGCCCTCTTCCAGCAGGGACTCTGGCCGGTCCTCTACCCGAAGTTCTCAGTGGTCCTTCAGCACCATCAGCAACAGTACCCAGCGCTCCTATCAGGCCTGTTGCAGGTGAGGGCAGGGCCCCCTCCCTCCTGGGAGGCCAGGGACAAGCCCCCAACCTGCCTTATCCTTCCCTCTCTCCCAGATGCCCTCTCCAGCCCAGTCCCATCCTCATCTAACACTCTCTCCCATCAGGTCACTGGAATCCAGAAAACAGCCTTAACTCCACCCCTGACTTGCTCTGGGTCTCAGTTTCCCCCTCCATAAAATTGGGAGAATATTAAAATATTATCCAAATGTGATCTGTTATTTTTACCACTGTATCATTATTTATGACTTCTTGTCTGGCCTCAGCTGGACACAGCACCCTCTGATCAAGAAGAATCGCCGGGTGGTTCTGGCCTCCTTCCTACTGTTGTTACTGGGCCTCAGTGAGTATCTAGAGGTTGGATCCAGTCCATCTTCCCATTACAAGTTGGGGGTGGAGCTGGGAGCTGGGAGGGAGAAGGGTCATCATGCTTCAGGTAAGGAGTTAGACAAGGCCAACTCTAGGCTTCCTTCCGAATCCAAAATCTAATTCTAACCTTTAAAGTCCATCAGTTAACTTCATGTCCAAGACAGTTTAGGGATCTGAGGAGTACCTGGCCGCTGGAAAAAATCGGAGGGAGGTGCTGGAGGAAGCCCACAGTGTAGAAAAGATACCTATGCCTTCTCAGAGCTCCCACACCCACCCAGATCTCTAATTGCTGATGTTAATGGCAAAACTGTGTAAGCTGGGGTGGATTTCCTTCTCTGGGCTTACTCCCTCATCTTCTAAGATGGTAGCATGTACCAAGCCCTAAACTAGATATGGTGGCTCCCCCCACCCCACCCTGAAGGCATCTGGGAACTGACATCCTACCGGGGAAAGAACCGCACAGATCAGTAATTACAAAAGAAACATGGAGGAACTTTGGGGCATTTGTCGGAGGTGAGGGGCAGAGAGTAGTGGACTTGGAGGCAGAAAAGATTCTCTGCTTCATATCTGAGTGACCTCATCTGTAAAATGAGGGGATCAGATTCACTGGCCCCTGAGGGTACACTGAATCTGTGGCTGTCTAACTGGGGAAGAATCAGGAGGGGCCTAGTGTAAGTGGTGGCACCTTCAAGAGGCCTTGCCCTGGGGGGAGTGATCCTGGAGGGATTTAGATTCTGACCTAACACCCCCTTCCCCCACCTGCCTCTCTCCTGACCTGGCTGAAGTACTCATCCTCATTGGAATAGGACTCCAGGTGAACCCTTCTCCAGGTGAGAGCATTCTCTTATCTGTGATCTCCTTCCTGGAAATTTATTAGGTGCATGAGGGATGGGGTGGAGAAAAGAGGGGGCCATTCCTGAACTATCCAGCCTCCCTGCCTGCGCTTTCCTCTAGCCTTGGCCCAGGAACTGTCCCAGTGCGCGGGATGGAGTCCAGCCTGTCCACCTCTCTCCCCGCAGGTGTCTCCAGTGCCATCTTCTTTGTCCCTGGCTTCCTGTTGCTCATCCCTGGAGGTGCACCCCAGGCCTGGTGGGGGGAGGAAGGGAGACCCCCACTTCCTGGGGTGTGGGGGGGAGGATAATGAAGGACAAGCTGGTGACAGGCCCCTTCCCTTTCAGTATACCACGTCATCTTCATTTACTTTGCTGTCAGAGGTCACCAAGGTTTTCAGTTCTTCTACTTGCCTTACTTTGAGAAATGAACCCAGAGCCTGTGTCCGGGATGGAGCTCCGCACTGCCCTGATGCTGTCTCAGCAGCCCGGAAATGGACACAGCTGGCCGGATACTTGTAGGCCCAACAGCTCCAGACTGGGCGGAAGGAAGAGAATGGGGAAGGGGGCCTGGCTGGGGAGAAGTAACGACAAAGTAGCCTCCTCCAGAGAGTGTCCCCTTCCCCCTCCTAGAGTTTAGAACTGAAAGAACTCCAAGGCCTATCAGGCCAGTGCCCTGCTCCCCCCACGTGGAGGGCAATAATGCCTTGCCCAGAGATGGCCAGCTAGTCGGCCATGGAGCCTGGATTCGAACCTCGGCCCTCTGCCTCCTGACCACTACAAGCTGCCTCTGATCCTGCCGGACAGGTTAGCTGGAGCCGATGGAAAGCTTCAGTCTGGGGAGACTGCTCCTTGCCTGGCTCTCTGTGGCCAGCCCGTCCCAGGACCCCTGGAGTCAGAGCCAGAGGTTTTCTCAGGAAGTTTACTGCCCCCACTTCTGCCCCATCCCTCCTCCTTCTGTTCCCTCCTTGGTCCCTGGGCTTCCCTAGCTCTGGGGTCAAGCTTTCCTCAGCCCCCCTCCCCCCCAGTGCTGCCTCTAATCCTGGTGCCTTTAACTTATTAGGAGGTCCCTGAGGCCATCCTCACATTTCGGGTCTTCTGTCCCAATAAAATGGCATTTAATTCTGGCTGGGAGAATGGGCTCTTTCCCCTTCGATCCTCAACTCCCTCCTTCCCCCTGCTCCCTCCCCCCAAAGGACAAGTTTAAAGATTTCAGCTCTTTTAACCCTTTGTGGTAGGGCACATAAACAATGTTTTCCCCATTGTACAAATGAGAAAACTGACCTAGAATGGTTCAGGCACCGTCTGGGGAGCCTACAGATCTGGTGCTCTTACATAGGGTGGACCTTCCTCTTTGTAGACTTTCTATTGGCATTCATTTCCAAATAAATCCCACCTCCCTTCCCTAGGAAGCCATCTCTTGTAACAAAGAATGAAAAAGAAAGGAAGGGATGGAGGAAGAAACTTTATAAGACTACAACACATAAACCAAGTCTGATGGTGTATACAGTATTCCACACCTGTAGTAGGGGAGGGGGTTTTGTTTTTATTTGTGCATTGTATCACTGACCTTTCCTTGATGCCTTTCCTCCCCAAATAGATCGCTTCTTTGTAACAAAGTATAACCAAGCAAAACAACATAGTAGCCAATGTGTGGAATCTACCACCTCTGCCAAAAGCTCTGCAGACCTGCTTCACCAGTCTCCTGGTCAAGGCCATGACCACAGTTCTTAAACCCTGCCTCCCTTTACAGAACTGGGTTCATCCTGTAAATTGTCCTTTGGTTCTATGTTCTTGACTCTGTCAGTTGATACAAAGCTTCAGATTCTCCCTTTCCCTTCCTTGTGTGATTTGGTCCCTGCACACTCTTCTTTTGATGCCCTGGGCGCTTGGCCCTCCACCCCCCACCCCCCTTCCCTGGATGCTGAATTAGTCAGTGAAGGAGGAATGTTGCAGGCAGGCTCCAGAAAGGGCCGTTTACCTCTTTTCCCTCCTGCTAACATCCCAATTCATGGAATCACACAGTTGGAAGGGACTCTGGCAGCAGCTGGCGTGACTCATGCCCCAAAGGAACCTTCCTAAGGCTGAAAGTGGTCCCCAACTTCTGCCTGAAGGGCTCTGAGGAGAGAGGCCCTATCCCCTTCAAAGCAAAGCTGAGAGCACTGTTTGGGACCCCTCCAGTCATTAGGATGTTCTTCCTGCTGTCTGGAACCTTCCCAGTCACTGCTCCTGGTCCTGTACGCTGGGGGTCCAGAAGCACAGGCCTGATCTCTCCTCCACATAGCCCTACAAGCACTTAAATCCAGCTTGTGGCCCCCTGAATCTTGTGGGCCCCAGGCTAAGCACCCCCAATGCCTTCCAGTGGGGTGATTGTCCACACTCTCCTCTGGATCCTTTCTTCTTAACCTTTGGCCCAGACCTGGCCACAGCATGCCTCAAACTTCCCAGGGTGGGGCCATCAGCCTTCCTCATTTAGGGAAGGGAGAGCCTCTAGGTCTCCTTCCCACCCTTGAAGGTCAGAGCCTCAACAAGTGTTCCCTATGCTCCCTGACTCTGGATTCCTCAGGCTTCAGGACTGAGATCAGGGAGACAGCTTGGGACGTATCCCTCTGGGTAAGCCTTTCTACTAAGAATAGTACCCTTGGACGTTTGCAAAGAACTTTACATCTGTAGTTTCATTTGATTCTTGTGGCAGCCCTGTTATTATAGTCCCGTTTCATAGATGAGGAAACTGAGGCTCAGAGAATTGAAGTGACTTGCCTAAGGTCACACAGCTCATCAGCTGTCAATGACAGGATCTGTAGGGTGAGTGGATGGCCCTGTGAATAGGTGTTCCTGATTTGCAATCAGGAAGATGAGGTCAAATCCTGCCTCCAACATGGACTAGCTACTCAGATACTAGGTATGCAATTGAATTAACTTCTCCTATCCTGGAGTTGTTAGTAACCCAAGTCTTCCTGGCTGCCAGGCTAGGGGGGAGGTGACTGCCATCAGGGGCTGTCATGCCCTCTTGTGCATGACACATATGAGATGCCCCTGAGGTTCCCCCCTTCTCAAGTCCTGGGGTCCTGCACCTTGTGGGCAATACTAGTGCGAGATGGATTTGGAACCCAGGGAAAAAGAAAAGATTTGAAAAAACAGTCCTTGCCGCCACCCTCCCCTCCCCCCCCAGCCCTGAAGGAGGCTCCACTTCCTCCAAAGTGGCCTATGACACTACTGACTTTAGGACACCGCCCCCCTGCCCTGCACCCTTGAACCCTCCCCACTTGGAGTACTCTTTCAGCACAGGCTCTTCTCCCAAGGAATCTGGAGCCCCAGGTCTTTCTTGTCTAGAGAGAGAAATTTCTCAGGCTAGCAGCCCCTGCTTCTTTCTCCTGGCCCCAGATGGCAGCTGGGCTGATCCGTCAGATGCCCCGGAGCCAAGGGCACCCAGAGAGAATGACGTGGAGATGGGAATTAGAGGCCAGTGTCCTGGTTCATAGCCTGGTGCTGGCTCCCCCAGGGGCCACCAGAACCATCCCAGAATGTGGGCCATGCTAAGAAACTGGCCCTGCCCAGTTACTCTGGCTCCTGCTCATCTTGAAAGCTCTTTCCCTGTCTCTTCTTGGGACAGGTGTAGGACAAAAGGCAGGGCAAGCAGATGAACCATGACCTCTGATCCCCCAGACTACGGACCTGGGGCAAACAGAGGGAGTGAGATCAGAGCAGCCCAGCAAGAGGGACACCTGGGGAGACAGATCAAGCAACCTTGAAAGAGAAACTCCCAGGGCAGCCATTTAAGGCATCTGATCAATTCCCAGCAGCTCTGACAACATCGTTCCTGTCCCTGCCCTTCCTATAGCCATAACCCTAGCTGGTCCCACTTTGCCTTTTCTCCGCATTTGCTCAGACAATTTAGCTAGTGCCAGTGTATGCAGCCCTTGGTGGGCTGAGGTCAGGAAGGCAGGAGAAGGGGTCAAACCCCACCCTTGCTCCTTGCAGAGACACAGGCAGGGCATAGCTAGAGGCTGTGGGACGGTGTGTGGCCTACTGTGAGATGGGATCCTGAGACAAAAAAGGAGCTGTGTGGGCCAGGGTGAGTCAAGGAGGGCCTCCTGGAGGAGGCAAGGTTTACATCAGACAGGACAGATGGGTGGCAGATAACCTTGGATTTGGAGTCAGGGGCCTAGATTCAAATCCCAACTCTTCCTGTGTGACTTTGAGCAACTCATCTCCCTCCAGCTGGAAGGACCTCAGAAGCTGTCCCCTCTAGTGCCCTCATGTAGGTGAGGAAACTGAGGCCCAGGAGACAAAGTGCTTTGCCCAATGTCACACAGGTGATTAACGTCAGAAACAGGATTTGAACTCAGGTTCTCTTTCTAGATATCAAGTGGGGCTGCAGAGATGAGGCAGGTGTCTGGTGTGCACAGAGCTCAGCTATCCTGCCTTGCTTTTCCTGGGCCCCAGTTTTCTTATCTGTAGACCTGAGGAGACGGTTAAACTAGATGGTCTCTCTAGGGCTTCACATAGCTCTATATCTCTGGAGATGAGAAGAGAGGGATGGCGCAATGGCATGAGTGCTGGGCACCAGTATAAGAGGAGTACCAGCAAACAAAGGGGAAAACATCGGGGCACCTAGGGATGGCAGAAGCAGGTCAGTCAACTGGACGATGTCACCAGCAGAAAGGACACAGAGCCTCATCTGTCCTCTGGGGGCCTGGGATCCAGGGACCTTCAGCTTAGCGGGCAGACAGCATCATCACGAACTCTGGGGGAAGAGGAGACGTGAGAGCAGTTTGGGCATCAGAGCTGGCAGAAAGGGGAGGGGGCACTGACAACATGAGGGGTGGTGCTCTATTCTCACCATCAAAGTCCACATGTCCATCTCGGTTGAGATCAACCTCTCGAAGCATCTCTTCCAGCTCAGGTCCCACCAGGGACTCCCCAAGCAGCGAAGGGGCAGCAGCCTTCAGTTCAGCCACAGTGATCCGGCCATCCCTGTCTGCATCGAACTATAGGAAAGTCCGACAAAGGAGCTCAACCCCGCCCCTTGCCCCCTGCCCCCTGCCCAATGCCCCCAACCAGCACTTCCTCAGACCCTGCCTCTGCTGGGAGCTCCAGCCAGTACAGAGTCCTCTCTGCCTGTCCTTCCCAGGCAGGACTGGGCCTTTCTCCCTCACTTCTCTAGCTTCACAGTCTCCTGCCACCACCCTCCTACACATATACCACACACATATACACACACCACACACATACACATACCACACATACATAGACACATATTACCACCCTCCTCCATATATACACACCACAAAAACACACACACACACACACACACACACACTCACACACTCTGCCCTACCTCTCGGAAAGCGATTCGAAGTTCCCGAATGCCCAACATGTGGGCTGTCTCCTCGCGTAGCTTTGGCCCCATCAACTCCACAAATTCTTCAAAGTCCACACAGCCGCCCACTACAGGACCCAGGAAGGAACTTTAGATGCTCTGTGCCCAGGAATGTCTCTAACAAAGACACTCACCCTATCTGTGGGACCTTAGGACCCCAGCTCATTTCCTTGGAGCAGGGTTGTAAGGAAAGTTTTTGTGAACCTTGGATAGCTTTGCCCCCTCAGTGGGCCCATGACCATGACAGGCCCTTCTACCAAATGAAGTACCCCCCACCCCAACTCCCCCACCCTCACTCCCCTACCCTCACTGGAAGGCCCTAGATCAGACATCCAGGAAATCATGTCCACCCTTGGCTCCTGCATTCTCCCAGGGGCTCAGAAGGTTCAGTCCATCACTCCATAGCATGAAAGCTCAATCAGGAAAACCTCTAATAACCTGAAGACTCAGAGGCTGGGCTGCTCCCGGGAGGGTAAATTACCTGATTAATCAAAACCTTCTATGACCTCTGCTACCAGCGCTTCTTAAAGTGTGTGTGGAAACCCCCTGGGGTCCAGGGAACACTCTTGCCTATGGGTGTCACCCAAAGCTCTGCCCTGGGCTCACTGCCCTTCCCCTTCCACATTATCTCACTGGGTGATCTCAGCAACCAATTATCATGCCTAGGTAGAAGCCTGGTCTGACTGTAAAGCTCTCTCAATCAAGAAGTCACAACCAGATCAAATCTAAAATCCCCACCTGGCCCCTGGCTCCCTTTTCAGTTACCTGACACTCTGGTTCATTCAAATACTCAATGATCCAAATCCTTTCCAATGATGGACTAGGGTGATCTGCACCCAGCTGATCTCCTGCACCTTCTGCATCTCCACCCACAGCCCTGCCTGCGATCACTGGTGCTCTAGCCTGGCAAGATCCCCTAGGTCAGCCGTCTCCCCGAAGAGGGGTGAATCAGACAGGGAAGCCCTCTAGAGGCTATTTGCCCCTCCTCCCTCCATGAGTGTCTGCAATCTGGTCAGCTGGTGGCAGCTGACCCTGAGGGGAGGGAGGCCGGCCTTCCGGCTCAGAAGCCAGGAAGCCATGCTTGTCTGGTTGGATCTTCTTATAAACACGAACTGCAAGGAGAAAAATTCATCCAATGTTGCAAGACTAGCCTTGTCCAAACCAGAGGAGTGGCCAGAGGAGAGTCCTAGAGTTTTGTCCATTAGTATTCAAACACAGAGCAGGCAGCTTTGGGGTGGCCAAAATTTCTGCTACAGATCTCTATGTGAAAGGACTTCGTCAAACCCCATGGGAGAGCCTCATTCCAAGCGTGGGCTTCCCACTTCCTCCAATGGGAGCATCTTAGGATGTCAGGTAGAACTCTTAGAACATGAACCGGCAGAGCTGGGAGGGCCCTTAGAATATAGAATCCAAAATGTCAGTGTTGGGAAGGGTCTTAGAACACAGAACACAAAATGCAGAACTGGGAAACCCTTAGAGCTTAGAACACAAAATGTCAGAGTTGGGAGGGCCTTTAGAACACAGAACACAGAATATCAGAACTGGGAGACCCTTTAGATCACAGGGCACAAAGTCAAAGTTGGGTCAGGAATATCAGAGTTGGAGGGACTCAGAACAAAAAACACAGAATTTCACCTTTGGGAGGAATCCTGGAACAGAGAACATGGAATGTCAGACCTTAGAGATCATCTCAATCTCTTCTGGTAACTAAACTTTGATGACCTTTCAGTTTCTGCTTTTCAGACTGAAAGGTTCCCCTCTTGCACCCCCATTTTTAGTCTGACTTTGATGGAAACTTCTAACTCTCCTGCAAGCTGACTCCATCCCACTCCATGGGTACCCAGCTCCCCTCTGGGTCCCTGCTGGTGGTCCCGCCCCACACCACCTTCTGTATCTACTGTACTCAGCCTGTGCTATCCACGTTTCCTGGGCCTTGGCCCTATAACTGTGCACACACATGTGCACACACATGCGCACGTGCATGCACACGCTTACATGCACACTCAGCATACTGCCCTCCCCCCAGGAATTCTGGACACTGACTTCTCATCTTGACATGCTGGGAGATCTCAATGAGCTCCATCTCTGTAGGCATGTAGCCCAGCGTCCGCATACAAGCCCCCAGCTCGCGGTAGCCAAGATAGCCATCTTGGTCAGTGTCAAACTCATTGAAGGCCTCCAGCAGCTCTGTCCAGGTCAGTCCGTGCAGTGGAAGAAGAAGGGAAGGACAGAGTTCAGTGCCCTGCCTCACAGGCTGCCCATCCCTCATGGCTCCCATTGCCCATTTCCAGCTCCCAGGGCTCCCCAGCCCCTGCTCATCTCTCTGCTCCCTCTTGGTGCCAATGGGCCCCTCTCCTCTCTCTCTGCCTCAGGCCTCAGTTTCCACAATAACTTACCATCCAGCTCCTCAGGACCCAGTTCCCGATCCTGCAAGAAGAAAGTTTCGAGGAAGTCCAGGCTACCCAAAGGCTCTGGTTCCTCCATTCATGCCCCATCCCTGTCTCCTGCCCAGGAGTACCCTTAATGCCTATCTCTCTAGTTTGAGAAGATACCCTTTGCTTGTGTGAGATACAAAGAACCCTGGACTGGAAGTCAGAACTGGGTTCCTAGGCAGCCACTCACTCACCAAGCACCCTCCCCCGCTCCGGGCCTCAGTTTCCTCATCTGTGAAATAAAGAGGTTGAAGTGAGCCTAAGGTCCCTTCTAGTCCTAATAATCCATTTTAAACACATCGCTATATTTGCTGGTAAGTGTTTTACAAAGAAAATTCTCATTTGGTAACTCCCGGGAGACTCTCCCAGAAAGAGGAAGCTGGCAAGGAAAGAATAGTCATCATTTTTCAAATGCGGCCTCTGAGGCTCAGAGATGTCGTGGTTGGCCCAACATCACATGGCAGAGATAGCCAAGCCCAGGACAATTGTTCACTCTACCTCCAGCTCCTGGACTGTGCACGAGCTACATACATGAGTACAGAAATTATCTAAACACCTTATTTCCTTGGTGCCCAGCATCAAGCCCTGATCAAAGGAGATGCATAATAAATATCCATGAGATTAGGTGCCCAGCCCTTCCTCCCCACTTCCCCAGCCCTGGACTACCATCTACTTTCCAATGTGCGTATGTGTGGAGGGGAGGAATTGGAGTCCCTGCTCCACATCCCCTCCTCTACCAAGCTAGGGGTTTCCCAGGATTGGAGCCCAGGGAATGGGCTCCTTCGTGTTCATCATGGTCTAGGACTGCCCCCTGGGCAGCTGAACTTCCATTCCAGGAATCCCAGCAGCCAGACCCTCACCTTGCCAAAGACACTGTTCAGCAGGGGCCAGTAAGCCTTGTGAGCAGGGTCATGCTGAGAGTCACCACGGTGCCGATGGGACAACCTCCGGTGGTTAGGAGCCATGCCTGCCTCTCCCTCAGCTTCAGGGTCCCTGCCACAGGGCTTCTCTCCAGCCTTCTCCCCAGAACCGCTCCCTCTGTCTCTCTGGGATTCCCGGCGCCCCTTCTCCTTCTTGCTTCTCCGAATGCTCCGGTCTCTCAGGAGCCCTCCTTCAGCCTTGGCCCTGACAGACTCCCTGGAGGGAGGCTTCTCAGGACCCTGACCTTGGCTATCGCCTTCCTTCTTGTATTTGCTCCCATGCTTAGCAGCCATGCAGTGCAGAGCCAAGAGGAAATGGTGCAAATGAGTTCACATATAGCCCTCAAGGATCCAGAAAATCAGCTTAGTTTCATTCCCCCACCCCCAACCCCACCACCCAGGGAACAGTCAGGCTGGGGTCAGGTCACTGACTGGGGATTAAGGTAAATAAGAAGGACATTGTCCAGGCTGATTATCCAATGGGGTCTCAACCTTCTCCCTGCCCCCACTCAGAGCCCACTGAGGTCCCCAGCCTGGGGTCTCTGGACTGCCCTGTGCCCAAAGAAGCTCATCGTAGAAACAGTGTTCATGAGGACAGTATATGCAGGTGGGCAGCCATGGTATTGGGCCAGGATCTGCCATCACCCCCCTGCTGTGCTCCTGACAGCTGTCCAGGGGGACATCAGACACAGCACTTCCTCAGCCTCCAGAGTCACCACGTGTTGGAAATCTCCAACTTCTCACAACCCAACAGCCAGTACGAGGGTTTAGATAAAGTTGGAGCTAACTTTGGAGACCACTGAACATTTTATAGAGGAAGGAATTAGGCCCCAAGAGGGGAACAGGGGGACAGCCGAGACTTGAATCCAGGCTTTCTAATGACAGATCTAGTCAATTCCTCTCTCTGAGTGTCAGAGTCATTGTAGAAGGGGATGAAAGAGCCAATCAATCACATTGAAATGGAAGGTATTGTTATAATATTAACATATCATTTGACTGCTAGGTAAGTCCAATACGCCACCACCCCACGCACACGCAGCTATTCCCCATTTCCAGTGGGACCTTCTGGAGACAGTGCCTTCATATAACAGGGGAATTTCAAGCTGCATCAGGTAGATGGAAAAGAGCAGTATTTTGACCAATTGATGAACCAAGATCAATTGATTAATCTATCAACCAGATGTTGTAGTAGGTGCTAAAGACAAATGTTGTAGTAGGTGCTAAAGATACAAAGACAGAAACCCAACAACTACTCAGAGAGTTTACATTTTATTGAAGGAAATGACAGGTACTTTTATTAGTCAAGGCAGGGCCTGGAGTCAGGAATACCCTGAGTTTAAATCCAGCCTCAGACACTTCCTGTGCATGTTATTTAACCTCTGTCTGCCTCAGTTCCCTCAACTGTAAAATGGAATAACACAAGTATCTCCCTCTCACAGTTGTAGTGAGGAAAAAATAGAGATAATATGTGTTGAGTTCTTTACAAACCTTACAATTCTCTATAAGTGCCAGCTGCTATGTTTATTTTTATTTGCAAATAAGGAGCCAGTTCAGCTGAGGTTTGAAGGCAAAAAAGTGTTGTTAACAGGGAGAAGTGAGAAGAGGGTGCACTCCAAATATGGGGGACCAAATCTGCAGAGATAGGAGACAGCCTGAACATAGATCAAGGACCCCTCAGAATCCAAGGTGGCAGGATCATTGGGGACATCAAGGAAATCCACATGGAATATGCCTGGCCAGCTCTGTGACACAGCTTAGGGCCATATTCAAGTTTGGACCTTGTTCTAGGACAGCACTTCTTAAACTGTGGGTCTCAACCTCATATGTGGGGGTCTCGAGAAACTTGACCACAGCAAAAGGTTTCTGAACATGCAATGACCAAAAATTAATTCAAAATCAAACACATCATGAATCCAAGGTGTTTCTGGCAGGGTTTGCCTGTGTTTCATCACACAATATCACTGCAGCCTTAGTTCTGAACACACAACATGCTTACTTTGTGCTGTGTATGCCATCATGGCACACAATGTCCAGAAACCCTGCCAGAAATGCCTCAGCTCAGATCCGAGACTACCGTATGTTATGACATGCAGTGTTTTTACTGCTCTGACAGAAACATAGTAGTTTAATTACAGAAAATAAAGGCTTCAAATATTTTCCTACTGTCATTCCTCAGCATGTAAGTATCAAATTAGTATATCTTTGGACTGGATTGCATTAGAATGTTTGATTTTAAAAATTGCTATCTCCTTTGTTTAATTGCAGCAAGTAAAGACAAAAAGCCCTTTAATAATATTTCTCCACCATCACCCTGTGTGTATGTAAGTGTGAACATCAATTTCTTTAAATTAAGCACAAACAAATGTAATTTGATACACTAAAGCTAGTATTTATTTGGGAAATTAATAATATTTAATTATATTTTAGGACAAAAATATTTTTCAGTTATGAATAAATGGCTAAATTTAGACAGAAAAGATAAAAATACTGATGACAACATGTCAGAGTCTTTGCTACCAGATTGTAGTACTCCTAAATTGACAAGAAAATTAAAATATCTCCAGTCATGTGGCTCTCAAGAGGGTGAAGTTTAAAAAGATTATTGAAATTGAAAGAGGAAGTTGTTATACTTTTGACTGAGCAAAAATCAAATTTTGTTCATTTTTTTCATAATAACTTATGGTTTTCAAAACTGTTATTTGTTGGATTTTTTGAAAAATTCAATAATTTAAACATGTCTCTTCAAGGAAAAAATGTAGCATGTTTAAGTTAAAAGGTAAAAACTGAACGATTTACTTTAAAAGTTAACATATAGGAGAACAGGGTGAAAATGGTTCTTTAGAAATGTTCACTGCTACAGATGATTTTATAATTGAAAATAATGGAAACTGAGCATTTGAAATGACCTTCCCAAAGATTTAATTGTAGGAGTTATAATTAGTCATCTGAAGTGAATAGGAACACAGTTTCAGAAATACTTCCCTTCAAACTTTGACTCTAAAAACACCAAGTTGGTTCATAAACCATACTCAACTGAAATCTAAAACACCAGTCATCTGCCATTAAAAGTTCAAGAAAAATTTGCTGAGTTATCAAACAATACAAGTTTAAAACTTGAGTTTCCTAAAAAAAAAGTCATTAAATGAATTTTGGCTTGAGATTAGGACAGAATTTTCAACAATTTCTGAAATGTCCCTAAAGATACTTCTGCCATTTTGTACTATATATTTATGCAAAACAGCATTCTCAGCATGGACAATTACAAAATCAAAATATGGATCAACGCTGGAAAATGTTGAAGATGCTCAATGTCCAGTAGTATCAAATATTCTGCCAAGATTTAGTTCTTTATATAAAAACAAACAAGCACATCCGTGTCATTAGAATGTAAATTTGTCTTTGTCTTTAACAAATGGCAAAATTTTATGTATACAAAAGAATTATTTTAAAATAAATTTCTTTATGATTTATTATCAATAAATGTTTGATCTGTATACCTATTTTATATACCTATATACACAGGGTTGTGTAAAAATTTCATGGGTGAAAAGGAATCACAAGTGGAGAAAGTTTAAGAAGCAGAGTCTAGCCCCAAAACCCATCAGTGAGTCCACCAAAATGGGTGGAAGCTTAGAGCTTGTCAGACATGGAAGACTCCAAGGTCATCCACTGCATTCCAGGCCATTGTAATCAACCTGACTTTTGTCCTGTCACTGAACTGTGATGACTCAGGAAGAAAACAAGGCTGATAACTTTGTGCATTTCTGCCTCACTTCAATCCAATTCACCTGTGAGTCAGGACACCACCCCATGACATCATTGGTCCTCTTTGAAAACCAAGGATGAACAGCAGCAGAGTCAAAAAGGAGCCACTGAGGTGCCATGAGCAAGGACTATCACAAGAGGAATGTGCCTTTGTCAGCTGGTCACCTAAAAATTATTAAGTGCCTACTATGTGCCAGCAGACCAAGAGCTAAGGATCCAAAGGAAAGCAAAAGAAAGAAAGGAAGGAAGAAAGAGAGAAAGAAAGAAGCAAAGAAAAAAAGAAAGAAGGAAGGAAGGAAGGAAGGAAGAAAGGAAGGAAGGAAGGAAGGAAGGAAGGAAGGAAGGAAGGAAGGAAGGAAGGAAGGAAGGAAGGAAGGAAGGAAGGAAGGAAGGAAGGAAGGAAAGAAGGAAGGAAAGGAGGGAGAGAGAGAAAGAGAAAAAAAGAGAGAAAGAAAGGAAGGAAGGAAGAAAGAAAACACCTGCACTGGAGGAGCTGCTGATCTAATGGGACAGACAACATGCAAATCCCTACACTCAAACAGACTAGAGATGGGATACATTGGAGAACATTAACAGGAGAGCACTAGGACTTGGAAGGATTGAGAGAGGAGTCTTGTGGAGGAGGGACCTTCTCTGGGACTTCAGTGCTCTAGGCACCTGGACAATTAGTGGCATCTCTTGCAGCTGGGATGTTGGGCAAGCTTTGGGAGGTAGCTGTGGGGTAAAAGAATGGGTTGCCATCATATATGGGTTTTTAGGTTTTCTGACACTATTCGCCATAGGCTCTCCTTCTACCTCTCTGTTGGCACCTTCTCAGCCTCCTTTACTGTCTTCACTCACACTGTGCCCACTAATAGTAAGGGAGGGTCTCCCAAAACTCCATCCTGGGTTCTCTTCTCTTCTCCCTCCTCCCTTGGGAATCTCATCGGCTCCCGTGGGTCCATTAGCATCTCTGCTGACTTCTCAATTCTATTTGTCCAATCTAACTTCTGAGCCTCATATCTCCAACTGCCTTTCCAACATCTTGAACTAGGTGTCCCATAGACATCTTAAACTCAACATGTCCAAAATGGAACTCATATCCCCACCCCAAACTCTTCTCTCCTCCTGACTTCCCTAGAACTACTGAGGATGGGCACCACACCAGTCATCCTGATGGGTAGCAAGTTCTACTGTTCACTCTCACCGCCCACATCCAACCAGTAGCTATGTCCTATCATTTCTCATTTTGGATATACCCAGGTATATATCCTGGGTCATCTCCAGTCATCCTGATGAATATCTGGTCACTGGATTCAGATGTCTCCGGAGAAGTGAGGCTGGTGACCTGCACAGCCCTCCCTCACTCAAAACAAAGTCAAGTGCAAGTCATGTCATCATTTCTCTGATGGCATGGTCTTCTTCGGCAATGAAGGATAAATACACACTTACGTATACACCTATTCTCTCTGATGTTGCTGTCACTGGGTGTAGTCAGTCTGCCAATAAAACTTTACTAAGTGCCTACTATGTGCTAAGTATTGTGCTAAGTGCCGGGGGTAAAAAAGAGGCAAAGGACAGTCTCTACCAAAAGGCAGCTCACACTAGTGAGAGAGACAGCAAGGAAACAAATATGAACACATAAAAACGCTATATACAAGGTAAACAGGAAATAAGAAAGGGAGCTCTAGAATTAAGAGGCATTAGGAAGGACTTCCTGTGGAAGATGGAATTTTAGTTGGGACTAGAAACAACCAGGCAAACTAGGAGGCCGAGATGAGCAGGGAGGGGCTTTCTGGCATGGGGGGGGCGATCTGAGAAAATGCCCTGAGCTGAGAGATGGAAGGGCTCTCTTGTTTACTGAACAGTGTCACCTGCTTAAAAGACCTCAGTACCTCATGCCTGGGGTCCTACACTGACTGCTGGGTAGTCTCCCTGCCCACTCCAGCACATGACTCACTCTGCTGCTTAGGTGATCTCCCTAAAACTCAGCTCTGATCCCAGCACTCCCCTAGTCACTGACCTCCAAGGGCTCCTGATCAGCTGATAGAAAATCCTTTATTCAAAGCCCTTCAGAAGCTGGCCCCTTCATCCCCCAGCACTGCCTTCCACATGGTCTGCCTCAGGCCACCAGGTTCCTCCTCACAAAGATATCCCATCTCCAAAGGCCAAAAACTCCAAAGCCTGGTGCTAGCTTCCTCCCTATCTCCCCCTCCCAGCTTCCCTGGCTCGCTTCAGGTCCCAGCTAAAGCCACCCTTTCTGCAAGAAGCCTTTCCCAGTCCTTCTGACACCACCCCAAATTTATCCCACAGATGGCTTCTTTGTTGCAACAACACAGTTGTTGCACGCTGTCTCCCGTTAGACTAGAGCTCCTTGAGGGCAGGAACCATCTTTTGCCTTTTTGTGTATGCCTGGCCCTTAGTAGGTGCTTAATAAATGCCAGTTGATTGAGACTGGTTTTCATGAGCCCAAGCATCTCCCTGAAACATCTATCTTCTTAACCTTTATCAAAGTGTTTGCCTTCTCCATGATCTGTGTGGGGAGGGAGGGTGGGAGAGAATTGGGAACTCTTGAGTTGTAAAAAAACAAACAAACAAACAAAAAAAAACCAAAGGCTAAAATTGTTTTTACATGTAAGTCAGTGAGGTCACTGCTTCATCCAATATACCCAGGGTGATGCCAGGAAAAGCCTCCTACCCATGAGAGCTATCCCAAAGTGGAATGGACTGCCCTTGGAAGTAGTGAGTTCCCCACAACTGAGGCTGGATAAGAGTTTCAGAAGTCTCTCTTCCTGGTTTCCTCCAGGTCTGAAAGTCAGTGATCCTGGAGCCTAATCAAATGCTAATATAACACTCCCATTAGGTTGGCAGCCTCTGGGAGGCAGGGATGGTCTTTCTGCTTTCCTGTGTTTAGCACTATGCCTGGCACTTACTAGGTGTTTAATAAACGCTTACTGACTGATTGAGGGACAGCTCCCAACTTGCCCTCGTCTCTTTTGGGCTGAATCTTCAGGTTCCAGGGCCCTAAAGAGTGGGTAAGATTTGGAGATTAGGCTTAAGACCCTTTAGAATAGAGCCAGGCCCTGTGCATTCATCAACCAGGCAGGCCGTCAAGAGCCTTGAATGCCAATCTAAGGGATGTTTGGGGCAGAGATGCCAAAGGGTTCTGAGGGTCCTTCAGGCCTATGTCTGCACATTATAAGTGCATAATGAAGGAGGCTGGCCCCCTCCTGCCTCTGAATTTGTCCCAATGCTGATGACCTTCTGGCCTCTCTCTATGGGAGAGAAGGGAGTGATGCTTCTAGTTTGCTAATGGTCTCCCAAGGTGATGGATCAGAGGCAGAGCTAGCACAGGACAGGGGGCCTGGGTGGGAGGAACGAGGGAGCAGCCTGACTCCAGAGCATTGCCCAGCAGGGACTGGGGTTAGAGTTTCCCCAGGAGAGGAGCTCTATGAATGTTTAATGGGCCTGCCTGGCTTGAGTTACCTCTCCCACTGCAGAAGTGCATGGGGCGACCGTCCGCTACACCCAGAGCCCAAACCTAGACAGACAGACTGGCAGACGGGGGGTCACACCCCTCAGGCCTTTGCTGCTGGGCTAGGAGAACCGGGAGCAGACACAGAGAAGCCAGGCTGTGTGTGGGGGCGCAGTCTGCCCCATCCTCCTCTCTGCCCCCCTGACTACTTACTCCCCACGAGCTGGTAAGCCTATTTACCCCCTGAACCCTCAGCCATGGCCTCCTCCAGGCCCTGGGATGCCTGAAGGAGAGCAGGGGGCCTCCTCCCCTGAGAAGAGCTTCCTAGGGCAGGGGGTCTCATGGGGCAGGAAGGACAGGCCTCCACAACTTTTTAACAGAGCACTCCCAGTAGGTGTCTGTCCCCGCCCTCCCCCTTCCCTAGGCAGGGGCCCAGAGACCATGAGGAGGCTGGAGGCAGAAACAAAGGATGATGGGATTTAGTGCTAGAAGGGACCTTAGAAGATATTGGGGCTCATTCTCTCATTTTAAGGAGGAGGAACTGAGGCCTAGAAAGGGGGAGGGATTTGCCTGAGGTCTCTCAGCTGAATCAGGAGGACAGCCTCAGCTCCAAACTAGGAACTCCAGACTAGAAACCTATGTACCATGCTGCCTCTTGGGCCCAGAGGAAACCCATTGTCCCAACAAGGACCAATCCCAGAAAGGACTTCTGGGAAAGAGAATTTTAGTGTCTGAAAGGGTCCTTAGAGATCATGTAGCCCATTTCACAGAGGGGATAAACTGATTAGGGAGGAAGGAGGGAGGGAGGGAAAGAAAAAAGGAGAGAGAGGAAGGAAGGAAGGAAGCAAGGAAGGAAGGAAGGAAGGAAGGAAGGAAGGAAGGAAGGAAGGGAGGAAGAGACCTGGACAGGGATAACTTCCTACCTCCTTCTCAGGGCACTATCATCTGGGCAGGTGCAGACATACTCCCTAGCTCCACACAGTCTCTTCCCTCCTCTGAAGCTGGGTCTCTGAAGGAGCCTAGGAGAAGGCCTAGCAATCTAATCCATAATACTGTGCCTGGAGTCATGAAGACCTGAGTTCAAATCTCACCTCAGATACTTGCTAACTGGGTTAGTCCCTTCACCTCCTGGGCCTCAGTTTCCTCATTTAGAAATGAGAGAGTTGGATTGGATGGACTTTAAGATCCCTCTCACATGGAATCTCTGATATTACAAACTTGTACTGATTAGATAGCACCCTAAACTAGGCACTGTGCTAGACACCAGAAATACAAAGACAAAAATTGAACACTGTCTTCAGGGAGCTTGTATTCTATCTGGGAAGCACCATATACATATAAACGGAAGCATGAGGCCACTTGGGGTAGCTCTCGGCAGCTGGTGGGATTGGACTGGGAAAGGCCCCACAGTGGATGTACAGTCATCCTCATTTTGTATGTGGGGAAACTGATCCCCAGAGAGGGTGGTTTGCCCAAGGTTACACAGACACCTGAGGTGGGATTTGAATCCAGATCTTAGGGCTCCAAGTCCAGCACTCTTTTCACCTCATGGCAAGGTCCCTCCAGAGGCTGGGAAGGGTCCAGAAGCCAGACGGGATGAGGTCTTTCTAGGACAGTAGAATCAAACACCTTTAACAGCAGGGTCAGGTGTCTGGAAAAAGCTGGGCAGGATTCCCAGGGGTTCAGACCACTCTCTGCCTGCCCAAGCTCTGGGACTGAGGTCCTACCTGGGGGCACTGGCACTAAGATCCTCCCTCCCTCCCACCAGAGTTGGTGCCAAGAAGGTCTCTCCTTGTTCGCCGCACCCCTCACCCCATCCAAAGCCCTAAGTTCTCCCTTCTCTCCTCTCCCTCTGCCCTGCAGGCCCATCAGCCTGGCCCCCCAGACATGGAAGCAGGCAGTAGTGCCAGGCTGGCTCCACCCTGGAGGACAAGATCTGAGTTGGATGATAACTACTATCCCCAAGGTGGCTGGGATACGGCCTTTCTGGTCACATTGCTGCTGGTGGGGCTGCCGGCCAACGGGCTCATGGCGTGGCTGGCGGGCTCCCAGGCCCGGCATAGGGCTGGCAAGCGTCTAGCCCTCTTTCTGCTCAGCCTGGCCATCTCGGACTTCCTCTTCCTAGTGGCTACTGCCTTCCAGATAATGGAGATTCAACTGCAGGGCCACTGGCCCCTTGGAACAGCCGCCTGCCGCCTCTATTACTTCCTCTGGGGGATCTCCTACTCCTCAGGCCTCTTCCTGCTGGCCGTCCTCAGCCTTGACCGCTGCCTGATGGCCTTGTGCCCTCGGTGGTATCCCTGCCATCGTCCATCCCTCCTGCCACTCTGGCTGTGTTCAGGGTCCTGGGTGCTAGCCACCCTGTTCAGTGTGCCCTGGCTCATCTTTCCAGAGGCCAACGTATGGTGGTATGACCTTGTCATCTGCCTCGACTTCTGGGACACTGAGGAGCTGCCCCTGCGGGTCCTGGAGATCCTTGGCGGGTTGCTGCCCTTCCTCCTCCTCCTCAGCTCTCATGTGCTCACCCAGATCCAAGCCTGCCGACTCCGCAGGCAGCAGTCGCAGGATGGTGGAGCTGGGCCCCGGGCAGCTGGCTTCTCCCGTGTGGCCTCCACCATCCTGTCAGCCTACATCATCTTCAGGCTACCTTACCAGCTGGCCCAACTGCTTTACCTGGCTTACCTGTGGGACTTCTACCCTGGGTACTTCCTCTGGGAGGCGCTGGTCTACTCTGACTACCTGCTCGTGCTCAACAGCTGCCTGAGCCCCTTCCTCTGTGTCTTGGCCAGTGCCAACATCCGTGCCCTCCTCCATTCCATGCTCTCCTCTTTCGCTGCTGCTCTGTCTGAGGAGCATTTTAGGGGTGCCATGCCTGCAGCCTCACCACCAGCTCAGTCAGAGCCTGTAGTCCTGCTCCAGCCCCAGGTGAACCCCATGACCCAGGTCCAGGTGAACCCTACTGCCCAGCCCCAGCCAAACCTGACAGATCAACCTCAGGTCAACCCTACATCTCAGCCTTCTGACCCAACCCTCAGTCCCCCTACCTCAACCTCTGACCCTTGTGAAGGACCCACATCTATTCTATCCACAGAACAGCCCACACCAACTCCCCCAGAAGAGTCAGCCATGGCCCCTGCCCCTGAGGGGGACAGTTCCAGGGATGTTCCTCCTGAGGTATCCCCCACCCATGGCCCCTCTTGAGAGAAGGAACACAGACTGGGATGAGGGAGGCAGACAAGAGTGCCCCAGAGGGAGACTGGAGAACTCCTAGCCAATGGGCTCAGAGCCAGAACACAGAAAGGAGTTAAGGGAAAATCCCTCTTATTTACCTGAGCTGGAGAAGGTGACCCCTCAGGTGCCAGAGGGAATGAAAGCCATGAGTCTCATCAAAGGAACCAACTCTCTCCATCTACCCATCAAATAGCTCCCCACTGGCCCACCTGAGGACTCAGAGTTAGCTATGAAGGGCATGCTAATGGCTCCCTCCAACCCCAGACCCTTGTAGCTGGACCCTAAGCTGGCACCATGGCCCTGGTCCTCTTCTGTACACTCTGGCCCCCACCTAGGGAAGTAGCAGATTATTCAAATCATGTATCCACTCCCTCTCCTCCCTCAAAATGCCAAGAAGAGAGTGGAAATCCTAGAACTGTGGAGGGCAGTTCCTCCACCCCAGCCTCCTCCCAAAGTGGCCTCCACTGGAAGACTTTCATGACTCCCTCTGGGGGAAGGGAGAGGCCCAGCCTATGGTCCCTTGCAGGTGGCAGCGCAGCTGATTTGAATCCCACCAAAGATAAACCAGGGGGTGGCAGGAGGACTCTTGACTTCCCTGGGGAATTCTCCAGAGGATTCTTCTCCATTTCACTCAATCTTCCATGCTGGTCAAGTGTGGTTTGACTCACCAGACACTGATTTGTTCCCGACTTCTCAGGAAACCCCTTGTGGGGCAAAGTACCGCTATGGGTGTCTCAGGCCACATGCTCCCCCTTCTGCTGGGCTGCCCACCTTCACCTCCAGCCTTTCAACCTTTGGCTCTAGAATCTCAGCGATGGGAGGACCCTTGGGCATCTATTCCAACCAAGGCTTATTCAGGAGTGTCTCCATGACATCTCTGCCAGCCTCCACTCACAGATCTCCAAGGAACAGGAACGCCTCCCTCCCAAAACCTCTCCACTCACCCTCTCTCTTAGGGATGATTTTCTTTACAGAAGTTGACCTCCTCTCTCCTGTCTTCTGCTCATTCATGGCTCTGGGTCCTGCTCTCAGGGGCCAAGGTAACCAGAAGGCTCGTCTTTCTTCCATATGACAGTGAGCACACAGCAAATCTTACATTCCACATGGCCATCAAGCAAGCCTCATATGGAATGATCCCAAGGTCTGTCAATACAATTGGACAAACATTTATTAAGTGTTTGCTGCATATAAACCTTTCAATTAACTTGAATGCTCATCTGGTCAACATGGCTCTGCTAAAATGTGGAATACAGCTCTGCAAATGTGGGCAGCACAGGGCAGATAGGAAGCAGGGTAAAATGCCATTCACTCTCTTGGCTGTTGTGTCATTCTGTAGACTCACCTTAATCTTGTGGTCCACTCAAACCTCCAGATCTTTTTTTCAGACAAACTGCTTTCTAAACACACTTCTCCCAACTTGCTCTTGTGAAGGTTATATCAGAAACCCAAGGGTAAGACTTTACATTTCCCCTTACTGAATTCCATCTTATTTAGTTCAGCCAAACATTCTAACTAGTGGAAATCATTAGGGATCCTTGCTGGTCTTTTTGAATCCAGTATGTTTGCTGTCGTTCCTTGCAAATTTGACGAGATACCATCTCTGGCAGGCAGTGTAGTATAGCAGACTGAGTAATGACTTCTGAGTCCCAATGAACCTGGGTGCGAGTCTTGTCTCTGATACAAACTGGCTGTGTGATCCTGAGCAACTCACTTAACTTCTCAGTGCTCTCAACAAACTGCCTCAGTTGGTTCAGTGACTCTCTGACTGTCTGCGCTTTCACTCTCTCTTAAGATGTTGGGCTGTTGCTAATCTGCTTTTGGTCATTGATGGAGGGAGTTTCCTCACCAGGAGTTCCTATGTCCACGACTCTGGATCAAAAGAAAAAAGCATCTATATTCTACTTCATCCAAGTAATTGATAAAGGGAGTGGACAGTCCAGCGACAGGTGCAGATCCTTGGGAACTCTGCTGGAGATCTCCTTTTGTGTTGATGGGGATCCATGGACTATTCAACTAGTACCACAGAAACCGCACTGTTGTCTAACCTATACCTTTCCACACTATACAGGCTGCCTGAGTCCTCTTCTTAAAATACATCTCTGACCATGTTATACACCCACCTCCATTCAAAAATCTTTGGTGACTCCCAGATAAAGTTCAATCTCCTTAGGCTGGCATTCAAGGCCCACCACCCTTATGCCCTATTGTCTCTCAGCACAAACCCTATACAACAGCCTAGCTAGATGACTTTTCTACATTTTCTATTTCTATTCGAAAGTATATTAATCTGCTTTGGGAGGTGATGAGTTCTGTGTAACTACAGGTCTTCAAACAGCTCCCTTCCCCTACCAGGAAAAAAAAGGGGGACAAGTTGATAGAAACATATGAGTCCATGATGAATACAAAAGGAATTCTGCCAGCCCCTGTGGACAGTTTTATCTGGCTTCTCCTAACTAATGAATTCAAGGGCCCCTGGGGACCCTTTATTTGGAGTCTCTTTTTTGCCTTGGAAGGGTGGATCTGTAAAACATTCCACCTCCCTGTGTCTACCTCAGCATAAAACCACATGGACCCTAACTTCTGGGAGCCACGCTGAATCCATTGTTGGTTATATATGTATCTGATATGCATGTAGAGATATGTATAATATATGTATAATATGTATAAGAATATGTGTGTTTTACATGTATATATATATATATATATATATATATATATACGCATATGCCTATATGGCTACATTTCTTAGAACCCAAACAAAAATGGGATCCAAAGATAGCAGTGAGACAGAAGCACATCTCCCTGCATTTTTTTTTGCATGTGTTCTGCAAATGGTTCTTACACTGGTAACAAACTCAGTAGTCAGATTAGACGAGAGCATGGTCACATTTTACTCCTGGTGATGCAGAATGAGACTAGAGCACAGAGGCTGGACAGGAGTCACTGCTGAGGAGGTTGTTAAGAGGATGCCTGTTTAGGGATCAGCTGAGCTGTAGTTTCTCTGAGGATCCTTCCAGGGTTGACACTTGATCATTCTATGTTATTCAGCCTGTCTACCACCCCCTCCCCCAAGAATCCTATGTGGCATTTGAGGCACGGATCAAATGCTACCTCTTCCATGGAGTCTTCCTAGATTTCCCCCTCCCCATGGCCCAGCCAGCCATTTATCTTTGGAAATCCCAGAGACCTGCATTCCTCTCCTACACCAGGTGACACTCCTTCGGCATTATTATACCTATTTATTTCTCCTACTAAACTGAGAGCTCCCTGAGGGCAGGAGTGGAATTTTAGGTATCCCTGTTTCCCCTCCCCCTGTCTAGTATCTGTCTGGGCCTACCCAGAGGGGACAAGAGATAAATGCTTCACTACCTGACTGACAGAAGTCTCCTGTCCAATGGAAGACACCAAGCTGCAGACGTGCTAAGTTCTTCTGTGAGTGAGGTGGGCATTGGGCCAGGTGCTGCCAGGGGAGATGGAACAGCAGGCCCCAGATAGACTCTGCATCAAGACTACCCACAGGTGACTCCCAGCCCTCCTGGATCCTATCCCCCTCCCTCAAGTGCCCATGCCCACTGCTGCTCCAACATTGTCCCAGATCCTTTGGCATCTCTTTGGCTTCCAAAATGACCTTCTACACCCCTGAAGCCCACAACCCCCAGTCCTTCAGGGTGTGGTCTTCTGGGACTTAGAAAACTGATTTATACTGAGTGGTGAGTGACTAATACCAGTGTAATGTAGATGTCCCACTAAGGGTACTTGTATTTTAAAAACAGATGTCCGAGGAGTGGCAAAGAATGAGTCATTGATGGTGGAATTTGGGGCCCCTTGTAAAGGACTCAGGGTGCTTCACTTGGAGGCCCATCTTACTTTGGCTCCCAAGGCTTGCCTTTTCCCATCCCCAAGGTCAAGTGGAACTAACCAGAATGTTTCAGTTCTTTGGGTTAGCATTCAAAGTCTTCCCACGCATTAGGAGCCCCCTCCATCCATCAGCTCTCTGTCCATTCCCATGACCCAATTTTTGCCATGCCTAGCTCTCCTCCTACTTCCCCAACCCAACACTCACGTCACTGGGGGCCCTGCTCCTCCCAGAAGCAACATCCTTATTGACAAGTAGCAGCCCAGGGAGGTAACTATTACAATAGTCTTTGTACCCAATTTCTGGAGGTGCCCAAGGTCACACAGCTGATGAATGTCAGAGCTCAGACTGGAACTGTCTGGATTCAAGGTCTAGGACTCTCTCTACTTGGCCTTGGAGCCCTGATAGGACTGGGAAGGGCAACATTGTACCCAAAGATGCTGGGACCCAGACCTTGTGTGTTACACAACCTAAGCCTTCCCACATCAACTTATCCACCTGCCTATGAGCTCCTCCTCCTCCTCCTCCAGAAGTGGAGCGGAACTCTACCTCTGTCTGTTGTATTTCCCAATGTGCCTAGGCCAGTCTGGACACATTACTGGTGCTCAATAAATGCTTCCATATGCTGGACAAACTGAAGATGCCTGGAAAGTTTTCTGTTTGTTCCAGGATAAAAAGGAATCATAATCCTGGGCATCTCTCAGAGTCCTTGGGAGCTGCTACCAGCCTGGGTCCCAGAGGAGTTCCCTCCGAAACACACAGCCCTCCAGGAAGTAGACCCCTGCTAGTCCTTTCTTACCCTCTGGGCCTCAAGGCTGACACAGGCACTGACTCCTTTGATGCCTAGCTGCCTCAAATTACCATGAGGCACATGGCTCAGAACAAAACTGGCTTTTACTTCATATTAGAGCATCATAGAACATGTAGTGTCTGAGCTGGGAGGGCCCTTGGAAGAGAGATTTTGGAATGCTCCAGCTCTGTGAGAACGCAGACCACAGAAGACAAGGTTGGCTCCTACCTATGATCATCATCAGCTGAAGGAATGGAGGCTATTTATCCTGGAGAAGCAACTGGGGATGAGCTTGGCCCGTCCCAACCAGCTGCCCCAAGCATGGGGAGGGCTGGCCTAACAAAGAGGCTTTGCTTTGTCCTGCTTGGCCCCAGAGGTCAGCACTAGGAACAGTGCAGGAGGAAGTCACCAAAAAGGGCAGATTTGATCTTGACGTCACTAGGAACTAGCAAAGTCACCCCAAGTGACCTGGCTGCTGAGCAAGGCTTGGGCTCACCACTGTGAGGTCTTCATTCTAGGGGATTTCTGTGCCAATAGGGATTGCCCTCAGTACCCCCAAAAGATCCTTTCCAGCTCTGAATTTCAGGGATTCTCTCATTCTGAGTCTGTCCATCTCTTGGAGTCATTGGAAATGACTTCAGGGAGGTGGCTGACCTTCCATGGGCCCTTCCTTCACCCAGCCATTCTAAGCTCTAGAAGATTATTGCCCAACTTTCAGACTCTGCTACAGCCAGGCTGGGCTCCTCAGGAACCCTCCCCTTGTGCCCCCCAAATCCCTGCCTGGTCCTGCATCAAGTTTGCATTCATGTTGTTTTCCTTTCTGGAATACCATACTCTCTCCTGTTACTGAAAAAATTCCCCCTCCCCTCCCCACTGCTGTCCTTCAGAACCCACCTAGAATTCTATGTCTTCTGGGAAGCCTAGCATTTTTCATTTTATGTTATTTTTTTAATTTTAATTTTCAGTTCCAAATTCTCTCCCTTCTTCTACCTCTTGAGAAGGCTAGAAATGCAGTGCCCATGATAGATATAAAGTCAATGCAAAACAGATTTCCACATTAGCCATGTTGCAGGAGAAAAAAAAACAAATTAAGGAGAATGGGGGGAAAATCTATACTCAGCATTCATTGGTTCTCTCTCTAGGGGGAGAATAACATTTTTCATCAAGAGTCCTTTGAAATTGATGTAGCTCATTGCCTGGATAAGAATAGCTAAGTATTTCACAGGTGATTATTGTTAGTATGTTACCATGAACTGCTGTTTCTGCTCGCTTCACTTTGTATCAGTTCATTTAAGTCTTCCTAGGTTTTTCTGAACACATCCCCTCATTATTTCTTATAGCACAATAGTATTCCATCACAATCGTATACCACAACTTGATCAGCTATTCCCCAACTGATGGGCATCCCTTCAATTTCCAATTCTTTATCACTCTGAAAAGAGCTGCTTTAAATATTTTTGTACATATGGGTCTTTTACCTTCCTCTTTGATCTCTTTAGGATACAGACCTAGTAGTGGTATTGCTGGGTCAAAGGCTATGCACAGGTTTATAGCCCTTTGGGCTTAGTACCAAATTATTCCCCAGAATGGTTGGATTGCCTCACAACTCCACTAACAGACATTAGTGTCCCAATTTTCCCACATCCCTCCCAACATTTGTCATTGTCCTTTTCTGTTATTTTATTCAATCTGATAGGTATGAGGTGGTATCCCAGAGTTGTTTTAATTTACATTTCTTTAATGGATAATGACTTAGAGCACTTGTTTTTATCTGACTATAGGTAGCTTTGATTTCTTCTGAAAATTGCCTGTTCATATCCTTTGACCATTTATCAATGAGGGAACAACTTGTATTCTTATAAATGTCTCAGCTCTCTATATATTTGAGAGATGAAAGTCTCATCATTCTTAACGATTGCAATGTAGCTGATACAGCTCTCTAGTATAGCAATACAATTAGCGATATACCTCATGATGATATTTCATCAATATCTCAAGGCTCCATGATCCCACCACTGATGCAGATTCCAATCCCTAGGTGACCTGGAAGCTGGGTCTTTAAATGTTGATGGAGATAAACCTGTGGGACTTCAGCCAGCACACTAACCATCACTGGACCTTCTGGAGAGCCTTCCCAATTCTCCAGAGCCTGTGCTGGTAACACCTTCCATAGCCCAGGGCCACCTTCCTAACAGGGTCAGGCTTTGGGGGAAAGGGAGCTTGACTAAAAACTCTCCAAAGGGATAAGTGATCTCTTAATTGCCTACTCTAATGCCCTTTTCTCACTTTTCATTCTCTTTCACCTCTGCAGCTTTGAACACTGATATTCTCTCCTTCTTGATACTCTCTTCTCTCTAGGCTTTTGGGACACCTCCCTCTCTCTCTTGGTTCTCCTCCTGTCTGTCTCCTTTGCTGGATCCTCCTCCAGGTCATGCCTTCCAACCGTGAGTGTCCCACAATGCCCTACCCTGGATTTTCTTCTCTTCTCCCTCCGTACTACTTCACTTGGGTAGCTCTCATGGATTTAATGACCATCTCTAGGCTTATGATTCTCACCAATACTTACCCAGCTTTACTATGCTGACCTCCAGATTTGCCTATTAGACATGTCCAACTGGATGTCCTAGAGACATCTTTTGAATCAGCCTGTTCAAGACTGGACTCCTTATCTTTCCTCTCAAACCATCCCTTTTTCTGGGGCTTTCCCATCACTGTTGATGGCATTTCATTCTCCCAATCGCTGGGGCACCAAATCTAGGAGTCACCCTCTGCTTCTCATTCTCCCTCATCCCCCATCTCCCATCTTTTGCCAAGGTCTGTTGATTTGATTTTTGTAGCATCTCTTGTATATCCAGCCCCTTCTCTCCTCTGATGGAGAACCCCACAAGAATTCAGTCCTTGGCTCTTCACGTCTGAACTATGCCTGGTCTCCCATCACTAGTCTCTCCCTACTCTGGTTCATTATCCCTCCACTCAGCTGCTAACATACAAATCTGATGCTATCACTCCTCTGTCCACTAACCTCTGGTGACTCCTTTTCACCTGTAGGATCAAATATAAAATCCTCTGTGCTGGGAACAACTTCCATTGCCCAGAAGGGCCAGGCTTTGGCAGGAGGGGAGCTTGAGTGAAGGCTCTCCAAAGGGTTCAATGATCTTCTAATTGCCAAATCTTCCAAGCCTTGGACAGTCTAGTTCCCTGCTCTTTTATAAGGCTTCTTACATACTTCAAACCCCTCCCTATATTTATTCTTCCATCCAGTGACAGCTAAAATCTCACCTTCCCCAATCCCTCTTAATTCTGGGTTTTCTCCTCTGTTGATTATTTCCTACTTAGTTTTTATATAGCATGTTTGTACATAGATGTTGAGCTCCTTGAGGGCAGGGACTGACTTTGGTCCTTCTTTGTATCACTAGGGCTTGGCACAATGCCTGGGACATATTTGTTTACTGATTGGCTGAATGAATAATGAAGGTCGAAAGCTGGCCACATAGAACTTATTATGGGTCAATTTGTTGTTGGTGAGGGCCAAGGTCTCCCAATGTATCCAGGACCATCTCCAGTTGTCCTGATCTATATCTGACCACTGCACCCAGATGACTCTGGAGGAAATAGTGAGGCTGGTGACTTTGCCCAGCCCTACCTCACTTAAATCCACTTCACTTGCATGTCATGGCATCATGTCCCTGATGTCATGGTCTTCTTCAAGAACAAAGGGAACAACCTCTGCAAGGATAAAATAGGAGCTGCCCCACTGGGAACCCAAGTGGAACTGACCAGTTGAGCAACATAAGCTCCATTTGATAGAAGGGGGAAGGAATGCAGAGTGCCTGGCCCAGACACCACAAGCTGGGATGGCTTAACACTCAAATTCCATCCCTCTTTCTCCTCTAGGGGGACCAGTTCAGCCCAACTGATGGAACTCTGAATCTCCTTGGGGAGGGAAAATTGGGAAGGGAAGTGGGGGTGAGAATTCTTAGATCCTCTCAGTGGGATCATGCCCGACTCTGTCTACATTTCTCCTGAGTTTATATGCTTTCAGTCTATTCCCTACTTACATTTCCCAGGGCAGACTGAACAGAACAGAAATGGGGGGTAGGAGGGAACTATAAGAATGTTATAAATAACAACTTGCTTTCTTAGACACTCTCCTCAGACATACTTTGGAATGGGCAGACCCGGGTTTAAGTCTTGGTCTGGCCACTTGGTAGTTATGGCACCTGGTGGTAGGGGTGGAGTCCTTTTGTTTGCAGCCTGTTTCCATTCTTTGGACCTTTAAACCACCACCACCACCACCCCACAAACACACACATCCCTGCACTGGGAGTAGATATTCTCAAAAAGTAACCTCACTATATGAACTTAGCGGCGTCTTTTCCCTCGTTGGGTCTTGGTTTCCCCAGCTGTAAACTGGAGGAGGGGATGTGATTTGAAGGCAGTCTCTACAGTTCATCCCAGCTCTATGAATCCGATCCATCTTAGATTATGCTCAAGATTTAGAGCTGGAAAGAACTTTAGGTGTCATCTAGTATAAACCCTTGATTTTACAAATGAGGAAACTGAGGCTCAGAGAAGGGCGCCGACTTGCCCACGATCCCAAAGTAGCACTAGGGCTTGAACCCAGGTTTTCAGTCTCCAAATAATACCCTGGGCCTGAGGGCAGCTGGAAGCAGCCAAATCCCGGTCGGAAATTTGGAAAAGCCAAATTCCTCCGGGGCTCTCAGCAAATTACTTGATATTCGAGGAACTCTGTCCCCACCCTCAGCTCCCCCCAGCTCGCCCCCGCCCTCAGATCACAGACGCTCGGACCCTTTAGGAGCCATTCTAGGGGACGGGGCGGGGGGAGAGGGGAATGCGGAGTGAGAGAGGGGCCCCAGACCCCCTTAGCCCCGTCTTTCTCAGGGCGGCTCCTCCGGTCAGATCCCCGCCCTACTCCTTCTCACAGAGGGCCAAGTCCCCAGTCCGGCCACTGCCTGGGGCGCCGTTCCCCCGATCCCAGCCCCTCCTCCCCCCAGCTCCTCCCCTCCCTGCCCGGGCCCTTTCCCCCAGCGGCCGCCCTCAGACTCCTCCTCCTTCTCTCCCTCCTTCCAGGGCACCCCCTCCCGGTCCCCAGTCCGGCCACTGCCTCTGGCGCCCCTCCTCCTACATCCCCAACTTTCCCATGGCTCCTCCCCTCCCCGCCCCCAGGTCCTGTCCCCCAGTGGTCGCCCCTAGACCCCTCCTCCACACCTAGGCCCCGCCCCGGCCCCGCTCCTTCGTCCCTCCTCCCCACTCCCTCTCCCCCTCCCCCCCACGGGCATCCTCGGTCACTTCCTGATTCCCGCTTCCTGCTTCCCAGAGTTGGGGATCCAGAGCTGCCGCCGGTCCGGTCCGCTGCCCTGCGCGAGCGGTACCCACCCGCCCACCGGTGAGCAGGGGCGGGGCGGGGGAGGGGGCGCGGCCGCTCGAGGCAGCCGCTGGGTCCCCCGGACCTTCCAGGAGCCGGCCTAGAAACCTGGGGCGGGGGAGGGGACCCCCTCCTGCACCCCTCTAGCCAGCCGACCCCCCCATCTCCGCTGATCTATTTTCCGGCACCCCCCACCTTCCCACTGCAGCAACTTTGACCCTGGCCTAGTTCCTCTGGAGGAGGGGAAGGGGGGACCTCCTGCCCCTCCAGACCAGGCAGAGGAGGACCTTACTCATCTAGCGGCGACCGGACCTGGGATAGGGGCGCCCATCCGAGCAGACCGACTGTGGGAGGGGATGATGGGGAGCCTGAGTCAGGGAGCCTCTGGGAGCTGGAAAGAGGTGGTTTAAGGACAGCCCTATTTTCCAAGGCCTTGGGAGGAGATTTCTGGAACACCTCCCCCCACCACCTCCACTCCCATTCCTGCAGATGGGAACAGCTAAAGGAAGCCTTCCCCAAATCCGCCAGGAAGCCACAGAGAACCTTTGGTTTCTCTAGCAGGACAGATTTTTCTGTCATCTAAGAGGGAAGGAGGCAGAAGGGGCATTGTCCCCATTTTACAGGTAGGAAAATTGAGGCCCAGAGAGAGAAAGAGATATGGCCAAAGTCAAATTGAGCCAAAGTCAAAGCCAATGCTGGAAGCCCAGCATTCTGTGGAATGCCTGCACAAGATGGGAAATCAGGGGGACTGGGTTCAAGACCTGGCTCTGCTACTTAGCACCTGGGTGAATTTGGGTAGGTCCCCTTTCCTTCGCAGCCTGTTTTCCCATCTGTAAAAAGGGATTGGACACAAGGAGCCATGAAGTCCCTTAAGGCTGAGAGTTTATCCAGTCTCTGAAGTGCCCAGGGAAGCACCCTCATGACTGGGCAGAGAGGGGTGGGCGACACCTAGGTTAGCTATGGGGGTGAGGGGGGGAGGGTTCATTTCTGCTTTTCTCTTGCCAGACATGTCATTCCGCAACGTGGTCAGACAGAGCAAGTTCCGGCATGTCTTTGGCCAGCCAGTCAAGAATGACCAGTGCTATGAAGATATCCGGGTGTCCCGCGTCACCTGGGACAGCACCTTCTGTGCCGTGAACCCCAGATTCCTGGCGATCATTGTGGAGGCCAGCGGTGGGGGGGCCTTCATGGTGCTGCCCCTGAGCAAGGTACCTGCATGGGAAGGGACAGAGCCCCCTGGGACTATTTTATAAATCTGTTCTCTGCACCAGGCACAGACAAACATGAAAGTGCCTGTCCTCAAGGAGATTGTGCTCTTCAGGGGGGACCATGCAGAGACTGGTAACAGGAGTGTCAAGAGAGCAGAGGGGAGGAGTGAGTGCATTCCAGGTCAGGGAGACAGCCACTGCACAATCATCTGGAAAAGGGGTAGATAGGCTGTAGTCATTAGGTCAGGTGAACTGCCTGGAATGTCGAGTGTGGGAGGGGGAATAATGTGCAATCAGTCTAGAAGAACAGGTTACAGTCTGGTAGTGAAGGGCCGTTAATGCCAGACAAGAGTTTCCATTTGCTCGTGGAAGTAATAGGAAGACCCTGGAGATAATAGGGTTAGGGAGTACTCTGGTTACTCAGACCTGTCTGTGCTTTAGGAGAATCACTTTAGTAGGCGAGGGAGAGAGGAAAAACAAAACAAGAAGGGAGACCCCCTGGTGTCTTTGTGGCATTTCATAGTCCATGGGTGTTCACCCCAACCCTGAATCACTGGACTGACCTGAGTTAGGCCTGGCCCAGAGCACAAGCTCATGCCGTAGTCTGGAGAGAGATGCTGGGGGCTGTGTGTCTGGAAGGGAAAGGGGGGGGCGGAATGGACAAGATTTGACAACTGATGGATGTCTCAGGGCAAGTTGAGGAGCCAAGAATGACTTTGGGGTCATGAGTCCCTGGAACTAGAGATTGGGGGTACCCCTAGCAGAATTAAGGCAGCTAGCCTGGAATCAGGAAAATCTGCATTCAGATTTGGCCTCAGACATTAGCTGCATAACCCTGGGCAAGTCATTTCACCCTGTTTGCCTCAGTAAAAATGAGCTGGAGAAGGGAATGGCAAAGCACTCCAGTATCTTTGCCAAGAAAATCCCAAAAGGGGTCACGGTCAGATGTGACTGAAAATGACTGGACAGCAGCAGAATTCGGGATATTCCTCTTATGTCTGGGATTCCATTCCCCCTGATCCTCTGGAGAGGAGACTAAACATCCCCTCACATAAGCTCACATTGCTTATCTTGACCTTGAGAAAGAAGCAGGGAGGCAAGGCATGTGTTGTGAGTCCCATTGTAGAGACAGGGAAGTGAAGACCCAAGGTCACCAGATTGTAAGACCCAGAGTCGAAAATTATGACTGGGTTTGGAGTCAGAGGCCTTGGGATGGAATTGAGCTCCCGGGGACAGCTTCAAGTGGGGCCTGGGGCCCGTCCCTGCCTCGTTCTGGAGCTTGTTGTCACAGGAGGTGGCTGGATTCTCTCTAAGGCCCCCTGACTAGAGCCTCTGCTCCTGGGATGGGGGGGGGGGGGCCCTCCTGACTTTCTCTTTCCTCTCCATCCCTCTCCATGCCTACAGACAGGGCGCATTGACAAATCATATCCCACAGTATGTGGGCACACTGGACCCGTCCTCGACATCGACTGGTGTCCACACAATGATGAGGTCATCGCCAGTGGTTCTGAGGACTGCACGGTCATGGTGAGGGACGAGGGGTGAACTTTGGGAGGATGAAGGGCCCCTCCTCTGGCGGTGTCCCGTTAATACTTGTTGACCCCCAGGTCTGGCAGATCCCAGAGAATGGCCTAGTGGCGCCCCTGACAGAACCTGTGGTTGTCCTTGAAGGCCACTCTAAGAGAGTGGGCATTGTGACCTGGCATCCGACGGCCCGGAACGTTCTCCTCAGTGCAGGTCTGGCTCCACTCCCCAGGCTGCCCGTCAGCTGTTTGAGTCACACTTGAAAATTTCCCCAAGTGGTCAGGATAAACCTCACAGCCCTCCTGTGTGATAGGGGCAGCTAGGTGGACTAGGAGTCAGTAAGATCTGAGTTCAAAATCTTCCCTCAGGTACTTACTTAAGTGGGTGAGTCACACAATCACTCTTGGCCTCAGTTTCTTTATCTGCAAAATGGGAGCGCTAATAGCGCCTGTCCCTGAAGGTTCTCATGAGGATCCAGGGAGGGCTCAGCACTGCCCAGCTGTAAAATGAGGCCTGGGTGCCATGCCCTGTGGTCCTGTGAGCTGATTGGCTGCTCCTAGCACTGAACTGGGATCATGAGCAACTTCCTTAATTAGAAGAGTTGTACTTAATAACTCCATTGCATAATTAGGAGCACTGAGAAGAATTCCTTGTTGTTTCCCCGTTTAACCGGTAGGATAAACTGGGGCCCAGGGAAAAGCAATTTCCTCCAAACCTCACAGCATGTCAGTGGCAAACCTGTGCCTGTTATGGGAGGTGGTCAGCAGATGTCTGGGCACAGGGAGGACTGACTTGCCGGGCTGGCGGCTTTGCAGGCTGTGACAATGTGGTGCTCATCTGGAACGTGGGCACCGCGGAGGAGCTGTACCGTCTGGATGACCTCCACCCTGACCTCATCTACAACATCTCCTGGAACCGCAATGGAAGCCTCTTCTGTTCCGCTTGCAAGGACAAGAGTGTGCGCATCATTGACCCTCGACGAGGCACCCTAGTGGCGGTATGTGTGGCCCCTCCCCCAGCCCACTATGAGAGGAGGTCTGGACATCATTTTGGAGTCCAGTGAGAGAGAAATTGGGAGCTGGGGTCCTAGCGGGGGTGTAGGGAGGTGGTGCAAGAGGCAAATGTTGAGGCTTGGAGGATGATGGTGGACAGGAGTTGGGGTGCTGGGAGATCAATCCTGGGGACCTGTGGGAGCAGCCATATGCCTAGAGGAGTCATTAGGTGGGCTCTGATGGACAGGGCTCCAGGGAAGACAGTGGGATGGGGCTCTGAAGCTCCTTGCTGGTAAAAATGACCAGGTTCTGTGTCCACAGGAACGAGAGAAGGCCCATGAGGGAGCCCGGCCCATGCGGGCCATCTTCCTGGCCAACGGCAAGGTGTTTACCACAGGTTTCAGCCGGATGAGTGAGCGGCAGCTGGCACTCTGGGACCCGGTAAGCTGAGTCCAGCCGGGGCCATCGAGGCAGCCAAAGAGAGCTGAAAGAAAGGTGGGCGGCAGGGGCTGGATGTTCAGCAAAGGGCACTAAGTACATAGGCAGGAACCCTACCCCTAATTCCTGGAGAACATAGGACTAAGACCCCTAATATCATGGAAGGAACAGAGAACATGGGATATCAACTGGCAAGAGGCATTACAACATAGAATGTGGGCTTTCAGAGAACAATCATACCCTAGAACACAGAAGGTCAGAGCTTTGAGGGACCTAGAACTTGGAATGTCAGGGATGGGAAGGACCACAGAACATAGAACAAAGATTGTCAGAACTGGACTATGGAGGCTGACTTCATGTTCCATGGCCCCGGAAGGACAGGGGTGACAGAGAACAGGGATTTAGGCCCCGTCTTCCAAACACCGCCCCCCCCCCCTCCGCCCCGCCACTAATGTCCCTTCTCCCATGGCAGGAGAACCTGGAGGAGCCCATGGCTCTGCAGGAGCTGGACTCAAGCAATGGGGCTCTGCTTCCTTTCTATGACCCTGATACCAACGTCATCTATGTCTGTGGCAAGGTGGGCCTGGGCAGAGGCAGGCACATGTTGGGGCGTGGGGAGGGTGTAGGACCTACACAGGAATCTGACATTCCTTGGCCCCTATCTATTTCAGGGGGACTCAAGCATCCGCTACTTTGAGATCACAGCCGAGCCCCCTTATATCCACTTCCTGAACACCTTTACCAGCAAGGAGCCTCAGCGGGGCATGGGGCGTATGCCCAAGAGAGGCCTGGATGTGAGCAAGTGTGAGATTGCCAGGTGAGAGGGGCGGGGCTGGGCAAGGCAGGTGAGGGAGTGGCAAGCTTTGACCTAGGCTCACACCCCTTCTTCCCCACTCAGGTTCTATAAGCTCCATGAACGGAAGTGTGAACCCATCATCATGACTGTGCCCCGAAAGGTGAGTGGAGCCTCTCCTTCTGGCCTTGGGCCACTATTATGCCCCGCCTAATTCCCAGGCTCTTGAGCACCTCAAGTTCTGTCTCCTGCCCTTTTCTACTTTTTGGCCCAGTGGTGTTGGGGGCAGGCATGCGGAGGCATCGGGGGAAGGAATGTTCACACTGGAGTAGAAGGCTAGGGAGAGACATGGTAGCCTTGCCCAAGAGCTTGGGGAGTCCAACTCATCCTTCTTGGCCTCAGGAACAAGGAGATGTAGGGAGCTGGATTTCTGCTCGATTGAACTTGATAGACAGAATTTGATCATTGGGTGACCTTGGGCAGCGCTCAGGCCAAAGGAATCCTCCCTGCCTGTGACCCACCTCCCAAGAGGGAGCTTCCCCCAGCAGCCTATCTCCCTCAGGGCAGCTCTCCCTGGCAGCAAGTTTATCTTAACCTTGGGCCTAAATCTACCCCTTTGTAACTTCCGCTGTTACCCCTGGGGCCAAGGAGAACAAAACCAACCTTTCTTCCCTAAAATGAGCCTTCAGTCACCAGAGGGCAAGGCTCATGTTTCCCAGGCCTTCTCTCCTCCATCCTCAGTCCCTTGCAGGCCGGCCATCCTCATGTGACATGGGCCTCACCAGCTTGGACACTCTCCAGCTTGCCACAATGGCCTTGCTGGGGCTTCCAGGGATGGTCTCGCTGGGGCTGAATGTCAGAGCTGTCCCTGGGTGGAACGGCCGACTGCCCCTAGGGGGAGAGATCCCCCTTCCTGGGAAGTCTTCCCGAGAGGTCAGATGACTGGCTCGGTGGTGATGTCACAAGCTTCCTGCTGTTTACTGATTGGTTCCTTCCACCCCTGGGAGTGTGGGATTCCCTGCGCTAGGCCTTGAGGGATGACAGTGTTTGGAGGGGTAAGGGGTAATCCTGCTGAGATAAGGAACTAGCACACAGGCAGAGGTGTGGAGGTCGGACAGCCCATGATTCGCTGCAGAATCTTTGAAGACCTGAGATTTCTCTAGGGCGACAGTAAAGCAGCAGACATCTGGGGAGGGCCAGGCCAAGCCACCTGGACTTTGTCCCATCCTCCCAGGGGAGCTGTCCTGGTGGACACCTGAAGTGTTGGCTGAGGGTGGGGACCAGAGGCAGGGAGCCCTGTTAGGTTCCCTGAGGAGTCCAGGTCAGAGGGCTCAAGAAAGGACTAGGCTCAGCCTGTCCTTGGTGAGATTCTGGGTCCCTGAGCCTCAGTGAACAGAGCATGGACAGGGGTTTTACAGGTCCAAGATTTGGCAGGGAGTCTGGGGAGTAAAGGTCAAGGTGCCACAGGGACTGACCACTAGGAGGCCTTGGGCTGGTTCCTTATCTAGGCCTCAGCTTTCTTTTCTGTAACCTGGGGCACAGGCTTCTAGAGCTCTAAGGGTCTTTCCACCCCCTTATGGGGGAGGGACAGGACCATCCTTCCTCCTCCACCCTTGCCTAGCAGAGGCTCTCCCCTGCCCCTGCAGTCAGACCTGTTTCAGGATGACCTGTACCCAGACACAGCTGGCCCCGAGGCTGCCCTGGAAGCTGAAGAGTGGGTGAGTGGGCAGGATGCCGAGCCCCTCCTCATCTCCCTGCGGGAAGCCTACGTGCCCAGCAAGCAGAGGGACCTCAAGGTCAGCCGGAAAAATGTTCTGCATGACAGCCGGGCGGCCTCGGCTCCTGCGCCCACCCGGGTTGGGGCTTCCACACCTGTCTCTGCCACCACCCTGGTCAGCACTCCAAGCAGCAGCAGCAGCCTTGCAGGGGCTGGGGTACGTACCTGCCTGCCCACTTGGCCTAGGGCTGGTTAGCAGCATGGCCCAGCCCTGGTGACATAGAGAAAGGAAAGGAAATAGTGCTGGAAAATAGCCCTGCCACCCGTATCCCTTCCAAGTCTTAGGAATGAGAAGAGACAGGGTGTACAGGGCCTCAGACTTGATGGTGCCAGGTGGGCTGGTGGGTCTTACTGGTCCTCTGGTGCTTTTGCAGGACTCAGGGAAGCTGGAAGAGGTGACCCGTGAGTTACGGCTGCTCCGGACCTTGGTGAAGGAACAGGGCGAGCGCATTGCCCGTCTGGAAGAACAGCTGGGCCGCATGGAGAACGGGGATGTGTAGTACCCAGTCCCTGCCCGCTGGAGCCGATTGATCCCTCCCCTGCCCCAGATTCCGCCACTCACTCAGCCGGCCAGGGAACAGGAAGCTCCAGCCCGGACCACTTTTATACTTGTTACTAAGAATGATTTTTTTTTATATACTAGGCAAGAACTTCCCACACCTCCAAGGGACTGGCTGTCCCTCGCCCACAGGCTCCCCCAGACCCAGCTCCCCTGGTGGAAGCTGTGGGCCTGACTATATTTTCATTCCAAATAAAAACCTCTTTCTAAGAACTTGTTTGCTGTTGGAAGCCGGGGCAGAGGAGAAGGGGGGAAAGGTAGGCAAGGTGCTTGACCACCAGGAAGGGAAAAGGCATCTCTGTGCCCCTCAGCCCTCCAGTGCTGGGTCTGTTGTTCTGCTGCTTCCTCAGCACTAAGGGCACCCTGACTGCCCACTCGGCATGTGGGATCCTGAGTTCACAGATCTGGGGTCACTATCCCTACTCTGAGTTTCAATCTCTCCTTCTCTATTGGCCCATTCCCTCTGCCCACAAGCATGCCCATATTTCTTGTCTCCTTTGAGACAAACCCTTCATTTATCTGACCGTACCTCTCTTCCCTTTTGTGAAATCTGGGAGGCAGTTTTCTACACTCATCCACTCACTTCCCTCCAGAACACCTAAACTTTGCATCAGTACCCTCTCGGGTATCTCCTCTAGGTTTGGAGGACACTGCCCTCTCCTGGGCCTCCTCCTGCCTTTCTAAGATTCCCTCTTTAGGGGAATCTTCATCAATGCCTCAGTAACCAAGGGATCCCTTGGGCCCTTTGCCCACCTCCCTCCAGGCCACCTGACTTGGTGGCCTCATCAGCCCCCAGGGATTCACGGATCATCTCTGCTGATGATTTTCAGAACTTTCTCTCCAGCCCCATCCTGTCACCAGCTGCATCTTGGGCATCTCAGACTGGACATCCTTAGCAGCATTTCAGACTGAACATGTCCATAACAGAAGTCATTTTCCCCCAATGCTGCCCTCAGCCCAAGGGCACCACCAATGAGTCGGGCACCCTCACCCAAAACCTGGGAGTCATCCTGCTCTTCTGCCTCCCTCCCTCCCCATGTGTCCAAGCTGTCAGGTGGTTTTGGCATAAAGCCAGTCGCTGTCCCTCTCGCCGTACCCTCCCCTTGGACTCCCATCACTTTGCACCTGGACTATTGTGACATCCTGCTCCTTGGCATCCCTGCCATCCTCCACTCAGCATCCAGGGATTTCCCAAATCCCAGATCTGACCATATCACCCTCAAAGAGCTCTAGCAACTCCCTATTCCCTCCAGGACCAAACTTTTCCCAGCTCTCCACAATGACCTGGCATTATATGGCCCAGTGTTAAACGCTCAGCTCCCATCTCCTGCCTTGGCAGCGGCAGGCCTCCCCTTCCTGCACTGCCCCTCAAGTTTTTTCCCTGGGATTCCATTTATCTTAAATGTACATAGCTGGTGACTGTTCCCCTCAGGGAGTGTTTCTGTGTAATATAAATGTCAGCCCCCTGCCTCACATCCCAAGCCCATGGACCCATTGGGAAAGATCCCTTACTGAGCAAGTGTGCAGGGTTCCAGACCCGGACCAAGAGAAGGGTGAGCAAGTAGCCCCACCTCCTCAGTCATATGGGTGGCCTCCCCTAGCTCTTCCCCAGCACTGGGCCTGGTTCAGGGAGGGGGTGGGCAAAAGACAGGAAGCCGGAAGCCCCAATCTAACTCAGGTCACGGTCCCTACCTCTTTCACCCAGTCTGTCTGCCCACCCCAGGCTGCTTCATAGCCAGAGCTACAAGTAGCAGGGGCCCAGTTCCCAGACCCGAGGGCCAGATGGTGAGTTGGGGGGAACACTGGGGGAGGGAAGTGGGTATCAGTACTCCAGGGACCAAGGCTGGGGTGGCTATACCTACCCCTGGCCTCCATCCCACGAGCCCAGCCTGGCACTGCTGCCCCTGATCTCCACCTCCTAGGACTTAACCCACCCTCTGATGTCATGGGTGTTGGGAACTCCCAGCATTTGCCCTGCAGCTTAGAGTGTTAGCAAACTGTACAGAGGGGAAGGGACCCACCCAAGGTCACAGCCAGAAAGGGGCACAAGCAAGCTTGAACCCCAATTCTCCTGGTTTTCAGACTAGACTCAAAGTATCTCTCCACAAGGCAAGGTGCCTCTCCCACAGCCTGGGATCCTGAGATGCCCCAACTGGGCCCAAACAGCTCAGAGGGGAGGGAGACAGAGGCCAGGGGTCCCAGGGCCCACTCAGGTTGGGGAAGTGAGGGGCCAGAAATGGAGGCTTTCAGCTCTCCGCTTGCCCCCTGCGAGGCTCTATGCAGCCGCCTCCACCTGCTTTGTTCCAACCGCAAGCTTCCTCTGACAGGCTGTGCAGTAGCAGCAGCAGCAGAGGCCTCAGTCACATGCCTAGGGGTGCCCCCCAAGCTGGCTGTGGGGAGGGAGGGGAGGACCTGTCAAGCAGACAACTCAGAGAAAGGCCCCCAGGGCTCTGCTCCAGGACTCCATCTCTAGAGAGCCCTCCCAAGGGAAGGGCCAGGCTGTCAATGCCATTTTGCATTCCCTGGCATAGGGCTGGACTTCAGGCTTGGAGAAGGATTCCCTCCTATTGCCCTCCCACACCCTCTCCTAGAGGCCAGCCCTTTTAGAGATGAAGAAACTGAGGGTTAGAGTGGACTTGCCCTGTTCTGGGACTGGAACCCAGGTCTTTCAATCCAGGGGTCCTTCTGAGCTGAGTTGCAGGAACAGGGTGGGAGGAGGGGGCCATACTGCCTAGATACTTGAGGAGCCTCCACCCAAGGTAGAGGTGAACACCATCAACATGCCGAAGTCATACAACACTGTGAAAATCTCTGTCCAAGGCACTTTTCTCCCCTATCTCAGCCTCATTCCCATTCTACAGATGAAAAAACTGAGGCTGTTTAGGTACTCAGTCAGCCTCACAGAAAGTCAGTGGTAGGGATGGGGCTCTAGCTCCACCTAGTACTAACTCTAGACCTTTGCGTGGCCCTCCGCTATGTCCTGGCCTGACTCAAGACAGCCAGGCCCTCGAGGTGCTGAGGCTTACGCCTGGTGCTTTTTCCCTGGCAGATGAAGCTTGCCCACATGCCCTTCTCCACCTTTTCCCTTCCTCCTTCTCTCCAGGCTCTGTCCAGGCTCACGGGCCTACTGGTGCTGGTTGCTCTGCCAGGGGTGCTGGGCTCTGAGGAAAGCAGCTCCAACAGCGCGGTCACCGTGTGCCTACTGGTGCTGCTGCTACTGCTCCTGATGGGAGGCTTGGCCCTGGCCTGGTATCACCTTAGCCGGGAATCAGGGGGCTACTACCACCCCACCCGCCTAGGCACCTCCCTGTGGAGCCAGACCCGCCGGCTGCTACGGACCACGAGAGTGGCCCAGTGGCTCGGAAGGTCAGCCATCCAAGAGCTTCAGGACAGTATGGAAAAGCAGGAAGATGAGGAGGAAGAAGATGACGAGGAGGAGGAGAACCTAGGACCAGAGGGGGAGAGAGAGGAACAGCCTGGCCAGGAGGAGGATGACATGCCAATGCCTGGGAACCCAGAGGGCCCAGAGGCAGCCCAGGGGGACGACGGCCCCCAGCAGGCACCAGAGCCTGCCTGCTCTGGGGGCAGGGCTGAGGCCCTGCTCAGTGACCTCCATGCCTTTTCAGGGAGCGCAGCCTGGGAGGATGGGGCAGGGACAGAGGGGGGCCACAGCCTCAGCGTCACTGCACTCTAAGCATGGGGAGATCTGCCTCGGTCACCCTTCCACCCCCAAAGCCACTAGGGGGTAAACAGGGCCTCCCCAACCTCTTAGGAGCCCCCGCTCAGCCCAGCCTGCCCACATCCCCAGTGCTCTACAGTCTACTCCTGTCTCACCATGTGGATCTGCAGTGGCACCAGCCCCCAGGACTGTGTGCCACACTGCAATGCCTATATGTCTCTGCATTGTCCTCCCCTGTCCCAGACCAAGATCACTAAGCCCTCCCCATCTTTGAAGGTGTGTGGGGAAAAGAACCAGGATGTCTGCTCGAGGTCCAGGATAGGGCAACACTCCTTTTGAAATAAAGACTCCTACACTAGATTCCTCTGTGCTTTTCTAGACAGACCCCCCCCCCCGAACCCCCGCCACCTCTCCTGCCCCAAGCCCTTTTCCTCAACCTTCTGAGGGAAGTCACCAGAGCAGACCCCAGACACCTGCTCCCCACGAGCCAAGGAACCTGTGTCTGTCCCTACATTCCCAAGCCCTCGCCGAGCTGTTTTCACAGGAAAGGAAGAGGCCCTGGTCCATAATTCAAATATTTAATTTCCTAAAAGACACAGCACAAGCAGCTGAGGACCTGGGAGGTGGGCACTCACTGCTCCCTGAGGCTGCAGCCTAGTACACCCGCTAGCAGTCAGTTCCCATGATTCTGTGCAAAAGGTGCCCCCCCCCAGGCCCTAAGGGCACTTTGCTCAGCCTGGCCCAAGGGGCCTACAGCACTTCCAGGCCAATGCCAAGAAATCCTTCTTTCGAGAGGTAAAGGGGTGATTTAGGTTAAGAGTTCAAGGAAAGCAAAGGGATAGCCAAGGACAGCCAGCGTCGTCCTTGCTCTAGCGTCCAGAACGGCCCCGGCCCTTTTTGGATTTCTTGCCAGTGGGCATCCGGATGGGAAGGGGGGCTGAGCTGACTGGAGGTGGAGGTGGGGGTGGAGGTGGGGGTAGCTCCATAGATTCTGCTTGGCCGGTGCTGGGTCGGAACCCTTCAAAGGGTGAGAATTTCAAAGGGCTGAGGGAGAAACCGAGACACAGTCACAGTCAGAGGTCCTGGTCTTTATAACCCCACTCCCATCCAAGTCTAAACCCCAGGACAACCTTCCCCTCCCTCCCACTTCAGCTGGGCCACATTTGATCATTCAAGGCCTGGTGTACCTGATGGGGGTCCGAGGACTGCTGTTGAGGCGTCGAGGAGACCTCAGCTTGGGCTGGAACGAGAAGCCTTCCTTGATGCCCTCCAGGACAGAGGGGGCCACATAGGTGAAGCCCTGGCAGATGGTGGCAGGAGATAAATTAATCCTCCCCTACTCCCGGCACCCCTAGACCCCCTGGTCCCTCAATCCAGCCCAAGCACCGATGGGGGTCCTCACCAAGAAAGCCTGGTTGGCACTTTCACTGAGGGCTGTGTCATCAGGGCTGTCCACAGGCGTCTGCTTCGTGAAACGTGTGTCAAAGTGGCTCACGTCTTCTTCAGACTGCTACAGTGGGCAAAGGAAATACCAATTGGGGTCAAGTTTCCTTGGGGGGAGCTTAGGGACTACACACACACACACTGACACACTCACACTCACCAAGCAGGGCCGGAAGGGGGGTTCTACTTGTCGGGCCAACAGGTCTTCCCAATTGATATGGCGGAAGAAAGGGTGTTTCTGTAGAAAAAAAAGCTCCCGATGAAGATTGTCTCCCCCAATCCTGGACACAAGAGTCCCCTCCCATCCTCCCAGCAGAGCTCCCTCCCAACTCCTGGCAGACTATCAGTTTGCTAGCGCCCAGTTCCAGACAACTCCACCATGATGTATGAAGCACCTACTATGTGCAAGACAAAGGGGGAAAAATGAAACAAACCCTGCCCTGAAGAAGCTTGTGTTGTGCACTATATGTGGGGGGTGGGGGTGGGGGAATAGACTACACTGTCAGTTCAAGTGGAAAGTAGTACTAAGCACTAAGGGGACCTAAGGGGGAAAGCTTGCGGGATGGGGCACCCAAACTAGGGATTGAAGTAGAGATTAGGAGATATCAGTTGTAGGAACAGCAGACAGCCTGTCAAAGGCCCAGAGGTAAGAAAGTGCATATCCCATGCACACACCAGCCAGTAGGCCACTTTGTCCAGAACTGAGCATGCATGAAGAGAATCCACAGGAAACATGTCTAGGAACATAGAGGCAGACTGAAGGGAAAGAGAAGGGTGGAATTTTCAGACTGAGAAGTTTGATTTTCTCTTTGTAGCAATAGTAAGCCACTGAAAACACAAGAGAGGGGAGGGTGCCACAATCAGACCTGCTTTAGGATCTCGATATGGCACCTCTGCAGGTGGAGTTGTGCCAGTTCAAGCTCTCATGATGCCACCTGACCTACCTGCACATCTGTTGCATCCCCAGGTCCACCCCCAAGGCGCTGGCCGGGGTTTCTCTTCAGAAACTAGGGAAGGCAGAGAAAGGGAGAGAAAGGGTGTGGGCTGGGGATGAGGAGCAGCACAGCCCTTGGGATAATCTGGAGGCCATCTGAGGCAGAGGGACATCAGTGGTATCTGACCCAACCCATACCCAAACAGGTATCCCTCTATAATCTCCCTCACAATGTCAGAAAGGCTTCCAACGATGGCTGATCCTCAGGAAATGCACAGCCAGGCTCCCCAAGCAAGACGGAGTGCCCCTACCTCTGGAGCTCCCAGGCCGGCCTGGAGGTTCTGCTCTGGAAAAAGGCTCTCGCTTTCAGGGTCTGCCACTTCCCAGATGGGGGAAAGCTGACATTTCTACAAGGCTGCCAGGTTTGGAAAGCTTTTTCTTTACATAGCGGATCTCATTTAAACCTTGGCATCCTAATAGGGGTAATGCCACAGCCATGATTGTGCCCATTTTACACATGTGGAAACTGAGGCTCCAAGAGGTTCAAGGTCATTTGTCTCAGAGATGGCAGCTGTCCCAGGTCTCCCTGACTCTAGGACCAGTGTTAGGTCTCCAGAGAACTTCCCTCATCTTTGGTCCAGGTGAAGGAGAAGGGCCTGTTCTTAGTCATGGACCTCAGGACTCTACTCCCCCTTTCTGAAAATGGATAGGGTCTTGGAAGTCTGATAGTCCTGGATTCAAATCCAGTCTCAGATCCTTACTTAGCTGTGTGACTCATCTATTAATTGAGAGGGTAGGACTCAATGACCCTCTATGCTATATGATCTCTCTGAGCTGTAACTCTATGACTGTAGAAAAGGGCCAGTGATCCCTCACCCCTCACTCTTGTGATTCCTGTGAGCCCCTTTCCTTGACTGGAATTTTGGAACAAAAACAGACACACACAGACACAGACACACACGGCCCTCAGGCTTTCTAAATCACAGGACCCCCAATCTCCAGCTCAAGAGGCCATCAGCAGCCAGGAGTTCACATGGGGGACAACTCATCTAAAGTCACCCAGGCAATAAGTGGGAGAGGGGATTCCCCACCCAGGAAGTACAAAGAGGGCAAAGCAGAATGAAGAGCCAGGGAGCAGCCAAACCCCACCTTCTTGAGGAGGTCCCGAGCATCTGGAGTGAGGTAGGGTGGCAGCGCCAGCTTCGCCCTGAGGATCTTGTCAATGGTTTTTTTTCGATTCTCTGCAGTAAAGGGCGGCTGGAGAAAGCAGACGATGAACAGAGATATTTGTTGCTGCCCTCCCTGCCCTGCCCCACTCTCTCCTCCGTGTCCACCTGCCCTCCTGAGAAGGAGAAACTTACTGTTCCTGTAAGCATGTCATACATCAGGGCTCCCAGGCTCCACCAGTCCACCGCCCGGTTGTGGCCACTGCGTGTAAGGATCTCGGGGGCCCTGGAGTGGAAAAGCCAGCCATCAAGCTCCTGCCCCCTGACCCCTCACCCAGCCCCACCCTCCCTTGGGCCCTAGCTCCTCACATGTACTCAATGGTGCCGCAGAATGTGTGAGTGACCGAGCCCTCGTGGATAGACTCCTTACACAAACCGAAATCTGTCAACTTGATGTGGCCTGGGGAAGAGAAGGCAGGCAGTCAGTCAACAGACATTTATTAAGAATACTGTGGGCTGATGCTGGGGATGCCAAGACAAAAAAAGAAATGTCCCTGCCTTCAAAAAGCTTCTGTTCTACACAGCATGTGCCCAAAGAAGGAAACCAAGGCAATGCCACCAACGCACCATGCCTGGGATGGGAGGAAGAAGGAGCTCTAGCCATCTGGAACCTCAAGCTACATGAGGTGGAGCTCCTCTTTAGGAACATCAAAAGGTCAGCAGCAGTGTAGCAGTTCTCTTCCAAGGGATGGTTCTCAGGAGATCCCAAGCAAGACAAGTCTCACTGCTGACAAACTGTGAGCTCCTTCAGCACACAGATTCAAATTCTGCTTTCTTTGCATTAGCCTAGGGATGGCTGAGCCATAATCAGAGAACTACAAACCAAAGCAGCTCTAAAGCACCACCTTGGTTGGAGTCTGCTGCTAGTATCAGGGGAGCCCCTTGAGCCCTCACCCAGGAGGAGCCTGGGCTCGCCCTTTCCCTGGCTGTCCCACCCTTCCACCCACACCTACATACCCATACACACCCTTACAAATACACCAACCCCTACACACCCCACCTTGGCTGCTCAACATGATGTTTTCAGGCTTAAGGTCCCGGTAGATGATGCCCTGGGAGTGGAGGTGGCCCAGGGCCAGTGTGATCTCACCCAGATAGAAACTGCAGAGACAAGAAAGGTCAAGGGTGAGGGGGGGAGGGGTGCCAGGATGCCCCCATCCCTCATCCACCCAGCTGTGCACAGTAGGGATGTCCAGCACCCACCAGGCTGTGTCCTCCATGAAGATGCCCTCACGTTCCAGCTGCATGAAGAGTTCTCCTCCTAGAACACAAATATGCCTCGCTGTGCAACCCTGAGTGAATCACCCCCTCCCTGAGCCTCAGTTCACTCATGCCAAAGAGGACGGTCACCCCTTCTGGTCCTGCTTTTTTCAGGGCTGTTGTGAAGATAGAACAAACACTTCAGGCAAAGCCCAGGCTCTGAATTACATGCCATTCCCTCCCAATGGCCTGCTCATGACTGCAGGGTGCGGGGCTAGTGGGGATGGGGAAAGGCAGGTGCCACCCTGGGAGCCATGCCCTAAGGATGCCCCATGGTTAGCTAGCACCCACAACTGGGCCACTCCTGGATGAGCTAGAGCCCCACCACTGGGGCACTCCAGGAAGAGCTAGAACCCCGCCACTGGGGCACTCCAGGATGAGCTAGAGCCCCACCACTGGGGCGCTCCAGGATGAGCTAGATAGAACTCCGCCACTGGGGCACTCCAGGATGAGCTAGAGCCCCACCACTGGGGCACTCCAGGATGAGCTAGAGCCCCACCACTGGGGCGCTCCAGGAAGAGCTAGAACCCCACCACTGGGGCACTCCAGGAAGAGCTAGAACCCCGCCACTGGGGCGCTCCAGGATGAGCTAGAGCCCCTCCGTTGGGGTGCTCCAGGATGAGCTAGAGCCCTACCACTGAGGCACTCCAGAATGAGATAGAGCTTGCCGCCAGTCTGGAAGGCATACACCAGCTCCACAATGAAGGGATGCCTCACAGCTTCCAGGATGCTCCGCTCAGCCCGTGTATGGGCTGTGTCCTTAGCGTTGCGCATAATTTTTGCCTGACAGGGTGGGGGGTAGGGGAAGGAAAGATGAAAGGATGGCAAGTCAACCCCTGTGGGGGCAGGCTCCAGCCCCTCCCACCTGGGACAGGCTGACTGATCCCCAGCTCACAGTCCCCAATCCCCACTTTCAAGAGGCCAGCTCTCCCTAACTACAGGACCTTAAGTCCCTTGAGTCTCTTCAAGCTCAGCGTGCTCTTTTCCTCAAGGGAAAAATGTTTTGTACATTGAAAGGGCTTCTACCACCATAACCCGGGCAGCTGACTTGGTTTCTCCCAGTCTGTCCCCCCTTCTATGAAAGGAAGAGGTTGGTTCATAGATGCAGGCCTGGAAGGGCCTGTGGAGGCCCACCCTTTCATTTTACAGATGAAGAAAGTGGGCCCAAGGGTGGTAAAGGTGGCCGTCATGAGGTCCCCTCCCCCTGCCTCTGACTCACCACTCCCAAAGGCCCACCCCAGCCAGTCAGTCGGCTCCACTCTCAGGAATGGCACTCACTTTTCTCAACACTTTCATGGCAAATATTTTCCCCGAGTTGGTGCCTTGCACCTTCCGGACCTGGAATACCTGAAAGAGCAGGGCAGGGTGAGAGTTTGGAAGCAGGCGCCACTTGTCAGGGACCCCAGCTTCCTGGGACTGCAGGAGGGGGCTATGCCCAAGGGAAAAGACACAGGCAGCCAGCACCCTAAGGCCCTGAATGCCTTGGGGAAGGGGCCCAGGTGCTGCTAGAAGGGCCCCACTCTCCAGGGAGATACCCCTTACCCAGGAGCTACCCCCATACCTTGCCATAGCCTCCTTTGCCCAGGACTCGGAGGAGTTCAAAAGAGTGGGGGCCGATGCGTTCGGGACCAGGGTTCACACAGGTCTCTGACAATTCTACCTCTTCATAGTGCCCCACGGGCCTGTGGGCATACTGTCAGAGGAACGAAACCTCCAGGCCGCCCACCTCCCCTTCAGTAACCCAGGAAAGTCCACCCCACTGCCCTTTCCCTTCCCCAACCCAGCCTCAGTCTCTGTCCTACTCACTCCAAACCGGCTGTTCTCAAATCCAGATCAACATCCTAGGAGAAAAATTCAAGGTCAGTGAATTACTACAAGTGGATATAATTCCAGATTCTGCCAGCTCTGTCATCCCTGATCCCAGACACCCAGGCCATGGCCCCCAGTCCTCTCAGAGCAAGGTGATAGGAGGATGGAAACTAGGAAGCAGGTTGGCATCCTGCCAGACTCAGGACATTCAAATCCAACCTCAGACTCTTCCCAGCTGTGGGACCCTGGGCAAGTCTATCAGCCTCAGTTTCCTCATTAGTAAAATGAGATGACTGGACTCGAGAACTTCTTTTCAGCTCTAAACCAAGGATGCCATAATCTCATAAGAAGGTTCAGAGGGACCTAAGTCCAACAAAGAACTGGAAGAAGAGAGACTATCCAAGGTACTAGGCAATGGAGGTAGGAGTACTAAAAGGCAGAGTCGAGGAGGGAAAGCTGGCCGGGGCAGGCTGCAAGGTGAAGCTTGGGGAGGTGAGATAACTCAGGGAAGACAGGGCTATAGATAGGGCCAGAGAGGGGGGCGCAGTAGCATCTATGGACTAAGAAGGAAAAGGAACTCCAGAATCTTGGGGTAAGGGATGAAGGAGGCCATTCATACGGGAGGCTAGGAAAGATGCTAGAGAGACAGGAGGATGTTGCAGGGAATCAACCTCCAATGCGCCTGGAGAAAGATGGAGGAAGAGAGGGGGAGCCTCATTTGTGGACCCAGGGAGGGAGGAGGGGAAGACACCATCAGAGGGGACTCAGAACCACAGGACACGGGGCCTGAAGGAGAACTCAGAACAGATAAAGCAGACTATCAGTCAGACAGACAGACCTTATGCTTTTGAACATGAGTGTCTGAGCAGACCTCTCAGAATGTTGACGGTCGGAGCAGGGACCTCAGAATTTAGAAAGTTACATTTCAGAGCAAAGAAGGGTCCCATTACTTAGAAGGCAGAGTATCAAAAGAGGGAGGAACCTTAGAATTTAGAATGTTGTCACAGGAGAGGAGACTTCAGATATTAGAAAGTTGAGGATCGGAGTAGGAGGAACCTCAAAACTCCAAGCGTCAGGACAGAGAGCCCTCAGATCAGGGAGGAACTTTAGAATTTAGAACGTAGAGCGTCGGAGCAGAGAGACCTCAGAACGTGGAGTAACCAAGAAGGGAGGGGCCTTAGAATTCAGAACTCGCAGGGGCAGAGCAGGGGCACCCGAAAACACAGACTGTCAGCGCAGACTCCGCCCCCTCCCCTAAGGACTGCGGACTAGAGGGTCCGATCAGGAGGACAGGGAGCAAGGAGCATCTCGAGCCCGGCACCCTCGCTTTACAGATGGGTAAACTGAGGCCCAGAGAGGAGCCTTACCGCGGGGCTGAGCTCCGGCTCGCCATCGCCCTCGCTGCCCTCTTCGGTCTCCAAGTCGATATCGAACACAGCCGCCATGGCGGCCCCGGGCCGGGCGCCGGCACCCCGCGTCCCGCGTCCCCCCGCCCGCCGGGTCCGGCTAAGCGCGTGCGTCTGTGCGTGAGGGCGTCACGGTCACCCCGAGCCGGGCCAGCTCCGCCACCTCCCCCCGCCTACACGGCCCGGAAGGGAGGTGGCGTCCTTCCCGGGGGCTTGTGGGAGGTAGAGTTCGGCCCGGCCCAGTGGGCTGGCCGGGGGTCACCCTTCCCCCTGCCCCTCCAAACCCATCACTGCTCTGATCGCGTCAATTCAGAGTAATTGAGTTCTTTTCAGCTCAGTTGTTTACTCGAATTCAATTCGATTCACTTGCGTTTGGTTCTACTTAATTCAATCTCCACGAGTTCAGTTCGGCTGGCTGCCCTCGGACGGGGGCAGGCCCGGGTGAGTTCACCCGAACCAGCCTTTATGGGAAGCGCTTGATAGCGTCTCCTCGACGAGGGTGTCTTCTTAGTCAGAGTACAAGAGACAGCTCGGGATGAAATCTCCGGGATCGCGGAGGGTCTGGGCTCGGGAGAGGGCAGACTCTAAATCCATCAATCCGTCCTTCAATCAATCCATCAGTCAATCAACGCGGACGTGATTAAGCCCCTTCGCTGCCACAACGGAAGGGGAACCTTCACGCCCTAAGCCTCCTCCGCCCTCGGAATGCTGCCCTCCTGCCCTTCTTTCAGAACCCGAGGAGAGGACAGGCTTGGGACATGTCAGTTTTCTAGAACACTGACTTGTTCACATTACACAACCTGAGTTAGTAATTGACTTAGGAAATTGTGAAATTACGAAATGGGGGCGGGCACGCCCGGTTCTTTGAGTACTCTCTGGGAAAGCCCAGGATGGCTGCGGGAGGTGGGGGTATATAACCGCAAAGGTTATAGAAAATCGGGCGCATTTAGGGGTATGAAGGGAGAAGGGCGCAGCGGGGGAGGGGAGGGAGCCACTGCCCCTAAACCGGGATTAGAACTGGGAGCAGTGAGCAGCAGCGACCCGTGGAGATGGAGGAGGTCTCCGGCCTTTTGCTAGGGTTTTCGGGGGGAAGGTCTTGACTCCTCTCTCTGCTACGTGGTCAGATCACCTCAAAGCTACCAGCACCTTTCGATGTTCTGCTGGTCTGTCTGGAATTCGACGAGGAATTCACCTATCCTCGGACCACGAACTGAGTCGGCACACACTGCCAAGATGTGAACTTTGGTTACTACAGAAGATACAATTTGTAATTAGGCTCCTTCGGGCTTTGGAAGGCTCCTTTTTATTTCCAGTTATTGCGCCCTCTGCTGGCTATTTATACACTTACTGTACTGACTAGAAGGGGAGAGGGAATTGGGGGAACCAGAACAAGATCGAATTTTAATACACCATCACTGTACCAAAAGTACTTTGTAAACCTAAGGCACTACAGGGTCGCTGTTGAGTCCTGTCCAACTCTTCGTGACCCTGTTTGGGGTTTTCTGAGCAAAGATACTGAACTGGTTTGCCATCTTCTTCTCCAGATCATTTTATAGATGAGGAAATGGGGGCAAACAGGATTAGGTGACCTGCCCAAGGTCACACAGCTAGTTAAGTGTCGGAATCCAGATTTGAGCTCAGGTCTTTCTGACTGCACGCCTGACACTTTTTCCACTACCCTGTAGGAATACAAATAAAAAAGCAGAGATAGTTCGCCCTCAACTGTCTTATAGTCTAAGAGGAGGTCGTGGTGGTCCAGGGTACTTTGTTTTGAAAGTTATAGAGATGATGAGTCAGGGCCCCAGGGGAGAAGAGCAGAGTGATGCATTCTTCCATAGAGAATAAGACTAGAGAAGAAAGCAAAGCAAAACACAGCTGGAGTAAGGTTAGAAATGGTGGGCCAAATCCAGCAAGGAACTGAGCTGGAAGTCAGGCTACAGAAATAGTCCCCCTTTCAGCTCAGAACCCTGCTTCCTCTTTCACCATCCCATCCCCAGCCCCAAAAGGAGGCTATCAGTCATTAGCCCCTTCTTCCCATCTTGTTGTCTCTTGTCTACCTCAAGGCACTCTCTCCTCCTTCACTCTTATCCCTACCAGGGCTAACCCCTCTCTACCTGTTCAATGGATTCCATTCCATACCCTCTCCTCCAACAGATTGTTCCCTGTCCTCCCCATGCTATCATTTCATTCTCTCCCTGACCACCGGCTCCTTCTCTACTGCCTACAAATATGCCCATGTCTCCTCCATCTTCAAAAAGCCATCACTTGATCCTTCCATCCCTTATAACTATTGTCCTATATCTCTTCTATCCTTTGAGGCTAAACTGGAAAAGCCATCTACAATAGTTGCCTCCACTTTTTCTTCCTCTCCTTTTTTTTAGCCCCCTACATTCTGGCTTCCAACCTGTCAACCCACGGAAACTCCAAAGTCACAAATGTCTCTTAGTGTCAATGCTCATTCTCCTTGACTTCTCTACACCACTGATTACCTCTTCTCTTTAATTTTCTCTTCTGTTTTTTTCAGGACACCACCCTCTCCTGGTTTTCCTCCTACCTGTCATCTCCTTTGCTGAATCCTCATCTAGATCATGCCCTCTAACCATAGACATCCCTCAGGGCTCTGACCTGGGCTCTCTTCTCCCACCAGACTTGGGCATTTGGTGATCTTATCAGTTTCCATGGATTTAATGACTGTCTCTCTGTTGTTGATTCTCAGATCTACCTTTCCTGCCCCAATCTCTTCGGACGACTGTAGCACAAGCACCAGATACATCCAGGGTTGCCTGCTAGCACAGGTTCTTAGATCGGCTTTTCTATTAATCACATGTACCAACAGAGAAAATAGCAGAGGAGAAATAAGGACCAAGACAGGGCTTCCAGCTGTCTGACCATAAGCAATTCATATATCAGCGATCAACAGACAGATCCAACTGTCTAGCCATTACATACATACCTGGTTACCAGAGACAGAAGCACCAACATCTGGGCTTTCAAAGAGGTGGGAGCCTCCCTAATAGCTATCCAGAGTCTCATCTGGCGCATGAACCTTCTTCCAAGTCCCCAAAGAAAAACCTCATATCAAGAGTATATATAAATATATACACACTTTTCAGAGCCAGAGGGTGACCCTCGAGACCCAGTGACTCATTAGCAATCAATCAAAGGTATGGGCCTTCCTCCAAAACAAGCCTCCCCTAATCAAGCTTCCCTTAATGGGCTTCACCGAGGCCTTTTAATGGGTGGAGGAAGATCTTTAACGGGAATTACAATAACCTCCAGTCTCCCATCTCCAGTGGCCTTTCAGACATCTCCACCTGGATGTTCGATAAATGCCTTAAACTCAACACGTCCAAAACTGAGCCTATGATCTTTCCCCCATCCCTTCCCCCTTCTAACTCTCCTACTACGGTCAAGGCCACCACCATGCTCTCAGACTGGCAACCTCAGTGTCATCCTCAAGTTCTTGCTATCTCTCAGCCCCCATATACAGTTTGTTGCCAAAACCTTTCAATTGCACCTTTGTACCATCTCTCAAGTAGCCCTCCTTCTCTTGGTGAAGGCTTCGCCCTGTTGCAGACCCTCATCCCCTTACCCCTGGACTGTAGCAGCTATAGCAATAACTGCTAGGGAGTCTGCCGGCTTCGGGTCTCCCCCCACTCCGATCCATCCTCCATTCAGCCACCTAAGTGATTTTCCTAGTGCAGATCAGATCATGTCGACATGTTTCCTCACACCCTGTCCCCACTCAGTAAACTCCAATGGCTTCCCATCACTTCCAGGCTCAAATCCTGTCTGGCATTCGCAAGCCTTCATCATTTGCTGCCATCGATCTTTGTAAGTCTTATCACACCTGACTCCCCAACTTACTCTTTGATCCAGTGACACGGTATTCCTGGCTGTTCCCTAAACAAAGCCATCCAGCTCTAAGAATTTTCCCGGGTCCTCCTCCAGGTCTGGAATGCTCTCCTCCCTAAGTCCCTGGCTTCCTTTTAATTCCCATACTCACCGGGAAGCCTTTCCCAGCCTCTCAATTCTAGTGCCTTCTCTCTTGATTTATTACTCATTTATCCTGTATATAACGTGTTTATACCTACTTATTTTCTTGATGTCTCCCCGTTAGACCGTGAGCTTTTTGCAGGCATGGACTGTCTTTAGCCTCTTTGTATTCCCAGTTCCTGGCACACAGTGTATGGCATACAGTAACTGCTTAATAAATGTTTCTTGCCTGTTGACTAGGAGGTCCAGAGCTAGAAGGGCCAAGTTCACCTCTAAGGCTTAAGATACAATTTTGTTCCCAGCATAGAGACAGCTGCTGTACCACTGAGAGACAATGTTGCTTGCTAATTCTTGGAGTGATCCTTGAAGCACCTCCTTGAGCCACCAGATGGCACTCATCTTCATATCCCAGCTGACTTCCACTGAGCATGTGCAGGTAACCTCCAGCCCTCTCAAAATTTGGGGGTATGTAATCATTTCAGCAGTAACTCAAAATCCTCTCTTGACTTATGCCCCAACCCACTTGGACCCCACTCTCCTTTTCCCTCCTGAGCATAACTGCCAAAGCATTCAATCAGTATAAGAGTCAAGAGGAGCTGGGTTCACATCCTGTCATAAACATAGCCTCAGTTTCCTCATCTACAAAATAAGGGGCTGGGACTCCATGATCTTGTAAAGTGCAACCCTGTCAACATCCAGTTGCAGGAGTAGCTCCAGTTGGTAAAGTCTCAGAGATCAACACCCCACCCTCTTCTGCATCTGACCTATTGGGTCTTGTAGAGAATGAAGAGACAGAAACACCTCAAAGACCTTTGCAGAGAACTGCAAGCATGTCTTCTCAGTCTCAAAGTCAGAAGGAGCTGGAACTCACAAATTACACAATGGCCTCATCCCATTCCCTTCTGCAGAAGGTGCCGCTGCTCCTTGGCTAGGGGCCAAGCAGAACCCACCAACCTGCTGTCCATTTCTTTAGCAGGCACCCTGGGGTCTCCTCCATGCTCCATGCCTCTGTCCAGTGTTCTGCAGCCAGAAAAAACAAACACCAAAAGACGAGGCCAGCAAGGTCGATGCCACAAAGTTCTGTGCTGTGCAAATAGATATTTATTAATATCTTTTGTTTTTATATTGCCTAAATCCCTCCCCACTCCCAGTAGACCATCTTTTATGACAATTTTTTTTTGAAAAAGAGGAAGAAGAGAAAAAAAAATATTTGGCAAAACCAATCAACATACAGAAAAAAAGAATATTATATGCAATATTCCAACCCCAGGGAGAAAAGAAGTTGGGGGACATGTTTCTTCCTAACTCTTCTTTGAGGCAAAGCTTGTTCATTGTTGTTGCCTAATATTGGTTTCAATTGTTTTGTGGTGGTTGTTCTCCCCATTTCCATGTTCTCATTAGTGTGTCTATGGTTTTCCTGACTATTTCTCTCTGCATCGATTTACGTAAGTCTTCCTCTGTTCCTCAATGAACTCATTGTTCATTGTTTCTTACAATAAAGTCATATTTCACAACATTTGACTTCTAGAGTTTGTTTTCAAAGTAAACGGGCATCAACTTTGTTTCCAAGTCTCTGCCACAATGGAAAAGTCCTGCTATAAATGTTTTGGTGTCTACGTGTAGGGTGCCAGTACTGATAAGAGTCCAGAATGTGAAGTACTGCCCAGGTTTTTCTTGAGATTTGTACTCCTGATATTCAAGGATGAGAACATTGTGACCCTGCCTGTGTACCCCAAGACTGTCTTGCCAGAGGAAGTAGATTAGGAAGTATTAGAAGTAAACTAAAAATGTTCTCACGGGAATAACCTTGCTTGCTTGAAGAAAATCCATACAAACCCTCACCCTCAGTTTAATAAACGGACTGCTCTCTTGCATCCTGCCTGCCCTGGTCTTTCTTATCAACTGCGCGCTGAAGCACTCCGTGGACTCAGGCCGCCCGCAGCATCTATGGAACCCTACTTTCTGTTAATGACCTCCTCTGGGTATATTATGTATCTTAAAAAGTCTCACCAGGAGTGGCAATTGAACATGATCCTGAAAGGACCTGAGCATTCGTGGTTTTCTCTTCTTCACATCCATCTTCCAAGCACTGTGAAAATGCTGGGCTATGGAAGGCAGAGACAATGACAAGTCCCATATGTCACCTCTGTAAGTCATAGCCCAGGACTCCTCACCCTGAGTCTGTACAGCCTGGTTCTATCCTGACTCTTTCTCAAAAAAATTACCCTCTTTGACTCATTCTTCTGTCTCCATGGCTTTTTTGGGCATCTCAGAAAATAGCTCCTTAATAATATAAGCCTCCACAGTCACGGGTCAAAGGGCCTCAGCTCCTAGGTGACCATCCATCTCTCAGTGGCATGTCACCCCACATAAAAATGAGAATACTCTAAAGGATGCAGAGTAGCTCATAACCAGTCTATAGAATTCTCCTCTCTTTGATGACTTACACCTTCCCCCAGTGCTCTACAATCCTCTCAGACTCATAAAACTATCTTGTGCTTACACATACACACACACACACACACACACACACACACACACACCCATTGACACAAACAAACATAGGTGGAAATGTTAGTCATCAGTGGTAACACCCAGTCCACAATGGATAAATGATAAAAGGATACTAACAATTAGCCAAAGGAAAACACAAATGATTAAGAATCACTTTAAAATGGTTAGCCACATTAAAAATCAGAAATGAAAATTCATCTAACTTTGAAGTACCTCCTTATCCCCACCAAAGTGGCCAAAATAATAACTCAATACTATGAGGTTATGGAGCAATAGTTGACTTTTTCCTTAGGTATATTATATATAAAGCAAATGTATTCAAGGGCAGCTAGGTGGTGCAGTGGATAGAGCACCAGTGCAGGAGTCAGGAGGACCTGAGTTCAAATCTCACCTTAGACACTTGACACTCACCAGCTGTGTGACCTTGGGCAAGTCACTTAACCCCAATTGCCTCATCCTGGGTCATCTCCAGTCATCCTGATGAATATCTGATCACTGCATTCAGATGGCTCTGGAGGAGAAGTGAGACTGGTGACCTGCACAGCCCTCCCTCACTCAAAAAAACAAAGTCAAGTGCAAGTCATGTCATCATTTCTCTGATGGATGGTCTTCTTCGGCAATGAAGGACGAACACGCATAAAGCAAATAGAAAAGGAGGGAGGGGAGAAGACATTGAATTGTCCATAAGGATCCCTGCTTCTGCATTGACTTAGTTTCAAACTGTAATATCTATATTTTATTTTATTTTTACTTTTGTTAAATATTTCCCAGTTGCACTTTAATCAATAACTCTGGAATGTTGGGAGTCACACCCAGCATGCTATCTGCCTGTCTGTTTGACCCCTCTAGTGTATGGACAAGGGGTTTCATGTATAGGGCAGCTGGGTGGTGAAGTGGAGCCAGGACTTAACAAGGTAGACTCATGTTCCTGAGTACAAATCTGGCCTCAGACATTTACTAGGTGTGGGACCCGGGGCAAGTCACTTCACCCTGTTTGCCTCAGTTTCCTCCTCTGTAAATGAGCTGGAGAAAGAAATGGCAAACTGCTCCAGTGTCTCTTCCAAAAAACCCTGGAATGGGGTGTGGAGGAAAGGTTGAAGAAGGGAGAGGCCTGAAATAGGATGGAGACCATGGCAATAGTCCAGGAAAGTGGTGAGGGTTTAAACTAAATTCTGGGTGTGACGATAGGCCTCCCAGACGGAGCTCTAATCTCCTCGTAGGTTCTCACTCACTCCCGACTCTTCGGGATCCTATCTAGGGTTAGGGTTAGGGTAAGGGTTAGCTCTACCTAGCCTCAACGCGAACATGATGCCCCTAGGCAGGGTAGCTCCTAGTCTGCCCCCCAGCCCCAATCTTTCCTGCCTTCTTTTGTGTCCCCCCCTCCCCATTATTTTGTAAACTCCTCAAAGGCGGGGACTTTCGTTTTATTAATTGTATCCCCAGAGCTTAGCCCCCGGGCACACAGTAGGCGCTTAATAAATGTTTGGTGGATTGGATGACTAGGTTGGCAGTGCAGCTCCACCACTCCCCAGTACCCCACCCTCTCCCCTTGTCATCCCTCCCTAATAATCTTCACCCCTCCCCGGAAGAAGAAAGTGGGCCGGGACTGTAGAGAGCGCTCTTTGGGCGGCTGAGAATCAGTGCCAGACTCGGGGACCTTCACCGCGACTTTATTTACCAGGGTCTCTTCTCCGAAAGCTACAGCAAGAGAATTTAAAAAGTACAAAAACAAACACGTTGGCGCAGGCGCAGCAGTCGACTCGGTCCCTGGCCGGCTTGCGGGCTCCCTGGGTGACTTCTCTGCTGGGAGCGTTGCCAAGGATGGGGTGACGTCATGGAGACAAGTTCAGAGGCGAAGATTGCTTAAAGGGGCGCCTCCGTGTTTTCTGCGAACCTAAGACTAGAGGTGCAGGCAGCAAGTAGGGCCCTCCAGGGTGATGGGGACTTCGATGAGCCCAGGGAGGGTCACTCCAGGGAAGGGGAGAGGGCAGAGCCTGGAGCTAAGAGACCCAGCTTTGCCCCCTCATTAGCTTTGCCCCGTCCCTCTCTGGACCTCAATTTCTTCATTTGCAAAATGAGAGGGTTGGATTAGATGCTCTGGTAGGTCTACTGGGGCTGAGTCCCAGGAGATACTCTGCACCTAGCCTGAGACCTGGGCTAGCCCCTTTCCCTCTGAGCCTCCTTTTCCAAGGAGGGGATTGCTTGGACCCTACTTCCAGCTTAGGACTTTAGGCTCTCTTAAAGTGACCTCTGGACTAGAAGCAGGTTGGCAGAAGCAGTATGGACTCTGGGTCTCTGCAGCTGTAAGCTGGTTTTTACTGGGGAGGGGCTTCCCGTGGGAGCCGAGATGCTCCCAATGGGCAGCCAAGTCATTAACACTGACCTTGAAAATGAGACTTTTAGTACAGGTAGAAGGCAGGTAGACTAGGGGGCGAGGCTAACGAGCAGAGATAAAGCTATGAATTTCTACGATGGCCAAAGCAGGCAGGTCCCCCAAAAGTACCGACTCCCAGACTTGTTAGCACAGGGACTGAGTCCTGGCTAGGGGGAGAAGGAAGGAGTTCTGGATTTCTGAGTCTAGTCACTGACAGCTGTGGGGTTTCTCCCAAGCACAGTCCGTGACTTAGGGGCCATGGCCACCCTCTTCCCAGAATCCTCTCTGTTTTAGAGGTACATCTCTGCCCGGGGACCGTCAATGTAGCATGAAAGGAACGATTCTTATACAGCATCCCTCCCAGGACTCAGTGAGAATTGGAGATGGGAAAGTCTGTCCTGGATCATTGCTGTTTTGGAGAATGAGAGGGATCCGATCTGGCCTTGGGGTGGTGAGGGGCTGCCACAGGGTGTTCATTCCAGCCAGCAGGGAGGAAAGAGGAAAAAGCAGCTCCAGGTTTGAGAGGCATTGTGCGCCACAGGCCACCATGGGGAGGAAAAGAAGGGCCCAGAGGACCTGAGAGGTGGAATAGGCAGCGGGTGAGGGGGCCAGCTGGGCCGAGAGGCTGCTGGGAGATGGTTGATGTAGTGAGGAGGTCTGGGTTCAAGGCCTAGCTCTTAGACCCCTGGGACCTTGGGCAGTCACTTATCCCCTGGTAGAGCCCGTGGCGGGAAATATGAGGGCTGCCTTCCAAACTTTTATCCAGAAGTCAAAGATCAGGTTCAGCTTGGCCGCAGAGAGGTCTACTTAGCCGCGCCAAGCTAAAGATGGGAAGGAGCCGAGTTCTCTCCCTCCGCCTTCCTTCTCCTCAGCCCCCCTGGCTTCCTGAACCTCAATATCTTCTCTTGGAATCGCTGGGCTCCACCCCTGCCTTTCCCAGCCAAGGCTGGATTCTATGGAGAACCCCAGGACAGACGGTTTCCTGGAACCCCACTCCTTTCCTCTCGGGTCCGAGAATCCACCCCCTCTTCCTTCCCAGCTAAGGATGGCCTGGCCCTAGGGCCCCTCCCCCCACCTTCCACTGCTATTTGAAATGAGACAAGAAATGAGCTACAGGATAGTTTGGGGAGTCGATGCCCAGGCCCTGGCAGAGCCCTAGCAGGCGCTGTCGGGCCTCAGTGGGGCTGCTGCCCGCGCAGGCTACACTGCAGTAAGGCTCCTCATACTCTCCAGGTATCAGCTCCTCCTCCAGCAGGTTGAGGCGGATGAGGCCCCGCTCGTGCAGGGCCTGGAGAGCCTCCCGGCTGGCAGTGGAGCTCAGCGCCTGCAGGTGCTGGGATACTACACACATGACCCCCACCAGATGGGCTCGGGCTCTGGGACGGGCGGGCAGGGCGGGCGGGATGCCACAGGCCACCATGGCGGCCGCCAGCAGCAGGTCGACCCCATACAGCTCCTGGATCCAGTCCCGCAGGTAGAAGCCACCCATGCGGGGATTGATCTCGATCAGCCGAGGACCCGAAGCTGTCAGTTTCATCTCAACGTTGAAGACGCCGTCCAGCAGCCCACAACCCAGGCAGCACTGGTAGGCGGCCTGGATCAGCTGGGCTTCCCGCTCCGGCGCCAGTCCCGTGGGCATGCAGGCTGCAGTCTCAGTGAAGGCCGGGAGGCGGGTGGGGCCATTGTCAGAGACAAAGGCCCCCAGCAGCCTCCCAGCGAATATCACTACGTCTACATCGTGCTCTGTGCCTGAAACGAACTCCATCAGCAGCATAGCATTGCCCCAGCCCAGCCCAATGCCCGGGTGGTCAGCCTCCCCCTGCAGGTCCTGTGAGATCTTAGCAAAGTGGGCCTGGCACTGAGAGGCATCTTCTACCAGTCGCACACCCACAGCCCCTGCTCCGAATTCCAGTTTCATGACCCCAGGAAGGGGCACCAGCCTAGCAGCGCGCTCCACATCCTGCGGCTCCTCCAGCGGGCAGCAGGGAACCGCATAGAGGGAAGGGGCAGGCCAGCGAGGGCTGCGGCAGCGCAGCAGATGAGTCTGTGTCTGGCTCTTCTGCTTTGCCAGGCTCATGGCAGCTGGGGAGCAGCCCCGGAGACCCAGCTCCTTGCACAGCAAGGCCGTCAGCACCAGGCAGTCATCCCAATAAGAGAGGCATCCATCCAGCTGCAGGCCTCGGGCCTGAACCAGCTCTGCCAGATGGCGGGCATTCTCTTCATCCCGACGGTGTTCAGTCACATCAAAGTGGATGAAGGTTTGGACCAGTTGAGAGGCAAAATGGTTGGGATCTGACTCGATCAGGTGGATCTGTGAGAACAGATGATGGAGAGTGTGGCCTCCCCTGCCAGACCAGCCCTCTCTCATCCCCTCCCTGCTCACCAGCCCAAAGGGCAGGAGTTTCAGCCTGGAATTTTGTACCTCCCTGTGCGGTGCCTAGAGCTCTGAGCCTGGGGACAGAAAGACCTGCGCTCCAGTTCAGCCTCAGCTGTGTGACCCTGTGCGACATGTGTAACCTAGTTAACTGCTGCTTGCCTCAGTTTTCTCATCCGTAAAATGGGGATAATAATAGCGCCTACCTTCCTGGGTTGTGGTGAGGATCAAATGAGATAATATTTGTAAAGCACTTAGCACAGTGCCTGGCACATAGTAGGGGCTTCATAAATGATTGTTTCCTTCCTTTGTTCCTTCCTGGAAGCCATGACACACAAGGATTGTTTGGAGCACGAAGGCAAGAGATAGTTTGGGTGAGTAAAGAGGAAGATGGCAGCTCTGAGGATCTGACAGCTCAGCCAGAGCTAAAGTGACTCAGGCTGCAGAGAGTTGCTCTGAGAGCCCTGGGGTGGGACAGCAGAGAGGCCCGAGGGCAGGGGACTGCTGCAGGAAGTCCTAAGTTCCCCAGCACTGGGGGGACAAGACTTTGGGAGCCACAGCAGAGGTTAGATTCAGATGCCTTTGAGGTTACCTCTCACTCTGACGCCCTGAGATTCTAGGACTCTATCTTTCTAGCATCATCATCATCATCCTCCAAGACCCAGCAGAGGGAAGCTTCTCCTTCGGAGTATTTTATCAGTCTGTGTCATAGCAAAGCTGCCTCCCTAGCCTGACCATGAGCTCCCTGGGGTAGGCCCTCTGTCAGACCTCCCTGCTGGGATCTTAGAAGAATCACTGCCCACCTCCACCACCTCTGGAAAAGGTGAGGGTTAGATCTCAGTTCTGGGATTTATCGATGCATGCAGTCCTTGGGGCCACGCAAAACTCTAGATGTTTGGGACACGCCTTGGACGTCCCTTTCTCTCCGGGTCAGCCACGCCCAGTGCCCAGGGTTACCCTCTCTCCATAGTCCCACCAGTTACAGACCCTGGCTTCGGCCGACGCCCACACCTCTTTGGGTGCCCTACCTGTAGAGACCCCGGCTCTGACCACGCCCCCGCCCTCAGGCCTTGCCTCCATTGGCTCGGCAGCTGCATGGACCCGCCCCCTCACCTTGAGCCCGTAGTCCCGGGCGGCCTCCCACACGAACTTTTTGCTGTAGCCGCCCGCGCCCACCACCAGCAGATGCTTGCCCTCCATGAGGTGGCGCGCCGAGCGCCGCAGCATGGTCTCCACCAGGGGTCCCGCGGCTGCCCACTGGGAACGCCGGCCCCGCCGGGCCCATTGTCCCTCCAGGAGCCCGCAGGCCTCTAGGCACAGGCAGCTATTGAGCTCCAGGAGCACAGGGCTCAGTGAGCCTCCGGGGCCCACGGGTGTCAGCGCCAAGTCCACTCCTGCCCAGGCAAGAAAGAGCAGGAGCTCAGCGAGGCGGGGTCACCCTGGATCGCCCCCCAGCCCCGGAGGTCTTGGCCCTCGGAAGCTCCTGGAGCAACCCAAAGTGGGTGCAGAGGCCTGGGGCACCTCCAAAGATCCCAAAGGCCCGCGACTCACCGAGGACGTCTGTCTGCGCCTGGCGCCCACCCCGCTGCTCAGGGCTCAGCGAGGCCTCGAGCTCCAGCACGGCTGCCAGCGCGGCTTCGGCTGCCTCCCGCACCCGGCACCGCAGCGCTTCCACAGTGGCCGGCTCACTCAGCCCGCATGCTGCCAGAGCAGTGTCCAGGCTCTGCATCAGGGCAACTTGGTGCCGCAGGGGCTGCTCTGGACGGCCCACGCTGCACACCACCTGGGGGCCGGCCAGGGTGGGTGCTCAGCCCTCTCCTCCTCAACCTGGGAGCTGGAGCTCCAGAGTCCAGAGAAGGATGAACGTCTGGACTATGGGTGCTCTCCCCTCCTTCTTTCTCTATTTCTGCCCTCAGAGACTCATTGGCTCCCCATTGCCCAGAGAGTAAATGCTTCACCTGGCATTCAGGGCCTGTTGGTCTGGTCCCAACCTCCCTTCCTAACTTTCTCCTTACTGGGTCCTTCCCTAAGTGAGCTCTGTGGCCACACCAACCTCCATTCTGTCCCCAGCACATGGGGCAAGTCACTGGACCCTACTCCACTTCCCACTGGGAAAATGAGAAAGTCGGCCCAAATAGCGTTTCTGTTCCAAATCACAGTGCCTTCTGCCTGAAAGGCTTTTCTCCAGCCCTCTGCTGTCCACCTAGCCGAATTCTACCCATTCTTCCAGGCCCACTACCTATCAGAAGCCCACACCCAGACTCACAAATTTAGGGACCCTCATCTAAGCCAAATTCCTTTTTTCTAGAAAAACAAGCATAGACTTCTTGCCACAAGAGGGTCCTGGGATAGAGAGAGGGAAAGAGGCCTGGCTCTGGGATTAGGGGCTCTGAGTTCAAATTGTGCCTTGGATGCTCCCCTCCAGAAGCTTCTCCCTGTCCCCCTCCTCCCTCCAGCTGCCCTGCATGAGGCTGCTTAAACCTGGGGATCCTCCTCTGGGCAGCAATGGGCAATCAGCCATAGGCTGATCCTCAGGTCCCCTGAAAGACTGAAGAATCCTGGGGTTCCTCTGTATCCCCATTGGGAGTACCCTTCCTTACCTGGCTCATCAGAGGCTGATCACCCTGAGTCCTGCACACCACAGCACAGGCCCGAATGGCCAGCTCTGGCAAAAAGGAGAATAAAGATCCTAAATGACACGACTGTAAAGCTCCTTACGAACTTCTTGTCTCATGGCCCAAGGAGAACTGCCAGGCACCTGTCTTCTTCTTCCGTACTGGGACCTGAGATTTTTGTTGTTGTTTTGTTTGGGTGAATAGAACTCCTGGTGTGGGTTCTCCTTCCTCCAAGGTGGACTGACCACTCCCTGGCAGCTTAATCCTAGAGAGTCACTTGAGACCCACAATTATTTGTCCAAGTTCCGTGGCTTGTATGTGCCAGAGGCAGGCTCTGAACCCAGACTAGCTCTCCATCTGCTCACTACATTGCCTCTCCAGTGAGTGGTGTCCCCATTTTGCAGATGAGGAAACTGAGGCTTTTAGAAGGATCTGTATGAATATACCTGCTAGTCAAATGTCTGAGTCGGGATTTGAAACTAACACCCTATCGACTTACAGCACACATGTTCATAGTCCTGGGGCTGAGGAAAATCCCTACAGCTGAGGAAGTTGAAGCTCAGGGCCACAAAGCTAGAAAGCAGGAGGTGTGAGTCTGTGACCAAGGTCTCTCTAGTGGTAGGGAAGACAGGCTAGGGGACTGAGGAGGGAAGTGGCAGGGAAGGGCCCAGGCCCAGCTCTCACCTGGCTGGCGAGTGAGGCTCCCAGGGGCATCTGGATGCAGGATCCGGGCTGGAGGACACACAGCCTCCACAAGGATGCTTTCCTCCTCCTCCAGTTTTTCCAGCAGGGCCAGCACTGCTTGAACCACTGCCTCTGGTTCTGATCTTGGGTGCAGGCTCATGACCTGGGACCCACGCCAGCGCCAGCCTGAAGGCTTTACTGCCACCTGAGGAGGCAGGTGGACATTCGGGAGGTGCCTAGACCTCTTGCCCTACCTTTCCCATCTCCCTTCATCTCTTGATCAGAGTGGAGCCCTGCCATGCCTCTCACCCCACCTCAAAATGGAAAGCAAACCCCACCAGTACTAATACCAACTGATACAGTGCAGCTATATCTAGCCCAACCCCTTCATTTTTACAGTGGGGAAACTGAGTCTTAGAGAAGTTCGGTGAGTTGCCCAAAGTCCCACAGATAAGTGGCAAAGTCAGGATTTGAACCCAGATCTCAGGGCACTTTAGCTGTGTCAGCTTACTCCCAATAACCACTCAGGAGACAAAGGCAACTGAGCCTCAGGGAGGTTGTGACCGACCTAATGTCCTCCAGCCAAGAAGTACAAGTGGTAAGATTAGAACTCAGGTCTTACTGCCTTGCTCATTCTCTCCATTGTGTGTTTTCCCCAAATGGTTACGATTGCCACTGTAGCTTCTGGACACTGGAAGGTTTACAAAGGGCCACCCTCCTAAGAATCTTGCCAGCCCCATCTCTGCACCTTCAGGGCCCTCAGCTCATTGGTATCATCTATATCTTTCAGAGCATTTGAGGTTCACTATCTTTTCTCGAATCCTCACCACCATCCTCTGACACATGTAGGACAGGTCAGAGGCTCATAAACTTAGGGCTGGGAAAGCCTTCCGAGGCCTCGGAGACCTACCCCTCCATTTTACAGGTGAGGAAACTAAGGTCCCCAGAAGTTGAGTGACTTTTCACTGGCTGATTCCCCTGCCTCAAAGGCTCCCCCTGCTCCCCTTCTGTAGAATTTTTGCTAGTCTTTCTCCCCACACCCCCCCCCCCCACCCTTGGAGTTGATCTCTCATTTATGCTGTATACATCTTACACATAGGTAGTTTTGTGTATGGTGTCTCCCTGTTATACTGGGAGCTCCTTGAGGGTGTGGACCATGCTTCTCCTTTTTTCTTGTCCCCAGTGTTTAACTGAGTACCTGGCACCCAGCAGGCACTTAATGCATATTTTCAGTTTAACTAGTTTGCCCAAGGTCACTCCTCTAGTTAGGGGACAAAGCCATGGCTCCTAACTCTCAACCCAAGGCTGTTTCTACCACGCATTCTCTCCATCACCATCCCAAGACTAGTTCTCCCTCCTCATCCAATCCCCAGAGTCCTTAGTACCTGGTGGGCATCTCCCAGAGCTCTAAGGCGGAGAAAGGCCTCCACTTTGTCTTTCACCAGCCTCTCTTGCCCCTCCTTGTCACTGAGCTCCACCTGCCGCAGGCTCTGGGTCCAAGCCTGGACCCGCAACAGCTGGGGGGGCTTGTACGTCAAGGCCAGAGTGGCAGGTACAGCCACCTTGTCTCCTTGTGCCAGAAGTTGCCTAGTAAGTAGCCGGTCCTCCAGAAGGCGGGCTAGCTCTGCTGAGCTTCCCGTGGGGCAGCCCAGATCCCTGCTCAACTCTGCCACTTCCCGGCCTCGGCCAGACCTCGGTCCCAACTCCCCTAGGAAGTAGGTGACCCGCCGTGGGGGGGCAAACTCCACCAGGAAGGTAAGTCCCCCTGGATGGAATGTCACAGCCTTGGAGACCAGCAGGGCCGATTCCCCTGGTTTTCCAGCTATGGGCACTTTACTCAGCCAGGATGGAGAAAGACACAACAGCATGTTTCCTGGAGTAGAAGAGAGGGAGAAATGATGATGGGGAGGTGGAGGGGTTGCTTGTGAAGAGGGGCCAGGATCATAGATTTAGATGGCAACGACTTTAGAGATTATCTAGGCCAATTCCTTTGTTTTACAGATGGGAAAACTGAGACTAGTCCAAAGTCAAACAGCACATTAACACTAATGCCTTCTTTCTGTTAGTGCCTAGTATACTGTCTACCTCTTGTCCTAAAGGGCAGGGCCCTTAGCACAGTGCCTGGTATATAGCTTATAGGAGGTACTTAATAAATCCTTGTTGACTGGCTGGCAGAGCTGGGATTTGTATCCAGACTGCCTCTGAACACTGGCTTTGAGGAAGGAAAGGGTGTGTTAGTTGCGCCCTGACACACACCCCCTCTCCACCTTCCCCCTCCCCCTCAGCGTAACGATGGTCTCTTTCCACAGCACCCCCTTCAAGAATGCTTCCCTGGTCTCCACCATCACCAGCATGGCCCACCCCCAGGGGTGGAATCTCCAGCTGTCTGGTCAGAAATGGCTAGCAGCTGCCTGGCTTGGGTATTTTGGGACATGGCCGGGGCCTGGCTTTGCCTGCCCTTTCTATAGGTCAACTCTGCCATGTGGGGAGTGGGGGAAGGGAAGGAAGGGCTGGGCTGGGACCTGAGGCCAGAACTCCCTGGCCTGAGTCAGCTTCTAGACCCGACTCACCTATCTCTTACCTGGGCTCTGGGCTCCACCCTCCAGCAGCACAGAGAAGTAGGAACTTGGTGAGGCCAGAATACACATAGTCACCTCCACCCCAGGGCAGCCTTGGGAGAAAGGAAGAGAATGCCACTGTCTGGTTGGTCTTCTCCTGTCACCTGTCCCCTGCCACCCAAGCCAACCTTCCTCCCCATCCTCTTTTCCCGTGATGTGCCGACCAGTCTTGTATGCTCTCTGAGAGAACAGTGGCACCTAAACCACTATAGGAAGTGAGCAGAGGGGAACTGAGGCTGTAGGAGGAAAAGGGACAGAACCAACTCTCCCAGATCCATTCTGTGGGCATTGCCCCTGCTGCCTGGCCTGCATCTTGCTCTGTCCCCCTGAGGGTCGGGGCCTTGGGGCTGTTCCTATCTCTGCATGGAGGGATTTTTCAGAGCCAGGACCTTTACTGACGGCAGCTCTCTCTGTCCCCTGGGCATCCCTAGGGTTTGGAGGCTCACCTGGGTGAGGCTCTAGGCTTCGATCCACAGTCTCAGGCAGGCCTGCCTGCTGCAAGCAGCTCTGTAACAAGTTGTAGTAGAAGGTGGTCCATGCCAGGGCAGTGCCCTCTTCAGGGGAGCTCTTACAGGTCAGGTTCACATCCTGGTTCCAGGAGCCCAAGAGGGGTCCTTTCGGGGGCAGCTCTGGGCTCCCATGCTGCTCCCCATCCCCTTCTTCCTCTGAGTCCTTGGCAGGCACAGGGAGGGCCAGTTCTGGGGGCAGCTGATCTAGAGAAACCTTCATGGGGAGAGGTTCGGGTTGGGCAGGAGGGGAAAGGGAGAGGCAGAATGGGGGATCCAATGACAGAACAGACGTTGGGGAACCTGATCAGGGAGGCTGACCAGGAGGAGGAGGGGGGGACCCTAGGGATCCAGAAGCAGGATGGATTAAGCCTTTAAACATTTATTAGGCACCTACTATGTGCAGAGGTTGAGCTGGGGCTGATAGGCACACGAAACCAACCTTATTATTTTGTAGAAAAGGTAACTGGGGCTCAGAGAGGGGAGGGGGCTCACCCACACAGGTGGCAAGAGGGTGCAAGAAGAAATGGCCCTTTATCTTTCATCCTGAGAGGGTGTGTGACCTCCCAAGGGAAAAGGAAAGGTGAATAGCAGGATGTCTAAGACCACCATTGACTCCTGACAAAGGAACATGGGCAGCTACAAAGTATTTTGCAGAAGGGGTATTCCTACTAGATTTTGTGTTTTTTACTAAATTTGGGAAATGTTTTACACCAAACTCAGAGAGGAAGGTTGAGTAGCTAGGGGACTAGACTTAGAGCCAGGAAGACCTTGGCTCAAATCCCATCTCCAATATTTGCCCGCTGAAGGAGCTGGGACAGACACCTCACCAAAGTGAGCCTCAGGTCATCCCCTGGACTATTAAATTCTAGACTGGCGAAGGCTGCTAAACTTGGATTCCTGACCCCTACTGCTCTGCCACTCCAGCTGAGTGACCTCAGACAAGCCCCTTCTGGGCTTCCTTTTCCTCCATATACAATGAGGATGTTGGACTCTGACTTCTGAGGTTCCTCCAAGCTCTAGATCTATGGTTCTGTGGGGAGGGCAGATCTGAGATGTCATTGCCACAGCATTTTAAAGTCTGCAAAGCACTTCACAGGAAGTGTCACATGCAGCCATGTGAGGTGGTGCTACTCTCATTTTACAAATGAGGAAACTGAGGCTCAAGAGAGAAAGTGACTTGCCCAGGGTCATCGAGCCCTCATATCAATGGCAGGATTTGACATCTGAAGCCAGATCTTTTCAGCTCCAAGTCCAGCACTCTTTTCCCCTCCACTGGGCACACTGAGCACAGAGAGCCCTGGGTCAGGAGTGTTGTGCTTGGTCCCAGAGGGCAGAACCGTCCTGGAAAGTAGTGCATGGAACAGTAGTGCATGGAAAGGGTAGACTTGATGGCAGAGAACTCCTTAACAATGGAATCCAGTACAAAAGGACTGCTTCTTCAGGTAGTGAGTTCCCCATCCCCAGAAGTCTGCAAGCAAAGGCTGGATGGCTGCTTGCCAAAGGTGTTGTTGAGATCAGTATCTTTACTGGACCAGAATGTTCTCAGGTCCTCCCAACTTGGAAATTGTGTGATTCTGTAAGTCAGGAGAGTGGCCCCTCCTCTCCCCCAGCTCTTGCTCACAATTTTGAGTGAACAAATGCTCTCCCCACTCTGGGTGTCACATGACAAATGGGAACATTCTGCCCTGCCCTGTCCCCCTCACAAGTGGCAGGAGGTTAATGGGAAAGAATGGACCAAATGCTCTTCAGATAAGAAACCCTTTGGCCCCATACTTCCCTTCATTTCTCTTGGGAGACATCATCTTGAGGGCTCTGGTGGAGGGAGAAACCCTGGAGTTGAGCCCCAGCTTGGGGAGGAGAGGGCTCTCAGAGCCTGAGACCACCTTCTGGGCCTCAGGTGCTTGGGGCCAGAGGTAGGGGGCCAGGGAGGAGGGAGGGGACAGAGTGAACTCACCATCTTGCAGATGAATAGGCTGTGTGAGAGAGAAGAGGGTTAGGGAGAACAGGATTTCAGCAAGGCAGGTGCAGCCCCTGGAGCTCCTGAGGGCCAGGAAAGATCCCCTCCCCCACTGCGCTCTTCTCCTGCCTTCACCCCCCCATCTCCATTCCTCTCTCCTTGCTTGGCTCTGGGGCTCAGAAGGGTCAAGGTCTGGACCAGACCTCAAAGAGGAGAGGCTGGGGAGAGCTGACCCCCAAACCCTGGACATGGCTGAGGATGAGTATTGCTTGCTGGTGAGGACGGTATGGCCTCTCCTGTCACGAGAGGTGAGCCGCTAGGGGCTGTGGAGGAAAGGCTGGATATGACCTGAAAGGAGGGTCAGCTAGCCTGGGGAAGCAGCTGCCAAGGGGCCTGAGAGGGCAATGCATGACCCATCATGGACGCAGTCCAGAACATGCCACCCAACGACCCCCAAACACTGAAGCCCTGGCAGTTCTCTCTGCCCAGATGCCAAGCCTGGGGCCACAGAGTTGGCACAAGGTTCTCGAATCCCAGAACTGCTGTCCAGGACTGGGGCCGCCTCCTGGTAAAGCCTGAGGGGAATTTTTCAAGACTGAACTAAGCCTGGGAAATACCTTTGCAAAAGGGGAGAGATGTCTCTAGGGGTTTGAACAACAAATGTGTCCTCCAGATAATACAGAAGAAGGTGACTAGGCTGGGAATGGGGACTTCTGGGTCCCCTGCTTGGTAGAATCACAGACCTGAACTCAGGCTGCCTTGGGGGCTAGGTTATTACTCCAAGTGGGCGAGTTGGAGGACTACAGGGCCTGGGACAGGGCATCTGGATAGGGGCCGGGCTGCCTCCTCCAAGGGACTCTAGCCTTGTTTTCTGGGAGCTTCCGCTCCGGAGACTCCCCCACCTCCAGGCCCTGAGCCCTGCCTCTCCCCAACTGAACCCCCCACCTCCACAGCTCCCACCCCCTCCCCTTCTCGCCAGCCCCGCGCAAGCAGGGGGCGCCGGGGGTACCTGGGTGAGCAGGGGGGCGGCACTGCTCGCTGGCCTGCGCTGGCCTGGGCTGCTCTGGGCTTGATACCAATGTCGGGATTAAAGGCGCCCGGGCTTTATATAGCCCTGGCTCGGGGCATGCCCAGTGCCAAGAAGGGCGGGGAGGACTTAGGGCCCGCGGGGCTAGAAAGCTGGCTGACGGGGCGGGGGGGGGGGGGGGGGGAAGGGGAGGCGCTCCCAAGGGACCCAGGTGCAAGCACGTAGGATGGGGCGAGAAGAGCCCAGCAGAAGGTACAGACACCTCTGTCCCTATGCCCCAGCTTCTCCTCCTGGCGCTCCTGGCGCTGAGGCAACGGAACAGCCGGTGGGGGTCACGGAGAGAGAAAGCAGCACACGGAGAGAGACGCGCGGCGACTACCGCCTGGGAAACAAACCAGCCTTGGTTTTTATTGGGAGATTGTCACAGAGATTGGGAAAAAGTTAGAGAGAGACGCAGACAGAGGCAAAAAAGAAAGAAAGAAAGAGAGAGAGAGAGAGAGAGAGAGAGAGAGAAAGGAAGGAAGGAAGGAAGGAAGGAAGGAAGGAAGGAAGGAAGGAAGGAAGGAAGGAAGGAAGGAAGAAAGAAAGAAAGAAAGAAAGAAAGAAAGAAAGAAAGAAAGAAAGAAAGAAAGAAAGAAAGAAAGAAAGAAAGAAAGAAAGGAGACAGAAAAACAGGAGAGACGCCGGGACAAAAAGAAAGGGGGAGACAGGTTTAAGGACAGAGAAAAGGGGAAACAAAGACAAAAAAGACACCAAGAGACAGGAGGGAAAGAGGAGGAGGGAGGGAGAGAGAGACAGAGAGAGAGAAGAGACAGAGAGAGGAGAGAGAGGAGACAGAGACAGAGAGGAGAGAGAGAGACAGAGAGAAACAAAGAGACACAGAGAGAGACAGAGAAAGGAGAGACAGAGAGGAGAAAGACAGAGAGACAGACAGAGAGAAGAGAGACAGAGAGGAGACAGAGAGGGAGAAGGAGAGGGGAGAGAAAGAGACAGAGAGAAAGAGAGAGGCAAAAACACTGAGAGAGAAACAGAGACTGAGAGAGAGAAGAAAAGGAGAGGAGAGAGGAGAGGAGTCAGAAAGGGAGAAGCAGACACAGGGGGGAAATGTAGAGATATAAATCAGAAAGAACAAAGAAACATGGAGAAAAATAGTGACAGGAACCAGAGACACACCCAAAAAGACAACAGGAGGAAAGAGAGGGAAAGGGAAAGATGAATCTGACACACTGATCTGTGGAGGGATCAAGCCAAGGGACCAAGGGAGAGCAAGAGACTGGTACAGATCCACCCTTCCCTCATCCTCTTTCAACCCCTCCCCCCCAAACAGGGGCTCATACGGACAAGGAGGCTGAAACAGAGACATATTGTTCAGGACAAGCAGTCACACAGCCCCAGAGACAAGGCAGGCTCCCACTCCCCATGGGCACAGCTATGGAAACCAAGTTCTGGCCAGAGGCCCACAGAGGCAGCTCAGGGAGCCTGGCACCAACATGGTCACACAGCCAGGACTAGAGCCCACGCCTTCTGCATCCCAGTCCAGGGCTCTGGCCTCTTTCAGAAAGCTATGTATGTGGCCCCAGTAGAAGCAGGCCCCCACCCTCCCAACCACTCCCTACCACATCAGCCCTCTAAAAGGTGTCCCACACTTATGGATTGTCTTAGATAACATGACCAGTTGCTGAAGCCTGAGCAGGGAGGACCACCCACAGCCCTGGCAAAGGCAGTGCATAAGCTTTGAGCTGGGTGACAAAGAGGGAGCACCCAGCGGTCAATCCCAGGACTACCCAGAGAACTACTTTTGTGTATTTTCCCAAAAATTGGGGCATGGAGACCGAGATCTGAAAGCAGGATTCTCTACCCATGGCCCCTGTTTCCCTGCATTCCCCAGCCTGCTGCTGGCTCTCCCACCTCCCATTCCTCTACGGCTTTGATTTCTGGGTCCAGCTGGGTGCAGCCCAGGGTGCAAGGTGGTGTCTTTTAATTCTCCTTCATCCTGGGCATTCTCACAAAAATGGACATACCTGGCAATGCTCCCCAATACTGCCACAGTGGGTGCTCACTTCCTGGAGGGCCTCAAGATCACCACTTAGGCAAGGCTGATTTAGGGGAACTCTGGCTTAGGGGTTGGGTGCCAAGGTCCCTCCCAGTGCAAGCAGCTCTGTAAACCAGGGCAAGACCAGATCAACTGATTCTTCCTAGTCACCCATCACAGCTCCTTCAAAATAGCCTTTCCTCTGAAAGGGGAATAGATGTTCAGGTGAGCTTGGAACAGGCAATTTGGCCCAATGGAGCCAGAGGACCTAGATTCCAATCTCGCTTTGACTATTTACTGCTTATTTTATGAGCCTTTGTTTTCTCATCTGTGAAATGGGAGAGGGAACTATATGGGCTCTGAAGTCTCTTCCAGCTCTGTTATCCTGTGAATGCAAAGGCGGCTTGGGGCAATGGAAACTGTGGCCCTCTGGGACACTAGTGTCCTGGCCAGAGCTAGATACCTAAGTTCGAATCTTGACCCTTGTAGAGGGCCAGTACTAATGGAATCTAGAATGTGATGTACTGTCCAGGTTTTTCTTGAGACTTATACTAGCATTAGGGCTTACTTCCTCTTGGCTCACCATCATACTCCTGTTATTCAAGGATGAGAACTTCCTGACCCTGACTATACATCCCAAGGTGGTCGCACAAAAGCAACTAAGGTAAGGAAGCAAAGTAAGGAGGCTAAAAATGTTCTCATGAGAATAACCCTGCTTGGTTGCTTGTAAGAGAGTATAGAAACCTTGACTCTCAGATCAATAAACAGATTCAGCTCAGAGTCCCGCCTGGCTCCTGTCTCTTCATTCCATACTCCCCCGGGTTTGTGACTCCCTGCCTTAGCGCTGGTCATAGACCCTGCTACTTAATATATGTATGACTTGGCACATCTCTTCTGTTCTCTAGGCCTCAGTTCCCTCATATGTAGAATGGGAAGTTAGATCAGATCATCCCTAAGCTTTCTTTGCATTTTTGAATCTTAGGGTCCCCATTCCCAGTCTCACAACGTCCAGTCTCTGGCATCTCAGAGAGCCCCTAGCTCCTGTCAGTCAAGAAGAATTCTTGACTACTGGCTCCCTGCCAAATGCTTTGCACCACTTCTGAGGTTGCCAACTTCGCCTACTGGCCCAGGCCCTGGCCATGGTGCTGCCTTCAGAGGACAGATACTGACAGAGAACTCATTCTGTCTCAGAGCTGCAGCCAACCTCACTTAGGAAGGCACCTAGACCAACTTCCAGCCCCATGGAGCAGGAATGCTCAGAAAAATGACATGGGGGGAACCTACACTCTATCCAGGGAGCCCATTACATTCTTGGGCACCTCTTACTGTCACCTCAAGCCTGCAGTCAGGAAGACTTGAGTTCAAGTCCGACCTCAGATGCCTGCTAGCTGTGTGACCCTGGGCAAGTCACTTCACCCTATTTGCTTCAGTTTTCTTATCTATAAAACGAACTGGAGAAGGGAAATGGCAAACCTCTCCAGTATCCCTGTCAAGAAAACCCCAAATGAGGTTGGAAGGGAACTCAGAGACCTTCAAGTCCAATCTCCTCTTTTTACAAATGAGGAAACTGAGGCCCAGAGACTTTCAGTGGCTTCACCAGTGTCACACAGCTGGTAGGCAGAATTCAAACCCACATCTTCCTGACTCTAAACCCCAAACTTTCAGGGTCAGTTAGGTGACACAGAGAATAGAGTCTTGAACCTGGAGTCAGGAAGACTTTATTTACTTCAAATCCCACTTCAGACACTGACTGTGTGAACCTGTATGACTCTTCTCTGGGGCTCAGTTTCCTCATCTGTAAAAAAAAAAAAAAAGGATTAATTTAATAATGGCACCTACCTTACAGGGCTTTTGTGAAGATAAAATGAGATATTTGCTTTGCAAAACTGTGAAGCATTACGTAAATGCAAATTGTTATTATATTGTATAATATATTCTATCATTATCCACTATGCCATGTTGACTTTCAGAGGTTAGTTTATCCAGCTCATACTTGACAAGATGTCCCTTCTATGAGGATCCAAAAGGTTATTGAGTCATCTCCTTTAAAAGACCTTCAGTGGTAGGGAAGGAGGTCAGCCTTTCCATTCTTGAATGCTTCAAATTGTCAAGGAACTCTCCTTTAGAATGAACAGAAGTCCACCCTGAGAGCTGAGACTAGTGTTCAACTGGCTGCCATCTCCTCTGAGAAGTTTGCCTTGATTCCTCCCAGGTGGTAGTGACTTTTCCCTCGACCTCTGGTAGCACCTCTGGAATGGAATTGGCTTGTATACTGTGCCTGAGTTATTGGTGTCTATGTCTATGTCTATGTCTCTATCTACATCTATATGTCTATGTCTATGCCTATGTCAATGTCGACGTCTAAGTCTATGCCTATGTCTTATATCTATGTCTATGTCAGGGAGACATACCTCTGACTCTTATAGGCTATGTGAGTGAGCAGAGGTGAGTCACTCCTTTGGACTTCAATCGTGTCATCTGAAAATGAAGGGAATACACAATGTTCTCTAAGGTCCCTTTCAGTTTAGGACCTAGGATCCTACAAAGGCAGGAACTTGGTGCTCTCTGGGACAGCTGAGGCCAAGGGTTGGCTTGCTCCAAGGCACATAGATACAGAGCAGTGTTCGTTGTATTGTCTTCTGACACTATTTGAAAGGAAGCGCCCTATCCAGAATGTCCCACTCCTCTTCAGGCTGCACTTTGAGGTTGTTCACTGAGGTCATCCAGAATGTAGATGGCTTGGTCTGAGGTCCAGAATCCCAGTGTTCCACGGGCAGAAGGCATCTTTGAGGACCTTGTGTCCTATCCAAATTTGAACATGATTTCCCAGAGCTGCAGCATCCCATAAGGTTGACCTAGAGTCACTGTCTGTAGCCTAGGAGAGGGCAGACCCCTTGATGGGCAGCTCAGATGGAGAGCAGTGCTTCCTAACAATCAGCTGAAATCAGAGCCCATTTGCATCTTCTCCGAGGACTTGTCCCCTGGAGCCAAGCTGAACGAGGAGAATCTCTTTTCCATCTACAGACAAGAATACGTTTCCTTGATTCTTCTCGTCTCTCATTTATACACCCCCACATGGGGGATGGTTGAAGCCCCACCATTCTGGTTACCCTCCAGAAGACACCCTCCAACTTCCAACAGCCTCCCAAGAATGTGGCCCCCAGACTGAAGCACAATACTCCAGATAGGATCTGACTGAAGTGAAAGACAGCCCCCGTACCATCCTCCTCCCCTGGCCCTCTCTCTCAGAGCAGCTGGCTGATTGCACTGGTTTTTCAGCTGCCATATCTTGTTGCTGAGTCATGCTGAGCTTGCCTTATGCTGCCTAAAATGGGACATATCACTCAAAAGGCCTAAGAAGCAACTGTTGTGTCTGAGGCAAATGGGCACATGCTCACTTCAAGAGAGTGATGGAGATCTGTTGGGGGTGTAAGCTCAGTTCCATGTGGACAGTCTCAGGCAGGTAAAAGTGAGGACTTCTAAACCTTAGAGTTCTCATGAGGCCCCCCAGGGAACAGCTGGGAATTGAGGTGTGAGACCCGGGCTATCTCGTGCATCTCCGCCTCTTCTCAGTGGGATACGTGCTGGGGAGAGCATCCTGCCCTCGAGATTGGCCCGGGGTCTGAGCACACCTGTTGTTGACTAACAAAAGGCTGAGAGCACGCCCAGTATTCACATGCAAACTATGCGGCAGGAGAGCTTAAGTAGGGTCAGGAAAGCCTGAAGGCGCTCTTAGCACTGAGGGGCCCTTAGAGGACAGAAGGCCCCTCTTCCCTCTCTCCTCCCTTCTTTCTTCCCTCTCCCCTCTTCCCTCTCCCCTCTCTCCCTCTTCCACTTCCATTCTCTTACTGTAAGATCTTTGCCTCCTTGGGAGATTTCTCTCTCTCCTCAGGAAGAATTCCCCCTGCACTTGTAACCAAGACCCTGAATAAAGCCTAACCCTTGTTCGACTCTGGAAAGTCTCTTCTCTCATACGTTTATCCGGTTTGGCCAGCCGAAGACCTGCGATAGGTAAGGTAAGACTCAGGTAGCCCTTAGGCCTCTAGGCCTGACAGAGATCCTGAGACACTTCAAGGTCAATGATGGGGAATGCCTGTGCTAAGTTCACCAGTTTCTTTGCTGCTTAAGGACCAAAGGTGCTATCAGTGCCCCCTCTGAAATGCAACATCTTGGGATACAGCACAGGTCACAGTGGCCTAGTTAGAGCTCTTACTGATTCTTCCTTATCAGTGCCTGGAGTATGTAGTTCTTATCAGATGCAGGTCACTCCCCTTCCATCCTTCCCACAAGCCAGGCTTTACTTCCAAGGCCTGCCCAGGTCAGTCCAGGGAGGGGAATGTATTTTCCCACAGTGGCTGGTTTCTTATTTGTATTGCAGGAAGTGAGGAAACCTAATCAAGGTCCTGGGCTCTGTTCTCATCCAGCCTCACTCTTCCTGCCCTGGCTCTGACTGGGGCCCAGTCCAGCAGCAGCCCCTCTGCTATCTAGGACCCAGGGAGGCAGAGCCTGGCAAAACACCTAGCTCTGGGCACCAGAATCAAGGGAGTCCCAGGCTCAAGTCTTGGCTCAGTTGTCTGACTTGCTTAGACAAGTCACTCTCTCTGGGTCTCAGTTTCCCCACTTGTCAATGGGGACACTTCCTGCAGCCTGACTGGCCTGGGGGTAATGAGGGAATAGGGTAGCAGGGATGACAAGGGACAGGGGTCTCAAGGGAACTAGCCTCATTGCCTCGGCAACAATCAGTACCCTGGTAACAGTGAAGACTCAAGGAACCCTAATGAGGCCCAATGGGTCCAGGTGGTAATTAGGGAGTGAGAACCCAGGGAGGGTTTTCATGATATTGGTGGGGAGCTCATAGTCTAGGGGCTGAGGCTGAGAGGGGAAGAGGAGGTGGAAGGTGAACATTTACCTGGACCTGTCAGGCAGAACCTTTGGGCCCCATCCAGGCAGTTGGGGTCGGAGGAGGGCCCTGTGGAGGAAGGGGTAGCCTTTGGGCCTTTCTCCTTTGTCTCTCACACACTGGGTCTCTGTTCAACCTTGGCTTCCTGGAAAGGGGGAGCATAGGAGGCCCAAGCACAGGCCCCCCCCCACCTCCTCTCAACTAGGCCTAGTGGAAAGAGAGGGGCCAGGAAGCCCCAGTCCTCCATCTGCAGCCAACAGAGATGGAAGATGTCAGCCACCTTGGTGGGGCGGGGGGCACCCAGAGCAGGGGGGTGGTCCTGCCTTACTGAGCCTCTAGCTTGATTTCCTCATTTTACAAAAGCCCACAGAGGTTGAGACCTAGCAGCAGTCACACAGTCAGAGTGACAGAGGCTGTCCTAGGATTCAGGTCTGCTGCCCCCGAAGCCAGAGTGATGTATGCTTCACTAAATGGGTGCTGGCTCCAGAAATGGACCAGAGAGGCAGGTCCCCCAAAATAATCACAAAACCAGCAATAACTTTATTATAGTGGCCATTTACACAGTGTTGGAGAAAAACCCTCTCCTGTCCATCCATTCATCCATCCATCCATCCATCCATCAGTTCATCTGTTCCCTTTCACATTTAGCCTCACAAAGGTCCCTGGGGGAGGGAGGGGGCAGGAAGGCATTCTTAATCCCATTTTACATCAAAGGAAATATGCTAGGCCCCCCCTGGGGGAGGGGGAGGGCTCCTCAGAGAGGAAGGAACCCCTTTCTCCAAGGTTTCAAGGAGATTCTGAAGCACAAGAGATAAAATTTATCCCCCCCCATAGGACCTCCCCCAAGTCCCAAATAAAGAGGATTTTGAAGACATACTCCATTCCATTTGGGGGCTCTGGAGGAGAAAAAGACCACTCTGCCCCACAGATTCCCTTGACCCAGCCTTTATTAAGCACCTACAATATGTTCGAAAGGCCTTGTGTCCAGTCCTGGGAGCCTTTGCCCTCCCATTTCAGAAGCTGATCCAGTCCAACCCTCTACTTTCGGAGAAAGGGAAACTAACATCAGTGTGGAGAAGGGACTGGTGCCACATCACCCAGTGATTCAGAACCAGAATGATGACCCCTGACTGGCTGTGGAGCCCTCAAGAAGAACCTCAGAATTTTGTTCAGCTCAGTCTTTGAGTCAAACTCCGGGTCAGAGCCTCAGGGGTGCCCAGAGAGGCAAACACAGGCTGGTTCCAGCAGGAAGATGTTGGTTGGTGGATTCTGGAGGGACCAGGAGGGGAGGGGAGGTAACTGGGGTCCGACCTGGATCATCGGAGATTGATACCTCTGAGGACCATGAATAGGAATCAAAAGCCTGGGTGGGGAAGGGAAGCAGGGAGACCCTCTCCCCCAAGAGGAAAGTGGTATTCAGACCCATGCCCTCCCCATTCTGATTGGAAGAGACCTTGGAGAGGACCAGCCCCAACCATGTCACTTTACCCTGGAGGGAGTCCGGAGAAGGGAGGGGCGTGGCCAAGGCTAGAGGGAGGAGTCAGGATCCTCCCCAGATCCTCCAAAGCTCCGGGTGCCCCAGGGAGGCCTCTCAGAATCGCGTGTCCAGGAAGGAAGAGGAGGCCCGGTGGGCCCTCGAGGAGCCTTCCGTCTGGGGGCCCCGAGATCGAGTGAGCATCCCGTGGAAAGTCTTGCCCCGGGTCTGTGGCTTCTTTCGGGGCCGCGGCTCCTCCGGGGGGTGCACCACAATGCGGGGGACCTCCGGGTCTGGGGGCTTGGCGGCGGCCAGCTGCTGGGCCTCGAAGATGGCCGTGGCCCCAGGCAGGCGGTCTTTGGGCCTCAGCTGTAGCTCCGGGGAAGCCTTCTGGAGCTTGGCTAGCTGGGTGACGCTCTCTCGCTGCAAGTCTCGTTCCGAGATGGCCACAGCGTGAACCTGTGGGCACAGCTGGCTGAGGGGCATGCGGGCCCGGAGCCTGGAGGGGCGGGATGCAGGAGGCGGCCCCGCCTGCAGGGCGGGGCTCAGAGCTACCACCCACCTGGGCCATGAACTGGTCCTCCTGCAGCTGGGCTGGCGGGATGGACCGCAGCGTCTCCAGGGTCTCCAGCAGCCCAGGGCAGGCCTTGCGCTGCTCGGCTGTGCCCAGGGCCAGGCGGACCAGGGTCAGCCCCACCCGGAACAGGACCTTCACCCCTGGACAGACAGGGTACCTCAGAGGCAGTTCATCTTCCCCTGAATGGGAAGCCCACCCCTTGTGGCCGGGAAGCCACCCAGGGAAGGGGAGCTCAGGGACCTCCCCCAGGAGCAGTCCGCGGTGGGGTGACCTGAGTCCTGAGAAGTCTCTGCTCACATCCTGACTCTCATTCTTAGTACTTGCACACAGCTCCCATGTCCTCCAAGGCTCCCTCCTCTTCTCCAGCCCAAACATCTCCCAGCTCTCCTACCAGGCCCATGCTGGGTGCTCTCCTCTGGACACTCCAGTTTGCCAATGGGCTTCCTAAACTGTGACCAAAAGAACTGAACACAGCACCCTGAGCTTGCTCTGATGGGGGCAGAAGGGGAGGGACTTGGACCCGCTTCTGCTTCTCAGTGCAGCCCAAGGTCACATTCACTTTTGTGACTGCCATATGATGACATGTTAAACTTGTGGTCCACTAAGACCCCCCAGACCATTTCCAGACAAACTGCTGTCTAACTGTGCCTCCCCTCTGGTGCTGGGGAGGTTGGAGGTTTGGACCCAAGTGTCAGACGTTACATTTATCCCGAACCATCATTCTTGCCTGCTGGTGTATTTTGGGGGGATCCTGGACATCACTGGGCACATTAGCTCTTCCTCCACAAATGTGATGAGCCTGCTATCTGTGCTTTTCTGGAAGTCACTGATAAATGTGCTAAACATACAGAGCTGGGGACAGATCTGTGGGGCACTCCACTGGAGACCTCCCTGCAAGCCTCATCTCTCTGACCTCATCACAAACCTATCCGCCATGTTGCAACCAGGGTGCCTCAGTTTCCCCTGCATCCATTAAGCTCATTCCTGCCTCCCTGCCTTGTCTATGCCTCTTGCCTGGCACACTTTCCCATTTTTCTAGAACCTCACATATCCTTCAAGAGCCAACTTGCGAGCTCCTGCCCTCAGGAAGCCTTCCTCAACACCCCCCAATCTCTGCCAAAGGACACGGTCAGGAGTAAGGCCAAGCAGATGACAGCTCAGGGCAGGCTGACCCTGGAGGGATCTGCAGAGCTACTTGGCTTCCTACAAACCTGAGCTCCATGACATACCAGGACCTCACCAAGGGTTGGGACTGAGACAGTAGCGGCCTTATGGCAGAAGGGCCTGGGAGATGGAAACCTGAGTCCTTCAGACTCCTGCCTGATCAAGCCTCCTTTCCACTCCCCCCACTCAAGTCCTTTTTCAACTTCCTTTCATCTGTCAATCACTAAATACTTATGAAGCACCTACTGTGTACCAGGCCTTGTGCAAAGCACTGGGGGATACAAAGAAAGGCAGAAGGCAGTCCCTGCCCTCAAGGAGCTCCCAGTGTAATGGGGGAGACCGAGGCAAACAAGCAGATCCAAGCAAGCAGAATAGAAGCACCTCCAGGACAGAGAGACTATTCATTTTTGTTCCTTCTACCCTCAGGGCCAGCAGGCACTGACTGAAGAGATGCTTGGTGTTGGAGTGCTGAAACAGAGATCAAATACTAGGCTGAGGCTGAGGAAGCCAGAGCTGTAGGAGCATTGGGGGAGGGGAGGGAGAGGGGGGAGGGGAGGGAGAGGGAGAGAAGAGAGAGGATGGGAGGGAAAGAGAGGAGGGGAAGGAAAGGGGGGAGAGGGGAGGGAGAGGGGGGAGGGGAGGGAAAGAAGAGAGGAGAAAAGGGGGAAGGGGAGGGAGGGGTCCTGCCACAAGGATAGGCTCTTCACCACTATCTCAGGTTGGACTTGCCCACTCTGCCTCACTAACCACATTCTGGACAGGGTGGCTCCTCACATTTGGTGCATCCCTCCCCACTACTCCTCTGAACCCTATTCTCATCTTCCCTGCCTCCTGGCAGTCTCCTCCTCCTCCTCCAGGTTCCTCCATCCCAAAGTGTCTGAGTCACCTTAGACCCACCCTCCCCTAGCCCTCCTATCTCCAGTTGGGTCCCAGGCCTAGTCATTCTCCTTCTGCAATATTTCTCCCCTGGGTCCCTTCTCTCCAGCCCAGTTCCAGCCCTCCCTCTCCCCAGGCTCCCTGTCTCCGGCCCTCTCAAGCCCAGGCCTGGTCGCATCACTGTTTCCTGCTTCCACTCAGCTAAAATCCCCACTTGGCGCCTGGCATTCGGGCTCTCCACAGTGCCCTCTGACCTGTCACATTTCTCCAGCCCAGCTGGTCTCCCAGACTGGTGTCGATCACAAGCTGCTGCTGGGCTTAGCATCAGAAATCCAGTTTGGGCCCCAGTTGGGCTTCTTCCTACCTGGGCAACATTGGACAGATGGCTTCCCATCTCTGTGTCATGAAGCTGTTGGGCTAGATGACCCCAAAGGCCTCTTCTGGCTCTGAATCTAGGCTCTCTTTGCCTCTACTTCCCCATTCTGATCTACACTGCTTCTTCCAGGAAGCCCTCCCTGACTGCCCAGCTCAGAGCACCTCTGCCTCCTTCAGGAAGGATCTTCTTGTCCTTGTCCCCAGAACTGCCTGCCCTGCCTGCTGCACAAGGAGTCTGTGCTGTATTCTCTCCCTTGCCCCCCTCCCTCCTTTATTAGATTAGAAGCCCCTGAGGTTAAGGATGCTGTTCCCCATATTTTTTTAAACCTCCATGAAGTTTTCTTGTTCAAATCAATTACTCAGCCAGTGCCTGCCTTAGGTCCTGAGGACAGTACTTTAGAGCTGGGAAGGTCCTTAAAAGCATCCCTTGCCTTCCATGGATTTCCACAGGCCTAGACAGTGGAGCCAGCAGGTGGGAAGGCTCAGGGCAGGGAGGAGGGCAGAGCTGCTGGGCCTCCATCAGACTACCCCAGGGAACCAAGCCCAGCCACACATGAACAGGGCATGGCTACGCTGGAAGGCCAAGGGCACTGGGGATGGTGGCCCTGGCGGGGAGAAGGCTCAGGGCCACCAGCTGATTGTCCTCACCTGGAAGAGGGATCAGCCTTGCTCTGCTAGGACCTACAGACAGAACCAGGAGCCCTCAGTGCAAGGTGGGAAGGGACAGACAGGTTCAGATGATCCCATCTGCTGTCACTGTCCTAAGGAAAGGGTTGCCTGTCTGGAGGTGTAAACTCCCCATCCCTGAAGGTCTTTAGTGAAGGCAGGGTGGGGTCCCTTGTTCTGAGAACCCACTGGGAGAGGCCTCCACGATTTGTCCCATTCAGGTCCACTCACCTTCACTGAAGAAGGCATCCCAGATGCGCAGAACAGTGGCAAAGGGCAGGGAGCGGGCAAAGAGGCAGAGGAACCACTCGGGCAGGTAGAGTAGGGGCCCCACGCCCTGCTGCTGTAGGTGCTTGTGGATCCGGGGACACAGCTTGCCCAGCAGGGCTGAGAAGACCTCAGCATCCAGCCTTATGGCCTCCTTGGGGTGGCCCAGGAAGGGACATTGAGCCTCAGGGCTGCAACCTTGGCCCCTCAACACACACCCTTCCCCTCCCCTTCACCACAGGCTTGTCCTCAGTCCCATCACTGACACTCCCCATGGTACTCCCTCCAGTCCAGAGCCCACAGGGGCCCCTGGGGGATGGGGGTCACTCACCATGTGGGGCCCGTAGTATCCTGGCAGGTAGAACTCACAGATCTGCACCAAACACCAGAAAGCCTCCTGTGGAGGCAGGAGATAAAGTAGGGAGGGGCCAGAAATATGAGGGAAAGTAGGAGCCTTCCCCAGGGGAGCAAAGAAAGCTGACTCCTGGGACCCTTCCCAAGATCATTTCTGGTGGTAAGGCTTCCTTTCTTGGTGTGTAGCAGGGGGGAGTGAGCTTCTTGGGGCCTCGGGTAGGGACATAGCTCATAGGGAGGGGGGGACCAATGACTCACTTGGTGGGGAGGGGTGAATGATGAGCTTAGTGAAGAGGGCTCATCAGAGCTGGGGGAGGAGAACCAATCAGGGCTGGGGGGATGGGCTCACTGTGGGGAGGGGAGCTCATCAGGGCTTGGAGGGGATGGACCCATTGGGGGGGTAGAAGATGAGCTGACTTGGGAGGGGTCATCCTGGTTAGGGGGGATGGCTTGACTTCTCAAGGCTGGCAGAGGGAGTAAGGGAGGTTCACTGGGGTCAGAGGCTCACCTCGGGGGGCATCTGCATGAGCAGCACAGCAGCCACAGGCCCCTGGGCCTGGCAGTATCCCTGTTCAGGCCGGTACAGGGTATAGGCCTTAAGTACATTCAGAAGCCCTTGCTGCCTGCGTCAAGAGACCCCATTAGGGATCCAGCACAGACCCCACAGGTCACTGCCCCTCCTCTCTGATCCCAAGGCCAGCTCAGTCCTGAGAGGACTGCCAGCCCTGACCTTTTATGTGCCCCAACCAGAGACCGAGGGCTAGAGGCAGAGGGCGGCACCAGGCAGGACCAGGCCTCCAAAGAATCTGATCTCTGTGTTCAGTGACCTTGGCAGTCCCTGCCTCCATCTACAAAATGGGCGTGGGACTGGCCAGCCTCTGGGATCCCACCCCACTAGGATAGACATCTCCTAGTCTAAAAGCCCTGCCCCCACTCTCAGCCCCACCCCTGGCACACCAGCCCTGACAAGGGCAGATGGGTGGGGCTCAAGCCTCTCTTACCCATGACCCTGGGGGGACAGGAACATTTCATGTAGGGGGAACTGTCGATGCAGGTCTCTCCCAATCGCCTCCAGCCACTGAGGGTCCCCTGGGGCTGAGACCAGTTCCTGGGGTTAATCAAGGAAAGGCAAATGGGAAGAAAGGCTGGAGCAGAAGCCAGGCAATGGAGGTTTTGATCCTACCCTCCCCAGTTTGTGGGGCTCCTCAGGAATCCACAGAGAGGTTCTGGCCCCCCACCCCATTCTGGGCTCAGCTTCTCCTAGGAGATTGAATGAGGGGGATGGGGGGGAACTTCCCCCCATCCGGGCTCCCCCCTTCCCCTGTCCTGCTTGCCCCCAGTTAACTTTGGGTTGGTGAGTCCCTGAGAAGTAAGAGAAAAAGGGGAGAAGCAGAACCCCTGTACCCTCACCTGGTAGGTGTTAGGGTTTTGGGCCTGTTGGCCTTGGGCCCCACATAGCAGGGGCCAGCAGCGGGCACGAAGGGCAGATGGGATCCCTTTCCGACACTGTATCTTCACCTATAGGTGATGATGCCACTGTCAGCATGAGCCACTTATCCAGCTATCCCCTTCCACCTCCCCAGGAGGCCTGATTCAGCCTCTCTATTCCCTCACCCACCAAAGAAGCTTCAGGTCCAAACCCTGGGTGGGGATAGCTGGGCACTGGACACAAACTTAGCTCTGCGAATAAAGAGGACCAGACCCCCCCAAAAAAATTCCTGGCTGTTCTAGAGTCTACATCTGTTTTCTTTGGGATGAAATCTCTGCCTCCCTGGTTAAAATGAACACTGGCACTGTGTCTATACCACTCAGGCTTATTTCTGAAAAGCTGGATATTAGCCTTCTCTCTATCTTGACTGGGGACTCTCTGAGCTCAGGGACCCTGTCTACCCCAGCATAGAGTTCCGTACAGAGTACGTGCTGTTAAGGAGAAAAGGTCTAGAAACTGATGCTGAGTGATCCTGCTTGTGATAAAGGACTTCCAGGTCGGGGAAGGGTTAGAGGTAGAGGCCCTGAGGTTCAGCCCCTGCCTCTCCCTTATCAGCCTCCTCATCTCTCAATTCCAGAGACTCTACTGGTCCTTGCCTTGGGCCCTGGTGCAATTCCCACTCAACACACACACACACACACACACACACACACACACACACACACACACACAGACACACACAGACACACACACACACACACACACACACACACACACACACACACACACACACCCCTTCTCCACTGTTCCCTGTGAAAGGCACTGAAGGAAGTTGCATAGTCCTGCTGCCTGGACCCATGACAGTTTCATCCTCTCTCACTGTTACACATTAATCCTTTCATTTTGTCCTGACTGACAACTCACTCTCCATACAAGCTTCTTTCTTTCAGCCCATGTCACCCTGGGGCTCCCAGCCTTTTTGGGTCCCTGGAGCCCTTGACTTTCAGGAAAACTTCCCACATCTCCAATTCCACAGTCTCTCCTTTCACTTTTTTCTTAACTCCTCACAATCTAGCTTCTGACTTTCTCATTCCACGGAAACTGCCCTCTCCAAAGTGACCAATGATCTCCTAACTACCAAATCCTGGGCCTTTTCTCCATCTTGATTTTCCTTGGCCTCTGCAGCTACTGGCACTGTTGATCACCATCTCCTCCTTGATTGTCTTTCTCTCTAGGTTTCTGGAACACCCTTCTTTCCTGCTTCTCCTCCTCCCTCTCTGAACTCCCCTTCTCTGTCTCCTTCCCTGGATCTTCCTCTAGATCCCACCCTCTAACCAGAGGGGCTCCCTCTGGCCTTTGTCCTGGGCCCTCTTCCCTTCTCCCTCTGGACTGCTCCACTTGAGGATCTCGTCAGCTCCCATGGATATAAAGACCATCTCAATGTGATGATTCCCAAATCCACCCATCCTGTCTCAATCTCTCTGCTGACCTCCAATCTCCCAGCTCCAGCTGCCTTTCAGGAACCTTAAACAGGATGTCTAGTAGATGTCTTAAACACAACATGCCCAGAACAGAGTTCATCTTTCCCTCTGAACTTTCTCAACAGAGCAGAATATTTCCACTGCGACTTTTCTGAAACACCATCGGCCTGGGAATTCTGTCTACCAATGAAATCTCCAGTCCCTCTTTCTATTCCCAGGGCTCAGCACATAGTGGACACCTAAAAAAAATGTTCACCGAATGAAATGGAGGCCCCAAGTGGGGCCCTCACCTTCTTGGCCCGCCTGGACATGGTCTTCTCCCAGTGAGCCGTCATCTCCACCCACTTCATTTCTCGTTGCCGGATCAGCTCCAGTGGGGGTTGCCCTGGGCTATGGGGTCAGACAGGACAGGGTCCCCAATGGTCACTGTCATCTCCCTTCTGTCTGCAGACCATGGCAGGGGGAGGGGAGCAGCTAACCTCAGTCTCTTGTTGTCACAGTAATGGGAAGGATGTGGCTTGGAGTGTGGTCGGAAGAGGGAGGGGGTATGGCCTAGTTCCCCCTCCCTGCTGGGCCAGCTCAGAACAGAAGCCAAGAGAGCTCAGAACTGGGCAGCCAAAGGCAGCAAAGAGTGAGGGGGGCGGGGGCGGATAGGTGCTAGGAAGCTGCTTGTCTGTTTCTGGCCCACTCCAGGCCTGACTGTACCCATCCCACAGATGAGTCTCTCTGGTTCATGGACTTTGCCAAGCACAGAGAGGGGGCTGTGCTCTCTGCTCCTGAGTGGCATGGTTTTCCCCCAAGACCCCCTTCACCAGTCTCATCGCTGGGCCCAGCATACATGCCCACCCCTAAGCCCATCTCCTTTAACCACCCAGCCCCATTAGGCTTTGCCCAACTCTTGCCTGTCTATGCCTTTATCCAATAACCTCTGCCACACTTCCCAAAGAGGGACAGATTTGAGTAGGTCAAGTGTTTGTGTTTGCCCATTTTACAGATGAGGAGACTGAAGCCCAGAGAAGTCCTTTCCTCTCTCTAGTCCTTGGTTACCTCCTCACCGGGAAGACCTTTGAACGTCCCTTCCCACTCTAAATCAAGGGTCCTGTGATCTTCTGACTTCCAATCTCTAGCCCCCTCCCTTCCCAGCTCCTCACCTGACTTGCTTTAGCTAGACTTTCTCTACATCCCTCCCCCAGCCTCTAACCCTAACCCACTAGACTCTGCCTACTCTGGATCAAAAGAAACACTGAATTACATGCAACCCCTGAGACTCAGATGATGATTACATATAGCCTGACCTCACCTGGATCCCCAGGATGTCCCCTTCCCCAGATATGTGACTGAGCTAGGCTTCAGCCCTCCCACTGCCCAGCTTACCCTGCGTCTGAGGGCTTGGCACTGCCCCCAATGAAGCCATAGCGGTCAGCCCTGCGGTAGGGTCCCGGACCATTGAGCTCTGAGTCTGAGCCAAGGGAGCTGGAGTCATCCTGGATATCAGGGGCCTGGGCCAGGTCCTCCCCCAGGGCGGCAGCCATGGATGGCCTGCCCCCTGCTCCTGCAAAGAATCAGAAGCCAGCATCCCGGGGTTACCAGGAGGTCGCTGGCAGCCCCCAGGCCAGGTTCAACCCAGCTTCGTCCATCCTCCTCCTCACCCCCAGGCCCAGACCTGAGCTCCCCCTCCTCAGCTTACACCTGACTCACCTCAGACCGCTGCTGCTTTGCTCAGCCCCTCTTCTCACCTCTGGGGCGCTGGCGCTCTCTCACTTCCTCCCCAGAATCATTTCCTCCTTAGCTGGGTAGCCCCTGGGGTGGGGGTGGGGGCCCACTCTGCCCCTCGCTTTTTCCTGCCCTGACCCAGCCTCCTGCCCCCCACCTGCCTTTCCTTCTTGCGCCCCAGGGATGGCTGGGCTCTCCCCTGCCCCATCACCCTTATATCCAGAGGGCCGACCCCCCCCCCCAACCTTGCCGAAGCTGCTTCTGCGGGGTCTCTCCTCCCTCCTCACATAAGGAAGCCCTGTGCAGTCAGAAGCCTCCGACTCTCTAGGACTCAGTTTCTCCCTTTGTGGTTCTGAATCTGACAATCTCATGGCGCGGCCTCCAGCCCAGGATGGACCACGGGTGGGCTTCCTCGGACTTCCAGCTCCCACGTGGGGGCTGGTCCTGCGTGCTGGCCCACAGCTAAGCGGGAGCCCGGGGGGCAGGGACGGCGCCACTGTCCAGGGTCCTGGAGAGCCCGAGGGCTCAGAAGGCGGCCGAGCGTTCCCGGGGGGGGGGGGTCCCCTGCTGGGAGGGTCCCCCCAGGCCTCCCTTCCTTCCAGCTCCACTTCCCTGGTCTTCCCTCGAACTCCCGCCCCTCCCCCCTCATCATCACCACCACCACCAAGGCGAACGTCTCTGTAGCGCTCTAGGGCTTATAAAGTCCTGACAGCCCCATTTTAAAGACTAGGAAACGGAAGCAGGCAGAGGTTGGGAGAGCAGCCAGGGGTCTAGGGCTGGGGAGGAACGGTCCGAAGGCATATTCGAACCCGCAGCTTGAAGGATCACCGTGGGCAAAGCGCCACCTCGCGGCCCATTTCCCTCTTCTTTCTCGGCCCCCTCTAGGCCCCGCCCCTCTCCCACCACGGGCCCCGCCCACTCCCCCTTCCAGTTCCCTCTTCATTTCCTGGTCCCGCCCCTGTTCTCGGCCTCTTTTCCGGCTCTGGCTGGGGCCCCTCCCTAGCCCTCCTCCTGCTTCTTTTCCTCCTCTTGTCGGGGCCGGCTCTTGACTCGTCGGTCCCACCCCTCCCCTCCTCCTATCCGGGCCGCCGGCTCTCTCCCGGTCCCACCCCTCGTCTCCTCCTCCTCCTATAAGAGCCCTCCGATCGCTCACTGGTCCCGCCTTCCTCCGCCACCGCCGCGGCTGCTCCCCTCCCGCCCGGAGGGCGGCGCTGTGGCGCGCGGCTCGGGGCGGGGCCTGGGCGGGGGCTGAGGCCGCGGGCAGAGGGCGGAGGGCGCGGCGGCGGAGGCGGCGGCGGCGTGAGCGGGCGGCGGGAGCGGCGGCGGCGGGCACGGGCCGGAGGGACGGAGCCGGGGCCCTCGGGGCGGTGCCGCCATGGCCGACAGCGAGAAGCTCAACCTGGACTCCATCATCGGGAGGCTGCTGGAAGGTACCGGGCGGGGCCCGGGGGCCCGGACGGGGGCGGCCGGAAGCGGGGCCGGGGCTTCGCCGGAAGTGCCCGCGGGAGGGGAGGGTGGGGGCCGGGCGGAAGTGCGGCGGGGGCGGGGGGCACCCGGGAACTGGGGGGGGGGGGGCGGGGGCAGGCGGTCTCTGAGGCCTGTGTCCAGTGCAGGGCTCCCGACCCGGCAAGAACGTGCAGCTGACGGAGAACGAGATCCGCGGCCTGTGTCTCAAGTCCCGGGAGATCTTCCTGAGCCAGCCCATCCTCCTCGAGCTCGAGGCACCCCTCAAGATCTGCGGTGAGACCCCCGAGGGGGGCGGCCGGAAGTGCCCGTACGCCGGACACGGCCTCTACAAAGGCCTGGAGGTGGGAGATGAGTCTGAGCCAGGGCGCCCTCCCACCTCTCGACCAGCCCCTTGTAGGGTTTGGGCCAAGCCTCGGTGGTGCTTTGCACCCTACCCCCTCCCCCAGGGCCTAACAGGGTCAAGACGGGGCCAGTGATTGGCTGCAGTGGGAGCTGGGCACCCATGCCCCACTCTCTGAGCCCAGGACAGTTGCCTTCCCAAGGGGGATTTTGAATGGAGCTGGAGTGGCCTGGAGGTCCTTCCCTCCCTGGTCTGGGCTCTTCATGAGTCCAGGGGGTCATTGGCCCACCCTGTTCACGGGCTCCTCTCCCTACGTAGGTGACATCCACGGCCAGTACTATGACCTGCTCAGACTGTTCGAGTACGGGGGCTTTCCCCCGGAGAGCAACTACCTCTTCCTGGGGGACTATGTGGACCGGGGCAAACAGTCCCTGGAGACCATCTGCCTGCTGCTGGCCTACAAGATCAAGTACCCAGAGAATTTCTTCCTCCTTCGAGGGAACCACGAGTGTGCCAGCATCAACCGCATCTACGGCTTCTATGACGAGTGTGAGTGGGGGGTGAGGACAAGGGCGGACGGGTAGTTGAGCCCTTCTCAGGGCTAAGTGGGGGGTCAGCCCCCAGGGCTCATTAGCAGCCTGTCTTCATGGAGCTCCCTCTCCTTCCCTCACAGGCAAGAGACGCTACAACATAAAGCTCTGGAAAACCTTCACGGACTGCTTCAACTGCCTGCCTATTGCAGCCATCGTAGACGAGAAGATTTTCTGCTGTCACGGGGGTGAGGCTTGGTGTGTGGGGCACTGTGACCCTGGGGCTACCTCCCACTTCTTCCAGAGGGTGGGAGGGTCTCCAGCCTGGGGTAGGGGAGTGGTCACCCACCAGGCCAGTCAGGGCTGAGGGGCTCAGAGGAGGCCGCCTTCTCCAGGACTGTCCCCAGACCTACAGTCCATGGAGCAGATCCGGCGCATTATGAGGCCCACAGACGTGCCGGACCAAGGGCTGCTGTGTGACCTCCTGTGGTCAGACCCTGACAAAGACGTGCAAGGCTGGGGGGAGAATGACCGTGGCGTCTCCTTTACTTTTGGAGCTGAGGTGGTGGCCAAGTTCCTTCATAAACATGACCTGGACCTCATCTGCAGAGCACACCAGGTCAGGGACTGGGGCTAGGGGCAGGACGACCTGGCCCGGCCCAGAGGGAGGGATGCTGACCAGGCTTTGCTTTGGCCCAGGTGGTAGAAGATGGTTATGAATTCTTTGCCAAGCGGCAACTGGTGACCCTCTTCTCTGCCCCCAACTACTGTGGTGAGTTTGACAATGCAGGCGCCATGATGAGTGTGGATGAAACCCTCATGTGCTCTTTCCAGGTGCGTGAGCCCAGGGCTGGAGAGGGAAACTTTCTGGGACCAGCCTCTCCCCAGGGCAGCCCATCTGACCAGCCCTATCTCTCCGCAGATCCTTAAGCCAGCCGACAAGAACAAAGGCAAATATGGGCAGTTTAGTGGCCTGAATCCTGGTGGCCGCCCCATCACCCCACCCCGTAACTCTGCCAAGGCCAAGAAATAGCCGTCGTGGGCATGACTGATTGTACAGAAATCCTGGCTCCTCCTGGGGTCTCTGACATCCAGGAGAGCCTCTAGTTGCAGGGAGCACCAAACCTTGGTGTAATTTTCTTTTATAAAACAAAATCAAATAGTCTACTTCCCTCTAGCCTTGCCCTGTTCTCCCTCTAGCGCCCCATCCTGGGAGCTGGATCCTGGGTGGAGGAGCTGGGGAGGGAAAAGGAAGGCCCCTCGGAGCAGGGAAGAAAGCTTGAGTCCCATCTGGGCTCAGCTGCTCTGTGCCCTTATCTGGTCTTTTTTGAATAAATGTCAAAGCTGGATTCTCACTGGCCTATTAGCCTGCCTTTTGTCCAGAATGACGCATGTCTGCTTCAGGATTGGGAATCTTTATTGAGGAAGGAGGGGTTGGCTGTGGTGGCCAGAGCAGAAGCAGAGCCAGCGTCCGCTTCGGGCCCAGGGTGGAAGTGACCAGGTTCTTCCATCTCCATAGAGACCCCCATCCTCCTCAAGCACAGTTCAAGTCTTTTCTGACACAAAGCAGGCAGAGGAGCAGACTCGCCAGACGCTGCTCCTGAGAATGTGAGGTGGCCCAGCTGCTGCTGTCCCTGAGAGCCAATCAGCCCTCTCCCTCACTGTCTTCTGCTAGTACCGGGTTGGGCTCAGAGGGAGGTTCTGTTGGGGCCAACACTGAACCAAAGAACAAGGAACGGAACTAGAAGCAGAGAGAAAAGCAGCACTGAGTACAGGCCGCCACCAAGCCAGCCCACAAACCCAGGGCAGAACGCACCATCTCCCCACACCCCACAGGGAGCAGACAAGGGACCATTTGTTCACCTTTTTCAGGGGAGGGGTTCCAGGCACCACATTGGGCTCTGCCTCCTCTTCCTCTGACACAGGGGAAGGGGTCCGGGGGGCCACCAGTGCCCCATCACACACAGTAGTCTCCATAGCGATCATGTAAGAGTCAATGTCATCGTTAGCAAAGTCATCCAGGTGTGTCGTGCTAAGGGAGAAAGGCCCAGAGCTGGGGACAGGGTGTGTGGCCAGTTTTCCAGCAGAAGAGGGGGCAGGCTGAAAGGCACCCCACCCACAATGTCACCAAGCCTTAACTGAACTTAGGAGGAGGGCAAGACCTGGAGGTAGGAGGTCTTGGGGAAGGTGGGGGAGAGGAGCTGGACCAGAAGGGCAAGAGGAGGGGGGAAAAGAATGCTGTGGAGCGCCCCCTCACCTGTGAGCCCCCTCCTGGGGTGGACAAGGTTCCTGAGGGCAGAGGTCAGGCTCAGAGAGGGTAGCCAGGACAAAGTGACCGTCCAGCAGCGAATCCTCAATGATGAAGATGGCCGGCCTGGTGGGGAGGGACAAGAACCACTCTTGGCCACTTGGCAAGAGTGGGAGGGGGCAGAGACCCCAGAGCAGGTCCCACTTCCTGCCCATCTTATACCTTCCAGGAAGATCAAAGTGGATGTTGAGGGGCAGGTTGGCAGACTCCGCAAAACTCAGGAGACCCTGAAAGAGCAGATCCGGATGTCAGTGGGGCTGGGCAGAGCCTGGCTAGGGCAGAGCTGGTGCAGGGCTGGGCAGAGCGGGGCTAGGGCAGGGCTGGTGCTAGGGCAGGGCCGATCAGGCTGGGGTCACAGCACAGGGGAGAGCCGCCTCACCCGGAACTCCTTGAGGCAGAAGGTGATGGACGCTCCCTCCTGTGCCTGCAGCTGCTGGAATTCGTCCTCACTGAGGCTCATCTCGGTCATCATGGCCTTGGCGGCATCTGGGGGAGGAAGCGGGCCTCTATCCCAACCCCCCTCCAGCCCCTGGAGGACCCCCATCCCTCCCCCCCAGGTCCCCCCTCACCTGTGTCCTCCTCCAGGTAGCTCCGGAAGACAACCCTGCGGCCCCGGCTCACGCCCAGCGTCACCTCCGAGAGCGCCGGGGAGAAGGGCGCCACGGCCTCCACCAACACCCTGCCCAGAGCACGAGGGGCGAGGCCACTCAGCACAGCCCAAGGACCCTGCCCAGCCCGCCCGGTGTACTAATGGGGGAGGTCCTCCATTCTGGGGTGGGGGGTCTGTGCCCGTGAGCGACCACGCATGTCCCCAGCTCACCGGGCGGGGGCGCGCAGCACATGTGGACACCTGGCGGGGTCGAAGATGGCCTGGAGGGACTCACACTCCTGGAAGGACAGGTTGTGGGTCTTGGTCACACCTGGGGGGGCGCAGGCACGCACCGAGGTGAGTGGGGCGGGGACACGGCGCCCCCCCCCCCGGCCCCGCCCCTGCCGGCCCCGCCCCCACCGTGCTTGCAGTGCAGCTGGATGACCAGGCGGCTGCTCTCGGGGCTCAGGGCGATGCAGCAGCGCTCCACTGTCTTCTCCAGCGCCGCCAGCGAGCGGAACACGGACAGGAAGGACTGGCGGGGGGCATGGCGCGGCCATCAGCGCGGCAGCAGGCGCGCCCTGCCCCCGCCCCGTCCTCCCGGCCCGCCCCGCGCCCCCACCTTCATGAGGACCTTGCAGCGCGGTGGCTGCGCCTGCGGGGGCCGGGCCGCCTGGTAGTGCTGGAAGAAGAGCGGGGCGAAGAGGAAGCACGCGAAGGCCGAGCGCGACGCGTTCACCGTGCGCAGCGACAGCTGGGGGCGGAGATCAGGGGGCGGAGGTCAGAGGGCGGAGGCCAGCGCGCCCAGCCCACCCCCACCCCGCCGCTTGGCCGGCGCCGCCTCACCCCGTCCTCCAGCGGCTCCATGTACAGCTCGTCTCCGATGCGCGACAGCGAGTGCGCGGCCTTACCCAGCACTGCGTTAGGGGAGGGAGGTCAGAGGGCACAGGCCGTGACCTCCGACCCCTGGCCCCGGCCCTCGCCCCACACTCACCCCGCACATTTCCTCCCGTCACGAGGCACTTCATGTCTCCCGGTCCGGCCCGGCCTTCCCCCGCCACCCGCTCTCGGGCCGGCCGGTCCCAGCACCCAGGCTCGGCTTCCTTCCCGCGCGCTGGGCCCGGGTGCCGGCCCCGGCCCGCCTCGCCCTCTCATTGGACCTAGAGTGACCGACGCAAGGCACCTCCGTCACGTGGGCGGAAAGCCAGCCTATCCGTGCCGCGGCCTGCACCAGGTGACAGGACCTCGGCCGGTCCCTTCGTGTCACGTGACGAAACCGCCCTGGCCCCTCCCGCTTGAGGGGTGTGGCCTGAGGACAGCCCCGCCCCGGGAGGCGCGTGCGCAGACGCCTCCGTTGCCTTTGGAGGTCTATGCCTACTCTCTCAAAGGCCGGAGCCCCAGGCCGGTGCCCGCTGTGCAGCTTCAGAAACTGCGGCTGTAACGTGGGAAGAGACGCAGCCCGGGCCCTGGGAAAGGCTGCGATCGGAGTTCCCTGCCTTTCTGAGCGCTTTTTCGCAAAAACGTTATCCTTGCTCGTTGTAGATCGTTCTCCTTTGCGGGGGGCGGGGGGCGGGGGCGGCCCAGCCCACCCCGCCCCAGCCCAGTGCCTGCGTGCAGTAGGTGCTCCATAAATGAACACTTGTGCAAAGAGCGAGCGAGTGCACGCAGGGCGATCGCCCCTCGGGGAAGGCCGCTTGTTTGTTCTTGCCAAGAGTGCCTGTGCGCACAGCAGGGGACCTTGATGGACACCTCTCTGTGTCTCCAGCAAGGGGCACTCGCACTCCCGGGGGGGCGGGGCGGCGGCCCCGGTGCAGGGAGGGGGCTGGGGAGAGAAGACACCGCAGGGGGCTCCTTGGCTGAGTTTGTCCAGTCAAGCTCTGCAGCCCAGGGGTGGGATGGCCCCGGCGGAGCAGGAGCGGAGCCGGGATCCAGAGAATCCCATTCAGCCGCCTGCTCACCTTAGGCGAAGCGGAACAGCCAGGGAAGGACCAACAGGTACTTAGAGTAGGGGCACCATCCAGAGCAGCGATCCTCCGGGTCGAGTCGAGTTGGGTCTATAAGCACTCCTGAGGACCCATTAGCCAGGTCTGGTGCCGAGGCATGCAGAGAAAGCCCGAGGCAACCAGTACTGCTCAGGAGAGGCACTCCCACAGGGGAGGAGCCATTCACCCGAGGACTGCAGGGTAAACTGGGGCCAGCCTTCGAGAGATGAGCCAAGAGAAGAGGCCAAGGACTCTTTGAAGAAGCTAAATCTATCGTAAGGATGTGCCCTGCTTAGACCAGCAAAGTCAGAGACAAGGAAAGGTGACCTTGGAAGCCCTTTCCTTGTACTTGAAGCATTCCACATCTGGGAAAGGATTCCGAGGCCTCAGTAAATCCATCAAACATGAAAAAGCCAGCACAGACAATGATCTTGCCCCCAGGGCACAGGCTTCCAGTACCTGGTCCCAGCTCATTTTTCGTAAGACCCAACAGGAAATTTGGGAAATGTAACTGTCCAGTAGCATAAATTCTGGTAAGAACCCAGTTCTGAGCAAGGAAGAAATGTTGTACATCACCTCTCCCCAGAGCAGACAAACCTCAAGGCGGAAGCCCAAGGCTTCTGTCAGTCTCCAGATAAGGGTCTCTACTGGTCTGAAAGAGCCCAGTATCACTCAGCCAAGCTTGAGCTGGAGACAGTAGAGGCTGGGGCTGCCCATGGTGGGGTCCACTGGAATGGCACTCTCCTGAGCAGACCTATCCAGCACTGCCTAGCAGCAGATAGACCCCCTCCAGTGGAGGCACCACACCCTTCACTGAAATGCCCTGTCCGGCAGGGATCCTATCCATCACTGTGCCCAGTCCTGAAGGGTTGCATAGGCCTTTCCACTCTGGAGTTGTGAGTTCCCATGGTCACATGTGTTCCCTACACCAGCATCTATCTATGTTGTACTTTGTCTGTGATCACTCTGCTATAAGGAAGTACACTAGTAGGGGCTCGTGAACCTCAATATTAGAAGTCACCCTTAGAATCGATGAGAAAAAGGGAGAAGGAAGTCTCATCCCCAATTCCTGTCTAGCAGTAGCAGATCTCACACCACACTACAATATGGCAATCACCGGAACAATCTGGTCCTAGGTGAGAAAGAGAGAAGTCGATGGAAGGAACAGGTCAGGTGCACAATACACACATCTCCTAGTGTTTGATAAGCCTGAAGATCCCAGCTATTGGGGCAAGAACAAGTTATTTTCAGAAAAAAGAAATCCAGGCTATCAGTAGCCATTTAAAACAATGCTCTAAATCACTAGTAATTAGAGAAATGCAAATTATAAATTAAAACAACTCTGAGATACCACCCCATACTCATCCGCTTGGCTAAGCTGATAAAAAAGAAACAAGATGACAAATGCTGGTCAGAAGCAGGTGTTGTGAACTGGACCAATCAATCAGGAAAGCAATCTGGAACTCTATAAAACTATGCCTACTTTTGACCTAGCAATACTGATAATAGGGAGGGCTATGTCCCAAAGAGATCAAAGAAAGAGGAAAAAGACCCCCATGAACAAAAATGTTTCTAGCAGTTCTTTTTATGGTGGCAAAGAATTGGGAATTGAAGGCATGCCCATCAAATGAGGCACAGTATATGACTGTGGAGGGATAGTACTGTGCTGTAAGAAATGATGAAGGGAATGAATTCAAAAAAACCTGGGAAGACTTGCATGAACTGATGCAGAGAGAACTGAGCAGACCAAGAAGAATAACTATACAGTAAAAACAATATTATGAAAATAATTAACTTTGGAAGACTTTAAGAATTCTGATCAACACAGTGACCAACTAGAATTCCAGAGGACTCATGATGAAACATGCTATCCACGAGCAGATGGAGTCTGAGTGAAGATTAAAGCATACTTTAATAGGGGGAAGAGAGAGCATTCAAAACTGAAAATAAAATAAAATTTGATTAGGAAAAAATATACTTGTTACTTAAAAAAAGGCAGCAATTGAATTACTTCTAGAACCAAAAAATTACTTCTAGAACTGCTAGACTACTTCTAGCAGTCACCTCCTCTGAAGAACTAGCCTGCCCTGTGAGTGCCAGTTGGGGCAGTGAGTCAAGAGGGGGAGCTATTCTGTATGTACTTGACATTTACTAGCTGTGTGACCCTGGGCAAGTCACTTCCCCACATTTGCCTCAGGTTCCTCATCTGTTAAATGAACTACAGAAGAAAATGGTAAACCATTGCAGTGTCTTTACTAAGAAAGCCCCAAACAGTGTCAGGAAGAGTCAGTCACAACTAAAAGAATGACAGAATAATAAATTGTGGACATTTTGATTATGTTGTATCTCCAGCACCTTGGATAGTACCTGGCATACAACAATTACTTAATAAATGCTCGGTTGGTTATGATCAAAGGGGGTAATTTCAGAATCAAAGATCATAGTTTGGAGAAATGGTGAGGTTTAAGGTAAGGGTACCCATCCTTCCCTCCTTCAGCATACGCCTGCCATGGCCTTGTCACTGTGGGACAGTATTTCCTGGCCCCTTCCTCATCTTTCAGAGAAAACAAAGGCATCCATCTCTAAGGTGGTGTGCTTAGAGATCCTTCCAGAAAGGCTGGCTGTGAAGGTGACATGAGAACTCTCATTCTTGGACTTTGCCTGACCTCCGCTGAGTCACCACCCCCAAGCCCAGAATGACCTGATGCCTCATGGTCTGGGAAGCCCAACAAAGGGGACTTTTGAACCAGTGCTGATGCTGCCCCCCTCCTTTTGCTCTGCTTGTTCCCAAGAACTTTCTGCACAGCCTCTGGGCACCCTGTTCTGGGAATGGCTCTTATCTGACATTGTGGATGAATGATCTGAGAAGCTTGTTCACCAGGGATGTTTTTTCTTTGGTCTCAGTAACTGACAATGGCTATCTATGAATAAGCATGTGGAGGGGTTGCCACTGACCTGAGTAAGGGGAAAATATACACTCCAATGGGATGTTGATCTGCAAGAAGAGAGGACTGACTCCGTGCTGACCCCACAGAGAAAACTCTGAAGTGTCAGAAGGCAGTCACTGAAGAAGGTAGGCACCGATGAGCTTCTTGGCCTCAGAAAGTTGCTTGGTTTCCATCCAATTCAACCAACATTTATTAATATACAATACTTGATGTGTCCAAGTGGCTTCCAAAGGAATTACCCCAGTGCTTGACAAGGTTCTCCTCCCCAGCTCTGACATTTAACATTCTAGGGTCTCTCCAGCTTTTGACATTCTATCCCCAAATTTGAGAATTAAAAAGGGCCTCAGTAGCCATGGTCCAACCCAAAAGGAATCCGCACTGACACACACAGGTGCTGCTCATAAATGTTTAATGACTACCTGTCTAAAAAGGCCTGACACACTTTTTAGTTTCATTTGCATTATTATTTTCTACATCCCTCTCTTTTTTCTTTTTTTATTTAATTAATTTGTTTTCAGTTTTCTAACTTCCATGAGTTTTAAATTTTCTCCCCCTCCCTCCTCCCTCCCTCCCTGAGATGGCATGCAATCTTATATGGGATCTACACATACGTTATTATTAATTAGTTATGTTGCATAGAAGAATTAAAATGAATGGGAGAAACCATGAGAAAAACCAAACCAAAACATAACAAAAGAGAAAATAGTCTGCTTCATTCTGCATTCTGATTCCATAGTTCTTTCTCTGGATGTGGATGGCATTTTGCATCAAGTCCTTTTGGAATGTTTTAGGTCTTTGTATTGCTGTGAAGGGCTAAGTCTATCAGGAGCAGTCCTTGAACACTGTGGTTGTTACTATGTACAGTGTTCTTCTGGTTCTGCTCATTTCACTCAGCATCAGTTCAAAAAGCTCTTCCAGGCCTTTCTGAAGTCTTCCTGTTCATCATTTCTTACAGCACAATAGTATTCCATTACATTCATATACGGCAGCTTGTCAGCCATTCCCTAATTGATGGGCATTCCCTTGATTTCCAGTTTTTGGCCACCACAAAGAGAGCTGCTATAAATATTTTTGTACATGTGGGACCTTTTCCCATTTTTATGCTTTGGGATACAGCCCTAGAAGTGATATTACTGGGTCAAAAGATATGCACATTTTTATAGCCCTTTGGGCATAGTTCCAAATCGCTCTCCTGAATGGTTAGACCAGCTCACAGCTCTACCAACAATAAATTAGTGTTCCAACTCTCCCACATCTTCTCCAACATTTATCATCTTCCTGTTTTGTCATGTTAGCCAGTCTGATAGGTGTGATGTGGTATCTCAGAGTTGTTTTGATTTGTATCTCTCTAATCAATAGTTATTTAGAGCATTTTTTTATATGACTATAGCTAGCTTTAATTTCTTCCTCTGAAAACTGCCTACTCATATCCTTTGATCACTTATCAATTGGGGAATGACTTGTATTCTTGTACATTTGACTCAGTTCTCTATATATTTTAGAAATGAGCCCTTTATCACAGACACTAGTTGCAAAAATTCTTCCCCAGTTTTCTGCTTTCCTCCTAATCTTGGTTGCATTGACTTTGTGCAAAATCTTTTCAATTTAATGTAATCAAAATTATCCCCTTTGCATTTCATAACGTTCTCTTTCTCTTCTTTGGTCATAAATTTCTCCATTCTCCATAAATCTGACAAATAAACTATCTCTTGCTCCCCTAATTTGATTATAGTGTCAGCCTTCATACCTAGATCATGTACCCATTTGGACTTTATTCTTGTGTACAGTGTCAGGAGTTGGTCTATGCCCAGTTTCTGCCACTCTATTATCCGGTTTTCCCAGCAGTTTTTGTCAAACAGTGAGTTCTTATCCCAGAAGCTGGGGTCTTTTTCCCATCACTTTCTTCGGACTAGGCAACTAATAAAAAACACTTAAGTCCCACTTTGTAGTATTTGCCCATTTCTGAGGTATAAATGCTCACACTTGAAATTTAACAATCGACTTGAGAGCCAATAAGTAGCCTCTGCCTAACGACCTCCAAGGAGAAGGAGGTCCTCCCTGCTCCTGGGGACAGCACACATCATTTCCTTAAAGATCCAAGTCCAAAGTTGCCTCTTTGTGTCTTCCCAACGCTGCTCCTAGTTCTGCTCCTGGGGCCCTCTGCCAACCAGAGCCACTCCAATCCACCAAGAGAGCTGTCTTCTTTTCTCAGTGCTTAACCATCCCTACTTCTTTCACTCAGTCCTCCCAGGACAGAGACTTAAGGTCGTTCCCCACCCTGGCTGCTCCCCAAACAGTGGTTCCCAGAACTAAACACGAGTCTTTTTTGATGCCAGATGAAGCTCGCTTGGGGCTGCCCCACCAAACGCCTTCAAAGCATGCTAGAATCTTCTGGTCATTGTCCTACACACTGTTCAATCTAACTGACATCCCTGCTTCAGGTACTTGTAATTTTCTGAACCTGAGTGTAAGACTCGGCATTTACCCCTCCTGAATTTCATCTGATTAGATTCAGTTCGTCGCTCTGGCTGGTGAATCTTTTTTGAGTCCCTACTCTGACATCCAGTACACTTGTGAAGGTCCCTCTCGGGTCAGACAGCCTGTTGTTTTGTGATTTTAGAAGATCCCGAGACAGGTCACGCCAATGGGAGGGACTTCTGTGTTCTAGAGGGCCTGCGGCCTGGGGTGTGAAAGGGGGTGGAGGGGGCTTTTCCAGGGGAAAAGACTAGGACGGTCACGAGGGATGGGGTCCTGTCTGAAGAGGGGCACATGGATTTACTTGCTGAAACCTGGATCACCACAGCTATGGGGGCCTCCTTGGAACTGGAAAGAGGTAAGTTTAGGACAAATTAAAGGCAGCTCTACTTCCCACAGCAGGGGAGGAAACTGATGGAACTCATTACCCCAAGATGTGGTCTAGGCTGGAAATAGAAATAGTTTCACAAAAGGTTTAGATAAATCCATGGATGACAGCCCCATTAATGAGTTAGTGAGGGAACTACGAGGTTGGGGCCCATGTCTCTCAGGGGACAGCAACCTTGGCCTGGCCTGCCCCAGCCCTTGGGGCTCCAGCAGAGGAAGGCTCCACTAGCGCTCCGTGCTGGCCCGACACTCTTTTTTGTTGCTAGTGGCCTCACTGGATGCTCTGAGGGAAGCAGGATACACCTAGTCTCTTCATTTTACAGAGAAGGAAAATGAGTTTCAGGGAGAGAAGGAGCCTCGACCAGCCCTGGCATGACAGATTTCAGGGCTCTTACTCAGACTTCCAGGCTCCACCTTGAGTTCACTAGAACAGGCAGCCCCACAAGGACTTGGGGTGATGAAAATAATAACGGAAATGCCCGTGGTGCTCTGACGTGTGGAAAACTTCATCCCAGGGGAGCTCCTTGAGTCACAAAGGCCCGTGAAGTTAGTGGTGTGGAAACAGGCTTAGAAAAAAAATGAATGTCAAAGCCAGAATTTAAACCCAGGTCTTTCTCATTCTAAGCATCTCATGGGCTGTCTTTCTACATTTACCTCATTGCTGCTTTGAGCAATGTTGGGGGACAAGGACGAAGCTTGGACACCCAGACCTGGCTGGGGCTATCCTCAACAAGGCCAGAAGAGGGCGATAGACACCATCCCTCAAAGTTTGGCACCCAGTGCAGGCATCCATCCCTGCTTCAAGGCAACCAGTCATAGATGAGGAAGGTTCTCCTGTGTGGTCAGACCTGGGTGAAGTCCTGTGATGAGGAGAGCATAAATCCCTCCACCCCCGCGCTTAGAAGGATAAAAGCACGCCATCCATGGGTTCTATGCTCCACTCATTCAACAGCGTCAAAGCTGTATGAGCAGGAGCCCCCATCCCCCCTCCCAAATACTCCAGCACTGGAAGTATCCAAAGATCCCACACAAACACAGGTAATAAACAGAAAGTTTGGCATCCAATGAGAAGGAGGATTTGTAACCAGCTCATCCTGGGGGGCCCTGCCGACTCCAAACATCACCAGAATCTCCAAAACTTTCTGTGGACTAAATATGGTGTGAGGTAGACCCTCAAATAGCGAGGTCCCTGTCCAAGAATATCCTCCCACACGAGTTCAGCCTCTGATGTGAGGAGAATGTAGAATGAGGGGAGACTTAAGAACCAGAGCCTTGGGCTGACCCTCCCCCACTCAGCAGAACAGGGGCTCCCCTCCAATCTCAACCCTTTCTTGGCTTCCACAGCCACCAGACTGCCTCTCTGATTCCCTCCAGCTCCAGCCCTGCCTCCTCCAGTAAGTTCTCCCTGATAGTTCAGCCTTTAGGGACTTTTCCCTCCAAACTCCTCAGAGCTCCTCTTGCTACCATCTGGTGATTTTTGCAGAGTGCTTCTGTGTCCCATGATTCCATAAGCTGCTCAAGGCCTGGGAACCTTACCTCTCTCTGTTGTAGCTGAGCCTCCAGTGGGTACCTAGTGGAGACTGGGTGATGGGTCGATTTTCTGTCTCTTCCCCTTTCAGGATGCTACCACCCCTCCCATAACCTCAGGAAGGCTGTACCTGGTCCTGGCCCCCCCTTCCTGGGGCCCCTGGCCCCTAAAGAGGCCCAGGCAATGTGCAGGTTGGCAAAAGAAACCTAGGGAGGGAGGGAAGGAGGAGAAGATTGAGTGGCAGCCAATGACTCAGCACTTCAGGATAAGGATCTCCCACCCCTGGGAAAGGTAACCCCCACCCCCTACCAGGGGAGACCGAGTCATGAGGCCTGGGGGGTAGGCTGGCTGGGTAGAGGAGAATGGATTTGGACCTGGCACAGGTGGCAGGGGGAGGGGGAGTGTTCCTACATTCCTGCACTTAGGACCTACCCACCCAAAGAGATGGAGCCCAAGAAAGAAGGGAAAGAGGGAGGAGGGAGTCTTCCATCTCAGATTCTTTTACTAAGCCGGGGAGAGGTCGAGGAGGGCCTGGGTTGGTCCAAGTATTTGTGTCAGGGCCAGGGGGGACACGGGGCAGGGCCAGGCAGGGCAGAAGGTGAGCTAAGCAGAGGCCCTGCTGCCTGCCCCCTGGGGTTTCCGGTGATATCACAGTCAGCCCAGGGCAAGGCAGGGCTGGCAGGCCTCAGCTCCTGGCTCGTTCCCTCCTTGGGAAAAGGGAAAGTGTGTCAGGGCTGGCAGCCGCAGGAACACATTCCTGATGGGTTTCCTTCCCCTCCCAGGCTCCCCACCCTCCTGCCCTCAGCTGCCTCAGTCACTACCGGCACGCCACCACAAATGCCAACAGTCTCATGAGCTGGAACCTTCAGGGAGGAAGAAGGTCAACTGGGGGAGGGGGGAGCTGAAGGAGCACTCTTGCAGCAGCATCTCTAGGGGCTTCCAGGTTTGGGTCCTTTAAGAGGTAACCTCCCCACCTCAGCTACTGCCCTAGAAACCCCAGTCTGCCAGGGATGGGCAAGGCCTTATAGCCACCTTGCCAAGAATCCTTCCTTCCCCCAGCCCTCCTCACATACTTCCTTGTTTTGCATTTGTCACAGACCTGAACTGAGGCACTTTCCAGCCCCCAGGTTAGGACCTTAGACTTAGGGACACCAAGTGTCATCAAAAGTGATCTCAGGCTCCTTGACTGCAAATCATTAGCCATGCTCATAAATTATTCTAATGGGGGGGGGGTACCTCCAGGTATTTGACAGGTCAGATCAGGAGACCCAGACCCAGAGCAAGGATGGAGCTGGTTCCCAAGGGGGAGATGGAGGGAGGAGGGACAGGACCTGGCTGTTCTGAGGATGTCAGGGGAGAAGATACAGACCCCCGGGGCAGGGCAGGAAGGAGACTGGTGGGCAGACTGGGGTGGAGCTGAGAGGGGGAAGTACAGTGTTCATATGGTCCTCAGGTGAGGCTACAGACCACACCTGGGCAAAAAGGGAAGCTGAGTGAGTTCAAGAAACAGAGGTCACCTTATCTGCCACAGGGAAGGTGATTAACAGGACAAGCTGGGCCTCTCCCTTTCTCTCTCTCCTTCCTCTATGTCTCTGACTCTCTTTCTTCTCTCTCTCCCTCTCCTTGTCTCTCCTACTTCTCTCTCCTCCCTTTTTTTCCCCCTCTCTCCTCTTTCTCTCCTCTCTGTCTTTCCTTGTCTCTCCTACTTCTCTCTCCTCCCTTTCTTTCCCCCCTCTCCTCTTTCTCTCCTCTCTCTGTCTTTCCTTGTCTTTCCTATTTCTCTTTCCTCCCTTTCTTTCTCTCTCCCTCCTTTCTTCTCTCTCTCCCTCTCCTTGTCTCTCCTATTTCTCTCTCCTCCCTTTCTTTCCCTCTCCCTCCTCTTTCTCTCCTCTCTCCCTCTCCTTGTCTCTCCTATTTCTCTCTCCTCCCTTTCTTTCTCTCTCCCTCCTCTTTCTTCTCTCTCTCCCTCTCCTTGTCTCTCCTATTTCTCTCTCCTCCCTTTCTTTCTCTCTCCCTCCTCTTTCTTCTCTCTCTCCCTCTCCTTGTCTCTCCTACTTCTCTCTCCTCCCTTTCTTTTCCCCTCTCTCCTCTTTCTCTCCTCTCTCTGTCTTTCCTTGTCTTTCCTATTTCTCTCTCCTCCCTTTCTTTCCCCCCTCTCCTCTTTCTCTCCTCTCTCTGTCTTTCCTTGTCTTTCCTATTTCTCTCTCCTCCCTTTCTTTCTCTCTCCCTCCTTTCTTCTCTATCTCCCTCTCCTTGTCTCTCCTATTTCTCTCTCCTCCCTTTCTTTCTCTCTCCCTCCTCTTTCTTCTCTCTCTCCCTCTCCTTGTCTCTCCTACTTCTCTCTCCTCCCTTTCTTTCTCTCTCCCTCCTCTTCCTCTCCTCCATCTCCCTCTCCTTATCTTTTCTTCTCCCTCTCTCTTCTCTGACCCAAACAGTAAGCTAACTATTTCTTGTCTTGTCTTAATGATAATTTCATCTTTCAAAAAGTAGCAGAACCAATAACAGGAGCTTCTTCACTCCAGATCTGCTTCTCACAAAGAAGAATTGGCTACAGGACAGAAGTGACAGGAACCTTCCGAGGAGGAGAGGAAACCTGAGCATGGGCTGACATGAAGAAGATGCCCTAGGTTATGGGAGAGCAAATTTCTAAGGTTTCAGAAAAAGGCTAGGAAGGATCCCATGGCCTAAAGGTCTACATGGGAAGTTAGCCAAGGAGGAACGAGAAGTTCCCAACAATGAAATTCTGGAGATACAAAGGGAAAGTTCTAATGAGGAAAAGAAATTGTGGATGCACAGGGTGCTCACCTACCATCTTGGATTTTCAGCAGCTTCATGTGACAGATAGAAGCAAGAACATGTACAACAAGAGAAGATAAATAAATTCATCATGGCACAGGGTGGCAAGAGCAGCATCAGGTGCTAAGGGTGAAAGCAAACTGAGGGTTGAAAAGAAACCAAGGCTCATGAAAAAGTGGTTTTAAGGCATATTGGAAGAAGAAGAAGTTTAAAGAAGAGATACAGCTATAAAGAGGAGGCTCTGGGGTGTGGGAAGTGAGAGCCACCATTGCTGCTCAAGTCATTTTTTTTGCTTTTTGTTTTCTCTACAAAGAAGAATGATCTTTGACCCAGGAGAGGGAGAATCAAAATGTCTTCTAGAGCATGGAGACCCAGACTGAGTAAGGAGATGAGAGGAGAGCTCCTGGAACATACACATTCCTGCTCTGATGAGCCACATCCTCCATCTACGGGATGACCAAGAGATGTCCCTGAAAGATACTGGAGAACAGGAGACATTAGAGAAAAACCCTGCTTGTCTAGCTGTCATCTGCCCTGACCACAGCACACCTGGAGGCCTGGCTTCCATTCTGGAGACTAACATCTTAGGAAGAATATTGATCTAGTGGAAAGTTTTCAGCAGATGGCAACCTAGATGAGGAAGAGCTTCCAGATTGTGACACACCAAGATGTAAGAAATGAGATCATCTGACCTGGAGGAAAAGAAAGAGAGACAAGGATTGGACTGGTTCTGCTGGACCCTACAGGGCAGAGCTAGAATTAATACAAATGAATCAACAGGGGCTGATGAAAGGAAACCAGAGCTGTCCCAAAGTCCCCAGAATGGGTTGTTGTTGTCTCCAAAAGCTCCCCTGTACTGGAAGTCCTCAAGCAAAGTCTGGGTGACCATTTTAAAATGGAACAGAAAGTACATGAATTCAATGGGATATTATTACTGTGCTATAAGAAATGATAGATATGATATGTATAGAGAAGCATGGAGAGATCTACATGAACAGATGCAGAGTAGTCAGGAGAACCAAGGAAACAATTCACACAATAATTACAACAGAAAGAGAAAGAACTACAAACCCCACCCCCCCAAAAAACCCACAAAAGCTGAATATAACAAAATAATAAAGACAAAGTGGGACTTGTATGGAAAGATAGGAAAAGATACCCCCTGCCCCCCAAGCCACCTACGCATGGAGATCCTCAGAGGTTACACATTATACAAGTTTTCAGTCTTTTTCATTGTATCCATTAGTTGTGCTGATTTTTTTCCTCTTTAAAAGTACTTTTTGTTTTACAGGATGGCTCTCTGGGAAAAGGAAGGGATATTTGGAATAATATGATGATGTAAGAAAAATAAGACATCAATAAAAACATTTCTCAAAAAGAAAAAAGGAAAGAAGTGTAACAGAAGGAATTTGGGTTGGGTGAAATGGTCCTTCAGGTTGCATCCAACTGTGAGATTCTGTGATTTTGTGTGGCTGTTACAGGCATGTCTCCATAAAGACAGGAAGTTGGGGTGGGGAGAGACCCTGCAGGGAGGTGTGTTCAGAGTTACTGCAAAAAGGACATGTCATCAGATAGCCTGGCACAATAAACAGATGGGCATCCTCAACACTTCCTCCTCTCTGTCCCTCCATGTCCAATCAATGCTTAAGTCTTAGAGATTTTATCTCTACAATATATCTTGCATTCATTCTCTTCTCTGCACTCACACAGCCAAAACTCTACTTCATGTCTCACATGAATCATTGCAATAGTTGCTACTTAAAAATTTTTTTTTTTTATCAATATCTTCTCTTTCTTTCATCATCATAGTTATCTCACTCATTCTTCTACCTTCCCCTCTAAGAGAGTCATCCCATAGAACAAATAGTATTTTTTAAAGAGGAAGAGAAGCCAACACAACTGATGGATAGATTGAAAAAGTCTGAAAACTCAAGTAGTGTGTAAGTAACTCCTCTGGACCTCCCAGCTACCTCCACTTCTCCCATCCCCACGAAGGGCTGGGTCGGAAGCTTTTCTCCTCTCTCTGCAGTTCTGCTGGATCTTTATCACTTTATTCCATTCGCTTCTGATTTTTGGTGCGTGGTTCTTCTTTCCCTTCCCAATGTGGTAGTCACTGTGTATACTGTTTTCCCGGTTCTGTTGACTTCACTCCGCATCAGTTCAGAGAGATGTTGCAATAACTTCTTGACTGGTCTTCCTTCTCCAATCCATGTTCTACACAGCCGCCCAAGGGACAGAAGCACAGTCTGACCACATCACAGCCCTGTTCAAAAAACTCACAGAGCTTCCTATTGTCTTGAGAATAAGACGCAGAGTTCTCTGGCATTTAACGCCCTTCACAATCTAGCACCATCTGAGTTTTTGGACACATTCATTGCCTGTACACACTCTAGATTCTGGTCAAATTGCCCTCCTTGCCAAGTCCTTTCATCTCACATCTCCATACCTATGCCCAAGCTCCTCCAGCAACCTTACAGAATCTCTCACTTCCTTCCCTCCTGTGTGAGGCTTCTCCCAGTGCCCCAGCTGTGAATTTTTCCTTTGTGCATACTTTGTCTTTATTTACATGTCTACTTTTCCCCTCCATTGGAATGTGAACTTTTTGAAGGCAAAGCATTTCATTCTGATCTCTGCCTCTCTAACACCTACATTTGGCATAGAGTAGGCACGAAATAAATGCTTGCTGAATGAATGAATCTTTCCCACCCTCCAGCACCTATTACAGGACTCGCACTAAATAGTTGTTGAATGAGTTTGTTGGTGTTAGAAACATCCCTGCCTCAATGATGCCATGTCCCAAGATTTTCTGTGCAGAGAGGCAGCCGCTATTTCTCTAAATAGGCTTCTCAATAAATGTCAAGGTGAAGGAAGCTGAAAGGAGGACTTCAGTCATCTGAACCCAGGGTTGTATCTGATAATTATAGCTGGCATTTATAGAGTGCTTTTTTAAAGGTTTGCAAAGAGCTTTAGAGATCTCTCATCTAAGCCTCACCACAACACGAGAAATTAAGTGGTATTATTGTTATCCCCACTTTACAGATGAGGAAACTGAGACAGGTAGAGGTTAAGTGACTTGCTCCGAGTCACACTGCCAGTGAATGTCTGAGATCAGATTTGAACTCAGGTCTTCTTATCCCTAGAGCTCTCTCTGCTGTGTGACACAGGATATGATATCTATTTTATATGTCTATATATATGATGTCTTGGTCTATTTTAGGCATTCCCAGGGGCATCTTTGTGGGCCTGCTACCTCAGAGACATGGCCAATCTTCAGCAAAAAAAGGGGGGGGTGGTATATTTGAAGTTGGCTTTTGTTTTCCTTTCTCCTCTTCCATCTTCCTGGCATGAAGGATCCTGCCCACTTCTTCCCCAGGGGCTAACACATGTCCTATTTTTTCAGCATATCATCAATAGATTTCCACCTGGTGTCACAGAAGGACCCCTCCTTGGATATGTGAACATTAAGGGGGGATACTGAGGGCATGTGAACCTTGCAATACCCATAAGAATAGCACTTTAATGGAGGAATTTCAGGCAATGTGTTAGACTGTTTAGGGACAGGTTTCTGGGTGTCAGGTTCTAAGCACTCTTCAGATCATACCAAATGGACAGCTAACTCTTCTGCCAATTCTAAAGGCCAACTCAGCTCCCAAACATCTGTCAAATGAAGTCTGGGGGTTTGATGACCTAAGGCCCCTTTCAGCTCTGACGTGGGAGCAATCCTCTGGGGTGAGCCATCACTGCTATGAGTGGAAAATGATCAAGGGATTTTTGGTTTACCGGGGATGAGGGAGAAAATGGGGTCAAAACTGGAAAACTGGAATGGGAGGAAGAGGGAGAAGCTGCTGTTCCAGATGCCAGTGGCCCACAGCAATAATTATGGGAGAATGGGAAGAAGACCTTCTGCAGAGGGGCCAGGCACAGGGGCCAGGGGACCCACACACAGACACAAACACATAGAATCCCAGAGTGGGAGGAGGAGCTGAGGCAACTTGGCTAGGCTGTCCCCAGAGATGAAACCCCGCTCCAACATCCCCTCAAGGTGCCTGTCCAGACCTTCCTTGGCCCCCCTCCACTAAATTATGAAGGCAAGTTAATACTAATACTGTCATTATCTGCAGTCTCTCTCCCCACCAAACTCCATGAGCCTGTCCCAAGAGACTGAGGAGAAAAGAAAGAAAAACATTTTTTTTAAATGCCTGGACATTTCCACATGTTAGTTCATTGGCTCTTTCTAGTGGATGGGGGAAAGAAACATGTATTTATTGAGCAGCTACTCTATGCCAGGCAGTATACAAGCACTTTCTAAATATTATCTCATTTGGTGATTTTATTATCCCATTTTACAGATGATAAACCTGTAACTGAGAAAGATTAATTGACTTGCCTTCCCAGGGTCACACAGCTGATCAGTATCTGTGGCTGGATTTAAACTCAAGTCCTTCTGACTCCAGGCCCAGTGCTCTATCCATTGTGCTACCTAGTTGCTCTAATAATAATAATAGATAGCATTGTAAAGGCTTTACAATTATTATCTAATTTTATCCTCACAACAGCCCTAGGAGGTAGATATTTTTTATTTGTTACAAATGAGGGAACTGAGGTAGAAGGAGGTTAAGTGACTTTTCCAGGGTCACTCAGCTAATGAGTATCTGAGGCAGGATTTGAAATCAGGGCTTCCTGATTCTAAGTCCACTGCTCTGTGTTACCTAGCTTCCAACACCCCTGCAGTCAGAGAATCCTAGATTTAGGGCTGAAAGGGATTCCATAGTTCATTGTACTCTCATTTTACAGACAGGGTAACTGAAGCCCAAAGAGGGTTGGGACTGTCTTGACTTTTCTATTGGTATCCTCAGATTCTTAGGGCAGTGAGGTAACTCTGGAAGGGAATCTCTTCTTCATGAGTTCAAATCCTGCCTCAGACATTTCCTAGCTTTATGACCCTGGGCAAATCACTTCACCCTGTTTGCCTCAGTTTCCTCATCTGTAAAATGAGCTGAAGAAGGAAATGGCAAACCACTCTGGCACCTTTGCCCAGAAAACCCCCAGTGGGATCCCAGGGAATTGGACATGACTGAATAACAAATCCCCAAATGCTTGGCACACAGTGAGAGCTTAATAAATGCTTTTTCCTTCTTTCATTTGCACTCATTCCTTGGCCCAGATCACAAAGGTAGAGCTGATTCAGCTAGGGATGAGATATGACCATCAGTTTACAGACACAGAAACAGAAGCATGGAGGAATGAAGGGGTCAGCCGAAGAGGACAAAAGCAGCCCAAAGGCCAAGTTTCTGAGCTCCTCACTCCCACCCAACCCTGTGCTCTTTCTACAGAGTACCCAGCCTGGGGGGTGGGGGGTGGGGTGGACTGGGGCCAGGGGCTAACTCGAAATGTGCCCTGGAAGCAGCTTGGCAAGTTGAGTTGTGAAAGGAACGTAGGAGGTAATTAAGATGAATTCTAGTGAGTTGGAGGGGAGAGCCTGGGAAGCCTGCCCCTTGTGGAGGGACCCAGAGAGCCCAGCCCACCTCAAGGCCAATGTTGGCTAAGCTGCCACCAGGAGGGAGTCAGCCTGGTAGCATCCAATTTTAAGCAATTATTTTTGCTAACTAGGAGTTCAGCTCGGTTCGTGTGCTGAAGAAATTCAAATGTCAAAGTGCAAGTGTAGCAACTTTTAAAATTGTGAAATCTTTAAAAATCATTCTTTTAATATTTTCCCCCTCTCCACTCCAGTGTCTTGGAACAAAGCCCCATGGCCCCACCCTAGTTACAGATCGGGTCTCTTCACTACTTCACACACCTACATCTCCCCAACACAAAAACGGGGACTTTCCTGCCCTCTGTCCTCTCTGTCATCTATAGAGAATGCCTCCTCCTTTCCACTCAGCTTGTCTGCATTCCATTCTCCCCCCCTCCAAGGCCAGTCCAAATTCCTCCTCCCCTGTGACGCCTTCCATGACCACCAGAGACCACAGAGATATTGCCTTTCTCTAAGACTTAATCCCTGACGTCATACACTTGGCCCTGGCCACACACTGTCTGACATAACTCTCTCCGACTAGACTGGTAAGCCCCCTGCAGGTAGGGCCCTTTCCCTGGGAAAGGCAGGAAGCGTTCAGGGAGTAAGGAGAAAAGTAACATATGTGAAGTAGGATAAGAGGTGGCCAGAGTTGGGCTTGGCCATGCTGTGTATGAGGCTGGGCCTTGAAAGGTTGAGATTGCCATGGGAGACTGGCTGTGCCCCTGCCAAGGGAGAAGGTCAGATACTCACACACATCAGTCTTTTCCAGGGTGATGCCCCACACTTCCTGAGCACAAATGACTTTCTGGGGACCCCCACTGAGGGAAAATGCCACCATCCCCTTTTCAGGATCCTCCGTTTGTCTCTCTCCTTCTTTCTCTCTCTTCTCCCTCCACCACATCTGCTTCCTTGTCTTCTCCCCTCCTATCCTGATCATCTCCTCTCCCCCCCTCCCTTTTCTCTTTCTCTCTCATTTTCTCTACCCTCTTCTCTCTCTCCCTTTTTCTCTTTTTCTCTCTATCTGTATCTGTCTCTTCTCTGCCCTGTTCTTCCTCTCATTCTCTCTCCTCCCTCTCCCTCCTATTCCCCTTTTCTTTCTTCCTTCTTTCTCCCTTTCTTCCTTTCTCTTTCCCTTTCTCACCACCCCCCTCTTCTCCTCTTCTGGGGCTGCTTTCTCCCTGACTCAGCAAGGTGCTTTATAAGGTGCTGAGGGGCTTAGGCAAATCCAAACCACATTGTCTACAAACTCCCAGAATGAGAAGAAAGCCCGCAAATTGGGCAGAGGAGGGAGGCTGAGTGAGGAGAGCTGAGCAGGTCCTCTGCCTTCTCTGTCCCCCCACCCCCACCCCATGGGCAGTTCCCAGGGTTTCTTCCTGCCAGCCAGGACCCAGGGTTAGGGCAACAGCGTCGTTCGGCCCTCCTGGCATTTGTCTCCTTGGCCCCAGCAAGGACAACAGGAGGCCGCCCAGGGTGGCTGACAAGAATGGCACACGGGTTGGAAGGGTGGGAACTGGGGGCTCTTTCCATTCTCCCTCAGAGACAAGTTTAATCCCAGCAGCTAATTGGTGGCCCTGGAAAGCTCGCTGCCCCCAGCCCCAGGCCAGCCCTTTCTCTCCTTGTTTAGAAAAAAGACAGCAAAAAATCCAACAACAAAGTCTGTCCCACTCCAGTGAGGTAATTGAAAACAAACTTCCCCCCTCCCCAGCTCTTACCCTGCAAAAAAGGGAAGTGTCCTGAGAAAGCAGCAGTGGCCTGCACACAGCTCCTCTCCCCAGCCCTGGCTGGGCTGGGCATGGGAGGCCAGGGGGCTTCTGGCCTCAGGCCCCTCTGGGAGGAGATCATCTGACTCTATTCCTGAGAGGGGGGGTCCTTTTTCCCCAAGTCGACCTCCAGCTGCTGCTCTGCTATCCCACACTTCTTCCCCCCAACTCAGAACAAAACAACTTCCTAGACCCTAGCTCAGCAGTGCTGACCCTTCCTGACAGCAGCACCTGGGGGCCAGGGTCTGTGGAGCTTTGGTAGGCTTTGGAAAGAGGGGGACAGGGAGAAAGAGAGAGACAGACACACAGAAAACTGACAGACAGAGAAGAAGAGACACACAGAGACAGAGAAACTGAAAGACAAAGAGGGAGAGACACAGAGACAGAGAGGGAGAGACACACAGAGAGACACAGACAGAGAAACTAACAGATAGAGACAGAGAGACACACAGAGACAGAGAAACTGAAAGACAAAGAGGGAGAGATAGAGACAAAGAGGGAGAGAGACAGACACACAGAGACTGAGAGACTGACAGAGACCGAGGGGGAGAGACAGAGAGACACACAGAGACAGAGAAACTGACAGATAGAGACAGAGAGGGAAAGACACAGAGACAGAGGCTCTAAACTAGGCTCATGGATCTCCTCCTGCCTACAGAAGGAAGGGAGCTGTCGGTGAAAGCAACTCCTCCCCCCACCCCCCCAACCCAAAGGAAGGGGACCGCCAAAGGTCTTTATACGTTATGGGAAAGCATTTCTCCAAAGGCAAGTCCTTTCAGTCGGTCTGTCCTCCTGTCTTGAATGGGGAGAGTTACCGCTGACTCACCCATAGAAACCTCTTATGTTGAAACTGGTCCTGTGCCTCGTGCTGATTAATGAATTACAAATCTCCCTGCCCCCCGCCCCCCCCCCACTCAGGCTGACATTAAGAACAAAAATGACAAACTTCGTGAACTTGCGGGGGAAAGGCCAGCGCCAAGTGCTCTCGTCTCTGAGCTGGTGCCCTGGCACGCCGTTCCGTGCCCTCCCTGAGAGGTTGAAGAGGGGGGCCCTAAGTCACTTAGTCACCTGCTGCACTGAACGAGTGGGGAAAGCCGCCGGAACAATGGGGAGCCGTGGGGACGGGAGGGGGGCTGCCCAGACAAAGGGAGGCAGGCAAAATCCCATCACTTGTTGGGAGCCCAGCTCACTGGCACCAGGGAAATGTGTCACTACATTGATTTGAGGGAGGCGCTCAGAGATGCAGGCATGAGCTGGGGACGGCACGGAGTGATGGGGGCTAGCTCATGAGCGCTTTAAGGTGGAGACAGGCAGTGGGGCAGGGGTCTGGCAGCCAGCAAACGCTTTAGGGAGGGAGCCCAAGAGAGAAAGGGACCTAGTCAGCACCCCCTCCCTTCTCTTTCCTAGTGTTTGCAGACTGTCTATTGCCCTCCCTCCTCCAACTCCCCCTCCCCCCGGAGGCCCAGGGTGGTACCGCAGCCTCGCCTCACCTCACCCACCCACCGCCCCCCCCCCCCACTCGATGCTGTGGGAGAGAGAGAAGCCCTCCCCTCCCTCCCTCTCCCCCCTCCTCCCCCCACCCCCGGGGAGGGCCGCTACAATTTGTGGTTACAGCCTTACACGTCAGAAAAGAAAAAAAAAAGTTTGCAGAATGTCCCACACCGAAAAAAAAATCCGAAACCCAGAGAAAAAAACCTGCGAGTGGGCTTGGCGGATGGGATTAGTAAGGCTTCGCCAGAGCTGCGGCTCTCCCTCCCACTCCGCCAGCCTCCGGGAGAGGAGCCGCGCCCGGCCCCTGCCCGGCCCCCAGCCCCATGGACCTCCGAGCAGGTAGGAAGGAGCCGGCCCCCCCCATCTCCTCCGCCAGTGCCCCCCCCGCCCTCTCCTCGAGATCCGCTTTCCCGTCCTCTCCCCGGGGGACCCCGAGGCCGGGGCCAAGCCCCCCACCTCCTCTGCTCCCCCCCTCCGCCTCGAGATCCGCTTCCCTTCACTCCCCCCGGGAGACTCTGAGGCTGGGGCTGGCCTCCGAGAGCTGCCCCCCATCAGCTCCGGCGGGGACCGTGGCATTCCGAGTCCGCGTCTCGGCTGGGCGGGGAGGTGGGAAGAGGGAGAGAGCCCGGGACAGACAGACGGACTGACGGACGGACGGACGGACGACAGACGGACGGACGGCAGACGGACCGACGGCCAGAGTCGGAGGAAAGAAGCAGTCACCCGCACAAAGGAGACAGGAGCCGAGCCCGAGTCAGAGAGCCCGCGTTAGACACGCAGAGAGCCCCGGACGGAGCAGGAGGAGCCCGAGCGAGCCGAGGGCGGGGAGACACCGCCACCCTCGGAGACCCAGACCGAGAGCCAGGCAGAGACAGAGACAGAGACCGAGAGCCAGGCAGAGACACAGACGGAGACAGAGACCAAGAGCCAGGCAGAGCCAGAGACTCTCAAGAGACGCGAGCGAGAGAGCGAGCGGGAGGGAGAGAGAAGGGGAGAGAAGGGAAGAGGGGGGGCTGGAGAGAGGAAGAGGGAGGGGAAGGGGAGAGGGGGGAGCCCGACACAGGGCTGGAGGGAGGGAGGGAAGAGAGGGGGAGGCCAACACCTCGCTCGGACTCAGCCGCTCTCCCACGTCCCCCCGCCGCTGCGCCCACCCTGGCGAGCCGGGTTGGGCTGGGCTGGGCCGGGTCGGGCCGCTAGGACTCGGCGCCTCTTCTCTGGGCCAGGGCGCGCGCGGAGCTGAGGGCAGCCCCGGCTGGACCCCACGATGCTCCCCGTGGCCGGGGAGCCGGCAGGTAAGGGGGAGCCGGGCCCGGCCGGCCCAGCCAAGGGGGCCGGAGCGGATGCTGACTGAACGGGCTGCCCGGCGGTCCCCGCCCCCGGCCCCAGCCGTCCCGGGCGGACTCAGGCCAGCCCGGCCCGGCCCAGCCCCGTCTTGGCCTGGGAGTGATTAGTGAAGGGGGCGGGGGCGGCCCAGCCGGACCCGGGCAGGAAAAAGCCCGTCACGGGCCGGGGGAGCGGCCGGCGGGAGACTTTCCGCTTTGCGGCCAAGGGAGTTAGTTAGTCCTCAGCCCCGGGGGAGGGCAGGGGAGGAGAGGGGAGGGAACCGCTCCGTCTCGGCCGCGCCTGGAGGTGGGAACTCGCCACGGGAGGGGGAAAGGGCATCTCTCGGCTCGAGAGACTCCGTCTGTACCCCTGACCCCGCCCCCGCCGCTGGGAAGGGAGAAGCTCCCAGGAGTAAGGGGGGGGGAGTGGGGGCGGGGCCGGGGGCTTAGGGGCCACACAGGGGGAAGGAGGCGCAGCGGGGGGAGGGAGCAAGGTCACTGCTTTGGGGGTTCGGGAGGAGAAAGTAGGACCTTCATAAGCCCCCTCCACACACGTCCTTTCCCCATCCTCGAGTACTCCTCTAAACCACATCCCAGGGACGCCCAAAAAAACTTTCCCCAAGAACTCCCTCGTGAATGCATGTAAGTATCTCCCTGACCTTCCCCACACTCCCCCCGCCCCCCGCCAGCCTTACTGCCTCGCACACAGTTAACCTCCACCCCAGCTCCTGAGTGTCGTTCCTCTCCCTGCCTGTAGACCCCCGAGTGATTCCCCAGCTTCCCCAGGTCAGACAACCTCTCTCCCTCTCGCTCCCCCCAAGCCAGCTCTCCATCACTGACTGATTCCCACGGAGGCCCCTCCCCTTCGCTGTCCCCCCCCCCCCCCCCATCACAGCCCCAACAGTCCCGCCGAAGCCGGCCTTCTGCTACCGACTCTTAGTTCCTCTCTGGTGGGAAAGGGAAGGTGCAAGGGGAGTGAATAGCTGGGGCTAGCCGTGGGCTAGAAACAAGGGACCAGCTGGGCCACCCACAGATGCCCCGTGGCAGCCGACCGTCTATCCTCCCAGTCCTCTAAGACAGCCGGCTGGCCGAGCTAACGGTGGAGATGTACAGCGAGTCCCAAGCCCTCCCTGGCCACCCCAGGCCATCCCCCTCGATGGCTTCCTCCTGGGCCTAGCTCAATGGCTCGGGCTGCAGGTCCATGCCGTGGAGCTGCGCCTACCACCCCGCCCCTAATTCTTGCCATTCACGAGCAGCTCTCCCACACACCAGCTTCCTTCCCATTCACTCTCCTTCCCATTCCTCTGCATAACCCCACTGTACTATTCACACTTTCCCTCTCCCCCTCTTCATTCTTGTTTCCCACCGTCATCACTTAGATGGCACCACCTTGGAACTTTCCCAGTCCCTGCCTCCGCCAGAATCATTTCCTTGGCACCCCCTCCCCCCCCTTCCTGCCCTTTCCCTGGAGCTGACCCTCCATACATACACCATACATATACCACATAGACAAGTCTCACAAACTGCTTCATACCAAATGCAGCTAGAAAGTGGCCTTGTTAGTTTCCTGTCCACCACTCATTTTCCTGGGCGATGGACTTGTCCACCTTCCCTATGGACCTTAGTTTCCCCTCGGAAGTGGAGACCCATTGACCTCTTTACTCAAGGCCAAGGAAAAAGAAGGGCAAGAAGGGAGAACTTCAGAGGAGGGATATGGGGGAGAGATCTCTGAGGAAAAGGGGAGAAGAGAGGTAAGGTTGTGCCAGAAGGAAGGGGCAGGGGCTGTCAGTCAGTCTGGGGCCATGAGGCACACAAAGGCGGTGGATGGAGGGGGATGATCGCTGTGTTTGGAATCAGATGGTCTGCATTCAAATCTAGTTTTTCTGTTCACCAGGGAGACCATGGGGTCTCTCTGGGGCTGTTTCTTCCTCTGTAAAATGAGGGGGTGGGGACTAGGTAACCTTTTCCATCCTTTTTCCTGCTCTCCATGAATTTGGAACAGCCACATCCTTAAAAGAGCCTCTTTTCAGTCACTTCCAGTCACTTGGTTATGCCCAACACTTGTCTGGGAGCCCCCAAATAAGGTCCTTTCCTTAGAGCCCAGATTTGTAACAGAGCCAAGGACTCCTCCAGCCCACCTAACTGCTTTATGTTGGAGGCCTCTCTTGATGTCCCGTTCGATGAGCAGCTCCATCCTACAGATTCCTGGTGGTGCAGAGGCCCCAGTTGGGGCTTTTCTCCCCATCCCTGACCTCCATGGTCCCCCCCACCCCAGACACACTGAGTGAGGTCAGGCTGAGGGCTGCAGGCCAGGGACTGTGGGGGCTGCTGGCCCAAGGCTTGTGTACACGTGTGTGCCTGCGTGTGCAGTAGTGTGGGGTGGCCGTGCGCTTGCGTGGGCTGTGTGGATGTGCTCGGGGCCCTCCATTCCCAGGGCCCAGGGATCTGGATGGAATTAGGGGCCTGGTCGGGTGGGGGCCAGGGTGGGGGGCTGAGGGAGGGGGTGCTCGAGCAGGAAACCTGAGCTGGCTCATTAGCTCCTCACGTGCTCAGCTGGATTTATAAACACAGGGAGGAGACGGATGTAAACAATCAGGCGGGCGGCAGCCAGAGGCAAGGCTGAGGAGGGGAACCAGTGTTGGGGGAGGGGAGGGGGCACCTCACCTAGATGGCCAAGTTCCCTCTGACCCCAGAGAGGAGGGGCTTCTCCCACCTTCCCTCTTCTTGGAGGGGCAGGCTCAGGATGCTCGATAGAGAGCCCCAGGGCCAACTGCTAGACTCTGGGCTCCATCCCACCCATAGTGGAACGTCCAGGGGCCGGCCGCAAGAAGGCTGTGTTCTGGGGAGCAAGGCTTCCCCACTTTCTAGCCCTCGCCTGCACACCACAGGTGTTGTAAGCCCCTCCCAACATCCATCTTCCTGTCTTTGAGATGGAGAGAAGAGGTCAAGTTCAGAGCCCATCCCCAGAACTGGGGGAGGTGGGGGAGGGCCAAGATCCCTTCCCATTCCCTCTCCTTCTGTCCCTCCAGATTTCCAAGCTTCCCCGCTCCCCCCCCCCCCCCCCCAAGCAGTGACACAGTTACCTCAGACCTGAAATATTCCTGGAAACACCGGCCTCGTCTGCTTAGTTTCATGAGCCGTTTTCTGCCCAGATGAGGTGGTTTATTCAAAGGCATCTCCCCTTGTGAGAGGGCGGGCAGTTCCCTGAGGGATGCCCCACAGGGCCTGGGTCAGCCAGGCCTCCAAGATCTTGAGTAGCAGCGCAATCACCACCTTGAAGCTAGGGGACCCTGGGGAACAGTGTGAATGTCACCCCTTTAGGAGAGCAAGCCCAGCTCCAGAGAGGGGAATAGGGACAGGGAAGGCCTGTGCTTTTCCACTTTCAAAGAAGGAAATGCTGGAAATTGGGGCCACTCCTCTTACTTTACAAATAGAAAAACTGAGATCTGAGAAGTTACATGACTTAGCTAAAGCCCATGACACTAGTCACTAGCCAGGTCCAACTTCTAGGCCCAATCTTCTGACCCCAAGGCCAGAGTTCCTTCCATTATATTGTGCTGTTTCCTAACATATAAGGAAACATTTTCTAAGCAGTGGGAACAGACTGCTGCAGGAAGCAGGAGGGAGGCCCATCTGGGCAGGTTGGGATGGCTCTTGGGGATACTATAGAGGGATGGGGCTCAAGGTCCCTTCCAGCTGTGGAATTTAGTGGAGAGAGAAGGTGATGTGGATGGCAGCTGTAGGAACGGGGAGCAAAGAGAATGAAGGGAAATATGAGCGGGCCCCATGCTCCAGTCTGCATGAGCCTGTGGACAAGGTCCTGAGAGTGTCACTGGGGTCTCTGCCCCACTGTGTGCACCATCCTCCCCAAAGCAAGACTCCTCCTCCAAGGGCGAGACTTAGCCCAGCCCACTTCACCCACACCGTTATAGTAACCAAGGACTTTGCTCCCCTTCTGCCCCTCACCCCGGGGCTACCAAGTCTGGGTAGAAGTGACTCCATCTCCACATACCAACAGCCTTCCAAAGGCAAGGCAGGTGTAGGCTGTGCAAGTATAACTACTGACATTTCCAAAAGAGAAAACTGAAGCTAAGAGGAAGAGAAGTTACTTATCCAAGGTCTTGCAAATTTAAGAGGCAAAGGGGCCTGAGAGGCCAGCCTTCTAGAAGCAAGTCCAGAGCTCTGGCCACTCCATCTTGAGTCTCTAAACACAGCCCAGCCTAACCCGAAGACCAGCCTGCCTCAAACCAGCTCAGCCAATGCTGCCCACAGCTCCATACTTGGCCCTGACCCAGTCCTCACCACAAACCCACCCCAAGGACTGTGCCCTAAACCCAACCCAACCACTGACTCTGATTCACTTTCATCCTTCTCCTAACCCTAAACCTTAAAAGAAATCTGAGCCACTACCAGCTCTAACCTTACCCACTCCTAAGCCTGACCCAACCACCAGTTTTAATCCCATTTCAACACCAACCCTAAACCCAAACCAAAGCTAATCCAGTCTGAACACATGAGAGCCCTACTCTCTTGGGCTACTTCACCCTTGTTCTTGGATATGACTCAGCCCAGTAAAAATAGGTTAGTCGATCATGTGTCCTGACTAGAGCATGCTCCTAGGAAACCCAAGCTCATCCCCCAGAGCCTCCAACCCTTGGGGAGAACACCAAGGACTTGAGCCAGTATCAGCACTGGTCCCCATACTGACGAGCACTGGGCACTGATCACTGGAGGGCACTGATCACTGGAGAGCACCTCTGACTCAGACCTATTGAGCACCCCAAAACCGAATAGCCCCCTGATGTGCTCGGCAATGTTCTTTAGCCCACCCCATCCCATAACCTAGATGATGCCAGCCAGGTTCCAGAACCAGAGCCCATGCTCCCTATAAGTGTTCCACATCTACATCCCACTTCCTATAACCTCATTTTCCCTTCTGTAGCCAAACCCTTGGCAACCAAAAGTCAAAAGCTTGATCTGTTTGGCTGCTTTCACTTTCTTTCCTGGGTTCAGGTCTCCTTGCAGGCTGGCTCTCTTACTCAGCCCCAGAGGAGAACTATGAGAGTCTCCAAAGCCAAGGCCACAAAACTGGACTCTCTCTCCTACCCCTCAAGACCAATTTCACATATTTTTCCCACATGATACAGAAAGGGAAACTGAGAAACAGACAGGGTCCAGACAACAGTGAGGACAGAAATGGAATCCAGGAACTCTGACTCCTAGACTGCAGAGATAAGAGTTCCTCCTTCATCCTGGCCTTAGGGTCTGCCACCTCTCATCCATGTTAATGCAGAGACACTGACACATGGGCCAAATGCGCTTTTCAGCTAACACATGGTCATGAGGTTACAAACCTAAGTCACAAATACAAATGTTCACATGCATGTGTACACATACACACACACACACACATACACACACACACTGACATGGGCCAGAAACCCTTCCCATCCTCCATCCCTCTCAGTTTCCCATCTGGTACCTCCTCCCCTTCCCAACCAGAGGTGGGGACAGACACCTAAGGGGCTGCCAACTGCCTCCCCCCCACACTTCAGGCTGTGTCTCAGTCCCTCTCTTGCCCACAGGGGACTCGTGGGGGATGCTGGCTTGTCTGTGCACCGTGCTCTGGCACCTTCCTGCAGTTCCAGCTCTTAACCGAACAGGGGATCCAGGGCCTGGCCCCTCCATCCAGAAAACCTATGACCTCACTCGATACCTGGAACACCAACTTCGAAGCCTGGCTGGGACCTATGTGAGTATCTAGGAAAACCTTGGCCCTGGTGGGGAGAAGAGATGATGGGCAAGGTTTCTCTAGCCCCCAGCATCATCTCCCCTGGCCTTTCTCCTTTTCCCCTTGGCTTCCCCCTCCCTTCCCCATTCCCGGCCCCAGGACTAGGCATGTGGGCAGGACTGCCCCACTGGCTGCCAGCCCAGCCGCCCGCCCTCCTCCCCCTGGGGGCTGGGGAAGTCTCTTCTGTTTACACCGTGTTGTGGTGTCTCTTGCACGGGTGGGGCCCAGGGTGGGGGCGGCCCCCACCTCACACGCCTGTGTCCTGGCTCGCCCCGGCCTCTGAACACAGGGCCCCTGCAGTCTAGGCCTCCCCTCTGTCTGACCTCCCCCATCCCTGCTGGGCCTCTTGGGGGGGTCACATGATGAGAGGACCAGTAGGTAACCCAGATTGCTGGTGGACACACCAGGAATTCTTTTGGAGGAGGCAGCTGGAGGGGCCTGAGGAGAAGGTGGTGCTGTAGGGAACTGGCCCCCTTCCCCCACACCCCAAGCCCTGCTCCAGAGCCAGGGAAGGGAAGAGGAGGAGGGCGGAGGGGGAGCTGGCTCAGGCCCCAGGATACACCGAGGAAATTAGTTTGTCTCTGAGCTTGTCAGCGTGTGAACCTCCCCCCTGGGCCCTTGCCTGTCCCAAGCCTGGCCCCCCTTCTCAGCTCTCCCAGCTGAACACTGCTTCCCCACCCCCTTCCCCTGGGCCCCTGGACCTACCCCACAGTTGGCAAATGCTCGGGTCACATCTCATCTCTCCTTTGCCCCCACCCTCTCCCCTTCTCTCCCTCCCCTGGCATTCGCTTCGGGAGTTGGTAAAAGGTGTTGGAAAAGCCAGAGACGTTGGGGTGGGGGAGCCGGGGGCCCTCCCTCCTTGTTTCTTTCTGTCTTTCTTCCAGCAGGCCCTACTGGCCTCTTCTGACAACCCTTTGCTTGAAGTGCTACCCTCTCTGCTCCCAGTCCATTTCTCGCCTCCCCCTGGCTGCCAAGGCTTCTCTATGGAGTGAGTGGTCTATACCCCCTGCCTCTGCTTCCTCTCCACCCACTCACTCCTTAACCCCCTTCGATCTGACTTCCTCTCTCCTGACTACATTCTCTCTGAGGTCAGCCAGGAGAGACTTCTTGCCCAGGCAGCTCTCTTTTCTCAGATTCCATCTGCCTCGAACCTGCGTGTGCGCCTGGGTGCCTCCAGGCCCATTCTGGAAGCTTCTCCCTGGGCTCCCGCACTCTCCTGGGCCTTCTCCCTCTACTACCGCTCCTCCTGTGGCTTTCCGTGGTTGATCTTCCTTCCTCCCCACATCTGTGGGCTTTCCCCAAGACTCAGCCAATCATTGGACAAATATTTACTGAGCATCTACCATGTGTAAATCCCTCTGCTTTCTGTTCTGTGCACATGCCTCCCCGGAGAGCTCCCCCAGTGCTAATGTTTTGACTATGGCCCTGATGTGGAGGACATGGAGGGGCCCTCCCTTCTCTAGCAGCATAGGAAGTGTCTCATTGTGGGGGACACTAGCCCAGGATCACAGGGGGCAGGCAGCTGGGGGGGCATCCCCTCTGAGAGCTGGCCCTATTGCCCTCTCCCTCCCACAGCTAAACTACCTGGGCCCCCCTTTCAACGAGCCCGACTTCAACCCGCCCAGGCTGAGTGCAGAGGCCCTGCCCAGTGCCACGGTGGACTTTGATGTGTGGCGGAGTCTCAATGACCACCTGCGCCTAGCTCAGAACTACCAGGCCTACAGCCACCTGCTCTGCTATCTGAGGGGCCTGGACCGCCACGCAGCCACAGCCGAGCTGCGCCGAAGCCTGGCCCACTTCTGCACCAGTCTGCAGGGCCTTCTGGGCAGCATTGCCGGGGTCATGGCTGCCCTGGGCTATCCGCTGCCCCCACAAGGGGCTGAGCCTGCCTGGGCCCCCGGCCCTTCCCACAGTGACTTCCTCCAGAAGATGGATGACTTCTGGCTGCTGAAGGAGCTGCAGACCTGGCTCTGGCGCTCGGCCAAAGACTTCAACTGGCTCAAGAAGAAGATGCACTCCTCAGCTGCAGCGGTCACTCTTCGCCTAGAGGCCCCTGCTTCTGACCTCTGACCTCTGAGCTCCCTTCTCCACCTTTGCAATGAGCTTCTCGCCATGCTAGGGAGGATCCCCCATAGGGAACCCAGGGCCAGGTGGGGAGGGGATGATCCTCAGGCTCTGGGCTCACTACCTTCCCAACCTGGCTGCCAGAAAGCAGCAGTCAGACAAGAAAAGGTGGGGCTCACTGCAGGAAGTGCCTTGTGGGGTGAAGCCTCCTGGCCAGCCCCACTCACCCATCTCCTCACCTTAAGCCACCCCACACTTCCAATTCACGGGGGGAGATGTGGTGACCCTGGGGACCAAAGCAGGAAGAGGCAGAAATTCAAAAAGAGAATGGGTGGGACAATGGGTGGCCCCCAGACCCCTGGGGATACCCTCTCACCGAAAGCCAAGGAGGTGCCAAACACAGCGAGTGCCAATAACTTTGCCTCACATCTCTCCTTAACATTACGGTGGCTCTCCCATCCCCGGGCACCCTGCCCAGCCCCAGTGGGACAGTCACAGTTATAGGATTTCCTAAAAGTTTACATTGTTGAGGACGGTAGCATTTTGGGGATGAGGAGAGGGCGGCTCCCTCAGGGCCCCCCTCCACCCCCCGCCCAGCCCCATCCACTCACAACTCTCAGTTTGTTTGTATTAATATTTATTTATTTGGAGACGTTATTTATTAGATGGTATTTATTGCAGAATTTCTATTCTTGTATTAACAAATAAAATGCTTTCCCCAGAAACCTTCCTCTGATCCCCGCCTCACCTCATCTCCCCTTTGCCCCAACCATCCCCTCCTCTTCATTCCTGGTTATTTGTTCAGTCATTTCTGACTCTTTCTAACATTATTTGGGGTTTTCTTGACAAAGATCCTGCAGTGGTTTGCCATTTCCTTCTCCAGCTCATTTTATAGATGAGGAAACTGAGGCAAAAAGGGTGAAGTGACTTGCCCAGGGTCACACAACTAGAAACTGTCTGAGGCCAGATTTGAACTCAGGAAGATAAGGCTAGTTGACTCCAGGTCCAGCACCACCTAGGTGCCTTCTTGGTCCTCCAGGTCTGTCTGCATATGTGGGAAACCATCTGGGACTCAAGAAACTTGGGGTGGCAAGGGAAGGCAAGAAGAGAAATCATGAGGTGAGGTTTGGGAAATGTTGGGGGAGTGAGGCTAGAATTCCCTTCCTCTGTCTGTGAGATTAAATGTATCTTAATTAAGCTTTACCTTGTGCAGACCACTGTTCTAGGTGAGAGGGAAGACTTTAGGTAAAGCCACAGTTCCCTCCCCGACCATGGACCTTACAAGAAGAATGAGGGACAAGACACAGACAAACACATGACATGACATCAGAGGTGGCAGTCTGGCAGGAGGTGACCAAGGGGGCTGCTCTGGCCTGGAGAATAACAGAAGGACACAGAAGGAAGAGAGCCCAGGGGGTGCTCAGGGGAAGGAGACACAGGAGAAGATCAAGTAGAAACTCATTTGTTACCTTTGACCTTGAGGAAGTCTCCTCGTTTTTTTTCTGTGCCTCAGTTTCCTCAACTCTAAAGCAAGGGATTTGGACTAGATGGCAACTCAGGGACCTCCCACCTCTAGCATTTACCCACAAAGTAAGATAATGCCAGATTAGGGAGGTATCTGGATGCCAGACAAAGGAGTCTGAATTTTCTTCCGGAGGGAGCCACGAGGGATTTGGAAGCAGACAAGCTGAGTGAGCAAACTTATATGCATTAGGAGGATTACTCTGGCAGTTGTAGAAAAGATGGCTTGGAGGTATACATGGAAATGGGAAGACATTATCCAGAAGGATGGTTGTGGGGGCCCCATAGACGAAGGTGGTAGCCATGAAGAACAACTTCCAGGGATGAACAGAGAAAGCACTGGCAAGTCTTGGTTCCTAGACAGGAAATGTGGGGGGTGGGAAGTGGGGAAAGGAGCCCAGAATAGTGCCAAGCAGAGAAATGGGAGGTCCAGAGAAGAAGCAGGCCAAGGGCAATGCTGAGTCCAGGTTGGGTCATGGTGAAATGGAGGAAGCAGGGGGACATCGGAGGGAAGGTGTCCCCTGGGCAGGAGGAGATACATATCTCCAGCTTGGAGATAAGTCAAGCAGAGAGCTTTAGGTTGGGGAGACATCTGTACAGAGGCGGTAGTTGATGATAAGGGAAGGAAGGAGGCTGCCAAGGGTAAAAAAAGAATGTAGAAAGAGAAGGGAAGAAGGCCAAGGCCAAAACTTTGGGGAACACCCATCTACAGGGATTGGGAAGAGGAGGAGGAGCCAGCAACGAGCCTGAGAAGTAGTTACCACGGCAGAAGAGAAAAACCGAGGGAATGTGGTATCTTTGAACCTGAGGGAGGAGAGGAGAGCACGAAGGTGGAGGAGAGGGTAGGCACTGGCAGAGGCATTTGAGGGGGCAAGGAGAATGAGCACTGCCAAAAAGATGGCTGGAATTGGCAGGCACAAGGTCACAAAATGGAAAACTGAGTATAGATTCAGGATGGGGAGAAGGTAGACAGGAACCAGGTGAAGACAAAGGAGGTGAGCCATGGAGGAAAGACTGGTCATTGTCCCCAGTTTTACCGCTTTGTGTCTCCTTACTATGTGCTTCTGCAGGGTTTGGGACCTGCCCATTGGTGGCCTCCGTGACTCCTGGACCTGACCAGAGGCTAGAGGCAGAGGAATGGGGCAGTAGTGGTGGGAAAGGAATACTGGTGTCTGGAGCCAAGCCCCCAGTGGGCCTCAAGTCTCTCCTTCCCATGTAGAGACATAGAGCAGCTGAAATCGGTGGTGGAGGCGTGTTCTTGATCACGCCCTATATCCTCATAGCACGGGGTATTTTTTCAAAGCATTTTCTCATCTGTTATCACATGTCATCCTGGTAACTACCCTGCCAGGTAGTCTAGGCAGACATGAGACCAAAAAAGCGGAAGCGATTTGTCTACGGTCACACACCACATTAAGAAGCAAATCTAGAAAGGTAAGAGTCCTGGAGGAGGCAGGGATGGTGATAGAGCTGGGATCAGAAGCCCACCTTTGCACTCTGGCTTCTGCCTCTTTCATCTCCAGCTGCTGTCCAGAGTTACTGATGAGCTCTTAGTGTTTGCTTCTCAGTCCTCAACTTCACTATCCGTCACTTCTTTTCCCAGACATTCCTCTGTCTTTAGGTTTCTATACCATTCTCCTGGCTCACCCCCTACTTCGCTACCCTCCCCTTCTGGCTTCTTTGAAGTAGCTTCTGTAGGTGATGCCCCCTGGCCAGCCCCTCTCCCAACATCTTGGGCATACCGGTCTCCCCACCTGTGCAGCCAACCTTGTACAGGCCCTCACCACTGTAGGAGCCTTTTGATTGGTCTTTGCTCCCTGTTGATTCCCCCTCCAATCCAGCCTCCATCTGGCTCCCCAAGGGAGCATCCTGAAATGCAGGCAGGGGCATCATTCTCCAATTCAGTAAATTCTAGAGGTTCTCCATTCCCCACAGAAGTCACTCTTGAAACCTGTTTGGCACCTAAAGCCCTTCCCAACCTGTCCCCTGCCTAACCTGCCAGACTTCTCTTGGAAGGTCCTCTCTTGGAACCCTAGAGGTCGCAGTTCTCCCTTATACACAACACACCTCTATGTGCACTGCACCATCATTCTCCCCCTCCTCACCTCCAGGCTTCCTTTAGAACCATCCTGATTCTGCCTTCTTGACTCCCCAGCCCACTTGACCTCCAACACCCGTGGAGTCTCCCTCTGACACACCTGCCACTCGCCTTGTCCACATCTCTGTTGTATCTGTGCTGTCTCTCCTGTTAGACCGTGAGCACCTGGAGAGCAGGGCCCAGACTTTGACCTTTCTTTGTATCCTCAACACTTAGAACCATGACAAACATACAGTAAGTGCTTAATAAATGCTTGTTGACCACTGATCTCAGACAAGTCACTTCCCTTCCTCTAAGACTCAGTTTCTCAATTGGCAAAATGAGAGGGCTGGCTTAAATGCCCTATGGCTACCCTTATGTGCATACTTTGATTCCATGATGAACTTAACCTCTAGATTTGGTTCCATTGGATACTGGCAGGCATGGTGCCAGACTCAGATGGCAGGGCCAATTGCAGACAAAGGAGGGACAGGCTAGCAAAAGAGAAAGAACAGCTTCTTTTGCACACAATTGGTACTTCATAAATGTAGAATCGAACTCTCAACCTGAACTTGAACTCCATTCTCAAATGATCATCCTTGCCTCATCCTCTAGGAATGAAGGAGCTCCAGACAGCTAGAAGAGGAGAAAGGCCAGTTGGGGTAAAAATAAGTGGTCTTTTCCACCTCCAAGTCCCTAAATATTCCAGCCATCTTAGCTGACTCCTACATCCAGTCAGTCTCTATTTTGGGGAGTCTTCCTTCTAATCTCCCCAATGTACCTGCTCTTTTCCCTTCTCACAGCCCTAGCCTGGCCTCCCTTCAGCTTCTGTGAGTGGTTTTCATCTTCCAGAAAGCTGGAAAGTTGTGTTCTTCCAGTCTCTAGGCTGGCTGGGCTGCAGCCATCCCTACGCCTGATCCCAAGTAATACTAAAACAAGATTTTCATCCCATCCCGAGTGGGGCTCACACAACTGTGAATGACTCCCCACTGCCTACAAGATCAAGTTCCAAGGCCCTCGCTTGACATTCAGAGGCCCTTGACCACCTGGTACCAACCTCCCTTTTCAGTCAATTCTTCATTTTAACCACTCCCCACCCCCCCCAAAGAAGGCTTCCTCATTCCTTCTACCAGCCTTTGTCTGCCTTCCACCTGCCCCCTCCCTCCACCCTTTCTCTGACTAGGCCAGTCCCTGAGGCTTCCTCCTTTAGCCTGGAGGAATCTGGACCATCTTTCATATACTGCATCACATGCTACTTTGCACAATTATTTACTCTCAAGTGTTCGAGAAAGGGAAGGGCTAAGAAATTATAGTTAAGCCTGACCGTGGGCCTATGCTTATATGGGCTGAGGTCAGCACAGGAGGGTCAAATGAAGTTTCTCAAGAATCTGGGAGACCTGTTTATGTCCGGTCAATAGATGCAGACGATGGGAAAGGAGAGAGAGTGAGTCCTTCGGTGCTTGAGTTCTCATCATGTACCTCTTGGCTGTTGTGGTCTGGATGTGAGTACTCTTAAGGGCCCACCTGGCCCCTGAATGATGAGCATTCTCTCTTGCTAGAAGTTCCTTCCTGGCTTTTCTTTCCTTGTTCTCTTTCCACCTGCCTGAGGTCTTCGGCTAGATCATCATCCAGGGCCCACCAGCTCCAGGAGTTCTTAGAAGTTCTGCCCCTTCCAACTCCCATGCACACAATCGGCATCTCTGTGCCAATGCTATCCAGAGCTCTGTTTGCAGCCCTGGGGTCACACTCCTGACACACAATTCACATCTCCAACTGCCTACTTACTCCAAAGGTAGGGTCAGAAAAGCACTGGATCTCCAGTCAAATTGTACCAGGATCACCTACTGTCGATGTGACCTTAGACCAGTCATTTCACCTCTCTGAGCCTGAAAATGAGGGGGGCGATAATCTAGATGGCCCCTGAGGTGTGCCCCTTGGGGAGGGGATATTAATGGATGAAAAGATGTTATACTTGTGCCCAGAGCTGACAATATTAGACCACTCAATTCTCTGTTTACTGGGTGACTTGGATGTATAAGGTGAAAGGCAGTAGGTAAAGAGCTAGCCTTGGAGTTTGGCCTCAGCAGGGCTTTGGGACGCTGGACAGGCCTCTTGCTCCCTCATTGGCCCAAGCAGCCTTCTAAGAGCAGAATAGCAGACAAGTTGCAAATCTGTATGGAGGGTGGGAGTCTCACTAACTGCTTGCTGCATTGTTTTTCAGTCCTTGACCCCTTTCATCCCCCCAAAAAGTACAAGGGACAGGAAATACAAGGATAATGAAAATTAGTACCTGCTTTCCAAGGACGTCATTAAATAAATTAGAGTATAACCTGAGGAGGAAGAGAGAAACTCATTTCCTGTGAAAATGAGTTACCTGAAAGGTGTAGAGATGATAGGATCAAAAAATTTTATAGCTAGAAGGTCTTTAGGAATCATAGGAATCATCTAGCCCTATCTCCTTACAAAGGAGGAAATTGAGGTCCAGAGAGGGTTGCCATGACTTGCCCAAAGTCTTACAGTTTCTACCCAGTCACACCATAAGTAGAAGAGGGCCACCTGAAGGAGCAGCTCTTCCATCCTCCCTCCCTCATGTTGATTAGGGGATCTGATGGCTAGGTTTTCCCCTTACATGCTTGGAAAGGCAATGAGAAACCTAGGGGACAATACAGGGAATCTGGAAGAGGCAGGTAGTAGTAGTTGGGCCACCTTGGTGGGGGGGAGTGCAGTGCCCACTTGGCATGCTTCACAATCTCCATGAGGGCTGGCCCTGACCATTTCCTAGGCCTAGACCAGGGGAGGCCAAGGGGACTGCTGGCCTTATTCTCTCATTCAGGGCATCAAGCCCTACACTAGTAGGGGAGAGGACAGAGTCTCATGAGCTTTCCCTGGCCTGTAAGGCAAGGGTCAGAGAGTGACTCAGGCTTGGCGGGACTGGGATGCTGGGTGCTTGCCATTCCCCTAAGCCACCTTTCTTTCCAGCCTTTGTCCCCCCAACCCCTCCTGCTCCTTGACTCAGCCTGGTCCCCAACTTCCTGGCAGAGAACAAAGACTTTTATAGATGGGGAAGGGGAGAACCAGAGGACATTGGAGACAGGGGCATGGCCTCAGCTGTTAGAGCCACTGGCTGAATCAGTTCCCTGGGGACAATCCCAGGGACCATACAACTCGTTCCCTAGGCCCTCTATCAGAGGAAGCAGGCCACTGGGAGGGAAAGAGTAAAGCAGGACTCTCCTACCAGCTGGACAATGGCTGACACCTGGCGGCCAAGGTGGGGAATGGTCAGAAGGGTTCCGAACTCTCCTTGGTTGAGGCAGGTCAGGCAGGGAGATGTTGGGAAGGGGACAGGCTGGAAGTAGCCTTCTACCCAGGGGCAGGGCAGAGGGTGAGCTTGGGGAGGGGAAGGAAGCAGGCCCAGGGTGGGTGGTAGGGCCTGCAGGACTGGGGGTGTTGAGGGAGGAGAAAGGAGAGGATGTCCTTCATGCCCAGTGGCAGCCAATTTGTTCCCTCCACACTCCTTTCCCTCTGTTTGGCTTTCCCCAAAGGAGGGTTGCAGGGTACCAGGGTGCATGCGCAGTGGCAGGGGGTCCCCAGCCTACTGCATTGTCTGAGCTAAACCTAGTCTAATTCCCCCCTCTTCCCCTGAAGAAGGTTGGGCTGAGCGCTCAGAGGGGTGTGAAGATCCCTATGTCTGTCTTCTCTCCTGGCAGACCAGAGCTCTGGACTCAGCCAGTGCCCCTGGGTCCCAGCCCCAAGCCCAGAAGGTGCAGGGGAATCCAAGGACAGTCCTCAGGGCTCCCCCTCCATGGCCTCCAGGTGTCCTTAGCCCCAGAGAAGATATAAAGTGGAAGGTGGGATCCGGTGTTCTACCTGCCCACCCCCATTGTTCCATCCCTGGAGCCTGAGGCCTGAGTTCTCCCTAGCTTGGCCAGAGACATTGAGATGAGGGAAGGGGGTGACAGAGGGACTCTGGCCCCAGGTCTGGTGAGCCACAGGGACAGGACAGTGATCACTGTTGCTCTTATTACCAGGATGATGGTCCTCCTCCTCCTCCACCAAAGTTCTCCTGCAGAGCCCTCCTGTGGTGACAAGGTGATGGCCCCAACCCTGCACATGCTCCCCAGCAGCCACCGACGGGCTGGGTTGTGCCTGCCCCCACTCCCCACCTTTGTTTGGCAACCAGGTGAGGGTGACGACATGTCTGGAAAGAAGGAAGGCATTTCCACCTGTACTGGATCCTTGTTCTGTGGCCCCAGCAGCAAGCACTTAGCCTCACCATTGGTAAAACTGGATTAATAACAGCCTCTGCCTCACAGGGCCTTGCCTCCATGTGAGCCCCTATTATTACTGCCAGATTAGATCTCATAGCTGGGCCAGGGAGGTGGGTTGGCAAAGGCCTCTGAGAGATCTGGCTACTTCTCAGAGCCTAAATGAGGCCACTAACAAGTGCAGGATGGAGAAATGAGGTCTAGAGCTTCCTTGGGCTGTGGGAGAAGCTGAGGTCCCAAGGGAGACCCCTAAACTACTGGCTAATTGAAGCCAAGCCCTATTGAGTGGATACTAGTGAGCCGGTGGCAGCCACAATCTCCCCCAGGGACACTGGCAGAGTTCTGGTGACTTGTACATTCAAGGCTGAGCGAGTTTAGGTGCCAGAGGCATCAGAGAGAAAGGAGAGGATGGGCCCAGGCGGGATCAGGAGTGGTTGTGCCTGTGGCCGCCCAGAGGCACACCCCATTTCAAGCTCCCTGGGCGGTGGCAGGGGCCCCACGGCTATCAGCTTTCAGGGGGGGAGGAGCCTGGAATGGGGAGGGGGCTGACCCACCCATGCTTCCCCATGTCCTCAGGGTACAGTGGGCTGAAGAGGCTGGTGATAGCTACAGCCTGAACCACAGGGAGCCACAAACTCTTGGGCACATGGCCAGGTTTGGACTCCCCTTGAGGAAAGGGGGTGCTCAAGCCTTGGGAAGCCATTCCAGGCATAGCTTTACTGCCCAAGCTGGGCCACTCACCTGGGTCCACCTTTCCTGCCTGCTTCTAGGGAGGGAGGAATCCCTCAGATGCCCCCCTTACTTGTGAGTTGGGCTCCACCCAACCCAGAGGGGAGGGGGGATTAGAGAAGGTTTAGCCTAGACAATGAGGCAGGAATAGCTCCCCCATGCTGAATAATCCCCCAGAAACCCCCCACCTCTTTCCTAGCCTCTCTGGGGCCCCCAGCGGGGAGAGTCAGTCACAACCAGGAACGCAGAGACCTTAGCACTTCCTTCACTTTTAATGATCTTTCAGTGACACCAGACTAGGTTTGACTGGGAAGGGAGACCTTGAGGACTGTGAACCTTAGCATCTCTCACCTTCAGCTCAAGCTCAACCGTTCAGACTCAGAGCCTGGGCCAAGGCACTACTTGGGACAGAGAGTGTGGACAGGAGTGAGCTGTCTGGAGCAATGAGATGGGATTTCTAGGAAGGAGGTTAAGGTTGGCCTCCTAATGCCAACAAGCACAGTCCAGGCTAAGCTTGGAGGATGCCAGGCCATGAAGTGCTCAAAGTGCCCAGGGCCAACAGTCCAAACCTGTCCTCAATGCCAAAGATGCTGTCCTGTGGCCCAGGCCACCATATCCACAAGGCAGGGCAGCCAAGAAGCTGGCAAGGGGAAGGCTCTCATTGATGACCGCGCCCAAGGACGACTAGACGGCTGCCCGCCCCTTCCAACCCTGTCTGCCGCGCCTGCCTCATTCTCCTCTCAGCTGCCCGGTTAGGGAGCAGGAGCATCCTCACGCTGACCACTCCCCACCTGGCAGTCCTTCCCGTTAGACCCGAGGCCGAGACCGGCCCCGAGGCTGCCGAGTGCGCACGGCCCCCCTCCCCTACATGTCCCTTCATAGTCCCCAGTCTTGACGTTCATTGTTTCATCTGTCCGTCATACCCCGTGAGGCCAGCAGGGCAGGGAGCTATTACCCCACTTTACAGACCAGGAAAGTAAGACACACACACACCCCCCCCCAAGGCATGGATCACCTCGGGCTCCTTTGCCAAAGGTGAGCCGCTCTTCTTGGGCCCCCCCCCACCCGACCAGAAGCCTCAGCGGAAGCTGGGGATGTAGATGGGGGCGTCGCCTGGTTCCCCTGCCCTACTAGAAGCCTCTGGGGATGTAGATGGGGGGGGTTGCTTGGTGTCCCCCCCACCCCCGCCCGCCTCTTCGCTCCACGGGACAAGGAGAGGAATGCGCAAGCCTGGATCCTTCAGTCACAGGGATTAAGGGGACGGAGACCGCATCTGCCCGGGGGCGGGGCTGGCACAGACCTAGTCCAGGGGGGCCGGCCGGGCCGGACGGGGGCAGCCTCTGGCTCCGGGTTCAGACCTCACTCTCCCTCCCGGACTCAACCTCGGCCCCGCCCCCTGGGCCTGCGCCGCTCCCCATTGGTCGCCACTAGGTTCCCGCCCCCCGTCCGTGGCGTGCCATTGGCTGGGCCCTCTTGGCATGTTTCGGGGCGGGGGCGGCGGGCGGCCCCTGCCTGGAAGCAGCTGGACTTCCTCCCTCCAGCCGCCTGTCTGGGTCATCGCGTCTGTCCGTCCCTGGCCCCGTCCTCCGCCCAGCAGCTGTCTCTCCCTTCGCCTCTCGCCCCCCTGGGTGGCTGCCATGGGCCGGAAGAGAAGGCTCATCACCGACTCCTTCCCCAAAGTGAAGAGGAGGAAGGGCGGAAAGGGGCCTGGCAAAGAGGACCGGGCGCCCGAGCCAGAGCTGCGAGGTGGGGGCGGGGAACTGAGGACAGCAGGGCAACGGGGGGGGGGGACAGGGGACCGGGGATCGAGGCATGGGAGAAGAGGGGAAAGGGATGCGGAGCGCTGGGGAAGGGGCAGGGGTTCAAGGAGCTGGGAGCTGGGAGTGAAGGACAGCCTCTCTTGTTAGGGGAGGAGCCGCTGGCAGCCCACCGGAACGAAATCCATTTAGAAATACTGAGGCAGTTTGACCTGAACCGGCACTTCGGACCCTGCACAGGTAAGAGCTTCCAGGAGCCCTGTCTGCCCCGTCCCTGATTCTGAAGCCCTCACCTCTCCAGGGGTGCCCTCTAGGCTAGAGCACAGGAGACAGGGAGTCTCCTCTTCCACCCTCACCCGGGCAATGCCCCACTTCCAGGTGTCTCTAGCTACCGTACCAGCTTGCATCCTTTCTCCCTGCTAGGGATCACTCGACTCCAGCGATGGGAACGAGCAGAGCTGCTGGGCTTAGACCCTCCCACTGAGGTGCTCGATGTGCTGTGGGCCCACCCTGAAGACCCCCAGTACCAGTGCAGGTGAGAGCAACCTCTGGGGCAGGCTCTCCTGGGAATCAAGGTGCCAGGGATCAGGGAAGGGAGAGTTCAAACTGGGACAGTGACTCCTTCCCCCAGTGTCTGCCCCTCCCTGATGGGCAGGAGCCTCCCCTAGTAGACAGGGGATGGCAAGGTCAGAAAGAAACTTCCTGAGAACATCTCCTGGTGGCTCCCGGGGCACTGATGACTACTTTACCTCAAGAGTGGGGGACAAGGGAGAAGGGAAGGGGGGTCTCCCCTCCCAGATGGACCCTGCAAAGCCTGAACTATAGGGCCTAGGTCACTAGGCTACTCTGCCTGGGCCCATCCGCACTACTTCCCCCCTGCAGCCTCTGGTACCTGTACCCCATCTAAAGGAGTCAGCCACGAAGTCATACCCAGTGCATCCCTGACGCTTTCCCAGGGGCCTTCCCAACGCACAGGGGAACCCACTGCTGTTTCTTCAAACAAGCCTGTACTCGAAGGGGTGGAGGCTGGGGGGTGGGGGTGGGTGGGATGGGGCAAGGATCTTCCTGGGGAGAGGAAGAAACCAGTCTCAGGACTCCAGGTGGGGGGACTCCTCTGACCTGCCAGCAGTCACACTGACCTCTCCAAGCAAGCAAGCTCAGCCAACCAGCCGAGGCTGGCTCATCTGGAGGCTTTTTAAAAAGCCAATATCTAGGCTTCCTGTCCCCCAAGTAAAACTAGTCCCTGCACCTCCTGACATCTGGTACATCCATCCCTGACTTGGGTCCCCGACTCCGTGTAAACCACAGGAGTTCTACAGGGCAACCCCTCACCCCCAGTGCCTAAGAAGTAGATCCTGGGCTCAGCCTGCTAGATAGTAGGCTTCAGTGAGATGTACTAATAAAAAGTAACCACTCTGGCAGCCCGCCTTCCTTAATGTGACCGCCGCCACCTCTTTGGGCTCCTTCCTGGACAACGGCCCTAATGCCCTGCTTGGTGACCAGCCTCCTACAGGTGCCCAGCCAGGCTCAGCCCTGGCTCTGGTCGCCCCTCTCACCACTTTCAAGAGGGGAACCCCACCTTGGAAAACCTCTAGCCCTTAGCCCTCAAGCCACACTGGCTTTGGGTGCCCTCTAGCGGCTCCTGCTTCTCCACTGAGTCAGTGGAAGCCTGGGTGTGTTCTACAGCTCCTTCAGATGCCTTTATGCACCAAATGCCTACTCTAAAGGTCAGGTCTAGCCAGGGGTGGTGATCCACACCTGTGATCTCTGCTATTGGCTGTGGGATCCTCAGAGCTCCAGAGATCAGGTGTCTGCACTAAGGCGAGCATCAATGCAGGGAGCCCCTGGGAGCAGGTGACCACAGGCTCCCTAGGGAGGGATGAATTAGCCCATGAGCAAATGGAGTGGAGCAAAGTTTCCACACTCTCAGCAGTGAGTGTCCATCATACCTCAAGTCTAGGCAAGATGGAGAAAGACCAGTCCCCAAATAAAGAAAAGGTTGTACCTCTACTTTTCTAGACTCTTAGGGTTGGTATCCAATGCACTCTCTCCCTGGACAAGCACCTCACCTCTAACATAACTCCAGTGTCCTGGCCCAGTTCAGTCTCTGGGGGGAGGGGGGCAGAAAGGAAGACTCCCAGGAGCCTGGAATCCCTTCCAAGATTCTTGAGATCTCCAGCCTTCGGAGGAAGTGGACACTGGGGGAGGGGAAGGTCAGGGTGTGTAGAGCAGGGCTGGAGTTTGCCAGGGCTGCTCCAGGATGGCACATGAGTAACCTGGAAGGGCTCAAGCAATGCCAAGGAGAGGAGAATCAGCAGTTTCCCCCAGAAGAGGAATCAGAGGAAGACAGGAGGCACAGAGGATTAATCATTTCTTGCATTTGCATATGGTTCTTATACTTTTTCAAAGAACTTTGAAACTCATTTTTCATCTGACATCCCAAAAGTCCTGTAAGGACTGGTACTCACAGATGAGCAAACTGAGGCTCAGGGAGGCTACATAAATTGTCCTTTAATTCACCCACCGTTTTAAGTGCCTGTGTTGTGTGGGAAAGGCAGCAATCAGCCCTGGAGTCAGGAAGTCTTGGCTCCTGGTCTGCCTGACACACACGTGATTTTGTCTGATGGTGGAGGGGGCGCCAATCTGCATGGGAAGAGAGTCCAGTTCATCTCTCCAGCACAGCCATCTGCTTCAGGAGGGAGAGCCCACCACCACTCCAGGCAGCTGGTTCTGTGCCAGGATAGCCCGCCTTCGCAGGGAGCTTTTCTTTACACCAAGATATCACTGCAAAAATGGCTGAGAAAACGGCCTAGCATGAAATGCCATTCAATAAGAAATCAAGATGATTCAGGGTCAAATGGCATCACTTGGCATTCACTGTTGGTAAGTTTTTACAAGACAGCTGTATACTTAATGCCCAACTTAACACAAATCTTCCTTTGGGGACCCAGGAAGGAATATGTTATCTGCCTCCAGAGAACTGACAAACGGAAGTATGGGTTTACAAACACACACACACACACACACACACACACACACACACACACACACACACACACACACACACCTTTGTGTCTAATGGAAGCCATCGCTAGGGTGGAAGGAAAAAATATAAAAAGTGCACAGCAGAGAATAAAAGGAAATGGAGAAGGAAGCAGAGAAGCTACTATATAGTTTTTCAAAACAGCAAACAGTGTGAATTGTAAATTCATGGTTTTATAGTGAATCCTCTTTTTAGGTTGTGCTGTGTACATGGAAATGTTCTTTTTTTGTCTGTATGTGTTAAGTTCAAAATGAATAAAAAAATTTTTAAACAAAAAAATAAATGTTCCTTTGGTGCCGTCAGTCGGCCTTGGTTTTTTCATAAATTAAAACTTGTCTCCAAGTAAGATGTTTATCCCTGAATCTGACCAGCAGAATTATGTCACAGAAACGGCCATGATTTTGGAAAGAGTGCTGTATCAGGAGGCTGAGAATGGAATTCAACATCTTTTGGTGGATATTTTATTGGGTAGAAGGTCATGAACCTTCCTTAGAGTCATTTATATCGATAGAAACCATTTCTGAACCATCTGAGAATGCGAAGGCCTTTGTTGGTCCACTGTGAACATTTTCTTCAGTAACTGAGGCTGCAACATGTGTTGAGGTAATGACCAAGCCTCTTTTCCACCAGGGTTGAGGACACCATGTTGGAAGCAGGCCAGTGGGCATGGTCAGGAAAGGGGAGAGAGATGGCTTAGAGAAATTATTTAACTTTTCTGGGCTTCATTTTCCTGATCTGAAAAATGAGAGTATTAAAAAAAAAAGTGAGAGTATAGAACTAGGTGATTCCCATGGTCTTTAGAAGAAGAGAGGTGATGTGGTTATGGCTGGGCCTGGAGTCAGGAAGATCTACCTGTGCTCCAATCCCACCTCAGATGCCTAGCTTCTGTTTGCCTCAGTTTCCTCATCTGTTGTTCTGAGGCTCTCTTGAGATGATATTTGTAAAGCATTCAGCACCATGTCTGGCACATAGTAGCTGCTTAGTAAATGCTTGTTTTCTTCCTTTCTCCTAGTTCTAAATCCTGTGAAATACTATTAAGTCTAAATATGCCTATCTGCAATTCTTTTTTTATGTTTATTTTTAGTTTTCAACATTCATTTCCACAGACTTTTGAGTTCCAAATTTTCTCCCCATCTCTCCCCTCCCCCCACCCCAAACTCTCTTTTCTTGTAGGGCAAGATTGATTTCTATATCCCATTACCTGTATTTCTTATATCCCAGTTGCATGCAAAAACAATTCCCAACATTCATTCCTTAAACTTTGAGTTCCAACTTCTCTCCCTTCCTCCCTCCCCACACATCCCCACTGAGAAGGTAAGCAATTCAATATAGGTTATATATGTGTAGTTTTGCAAAACACTTCTGCCAGGCCTAGAGGCCTAAGGGCTACCCGAGTCTTACCTTACCTATCGCAGGTCTTCGGCTGGCCAAACCGGATAAACGTATGAGAGAAGAGACTTTCCAGAGTCGAACAAGGGTTAGGCTTTATTCAGGGTCTTGGTTACATGTGCAGGGGGAACTCTTCCTGAGGAGAGAGAGAAATCTCCCAAGGAGGCAAAGATCTTACAGTAAGAGAATGGAAGTGGAAGAGGGAGAGAGGGGAGAGGGAAGAGGGGAGAGGGAAGAAAGAAGGGAGGAGAGAGGGAAGAGGGGCCTTCTGTCCTCTAAGGGCCCCTCAGTGCTAAGAGCGCCTTCAGGCTTTCCTGACCCTACTTAAGCTCTCCTGCCGCATAGTTTGCACCTGAATACCGTGCCTGTTAGACAACAATAGGTGTGCTCAGACCCCGGGCCAATCTCGAGGGTGGGGATGCTCTCCCCAGCACATTTCCCACGGGAAGAGGCGGAAATGCACGAGATAGCCTGGTCTCACACCTCAATTCCCTGCTGTTCCCTGGGGGGCCTCATGAGAACTCTAAGGTTTAGAAGTCCTCACCTTTACCCGCCTGAGACTGTCCACATGGAACTGAGCTTACACCCCCAACACACTTCCATAATAGTCATGTTGTGTAAGACTAACTATATTTCCCTCATCCTTTCCTGCCCCCCATTTATTCTATTCTCTCTTTGACCTTATCCCAAAAGGGTTTACTTCTAATTATTCCCTCCTCCCATTTGCCCTCCCTTCTATCATCCCCCCTCCACAGACCACTTACCCCCTTCTCCCCTACTTTCCTGTAGTGCAAGATAGATTTTCATACCAAATTGAGTGTGTATTTGATTCCCTCTTTAAGCCAAATGTGATGAGAGTAAGCTTCACTTTTTCCTTCTCATCTCCCTCCTTTCCCCCTCCATTGAAAAAGCTTTTTCTTACCTCTTTTATGAGAGATAATTTGCCCCATTCCATTTCTCCCTTTCTCCTCCCAATATATTCCTCTCTTACCCCTTAATTTTATTTTTTTAGATATCATCCCTTCCTATTCAACTCACCCTTTGCTCTCTGTCTATGTGTGTGTGTGTATGTGTGTGTGTGTGTATAATCCCTCCAACCACCCAAATACTGAGAAAAGTTTCAAGAGTTACAGATTTTATCTTTCCATGTAGGAATGTAAACAATTCAACTTTAGTAAGTCCCTTATGATTTCTCTTTGCTGTTTACCTTTTCATGCTTCTCTTGATTCTTGTGTTTGAAAGTAAAATTTTCTTTTCAGCTCTGGTCTTTTCATCAAGAATGCTTGACAGTCCTCGATTTCATTGAAAGACCATTTTTTCCCCTGAAGTATTACACTCAGTTTTGCTGGGTAGGTGATTCTTGGTTTTAGTCCTAGTTCCTTTGACTTCTAGAAGAGCAGATGATGAGTCTGAAGGGGTAAGGCAAATATACAACAAGAGATCTGGACATGTTGATGTGTAGAGACCTTCAAGTAGGAATAGAATGACCACTTCTCTAGGGTTCCTCATATAGGAGCTGGATGAGATGACTTTCCAAGTCCCTTCCAACCCTCAAATTCTATGATTCTTCAGTTCTATGATGCCTTCCTCCTTCATCTTGCTTGTTCATTATTACCCTCACACCAGGATGTGAGCAGTGTGATCCTTAAAAGGCTGCTCAGACACCCCCAGGAGTTCAAGGATGCCTCCATTGTCCATCTCTGTAAAGGTAAAGGGAATAGATTGTCCTGCAGCAATCACTGGGGGGAGGGGAGGGGGGGGTCGCTCTCTTAGTCATTGCTGACTAAATTCTTGCTAGAGTCCTCCTTAATAGGATGATCCTTCACCTGAAAGATGGGCATATACCTGAGAGTCAGTGTAGCTTCAGAAAGGGCCAAGGAACAGTCAATATGGTGTTTGCTGTCCGACAATTCCAGGAGAAATGCCAGGAGCAGAAGAGAGGTCTGTACACAACATTTGCAGATCTGACCAAGGCCTCTGACACTGTTAGTCATGATGGCTTATGGAAAATTATGTCAAAATTTGGCTACCTGGAGAAGTTCATTAGAATTGTATGTCAATTTCCTGAGTTTTGGATAGTGGATGATGCTCTCGTTACTTCCTAGTCACTAATGGAGTGAAACAGGGCGGTGTGCTTGTTACCATGCTTTTCAGCATGATGTTTTCAGCCATATTGTCAAATGCTTTCAATGAGGATGAACATGGCATCAAGATCAACTACCATACTGATGGTAAGTTCTTCAATTTGAAAAGGCTACAAGCCAAGACCAAAGTCGAGGGAGTGTTGGTGCATGATTTTCAGTTTGCAGATGATTGTGCACTCAATGAAGCCTCTGAAGCTGAGATGCAACCAAGTATGGATCAATTCTCTGCTGCCTGTACTAATTTTGGCCTAATAATTAACACGAAGAAAACACAGGTGCTCCATCAGCCACCACAACATCCATACATGGAACCATCTATAACAACAAATGGAGAAGTTCTGAATGCTGTGGATAAGTTCACTTACCTTGGTAGTATAATGAGGTTGACACATGTGCTGCCTGAGCTAGCTCAGTGTTTGGGAGGCTCCAAAGAAAAGTTTGGGAGAGAAGAGGTATTAGACTGACTAGCAAATTGAAGGTCTACAGAGCCGTTGTGTTGACCTCATTGTCGTATGCCTGTGAAACATGGACAGTCTACCAGTGCCATGCCAAGAAACTGAATCACTTCCATTTCAACTGTCTTACAAAGATTCTGAGGATCACCTGGCAGGATAAGGTACCAGACACTGAAGTCCTTGCTCAAGCTGAACTGCCAAGCATTCAAACTATGCTTCAGAGAGCACAACTCTGATGGGCTGGTCACATTATTTGAATGCAAAATATACACTTGCCAAAAAGACTATTTTATGGAGAACTCACATGGGGCAGGCAATCACATGGGGGTCAGAAGAAGTGATACAAGGACACTCCCAAGGTCTCTCTCAAGAACTTTGGATTTGACTGCACAATATGGGAGACACTGGCACAGGATCACTCATCATGGCATGCCTACATGAGAAGAGTGCCATGCTCTATGAGCAAAGCAGAATTGAGACAGCACAAATTAAACATAGGATGCGCGAATTTGGAGTATCCACCCCTGAAATTCACATGGACTACCTGTGCCCAACCTGTAGTACAGCATTCTGAGCTCATATTGATCTGATCAGCCAATCGGACACACTGAAACTTCACTTTTTCATGGTGATGTCATTTTGATCCTCTTAGAAAACAAAGGACAACAACCAACCAACCAACCAATCATTATCACTGTGGAGAAAAGGCTTGCCATCCCCACAACTAGCAATATTAACTGCTGGCCAACTGACCCCAAGAGTCCCAGGAACAGTGATCTCTTTCCTCCTTTCCTGACCATGACCATTGGCCTGCTTCCAACATGGTGTCCTTAGCCATCGTGCCAGATGGCGAAGCACCTTGGCCACCAACTCCACAAATGCTACAGCCTCAGTTACTGAAGAATGAAAAAGAAAGGCCTTGCCATCCAAGGCCTTGGCATTCTCCAATGGTTCAGATCAATGTGAAGCACACTTGGGACTGTTCATCTGCTTTGTGACTGCACCTTACCAGTGGACTTTTCCACCTGATTCAAGGCTGAACACTCTGGTGTAAGTTGTTTTCCCCATGAGGATGTGAGCTCCTTGAGAGGAAAGTCTGTCTTACTTTCTTACTTTATCCACTCAGCTCGTAGAAGACACTTAAGAAATCCTTTTTTATTCATTCATTCAAAGCTCAAAATGGCCACTGAATAAAGGGGCCCCTGGATGTTCTTTGCAGTTCCATTCTGTTTCAGTAATACTTCTGCCTTTGACACACTTCAGAATGATAACAAAAATAATAACAAGAGCCAATGGGGAATCAAGACCCAATATATTTTTGATTAACTGAACCATTCATTGGTTCCAACCACTACCTGTGACTAGGTACAACTTTCTTAACACATAATCATATGACATTCAAGTGAAAAGAGATCTTAGACTATAGTTGGAAATTAAGTACAAAAAGCAATAGCTGAAGCTTCAGAATGGATGTGTTCTAAGTTCTCTTTCTAAGAAGAAAGGGAGAGAGAGAGGGGAGTTGAGGGTCCATGACTAAGCCTTGGAGAATTTCTGAAATCAAGGTGATAGAAGGAAGAGAAGACAGAGAAGAGAATGAAGGCTGGGTGTGGTAGGGAAACCAGGATAGAACAAGTGCTTTGCACATAGTAGGTGCTTAATAAATGTTTGGTTTGAACTAAATACAATCATAGCATGGTGATCAATGGAGGAGTTTCAAGAGTACTTGGCACACACATAGAAAATGCTTGATAAATGATTTTTCACTCATTCATTCATTCAATAAGGACAATTAGTAACGCTGAATTCTTCAAAGACCTCAGGGAACATCAGGGTAGCAAGGTGGGAAGGCACAAACCAGGAAGCCCCAAATCTGTGCTTCCCACATCTTCTGTCACTACTCAGACACTCTCCTCCTGGGACCTAGCACCACCATCACCTCAGCCAATATGACCACAGCAACTCATGAAAACCTTAATTAAGGATATTAATACAGCATTGACCCGGCATGGAAACGACTCACTAAATTTTCACTTTGGCTACTTGGCTTTCTTTGTTATGAGGGAGAGTCCATGGGTAAGGGATGACAGGAATAAATGTGGCATAAACCCCCCCCAAATTATCAGTGAAACTTTTAAAAAATGAACTCCTTGGGATCTCATTTCCACCAAAGCTCACCCCCAACACCACTCCTCCCCGGCCTCCTGCAGAAGCCCACCCTCAGAAACATCTGCCTTGTGTTTATTTCATATGTGCTTTTAATATGCTAATTTTTGGATATGTTGCTTCCTTCAGTAGAAGGTTAGCTCCTTGAGGGATCCCAGCATGATACCTAGGCCACGATAGGCATTTCTGACGTGTTTTCAAAACCAGCCTCAGACATTTATGAGCTCTCTGGTCACAGACTCTGACCACTTTGCCACTTTCTGCCTCACTTTCCTCATTTGTAAAACCTTAAAGTGCTGTATATACCCCTTGTTCAATGCTTGTTGGTTGATTTGGGGGAACGTCACCCAAATTTCTGGCTTCAAGGGTGTCACTGATTTTGCGGTCTCCTCTCATTCAACTGCTCCTGGTGATGCAGAGGTGTGCCAAGGCCTCATGGCACATCCCTAACAACCTAGCCAAGCTTTAGGCATGGATGATATGCCTGCTTTCCCAGGACAAGAGAGTTATAAGCAGGCTGGCTACAGGGGAGGAATCTTTCAACCATAGTGCTGAATTAAAGACAACTGACGGTTACAGAGGCCTGGGTCAGTGGAGTGACTGCACTCTTCAAGGAAATACCAGATCCTTGAAGTCTTGAGGTTTCACATCTTGCCAGACTATCCTCCAAAAGGATCCCACAGGTTTATACCTCTATCAACATTCTGGCACCTGGGAAACACCTACTTTCTCTTTGACAAGCCCACAAGTGGCTTAAAGGCTTAAGAGAATAATCTACTGGGAAACTAAGGTAAACAAAGCAAAGCAACCAGCGGCTGCCCAAGGAAACAGGAAGCAAGCCAGGCTCCTGATGTTCTGGCTGCCAAGGGAAGGCTTCTCGCTGGAGGTAACTTGGTCAGGGCAACTTCCAGGCATGGTGGAATTCCCCATCTCCCACCCCCAAACCCCCAGAGGCTGCTTCTTTCATGCCCTGTTCAGTCACCTCTGAGGTGACTCAGGCCCTGGGCCCACAGGCTCCTGAACAGCCTCCTCTGAGGGCCCCTGCCACTGCTCTGACCCTGACCTTGCAGTGACCTCCTTCCCCCCATCTGGGAGTTCCTCTCGCCTCTGGGTCAGAAAGGCTTGCCAGGCCCCTGCTCTGGTCCGACCAGTCTGGTTCTATCAGAGATATATTTAACACTAAGGTGTTTGAGCTGGCTCAACTTCACAGGGTTGATGAGAGGACCGAAAGACGCCACATATTAAATACTTTGACAGCTTTCTTGTTCTGAAGCAGCTGGGTGGCACAGTGGAGGCAGCAATGAAGACCTGAGTTCAAATTCAGGTTCTATACTTATTGACTGGGGGAGCCTAGCAAGTCACTTCACCACTGTCTGCCTCAGTTTCCCCATCTGTAAAATGAGGCTAACAGCACCTTCCTCCCAGGGTTGTAGTGAGGATCAAAGGAGATATCTGTAAAGTGCCTCACCAACCACAAAGTGTTCTCTAAATCCTGTCATGATGACGATGATGGATGCACCCACCTTTGGTGGAGCTGGCCTTCTTCTTCCCCCACTGTTCTAGCTAAGCATCAGACCAAGGCCCTTCAGAGCACAGGCCCAGTCATAGAAGTGGCCTTGCCCAGCACCCTCATTTTACAAGCATTTTCTCTTTTCTGAGGCCTGCAGAGATGAGGGACTTAGCCAGAAGCAGAGGTGTGGTGGGAACCCAAAGCCTCTGAGTCAGGTTCAGGGTCCTCTCCACTACACCCTCTCCTTCTCTCTCATGATCATATGTCTGTCCTGTCTTTACCAGAATATTCCAAAATGGTGTCAGGCAAGAGGTCTCTTAAACAGTTCAAAGATTTTCCTTTCCTCTGGTGCATGATGATCTCCAAGTTCTCTCAGTCCTTCCATCTCTCTGCCTCCCACTCTGTCTCTGTCCTCACATTCAGGTATGGGGGTAGCCCAAATGCCTCAATCCTCTAGGGTGTAGGCCCAGCTGTGATAATCCCAGGCCCAGGAAGGGGGTGTGCCCTGACCTGGGGCCATGCTGATCACAGGCCAGCAGCTACCACTGGTACTCACTCCCTGGAGGGAGGGAGGGGGGACGGAAGAGATGACTGAGCAGGGACTGAAAGAGAGGGTGAGGTTGAAGCAGGCTGGCAGGTGGGGTGGGGCGGTGCCCACTCCATGGCTGCCTACAGCACCTCCACCTCAGCCGGCAGCTGCTGTACCAGCTCCTGCCCACATGGCTGCTCTTGCTGAAGCTGGGCCATGCCACGTAGGCCCCACTCCATGCCAACACCCATTTTGTTCAATTAGAGGTGAAGACGAGTCAACCTTCTCCACCGAACAGGCTACCTCTGCCCATTCTCCAAGGTACATCTGTCCACTGACCTAAGGAATGCCACTGTGTCAAGGCAACTCCCTCCCATGAAATGTCTATGGCATAAGAAATGGTTTAAGGTTGGTTAGGGGGCAAAGGAATCCTGAGGGGTGGGGTTGGGGTAGGTGGAGGACTGATTACTGGAGAAGGAAAGGGTTTGGATTTGGGAAACAGCTTCATGGACTGTGGGAGAGGAGGGGCAGCCAGGCTTCCATAGTCACTGAGAGGCTGGCAAAATGGTAGAAAAGAAGATCCAGAAGTCCTTCATAGAATGAGAAGCAAACAGGAGGCATCATCCTCCCCCTGTACTAGAAGGCACTATGTGGCAGGGCTGGGTTGCTTGGAGAGACAGGCAGCTGTAGTTCTGGCCCAACCAAGTAGGCTCAGCTCTTTGCCTTTTATGCTGTCTGCAGGCCGATCATACAGGAAGGGTGAACTCTTCCCCAGCCCTCAGAGACAACTTCTTTCACCTACCACCCCCCCAAACATCTCTGGCCTGAAGTAGGACATCACTTGAGACATGGCCCCCACCCCCACTCCCTCAGTTCTGCCTCAGAGTTACTGGCACTATTGCTAGGGGTACCAGTGGCTATGGTAGGACACTGCTGGCTACAAGATGCTTGCCTGAGATGGATTTGCAAGAGCCTGGCCTCCTCTAATGGCCCTGTCCTCACTATACAGTCCATCGGAGGTTCGTCTCATCCTCCAACCCAGAGACTGTACTTGGAATACATCTTGGATGGACCTGTCAAGAGCTTGATTGAGCCCAAGATGACAAACTGACATATTACTGGCATCCACTTGTGGGGAGGCTGAAGACAAAGGTCACAAGTTCTGTAGTTACTCAAGGGATGGGAGTCAAAAGACCTTAGGTGGAGTTCTGGCTGACACTCTGAAGCTGTGTGGTCATTGGCAAAGTCACAATCTCCCTGAGCCTCAATTTCCTGCTCTTCAAAATGAAGGTAATATTATTCTAGCTAGCTCACAGCTTGTAAGTGTGAGGAGGGTAAAGCGGGGTGAGAACTTAGCTTTCATCTAGCCTGGGCCACTGGACACACCAGATCACTTGGTTTCCATGGCTCACTCTCCCTGTGGGGACTCTGCTCCCTGAGTTCTGATGCCACGGGGAGCCCTGATCCAAGAAAAGAGGCTGCTGGGAGCTGAGCTTGTTGGGCTTCTGGCCCTTGCTGCCCTCCCAGAATGATGCTGAGCTGTCCCTCTGGGGGCAAATCTGGAAGCTGGTCCTGCCCCACAGCCTCCCTCCTGGAGCCTCTTTGTTCTTCTTTCTCCACCATAGCCATCCATCACCCAGGGGCGAAGTCTCCTTTATAACAAAACAGGGGGAGCCAAGCAGACCCATGAAGTGACCAGGTCTGGCAGCCTGTACAGGGTCCATCACTGGCTCTCCAGGGCAGAAACCACTCTGAGGTACACTTCCTTCCCTATCATTTTCATTTATGTGACTGTCCTGATTCTACCTCTTGTTCCCTTGGTTCCATTTTCTTGGCTTTACATCAGCTCATACCAGTTTTCCCATGTGTACCTAAGTTCCTCATGTTTATTTTCTCTGCAGTACAATGCACAATGTTTGGCACATGGTGAGGCTGTTCCCCAGTTTATCACCATAGCGGCAGTGATGGCATCCAAGTCTTTTCTGTATCGCCAACAACACTTGGCACAGTGACAATCTTACAGTGGGTCCACAATAAATACTAGTTGAGTAAACTAATAATGAAAACCCTCCCTCTCATAACCATGTCGTGGTAATTTTGTATATAGGAACTCCAAAGAAGAAGTGGACAGGATGTCATTGAGGAACTATATGACAGAAAGAAAAGTTGGGCTGGTCACCTGGTGAGAGCAAAGGATGATGGGTGGACAGACAAAGGTCTGCCCTGTCACCCTCATGAGGTTGAGGAAAGGAACCCAGCATGTTGACTAGATATCCTATGATTACCTATGGGAAGTCATGGACAGGAGGTACATGGGATGGGCAGACATGGGTGGGTTGAGATCTGTACCTTCAGAGGGACAGTGATCCCACCATAGATAAACTGATCTAACAATCAATTTAAAATCATTTATGAAGTGCTCACTGTGTACAGCACTGTGTTAGGCAATACATGATGCATATACACAAATATGTCTTCAAGGAGCTAACATGGGAGTGAGGGGAGAAACAATATCCATTCTTGGGTATATTTAGTATCTTTCCATGGGTATATATAGTATCTATCTGCCCATGAGCAAATACAGTATCTAGCTACCCACAAGTATATATAGTATCCACCTATCCATAGATATATTTAGTATCTTTCCATAGGTATATACAGTATCCATTCACTCATGGGTATATACAACATCCATACATAGCAGATACAAAGTCACCTCCCAGGCCATCCCATCAGATACCTTGTATCTGCTTTGTATGAGGGTGGAGATGGAGAAATCAGGAAGTTTTGTGGAGAAGGTAGAGTCTGATTCCAAGGCATGGGGGAGAAATCTGGAGATGGAGAACAGTGTATGAGGAAGAGCCAGAGTAGTTTAGCTGATCAGTAGAGTGCATGGAGAGGTATAAAACGTGGTGAGACTGAAACGGTTGGATGGGGCCAGGTGGTGAAGTGCTTTAAAAGTCAAACAGATGAGCTTTGTTCTAGAGGTAATAGGGAGCCATGGGTGTTTATTGAGTAGAGGAGTGGTGGGTCCTTTGGTTACTACATGGAGGCTTGAAGGGAGGAACATGGCAATGGTCCAGGAGAGAGGTGCTATGGGCCTGAGCTAGGGTACTCACTGGCTGTCTGAAGGGAAATGAGGGCGCTGTTATGGAGGAAGATCTAGAGACTGGGGGCAGTGGGTAGTAGGGAACAGGAGTTAAGGATGATAACATCAAGGTTGAGTAACAGGCATAATGGTTATTGCAACCTACTCATTTCCTCAACAAATTAACTTTGTAAATCTCTCAGTCAATCTAAGATAGTGTTCTTGTTCCAAAGTGCACCCAAAGCATTCTGCTGCCATGTGGAGTCTGCTGCAGACAGAAGCCACATCCTTGACTTGCCTCCCAGTTTACAATCCTCTTCTAACATGTTATTCAGGATGCTGGATGCTCCAGACTAGAAGAGTGCCAAGTCCTAGCCTCCAGGAAGCTGGGCCTTGCATAGGGAACAGATGACTGCTCCTTCTTGTTCATGGATGTCCTCACAAGAGAAATGAAAGTATCCCTGATTTAAAAAACAACTGGGGAAAGAACAGCACTTTATATACAAAGCATTTCCTCATGGGAGCATAACAAGCACATACAAATGCTTTTTCATTCACTTGTTCATTCCTTCATCATGAGAAGATCCAGGAAGCAGAGACAGTAAGCACAGTACGGGGGAGAAGATCCAGAGATGCTGAAACAGCCATGAAGTGGTCATCGGAGAATCCCACAGACATTTGGACAGAAGCCAGAAAGGGAAGAGAAGTTTAAGAGCCATCACAAACCTGGCCCAGAGCTAGGAATCAGCAGCCAGAGGGAACTTCATATCTGTGTGTCTCATCCTTTTCTTACCTGCCTTAATTCAGAAGGCAAAAGAGCCCACAGGAAGGAATTCTACTCTGGATCTCATTCTCCCCAACCAAAAGGAGCAGAGAGAACGGGGACCATGAAGTGATATGACTGCTCCTTGGAGGTTCTGACAGAGAAGGATATGGAGGATAGGCAGAATCTAATCTATGCCCTAAATATGGGGGAAGTAGATTTCAAAGAGTTCAGAGAAAGGAGAAGTCAGCTTCCACAGATTCAGATTGTACAGGGGAAGTCAGCCCAGGAAGGATGAGAAGCAATTCTAAAGAAACAGAGAAAAATGAGGAAGAAGGAAAAATGCCACAGTTTCCCCACCCCTGAGAGACAATGACAATGCTCTGCATATGATTCTACAACTAGCTTAGATTTTAAAAAAAAATACAGGCACAGAAGATGGGAATAAAGGAAGGTAACAGAAGATAAAGGCAAAATTTCATCAAGAGAAGCAAAGGAAAAAAAAAACCCCACGGGGTGGCCCTGTAAGAATATTGTCAGAAATGCTAAAGTGAAGATGAGCGAAAGCTGGAGAAGAAAACAACCCAAGAGGGGTGGTTGCTCTTGAGTGACATCAGGGGAAAGAGGAGACTCAGAAAGGGTAGATGCGGCTGCCACCAAGTGTGGCTACGAGAAAAATGAGTCACACAAGAAATAGAGTTCTTCATTTTACTCTTGTATTCTCTACCCTAGAGAATGATCTCTGGACACAGAAAGGTCAGAATCAAAGTGTCCAGTAGGGAGTTGGTACCCAGGAAAATAGAAGGCCATCTGGCAGCTTAGGCTGGGTTCATGTCACCAAGCTCAGGTGAACTCGCTCTTTGGGTACTGAAAGAACTGCAGGTGGTGTTACTGAGGCATGGAGAAATGAGAAAAGCTTTTCAGATATTTAACTGGGGAAGCATTTATAACCAAAAAAACAACAGAGGAGATTTTTAAAAAGGGGGCAACACTTAAACAACACAAGAAAAAGCTTTTACACAAACAAAATTAGTGCATCTATATTAAGTGGGAATTTTTAAAATCAAATATCTGAAAAACTCTGAAATCTAAGATATTACCTACATTAAGTTCTCTTCTGATGCCACACTGTGGTCCGGAGGTGACCCTGGGTTCTGGGTTCTTTGGGAAGTTTGGCCATGCTGGAAAAGCTCTGATTATAGTCCCAGCAAGAGACTGTATTTCTCTCTGAGAACCAGACTCACTAGGGAGAGGCTCACTGCCAACAGGCATCACCTTTTGGCAATGGCCTCAGCCATGGCAACCCATGAGAAAGAAATAATACATGTAGCCCTCTATTCTATCCTTCTGCAGTGACATGACCAAGGGGCAGAAAGCGACAAGCCTAACCCACTTTCTAGAGTGGCTCTAACAAGAACTCAGCTCCTGGACCTCGGAATGGAAAGTCACTGTCTAGTTATCACAGCACATATCTGCTGATAAACCATAAAGACCCAAAGGAAGCTGAGTTAAGTGAGAGCACACCTCACATGTTCTCCTTGATGAGGCAAATAAAGGAGCTGGTAGAGCTGGAATATGGTGCATCACAAAGCAACAAGAGAAAACATTTCACAGCAAATCTGCCCATCTTGAATGGTGGTCATGATGTGCGTCTGCAGAAGTACCACGATGAAAATAACTGCAGTTTGGTCCCAACATATGTTGCTGAGGAAGAGGATGAATAGAGAATGGAAAGACTCTAAATTCAGTTAACATATACTTGGATATTCAATGCCTTGGGTGTCAAGATGGCATTGGTGAAGACAGTGAAAAATATCAAGCTGAGGCAGCAGAGAAAATGGAGCATTTCTGCTGAGTTCTCCCAACAGAACCCCTTAAGTGGTTTAAAAAGAAAAACCTCACATCAAATTCTGAATAGGATACCCAAGAAAGACACAGTTTCTCATTTTCCCAGCCCAGGACACCTTAGGGGAAATGAAAGAGAAGCCCACCTGTGGACACTGGGGTGGGAATTGGCTGGGATTATGCAGTACTAGATGGGGGGGTGCAGAGGCAGTGGCAGCAACAGCAGGAGCAGTGGTGGCATGGAGAGTTGTAAGGGAACCAAACTCCTGGTCAGAAAGATAATTCAGAAGACCCCTGTACTAACACTGGGCACAAGCCCAGGTACCACTTGGCAGCTCCTTTGCTCATTACCAAGTGTGAGACACAGGGGTAGAGAAGAGTGGTTATGGCTTGTGGTTGTGAGGGAGCAGAGGACTTACCTGGGTAAAGAGCAGAATACAGACCAGGATGGAGTGACCAGAGCTCTCCCTGTATCATACCACCTTGGAAGAACAAAAAACATACAGGTCCCCAGATTTAGCCACAGAAATTCTGACTACCCATTCCTTCTAGAGGTGAGCAGAGCCCAACATTAACATAAAGTCCAAAGTCATGAAATAAGCTGGAAAAACGAGCACACAAGAAAAGAACCTGACCACAAACATCTTCTATGGAGACAGGGAAGCTGAAGACTGACTTAAAAACATCTACAAGCAGAGCCTCAAAAAAAAATCCAGGTTGACACAGTCCCAACAAAAATTCCTAGAAGTGCTAAAGGAAGAATTTTTTTTAAGAGTGGAAATAAGGATTTTTTAAAATCAAAAGTGTTGAGGAAAAGTTTGGGAAAGAGAACAATGCAAGAAAGTTATGAAAAAAATAACAGCTTGGAAAAAGAGAAACAAAACCTCACTGAGGAAAATAACTCCTTAAAAATCTGAAGTGGTCAGGCGGAAGCTAGTAGCTCCATGAGACATCAAGAAACAGAGTAAAAAAAATGGAAAAAACAGAACATGTGAAATATCTCATTGGAAAAACAATTAACTTGGAAAATAAATCAAGGAGAGATAATTTAGGAATTATGTGACTACTGGAAAGCTGTGATCAAATAAAAAATCTGTACATCATAGTTCAAGAAATTATAAAGGAAAACTGCCCAGATATCCTAGAATTAAAGGGTAAAGCAGGAACTGAAAAAATTCACTCTACTTCCCAGGAATATTATAGCCAAATTGCAAATTACAAGAGAAATACTGAAAGCAGTCAGAAAGAAACCATTCAAATACCATGGAGCCTCAATCAGGATCACACAACATTTAGTATCTATAACTATAAAGGAGCATATAATCATACAGGGAGGAAAAATGTAAATTTAATGAAATAGAAAGACTTTCAAGAAGACCAAAAGACCAGAGCTAAATAGAAAATTAGACATTCAAACACAAAACTCAAGAGAAGCATAAAAAGAAAAACATGAAATAGAAGTAATAAGGGACTTAATAAGTTTAAGCCATTTATATTCCAATATGGTAAGATGATACACATAGCTCCTAAGAACTTTATCATTATTAGGGCAGTTATAAGAAATCTACATGGATAGAGAATATGAATGTGAATCTGCTATGTTATGATGATCTTGAAAAAAGAACAGAAGGGTGATAAAGTGGGATGCACTGGGAAATGAGGGAAGGAAGAAGAAAATGGGGAAAATGATCTCACATGAAAAAGGAATACAAAGAACAGTTTTTTACAGTGGGGAGGGAAATAAGGGGAGTGAGCAGGGAACACTTGAACCTTTCCCTCATCTGAACTAGTTCAAAGAGGAATATATGTATGTGTGTGTGCATATATATGTGTATATGCAGATACACACATACCCACACACATATACATACACAGTTGGTTACAGAAATTAATCTTATCCAGTGGGGAAGAAGGAGGAAAAGAGACTAAGAGCAAAGGAGGGGATAAATTAAGAGAGGCAGTGATCAAAAGCTAAACAGATTTTTGAGGGGAAACGGTAAAAAAAAGAGAAATATAAATAGAAGAGAAGAGGATGGGAGGAAATACGCAATTAGCAATCATAACTGTGAATGCAAATGGTATGAACTCACCTATAAAATGGAAGTGGATAGCAGAATGGATTGGAAACTAGAATCTAAAAATATGTTGTTTACAAAAGATACACTTGAAACAGAAAGAAACACAGAGAGTTAAAAAAAGGGGGTGCAATATTAGGCTTCAGCTGAAGTCAAAAAAGACAGTAGTAGCAATCATGATCTCAGACAAAGGTAAAACAAAAATAGATCTAATCAATATATTAAGCACCTACTATATGTCAGGAAATATGCTAAGTGCTGAAGATACAAAGAGAAGCAAAAGGCAATCCCTATCTTCAGGGAATTTATAATATAATGGGAGAGATAACATACAAACACATACAATGCAGCTATTGAAACAAGTCAAGTGTGAAGTGATGAGGGTGTATACCACAGGGTAGCAGAGTTAGAGATGAGAAAGGGGTGTATTTAGAGATGCTACAAAGGTGAAACTGACAGGCCTTGGCAATGATGTGGATATGGGGGGGGGGGGTGCGGTGAGACAGTGAGGAGTCCAGGATAACTCCAAGGTTGCCAGCCTGAAGGACTGGGAGAATGGTGTTGCTCACTACAGTAACAGAGATAGTAGGAGAAGGGGAGGGTCTAGGGGGAAAGATAATGAATTCTGTATTGTACATTCAAAGTGTCTGAAAAGGCAGTTGGAGAAGTGAGATTGGAGGTTAGCAGAGAGATTGGGGCAGGAATGGTAGATCTGAGAATCATCAGCATAAAAATGATAATTAAATCCATGGGAGCAAATGAGATCACCTAGTGAAGTAGTATTAATTAAAAGAGAGTGGGAAACCATATTTTGCTAAAAGGCACAATAGACACGAAGTAATATTAATACTAAATGAACATATATACACTAAATGGCATAGTATCCAAATTCTTAAAAGGAAAAATTAAATGAGCTACAGGAGGAAATAGTAAAACTGTACTAGCAGTGGACGTCAATTTGCCCCTCGTGGCACTAGATTAATTTAAGCATTAAATAAACAAGAAAGAAGCTAAGGAGAGGAATAGAATTTTAGAAAAAATTAGAGATGACAGATCTCTGAAGAATACGGAATGGGTAATAAAAAGGAGCATACCTTTTTTTTCCAGCTGTACATGGCACTTTTTACAAAAACTGACCATGTATTAAGACATAAAAACCTCACAAACAAATGCTGAAAGTCAGAAATATCAAATACACCATTTTTAGACCACAATACAATAAAATTACATTCAATAAGGGACCTTTGAAGCAAAGATTTAAAATTAATTGAAAACTAAATAATTACATCCCAAAGAATGAGTAGGTCAAAGAACAAATCATAGAGACAATCAATAATTCCATTGAAGATAAAGACAACAATGAGACAATCTACCAAAATTTGTGGGATGTAGCCAAAAAACTGTACTCAGGGGACATTTTACATGCTTGCATCAATACAAGAAAGAAAGAGCAGATCAACAAACTGGGCATGCAACCAAAAAAACTAGAAAAAGAACAAATTAAAAATCTCCAGTTACACACCAAATTAGAAATACTGAAAATCAAAAGGAGAGATTAATAAAATCAAAAGTTTAAAAGCAATAACAACATTGAACTAATAAATGAAACTAGGAATTGGTTTTATGAAAGAAAAAAACAAAAAGATAAACCATTTGCTAACTTGTTTAAAAGAAAGAAGAAAATCAAATTACCAGCTTCAAAAATAAAAAAAGTAAATGCACAACCAATAAAGATGAAATTAAAGCAATTCTTAGGAGTCATTTTGCCCCAACTATATGCCAATAAAACTGACAATCTAAATGAAATGAATGAGTATTTACAAAAATATAAATTATCCAAATTGGTAGAAGAAGAAATAGAAAACTTAAATAACCCTGTCTTAGAAAAAGAAATTGAACAAGCCACAAATGGGCTTCCTTAGGAAAAAACTCCGGGATCAGATGGATTTGCAAGTGAACTCTAAGAAACATTTAAAGAGCACTTAATTCTAACACTATACAAACTGTTTGGAAAAACTGGTAAAGAAGGAGTCCTACCAAATTCCTTCTATGACAGAACTATGGCTTTGATACCAAAACCAGGGAGAGCAAAAACAGAGAAAGAAAACTACAGAAAATTACAGAAAATAATTTGACTTATGAATACTGATGCAAAATTTTTAAAATAAAAGAGCAAAGAGATTATAGCCATGTATCGCAAAGATCATACACTATTGCCAGGTTGAATTTATACTAGGAATGGAGAATTGGTTCAATATCAGGAAACCTCTAAGTGTAATTGACCACATCAATAACAGAAACCACAAAAATCATATGATTATGTCAACAGATGCAGAAGAAAAGCTTTTGACAAAATACAATGTCCATTCTTCTTAAAAGCATTAGAAAGCACAGGAATAGATCAAGTTTTTCTTAAAATGATAAGTAGTATCTATCTAAAACCAAGAGCAAGCATTATCTATAATATGGATAAAATAGAACCTTTCTCAATAAGATCAAAGGTGAGCAAGGAAGTCTGTTATCTCCATTACTATTCAATATTGCATTAAAAATTGTACTAGCTATAGCCATAACAATAAAAAGAAATTGATTAAGTATAGGCATTAAGAAACAAAATTGTCACTTTTTGTAGATGAGATGATGGTATATATAAAGAATTCTAGAAAGTCAACTAAAAAACTAAATGAAACAATTAAAAACTTGAGCAAAGTTGTAAGATATAAACCAAACCTGAATAAATCATCTGTCTTTCTGTATGTTACCAGCAGGAAAAGATAGAAAGAAAAATTCCATTTAAAATAATGGTGGGCAATATAAAATATTTTAGTATCTACCTACCAAGACACACACAGGAACTAAATGAACACAATCACAAAACACCCTTTACACAAGTAAAGACAATGTAAACAACTGGACAAATATTAATTGCTCATGGTAAGCCAAGCCCATATGATAAAAACAACAGTCCTACCTAAATTAACCTACTCATTCAGTGCCATACAAGTTAAACTACCAGAGAATTCTTTCATAGAACTAGAAAAAATAATAACAAAATTCATCTAAAGGAATAAAAGGTCAAAAATACCAAAGGAATCAATGGGGGGAAAAGGTGAAGCAGGGTAGCCTAGCAGAACCCGTTCTCACACTGTACTATACAGGTGTAATCATCAAAACCATCTGGTACTGGATAAGAGATAAAGAAGTCAATCAACAGAACAGATTAGCTACACAATGCACACAAGTAAATGATCACAGTAACCTATTATTTTATAAATCCAAAGATTCATGCTCACTATTTGGGTAAAAACGACTGGAAAAAAACAAAACCTGTAACATGGTCTGGCAGAAACTACACATGACGTCTCACACTTATATTTATTTACATTTACTTGTAAGATAAGTTCAAAATGAGTACATGATTTAGACATAGAGGATTATATCATAGCAAATTAGGGGAGCATGGGAAACATTACTTGTCAGATCTGTGGATAAGGGAAGAATTCATGACCAAACAAGAGACAGAGAGGATTGTGGGACATAAAATGGATAATTTTGATTACATTGGGTTTAAAAGATTCTACACAAACAAAGCTAATGCAGCCAAAACTAGAAGGAAAGCAGGAAACTGGGGGGGGGGGGGGGGAATTTATAGCAAGTTTCTCTAATAAAGGTCTTATTTCTTAGGTATATAGGGAAATGAGTCATTATATATTATAATATATAGTATATTTATAATTATATTATATAATTATATAAACATATATAATTTACATTACATAATTATAATTAATTATAAAAATAAGAGCCATTTCAAAATTGATAAATGGTCAAAGGATATGAACAAGCAGTTATCAGAGGAAAAAAATCAAAGCTATCAAGTCATATAAAAATTATGTAAATCACTAATAATTAGAGAAATGCAAATTAAAACAACTCTGAGATGCCTCCTCATCCCTATCAGATTGGTTAACTTGTCAGAAAAGGCAAATAACAAATGCTGGAGGGGATGTAGAAGAATAGGGATGCATTATTGGTAGAGCTGTGAATTGGTCCAACTATTTTAAGCAACAATTTTGGACTGTTTGACCAAGAACTGGAAATCAAGGGGATACCCATCAATTGGGGAGTGGCTGAACAAGTTGTGGTATATGAATGTAATGGGAATACTATTGTGCTGTAAGAAATGATGAACAGGAAAACTTCAGAGAGGCCTGGAAGGACTTACATGAACTGATGCTGAGTGAAAGGAGCAGAACCAGGAGAACTTTGTACACAGTAACAACCACAGTATGTGAGGAATTTTTCTGGTAGACTTAGCCCTTCACAGCAATGCAAGGACCTAAATATTCCCAATGGACTCTTGAGGCAAAATACCTTCCACATGCAGAGAAAGAACCATGAAATTGGATCGCTGAATGAAGCAGACTATTTTTCCTCTTGTGTTGTTTTGTTTGGTTTTCATGATTTCTCCCATTCATTTTAATTCTTCTATGCAACATGACTGATGTGAAAATGTATTTAATAAGAATGTATGTGTAGAACCTATAAACCTATATAAGATTGCATGCCATCTCAGGGAGGGAGGGGGGAAAGAGGGGAAAGGGAGGGGGAGGAAATCTAACATATTTGAAAGTGATTGTAGAAAACTGAAAACAAATTAATTAAAAAAAACAACTTGGAACTGTGACAAAAAGACTATATAATATAAAACTATGCATAACCTTTGAAATAGCAATACCATTACTAGATCTGTACCCCAAAAAGATAAAAGGAAAAGAACTCTTTTGTACAAAAATGTAGACAGGCATTCTTGTTGTGGTGGCAAAGAACTGGAAACTGAAGGGATGTCCATCAGCTGGGGAATGACAAAACAAGTTGTGGCATATGATTGTGATGGAATACTATTGTGCTATAAGAAATGATGGGCAGGATGGTTTCAGAAAAACCCAGTAAGATTAATATGAACTGACGCAAAGTGAAGTGAGTAGAAATAGGAGAACATGGTACACACCAACAGCAATGCTGTAATGACAACTAACTGTGAAAGACTTATCTTCTCTGATCAATACAATGGTCCACAACAATTCCAAAGGACTCATGATGAAAAATGCTCTCCACCTCCAGAGAGAGCTGATGAAGTGAGTGCATTTTCTTTCACTTTTAAAATTTTTTCTTGCCTTTTTTTCCTTTTGTATCATGGCTAATGTGGAAATGTGTTTTGTATGACTTCATATGTACAATGAGTATTGTATGTTTTGCTGTCTCGGTGGGTGGGGAGTGGTAGAAGGGAAAAAGAGAACTTAAGATAAAAAAATTTTAAATGTATATGTTGGAAAACATGATTCAGGAATAACAAGTCACAGATGCCTTTGATTTGTAGACCTCACAGAAGTCTTGTGTTTTTTCATAATGAGTACTTTCACCATGAAAAGAATAAAAAATGTATTGGCTATGACAAGTATTGAATAACATCACAAAACATGAAACTGATGAGATATATATATATATATACATATATGTAATTGTATTGTGTATACGCACATCTATATGTGCGTATACACACACAATTTTTGACCCAGAGTACAATTGGTAGGTCACAAAAAAATCAAAGACAAAGGAAAAGGATCCACACGTATAAAAATATTTATAGAAGCTCTTTTTGTAGTGGCAAAGAACTGAAGAGTAACGCCCATCAATCGAACTGCCGCTGAACAAATTAAGATACATAATGTAATGGAACATAACTGTTCCATAAGAAATGATGAAAGGGATGGTTCCGGAGAAACTAAGAAGACTCGATGAACTGATGCAGAAGAAGTGAGCAGAACTGTTGGGGTCCCCTAGACCATTTCGGGGATCCCTAAAACCCGACCCAAGGCCCTTGTCCAGCAAGAGGCCTTGATCTAGTGAGTAATGAAATGAGGCGGGAGACAAGGTGGTGAGAACTCCATTTATTCCAGCTAGCTCACATGCATATATAGTCTTAATTACGTGAACATTCCTAAGCCTATACATTGAACCTATCACCTAACACTATTCCTTATATGGGTGTCTTCTCCACTGGACATCCGGAACTGGACAAAGAACTGCCACGTTGCCAACAAAGACAAGACCCTTCCTCCTGAAATCCATCTAGTTCCACCCCTACTGACAAGCCCCCAGGTTATCTAGGCAGGCTCTCAGTGTGGCGTCCTGCGACGGACAGGGGTTGGCTCTAACTTGTCCCGTCACACAGAACCACATGAAGGATGTACGCTAGCAGTAAGAGCATAAAGATGAACAACTTTGAAAGACGTAAGGTCTCACAGCAATTCAACAACCAGACGTCACTCCAGGGGATGAGCCTACTCCTAACAGAGAGGTAGACGCAGAAGGAGAGATGGACACTTGTTTTCCTTCACTATGTATATCTGTCACAAGGGCTTTTCTGTCACTCTCTTTTTTTCCTATGGGGGCAGGGGAAGATATAGGAAGATGGTGGTAAAAAAAAAAGTGAAAAGAGTCACTGAAACATCTTTTTTAAAATGCATAGAAGAAAACAGAAGGATGAAAGGAATCGCAAACAGGTAAGTCAGCTTTGAAAGTTACATGCTGAAATTATCTGTGTTTTTTTAAAAAGCAGGCTGTGCATAATAGATATCCACAATTCCATGTACAATCTTCTTCTTATTGTACTACAAATATGGAAGTGCCCACTTTACTTGGTGTTTCCTAAGTTCATAAAAGTAAAGATCAATCCGTTCTGTCATTATCAGTTGTATCTTCTCCAGCCCAATGGTAGTTATGTTCAGAGGGGACTAGGCAGTGTCTGAGCTGAAAAGTTTTTGCAGAGACATTTGTGTTACATCCTCTTTCTGTAGCAGGGCTCCAGCCCAAATGGAATGCCACACATAGGGAGTTACAAGCAGTGCAGTTTAACTGGAATGTAGAAAACATGAGGGAGAGTAGTGTGAATTTACCTTTCCAAGCTTCAGTTTTCCCATCTGTAAAATAGGCATGACAACACCCATCTCACAGAGACTTAGATATCCCTCCTAGAATCCAGCATTCGGTGCCAGGTGGTAATATTCTTGGTTAACTCTCCCTTCCCCCCCCCCCCCCCCCCCCCCCCCCCCCCCCCCCCCCGCCATGTTCCCTTCCCTCTCCCAGCTGGGCAACACTTCAGGGTGGTCAGTCAGTGGGGCAGTGCAGTAGAGCAGAAAGAATCCCAGACCTAAAGACCAAGGCTTCTGATTCTTGCTGGCCCTGTGAGTTTGGATAATCAATCCATGAAACAAGCATTTACTAAGTACCTACTATGTACCTGCCAGGGTGCCAGGTGTGGGGAATACAAAGATGAAATGGTCCCTGCCTGCGCAAAGCTTACATTCTGCTGGGGAAACAACATATACACAATATGTAACATCTACATGTACTAGGGGCCTGGCCAGTGGAGCTTCATCGTCCCTTGTCCAGGCCCCCATTACACAGAGAAAACAGATTTCAGGTAATTTGGAGCAGAGGTAGGCTAATACATGGGGAGTTAGGAAAGGCCTCCTGTCGGAGGTGGTCCTTGAGCTGAGCCTTTGAAGGGACCCAGGGATTCCAGGAGGCAGAGAAGATACTGGAGTCAGGGGTGAGAGTGGGGGGCCACTGCATGCAGAAGGGCAAGAATGTGAGTTCATGCCCTCGGTGCCTCAGTTTCTTTCTCTATAAACTGGAGACAATCTTTCACCTTCCGCCCCATGGGGCTGTGATGGGGATCAAACGACATCCTGTATGTAAAACACTTTATAACCGTCAGATGCTATTATTATTTCAGCTTGGTTTTTGGATCTCAGCAAAACCCTCGTTCTTCTGTGGGCCCGCCTTTTCACCTGCAAAATGGGGAGTCCTAGCCCTTGCACAGCTTCCCCTGTGAGGTTGTGGTAAGGGACCAAATAAGACCCAGATGTAAAACGCTTCCTCAGTGTGTGCTATTACCGGTCCCTCAGGACCTCGGGCAGCCACTTCCTGTGATTTCAAACTCCTCTCTGGTAAAGTTAGAGCTCCTACTTGCAAGGCCTACCTGCATAGGACCAAGGTAAGCTTTAAAGCAATTACAGCTGGTTCTAACACTTCCTTCCTTTCAGTGGTGAGAAGGTGCATGTCCAACGTACACTATAGTGTCTCTGTCTCTCTGTGTATGTGTATGTGGGAGTCTGTGGGTGTGTATTATATATTACAGTTGCTGTAACTGACCATACCATACAATGGGGGAAGGTGGAAAAGTACCTGATGCCTTGGTAAAACATATTTTTTTTAAAAAGGAAGTTATTATTCATGGTGAGGATAAGTCCTGCCCCCACCTGGATCACAGTTTCCCCATGGTGGATTCTCCTTCCATTTAGGAGGATGACAGCTCTTTGAAAGCTAGACAATGTACTTCCAACAACTGCTGTGGCCAGAACATTTGCATCTTTTGTGGTCAGACTGTGACAGGATTCTCTTCCCAGTCCTTGGCTGGGTGGGTCCTCCAATGACAGAGATTTCCAACTTGCTAAAACTTGAACCCTACCAGGCTGTAAGATCACAGACTAAGAGCTGACAGGGCCCTTAGAGGTCATCATCCAACACCCTTTTACAAAAAAGGAAACTGAGGCCTGAGAAGGTACAGTGATTCACCTAAAGTCACATAAGCAATAAATGTTAGAATCAAAATGTGAACCCAGCAGCTCTGCCTCCAGAGACAAACAAAGATTCACACAGAGGTAAAAAGAATAGACCGAACTTTGTAAGATCGATTATGCTTCAGCTGAAGTAAGGATTTAAGAGCTCGGATAATCCAATGACCAGCCAGGCTTCCAGAGATACCATGATGAAGTGTGTCACCCATCTCCTGACGGAGAGATGATAGACTTGGGGTGCACAACAGGACATACATTTTTTTTTAGACTGCCAATGTGTAAGAATTTCTTTTGCTCAACTTTGTTGTCATGTCCGACTCTTTGGAACCCCATTTGGAGTTTTCTTGGCAAAAATACTGGAGTGGTTTTTGCTATTTCCTTCTCCAACTCATTTTACGGATGAGGAAACTGAAGCAAATAGGATTAAGTAACTCGCCCAGCGTCACAGCTAGGAAGTGTCTGAGACTGGATTTGAACTCAGGAAGAGGAGTCAGTCAGACTCCCAGCCAGGTGCTCTATGCACTATGGTGCCACCTAGCTGCCCCAATTGCTTGACTATGCATATGTATTATTTTGCTTTTTTTTTTAAATGGGGGAAACAGTAGGTGATTACTTATTCTGAGGAGGTGGGAGAAAGAAAATTTGTGTTTTAATCGACAAAAATAAAAAATAAAATCAAATTCACAGAAGAGAACAGGATGTTGAAAAGGAAGCACAGACAAGCAGGACAAACACCTTTGACAGTAATACACTGGATTTATTATGTACTTTAAAAAAGCAAGCACCATGGGCTAGAAATTGTCAGTCAACCGGTTAATAAGCATTTATTAAGTGCCTACTATGTGCTCGGCACTGCGCTACGATCTGGGTGTACAAAGAGGCAAAATGCCTACTATGTGCTCGGTACTGCGCTGCGATCTGGGTGTACAAAGAGGCAAAATGCCTACTATGTGCTCGGCACTGCGCTACGATCTGGGTGTACAAAGAGGCAAAATGCCTACTATGTGCTCGGCACTGCGCTACGATCTGGGTGTACAAAGAGGCAAAATGCCTACTATGTGCTCGGCACTGCGCTATGATCTGGGTAGACAAAGAGGCAAAATGCGGCTCGTGAGCTCAAGAAGATTATAGTCTAACAGCAGAGGAAACAAGAAAGCAAATATATCCAAACAAGTTCTATACAGGATAACTAAGAAATAATTCACAAAGAAAAGACACTAGAATTAAGAGGTGTTAGGGCAGGCTTGCAGTGAAAGATGGGATTACAATTTCATACATAATGCTCTTTTGTGTATGAAAATACTCAATTTTGGAGGTTTGTTAAATTAGGATTTTTAAAAGACAATAATTAAAAAAAACTATGAGCTATACAGTCCAGGCAAGACTTGAGAAGACAGACGACTATCAAAGTGTAATGGGACGGGTCAGAGCCGACCCCTGCCCATGGCAGGGCGCTGCACAGAGAGCCTGCCTAAGTAAACTAGGGGCTTGTAGGTAGGGGTGGAACTAGATGGTGCTAGGAGGAAGAGTCTCGTCCTTGTTGGCAAGGTGGCAGTTCCGGGTACAGTTCTGGGTACAGTTCCGGGTGCGCGGTAGAGAAGACATCCATATAGGAAAAATGTTAGGGAATAGGTTCAATGTATATGCTTAGGTACGTTCACGTAATCTAGACTATATATGTATGTGAGCTAGCTGGAATAAAAGAAGTTGATAGCCATCCTGCCTTCCACCTCATTCATTACTCACTAGATCAAGACTCTTGCTGGACAAGAGTCTTGGGTTTGGGGTTTTGGGGACCCGTGAACCCCAACATCAAAGGTAGCTTAACGTGATAAAGAGCGTGTCAAAATCTTGTGAATACCAAATGGCATAAAACAAGTGACTGCAACATAAACACATATTGTATGTTAAAGGTTTCATGTAAATGTAAAAATGTAAAAAGTTGTGAGGTTTATTACATAAGTCAATAAATTTAATTATTTTACTTTTCCCAAGTATTCTGAAGCAGCTGGGTGATGCACTGGATAGAATGCCAGGCCTGGAATGTGAAAGTCTCATATTTGCTTCAGATACTTACTAGCTGTGTGACCCTGGGCAAGTCACTTAATCCTGTTTGCCTCAGTTTCCTCATCTGTAGCATGAGTTAAAGAAGTAAATGGCAAACCATTACCATCCAAATGGCAAACCAAAGATATCCAGTATCTTTGCCAAGAAAACCCCAGATGGGATCTTGAAGAATTGGATACAACTGAAAACAACTGAACAACCACAAATTTCAAACCCCATTGTAGATTCTGACAGCAAAGAAGCCAAAGCACTATCGGAGCATTGCAGCATGGTAAAACAGGCCTTGAAAGTCCAAAGACAGATCATCAAAAAAGCAGCTATTAAGCATTGTGTGCAGGTACTCGCTGATACACCTGCATTTGAATCCTTGGTCTATGGGACCTGAGGTAAGTCATTTCCCCTTTCTGAGCCTCAATCTTACCATCTATAAAATGAAAATCAAAACAGTTACCTCCCTCCCAGAGTTGTTTTGAGGATCAAATGAGATAATGTACGAAAAATGTTTTGCAAACCTTAAAGTGCTATGTTTTAATTATTACTTATGTTCCCACTTTACAGAGATGTAGTCAATAAAGGCTTTTTGTAGCAATCATGCTGAATCTAGAGTCGGACTTGGGTTCAAAACCCAAAACAACAACTTCAGCTGTCCCCACCTGTGACCCTGGACTTTAAAGCTCTCCAGGCTTTCGTTGATTTAATTTAATTTAAAATGTGTCTTCATCTTTAAAAGTGTATGTGTATGTGTATGTGTGTGTATGTGTGTGTGTGTGTATGTGTATTGTGTGTTTGGGGGGGTTGGGAGGTTATGGCATCTAAGGTCCCTTTTAGGACTTAAGAATTCTGATCTTATAATCTCAGACTTCACTTAGACTAACCTCTCATTTTAAAGATGAAGCCAAGACCTATAAAAGGATAAAGCTACTCTGATTGAGTACAAATGTATTTATTAAGCACTTACCGTGTACTAGGCATTGTCCTAAGCAAAAGGGATAGAAATACAAGCAAGCAAGACAGTCTTTGCCCTCAAGGAACTAAGGATAGACACAAGGATAGACATGAATTGCTAGAATTGGAAAGGAGAGGAAAGGGAGAAAGGGAAAAACACTGGCATAGCAGAGATATGCCTAGAAAGTGGTGAGCTGGGCCTGTGACAAGGCCTAGATCAAGTGAAAGTTCACCAAACACAGCCCTGGATCATGGGATAAGAGAGGTGAAGGAGGCTGGAGTGCTGGGGCACAGTAGGGAGATGGGAGAAAAATGGCATGAACTCTGCCAATAGAAATCACTAGATTTGAAGGCAGAGAGCCCAGGTTTGAATCCAGTCTCCCCCACTTATCATTTGTGGGGCTTTCCTCAAGTCGGTCTCCATCTCTGTGACTCAAATGACCATTAAGATAATTTCCAGTATTATAGTCGTTCTTTTTCATAATAATGGTTATGAGAAGGCAGAAAGACCTGAGTTCTGAGGCAGTTTGGTTGTAGGTCCCTGGGCAAGTCTCTAAGAATCAGCGTGGCAGAGAAGGTGCTGGCCTGTGTTGATGAGGGGGTTTCCTCCTCTGCTAATGACATCCCAGGTCAGCCGGCCCTCGGACCCAACAAGGCAGCTGACACTTGTTGGAGCACCACCAAGCTCCTCACACAGGTCCTTACCTCATTTGCTCCTCACAGAAGGCCACTGCGCCCCAGGGACGTGAGGTAGTCCTGGTTCGCTGTGGGCCCTCCCGGCTGGGCAATGGGCTTGCGCACACTCACTCGCCCGCTCGCCTGGGCACTAGTCCTCCGGCCCACATGGGGCGCTGTGGCGGCCGCAACACCATCCCTGAAAGGGCTCGGGGCTGTGCCGCCGCCTCCTGCTCCTCGTCCCTGGCCTCCGAGGAGAGCCTGGCTGGCGGCTCGCTCGCTCGCTCGCTCGCTCTCGACTCAGCCTCCCCTCGAAGGCCCGGCGACCCCCCAGCCTGGTCCAAGGCCAGGCTCCCCAGCATCTCAGCAAGTCTACTGTGGTAACGAGGAGGGAGCCCTTTGCGCCTGCGCCTACGTCTTCCCGGAGGATCAGGAGCATGCTGGGAAATGAAGTTTGTGGGACTGTCCGCCGCGAGGTTCTAACACAAGATGGCGCTCGCGGGCTGTGGAAGGCGCCGGGGCCAAAGGCGGGGCCGGGGGTGGGGTTTAACGGAGCCCAGCCCAGCCCAGCCCAGCCCAGCCCATCCTGGGCACAGCCCATCCTGGGCACAGCCTGGGGCTTGTCGAGTCCAAGAACACGCGAGGAGGGCTCCGGGCGGGGCGAAGTACCTGGTCACCCGTGTTAGGGTGGACGCTGTTACAAGACAAATGCTTCGCTGCCCTCATTTTGCAGGAGAGAGAAACTGAGGCCCAGAGAAGTTAGTGACGCGCCCAGGATCCCGAAGTGTCCTAAGGAGCACCGTTCGTGAACGGCGCATTATCTCAATTTGACAGAAGGGGAAACCGAGGCTCGGGAGAACTGTGTTGCCCCTGGAAACCCTGTGGCAGTGCCAGCCCTTGAACCCGGCCTCCGGGCTCCTAGTCTCATGCTTCCTCCCCAACCCGTGCCCAGTGCCCCCCATCTCCAGCACCCAGAGAGGTCAACTGAGGCTGGGTCCCTGGACCAAGCTCCAGTCTCTGAGAGCTGTCCCAGAGCGTCGTGGACGCCTGGTGACGCGTCACGGCTGTCCTGGTGGGCAGCACTTGTCACGGAGCTCTCTCTAAGTCTGGGCTTTGAGACACGTGTTGGGGTTTCAAGGGGAATGGGGCGGAGGCAAGACTGGAGGTGGGGACTCGGCCCCGGCCGAGGAGAAGAGACAGCGGTTTGGAGGAAGTTGCTGCTTTCACTTGAAATAGTTGGGGTGCCCCAACACATCCAGGGGGAGAGATGGGGAGACACAGAGACTTCGGAGTCAGCACTGAAGGCAGGAAGAGATCGGAGTAGAGAGAGGTGAACCAAGGATGGAGCCTTGGAGGGGCGCGGCAAGGAGTGGCATAGGACAAGAAGGGAGGTCACAGGCCCTAAGGGGGCTGTGTCCTGGAAGCCTAGAGAAGAGGAAGACGGAGGAGGGAGAGGTGCGCAGGGTCAGATCCTAGCACAAGAGAGCCAAGCTCTTCTCTCTCTCCTCTTTTACCTGGAAGCCTGTTCCTTGAAGATCCCTGACCTCTCCCAGGTACTCTGTACTGTCCCCAGGATGCCCCCTGGGGATCACCTGGGCCTCACCCTTAGCATCTCTCCCTGTTCCCATCGAAAGGCATAGCACCATGTTCCACCTTCTAGGGCTCAGTTCTCTCCTAAAGACCAATGGGAAGTGAAGGGTTAATCAGAAAAATCCATGGATTGGCCCGCTCAGACTAACTCCCACTTATATACATATTTTCCTTATACCTCAGGTAGAGAATACTGCAAATAGCCCCATTTTGTAGGGGACAAAACTGAGACTTTGTGAGGTCCTCCAGAGGTTAAGTCTCCGGAGTAGGGGTGCAAATCAAGTCTTTTGGCTCCAGTCTAGTGATCATCCCACACATCTCTACCTCCCAGGTAACATCAGGCCTTAAACTACTGAAGTCTTTCTCTTCAATATCTGGTCCTGGTGGCCTGAGTTCACCAAACTGTGCCTCCTGAGGAAGCGTGCCAAGTAGGAGGACAGCAGTGGGCTGTGCTTGACACCTCAATACCTGCCTGAGGGTACCTGAGACAGGCTCACTGCCCCCTCCCAGGGGATAGTTTTCCCCTTTTTTGCCATTACAAGTCATAGAGCCCATCTGCTAGGGCTTGGTGGGGTTCAAAACATGCTCTATTTGAGGGGGCACCACAGATTATATCAAGGCAGTTTGGAAGTGTAAAACTGGATAACTAGAGTGAATGGTCTTTAGAAAACCCTCTACAAGTGCAAGTTCAGGGGACCCCAGATCTAGAATTGCAAGGGGCCACCTAGGCCAACGCCCTCATCCTACAGAGGAGCTGGTGTCACACAGGTAATTAGCTGCAGTCAGCATTTGAATCCAGGCCCTCTGATTCAACATACAACCACAGCCCATTCCATTATACTGAGCTGCCTTGCCAAATCCTGTAAGCTATTACCATTATTGCTTGCAATCATTAACTAGAAGAGCTCTATGTGCCTTGTAAAGTCTCCTACAGATTGACATAGTCTAATTCTGATAAAAGAGAACTTGAAGAGCCACTGGCTGTACTTAAAAGAGCACATGTATGCTCTCAGCCACCAGTTTCAACGTGCATTTCTCTTGTATGCCCTAAAGAGGGGGATCCTGTTAGAGAGGAGATTTTCAGGCCTTCTTGGGCTCTCAGGCAAGTAACTTCCTGTTTTTGGAGCCTTTGCTTCCTCAGGTGTAAAATAACAGTATAATTATCATAGGATTATGGACTTAGAGCTGGAAGAGACCTTAGAGATCATCTAGTCCAAGTCCCTCATTTTACAGATGAGGAAACTGAGGCCCAGAGAGGGGAAGTAATTTCCTAAAGTGTTACGATAGGATTTGAACTGAGATTCTTGGAGTCCAAATCCAGGCTCTTCTCACTATAGCATATTGTTTGCTTCAAAGGTCCTTTTTTGGAAAATGAATAAGATGCTATCCCTATCCTAAAAGAATAGGCCATAGCCCAGGATATGTGGGACTCCCCCCAACACTTTACCTATATTTGCTACTTCTAGATCTGTGTGTGTTGTGTCTCCCAATAGAATCTAAGCTCGTGGAGCACAGGGCCTATTATTTTTCTGGTTCTGTATTCTCCCTGAGCCCAGCATTATGCCTGGTACTTAATAAGTGCTTACCAAATGAATGAATGAGGCCGGTGAGGATGCAAGTGGAGATTGGGAGGAGCCATGAGAAACCAACCTCCCAAAGTCCACAGGTGTGGAAGAGCCATGGCCTCGAGGCCACATATAGCCTTCTAGGTCCTCAGGTTCAGCCCTCTGACTGAATCCGAACTTCACTCCTCTTGATACAAGGATTTGTCCCATAAAACTTGGACTCAATCAAAAGGCTGCATCTGAAGACCTAGAAGGCCACATGTGGCCTTAAGGCCACGGGTTCCCCACCGTTGACCCAGAATCATCCAAAAAAATTAAGATTTCACTTGTAAACCAAATATAAACATTGGATTATGAAACATTGTACCATAAAATGAAAAATAATTTAATATGAAACCTCATTTTTTTTATTCCTAAATAAAAAGCCATATAATTAAAAGACCATAGAAAATACTGGCTAGCTAATGAGCAAGGGGGGAGGGGAGGAGTGTGTGTGTGTGCGCACATGTGTGCTAACATGTTTGCTCTGGCTTCCCTTGATCCACTGTCTGTGACGTTGCAGCAGCCCAGAGGTGGTGGGAAGGCCCCGCGTGTCCAAGGGGACAGCAGCCCTATCCCAGCTGACTTCAACAGGCTTCTCTTTCTGCCCTTGAGCTACCTGCCCCTCTAGGGATGGAGAATCCTCAGGCCTCAGCCTCAACAAAGGACTGGAGGCAGACAGACAGAAGGGAGGCAGACCACCTCAGCCCTGAAATGCCTCCATCTGGTAATAACAGAAAGTGTCCTGGGTCCTCATGGGTGCTCCTTTGGGGGCTAGGAGATGAGACCCCCTGACCCCCTTCAAGATTCTAGCAGACCCTGGCTAAATCCTGGGGAGCCACAGCTTGGGGAGGAGGGGTTGATTTCCTCCCCTTAGGAAGGAAGGGAAACCACAGAGCACTAGAGGCTTGGGGATCTGGGCAGGTGGTCTTTGAGATCTCAACTGCAGACAAAAATACTCCAGAATCCTCTATCCTAGCCTCCCTTTGCCTAGATCAGGGGTGGGCAACCTGGGGCCTTCTAGGTCCTTGGCTGCAGCCTTTTGACTGAATACAAGTTTTACAGAAGTTTGGATGCCTGCACTTGAAGACCTAGAAAGCCCCAGGTGGCCTCAAGGCCCCAGGATCCCCACCCGTGGCCAAGATGAACAATGGAGAAAAGCACAAGGCCTAGGACCTGGGGGAGATATCACTATACTCTCAGTGGGGGTGATGGCTGAAGAGCAGGGGCCAAGGTGATGAGGTGGGAGGGTGAGAGGTGGGGGGGTTGGAGGTCCCTCTGTTTGGTGACCTGGTCCTAGTGTTTTGAAGGGCTCAGGGCCCCCCCTCTTCTCCACTGCTATCCACACTAGCCTGTCTCGTCACCCTTCGGGCCCTGGGCTTAGGTTCATCCACAGGCTCCTCCCCCTGGCCCTGGTTCTGGAAGGCCCGGCTCCGGTTGGCCACAAGGGCAGCGCTGTGCAAGGCGGCCACAGACTTTCGGGAGAACAGGGCAGGCCGTGGCTCCCTTTGGTCTCTTGAAGCCTGGGAGAGAGCCTCACCCGAGAACTCATTTGGAGAAGATGAGAAGACCTGGAAAGATGAAGAAAAGGAGTTGTGTTGGTGGGCCTCCCAGGAGCCTGGCCTCCTGGCATTCAAGGCCTAACAACCCTGTTGGGCCACACTCAACTTGGACCTCAGTAAGGAGATTCTGGCCCAACTGCCCACCCAGCACCTCAAACTGTTCTCAAGTGGTTTTGCATGGGCGTGTGGTGCAGTAGCATCTTATGCTTGTACCCCTGGCTCCAGAAAGAAAGGACGGACATCCTTGGCAAGTCTAGTTTTCCTCCTTTTGGTCCCAACCTATAATTTCACTGACCTAGAGAACTCCCAGTAAGAAAACTCCCTCTCCCAACATAAGTGTGAGACGCTGTGGCTGACATAGGGTAATTTGGGAGTGGGATGCTGACTGAGGCTTCTTGTGACTCACCACACCCCAGTGCTTCTAGCTGGAGGACTGGCTGAATGAGTGCACCTCGATATCTGAGAGGTAACCCACTCTCCTCACCTCTGGCAGATCACCAGTTTCGGGATGACTCTCCAGGTCTGGGGGCTCCAGCAGACTAATAGACCTCATGATCCCCCGGAGGTCCATCCGGAGCCGGGGACTCAAGCCCCCAAGGCTGGGCCCCTCTCTCAGCATTGTCTGTTGCTCCTCCCCTTCTGTGGCCTTCCAGTCCCCACTGTCCCCTGGCTCCATGGCGGGTGAGGGAGGTGACCAGGAGACATCTTGAGCCAGAGGCTCCTCCGGGGAGGCCCTACCACCAGCCTTCTGCTCCCAAACATGGCTTTGCCGGCTAGGAGGGAAAGAACATGATGGTCAGGCTCTCCCTTCTTGGCTCCCTCTGCTTTCCAGCCACCTCCCTAAACTAACCCATGGCTGGTACCTGGCTGTGAGGATGCCTTGGTAGGTATGCAGCTGCCGAAGGAAGCCAGGATTGGGCCGGGCAATAGGACGCAGCTCTTGCACGTGCCGGAGGGCCTGCTCCAGGCCCCAGTTGTACTGTTTCATGGCGTAGGCAGTGACAGTAGCGGCTGAGCGGCTCACCCCCATCTTGCAATGTACCAGCACACGAGAGCCTTGGGTCCTATGCAAGAAAGGGTCCTCTTGGTCAGTCACCCTAGTCTGGCCTGGCTGCCTGGCTTCTAGAGACACTGACCCTGTCCTGCCCACAGGCCAGAGGTCAGAAAGGTGCATAGGGGCAGCAGGCTGTGCTATCAACCCTATACAGAGAAAGGATGTTGGTGCTGAGAAAGGAGGGGCACCATGGGACAGGGAGGACCAGAGGAGGTGGAGGGCTGAAGGGGGGCAGGGAGAGGAGTGTGGAAGTCTTGTTGGGGCCAGGTCTAGCAGAGGCTGGATCGGGAGTGGATGGGGAGGAGGGAGCCTGACCCACCGGGCAGCCTCAATGAAGCGATGAGTTTCCTTCCAGTGAGGCAGGAGCTGCTCTGTCTCTTCGTCCCAGAGCCGGACATTGTGATAGGTAAAGAGCTCCGGGTAGAAGTTGTCAATCTCTCTGGCCACGTTCAGGATGTGGCTGACCCTGCCAAGGAGAAGCCAAGTCATGCTGGGCTGTGTCCGAGGGAGCCTGGGCCAGGCCAGGGTAGGCCTGAGGCCTGGCTAGACCAGGCCTGGTGGGACAGCTCCCCTGGAGGGTGCAGAGCTCAGCTGGAAAACAGGAATTTTCTGCCCATGAGATGATTCAGTGTGGCAAAGATGTCAGAAACAAAAGGCATCCATCGAACCTTAACAGACAAGTCAAGGGAAGCCACTGCTCTAAATGCTAAGTGAGCTGGCCTGGGAGGCAGAGCCCCAAGCTCCAGTCACTGACTGCAGGTACTTATGCCAGGGCTGGATGGGCCCTCTGGGGCCAACTGGTCTAACTCCCTCCTTTCACAAAGGAGGAAACTGAGGTCTCAGGAGGGGAAAGGATTTCCCTAAAGTCACCCACGTAGTGTCAGAGGCAAAATTGGAACCTAGGTCCTCTGACACCCCAGCTGGTATTCTTTCCTTTGGGCTACACTGTGTGACCTTGGACAAGTGCCTTCTCTTTCTGGGGCCTCTCTGGAGTCTCCTCCAGCTCCAATACTCCATCACTGGTTCTGAAAGAGATGCTGGCATTTTTTAGAAAGTCACCTCTAGGTGGGCATTTTTGTTCACTCTGCTCTGTAACTGGTGCCAACTGGGGCTTTGAGGATGCCTTTTAACTGGTAAAGAGGTGATTAGTGGCTAGGTTCCAGCTGGAAAGGTTCCACCTCCTTTGGAGAGGGGGCATTAAGAGAAATCTTTATCTGGTGCAAAAAAGCAGTGTCAGAGGCCATGATGCTGGGGTCTGCAGGGAGTGCCTAGGAAGTGTGAGCTCAGCTGTTCTTTCTTCACCTTAGGGACAGAAGTAAGACAGGATGGCAAGAGGCCTGGAGGGATATAGAGGCTGGCCCTTTGATTAGCCCCAGCCTTGGCAATATGGAAGATGGAAGAGGAACAGATTTAGGGGCTGGACCTGGGCTGGGGAGGTAGGGGGCAAATCTCAATGGAGAGGGACTTCAGGCCTCAGTTCCCCCCTCTGTAAATTGAGAGCATTGGTCCAGATGACTACCAAAGCTCTTCAGTCCTTACCGGTTTCTCTGCAGTTCATCCAGGTTGGCTGCATTCCACTCAGAGCCCTGTGAAAAAGGGAGTGGTGGGTGGTTGCCTCCCTCCCCATCTCCCCACCCAACCCCAACATCCCTCACCAGCCCCAGTCAGTGGCAAGCTCACCAAGTACAGGTGGGGGAAGATGTGTGAAGCCCGATCTCGCTGGGCCATGAGCACCAACATCTGGTTGTCAATGAAGTCTCGGTACTGCTGAAGGGGGCAGCCCAGGCGGCCTTCAAGGACTTGGCGAATCTGGGTAAGGGGACCGAGGGAGAGACAAGAAGCTGCAGGTGGGTAAGGGTACCCTGCCCACTACGTAGACCTGTCCAGGATGGGAGCAGGCTGGGCCCAAGGTCAGGGAGAGTCCAACAGGACTCAAGCTCTTGGCCCTCCACAAGGGCCGAGAGCAAAGGCCAAGACCAAGATGCAGCAGGGAATGCTTGCTTCACAGGAGTGGGGCTGAGGCCTTTGGGTAAAGGCATCTGAGGGGAGTTGTTACAAGATCCGCGGTCTGTCTCTGGTTCCCCCCATACCTCTTTGGAGGTGACACTTTCCAAGTCACTGGTGTCCAGCACGTCCCCCAGCTCAGCCCGGATGAGTTGTTCCATGCGTTGTTGCTCGGAGTGCCTAAGGGTGGGGCCCATCAGACCCGTGACCCCACAACTCCTGCCCACTGGCCTTTAGCCCTGGGACCCCGCCACCTCTCTCCCCACTCATCCTTACCACCTCCCTTTTGCCCACCTTCCTCCTTGCCCCAAGAGCACTGACCCACTAGAATCAGCACTGGGCAGCTGAGACCGGAGGGACTCCAGGTCAGCCATGGCCATCCATTCATTGAGGCAGCTCTGGTCCGAGGTGATTCGGTCCTGGTAGTAGCCAGTCCAGGCCAGGGCACTGCCTCCAGGTACCAAGCCATTGCCCACAGCCATCTCGCAGGCCTGGTGTAGCACCTGAAGGGTGGCCCTGAGTGGGAGAAACAGCAAGGCAGGAAGTCACTCAGCATGGTTAAACAGCTACTGTGTGCCAGGAACCCTGCTAAACACTGGGGATATAAAGAAAGGCCAGAGGCAATCCCTGTTCTCAGGGAGCTCACCATCTAAGGGAAGACAATAAGCAAACAACTGTGTACAAAGAAGCTATTCAGGAAAAACAGAAAACAGTTAAGAGAGGGAAAGTACCAGAATAGAGGGAGCATGGGGAAGGCTTCCATAGAAGGGCCCATGCGAGGGGGAACTTGAAGGAAACTGGGAACGTCAGTGGTCAGAGACTTACAGCCAAGGGAGACAGAAAAGTCCCAGAGAAGGGGGATGGAGAGGCTCAATTGTGGAACAGCCCAGAGGCCGATTCCAGATCTCAGAGTACATGTCAGGGAGGGAGGTGTGAGGAGACTGGAAAAGGAGGAGGGGGCAGGTTGTAAAGGGCTTCGAATGCCATGCAGAGTATTTGGTATTTGACCATGGGGCTACAGGGAGCCTTGGAACTTACTGAGTAGGAAGGGATACGGCTGGAAGCAAGCAGAGCCCCCAGCAGCTATTGCAATAGTCTGGGGGCGAGGGGCTGAGACCCACTTCTCCTGCTCTCCATGAACATCTTTGGGATTTTATAACTCACTCCAGGGAATTTCCAGGGATGCTGTGGTTGCTGTGGCCACTAGGCCAGGCCTCCCTTCCCCAATCCCACCTCTTTCCCATCCCCCCAAGTGGACACCACTTGCTTCTCACCTCCCCATCCCCCACTTCTCATTCTCACTCACCACATGGTCTGTATGGAAATAGGCTTGAAGATTCTGGTTTGACCCCCAGATGTCACTGAGAAGCCCCTAGAACAAGAGGGGAGAGACCAAGCCCTCAGGAGTGGGCAGTGCAAGCTGGGAGATTCCCAGGCCCCCAGGGTCACAGCAACCTCAATGCACAAAGCCCTTCCCCTCCTGGGGCCTCAGTTTCCTCAATAAAATCAGGGGGTTGGGTTAGGTCCCAGTGTACAAGTATGAGTCATTCGTTAGTACATTCCTCAAAGGTTTCAGACTTTCCTACAGTCACCTTTCTATCCATGATCTCACCTGCTCTTATCACAACTGCCCTCTGAGATGGGCAGGGCAGGTGGTTATCTCCACCCAAGATGGGGAAACTGAGGTCCAAAGAACTCCAGGGCTTTTCCCAGAAGATATCACCACCCAGATCCCCAAAGTAGAGTCCAAGCAGCCTTCTTCCCCTCCCCCTAATATCCCCTTACTCTAATATCCCCTCCCTAATATCACCTCTCCTCCCTCTCATATTAAGTTGCTTCCTCTCACCCATCACCATCCAGGTATATCTGTGTGTCACTCCACAGGGGTAGGACCAGGCCCAAGGTGCAGCTGGGGGAACTGGAGGGACAGAGGGAAAGACAGCTGGGTGCTCCTGGCCCTTCCTGTCTGCCCAGCCTCCCCACTTCCAGCAGTACTCCTACCTGCTCTGGGAGAAGTCTACCCCCAGGAGGACAGTCTCATCCTGGCTCAGTAGCTCGGAAGTGGACACCACGAGCAGGTACCTAAGCCATTGAGGCCGTGCAGTCTCCAACTGTACTGCCTGGGGGTGGGGGTGGGGGGTGGGGGAGAAGCACATGATTCAGAGATACCAGCCCACATGAAATCACTAAACACAAGTCCTGGGGATGGGAGGTTGAGGTAGAGATGGGGGGGTGGGGGAGGAGGAAGTAGGGACTGCATGAACCTAATGGAACTCCCAGATATAGGCAACTCTCTTTATCAATGCATGTGGGTGCCTTCTCTGGACTTAGTCTTAGAGGTGGCTGGGATGCTAAGGGAAATGACTTGCCCAGGGTCATACCACCAGTGTGTTAGAGGAAGGACTTTAACCCAGGTCTTCCTGGCTCTGAGGACAGCTCTCTATGCCTCTCAAATACATCAGTTCAACATTATAAGACCTCTTCATCATCCCCCTCTCCCAGTTCAGTACAGGAAACATTTTCTGAGCTCAGACTGAGGACATGGTGGGTGGGGTGGGAAAGAGTAAGGGAGTGGCACATTTGATGGTGTGATGCCTGCTTTCATGGAGCACTCGGTCTCAGTGGGAGCACACGACAGACAGAGAGATAACAAGACCACTAGACAGAATGTGGAAAGTACTAAGCAAGAGGAAGACCGGGAGAAGTCCTATCTTGCTGGGAAATCAGGCTTCCTGGAGGAGGTGACATTTGAGCCAGGCCTTCAGAGATGAGGAGAATTTTAAAAGAGGGGAGAGCTTTTCCAACGCATAGAGTAGGCTTCATGGGACAACGAATCATGGCTTTTACACTGGAAAAGACCCCAGAGAATATCTAGTCTGACCCTCCTCAAACTGCAGAGGAGGAAACAAGCCCAGAGATATTAAGGAACTTACAGAAAGGCAGGAGCATAGATTTGGAGATGGCAGTAATTTTAAAAGCTGTCCAGTCTAACTCCTTTATTTTAAAAATGAGGAAACTGAGGCCCAGGGAGGCTAAAGGGCTTGCTCCAGATCACACTGTTTATAACAGCACTGAGACAGGAATTGAACCCAGGTTCTCTGGCTGGAAAGGTAAGTTAGGCTAACTTGTCTAGGACCCTGAATGCCAGGCTGAGCTTTCTTAAAACTGGCAGTTAGCAAGGGGGTTATTGGGGTTGGCCAGATTGGAGGCGAGATGAACTGGGGAGAGCTATTAGATTATAGGCTTGAACTATGGAGATGGCAGAGGGAATGGAAAGGAGGAAACAAGTCCTATGGAAGATCCAGGCCTGATGGGACTTAGTGCCTGGCTGGTCAAGGGTGAAGGACAGAGAAAACCAAAATGCCTGAGGTTTGGAATGTCAGGGATAGGGAGAAAGTCAGTGTAGAAATCGCAGAATCAGAAGGAGTGGATGTCGGTGGAAAGATGCTGAATTCAGTTTGAGACATGGTGCGTTAGAGATGGTGTCAGGGCATCCTGGTAGAGATGGTTCTGAGATAGGCAGGTGACAGAGGGAGGTCAGGTCTTCCTCCTGGGGGTGAGAGCTGAAACCCTGCAAGGAGACGGACTTGCCCGAGGGAAAGAGTATGGAGAGAGGAGGGAAGAGGGATGAGGATAGAGCCCTTGGGGGAGGCAGGAGAAGGGGAGACAGAGAAGGCACAATGAGCGAAGAGGGAGAACCAAAAAGGGCTATCTTTCCCTTCTCTCTCCCTCAGGCCCTGCCTCTTACCAGTTGGATATTGTCCTGGGCCCTGAGCAACCCCACCATGAGGTGCAGATGCCTCCTCTGTGCTTGCTTCCCAGAGCTCAAGGGCTCTTCAGTCCCCTGGCCACTGCCATCGGGCTGGTATGAGGGAGGCTCCTCATCTTCTGGGTCATTCTCATCATCTGACCTGTCCTGATCCCCAGTGGTGGACTCCCCTCTGTCTTGGAGCCCCAGGACTGCTCCCCGGAGCACCGCAAAGCTTTGCCTGGCCAGGAACAGAGCATCATTGGAGGCAGACTCCTTACTCTCCGAAAATCTTAAAGCACTTAAGCCTACCATCATCTGTTTCCCTTAGAAGGTCCATCCTACCCTCCCTTCCTACCCACTGAGCAAAGGAACTGGAGAAAGAGAAAGACTGGGTCCTAAAATGGGACAAAGGACCTAAGTGTCCACAATTCGGCTACGGTCCCCCCATTGCCCTCTGATCTCCCCAAAGGCACCCAGGTGGCCAGGGGAGAACAAAGCTGGGGTAACCTGTGCCCATTGTGGGGAAGGGGGCTTCCTCACCTTCGCTGCAGCTGGTTCCTCCTGCTCAGCCCTTCATCCTGCCAGGGAAGCAGCCCCATGAGGGCAGTGTGAGGCAGTTCTGTCAGTCCCTCCCTCCCTTTCTCTGATCCCCAAGGCCTAACAGGTTGCTCCTTCTTAGGATCCAAGCCCAGAGCAGTGGGGCCAGGCCTTCTATCAATGAGAAGGATCTGAAGCTAAATTTGAGAGGACCTTAGAGACCATTTGAATCAACCCCTTCTTTTTCCGGGGTCCACACAGCCCTGGGAGCCCTGGGTTCTAATTTTCCCCCTTCAACTCCACCCCCACCCTAGACTGCTGGGGCCAGGGAAGGGGGATTCCTGTCTCCAAACAGCGAACCAATGGCTTCCTGGACACCCCCGAAGGCTCCCGGGAGTTCTGCCCCCTGGCCAGGCCACCAGCTGTCTGCAAGATGGGTCCCGCGAGGGCATGCCCGGGGGCCACTTCTCAAGCGGTCTGAGGAAGGTCCAGCGGCCTTGCCAGACCTCTGCTTGGCTAGGGGTGCTCGAGGAAATGGGCACTGCCCGGTGCTCGATCCAACAGGCCCAGCGGGAGAGACGGAGAACTGTCTGCGTGGGCAGGGACGGGACAGAGGCGGACTCACCGCGGGGCCCACGGGGGTGGAGTGGCCGCTGCCCGAAGGGGATCGGCTCACTGTGACCAGGGCCATGCACGCGCGCGCGGCTGGATGGAGGGCTCCAGGCGCAGCCCCCTCCCACAGACCCGATCCGACCCGACCGGACCAGCCCAGCCCAGGCCTGGCCAGGCCAGACCAGACCAGGAAGGAGAGTAACAGGCAGAGCCCGGCCGAGCCACCTCGGCCTGGCACCTCCTTGGGGGCGGGCCTTAAAGGGCCAGCCGCCCGCCCGCTCGGCTTCCCTGGGCTCTCAACGCAGCCAGCGCCGCAGCCGCCCCTCCCCTCCTGCTCGGGCTCTCTCCAGACAAGGCCCCGCCCCCTGAGGCGGGGCCACCCGAAGCCAGCCTCCTCCCTCCCCTTTCCAGGTGATTGGAGCCGGGGCGCTGGCCAGGGGCTGCCAGGTTCGTCTCCTGCGGGCGCTCTATCCTGCTGCACGCGCAACTTCGGACGGAGCCCGATGAGGACAGCCGGGCCCTGCCTCAGCTTCCCCACCTCTGACACTCATGGCAGCTGGGGACCATGGAAAGGGAGCGCTTTGGAGGCAGAGGGCCTGGGTTTTTAACTCTGGCCACTGACTAGGCGCCTGCTGACCCTGGGCAGGTTGCAAGCTCTCTGGACCTCAGTTTCCTCATCTGTAAAATGAGGGCAGTCGCCCTCGATGGTGTCTAAGGTGCCTTTCAGTTCTACATCTAGGAACCCCTCCTTACATTTTGATGGAAGTCAGGGCATGGGGTGGGGGGGTGAGGCAGGCCAGCCCACCCCACCCATCATCTCCTGATCCGAGTGAGAATGCAGTGTCAGGTCTTGGAGGGTGACTTTCAGTGCTTAGTAATTCAGTGACACCTGTTTGAAGGCCAGGCTCACAGAGGGCTGGGGCTGAGTCATTGAAATCTTGTGCACCATCCCCCTGGCCCTGCACACAGTTAGCATTTGTGAATAGGGAAGAGAAGAGGGACATTGGGGGGGTGGGGTGGTCATGAAGAACAGGAAGCCTCCCAGCCCTCCCCAGGTCTCACAGAGCAGAGCTGAGCCACAGGCTGGTTTCTAATTTATTTCCTTCTTCCATCTCCCTCTTGGGCAACCCCTGACCCTTGACCTCTTCCCCCAGTGGGTTAGCAGTTTATAAATAAATAAATTATAAAAGCCAGGAGTGAAGCCTGGCCTGGGCAGTGTCCCTCCATCCTGACTGGGCAGTTCAGTGGTCAGTGAGGGAAAGCCGCAGAATCCGCTGAAGCTCCTCCTCTTCCTGCTGGCCCCTCCTCTCTCTCTCCTCCTGCTCCCGGGAGGATAGTTCCAGGGCCAGGCGGAGCTGTTCATCGAAGCTGGGGGGACTCAGGGAATGAGGGGTCAGGCGAGGGGACCCTGGGCCCCCAGGTTCTGAAGGCGGCAGCAGGCTCTCCTGGAGGGCCCTACCAAGGTGTGGAAAGGAGCAGATGCTAACAGACTGGGTAGCATAGGAACATCTCTCTGCCTCCCTGTAGTGAGGGGCTCCAGGGCCCAGAAGCACACAAGAAGTCTTGAGGTCCCCACTGAACCAACCCAGGGGACACTGAGCTGAGAAGGGGGAAAGCAGAGGTAGAGCTAGAGAAAGACTGGCAGCTGCCCAGATGGTACCATTTATACCCTTTATAAATGTCCTGGGTTCTACTTTTAATGTCCAAACTCCTCAGGTTCCCCAGTACTAAGGGGTTCACAGGGGACTAAGTCAAGGTGCCTATGAGAAAGATAAAGTCCAAAGTCCCTGATGAACATTAACACCCATAAGGGGAAGAGACAGTCTACCTTTACCCAGAGGCACAAATGTCTGGTCCCACCCCTGGTGTCTCCAGATAGCCTTGGCCCACCCCTTCCTTACAATTCTCCTTCCCCCAAGCTCCCAAATCCCAGAGACAGAGAGGTGACTGTAAGAGGATGAGGGGCAGTGTCACCATGGGCCCGCCCCCAGCACTGCCCCACAATATTCACCCCAGGAGAGTTACAGGGCCCCAAAAACCCCCTCAGGAATGGGGGGGCTCACCGCTCCAGCTGCAACTGCTCTTCATAGGCTGGTGGGGGAGAGTGGAGGTCTGGGCCTGGCCGGGTGTTGGTCAGGGCTTCCCAGATGGTTACCTGCAAGATGTAGGGAAGGGGAAAGGAAAGGGGAAAGGGAAAGGAAATGGAAGGGAAGGAGAAAGGGGAAGGGAAAAAGGAAAGAGAAAGGGAAGGGAAGGGAAGGGAGGGAAGGGAAAAGGAGGGAATGGAAGGGAAAGGAAGTGAAGGAAAGGGAAGGAGAAGAGCCAAGGGGAAGGGGAGGAGCAAAGGGAAAGGGAAAGAGAAGGGGAAGGGGAAAGGGAAGGGCAAGGGGAAAGGGAAAAGAGAAAGAAGAAGGAAGATGGAAAGGGGGAAGGGAAGGGGAAGGGGCAACGGGAAAGGGGAAGAGAAGGGAAGGAAAAGGAAAGGGGAAAGGAAAGGGGAAGGGGAAGGGAAAAGGGAAAGGAGCAGGAGAAATGAAGGAGAACAGTTCTTGGTCAAGGATCTGCCCCTTGCTTCACTTTGACCCCACATCCAAGACCCTCCATCCCACTCATACTCTGGGCTCCTGAGTGCTGGGATGGCCAGACTTTGGACTGGCCCCCATGCTCACCCCTCTCCAGGCCCTGGGAACAGAAAGAGTCCCTTAGCTGATGACTACAGCACCCTGCCTGCCCCCTCCAGTCTACAGAGATCCCCACCATGCCTTTCTGCATTTGGGTGTCGGACCCCACCCTGTCTTTTACCTGCTCTGTCTCCGTCCCAGCCTCTAACAGGCTCTGCTGGATAGCAAACTGCAGGAGATCATCATCTTCATCCCTCAGGGGCTCATTATGTCCAGCACCCAGCACACTGTACCCTTCAGGTACCTCAAACACAGCCGGGTCCACCTCACAGGGAAAGGGGCTCCCTGGGGAAGGGAGAGACACAAATCTCAATCCTTATCACTCTCTCAGCCACCTAACAGGGTCCTCCCCACCAGGTACCCTCCCCTCCTCCCTCCCAGGCTATACCGACAGCAGAGCAGGTGGATTCTGTGGACCTCGGGCTGGGAGATGGCACCCACACAGAGCTCAGAGGCTCATCACAGCCACACAGGTTGCTGAAGGTGATCCGGGCGTTGAGCACGTGGAATAAGGGGATCTCTGAGGGGACAGTAGGGCCAGGCCCTGAGCCAAACGAAGCCCAGCCCCATCACCCTTGGGGGTTCACCCTCAGTCCAGGCACAGGTGTGGACAGCCTTCACTTTTTAGATGAGTTTTCCTCTTTCTCCTCCACCCCCTCCCATTACTAAAGCCTCTCCCTTTGAGATTACCTCCCATCTGCTCTGTTTCTGTCTTGTATGAATCTTGTTATTTACATGCAGTACCCCCCAGTAGAATGTTTGAGGGCTGCCATGTTTGCCAGCTCCTGAGAGCTCTTCTGAACCCCAGCCATTATCTTGCATCCATTTTGTGTGCAGCTTTTACATGCCCATATATGTACATATTGTCTCCCCTAGACAGACTAAACTCTTAGGCAACAGGGAAAGTTTCCCTTTGTTTCTACATCCCCAAGCCCTTGTAAAATACCAGGCAAACAGTAGGTACTTAATAATGAATTGAGGGACCATGTCATACAAGTGACAGTGGTTGGAATGGTCAGAGCTCCCACACAAACAGAAACCCCATTCCCTGCAGCCCTTCTTTCCCACCCCACCTTTCTACATCCCTCCTCACCAATCTTGACAGGGAAGCCTGGTGGGAGGCGCAAAGTGATGAAGTCCCGAAGTTTGGCAAAGTGGGCATTGCTGATGGCCATGAGGTCGATGATGGGTGTCACCTGGTCACCCAGAGACAGGGGGTGCTCCTCACTCAGCCAGAGGGTGGCCTTGAACCTGCCAGATCAGCCTTGGCCTATCAGACTTGCCTAGACCCTGCACCCTAGACCCCAGTCAGTTCCAGACCTGAGGGAAGCTACAGGGATAGACCTTCCCAGAATGGCCAGGGCCACTGAACCAGCAAGGCTTGGCCCTCAGCCCTGTTCTCCTGTCTCAGGGTTTCTGTCCTTCACAGAGCTGGGTACCAGGGTAGGCCTAGAGCAGTACTCCAGACAGACTTGTGGAACTGGGGGGCCATGCAAAGGAGAAGGGAGAGTCTCAGGCCAAGAGGGGCTGGGGCTATGGAAGGACGAGCCTACCGCTGCACTTTGCTGGACATCTCGATGGGGCGGCCGATGTTCCGTGCTTCCAGACTGAAGTTAGGATCGAAGTACTCCTCCGGGGAGATGGCGGTGGGGTTGGTGGGACTGGCTGACTGCAGCACGGGGGCCTGCCCCAGCCCACCCCAGGAAAAGCACTCAGCCTTTGCAACCCCAACACCCAACCCTCTGGCCCAAGCGCTGGCCCAGAGCTCCTCAGGACCAAGCCTGGCTCCCCTGACCACCCATGGACCAAGGTGTCATGGGCTTGTCCAGCCCTTGCTCACCCCATTGTGAGCTGAGTGCTGCTGGGCCATTCCCAGGAAGGACTGGAAAGGTGTCTTTCCCCCTGTGTGAACAGAAAAGCCCATGAGAGCAGCCTTACCTCAGCCCCTGACCCACCCTCTCCCTCTCTCCTGCCAGGGCCCCCAGCCCCTGCATGAGACTGGTGGGTGGGCAGTGGGGAATGCCATGGAGCTTTCCCAGCCAGTAGAACTAAAACTCACTGGAGGCAGGAACTCAGTGTGTGCAGGATCTGCAGGTATATAGTAGGTACTTAATAAATGCACACTGAATAAACCAGTGAGTGACATGATGGAGGTGTGGCAGGTATATAATACCACCCAGATTCTGATATGAAACTGAACATCCAGCTGAATTTTGGAAAACAAGTCTGATTTCCTGCCACTTTCATTCCTTCAGTAGAAGAGGTATCATGAAGGGCCATGAGGGGGCACCATGGTACACACAATACTGTGCCTGGACTCAGGAAGACCTGAGTTCAAATTCTGACGAGCTTTGGGACCTTGGGCAAGTTCCATAAATGTTGCTTGCCTCTGTTTCCTCATCTGTAAAATGGGCATAACCATAGCCCCTCCTTCCCAGGATCAAGTAAGATATTTGTAAAGTGCTTCGCACACTGCTGGGTCTTCCATTGTGATTTTGTGATTATTCTCATTAGCCCCATTCATCAGATGAGGCAAGTGAGGCCTCAATAAAGGAAGCCTTTCAACCAACTGGGCCTGAGAGCCCTAGCCCAGGGTTCTTCCTACTCCAGGAAGGTGGAGGGCAGGTGGGCGCACCTGGGTTTACCTTTGGTCCTGGCCTTGTCCTGATCAGAGAGATGTTCTGTCCGGGTCCTTGTCACAAGCTCCACATTATTGGCACTGTATACCTGTGGGGAGGAACAGGGTGGACAGACCCTCACATGAGCAAGGGCTGAGGGGGTCGGGGGCAGTGCCTCTCCCCCTCTTCCCAGGCCAAAGTAAGTCTGAGCTACTACTGGGGTGGTCACATGAAGGAGACAGAAGGTGGTGGCAGTCACTACCACAGAAGGACAGGCCTCAGGATTGAGGCCCTGTCATAGAGTAACCAATTTAGAGTTGGAAAAGGCATCTAGTCCTGCTCTGATTTTACAGATGAAGAAACTGAGGTCAGAAGATTAAATGACTTGCCACTCCTCCCATCAATCATCTCAGGGGGGTCCTCACACCAGGCCTGAGAGGAAGACAGGACAGGATTTTTACTTCAGGAGGCCACAGTCTGCCCAGGGTCACATGAAGCTGCCTGGTGTCAGCTCTGGGATTAAAGTAGTGACGAGGGTCAGAGTAGAAAAAGCAGGGCTCTTTGGCTAGATCTGCCCCCATCCCCCCACCACAGGGTCCCTCTCTGGCCAGATCTGCCCCCATCTCCCACCCCCCAGGTTCTCTCCCCACTCCCTGCCTTGGCCTCATAGCCGCTGACAACTTCCAGCTTCTCTGACCGCCAGCCCCAGATTCCGCATTTGTTCCTGTAAGAGACCAAGGTGTTTCAGTGGAGATCCTCTCCCTGGGCCCTCAAGTCCATCCTTCCTCCACTCCTTTCCTGCTTTCCTACAGAAACAATGTTATAGTAGGAGGTGAGGTTTCCAGGCTACCCCACTTGTTTGGGCTAGCCTCAAGCTCATCGCTTATAATATTAGAAAATAGTCTATGGAAAAATGAATGTAGGCTAGAATGTAGAAGGCCAGGAGTTTGCCCATCCCTCTCTCCTGGCCTCAGCCAGGCCCAGCCTCCGTCACAGGGACAGCAACTGAACTCTACCTGATAGAAGGGGCCAGGGAACACTGCTCCCCCTTGGGGAAGCCCCTTTCCTCACCCTCTGCTAGCACTGGCCAGCTCCAAGGGATCCCAAGATGGGAAACCCAGGGCTGGAAGCAACCTCAGGGACCATCACGTATAATCCTCTGGCTTTTACAGATAGGAAAACTGAGGCCCTGGGATGGGTAAAGTGGAGGGTCAAAGACAGAGCTAGAAGGGAAATGGAGAGGTCCCCTTGTTCCACCCCTTTATTTTACAGATGGGGAAACTGATCTTTTTCTCAGTTATTCCTTTATCTCATCAATCACTTTTTTTAAGGTCACCTTTTTATAGCATTTTCTCATTAGAAAAATTCACAACCTTGTAAGGTAGGTAGGGCAAGGTTTTCTGGTTTTTTTGGTGGCTTTTTTACTCCTCATTTTACAGCTGAGGCAACCGAGTTACAGAAAAGTAAAGTCACTCAGTCAGGGTAACCTAGCTCATGCCAAAGCCAGACCTCTGGGTGCCGTTGCCCACAGCCAGCTAAGCCAGGCACTCCCTGACAGCCAGGTCTGGGATGCCATCCCTCTCTCCTAGTTTTGGGCTGACCTCTCAAAGGCAACATTTCGGGTATCCAGGTGGGTAGACACGATGGGTGAGGTGAGCCGGCTGGCCACATGCTCTTCACTGGGCTGCATGGCTGCCAGCAGAGCCTCAGGTTCGTGCAATGCCAGTGCCAGGGTCTCCGTGCGTACCACCTGCTGGTCATGGTCCACTTCCATCACCAGGGCGCCAGCATCTGGAGGGAGCTTGAGTCAGTGATCTTGGCCAATGAGACCAGCCTAGGCTCCAAGGGGATAGGAATGGGGCCAGATGAGAGGGCAGGGGGAAGGGAGCCCAGCCCATCCTGGGACCAGATACCAGGTCTGAGTTGTCTACATCAGTCTCCCCTTTTCTCTCACCCTGGCCCTTGAAGATATAGCTCCGCCGGCCCCGTTGCCAAGTCATGTGCTCGAAGCCCAGGAGGCTGGTGTCTACACGCAGGCTCTGGCCACGCTTCCACACGCGGTATACATCACTTGGGCACATCTTTGATACGAGGGGCACTGTGGGCATAGGGTCAGGGGCTAGAGAGGGCCCAGTTTGGCAAGTGGCACAGGGCTGGGCCCTTACATTGGCCAATCAGCCCCATGTGCTTCGGGGCAGGGATTCCTGCTCCACCCCAGTCCCGCCCCCCCCCCCCCCCCCCCAGTATCCACTTACCCCAGCTGGTGAATTCCCACTTCATCTCTACATAGAAATCGGGTGCCTGGGATAGACAGAAGGTACCCAGCTGTCAGGGACTGATACCCTGAGGCAGCTCAGAGGAGGTGACTTTCTGGGCCCCTTCCTCCACAGTCCTGAGCTGGTCCCACCAGAAAACTGAGAAGTGGCAGAATATCTCTCCCACCAAGCTGCCTCACCCCTCAGTTCCATGGCCTTTCCCCGATCTTGCCCCATCCAGGAAATATCTAGCCCCTTCTCATCCTGCAGGGCAGTGGGATACAGCAGGACAAGTTTGGGTCCTCATCCTACCTCATCACACTTTGGTTAAAGGACAATTTCTATAAGCCTCAGAGTCCCCAGATATAAAATGGAAAAAAAATCTTATCACTACCTGATACAATGGGCTATAAGGAAAGTGCTTTGTAAACTCCTGAGCCTATAGAAATGGAGGTGCAGAGGTGTGTGTGTGTGTGTACGTGCGTGTGTGTGTACATGCAATTAATAATCTCTCTCTTCTCCCAGCAAAACCTGCTCTCAGGAAAAAGTCCAATCAGGACCAGACACCTACAAACTCTGTGGCTTTAGGGGACTTAACTTCCTTCTGAACCTCAGTTTCCCCATCTGTAAAATGGGGAAATGAGCCTTGCCTGGACTCCCTGTCAGGATTGCTGATGTAAGAAAAGGGTCTTGTTACTGTCCATGTCCATGTTTACTGGGCACACCCCCTCCCAGCCCAACTCCCCCTTGTCTGCCCAGCTTGCACCCCTGTACCTGGCAAAGCTTGTTGAGGAGTTCAGGGATGCCTGCCAGCCTCTGCGTGGCCCGCTGGTAATCCCGGTATTGCAACACCAGTTGGACTATCTCAGGATCCCCGGTACTGACAGCCTCCTGTAGGACTACATGGCAGGCCCATCACCGGGGCATCTGCCACCTCCCCCCCAAGTGCCATCCCCACCCTCATCTGGCCCATGCTGCCTAGGGCCTTCCCAGCCACCCAACCATGCATTCCTAATGTCCTGAGTGCTGGCTCCCGGGTTGGCTGTCACACTGGCCATGGAGGGAGGCTATGAGGAAGGGAAAAATCATTGGAATCTGAGCTGTACCATGAAAGTCTCAAGGGACAGATACAGAGAAGGAGAAAGTCCCCAAAGGGGACAGTGAGCTCCCAGAACTGCCAGACTTGGAAGGGCTTTCAAAAGCGCCTGGTTTCAAATCCTTTCACCTTAGAGGATCAAGCAGGCCTGGGGGAAGGGAGCTGACTTGTTGAAGGCCAGAAGGCAATTGGGTGGAAGAGCAGGGTGAGACGCTGGGTCTCCTGACTCTCAGGCCAGCACTCAAAAGATCATGTTTTCACAGCTGGACAGGACCTCAGGGATTATGTCCAATGCCCTCATCTTACTGCTAAGCTAACTGAAACCCAGAGAGATCAAGGCACTAGCCCAGGGTCACATAGCTAGCAAGAATCCGAGGATCCAAACCCACATCTTCCTGACTCCAAGGTCGACCTACTGCCTCACTTGGCTGGGGATGATGTCAAGGGAAGAAGCAGTAGGTGAGATTGGAGAGGTCAGCTGGGTCAGGCTGGAAAGGCCCCTAGGACACGTGGCTGCCCCATCAGGTACCTGCCCACCCCTGGCGGTTCTCCTTGCCCACGTTGGCATTGTGCCGGAGCAGTACTCGCACGGACTCCAAGTTCCCCAAGGACACAGCTAGCTCCAGGGGGGTCCGACCCCGAGGATCCACTGACTCGATGTCATGCTGCAGAGAGGAAGGCAGTGCCTTGGTGAGGAGGCGGCTCAGCCAGAGGCTGGCACAGTCGGCCAAGGGGGCAGCACTGTGGGGCCGGCGGAGGAAGTCAAAAGCCTAACCTAGTAATCATGGAGCCTGGCTGGCTGCAGGGAGGGGGAGGGTACAGGGTGGCCTGGTACCAACGCCCGACCTGGAATGGGGAGGGATGAGATGGAGAGCTGGGCTCCGAGGACCCAGAGGAGCTCGGTGGTGCTGGTGGTGAGCCAGGGTACGGGGACCTGCAGGGGGCCCGCCCCCAGGGATGGAAAGTTTGGAGAGGGGTCCCAGAGCCTTGCCCTTCGGGTCCAGCTGTCAGCGGGCTGGGGGGAGGCCCGGGGCTGGGGCACAGGTGGGCGAGATCGGGGCTGGGGCCCGGTGGGCCTCCCTCACCTGGCGGCTGTGCAGCGCGGCCTCCAGCTCCCGGTGCCGGTTGGCCCAGACGAGCCGGTGGAGCGGGTAGGTCGGGCCGGGGCCGGCCATGCTCGGCCTCAGAGCCGCGGCCTCCGCCTCCGCCTCCGCCTCCGCCGCATCCCCGGCGGGGCCGCCGGGTGGGCGGGCGGGCGGAGCCAGACGGGGCGGGGGCGCGGCGTGGCGGCCCTGGCCCTGCCCTTGACCGTGCCCCTGGACGGGCGGGGGTCCCGGGGAGCGGAGCCCCCGCGGCAGCTCCGCAGCCCCCCGGCCCCCGCAGCCGCAGCGGCCCCGCAGAGACAACGCGGCTCAGGCTGCTAGGGAGGGCGCAAGGAAGGAGTCAGGAGGGGGAGGGGCCGCGGGGAGGCGGGAAGGGCCCCCCCACCGTCCTGCCCCTGTCCACCGCCGGGGGGCGAGCTCTGCCGCGGGTTCCCCCAGTCAGGCTGGCATTCCGCCCTTTGCTGGGGGGAGGGGGCACTCGGAGGGTGGGGTCCTCAGTCCACCGAGCTCAGACCGACCAAAGGATGCTCTCGTCCCACCCAGGAACCCCGAGCCAGCCGCAGAGCCCCGCCCTGGGCTCTGGGAGAGCCGGAAGATTGAGGGGTTTCTCCCTGCCTCCAGCAGGAGGCGGCATGAGTCTGCTCCTGGTCCCCCAGATTTGGGGGAGGAGAAGGAAAAGGCTGCCAGAGGCGGGCTAGGGCGGTTTGGCTGTGCCCGCCCCCGCCCAGTGCCCAGCGCCCAGCGAGGCTCACTCAGCTGCCTCTGGGAAGGGCCAGGCTGGAGCTGGAACCCGGGGCACCCTTGCTTCCCTCCTCCCACAGATGCCTAGAGTCCCAGAAGCGTCCTCAGCCTGGGCCTGGTCTACGGCTGGGTCGAGGACCCAGGAGGAGGACAGTGACTGGGCAAGGCCCCAGGGCTGCTGGGGCGGTGCTCTGGCTGGGATGGAAGCCCCGAACATCGGACATCGGCAGCAGCATCTGCACGGGTAGGGACGTGGTCTTTGGAAGATGGAGGGTGAGCATAAGAGCTGAGGACAGAGGTCATCACGTCCTGGAGATGGGCCACAGAAAGACCGTTTTTTTTCTGGTTTGGTTTGTTTTGCCAAGAAGGCCCTTTGCTGCTCAGCCCCAGAGGAAGGAGATGGTCAAAATCAGTGCCTGTGTGTAGCCCGAACCTGGGCCCAGGCTTTAGTCCTGGCCCTCAAGGCCCAGGACAGAAGCCTGGTCTCCTTGAGGCCCAGGCCTCACTGCAGCCAAGTGATACAGTAGACAGAGCTCAGGGTTTGGCATCAGAGATCCTGCTTGGACGCTGACAGCTCAGTCACCCTGGGCATGCCCTCCCTGCTCTCAGCCTCAGTTTCCTCATCTGCAAATGAGGGGATTGGACTTGGTGACCTCCAAGGGCTCCTCCAGCTCCAGACATAGGATGCTATGCCCTCAGGATCCAAGGACCAGAGTCAGGCTGCCTGGCCAAGCCTAACACATGGCCCTGGGGTCACAGTCAGAAGGGCCTTGGGCTTTGCTGTGGTTCAGTTTATCTATATTATTTACCTACAATAGGCCCTGGGCTGCAAAGTTGGGAAATGACACAGTCCTTGCCCTTGGGAGTTTCAGACCTGATGCAAATAAGGAGGATTCCAGAAGAAAATGCTTAGGTGTACAGCAGAGGACAGATAGAAAGGTCTGAGCAGTCTGAGGACAGGAGTCTCTACTAGCTGGGGATGAACACCCAGTGTGGCCTGGAGGAGGCTCAGCACGGGGAGAGCCCTGCCTTTCCCAGGTGGGCCATTCAAAGCCTGTTACAAGCAGGTCTCCAACCTTATCACACATTCCTCCCTTTTCTGCACTCCCCTGTCCAGTCAGACTGGCTTTCTTGGAGCTGTGTGTCTAGTTTGTACATGGCCATGTTCCATACCTGGAATGCACTGTCCCCCTCTCCCAGCTCCACAGCCTGTTGGAACCCCAATCATCCTTCCAGGCTCAGCTCCTGCCCCCTCCCCCTTCCATGAGGCTTTGCCTGATTCCCTCTCCGCCAGCGCCTGTAGTACCTCCCTACAAATTACCTTGAATTGATTTTGCATATATCGTATATGTATATGTGTGTGTGTACGTGGTTTCCCCTTGATGGAATATAAGTTCTGCAGGGAAGGAATGGTCCCAAGTACATGGCTGGTGCTTAATAAGTGTTGACAGTCTTGTTGGGAGTTCACAGAATTGGGCTTTGAAAAGAACACTGGATTGGGAGAGGACCTGGATTCATATCCTGGTTCCAAGACTCAATTTCCTTTTCTATAAAACAAAGGAGTCGGGCAGGATAACAGCCAGGGCCCCTGCCACCTCTCAGTGTGTGAGCCTATGATTAGGGTAGGAGGTTTTCAGGCTGCTCCCTTTCCCCATCCACCACTCCCTAGAGGGAGGGGCTGAATGAGGTTAGATCAGGAGGATCAGGAGAGTAGAGTGGGGGTCATCTAGTCCTATCCCTAACTAAAAGGCTCCCCTTCCCCCACCTCAGGCCCTCAGGGGAGGGGAGATCCCTGAAGCCTTGCTGCCAGGCTCCCCAGGAATCCCCTTCAGCTGTCAACAAAATCTCCCCGAACTCATACAGGGGCTTGGAGGTACAAAGGGGCCTGAGATGTGGGGTTTGGGGGAGGGCTGCTAGACAGAGATATAAACACACACACTCACACACACACATCAAGGAATTTTTCTTCCTATTCATGGCCCCTCCACCTTCAACTTCGGATAATCCTCCTTGTAAGGAAGCTCTCTCTTAGAGGGAACTGAAATTTACGTCTTCTGTAAACGAGTTCTAGGTCAGCCAGAGTCGAGGGATAGATCTAGTCCTTCTGCCCAAGGTATCTGAAGGCAGTTATTGCTTTAGGTTCTGTAATCTCATAGTAAATACCTCTTGAGTGGGTTTGAAAGGGACTCAGTCATCTCACCCAACCTGAGCTTCAGAACCTAAAATTTGGGGTGGCTGCAAGCAAGGAGCCTTGCTTGGGGAGGCAGGTGGGCACAAAGCCCCTTGTATTTATTTTTGATAGACTTATTTGTGTGCATATGGTCTCTTCTCCATCGAAGAGAAACTCAGAGAGGACAGACGGTTCCAGTTCACTTTTGTCTTTGATCTCCAGTGTCTAGCCCATTGTAGATTCTTAATCAATGCTTAAAAGAGTGGGACTGGGAGTTGGGGTCCCACGTTTGAATCTGACCTCTACCCCTTTGTGACAGTGCCAAGTCACCAACTCTTTGGGCTTCTATGAAACCTGCAAAATGAAAAGGTTAGATTACAGGCACCATGGAACAGTGGAAAGGTGGCTGGATGAGAAGATTCTGGGTTCTAATTTCACTTCAGCTCCTTGCATTATCTTGGAAAAAGTGATTTAGGGGCAGCTAGGTGGCGCCACAGTGAAGAGAGTGCTGGTCCTGGAGTCAGGAAGACCTGAGTTCAAATTCATCCTCAGATACTGACTATGTGACTCTGGGCAAGTCACTTTGCTTCTGTTTTTCTGTTTCCTCAACTGTAAAATGAGAATAATTGTACCTATCTCACAAGTTTGTTGTGAGGATCAAACAAGATAATTGTCAAGTGCCTGGCACATAGTAGGTGCTTAATAAATGCTTGTTTCTCTCTTTCATTATCACCTCAGTGTTGTCATCTGTAAAATGAGTGTAAGATTAGATTAGGTAACCTCCAAATTTTCTTCTAGTTCTAAATCTAAGAGCCTACAACTAAAGGATATTTCAGGTCCCATATGGCTCTAAATCTGTGTTCCTATGTACAAGGAGCCTGTGTGTGACCCCATGCTTAGTAACAGGGATAAAAGACAAAGACAAAAAATGATGAAGCTCCTCCCCACAAGAAGCTTACAGCTCTTCTCTCAGAACTATATTCCCTTCCGTCCTCTCAACCTAACTCTCCCCCATCCTGAAGTCATCTTCCTTCTCTCCTGGACTCCCTAAAGTGATGGTTGAATTCTTTTCCACCTTTTCCTATGTGAGGACACAGTTTAGAGTTAGTGTGGCTTAATATAGTTATCGAATAAGAAATATCTCAGTAGTTCACTAGGTATGAAGGGAACAGAAATATAACTTCATGAGCATGAGGGGAAGTTTGCTCAGCTTAATTTAAGACTCCATCACTGTCTCTGGGACTTGTATGTACCTATGGAGCTATTTAGAATTGGAGATTCCACTGAGTGGTGAGGAGGCAGGGAGCATTCTAGAGAAATCCCTGAGAAGGAAGCCCTTCGAGGGCTTGTCTCAACCTCCCTTCCTTCCACTTTGACTGAAGAAAGAACTTGGGAACTTTAAGGGTCTGGAGGATGTGGGACTTCCTGCTTTCCTCTCAGCATCTACAGCTGATAGCAGTGTCTGTTCTGGGAGACAAGGACAGATTGGATATAGATTCAACTTCAGTAAAGAGCCCAGCAGGAAAAAAACAAAGATCCCAGAACAGAAAACTACATCATACTCAAAGCAAACATTTTGAGAACTCCCGAAAACAGCACTTCTAGCAGCTATGGATTGTCCTTTTGCCAAATGCTTCCGAATCCTGAGCCCACTTTCCCCTCAACTTTGTATGAGCTGGTGAAAGAATGTGTCATTTACTTCGAGGGAGGAGGGAGGTTTTATACCAACTACACCACAACACTAAATACATTTTTAAAAAGCTAATTAAATCTGACTACTTTATATCAACTGGAATCAAGAGGGGGAAGCACACTAGCGGGGGCTTACAATGACAGTGAAAAGATATCCTGGCACATACACATAGCTCCAAACCCACAAACCACAAAACGGCAGAGGGGACTAACCCAGGACGAATTCTGCACCCAGAGACCATGGAATATTGGAGCGAGGGAGATTTCTGTTCCAGAGAGACCTGCAAACCTCTCACGGGGGGTCCTTCGCGCCGTGGACTGGGCGCCGGGACGGGGAGCAGAGAGCAGCCCTACCGCGGCACCGACATCGTGAGGAAAAGATCCGAGAGGGCTACGGGGACAGGATCTCCAGCGGCCACGTGGGTCCCCCCACCCACAGAGGGACCTGCAAACCTCTCGCAAAAGGTCCGTCGCGCCGCAGACGCGGTGCCCAGCCCGGACCTGCGGCGGTGGCAGCCGAGGCTCCAAGAGGTACAGATCCGAGAAGGCTCCAGAGACGGGATGTCCAGCGACGTTACAAGCCCCCCCACCAACAGGGGACTGACGGGGGTAGGTGAGAGAGTCCCTTTGGCGGGTTGAGAAGGGAGTGGGGTGCCCCCGGTGGCTCGGGCCCCCCCAGGAGATAGAAGCTGAGAGGTGGCTACAGACAGGGGCTCCCCAAACGGTCGGGAGCCTGGATCCATTGTGGAAGGTTTATGCATAAACCCCCGGAGGGAACTGAGCCAGGGAGGCAGCTCTGCCCCTGACCACCTGATCTTAATTCTCACACTGAATAGCAGCCCTGCCCCCGCCAAAAACCCTAAGGCGGGAAGCAGCATTTGAATCTCAGTCCCCAAACGCTGGCTGGGAGGACCAGGAGGCGAGGTGGGTGTAAGGAGAATATTCAGAGGTCAGGTCACTGGTTGACGAGAATGCCAAGAAAAGGGAAAAGAAGTAAAACTATTGAAGGGTATTTTCTCGGAGAAAAAACACTTCCTCCCTTCCTTTCTGATGGGGAGGAACAATGCTTGCCATCAGGCAAAGACACAGAAATCGAGGATTCTGTGTCCCAGCCCACCCAATGGGCTCGGGCCATGGAAGAGCTCAAGAGGAATTTTGAAAATCAAGTTAGAGAGGTGGAGGAAAGACTGGGAAGGGAAATGAGAGGGATGAGGGAGAAGCATGGAAAGCAGATCAGCTCCCTGCTAAAGGAGAACCAAAAAAATCTTGAAGAAATTGGCACCTTGAGAACTAGCCTAACTCAGTTGGCAAGGGAGGTGCAAGGGGCCAATGAGGAGAAGAATGCTTTCAAAAGCAGAATCAACCAAATGGAAAAGGAGATTCAAAAGCTCACTGAAGAAAATAGATCTTTCAAAACTGGAATGGTACAGATGGACGCTAAGGACTTTATGAGAAAGACAGATATCTCAGAACATACCGCGCAGATTCGAAAAATGGAAGATAATGTGAAATATCTTATTGGAAAAACAACTGACCTGGAAAATAGAATCAGGAGAGACAATGTAAAAATTCTGGGACTACCTGAAAACCATGATCAAAAGAAGAGCCTAGACATCATCTTCCATGAAATTATCAAGGAAAACTGCCCTGAGATTCTAGAACCAGAAGGCAAAATAAATATTCAAGGAATCTGCAGAACACCGCATGAAAGAGATCCAAAAAGAGAAACTCCTAGGAGTATTGTGGCCAAATTCCAGAATTCCCAGGTGAAAGAGAAAATATTGCAAGCAGCTAGAAAGAAACAATTCAAGTATTGTGGAAATACAATCAGGATAGTACAAGATCTGGCACCCTCTACATTGAGAGATAGAAGGGAATGGAATAGGATATTCCAGAAGTCAAAGGAACTAGGACTGAAGCCAAGAATCACCTACCCAGCAAAACTGAGTATAATACTTCAGGAGAAAAAATGGTCTTTCAATGAAATAGAGGACTTTCAAATTTTCCTGATGAAAAGACCAGAGCTGGAAAGAAAATTTGACTTTCTAACACAAGAATGAAGAGAACCATGAAAAGGTGAACAGCAAAGAGAAGTCATAAGGGACTTACCAAAGCTGAACTGTTTACATTCCTACATGGAAAGACAATATTTGTAACTCTTGAAACATTTCAGTATCTGGGTACTGGGTGGGAGTACACACACACACACATGCACACACGCACACATACATAGAGACAGAGTGCACAGAGTGAATTGAAGAGGATGGGATCATATCTTAAAAAAAAAATGAAATCAAGCCGTGAGAGAGAAATATTGGGAGGAGAAAGGGAGAAGTTATATGGGCCAAATTATCTCTCATAAAAGAGGCAAGCAAAAAACTTATTAGTGGTGGGATAAAGAGGGGAGGCAAGAGAAAAACATGAGGTCTACTCTCATCACATTCCATTAAAGGGAAGAATATGCACACTCATTTTGATAGGAAAACTTATCTCATAATACAGGAGAGTGGGGGACAGGGGCACAAGCAGGGTGGGGGGGAGGATAGAGGGGAGGGCATGGGGAGGAGAATGCAATAAGAGGTCGACACTCATGGGGAGGGAAAGGACCATAAGAAAATAGAAGTAATGGGGGACAGGATAGGATGGAGGGAAATATAGTTAGTCCTATACAACACAACTAGTATGGAAATCATTTGCAAAACTAAACAGATATGGCCTATATTGAACTGCCTGTCTTCCAAGGGGAAGGGGTGGAGAGGGAGGGAGCTAAAGAAGTTGGAACTCAAAGTGTTAGGACCAAATGTAATGTTCTTACCACTGGGTAACAAGAAATACAGGTTAAGGGGTCAAGAAAGCTATCCGGCCCTACAGGACAAAAGAGAAGACAGAGACAAGGGCAGGGAGAGAGGATAGAGGAGAGAGCAGATAGGTCACAGGGGCAATTAGAAAGCTTGGGTCTGGGGGGGGAGGGGATAAAAGGGGAGAAAATTTGTAACCCAAAATTGTGTGAAAATAAATGTTAAAAGTTAAATTAAAAAAAAAATGACAAAAAAGGAAAGTGATAAATACTGGTGGAAAACAGGTACATTAGTGCACTATTGGTGGAACTGTGAACTAGTCAAACAATTCAATGAGAAAAGCAATTGGGAACTACATGTAAAAAGCTACTTTTTTTTTTTTTCCAAGAAAACTCCAAATGGGATCATGAAGAGTGAGACACAACTGAACAATCCTTTGACCTATTGAGTCTATACCCCACTGGATCTATACCCCAAAGAAATCAAAGAGGCAAAGGACACACACATATTTATAGCAATACCTTTTTGAGTGGCAAAGAACTGAACATTAAGGGACGTGTCCATAAACTGGAAAATAGCTGAACATATTATGGTATATGAATCTAATGGAATATTATTGTGTTGGTCCTTCCATCTCAAAGAGGGCCAATGACATTAGGAGGATGACGTCTTGACTGGCAAGTGAGTTGGATTTAAGCTTAGAGTCATCAGAGTCCAGCGGCAAGACATAGATCAAGAAACTAGCAATGGCCTCCATAGAATGGAATGGGGAAGACTTGAAGGAGGGAGACCAACCAGAAGGTTATGTTAATAGTTTACACACGTGGTGATGAGGGTCCAGCCCAGAATGGTGGTGGTGTTAGAGGAGAGAAATGTGCATTTACAAGGTGGAAGACGGAATGTAGGGAGGAACAGAATCTGGAACTGAAAATAAAATGGAATTTCAAAACAAAACCAAAAAAAAAGATATCCTGCCCCTCCCCCAGCACCCTAACATTACCCTTAGAAGCCTAAGGGGAGACATAGTAACCATACTCTGGGGAATGGATTCATCAGTGTATAGTTGTTCCAGAACACGTGCTATTCTTGTAAAACTCTTATAAAGAGTGGTTTATATTCCCTTCCTCCACTCCACTCCCTCACCTCCCACTCATTCATTGACCCCTTTTAATTTGGGCTTACTCTGATAGATATCTATCAGTTAATCAACAAGCATTTATTGAATAGGGCACAGCACTCAGATTGGGGATTACATTCCATGTGAGCTTGATCTTGGTGGTCAGAAGAAATTGAAGACAACATGTAAGAACTGGTCTCAAATCCTCACACTAACGCTATGTGACTTTGGCCAAGTCCCTTCACCTTTCTGGGTCTCAGTTTCCTTATCTATAAAATGGGATTGGGCTAGATAGTTCTAGATCTATGATCCTGTGTCTATATACAATACACATAAAGGAATATTGTGTGTGTGTGTGTGTGTGTGTGTGTGTGTGTGTGTGTGTGTGTGTATAATGTATCTCTAATTACAATGTGATGACGGGGTTGCTAATAGCTGGGGTGGAGGAATAAAGGAAAGGGTTCACTTGCCATTTCATGTGGAGAATGGGGCACTGAGTCTTGTTCTGATGACTAAAGTTTGGAAGAGGCAGAGGTGAGGATGGAGGGTGTTCCAAGCAGATGGTTAAAGCAAAAGGCAGAGATGGGAAGTGAAGTGTTATATATGTGGAACTCCAAGAACAGTTTGACCAGATCAATGAGTATTGTGAAATAATTTGGGAAACATGGGTTGGGACCAGATTGCGACGGGTTTTCAATTCTAGAGTTTAGATTTCATTCTAGAGTTTCATGAGCAGGGGAGTGACATGGTTGGACCTGTGTCTGATTTAATTTTAATGAGTTTTTTTTTCCAAATGAAGAGTCACATTTTCTCCCTCCTACCTTCCCTTTCCTTATTGAGAAAGAAATAAAAGCGAAATCCCTGCTATAAATCCCTGTATGATCGAGCAAAATAAATTCCCCCATTGAACATGTCTAAAGAATGTGTGTTACAGTCTGCACTCTGAGTGTATCTCCTGTCTCAGAGGGCAGGTAACCTGTTCCCTAGAATTCTGGTTGGTCAGAGTTGATTATCTTTGCAACATTGTTGTTATATAAATTGTTCTCCTAGTTCTGCTTACTTCGCATCTCAGCTTTCTCTGAAATCATCCCCTTCCTCATTTCTTATAGCACAATAGTATTCCAATATACCACAACTTCTTCAGCCACACTCCCTAACTGATGAGCATCCCCTCAAATTCCAATTCTTTGCCATCTAAAAGAGCTGCTATATTGTACATTTACAAAATATATGTAGAAATACAAATGCTTCCCTTTTTCTTTGATCTCTTTGGGGTATAGATCTAGTGGCAGAATTACGACATCAAAGGCCATGAACAGTTTAATAGCGTTTTGGACGTAGCTCCAAATCGCTCTCCAGAACTGTTAGTTCACAGCTCCACCAGCCCTGACGTACTTGTGGAAACACTAGCACAGTGCCCAGCACTGCTGTTGTCTGTCCTTAGTTTTCAAAAAACACCAATGACCTCCTGGGGTGATGACTTGACATGCTTGGGGTAGACACCACCCCTCCCCCCAAATTCACCGATGGGTCTGATGCCCTCAAGCTGGTTTAGCTGTCTGCTGAGACAGCTGATTGGTGTTCGGCCCCTGCACGCACCGAAGTTTCTTGGAGCCACAGGTGAGAGCCAAGTGCCAGGTAGACATCAAAGGAGAGTGAGCAGTCCCTCTACCAGAGACCCCACATGACTGACAGATTCAATTCAACAAACATTTATTAAGCCTCTATCTATCATGTGCCCAGCCTTTGTTAGTTACTGGGGTTACAGACAGAAATGAAACAGGCCTGCCTTCAAGTAGGAAGATTCAACATGGATCTGAGTAAACCTGACACATGTTACATCCAAGGAAGCTTGATATAACATTTATCCAAGAGAACAAGTTCAAAATGAAGGCAGAACAAGATAAAGTCATTTCAAACAGGGAGGACGCAACTGGTACCTGAGCTGTGCTTTGAAAGAAGCTGGGATCCCTATTAGGTAGAGGGAGGGAGAAGGCAATCCAGGCAGGACAGATGGAGAACTGTGGAACAGAAACCTCCGGTAGGCAGGATCGTCTGCATAGCAGAGTTCCCAAAGAACACTCTGACAGGGAACTGGCCAAAGGGTCAGCAGAATGTCCTGCATCTCTCTGTTAGATAGCAGGTGCTTAGGAACCATTTGTAGGATGAATTCTTCAGAGCTCAAGAAATGTCTAAGAGCTAGCACCACACAGGAGACATCGAGCTAGGTGAGAAGGAAAGAGGATGACGTGATACCCTCTGCCCTCAGTGAGCTGAGTCTCCCAAGCAAGGACAGAGCTCTGGAGGAGGTTTGGCAGGGAGGAAATTGGCCTATAAGTCACTGGGGGGGGTGGGGGGGGGTGGGGAAGAGGGAAGCCTTGGCCTGGGGATTTCCCCTGGGTCTCACAGTCCCTGAGTTCAAAGCTTGTGTGTGAACACTGCCCAACCAGGTGTTCTTTGAGGTTGGCAGAGCCACAGAGGCTTGGGAAAGTCCCCCCTAGGGCCTTCATTCTCTCTCAAGGGGCCCAACCTCAGTACTTCTGAGAAAAGGTCCAGCTTGTACTGAACGGAGCAGCCAGGGGCAGGGGCAGGCTCTCAGGTCTGGAGGATGGAGACCATGGCAGCCTTACAGGGCCCTGGTTGGGGAGCAGGCCTCAGTGATGGTTGGCAGTGTCAAGTGCAAAAACCCAGGGGCTTGACAGCCAAGGGCGAGAGAGCTGCCTGGACCAGACTTCCCATGCTAATTAGGCAGCACACAAAGCATTTGCTAGGCTTACTAAATTAGGACAAATTAAATGACTCTATTTCCTGGTCTGGCCCAAGGGCAGGTTGAAACAGGGTTTAGACACCTAGATTTTATGAGCCCATGATTTTGAGTTCAAAGCTACCTAAGAGATCATCTGGTTCAACTCATTTTACAAAAGAGGAAACTGAGGTACAGCGAGGGCATGAGCAAATTGACGGGATTAGGACGGCAAGCAGTTAAATATGGGATGTAAAACCACATGGACTCCACCTTGTGACTCAATTCTGAGCAAACTCAGTTCCTTTTCTATTCCGTTATGGGTCTAACTCAAATTCGGTCCTGTGAGAAATGTTACTACACTGTTTGAATCTAGCCCTGCGTGGCTGGGAAGCTGGACCAACCCTACTCGCTGCTTAGAGACCCTTCACCAGGACCTCAGTTATGCCAGCCAGAAACCCATCAGGTCCAAAGATGATACAAGGAGCTTTCTTCTAGTTACACATCTCAAGCAATCCTTGTGTCTTACCTGAAAACTGATCCATCCTGATCCATCCCCTGCGGGCGTGGACTTCTGCCCGTTTGCTCCCCGCCTGCCCCGCTCTGCCCTGTCTTGGGAAGTCCCTTTTTCTCCAATTAGAAATCAAATTACCTAATGTCCTACGGTTTCCTCTTAATTGGCCTCATTTGATTATTTTTAGTGTAAAAAATTCTGTATCCTCCTGAACAAGAGGTCCAGGCCCAAGCTGGTTAGGTCTGGCCCTGGTTTGTTGGGCAATTGGCATGCACTGCTTAATAAACTGATACTTTCGAAACCTCAAACCTGCTTCCTTAGTCATTTCATCTTTTATCTGCCACAGGAGGTATCTGCTCAAGGTCACATAGACAGTCAACAGAAATCCTTCTCTGCCTCCAAACCAAACTCTTTTCCTGGTACCATGTTCACACATGTTTTGCAGCTGAGGAAACTGAGGCAAGAGAGGTGAAACTGGTTGCCCATAGAGCCAGCTTACAGGTAGTGGAGCTAGGATTTGATCCCAGACCTTATGATCATGCCACCATCATCACTGGATCTCGACTCTCTGAGCATCTCCTCCCTGAGTGATGGGTAGATGAGGAAAAGTGAAGTCTTTTGGGTGTGGGTAGTGGTCCAGGGATGGGGAGCAGCCTGGCACCCAGCAGCGGGTCCTTGTCATGTCCTCTTGACATCACGGGCACCTTCTGAGGACACACTGGGTGGCACGGAGGAGTCGCCAGTTCATCCTCTGTGATCACCCTGATCCTCCCACTCAGCCCCAGTCACAACAGACACGAGTCACAAAGACCACACAGCCAGGCGTCGTTTTTTTGTTTGTTTTTTTGTTTTTTATAAAAACTCAATCTTTTTTTTTTTTCACTCTTTAAAATCACATTCAAAAATCGGCAAAGAAACGCACATGGAGTGTTGGTGGATGGGGAGGTAGGCGCGATGGTAGCGGGGGCATCACACACAGACCCAGCCCCGGGTGGGGGGGAACATTACACACTGCGCAGCGGCGGTGGCAGCGGCAGCAGCAGCAGCAGGACGGGTAGGAGGGAGGCTGGGAACATGCGGTGGGCACCCAGGGAGGGACTTCAGCACGGGGGCCAGGGCAGGGCTGTGGGCACTGCCAGCCCCTGGGGAGACAAGGACAGAGTAACACTAGCCCCGGCCCAGAAAAGGACGGGACTCAACACTTAGCCATGGTCCCCCCTGGGCACTGGGCTTTTGCCACCTCAATCCCAAATCCCGTAGGAGGGACAGTTAGGACAGAAGGTTTTTTCCGGTCAGAAACCTGTGCTCACCAGTGACGTGTGGCTAAGCCTGAGACCTGCTCCCCAAGATGAGCATGAGGCCTAGTCCATTTGGCACAATCTGGGAAAGCTTCCAAGTCCCCTGCCAAGCAGGGTGGAGGCGTCAGTAGGGCAGGGACTGGGAAGGGGGAAGGGGAAGTTGATACCATGGTGGTGCTTGGCAGAGACTGGTTAATCTTGCTCAGCTGCGTGGCTCCTCCAGTTCAGGCTGGAGCCTGCCTTCCTGAATGGTGCCAGAGCCGGGGAGTTGGCACATGGAAGCTGATGCCTTCGGCAGAGATGGCAAGCCAGGAGAGGACACATGGTGATCCCATGGGCAAGGAAAGGGTGAGGGGGACAAAGGCAGATCCCCTGATTTTTTTGTGGGGGCGCTTGGGCAGCAGTCCTATCAGGGCACTATGGTGGAGAGCTTCAGGTAGGACCCCGATCCTGCGAGTTCCCATGACTGAAGCCCTGAGTGGCACAGTTACGGGGCACCTTGACCCACCAGCTCTCTTAGCAAATACAACTGTAGGGATGTGATGGCTGGGGCAGTGCGGGCACATGCACGGCTCAGTCTGCTGGGGTGCCCAGGTGGCATCTGAGAGCATGTGGCCTTGTCCACTCCACAGAGAAAGGAGGAGGCCTGCCCATGGGGGACAGGATGGGGGAGAGCTGGGCTGTCTTCTCCCTCTCTAGGAAAGGAGGTAAGGCCTTTCCCGAGAGCAAACCCTGCCTGGTCCCTGCTAGAAAGACATAGAAGCGGCCACCTCACGGTCCCAGGGGTGAAGTCAGAGCAGTGGTACTAGATGGCCTTGGTACGAGGAGGTGTAGGGACAAGCAGACCCCTTCCACAGGGCCAGGCAGGGCCACAGGAAATCACAATAATTATAAAATAAAACCTTTTCCGCTTGGCGGGAAAAAAATAATAAAAATTCCACAAAATAAATTAGAGGTTTATAAAAGGTGGGGCATGGGCAGGGTGGTTAGGCAGGGCCAGGGGTCAGAGGCCATTGGCACTGCCTCGCTGCGTCAGCGGCATCTTGCTCAATTCCACCACAGGTGATCGAGGCTTGTTTTTCATCTTGGGGACCCGCTGCACCAGCTGCTGGGCCTCTCGGCAGGCGTCCCGCAGCTCCTTCTTCCACTGAACCAGCTCCGGGTCACTCTGCTCCCCACCCCCCAGCCCAAGTCAGCAAGGGTACCCAAGGCAGGCAGACCCCCATGCCAGCATCTTGTCCCAAGCCCAACCTTGGAGGGGCCCACAGCATGAAATGCTGCTTTCCATGGTCTATGGAGCCCCGGGAAGGCACCTACCCCCTTTCCATCCCGTATGTGAAGGGAGCTACCTCCCCATTCCTTTGTGTTAAGAACCAGGCTAAGAGGCTGAGCCAGCCCCAAGGTCGACCTGGCCCTGCCCCAACTCACATCACACTGGAGGATGAACTGTTTGCCACCTCGGATCTTGAGCAGGATACACTTCCGCTCTTTGATCTGGGTCTCCTCCACAGACTGAATCTCCTCCATGGTCAAGAGGCTCTGCTGCAGAGGCCCCAGAGAGGGAATGGTGAGGCTGGTGGGCAGGGGTGGCACACAGGCCTGCAGTCAGCCAGACCATCTCAGCTCAGCCCAGCTTGGCCCTCCTCCTTCCTTACCGGTGCCTCGCCCTCAGCCCGCCACTCAAGCCGATTGGGGAACAGGTAGAAGTAACGCCGCTGCCACTGGGTGAGGAAGGGGTTGCCCATCTTGGACATGTAGCCATGCATGATGCAGTCTTTGCCAAGGGCATAATCTAGGGGTGCAAGAGAGGGGAACTGTTGCAGAGCCTGGGACTGAGCAGCCTCTCCAGGATGCGAGACTGGTGGGCAGGCGCTGGGGACTCCAGGAGCATCATGGGCAGGGCAGGCACTCACCGTCCTCGTGGCCCAGCTGCTTGTTTTTGGCTTTCTTCCGGGCCTCCAGCCGGTCAGTCTCAGAGTTGACCGTGTCAAAGACCGTCTCAGCTACTTCTTGCTGCCAGCGCTCTGAGATCGTGAGGGGGAAGTTTCGATAGAGCTCCTGGTCGCTGTCCAGCAGCTGCAGGAGAAGGGGTGCATGTTTACTGGCTCTACCTCCTCCAACCACCGCCCCACCCCCTGCCTGCCCCTGCCCAGTCTCCGCACCTTGATTCCTTTCGTATCCTCCTCATCGAAAGAGCCAATATCGAAGGCATCAGCAGCATTCACTTCACCTCGAGGTGGGATCAGGGGAGGCGGGTACTGTTACAAGGAGACCAGGTTGTGCAGCCATCCCTCCTAGGAGTGCTCAGGCCCTGCCCATCTCCAGCCTTGCCCACACTCTTACCTTCTGCAGTAAAACCATTTGCCAGTCCACACTCTTAAAGAAAGGGTCCTCCTTCACCTCCTGAGCCCTGTTGGTGATTTGGGAAAGAGAGGGGGAGGACCTTTAGAATTCTGCCCCTTCGATGCCTCTCTTTTGTCACCAGGCGCCAGCCTCAGCCCAAGCAGAGAGGCAGAAGCCTGGCACACTCGCTTACCCGCGGCCAAGGCAGCCCAACCTCCGGTTGACATCCCTCTGAAGTAGCCCTTCCAGAAGGGAGCGTAATTCTGGTGAGAAGGACTCTGGCAGCTCCACAGCCTGCAAGGAAATGGGTGGGAGGCCAAGGGGATCCTCAACAGAGCAGCCCACATAGTCCCTACAGTGCCTCTGGCTGCCTTTGCAGGATACCCAGGCGTGGCTGTGTGGAGCACATCCCCAGGGCCTGGTTCAGCTTCTGCAGCTCATAGGCCCCCAGGAAGGTCTCCATGGGACTGATCCCCCCAAATGACCAAGCACTTATTCAGTCTACACTAATATGTACGAAGGTCCCCAGGGCCTGGCATACAGCAAATTCTCAATAAATACATGACTAAGTGACCAGGAGCATGGAAAATGAAACCTTGAGGCCCTAACCAAACAGGCATCTCTTCATCTTCCTTGGCAGGTGAGTGGGAGAGCCAGGACAGCCAGATGCCACAGACTGGGGCCTGAACACTGGGAAGGCCCCATCAGGGCTCCAGGCTCAGGCCACCCATCCCCACAGGCTCCTTCGAGGGTCACAGAGGCGGCAGCGCATCAGCCCCAGGGACACATGGTCTCCTGCCTGCCCTCCTTGCACTCACCATTGTTAGCGTCATGCGGTCGATTTCATGCTTGTCCTTGGTCTTGTGCTGGCGGAAAGGGCTGTGCCTGGATGGGGAAGGTGGCCAGCCACACCCAGGTTAGCCGGCTACTGCGAACCCACCCATCTGCTAGGCTCCCTCCCCTCCCCCCCCACCCCATTTCCCAGAGGCAGCTACAGCTCTGGTCAGTGATAAGATTCCTGGGCCTCACCCACAGAGAGCCTGGACCTGAACCTAGTGCTGTCCTGGCCACCTTGCCCTAGAACCTTGGCTCCTCCATCTGTAGAACAAACAGGCAGGTCCCCTCCTTGAACCCTGAGGTCATGCTTGCTCCCTGACTCGGCTGGGGGACCCAGAACCCAGGGCACAGAGGTAGGTAGCCATCCCCACTGCCTCCTCCTCCCAGCCTTTCTTTCTGACTCCGAGACTGCTCTGGAGGATCGTGGGTCCCATGGCAGAGGGGCAGAGGCGGGACCCAGGGATCTGTGGCCTCTTCCATGCTAACCACTCACCCTCTCAGTAGTTTGAAGAGCATGCAGCCCAGAGAGAACCAGTCAGCGCTGCTGTCATAGGCCACCCCCTTCTGTAGGACCTCGGGTGCCATGTAGCCATGGGTGCCTCTGGGGGGACACAGGACCCAGCGTGAGAGTCCAGGCTGGGTTGGAATGGCCTAGCAATAGCCTGGGGAATACGCTGAGGGTCCCATACTCACACGCTGGCATGAGGCTTCTTCTTGGAGAAGTCACAGGCCAGGCCCAGGTCAGAGATGCGCACGTGACCAAACTCATCCAACAGAATGTTAGCGGGCTGTAGGCAGGACACACAAAGCTGTTGGAGGGCTGAGTAGCAGGGGGACCAGGAAGGCGAGGCTGGGGAAAACATGGGCCAGGGCTGATGCCCACATGCCATAGTCCCTGGCAGGGGGGAAGGGGTGGGGCTCAGGGGCATCAAGGGTTCTCTGCAGTATGAGAGCTGATTTAGACAAGGACAGAGGAAGGAAGGGGAGCCTGCCACGGTCACATGGGGTGGGAGGCAAGAGATGTTGCTCAGGGGTTGGCCTTGGAAGGGTCTTGGCTGAAGGTATGTAGGGTGGAAGGGCTTCCCCCACCTTCAGGTCTCGGTAGACCACAAATCGACTGTGCATGTGTTCCAGGCCCAGGATGATCTCAGCAGCGTAGAAGCGCATATCTGACTCTGAGAAGACCCCATGCTGGGACAGATGGTAGTGCAGGTCCCCACCTAGGGAAGGTCAGAACACAAGAGAGGCTGGAGCCTGGGGCCCAGACAGCCAGGCCTGAGGGGAGACCCTGGGAAGGAGGGCTCACCATTCATGAGATCCAGGATAAAACTGAGCTTGTCTGGAGTGTGGAATGCATAGGACATGCAGACGATGAAGGGGCAGTCCTGAGGGAAGCAGAGAAGAGGATGAGAGGCAGGCCCCCCCAGCCCTGGGGGAAGGGTCCAGAGAGGGCCCAGTCCATGCCCAGCTCACCCCAGTGCTGACAAGGGAGAGCATGATCCGCTCGTTGAGGGCCAGCGTTTCCCCTTGTTTCATCTTGATGCGCTTTTTATCCAGACACTTCATGGCGTACCTAAGAGGGGGAGGGGCTCCGTCAGACTGGACTAGAGCCAGGGGTACCATCCCACACTCTCCCTGTGGGGTCCCTCCACCCCCTCTCTCCTGGCCACGTGCCAGTCTGAAGATGGGGCAAACTCACATCTTGCCTGTATCAGCTTTTCGGCAGCCGTAGACCTCCCCAAAGCCACCGCGGCCGATGATTCGATGTACGCTGAAGTCATTCATGGTCAGCTGATAGAGTGAAGGAAGCAGAGCCAGAGTGAGTATAAGCCATTGGGCCTCACTCCTGTGCCCCCCCTCATCATCCTGCCTGCCTCCAAAATGCCAGGGCAGGGGAGAAAGGAAGCCTAGGCTAGAACCCCATCTTCTCCCAAGGAAAGGACAAGGGCAACAGGTGCCCCTGGGGTCCAGACGCCCCTGGGCTCCAGGCAATGGTTCTAGAGACAGAAAATATGGGCTCAAATCCTGGCCCTGACAAGAACTGTTTGTGCGCCCTTGGGCAAGTCCCTTTACTTCTGGGTCTCAGTTTCCTCATGTGTAAATGAGGGGCTTGGCTTGAACCCTCTCAGCTCCAAGCCATGCATAACCACAGGTTTCTGGCTCTCAGCACCTACTCACATGGATGTTAAGCTCCACATTCTTCCATTGGCAAAACCGAGTGAACTTCTCACTGAAACAAGAGAGGGTGGCCATGGCCACAGTGAACCTCGCTGCTGGCCCACTTCCCACTGTCCTCCCTGAAAGAGAAAGCTGCCTCTTGTCCTAGCAGGGAGATGTGGAGGGCCAGGGCGGCAGAGCCCATGTGGTTCCTGGGTCGTGGGTGGGGTGCCCAACAGGTGGGGTTCAACCCCTTCCAGAGGCATCCCAGAGGAACAGGAGGCTGAGAAGTGAGGGTGAGGGCAAAGGGACTGGGTGGTCCTTCTCCATTCTCATTTATATGGCCCAGGCCTGTGGCCAGGGCACAGCACAGTTTGGACATTCACAGGCCTCCCAGCCACAGAAGTACCTGGGCAGGTCTGGCAAAGCTTGGACAAGAGGAAGCCACTGGGCCTGCCTACCTCTGGGGCTCTACTCTCAGCCCAGTCTTTTCTTGCTGTCCTGCCCTCCCTCAGACTTTCCACTTTCCCCTCTGTCTTTTCTCCTTCCGACCTTCAAACTTACCTCTCAATGAATTTATGGAACACATCGTCCCGAAGCCTCTGGCAGATCTCCTCAATGTATGGCTGAGAAAAAAGGCCCCAAGCCTGAGAATCAGGGCCTCAGGATAGGATACAGGTCTTCAGATCCCCCAGGGTATTTGCTGGGGTGTGGCAGGGGCTCAGCCTGAGACTGCCCACCTCTAATCACACAGTGTAAAAGCATATGAACCAACCAGAAGGTGCAGGTGGGGGGAGGGCGGGCCCACAAGGTTAGGATAGGATGGATAAACAGGGTGGGGACAGGGAACATACAGGACCTACCTGGAACAGGTCAGGGGGTACCTGCTTCTTTAGGAGCCGACTCTGAACATGCTCAGTGGCACTCTTTGAGAAAGGCTAAGAAAGGGAGATGGGTGACTGTCAGTTCTGAATCTGGGAGAGCCTGGGCCCCCCTTCCTTCCTCTAGCTCAAAGCCCACCCCTTCTTAGTGAAGGATCACACGTGAGAGTCTGGGAGATTCTGGGTGAGACTAGCCCAAGGCAACAAAAGCCTTTCTCCTAGCAGGCTGATGCAAGTGTAGGTCAGGGTCAGAGGCTGGCTGGACACTCACGTGAGAGCAGGATAGCAGCTCCTTCATGATGTATGAATCAAAGATCTCCCGGCTTTTGATGGTGCGATCCTCCTCAGAGTCTAACTTCTCGTATTTCTTGATCTGATCAACAAATCACCATGAGTCATGTGGGGCCCTTGGCCCAACATCAGCCCATGCAAGAGGTTCCCTCAGTGACTTTCTCTAACATTAATAGCTGTAGTGCTCTTTAGGGTCTGAATATATCTCATTAGTGGCCACGGGCCCTCATATACCCTGGGGAGGGCCTTCTGCCAGGTGGAATGAATACAATATGCAGCAGGTTCGCATCTGAGAGTCCAGAAGGCACTGTCGGACACAGCCAGGATGCCGCCCCAACCTGAGGAAGACCCTAAAGGAGGAGATGGCTCTGCTGGGCCAGGCTCCTACCTACCTCATCATAGAATTCCACCAGCGGCTTGGCCTCCTCTGTGTGGTTCAGGCAGAAGTCTCTGAAAAGGAGGTAGCCTGAGAGTACAGGGTAGAAAAGGCACAGGTGAGAAAGATGTTCCACCTAATGGGAGTCAGGAGTATGTGTGTGTGCATGGTGAGCATAAGTGTGTAATGCGTGTGGTACATGTGAAATGTGTGTCTGAGTGTGAGGTATGTCCATATGTGTGGTGTGTGTGTGAGGCATAGATCTGAGAAGGTCTTCTAGTTGAACTGTCTTACTTTCAGATAAGTAAACCAAGGCCCCTGGAAAGAAAGTGCTTTGCCCCAGGACACCAGTGGAGAACAGGGTGAGATCTGGATGTATTCTTGGTATCAGGCCACAGAGCCATCCATGCCATTTTTACCTCCCCCTCCCCCCACCCCACGCTGGAGAGGATCTTCACATGGAAACCAGCCCTGTGGCGCTCTCTGCTAGCCACCCTGGGATGGAAGGAGAGGCTTGGGGGCCTCTGAAGCCAGTCATGAATACCTTGGGAAGGGAATGACAGTGACAAAGGTGAAGAACGGAGGACCTGGCAGGGGCCACCTTTTCATTTTACAGAGGAGGAAACTGAGGCCCAAGGAGAGAAGTGGCTTGCCCAGGATCAATAGGGGGTTAAAGCACCAAAAGCAGAATGGGCTCTTGTCCCCACCCCGACTGGGGCTCACTTCAGGTTCCCTTGCTCAGAGGAATGGGTAGAGTGATTCTTACTGAGCAGCATGAGTAGAGGGAAGGCTGGCCCAGGCACAGCCAGGGCCAAGGGTTCTTTGACCTCAGCCATCAGTACCGAGGCACCGTCATGGGCGGACCTCTACCTCCTGCCCATTGACCACTGCTGACCACACTCTTCAAAGGTGGGCACACCCCACAGGTCCCAACTGTCTACAAGGTCAGGTAGAAGTGAACTCCACCACCATGGAAGGGGCACAGGTGTTGGCTGATTCTCCTGGACTCTACTTCATTTGTTCCCAGGGAATGGCAGGGAGGGAAGGGGAGACTCGGTCAAGGTTGTCTGGGAGGGCCAGGTCTGGGGATAGCTCCAAGCCATCGGGGGAGGGGACCTTCCAGATCTCAAGCAATCCATAGCCCCACCCACAATGATGGGACAGACCTTAAAGGCCAGAGACAAGGCAGCAGGAGAGCAGCTGGCCCTGCCGCCATCAGCAGACAGCCAGCCGGGCCCCCTCCACAGGAAGGGCCCCGCCCCTTCCTGTCAGTCCCACCAACGGCCCTAGCACATCTGCAGCCTTGGCCAAGGGGAAGCTGCAAGTCAGAAAAACAAAAACCCCAAAGGAGGAACTTCCCCAGCCTCCAGCTCGGCCCACCCCTACAGGGCTCCAGGGGCCAGGCTGGGCTCCTGGCAGGGGACCAAGAGCCAGGCCAAGAGTGCCCGTTCCTCACACGCGCACTCACCAAGTTTCTGAGAGAATATCTTCTCAAAGGTCACCTCCCCTCGGTCTTCGAGATACTTCTGCATGACACTTCGGATGCTGTCGGGACATAGGGAAGATGGCAGCTGGTGAAGGGGAGGCTGGCAGCCCCCTGCCTGCTTGCTGGAGATGAGGGCTAGGTGGCCGGCTGGTTAGGGGCAGGGGCATCAGCACAGCCAATACAGCAAAGACCAGAGAGCCCACAACCATGCAGAAAGCCTGGCACAGCGTGTCATGTGTGCTGTTCATGATGGACTCTCAGAACAACTTCCCATGAGGCTACTCCCTGTGTTTATCTTTCTTTATATCCCTAGCCCTCAGCATTAGGCAATTAATAACTGTGAGCTGGCTGACCGCACGCCCATGAGAATGTGAGCTCCTGGAGAACACCGCTGCGTTTCTGCCTCTCTGCATCTCCAGTGCTTGGCTCATAGCTGGCATTTCATAGATGCTTGCTGACTGACAACATATTATTGACTCCATTTTATGAGTTTGGTGACTTGGCCAAGGTCATTCAGTTAGTCAGGGCCAGAGGATGATTAGAACACAGCTCCTACCCATTTCAAAGTCATTTTTTATGTGGCAGGGACCAGGCACCAGGCAAAGCAAACCCAAGCCACTTCCCTCAGGGAGTTCCCATTCTCATGGGGGAGAGTACATGGGAACAGCCAAGTCCATACAGAGCTGAGGGAAGGCCGTTTGGAGGGGAGGGCATCAGTAGTGGTGGTGACTGGGTTAGGAAGGAACTCCTGCAGAAAGTGGAGAAGTAGAAATGGGGGCAAGGCCCGGGTGTGGATGGCCCAGGGGAGGGAACTCAAGGCACATAGCCCAGATCAAGGGCATCAGAGGGCACCCAAAGACTTGGCTTGGCCAACGGCAGTGCCTTGTCTGGGCCTCCCAGCTCCTGCCCTCAGGGAGCTTATCCAGCAAAGAGTGAAGGCCCAAATCCAAACTCCTTGGTGCAGTACCAATGCTTGGCAGCGGCACCCAACTAGAGAACTCCAGGAGATAGGAGATTCACTCCCACCTGGGGAGCTCAGGGAAGGCCTCACAAAGATGATACAGGGGAGCATTTTGAGGGGAGAGTGTCAAGGGTCAGGCTGGGTCATGTAGAAAGTCAAGGGATGTAAGTACCAAAAGATAAGGCAAGGCCCCTTTGTGGAGGTCCTGGATTGTCAAGACGAGAGGCCTGGACAGGAGGAAAGCACTAAATTGCGTCAGGGAATAACATGATGGCTGAGAATCCATTGACTGGGCATGAGGCAGCAGGAGTTTGGGACCAGTGGGGATAGAAAGAAAGGAATGGGGGAGAAAAGCCATGGGAGGAAAAAAATGGCAGCAGGCTTTGGGGGGTTGATGGCAGGTGGGGAGGCAGCCCCACTAGCAGGAATGGGGAAGGACACTCTTCAGTCAGTTAAGAAGTAGGTTTAAGGAGCGCCTAAGGCAGTCTCTGAGCTGGGAGGGAGAGGCTCAGAGATGGAATTCAAGGGGGACCTGACTAGAAACCCCTCCCCCAAGCCCCACGCAAGCTGAAGCCCTCACCATTCCACATTTGGACAGCTCCAACATTAACAATGCTCTCTATCCAACCATCCCAAGCTCCTAAGACTGTTTTCTACTTGTGGTGTCTCTGACTAGAATTCCAGGCCCTAAGGACTAGATCATAAGTACCTTAAAGTCAAGAACCATGATCCTCTCCCTCATGCCTTGTACCCAATCATTGCTGACACCAAGCTAGAATGGCTGTTCGCTCTTTTAACTAGGACAGCTGCTGCACTAGACAAACCTGGGAGGATCCCAGGACTACCCCAACATCAGAACTAGAAAGCTCTTGACCGTACCTTCCTGAGGCCCCTCAAATGACCACCCTTAGCTTGGAAAATGGCATTGTTCCATGAGATCACAGCCCACAGGGAGGAGCAGGCTGAGGGAGAAAGAAAGCCTAGAGCCTGGGTTTTCATCCCAAGGCTACCATCATAGGCAGGTTGCCATGTTGGCAATCCAGGCATAGCGAGTCACAGCCTAGCAGTCTAGCTCCAACTTTTCTTCCTTCCTCCCCCATCCTGATCTCAACAGGCAGCAGAAGGAGCAAGTTCTGGTGAGGAAAAGGGACCCCCCAAAACCATTGGACAGTTGTGACCAACAAGGCCTTCTGATGTCTAGTGCCAAGGAAGGGCCCTGGCCCTCGCCCCTGAAACCAGAAGGTCTCCAACACTAGCCCCCACACTGGTGCCACTTGCTGCTGCCCACTTGGCAGGAGCGGGCTTGGCAAGGAGACTACAGAATGCCTCCTGTTCTTGCATCTCAGCTCCTACAACTTCAGGAGTGACCAAGGCCTAGAACAGGGAGTCTACGCTTGCCTCCGTGACTTCACCAGCCACACAGATCACTCTTCTCATCGATAAATGCCAGGGCTTGGTGTGACCTCTAGGATCAGACATCTCATCTTTTTTGTAGGTGATATAAGAAGTGGAGGGTCAAGGGGGGGGGAATACTGCCTAGAATGGTGCAATGGATAGAGCACTGGGATTGAAATCAGGACTGAAATCAGGACGACTTGAGTTCCAATCCAGGCTCAGACACTTCCTAGCTGTGTGACCCTGAGCAAGTCACTTCACCCTGTTGGCTTCAGTTTCTTCATCTGTAAAAGGAGCAGGAGAAGGAAATGGCAAACCACTCCAGTGGTTTTGCCAAGAAAACCCCAAATGGGGTCACAGAGAGTCAGACATGACTGAAACAACTCAATAACAGCCACAAACAGTTGTCTAGGAGAAAGAAGGTATTGTCATGGGAAATGTAGAAAATGTTCAAACCAACCACCATAAATTTTTTTAAAAAAAGAATAACATTTTGACAGCTGTGTGATGGGTGGAATGGAAAGGAGGGAGACTGCAGGTGGGAAGCTACTGACTAGTCCAGGAAGAGCAGAGGCGGGCAGTGGGTAGGGGACTGGGGAGGCTGTTCCCAGTCTGGCCCTCTCCTGCCCCTCCCCTATCTCCTTACTGCCTCATGTTGTGGGCTGGCACGCTCAGTCCACCTACTCCACACTCCGTCTCCAGTCCTTTCATTACCCATCCCTCCTGCCTGGGATATTCCTCCTCCTCACCTTGGCCTCTGGAGTCCCTGATTTTTCTCTAGATTCATTTGAGCCACTGTAGAGATGAGGCCAGGTGCTTGTTCATGCTTCCCAAACTGCCTTGGATTAATTTCATATAGACTTGCAAGTACTGATGTTGTCCTTCCCTGATAAGAGTAGAAGCTCCTATCGGGCAGGGGCCATTTCACTTTTGTCTCTGGGTTCTCAGTGAGAGAAAGCACTTACAAATGCTTGCTGAATGCCTGAGTAGCCCACCTCTCTTCCCAGGATCCCAAAGCAAGCTCCCGCAGCACATGATCATTTGGAGCTGGGCCTGCTGAGTCTGCACTGGGCTCTGCTCCTCCCCCTCTAATTGCTGCTCATCCTATCTCAGGGTGCCTGTCCCTCCCAACACATCCCGATATCTGCTTCCACAGTCTTCTCTCCTTCAGTGACCTCACCCATTCCATTGTCAGCATCACCATCCTCCCAGTTCCCACATATGATCAGCGGCTATGTCCTCTCCTCTCCTCCTCACTGCCCTCCGTGCCCATCACCCTGTCCTACTAATGTCTGGCCTCTGTCTTTTCTGATAGAGCTGTCAAAAAACCTTCCTAATGCACAGGTCTCATCACACACCCTTCTTGCTTACTTAATCACAGACTCTCAGGGCTAGAAAGCCCTTCAGAAGCCACATGTAAACAGGAATCTACAATATATGTGGTCACCGGCCCGGGAGTGGAGACCCATACCCGCCACAGCTGACTTCTGCACAGCTCTGAGCACAACAAAATTGTTCCTTCTACATGGCTCGAACCTGACCCACTTTGTACCTTTTCCAAATTCTGGAACACAGGCTGCTCACAGCCCCCACTCTTTTCAGCAGCAGCTCCTTTAATTAATCCTCACCATCTTGGTTGCCCTTCTCAGAATCCATTTGGGCTGGTCAATGTGCTTTCTGAAAGTGGCACCCAGAACTCAACCCATTCATCCAGTGTGGACTAAGGCTGCATCCAGAGGGCCTCTGGTCTTCTCTGCTGCCAGAACGGATCACCCTAGAAGATGGAACTACCTCAGCAACCCCCTACTCAGGTCATCTCCAGTCTTGGCCACAGGATTCCAGCTTCCTCCATCATATGGTGAGCTCCCTGAGGCAAAGGGCTGCCTTTGGCCTTTCTCTGTATCCCAGCACTTGGCTTGGTGCTTGGTACACAGCAGCCACTTAATCACAGTTTACTGACTCTTAACACTAGGAGTCTGAGGATTTCTGGACTCCCAGAAATCTTAAGTTCTTTTCCAAGCACAGTGTTGTTTGACTCCATCTTCTTAATGCTGTATTCATGCTACTGATTTCTTAAACACAAGTGGAGAATCTGATAGTCATCCCTACTAAATTCTGCCGTAGTAGATCCAGTCCTTTCTAGAGCAGCACAACTGATCTCCAGCTGCTTGGATGGATGATCTGCTCAGGCCATTCACCGCCCAGCTCTTTCCTTGCTTCTACTTTCTTTTTTAAATTACTTTGGAATGATTTCAGTCTCCTCTGTCACAAACTCTCTTTGTGTTGGTCCCTGATCCCATGCAAGTCTCATTTCCATGACTTTTCGCTTCCCCAGGAAGGGGCACACTCCCGGCTCCTCCACCTCTGCCCAGAAGCCTTCCTTGAGCCCTTCAATCAGGCTCGTTCTCTTCTGCCTCAGATTTCTCAGGGCATTTTCTTCCTTATCCTTTTCCACACATATCACATGTATTCATGAATGTTTCTTATCCCACACAACCAAACTAGAAGCCATCTGAGGGCAAGGATAGCATGACCTTTCATCCTCTATCCCTTGCCTCAGCACAAAGCTTCACTGGTACCACAGTAGGGCCTTCATCAAAGATGGCTGAATCTGGACAGCTCCATTTCTCTTCTAGACTTGGAAAGGACAAGAGCTGTGAGCCCTGGATCATGCAGAGCACAAGGGAGCAGAGGTGGCCTACATGAGGTCTAGCCTAAGGTGCCTCCCTCATTTTACTATGCAAGGCCTCTCTCTCCTCCAGGCCTTCACAACACTGCTGCTCCTCCTCCCTCTCTGACAGGGGTGGCACCCACTAACACGGGTTCAACACTCCCAACACGAGTCCCTCTCCTGAGCTGCAGCCCCAGAGAGCCAACAACCTAGGGGACATTTCAGATGAGATGCCCCACAGGCCTCCCCAAGCTCCCCATCTTCCCCTGAGCTCTGCTCTTCCAGGCTCTCCTGGGTCAGGGCCCCCATCCTTCAGGTCAGTGGCCTCTCCCCTGCCCTCACTGCCAGGTGCCCACTCACACAGCCAGTCTGAGTGACGTTTCTTCCCGGAGCACCTCACTCTGCTCTTCAGCCCATCCTCTACCTGTTGACAAGCCCAGGTGGGATACAATCCATCCTCATCTCAGGCTCACCCCCACCCCCCCAACTCCCACCTGCTACTTTCTCAGCAGATGCCCACTGAGCCACATTTTGTCTCCTGGGATAGAAAGCAAGTTCCCTGAGGGCAGGAGCATTGAGCCTAAAACAGTATGGGGCGCACACACACACACACACACACACACACACACACACACACACACACACACACACACACACACACACACAGTAGGTACTTAAATTCTTAGTATATGGGGCAGGGGGTGGGGGTGGGGCTGGATTGAATGGTACTAAAGAGACCTGGTACTTTGAAGTTGGCCCCCTCGACTATGTGAGAGCTCTTCTGTCTGTGCTTCTGGGCCTTAGCTGCCTATAAGGGTTCTCAGGGGGCCCCCTTTTCCCCTCCCCCAGCTCCACGCACCTCACCATGTTTTGCCATACCCTTCTGGGGTATGAGGACATCTGCCACACACGATGGGGATGGAAATGCTTTGCATGACAGCACAATACAATCTATAGCAAACTGCTAGCCTTCTTAAGGAAGGAGAACGAGAGGCAGGGAGGGAGGGAGGGAGATGATGTGGAACTCAAAATTTAGGAAAAATTATGTTTAAAATTTTTTACATGAGATTAAGATAAAAAATAATGGGGGGCAGGGAAGATGTGAAGCAAGTGAAACAGAGAGAAGATTCATGAAATAATGACCTTGCCCCCAAATTCCCAGAAAGCACACAGTCTAACCTACATCCTGGCACATCCCTATCACACCCAAGCATGCTAGGGCCCTTTGGCAACCTGGGAAAACACTAATTTGGTTAGAATTCTCACAAGCCCTGTCAGCAAAACAGTCACCACCACCTCTAGAGAGAAGTCAGGGGACCTTCTAATGGGGGGTTGGGGCAGAGTTGTCATAAAGGGCAAGGAAAGGGGCCATTGTCATTTTTCCCGCCTGACACACCATCCTTCCAAAGTCTGTCCTGAGGATGGCAATCAACAAGAGATGAGTGAGAATCAGACCCTCAAACTTGCTGACTCCCAAGGTGGCCAAGGAGGGTCCAGGACATAGCTCCATAATACTCATTTTCCTTTGGCTAGCTACTTCCCGGACTTGGCCATAGGACTTGGGACAAAATGTGGGGCCTGAAGTGGAAGAGATTCTGTGACTGCTCCCTCTCATATGCTGTACTCCTACAGGGGAGCCTGGTCTGAGTGACAAGTAGAAATCCCCCTTCCCTCACTGGAGAGAAGCAGAGTCAGGCTCTCCCCCCCCAATAGCCTAGGATGAAACATCTCCCTATCCATAAAATGATCCCCAAAGTCCCTTCCAGTCCTAAATGACCCCTGTGAGGCCTGTCCTGCCCAGCAGGGCTGTAGGGCACAGAGAGAGAATGACCCATAGCTCAGAACACTGCCCTGTGTGGGAAAAGACTACTTCCTCCTTCCCCAGCCAAGTGTGTGGTTGCAGTGACTGGGGGAGAAGGGGGGTGGGGGACCATTGTGGGTTAGAGGCGGAGGAAGGGAGAGCAAGAGCAAGCACTTCCTGTCCCCGGTCTCAAAGAGGAAAAGAAGGCCTTCCCACTGAAGAAGCAGGTGGCCCTGGCAACTGAGAAGGGAATCCAGTAAGCTAGAAGCCTTTCCAATAAGACCAGAGGTGAAGCAAGGATCTCCATTATCCCCATTACTATTCAAAATTGTCCCAGAAATGCTATCTATAGCAATAAGACAAGAAAAAATGGAGGAAAAAACAAACTTATTGCTTTTGATATGATAGGATGGTTCACTTAGAGAACCCTAGAGAGCCAACTAAAAAATGACTGAAACAATCAACAACTTTGGCAAAGTTGCGGGATACATAAAACAAGCCTGTATCAATCATCAGCATTTCTGCACACTGCCAACAAAACCCAGCAGGGAGAGATGGAAAGAGAAATAACTGGAGATGGCATAAAAGACTTGGGGTTCTACCTGCCAGGACACACACAGGAACAAGATGAACACAATCATAAAGCACTCTTCACACAAATAAAGGCAAATCCAAAGTGAGTGGAGAAATAATTGTTGCTTACGGATAGGCCAAATCAACATAATAAAAATGATACTACTGCATAAATTAATCTAATTATTCCATGTCACACCAATCAAACTTCCAAAGGATTACTTTACAGAGCTAGAAAAAAACCATAAAATTCATCTGGAGTAACAAACGGTCAAAAATAAACGAGTCAATTTTTTAAAAATGGGAAGGAAGGGGGCCTCGTATTACCAGATCTCAAACTGTACTACAGCTCAGTAGTCATCAAAACAATCTGCTTCTGTAGAAATAGAGAAGTTGATCAATGGGAGGGGGTGATGTGCTCCAGAATGAGCATAGCAATCTAGTGTTTGATTAACTCAAAGATCCAAGCTACTAAAGCAATAACTCATTATTTGACAAAAACTATTGGGAAAACTGGGTGGCACTCTGGGAGAAAACAGGTGTAGACTGATATTTCCCACCATATACCAAGATAAGCTCCAAGCTTAGACAAATCAGAGTAGTGCATAGAAAATTGCCTGTTATATCTCTGAAGAGGGGACGAGTTCAAGACCAAACAAGTGAAAGAGGTTCAAAGTAGGTAAAATGGATCATTTTGATTATAAGAAATTAAAGTTTTTGCATAAAGAAAACCAATGCAGCTAAAATTAGGAGAAAAGCAGGAAACTGGGGGGGGGGGAGGGGAACTTTGTAGCAAGTTTCTCTGAAAAAGGTCTCATTTCTAAGATATAAAAGGAACTGAGTCGAATTTCCAAGAAAAAGGGTCATTCTCTGATTGATAAATGATCCAAGAACATGAATAGTTTTCAGAAGAAGAAAGCCAAACAATCAATGCTACATAAAAAAAAAAATGCTCTAAATCCGAGGTGTCAAACTTGCAGCCCAACGGCCACATAAGCCAAACTCTTGAGGCAGGAACCAGACTAAAACCTAAGTGGGGAACATTTAACAAAGCAAATAAAAATATAATAGATAATATGAATTGTGTTTTCTAAGTCAGTAAGCCACCGTAGGGAGTGGATTCTATGAGTCTGATACTGCTGCTTTAAATCACTAATAATTAGAACCACATCGTATCCCTCAGATTGGCTAAGATGACAAAAAAAAGGAACATGACAAATGTTGGAGAAGATACAGGAAAGCGGCTACACTGATATGAATGGTGGAGCTGGAACAAGTCCAGCTATTCTGGAAGACATTTGGAACTGTGGCCAAAAAGCGAATGAACTACGCATACCCTCTGTCCTAGCAATGCTGCTACCAGGTCCACTTCCCAGAGACCAAAGAGAAGGAAAAGAATCCACATGCACAACATTATCTGCAGAAGCTCTTTTGGTGATGGTAAAAAACTGGAAACTCTTCACCAACTAAGAAATGGCCAAACAAGTTATGGTATAAGATCATGATGACTGCTGTTGTGCTATGGAGGGGGAGGAGGGGGATGGTTTCAGAAAAACTTGGAAAGACTTATATGAACTGATGCAAAGTGAAGTAAGCAGAACCAGAAAAATAATTTCCACAACCATACTGTAAAGATAATCAGCTCCAAAAGACTGAGTTACTCTTATCAGCACAATGACCTGCCGCAGAACCAGAGGACTCATGACAGAACATGCCATCCACCTCCCGATGGGAGAAGTGATGGACTCGAGGACAGACTGAAGCACTTTCTCTTCTTCTTTTCTAATGTAGGAATATGTTTTACATGATTATACTTAAATTTGTGATTGTTTTTTCCTCGCCTTCTCAAGGGGGAGGGGGGAGAGACAAAACTTGGAACTGAAAATAAAATAAAACCAAATTTTTCAATAAAGGTGGGGGACTGTTTCTGGTCGTCTCATCCTGCCATGTGGCCCAGAAGGAGGTGCACTGGCTGTGGCATCAAGGTGTGGCAAACAGACCATCTTCTCAGCTTTGGGCTCAATCCAAATTCTTGATTTGCTACTTCCCTCCCCAAGGCCATGGCTCTGGTCCTTGCAGCAAGCCCCAGGGTGCCACTGTGCCTGGCTCTGATGCCCACTGGGCTCAGGGCAGACCCCAGGCCAGGCTCACATCTGGGCTGACTCTCTCCCTCAAGGGATTATGCCTGCAGAGCTGGAGAAAAGGCCAGGGAGCTTCCTGGGAGGTGGGAGAGCTCCCAGACACTGCCAGCTCAGCAGCACTGTGTTCTTCTGGGGCCTCTTATTAATATTTCTTGATGACTCTCCTCGGTGCCGCCCCAAGGCACTGAGGAAGCTCTGACAGAAACCCCAAGGGGCCTTCTTCGGCTAGGAAGGAAGCAAAGGAAGGGAGAATGGCCCCAGCCCTGCAGACAATCTCAGTGGGATCATCCCTGAGACCCAGGGATGACTGTCCTGTTCCCTGTCCCCTTCTCCAGGATGACCCCACACCCCTCTAAGACCTCACAAGCACCCTGGAGGTTGATCATCCCTATCTTGGAGATCAGGGGATTTGGAACAAAAAGGAGTCTTGGGGGTCACCTCATCCATGCATCTCATTTTCCAGATGAGGAAACTGAGGCTCTGAAGTGTAGAGAACACTTGGGTTCCAATCCCAGTCCTGAAGGTCCTAGTGCAGCCTCGGACAAGTATATCTCTTGGCCTTCCTGGGCCTCAGTTTCCTCCTCTGTAAAATGAGAAGGTTGGTCTTGATGGCTGCAAATCAGCACAAAAGGGTAATGGGTAAAGCCTAGAAGGCACCTCCTCGAGATGGCGGCTCACTCGTTTCTGCAGACCCCTGAGAATCCCTCACCTCACTGCAGGCCTTCCTCTCCATCGAGGAAGGTGTCCAGAAAAAACCTCAAGCTAGCCGCACTCCCAAACACCCTGTATTTCTACCTGAGGGGTGGCGCTGTCTCCATCCCTGGTGTTTTCACAAGCAAAGTTAGCCTCCGGGTGGCATCAATCAGGGAGTAATGCGCCAGCCGTGGCCCACAGCTGCCAGGGAATAGAGCTGGGCTACAAGCACCATGGAAGTGAAGGACTGCGAGATGTGTGAAGAGTCTTGGGTAAACTAGAGATGCCAGGAAAACAATGACATGAGGCCAACAGTGACAACAACCTAAGTGGAGACAGCCCAGAGAGGCCCCAAATCTAAGTCCACTCCCAGGTCCAGGCTTTGCTAAGACTTTCAGGTGGGAAAAATCCACTTGTAGAAAGAAGCGATTCCTTGCTCCATGAAAGATCCTCAGGGATCAAAGCCCGACAGATGATATTACATTATCAGTGTCTCAGAATTCTGACACACCCCTTTCATCTCATGTTTAGGGCAGTGTGGGCTGAAAACAGATGAACAATATGATATAAATGCAGACAGTGAAGGAAAGGCAGACCTCTCCCTGACTACAGCAGGCCAACAAGCCAGGGCATGGTGGGGCTGGTGTCCTCCCCACCCAGCGGACAATGGAGCCTGGTCTCCTGCTCTGGATTTGACCCGGAGGTCACAAGAGCCACGCTCACTCCACCTGGAGCCTCTGCCTCCAGAACTGTCTCCCTGCTCAACCACCCAGAGATGGCCGTGGGGAAGCATCACTGGCTAAGAGAGGGAGGGAGCCTTCGGAGAGGGGCCACTCAAGGTTGCCCACTCCTCTTTCAGATAAGGTGTGGAGAGCCAGCTAGAAAAGGGCCCTCATAGCCCAGCTAGGCTGGCTTCATTTTACAGATAAGGAAACTGAGGCTGAGAGCTGAAAGGTGGCTGAGAGATCTAGAGACAAGGAAGAACATGAGAGAGGGCTACTGAAAGCCTCTAAGATGCCATGGGATCAAACTCCTCATTTTACAGGAAAGGAAACTGAGACTGAAAGGGGCATGAAAAGGGACTAATATACGTCATCCAACTTGACCTCCTTAGAGAGGGATGAAAGAGGCCTAAAAGGCTCCTAAGAGGGAAACTGAGGCATGGCACCACAGGGATCTGAATCCTGGTCCAAGGCTCTTTCTACCACTGTTCCCCTCCCCTTCTCTCTGGGGTCCCTCTCCCCCTCATGTGGAGCCCAGCTTGTTATATCAAAGCAGCACCTGCTCTCTTCTGCTCTGCTCCCTGTCTCTTCCCTCCCTCCCTCCTCTGTTCCTCTCTTGTTTCTCTCCTCTGTCTCTGTCTCTCTCTGCTCTCTGTCTTTCTCCCCCTTTTCTGACCCACAATTCCTGTTCTAATCAATGTCTTGAAAGCAAGGCTCCAGTGATGTGCCAGCTGCTCCCCAATGCCCTGGAAACCCATCTGCTGTAGGGCTGCAACCTTAACCAGCCCTGTGCCTCCTCCCAGGTGATGCCCCACTCCTTGCAGACTGCTGCTAAGCCCTGTCATGGGGCAAGGGCCTGAGCCAGAACCTTCCACAGTACAGGTCCTTGGTCAACTAAAGTACAGTTCTGCCACGTCAGGTGTATCCCTCACTAAATGCCTGGGGCTCCCTAGTACTTCTAGACCAAACACCACACCCTTCACAACCAGCAGGCCCCCACCTGACTGGGCAGCCTTTTCCCACACTCCTCTCCTTCCCAATCAAACAGAGCCTTCCACATCCCATCATTCCCTGTGCTGCCTTCATGAGAGAATTCCCTCTCTCTTCACTGGCCCCTCTAGACTCCTAGCCTCCTTCAACCAACCAACCAACATTTATTAAGTGCTTCTATGTGCCAAGCATCGTGGCCACAAAGCCAAGATGAAAGATAGCTCCTGCCCTCAGGGAGCCGATATTCTAATGTGGAAAACAGCAGAAACACATACATACACACATATGTAGATACAAAGGCATGCTTAGGAAGAGAAGGCAGCAACAGGGCAAGGGCCGTGTAGAAGATGACAGTCTTGAAGGGAAAGAATGTTGGAGTAGGGCACAGCCACTGCAAAGATACAGAGATGGAATGGGGAAAGGGAAAGCATTAAGATTTGGAAGGTTGAACAGGCCAGGTTGGCAAACAGAGGAGCCCCATTTGCTGCTACTGGGGTCTTTGGCACTTGGGCCGCTGGGTGGAGTGAGGAGACGAAGGAAGGGTTAGGGCAGGAGTCCAGAGAGAGGTGAAAGATCAGATACAGGAAACATGATGGATATTCCAAGGGAAGGGAACGAGGCCAGCTGCCCCTGGGTTTGGGAGGCTATGCCTCTCCACCAAAACACCCAGCTTTTATTTGGGTGTGCTGAGAGGCAGGGTGGCCTAATGGGAACTAAAAGGCTTCTGTTCACATCCTCTCCAGGACACACTGGCTGGGTGACCCCAGACAAGTGGCTCAACCTGTCTATGCAGCAGAAGAGAAGGTATCAAACCTGATGTGGGAAGTCCTAAGTCTAGGCCCTCCATACCCCTGACCAGGATTTCAGCCAGGCCTGGAAGCCCAGGAGCCTGTCAGGCATCCTTGACTCCCTGCAGGGGGGAGCCAAGACACCAACTTTCTAGAACTGTGGGCTGCCAAGCAGACCCCCCACAGACCTCAAGGCCCACCAGTACCACCTCTCATGGGGGAGGCCAGTTCCAGGGGATCTGACTCAGGCAAGGATGAGACAATGATTGGAAACATCTGGGCTTCTGCTGAAGAAACCTGAGGTGAGGGTAAAGCTGGAAAGCACCCCAGCAGGGGTAAGGGAAACCTCCCTGCAAAAGGCGAGAGGCAGAAGTTTGGGAGGCAAGGAAGAGTTAACAGAGGAGAAGTTGTTGAGGGAAGAGGGACAGGAAATACAGAAAAGGTCATCAAGAAGGAAATAAATAGGAGAGACCAGGAAGTGGGCAAGACGAAGGAAGGCCACGGAAGGCCCGACTTCTGCCTGTTGTGGCCAATGGCATAAGCTCAAGCAGGGAAGGGAAGGAGGCAGCTCCTCAGCTCCAGAGCTGCTGGCTTTGCCCTTGGCCCCACCAGACAGGAAGGCATGGAGAGCAGACCTCCATCCTCTGCCTCCTGAAGGCCCCTCTCTGTACTCCTCTAACTCCGTCTCAACCAGTGCCTAATACACGAGCTACCAGCCGCTGCTAAAGCATGGATGAGGGAGAATGCTGCTTGGCTGCTGAGCCTCTACCCCCTCTGCCCTCACCCATGTCAAGAAGGGGGAAAGGATCCCGTTTCAGGGCAGGCCCAGAGATCTGGAATCCCAGGGCAAGCTGCCGCATCCAGGGGAAGAAAGGAGGAATGCAGCCAGCTCCCCTCATGGCTGGAGCACCCAGCTTCACTGTCAGGACGGGGGCCACAAGCCCACCTGCCAGGTATGGGGAGGCCATAGAGTCTGATGGAAAGGGCCTTGAATCCCTGAAGAGCAGGGCACTGGAGCTCCGCCACTACCTGTGGTCTTGGCTCCCCTGGGCCTCAGCTTTTCTCACCTGTAAAACAGGCACAGGACGCTTGAGAAGCATTTCCTGAAGGACTAGCCCATCTCTCTCCCATGGTTGTTTTAGGGGTAAGATGAGACAAGAGGCACAAAAGAAATATCCAGGAGAAGTTGTGCTTCTTGTCCCAGAATCCCACATAGTAAGCAAGACGGGGTCTCAAAGACCCTCAAGGCCAACCTCCCCCTGTACAAATGAGGAAACCAAGGCCCAGAGAGGGGAAATGATTTGCCCAAGCCAGCCAGGGGAAGTCGGGCCTCTGCCTCCATTGCTCCACACTGCTTTCTGTCCCTTCCCTGCCCCTAGTCTCAATGATCTCAATGGTGATAGGAATAGGAACATGGCTGGATGGGACCAGAGGGATCATCAAGTCCTTGCTCATTTCACAGTGAAGAGATGTGACTTCCCCAAGGTCACACAGGTTCTCCCACAGTGCAGGAGGCCTTGCTTACTCCCGTCCCAGAAAAGGGAAGCTAGGAGAAGAGGCAGTGATCAGCCCCTCAGGTTCCCTACACCTGAGCAGGATCCAGCCAGATCCTAGTGCATTCTGGGTCCTCTGGGGTCCCCACCCGAAGAACTCCAAGTGCTGTGGGCTCCCCCAGCTTCCTCCTTCCCCAGCGTGGCAATTTCTGAACTTGCTGGGCCCCATCTTGTCCGTGCTCTCTGGGTAGCACCACGCACGCAGTAAGCCCCAGTTCCTGTTTTCAGAAATCTGATCACCAGAGTCAGAAAAGAAAGGGGCCCCCAAGGAAGGGCCTTTATGAGCAGCAGGCAAATTCCCCTCTCCTGTCCCCCACACTCAGTCAATCTGAAACCCAGTGACTGGAGATGCCCTGAGAGCAAAGGAGAGCGGGTACCACGGGCCAGCCTGGGGGGCTCACTGCTCAGCACTGGCCGACTCTGGCACCCACAACTCTCACTTTGACCCAGCCAGCCCGCTCAAGGGTCCAGGAAAACATAGTCACACCCAGAGTGAGCTCATGCCTCGGAATCCTGACCCAGACACACTCCATGTGCATGCAGGCTGTCCCCCTCCAGGGAACCTGCTGGCCCTGGCACCCCATTATCTGGGATGGGCTCTCAAAGCACCAGGCCAAGCTCTCAGTTTACAAACGACAGAAAGGACCTGCCACCCCTTGGGTAACCCGTGTCCCAGCTGCTACATGGAATTATCAGGCCATAGCTGTCCCACTGTAAACATGGTCCAGGAGGGAGGGCAAGGCAGACCTCAGGCCCTTCTAGGTACCTCAGGGGAGCCAGGCCAGAGGAGGAATATGGGAAGGCCTGACGTCATGGGTGTTTCTCCCAAGTGTAACGAACAGATGGCATCTGGGTCCACGCTATGCATTTATACACTCCCTGCTGGCACCCAAGTGGAAGGGGCTCTCCCTCCAGCTGTCTGGGGGCTGAGGGAGACGACAATGCTGTTTACCATTGGCCATATCCCATCCCCTACAGATTCCCCTTGGCTTTCACCTCTGGTTGAAAGACAGACTCAAAATCCTCAAAATCAACTTCCAAGGTGGAAAGTACCCTAGAGAGGCCACTAAACATGTGTCTTCTCCCCTTAATGTCATCCCTCAGCAAAAGTACTGGCTGAAATTCCATCTCTGGCCAAAGGTTAGTGGGGAAGGGAGAGGCAGGAATTAGGAGAAAGTCCTAGTCAAAGATGTGAGTGGTATTTTTGAGGAGGGTAGGAGAAGCATAGGAAGACAGGGGGAAACTGGACAGGTTCAGGGCCAGGCCAACAGAAAACTGTCTCCAGATGAGAATGGAAACTCCCTGAAGGCAGGAACTGGTTTTATCTTTTGTCTTTGTATCGCTAACGTTTATCTCAGTGCCAAACCAGAGTAAGAACTTATTACTGATAGTAAAAGGGGAGAGAGTATGTTACAGAGAGGGGTCTAAGGAGGAGAAATCACAGTCGTAGTAGAAGAGAAAAAAGGTGATAAGCAGACAGAGTAAGCATGGGGGTGGGGTGTTGGAGGTGAGAGGGAGAGGATGAGAGGAAAGGAGAAGATTGGAGGGGCAGGTGGGGGGTTAGGTGAGTCTATGGGATGAAATAAGGGCCTGAAAATTGGTAAGGGTTGCTAGGCAATGAGAAGTTTGAAATGGACACGGGGGAGGTGTGAGGAGTAAAGATGAGGCCTCAGAGCCGGCATGAGTTGGGGATACCCTGTGGGCAGCGCAGAATGGACAGTATGGGGAGGAGGGGTGGGAGGGATGGCAGGCATGAAGAAGAAAGGACTGCTGGAGAGCAGGAGGAGACAAGTGTCCGGCCGAGGCCACTGGGGTGCCCAGGGTGACAGTCAGGGATGGAAGGAGAGGGGGAGCTCTGAGGGCTGTCCCACGTTTAGTGTCAGGGTTAGTCTTAAGCTTAGGGGCTGGGACCAAGTTTAGGTTCAGTTTCAGGCTGGGGAAGTTTCAGGGTCATTTTCTGGCAGGGTCAGTTTCGGAGTCGGTTTCAGGGTGGGTTTGAGGGTCAGTTTCAGGGTAGATTTCAGGGTCAGTTTCAGGGTGGGTTTCAGGGTCAGTTTCAGGGTGGGTTTCAGGGTCAGTTTCAGGGTGGGTTTGAGGGTCAGTTTCAGGGTGGGTTTCAGGGTCAGTTTCAGGGTGGGTTTGAGGGTCAGTTTCAGGGTAGATTTCAGGGTCAGTTTCAGGGTGGGTTTCAGGGTCAGTTTCAGGGTGGGTTTCAGGGTCAGTTTCAGGGTAGATTTCAGGGTCAGTTTCAGGGTGGGTTTGAGGGTCAGTTTCAGGGTAGATTTCAGGGTCAGTTTCAGGGTGGGTTTCAGGGTCAGTTTCGGGGTGGGGGGCTCGGGGTCGGTTTCCGGGGGGGCTTCGGGGCCTCTCACCTGGGCTCGGGCAGCAGGATCTTCTTGCTGGCCCGCGCCGCCGGCGTGGCCTTGCTCTTCTCCATGGCCATCAGGTAGCTCACGTCGGCCAGCACGGCCTCCAGGTCCGCCATCTTGTAGCCCCCTTCGCCGCCCTGGCCGCCTTGGCCGCCGCTGCCCTGGCGCTCCTGGACCTCCACGCCCCGCACGGCGAGGCCCTCCGCCCGCCGCGGCCCGGCCCGGCCTCCCCGGCCCCGGCCTCGGCCCCGGCCCCGGCCCCGGCCTACACGCGGCGGCGCCGCCCCATGACGCCCGCGCCCGCTGCTCCGCCTCCTCCGGCTCCCGCTCCGGCCCCGCCGCGGCCCCGGCCCCTGCCCCGCTCCGGCTCCGGCCCCCGGCCCCGCCTGCGCAGCCGAGCACCACCCGCCCGTCAGGCCCGGCCGCCGCAGCAGCCACGGGGCGAGGGGGGGCGGCGACTGGGGGGGGGCCCCGATCCGCGCCAAGTACAAGGAGCGCACCGACGAGGAGCTGCGCCCCCTGCCGGCCGAGGTCGTGCGCCGCCGCGGCCCCCCGCTGGGCGCCGCCGCGCCCCCTGCCGGCGGGGTCCGCGGCGTCCGCCCTGGGGCGGCTGTGGAGGGGCGGGGGCGCGCAGAGCCAGAGCTGCGCCCCCTACCTAAAGAGATAGGTCTGACTCGCATCGCCCGCTGCAGACTAAGCCCCGCCCCCAGCCCTCCGCCCCCCACAGCGCCCCCTACAGTGCCTCGATCCCTCCCCCCAGTCCCCTCTTAGGGTAAACCCCGCCCCCAGAACGCCTCTTCTTCCGCGCCCCGGCCCCGCCCACGTAGGCTCGTCCAATGATGCCCGGGGTGGAGGGGTGTCGTCAGAGTGCCTCCTTGTGCAGATATGACCCCCACCTGCCAGGGGCTGCCCACCAGACCCCGCCCCCTCCCAGGGAACCCTCCCCCCACTCCTCCCGCACCTCGACACCTCCCCCTAGGGCCGCACTACCCAGTGTCCACCTGCCCCTAACCGGGTCAGTCAGCTTGTACCCCCTGCCCCCCATGACTCCCCCCATTCTGACTTCGAATCTCCGAGACCTTGGCCCTGGCTGTCTGAGCCTTGTCACTGGAACTTAGCCCTGCCTGGCACATAGTAGGCGCTTCTTAGACGTTCCTTGGCAATGGACGGCCTCCCCTCCCCACCCCGACTGCCTCCCTGGCCCAGGAACCCCCCATCTTGCCCTGGCCCTCCATGCCGTGCCCTGGGGCTCCAGGCCCACTGGCTCCCCCCACCTCCCTGGCCCCAGACCTGCCCGTTTCAGTCCCACAAACCTGAACTCAAGTCCCTCTGTGCTAGGAATGGGAAATACTTGGAGGAGGAGGGTAGCCTGGCCTCGATGAGCCTCCGTCCTCTTAGGGAGGGCGGGCCGCCCGCACAGGCCAGCACGCTGCACAGAGGGACTGAGGGGACAAGGGGGGGCCGGTATCCCTGTCCTTAGTCACCCTGCCGGACAACCGCTGATGAGTGTTTAGAGGCAGTCTAAAAACCTGGGCATCTTGGCACCCTCTGCCCCCAATCAATCACCTACTGTGTGCCAGGCACTAGGCTAAGCACTGGGGGATTCACAGAAAGGCAGAAGACCGAAGCTCATTGGGGAGGGGAGACGGATAACCAAGTATAAACCAGACTCGGACGGGATAAACCGGAAATAGTCATAATGGACTGAGGACCCCCGAGGGAGCCACCGCCGGCCTTTTTCAGCCTGTCAGACCTCGGAGAGCTCACGGGGAGGTTATCTTAAGCTAACACCTTCCAGAGTCACCACCACACAACGATCCTGACAATGCATCCTGTAAAATGGGCCTCACCTGCCTTGAAGGATTGTTGGGAGGACAGAATGACATATTTAGCCCAGTGCCTGGTACATAGGAGGTGCTTAATACATGCCTATTCCCTTCTTTTCCCTTTCCCTGACATCAAGCCTAAATCTGACTTCTCCACTTCCACTTATGAGTCCTGCTTCTGCCTCCAGGAGCCAAGGAGAACAAGCATACTCCTTCCTCCCCAAGACAGGCCTTCAAGACAACCAGCCATCAGTAAACTAGAATGTAAGCCCTTGCCCTTTGAGAACCCAGGATGTTTCATTTGCTAGTTTTGCATCCTGGGACCTAGTCCAGGGTGGGAGAAACTTAAATACTTGTTCATTCAACTATTACGAGACACCAGGAATACAAAGGCAGAAATAAAGACTCTCTCCCCTCAGGGAGCTTCTATTAGATCAGGAAAGATGATACAAAATAACTAGGAAGTAGATTTTCTCAGCTGGAGGTGGGGTTGGGGGTGGGGAGGGGTGGTGGCTGGATCCAGGTAGGCTTGATGTAAAAGGTCTTGCTTGAACTGAACTTTGAAGAAAACTTGAGATTCTGTGAAAGAGTCGAGAGGAGGAAGAACATTCCAGGCATGGAAGTCAGCCCATAGAAAGGAACAGGCAGGAGAGAGAATGTCCTTCATGAAAAATAGAAAGACAACGTATTTGTCCAGATTAAGAGTATGGAAAGGTAGGTTAAAATGAGTCTGTGAGGGGTTTTAAATATCAAACAGGAGTTTGAATTTGGTAATAAAAATACTCGGGATCCATTCATCAGCTCATCAACAAGCAGGCATGCTAAGTACCAGGGATACAAAAAGGCCTCCCATTAGTATAGTTTTACTGTTTTCTCCTGTAACTTATTTAACTTTTCCTTCAAAAATTTGGATCCTTCAAAAACCAAACCAAAAATTAAGAAAAAAATTGGATTCTTTGCTATTTAGTGCCTCTGTGTTCAGTATTATTATAATTCACTGTCTATGGTAACTTTTAGCAAAATACAATATCTTTGATTATCTCTTTAGATCTATTTAATTAGATTATTAGATATTGTCTATTATATATTATTAATATATATGGGATAGATTTAGATTCTCTAATTATCTACTTTTGCTTTTTCTTAGATCATGATTGTTAACGTTGCCTTTTTTTATTCAACCAAAGCATAGTAAAATTCTGCTGTAGCTTCTAATTTTAAATCTGTGTAAGTCTTTCTGTTTCAAGTGTGTTTTTTGTTAACAACAAACATATTGTTGGATTCTGGTTTCTAATCCATTCTCTTCCATTTAATGAGTGAACTCATCCTATTCACATTCACAGTTATAATTGCTAACTGTATATTTCACTCCATCCTATTTTCTTCTTTTTATTCTCTTTTTCCCCTCCCCCCTCATTAAAAGTCTGTTTTGTTTGAAGTCACTGCCTATCTTAATCCTATCCTCTTTCTTCTTACCCCCCCCCCCATTTCTCTTAGCCCCATCCACTCATACTTCCTTGTTGGTAAAATGAATTTCTATGCCCAACTGTGAGTGTATAAAAATAAACATATGTATATGTGTGTGTGTATGTATGTGTGTATATACACACATACACACACACACACACACACACACACACATCTCTCTCCCCAATCCTTTCCTCGCTCCCTCTCTTTGAACTAGATCAGATGAGAATGACATTCAACCACAGTCCATTCCCCCACTCCCATTTTCCCCTCCATTGTAAAAACTCTTTCTTGTATTCCTCTTTTATGTGAGATCATTTCTCCATTCTCCTCCCTCCCCCTTTCTCCCAGTTCATCCCTCTTTCTCACCTTTCTATTCTTCTTTTGAAGAGTAGACTCACATTTATACCCTCTGTCAAAGTAGACTCCTAACTGCCCTACTCATGATGAACTTCTTAGAGGTTACATATGTCACTCTCCCATATACGAATGTAAACAGTTCAACCTTGTTAAGTCCCTTGTGATTTTTCACTCATCTTTACCTTTTTATACTTCTCCTGAGTCTTCTGTTTGAATGTCAGATTTTCTGTTCAGGTCTTGCCTTTTTATTAGGAATGCTTGAAGGTACTCTATTTCATTAAATATCCCTTTTTTCAAACTCTGAAAGATTGTGTTAATCTTGGTTACAGTTCTAGCTCCTTTGTCCTCTGGAATATTATATTCCAATATTATATATATTCCAATATTATACTCCACTTCTTTAACATGGAAGCTGCTAAATCTTGTGTGAGCCTGACTGTGGCTTTGTGATATTTGAATTGTTTCTTTCTGGCTGCTTTCGGTATTTTCTCTTTGAACTGGGAGTCTTTGAATTTGGCTATAACATTCCTGACTTTTCATTTTGGGATTTTTTTCAAGAGGTTAACAGTGAATTCTTCAATTTCTATTTTGCCCTTTGTGATATCTGAACAGTTTCCCTTTATAACTCCTTCAGATATGATGTCTAGGCTCTCTCTCTCTCTCTCTCTCTCTCTCTCTCTCTCTCTCTCTCTCTCTTTCTCTCTGTGGATCATGGGCTTCATATGGGATCCAATACTTCCTAAGTAATCTCTCCTCAGTCTATTTTCTAAATCAGCTGTTTTTCCAATGAGATATCTCACACTTTTCTCCTTTTTTTTAATCTTTTGATTTTGTTTTATTCTTTCTGGATATCTTGTGGAGTCATTAACTGCCACTTGATTGATTTTGTTTTTAAGGAGTTATTTTCTTCAGTGATGTTTTATACTTCTTTTATTTCATTTGACCAATTCTGATTTTTAAGGAGTTATTTTTCTCAGCATTTTTTAAAATTTTATTTTATTTTTTAGTGTTCTACAATCACTACCATAAAACTTAGATTTTAACCCCTCCACACCTACCCCCCTCCTCCCCTCTCCCTCCCCAAGACAGCATACAATTCTATATAGGATCTACATATACTTTCCTATTGAATATGTTTTCACGATAGTCATGCTATGTAGACGAACTAAAATAAATGGAAGAAATCATATAACAAATCAAAACATAATACACACACACACACACACACACAAACATGATCTGCTACATTCTGCGAATGAATTCCATAGTTTTTTCTCTGAGTGTGGCAGGCATTTTGCCTTAGAAAACCATTGGGAATTTTTTTTTTAAAGGTTCTTGCGTTATTACAAAGTTCCAAGTCTACCAGAAAAAACTCTCACACACTATGGTTGTTGCTGTGCACAAAGTTCTCCTAGTTCTGCTCCTTTCGCTCAGCGTCAGGTCATATAAGTCCTTCCAGGCTTCCCTGAAGTCTTCTTGTTCATCATTTCTTATGGTGCAATAGTACTCCATTACATATACCATAATTTATTCAGCCATTCCCCAATTGATGGGCATCCCCTTGACTTCCAGTTTTTGGCAACTACAAAGAGTGCTGCTATAAATATTTTTGTACATGTGGGACCCTTTCCCATTTTTATGATCTCTTGGGGATACAGTCCTAGAAGCAATATTGCTGGGTCAAAGGGTATGCACATTTCCGTAGCCCTTTGGGCATAGTTCCAAATTGCTCTCCAGAATGATTGGATGAGCTCACAGCTCCACCAACAATGAATTAGTGTTCCAACTCTCCCACATCCTCTCCAACATTTATCATCTTCCTGTTCTGTCATGTTTGCCAGTATGATAGGTGTATTGTAGTATCTCAGAGTTGTTTTGATTTGCATCTCTCTAATCAAAAGTGATTTAGAGCATTTTTTCATATGACTATAGATATCTTTAATTTCTTCCTCTGAAAATTGCCTGTTCATATCCTTTGACCATTTTTCAATTGGGGAATGATTTTCTCAGTATTTTTGTGCCTCTTTTATCATGCTGTTAATTCCCTCTTATTAATTTTCTTTCATTGCTCTCATTTCTTTTCCCAACTTTCCCTCTACCACTCTTATTTTATTTTTAAACCATTTTTGCTCTTCTTTTAATCTCTTTAACTCTTCTGTAAATTCTTATTGAGTTTGTGTCAAATCTGTATTTTTCTATGAGGCTTTGCTTGTAGCTGTTTCCACCCCCACTATTCTCTTCTGAGTTTGTCTCTTGAGCTTTCTTTTCACCATAATAGATTTTTATGATCAAACTCTTTTGTTTTGTTTGCTGATTTCTCTAATTTACCTGTTGACTTTGGACTCTTTATTAGAGTGGGACTCTGCTGACCTATGGGGATGGGACTACATCTGTGTTGATACTCTGACTTTTATAGGTTTGATTTGATAGTCTGACTGTTATGTCCCTTTGCTGCATTCATAGCTTGGGTTGGAGGTCTATAAGTTTTTGTGCTTTCAATGTGATATAGACTGAAGAAAGGTCTACTCACTGCCCTTTGGCACTCTGGTCCTTACCCAGATAGGACCTCTGCTCCCTCACAACCATGATCACTCCTCTCCACCCTGGGACTGTGATCCAAATTTGGGTAATATGTGACAGAGTTGTCAAATGGGTCCTGCTCTCAGTGCAAGTCCAAGGATCCATCGGGCTTGCTTTCTGACCAGTCTTCTTGTTGTCCCTGGGGGTTACTTCTAGCACCACTGCTGCTACCCCAGAACCCACAACTGATGCCACTTCCACACTGTCATGGCCCAGCCAGCCCTTACCTAGTGTCCACAGACCTCTTTCTGTCCTCCTTAGCTGCCCTGGAATGGAAAAATGACACACTGTGACTTTTTGTTGGTTTGGTGCTTTCTGTGGTCATTTTACAGAAGAGGTTCTGGGGGAGGTCTAGCAGTTATCACCTTTTACTCTGCCATATTAACTCCACTTTTCTGCTGGGGATACAAAGAAAGGCAAAGACTGTCTCTGACTTAAAGATGTGTTGTTATGGCTGGTGAGTGGTTTCTAGTATGTCTGACCCTCAGTGACCCCATTTGGGCTTTGCTTGGCAAAGATACTGGAGGGTTTGCCATTTTCTTCTCCTGCTCATTTTATAGATGAAAAACTGAGGCAAAGGGAGTTAAGTGACTTACTCGGGGTCACACAGCTAGGAAGCGTCTGAGGCCAGATTTGAACACTCGGGTCCTCCTGACTCTAGGGCCAGCTTCCTAACCACTGTAGCACCACCTAGCTGCCTTGACCCCAAAGAGCTCACACACTAATGGAAGGCACTATTAGCTGCAGGGACATGGGACTGGGAAAAGCCAGTCTCTCTCTAGGGCAGGTGGGTCTTGAAGGAAACCAGGGAGGCCAAGAGGCAGAGGTGAAGAGGGAAAGCATTCCAGGCATGGGGGATAGCCAGTGCAAAAGCACAGATTGTGGAGATGGGATGCCCTGTGAGAAGAGCAAGAACACCAGTGTCACTGGATTGCAAAGTGTCAGGAGACTGGAAAGGTGGGAAGGGATTTAAAAGCCAAAGAGAGGATTTTAGATCTGATCCTGAGGGTGATAGGAAGCCACTGGGCAAAAGCATGAGTGTGGGAGGGTGGCGTGCTCAGAGCTAAGCTTTAAGAAGATCACTTTGATAGCTGAATGGAGGATAGACTGGAGTAGGGACAATGCGAGGCAGGGAGACTCACCATATTCCAAGTGAGAGATGAGAGTCTACACCAGGGTGACATCTATGGGAGTGAAGAGAAGGGGATGGATGCAGAAATGGGAAAGCAGAAACTTGGCAACAGATTGACTTCATGAACTGAAGGTGAATGTGGAGTTGAAGATGGCAAGTCTGGGTGATTAGAAGGAAAGCAATACCGTCAACAGTAATAAGAAAATTTGGGAGTGGTAAGGGTTTGGAAAGAGGTTGGCTCTAGGGGAAAGATAGTGAGTTCAGTTTTGGACATGGGGCATTTGAGATGCCTGTGTGACATCTCACCTGAAATTTCTAATAGGCAGTTAGAGAGGACAGAAGCTAGGGCTGGGTGTGGAGATATTGGATCATCTAGATAGAAATGATCATTGAGTCCAGGGATGCTGAAAACAGATTTATTGAAGCAAGAGTTCTTAACCTTTGTGTGTCTTGGACCTCTTGGCCAGTAAGTCTCACAAAGCCTAGGGACCCTTTCTTAAAATGTGTTTAAAAGAATAAAATGCATAGGATTGCAAAGGAAACATTTTGACTGAAATACTATTACCAAAATATTTTTTTTTTTAATTCACCAATTGTAGGTTTAGAACTCTTTGGTTAGAAATTAGTGAAAATGAAGATGTAATTTTTTTCCATCCAAAACCATAAATCCCCTGAAATCTGTCCATCAGTCCTTGAATCTCAAGTTCAAAATTCCTGATCTGGCAGAAGAGAAGAGAGCCAAGATGTTAAAGAGTAGTGAGGAGATGGAGAAGAGGCAGAACTAAGGAGAATTGACAACTGTTGGGACATCTGGGATGAGAAGGGGGGAAGAACTAAGGATGACATTGATGTAGGAAACCTGGATGGCTGGAAAGAAGACAGTGTTACCCTCACCAGAAATAAGGAAGCTTGGGTGGTTTGGGAGGAAAAAGATAATGTACTGGACATGTTGAGTTTGAGATGCCTGTGGAACACACAGTTTGAAATGACCAACAGACAGTGAGTGATGCTGACCTAGGACCAGCTTGGGGTGGGGTGTTTGTCATATGTGAGAACCGTCTATGTGAACATGGTGACTGAGCCCGTAGGGGGTGATGGAAGCCCCCAGAGAGAAGAGAGGCAGACCTTGGGGCAAACCCAGCGTTAGTAGGAGGCATAATTCTGGTCTAGCAAAGGGAACATTGGCAAGAGGGGAGGGGGAGGGAAGGAGGAAGGGAGGGAGGGAGGGGGGGGAGAGAGAGAGAGAGAGAGAGAGAGAGAGAGAGAGAGAGAGAGAGAGAGAGAGCGAGCAATGTCAGAAAAGCCCTGAGAGGAGAGAAGATCCAAGAGCAGAGGGTGACCAACATCATCAGAGGCTACAGAGAGGTCCACAAGGAGGAAAGACAAGGAACAGCCATCTTTTTTGGAAGAGATTGCTAAGATCAGAAGCCAGAGAACAAAGCTGTAAGAGGGAGGATGGTGGAGGCAAACAGTAGATCACTTCCTCTAGGCTTTGACTGTGAAATGGAGAATGTTTGTCAAGATTGAGGGAGTCCTGGGTCTGTTTTGAGGCATCAGGGAAGGAGCTGGCAGATAGGGGGAAGGGGACAAAGGTGGGGACAGTTTACTAGAGGAAGTGGGAAGGGGTGGGAGAGACCAAGGGCACACTATAGATAATGAGACTGGAGAAGAGGATGTTTAGAATAGCATTATGGAATTATATGTGTAGAGACGGGAAAGAGTATAGAGAGAAAAGAGAAGGGGGTCAGGAATGAGCCTTGGGAACACTCTGAGTTGGACTCCGGAAAGGAGACTGAAGGGGAGCGGTCAGATAGGTGAGAGAAGGAAAGGGAGCAAACCTCAACCTCCTAGGAACCAAAGTCTCCCTTGGAGAAGGGGGTAGAGGGGGGAAGACTTTAGAGATAGCTGGCTCTTCTTGCCTCCTGGGAGGCAATCTCCCATCTAGACAAGCATAACCCATACAACATGAATACAAAAACCACAACCACACCCACATCTTGTACAGGAGGTGTGGGAGACTTGAAGAGATTTGGAGTAACCACTGTGGGGAGCAAGCAGTGAATCAACTAGGGAGGAGTAAAAGGAGTACTTGGATGCAGTGAGCATGGAAGCTGAGGTTACATGACATGAATTTGAAATGGACTCAGCTTGGGAGCACACCTTCTAATTCTATTCAGGACCCCATGAGTCGAGTCGAGGAGGCAAAGCATGAGACATGACAGGACAGTGGGGCAAGGATTGGAGATGAAAGATGGTGGAATGTGGAGCTGGTTGGAAGAAAGGGGATCCCGAGCAGGGATCATGACAAATAGGTTTGGGAAGAGTAAGAAACAAGGAGACATTAGATGATGGGAGGCAAGAGTAAAGAATTTCAGAATTCTTGATAAAAGGAATGGAATGTTGGGGTGAGAGGATCATCAACTTTGAGCTAGAACAGGCTTCAGATTTCTCCCAACTTCTGAGTTTTGCTGATAAGGACCTGAAGTTCAGGGAAGTTAGTTGACTGGGTCAAGGTAGCCCAGGTAGTTAAGTAGCAGAGCCATCATTTGAACCCAGGTGTCTGACTCCAAATCCAGCACTCTTTCTACTGGATGGACCTTGATCTATAAAGACAAAAGATATGCTTGTCCCTGTATGTAGGGGAGGTGGAATAAAGGAGTAGGTCATGGGAATGGAATAGACTAAGGAACTGGGAGGCCCAGGTATTAGGGGGGGTCACATTAACATGTGTGTTAATACCCAGATCCTTTACAGATAGATATGTGTCAAAGTATACCTTCACCATCTTGTTTTTGTTAAATTGATATTCTGAACCCACATAAAAGACTTTACATTTAAACCTATTTAATTTCACTGTAACAGAGTTTGTCTAATGCTCTGGAACACTGAGGGCAGTTAGGTGATACAGTGGATACAGCACCAGGCCTAAAGTCTTCCTGAGTTCAAAACTGACCTCAGACACTTATTAGCTGTGTGACCCTGAGCAAGTCACTTAACCCTGTTTGCCTCAGTTCCTCATCTATAAAGTGAGCTAAAGTAGGAAATGACAAACCTCTCCAGTGTCTTTGTCAAGGAAACTCCTTACAAGATCACAGAGAGTCAGACATAACTGAACGACACCTAGAACATTGAGATCTTGGTAGACCCTTCCATGTCATTCAAAATGGTGTCATCTGCAGAGCTGATAACGTATCATCTGCACCAGGCCCAGAGGCAGCTTACTCATGGCATGCCAAAGAATGTTTTCTTCTACATTTTTCCAGCTGCTCAATATCCTTTGACATGCTGCAAGCAGCCTGTAAGTGCCCACTGGCTACAGGTTGTGCAGGCCTGATCTATACCTTTGTCTGACTCATTGATAAAAATGTTAAATGGCCCAGAGCCAAGGACAGACCCTTCCGGACTACGCTAGAGGCCACCAAGTTGATGTCAAATTGTTAAAGCTTTTTGGTTCTTACCCATTAGCTAGTTACTTATCCACTCATTGGTACTATCATCTAACTCATAGTGTTATAAGAATCACATAAGAGATTGTCAAGGGCTTTGCTAAAATCTTAGTAATATGTACAACTTCACCTTATCTATTAGGCTGGAAGCCTGGCCAGAGAAGGAAAGGCGGTCAGACTGACCTGATCCGGTTTTTATGAAGTCACCTGATTCTCTGTGAATATCTCTGTTTTCTAGGTGTTCACCACATATCCTTTCAGAAATCCTGAACCAAAGTCAAGCTCATTAGCCTCTTGGCAATAGAATCCATTCTTTTAGATGGGGACAGCATTTGCCTTTGTCTAGTCCTCGAGTACCTCTCCTAGTCTTCAAAGTCTTCCAAAGACCACTGACAGTCCAACAGAGAAAAGGACAAGGATTGCCATGTGTCAGGGAGCAAACCCTGCTGAGATTGGAGAACATGAATTTAGGGTGGGCCTAGTTGGCCATTTGGTTTTCAGCAGTATCTGTTTTCTTCAGTGCCAGTCATCTCTTAATGGCCAAATCCAGTGGCCTCTTCTCAATTCTCATCCTTCTTAATCACCCTCTTCTCCTGAATAACTCCTTTTTTCTAGGTTTTCAGGACATTCTTCTCTCATGGTTCTCCTCTTACCTTTCTGATCACTCGTTCTCAGCCTCCTTTGCTGGATCTTCCTCCAGGGCTCACCTTCTAACCATGAGGGTCCTCCAGGGCTCTGTCCTGGGTCCTTTTCTCTCCTCCCTCTATATTACTTCACTTGGAGGTCTCATCAGCTCCCATGGATTCATTTATCATTTGTATGTAGAGAATTCTTATATCTATCTATTCAATTCTAACCTCTCTCCTAATTTCCAGGCTCCCATTTCCAACTTGCCTATTGGGTATGCCAGACTGTCTTATAGCCATCTTAAACTCAGCAAGTTCTAAACTGAACTCAAAACTATCTGGTACTGGCCTAGAAACAGAAAGGTGGATTAGTGGAACACAATAGACATGCGATACACAGCAGTCAGTGATGACAGTAACCTTGTGTTTGACCAAGGTAAAGATTTAAGCTTTGGGAATCAGAATCCACTATTTGGTAAAAATTATTGGGAAAGCTGGAAAGCAGTCTGGCAGAAATTGAATATAGGCCAAAATCTCACATGATTTACCAAGATAAGGTCAAACATGACCAAGATATAAAGGGAGATATCATAAGAAAATTAGAAGAACATGGAACATATTGCCTGTCAGACTTACAGACAGGAAAAGAATTCATGAATAAACAAGAGATAGAATTATGAGGTGTAAAATAGATAATTTTGATTAAATTAAAAAGGTTTTGTACAAATAAAACCAGTGTAGCCAAGATCAGAAGGAAAGAAGAAAATTAGGGGGGAGTTTCATAAACAGTTTCTTGGATAAAGATCTCATATCTCAGATTTATAGAGAACTCTGACTTTGTCAAATTTATAAGCATATGAATCATTCCTCAGTTGATAGAGGATATGAACATGCAGTTTTTCTGTGAAGAAATCAAAACTACAAATAGTCATATGAAAATGTTCTAAATCATTATTGATTAGAGAAATGCAAATTAGAACAACTTTGAGATCTCATCACATCCATATCAGATTGGCTAAAATGATAGAAAAGAAAATAACAAATGTTGGAGTGGATATGGAAAAACTGGGATACTAATAAATACACTGTTGGCAGAACTGTGAACTGATCCAACCATCTTGAGAGTAATCTGGGATTAAGCCCAAAGAGTTGTAAAATTGTGTATGCCCTTTGACCCAACAATACCACTTGTAGGTCTTCCTCTCAGAGTGATTGGGGGAAAAGAAAAGGACCTCTATGTTCTAAGGTATTGATAGCGATTCTCATTGTGGTGGCAAAGAACTGGAAATTGAGCAGATGCCCATCCATTGGGGAATGGCTAAGCAAGTTGTGGCATACGATTGTGATGGAATACTATTGTTGCATAAGAAATGATGAGCTGGTTGACTTTAGAAAAACGTGGAAAGACTTGCATGAAATAATGAAAAGTGAAATGAGCAGAGCCAAGAGAACATTGTCTACAGTATCAGCAATATTGTTAGAAGAATAATTGTGAATAACTCAGTTATTCTGAGTATATAAATACTCAGATCCACTACAAAGGAGCCATTAAGTAAGATGCCATCCACCTCCAGAGAAAGGACTGATAAGTAGATGTGTGCATAGTATGGTTTTACATATGTATGTCTACATATACTTACATGTATATAAGTACATGTATTTCTGTGTCAAATGGTGTTCTTCTCTAGTGTGTGTTGGGGAAGTAGGGAGGGAGACAAGTTAGAACTAAATGGAACAAAAAGTAAATTTAATTAAATGAACTCATGATCTTTCCCCTCAAGTCCACCTTCTTCTGAACTCCCCTGTTGCTGTCAAGGGTGCCACCATTCCCCCCACCCAGTGCCCCAGGCTTGAAATCTGCCTTTGTGACACGTTTCCTGTAGACTCCCTTGTTTCCTCTGACACTGCCATCATTCTGATCCAGACCCTGCTCGCCTCATGCCGGGACCATCTGTCATAATGGGCTGCACGTTGGTCTGCTAGTGTCAAGACTCTCTTTGCTCTGCTCTGCCCTCCCCTCTGCTCATCTTTCTTGAGCACAAGTCCGACCATGCTACCTCCCCGACTCGCTCTCCCCTCCCTCCAGGATCAAACAGAAAAATCTCAGTTGGCCTCTTAAAACCTTTCATGACCTAGCCAGACTTCACAGAACAAATCCCCTTAATAAAAGTAATTGTTCTGTAAGAACTGGACTCATTCAAAACGCTGCGCTTGAGGACCTAGAGGGCCCCACCCCTGGCCTAACCCCTTCCTGTGTTTCCAGTCTTGGGTCTCACCCCTCTACTTTTCAGTCCAGTGACCCAGACCTTCAGGCTCTTCCTTGAACATAATACCCCCAGCTCCCAGCATTTCCAGGGGCCGCTCCCTGTGCCTGGAGCTCTTTTCCCCATGCTTATCTCCTGGCTTCTCTAGTATCCTTCCGTCTCAGCTAAAGCCCCACATTTCCTGGTCTTTTTTAAGGTCAGCGCCTTCTCTGTCACATCATCTCCAACGTATCCTGTGTAATATGGTTTATTTGTACATAGCTGCGTGTTGTCTCTGCCACTAGACTGTGATTTCCTCAAGACCAGGGACTGTCTCTTATTTTTGTTTTTTTGGCAACTTTCCTCCTATGGTCAGCACTTAGTCTAGTGCCTCACACATAGTAGGTGTTTAATAAATGCTTGTTGACTGACTGACTGGGGAGTGCTGGGGGGAATAGTAGGGATGTTTCAGGGTTGAGCACATGCACCCTAGAAGGCCTGGGAGCAGGGAATTCAAACGGAGGGGACAGCACCTTGCTGAAAAAGAGAGGGAAATGAGACCAGAACAGTGGTGGTACTAGAAGACATGGAGAAACGGAGATGTCAGGAGATTCAGTGGTTAGGAGGTAGACGAGATTGGGAGAAGTGAGACAGAAAGGGCTTGTGGGAGAGGGCAGTTTTAAGGATCAGGACCTTCAGACGAGAAGGCTAGGATCCAAAGTGACCCTTAAGTAGAGATGGAAGTCTGGTGAGATGTGGCACTGGGGCACCCAGGTGTTTGAGGAGGAGTGGGAAGGGTACTGAAAGTGAAGCATGAGGGAATTCATTGGCCAAAGAGCCAATTCCTGGGATCCTTGGCGGGGAGGATACCAGAAATAATGACAGCCAGGAGCCGCTGGGCTCCTCTGAATGGCGGCTGTGAATTGGAAGGAAGAGTGGTTGCTAAGTGATGATGGCACCAGGAGGCTTCCCAGTAGGGCTTTCTGCTGATCAGCAAGTCATTCTTTCTGCTGTTCTTGGGGAATGGATTTTGTGAGAGGGTTGGTTTGGGCCTTTATCAGGAAAGTCTGGTGGGTGGGAACAAACTGGGTCAGTAGACAAGAGTGGTGGAATAGGGAGGAGCAGAGTGCAAGGGGGCAAAGAGGGTGAAGACTGGGGAGGAGAAGGGCTCAACTGAGGTGGGATGAGAAACTGGGGGGAGGATTCTGCTTAAGCAGTGGGAGTTCTGAGTCACAGGAATTAGAGAAATGGAGGTAGGGCCTTGCCAGTCATCTACCACAATAGCCTGTAGCCATAATGGACACTAGTTTTTAATAAAAATGTTGGTGTAAAGGAGCCTATGGTGATGGAGGAGTTCTTACTGCTCCCCCTTTATCTGGGTCCCTGAGAAGATCCCCCTCCCCACCCTGTCCTCATCTTACTCTAATCCCAAAGACCCTCCACCTGAAGATCCCTCCCCACTTCCTTGGCTCCTTGACCTCACTGCAGCCCACTGTTAGGAGGCCTAACCCCCACCCCCACCCCACCATGCATCTAAGACTTCCACCTCACCCTGATCCAGCTGGGCTAGGATTCCTCCCCAACCCCCAACATCCCAGCCTGGGCCCTTGGACTCATCTCACCTCATCTGTTAGGATCCCTTAAACTCACCCTTCGATGACCCCTGATCTCACCCCAACCAATTTCATTTCTTCCATCTGTACCTCAAATTCCACTTGACCTTGACTCATAAACCCCCTGGCTTCATTCTTCTTGGCTAGTTTAGGGCCCTGGGCCCCACGTGATACTTCTCCCCTACCCTTCTCTGGAGCAGGTGGATTCTTGCTCCTCTATTTACTCCTGTATGTCATTGGTTAAATCACCTCTCTTGGCTGCAGTGGTATCAGCTGTAAAGTTTCCTGCTCCCATGCCTCATGGTGACCCTGCATTCTCTGAGGCTATGTTGGTGGAGCACAGGCAGTTTCCTCCATGCAGGAAAGATTACAAATAGGGTCCTGATGACAGACTGCATCAATTTTCTTTGGTGGGGAGTAAATGGAATTTTTTACTCCTACGAAAACAAAAATAAATTATAAGCTCCCAATGATTCTACTTTCTAAGAAGCAGACTCAGAAAGTAGAGAGACTGGCCATTTAGTGAGGAATCTTTGACCCTGGCATCCCATGAAACCAAGGAAAATACAAAATGGCCCTCGATCACGTGCTGCCCTCTTGAACTTCTGCGGTGATGTTGGTAGAGTAGCAGAAGGGGATGGGGGGAAGAATCCTATGGTTTTTAGACCTTCTGAGAAAGAATTTAGCTGTTGGTATTTTAAATGTGAGATCTTGTGTGAATCACATCAATGGTGACATTCTCTGTAAACAAAAGGAGAATAAAGGAAGTGTCAATTTAATGGTAGGATGGCTCACTAGTTCTCCTTGGAAAGGCAAATAGAGGAGTTGGCAGAACTGGCCTGATGGTGTGTTCAGAGATAAGAAGAGATATCATTTCCTGAGCCACTTGATCATGTCATGGTGCAGCACTCATAATAAGTATTGTAAAACACAACAAAACACCAGGAATACGCTTGTAACTTAGGTACCAATATCTGTTGTGGAGGAGGAGGTAAAGAAATTCCATTTGCTAATAGCCTCCAAATTAAATCAACACATACGCTGATATTGAATGACTTCAGTGTAAAGGCAGATGTATATTAGCATGGCACAAAATATATCAGAAAATATGGCTTGGGAGTATGAAATGGAAAGAGACCAAGGATGTAGAGATCACACAAAAACCTCCCATTTACATACCATTAGTACCCTGGAAAATAGCATCAGAGGCATGGAACAGAATGAGCACCAAATATCAGACAGGAGAGGATGAATTACCAGTGATGTCTGCTTCCTGAATCAGTTGCCATCAGACTGTAGAAGTGACTTAACCAATGACATACAAGAGAAAGCAGCAGAATAGGAATTCACCTGCTCCAGAGGAAGGTAGAGCAGAAGACCCAGAGCCCTAACCTAGCCAAGAAGGTGAAATTAGGGCTCCTGGACTGGGGTGTTTATGAGTCAAGGTCTAGTGGAGTTTGAGATGCAGACGGAAGAAATGAAGCTGGCATGGTTGGACTGAGGGATCAGGGAAGGGTAAGTTTAAAGGATCCTAACAAATTAGGTGAGAGGAGTCCCAGGGGACAGACTTGGTAGAGCAAAGTAAAAAAATATCAGATTAGAAAAGTTAACTCCCAACCACCTATTAAGGTAAGCTATTGAGGTTGAAAATAGGAAATGAGTAAAAAGAACAGACATCTACACAGACTTCTACTATTTCCTAAGGAAATGTAAACAGCATAAATCGATTGTCTGGGCTACTTGAAGGGAGGGAAGCACATCAAGGCTCTCTTAGTAGAACCATGAATTGATCTAGCTCTTCTGGAAAGCAATTTGAAACCATGGTTGAGAAGTTTCTCCACTGTGCCTACCCTTTGACCCAGTGATGCCCCTACTAGGTCTATATCTCAATGTGATCAAAGAAAGAGGACAAGGACCTGTGTGCACAAAAATATTTATAGCAGAACTGCACACTGAAGGGGTGCCCATCAGCTGGAGAATGGCTGAACATATCATGGTACGTAAATGTAATAGAATCCTCTGGTGCCGTAAGAAATGATGAACAGTTCCAGAGAAAAACTTGTATGAACTGATATATGTAATAGTAAAGACAAACATATCTGATTGATGCCATGACCAACCACAATGCCAAGGAACCTAGAATGATGTACGTTATCCTCAGAACCAACCCACTTATTTGGTTTTTGCTTGACGGTGCCTATTTGGTGCAAGAATTTTGTTTTACCTTTTTTTAATGGAAGGAAAGAAGGCAGGTGGAGGACAGAAAAGAAATGCTTGCTAATTGAAAAAATAAGTTAAATGAATCCAATGCAAAAAGGAAGAGAGTCTAAAAGACCAGAAAACACTTAGCCTCAAGACTTGATGATCTCACTAAGCAAAGAGACTGTGGTAAGTAAAAGCAGCACCAGTGCAGAATGCCAACTCATTTGTAAACTCTTTGGGAGGAAAATGGTGGAAAATCCAGTTGGCTCATGGTGAGAACTCACAGCCTGTCAGGACATAAGATGAGCGAGACAGATAATCATCGCAGGGCCATTGGAGTTAGAGCTGGAAGGGACATTAGAATTCATGGAGTCCAGCCAAGTTTTTTTGGGTTTTTTTTACATATGGATAAACTGAGGGCCAGAGAGAGGAATAGATTTTTCTCAGTCAACACAATCACTGTCAGAGTTAGGATTCCAACACAAATCCTTTGAATCCAAAGTTCTGTGCTCACAATTCTGCTAAGTCTTATAATGGAAATCCATGAAAAAGGTACAAAGCGCCCTAAGGAATCAGGCAACATTTATTAAGATATTATTGTGTACCAAGACTGTCCTAAGCACAACTTGGAGAAGAAATTACTTCTACCTGGGGCCAGCAAGGAAGGCTTTTTTAAAGTTTTCAACATTCACTTTTATAAGATTTTAAACTCCAAATTTTTTCTTCCTCCCTCCCTTCCCCCATTGCTCCTCTCCCCCGTTCTCCCTCCCCAAGACAGCAAGCAATCTGATATAGGCTATACAATGTACAATTACATTCAACATATTTCCACATTAGTCATGAAAGAAGAAGCAGAACAAAAGGGAAAAACCACGAGAATGAAAAAACAAACCCAAAAAAGAGAAAATAATATGCTTCGATCTGCATTCAGACTCCATAGTTCTTTCTCTGGATATGGAGAGCAAAGGAAGACCTCTTGGAAGCCATGACGTTTTTGAGATGAGCCATGGAGAAAGATTTTCTAGCTGTCCCCTTGAACCTGAGGGAGTGGAACATTTTTGATGGGCAGAGGAAGGATCCCCCTCCATTAAAGACCACCTCCAGTGCCTCGTCAAGGTGGAGAGCTGACCCTGCTTTCTCCAATATGATGGCAGTGAGACCTTGGTTTCTTAAAGCTGTCGATTCAGTATGATTCCTTTCACCTCAGTCCAGAAAACATTTCTTAAGCACCTGCTACAAGTCAGGTGTCACTCTAGGTGGGGGAGGGTGGGAGGGACAAAAATGAAAACACTTCCTGCCCTTGAAGGTCTTTTGTTCTATTGGGGGAGAGAGGGAACCACATGAACAAGGGTAAATAAAAAAAAATACAAAATATCAGTAAACAGAAAGTAACTAGAAGGATGAAACAGCCTCTGTAAGGAATCAGGGAAGGCATAGCGGAGGTGGCGTTGGAACTGAGCTTTGAACAGAACTAGATTCCAGCCTGAAGACACTAGAAGGGAGAACATCCCAGGCAAGGGGCACCATGCAAGGCCAGCAGTGCAATGCAGGGCATGGAAGAAATGGGCCACTTGGGCTGGAAAAGGGTATGAGTGCAGGGGAATAATGTGAAGGGTCCTGGCAAGATATGATGGAGTCAGATTGTGAGGGGCTTTCAATGTCAGACAAAAAAGTCCACATTTATTTCTCCCAAAGGCAGCCCCTGCAGCTTCTTGACTCAGGGAACTCCATGGTCAGATGTGAGCTCTAGAAATTATCAGTATGGCGACTTCACGCAGAATGGGTTGGAGAAGGGAGAGACTGGAGGCAGGGAGACAAACTAAGAGGTTGTTGCAGTGGTTTAGGTAAGCGACAGTGAGGGTCTAAACTAGGGTAGTATCTATGTGAGTGGGGAGAAGGGATAGACATGAAGGATGTCAAGATAGAATCAATGCCTGATGGACAGCTCCTCAGATCTGAAGGTTGGGAGGGAAGAGTCATCGAGTACTGCTAGGTTGCAATTTGGGGGAAGAAAATGAGTTTTATTTTGGACGTATGGAGCTCCAGGTGTCTTTGGGACATGCAGATAATAATCATTTAAATATCTGTGATCTTGTCAGTCTGGGATTTCCCTCCAATTGTGCAGCTCACATTCGGTCCACATCTGCCCAACCTGTGTCTCTTGTCCATGCCCTCCCATAGTTCACCACAAGATGTCCACTCCACATGCTGGAGACCATCCTCTGTTTCTTCCAAAATCTTGAGGGAATGAGTGGAGAGCTCTAGGAGTTCTATGCTCCCTCCATTTGCTCGAGTGGCCTGCCCATCCTCTCCTTCTGCCTTTCGGTCCTTGATATTCCCCTTTTCTCCTGTTCTTTAGCATGTTCCTCAGCAGCTCCATGTTCTAGCCTGCTTCCATCCCCTCTATCTTCCTTTCCATTGCCCTTATTGGCCACCATCTTTGGTTCTTCAGAGACAACAAGATCCTATGTCACACTGCCATATGATAACATCAGTAAAATACCCACAAGGACATTTACACAGAGTTCAAAGATTTGCAGATCACTTAGTACAAACAATCTCATTGGATCTACCCAGTAATCTAGTGAGGTGACCCATTTTACAGATGAGGCACCTGAGGTACAGAGGGGTTAAGTCACACAGATGGGACATCTGCTGAGCCCCATGTCCAGGGGCAGTTTGTGATATGTTAGCTCAGTTCCTCAGCACTTTGTTCACATTAAGTTCATGCTGAGGTTCATCCTGACTTCTGGGTGAGTCCTTCTCCAGGGCTGTCTGAGGATTGGGTAGGGTGGCGGGTTCCCCTTTCTTCGATGTCTTCAAGCAGAGGTTCAACCACTGCTTGGGAGGGTATTAAATCGGCCATTCCTTTCCAAGGAAGGCTTGGACTGGAGGGTCCTGAGACCCTTTCCAAGTCTCAGACTTTAGGATTCCATGGTTCCTTGAGGAAGCTGCAAAGCAATGTTGTATTTAGTTTTCAGTGAATAAGTCTTTCTTCTGTTTTTCTTGGAGTTGAGATAGCTCATTTAAAACATGTTGCATAATAAATATTGGTTACAAGGGTTGTATTTTTCTTTTATTAATGTGAGGGAGGAGGCAGGAAGAAAAGAAAATAGATTTTTATTCATTGAAAAAATTCACTTAGAAAAACTTAGCAATTCAACCCCTCCATCTTTTGAAATATCCCTATACATGCAGAATGACAAAAGGTACCTCCTAATGAGGCCAAATTCAGACCAAGTCCTTGGGGGGGAGGGGGCAATGAACTGGGAGCAACTCTCTCTCCAAAGGGCATCTCAGGGGACAGAAGCCCTTATGGGAGTAGGCTTCAGGCACTGTTAGAAAATTAATTATATTTAGCTTCCATTATATTTACTCATCTATCCAGGCTAGCTAACTAACATGGTGCCTGGGGCTGTCATTGAAATAATGGTGGGATGTGGCCACATAGCTGGGCCTTCCTGGACCAAAAGGATGATGGACAGTGACTAAATGGAGGAATTAGATATATTTTTTTCAGGTCCATGGGCCAGATGTCGGATAGTAATAGGGATTGGACCTGTAATCTCCTTGGTATGGGGAACTCCCAGGAGAGTGACGCCCCTTTACCAATGCAGGTCTAGAACTTCTCTCTATCTTATAGTCAGAGAGGAGTTAAGGGCTTTGCCCAGACCATACAGTAATACTTGTGTTTGTGTGTGTGTGAGTGTGTGTGTGTGTGTGTGTGTGTGTGTGTGTGTGAAACTAACTCTGTATGTATCTTGCACATACCTAATTATTTACATGTTTCCTCTTTCCCATTAGAATGTAAACTTTTTGAGGGCAGGGGATGGTTTTACCTTTTTTTGTATCTCCAACCTTTAGCACAGTTCAATGCAATCCAATCCAGCAAATATTTGTTTTTTCTTTTTAGTTTTCTTTTCCTTTTAAATTTTGAGTTTCAGATTCTCTCTCATTCTGCTACCACTTGCTACCCACTGAGAAGGCAAACAGTATACCAATTATACATGTAAAATCTTGCAAAACAAATTTCTATATTAGCCATATTGTAAAATAAGGCAAAAAAGGTGAGAAAAATATACTTCAGTTTGCACTCAGGGTTCATTAGTTCCGTTTTTTCTCTGGAGATGGACAGATAGCATTTTTTCATCATGAATCCTTCGAAATTGTCTTGGATCAGTTTATTGATCAGAGTTGCCAAATCTTTCACAGTTGATCACTATTACAACATTGCTGTCACTGTGCACAATGACCTCCCAGTTCTCACTTCACTCTGCATCAGTTCATACAAATCTTTTCCAGGTTTTTCTGAAACCTTCATCATTTCATATAGCACAATAGTATTCCATCATGATCACAAACCACAATTTGTTCAGTCATTCCCCAGTTGATGGGTATCCCCCAGATTTCTAATTCTTTGCTATTATGAAAAGAACTGCTGAAAATGTTTTGGTACATATGGGTTCTTTTCCTTTTTCTGTGATTTCTTTGGGATACAAACCTAGTAGTGTATTGCTGGATCAAAAGGTATGCACAGTTTTATAGACTTTAGGACATAGTTCCAAATTGTTCTCCAGAATGTTTGGATTAGTTCACAATGCCACCAACAATGAGTTAATGTACCTATTTTCCCTCATCCCCTCCAACATTTGTCATTTCTGAAGTCGTACTTCAGAGTTGTTTTAATTTATCCTTCTCTAATCAATGGGGCAGGTAGGTGGAATAGTGAATAAAAGGTTGGGTCAGGAGTCAGGGAGACAGACTCAAATTAAGATCCAGCCTCAGATACCTCCTAGCTGGGTGACCCTGGGCAAGTCACTTAACCCTATTAGCCTCAATTTCTTCATCTGTCAAATGAGCTAGAGAAGGAAATGGCAAACCACTCCAGTATCTTTGGCAAGAAAATCCCAAATGGGATCACAAAGAGTTGAGCACAACTGAAATCATTGAACAACGCAAACAAAAATCAGTAGTGATTTAGAACTTCTTTTATGTGACTATTGATGGCTTTGATTTCTTCCTTTGACCATTTATCAATTGGAGAATGGCTCTTATTTTTATAAATTTCACTCAGTTCTCTATATATTTGAGAAATTTGACCTTTATCAGAGAAACTAGTAGTATAATTTTAAATATTACTTCGTTGTCTGTGGTACCCTTTAGCAAAATATAGTTTCTCTGAGTTCCTCATTCAGTTGTCTACTTTTGCTTTTGCTTTGTCTGAGTTCATGATTGCCATCCCTGCCCTCTTCATTTCAGCTGAAGCATAATGGATTCTGCTCTTGCCCTTCATTTCAACTCTGTGCTTGTCTTTCTGTCCCAGGGATGTCTCTTGTAAACAACATATTGTTGGACTCTGGTTTCCAATCCATTCTGCTATCTACTTCTGTTCTGTGAACAGGCTCATCCAATTCACGTCCAATTACAATAACTAATTGTGCACTTCCTTCCATCTCATTTTCGTCTATTTATCTGTCTATTTATTTATTATTTATTTAACCCTAAATGAGCTCTCTCTTTTTGCTGTGCCTTCTCAAAAGTCTGTCTTGCTTCCCCCAACATCCCCCACCCCCAATCTTTTATCCCCTTTCCCTCCTATCACTCTATCAGGTAAGATAGATTTCTATACCTAATTGAGTGTGTATATATATATATTTTCCTCTTTCAGTCAATTCTGATGAGAATGAAGTTCAAGTATTGCCCACCACACTCCCCCCCATTTCTCCTTCACTATAAAAGCTCTTCCTTGCAAGCCTCCTTTGTCCCATTCTACCTCTCCTTTCCCCCTTCTTCCAGTACATCCTTCTTTTCCCCCCTTTATTTGTTGGAGGAGAGCAATCCAACACAATCGACTCACAGCCTCTGTCTATACAGACTCCTTCTAATTGTCCTAATAATGATAAAGTTCTTAGGAGTTATTTGTATCATCGTCCCATATGGGAATGGAAATAGTGTAATTTTATCACACCTCTTACGATTATCTTTTGTGTTTACCTTTATACTTCTCATACATCTTCTATTTGAATGTCAAATTTTCTATTCAGCTCTGGTTTTTCCATCAGGAATTCTTGGAAGTTCTTTATTTCATTAAACATACAATTTTTTTCTCCTGAAGTATTATACCTAGTTTTGATGGATACATTATTCCTGGTTGTAATCCTAGCTCCTTTGCCCTCCAGAAAATCATATTTTAACCCCTCCCACAACCCTACAGACTAGTCTAACCCCTCCATTCCTTTAACATGGAAACTTCTAAATTTTGTGTGATCCTGACTGTAGCTCCATGATATCTAAGTTGTTTCCTTCTGGTTTCTTGCAATATTATCTCCTTGACCTGGGAGCTCTGGAATTTGCCTATGACATTCTTGAGAGTTTTCATTTGGGGATGTCTTTCATCGGTGATACATGAGATTTGTTCAATTTCTGTTTTACCCTGAACATCTAAGGTATCAGGTCAGTTGTTCCTTATAATTTCTTGAAAGGTGATGTTTAGGCTCTTTTTAAAATCATAGCTTTCAGGTAGTCTAATAAATTTTAAATTCTCTCCTTGTTCTATTTTCCAAGTGAGTTATTTTACTGATGAGATATTTCACATTTTCTTCTATTTGTGTTTCATTAAAAAAAAAAAAAACCTGCTTTGTTCTATTATTTCTTAAAGTCGCATGAAGTCTTTAGCTTTTGCCTGTCCAATAATTTTGAGGAATTATTTTTTTTAGTGAGCTTTTGTGTCTCCTTTTCAATTTGACCTTTTCTATTTTTAAAGGTGTTCTTTTCTTAAGTGAATTTATGTGCCTCTTTTTACCACTAGACCAATTCTGTTTTTAAGGTGATATTTTGTTTGATATTTTTTGTGCCTCTTTAAAACTGTTAATTCTCTTTTCATAACTTTCTTGCATCACTCTAATTTTTCCCCAAATTTTTCCTCTACCGCTCTTCTCTCTTTCTTTAACTCTTCCAAGAATTCTTGCTGGTCTTGAGTCTAGCTAGCAATTTTCTTTGAGCTTTGTTTGTAGCTATTTTCACATTGTTGTTTTCTAAGTTCATGTCTTGGTATTCTCTACCACTGTAGTTGGTTGGTTGGTTGTTGTCCTTCATTCTTGAGGAGGACCAAAATGATACCACTATGTTAGAGTGTGCATATGCATATGACTGTGGCTGATCAGACCAATACAAGTTTGGAATGCTCTACCACAGGTCAGGCACAAATAGTTCATGCAAACATTTGGGGTGGATTCTCTAAATTTGCACATCTTGTGTTTCTTTTGAGCTACTTCAATTCTACTTTGCTTATAGAGCACAGGAGTGACTTTTTATGATCAAGTTCTTTTTTTTTTTTTTTTTTGCTGCTGCTGCTGTTTGCTCATTTTCCTGGCTTACTTCTTCACTTTGAACTCTGTGTTAAAGTTGGGCTCTGCTTACCTGGGGGTGGGGAGATGCTGTGCCAAACTTCAGCTATTTTCAGAGCTAGTTCTGGGGGAACTTCAAGTTTCTAGTGCTTCCAAAGTGGTATTATTTCAGGAGAAGTATGCACATTGTTTTCCTGGTCTTTACCCAGGAAGGGCTCCTGCTTCCCTGCAACCACAAGTTTAACCCTGGATCTGTCAAGGCTTGAGTTAGCAGCATTTCCTGCAGGCATGTGAGAAATGATTCATTAGGATCCCTACTCTATTCCAGTCCATATTAATCAGTTTGGTATTTTACATGAATCACTTAGGGATAATTAGATAAGCTAGGTTCTTCTAGTAGGCCTTTATGATAAGCCTCAGACTTTAACGTAATGTTCGCTTCTTTTTTACTAGTTACGAAGTTCACTTGTACAACCACAAGAACGCTGGCAAAGACATCTCCATCCTGTTTTACTCAAATCCCACATCAAAACCCAGCCTAGGTGGAGTGCTTTGATTCTTTGGAAAGTCTCCCAACTTATTTTTGTACCTCTGTACCATTCTCTCTTGTCCCACATGAGCAGGTGACCATCTTATGACCACTCAGTCAGTGGAGATGCCCCAGAAGTCACTCAACCTGTGACACCCCCACCCACCCCCACTGACGCATCTGTCATTTTTGGCCTCATGAGCAAAGTCTATCAATGCATGAGATTCTGTATTTCACCCCACTTCTGCTGCATATGTGGGTATCAAACCCTATAAAAACAAGGTCTTGGAAGAAGGGAGCATCTCAGACCATGAGGAAGGTCTGGGATCCACTTCATTGGATCCTTTAATAAAGCACCATTAGTTCAGAGCTCTGCCTCAGTGGTTTTTCTTGCAGAATGGGCAATTTTAATCTCCACAAGAACATAGTAAATACTTAACACTTGTTGATCAGTCCCCTCTCCAAACTCCACCCCTTCAATAACAACAACTATGTGAGTTTCAGGCCTGAGGAACACCATAAAGGAAGGCACACAGATGGGGAGAAGGGAACTTTATCTGGGGAGAACAGAGTGTGTGAAGGGGTTGATGTGAGATAAGACTGGAAAGGGGCTGGAGGGATATCTTCTGAAGGGCCCTGAATGTCAGGTAAAGCAGGTTAACTGCTCAGGAGACAGTAGAGAACCACAGAGCAGATACAGGGTTGAATGACAGAACTCCAAAGGTCATGATTTCTAGGCGGGAAAATGGGTAGGAAAGGATACTCTGAGGACTTTCTTGACCTAAATCCATATCTCCCAGAAAATCACCCACTTAGTCCCAAAGGCATTTGGAGATGGCCAAGAGAGTTTGTGAAGCCTCAGACAAAGTGACCTCCAAAGGTGAGTTTGGCTCCCAAGCAGAAGTACAGTGCTCCCAAAGAAAGCCACCTCACATGGCCCAGAACCAGGCGAACATCGAGGGGAGCATCCAGAGCAGACCCACCAGCCAGAGGGCTTCCCCTCCCAGATATTTCCTGTTCCTCACACTGAGACAAAGACTGCTGGACTGCCAGGAAGCTGAACTGGAGAAGGCACAGGTGCCACCTCTTTGAGGGGCCTGCCCTGGTCTCTCCATTGGTCAGCACTTTTTCCAACCTTGACATTACTTTGCACAGACTCTGTATATATTTCCCTGTATGTATTGTTGGTTGTGTTTTCCTCACTTGGCACCTGGCACACAGTAAATGTTTGTTGGATTTAACTTAATTGCAGGTCTCCTGACCTGTCCTTTAGAGAAAGGTGTGACCCCTTTCTGGGTTCGTGCTACCTCCAGTGGTACCTGGAGAGGAGAGTGCTTTCCCTCACCCTAGGCAGTCTATGGAAGTGAGGGAGCAGCAAGAGCTGGAGGACAAAGGAATGTTAAGTTTTCCGTTTAGGCATGAGAGAATCGCCCTAAACTAGAGGAAGATATAGGCCTTACTGGAAGTCAAAGCTCAAGTTGAGGTTACTTAGAGAAAGTCCCTTCCTCTCTCTGAGTCTATAAAAAAATAAACTCCATGATTTGGGGGCTGAGGAATGAATCAGTGGAGGGCAGAAGGAGCCATGATGTGGAGAAGCAATCTAAGCTTATGTTCTTGGTTGAACTATGAGTCATGTGGACTGTGGAGGTTTTGAGCCAGAGGGGAGGGTTTCTGTCGTTCCCAACAACTTCACACACTCATCTGGTGGGCAGCACTAAAAATCTAGAAGCCTAGATAGCTCAGAGATGGGCTGTGCTAGAGTGCCCAGCCCAGGCCAAGCTTTTGCAAAGCCCTTGGCTATCAGAGATCAACTTTGAAGGTTTCTGGACAGGTTCAGTGCAACCCTCTCTGTCTGCATTTCCTGATGCCTGTGGTGGGAATCCAGCAAGAGAGTAGCCCCTGAGCTCAGCAGCAAGAGGGAGTCCCCAGGCAGCCCAGAACCAGAGCAGTGTTAGAAACCCTTGAGGAGGTAGCCGAGTCTGGGCCACCATCCTCACACCATTCACTTTCAGAGTTTGACTCCACAGCAAAGAGAAGGGGAAAGAAATAAGCATTATTAAGCACCTACTGTGTGCCAGGCACTGTGCTAAGGACTTTACAAACATCTCATTTGTCCAACAAACTTGAGAGGGAGGTGATGTTATCATTCCTGCCTTAGAATCGTTGTGGTTGTTCAGTTAAGTCTGACTCTCTGTGACCCCATGGGGGGTTTTCTTGTCACAGACACTGGAGGGGTTTGGCATTTCCTTCTCCAGTTCACTTGACAGATGCGGAAACTGAGGCAAACAGGATGAAGCTATCTAAGGAATGGAGGAAGAGGTATCATTTTCACAAGACACTGGAAATAGGGGAAGGGGTATTATTGTCCAAGAGAATCCACAGCGCCAGACAGGAAATAGAAGAAGGAGTAATGTTTCTAAGAGGGTCACAAGCCCCAGACTAAAGGAAAACAGTTAGAACTAGTTCTGGAGTTAGACATCTCCAGGTGGATCAAGACACAGCGAAAAGGCTGAGCGCCTACTTAATGATCTCATGAACATCATCTCCCCCGCCTGGAGGGAGCAAGACTTTACTTGAGTGCACATACTATGTATGTACGGGAGGGGGAACACATTAAGGGGGTTCATATGAACAAGGCGGATGGGAAAGCTGTGCACCTCTGAATACCAACCAATAGGAAAAGAGGGAGGGACCTCGAGTCTAGGACCGGGGATAAACGTTCCAGGAGTTCGCCACCAAGGGATGTGTCTCTTTGTAGAACACCGGGGCTTGGAACCTCTCATTAAAAATTAAAAGCTTTCCTGGCTTTTACATCAAGTGTTGTTTTTTTCTAAACAAGCATGTTTCTCACAGTGACTTGCCCAGGGTCACACAGCTAGGAAGCGTTTGAGGCTGGATTTGAACTCAAGGAGATTAGTCTTCCCATCTATTGTGCCATCCTTGAGCCGCTCCATTTCACAGTTAAAGAAGCTTAACTGTAAGCAGTTAAGAGAAGGCAGATAGAGGTTGAATGACTTGCTCACGGTCACATAGCTAATAAATGCCTAAGGTCAAATTTGAACTCAGGTCTTCCCGACCTACTACACCATCTAGCTGCAGGCTCCCCAACCTGCATACTGAGATGGATGAGATGAGCAAACCCAGGAAAAGCCCAACAATCATAAGAAAATACCTGTTTTGGGAGATGCCCACAGGTAGACCATAAGGTGGACTAACAAGTCCAAGCCTCCAAGAAAAAACTGTCCTGGCTACAGGGACTAAAATAGTAGCTGGAAGAAATTCAATGAGATAAAAAATGGCAAGAACTAGCTGAAAATTAGAATGGACGAGACAGGAAACATGACAACAAGAAGTATTAAAAGAAAGTCAAAAGATCATGAAAACGGAGGAAAAGCTAAGAAAAAGACTAAGCTAGAAATCAGATCCAAAAGAGAGAATTTAAGAATGATCAGATTATCTTAAAAAAACAAAACAAAACAGTCGAACAAAAAAATCTGGACCCATATTTCGAGGAAGTATAAAGGAAAATTGCCTGAATTCTAGAAACCAGAGGACAAAATGAAAATAGAATCAGAAGGCGGAGCCAAAATGTCAGAGTAGTAGGCAGAAGTAGAGCTGAGCTCTCACCCACACCTCCTCTACACAGATCTAGAAAACGCCCAGACCAAGTCCTGATCAGGAAATCCAGGGAATATTCACAGTGAGTCATCTCCCCCTGTGTAAGTTGTCGTTGGGAGACAGACAGAGAAGCCTTTTGGCCCTGAGGGTGGGACCTAGCCAGGAACATCACACCCCAGGACCAGGAGAGGTTTAGTGCGGAGGGGTCTGACCTTGTGAAGGGTGAAGGAACAGGTGCCAATAGTAACTCTACTGTGGACCAACGAGTTCTGGGTCGCGGATCCAGGGTGAACTGAAGAACGGATCTGAGCATTGCGGCAGGAGTCCAGGGTGCGGAAGAGGAGGTGCAGGCTTTCTACTGCTTAGTGAACAAGAAGCGAGTTCAGAAACCAGCACCAGCTGTGTAGCTCTGACCCAAAGAGAAGGGCAGGTTCTTAGTTCCACACACTAGACCAGACTGAAGCTCACACTGGAATATTCAGCGCAGGAATCAGCCCACAGTTCAGTCACTCTGAGTCAGAAGAGATTTCCACCTTGTTGATGGTGGCTGTGTTAAAAAGCAGTCTATCGGAACTGCAACTGGGGCAAGTCCATAGGTGTATTGCTTAGATACAACCCAGGTCAGCAACTTACAAAACTTAGGTAGGAAGGAAGCGATCAGAATTTGCCCTGGACCACACTCAGAGAAAGAAATCCACACTCAGAGACAAAATATGGAAGTCACTAGCAAAATGTAGCAGATCATGTTTGTGTATGTGTATGTGTTTGTGTATCATGTTTTGATTTCTTATATGATTTCTTTCATTTATTTTAGTCTGACTACATAGCATGACTATAGTGAAAATATACTCAATAGGAAAGTATATGTAGAACCTATACAGAATTGTATGCAGTCGTGGGGAGGGAGGGGGGTAGTGGGGGGTAGGTGTGGGGGAGATAAAATCTCAATTGTATGGCAGTGAATGTTAAACATTAAAAAATAATAAAAAAAAATTAAAAAAAAAAAAAGAATTTGCCCTGGATCAGAATGTACTGGGAGCGCTGAAAGCTTTCAAGCCCTCCGCCAGAGGCATCACTGAGATTCTGAAATAAGATAATACTCTCAAGAAATCAGCATCAAGACTGAAGAGGACACATGCTCAATCCAGACATCTCCTCCAGAAGGGTGAAGAACCCAACCCTAACATAAAGTCTAAAGTCAAGAAGAATGAGCTAACTAAAAAAGAACCGGACCATAAAAAGCTATTATGGCTAATGGAACATTCAAACTGCAAACTCAGCGGGGAAATGACTCCAAAACCATCTCCCCAAAAAATCCCAAAAGAAAAACACAGTTTGGGCACAAGTTCAACTAGAAGTTTTGGAAGAAATGAAACAAGAAATAAAAAGTTAATTTTTTTTTTTAATAAATGAGAATGAAGAAAAATTGGAAAGGAAATGAAAACTATGCAAGCAAGAATTACAAAGGAAATTAATAGCTTGGCATAAAGAGTAGTAAGCCTTTCTCAAGTTATCAACTCCTGAAAATGAGAATGGACCAAGTAGAAGATAATAGTGCAATAAAGAACAAGAAAAATTAAAACAAAGTAAAAAAAGAAAGATAATGTAAAGTGTGTCATAATAAAAATAACTAACCTGGAAAACAGATCAGGGAAAGATAATGTTAAAATTATTGGATTATCTTAAAGTCATGATCAAAAAAAAAAAAAGCCTAGACATCATGTTTCAAGAAATCTTAAAAAGAAAACTTCTCTGATATCTTAAAATCAAAGGGCAAATTAGAAAAAAAAAATCACTACCTCTGGAAGAAAAAAAGCTCACAAAAAAACCCCCAGAAAATGAAAACTCCCAGTTACAGCATGGTCAGAATCTAGGGTTTCCAGATCAAAGGAATGAATTCAAATATACAAGTTGCCACAATAGGGCTCACACAAGATTTACTACAGAACAGTGTAGAGAAGAGGAGAGTTTAGAATATGATATTCTAAAAGGCAAAAGATCTAACTTACAGCCAAGAGTAACTTACCCAGCAAAGTTGAGCAAAATCCTCCAGGGGAATAAAGGACCTTTAATGAAACAGAAGATTTCCAAGTAGTACTGATGAAAATACTAGATCTTCATAGAAATTTTGCAGTGTTTGAAAAGTTAAGAGAAACATAAAAAGATTAACGTAAGCAAGCAATCCCAAGGGACTAAATGAGGATAAGGTGTTTATATTCTCATATGGGAAGATAATACACGTGTCCTCTCTGAACCATATCATCATCAGGGATCATAGAGGAAGTCTAATTAGACAGAAGGTCTGGGAAAGATTCTTTTAATTGTCTTAAAAGAAGAACGGAAAGGGAGGGAAGATAATAAGAGGAGGAAAGGGAGAGGAGGAATAGGGGGAAATATTTGAATAAGTAGTGCAAGTCTATACAACTAAGGGGAAAAGGGAGGGGGGAGTGGGAGACACTTAAACTTCACTCATCTGAACTGGTCCAAGGAGGAAATGATATACACACGGAGTTGAGTGCAGAAATATATTTCACTCAACAGGGAAATCCAGAAAGGAGAGAAGGGAAAGAGGAATGAGTAGAATAGATTAAGGGAGGAATTGGTCCTAAGCAAAACAAACTTTACCCAAGGGAGGTGGATTTTGAAGAGAGATTTAAGAAAAAAAGAAAAGAGAAGAAGAACTCGAGACTGGGCTCTGCGTGAAAGAAAGAGAAGAGGGGCAGAGAAGCTGAAATTTCTGATCAAGGTAATGAACAACCTTAATTCCAGAAGATCATGACGAAGCTTGCTACCTACCTCCTGGTAGAAAGGTGAGGGACCCAGAGTACAAATTGACACTTTTCTTTTCTTGGATACACTCAATGGGGAAATTGATTTTGCTTGACTATACATACTATACATGTTTGTGTAATATGAGTTTGGCACATGCCCAGACACTTAAAAGTGGAGACTGTCATGTGTGAAATGGACTTGCTTCTGTAAGACAGGAGACCTTGCACTGGTAGACATTCTAAATTGCCTTGTGGTAGTGGTGGTGGTTGAAGTAGCCTCCTTCCATTGGCTGCATAGCCAGAACTGAATGTCTTTCACTGATGCCAAGAATCTTTCTTTCCTGTAATATCCAGAGGAAGGACACCCAGCTAGATAATATTTAGTAAGCTGGGTGAATGAAGGGCCCTTATGTCCTGTGGTCCTGAGACATGGACTGTTTTGTTTGTCCTTTTTGGTTTTAGATACAGGGAGTCTCCACTCTTGTCTGAGACCCCAAGCTATAGGAACTTTGGAACCTAGGATTCTAGCCCAGATGTTGCTACCAGCCTAACCAGTAAGCCCCAGGGGAATAAGTAGACTTTTCCTGAATATAGTAAATCATATTTATCAAAATCCAAGAGCAAACATTTTATGTAATGGAGAAGATTTAGAGGCCTTTCTGATAAGATCAAGAATAAAACAAGGGTGACCATTAAAAGCAATAGGCAAAGAGGAAACGGGTATTTCTTTTTGTAGATTATATGATGGGGTACTTCAAAGTCTGTAGAGGGTTAACTAAAAATTACTTAAAATAATAATAACCAACAAAACCCAGCAGAAAGAGATGGAAAGAGAAATTCCATTCCAAATAACTACAGAAGCTATAAAGTATTGGAGCACTATAATGAATTTACCCTAATGAATCCAACCACAAAGCACTTGCAGAAATACAGACCTAAATAATTGGAGAAACACCCAGGGGTAGTTTGAATCAATATAATTCAAAAGACAATACTAACTAAATTTATTCAATGCTATACATATCTGTGGCCCGAACACTGCTGATCACCCTGTCTCCTGGACACTCTCTTCTCTCTAGATTTTTGGGATACTATCTCTCTGTTTTCCTAACTGATTGCTATTTCTCTGTCTCCTTTACTGGAGTGTCCTCCAGATCACACCCTCTCAACCTAGGTGTCCCACAAGGCTTTTTCCCAGGTCCTCTTGTCTTCTCCTTCTACGTTGTTTCACTTGGTGACCTCATCTGCTTCCATCTTTCCGTGTAATGATTTTCAAATCTCCCTCTCCTGCCCTAACTGGCTAACCTCCAATCTTGCCTCTCCAACTGCCTTTCAGACACACTGGTCTCAAATTGGATGTCCGGTAGACACCTTAAACATATCACACCCAAAATAGAATTCTTCATCTTTCCCCCCAAACCCTCCCTCACTCCTACCTTCCCTGTTAACTAGAGGTCAACACCATCCTTGAAGTTCCTTGGACTCAAAATCATCCTGGAGTCCTCACTATCTCTCATATCCAAGTTGCTGCTGATTTTATCTCTGCATCATCTCTTAATTATACCCCCTTCTGTCCTCTGACACTGACACCCTTCATTCCCTCACAGGGTCTGCCTGCCTCAAGGCTCTCCCCACTCCAGTTCATTCTCCATTCAGCCCCCAAAGCGATTTTCCTAAAGCCCAGGTCTGATGGTTTCTCCCTGCCTGTACTTAATAAACTCCAATGGCTCCCTCTCTTCTCAAAGATCAAATACAAAATCTCCTGTTGGGCATTCAAAATCCTTCATTACCTAGTGCCCTACTGTCTTTCCTGTGTTCTTTTACCTCACTCCCCAAAATGTCCCCTTTGATCCAGTGACACTAGCCTCCCGACTTTGCCACAAACAAGTTCCTCCAAATCAGCTCTGGGTATTTCCCTGTACTTGGAAAACTCTGTTTCCTCATCTCCACCTACTGACCTCCCCAGCTAAAAGGTCATGTTCTACAGGAAGCCTTCCCCAACCCCTCTTAGATCTAGTGCCTTCTTTCTGTTAATGATTGCCTAGTTATCTTGAAGATGGCTTTTTTTTGTAGGTATGTTTCCTTCTTACTCTGCTCTCTGGACTGTGAGATCCATGAAGGCAGGAACTCGGTCTGCTTTGCCTCTATTTATGTCTCCTGTGCTTAGCCTGATGCCTGGCACATAGTAGGCACTCAACAAATGTTTATTGATGGATGGAGAGCAGATCCCCAGGCTGGGCCTCTTCCCACTTTCCTACAGGAACAGACATACCAGTCCTTCCTCTTCTGTCAGTCTATCTCCTGGCCTGGCTGGCCTGCAGGTAGAGGAGATAAATGTTATTCCGTTAGCTCCCCCCACTGGTTCCACCGGGTCATATCCTTCCCATTCCAGGAAACTTGAACTCCAGGCTGTCATTATACAAAACTCATTTTCTATCCCAGCTGCCCCCTCCCTTATTCCCAACCCCACCAATCCAACCTCTTCCCTATCTCCAGCCCTACTCCCAGTGTCACACTCTAAAGCTACCCACCTTTTCTGCTGTGCTCTCTAGAACACATGCTCCATAGGGAACAAGTTTGCTTTCATCTTAAATCTTTTCCTTTCCCACTCCCTCCATCTTCTGGCTCCCCCTCTCAATGGATGACCCAGCCTCCTTGGCCTCCCTTGTCAGCCCCAGCAGCACTTTCACTCATTTCCCTGACTCACTGATAGAGAAGGGAGAGCTGGGGTCCTATGACCACTTCCAGGTTCTCTCCCTACTTCCATACCTTGGTAACTTCTCCTTGTTTGAGGTTCATATCTACCACTCCATCAAACTCTTCAGAGCTGTTGTCTACTGGCCTCTGGGACATGCCCCTTCATCCTTCAGTGAGCTTAGTCCCTGGCTCAGTCTTTCCTCCTCAACCCTGCTCTCATATGTCAGCGAACAGTGATACTCACTCCAACACTTCTTTATTTAACCCTAGCCTCTCAGTTGCTGAACATTCTCATCTTCCATGACCTCCATCCCACCATGGCTATCCTCAGAGATGGGCAGACTTGTGCTCTCGCCATCACATGCTCCACATCCATGTACCTGAACTCAGAACCACCCCTATCTGGTCACAATCTCTTGTCATTCCACCTTTCCCTCTGCCTTGCCACCCCAAGTCCTGTTCTTCCTTTTCACCATGACCTCCAATCCCTGGACTCCTTAGTGCCTTCCTAGGCCGTGAACTCTCCTACTTTCCCAAGGTTGCCCTCTCAGTGATCGAGTTCAGTTCTATACTCTCCTTTGGAGTCTCTTGTCCCTTTATCCCATTGTTAATGCCACCCTGCCAAGCCCCAGCCTTGGACTGCTCCCTGCACCATCTGCTACCTTTGCATCATGGTGAGCCCTACCAGCTGCCTTCTTCAGTAAACCTGTTCCAGGACAAAAATCTTGTCCACAAAATGCCCTCATCCTTTCACCAGGAACCCAGTGGTCTCCCCTAGGTCTCTCTGGAGCATGTGCAGGAGATCTATCAGAAGGCCTGTGCAAGTTTCCTACTGTGATCAGCCTTCAAATGGCCAGCCAAGAAAGGAAGTCACTGACTGCTTGCTGAACTGTAAGCTATGGCATGATATGAAACATTACTCAAAAATATAAAATTTGAGAAATCTCTGGGATTCAACCCATATCTTGGAAATTTTTCCAGCTCAATCTTGACTCACCAAATTTAAATTATGCAGGCAACCAACATTCTTTAGCCATGTTGTTTATTTAATAAAGAAGAAATTGGAAACTAAATAAAGCATCTGCCAGACCCTTCCACCATGCCTGCAAATCACAGAAAGTGGATAGGAGGATTGGTCTGACTCTAGAACAGGGACTAGAGTTTTAAGAGCAAGAGAGAAACTGGGAGTAGTTCCACGATCTGGACTGGCTTCCTGGCCTTTTCACCAGCTGCTGAGGAGTTTGGGAAATGGCCTTTCTTGTCTTCTCAGCTGGTTTTGCATCCTTCTCCTCCCCTGGCTCCCAGTTGAGGTTCTGACCTCCTGCTGCTGTAGGAGCCTCTGGTGTGGATGGGAGTGTTGTACACACACACACACACACACACACACACACACACACACACACACACACACACCGTCCTCCTGGAAGTTCTCACTTTCAAGAGGGAAACAGCACAAGCTGGGGGTGTCCCTGAGCCAGGGAAAAATAATGAGAAGATTCACCCAAAGGCAAACTAAGAGGAAATAGGGAAGCTGAGGCACTGGTGTGCCCATGCCCATGCCCAGATCCACCACTTCTCCAGGGTCTTACCAACCTGCTTCCCTTGTGTGGAGCTCTTAAGGAGAGGCAGAGGTAAGATCTTCAGAAGCTGTTACCCCTCATTCTCTAAGTCATTCCCACCATCCCTGGACCAAGGGGGGAAGTAATGAGAAGAATAATTCAGAGAGTAGAGGGCAATGAGTATGACCTAGTTCTGTAGATACCAGCTGTGTGCTAGGCTCTGAGCCAGGTTCTGGGGAGGCTCAAATGCTGCAGTGAATCTGGGGTCTCAGGAATCACCCATCCCGGGTGTCCAGCCACCATGCGAGTGCCTTCAGGAGGCCTTTTCTTGGCCTTGTAATGCACTGGTGGAATACTCTGATTGTCCACCTGCTGCTCCCCCCACCCCCCATGACCAGCCCATTTTCTCTTCCTGCCCAACATTTCCTTTGTGATGCCATTGCCTCCTATTCTTCCGTGGAGTTCTTTATTGGCTGCATCTTGCATCACTCAAACCCACCATAGACCTCCCCATTTCCCCCCATGTGAAGCTTAATCTCTAGCTCTTGGCAGGTAGTGGTTGACTAGGTCTCACTACTGGAGATAAAAATGTTAGCACAGGAAAGATGGCTTTCATAGGTAGCCTGAGATCAGAAAAGAGCTTTGACATTTCCTAAAAGTCATTCAGCCCTGTCTCATCCTTCTCTTCAACTCTGGGCCTATCTGCTGTGACTGTCCCAGAAATATATACTGTTATGCCCATCAATTGGAGAATGACTGAACAAGCTGTAGTATGTGAATGGAATGGAATACTATTGTGCTATAGGAATGATGAACATGAAGACTTCAGAAAATCCTGGGAGGATTTATGTGAACTGATGCCAAGTGAAGCGAGCAAAGCCAGGAGAATATTATTCACAGTAACAGCCACAGTATGTGAGGACTGTTTCTGGTAGACTTAGCCCTTCACAGCAATGCAAGGACCTAAAACATTTCCAAAGGACTCATGATGCAAAATGCCATCCACATCCAGAGAAAGAGCTATGGAGTCAGAATGCCGAGTAAAACAGACTTTTCTTTTTTGTTTTGTTTTCTTTCTCATGGTTTCTCCCATTTGGTACAATTTTTCTACGCAACATGACTAATGTGAAAATGAGTTTAATAGGAATGTATGTGTAGAACCCATAAAAGATTGCATGCCATCTTGGGGAGGGAGATTGAAGGAGGGGAAGAAAAATTGAAACTTATGGAAGTGAATGTTGAAAACTAAAAATAAATAAATTAATAAATTTAAAATATATATATATATACTGTTGGACAAAGACTAGAAAGAGTCCATTCAAAAGCAGGTGGAAATCTGGGCCATGCATATACTTCATCCACTTGGTCTTTCCCATGTGGATGGACAGGCCAACTGTCAAACTCCTTTGAACTTTGGATGCAAGTTGGGAAAATAATATGAAAAAAATCCCTGAGGAAGCTGTCAATTTCATGTGTTTTTATACAGATACGTACAATACTCATGTCCCAATCCAATGCACTTGTCCTTTGGCATTCAGAGTTTTCCAAAGAAGCATCAAATTGGTCAATGAATGCTGAAAGCAACAGGCCCTAATTCAGTTTGTTTCAACTAGGACAAAGGAAAGTAGAAGAGCCAACTTGAGACTCCAGGGGCCTAATACAGCTGGACTTGGAGTCAGGAAGCCCTGAGTTCAAATGCTGCTAGCTGTGTGAGCCTGGGCAAGTCACTCAACCTCATTTAGTCTCAGTTTCTTCATCAAAAAATTAAGGATAATAACAGCACCTTTCTCATAGGAAGGGTTGTTGTCAGGATCAAATGAGATAATATATGTAAAGTGATTTGTAAACTTTAAGGCACTATGCAAATGGTAGCTTTTGTTATTATTTATCCTTATCATTTTGAGGAGGAAGAAAGGGTCAGGATCTCACAGAGAGAGATAAAGACAGCCCTGGCTCTGCAGGAGTGGCACCAGCCCTTGAGTGAATGATGTTCAAGGCTTACGGGGCATCACATATCAAGCCAGAGGTGGCTCTTCTGAGCTCACACCAGGTCATGCCAGGTGCGCTGGCTCCTCTCAGAAACTGTCACCTAAACTTAAGCTTGAAGGAAGAGAATGGAATGGAAGAAGCATGGATTAAGTACCTATGATATGCCAGGCATTGTGCTGGGCATATCACGAATATTGTCCCATTTGATCCTCAGGGTAACCATGTGAGGTAAGACTCTTATTGTCCTATTTTACAGATGAGGAAATTGAAGAAGACCAACATTACCTGACTTGCCTAGGGTGATACAGCTAGTAAACATCTGGGGCTAGATCTGAACTCAGGTCATCCTGATTCTAGGCCCAGCACTCTATCCACTGGGGCTACCTGACTGCCTCTTAAGAGGCAAGACTTATTCTGGCAGAAATGTGGTGGTAGACCTCATCTGGTGTGGGGGACAGGAGGAATACATGAGGCAGAGGATGGTAAGTTATGGCAGCTGAGAAGCCACTTTGGCCAGAGTTTGACTGTGTCAGGGAAAGCACCACAAGACATCACTAGGAAGGTCAGTCAAGGCCAGACTGGGAGAGGGCTTCCATTCAAGGCCATTGGCCTAGCCAGGGTAGGTTCTAACCTCTGATGACCAGGATCCAGCTCCTAGAGGTTTACAATAAGCTTTTCAGTCAACTACAAATATACCACCTCTTTGACCTTGGACAGCTCACTTCCTTGGGACTCAGTTTCCTCATCTGTACAACGAGGGGGTTGAACTAGGTGACCTCAGAAGTTCTTTCCAGTTTTAGGTTTGTGATCCTTGCGGGAAGGGATAGATTTGTTTTTATATCCCCTGTCCCTTACATGTGCTCCCATGATGCCCGAATGAGTCCAGCCCATACCTGTCCTTCTTACATGCCTGTCATCCCTGTGCCCCCATAAATCTTCAAAAGGGGAAAACAGCCAAGCCTGGTTGGGGGGACCTTTTTCTAACTCCCCTGATAACGCCTGTGTGGACCACCTAGGCTCTCCCTTGACTCTCCCTGTTTCTCAATACAAGGCTGCCTATCTCCTTTTCCAATCTTCTATTCCTCTGAGAATACTTCTATGATACTTCTTCCACACAACCTTCGTTGCATTCACGTTCATTGGAAACTCATCATGGCCCGTTGGGTGATCTTTCATTTTAATTCTTTGGAGATAGTGATATTGCTGTAAGACATCACTAGAGCTCCTTAAAGGCAGGGACTGTATTTTTGACTTTCTTTTATCCCCAGCTCTTAACATGCTGCCTGGCACATAGTAGGTACTTAAATGCTGACTATGTGCAAAGCACTAGGCTGAGTGAGATACAGCAGATAAAGATGGAGTCTTATCTTCTCATGGAGAAATAAGGAAAACACAGGACACTCACTATAATCTGATGTCAGTTAGAGGTGCACTAGGCTGGTGAGGTCGTGGTGGAGTCATTCCCAACCCCCTGGCAGCCTTCCCACCTGCCTCTGACATGTAAGAGTGGGCTCGGAGGGATCAATCAGCCCCTACTTCTGGGGCCATTTGTCCCAGGCTGTTGGTATAAGATTTTGTACCAACTGTTTGTTGTCATACCTTAGTAAATACTTATTTCTAAAAGCTAATTAGCGATGGCTGACTAATTTTCATCAATTGATTACAATTGAGAAAGCATACCAGAGAGAGGCTTATGAGCTATAGAGAGTCTAACCAATTACCTCTTGGCCCTTGAACCCTGAGGAAAGGAGTATTAGCTGTCCTCCGAATTCCCCACCTGGCTGTGGGAATCGGTTGAGTTGGGGTTGGGTGAAGGGTCCCAGAGCCTCTGCTCCAAAAGGTGGGGCAGATTTCCATGGTAAAAGACGTTGGAAGAAGATAGTTTAGGCTGGTGGTTCTTGAAGATCCCTGAGGGAGGTCTCTAACCCCGATTCAGGGGGTCCTTGGGACCCTTTCATGGGACCTGTGAGGCCAGAACTATTTTCATCGTAAACCAAAACACTATTTGCTGATTAAAACACTTCTCCTATTTCCATCCATGTATGTGTGTGAGGCTGGATTTTTTTCATATACGTCAGCCTGAAGCAAACAGGAGAATCCAGCTGTCTTCTCCTGAGCCACACTTTAAAGAGGTTTGCATAAAAGTATGTAAAACAAGGTCACTCTTCTCACTAAATTTTATTTTGCTTTGGAAAATAAGGTTATTTTTCTTCAAAATATGTTCACATGTAATGAGTTTACTACTGTTATTGTAAAATGACAATTAAATTAAATATATAATTAAACGAAATTATTATATAATTATTAATATATAAAATGTTTATATATTAAATTATATTAATTAAATCCTATATTAAATATATAATTAAATTATATAATTTTAATTAAATATGTAAAGTATAGAAATATAAAAAATTAGCAGGTTTAATTTCAAATATGGTGAATATTGATAAATATAACCCATATGAACAAAATTTCTTTGAGCGCCTCAGTAATTTTCAAGTGTGTAGAGAGGTCCTGAGACAGAAGAGTTTCGGAATGGCTGTTTTAACTGCTCAGCTGGAGATTTCCCTGGAGGGTATTTTCTCTAAGTCAGGTTGTGTGTGTGTGTGCGTGTGTGTGTGCGTGCACGCGTGTGTGTGTGTGTGTGTGTGTGTGTGTGTGTGTGTGTGTGTGTGTGTGTAAGGGGGGTTGGGGGAGGTGAGAAGGCATGTGTTTGGGAGGCAGGAGACAGATGGGAGAGGTGTTTACAGCTAAAAGGGGACCCTTTGTCCCTATCTCTACCTCAGTAGCTCATGCATACCCCACTGTAGTGTCTCAAACTTGTCATCCATCTTTGGCTGCCCAAATCATGCTAAAAAAGGCTTTGTGAAAGCCTCACCAGACTCCAGCACGCAGATCCTCTTTATCTAAGGATTTTTTTTTACTGCTTTTAAACAATTTCAGTAAATTAGTCAGGCATTAATTCGGGAGACATCCTATATAGCCTTTCCCCAGGGTTTGGTTTTGTTTTTTTCCTGAAGTGTATGTACAGTGAACTTATCCTTCCTTTCATTTTATCTATAAAATTCTATGCTTAGTATCAGCAAAAACTAACCAAATAAGAAAGGGTGGTATGCAAAATCATAAATCCCAGTGTCACTGAGTCCTTTATTTGAGACTTCACAAGTTTTCCTGGGATGGGGGAAGAGAATTACTGGCTTCTGGTTTTCAACTGCAGTATTGCATATTTGAAATTTGGAAGATTCTTTGGAGATATCTAGGTCACTTCCCTCATTTTACACATGGGGAAACTGAGACCCAGAGAAGGGAAGAATTTAGGATTACGAAGGGGATCTTAGTGATCATCTAGCAACCAGTTAATAGATAAGCATTCATTAAGTGCCTACTATGTGCTAAGTCAAAGATGAAAAGGTTCACCTTTAAGAAGTTTACATTCTATAAGGGAAAAACACATGAACACATGATAGCATATACTTTGTCCCTATGTAGAAGTGTATACACAATATACATACAAATAAATGTTAGATGATTTTGAAGGGAGGCATGGCATCTGGGGGATCAGGAAGGACCACTGCAGCAGAGTTTTGAAGGACGCCTGAGTTTCTGGCCAGCCACACCAGGTGAAGAGCAAAGTTTGACAACAGTTTATCAGCAGATCCAAGATGGTCCATTGGGATCCACTCACCTGTGGGCTAAGCTGTGTTTGGAAATAAACTTGGGTCAAGTGAATGCTCTGTACCAACTTTGGATTTGAGCCAATTCTCCCCAGTTACTAAGGTGTTACTTCAGAAGAGCCTGCTAACCTGGAAATGTTTCTACTTCTGTTATTGCTTTATATTCTCAGTAAATCTTCCTTTTGTTAAAAAAAAAAAAAGCTAATTGATGTTAATTGGTTAAATGATTATGGAATGCTAATCACTGGTATCAATGATATTGAGGAAGTATTAAATTGATTAGATGCTGTTGAAGAGATAATTGGTGATCGATATAACTCTAGGGGTCACTACATTAGGCTCATGTGTGATGAGGAACATTTTAAAAGGCCCAGCTTCATAGTAATTTTGCCTTTGGAAGGGCAATTCTGAAACGCATGAATAGCTCATGGTTATGCCCCCAGCTTGATGTTACCAAAAAAGTATAACACTTTCTCAGCACTCTGTGAAAGGTAGCTGGGTGCTACAAGAGCACATTGGTGGGGAAATGCATTAGGAGTGGGCTGTGATGTTTGCCTTCTGTTGAGTAAATGTTATATTTCCCTTCTTCCAAACATCCCAATTTTTGTTGAAGGCACCAATATCCTTCTGAGATTATAACCTCAGTATTGTACTTACTTGTCTCATCACCCTCCCTCGATTCATCTATCCCTGAAAATGCTACATCACTTTTTCTACTTACACATCTTTCTCATGCAATCCCTTCTCTCCACTCATACAGCTCCCACTTTAGCTCAGGTTTTTATCACGCCTTGCCTAGATTGTCACAACAGCCTCTTAACTAGCCTCCCGGCCTCTGGTCTTTGCCCCACTCAAAGCCTTCTTACATACTGTTGCCAAAATAATTTTCCTTAAGTACAAGAAACCACGTGATCACCCTAATTACGTGATCTTTGGCCTTGACGATAAAATATAAATGTCGCTGTGTTTGGTTTATAAAGCCCTCCATAATGTACAGAGTGCCTGGCACACAGTAAGTGTTTGATAACTGCTCCATCTAATCTGGACGCAACCTACCTTTCCAGCCTCATTTGACATTAATCTACCTCCTGTGCTTTGTGACCCAACCAAACTGACCTTTCCTCTGTTCGACCCTCATGACCCGCCATCTCCTGTCTTCATGTCCTTGCAATGGCTTTCCCACAACTTCCATCTCTTATAACGTAGCTCAGACATCATCTTTTGTGTGAAATCTTTCCTGATTCCCCAAACTCCCAAAGTCCTCACTCCCAGACTTCCTTATGCTAACCTGCTTTGGATAGATTTGTATTTATTAATTTGCCATTTATGCCAGATGGATTTCATGTGTTTTTGTTATCTCCCTCCAATGGAACAGAAGTTCGCTGTGAGTGGAGATAATTTCATCCTTTGTACTTTCCTGGCACATCACTGGGACTTAATGTTGTTTGATTAATTGATTAATGATCATTTCTGCTTTTGCTTTCTAATGGATAAATCTTCCTTTTGTCTTATCTTTTTGTAACTGTTTCAAGTTTAAGTGTTAATAGTATAATTATGACTCATTTTCTCTAAATGGAAAGCACAGTGTTGGTGGGGTAGCCTGAGGGGCTGCAATGGGGAATAGTAGAGATGTGTCTCCTCTATCCCAGGGTAACCCCTCCGATGCTGGGTGAGTGAGCAGTGGCCATGTGGTCACAGCCATGGCCAGACCTACCAGAGTGAGACAAGGTTGGAGGTGAGTGAACTAGCCCAGAGGGAGAGAAGTAAAGGTTTGCATTAGGGTGCCATGGCCAAGCTACCCTCTCTTTCTCTAGATGTGGGCACCAAGGGTTAGGATTAGGATGCCATGTCCAGGCTATACTAGCTTTCTCCAGATGTGTGTAACAAAAGTCCTAGTTCCTATCCAAGTCTTAATGTAATAAATGCCCAAGGGGTAGGTCAGTTTTCTTTCATCCCACTCACAGAATGTGCTACAGATGCCAAGGATTCAGAGGGTAAAGAAAGCCTTGGCAGTAGCTCTGACAGGTAGTGACTACCTACTTCTTTAATCCCCCAGAGATCATCTAAGGGCTTGGACTCTCTGGGAAGGGAAATCTTTTTTGTAGTTGCTGAATCAACAGTCCCCTTTACCACTGGGCCTCCACTGCTGACATGATTCACAGGCCACCTCTTCTGCTCCTCCCTTCTAGCCATGGTTTGGCTTTAGTCTTTCAATGACAGGGGCCACATCAGTGATTCTCTCCTTTGTATGGGGCTGGATCCTGCTGAGAGACGTAAGAGATCGTCATCCAGAAAGGCAACTCTGGACCATGAGGTAACCCAAGGGGTGACTCCCACCCCAGCCATGTCTGGCATTGCCCAGAAGAGTCTGTGATCAGGATATCTCATTTAACTTGAAAAAATTACTGCGGTATCCACTCCTTTCTCCACTAAGTGACCTCTCTGCCATGAACAAGGTCTCAACCAAATTCAGTCCAGGAGAGAGTCTGCCCTCAAAGGACTCAAAGGGTTAGGTTCTCTTTCTCACACTTCAGTTTTGGCTCATATCTAGATTTTCCCAAAGTGGGAAGTAAAATGTACGATGCAAATCAGTTATGGGAAAGGTATTTCTTTCTTACAAACAAAAGAAATGCTAAAAAAAAAAAAAAAAGGAAGGGGAGGTGGGGCTCCCAATGTACATTGACAGAAAGACTTAAAACAAAATTTAGAAATAACTTTTAACTGTGTGTGTGTGTGTGTGTGCGTGTGCGTGTGTGTATGTGATTATAGGAACTGATTCTTAAACTCATTGGAACATGAAGCAGCTGGCAGGATTGCTAATTAGGTATTTTATATTTCACCTCAATTCTGTACTGTCCAAACAATTCTCAGTAGCATCTTTTGTTTAAGGGGGCCAGGCTTGCATCTGTATCTCCTTGGTGGCTGTCTTCTTCAAGGCCACTGGACTAATTACTGGGGACTCCTCCCCAGGTCACTAGTTGGCTCCAACACAAAGCACCCAGGACCTCCAGACCTCTTTAACTCAAAGGACCACCTCCAAACCTAGAAATATCCATGTTGGGACTAGTTCACCTAAGATCAGGAAAAAACCATAAGAAGAGGTCAACACCGCACCCAACCCCCTGCTCAGGGTCACCTTGGTAGTACATATGCTTTGGATGTCCTGTACTTATGGCTGCTGAGCAATCTGTCCTATTCCCCCCACCCCCACCATCACACCCAATGGGAAGCAGTTTGAGATAGTCCTCACACAATCTATATTGGAAAGATATAGGGCATGGAGAATATATTCATTTCCTTTTAAATATCCATTGAATCCTCAGCTCTTTCTATCTGGTGGCCAGTAAGGCCTTATCATTTCAAAGTACTAAGCCCTTTTGGAGATCAGCCACCATATGTCTAGATTAAGCCAGGAAGTTCATTGTTCCCAAAGGACACAAGTATCGAGTGACTTTGTCCTTGAAACCCTGAGAAGATGCCCCGGAAATGCTGGGTACCTGTTTGTGGGGATGGTCAGAGGGATGTTGAGGAATTCTCTTGACTGAAAGACATGTGAGCTCTTGGGAGATGTCTAGCCATCAGGTGAGATTCGATGAGGAAGGGTCAAAGATAGGAGGCCAAACTGAGGAAGCCTGCTCCCACTGATAGTAGCTTTAGCTTTAGAGAGTATAGATTTGGTAGACAGTATGCATCACTTAGAGGCCACAGCCAATCAGCAGCATTCTATAACAAATTAAGATGGATAAGAAAAGCATTTCACAGGAGAGGGAGGGGTAGAGAAGAAAGGGGAATCATCTAAGGGAGAAAAGGGGTGTGTTTAGAATGCATTGGCAGCTAGGTGGCTTAGTGCATAGAATGCTGGTCTGGAGTCAGGAAGACTCCTCTTAGTAAGTTCAAATCCAGCCTTAGACACTTCCTAGCTGAGTGGTCCTGGGCAAGTCACTTCACCCTCTTTGCCTCAGTTTGCTCATCTGTCAAAGGAGTTGAAGAAAGAAATGGCAAACCATTCTAGTATCTCAGCCAAGAAAATCCCACGTGAGGTCACCAAGAGTCAGACATGACTGAACAGCAAGTCGACAGCAAATACAAGAAAACATTCCTTGTTCCAGGCTAGGAGACAAGGGGAAGTGACCAACTAGTTTTGCAATAGTCCAAAGTGCAGGTCTCCTACTAAGGACAGCGAGCAGCTGTTACAACAGAGGTGGAGATGGTTCCATCCTGCCAGTTCACACTTTGTTATAGTGTATTTCTCCTTCAAAAGCCAGTCAGTCAAGAGATGTTTAGTAAGCACCTTCTGCGGGCCAGACGCTGTGCTGAGTGCTTTCTTATCTCATCTGATTTTCACAACAGTTCCGTCAGGGAGATGCTGCTAATATCCTCATTTTACAGTTGAGGAAACTGAGGCAGATGGAGGTGAGGTGACTTGTTCAGGGTCATGAGGCCAGATCTGAATTCAGGTCTTTGTAACTCTAGGCCCAGAATTCTGTCCACTATACGACCAGCTGCCTTTGGATACAAACAAAGGCAGAAGAAAGTCTCTACCCTCAAGGAGCTCACAGGCTTAAGGCTAATGCAAACCACCAGGCGCAAACAAGCTATACAGGATAGACAGAAAGGAATCAACTGAAAAATAATACTTCTGATAGCATTTGGGACCAGGAGGAGGGGAGCCTGGGGTCAGGAAGACTCCTCTTCCAGGGTTCAAATTCAGTCTCAGACGTTGGCTGGCTGTATGACGCAAGTCACTTTACCCTGTTTGCCTCAGTTTCCTCATCTGTCAAATGGGCTGGAGAAGAAAATGGCGAACCCTTCCAGTATCTGCCAGGAAAATGCCCCAATGGGGTCATGAAGAGTCGGATAGGACTGAAATGAGTGAACCACCAACAACAGCTAACATTTATATACTGCCTACTGTGTGCAGGCATTGGACTAAACGCTTTACACTTATGATCTCATCTGATCCTCACAACAACCCTGGGAGGTATGTGGTGTCATTATTCCCTTTTTAAAGTTGAAGAAACTGAGGCAGACAGAGGTAAAGTGACTTCATATGGTACTAAGTGTGAGATGCTGGATTTGAACTCCAGTCTTCCTGACTTCAGGAAGGTACAAGTGTTGCAAGAGGATTGGGAAAAGCTTCCCATAGGAGGTAGGATTTTGTGAAGGAAGCCAGGGAAGCCAGGAGGCAGAGATGAGGAAAATGTCTGGAGCCAGGGGATGGAGTGTGTTGTTCAGGGAATGACAAGGTAATCCTGAGATACAGGAGTTTGTGGGGAGTGGTGGAAGAGATGAGAAAGGGCTTGGAACACCAAGTAGAGGACTTTCCATCTGACTCTGGAGTCACTGAAGGTTATTGAGTGGAGGTGGAGTGGGGCAGGCTGAGATGGTCACACCTACACTTCAAGGAAAGTGACCAGAGCAGCAGAGTAGAGGCGGAAAGCCTGAAGGCAAGCTGACCCCCAGAGGGTCATCGCCATAGGCCAGGAGATGAGGGCTTGCAGTGGGGGTGACAGTGTCAGAGGAGAAAAAGGGGCATATCTGAGAAATGGGAGGAACGTAAAATCATTAGGTCTTTGCAACCCAGATTGGATGGGGGGGGGGTGGGGAGCTCGGTATGTGAGACATCAAGGTCTTGAATTTGGAGGCCTGGGAAGAAAGCAGTACTTTCAAAGTAATTAGGAAATTTGGAAAGTGGGGAAAGGCGCAGCTCAGTTTTGGACATGTTGAGTTTGAGAGGGCCAGGAGGCAGCTGGAGATGCCAAACTGGGTCAGCAGAGGGTTTAGGGTTGGGTGAGTAGATGTTCCTGTTGTCAGCATAGAGATGATCATTAAATACATAGGAGTTGATGAGACCTCTCCCCTCTCCCCCTCCCACCCCCAGTGAGGTAGTATGAAGGGAGAAGAGAAGAGCGCCCTGTGGGACACTCATAGGTAGAAGGTGAACCTTGGATGAAAGGCCAGCAAAGGAGGCTGAGAAGGAACGTTCAGGTAGGTAGGAGGAGAGCCAGGAGAGAGGGATGTTGGGAAAACCGAGTGAAAAGAGAAGTGAGCAGAGAGGTCACAGTGGTGGAGAACTGAGAAAAGGCCATTAAATTTGGCAGTGAAGAGGCTGTGAGTAACTCTGGAGAAAGCACTTTGGGTTGAATGATGATGCCAGGGATGTGTGTTGGGAGTTGGGAATTGGGGAGACCCGGGGGAACTGAAGGGACTTACTGTAGATGGCCTTCTAGCTAGATGGGACACTGTGACGTGGGGTCAGGAAGACTTGATACTAGTGAACCCAGGCAAGGCATTTTACAGGCTATCTGCCTTCGTTTCCTCAACTGTAAAATGGGAGCCATAATAGTAGTTACTTCCTGGGGGTGTTGAGGTTTATAAGGCTCTCAGCACTGTGCCTGGCACATGGTAGCTGCTTAGTCAATGCTTTCCTCTTTCCTCTCCTTCCTAGGTATTTAGCCACAAAGGGCAGAAGAGATGTAGGACAATAGTTGCAGAGGATGGAAGGATCAAGGTAGGGTTTTTTGTGGATGGGGTGGCCATGGGCATGTGTGTAGGCAGTAGGGAGAAAGCCAGTGGTCAAAGAGAGATTGGGATGGGGGTGACAGAGGGGAGCAATCTGCTGGAGAAGGGATTGTTTGGGCAAGTAGAGGGTAGCCTTGGTAAGGAGTAAGGCCATGTCATCAGAGACAGAGGTGAGAAAAGGCATCAAAGTGATATAGGGGGTGGGGAGGGAGCCCCCAGGAAGTACATGGCTTGGTTGGATAAAATATGAGGCAAGGTTGGCAGTGGGGGGTGAGGGAGGGGAGCCATGGAAAGTTTGAGGAGGGATGAGAAGGTTTGGAGGAGCCCCTGTGGGGAGTAGGAGAGGAAGTGAAAAGCACCTGGGGACTTTCTACTCTGGACACTAGGGCTTTGGGGTATTTCTCCCTTGTTAGTTCATCAAGATGTCATGAAATGATCACGCTTCTGATTTTCCCTCCTGGTTTTGCCCTGTGTTTCTGCAAGAATGCCACCATTGCTGTGGCTGCTGCCATCTTTCCGGCTGGGAAAGTGTACTTGTGTACACCTGTGTACCTGTGCTCAGGCTGTGGGTGAGCGCACGCAATTCCCCTCTTCTTGCCCCAACGCAGCCATCACCAGGTTCTAGCAGGTAGAGTCTGTGCTGAAGCAGAAGCTTCTCCCTCCCCCAGAATGCAGAAAAAATTGACTAACAGGCAAAAAGCTATTTGCCTGTTTAGCAGATAGGCACAAAGGGGTGGTTCCTATGACAAGAGTTAGCCAACCATCTTAGGGGAGGCTCCAGCCCCTGGCAAACACGCTCTTAAGGTACCATGGGCATCTCTCCAGGGGGACAGATGGGAGCCCTACCCCTGTTCCCCTCCAGTGGCCACAAAGCATCCCCACAGTATGGTAAGAAAATCTCGCCACAAGGGGGTCAGTGGAAGATACCTAGAGATCAACAGTGAACCAGTTACAGGAGACCACCGTCATCTGTTAGGTGTCCCGTTAACAGGCTGGATGGCACAAAGACCAGGAAAGCCCCCGATCAAGTGCACTCAACTCTGTATCTGCCAACTACCAGGTTCAGAGTGCTCCAACAACTGATCAGTGCGCAGGCATCCCGGGAGGTAGGCAGGACTGCTCACAGCCCCTCTGTGGCTGGGACACGAGGGGTCTCCCAGAGCTGGTCTGATCTGGTGACCAGCTTCCCTTGATCTGGTTCGACTGGTCTTCGGCCCCCCTCCTCCCCCGGGGCCACACTCTCGCCCGCCAACCTGGCCAGTGACAGTAGGGAGTGCGCTGCCCGTGGGTCAGATGCCCCGGCTTGCAATTCTGACCCTGCCTGGGAGCTGATGGTCACCTGGCCTGTACCAAGCCCACTCTCCTTGAAAGTGGCTCTCACAGAGCTTTTCTTGCCTGGATCTTAGCTATCAGTTCTGCCCTCTGGGGGGGCAGGTAGAGGGAGCTGCCCTGCTCTAGCTCCTAGAGGACCAGGAACAAGTTGTGCCCTGCTCCCCCACCTCCAACCCCCACAAGTAAGGGTCCTCAGGCCATACCCCCATCTCCTGGAGGCCAAGGCTGTGGGTGTCAGTGGAGGTAAGTGACCCAAGGGGCCCCATAATTTGATTTTCTAGCTTGGTTTTTTCTCTGCCCCTCCCCCTCAACCCCCCTTCCTTCCTGTCTCCATCTCCTTTACTTCTCTCTCTGACTTGTGACCGGTTTGCAGAGCTCACCCTGGGAGGAGTACAGCTGCAATGCTCATCTCGGGGGCGGGCCTCGTGAGGCTGCCCCCCAGCTTCCTGATGGGCTGGGGGCTGCCAGGCGCTGCGGCAGGGCTGCGGCTCTTGTCGCAGTATGTGGAGGGGGGAGGCTGACGTCAGCAGAGCTGGCGCAGGCTGGCAGCCGGGCTTGGCTTCACTTCATTGCGGCTGGCCAGGCCTAGGCGTGCACCTGGAGCAGATGTTTCCTTCTAGCCTAGGTCCTAGAGGCTGGGGATTTGCAATGGGTGGCAGGAGGATGAAGGAGAACCTGCCTCTCCTCCCTCCCCATCCCTGCTCATACCAGAATCAGCTACGTTGTGCTGCTCGCTTTCCCCTCAAACCAGGGAATCACACTTCCCCTAGACAGGTCAGGCATCTGCCTCTCCCTCCAGACAACTCTTCCATCCCTTCCTCCCTTGGGACAGGTGGGAGTTGGGGGAAGCCAGTCCTGAGGGAGATGCCTTGCAGTTCTGCTAAACAAAACTGGTCATTACCATGACATAGTAAGACAGTAGTGAACCCCATCCAGGGACCTTCAAAAGAGTTTCCCTCCCTCCTGGAAGATTCTATTTGGGCTTTCTCATTTTCCCAGAATCATTCTCCCTGGAGCTCCACCCTTCTCTTTAGCTCCCCACTTGTCTTAAATTTTTTTATCAACATGCAGATGTGGCCACCACTTTACAGCCCCACTAAACCTAGTACCCCTCGGGGAAGGCACACTGGGCTGAGGAAGAAAACCTGAGCAAAATCCCTTTCATGCCTCAGTTTCCTCTTCTGGAGACAACCTTGGGGTGTCTACCACTTAATTTGAGAATTCCTTTCTAGGATTCTAGAACAAGTGCATTCTGGAACAGAATAACCTGGAGAGACCCAGGATTCGGTGGCTTAGGAGCTGATGAGCAATGCCAAGCAATCAGGGACACTCAGGTCAACCTGCTGACCTCCCAAGACAGTAGGAGCACGACTGAAGAACGAAACCCCAGAGCGCAGTGTCCAGAACACTGCTGACGGCCTGAGTAGGGCAGGGGTGGGGGTGGTGGCACCGAGCATATCTGGCACAATACCAGCATCCTCAGAGGTCCCGACCTCGGCCTAGGTCCAGGTGCTGGACTTTGCCTCGGTCATCGGAAAGGCCGGTTGCGTAGATGGGCGTGGCCACACGGTCCAGTTCCGAGCTTTGCGGGTAGATTGACTTTCCTCCTGTACAGCAGCCACATTCTCTCCTGTCCCTGACCTCCGCATGCATACACCATGACAGGCAGAATTTGAAAAACTGTTCTTTTATTCAATCCCCCAAACAAACGAACAAACAAAAAAGCCCCAAATACCCTCTACCCTCCGAGAACCCTTACCTAAATAAAAATGTCCCATTAGAGTTCTTTCCGTCTTAAAATTTATTACACAAATATTTCCCATCCCTATAATACCAAGAGCAAAAATGGCCTTGCTCTTCTCTAAAACCAAGGGTGGAGGACTTGGAAGGGAGGCCAGGCCCAGCTAACAGCTCTCCTTCCTCCCCTCAAGAACCCCAAGGTGTTCATGGAGATGCCAAAGACTGTCTTCTTATCCCCTTTAATGCTTACATTTAATTTAAATTTTTAGCACAACATCGGAGATTGACTCTAAATCAGCAACAAAAAATAGATATTTACAATATTTCTCCGGGAAACAAAAAGCACAACCGAACCCTTTAAACATAGTGACTTTAGGAGTTTTATTTATGGAGCAGTTATTTTTAATCACCAAGTGATTTTATATTATATATATATATGTATATATATATATAGAATTTTTCTTCCTTTCCTTTGTGGTTTTCACCCCCGTGCTCCGAAAGGTGGAGGCAGGAGGCCGGGAGCCTCTCCCTGCTGTCTCAGGGCGTGGACTTCCCTGGGGAGGCTGTGTCTAGGAGCAGCTGCAAACGCTGCAACAGAAGCCTCCTTTCTTCCTCCCTGGCCCCAATGCAGGAACTCAAGAACTGCCACCACCAGCGCCGAAGGGAGTGACCCCATCCCCTCTAAAAGCCACCGTCCCTTCCCTTCTCCTCGAAAACGAAAGCAAAGCCCAGCAGGGGAAGCTGGGGCCGTCTGCTGTGGCTTGCCTGCTCCCATTTCTGTGCCCGGGAAAAATGCTTCCATTTTTCCAAGCTGAAAATGAAAAATCCCCAATGGGCTTGGAAATTTCTCTTCAGGTTCAAAGGTCCCAAAGTCAGAGGCACTCTCCCGGCACAATCCCTGCTGTGAAGGGGTCTCTCCACCTCCCCTTTTACAAAAAAGGCAAAAAACAAACAAACACTAAGTCTTCTTTTCAGTATTTTCCACAGGAGCAACCAAAAAAGGCAGGAAGCTTCCAATTATAGGTCATTAGCAATAATAATATTAAGAATAAAGGTTTTTGCTCAATACCCAGGGCTCTTTACAGAGAAGTTCCCCTACGGAGGCACTCTGGAATCAAGTCCCTGACGTTCCCTCTGCATTGGGCCCAGGCTGGAGGGCCAGGGCCTGGGGGGGCAGGGCTGAAGGGAGCACATCACCTGAAAGGTGCAGCCCGGATCAAGAGCACATTTGCCAGAAGTCACCCCCCCCCCCCCCCAGCTGCCATCTCCTACCCTGCTCCCTCCCCAGACTCATTTTTCTTTCCGGAAATTTAAGTCCAGGCCAGGAGTCAAAGCTGGGGTAAGTGGCCACCACGGAGTCCCCTCTGCCCCCACTGCTTTGGAAAGAGCAAGGGAGCAGTTGGCATCTGGCTTGGGCCGCTGGGCTGGGCGCCTTGTCCCTCCCCCATGCAGGGCTTCAGTGAAGAGGAAAGCCCGGACCGGTCTAGAAAGGGAACTGAAGGGTAGGTGGGAAAGAAGAGGGGAGAAGGTTGTGCTATCAACATCCTTACAGATTGGGGAGCAGAGTGCAAATTTGCGTATAACATTTATAAGCTCTTGCCACAGGCAGCTGCTGTGAGCACCTCTCTCACTTCCATATTGACCCAAAAAGAAACCACGACCTTTTTTCTTTCTTTTTAAAGTGCAAAAAGCTCTCTGCTGCCCTAGAGAGGATCTTTGGACCGGTCTGCTCAATGCAAAAGAATGGGGGGCAGCTGACGGGGTGCAGCAGGGAGGGAGCACACACTAACCCCAGCCCTCCCCAAAGCCTACACAAACAGGCACATGCAGACCACCCCCTTCCTCCCTGCCCCTGGTCTGGGGGTCTAGGCTGAGGGCAGGTACCTAGCGGCTGTGCAGGGGGAGAGCCAAAGCGTAGTATTTCTCTAAGTCAAAGAACAAGGATTGAGTCACCAGACTATACACAAAGACAAGACCCTCACAGGCCGTTGGAAGAGCAGGGACCCGGCCTGGTCCTCATCCTCCCCCCACCCCCCACCCCACCCAGCTCTGTGGAAGCCACAAGCTCCCTCCAAGCACATACACCCAGGGAAAGCCCTCTTCAGAAAAAGAGAGAAAAAAGAATCTTGGGGGAAGAGGGGAAGAAGAGGAGAGGGGCTTCAGCAGGGGGATCATGTGGTTGGAGCTGGGCCCAGGAGTCCTCCCCGCCACCCCCCAGCCCTAACATGGCTGCTTGGGGCTCTCAACAGAGGCAGCCCTGGCATGTCCACAGGGCAGCAGCCGATTAAGTGCACAGCAATGTGACGTGGACTTGGGGCAAAGTACAGGGAGACGGTGTTTGTTGAGTTATGAGCCTTGGACAGTGTCAAGCTGCAGAGGGTGGGGACAGACATGGAGGAGGTTTCTGGAAATTCAACAGCACCAGTGTGATTGCAGGGTCTGGCCTTCCTGTGGCCAGTGCCACCATCTGCACGAGCCGGGCAGAGCCTGACGGAGGAGACACATCACTCAACACCCCAGGGAAAGTCTAGCCACTGAGGCAGGGCCCCTCTCTGCAGCAGTGCAAGCTGCTTCCTTCCCAGGGACAATGCTCGGCCCAGGCCCTGCTGAGAGATGGAAGGAGGGGAGAGGGTGGCCTAGGTGGGGCAGGGGGCGGCACAGCACCCCCAACTATGAGCTTGGTCTCCAAGTGAGCACCTCAACAGCACCTCCTGTGATTTTTTTCCTATCCCTTTTTCAACAGAGGGAGGGAAGGAATGAGGGAGAGGAGAAAGGACAGAAGGGATCAGGTGGGTCATCCCTGTGCTCGGTCAGAAAAGGACCGTGCAGCAGGAACACCCTCTCTGCCCTGATCCTGCTGTGCTGGAAGGGGACAAGAATGGGAGAGCAGAGGGAGTGCCGAATGGGGGGAGCAGCTCTCCACGGTGGGGAGTGGGAGGCTGGCCTCGAAGCCCGTGCAGAATAGGGGGAGCAGCTCTCCACAGTGGGGAGTGGGAAGAGGGGGGGGTTTCTGTTTCCTGTTCAGTCTGGGGCTGAGTGGGCTTTAGCTGATTTTCTGGATCAACTTCTCATCAGACAGGCAGTAGAGGCTGTTGATGGACAGGTCTGAGATGAAATGCTCACAGGCCTTCCGGGTGATCTGCTTGCAGCCTCGAAGGTCAATCAAGGTGACGTTAGAGATGCGCCGGAGATACAACAGGGACTGGTCTGTCAACTTATTGCAACCTATGGACAAAGAGAGGCTCTATGAGGGCAGCCCTGCCCGCCACGGTCTTCCACAGCCTTCCACAGCTGCCACTGAGCTGAGCCAAAGATGCCTCCATCACACACTCTCCCGTTTCCTCCCAACAGGCCCCTGCCTCTTTACTGCCCAGAAGTACTAACTCAGTGAGGAACACTGGCCTACGAGCCTCTAGCACATATGCCAGCTCTGTGGGTACTTGAGTCAGGGGAAGCCCAAAGGTGACCAGGCCACTCAGTCATACCTGCCATATTGATTTCTGTGAGGGAATTGCGTGTGGAAGAGCCGACGGCTGTTAGCAGATTGGATGACTGATCTGTAAGGTGGCTGCAGTGACTGAGGTCGAGTCGAGACAGAAGCGGCATGTGGCGGATGATGAGGCGGAGGGTGGCATCAGTGATGTCCAGGCCGGCCAGCCGAAAATCAGTCATGTTTCGGAGCTTGCTGCGATTGTCCTGACCTGTGGAAACACGAGGGACTTCACTCATCTGTTCCAGTTTGGAGGAACCCTAGAGCCCTGAGCCACAAGCACCAGTGCAGGCACTGTTACCAGGGCGTGCCCAAATCCTCCCCATGTACCCACTTCCAGCAGAAAGCCTTCCCAGAACGTCCCTAGCTATCTTCTGTCCCAACAGGACCCTCACCACAATAGCTTACTTGTGAGGACTACAATCCAACCTATCTCTGAGCTGTGTTGGTCTAGGTCAAGAGGCCTTTTAATGAGGAGAATCGGAGTCCGGGGCCCAAGAACCTGCTTTAAAGATGTTGTGATCCTTGGGTTTCCTTGGTAATCTTACATACTTTATACATTTTAAACACACAGTTCTGAGAATGGCCCATAGGGCTTCGGGCTACCCTGCTTCAACGCTCATCCCCATTACATTTGGGCCTCACTGGCATCCTGACTCATGGTCTCTGTCCCCCTCCTGGGTGTTACAGGGCTGGAAGCCCAAGGAGATCAGTGCCTACCAGGCTTATCAGTCGGGGGGGTCAGCAAGTCTCGAATCTGAGGGTCCTTGATTCCCACAGCCCACCGAAGGTCCAGGGTCCTGAGAAGGGGGCAGCTGGAGGTGCTGAGAGCAGAGACTGCAGACCAGGAGCAGCCTGCTAGAAGGAGATCTTTTAGGCCTGCAAGAGATAAGGGGGCCCATTAGTGCAGGACTTGGCCCCAGCTCTCAGCTGGACACCCACTAAGGGAGAGGCATCACAAACAGGAGGTGACGGTGGCTCTGGAGAGACCTCTCCAGGAGCAGGAGGATGCCGGAAGTGGAGGCTCTGGCTTCTCCCTCCACTGTTCTATCTCATACTCAAGGGCAGCGACCCCTAGACAATCTCGACAGGTCCCAGGCCGCTCACCAGGAAGCCTATTGACAAGCCAGGTCAGCTGCTTTTTGGAGATGTTGGTCCAACTGAGGTCCAGGCTGACTGGCTGCCTCTTGATGATGCCACTCAGGGCCTGGGGAACAATGGCCTTGCACCTGCTCAAATCAATCTTTGTCCAGAGTCTCTTGTCACAGCACCTAGAAAAGGTGAAGATAAGCAATCCCCAATCTGTTATTACCCTGCTCCCTTGCAGAGGACACACATTCTGCTGTGCCTCTTACCACTGGTGCTGCCAGGAAAAGGGAGCAGTAAGGAAGGTCTCTTTTCATGTGAGTAACACAGTAAAGGGAGACACCTACATTGGCTTTACTCCTCTGGAGGCTGAGGGGAGTCCTTCTGGGGCTGCACTACCAAGGGTAGGCCTGCCCCACACCCTGGAGCACAGGTGCCCCATAGTCACTTCTGCTCACACCCTTTGTAGGGAGTGTCCTGGAGGCCTCCAGGCTATGGGAAGGGCCCCCCCAGCTCTGGGCTGGGCCTCCCCAGGGAGTGGCGTGGCATGTGTGGGGGCAAAGAGGAGGGTCAAACAGCTTTCTCTTGTTTGTAATGAAGCCTGGCAAAGAGACAGGCGATGAATGTCTCCGAAACAAGGACAGGTCACTGGAGGGGGTGGGGAAAAGAAACCAGCATCGGCTTGCCGAGGTGGGAACAAGGAGCTTTCTTTGACTCCCCATCACTTTGCCTTTAGACTCATCTAATTATTATGTTAAGATCACTAAAAAGGAAAAGAATCTGCAGAATCTTCCGAGTAATCAGAAAACCAAACAGTCTGCCTGATCTGGAGGCCCAGCAGCTCAGTGAGAAGACTGACATTCCCAACTAGGAATTACCGAACATGAAATGGAAGCCTTGGTGAAGAGGTAGGACATTAATTCCATTTCAGTTTTGCAGACAAGATGGGCATGGATGTTTTCCTGTGAATAGCCTATGAATTAAGAAACTCTGAATATTGCCCTCAAGCTAATTTATCCAAGTGGGTGCTGGTGAAGGGAGGTTTCCAGCTATGAGACTGACAGGAATGTTACAAATCTGTCCTGACTCAGGATGGGGACAGAGGAAGCAGAGAGGAGAAAGTCAAAAGGAAGGCTCAGTCCTTTCTCCCTGCCCTGACAACCCAAAGACCCAATGAGCCAGAGCTGGCTAAACTCTTCTAGGCCTGACCCTGAGATGGGATCATCCTTCCCAACAAGACCAGGAAGCCTGCACTAGAAACCAGAAAGCCGAGGAGAAGCAAAGGGAGGGAGAGCTCTCCCCCAGCCCCACCCCCCAGTGCAGTCGCTGCTCTCTGGCTCCCCCCTTCCATGCTCACCATTTATACCACGTCTTGCACACCCGCATACATTCACAAAGTTCTCTGCGGCTGAGGTAACGGAAGACAGACATCCAGACCTCCCGCTGCATCCAGCTTTCATCCCCGTCCTGTGCCCAGCCACCCCGGCCGTTCAGTCTGGCTGCCCCGCCCTCCTCTGCACTGTCCTCCTCCTCCTCATCCTCATCCTCCTCGTCCTCATCTCCAGCCAGGCCCTCCTCGTCCCCCCGCTGGGGAGCACGCGCGGGGCAGTGCTGCACCAGCACCCGGGGAGAATGGCGGAGGTTGGTGGAGGAGGCCGTGATGGCCTGCAGCTTGGGCACGATGGATGTTCCGTGCAGCTCTTTGGTGGGCCTCTGCAATGTGACCGTGAGGTAGGACCCCCGGATTTTGGCCTTCTCTACTTCAGAGAGCTCCTTCTTGCCACTGGGATTGTTCTCCTTTTCTCGCATCATCGTTCGCTCTGTGGCCTGAAGCCGTAGCAGTTGCCGCCGTTTGAAGCGCTCATCACGGCTGGCGCTGTGGTGGTCACTTGGACCAGCTCCTGGGGAGGACCGGGTCACCATGCCTCGAGGGGACACTGGGTCATGGATGAGCTGCAGCATGGCAGTGGGCGAGTGAGGGGGTGGTGTGAGGGGCTCGTCACAGCTCCGCAGAGGTCGCAGGACTTTGGCTTGGACCACGTCCTCATCGCTGTCATCCATTTTACGCTTCTGCAAAACAGGCCCAAGAAAAGGCCATCAGTATCTGCTCTTTTCAAACGTGCATTACATGGCTTTAAAATGACCTTAGGAAGATGTTCTGGGTCCCTAGGACCCTGAGTCCTCTTGGTTCTAATGAGGAGCTGCTACCTGCCTCTTCTCCCCAGGACAAGGCCAGCAGCTGGTGGGCCAGCTTCAACTAGCCTGACATTTACCTCCTTCAGGCTTCAAGGGCTCCACTGCATCTGCCCCCTCAGCAGGAGCAGTGAAGCTGCTATTACAGGGAGCTTTGCTCACAGTTAAAACCTGAGGAGCAAGGCAAAGCCTGAGCCTGGAAGCAATGGGACAGACTCTGGGGTTCAGAGATTCCAAGAGTACACCCATCTACCACATCTTCTTAAGAACTGTAGCTTTTCCTGGATTACTATCAGACAGGACCATGATGACCCGTCACACTCATCAAAACTTCCCAGCTCCTCAGGTAATCTTCAAGATCTCTCCTCCAGCCTCAAGGCCAAGGTAGTCAGAGGCTAGGGTCCATCTTGGTCACATGCACTTGCAAAGTAGGAGAAGGCAAGAGTAAAATAGAGCTGCCTGAAACCCACCTAATGTATCAGGAGGACTCTAATAATAAAGGCTCCTAACAATTAGGCTACTTAGGTTTGGCCTCAGCTGCCTCCTAACTCAGCCCTTCTCCATCTTGGCTTCCATGCTAGGAGGCCAGTGGGACAGACCCAACCCAAGCTCTCAGGAAGGACGTTTGTCTTCCTGGCTACACAGCTCTTCTGGGCTATGGCACAGCTCATCTACCTTGGTAGCATTCTGCAACAGCCATAATGAGGGGAGATGGCCAAAATGGGAACTCACTGGACTGGCAAGTCAAGGACACCCCATGGGGGCCACTGTCCACCAGAAGACAGGAGGTTTCATTCCTGAAGGTTGTGCCCCACCCTTATGTGACCCTTTCCCCTTAGCGGGCACCTTTGGATTCCTCAGATAAGCTGAGCCTCCAGCCCCTGCCATGACCATGCTCCTTCTAATTCCAGAACAAGCCCAGCTGCAGAAAAGCACGTGAATGAGGGTGTGCAAGGGGGCAAGCACAGGAACAGAAGAGCTTAGTGCAGGACGTGCTCCGTAACACTGGGCTGTGGGTGAATCCAGGAGTGGCTGGATGGGGGACAAGCCACTTACCTGCACCTTCTCTGAGGTGTCCTCCTGGTAGCACTTGGGGCATTCCCAGCAATTAGGCAGCTCATCATTGAGTAACCCTTCTCCATCCATCTGCAAACACAGGCAGGGGTCAATCACCATCCTTTCCCAATCACCACAAGGCTGGGAGTGCCCTCCCAAAGTCCCCTATTTTCAGTAAAGTCAATATTCCGGTAAATTCTGGAAGAAAGATACTCTCACTTTTGCTGAGCCAACAATGAGGATGCAGTGAAATGAGCCCCTGAGCTTTCTACAGGAGATCTGACCACCATCAGCCACTGATTGTTTTTTAATCTGCTCAAGGAGTTGGAGGTCATGGTAAGGAGACACACTTCCAAAGCAGCCATCCTCCTGCGAGTATGACTGGACCACAACTGGAATGCTCTATTCAATTCTGGGTGATACAATTTAGGAAGGGCACAGGACAAGCTGGGCAGTGCTGTTAGCTGGTCAACCAAAATGGCAAAAGGGCTGAGCTGGGGATATTTACCTTGGAAGGGACAAGACTTAGAAGGGCTTTATGTATCTGAAGGTCTAGCCTGAAGAAGAGGAGTGACACCTATTTAACTGGTCACAGAAGCAAAGGGTAGAAGATAAAGAGAGACAGACACATCTGGGAAACCTGTTGAAATGTTCTAAAGTGAAATGGCTTGTCTCTGGACCCGGAGCCTCCTTCACCAGAAGCCTTGAGGAGACACTAGGTGACCACTCAGAGACCGTCAGAGAGGGGATTCCTGTTTAGATACTGATGAGGGGACTAGTGCTTTTGCAGATTCATTCCACTGCTGAGATTCTTTGCCTTAGGACACTCAAGGGTTAGGTCCCATTTTGGCTCCCTAGTTTTCTGCTGCCATTTGAAACAGATCTCGACATTAACTGTTCTCATTTTCCAACCAGGAACACCATTTCAAGAGGGGAAACAGTTACCTTGGATGTGACCTCAGTCTCTAGGGTATTCATGGCCCCAACAGGATGCAGACGAAGGAGCGTAAAAGGCTATCACAGCACCCACGACGATGGTGTGCAGTGAACCATAGATCTCCTCTATTCCTCACCTGTACATCAATGAGCACCATCTTCCCAAGAATTGAGGGCTTCTTACCTGCAGGCAGCCAGGATGAACGATCTCATTGCAGATACAACATTCCATGAGCTTCTTCTCAAAGTCCTGCGTTTCCTCATTCTGATCCACCTCTCCGCAGAGAGAACAGGTGACCGAATGAGGTAGTCGGGGCTAAAAGAGGAGCAAAGACAGAAATCAGGGAGAGTGCAGGCCTGAAGTTACTTAGCTTCCTAAAGGCCTCTGGCCTTTAGCTTACAAAGGACAAAAAAGGTCAGGGGAAATCAAAAGGAAGATGTAGGAGAATCACTAGGCCAGGGTGGGATGGCAGCAGCTCAACATCAGATGAAAGCCTAAGTCAACGACACCCCTTTCTGACATGCACAGCCCCCAAATCCTGGGGACAAGAATGGGGTAAACAGGGGATGAGAGAATAAGGTGACCCCAAATGCCTTCTCTTTCAGCTTTTATCCCTTGGCAGAGATTGCCAAGAAGGGACAAAGCCTCCTCTCCTCCACCTCCTCCGCCATGTCCACCCTGGAGATGTAAAGTCCCTCCCCCACAGCAGGGTGGAACACTCACTGCCAGACACTGGCGAAGGACACACGACTGCTTCATGCGACCGGGTCCCCCGAACTTCTTCATGTCCCTGCAGTAGTGGCACACACCACACTCGCCTTGGACACAGGCCTTGCATTTCCGGCATCGAACCCGCCGCCGCCGGGCTCCTGAGACAATGGGCGAGGCAGCGGGTCGTACTGGGGTCAATCGAGGAGCAGGCTTCATGGTGTGAGGCTTTGTGATAGGAATGGTGGGAACCCGTACCTTGGGCCGCGTGGGGAACTTAAGCTGGAAAAGAGAGTATGAGGTCAACTGGATCCAGGAGTTTTCTTCAAAAAGGAAAAACCAAGGAGATGCTTTCTCAGATTTTTTTTTTCTTTTTTTTTTCCCCCAAACTGCCTCCTGCTTTGTCTTCAAAACCCTGAGATTCACCTACTGGAAGCTTTTCAAAGCTAACCTCATCTACTACAGTCCTGGATCTAGTCAAGTCCTGTCCCTGACAGATGCAAGATGCATGATTTGGTCATGACTTTGCCCCTTAACTTCCTCTGCCTTCAGTTTCTTTCTCTGTAAACCAAAGTTAGCATAAAGTCCCTACCTCGAACAGTGGTTTTGAGGATCGATGAAATAATGCATACAAAGTAAAGCCTGGGACTGTCTTAATTCTTTTCATACCCAGAATACTTCACATCTAAGCCTTAACATGTGCCATGCACCCTCCAACACAGGGGTTTGGTGGTGATGGTGGTGCAGATGAAATCACTGTTGATCAAAATTCCAAAGAATAAGATATGGGACAGGTGGCGGTGGGTTACAGTAAGAAGAGGCTGGCTGAAGGCACGGCGGGAAGACAGTGGTGAACCAAGGTCTGGTGGGTTGGGACTGGAATACCTCTGCATACATCTGTATTAATGCATCTGTATTAATTCTGTTAATGTTTTTTTTAAGGGCAGAAGTCATATTCAACTTCTAATTCCCTAATTCCTAAAAGAGGACTGTACATATAGTATAGACATAATAACCCAAAGTGACTGGCCAAACTTGGGATAGTGGAAAAGACAACAGGCATTTACATAGCACCTACAGTATGCTTAACAGTGGGCTAAGCACATTTCCCCTGCAAAAACTCTCTCATTTGATCCTCATAACTGCAGAAGGGAGGTGCTATTACAATCTCATTTTATAGGTGAGGAAACTGAGGCAGCAACAGATGAAGTGACTTGCCCAGGGTCACATAGCTAGTAAATATCTGAGGCCAGATCTGAACTCAGATCTTTCCTGACTCCAGGCTCAGCGCTCTACCCATTGTACCACAAGCTGCTTAGCTTACCAGTGGACTCTACTCCAGAAGTTGCTGACTTTTACTCATGGGTCTTTATGTTCAGTGTTGGCACATCAGAAAAGTGGGCCCCTCACACTGTGTGGCTGGAATGTACATGTTAGCTTTATTTTCAGGGTCACAGTTAGGGGCAGAAGGATTCTCACTTTAAACACATTATGCTCCAGGCTTAGATCGGATGGGCAAGTAGGATTTCAGTAAAGCACTGTCTGCCTCTACCAACTGAAAGGATCAAATTGTTTATGGGCATCACATGCTCGTGACTGCTTTTCCTCTTTCTCACTAAATCAAAATATTAAGGACAATCTTAAAGAGACCAAAAAAAAAAAAAAAAGCAAATATAAAATGGCAGATTTAGATCTTAATCATGGGCCTCAGCCACTGAGTGCACCAGGGCCTGAGTTCAAGCACAGCAAAAGAATATCCTCAGGGAAGCCCCTGATAAGGGCCCACGAATGCAGCCATAGAACCTGAGCAGAACTAGGGGCGGGCTGCCAGGCAGCAGCTCTGGCCCCCACCAGCAGAGCTTCTTGCAGCCCCCCAGGAAAAGCCTGAAGTTGGACAGAATCTCTTACCTTGTCCCTTTTGGGCCACTGTACAATAGGGACTCCAGTGAGGGCCAACTTGGGATCACTATGGGCAAGCTCCTCTAGTAGTATCTGTGAGAAAAGAGGAGAGAAAAGCCAAGCGGCATTAACAAGGGCCAAGGCTCCACACAGGGACCTTGAGGGCCAGAAGAGTCACTCCACTGGCAATTCTTCACCCTCTATTTGGGTGCTGACTGCAGAAGAAGAAAACCAGAGGCAGCGTCATCACTGGAACTCAGTCTGATGCAGTGCTCAGCAGACAGTGGGCTCTCTGCCCACCTCCTCCTTGCACTGGTCAACTCTAGGGACCCAGAGCTATTGACAATCGGATTCCTCTAAGGGAGGGCGCTCCCTGAGATCCTTCTACTCCCCTCCTTTACAGAGATATCAAGCAGCCAATCATGGTCTCCCTTTGCTGGGGGTGGGGGTGGCTGCCGATGATGACAATGACGCACAAGATGGATTTATCGCCAACAACAGCGCCATGACTCTTCAGGGTGCTAACCCCGGAGGGTCTCATCCTGTTTGGGATCAGGAGCCCTTTATACTCTTAAGAATGATTAAGGTCCCCTCTGCCACTGCCCACCAGCTTTAACATGGGTTCTTTCTATTGACATCCACCATAATAGAATCCAAAAATACTTTAGTAATTATTAGGAAAACAGTTTTGACCTTGTGGACCCCTGAAAGATTCTTGGGGATTCTCAGGATCCCTGGACCCCCCTGGCTTTAAGAGCCATTGCTCTCAAGGTCAGAACACAGGCAATCAATATTTTAAAAGAACAAAGGCAGACCGAAGCATTATGTGCTCCCCTCCGCCCTGTACCAGTTCAGGGGTAAATGATTCAGGAGACAACATCACTGTAAGCGATCTAGGACAGATTTACACGTGCCATGTTTTCAGAGACGTTTGAAACAAATTCTGCATCAATACCCAGATATAAAAGTCTGGAGACCGAGCAGGTAAAAGAAGGTCTTTGCTTTGCTGACCTCACAAGCCCAAAGGCAGCAAGCGGACATTCAGGAGAGGGGGCTCCCTTCCTTCTTCCCTCCCAACTCTCTCCTATCACGTTTAATAACCACTCTCTAGATTTCGTGAAGCAAGGACAATGTCTAGGCTGCAGCTAAGCCAGGCCATAAAGCCCCCGGAGCTGGCACCTGGCAGAACCCCTCACCCAGGAAGCTCCCAACAAGTATTTCCCAGGCCAAGTCTCCAGATGCTTCTTACCCTCCCCCAAACTGATTCCATTTGTGGACGTGTTTTATTTACTTCATGTTGCTATGGCATCATATTCAGGGGCCTCCTGTTAGCACCACACTGGGCAGGGGTGAGGAGGCGGGGTGTCGGTGCCACGTGGGACAAGGCTCAGAACTAGGCTCTTAATGTCCCCAGGGTGAAAAATTAAGATTCATTCAAAATGTGTGGCTAGGGAGGAGGTGAGCTTCCCCTCCCCCGCCTCTCCCCGCCCAGCCTGGCCTCCCTCTGGAGACCTTCCGCACAGGCTGCTGGGCTCTGCCCATTTCCTCTGCCTGAGCAGGGCTGAGCTGTCCACAAACAGGGACTTTCCACTCTGAACAAAACAGACTGCGCCTGCTCACTCCGAGATCTGCATTTAGGTTAAGGGACGGAGGGGAACCCGACCAACTGTTCTCCTCCAAGTGAGGGTGTGGACAGAGGGATGGGGGTGATATGTGTGGGTGTGGAGGGAAATGCTGATTTCCTTCCAAAGGGGCCATTCCCACAAGCCCCCACACCCTGCTTCTTTCTGAAGTCCTTCAGGGAAGGACTGTACAAAGCAGCCAACACCCTTCACAGGGTCAGAACGGACAGGCTGAAAGCTCCAGATAGTCTGAGAAACCTTCAAACCAAAACACTTTCCCAGAAAAAAAAAAGGGAGGGGAAGGAGGCCCAGCAGTGAATCAGCAAAGGCCCTCAGGGTGGTGGGTGCAGCAGGGCAGGCAGGGGAAAAGCCAGGACTCTCCCACAGCACTTCCCACGGAGCCTGGGCACCAAGGATGCCACAAGGCGAAAGCCCCAGCACTGTCCTTCCCTCTTCCCGAACAAAGGCCCCCGTTCCAGCCCCCCCCCCAAACCTGAAAGGCTTCACCGACTGCCTTGACCTTGGGGTTCTCGTCTCTCCGGAGCCGCAGCGACTGTTGGTTCAAGTTTCTCCGGCCTTTGTTTGCCTGTTTGAGCTAGAAGTTGTCCTGAGCTACTTGGATTTTCTATCTCTGAAATTTCGAAGTACTGCTGAACTGCAGATGTCCCCAAAGCCTCTAGGCTGAGCAAGCCTCCTCAGAAGCCCCCAGAGGAGCTCCCGGAAGAGCAGCAGACAGGCAAGTGTGCTCCGTCCCCAGACCTTCAGCACAGCCCAGGCACGGCTTCCTGTGCCTGCGAACAATGCTACTGCGTCACTCACATGCAGCTCCCAGAAATGCTTTGCAACAGAAGATGGCAGAGAGAGAGAGAGAGAGAGAGAGAGAGAGAGAGAGAGAGAGAGAGAGAGAGAGAGAGAGAGAGAGAGAGAGAGAGAGAGAGAGAAGGGAGGGGGGGAGGGGGACTGGGAGAAGGAGAGTGAGAGGCAAAAAGAGGAAACAGAAAGAAGTGGAGAGGGGAGAGAGAGGAGAGAAGAGGAGAGAAGGGAAGAAAGCAAAGAGAGAAAGAGAAAAGAGGCAAGAGGAAAGGAGAGAAAAAGACAGAGAGAGGGGAAGGGGGGCTGCCGGTGGGGAGAGCAGCAAAGCCAGGAGGGCCCAGGCGTTCTGCGGCAGAGCTGGGAGGGGGTGTGTTCTCTGACCACTCTATGCTTGGTGATTGGTGGAAACTCCTGGCCTAGGAGGAGAGCTCCTCCTGCAGGCGCAGCAGCCCCCTCCCACCACCACTGCAATAGGAGAACCCTGGGCCAGCCCCCCAGGGCTCCATGGCAGCCTTTCAAGGCGCCAGAGAAAGGACAAGGCTTTAACCCATTCTGCTGTGTGTGTACAACCTGCCCCACATTTGTCCTTGTCTCACATGCGCACGCGCGCGCACACACAAACACACGCATGCACACATGTCATCCCATACTGTGTAAGCCATTGCCTGATCTGCTGCGTCCTGCCTGCTTACTTCCCCAGCTACTAAGCAAAACAATAAAGAGTCTTAAAATACTTTGAACCGGGCCGTTTGTGGCTTCTCCTCGCACTCAGGGCCAGCCCTCCTGACCTTAGGCCAGAATCCCAGCCACAGACAAGCAGGGCCTATTCCTCCTCAAACACCCAGGCTCCGGTGTGGACTGACTTCAGCTCGCATCCTGGAGGAGATCACATACAATGCACACCTTTGTGCTAGAAAACGACATGTACAGTAAACTCCTGTGGTCCCTTCCAGTTCAAGTGTTCTGGGAATCCTAAGCTCGCCCTTCCTGACAACTCCTAGTTTCCTCATCTCCATCACAGCAATGAAACTCAATGATCTAAGGAGTCACTGCTGTCGCACTCAAAAGTGTCTGTATCTTGTCTCTGCCTGAGGGTCTTCCCACCCTGATCCAATCTCATTTCTCCAACCTTACCCTTTCCTGCCATCACATGACACATTTCCCATCCTGCCCCAAAGCTGACAGTCTCTCCGTTCCCATGGCCCCTCGGAAGAGCCCACTGTACAGCCAACAGGTACTTGGATGACAGAAGGTGCCCCACCACCCCTGCTGCCAAGACCCAAGGCGAAGCTTTAACGCTGCTTATTTTGTTACTCTTGAGAAGCAGAGACTGAAATGCCAGTCTGGTTCTCTGTGACTGCCAGCGGACTGGTGCCCTCACATGAGGATCTTTACTAAGGACCAACTATGTGCCAGGCATCAAACTAAGTCAAGAGAATCTCGAATGATTAAATGTTTGCTCCAAAAAGTAACTTAAAGGTGCTTACGATGGAGATGTGGTTCTCTCCAAAGACACTGCAATTGCACAGGGAAGGGAGTGTTCTTGTGGCCCCTAAGCTCTCTCTGATCCGGGAGGCCCTGTACATACTAAGTTCCCAAGCTGTTTGTGAAGGAAGAACTCTTGGGCATGGCAGGGTCACCGACTTCTTCTAAACTTTCTATTACCAGCCCCTCTAGTGTACAGATCTTAAGGTGGCAAGATTCAGAGTTCTCAGTTTGTACTTTTATGGGATCACAGGGCAAGAGACACAGAGTGGTGAAAAACCTTGGAAGTCATCGAGTCCAAAAGCCTACTTTTAAACATCTAAGTCACTTGGAGGCTGCACAACCAACTTTGAGGGCCCACGAAAGTACAACTTTAAAATCATATTCTGAACACAGTACAAGTCTGAGCAAGCAGAAGTTCTCTTGGAGGCAGAGGCTGGCAGGGCACAGGGAGAGGGGAACTCTAGAGGAGTCGCTGGCTTGTGTCTGCAAGAGTAGATGCCTAGTTCTGCCTTCTCACTAACCTCCAATACAAGATGGATGAAAAAATACTTTTGCAAATTAGTTAGAACAGACAACATGAAAAGAGAGGATTAGAAGGATGTGGGTTCCCCTGAGAGTTCTGCTGGAGAAGGCTTAGCCCCGCCTTGACTTCTCCCTCCCATTAGTCAAGGGAGAGGCTCAGACAAGCAGATCCCCAAGGTCCCTTCCAACTTCAAGTCCCACGATTCTGATCATTCCTAGATGAAAGTAAAGGCCCAAGTCAATACGCAGTAAGCATAATCAAGTGTACAACATCCTAATTCTTCAAAGACCAGGAACCTGAGTGCAGGAGTAGCATTCTCCCACATCCTACACATGACCTGTCAGCAGCAGGGTCACGAGACTACGCACATGTGCAATTCAGGAGGAATTATGTCCATTTTGGATGACTGTATTTGAAAGCTGGCTCATGAGGAAGGAATTGCTGATAAATGTAATACATTGGAATTTGTCTGTTCTGCTTCATAGGAATACACATATTGGTCCCATGGGTTCACCCCTGGTTTCTCCTGAACCTAGACTTAAAGCTGGAAGGCCTGAGAAACCATCTGGTCTGCTTCTGCTTATAGAGGAGTAAATTTAAGGTCCAGAGAAGGAAAGTCAGGTAGGTAACAGGTTCCAGAATCAAAAGGAAGGCAAGATGGAAGGAAGGAAGCATTTATGAAGCACCTGCTGTGTGCTAAGTTGTCTCTCATTTGATCAGAACATAAACCTTGGCCCCCCCAACTCCCAGGCCAGCCCCCTCAGCACCTCCAGGTTGACCTTTCTGGAGTTGCAGTGAAGTCACCAAAGCCAGAAGGGGGATAGAGTAGAATCCCTAACTGGGCACTAAGTCTGTTCCAAGAGGATCCAACACTTTTTCTGAAGCCTTCCATTTGTCCAACATGATTAACATTTTCATACCTTTATTAGATTTAAATGCTGGTGGGAACTTGACACCCAGTAAGAGCCAAATCCAAGGTTGGGGCACAACTGTTGGGTGGAAATGAGACTGTCTCCAGAGACAGGAATCAAAGAGGGTGCATGACTGTCGCTGAAGCCTCCTCTCCCCATAACTCTGAGTCCCCTTCAAACCGCTCTTCCTGTCTTGGGAAGTCACTTTCCTACTTCCTATCAGTTTACTCCCCACCATTTTTGCTCCTGATCTTCTGACATCTGTACTTGCTACAAGACAGACACCAGCACTGGGGAATTCTTCATCCAGTCTTCCATTCTTCCTCCACTGAGAGCTAGCACAGACCCTAACAATGTCCTATGATGCCTTTTCCTGGCTTTTTGGGAACTGTGGTCACGCATCTCTACATGGCCTACCTTGGATCTCAACAACACCTTCTTGTCTTTGGGTACATTAGGTAAAGGAATACTTGGTCATGGTTTAGAGTTAGAAAAGGGGCTTTGAGATCAAGTGGCCTTTACTTTACAGACAAGGAAACTGAGGCCCAGAGATTTTTTTTTTATGATAGGCCTCACTGATGACCCCCTTGAGGGATTTACTGACTCTAAAAAATAAAACAAAATTCAACAAAACATGTCACGAATCATTCTCTTCTTACAGGAGATTATAAAATTGGTTTTCCTTTGCTCATAATTTATTTCAATGGATCCCTTTAACATAAGAGAAGGCAATGACTGTGAAGAAAAATTTATTTGAATCCACAAAATCTAAGAGTTAAAAAACCTAGTGGTCCAAAGGGCCTGTGAGACAGGAATGGAGAGATTTTACAACCAAGTTAGAAGAACAATCTCTGAAGGTTACCTGGGCACACAGTGTCCAATGTGGTCATATCCCAGAGAGCACAGCAGGAAAACAGCCTCACAGTGCACAATGGTGGCTCTGCAGCCGCCTTTGAGGGACCACCTGGCTGCAGGTCCTAGGGCAAGTTAATGCTCCTCTCTGGGCCTAAGTTTTCTCCTTTGCAAAACAAAGTGGGCAAAGCAGCGAGCCTCAGGGACCCTCCTCCCTCCCACTTCCAGGATACCATTACTGCACAGATCAAAAACCTTCAAATTATACAGCTGATCCACCATGAGGACGTACTGACTTCCTAAAGTTCAGGTCTGACCATGGGATTCCCCTACTCAATCAATTCTAATGGCTCCCTATGACGGCCAGGATCAAACATAAAATCCTGTTAGGCTCTGAAAGCTCTTCACCACCCAGGCTGCTCCCACCCCACCAGACTTCTTTCTTCTTACTCCCCAGTGACTTTGGCCTCCCTGCTGGGCCTCAAACAAGACATTCCATCTTCTGCGTCCTTTTGCCTGGAACATTCTTCTTCCTCATCTCCACCTCCTGGATTCCTACCAGTCTCAGTTGAAATCCCCCCCTTCTGCAAAAAGCCTTTCCTGGCCCCTCTCAATGCCAGAGCCTTCCCTTTAAGACTGACTCCACTTTACCCTGCACAGATCCTCTGTGTATGCAGGTGTTTATGTGCTGTGTCCTCTCACTATGACGGGAGTTTTGGGAGGGCCTGGCCTGCTTTTGCCTTTCTTCAGATCCCTAGTACTTAAGTACGGTACCGTGCACACAGTAAGTGCTTAGTAAGTGCTGGCTGACTTGTTGGCTGCCCCAGGAAGTGATGAACACAAAGAACAGCAACCAGGGTTTAGAATCTTCTTAGTTTGGGCAAATACAGTTAAGTTGTCATAATAATGAAACTAGGAATTGACCTCAAATGAATCCTCCCAGCTCCTTTTTATCCATAACTCAAACTGTGTGGAATTTCCCCAACGTCAGGATGACATTCTGCACCTCTCACATCTCTGCCAACCCCTGATGCCAAACTGACTTAGCTTACACAGGTGACGTGGAAAGGTGCTCCCCAGCAGCACAGCAGCTGGTCCTTCTACATGTCCCAGTGCCTCCCCTCCTGAGAAGGACCTTGCTTTCTGACTTGAACTTTTCCCACACTTCTTGCTCTCCGTCCACTCAGCCTGTCTTTCACTTTCTCCTCAATTTCACCCACCGGTTATAAATAAAATGACAATCTACTCTTCAATGGAGGGAGATCCAGATGCCATCCCTAAGCTAGGAAGTGTCTTTCCTGAAATGGCAGAAGAAAGGAGGTCTCTTAGCTGCACAGAGATGGCCAAAAGAAAACTGAATCCGAAACCGGAGATGGAAAAGTACTAATTAGAAAAACTTTAGTCCACCTCGCTTTAATCCAATACAAAACTATTTCTTAGAATAAGTTCTTACACAGCTGAGAAGATCTACAGGATATAGATTTACTACACTTATTACAACGTGGAAAGGAATTCCCCCTTTGTATAGTTATTCATATCTTCATATTTTCTTCTGGGATAATTTTTAAAGATTTCTTAGCCTTTGATGTTCACATAATGAAAATATTTACTAAAAATTTAAAAAAAAGACCGAGTTTCAGATTACTCATACATTCCTAGGGAAATTTCCCTTTTTTGGGAGATGGATGTAAATGAGGACATGGATCCCAGATATAGAAGAGTATACCAAAAATACCATGTAAGGAATCCTGATACTGTATTAAGATGAATTATGATCTATTATAACCTTGTCCACTGGAAAATATCAACAAATATGCAAGTTTTATGAGTATGTAAGATAATCAAAATAATCACATAAGATTTATTCTTAATGGCAACCCAAGAAAATGTAGAACAATCCCTTTCAATAGGCCGGGAGAAGATGTCAAGAGTCCTCCAGAGAATGCAAAGGACTCACAGGAGGGAGGGAGGTGCACAGACACTACAAAGGAATGAAAGAAAGGTTCTAGAAATGTTTCTCAGGATGAATGAGGGCCTGTTTTATTAGGGCAGTTTGAAATACCAGCTTAAATCAGAGTCTCCAGAAAGGACCCAAGGTCTGTGACAAGAGTCTAAGGTTAACGAAGAGACTGAAAGTTAGCTCTTTCTGGTCTTTACATAAGCACTGACTGGTCCTAAGACAGACACTGCTCTAACCTAGGAAGAGGCCTGCTGGTTTAGGGCCAGGCTTGGCTAAGGCTCCAAGTGACACTTCTGTTACCTTTCCCCATTTGCTACAAGAGCACACCCTATGGTCACAGGTGCCATGCACATGGCTTAGGTCTCAGAGTCCTTCATTCCCCAATAAGATTCTCAAGAATTCCATTGTACCAGCAGAATCCACCTTTCAGTGACAAACCTATCATGCAGTTTCTAGGAAAAGGCGAAACTTTTTAACTTTAAACTGAAATCCAACCTATTTCTCTTAATGGCTGCTGTTTTTCAAATAGATTCTTTGAAATGAAATCTTACCTAACAGATTTCAAATAAAAACTGCCCTTAGTGAGCATGTAATCTTTTTGGTGACCAAGAGGGATGAGGCCTTGCTTAAGTCTCACCAAAGTCTCTCTGGTACTTTGATACCACATCAACCAGGTCTAACAGCACTTGTACAAGCTGGCATGAGTCAGGAAGCCACAGAAAGATGCTAGAGTAGAACGGTATCAGAGAAAATCAGAAGCTCTCAAAACTCTGCAAGACATGAACTCCCCCTGACCGGGCCCAAAGCCAGGCACCAGCACTGGTCCTCCTTTGGGAGGTGGCCTGCTCAGCCAGACCAGAAGCCTCACCTTGACATCAGCGATGAGAGCATCTTCATCTTCAATCCCTGTTGGGACACATTTCTTGTGTAATGGCAGTGACTCTAGCTTATCCACAAGGCACCGGAGACCTTCCAGCTCAAAATGAGTCAGGTGAATCTGCTTGTCCTTCCGGGGGCTACACTGAGGCTCCCACACTTGACCGTTGTGGGAGCCCCGGCCAGACTCTGAGGACGAGTCCACCGACAAGGTTCTCTTCAGTCCTTGCAGGTTCCTGCAGGTTTTACCCAGCCCATCATAATCCACGTTGACTCCGTTGGCCATAGGGCTGGTAAGGATGGAGCGTCGGCTGCTCAGGCGCCTCGGCTCCTTCTCTGAAGCCTCCTCATCTACGCTTCCAGACTCCAGACCGTTCAACTCCAAATCTGCAGAGGCAGAGAAATAAACAGAATAAGGACACAAGATAGAGCCTTAGGGCGATCCCATGTCAAACTTAACATGCGAGAGACACTGAGATTATGACAGCCAAAAGGTTCACATTTTGAGACAAAGTCAATTCAGTAGGTCAGGCTATGTTAAAGCTGAATCTCTCTTTCCAGAATTCCACAGCATGTGGGTTGGAAGGGACACCAAGGTCTGCTCCAGCCCCTCCAGCAAATGAGCAGGAATGTGCAGCATCTTCTACTGAACTCAGGCCCATGGCCTCTTCCTTCATGCCCCTCAGTCACACAAAGGGAGCATCTCATGCTAGATTAGGCCATTACTAGGGTTCCACTGCCTTCAGTGTCCCTACTTCCCATGTCCTTACTAGACCGCAGCCCTATTGGCATTTCACTTCACCCTGGCCTTCTCCTAAACCTATTCTTCATCCTTTTTGAGACAGCCATTCCCTCCACCCCTGGCACTTTTTCAGACCACTTACTTCTCTTCTGACTTCACTTTTTCCTCTCTCCAAACTAAACCTAATAGTTATTTCAGGTCTCTACTGTTCGCAGTTTCTGAACCCCTTGTACCTCTGTCCTGTACCCATCTTTGTTCAAACTCCAGCTTCCTTCTATACATGATGAGCCAGTGAATGAACCTGGAAAAACCTCATCATGCTGCATACTTATCCAACTTCGACTGAGCTCTACAGCAAGTCAATCATTTGATTCTTCCCTAATTACTTCCCTGCCTCATTCCCCACAGCAGCCATCCCAGACTTTCTGGTGATCTATTCCTCATTCACCTCCTGTGGCTTCTGTGGCCCTTCCTCCTGGACATGCTTGCCTCTCTGAGTTTGCTCTCAGCCTGTGTGGCTGCTGCTTCTCAGTCTCCTCCCTGACTTGTAATCCACAGTCTGGCCCCTAACTGTGGGGATCCAGCCAAGGTACTGGCTGGGCCCTCTTCATTTCCCTTTTTCTAATCTCTTCCTTGGTATCATTAAGATATCACAATGACCAGTTCCCATAGAGAGATCCAACCACCACCTCTGAGAAGATGACTGCCAGATAGGTAGAGCCAGCCCTAGTCTCTCCCCCAAACTCTGGTCCACATCCCTAATTATTTATTAGACATTTCAAATCCAATATCTCGGAGAGATCTTAAGACTTGACTCATCTAAAACGCAACTCACCATCTTTTTCTCTAAACCCAAATCCTCTTCCCAACTTGCCTGCTTCTGCTAGTGGCACCAGTCTCCCTGTCACTGTAATCTTAGCACTGTCCTTGACCCAACTCTCCCTATACTGCGAGAATTCAATCAGTGGACCACTCTCCCCATGTCTATCCTCCCATTTCTTGCCTCCATTCCCTTCTCTCCATGTGCACAGCTAATACCTCAATTCTGGCTCTCATCATTTCTCCCTTAGACTGTGGGAAGAGCTTCCTCATTGCTATCCTTGACTCAAGTCTCTCCCTCTCCCACCTGACTCCTGCCTTGAGGCCAAAGTCATTTCCTTAAGCTCTTTCCTCAGCTCTGACCATGGGACACTACTACTCAACCAACTCTAGTGCTGTCCCATTGCCTCTAGGACAAAATGTAAACTGCTGACTTTTTGAAAGCCCTTCGTGGCTCACCCCCAACCAGTCCCCGTCTCCTGTATTCTGTAACAGACAAACTGGCCATGCCTCTGCACCTCACCCTGTCTCACCGTCTCTGTGACTTTTGTTAGTGCCCCCATACCTGCAGTGAGCCTCCTCACCTCCACCTCAGAGGCCCTCTCTTCCTCTAAGGTACAGCCCAGGTGCCATTTTCAATGTGAAGCCTTTTCTGGTCCTGGGCCCTCCCTGCTTCCCACAAGAGCTTGTATTTATTATGTAGAATACATACATGTTTATAAACCCAAATTAAGACAGTCTGGAATAAGTTAATAAATACATGCAACTCTTAGTCCAAAACCTTAGTGCAGTCTTAAGGTATTAAAGCTTTAATAAAGGTCTGATTTTTAAGATATATAGGGAATTGTTTCAAATTTATAAGAATAAGGGTCATTCTCCAATTAATAAGTGGCCACAGGACACAAACAGCTGAAGTTTTAGGAAGAAAAGAACGGAGGCATCAAATGTTATTTCAAACTATTAAGGCTCAAAAGCACACTAAGACGTTTGGGACATTACACACACAGTTCATATGCATAGAATATATGTATATAATATGCATGACAAATTAAAATGCAAGATAGTTTGGGAGTAACATTTATCAACTTATAGTTAATGTGCATGTGTACATCCGTATGTATATAATACAGCACTGTGATATATATGTATTGTACATATATGCACATATTTTTTCTAAATTATTTTTTATTTTTTCCCAATTACATGTAAAAACAAATTTTAAAATCTGTTTTTAAAATTCTGAGTTCCAAATTCTCTCCCCCCTGACCTGAGGGTAAGCAATCTGACATAGGTTATACATGATATACACATATTTACTCACTTTATACTGTAGATATTTTTATATGTATTAGGGTGTATGTTTGTTGTGAGAAGGGATTGTTTCCTTCTTTGTGCCTGGATCCCCAGTGCCTTGCACACAGTAGGTGCTTAATAATAATACTGCTGACTGACTGACCTCCACTAAGAGGAAAAGAGAGCACCAAGCACCTCTCTGTGGCGGCCCATGGACCTTCTGTCTCCCAGGAAATGTTACTAACTGCCAATGGGGGCTTCTGGTTCTGCCTCTGGGGCCAAACAAATCAATTCTCATCCCACGCCCACCCCCTTAGTGCCTGCAAAGAACTACCATGCTCCTCCACAAGTTCTTCTCTAAGGCAGATATTGCTAAGTCTTGCGAGGCAAGACGCAGCTTCCAGGAGTCTGCTCACCATGGCTGGCCTTCTGACTGGCCAAGGCGGAACTCCATGCCATGGACTCCAAGCCTTTCACCAGGCAGAAGGAGCTCTGCTGACTTGCACTGAACTGTACTCTGCCAGACACTTGTTAGCTGAGTGACCCTGGGCAAGTCACTTACCCTGTCTATCTCAGTTTCCTCAACTATAACAGGGGGATCAAAGAGCGCCCACCCCCAGCATTGTTGTGAGGACCAAATGATATGAATGTAAAGTGCTTAGCATAACAGCTGGCATATGGTGCTCTAGAAACGTGAGCTAGTAATCACTTTTTATTACTGTTGTTGTATGCTAGCTTTCACCTGAGTTTGAAAAGCAACATCATGAGATTAAGATTTTTTCCCCCCATTAAATTTCATCTTGGACCCTTCATGGGAGAGACCCTTCCAGGCCTGGCTGTCCATTAACCACATCTCTTTGGGATTTGCTCAACAGCCCTGAACCCCCCTACCCACACCACAGTCAGGCAGCCTGTCCAAGGGACTACAATTAAAAAACTTTGTCAAATGCCAAGTACATTCCATTGCCTGGATCTCCCAGTTTTATAAACCATCAAAAATAGAAAAGATTATTTGGAATAATCTTTTTCTTGCTTAACATATACTGGCTGTTAATGATTACCAGCCCTCTTTCGAAATGCTCATTTTATATCCTAGAATCTTGTCACCAAGTAAAGTTCACTGGTCCAAAATGTAAAGAATTTCCATTCTTCAATTGGAAACACTGGCATACTTGGCTGACCTGCAGGCCTGCAGTACTGTTCCCATTTTTCAAGGCTCTCACCAGAGACCCAAGGTGCTCAGCAGTCCTTGGGATGTACTTTGCTTGGTTCCAGGAAGCAGCTCCCAGAAGGTTGCTGACGGCTCCTTCTCTTGTTATAGCCTTCTATCAGTCATTTCTGTCCTACCTGTCCCAGTCTGAAGACTGACTTCTATTTAGGACACCAAGGAAATGTTTCTCTAGAGCAAATAAAGGTTCCCAAGGAAATGAGGATGACTTCTGGTGACATTCTAGCACACAGAACTTGATTGGCTTTCCCTCTGACCTCCTCATGCTCCTGCATCTGCTTTTCTCTTTTCCATGTTTCCTGCTGCTTTCGTTTTTCCGCTCAGGGCTGCCTGTACTACCCATGACCACTGCTGAGTTTTGCTAGTGGCACTGAGTGATGCCAAAACTGCCTGTGGGCTTAGAAGCATTTATTAAGCACCTACCTTGTACCAGGAAGTAAGCCCAGTGTTGGAGGTGCAAATATGGTGAATGGAACAGTTCCTACCCCTAAGTAGGAGGCAGGAAAATCTGAGGAAAGTTAACTCTTTTGGTAATAAATAAATAGCTGATCCATAGTTGTAAAATCTGAGAAAAAAAGATGAGCCAAAGACTTCAAGAAATAACCCAGACTTGGTATATGAATTCTATAACAGGACAGGAAAACTCTCAGAATGTCAGAAGGAAGTGAAGAACTATGATGAGGGACAGATGTTTTAAGGGATAGTGTAGACACTACAAGAGACAGCATGGCAGAGATGAGGCGCCTCTGAGAACAAGTCCTGCCTCTGGCATAAATGGGCACTGGGACCCTGGACAGGCCTTGAAAGTTCTCAGCACCCTGAGAAACGAGACAGCAGGCTGCACAGTGGGTCAGCCACCTGCATGCAGACAGAGTGAAACCACAGGTCTGTAGGGTGGAAGTTGCACAAGAAAAAAAATATGTCCTTTGGATATTACATTGTTAGTTTCTCTTTTTTTTTTTTTTTGAGACCCTGAAGAACCTACCAAATGCTGTTTTTAGGCAATAAAACAGACCAGATTCAACATTCACCTATGAAACCATCCACAAGGACCAAAACAGGCCTCACCCGCCACCTTTCTAAAAAGCCTAGGGCTGAGCAACAGAGCCTCAAGGACAAAGAAGTGTGCATTGCTACTCTGGGCAGCCTGGAAGTGCTGGGGAGGGGCAGGGGAGGTCATCCTCCTGACCACAGGACATATTCTGGTGCTCACAGGAATCAGACTAGAAATAAAACTACAGGAAGCGGAGTCTTCAGAATTACCCTACTCCCTAAAGACTACAACAAGGGGAGGAAATTATTTGGTTTCAAAGATTAGAGGAAAGAGAGTCAAGTCAAGTACTCACCCATGCTGAGGGATTCTTTCTGGAAATCCTTGGTCAGGTGGGAGCGGTTGGTGATGCAGTAGACATAGCGCTCTAACACGTACCAACACATCTCATAGTAGAATGGATAACGGAACTTATTTGGGACCTACATGGGACAAGGTGATAAGCAGAACAAACTGTTACTTTAATTCCAAAGAACCTTATCATTCTGAGTAATATAATTAGTTATGGTTCCATCACTTTTCTCCCCTGAAAAAAATGAGAGGTTTGGACTAGGTGGACTAACCACCTTCCTGCTAAATTCTACAATCCCACAGAAGAAGTGGCTTGGTCATCCTAGGAAGTCAGTCTTTTCGAGAAAATAATCACCACAGGAGCCTGGTGCTCAGAAAATCAACTCAGAACTAGTAAGGGAAATAACCTATTAATTCCTGACTTAGTCAAATGGAAAATTAAAAAAAGAAATTTGTGTATATGAAAAATTTTCTGGATGTGGGTTTTAGGGTAAATCTGCTAGACAAAGACAGATATGACAGCTAATTCAGAAAATTGTTCTGGGATCCAATTCCCTTAACAAAAGAGAACCCCCAGGATAAGATCTATCCTTTGAGAAGTGGCAAGGATCTGTTTGGAAGTTATGAAAGTCCACAGCCTGGCCCATGGTACCCTGCACACAGTAGGCACCTTAAATAGTTGTTGAATGGCACTGAACTTTGAAGCAGAAAGGGGTGATAGGGTAGATGTGGACAAGCTACCTGCATGTGCATGAAGACTAGAAATCTGTCGCTGTAGTCAACCATGGCTTTCTCCCTTGCCCCCCAAGAAGACTGTCCTGCTCTAACTAAAACAATGCAAGCAGTCCCCAGAATGTGGAGTAGTACATGCCATGCTATGAAGGGAAGCCACTGACTGTGTGAGGATCTGCACCCCACTGAGCCTGCTTCCTGCTGTGCTGTGCAATAGAGAATTCAACCACATACTTGAGAAGCTGTTTTGAATCTAGACTCCCTAAGAACTTCCAAATCTCCTTCTGGGTGGAATGGAGACATCTGCGAGTACAGGTAAAGCAAGCAGATAGGTAGCTTTTTCCAGGCACTTGAGGTGTTCCCTAGGCAAAAAGGGGATTGATCCAGGGCCACGCAGCCCTCAGAGGAAGGTCATGCTATAAAGTGTTGTTTTCTTTACTGCTCTGAGGCTAAGATCCTACCCCTTCACTGTTAGCTCTGGTAAAAAGACAGGAAAAGAAGAGGAAGCAGGAAGGGAGGTTTGTCCTTCTCTACTGGTTAGAAGTGACAGTTTCTAAGCTCCATCATTTCTTGGATTTTGTTTGAAGCGTCTTAGGAACATGGATAATATGGTAAGAAAGGACAGGATATGGGCCTTCAGTATTCAAGCTTTTAGCTTGGAGCTCAAGAGAATGATCTGGGATTGACCTGCCCCATCATGCTGTTTCACTCACATTGTCAAATGCCAGACAGAACAGCAGTGACAAAAACTGTCTGACAAACGTGTATATAGAAGTGTGTGACCTATTAATGAAGAATCTTGTTAGCTTTTCTTCTCCAATTGAGACTTCCAAGGATCACCACCCCAGCTTCAGTGGAGGGAGAGGAAAAGTTGGGCTTAGAACAGCCCTAATGGCTGAGCTGTTCACGCAGCTGGTCTCTGGACACAGTCTAGGCAAGATCAGCCTGCATTCTGATCGCACTTTGTCCCTTTCAAAGAACTTTTATGTAGAGTGAGCTGCTTTCTCATAAGCTTCACAAAGTAGATTTCATGTCCATTCAAGTCATTAGGAAGTACCTACTAAGGACAAGGCACAATGCTCGGCATAGTACTGGAAGACAAAACCCAGATTGGGACAGTCTTCCAAGAGCTGCCAGCCATTTTGCAGGTACCCAGGTTGTAGATGAGCGCACTTTACTCATTCCTGGTCTACAAAGAATGATGCAGAGAACAGAACTATATGCCTGGGCTACCACCCAGTGAGGCTTCTGGTACCTCTGCACCACCTCTGTATGCTGGTGCTGGGAGAAGTTGACTGGCCATGCAGAGATGATCCAATGTGGTAGTGTTGGAGAGGGATTTTTGTTTACAGATTCTAGGAATGGATCAATGTTCATGAATCTGTTCAGACAATTAGAAAGTATACTTGAAAACTTTCAAGACTCAAAGGAGGCTGCTAGCTTTAGGTACTCTGGAAAAATTGCCTTTCCTCTCAACTTTAATGCCACAAAAAGATGTAGAAGTGGCTCCTCTCCGTCAGTCAAATAACAATCCAAGAAGCTACAAGTTACTGGAGCCTCAACAGAAAGGGAAACACAGAAGAAACCTGTCACAGTTTGGGCCTTTGGTTATAGGATCACAGGGTCCAATTTAAAGTTAGAAAGGACCTTAGGTCATCGAGTTCAACTCCTCATTTTAAAGAGGGGGAAACTAAGGCCCAGAGAACGAAAAGGAATTAGGATGTAACTTTGCTTTTACTATCGAATAAACTACACATTTTTCTATTGCAAATCACTGTCCTCTACAGCTTCACCTCCACATTATTTTCATTTTCTGAAATTTCTTTCATCATGACTTAACTGAATTACTGCTACTTAACTTCAAGAACATTTGTGATTTTAATTCTGCAAATAAAGCAACTCCTATTGTGTGTGAATCCTCCAAGGAACAGGACGTTCCTCAACAACACCAGTGCTTCAATAACACAATGATTTAGTTTCCATATTCAGGGTGAACTCAAGGTCTGTCTGTTCAGTTTTAGCCTTCTGTTTATTTAGGATTCTGTCTTAATGTCAGCGAATATGACACAAACTGAGATACTGCATTAAGAGGCATGGAACCAGTAAAGTGCTTAGCAAAGATAACAGGCACACAAATTTGAGGACGTCAAATCCTACTGGGTTAAACTATTAGAACAACAAAGATAAGTTTTTAAAAATTTAAATATTGTTTACTAGCAGTTTATATAGAAATGAAAGATTCAGAGCATAAAGATGACATAAGAAAAGAAAATGGTCTAAAAGTGGCCCAGAAGACTCCTAGCCGTTCACTGCTAATAAGGAATGAGAAACCCAGGACCTCAGAAAAAAGCAAGAATATATGAGTGGCTAAAATGCTTAACTTCTCTGCTTTTTCCAAGGTGCTAAGATTTAAACTAAAGACCTGAGAGTAAAAGGTTCACAATCTTTAGTCACTGCTTACTTACCCGTGTCCGATCTTCAATGTTGTAGATTTTGAGCTGCATGGGGATGTTAAAACTGTGCAAAAAGTTGCCCCCAAACACTAATGTGTCTGTGGGGGTGTACACTGCATGAATCCATCCTAAAGAGGTAGGAGAACCAACAATGTCTCAAGTTAGAGAAGGATTCTCTTGGAGAAGAAGTGATAAGCTCTCCCCCCAATCCTAGCGTGATCCTCTGTCCTTCTTCCTGGGGGAGCCCTACTCCATTTTCACCACTTCTTAGGAGGGGTGGTGGAAGAGACAACCGTCCTTCTCCCACCCCCACTCCCCCATACCCCCGTGCTCAGAAGGGCCAGGCCACAGACACCTCTTGAACACCTGGCCCAAACTTCGCCAATACCCAAGTTCAGGACTCAGGATCACCTTGGCCTGGAAACCTTCAACAGCTCCCTTCAGGATTTGTCCCTTCCTCGCTCTCCTTTCCCTCGCTCCAAAATGCCTGTCCTATGCTTCCTGAAGAAGCCTGCTGTCCAAAAAGACCTGATCAAGTCACTCTTCTGCTCAAAAGGCTTCACAGGCTCCTGAAGGCCTATCCTGAGTCTGACACCCTCACAGTCTGAGCCCTGTCTTCTCTCCTCATGCAATCCACAAACTGGCCAGATGGGGAAGCTAAGCCTCCTACATACGTCCACGTGAGGCTCTTCCACCTCCACGAACCTCTTCAGGTAATTTCTGCTGACCAGAAGGCCCTTCCCACACCCATATTCCCCTGAACTAACTGCCCCTGTAAAGCCCAACTAAAGGACTGCCTCTTCGAAAGTCTTCTTCCTCTGGTTTGCAGTAAGTCCCTGCTTTAAACCTCAAGCAGCAATTTGTTTTCTAACTCTCTAATCAAGTCATACTGGGAGTGAATGAATGGAAAAATATTAAGTGCTTACTATGTGCTTTATGGCATATACTCCAACGCCTCAAACCCAAGCTCTCTAGACTTCTAGAGTAAAAATGATGAGCATGTGCACACCCCTTGGACCAGTGGGCTCATTACTGGCAAGAAAGACAGACACAGCTGTGCAAAAATATTCCTAGTAGCAAAAAGACTGGAAGCAAACTGGACGCTCATAGGATGGTGAATGGTGAATATGTCCAATGGAATCTAACTGTGCTCTAAGGAATGAGGACATGTAGAGCTTCAGAGAAACCTAGGAAGACTCACAGGAAGCAACACAGAATAAAAGGTACATGCAGGAGAACAACTCACACAATCACAACATCATAAAGACAAGCCGTTCTGAGAGACCTGAGCACAAGGATCGAGCACAACTGCAGAGGGTTCACGATGACCCAGAGAGGCGCTAGGCCCAGGTGCAGACGGGGGCATGGCTGAGCAATGCGCACACTGATTCCCAGGGGGGGTTTGTTTTCCTTTCTTTTTCAACAGAAAGAGGGATAGAGGGAGAGAAGGTGGAGGCTTCAAGATTAAAAAAATAAAATGAGAACCACTTAAAAAATGAATTATGATATACAATGGAATATAATTGCTGCACCATAGGAAACAATGAAATGAAGAATTGAAAAGAAATATGGAAAGATTTAAAAGAAGGAATGTAGAATCACAAGGTAGAATCAAATTACCATTAGCTACACTGACTACTGCCATGTAGTGAAAGGAGAACAGCAGAAAGAATTCATTGTGTACACATCATAAACAGGGTCGAGAAGGCTTAGGGACAGGGTTAATGAAAGCTAAATAACAGAAGTTATGGGAATGTGTTGAATGTAGTCTCTCAATGGACGTGGATCCACTTCTAGGTGCCTCACCACCTGTATCGGATGCTTGCACACAGTGAATGTTACCTAGCATCACTCCACATGCTCAATATCTTTGGGTTCAAGGGAAGGTAGGGGCAGCTCTCTGCTCTGCTTACCCGAGGGGATAACAAAGGTGTATCCCTGCTTGAGCTCGATGCGCTGGCATTCTGACACACGGTCACCCAGGAAGATGTCTCCCTGTTTCCCTGACAGCAGCCAATTCTCATACAGTTCCAGGTTTTGGGCCGTAGGTGGTATGAGCCAGAAGACCTGGGAGTAAAAAACTTCAGTGTGTGAAGAGTCACTGATAGAACCCTTGATAAGCTAACTCCCTCTATGAACTAATGGTTGCTGGGGCTCAAGACCCTTAATTTTAAACCATGTGATCTTTCAACCCAAGATTACTCTTTTCTGCCAGACCCATTCATGGTACCCTCTAGTTCACTTCTAGCAGAGGACAGAATGAGGTCAAAAGCCTTTAGTTGCACGACTAGATCTGAGATTTAGAGTGGAAGGGACCTCCCAGGCTATTTAGTCAAATCCTCTCATTTTACAGATGGGCAAACTGAGGCTCTCCTGGACTTGGCACGTCTTTCCTTGGGAGCAGGCACCAGAGAAGGGGTCTGGACTCGGGTTCCCTGAGTCTTCCCCATTGCTGGCCTTCAATTAACATCAGCCTGCCATTCCATAGGAAGATGCCAGTCTCCATAGGACCACTGTGGGTGATTGCCAAGCTTTGAAAAATGGGCAAAAGAGCAGCAGATTGGGTCAAATTTCAGAAGGATGTTTCTACAGTCCAGAGGTAAATCCAAGTCCAAATTTACTGCACTTATCAATCACTTTTAGCTCACAGTGTAAAAGAAGTTCCTTGAAGGCAGGGACTCTCATTCATCTCTCTGCCCCTGGTACTTAACACACTCTTTTTCTCAATAACTTACAGTCTTAAGAGACTTGGGGCATACAGTAGCTAGGTGGTATGATGAATAGAGCACCAATCCTGGAGTCAGGAGGACTTGAGTTCAAATCCAGCCTTAGACACTTACTAGCTGTGTGACCCTAGGCAAGTCACTTAACTAACTGCCTCAAAAAGAGAGAGAAAGCGGGGAAGGAGGGAGGGAGGGGAAGAGGGAGGGAGAGAGAGAGAGAGAGAAGAGAACAGTGCTGGGGCACTAAAAGCTAATAAACTTGCTTAGAATGCACAGAGGCAGCACCTGAGTACAGGCTTTCTTGACGTGAGTCTGGCCCCTGGCTCACTATGCCACACGGACTCTCCCCTTGCACAAAGCAGGTATTCAGTGTTGCTGAACTACAGCAATAGAACAATTCTGTGTCTTCTACTTCATGTCTCCCCCCAGAATGGCTCAGAAATTTCCTTGCAGATGTTACTAAGGAATCTCACTGTACAAGAAAAGCTTTCTCGGTCACTCGCAGCCTTTGGCCTTCTGACTTCCTGGACTTAGCTGGGGCTCAAGAACCCTTCCAAGGTGGGTAGCCCTGTGTGTGCAGCTGCCTAAAACAACTCCTCACCAGACTCTAGCCAAAGACCAAACGATAGCACTCTCTGTACAAAATAGTGATGCCAGGCGCTGATTTTCTACAAGGGCTCCAACATGCCACTACTCAGACTAAATGACTCCCAACACAAACATCTCTCCACAGATGGCGCCGTACCTTTCCTCCCTGGTGTATGTGGTACCATACAGAGGTGCCACCGAAGTCCACGTGAAAGTCTGTGTAGCAGCCCCGGACGCTCATGAGACAGTACCTGGCGCCAAAGGAGGAGACACATCAGGACAACGAAAGATGTAACAGTTCATAAAGCCAACATAACTTTGCAAGTGCATTCGCTATACAGGCTGAAGGCTCCAGAGTCTTCATTGAATTTTCCAAAGAGAATGAATTGCAATTCAACAAGCAGATAAGAAAAACTCAAGCATCAGGAAAAATAGAATACTAGGCTTGGACATGGGTCAATGTATGACAGGGGGGTGATCCTGGAAAACATCAAGGAGATCCTGTGATCTTTCCAACTGTCCTACAAACAGAGTTCTAACACAAAAATTAAACCTGTAGGACTCAAAAACATAAAAATTCCCAAAGGGGTTTTGTTAGGAGGAAATAAGAAAGCCCTTACATGTAGAAGGAGTCCTTGTTCTTGGGGGTTCTTGCCTCCCCTCCTCCATTACCTTGTATTCATTTTTCATCTTCATACACACGCATGCAAGCACACACACACACAAGCATGCACGAACACACATACATGAGGACACACACGTGTATGTGCATACACACACACACACACTCTGTCTCCCAACAGAATGTGAGCTTCTTGACAGGGTCTATGACCTTTCTGTCCGCCTTTCCAGAGCCCATCATACAGCAGATGCTCAATAAATGCTTACTGATGACTGACTCCCTTTGCTCAGGTAAGCCCCAACCCCACCATCCTGGATCATAAGTTATGTAGGAGGTCTTGACAGCCATACCACCCTCTTCTTTACGTTCATCCTTACCACTCCATGTTCTCACTCTGAGGGGGAAGAAAGTTGAGTCTGGATGTGACTCAGCTGCTAGACAGAGATCTTTCTTATCTACATGATTTTAGTTTAGATTTTGCTTGAAATTTTAAATCCTCCTTTCCCCAAATGACAGAATTCTTCTGGGATTAGCTTATTCTGCTTCCCACTGCCTGCACACGTAGCCCAGGGACTGGTGCCTTCACTTACTTCTGCACTTTGGGGTACTGCATCTCCAGGATGGCATTGGTGGACTCTGTCTGGCTTTCCTTCAAGTGCCTTGGCCACATGTTGTCCACCCAATCGATAAAGTCAACCTAGAAGAAGCAGGGAAAGTGAGGCTAGTGTTCAACCTTATTTCCTCCCAACAATGCTAGGATGGAGGCAGTAGCTTAGAGAGAGACTAAGGGACTTGCCTATGGCCACAGAGCTAGGGAATATTAGGCCAAAGCAAACGCGAACTCTCTCAACCCACCGATAATACCCCAAACTCCTCATGGCAGCCACAAATAAGTAAAACAGAGTCAATCAGCCAGTATCAAAGAGCTAACTATTGAATGATAACAAAGATGAATCCTTCCATCAGTGTGATCCCAAACACCAAGGACTGAAACAAAATCTCTCAAGAAAGGATGCAACAACTTCTTAGGCCACTCTTTCCTCCTATTATCTGATTCCCTTTTGCTCTGAAAACACAAAAAATAACTCTGTGAAGTGTGTGTGCTTGGCATAGCTGAGGAGGGGGCCAAGGTCTTGGCTGAGGTAAAAAACAAAACAAAACAAAAAAACCTAATGGTCAAAGTCATTGAGAATTGTTCAGACAAACCCAAAGGTAAAATTCAAAATACAGAATAGACAGCTGGAGTTTCACAGTATAAATTCAGCATAAGAAAAAATGGTGCCAGTTCTATCTCTGTCATAAGCTAACTGTGTTGAGCTGGCCAAGTCAAAATTTCTCCTGGCTTCAAGGTCTTCATCTTTACAAATGGGAGGAGACAAAGCCTGGTGTAAGAGTGCACAAGCTAGTCTCAGAGTCAGGAAGAGAGCTCCCTGGGTCCAAGGCCTGCCTCTGACACCTCCTGGCTGTGTGGCTATGACCATGTCATTTAACTTATCGGTGTTCCAGGCAACTATCTAAGACTAGAAACTGCCAAGGAATTTTTTATCTGAATTGGTTTTTGAAAAAATTTGTTCTAAGAAAATCCTACTCCAGTGAAATGACAGGCCCAGTCGGGTCCAGATGGATGCTGATAATATCAAACAGATAACAACTGTGAAAATGTTTTGAAAAACATAAAGTGTTAATTAAGTTAATAACATCATTAATCAAATCCTACTCAGGTTCCACAGGCCCTTCTAATTTCTTTTATCTTGTTATCTGTTGGGCTTTGGGAATCATTTTGTCATATAGAGATTTTTATTAGAATGATATTTGCTGTATTAGGAATATACTTTTATGCTGAAAACCCAAGTTGTCAAATGCCATCACATTCTTACTATAGCCCTCCCTAAATAGACACATCTGCTGGGCATCCAGTGTCTAGAGCTAAGCTGAGATAGCACAGCCTAAATCTTCACACAAGATCTACAAATCCAACCCATCACTTGCTGATTCTGAAAACACATCTGACTGGACAGGAGTTTATTAAATGGTTTCACAATTTTTTCCTGCACAAGACACGAGATCTGATTGTGTAGGGTTAGAGACAAACAGTACAGCGTGGCAAGCATCGCCTGTATGACCCATCATACTGCCAGGTACCATCTCTGTGCAGCACTCTGAGGAGAGACCCCAGAGAGTCAGACAGACTAAAAGAGGCCGTGCAGAAGACACTGTCAAGGATATTCTTAAGTCACGAACAACAGGACTGCAGAAGGAAAAACCACTCTTCTCACTTTGAAAAAGGTGTGTTTGGGGCAGAGCCAAGACGGCAGAGTAGAAAGACATAGATGCGGAGGCTCTCCCCACACAGCCCATAAAATACCTGTAGAGAGGGACTCTCAACAAATTGTGGAGCAGCAGAAGTGGAGAACAACAGAGTGGAGGAGATTTCCAGCCCAGGGTGACCTGAAAGGCCCATGGGAAACATCTCTCACAAACAGCCCTTGGGGGTGGAATCTCCAGTCGCAGAATCCCCAGTCCCAGGAGCAGTGGTTCCCAGATCCCTTAACCCACAGGCACCAAAGGTCAGTGACGGTGATTTTTTAGCTGGCCAGGAAGGGAGAAGGGCCTTCCCATAGCTCTGGCAGCAGGTAGCCGCCTCAGAGAACACATCACAGACAAACCCTGGGGGCACTGAGGAGCTGATTCTTCCTTCGGCCCTGTGTGGAAGCCTGGGGGAGCTGGTCTTTGTCTCACACTGAATGGTGGCCCTGCCCATCCAGTTTATCTGAAAATCAGCCCCCAGTGCTAACCTGGCAGAACTGGAGGCCAGGTGGCTGGGGAGAGGAAACTCTGCTAAGATTCTGGGCATAAAAATTCTTCCCTGCACCCAGACCAGTACACGCTTGATTGTGCCACCTTGGAGGAACTGAGATCTTACAGATTCCCAGAGTATACCCTACTCTTGACAAAGGACCCAAAAGTCAAGTTGGGATAAATGCCCAAAAAAGTGGAAAAAAATAAGACTATAGAAGGTTACTTTCTTGGTGAACAGATATCTTCTCCCATCCTTTCAGATGAGGAAGAACAATGCTTACCATCAGGGAAAGACACAGAAGTCAAGGCTTCTATATCCCAAACATTCAAAATAAATATTCAGTGGGCTCAGGCCATGGAAGAGCTCAAAAAGGATTTTGAAAATCAAGTTAGAGAGGTGAAGGAAAAACTGGGAAGAGAAATGAGAGAAATGCAAGAAAAGCATGAAAAGCAGGTCAACACCTTGCTAAAGGAGACCCAAAAAAATGCTGAAGAAAATAACACCTTGAAAAATAGGCTAACTCAATTGGCAAAAGAGGTTCAAAAAGCCAATGAGGAGAAGAATGCTTTCAAAAGCAGAATTAGTCAAATGGAAAAGGAGGTTCAAAAGCTCACTGAAGAAAATACTTCTTTCAAAATTAGAATGGAAGAGATGGAGGCTAATGACTTTATGAGAAACCAAGAAATCACAAAACAAAACCAAAAGAATGAAAAAAATGGAAGATAATGTGAAATATCTCATTGGAAAAACAACTGACCTGGAAAATAGATCCAGGAGAGACAATTTAAAAATTATGGGACTACCTGAAAGCCATGATCAAAAAAACAGCCTAGACATCATCTTTCATGAAATTATCAAGGAAAACTGCCCTGAGATTCTAGAACCAGAGGGCAAAATAAATATTCAAGGAATCCACAGAACACTGCCTGAAAGACATCCAAAAAGGGAAACTCCTAGGAACATTGTGGCCAAATTCCAGAGTTCCCTGGTCAAGGAGAAAATATTGCAAGCAGCTAGAAAGAAACAATTCAAGTATTGTGGAAATACAATCAGGATAACACAAGATCTAGCGGCTTAAGGGATAGAAGGGCGTGTAATAGGATATTCCAGAAGTCAAAGGAACTAGGACTAAAACCAAGAATCACCTACCCAGCAAAACTGAGTATAATACTTCAGGGGAAAAAATGGTCTTTTAATGAAATAGAGGACTTTCAAGCATTCTTGATGAAAAGACCAGAGCTGAAAAGAAAATTTGACTTTCAAATACAAGAATGAAGAGAAGCATGAAAAGGTAAACAGCAAAGAGAAGTCATAAGGGACTTAACTAAAATTGAACTGTTTACATTCCTACATGAAAAGACAATATTTGTAACTCTTGAAATTTTTCAGTATCTGGGTAGCTGGTGGGATCACACACACACACACATACACACATACACACACACAGAGTACAGAGTGAATTGAATAGGATGGGATCATATCTTTAAAAAATGAAATTAAGTGGTGAGAGAGAAACATATTGGGAGGAGAAAGGGAGAAATGGAATGGGGCAAATTATCTCTCATAAAAGAGGCAAGCAAAAGACTTTTTAGTGGAGGGAAAAAGAGGGGAGGGTAAGAGAAAAAACATGAAGCTTACTCTCGTCACATTCGACTAAAGGAAGGAATAAAATGCACACTCATTTTGGTATGAAAACCTATCTTACAGTACAGGATAGTGGGGGAGAAAGGGATAAGCAGGGTTGGGCGGATAATGGAAGGGAGGGCAGTAGGAGGAGGGAGCACTCTTAGGGAGGGATAGGATCAAAAGAGAGAATAGAAGAAACGGGGGGCAGGATAGGATGGAGGGAAATATAGTTAGTCTTACACAACATGACTATTAGGGAAGTCATTTGCAAAACTACACAGATATGGCCTATACTGAATTGCTTGCCTTCCCAAAGGAAATGGGTCGGGGGGAGGGATGAAGAGAAGTTGGAACTCAAAAGCTTTAGGAACAACTGTTAAGTATTCTTCTTGCAACTAGGAAATAAGAAATACAGGTAATGGGGTATAGAAATTTATCTTGCCCTACAGGACAAAAGAGAAGATGGGGATAAGGGAAGGGAGGTATGTTAGAAGGGAGGACAGATTGGTGATAGGGGAAATTAGAATGCTCCGTGTTCAGGGGTGGGGGGTGGAGAGAAATGGGGAGAAAATTTGGAACCCAAAATTTTGTGGAACTGAATGTTGAAAACTTAAATAAATAAATTTAAATTAAAAAAAAAAGAAAAAAGAAAAGAAAAAGGAGTGTTTGGTATCTGTCTACAATGTAGGTCGATGAGTCTAACTTTAATTCCTGAAAAATTCTAGGCCAATATCATTAAAGAGCTGGCAAGTGTTCACCTAGACAAGAAGGTAGCAATAATCCCAAGGAGCCAGCAGGACTTACCAAGGACAGGCCTCCCAAACCTGGCTTCCTATTTTAACAGGATTAGAGAATTGACAGATCAGTGAATGCCCTAGACACAGTTACTCAGATTTGTTTAAAAAGTTATCTTGTGAGAAAGAGGTAGACTTGAGGAGGGCACAACTGGATGGAATGGCCAGATCAAAGGAGTTGGGTGTAAACGTGGCAGGAAGTGTCCAAGGACTCGCTCGGCCGTGGGCCCTGGGCTACGCTGCTTTTTTGTCAGTGACTTGGATAAAAACTTGTCAAATCTGCCCACGTGGGAGGGTCAGCTGACTTGGTGGATGGCAGAGGGAGGACACAAGAAGCTTCTGACTGGTTAGAACACTGGGTCAGATCCACAAAGATGAAGTTCAATAGGGATGAAAAGAAAGTCTGACGCTCAGTTTTGAGAAAAGAAAACAAAAAAAAAACACTCCAACTTTCACAAGACAGCAGATTGTCTGAAGTGGGTGGTGTGTGTCAGAGCAAACTACAAGGTCAGTGAGTGAACCATGGGAAGTAATACAGGAAAGCTGCACTAAGTGAGGCAAAGCTTACAAGAGGAAAAGGGTAGGTGACACAGGAGAGGGGACAGTGCCCCTGTGCCTATCCTGGTCCCAAGCAGTCTGGGCCCTTCTAGGCACATCTGGGGGTCCCAGATCATGAAGGCCATTGATAAGCTGGACAACATATGGACAAGTGACACTGGGAAGGGTCTTGGGTCCCCACCGTGTAAGGATTAGTGGAAGGAACAGGAAGGTTTACCCTGAGGAAGAGAAGATTCAGGAAGATATATCCACAAGTATTTGAAAAGCTAAGCTGGAGACAGGGAGTGTTGGCTTTCATTCTACTTGGTCCTAAATGGCAGAGCCAGAAGCACAGAAGCTAACTAAGAAAATGTCTGGAAAAACTTCCTGATAACGAGACCTATCCAAAAGATGAAGGGGAGGCGGGGGCAGGGGAAGCCTCAAGAGACAATGAAGCCCTGTCATTGGAGTGTTTCAAGGAAAAGCTGGCAAGAACTGACTGTTTAGTAGAATAGATGCCTGCTGAGGTGCCACTCATTTCTTAAATTCTGTGCCTCTCTATTTTACTGTCATGGATAAAATGAGAACCCACTGTGGGTAAAGTATTAGACTATTCCCCAAATTCCTTTTCCCTCAAAACTTTGGCAGTTCCTCATTTGCATGAGCTGTGTGCTCAAACCTGAGAACGTTTTACCAGATGCTATCTGAACTGTAACTGTAAGGCCCTAAAGAAGCAGGCGTTACTTCTCTCCACAGCAATGTGCCATTCCTCCCTTCCTTCCTTCTTGGGTTCCTTCATTTCCTATCACAGAAGGGGAGGGAGGATTGCCACCACAGGTTTATACCCTTTACCTGGGGTAAATAATTAGAGGAACTATTCATGGAGGCTAAACTAGGCACCTCATAACAAGAGGTTGTGTGAGAGTAACATGGACAGATCATCAAACAACTTCTTTCATGTGGGACCTGTGACTTTTGGGGGAGGTGGTTGAAAGTTGTATTATAATTCTCTACATTAATACAACTTAATTTTCTTTCTTTCTTTCTTGTCATTTTCAATCATACCAACTGGAAGAGAGCCAGAAAATGAACGAGCTCTGTCCCATGACAGTGGACTCCCCTGCTTGCTTCTCTACACTTTGGGGTCTTTTCAAATAAAGGCTGAACAACTTTTTGTCAAGTTGCATTGTCTAGAAACATTTTTCTTAGGTTGGAGATGGACTATATGGCCTCCGCAGGTCCTTCCAACCCTGAAACTCTATGAGCTGGGGACTCCATACCCACTTTCCGGAACTACAAGGACAATAGGCACCCAGATTTTACTGCCCTGGATGGTGCTATAAGAAAGAGAACATCTTTCTGGGTTTAGACTTCATGGGCCACATCTCCATTTCACAATGCGTGGGACCCATGGCTCATCCAAGAACAATTTTAGCTCTCTTCCTGGGCTAGTCAACATGTGGCACTAACAGCTCTCCTCTAAGTCCTTAGATCTTAGATCTTCTTAGAAAAACATGAAGCTTGGGAACTACTGGAGTGATGTCTGTGTTAGCTATAAAGAGAATAATTTCCCCACTGACTTCCACTGCCAATGTGGCAATGTTTCCACATCTCTTGCAGTTCCTGTCCTGCCCCAAGAACAAGGGAAAAGACAAAGGCCTACAGAAAGCAGACTGACTTGGTACTTTCAGGAACACTGTCCTTGGAGTCAAGTTTCTAATTTTCCAATTTGACCACCTGGATTTCTGGGTAATGTACCTCTTGAAGAGGTGGCATCTGGACCCTCTGCTACCAACTCTTACTCCTAGAGAACCTTTCTCCTAGATCCAGGATGACTTGATTAAAAAGAAAAACAAAAACTAAGCTAGATGCCATAAGGGAATGAAAGACTACCTATTGGATATTGCTCTAGTATCACCATAAGCCCATAAAGTGCCTTGACAACTCTGTCTGCCCCAAAGGAAAGATGGAAGAAGCCTGCACCTGCCCCACCCTCCCACCCCTCTACAAAAGTGGGAGCCTGATAGGACTGGAACACACACATGTTTTGAACAACTGTTATCTTACATGATGGAAGGTAGGAGTAATTTGAAGGAAGATTAAAGAATAAGTATCCTTTGGAATCAGATTTTAAAGTGACAAACTCTCCAAATTGTGCCACTTTACAGTGGAGTTTGTGCCTCAACTAAGTTTTACTTCAAGGTCTACAAAATAAGAAATGAAATTCTGGGTCCAAAAATGAATAAGCATAGTCAGAACAGCATCAGATCTCCTCTAGGAAGTAGCTCTTTTCAATGTCTTTCTGGGAACTGTCAGGCACCAGCTCAGAGCAAATCACGGTTAAACCAAACATCTCTCGCCTGGCCTTCCCTATCTTTTCACAACTTTCTTTTTAAGCAACTGATCTCCTTAACTAAGAGCTAAAGAAGTCTTCTGTCATTCCTAACACATCTTAGAAGAATTGTTTTTAAACTTCCTCAACTATGGCACAAACTCAAGGGCAACACCCTTCCATTTCTGAGGCCTGTAGTAGCCTCAGTGTGGATGGGTGCCCTTGTCTGGAGGAGAGGGGCCAGCTTTCAAAGGTTCAATCTTAAAGCACTAACATTTCTAGGGTAAAGCTTTCTGTCCTTTCTAGCACATTCATGAAAAAGCTATGAATTTTGCAAAAATGAACAACCTTCTTACTAACCCTGCATGTTGGAAGGGAAAGAGCTAGGCTGACAAACATTACCGTGGTGGGCCTCTGCACCATGTTCTCCAGTCTGGTGTGGCTGAACTCCAGGCTGATGACGTTATAGAGTTTCTCACGCTCTTCCTCCGGAGTCTCATAATAGCGGGTCCACTGGGCCATCGTCATTTCAATGCCTTTCTGAGTGTTCACATCCATGACATCCACCATTCGACGGCTCCCTGTCATGAAAAGTTTATTTTTGGCGTGTGTGCGCTAAGGAACCAGTACAATCAGCAAATGATAATACATCAAATCTCCTTTCTATTCTACTGAAAGTTACTTGAAAAATCCTTGCCAACTCCTTTAAGTGCAACCAAAGGGAGGGAGAGGCATGATGAAGTTACCAAGTACCCCAGCAGTGCCCTCTAAATGTGTAACTGAGGAGGTGAGAGTCTAACGACTTCATAATGAGAAATCAGCCCACTATTCCCTCAGAGAACTAGTACTTAGGGTAAATTAAAGTCAAGCTCCACCTGTTCATCCTCTCATAATTTCTTTTCCAATTCAACCAATGAAAGTTTATAATGTAGAAGGAATTCAAAAAACAAATATTTGTAGGCATTCATTATATATAAGGTAATTCTCTGACCCTCAATCTTCTCATCTATAAAATGGCAGTAACAGCAGTTCCTAAGTCGGGGATGTTGTAAGGATCAAATAAGATGCCTATAATGCACTCTGCAAATCTTAAACTATTTACTATATATAAAGGGAAACTATAACTCCAATTATTCTTGAAGACCCAAAGATGAACTAGACAAGGAGAGTATCCTCAAAGAACTTCTCATCTAGTAGAGGAGAGAAGGCAAATTGTTAACTGACACAGGAATCATATAAGCAAACAAAGTTCTCCACAGTGAGAATGAGAAAGAGTCAAAATGAGTAAGCTAGAAGACAGAAAGAGACAGAAAAAAGGCATGGAACCTCTGTCTTGCCTCTAGAAAGTTGGAGATTCCATGGCCTAAACAGCACTCAGTGGGTGACATGTCACAAATGGCTGCTCAAATACAGAAGACTGAGGACAGAGGCCCCAGGGGAGTACCCAGATCATGGAAAAAGGGGAAGAGCCAAAAGAAACAATGGTCAGCAAGAGAAGCAAGAAAGCAAAGGTTCTGAAGACTGGTAGTGGTCAGTGTCAAATGGGGCAGAGTTCAGAGTGGATTAGGTCTGAACTGAACACTCAGTCTAGCCTTGTACAGGCATTCCAGGGTGACCTAAATGCCCCAAGGAACTTCTAATAGAGACAAGAAAGACAACATCCAAGGGGATCAGACAATATGACGACAGTATGGCTGTTAGAGTAGAATACAAGTATAAATGAAATACAAACTATTATGTATTAAAAGCTTCAGTCATCTTTTGTGTTAAAGAAAAAACTGGCATTTCCTGCATATTAGCAAAAATGAGTACCACTAAAAATCTGGAAATACTAATTATGTATCAATTAAATATGCATTGAAGATCCTTGAACGTTGAGGTATCATATGGTTAGCTATCACGAGTAGGAAGGCACAGCTCCCTACTTTCTAGGGAGATACCAAGTAGTCTTGGGATGATAGCTGGAGGACTCTATGAAGGATTGAGGAGGGAATGAACAGACCAACCTAGGCGTCTGTGGTGAGAATGGCCATGACTCCATTTTGCACACAGCATTCTGACCATCATTACCAGTCCTGGCATGGTAACAGCCAGTCACCTACTGAATCTCTCACCAGCCAGCTATGTGGACTTTGTCACTGCCCTATTAAGTTATTAATATTATTATGTTAATATCATATATTAATACATAACATATATGAATATAATATATAATAATATAATATATATTACTATATATCTATTCATCTGTAAAAAAGCCCCACTCCCTACTCCCACCACAGGCCATGGCAATGAGGTAACTATTTTATGGAATTTTTAAGGAGATGCCGCTACCAGCACAGCAAGCAGATTTCTGAGGAGCTGCGCAAGAGGGTAAGGAAAAAGCAAAGTAGAAGATTGGATTCAACGAACTTATGAGAGCACCCTCGATGGGTATTCCCAATGGGTCAAGAAAGGCAGGGGAGGCATGTATACCTTAATGTGTCAGGGCAGTGACTGGTCAGGCCTGGAGACTGACCCGAGACTGAAGGTGATAGTGACCAAGGGAAACATGCTCGAGTTAGATTCGCCATGTCTATAGGCATACAGCTCCGCAGAAGTGACCATGGATGCTGGGTAGGGGGAAGACCCTAAGGAGGAGGGTGGCATAGTGTGCACTGAGTCATCCTTCTGTGATCTACAGAAGAAACAGCCAGGTGGAGCACTGGAAAGGATCCTCTGGTGACCAGAAGAAGGCCCTGCAGACGATCATCTCCAAAAAGAAAAAGGACAAGCCCATCTAGACATAGCATACATAGCACAATGCTCTAAGGGAAAATGCTGGAGGAACTGCCATAGCTAATTCTGGCAAACTTGAAATTTGTGGTTAAATACAGGATAAGCAGAAACTGTCTTTAGCTTCAACTCTTTCTGAAAATATTTATGAAAGGTGACTAGCATACTTTCCGGCCTTAGTGAATAGAATTAAACTTGCAATGTTTGTGGGTGATCTTGGATCTTAAACACAAATTAGGCCCTTAAGTATTTGATGAATCAATGACTACCCTCTGAAGACCTGACCAGGACAAGTCTGGCAAGATTTTAAAAAAACAATTAAAATACATCCTTTGAAACCTGCTAATCTGTTGTTAAGATTTGTTTCTTTCCTAAAAGAGCTAAGTAACAAATTCTGGTGAAAGCTCTTTCTAAGGAAGATCTAATTGTGGATGGCTTGTCTCTAGGACTCACTCAGTTCGGCAAGTATTTGTTAAAGCTCTTGGATATCAGGCACTGATGCCAAGTGCCCAAGATATGGAGGCAAAACCACCCCAGTCTCTGCTCTCAAGGCACTTAAATTCTTTTGTGGAAAACACTGTGTTTACACATAAGTAAATGAAAGTATGAAGTAACCTGAGTGGGGCTGGGATGCTGACAAGAAAGGCTTCATTGGAAATCAGCACATGAGCTAAGCCCAGAAGGAAGCTCAGTGCTCTAACAGACAGAAGTGAAAAGAGATCCCTATTCTGCAGATGAGGAAGAAAGTCAGAGCCCAGACTGAGGCCACAAAAGATAGTGACAATCAGTTTTCATTTTAAAAGAAATTTAGTGAAAAGCTCTAATTTGGTTAGGAATAATTCCTTGGTTAAAATCCAGTGTCTGAAATAGTTATTCTCCTTTCTCTAATAAGTTGTTCTGGAAAATGATAGTGACAGGAACAAAATGGCAGCCAAGAGAAAATGGAGTGAAATGCCCTGTTCCAATGCCCATCACCCACAGGCAAAATGCCCAGGGGTCGCCATCCTGGGGGACAACTTCCACTTCTGGCTCGTCTGATCTGTGACTGTTCAGCCTCTCCAAGTGTCCAGTCCCGTACTGTGCCCAGCACCACGCCCCTCCCTCATGGGCCTGGAAGCCCGGACACACACTTACCCACACACATTTTCACATCATTCACAGTGAAGTCTGGGTCTGGCATCCTAGGAAATAAATACCAGAGTAAGGGCCAAAGGAGCAAAGAAAGCCCCAAGCCAGTGGGGCTCCATGATCTACCTCCCACAGCAGACACACCCATCTTTAAATGGAAGATTTACAAGGCTCCTCTCTGCTCTTTGATCACCCGTTTGATTCTCCCACTTTCAGCCACCCCAGGAGTACAAGACCAACAATTTCTCAACATATCCATCCATTCTGCCACCCCACTTACTTTATTCCAAGTCCATCAGAACTCTTGAAAATCAGAGGATCTCTCAAGCCACCCCGCTGGATGTACTCTACATTAAAATCTGTCACCAAGGAAAACAAACATTAGAAAGACCCAAGTTTCACCTAGAAATTCAAAACTCAATTTTCAAAATACAACTTATGCAAAGATTTGGTGATAGTACAACTGTCCCTAACTGACTACTTTCTACCCTGTCCTCAATATAAAAAAAAAAAACATTAATTCTGTCCACCATAATAAATACTTTTTCACCCCCTCTATATATTTGCCAAAGAGCACAGTTGAGTGGCACATGAAGACACTCACAGATGAACCATGTCAGGGCGACGTAGAAGGGCTTTCACTGCACTATTAACCTAGCCCAAGGAAAGAGAGTCCTTCAGGAAAAGCCCCTTCTTCAGCTGCCTCGAAGAAAAACTGGCACTAATATCCCTGAGGATGTCTCACTGTGGAAGTCATGACTACAGAAAAGCACCAAAGGACAGCTCTCAGAATCTCCACAAACTTTTTAAAGCACCTACTAGGTGTACCAAGTCATTTGCTCCTAGAAGGGGACTTCCCTGACACAGCTGGACCTTCTTGGCACCACCCTCCCACCCTTCCTCCTTTATTCCTGGCTCGATAATGAGCTGGCTCCCCTAAGCCTCAAGGCCAACCTTCAACATAACCTCAACCTCACCGTCTCCTGTCTTCTCCAGTAGATCAGCAGTTCCTCAATCATTCTGTCTCAATTTTTCAATTATTCCCTAGTCACTGATTCCTTCCTTGTTGTCTTCCAATATACCCAACTTTCCCTCCTTCTTACCCTAAACTCCTAGAAAATGCTGGTTATACTGACAGACTTAATTTCCTCTCTTCTTACTTCTCAATCCTTTGCAAACCAGTTCCCAGCATCATTACTCAGCGGTTAAGTGCTCCCTCCAAGGCTCCCAATGACCTTTCCATTGACAAATTCAATGGCCTCTTCTCAATCCTCATCCTTCCTGATCTCTCCACAGCCTTAGACTTTGGATTATCTCTTTCTTCACTAGGTTTTCATGTCAAACCCTTTCTTCAAGTCTTCCCCTTTCAAATCTATCCCCTATCCAGTGGTCAAAATGATTTTCCTAAAGAGAAGATCTGACCATGCTACCCTCCCTCAATAAACTTCAGCAGTTTCACATTGTCTCCCAAATCACACACCATGTTCTCTGTTTACCACTTACATCTCCTAACCTGGACCCTTTCAACATTTCCAATCTTCTTATACTTGGGGCCCTCCATACACTCTACACTCCAGCTACACTGGCTTAGGAACTGTTCCTTTAACACCAATCTATCTCTGATCTCCATACCTTTGCAATGGCTGTTCACCATCCCTTCCCTACTTCTGTCTTAGTTCTCCTGGATTCCTTTAAAATAGAGCTCAAATTCCACTTCTAGAAGAGGTCTTTCCTAGCCTACAACCCTTTTCTTCCCCAGGTGCAAGAGCCTTCCCCTCCCCTCAGAGATTACCTTCCACCTACTGTCCACATCTTATATGTACCAAGTTACTTCCAAGTTCTCTCCGCTTTGAGATGGTGAGCAACTCTAAGGACAGACTCTTTTTGCCTTTGTCTTTATCACCAGTGACTAGCACAGTGCCTAGGGCAAGGCAAATACTCAAATAAATAAATTCTTGTTGACAGACTGGTCTGGTATTCTCTCTGACCACTCCCTCTCAAGTCTCCTCTGATAGAGCCTTATTATGCCCTTTGTCTATGCTCCCAGGTTTAAAGATATGTGCCTTCTTCTGAGGTCCAGTAGAGCATCACAAAATGTCCACTGGATTATTCAGACTGGCTGTCTCGGGGATATCTTAACCTTATCATCTTACCCAGTTTTCTAGACTTGCCTATTTTTGTCAGACATCATTCTTTTCCCAGTGTTCCAGGTTCAGAACATTGGCTATATATGAATACACACACAGACATTTTCTCTCCCAACAGACTGTGAGTTCACTGAGGGCAAGGACTTAATACTTGTCTCTGTGTCCCCAGGGTCTAGTACACTGCCTAGTACACAGTAAGCATTTAATAAATATCTGTTGATTGACTGAAGAGCTTGTATCTAGCTAAGATATAAAGTGTATGTAGAGAGAGCTTTGATCATTCAATGAGGACAGAGTCAATTATACTGACCTTTTCCTTCCATAAAGGTGACAAAGCTAGCACTGTATTTGTTGGTGTGGAGTTTTTCATCCAGGTCAAAAGTCCTTTTTCCTTCAATTTCATCATCAGAAATACCATCATCTTCATAGCGTCTTCTCATGGTGCCACGCTGTAAGGAGGAGGAGAAGATGGAACTCGTTAGGAGCTGCAATTTGTGGCTTCACCCCCGCAAAGGTAACAGTATTTTCCAACAGTGCTAGAGAGCTATCTCAGCCTTGTTACTAACTGGCAATCATCCATTAATTCTCCAGCTTATGCAGACCTACCTATTCCTTCTACTGAGTTAAGAGAGAGCATACATGAACTGCTAGAATAACCCAACAGCTGGAATCAGGCTAATGCTAACTTCTTGAACTAAGAGGATCACAAAGTTTATAAGAATAGCGATTTTTATAGACCAGCACTAACAAAGGTTTCACTGTCGGGTCTATCGGTGGCAATAGCTGAATTTATGAGTATCTTCAAGCAATAACACTTTACGTAATGTTTCCATTACTCATAAAAAACCCAAATCCTTTGTCAGCCTTACATTAAAAGCTTCCAGAATTGTGTAATCCTGAGTACAGGCTCAAATACTTGCCAGGCAATTTAATAGTTGAAACATAAGCCTGGACAGCTCTCATCCATTCAAAGTGGTGGTAATCTTCGAAGTAGAGTGTGATATACAGGAAAACAAACCAGACCCAAGGAGGGAAGCACAGCTGTCAGTTCACTCAAGGGATGCCCTCCACTGTGGCTCATATTCCCCTTCCTGCACCCTGTACAGATTGCACTGGCCATCACCCCAAGGGGATGGTCATTCTCAAATTGACCCCTCTTAGGCCCATGTCACCCCTGCAGCAGTCACCAAGTTCCTCACTGTCCCCCAACTCATCTTCCCCACCTTCCCCCAGGTGGATGAGAAGGCTCAGGGAGGCAGAGCAGTGGCAAAAAGGAGAGAGAGCAGAGGTAGGAGCTGGCACAGCCAGAGAGGAGAGGTGGGTACTTATGGCTCTGGTCTGCAGCTAGGCATCCTTTCCCTCAATCCATTGGTCCCGGAACAGCCACACTTTCGATCCGGAACCTGACTTCCACAGACTACCTCTATCACCACAAATTCTTTTTAATTGCTTTATCCTAAAGGGCTAAACCATGATTTTAAAAAAAAGCATATTCAATTGCACTGTTGACTTAAAAAGTACTGAAAATGTTTAAATAAGAACAAAAAAATTTTTTGCATTAATAAAATAAAAATTATTTTGAATGGTTTATTTTATATAATATTTTTATAGTTTTTATTTCTTCTTTAGTCATATGCCTATATATTAATTTATAACTTAATTTATTTTTATATAACATAATTATTGTATAATATAATTATCTCAACATTTTAATTTCTGTATGTTTTATTACGTACAAAATATAATTAGTACAACAGTATATGTATACAATATATATCTATACACATGTATTGGTAAGTATGTCTAAAAAATTGATGGGATATGTGTTCAAAAAAGGTTTGAGACCACTAAGCTAGATAAAAGGACTAAAGTGTTGTATGGTCAAATTAACAAGAATTTATTAAGCTTCTACTATGTGCCAGGCACTTTACTAAGTCCTGAGAAGATAAAAAAAGAGTCTCTGCTCTCAAGGGAATCCCATTCTAATGGGGAAACACCTAAGTACAAACAAGACATATACAAGATAAACTGGAGAGAATCAGAGAGAAAGCACTCCAGTCATTCTTGAAAACAATTTGGAACTAAGCCCCAAATGTTACTAAATGGTACAGAATCTTTGTAAAAACCAGTACTAGGCTTCAACCTCAAAGAGATCAAAGAAATAAGGAAAGGAATCCTATGTACCAAAATATTTATAGCAGCTCTTTTTGTGGTAGCAAAGACCTGGAAACCAGTAGTTTGCCCACCAATCGGGGAATGAACTACTGTGCTTTTAGAAACAAAAAAGAGGACAGAAGTAACTTGAGAAGACTTTCATGAGTTAATGAAGAGTGAAGTGAATAACACCAGGAAAAGAATTTATACAATAACCATGTTTTAAGGACAATTTCCAAGAATTAAGAACTGATTGAGGCAGTGAGCAACCACTATTCTAGAGGACCAATGATGAAACATTCACATCTGGAGACAGAGGTGATATTAAAAATGCAGAATAAGAGAGAGAGAGAGAGAGCACAGGGTGAGTTGAACAGGAAGGGATCATATCTTAAAAAATGAAATTAAGGGGTGAGAGAGGAATATATTGGAAGGAGAAAGGGAGAAACGGAATGGGGCAAATAATCTCTCATAAAAGAGGCAAGAAAAAGACTTTTCAATGGAGAGAAAAAAAGGGGAGGTGAGGGAAAACATGAAGCTTACTCTCATCACATTCGACTAAAGGAAGTAATAAAATGCACACTCATTTTGGTATGAAAAGCTATCTTACAATACAGGAAAAGTGGGGGAGAAAGGGATAAGCAGGGTGGGGGGGAAGATGGAAGGGAGGGCAGTGGGAGGAGGAAGCAATTAGAAGTCAACACTCTTGGGGAGGGACAGGGTCAAAAGAGAGAGTAGAAGAAATGGGGGGTAGGATAGCATGAAGGGAAATATAGTTAGTCCTACACAACATGACTATTATGGAAGTCATTTGCAAAACTACACAGATATGGCCTATACTGAATTGCTTGCCTTCTCAGTGGGGATGGGTGGGGAGGGAGAAAGGAGGAAAAGTTGGAACTCAAAGTTTTAGGAACAACTGTTGAGTATTGTTCTTGCACACAACTGGGAAACAAGAAATACAGGTAATGGGGTATAGAAATTTATCTTGCCCTATAGGACAAAAGAGAAGATGGGGATAAGGGAAGGGAGGGATGTGAGAAGGGAGGGCAGACTGGTGGTAGGGATAATTAGAATGCTTGGCATTTTGGGGTGGGGGGAGGGGAGAGATGGGGAGAAAATTTGGAACCTAAAATTTTGTGAAAATGAATGCTGAAAACTTTAAATAAATGTTTTAAAAAAATGAAGGACAAATAAAAAATAAAAATGCACAGGAAAGCATGAATGCTTGTATATAGACAATGTTTGTCTGATTATACATCTTGAAGGGATTGTTCTTTTCCTTCTCAGTGTGGTACAGAAGGGGGTTGCAAGAAAGGAGGTGCTACAATTTAGTATATTCAAAAGAATGTACTATTTCAAAGATGATTCAAAAAAGCAGAAATTCCCCTAAATGATTTATAGCAATGGCAATACCACTGGGATAACTAGATAGCTTTCAAAAGTGACTACTCCAAAGAAACCAACACAGTCTTGTTTGTTTTAAGAAAGATCTTTTTACTACTGCAAAAAGTGCTGTTTTAAATATTTTGTTGTATATAAACAGAGATTTTCTTCTCATCAATGACCTCCTTGGGATATAAGCCTAGAAATGTAACTCCTGGATCAAAGAGTACAGACATTTTAGTTATTTTATTTGCATAACTACAAGCTGTTTTCCAGAATGGATGTATTGATTTATATCTTTCCACAAACCCTTCAACATTGACTATTCCCATCTTTTGTTATCATTGTCAATTTGCAGGGTGTAAGGTAAAACCTCAGAAGTGTTTTTTAATTTGTGTTTCTGTCATTAGTGATTTAGAGCATTCTTTTTTATTGTATTAGTTTGTAAGGTTTTTTTTTCGGTTCTTATTTTAAATTTTTGAATCTATATTCATATTTGTCCCATAAAAAGAGTCTGGTAGAGTACTTCCTTTCTCAATTTTTGAGAATAACATTATATATATATATAAAGTTATATATATGTAACTTTATTATAGTATTGTTAATAATTGTTCTTTAAAGCTTGATAGAATTATCCTATAAACCTATCAAAATATTTACAGCAGCAATTTTTGTAGCAGTAAAGAACTAGAAACAAAATAGACAACCACTGACTGGGGAGTAAGTAGCTAAATAAATTGTGATTCATGTATATAATAGAATGTTATTGAGCTATAAGAAACAACGACTATGACAACTAGAGAAGCACGTTAGCACGGAAAGATCTACATGAACTGATAAAGAATGAAGCAGAGCCAGGAAAACACTATATACACAATGGAAAGAACTATCGAAACAATCAAAAGTATATGTTGCAAAATTATAAAGAACAACCATGGCTTCAAAGAGCAGATGAAAGACCCTCCCGTTCCACTGCTTCGCAGGAGCAAGAGATTCAAGGGTGGGGTACACCATCCATATTTTCAGACTTTTTGAATGTAATAATCACTTTTTAATCTCATTTTTGCCATGTATGTTGTTATATAGGACGGTTCTCTGTTATGGGATAAGAATAAGAACATACTTTTGAGAACCTCTGATTTAGAAAAATAAATACATATAAGTTTATGCTCTAATCACCATGATTAATAAAATTTTATATAGACCAATGACAGTATGATATTATACTCTAAAAGGACAGGAAATTTCTTTTCTTTTTTTGGGGTGGAGGGAAACAACCATTACTCGTAACTGTGCATATTTCCTATTTTGTAAAAGGTAGCACAATCTAGTGCCTAAAGAAATCAAATCAGCAATCCAGACCCTGGAAGCACCCACTGGGCCCTCAGCTTGGCTAAGGTAGGGATTAAGGGGGGGGGCTTCAAGAAGAGGAGCTGTAGTGTTTAAACCCTGGTGGAGAGGCTGAGTAAGAGCCAAGAGATTGGGACTGAAGCCTTGGATCAGTTACTCAGATTTTAAAGCTTTCTGTCTCTCTCTCTCTACGAGGGATACATGAAAAAACGCTTCTCCACACAGGATAAAGTTGAGAGGACACAAATATTTGTTTCTTGCAACTCTGGGCGGCGCAAGCAACAAGTTAAATGATAGGATCAAGATTAAATGTATCTGCTAATTATAAGGCACTATGCCAAACGAATCGGTCACAGTGACAAAAAAATGGAAAGTCCCTGCCCTCAAGGAGCTCACATCCTATTGAGGCACACTGTATAAACATTAAGTAAACGAAATCAGGAGCAGCTAAGCAGCATCCTGCATGACAGAGTGCTGAGCCTGAAATCAGGAAGATCTGAGTTCAAATCTGGATCAGATACTTCCTAGCTCTGTGACCCTAGGCAAGTCACTTTGCCCTCTTTACCTCAGTTTCCTCAACTGTACAATGAGCTAGAGAAGGAAATGGCAAATCAGTCTGGTGTCTTTGTCAAGAAAACCCCAATGGCATCACAAAGAGTCAGGCATGACAGAAACAACTAAGCAACATCAAATACAAGATCATTTGAGGAAGGGGAGAACATTTGGAAACTAGGACAATCAGGAATGGTTTTCTGCCCATGAGATGAGCTTTGACAGAACTGAGGTGATGTAAAAAGATACAAATGAGAAGAGTGGGAGAAGAAGGAATGCTGAGTTGGAAGAATGGCAAATTGGATGGAATCATGTAGAAAGATGGGCTGGAGCTCTGTCGGGAAGGGCTCCCAAGCCTGCATTTGGCCTTAGAGGCAGCGGTGAGTCACTGAAGATACTGAAATAGGGCAACACCACAGAACACCTGTGTCTGAGGGTCATCTATTTGGCAGTTGTGTAGAGATGAATTAGAGGAGAGAGTGGATAAATGTAAAGTTCCATATTGGTTTTTTAAAAAATCAACCGTACAAACACAGCTAGGTGAAGGAGGGCTGGCCAAAAACATGCATGAAAAGGACTGGGGATGAGGGGAGTTTACTGGATTCTAAGATGGATGTAATTGCAATATGGCAACCAAAAAAGATGGTGCTATTTTAGACTGAATTGAGAGGCCTAATATCAAACTTTTTATTAAGTGCCTAGTGAGAACAGAGGAATGCGTTAGGAAATGGGAAAAAGTGGAGTTAACAAAGTTTACATGAGTTTATTATCAAGGTGTTTAAAATTCAGTGGGGGAATAAGGTACAAATCATGCAAAATGACACAGGAAGTCAGGTCTGAGAGAAGGTCATTACCAAGCAGAAGACTTCCTGGAAAAGAAGCATCTGAGTTGAGCTTTCAAGAATGACAACATTCTAAGCAAGGGGGAACAGTCAGAGCAAATCTAAGGTAACAATCATTGACTAAGGGTTACCTTGTACCTTCAGACAAGAAGCACAGCACACACTTATGCTCGGGTGGATGAGGGGGAGTGACAACGGTTCAGTTTCAAACAGAGTCTATTCTATCCAGATCGATTCAGAGATGATAAAGCGGGGAAAGGCAGGGTGGTCCTGAGCAAGAAGCAGCCTTTAGGGGCTTAGCCATACCAGGTCTAAAACTGTATCATAAAGCAGGAATCAACAAAACCATCTGGTCCTGGCAAAGAAATAGAGAGGTGGTAGAACAGTAGAATAGATTAAGTACACAAAACAGTAGTAAATGACCACAGTATTCTACCTAATGTTGGATAAACCCTGGAGATTCCAGTTTCTTGGATGAGAATTCATTATTTGACAAAAGCTACTGGGAAAACTAGAAAACGGTATGGCAGAAACTAGGCATAGACCAACCTTTAACACCACAGGAGAGCAAGGAATAGTGTACCTGTTAGATCTATGAAAAAGGGAACAATATGTGACCAAATAAGAGATAGAGGACATTATGAAATGCAAAATGAATAATTTTGGTTACATTAAATTAAAAGGTTTTTGCACAAACAAAACTAATGTAACCAAGATTAGAAAGAAAGCAGAAAGCTGGGAAACAATATTTACAGCAAGTGTCTCTAATAAAGGCCTTGTTTCTCAATTATATAGTGAACTGAGTCAAATTTATAAGAATATGTTATTCCCCACTTGATAAATGGCCAAAGGATATGTATAGGCAGTTGTCAGATGAAGAAATTAAAGTTATCTATAGCCATGAGAAAATGCTCTAAATCAGTATTGTTTAGAGAAATGCAAATTAAAACAACTCTGAAGTACCACCTTACACTTCTTTGATTGGCTAATATGACCGAAAAGGAAAATGATAAATGTAGGGAGAAGATCTGGGAAAACTGAAATATTAATGCATTGCTGGTGGAGTTGTGAACTGATCCAACCAGTCTGGAGAGCAATTTGGAACTATGTCCAAAGGGCTATAAAACTGTATACCTTTTGATCCATTAACACCACTTCTCAGTCTGTCTCCCAAAGAGATCATAAAAAAAGGGGAAAGGATCCACATGTAAAAAAATATTGATAGCACTCTTTTTCTGGTGGCAAAGAACTGGAAATTGAGGGGATGCCCATCAAATGGGGAATGCTGAACAAGCTGTAGTATATGAACATAATGGAATACTACTGCTCCATAAGAAATGATAATCAGGTGGATTCTAAAAAACCTGGACTTCCATGAACTGATGCAGGGTGAAGTGAGCAGAACCAGGAGAACACTGTACACAGTAGCAGCAACACTGTGAGATGACCGACTGATAGACCGCTCTTCTCAGCAAAACAAGGATCCTAAGACAATTCCACAGCCAGATCTGAATGCAGCTGGAAGCATACTATATTCACTTTTTTGTCTGTTTGTTTTCTATGGCTTTTTCCATTTGTTCTGTTTCTTCTTTCTTAACATGATTAATGTGGAAATATGTTTACATGATTGCACACGTATAGCTTGTATCAATCAGATTGCTTGCTGTCTTAGGGAGGAGGGAGAAAACATCTGGAACTCAAAATTTTATAAAGGATGAATGTTGAAAACTATCTTCACATGTAATTGGAAAAAATAAAATACTATTTACAAAAAAAGGAAGGAAGGAAGGAAGAAAGAAAGAGGCAGCCTTGAATCCTAGGCAGAGGAGAGTCTGGACTCCACTTGGGAGGCTGCAGCAAGGGATTCCTTGTCATGTTCCCTGACGTAAACTGTCCCACCTCTTCTCTTGCCCCTTCAAGCCTCCATAACCTGCCTCCACCACCGAGGACCAGGTTTTATATCCTGTTGAGAGTGCCAGGGACACCTGCTACATGGGGACACTCTGGAGTCCCATCTCCCCCTCCATCCATTCCCTCATTCTTCTGTTGCTCCATAGCCTCTGATGAAGAAATGGTCTCCTGCGTGTCTATCAAGGCTAATGCCTCTACATGTGCCCTAGATCCCACGCCTCCAGCAAACTGTTCCCCACCATTATTCTGTCTCTAATCTTTCCTCTTTCTCCAACCCAAATCTCTCTGACCTAGAAAGCAAAATAAAAAATAAAAATTTTTAAAGATGCTCTCTGATCCAGTGACACCAATTTCCTGGGCTGTTCTCAGAATGAGAGACTCTGTCTCTTGGCTTCAAGTATTTTCTCTGGCTATCTCCCAAAACTGGAAGGCTCTCCTTCCTCATCTCCACCTACAGGCTTCTCTGGCTTCCTTAAGTTCCAACTAAAATCTCCCCTTGTACAGGAAGCCTTCCTCATCCCTTCTTAATTCTGGCTCCCTCTCCCTTGTCATCATTCCCTCTCTATCCTGTATGTAACATTTTCGTTTGTTGCTGTCGCCTTCATTCAACTGTCAGTTCCTGGAAGGCAGGGACTGTCTTTTCCCTCGTTTTGTATTCCCAGTGCTTAGTACAGTGCCTGGAACATAGTAGGAGTTTAATAAATGCTTACTGTCAACCAAAACCCTCAGAACCTTTTATGATGAAGCTCTTAGGCGGGAAAAAAATTCATTTCCTCCACTTCTTCTCCTTCACTTCCAATACTCTGCAATCTGGTTTCTGGACTCATCAGAGAAGTGAGAATCACATCTACTAATGAATAGTCTCTAAATAATCAAATTTGAGGGGCTTTTAAAAAAATCCTCATCCCACCTGACCTTTGTGCAACACTTAACACTGCTGATCACCCTTCTCCTCAGAAGACACTCTTCCCTCTCTGGGTTTTGGGGACCCTCTAGTCTCTTTGGTTTTTCTCCTACCTTTTTGACCATGCCTCAGTTTCCTTCTCTGGACCATCAGCTGTATCAGTCCTTCCAGCTAGGAATGAACCTCAAGGCTCTGTCCTGGGTTCTTTTTCCCCTGGTGACCTCATCATCTCCCACAGGCTTAATTATCATCTATATGCAGACAAGCCCCAAATCTACAGACCCAGACCTAGTTTCTTGTGACCTCCAGTCGCACATTACTAACTGCTTACTGGAGTTCTTTTAAGTGGATGTCTCACAGACACCTCCAACTCAATATACCCAAAGTAAAACTCCCCTTTCTCACCAAACCCATACCTCTTCTAAACTATATACACCACTCTCAATCCAATCTCCCGGGTTTGGAACCTTGGAATTACCCCTTCACTATCTCAAATTCCTGCCCAGCCTCATTTCCTCCCTAGCATCTCTCCAATATGCTTTTTTTTCTTTTCACAACTCACCAAAGATAACATGACTCCGACCTTGGCCTCTGTATCCTGCCTGGGTGACCCTGGCACAGCAACTGGAGAGTTGTCCTCAGTGTCTCTTTATTTCAGGCCCCTGACTCTCATGAAACAGTGGTGAAGGCCTCCTCTCTGATCCACCCTCCATTCAGCTGTCCAAGGGATCAGGCAAAGGCACAAGATCGACTATGTCACTCACCCCCTGGCCTCCTTCCCCTTTACAACTGACTCCAATCTCACCATGTCCAGCCAGAGAGGCCTTCTTTTCTCTCCTACAGATGACACTACCACCCATCTCTTGACCTTTGGGCACTAGCTCCCTTCTACCTCTCAAAATCCCAAGTTTCCTTCAAAGTTCAATCTCAAATGTTACTTTCTAAAGGAGACTTTTCCTGAGTTACCCCACTACTCCCACCTCCCCAATCTCCACTGCTAGTGCCTTCCCCACCAAAATTACTTCATATGTATTATCTATTCTATATACCATTAGCTGGGTACGTACGATCTCATCTGCTGGTGAGTAAGCTTCTTGAGGGGGAATTCTTTTTTTGTTTGGCATCAAATAAATATTGGATTTGTTGGCTGGGGCAAGGGGTCAAAGAAGAGTTCGAGTAGGAGTGATCAGATCACTCAAACAACCTGATGTATAAAAAAACCATGCTATTTTCGTAGAGGCATAAAGGATGGCTTGAATGAAGAAGACAGGCAAGATGGGAAGATGGAAGTAGGAGGCTCCTACAACAATTCTGATATAAATGCCGAGAAAGAAGAGGAAAGAGATTAAGAGCAAGACTGACAGCGATGCCAGCCAGAGGAGACGCCAATGGGAGAGTACGCTGGGGGAACAAGTCAAAACCATGGGAAACCAGGCAAGTGACTCAGTCAGGGACACAACAGCTGTCTTCAAATATCTGAAAAAAGGATTAGGTTTAGGAGGAGTGAGGGAAAGTTTTTGAGGATGCAGAGCTATCCCAAGTAGAATGGGTCTCCTCAGGAGGTGGAGGGAATCTTCTCACTGGGATGGCCAAAGGAAGGCTGGAGGAGCACTTGCTGGGCACAGGTGAATCTGTAAGGAAAGGCACAGAGACAGAGACATTCCCATGGCCTAGGCAAGACAATGAGCACCGTAATAAAGGGGGCAAGATGGATTCATGAGATGTTAGAGAAATGGACTTCCTAAAGCCCGAGAGAGAATACTCAACAACCAAAGAGAACATCAAGGGAAACCAAGGCAAGGCCATTACTGAGCTTGCCAAGCTTTCAGGACACCCATTCTTAGCGTAGCAACTGGCACACAGTCAGTGCTTAATCAATGCTTATTTCCTTCCTTCCTAGGGAGAGATGTCCTAGAGGCCATTGGAAACAAGGCTAGAGATACAGATTTGGAAGTCACTTAATATCAAGGTAGTTTTTGGTTGTGAGGTTAAATAAGTTTATGAAGAGTAAGAGGGTAGAGAAGTCCTATGTCCAAAATGAGGGAGATGATGGCTGTACGGTATTCTGGCATGTAGACATGAGGGCAGCTTTGTGGTGCAGCGGATAGAGCTGGACCTGGAGTTAGGAGGACCTTGAATTCAAATGTGGCCTCAGATACTTCCTAGTAGTGTGATCCTGAGCAAGTCACTTAACCCTGTTTGCCTCAGGTTCCTCATCTGTAAAATGACCTGGAGATGGAAATGGCAAACCACTCTTCAGTATCTTTGTGGAAAAAAAAAGAATCAAAAAACCCAAATGAGGTCACAGAGTCAGACATGACTGAAAAATGACTAAACATCCCATACCAACGAAACTGCAAAATCGATTTAAAACAAAATTCTCCATGCTCAGAATAGTTCCTGAGGCACAGAATGCACTGAAAAAATTCTTACTGATTGAATGAGAGGGAACATTTCTGCTTAACCTCACCTAGTTCCAATCATCCCATTGCTGTGACCTGACTAAGCAGTTACTAGAGTTTGGGTTCTGTTGACTTGTTTTTGTTTCTAAATTTCTCTGTAAATATTTACCATTCTTGTCAACTGGGCTGGAATCTCTAGCTGAGCATCTTACTCTTCTGTGCCCCCACAGCTCTAGAAGAAAGCTCTACACACATGGGTCCCACAGGCTTCTGTCCTGGGTCCTCCTCCCTCCAGAGGTGAGCTCCCATGGATTGAATTACTATTTCCATTTTGCATATTCCAAAATCTACCTCTCCTGCCCCAACCTCTCTGCTGACCTGCAGTCTCCTATCTGCCTTTCAGACATCTCAAACTCAGTATGTCCAAAACAGAACTCATCATTTTTCCTCCAAACTCTCTTACTGATGAGTCTACCTGTCTCAAGTCTCTTCCCACTCCAATCCTCCCTCCATTCAGTTACTAGAGTTCTGTCTATCATTCAAAGGCCTATATAACTGAGCCCTTTCCCTTTCCAATCTTCTTACACCTAACTCCTCCACCTGCATTCTTTAATCCTTTGACAGTGGACTCCCAGCTGTCAAATGAACAAGACCATCCATCTCTCCCTCTCTGCTCTGGGCATCTTCTCTGTGCCTCATGATGGAAGGCTCTCTCTTCTTTCCCCTTCCTTCTTGTGAATCATTTCCTATGTATCTGTACACATGTGCTTGCATGTAGACTGTAAGCACCTTGAGGGGAGGGGCTGTCCTTTGCCTCTTTGTCTCCCCAGCGCTTAACACAGTAACTCGCACATAGTAGGTACATAATAAATGCTAACTGTCAGTAGGCAATGACACTTCATGACCAGCTCTGCAGCCTCTTCCATTTTTTATTTGTTCTAAGGACTACACAAGAAGCTATACCCCAAATTCCTTCCAATTTCCCAAATCTTGCCCTAGTTTCCACCTTCCTTTGAAGACCAGGAGTCTTCCCATCTAAGGTTCTTTGGTTGGGAAATGGGATAAAACTCATACTCAGAATAATTACCAAGTAAATCCAACTGGTGACCAGTAAAGTTGATCTGGAGAGTTCTCTCTCCCAAAGTTACCCTTAAAGAAGAAATTTGTGTGATTTTGTCAGTGAATATTATTTAAGCTTCTATGGAGAGGCCATAGACCATTTAGTTCAGGACCAAGATAAAAGTAGCCTGCTGCTTGTGCTTCTGGGATGCGGACAACGCCAGTGCCATGTTAAGAGGACACGATACATCCCTGGAGTAAGTGAGGTCAACTGATTAGATGAGACTCTAAATATAGAAATGCTTCAGCAATGGAACAGGAACGGGAGCATGTTAGTACAGTCGCACTTGGCAACTTGTGTTGGAACTTCAAATTCAAGAAAGAATTTGCTGGGGTGGCCTGTCACTAGACATCCCATTTAATGGTAATTCTCAAGGTGGATGGGTGGCAGTGTGTGCTGCAATGTGTGCTATGCCATGGAGAACACAAAGACCCAGATTCCAATTTCGACACTGACACTTACCAACTGTGGCCCCCTGACAAGTAGTTCACTTCTCTAACCCTCAGTTTCCTGATCTGGAAAAAGAGGAGGGTGATGTTGACATGGTCTACCTCACAGGGCTCTTATTGCTTTTCGACTTTAGAATGCTATTAAAATGTGAATTTTTATTGTTTACCTTTTAACAGAAGGAGCAGGCAGAGAAAATATATTTTATATTAATTCATTCAATTAGCATTTTAGGCACCTACTGTGTGTACTAGGTGCAGAGGATATGAAGATATAAAAAGGTCCTCATTTTCAGAGAACTTCTCTTCTAGGGGGTAATTACATTTAGAAGGCCAATATATGCTGGAGACTGGTAGGTTTGTAGAAAACCCCTGGATTGTTGGAAGACTGTTAAGTGAGTTCTCCTCCTAGCTAATCAAGCCAAATGAATGCACAGAGTGAAATTAACTATTTGTATTTTTTCCATTTTCTGTGAACTGTTGTGAATTGTGAATGTTCCTCTACATTCATGATGTCTAAGTGTCCAACTGCACTGAATCTGATGAGCATTTAGGACTGAGAACACAAAATGATCTTGTGGGAGGCTTTACAGGATTTCTTTGTTTAAACAATCTCAAAGAAGAGTGGAAGTCCTAGAATCTTTAAGATTTTCCTAAGAAAGCTGTTTCCTGTAGTTCTGCACTTTGTGCTTAGATTTTTTTCCCTCTTAAGATTTGTCTAGGTTGGAAATCCTTAAATAAAACTGTTTAAAAAACGACAAGTGACCAGGCAGATGCTGTGTTGACAGCCATCTGTGAAGCACAAGCAGTATTATCTTATGGAAGTTCATTCCCAAATTCCAGATTTCACAATCCATGGAGTCCTTACCACTAGACCTGCCAGATTTAGTAAGTGGTCAATATATTTTATTAGCAGCTACTATAAGCCAGAGTTCGCTTACATGATCTTTTTAAGGAGCATTTAAACAAGTCTGGGCACTCTTGTAGGTGTGCCTCTCCTGGCTATAAGGTGAATCATTTCCCCACTGAGTCCCACTATAATTTTGGGGCAGCATGTCCTGCTCTTCCTGTCCTACAGCAATAACAGAGAGCAAACTGCCCCTGATAACTTCAGTAGCACCTTCTGTAGCTAAGTGAGGCTTCTAAGAATAAAGCTGCTGCTCCACAGCTTAGATTTCTGAGTAATGTTCCTCTTAAAGAGGGTGGATCTGGGTTGACAATCCAACCTCAATGCACAGGGCAGCAGTGACCATCAACAACCATTCAGATTAGCTGCCACTGGGAACCATATGGTCCAGGTCAGTAGATCTCAGGGCTGGCACCTTTTCCAACAAGGAATCTTAAAGAAGTTGGTACTTGGACACTGCTCTCAGGCACACACCCTGGCAGATTGAGAATCAGGACCAAGTTGATCAGACCCCAATGTTGAGGCAGTAAACAGAAGCAGGAAAATACTATGCTGACCACAAGCAAGTAACTCTGAGAGAATACTGATTGGAGGAGAAAGGATGCTCTTTCTCCTATCACTGATGAGGCAGGTGTGTGCTGGGAGTAAATGATGGAGGGATGCTAATCATGGATATGGAATGCTGTACAGTCGGACGGGATTATTACACTGGTGATTTTTCTTCATTTTCACTAAATGAAAGGAGATTTCTAAAAATGACTCTGTGGCAAATATAAAAGGCATCGATAAGACTTAAAAAATAAAAACTAGGATCAGACTCTGAGAATTAATCCCTTCTCCTCCAAAAAGCAAAAACAAAGAAGGCCAAATCGAAGCATATAATAAAACATGAGTGGTCTTTATCATTTCAACTGGACATTACAGGCATTGGACAGGCAGCCTTGGTAGGATCCAGGCAGATGAAAGCAATCTAATCAAATACACAAGCCTGGATGTTTGCAACCCTATTAAAATTCATTATGATTTGATGGTAAAAACTATTCAAATCTCTATCCTATTTTGCAGCCTAACAGTGGTCCACTGTCAGACGTGACTGAAAAGAAGTGTACTAGAAATGCTAATTATAGCAACAAGACAAGAACAAGAAATTAAGAGAATAGGCATAAACAAAAGAGAAAAAACTTACAGATGACATGGTTTACTGAGAGAACCCTAGAGAGTCATTTAAAAGCTAACTGAAACAATAAAAATTTCAGCAAAGTTGCAAGATATAAAGCAAACCCATATAAATCATCTGCATTTCTTCATTATTACCAACAAAATCTAGCAGAAAGAGATAGAAAGGGAAATTTCGTTTAAAATAAGTACAGATGATATAAAATATTTGAGAGTCTACCTGCCAAGGAAATGTGTGAATGAACACAATTATAAAGCATTCTTTATATAAATAAGACAGAGCTAAATGTACAGAAATATTAATGGCTCATGTGCTAATATAATAAAAGCCAATACTATGTAAATAAATTTTATTCATAAGGTACCACATCAATCAAACTACTAAAGGATTACTTTATAGAACTAGAAAAAACAATAACAAAACTGATTTGAAAGAACAAAAGGTCAAGAATGTCAAGGGAATTGAATTTTTTTTTTTTAAATGGCAAGGAAGGAGGCTTTGTAGCACCAGATCACAACCTATTCTATAAAGCTGTAATAAAAATAATTTGGCACTGGGTAAGAAGGAGAGGTTGGTCAGTGGAACAGGTTACATAAACAATACATAGACGCAAGTGAGCCAGTAACCTAGTGTTTAACAAACTCAAAAATAACAGCAATTGGGGCAAGAACTCATTATCTGACAACCACTGTTGGATAAACTGGAAACCGGTCCGACAGAAAATAGGCGTACACTAAGATAAGCTCCAAATGATTTAGAGATAAAGAGTGACATCATAAACAAATTAGAGGAGTGTGGAAGAAGTTGCCTGTCACATCAATGCATAGGAGAAGAGTTCATGACCAAACAAAAGATGGAGGTTCAAAGGAGATAAAATGAATATTTTTGTTTTTGCACAAACAAAACCAATGCACACAAAATTAGAAGAGAAGCCAGGGAATGGGCGGAGTGGGGGTGGAGGTGGGGATCTTTGCAGAAAGTTTCCTCTGATAAAGGTCTTACTTCAAATGACAGGACAAATTTACAAGAAAAAGAGCCATTCCCCAAACAATAAATGATCAAAGCACACAAAGAGCCAGTTTTCAGAGGAAGAAATCCAAGCTTTCAATAGCTGTATGAAAAAATGCTCTAAATCATAAATAATTAGAAAAATGCATATTGAAACAACTCGGAGGTACCATTTTGCACCTGTCAGATGGTTGATTTTTTTTTTAAAAAAAGGAAAATGACAAATGCTGAAGGGGATGTGGAAAAACCGGTATACTAATTCATTGCTGGCAGAACTGGGAATTGAACTAATCCTTCTAGGAAATTTGGAACTATCCCCATAAAACTAATAAACCAAACTGTGCATACCCTATAACCCAGCAATACCTCTACTAGGTCAAAATACAAAAGGTCCCATATATACAAAAATATTTATAGTAGCTCTTTTTGTAGTGGCAAAGAAATGGAAATTGAGGGGATGACCATCAACTGGGGAATGACCAAACATGCTATGGTACATGAATATGATAGAATATTACTGTGCTATAGGAAATGAAGAAGGGAATGCTTTCAGAAAAACATGGAAAGACTTGAATGAACTGAAACAGAGTATAGAGAGCAAACCAGAACAAAACATACAATAAAATATTGTAAAGATCATTAACTTTGAAAGACTTAGTAACTCTGATCAACATAATTACCAACCAAAACTCTAAAGTACTCTTGACAAAACATAATATCCATTTCCAAAAAGAGGATACAGAAGGCATATGAAAGCACATTCTCTTTTTGGATAAGGCTAATGCAGGAATTTGTTTTAAATGACTATATATACTTGTGATGGGTTTTGTTTTCTTGCCTTCTCAATGAGTGAAGAATGAGGCAGGGGAGGATTAAGAGAGATAACTCAACAAAAAAAGAAAAACCTGAATAAAAACATTTTTGAAATAGATGATGAAACTAAGATGGGGAACTCCTGAGTGCAGAAAATGTGGTCTCTTTCTTTCTTTCCTCTCCCACTTGCCTGTCTGCCCTGGGATCCTCCTTAGCTTGCAGAATCACTCAGCCCAGGAACACCCTGGAAGTGCCTCTGTCCCTGGAGGGCAGAGAACTCCTTTCAGAACCTCCTCTAAAGGAGGTTGCGCACATCAGCTTTTCGCTTTCCAAAAGGCTGCGTTCCTCTAGTCTTCTCCATCGTCTCCCCTGCTTCTCAGCTTCTTGTCATGAGCCGCAAGCTCCTCAAAGGCATGGAGACTGTCTCTTGGTTCTCTTTGTGCTCCCCAGCATGTAGCATAGTACCTGGCAGCGCACAGTAGGCTCTTAATACATTTTAGTTTACTGACTCTTGACTTTGTACAAGGCATTGCAGGATCAGTTTGGGGGGTTATAACTATGTTGCAAAAAAGTGGGGATTTTGTCTGATGGAGCTGTGAATATGTAACCTCAAAGGTCACTCAAAGGTCATTTTGAAGCTTAAAATTCTACAATAAAATGGCAGGCTCTCATTTTCTGCAGTAACCTGGAATGTCCGCTGTGTGTATTTTTAAGATCCTAGTTCTGGAGGTGCAAGGGATCTCACAGGCCAGCTAGGTCCCAGTTCCTCATTTTATAGATGAGGAAGCTGAGGTCCGATAACACACACCAAAGTCAGTATGGGAGGCAAGATCTAAACTCAGGTTCTTGGGCTCCAGAGACAGCCATCTTTCCACCATGCCATGACTGCTTCCTATTAGTTCACCTTAAAACTAAGAGAAACATTGTTTTGGTCCCCTATAAAGACTTCTCTTCCTATCGCAAAGAAGGGTAAAATTAAGAGATCTTTACAGGGTCCAGGGACCAACCAGGCAACAATCGTGTAGCTCTTCAAGCCTCCCTTTCCTCCCCTACTTCCAACCAAAAGTGCCAGGAATAGCACGGTGAGGCATGAAGAGACCACACCTGCAGACCAAGAGCCAAAGGAAGCCTGTCTTTTAGGTATGCAACACCATGGAAATGATGAGATCCTTGCCAGTAGCCATGAGCTTCCTTACATACATTTCACAAAGTGACAGCTTGAACTTCAGGCTAACAAATTCTCTCAGTCCGCAAATGTGGGAGAAACCCCCTTTAGTTTGATCGTGACTGTGCTGGACACCCTAACTTATTTAACGAGCATTCTGTGCTCATGCTATTCTCAGGGAAGGTCAAAAGGAACAAGTCACTGAACCAGCATCTTTTTCTGTACAGTTAGCTTTAAAATGAAAGTAGAAAAATGACAAGAAAACAACTAGATACGAGTTTCGATCTCAGAACTCCTAAGACAACAGCAGGGTTTGGTGCACTCTCCTCCCCGCTAGCTCCAGGCAACCCTGGCTTCCTTCAGGTCTCATTCAGCCTCCCACCTTCCACAGGAAGCCTCTCCCTCTTGGCCCTACTGCCTTCCCTTGGTTCATTATTCCCAAACGATCCTTCCGTAGCTGTTCTGTTTCCCCATTAGATTGTAAACTGCTCGAGAGCAGGGGCTTTCTTTGGCCTCATTGGGTATCTCCAGTGGGCCTGGCACATAGTAGCCATAGTAGGAGCTTAATAAATGTTGACTGACTGACTGATCATGGAATCCCACTCTCTCACTTTACAGATGAAGCAACTGAGGCTCAAAGAAGGGAAGAAACATGCCCCAAAGCTATGATCCCAATACAGACACTCCTGGTACTGTGGAAGGAGTCTGTTGGTATATTGACCATCACCCCAAGTCTCTACTTGCTCTTCCCCATGTGGGCCATGGTGTCCAATGTTTTGTGCTTCTCACCCCAAGGCCCTAAGGTCCCACGGCCTGTGACCTTGGGGACACTGACTGGCACACAACTGGAAGAAAGGCAGAAAATGCTGTTTTTCCCATTTGTGTAACAAGGGTTACACAAGGGCTATCCTGACTCTGAAGATCAGGAAACTGAGGCACCAGTCAGAGGGGCTATGCTAGTCCCCCAAGCCAGCACTCTTTTCACTACACAGCATTGTCACTTGATAAAGACTTCCTGCAGCAGTACCCAGGGCAGCCATTTTATTTTTTCTTTTGCTTTTCAAGAGATACTTGTACCTTTACTAGCAATTCTTGTTTTCTCAATTCTTTGCTGCAGGGAATTCAACAAATCCCAGTATTTCAGACTTGGAAAGAATGTCAGAGAGCATCTAGATTAATTTATACCAGAGAAGGAATTCCTGTGTCAGTAATGGTGCCAAATTCACCTAGAAATGGATCCCTGCTTGGATGTACACTGATTCAGAAAATACAAATTTAGAAATCACAAATTATCATCATCTAGGTTCAATATATTTTTATCTATTTTGCTTAATATTTCCCAATGACATTTTAATCTGGTCTGGGCCACAATGGTGGACTTTGCCAACACCCCTGCTGTATAGCTTCCCCTAAGATACCAGCCTTCAGCTAGGGACACCTTCTACTCACACCAACACTCCCTTTTGATCCAGTTAAACTGTTGTGAATTTTTCTTTACAATGAGCCAAAAATCTACTTCCCTTTAAGAATCCTACGCAAATATCTTATGCTTAAGTGATTCAGTGATATCAAAGATGGTAAAAACCAATTCTTCAATGAAGCCTTCAAATGTCTCCTATATGTTAAAATCTATCAGTTTTATATACAGGAAAGTCTGCCTTTCCTATTTCATCTATAGCAGAACTTCCCAACCTTTTCAAGCTCAAACCGCTTAACCAAAATTTGATTTCACAGCATTTCCCCTCACAAGAGTGTTTGTACATGATGTACTTACTTTGAAAATTAAGTTAAAATTTTTGTTTATAGAGTGTCTTGAAAACTTTTTGATACCTTATCCCTTGGTGTATATAACTAAAGATGGACAGCTCAGAATATTAGAAAACCAAGATTCAGAAGCAATGTTTTAAAATAGAAATGCCACGGGACAAGGGTCTCTCTTTTGCACTCTTTATCAGAGGAACGACTGACCTTTACATGGCACTTTTAAGACTTTCCAAGCACAAAACAGTATATTTCATCCCGATCCATCACTCCCCTGTGGCACAGGCATCATTACCCACCATTTACAGAAGAGGAAACTGAAGTTATGATTTATAACGTGACTCTGCTGCGGGCCCAGAAAGTTAAGATTCTGATTCAAGTTTCTACAACTCTTACCTGCAGGCCTACAGAGTATCTACTCCAAATAGAAGGAAACAGGAATAAATAAGATCACTTTGAAAGTTACATGCTGAAATTATTTTACTAAAAAGGGAAAGCAAGATATACATAATATAAATTCAGTTTTATGTACAAGCCTCTCTTTCTGGTCTATTTTGTATATATTTGTTTCACTCGGCTTTTAAGTTTAGAATACATTTTTTAATTTTTAAAAAGAACGTTACAATCTCCATATGTCACCATGGGATAATTCATTACTCTGAATAAAAGAAACTCTATAGTCCTTTATTGTATTAAGTATGGTTTCTAAGTTAATTAGTGATGTTCTTTTAGTCAGCTTAAGAAGGACATGAAGGATAAAGAGATGCCTGGGTTTAACTTAACTACAGTGTCTTCTCAGAGAACCTCATTGGATTTCCCAGGATAATGACATTTCTCTTAAATTTAGTATTACTTCAAAGACTAGTTTTCCTGATAGGTTTTTCAAGTTAGTGAGTTCTAACCTATAAGGATGTGTCCAACAGGTTTAGACTTGAAGGAGAAGTTACATTTTAGGGACTACAGGTTAAAACAAAAAACATGAAAACTACAAAGATACCAGGCTGGGTACCAGCAGTGGACACTGGCACAAACTGAACCAGTCAGTATTATCAAAGTGCACAATATGGTTGGTGCAAAAAAAAAAAAAATGTCAAAGAAAAGCTGGTAAAGAGCTCTAGTCGGTTGCTTGGGAAAACGTGAAGAAAAACCATTTGTGTTGAAGATCTTACAACACCCAAAGGAAGAAGTGAATGCTGTCGATGAAAATGAAATCCAAGTCAGGCTGGAAGCCAGATCACTTTTGGGGCTTCTCCTGGGAAGGGATCTCATCATGGCCTGGGCTAGAACTGCTAGAACTGCGACAAGCCAAGAGTCAGAAGACAGAAGGACCGCAGATCAGCAATAAGAGTGAATACTCTGCGGCACTCTAAAGTGAACAAACGCTTTACATATATTATCTTATTCGACCCTCCCAGTGACAGGTACTCTTATTACCATTTTCATTTCAAACATGAGAAAACTGAGACAGAGAGGGTAAAGTGACTTATTTGCCCAGGGTCACACATGGAGCCAGTAAGCATCTGCAGCAGGATTCCAACTTGGGTTTTCCTGACTCGAGCTCCAGTGCTCTACACCCTAAATTGCCCAGCTGGCTCAGGTACCATGAACGTGACAGTAGGTTTTTCCTTATAACTTCCATGGCATCTTGTATCCCCTAAATGTGGGGTGGCTAGGGGGCACCAGTGGGTAGAGTGCCTAGGCCTGCAGTCAGAAATACTGATCTTCCTCCGTTCAAATCTGGCCTCAGATACTTCCTAGCTGTGTGACCGTGTCTGCCTCAGTTTCCTCATCTGTAAAATGAGCTGGAGAAGGAAATGGCAAACCACTCCAATGTCTTTGTCAAGAAAGTCCCAAATGGGGTCATAAAGAGCCAGACATGACTGAAATGAATGAACAACAACAACTCTAAATCCCATCATCCACTTTGTACTGCCCGATTTGTCAATCAGTCAGTGAACATTTATGGGACATCTACCATAGATGTGCCAGGAGTTGGGAACAGAAAGGCAGAAATGGAAGTTTCTGTCCTGGAGCAGATGATCTAGTGAAGGAAAAAACATGCATATTATATTAAAGTAATTCAGCCTATACACCAAGTCAATCCTAGGCAGTTTAGGGAGGGAAGAACCACTGGGAGATATACAGAAATCAGAAACCGTTTTGGGCAGAAGGTGAGGTCTGAGCTGAATCTTGCAAGATATAAGGGATTTTCCGGCACCTTCACAGTACAGGGGCGGCCAGCACAAAGGCAAAGGCAGATGGAACGTTGTTTTGAAGGAACAAGAAGAGCAGTTTGATCCAAGCTCTCCTCATTCTTCTAAGAAATGCATTCTCATTATGACTGAGATACCACCTCCACCATGAGGGAGGCCTGTTCAGTTCTAAGACTCTAAAGATAAAGATGGTTAAGTACGCTCGTACACTTAAGAAAAAAGAAGACAGTGGTCGAGCCATTCTGGAAAGCAATTTGGAACCTTGACTGAAAGTCAGTGACCCAGCAGTACAAGGTCTACAGTACAAAGACACTTGATAAAGAGGATTAAGTATTCATATGGACAGATATTCTATAACAATTCTTTTTAAAGTAAAGTACAAGAAGTGAAGAGGGACCCTACCAATGTGGGGATGGCTAAAACAATTCTATTATAGTGATGTAATGGAATACCATAAGAAAGGATAAAGCAGGCAATTTCAGAGAAAATACTGAAAAGCTTGTGTGAACTGACCCAGGGCAAAGTGAGAACCAGAAGAACAATTTACTATTCAGTAACAACACTGTAAGGAAAAACAACTTTTGAAAGATGTAAGGAAGTTGGATCAACGCAATAACCCACACCCACCATGACTCCAGATGACTGATGAGAAGGCCTAAGTAATGCACTCAAGGTACATGACACACATTTTTGGACGGTAGTATGGATTTGTTTGCTTGATGATGCCAATCTCTTAAAAACTGTTTTTCTTTTATTATTTCATTGTGGGTAAAGAAATTGCCAGAGGGAAGGGGTGTACTTAGTGCTAGTTTGCCAAAAGAAAAAGAAGGCACTGAAGCTTTTCTAAAAATATGCTAAGAGCATAAAAGTTCTGAAGAAAACACAGAAAAGCAAGACAGCTTTGAAAGTAGCATGCAGAATTTACTATATACTTTTCAGGAAAAGCAGCTGTACCTGGGGATTTGCGGTTCCATATACAATCCTCTTTCTGTTCTACTTGGTATATGGAAACATTCATTTAGTTCATAATTCAACCCAAAAAAACCCTAAACCTTTGACCAAATCTGTCAATACTCATTTGAATCCAGTTGCTCCTATAGAATGACTCTGTATTGTTCTCAAAAAGGAAGAAAATCTTTATCCCAGACACAAAATAGCTCTGGAATGTGCCTTCTGTAAACCAACGGGTTTCGGAAGGCCTTCTGAGTGCTGCATCTTCACTGGATTTTTCTACTTTTCTCCGTGCCCCTCAGTGAAATCCACTGCACTGGCAAGGAGTTACTCCATCCATTAGCTTGCTGTTTGTTTTACAATGAAGGAAAAATCCACAGTGAAACTTTGGCTCTCAAGCTGTAATCCTACCACTATCCTGACCAGAAGAAAACGAAATGTGATGCTGTAGCCAGAGCACTTCCTTTTTCTCCTAAGGTGTTTGTTCAGTGACAGGCCCACTATTATACTACTTCTTTTTCTAATCAGGCAAGCCCAGTACAAGGCACAAGGTCCTAGACAAAAACAATGACTTTAAAATGATGCGATCTTTGCTCTCAAGGACCCCTATATTCCAATGGGCTGCAAGAGAGTCTTTCCCAGATACCCTTGGGAACATAACGGGCATGACTATGGGTGAAGGAGAGATGCAATGTGCTCTGTGACAAATCTGAGAGAGCTCAGAGGAGTGAGAATAAAGAAAGGTTTCATAGACCAGGTGGTGCCCTGCTGAGCCTTCCAGGGCGAGGGAGAGGTTACTTTGCTTCAGGTGATGACTTCAAACAGCTGGCAGCACTAGTTTACCGTTAGAGTAAAGGAGTCCTTAGCACCCAAGGGGGCTCAATCCTCTCACCTTCTAAGAAGAACAGTAACTCTATCTGAAAGTTTGGAAGGCACTTTCCTCACAATTCTGAAAGTAGCAACTGAGGCTTTGAGAGGTTATCAAGTTTGTAATGTAGGATTTAAGCCTAGGTGTCTGGGATTTCAAGTCTAAAATTCTTCCCATTAGTCTCACTGCCAATGTACTTGGAGAAATTGAAAATAGCATGGGGGTAAGATGTGGCTGTGCAATAAGTAGTCTTTGGGCTCCATTTCTTGGGGATCAGTGAAAACAAAATCTTTGATTCCTTCATTTATGTTCTATCCCACATCATTATGGCACATGATAGGAACTTTCTGTAGTATCTAAAGAAAAGTCAACACTAACTGAATGACTGAAATTTAGAAATAAGGTTAAGAGTTACTTTAAATCAAGGCTATAAACAGTAAAATGATGATTTCTCCCTCCTCTAATTCATCCTGTCCCCTAGGCATAAAAGGGAAAAAACAAAACATTCCCATCCATTAAAACTTTGATCAAGTCAACCTTCAGCATCAACTCCCTCCCAAAACACACAAATCCTGTTTCCTTTCTAGCTCTACCAATAGCTTAATTTGATTTTCACTGAGTCAATGAAACATCCCCCAAGATTCAGATCCTCCCTCAACAGGGCCTGTTCACTGCCTGATTCATTTTTACCCAAAGATCACAATGCACCTTCTATAAACTGAGAGAACTTTGAAGTCTTCACTGTGCTTCCTCTAGGTTTATCTATATGATACATGCCATGTTCATTTCTTAGAAAGGTAATTATTGATAAATGCTAAGAAACACATTAGCCAAGGAGTAAAAGTCTCTTCAAAAATAATAATGGCTGACATTTATATAGCTCCTACTATGTGCCAGGCACTGTGCTAAGCACCTGATAATTATCTCATCTGATCCTCACAACATAACACAAGTGCTATTATTGTCTTCATTTCATAGATGAAGAAACTGAGGCAAACAGAGGTGACGTGCCCAAGTTGACTCCAGGCCCAGCCCTCTACACACTGTGCCGCCCAGATGCCCTAGTGCTAGTATTTATTAAACACCTTCTTTATTCTGGACACTATGTTAGATGCCTTCAAAGGATTTACATTCTAAGGGGCAAATTCCCAACAGCAAAGAGCAGCTCCTCAGAGATATAAGTAGATGGGGATGCCCTGAAAAGACCAGAAGAAAGTCTCAGGAGGGGGAAAAGAACCTGTAACCAGATGACATCCCTAGACAAGGAGATGATGCCAGTGCGACTGTGGATAAATAATCAGTAGCATTAGAGGCAGAAAGACGTTACAACCAGAATGCTGTCTGAGAAGCATGTTACCCTGGTTATACATGTTCTTTGGCTACATGTTCTCCACGTATGAGGTATTTCTTGAGAGAAATATGTGTATGTATATACATACACACCTTTGTAGGTGGAGGGGACTTTTCCTTGTCATTTACTTTGCTATGCTGATTAATTAAATGTCTTTAGTTTTGAAAAAAAAAAATGAAAAGAGAATAGTCCCTGTCCTTGTGTAAAGCTTACATTTCATAGGAGGAAAAGCAAAAACGCAAATAAATAAATACAAAATACATACAAGCTGACATAAGGTAATTGAATGGGAAGGATCCCTAACAAATGAGAGGCCTCAGGAATAGGTGGTACTTGAGCTCAAGCAGCAATGATTCTGAACTCAGAAAATTGGGGTTCAAATTCTGCTCCCAGTATGATCACCTGTATGGCTTTGGGAATTGAACCTCCCTGGGCCACAGGTTCTTCATCTACAGAATAAAGCTAGTTAGAAAAGTTAGAAAAGATGGCCTCTGAATTCCTGGGGAGCCAGTGGGCTTATTTTGTAATGTTTTTGTGCCCCCGAAAAGCCCTTCCTTTGTGTACATGGCTCTCTCTGGAATGGAGGTGAAAGGGCTAGACTCACGGTCAGGAAGACATAGGTACAAATCCATCGCTAGGTACATGCTATCTGTGTGATCCTCAGTAAGTTACTTAGCCTCTATGAGATAAACTTGATAATATATGCAAAAGGTTTGGTTTGTTTTTATTTCTTTCCAAATGGAGAAGCTGAATTGGGAGAAATTGGGAAGTAAGAAATAGGGTTGCTGATTAAAAAACCAAATACATAAAAAGAAAAGAAACAAAAAGAAAAAAAAAACAGTGCTGGGAGCACAGTAGGCACTTACAAATGCTTGGTGATTGCCTGACACTCTAGAAGAAAAACAAATGAACCCTCACTCCAAACAGGCAGCTTCTCATCCCATCCAGCGATAAATAGGAAAGGTACCAAACTAAGTGAGGCACCTTCAGGAAGGTGAGTTCATTTGAAAAGTGTCCAATTACACAACTACCCAATAAATACCATCTGACTAGAAAACATGCCATCCATCCTTCCCTTTGCTTTGTTTGGTGAGTTTGGGAAGACCGAAGCAGAAGTTAGCCCTTCCTCTCTTCCTTCCAACTCCGCTACATCTACTCCTTTCTTTAGTGGGTTCTCTCCCAACTTTAAAGGCTATATTTTATATCTCTTCATAGATACCCAGGTCTACTTTCCATCCAATGGGTTTTTGGAAAATGTCAAAACCAGAGTTTAGAGAGGACATTTTTTTTTCACAGAATTTTAGATCCTGTCCTTTGACAGGCACTAGAAGATGGGGCTTGAGAACTGTACCCTGAGATGACAAAGAATTGAGATCACACTTTCTATTGTATTCTGGCTCTAAAACTCTCCCTCTGAGCTTTCAGGTATACCTCACTTACATCAACAAGAAAAGTGGGGGAAGCTATCCCTACCTTTGCCTAAGTGCATATGGGCACATTAAAACAATTCATTAAAATGAATGCTGACTCATTGATTAACAAGGCAAAAGACAAGAAGCATGTTTTTCATAAGACACTTACACTTAAATCCTCTGAGACAAAAATGGAAAATGTAAGGAAATTTTCAGCTAAGTTCTCTTATGATTTAGGATGAGGATCATATATGTCTGGTCATTCAGTGCTTTGCACATCAGCACTTAGCTAGGAAATTCTCCATCTCCTCCAAAAGGAACACACTCCTCTTTCAGTAAATGTCCGATCTTGTGCCACTTGGTGGAGCACGGACCCATGATGGTGGTTCCTGGAGGAGCCCACTGCCCTGGGAGTCTTTCCCCTCCAAGTCTGACTCACAACACCAATTCCCCTCAGCTGCCGCTGGTGGATATGCTGATATAGCAAAAGAAGATTCCAGGCAGGCCCTGACCTGAGTGAAAGGGGCTCAGAATCCTATTGTGGCTATTTTTTTAAGGGAGGATTGTGTTATCAGCAGGGGCAGAAAAGAGACCCAGGAAAGGGTTACAGCTGGTTCATCCAGGAGGGATAGCAAATACAGGCTCAGATGCAGACAGAAAAACATACTACATGCTTGTCCTTGTAAAGAGAACACAATGGAATTTTCTTCGCTTATTCAGATCTTTGCTGCCTTTCCTATACTATGAGGGCATATTATATGGTCCTCTCAAGAAAAGTTTGGAATCAAAGTGAGAATTGTACCCATTTAAAAAACCCAAGTGAGACAGGGTAAGTACAGAACTGAAGAGAGATTTTAAACGACTCAATGAAACCAAACTATCCCAGGGCTCTTAGACAGATCTGGCGAGGAAGCAAGCCTCTCAGAGTCTGGGTCAAGACCTGATAGTGGCACATGCCAGGACCTTGAGAAGTCTTTCTGCCCAGTTCTGCTCATCTTCGGGAGCATTCCAAGCCTGCCCTTACATGCAGTCCAGCTCACTAGCTCCAGGGCCTCCATCATCCTTGACCTCTCTTGCCTAAGCCGGCCCTGAATTCCGTGACAGTGCGCTGTCGTGGAAGCTAGGTGGCACAGTGGAGAGAGCTTGGCCTGGAGTCAGGAAGACTCAAGTACAAATTAGAACTCAGACATTTACTAGCTATATGGTCCTGGGCAAGTCACGGAAGCTCTGTCAGCCTCAGCTTTCTCATCTGCAAAATGAGGCTAGTATTTCCCTAGATGACAAACTCAGCTCCTACTGGACAATTGGACAAGGCCTAGACAGACACCATCGCAACAAGCATTTGGTTTAACCCAAACACTAATTTTCATGCCTCTAAATGTCAATCTCCCGAGGACACACACCTACAGTATAGGTACTACAGTGCTTCACATACCTACAGCAATTTGTAAACAATTTTTAGTCATGTCCAAGTAGATGACAACTGTAAACTTATTCTGCAGCTTAAGAGCGTGCGAATAACACCAGTAAGATGAAGTCAAAAGTTAGCCAAGTTTTCAATTCAACAGGATTTCACAGTTCCTACTAGACACCATGTATCACAGAGAATGGGGTGGAAGGGAGTACAAAAGGAGTATAGGCCATGGTTGCTGACTTTAATAGCCCTATAATCTTACTGGAGTAATCTAATCATAGAACTGAAATTCTCTGGAAAACAAGCCAGCAAAACCACACCTTTGTGATTTGCAGCAACCACCTCATTTTACGGATGAGGAAATTGGGGCCCATAAGTGTCATCCACATAAAACAGTCTAAAAAAGCAGAACAGATGGAACACATAGGAGCTAAGGTTAGAACAAAGAGAAAAGGCCTGATTGGGGAAGGTCCTTAAAATCAAGCGAAGTAATTTGACCTTAATCTGACAGGTGAAGGCAACAGAGAGAGAGAGCACTCCCAGAGGTGACTGATGAAGGTGCAAGAATATGAACACTATTTCTGGACAGCCAGCGTGGGAGCAGTGTGCAGGATGAGTTCAGGAATCCAACTCTGCACCTTCTGATGGTCATTATCTAACACATCCATGAGTGCTAACAGGCCAGGAGGATCTAAGAGGCTCTGCCACTAACTTTGTGCCAACAGGCATTTCACTAGCAAGCTAGTGTTCTGCCTGCATGCACATCTACACAGATTTCCTGACTGGAGATGTTGGAAGGATATCAGAATTATGGTTATTGTCAACAGAAAAGGTGAAAGGACCAGAAAGAATCAACCCAGACAGCAACAGAGAAGATAATGGGGAAGGAGGAGAAGTTGCTAAAAGATCCTAAGCACCATGTGAACAAGGGAAAGATCTCATGGCTTTGGTTCTCCCCTCATCTAGCAGACCACCAGACACACAGAAATCCAGAAATAAATGTTAAGTGGAAGGGAAAATTGGGAAGGTAGCATAGCAGAAGAGTGGAGAAGAAAGCCTGCACTCATTCTAGTCTTTCTCACATGCAAAAGTATGCTGGAGGGAGAGGGGATAATACAACCAAAACAAGCCATAACCTTGCCCATAGAGCTCATATTTCCGTAGCTTTTATCAAGCTTCATTAGAATAAATATCCTAATAAATGCTTTATTTTTAATGAATCTGTAAATGAATATTTTATTTTCTAAACGGCTACAATTTGCAGAGGGAATAGCAAAGTACAATCTGCAAAGCAATCACATCCCGCTAAGATGAACACAAACACAATTCAGACTTTAAGAAGGCAGAAGCCAAACACCCAAAGACTTTTTTAAAAACACACCTAAAATAATGATGGGGAAAGTCCTACCATGGATAAGATTACTTACATAAGGGGAACTATCGGTGAAGGTAAATCAACCCTTTTTTTATTAGTACAGTATAATAACAGGGCCAAGTGAAAATTAAAAGACTTGCCCAAGGTCATCCGATATGTGTCAGAGCAGCTGAGCTCAGGCCTGGCTCCCCACTCTGGTGCTTTACTCTCTGCACCCACCAAAGTGGTACGACTATTAGCCCTCAAATTCTAGAAAACCAGAAGGCCTTGACAGAGCCTTCTTGGAAGGATTTCTCCCAAATATTGACAAAAATCCCCTCAAGTAAGAAGGGAAAGAAAGACTCGCCTCAATGCAAAGCTGTGGGATTGCCCAGCTCACAGGTCAGATGAGACACCAGTGGATTTTCGGTAGCCAGTACATTTTCTAAGCCTCAAGTCAACTACAGATGTCTCTACTGACTGTTGCTGTTTAAGTCATTTAGCTGTGACTGACCTTTTGTGACCCCATTTGGGGTTTTCTTGGCAAAGATACTAGAGTGGTCTGCATTTCCTTCTCCAGCTCATTTTATAGATGAGGAAACTGAGGCAAACAGGGCGAAGTGACTTGCCCAGGGTCCCACGGCTAGTAAGTGTCTGAGGCTGGATTTGAACTCAGGAAGATGTCTTCTTTGACTCCAGGACCAGGCACTTTATCTACTGTGGTGCCACGTAACTGCCCTCTACATCAGCTAAAGAGGCTTCCTCACAGTCCTGCGGATGCAGGTAGACAATGCAGGTACTATTTCTCACGTTTTACAAAGTACTAAACAGACTCCAAGGGAAAGTGACTTGGGCCGGATCCTGCAGGCTCTCATCCCTGAAGAGAGGACTCTGAGGTGGACAGAGCAATGGACAAAAGGCATTTCTTATCATTTTAACTGGCAGACTTGTTATAAATTTGTAAACACTGGAATTTTGTGCAAAACAATTTTTATTCACTAGATTTCAATTCCACTTTAAAGCCTCCATCAACATTTATTAAGTGCCTAGCACTGATGACAAGAGACAAAAAGAATGAAGCTGTCCCTGTCTGCTCTGAAGTCCGTGGCCTCTGCTGGATGGCATGGGAACACAGGCCCCACAGAGAACTGGAGAATCTTCAGTTCTGTCATTTATAAAATGAGATAACATTGGACTACAAGAGGCCCAGCGCAGGGCTACAGTGAAATATCAGGGAGAAAGGACTTGATTACTCTACAAATACATTTTCTAGATAGATGCTATTCAAGGGCTCCTCAAAATGTCCTAGGGCATTCTGGCCAGCTCCTTTCCCATCTGGCTGGGCTGGCCTAAGACTCTCTATCAACAGGGGCATGATTCCCAGTCCAATGGAAGTGCCCCATGGGCAGGCATTTCACATGCCTAAACACAGGAAGAGCTAAGTCGAAGCTGGTGGAAACAATGAATTTGATGTACAACAAAAGCACAGACACTCTGGCATCGACTGTAACTGGAAGCACCTACGTTCTGAATTCCTCAGAAAGGCTCTTATGCTTCACCACCATTACCTTCCTTGCATGGAACAAGCTGTCCATTCAAATACTTGTGGAACTGAATTCCTAGCAGATTCACCACAATAAACACAAAAGATGAAGGAGCTCAGGAGATGATAGGAAGTGGCGGTATCAAACACAAGGATCCCTGCAGGTAGCCAAGTGGCTTAGTTTTCAAATGTAGTATTATCCACGTTTTAGTTTATTTTTTTATAAAATATTTCTTGATACATTTTAATCTGGTTCCACACTCTGGAGTGCAGTGGGTCTCACATTTGACACACCTCTGACATAAATGTAGAGGAGGCCAAATCAATCAATTTGTACTTTCCTCAATATGGCACAGGAGAAGATGCTTGGGAATCAAAGGACTGGGGTCCAAATCCTACCTCCGCCTCTGCCTAGGTCATCTTGGACAAGTCGATTAATCTCTGTAGACCTGTTTATACATCTGGAAAATGGAGGGAGTGAGGGAATTGGACTAGGTGGCTTTTCAGGTTTCTTTTGGTTTTAAAACCTAGATTTCACAGATTCTCAGATCTGCAATTTGAGAGGAAAGAGTAGAGAAGAAGATTCCTGAGCTTCCATCAAGCCTCACTCCTTCTTGAGCCACCTACATGATCCCCCAGCTCCTTTGTCATCTCACCTTATACCTCTCTGGAAAAAACAGTCCACAAACCATGGCCACTCCTCCGCTGGGAGGAAAGGGTAGCTCTCTGAGTGCTTGCGGGGGACGGGGTGGGGTTCAGCCCTTTCGATTCTCCTTTTCAGCCTCTCCTTATCCATTGATTCCTTCCAGGCTACCCCATTCTTAAAACCCACTTCCTTGATCCACTATTTGCCTTCAAACTACCATACTCTATATCTCCTCCTTTTCACAATCAAACTCCTAAAAAAAGCTATCTGTATAATATGCCTCTACCTGGTATGGGCAATCTGACTTTCAACCTCATCTTTTAACTGACACTGCTTTCTTTAAGGTTACTGAAAAACTTTTTAAAAATATACTGACAGCTTTGGTTTTTATATCATCTGCATTTTCCAAGAGAAAAATTCCTTATAACAGAGGGGAAAAAACCAATTCAACAAACTTAATCAATATATCAAAAGGTCTGACAACATATGCACTGTTCTACAGCCATGGCCTCTAATCACCTCTGCAAAGGGGAGGAGAAGGAAATGCCTTCTTTCTATTCTTTGGGGTCCCGCTTGGTTGTCATAATTTTGCAACATTAAATTTCCATTGTCCATTATCTCCCTTGCCAAATCCAATGGCCTTTTCTTAATCACCATCTTTCTTGATCTTTGTCAACATCTGACCCTGATGACCATCCTTTCCCCCCAGGGTTTCCATAACACTGCTCTCCCCCATCTTCTCCTACTGTCTGCTTGGTTGCTCTTGCAGTCTTAGTTGTCCCACTCCCTACCAGTGAGTGGATTCCCCACCCCCCCATGCTGTTCCAGGGCCCTTTTCTCCAGTTACTTCCCCTACCCCTCCCTCTCTATCTCTCTCATAGGGATCTCAGAAGTTTCCATGGGTTTTTCTCCTGCTTTGGTCCTCCCTCCATGTCTATCTCCTTCCATCCCCTCCCTCTCTCTCTCACAGGGATTTTAGAAGCTTCTCATCAAATCTAGTCACATGTCACTGCTGGATTGGGAACAAAGGCCCTGGATTGGATGCTGGCTCTGCCTGTGATCTTGGGTAGGTCAGTCAGCTCACTGTGTTGGGCCTCAGTTCCCTCTGTAAGAAATGTGAAAGAAGCCTAGATGCCTCCTGCTCTATGATGCTGACATGTCCAACAGGGTGAGCCATAAAGTACCTCAAATTCAACATGCTCCCTACACTCTCCACTCACCTCCTCTATTTGTTGAGCATTCTCATCATGCAGATTTGAAACCTCAAAGTCGCCCCTGGTTCTTCCTTCTTGCTCCCCCCTTATGCCAATCAGCTGCAGATTCCTCCTGTTCCATCTCCCTAACTTCCCAGCCAGCCCCTCCACCCCCACCTCCTATCTGAGCTGCTCTGCTTACATCCAATTCTCTCTCTTCTCCCATCTACACAGTTGCCAAAGATCTGACCCTGTCACTGCCTTGCCTGCCTCTCATAAAAAGTCAAGCTCTTCTGCTGGGCATTTCAAGTCCTTTACAATCTGGCTTGGCCCTTCTTCAGACTGATCAGACCTCACTTTTCTTTACACGCTCTAGCTTACAGCCATAATGGTCTCCTTGCTTTGCCCAGGCTTTCCTTGGTTCTCCTCCGCCTCACTGAACCTCACTGAAGCCTTGGTTTACTTGGAAATTCCCTTCAAGCGCCATTTCCTCCAAGAAGCTGCTCCTGGCTTGCGTTCTCACTAGTTGCTTAGATTACTTTGCATCTGTTCATAGAAAACACGCTATTTCTCCCCAAAAGATTACATGCTACTTCAAAGGGATTTGTTCTGTAAATCCCCCATCACCTAGCAGAGGTCCTGGCACACAGCAAGTGCTTAATAAATGTTTGTTGCAAGTAGAAAGCTGGAAAATAATTTTTACAGCCAGAGTCTCAGATAAACACCTCATTTCTAAAAATATATAGAGAACTGAGTCAAATTTATAAGAATACAAGTCATTCCGCAACTGATAAACGATCAAAGGATATGAATAGACAGTTTTCAGATGAAGAAATTAAAGCTATCTGTAGTCATATGAAAAAATGTTCTAAAAAGAGAAATGCAAATCAAAACATCACACCTGTCAGATTGGCTAACATAACAAAACAGGAAAATGATAAACTTTGGAGAAGATGTGGGAAAATTGGGAATACTGATGCATTGTTGGTGGAGTTGTGAACTGATCCAACCATTCAGGAGAGCAATTTGGAACTATGCCCAAAAAGCTATGAAATTGTGCATACCCTTTGATCCAGCAACCAAAGAGATCACAAAAAAGGAAAAAGGGCAATATGTACAAAAGTATTTACAGCAGCTCTTTTTGTGGTGGCAAAGAACTGGAAATTGAAGGAAACTGGGAAATGGCTGAACAAGTTGTGGTATAAGAAGGTAATGGAATACTACTGTGCTATAAGAAATGATGAGCAGGCAGACTTCAGAAAAACCTGGAAAGACTTATATGAACTGATGCTGAGTGAAGTGAGCAGAACCAGGAGAACACTGTACACAGTAACAGCCACAGTGTGTGAGGACTGACTTTGATAGACTTGGCTCTTCTCAGCAATGCAAGGATCTAAGACAACTTTAAAAAACTCAGGACAGACAATGCATCCCCATCCAGAGAAAGAACTTTGGAGCCTGAAGGAAGATGGAAGCAGACTATTTGCTCTCTTTTTCTTTTGTTTTTTCTTTCTCATGACTAATGTGAAAATATGTTTAACATGAATGCATATATAATGCCTATTTCAGATTGCACACCGCTTGTGGGAAGGGGGCAGAAAATTTCAAACTCAAAATCTTATGGAAGTGAATGCTGAAAACTAAAAATAAACTATTTTTAAAAATAAGTGCTTGCTGCTAGGTTCCTATGAATTTGGATTCTCAAGCAAATCTCTCTATTTGTCTAGTTAAGAAAATTTTAATCTCAGGGGAAAAGGGTTCCATGACTTAATAACTCTGCATATCCTATTCCTACATCCTAAAGGCAGTTCACCACAGTGGATGGAGTACTGAACCTCATATAAGAAAGAGCTGAGTTCAACTCCAGCTGATCCTGGGCAAGTTACTTCATCTCTGACTCCATTTCCTCATTGATAAAATGGGGGTAACACTTAACTCCCACAGTGGCTGGGAGGATCAGATAAGATAAAGATTGGTAAACCACTACACAAAAATGATTCCCAGGAAATCAGTCACTGCACTGCAGAGGAGGGCAGCTGAGGCAGAGGGCAATTTCAGACATCTCCAGTTACAATCTGAGGGTCACACCAGAGAAGGGTTGGAGAACATCCATCCAACGCTATTTATTCCCACTGGGGGTGGAGGGGGTCTCTTGAACTCTGTACTGGGCCCTCTTCTCCTCCTGCTCTCTACTATCTCACTTAGTGACCGTATCCATTCCCACAGGGCCAATCATCATCTCTAAACAGATGATTCCCAGAGCTAGATATCCAGCCCTACTCTCTCTCCTGAGCTCCAGTCCTATGATGTTATTGAGTGATTTCAGTCACATTGGACCCTTCGTGACCCCATCTAGCATTTTCTTAGCAAAGAAACTAGAGAGGTTTGCTGTTTTCTTCTACAACTCATTTTATAGATGAGGAAACTGAGGCTAATACGGTTAAATGACTTGCCCGGGATTGCAGAGCTTTTGAACTCAGGGAGATGAGTGTTTCTGACTCCAGACCCAATACTCTACTCCGCTTGTATACCTAGCTGCCCAATCCCATATTACCAACTGCCTTTTGAGCACATTAAAGTCAATGTCCAGTACTCATCTCAAATTCACTATTTCCAGAACAATACTCATCTTTCCCCCCAAACCCACCACTCTTTTCAGCTTCACAATTATTGTCAAGGACATCACCAGGAATCCTCCAAGTCACCTACGTCCATAACCTCAGTGTCAAACTAGAATCCTCACTCTCATTCCTCCCATGTAACTAATCACTTGCCAAATACTGTTTTCACCTTCCCAAGATCCTACTCTCTTTATTCACAAGAGCTACCACCTTAGTTCAGACCCTCATCTCTAGACTACCGTAATAACATCCTTTCTCTAACTGGCTTCTTGTTTCAAGTCTCTTGCCACTCCAATCCTCCACTCAACTGGCCAAGTGATTCGTCTAGAGCACAAGTCCGACCATGTCTCCCCCAAACTCAATTAACTCCAGTGGCTCCTTCTGCCATCTACATTCCTTTACAAGCTGGCCTGTTCCTCCAATTTATTGTCCTCTGTATTTTCTACGATCCTGCTACCCTGGCCTCCTCATACAAAACACTCTCTCTCCCACTTCTATGCCCTTGAAATGGCTGTGCCAAGTCTGGAATGCTTTCCCACCTCATCTGTTCCCTGGCCTCCTTCAGGACTCAGCTCAAATTCTGCCTTCAGCAAGAGGCGCTTCCCAAGCCTCCAAGCCTCTAGAGCCCTCTCTTCTGACGTTAACTTGCCACACCGTATAGATCCACTATTTGCCCTTAATTGTCTCCTGCACTGGCATATGAGTTCCTTAAGGGATGGGACTAGCTTTGTCTTCCTTCATATGCCCAAGCCTGGAACATAAGAAATGCTTCAAATACAGATGATAGTTGACTGACTGCAAAAGCTTTAATTTACTGGTTTGAAACACAAAGGAAAAAGTCTGCAGGGATTTCAGAGAACAACAAACTGTATGTAAAGCCTAACTACCTGAAGCAAAGAAACATAACTGGTATATGTCCTAACACTAGAAAGCCATCCCTTTCTATGCTTCAGTCAATCTCTTAATCTGAATCTTAAAAATGACTGGCAAATTCTCAGTATTTGGGTAGTTGGAGGGATTATATACATATAGACAGAGGGCATAGGGTGAGTTGAACAGGAAGGGATGAAATCTAAAAAAATGAAATTAAGGGGTGAGAGAGGAATATATTGAGAGGAGAAAGGGAGAAATGGAATGGGGCAAATTATCTCTCACAAAAGAGGCAAGAAAAAGCTTTTTCAATGGAGGGGAAAAGCAGGGAGGGGAGAGGGAAAAAGTGAAGCTTACTCTCATCACATTTGGCTTAAGGAGGGAATAACATGCACACTCAATTTGGTATGAAAAATCTATCTTACTCTACAGGAAAGTAGGGGAGAAGAGGATAAATGAGCTGTGGGGGGGATGATAGAAGGGGAGGCAAATGGGAGGAGGGAGTAACTAGAAGTAAACACTTTTGGGGAGGAACAAGGACAAAAGAGAGAACAGAATAAAGAGAAGACAGGATAGGATAAAGGGAAATAAAGTTAGTCTTTCACAACATGACTATTATGGAAATCTTTTGCATATTTACACATGTATAACCTATACTGAATTGCTTGCCTTCACAGTGGGGATGTGTGGGAAGGGAGGAAGGGAGAATGGGGTACAGAAATCTATCTTGCCCTACAAGAAAAGAAAGAAGATGAGGATAAGGGAAGGGAGGGGTGTGATATAAGAGAGGGCAGATTGGGGAAAGGGGTAATCAGAATGCATGGTGTCTTGGGGTTGGGGGAAAGGAGAGATGGGGAGAAATTTTGGAACTCAAAATCTTGTGGAAATGAATGCTGAAAACTAAAAATAAATAAGTAAATAATTTTTTGAAGCAAAGACTGGCAAAAACTTGGAGCTGTGCCCATAAAGTTTCTAAATTAGGCATACTCTTTGACCTAGAAATACCAGGCCTATAGGCCCATAACCCAAAGAGATCCAAAAAGAAGAAAGGAAAGGTTGCATATATACAAGAATAGGTAAGGTAGTTCTTCTTTGTGATGGCAAAACCCAGGAGATGCCCAGACTGGGGAGCAGCTGAACAAGTCACGGCATATAGGTGAAATGGAATATTATCATGCTATAGGAAATGAAGAAGATGGTGGTAAGACTGCTCCACACCAGGATTTCCCCTAACAAAGTTCTGCTGGCACCTCTCCTGTGTGTACCTCCCCCCACCCCAATTTAATTTTCCCTCCTGTCACAAGAAACTGATTGGCCCCTGCTTCCCTCTGAACAGCTTCCTGGAAGCCTCTAATTTGAGGCCATTCCCCATGAGTTCCATCACCCAGATGACTTCTACCCCTCTCAACTCCTTTGCTGCTGTCTCACGTGATGAGGTGGCCTGACTCTTGACCAAGGCAAGCCCCTCTGCCTGCTCAGATGACCCCTTATCACCCCACACCCTCTGTCATCCCCATCTCTCACTGACTTAGTTTCTCTTATGGCTCCTTCCATGGTGCCTACAAACACTCATGTCTTCATCCAAACTCAAAAGCTCATCTGATTCTCATTATTCCACTGAAATTACTCTCTCCAAAGTGGCTGATGATCTCGTCACAGACCAATCCAGTGGTCTTTTCTCAATTCTCACTGTTCCTGGCCCCTCTGCAGCCTTGGACACCACTGACCCCCTCTCCTCCTTGAGACTCTCTTCTCAGTAGCTTTTCAGAACACCTCCCCCCCATCCCCACTCTTCTCCTAGCTCTCTGACAGCTTCTTGCAGCCTCTTATTCAGCTGTTCTTGTAGGTGTCCCTTAGGGCTCTGTCCTGGGCCCTCCTCTCTTCTCCCTCTAGACTACTTCACTTGGTGATATGGTGATTTGTATTAGCTCCTATGGATTTAATGATTCTCTCTACATGAATAATTCTCAAATCTACCTATCCTGCCCTAACCTCTGCTGACTTCCAAACTCATCTCCAATGATCTTTCACATATCTTGAACTGGATGTCCAGCAGACATCTCAAACTCAACATGTCCAAAACAGAGCTCATTATCTTCTCCTTAAGTTCTCCCCTGCTCCTTCCTTCCCTAGCACCATAAAGGGCAACACCAATCTTCCCAGTCCCTCAGGCTCCCAAGCCAGGAGTCTCCCTGACTTCTCACTCTCTCTCACTGTCTCATGTGCAATATGGTGCTAAGGTCTGTCCATGTCATTTCTGCACCACCTCTCCCATATGCCCCCTTCTCTCCCCAATACGGCTCCCATTCTGCTGCAGGCTCTCACCACGTCAGGCCTGGACTGTTAAATAAGCTTCTGGAAGCTCTGCCTCTCCCAAGTTTCTCCTCATTCCAACCCATCCTTCACTTAGCCACCAAAACACACCTCTGATCATGTCACCCTGCCCCCTCCAAACTCCAGGCGTTCCCTGTTGCCTCCAGGATCAAATACAAAATGCTCTGTCTGGCATTTCAAGTCTTTCATCACTGCCTCCTCCTATCTTCTCAGTGTGCTTACACCTCACTCCCTGACGTACATTCTTCTATCCAGTGACTGGTTTTCTGGCCGTCCCATGAACAAGAAACCCCCATCTCTGAGCTCCCAGAATTTCCCCAGGCTGTCCCCAGGGCCTGGAATGCTCTTCCTCCTTTCTGCCTACTGACTCCCCTTGCTTCCTTTAAGTCCTAACTAAAATCCTATCTTCTACAGGAAGCCTTTCCCAACCCCATTTAACTCCAGTGCCTTCCCTCTGTTCATTATTTCCAACTTAATCTTTATATAACTTGTTTGCACACATTTGTTTGCATGTTGTCTCCTCCCATTAGACTGTAAGCTCCTTGTGGGTAGGTAGACTGTCTTTTGCCTCTTCTTGTATCCCCAGTGCTTAGCATAGTGTTTGGCACATAGTAAGCACTTACAGACTGACTAGCTTCCTGGTTACCTAAAGGCATTAAAAAGCTCTACCCACATGAAGTCTAGGCCTCTTCAACTTGGATGTCTGAAGACCAGAGGAGTCACCAATACAACTCTGCTGACCAGATGGGTTTCCATATAGAGATATGGGGTCCATGCCTATAGAAGCTACCCCCGTAACTCTGCTGAATGGCCTTCCTGTGGCTAAGGCTCAGTAAGCCTTTTACTAACTATGCCATGATTCCTGAGTATTTCACTTCATGTCAACTTCAACTAACAGAGTACTAGTGACAGGCCAGATTGTGAGCAGAACCAGGACAACAACGTATAACTAGGACCTCAACGTTGGAAAAAAACAATTCCAAAAGACCTGGCACTCTGACCAATGCAATGATCAACTATGATAGGAAAGGACTGAGGATGAAGAACGCTACTCACCTTCTGATATGTACTGAATCAACACACAGAATGGGGCACGTTCTAGAACACAGAATATACTTGTTACAAGGGTTTGGTTTGGTTTTCCTTTGGGAGGGGGTTTGCGAGGAGGGAGCGAAGGAGCAGGAAGAAGAAAAAACAAACTCTTGCTAACTGAAAAGAAAATAATTTTTAAAAAATGACTAATAACCTCTGTTCTCAAGCACTAGCACCCTACCTTCAGATACCATCAAACACACTTGATGAAGGCACAAAGGGAGAGACGGGCTCTTAGAGACTATCTTCTACAACCGATCGTATCTTTACGGTCACACAACTAACTGAAAGGTACAAAGAGCAGACCCTCACTAAGATGACTGTGTACTGATCACAAATATCTGACTTACAAGGTGGCAAGGTACAATGGACAGAGAACTGGCCTCAAAGTCAGGAGATGAGGATCTCGCTCTGCTTCAGCCACATGAAGGTGGTGTGACCCTGGTCAAGTCCCTTCACCTCTCACTGGCTTTGGCAACTCTTAACACATCTAAATGGTAGAGCAATTTCCTTATCTGAGAGTTTTCTATCACACCGAAATCACAAGTCCAGTACTTCTCCTGCTCCCTGGAATCAACAGAGAGAGATGCTGGTTTGAAGGTTTTCCTCCAACAAGGGATCTTCTCCACACAAAATCTTTAAAAAATTCCTTGAAAGATGTAACAGAGATAACAGTCAGACAACCTTCTCGTTATTAATATCAAGTAAGGCATAAAGTAAGGAGAAATATACTTGACCAAGGTGTATGCCACCATCCTGGAGGCTGTCTAGTGCAAGATCAGTCAATGAAATAGCCAATAAACATTTATTAAGCTCCTATTATGTGCCAGGCACTAAATACAAATATGAAGAGGAAAAAAAGAGAGCCCCTGCCCTCAAGGAGCTTACAACTGAATGGGGGAAGACAACACACAAAAGGAAACTGGAAAGGGAGAGGGAGAGTTCTCTGACAGGCAGGGACATGGTGGAAAAGTCAGAGATATCTCAAACTAGTGAGAAATGAAATAATCTGACTTTGGCTTCCTTCTTAAATTTTTGGGTCCAAATCAAGGAGGAAATAACCATGGCAAGTAACACAGCATTGACTACGTCAAGCCCCCAAGCCTGTCATGCCTATCACATAGGATCCAAGATCACTCAAGTGTTTGGCACAACTATCCACACAGGAAAAACCAAGTGGGTGAAGAATGTCTGCCATCCAGGTATATTTAGCAGTATGAAATGGACAACCCAAGATTGAGGACCGCTTAGGTCATCAAGTTGACTTTATCCCTTGTGATCATCTAGCCTCTTCCTGAAGACTTCAAGTTCGATTAAACCTGAACAAAACAAGCATGTATTTAGAAACCACTCAGCATTGGGCACTGTATCAGGTGCTATTGGTCTCAAAAATTAAAAGTCTCTGCCCTTAAAGAGCTTACAAGAGGGAGAACATGTACAAAGAGAAAGAAATACAAAATACGTAAAAGAGATACAAAGTAATTAGGGTGGGGAAGGGGTGGAAAATACTAACAACTGGGAGATTAGCCAAGGATTCCTCTGGAACAGCCATTCCTAACCTGGGGTCAACGAGGTTTGTTTTTCTTAAAAATAATTTGATGACATGTAATTGAGATAAAAAATATTTGTAAAAAATAAAAATAATTCAATAAACATTTCAGTATACTTGGTTATAGTTTTTCAATATAGTTGTAATCTTTTATAACCTATGTACTTAAAAATATTATCCTAAAGAGGGTTCATAGGCTTCAGACTGTCAAAAGGGTCCAAGACATAAAAGTGTTTAAGAACCCCTGCTGCAGAAGGTAGAATTTGAGCAGGGCCTTGAACCGAGCTAGGGATTCCAACAGGCAAAAGGGATAAGGGAAGATGCTTCAAAGTTGGGGGAACAGCCTAAGGAAAAGAATTGGAAATGGAGAGGAGATGGCATTTACAGAGAATGGCAAGTAGGTCAGTTTGGTGTGTACAGAGTGTGTAAGGAGAAATGCTTGGCCTGATGGAGTAATGAAATCATTCAGGCAAAATAGATGGGAGCCAGACTGTACCAGTCTGGTATTTTAAATACTAAAGAACTTTGTTTTATGTTAGATCCAAAAGGACGTCACTGAAGCCTCACGAGCAGGGGAGTGATCTCATCAGTCCTGTGCTTTAGAGACATCAAGGTGGTGGTTGTGTGGAACCTGGATTGCATAGAGGGAAAAATTAGCAGACCAGGGGAGAGGTGATGAGAGTCTGTGTGGGCACAGTTGCCATACGAATGGGGAGGTCAAAGTCACAAGGTGGAGGTAGAATGAAATTAATACCAGGCAAATAATTGGATTTAGGGGATGAAGAAAGAACAACTCTACCTAGGATGTTTCTCATGACAAGCAGAGAAGTTACAAAGAGATTTCAAGTTGAAGATAATGACTTCCACTGTGAAGATGGTGAGAATTCCATGGGATATATTCAGGTGGGACTGGGAAGCAGAAGGAGGAACTTCATGGAGGCCCACTCTGTCTATCTGGGGGTCACCTCCGCAAGGATGATACTAACCCATGAAAATGAACAAGCTCATGATGGACAGACTTTAAGAGAAGGCAGAGCAGAGATGTCCCAGGACAACGGCCACTTAGTGGGAGGGATAGGCATGATGAATTAGCAGTGGGAACTGAGAAAGAGAATTTTGTCATGGAAGCCAAGGTGAAGAAAGGACCCAGGAGGAGGTGGTACTTGATTGAATAAAAAGTAACAGGGAGGTCAAACAGATTGAAGACTGAAGAACAGTCCCTGGGTATAGCAACAAGGGATCCCTGGTAACTGGGTAAAGAATAGACCTCCCTACTGAGGCAGTCCATTTCACTTTTGCAAAAGCTGAAGGGATCAAGTTTTCCCTTATGGAGCCAGAATCTAACGATCTGTAACACCACCTACTCATTCTCATTCTGCCTTTGAGGACCATGACAAACGAACCTTAGCCCTCCTCCACACAGTAAAGCATCAGGAGACAGCCATCAGGTGCTGATAAAATAGCCTCAGTTTATGTAACTGACACTCATGAATCTCCTTACCACGCTGGTCTGCCTCCTCTGCCCATGCTCCAATTCCTTACTGAGCTTCCTAAAATGCAATGTGAAAAACCGAGCACAATGTTCCAGATGTGCTGGGATGAGAACAGGAGCACAGAGAGACTGCTGCGGCCTCTCTCTAGTTGACTCATACAGACCTTCAAGGCCATAAAGTCCTAAGTCTTTTTCACACGAGCCATTGATTAGACTCAGCTTTCCTATCCTTGCACTTGGGGATTTTCCCCCTTAACCCAACTATAAGTCTTTATGTTTATCTTCCTACATTTAAATTTTATCTTCACTGTCCCCTCTCTTATTCCCTCCTCCCCCAAATTGTTCAAGCTTGCTAAGAACCTTCTGGATTCTGATTCTGTCAAAAACAGAATTATCTCTTCTTGTGTGGTGTCACATACAACACTGATAAGCTATGAGCCAAGATATTCATCCAAGTCATTGGTAAAAATTTTTGTCCTAACACTGCCAGGATAGAACTCTGATAAGTCCTCCTCCCATGAAAGGGTTTTGGGCAGGATTAAACAAGATGATACAAGTCACAATTAAATACTGATATTAGCTGCTCGGTTTTATCTGTTACCTCTAAGACATTAAATAATCACTTCAAGTCCTTTAAATTAGTGTTGAGGACTCTTCCTATTTGTGATGAGGATGGAGGCTCTACATGCTGCTGCTGCTGGAGGAATGCACTTTCCTAAATATGTAGATCAAATCCAGGTCAAATCAAATCAATCAATACTCTTTAAGCCCCTTCTGTGTGCAAGGTACTGTGAAAGATCAACAGACTCACAAGGTACCTGCTTTAAGTAGGCAATTTATGGTCTAACTGAAAGGGTCCAGGTACAGGAAATGACATGTCAAAAATGTCCTTAAGTTCTCTACCAGAATTTTGAGGAAGGCAAAGCCCCAGACTGCCACTGCCCACCTCAGAGTGACTGTGAGGAAAAGCATCACCAAAATGGAAGCAGTCAGGATCCCCAGAAGCAGCAAACCTTAGGCCTCAGGACTCTTTCCCACTAGCATCCCACATCTACTCTGTGCCAAACACTGGGTTGGATGTTGTGCATCAAAATGCTTCCTGGCCTCAAGAAGCATATATTCTACTAGGAGAGAGATACATACACAAGGAAACAAAACCAAAGTAATTTGAAGACGAAAAAGATGATGGCGCACACATGAAGGAAAGAGATGTAGGAGGGCCTCCTGTTGGAAGTGGTGCTTGAGCTATAGTGTGAAGGGAGTTGGGTACTCAAGAGAGAATACAAGCCAGCCTGACAAGGGATCCATTTAAATAAGGGCACGGAGGCTGGATCTAGAATGTCACAAAACAGGAAACTGCAGGTCAGTTTGTCTGGAAGAAAGAGAATATGAAGGAGAGTGATAAAGAAATTGTACTGGAAGGTAGGTGGGAGCCACTGTGGAGGGCTTTCTAAATGCCAGGCTATGTAATTTGTATTTTATCTTAAAAGCAATAGGAAGCCATCACAAAGTTTACTCCTATCACCTTGGAAGTGAGATTCTCGAAGGCAAAGGCTATTTCATTTCTTTCTGAATCCTCAAGACTAGACCAGCATGGTCCTCGCACACAGGCAGTGCTTAATGAATGCTTATTAAATGGAAAAAACCAAAGTGACCTCCTGCTAGGGTGACCAACCTGCTAGTAACCACCACTCACTGCTCACTGGGTCTAACTCCGAGCCCCCTTCTTTCTGTACTACTGTTTAATCTCCATCTTGTCCACGCAGATGTGGAGGGAGACTTTTTCAGGCCTTGCTGAAATCTAAGTGTACCAGATCGAAATCCTTTCCCTAGGCTACCAGCTAAGGGGCCTGTTTTGGAGAAGCCCATCATCTTTATATGACATCTCTACGCAGCAGCAGGACCACGGCTTCCTTATGCTTGCTAAAGCACCCCTACTACAATGGTCTAGAATCCTGCCAGGAATTGACAGCACGTTTGTCAGCTCATCATAGAAAGAAAGCATCTTCTTTCTCTTTTTGAAACAGGCGTTTCCCAGCTCCAAGGCAAGAACTCCTCTGCCATTATCCTCGATCCCTCAGAGATCAGCAGGGCTTGTTCCCCTCCCAGGAGCCCCTCTTCTCACGTGGGCCCAGTGAGGAGGAGCAAATCGCAGCCACGTTCCCTTGCTTGCTCACTGACCATTTCTTCACTTAATCTGCTCACTCTCAATTCCCTGATAAACACGTCTGTCCCCTCCTTTCTGATCTTTCTCCTTGGTGAAAAAAACAGGCAAAGCTCTAAGTGGCCCCTCGATGCCTCTGTCTCATCCACTGCAAGCACAGTTCCCCTTCTTGTCACCAACAAAGCACATAAAGTAAGTAAATAAGCCCCCCAGCCCACTAAACCTCAGCTCAGGGCTCTGGGTTGGCTCATGCCCTTCTCTTGTCTCCATCTTCAGTTACCTCTCTTTGCTTTCATCTTCCAGACAGTCTCCTTACAAGCTCAGCTTCATTGGTTCCTTCTAGGACCACAGTTTCTTGAAATATGTCCTGCCTTTTCTTCCTCAATACAATCATTTAGAGCATTAGAATTTTGTTCCTAAGAAGCTTCCATTACCCCTGAGCAGAGTTCCCTTGTAGAACCTCAGGCTGTGGAATCTTGCCTATGCTTTAGCTGAACTCTGAGAGCCATTCTGCCGCAATCCAGAGGAGCTCTGCTGCTCAATCCCTCCTTAGCCAACTTCATCAGAGCATTCACCAGTCACTTCCTCCAAGCTCCCCATAAATGTAGAATCCATTTTCTAATCCATGGCATCTTTAATGCAGAACAAACCACCTCCACTAAGATCCCCAAGCAGGTCACTTGACTAGGAGATGATGTTTTGTTGTAAGCATCTACAAGGAAATAATTTCATTCAAAAAAGTGGAGATTTTTTTCCTAGCTCAAGGAAAGATAATTATTGTCCATCCGTGTCCATTCCTTTACCAGTCAACTCACCTCTGGCACCACAAAAATAGGCACTCGAAAGCTTGTATTCACAAATTCTAGTGCAAACATAACCCTCCTCAGTAAGGACTGTCTGCCACAATCTACAGCAATAACAAACTTCATCCAAGAGCCCTCCAAACTATTCTCTAATTATTGTGGCTCCGACTTCTCCCAAGAGCTAAAGAGACAAGTCAAAATGTGCTCTGCTCAGCAGAGTCTGTGTTCTTTGGCCACAGCTGTAGGAGTCCATAAACAGCATAAGTAATAATAGCTGACATTTCAACAGCACTTTCAAGACATTGTATTTACAGTATCTCAACTGGTCCTTACAACAACCTTGCAGTAATGCTATAGGTATTATTTGCTCCATTTTCCAGAGGGAAAAACTGAGGCTCAGAGAGCTGAGGTGTCTTCCCTGGGGTCAGAGTAGAGCTAGGAAGTATGACAGGAAGGATCTGGCCTTGGATCTCTCCTGATTCCAAGTCCAACTCTCCCTCTTTCCACCACGCTGTCCCTCCCAACCTGGTACCAAATTCTTAGAATGTGTATTTCCTTTTTACTCGCAAGTTTTCAACAATAAAAAGGCAGGTAAAAGGAGATTTCAGAACACTATAAAAAAGGCTATGGGCCAGATATCTAGCTCTGATACTGAAGAGAAAGAAAACAGAACTAACCGACCTAGACAGATTCCTTTCCAAATGAAGATGTTAAATATTTGCTATAGAAATAGGCACTCGATTCCTGAAATTATGTTTTTCAGGATAACAGGAAAATGTTGATGAACATATTAATTACAGCCCCCATATTACATGGTGATCCTCTGACTACAACAATGTGAACAGTATATAATTATAAAGGATGAATCTTGGTCTGCCAAAAGAAAGGAGAAAACACACCTGCCTCCCTTGCACACTCATTCCTCACTTCTGAGGAACTACGGGTCTAGAACACTGTCAGAGGCAGCTGATGTGTTAGTTAGTCTCACTGAACCCCTCTTTCCTTTTTTATTCTTTGTTATAAGGGATGGCTCAGTGGATAGGGGAAAATGGTGGGGGAGTGGGGGTGCATTTGGAAAGGAAAGTAAAACAAAAACAAAAGTCAATAGAATTTTTCAAAAACCTTTTTCAGAAAAACCGTATCACACAGTGATCACACAAAAACTACCCTGAATGGTCAAATGAAGCCAACCTGTCACAACTATTTCCTTCCATTTGTATTCCATAATCAGTAGTCACAGAATAAGGAATTCTATACTTTGGGCAATTTTAAAAATCACAGATGGGTCAAAAGATGCCCACAGTTTATTTACAAGGACTTCCCTTTTTAAGTCAGTGAAGGAGAAAAGGAAAACTTCTATACCTTCCATCCCAAAGTTTACACTCCATATCCTGCCTCAAGCTTGTTCACAGGCCATTCCCCCAAGCCTTCTTGCCCCTGGACTTCCCTTGGATACTTCACTTTTCCACTCCCCAAGCCTTCCTTCCAGGAGGACTCTCTACTAGAGATTTTGATTCCCCTTAATTGTTAAAAAGCTCGCTTCCCCACCCAATTCATTTGGTATTTACTTTTTTGTACATGTTATATCCCCTGATAACCTCCTTAAGGCAAGGATTGCTTTCATTTTGGTCCTTATATCCTGAGAATAGCACCATGGTTCATACACTGAAGTTTTAGATTTGATCTAGAGTCCATGAGTCTATAAGAGTAATTCATGAACGTGTATGAACTGATGTAGAGTGAAGGGAGCATTACAACAGCACTGTAAAGACAACTTTGAAAGACTTCAGAACTCTGATCAACTCAGTCACAAGCCACAATTGTAGAGGACTGTTACCCACCTCTGCACAGAAAGATGACAGACTCAAGAGTGCAGAATGAGACCTATAGCTTTTAGACATGATCAATTTGGGAATTTGTCAATTTGCTTGACTATAAATATTTGCTACAAGAGTTGTGTTTTTCTTTTCTTTCCCAGTGGGAATGGGTGTGGGAGAAGGAAGAACCCAGGACTGGAAAAATAAGTCTTTTGTTAAATGAAAAAAAATTGTTAAAAGTAATTCAAGGTACCTTCTATCAGCCAGTCAGGTTGGAAGTTCCTTGTAGATTATGTTTTCCTGTCTAACGCAAAGAAAGACTGCAAAAGACTTAAGCGTGTCCCTTCCTAAATGTTGCTAGAATGACACATTAACAACCCCAAACAAGAGTTGGAGGAAGAGACATAAATGTAGCAGCAGAGACAGTCCTCCCACTAAACCCAAGACTAAATCAGTGCAAAGCTGCATCTTTCCCTATGAGAAGTCAGCTTCTGGACAGCAGGGTCTGCGTGTGCTGTCTCTGTCTCTTCAGGGCCTGGCACAGAATCTTGACTAAAGAAAGTTCGAGATAAATGCCCTTTAAATTGACTTGTACTTACCAAATGACCATTTATCAACATGAAACGCTCAAACAGTAGTTTTCTTGTGCGTCTTAATTAGTATAAACATTATTCATAACCCCATAGGAGACAACTTTTAAGAGATCACAGAATGGATCCAGAATTATTCTCCCCCCACCTCCCCATTCCCCAAGCAAAAGTAGTGCTCTTAAACTTGCATGTAAGTTATTGAGTTGCAATGTTTACAGCTGTTCTGGTGACATATATACAGTCTACCAAAAGCTGAGCTATTTATGATTTTCCTAAGAAAAAAGTCAAGTGTTCTATTTTACAAAGAACTCTTCTTGTCAGAAAGAGTGACTAGTTAAGCCCTGACCATTCAGTCTTCAGACCAAAGAGCCTTAATATACCTTTCTTCCCCACAGAAAAACCACCTAAGAATCTGGACCTGCTGTCCAGTCACTGAGCTTGGGAACAAAGAGGGGCTATTTTGCTGTGTTAGAGAAGGAGAGCACTGACCAGTCTCTGGCTATAACGGATTCTTTCTTCCTCGGGTTCCATCTCTCAGAGCTCTTCTGTTGAGATGACCGGCAAGAAAACCTCTCCTGAGCTGTCTTCTTTCTCCTCAGGAAGCAGAAGGCAACACTAAAGGAGGACAACAATATAAGCCCGGATCAGAATTCATCCTTACGCTCCTCCTTTTCTCAGACCCCCACAGCCTATTTGGGTGTTGACACTATGTAACCCAGAGGCCCCACGGAGAAAGCTGGCTCTGGACTTCTGTGCTTTTACAAACCAAAGGGCTCCAGGCAATGAACACAATTAGTTCTAACACAAAGTTGTCTAAGGCCTGGGCAAGTGAGTTGGTTTCACTTCCTTCTGTAGAGGGAACAGCCCTGGCTCTACCCACAGGGCAATCCAAAGGAGCAAGGCTCTTCCCTTGATGTCAGCATCAGCATAAAATCCCAGGACTGAATGGGACTTGCAACTCCACTTTGGTCTCTGGGAGTCTCCACGGATGAAGTGGACACTGAACTAATCCTTATTCCAACAGTGGTTTTAACTGGTTTCTTCTAAGGAGAGCCTAAAAAGACACCAATGTACGCACACTAACTTCATCTCAAAAGCCTGAGAAGTTAGGGTGGTGGCGGTGGTGGCGGTGGTGGTGTGGTTGTTTTAATGGAGAGAGGCAGTTTCTCCCCAGCCCCTCCAGGTACTCAGTACCTGCTCACCCTTCCTAAATCATCTTTCCCCTCGAAACACAACAACACCCTCAAAGTGAGCAGCACCAAAGAGAAGCGGAGGACGCAAAGTGGAGGCGGATTTCATCGGCCCTACAAAAGAGATGCTCACAAAACACGCCATGACGACTACATTTGCGGACAGCACAGCCGAACGAACCATTCGTACAACCCGACAAACTAAGTAAGAAAGACCCCGGCCGCGGCAGTCCGTCCGGCAGGACCAGAAAGTGTCTCAATGAAATACACTTGTGGCTGGAACATGGCTTCCGCAGGTGGGAGCGGGGCTCGTCGGTCTTCCTCCCGGCGCCGCCGGACCCGTCAGCGGGCACAGCCGCGTCGTCCCCGCCAAGTGTCCCGGGCCGGGCCGAAGGCAGGAGGGGGCTCGGCTTTGGGGGAGGCCGGGCCGGAGAGGGGCAGCCGCCGCCGCCGCCAGCCTCGCTGCTCCGGGCTCCTGCGGGGGAAGCGAGGCCAGGATTCCCGGTGGGAAAGAGAAAAGGCAAACTTTGCACGGGGTCCGGTTCGGCCCCGCCGCCAACTTCCCGGGGCTAGGGGGCAGGGCCGGCGGGACGGACGGACGGACGGACTGACGGACACGGGGAGGGCAGCAGGGAGGAGAGGCCGGGGGGGGGCTCACCGGGGATCGCGCCGCTCAGTCCGGGTCCGAGCGATCGGGGTTCCGGCGTCTTCGGCCGCTGCCCGACGATGGCGAGCCGGGCCCGGGCCCGCGACAGGGGTCGGCGGCCCCCGGGAGAGCTCGGCCCGCGAGCGGCGGGGCCGTCAGGCGGCGGGGCAAGGGCGCGGGCGGCGGGGGCAGGAGCCCGAGCCGGGGCCCATCCGCCGGGCGCGAGCGGGCGGGCCCCTGCCGGCCTCCCCGCCTGGCCGGCGCCCGAGCCGGGGGGGGCCCCGGGCGGGCCGAGGGGCCGAGCCCTCCTGGGGGCGGCGGGCGGGCCGGGAGGGAGGGACGCGGCCCGGCCCGGCCCGGCTCGGCCCGGCCCAGCGGCCCCGCGGAGCTGCGGCGGCAGGCGGCCCGGCCCGGCTCGGCTCCGGCCGCGCAGCGGCAGCGGCGGCGTCCGCGAAGAGGCTTGGCTCAGCGCGCCTCGGCTCGGCTCGGCTCGGCACGGCCGGGCTCGGGCTGCGCTGCCGCCGGGAGGGGTGTTGTTTCCCTCACACAGGAGGAGCCGCTGGAGCAGCCGCCGCCATTTTGAACCCGTCAGACTCTCACATACACACAGCGCCTCGGAGGCCCAGCGCGCACGCGCGGCCTCCCCTCACTCCCCCTCCCGTCACCGTCAACCCCCTCCCCCAACTCCTTCCCCGCCGCTCCCCCGCGGTGACCGCGCACGCGCTACAGCCGGCCCCGGCGCAGAAGCCCCCGCCGGTGCGCGCACGCGCAGACGCGTCTCCTCGACCTCCCTCCCTCCCGCCTCGCCAGCCCCCCCCATCCCCCGCGACCCCCTCCCCTCTGCGCCCCGCGACTGACGCAGATCCCCCTCACCTCTGCGCCAGCTCCTCCTCCTCCTCCTCCTCCTCCTCCTCTCCCCCTTCAGAGCGCTCGAGCCAGTCTCGCTCTTCGCGCCTGCGCACGGGGCAGGATTCTTCCTTCGAGAGCGCGCGCGCCTCCCCCCGCCCTCTCTCCTCTGCCACCCCCCTCAGAAAGGGGAAAAGGGAAAAAAAAAAAAAAAAAAGCCCCGCGCACACCCAGACACACTCCTCCAAGCAGACGCATTGCGCGCGCCCGGCCCGGCCCCGCCCCGCCCCGCGCGCCTGAACTGCGCGCCCCTCCCCTGCGGGCCGCGGAGCCGCGCGCCAGGGGAGAAAAAGCGCCCCCAGCCCCCCCCGCGGGGCACGAGGCGCCCCCCCCACCCTGGGTCCGACCCCTGCCCGCCCCGGCCCCCAGCCCGGCCGGGTCAACTGCCGCGGGGCCGAGCGGGGCCGGCCCCGGGCCGCCTCATCACTCAGTCAGTGCCGCAGCCCTGCCGCAGCCTCCGCCGCAGAGGGCTGGGCCAGACGGAGCGGGCGGCGGCGGCGATCAGAGCCGCGGATGCTGCAGCTGCGGGTTGGCGGGCAGGCAGGCGGGCGGGCGGCGGCCAGAGCGGACGCCGGGGCCGGGGCTGGGGGCCGGGGACGGCAGGACAGAGCAGAGCGGAGCTGGGCAGGGCTGAGCTGGGCAGGGGTCCGGACCGGGACCAGACCCGGACAGCTATTCCGCTGGCCGGCCGTTGGGGGCCCTGGCTGCCCCTCCTCTCCTGCTGGCTCGGGCTGCAGGGGGGCCAGGCTGGCAGGACCCGCTGCGGGGGCCGCAGGACTGCTGCAGAGGCCGCCTTGTCCAGGTCCTGGGTCCCAGTCCAGATCCCCAACCCACCCCTCTACCCCCATGCCAGGCAAACAGGCCATCGGTTTTGCCGCAATGCGGGGTGGGCAGCGCTAGGTGCGCAATGGAGCCGTGCCGCAGTGCGGCATGCCCACCCTGCCCAGGCCACCGGGGCCACCTCCGCCCAGGGGGGGAGGGGCACTGCCCTCTGCCAACCGGCGCCCCCCCTCCCCCAGGTCCAGTCGGACCACCAGCTCCCGGTGTGCAGCAGGCAGGGGTCCGCAGACAGCTGACCCCGACCTTGCCTCGCCTCGCCAGCCCGGCCAGTGCTTCAGCCGCTGCGGCATTGCCGCATCAGCCTCCCGTGCTCATCCTGGTCCTCCTGGTCCTCGTCCATCCCTCCGTCGAGCTGTCCGGGCAGGTGGCTGGTGGCCGGCGGGCAGCCCCGAGCCCGAGCCGTGTCTCCGGGAGCCATGGCGGATGCTATGTCGCTGCAATCTGCTGCGCCTGCCTGCGGCACTGCGGCACTGCGGCAAAGTGCGTCCACACCCCATTCGAATTAGCCCGGGAAGCTGGCCCCGGCATCCCTTTCCTCTTCAGCTATGTTCATGTTTCCGCTAGTGCCGATGGCCTCCGCCGTAGTCCCGGCGCGATGGATGGACTGGCGCCCCAGCAGAGCCGATGTCAGTGCGAGAGGTGCAGAGACGAGACCAACCAACTGTCCCCGCTGCCTTCAGAAAAGGGTGTGCATCTCAGGGTGAGTTTACACACGCGCGGTCCAGCCGGGCGGGTTTACACACGCGCCGCAACCAGTGTGACCTTAACGTAAGTGACAGACTAGCCCAATACCAGGGTCAGATTTCCTGCCGTCTCCGCCGTAAGACCTGGCCTATTCCATTCTTCCACCCAAATAGGGTACGGTGGAAGATCCCTGAGGATCCGCCTACCCATTTTTCCCCTCCTCCTTCGCCATCAGACTAGGAGGTGGGGGGGCTGCTGGAAGAACCCAGGACGCCAAGTCCCGTTACTGCATTGGTGGCTGCGGCAATGCGGCACCGTGGCAGCGGTGGCGGCGGCAGCGGCGGCGGCGCAGCTAGCGGAGGAGACAAACATGTTACCGTGCAGGCTTCCTCTTTGTTACCATTTAGCCTCCTTCATCAGCTCCCGAGGATAGGAAAACAGAAATCCCCAGCATTGAGCCTTGAGCCCGAGGGTTCGCATGCCCCAAAGATGGTGCCATTTGGGCACGCCAAGGCCGATCAGCCCACGGCTCCCTAAGGTGGACTGCCGCAATTGCTCACCCGACTCTCTACCCCACGATCTGCGACGCGTGATCCGCGGTCTGCGATCCGTGATCCGCAGTTCGTAAGTGGCTGCTTGCCTCCGCAGCCACCGCGAGGCAGCTACGGGTCTGGTGTTGGCACATTGTGGATTGGCCCTTCCTGGGGCATCAGAGGAAGCTGCAGATCTGCGGAGGGTTCTGACACCCGCTATCAGCAGCCGCAGTGCCCTGGACCAGGCTCCTTGGGCATGCTCGGAGCTGGGCTCCCATTCCCCTGCTAGGTCTCTTCCCTGGTTTTGTTTTTTGGTTTTTTTACTGGCACCCTCTCTGGGGCCAGGCTCCAACCAAGCAACTTGCGAATCCCTTGGAAACCTCTCCCACCCCCTTGATGGGCAATAACACTTGGTATTTTACTAAAGCTGTGCTTACAGTGCTGAGTCCTGGAAGGCGCTGTTTAAATGGAGGGGGTATGATTATTGGTCACGTGAGGTTTTTCTGCAGGAAACCCAAGGCGTTTCCTTGATGTGGGAAACAGCATCCATAGGCAGTCCAGGGGCCATCCTTGGGCGATTGGCCAGCATGAGAGGCAGCATTTAGGTTCATGTTAAAATTGAGAAAACTGAGGTAGGAGAATGGACCTGTACAATCCCAAGTAGTTGCAGGAAGGACTATTCTTAGTCCAGTGGTTTGCTGTGGTCACCTACAGAACATAGATTTTCCCCAAGAAAGGCCCTTTAGGGAGCGACTGAAGGCAGGCAGGCCAGTGCAGCCCTCCCTGGAAGTGCCTCTGGGACCACCTTCAAAGTAACTAAGGCTGTAAATGACAGTAGGGACTAGGAAAAAATACCCCATAGGTATCCATGCACTCATAAGGTCAGGCCAACAGCAATGTTTTTCTCCTTACATATGGTTGGAGAAAATGCCTTTCTTAGAAGCCAGTGAAGAAGCTCTTAATTATGGGAACACAGACTTGTAAACCACACAAATTTTGTCATCCCCCCCCCCCATTGTTTTTTCACTTAGCCTCTCTTCTACCCAAACAACTGGAAATCAGTCTTTTCCATTTTTTTCTACTACTGACCTACGGGGCTGGCCACCTGCAAGCTGAATTTGATGTTTTCACAGTGCATTTGATGACTGCCACCAAAACCCAGATCTTTAGGATAGGACTCATTTTAAAATTTAAATTTTTCAAAAAGTTAAAATCTTTAAAACCTTATAATTCTGTGAAATCCTCACCCACGTTCTTGTTTGCCTCTCTCCTCACTGCTTGCATATTCCCCCCCACCCAAATAGCAGCTTCAAAAACTAAGCCAGGCAGATATTCCATTAACAGCAGAATGAATTTGAAATTCTGGGGTCTTTGCTAATGGCTGTTTGCCAAAGGGAATGAACAGTAATATACCTTTGTGCCTCCCCGTCCAGGTCCTAGATTCTGCCTTCCTTTAGTGTTTTCTCCCTCAGCCAGATTGAAGCTCCCAGCTACCCACAAGGAAGAGTCCAAGGGGGGTGAGGTCCATTCTCCAGTTGGAAGGATGCAGACAAAATGGTGCTTTAGGGATATCTCTGAGAATAGATTCCTGACTCTCAAGCTAGAAGGGCCCTCAGAGGTCATTAGGTCACCACAACCTCATTTTTCAGAGTTGGGATGTCACCCTGAGTAGTTAGCCTCTGAGGTGGGATTTGGACAAAGTGGCCAGCCTTCTGTTTCCAGCTTAGCTGGTGCTTGAAAAGCTGATGCATTCAGTGACTGGGCCTTTATTTGAGCCCTGACCAGCACAATAGGACTCTCAGAGCCTATGCTCTGTTAGCCCAGAAAGGTATGCTGGGCAGGTGGCCCAAACTGGGGGAGACCTTGAGGACACTCAGGAGAACCCTTTCGGGAGGACTTGAACAAGAGACAGCCAAACCCGATCGGGCATCAGGGGTGATCTGCATGTTGAGAAGATGCCCTCTGCCAGTTCCATCCATGAGACCCCACATCTGTTTGACTTGGGATATATAGGAAGATGAGTGTTTTTCCAGATCCATGTGAACCCATTGCTTCCCAAGAGACTTAGTATTCTACAAGTCTAATAATTCCTCAGAAATGAGGAATTGTTAACTGTGATCTAAGGAAAGAAAGAGTAACCTCAGAATCATAAAGACCTTGGCTCCGATCTGGCTTTAGCTACAGCTGGGTTGTTTGACTGTTGGCAAGTCTTCCCTGCTGGCCAAGCCTCAGTTTACTCATCTGTAAATAGAGGCTAACAAGGCCTGTATTGTTGACATTGCAGAGTTGTTGTGAGAAGGTACCTAAGGGCCTAGATGTGTCAACTGTAATAATGACATAACCCTGCCGACCTTCTGAGGGCATGTGGCAGATCTAGGCATAATCAGGGCAAAGAGGAATATTGGTAATCAAGGAAATGCATTAGCTGCCAGCTTTATGTTTCTACTGTCAACTCTTAAAACATGTTTAATTTGGCCTCGTTCATTTGTTATTATTGACTGCTTCAAGTTAGTAAGGGTTTAAGCAAGGACTTGAATTATGACTATGTGAATAACTCCACTATCTGTTGAGATGGGATTGATGGCCCAAACCTGCTAACCATTCCGTGGGATCCCTGCCAGTGACCCCCTTATGTTCTTAGTGGGGAAGCAGAATGGAGGCCCAGAGGCCCAATGGGAAAAGCCCTGACCTGGGGCAAGAAGCCTGGCCTTCAAAACCTGGCTCCCCAGTCTCCTCCCATTGAGATCCCAAGAGCTCCACCAAGGGACCACCAAGGGGCAGAGCTCTAGGAGCATGGTCCTGTGGTTCCCAGACATTTACTGGGTCAATCTCTGCCCTTCCCTAAAATGGACATCTCCAGAGGAGATCAAAACAGTCCAGTGGAAGGATTCGAAAGGCCTGAGTTCCGGTTCTGACTCTCCTAGTTGCTATCTGAGTGATGTCTGAGCCTCCTCTGTGCAGGATGAGAAGGCAGCCTTTCCGGCTCTAAGGCTGTGATATTATAACCCTGTTAAGGCTCCTCCACAGGCCTGGGCCCTCAGATTTCTTTGGTGGGGGAGGCCTCCCTCTCCTTCTCTGCTCCTTTTAGTCAAAGGTCCAAAGATGGGTCAGAGACAGATCTTGAATCCAGGGCTCCCTGGCTCTGAGACAGGCTCCCTGTGCACCATGCCTTTGGCTGCCAGGCTGACAAGTGAAAGAAATACAAGAAGTATTTCCTAGGAGAAAGAGAGAAAGCATGGGTTCTATGGGATCCAGGCTTAGGAGAAGACAGAATACCCTGCTTATCCTAGCCCTCTCTTCCTCAGGGTCTCTTCCTCCAGAACTCCTTTGGCCTTTGTCTCTGGCTGTACCAAAGCAGTACTTTAGTGACCTTTGGAAGAAGGAAATGAATGAGGCTGAGGAGGAGCAGGTCATTTGGAGGTGGGGAGGGAGGGGAAGGAGGGCTTCCCAGCTGGGACCTGCTGGACTAGGCCTTGGATGTGAGGAGGGCCTGGGCATGGCAGGACATCCACTGGCTTGGTGGGAGTCTGAGGAAGGACCCTGTCTGCCAGGCAGTGGCTCTGGGGTATGATTCTGGAACCAGTAAGGAGCTTCTGAAAGTGCTTTGGGAGGGCTAGGTCCAAGTTTTAGGGAGATCACTCTCATAGTAGCAAAAGATAGGCTGAGATAGTGAGGAAAATGGAGATGAGTTCAGTGGTGAAGAGCTATTGGAACGGGAAGGCTAGGAGGGCCTGGGAGGGCCAGGCATCTTATTGGATGTGGAGAGGAAGGGAAGGTTGTGTTTTGTGTTTGTCTTCGTTCTCAAAGAGGACATAACATCAGGGAAATGATGACCTGACTTTGGTCTGAGTGAGGGAGGGCTGTGCAAGGTCACCAGCCTCACTTTCTCCTCCTGAGCCATCTGGGTTCAGTGACCTGGACAGCTGGAGATGACCCAGAATGCAATGGGAGATCCTGCTATTTTCTGCTAAAGTCCTATCAAAGTCTCATTTGGATTGAGATACACCCATTCAATGAAAAAACTTCTTTAAGTAGCTACTTAAGGGATAGCCCCTTTAATCAAAAAAGAAAAAGAAAGAAAGAAAAGAAAGAAAGAAAAAAATCATACTAGGAGGGGAAGACCCTCAGGGTTCCTTGGTAAAAGAGAAACAGTTACTATTTAGTATTTAGTCTTTAGTGGGAGGGAAGAGAAGGGGCTAAAGCTTCTCCCCCTGGCCTAGTAGGGGACTAGGCCCTGCCCCCAGGGCTCCCTCACCTGAGGCAAAGCAGCACCTTCTGGGTTATCTGGCACCTTCCCAGTGTTGGTTGCTCAGTGCCTGGGAATTTTAAGTAACTTACCCAGGCTGTGTTTCAGAAATGGAATTGGAACCTGGGTTCTCAGACTTTGGAGCCCATGGTCTCACCACCATGCCCTCGGCTTTAGTCTGTGTTCCTTCCTAGACCATTCTGGAAAAATGATCATTTCTGAGTCCTCAGTAATAGCTTTGGCAGGAAGCATGCCCTGCTGGCCATGGAGAGCTGAGTCCCACAGCAGTCACATGCTGTGAAGGCCTTGCCCTCTTCTAGTGACAAGGTGGGGCTTCTGGAATTGCCAGGGACCCTCTGGCTAGGAGAGGGAAAGGGCCAGCTCTGCCTGGGAACCTGGTGCCCTGCGCCCCTTGCTGGGCCTGAAGCATTTTCAGGTTGACCCACATTTTCAAAGGGGTGAGGAGTTAGGGTCAGCTCTGCGGGCTCTTGCTGTCCCTGACGCAGCAGGTTCTCCTTGTATGTGGGGGGCTGATGCTCGTCTTGAAACCTTGCTGGGATGGTGTCTTCAAGAAGCCGCTGTTCATTCAGTTTGACAAGAGTTTGATTCTGGCTCTCCAGTTACTGACTGTGTGACCTAGGGCTTTGGTTTCTCCAGTTGTCCAATGAAGGAGTTGACCCAGATGACATCTGAGTTCCAGGTTTCCATCTGGAGGAAGTTCATTCCTTTTTCCAAGTGGTCCTTCCATTGACTTGGAGACTTTTACTATCAGAAGGCCTCTCCTTAGCCTCAGGTACACTGAACTTTGTGATCCTGGGACTTAAAAGGGACTGGAACCCTACCTCCAAATGGGGAGAAACCCCAAATACTTGGAAGTTTAGAGGGCAGGTCAGAATGGGCAGACAAATTCTTGTGAGATATTATTATAAACGATATTCCTGAAGTCTGGAAATGGAGTCCAGATGGAGCCAAAGTCTAGGAGTGTGTTGTGGGGAACAGCTGCCAGATGGAGCAGGAGATTCTCCTGGGGGTGCTCTCGGATGCCTCTCCCCTCCACATCCCAGGAGCCTGGACGCCTAGTATCCTCGCTGGCTGGCCAGCACTTGGCACGCTTACCATTTCTCTTCAGTTTCACAAGGTCTCACAAAGAGACCAGCTTTCTTTGTACCGTTTGTAATTTCTGAGTGTCGCATCTGAACTCTTATTATTCCATCACATGAGGCCCAGGCCCATTTTGGTAGAATAGTTTGAGCTTAATTTACTCTCTCTAGTCATTTGTTTGTCCAAATGTCTTTTTAATTATATTGTGCATTCTACTGGAAGTGTGCAGTTTAAAACCAATATCATCTTTGTTTTCTAAAATTGTTTGCTAAACATTTAAATCCTGAAACTTGTTTGGTCTTTGCTTTGTCAAGGTGTCGACTGCCTTCAGGGGAGAATTTGCCATTGTACTTCACCATGATTAAATTTTATTTGCCACAGTTGGCAGTTCCTGTTTTGATTTGGCAATAATGGCTTGGGTGTTGATTGAATTATTTGGTTATTTGGGAGTGGACGACCAGCCCTGACCTTATCATTTTCATTCCTGATTGATTGTGTTAGTGACTACAATGAGAACGAGGCTCCAGCCCTGCTTTCCTCCTTTCTTTGTTGAAATGGATTCTGCCGTTTGGCCATCGGTGTGTTTCCTGGAGCTCTCTGTCCCTAGAGAAAGGCCTCTGTTCTGCCATTAGCTGCCAGGGATAGTCATTGTCTTTTCTTTCCCCCTCCTTTCTATGTCTTGGTACAAATGATTATATGCTTTTTTCATGATCTATGAATAACAAAAAATCAGGTTAGCTAAATGTTCTGCTCTGATCTGTGAAGGGGAATAAAGGCTTTTGATGGCTTTTCCCTTTTTCTAGTTATTGTTTTTCTTAATTTTCAAGGTACATTGTTTTCCAGAACCACAGGATTTGACAGCTAAAAGATAAGTTAGAAGTCGTTTGTGCTAATTCTCTCACTTTGTCAATCAGGAAATTGAATTTCAGGGGGAAGTGATTCAGACAGGGTCCCCAAGACAGGCTCCGTGTGAGTTTAGGCCTGAGACATTCCCGCCTGTCACTAGAATCCTATTGTAATAGGGGGCTCCCTCTGGGACTAGCCTCCTGGACACTGAACGCTAATCCCAGCTCTCATCCTTGTGCCATGGGGAAGACTTGGGATCCTTTGTTTCTGTGTCAGCATCACCCAGAAGCATTTTCCGACAGTAGATGAGGTACCTGGGGCTCAGATTTACATATAGAACAGAAGATTGTATCCACTGGGTGCCTGGTGACTGATCTGGCTAAGGTGCTACAAAAACCCAGAGAAGGAAGAGGACCCTGGGAGCCATGTATGACTGAGCATGGTGGCTGGATTTGGAAGGTGTTACCTTCAGGTTCAAGAAGGGATGTGCTGATTCTCTGGGTTAGGGCTATTCCTGCATGGGCCTTGGAGTCAAGGAGCTTTTTTTTTCCAGTACCTACTTTGGGTTGGGCATTTGGGTCAGCGTTGGGGACACAATGAAAGGCCAATGACAGGCCCTGCCCTGTCTGATGGAGGAGTCAATGAGCCAACAAATGCATACAAACAGACATGGACAGTATCATTGGGGGCAGCTCATCTCAGAATGCAGGCGGGTCAGGGTGGGATTGGAGCTGAGCCCTGCAGGGAGCCCCCATGGCCATGAGGAGGTCAGTGAAGGGAGTGGAGGATGCTGTAGGAGACAGTGGGAAAGTGCCTTCAAGGGCTCTGTTTGCTCCGTCAGGACTTTGTTCCTGCTAACTCCTTTCTTCCTCTCCTCCTGGACCATAGATGCTGCCAATTCCCACTTGCTCTCAGGTCAGATGTTAGCCATTATTGGTTTAGCATTTTAAGCAGAAACTGGCCAGTGCTCCTGGAATGGGTTTTCATGGCCTGGTGGAGCCTTCCAGGTGGATTTTTGTGTTTCAGAGGCAACGTGGCAGAGCAGGGGAAGCACAGAGAGTGCCATGTTTGAACCTAGTGCTGCCTCTCACTGGCTATGTGACCAGGAACAAATGTGCCAACCTTTCTGACCCTCAGTTTCCCCGTTAGTAAGAAGAAGATAATAGTGTCCTGCAGTACCTCCCTCACAGGGTTGTTTGGAAGATCCAGTGAAATAGCATATGGACTTATATGTATAGGGCTCTTTCAGGATTGTGAAGCACTCCATGCACGCCCATTGTCTGGTCTGATCCTCCCAAGAATCCTGTGATCACCTAAATTTCTCCCTGTGTCCCTCCTCCCACAGAGCCATCCCATAGAACAAAGAATTTTTTTAAAATACAGAAAAAGAAAAAAATCAGCATCTATTAACACACTAAAAAAAAGGGACACCATATGCTGTGCTGCAGTCCTGTGAACCCTGACTTTGACAAAGAAGTGGGGAGGGAGACCTCTCCTCTTCCTCTTCTTTGGGGCCAAGCTCATTCTTTTGTCATTTGGCCCCATTCTGTTTATGATGTTGTACTTGTGTCTATGGTTTTCCTGGGGCTGCATCACTATCCGTCACATTCATTTCTTATAGCACAATAATTAATATTCCATTACATTCATGTTGTTGTTGAATTGTTTTTCAGTTGTTTTGACTCTTCATAACCCCATCGGGGGCACTGTTGTATGAACCGAGGCAGACAGAGTTAGGTGACTTGCCCAGGATCACACAGCTAGGAAGTGTCTGAGAACAGATTTGAACTGAGGAAGATGAGTCTATGCAGATGAGACTCCATCCACTGAGGCACCTACCTGTCCACACAGTTTATGTATGTACCACAATTTACTTAGTCATTCTCCAGGCAATGGGCATCTACTTTGTTCCTAGTTCTTTGCTGCTACCAATAGCGCTGCTAAAAATCTTTTGGTGCAGAAGGGGCTGTTTGGTGGATCTTTGGCACCTTCTCAGGGTATACACCTGCCCTACCTGCCCTGCACTCCCACCTTTTGGATTAGAGGATGCACATTTTGCCACTTCATTTGCATAATTCCAGATCCCTATCTATAATGGCTGTATTAATTCACTGCTCTCCCAGCAATGTACTGATGTGCCTGGTCTTCCTCCAGCCTCTCCAACTATGCCAGTCTTTTGTCATCTTTGACAGTTTGCTGGATGTGAAATAAAACCTCGGGGTTGTTTTGGAAAGGTAGTAAGTAACCAACTTCTTGAAGAGCTTTCCCTGCCAAGCTGATGGCTTTATAACTGGGAGCCATTAGGATTCATTGATTGGGGAAAGACATGGCATGATCTGACCTGCTTTATTTTAGGACAATCCCTTTGGCACAAGAGAATTGAAGTAGGGAGATAAATCAGTCATTCAACATTTATTGAGCACCTACTATGTGCCAGGCACCATGCTGAGTGGTGGGGGTACAAAGATAGGCAAAAGATAGTCTCTCCTAACACAGACAATCTGCAGATAAGCACATACAAAGAAAGTGAGATATGGCATCAACAGGATAGAAGTAACTGAGGGGGCATGAGGATTAAGGAGAGCTTGGGGAAGGCTTTCTGTATAGAAGGGGAGATTTTACTTGGGACTCAAGGAAGCCAGGGAGGTCAGTAGTCACAGTGGTGGAGGGAAACCATTCCAGGCATGAGGCACAGCCAGAGGAGGTGCCTGGCGCTGAGAGATGGACTGTTTGCCCATAGAACAGCCAAGAGGCTGGTGTTACTGGATTGAAGAGTATGTAGTGGGGGAAGTAAGATGTCTGAAGCCTGGGAAGGTAGGAGGGGTTTTTAAGGCCAAAGAGAGCATTTTGTATTTGAGCCTGGATATATTGTAGAAGTACTCAGGCTTATTTAGGAGGCGGGGAGGGGCAGGGTTGACCTAACTGGACTGGTGTTTTAGGAAAATCACTTTCCCCCTGGATAGAGGATGGATTGGAGTGGGAAGAGACCAGAGGCAGATGGGCCCACCAGCAGGCGATTGCAGTAGTTAGTGCAGGTGTGAGAAGATGAGGGCCTGCCCCAATGTGGTGGCCATGCCTGAGCAGAGAGGTGCAGTTGAAAGACCTTTGGCACCTCCTTGCATCTGAGGCATGAGAGAGTGTGAGGAGTCAGGGATGACTCCTAGGTGTGAGCCTAAGGACTGAGAGGATGCCCTGGGTGATTACAGAAAGGGCAGGACAGAGGGGGAAGGTTCAGGGGGAAAGATCACAAGTTGTGTTTTGGCCATGTTGGGTTTCAGATGTCTGTGAAACATCCAGTTTGAGGTGTCTGAAGGGCAGTTGGAGATGTGAGATTGGAGGTCAGCAGGGAGACTGAGGCAGGAGAGATAGATGTGAGAATCTGGTAGAAGACTGTGAAAAGATGAGGAGAAGTCAGATAGCTGGCAAGAGAGTTCAGGTACAGCAGAAAGGAAAGAGCCATGCTGACTAGAAGGATGGTTTCTTAGCCATGTGTTCCAAGGATGGGAGAAAGCGTGGACATGTTTGTGGGTAGTAGGGGAAAAACCAATAGGCTTGGTGAGACTGAAGAAAAAAGAGAATGAAGGTCATAAAGAGGCAGCCTGCTTGAGGCCTTGGCTTTGAAGGGGAGACTACCAGATGGCCTCAATATCAGAGAGCAGAATAGGGGGATGGGGCTGGGCTGGGAGAGGTGGAAGAGGAAGAAGAGGCTCTTTGTTGATGGACTCATGTTTCTCTGTAAAGTGTGAAGCAGGATCTTCAGCTGAGAAAGGAGCTGGAGGTGAGATGAGAAGTTTTGGGAAGTGCCCAGGAAGCCAGGATCTAGGTAATTCCCTCCCAGGTGAGCTGGGCAAGCACAGACACTTCTGCTTCAGAGGGCCATGAAGAAGTCCCCATCCCCAGAACCCCGGTCTATGACTTGGTGTTGGGTTTCAGCTTTCTGAAAGATGGTGTGGAAGTGCAAGTGGGAGAGACTGACCAGAGACCCCTGGGAGGGGCAACTGACCCCGTCACTGAGGCATCAGGAGAAAGCCCCAGTCAGTCTAGTGGCAGGGGCCATGTGGGCACATCCTTTGGGGAGCTATCTCTCTGATGCTCAAGCAGCTGCACATCCTAGGGCCAGCCCCACCCCCTTCCACTAATAACTGCCTAAGAGCCAGGCAGGACCTGGGGCAGGCCTGGACAGCTTCTCCAATTTGGGAGGGAAGTCTTTTCTAGCTCTGCACCATGGGGCCCCATATGCTCTGGTCTGCTTTCCTGACTGAGCCCTGATACAAGATGCTCTGTCAGAGGGACAGACCCTCAAAGTTCCAGTGGAAGGCATTGAGACACAACAGCTCCAGGACTGCCATTGATTAGGATATCCTCCATCTCCTGTACCTTCTCATCCTGGGCATCTCTGTGTCTCCTTTATGGATGCTCTAGACACATCTCAGCCCACTTTCCTCAGCATGTGGCCCCCCATGACCCTGTGTCTGAGTGTCTCCTACTACTCAAATCCTTCCAGCAGCACAACTACTGGAGTGGGGATGGGGTTCACTGCTGTTGAGTGCAGAGGTTCACATGTGTATGTTCATGTACACAGCCTACTTGTGGCTCTTCATTCAACAACTACTCATTGTGCCCCTGCCGTGAATCTTACTCAGTGGGTGATGGAGACAAAGAACCACTTTCAAAGACCCTTCAAGACTAGATGGGTGTGAGACAAAAGGATCAACCGCTAACTTCTCATTTTGGACAAGGTTTTGCTGTGCTGTGCTATGTTGACTTGGTCTGGCAGAAGATCCGTGACTTCATCACTGTAGGAGACTCTCCAAAAGGAGCCCCAGCTGTTGTACAACTCCTAGTCTTGGAGACAGAGCTGCCTGGGCCCTGAGAGACGTCTTGTCCAGGTTCACAGAACTGATAGAGGTCAGAGGCCAGGCTTGAGCCTAGGCTCTCTGATCCCTCCACGGTCTCCACTCTACCACACTCTGGTTTCCTCTCTTTGGCATATGGCTTCCTCCATTCAACAAATACTTTTAATGACATAACAGAACCAACAAAAATTCTTCTAAAACATGCCCAGGAGGTGGTCATCTAGCCTTTCTAGAAGACCTTAAGTGAGAAGGCCCATTGCACTTTGGATAGTTAGAAAGTTCTAATTATCTAAAGTTTTCATTCCCCTCCAGACACCTTCTTCCCATTGCTTGCTCCTTGTTCTGCCCACTGGGGCCCAACAGAACCTGGTGAGGTGAAGAATGGTGATTATGCCACCATCTCTGTGCCTCCTACCCCACCTCGCCCAGTATCTCCTGAACCACTCTAGTTCCTTCAGCTGATTCTCAGATGTCATGATTAGAAATCCTCTCCTTGTCCTAGCTGCCCTCATCTGGACACTGTCCAGTTCATCAGTGTCCTGGACGGTGCACCTGACCACAGATGAGGAAGGAGGCCACCAAGGCTCTGACCTCCCTTGGCCTAAATGTTCAGCCTCTCTTGAGGTTGTCTAACATCTCAGTAGTTTTGGAGTGACCATATCACAACTATTTAATAAACATTGTTGGATTGTTAAATTCCAAATCATACTTATTAGTATATTATACATCAGGTGAAAATGTATTTGACAAATGGGTGAGATGATGTATATAGAAAGCCTTTTCTGCACTTTCAAGCTTATACATGTCAGCTGCTGTGAAGATGATCATTCACCAATGTTAATTGGCAAATCACTGAATATTAAGTTAGAAGTTAATGTCAAGGAACAAGTAATAGGAACTTCCCTGGGATCATGTTGATGCTTCTGTGGTCACCTGAAAGTAAACCTTTAGTTTATTGTAGTCACAGTGGAAAAAGACCTGAGTTCCAGTATTGACTCAGCCCCTTTGTAACCTGTGTGGAACTGAGAAAGTTGCTTGACTCTCTGGACCTCAGTTGGATGAACCCTAAGGCCCTTCCTGCTCTGGACCCAGGAACCCATATGGTGTTCCTAAATAACCACAATTACCAGTTAAGAGACACAGTTACCATCTTCAGCTCAGCTTCTTTTGTACTGTTAAGACTCCTTAAAGTAAGTAAGAGTCTAGGGGAATGGGAGGTCACTGAGGATCCAAAGGAAGTTTAGTGGAGGAGATGGGCCTTGAGCAATGGAACTGCGCTAGAAAAGGGGGTGGAGGAAGAGAGAGCATTCTAGGAAAGGGAGACAGTGAGGAAAGAACTGATTGTGTCACATTCCAGCTCCAAACCGAATCCTAGCTAATGATAGAAGAACCTCTAAGAGTGTAGAGAAGAGTCTTCTCAGGAAGCCTTAGTGACATAGGAGACCCAGGCTCTCGTTCCAAGGGGTCAGGTGAAGGGTCCATGAGGCTGGGAGAAACTATCAAATGCTCTGCATTTCCCCAAACATCATCTAGGGCTTTTTTGGCCAAGACACAATGCTGGCAAAAATGAAATCTTCTCTGCCTTAATGGAGAGTTCATTCTCCTGAGGGAGTACAGCACATACACACATAATTGTATGCAAAGAAATTCAAAGTAACTCCAAGAAGGAGAGAACACGAATAAAATTAATGAAGATGGAATTAGGGGGGGAAACCACTAGAGTTGGGAAAACCTTTGTATTAAATATCCCTGATAAAAGTCTGACATGACTAAAAGATCTAAGTGGACTGACCCCTAAAATGACACCAAGAACCATGCCCTAGGAGAGGAGAAGTCAAAAGATAGAAACAAATGGTCTTAAAAAGAATTGCCAACTATAAACATCCACAGGAAAACAGGCTTCCAACCATTAATAAGAGGAATGCAAATTAAAACACCTCAGAGGTTCCCCCTCCCACTCTGGGATGGAGAAGCTGTGAAGGGATGCCAGGGTCGATGTAGAATTCTGCAAGAACCATGACTGAGTTGTTCATGCCCTCCAACCAAGAAGGCAAAGACAGAGGCAAAGGCCTGCTACTCAGCACACTCACAGCCCTGCTCTTTGCTGGAGGGAAAAGTTGAAAACCAACTGGGTGTCCACCAATGAGTGAATGACTGGAGAGACTCTGGCACATGACTGTGATGGAATGTTAAGATGCTGCAATAGATGACAATAGGAATTCATAGGGGAAATCTGGGAAGATTTGTACGAGCAGGTAGAGAACAGAAGAGAACAGAAGACGCAGATCCAAAACAATTTTACCCATAGTGTCTACATAGTGTGAACAAAAAGTGACTGAAAAGCTGTAAATGCACACCCCTAAGAAAAGGAACCTAGTCAGATCTTCCCTCAAGAGAAGAACAAGTGCAGTCTGGATCCCGAGGGAGGGATGTGGCATGTTTGGTGTAAAGACAGAAATCATTCATGGCAGGTGGGTTTGGTACAGAAGGAGACAGCTGAACTCCTGCAGATTCTAAGAGGCAAGGCTGAGGGGTGGAAGAAGTGCAGTCCAGGCAGGGAGAACCACTTGTGCAAAGGTGTGGAGGTGAGAGATGGCACGTCACAGGCGAACAGAGGGTGTGTGAAGGAAGGAAAATGGAATGAGCCTGGAGGTGGGTGAGACGGGTCGTGGAGGTCTTGCAATGCCACCCTTAGGAATTAGTGTTTGATCCTAGGAGCCCCTGAGAAGTGACTTGATTAGGAATGTCAGTGCAGGAGCTGTACTGAGGATGGATTAGAGAGGGGACATAGCAGAAACAGCCTCCTGGAATAGCGTGGTTGAGAGCAGAGGATTGTGGTAAGAGGTCATGGAGCCAGACAGAAGCTATGAGATTGGGCAGCTGAACTGGAATCATGTCGGATACAGAGAAATGTGCAAAACTCTGGGTTTTGGGTAGAGAGGCAGCAGAGATTGGAGGATAGGCCAGACTGGGCAGCTGACATCCAGGACTCTCTGCAGTCTCTCGTAGAGCTACGGCTGCCAGGAGCTAGGAGGGCCCTCAGGGTGTCAAGTCCAACGACCTTGACACCGACCACCACGAGATGGAGAAACCACAGTTTCTGCAGATTGGTCCCAAAGCTGGAAGGGATCTCAGAGTTCAACTCCCTCATTTTACAGCTGAGGAAACTGAGGCTCGGTAAGATGATAACTTGCCCATAGACACCCAGCTAGTAAATGATGAGATACAACCTCAGGTCTCTCTGGTCTCCAAGTTCCACATTCTTGCTCCTTCATGCTGCTCCTCCAAACAAGTCTAATATCCCTCTTCCTCATGGGGCAGCCTTTTGAAGGTGGAAGAGTTGCCAGCTCTTTCATCTTGGGCCTCAATATTCTCCCTTCTTTCCACCATTCCCTGTATGGCGTGATCTCAAGGCAAGGCCTTTTCCTGGATGCTCCCCAAATTATCAACATCCTTTTTCAGCTCTGGTGTTCAGGCCTGAGCACACACAGTGCCCCAGAGGATAGCTAGAATCCTATCACCTCCCTAGGCCCAGGCACTCTGTCTCTTAATCAGCTTTGTTCTTTGGGCTACTATGACAGTGTATGAGATTTTGGACCACTATAACCCCCAGCTCTTTTTCACCAGGATTTTGGTCCAACCAGGCCTTCCTCTTCCAGTATCTATGAAATTCATCCAAGATTTCTCCATTCCATGCTCTCCAATCTCTAGCCACCAAGGACTGTTCCACCTTCCTGGAATAGGCCTGCATTCTTCTCCCTTCCTGCCCCTGCTCCTGCTTTCCCAGAAACCCCAAATCCCTCCTCCCTTGCCCCCCACCTGTTGAATTCTTATCCATGCTCTCAAGGCCAACCTCAATGCCACACTCACCCAGCTGCTGTGTGTAATCCCCAACTAGGAAGGCTGTGCCCAGCTGACCTCCTGTAGCCTTCCTCCATTTGTCCTGGAATGTGTGGCACAGTGATCGGAACAGGACATAGCACGGGGTGTCTGAGGACTACAGCTGAGACTCAATTGAATGAGTAAATTAAAAGTAGTTATTAAGCCTTACTGTGTGAGCTGAGATCCACAGTAAAGGCTTGAAATACAAGTACTAAAAGCAGGCTGTTCTTGCCCTCAAGGAATGCCCATTCTACAGACATCACCTAGAGGGGAGAGGATGGAAAGGTACCTGGAAAGGTAAATGTAATCATAGGTAATTGATGGACAGACCCTTCCCAAGTGTGCAAGTGGAGCTCTAATTCCTGTCCCCAGAGCTGGAAGTGATCAGGGTGATGGCGGAGGGAGTGAGGAGTGCATCATAGCAGGGCTGGGGGCCCTGAGTTTGAGGTGGAGGACAACAGCTTGGCAGGAACTTGGCTCTACTCCCTGGGGGCAATTCCCCTCTCTTGGCCTCAGTTTCCTCTGAAGAGCTTGGCTTACCAAGTGCCTTCCATCTCCCAATCCATAACCCAGCTCTGTAAGCTCCATTCTGGGCCATGGAATGTCCTGTGTCTCATTCAAACTCTGTATCTCCCTCCTGCCCCCATGAGCTTGAAGGGGGGAGTGAATGAAGTTTCTGTGGTTTTAGACTGATTTCACCCAGAGGAGGAGGCTGGACTTGTGGTCTGGTAGGAGGTAGGGGAGACCTCTGCTGGAGCTCCAGGTCCCTGCGGATGTCAGTGACATACTTTGGGGAGCAGACTTCTACCTGGGGATGCCTGGGAGATAGACTGTGACAAGCAGGCGTCTACTGGCGTTCCCCAGCAGCAGGGTGCAGATCTCATCCCTGTTGGGGAGGGACCTCAGGGAAATGTCCCAACCCTCAGGTTTCACTTCCATGAAAAGAGATGAGACCAGACCATTTCTGAGTCCCTGTGACCCTGTGTGTTTGCTGAGCCTTCGTCTTGTCCCTGTAAAGCAAGGGATGATTTCTGAAGCCCTTCCAAGTCTAAATCTTGTGATTCCCTGCAAACGGCCCCAGCCCATTACCCGAGAAGAACATTATCTTCAGGACCCGTTGCTTCCTTTCTCAGCAGCTATCTTATGCCTGAGGTTCTTCTGACAAATAATAGTAAATATTCATGTACCTGTCACTTCAGAGTGAGCTGAAGATGCAGCTGCCTTCCTGAGGTGATATTTCAGTGAGAATGGCATTCCCCAAGTTGGGCTGCCCAGGAGAGCCTCCCCAGGGCCCCGCAATCTTCCTTCTGCCTCCCTGCCCTGCTACTCAGGTCCCTCGGGCCAGAATCAGACTTGCCCTCTCCCTCCCACCCCCCCCCAAAGCTGCCCAGCACCCTTCTGCACAAAGTGGGTGAAGGTCCTTCTGCTGGAAGCCATGTAGGGCAGGGGGCGCGGCAGGGAATTCGGAGGTTCACGATATTTGTCTGGTCTGTGGCACAACATTTACTTTCTCCCTGTGTTCCCGCACACTGTATTAAAGGGGAGAGTTCCTGTCCTCTGGGGGCTTCCAGTCCATCAGCCAGGTGGCTCAGTGGAGAGGATGCTGGACTTGGAGTCAGGATGACCTCAGTTTAGATCCTGCCTCAGACACTTACTAACATTGTGACCCTGGACAAGTCACTTCACTTCTGCTTTGGTTTCCTCATCTGTAAAATAGAGATAGCACCTACCTCCCAGGGCTGTTATGAGATGTGTATAATGCTTAGCACAGTGCCTGGCACACAGTAAGTAGGTGCTTAGGAAATGCTTGTTTCCTTTCCATCCCTTCCTGGTCTCTGAGGGTTCCACTTAGCTCCAGATTTTTTAACTTGACAAGCCTCCTGTGGCTCCCTTTTTTGAAGCAGTTCTATAGTCTAGGGTGTAGCCTCTTCCCAGGTCCATCTCTCCAGCCTCATCTGGGCTTGGGGATGCTATTGGAGTCTTCTCCTGTGTCCAAAGCCATTCTGGGCTAGGCCACCTCTGTGCCTTTGAGCACAGCTTTGAGGATGCTGTGCCTGGAATGTCCCATCTATGCCCCTGGAGGACCAGGGCTCCATCTGGTGACATTCTAGCCCCCCCCAAGGGCCACCTCAAACACCTCTTCTCCAGCAGGAGGGACCTGTCAGTACTGCTTCCACACCCGGCCACACCATGGATGCTGTGCCCTGCAGTGTGGGGGTGGGGCGGGGGCGCCTGTGTCTCATCTATCTTTGTACAGAGCTGCCTACGTGCGTGGGTACATGCACACACTGTGGCGCGTGCGCATGCACACACGCACACACACAGGGCCTGCCCTGCCTGAATGAAAACCTGCAGCACTGAAGCCTTCCTGCCCAGCAGGCAGATGGAGGCCCAGTGGCTGCTGGGACTGCTGAGAGAGCTTTGTTTCTTGGTTACGCAGCTTGCTTTTCCACAGGCTCAGTAACCCTGATCCTCCTATAATGCAGTAAAAGCAGATCCCTATCTGGAGCTTGTTCTCAAGTCTGGGGGGTTCCCAGAAAGCAGAACCCAGGAGGCCAGCCCAGCCCTGGGGAGGGATGGGGTGGGAGATTCAGCTTGAGGATATGCAGGTACTAAGTAACCTCTTTCATTCTAACCTGCTCTAATCCATATTTTTTTTAAAGGACACCATTGGAAAGTCATTTTGGCTTGAATAAAGGCCAACAGCAGTCCAGGTAAAGGCCAGAGGCTAGTGGGCCCATGCCTTGCAGACTAAAGTTGAAACTATAATGTCCCAGAGAACTCTGTCCTGCCATGCTCCCTGCTCCAGAGAGCTGAGCTGGTTCCACTTTAGCCCAAGAATAAGATTCCTGGGGGAGGGGACCTGTGGGGGCCATTGCTCAGAGGGCTGCCAGGGTCTTAGGTCAGTGATGGCCTAGTTTGATTCAGGAAGCCTGAGCAGACCCGGAGAGTCTCCCTTGAGGGGAAGAGGGTATTTGAGGTCCTGAAGCACAGCCTGCAGCAAGTTGCGGGGAAGGGATGTTGTGTCCTGCCCCTAGGGCCGCCCCAGTCTGGACACTATTGCTACTGAGTCTGATGGCATTTGCAGGCTGGGTCACCGCAGGGAGAGGGACAAGATCATGTGCTCCTGATTCCTCTTTGAGGATGGAATGGAAAATGAATGAAAATGTACTTAGAAGCACAGACTGTGTGCCAAGGACCAAGGAGACAAATACAAAAGCAGACAGTCCTGGCCCTCCCCACCCCCTCCCTCTGACTGCCACAATTCAGATTCTGGAGCCATCTCTCTGGCCTCTGAGCTCCTGTAGCATGTGCTATCTTGCCACTCCCTTATAGTGGGAATGATAACTCACATAGGCAGTACAGGTATTAGTGAACCTACTTTACAGATGACAAAATGGAGGGTCAGAAAAGTGGATATTTGTTTCTCCTCACCAAGCCTCCTTTATGCTAGTCTCCATGCTAGGCTCTGGGGCTACAAAGACAGAGGTAACTGTCCTTGCCTTAAGGGTTTACATTCTCCTGGGGCTAGGATGGAAGGAATAAATACAATGGGAAAGCTCTAACATTAAGGGGCAATCAGGAAGCTAAGTCTCTGAGGGTTAGTGATTCTGAGGAGGCCAAGAGGAGGAGGGAGAGTGCTGGGGGGGCAGTTGGGGAGTGTGTGCAGCTAGCCAGGAGGTGGAGTCTGGGGGAGGGTCCCAAAGCCAGGAGATGGCCTGGAACTCAGTTCTCAGTCCAGCCTAGCCCTCCAGCTGCTACAGCACTTGGCTTGAAGCACACCTGTTTGGTGACACTCAGCTCTCCCAGCCCATCTCCTCGTTCTTACTCAGTGGATCAGTGGCCATGTTCCACCAGACCCTTCCTAGCAGTTCACCTTCAAGATGACCCTCCTCTAGGGCCCACAAGTTCTGTGCTTTGCTTCCCAATGTGATGGTAAATGATGAACACTTATTGGATGGATGAATAAAGGAGATGGTTCATGTCACTTTGTGGACTCTTAATAGTGTGACCTTTAATCCCCAAGTCGCATATTGGCCGAAAGCTCCTTGTGGCAAATGAGAGAGGTGGTGCTCTGCCCTCCCTTTCTGCCGGGTGGCTTCCCAGTTTTCCCCAGAAATTCTTGTCAATTAGGAAGTTCTTTCCCAAGTAATTTGTGTTCTTCTGCTGATTGAATTTTCTTATTCCTGATGCTTCTTCATCTGATTTGTTCCATGGATAGGATTTTCTATTTTTTAACCAGCACCAAAGAGTTTGGATGAATGCTGCTATAAAGTATAATTGAAGTCTGGAGGTGCAAGTCTCTTTGCATTCTTACTTTTGAAAATTATTTCCCTTGAGTTTCTAGCCCTTTTGTTCCTCCAAACGAATTTTGTTATTATTTTGTCTAGGTTTATAAAGTATCAGCTCGGTAGTTTGATTAGCATAGCATAAAATCTGTAAATAATTAGGTAATACTTATATTACAGTGGCATGACCTAGCTGTGAGCACTGAATATCCTTCAAGTTACTTAAGTTGATATGTATTTCTTTAAAAAAGTAGCTTGTTATTATATCTGTATCATTCTTGAATATACCTTGGTAGATTGATACAGAAATTTGAAGCGTTTTGTAGTTATTCTGGATGGGACTTTCCTTTCCATTATTTCCTCCTGGATTTTGTTACTATTTAGAAATACTGTGGGGAGGGGAAGGGGGTGAGGTTATTTTGTATCCAACAACTTTACTGAAAGTATTGACTGGTTTAGTTTCTTTGCTGCTTCTCTGAGATTTGCTAAGAAAATCACTATGTATTCAGCAAATGGGAATAGTTTTCTCTCCTTTTATGCATTTAATTTCTCTCTCATTTTATTGTTATCATTAGCATTTCTTAAAACTATATCAGTTAATGGTGGGGAAAGGAAACATCATTTATTTATTGTAAAAGTATCTAATACTCCACCCTTGTAAATAATGCTAGTTTGCTGTTAGATTTATCTTTTTATCATATTAGAAAAATGACCCTTCTCTGTCTTTGCTTTGTAGGATTTGTAGCAGGACTGTGTTTTATATTTTGTCAAAGCTTTTTCTGCAGCTATTGATATCCTATGGTTTTGTTTCTTATATGATTAATTATGTTAATTTTTTCCCTAATTTTCAACCATCCTCTTATCTCTGATGTGAATCCAACATGATCATAGTAAATAATTTTGAAGGTGTTTTACTGTATCATTTTGTTAAAATATATGCTTCTATATTTACTTATGATATTGTTCTACAGTTCTCTTTGTTTTATCCTTCCTTGGTTTAGATATTAGAACTATATTTGTCTCATAAAAGGTGTTTAGTAGAATTTTCTTTTTCAATTTTGGAGAATAATTTATGTACTATAAATATTCCTTGTTCTTTCACCTGTAAGGGTTCTTCTCTTTTGTTCTTCCTTTCCACCTTTCACTTTCTCTTCTCTGAAGTTCGATAGTCTCAATTCCCTATTTCTTGTTCTGTCAATTTAAGTAGATAATCATACATTCCTTTTCTATTCCGTTTGCCAATGATCTCTTAGTGACTAAATCTAGGCTCTCCTGTTCACCTTCTCTGAAGCCAGTGACACTATTGACCACTCCCTTCTTCTAGACACTCTCCCTTGGTCCCATGGTTCTTATCTTGCCATCTTCCATTTCTCTGACTTCTTTGCTAGATGTGACTTCTGTGGCTAATTATGGACATCCCCTGAGGCTCCTCTGAGCCTTTTATTCCTTCCTCTCCTGGGTGTCATCATCAGTCTTCATCTCTTTGCAAAAGACCCTCCCCCCATGCAGTCCTCAGCTAAGTCTGGTCCCCCAAACTCCATTCCTGTGTTACCAGCTGAGGTTATCTCCACTTGCATGTCCTGTAGGCACCTCATACAAAATATATTCAAAATGACTCACCCTATTTTCCCCCAACCTAACTCTTCTCTACTCTTTCTTCTTTCTCTTGACTTCCCAGTCAAAGAGGCGTCTTGCACTCTTCTCTCTCCCTTCCTGCCAAGTCCAGTCTGGTGGCTGTTGTCCACCCTCCCTCTAGACATCTCAGACATCTGCCCCTCTCCACCTACCAGCCTTGCTCAGACTTTCATCATCCCTCAGTGTGACAGAGACTCATGACTGGTCTTCTTGCAGCTCTCCTCCCCATCTGCATCCCATCTTCTGCATAGCTGCCAAGCACAGATCTGAACTGAATAGTCCTGCTCAGGAGTTCCCTTTGGCCCCTGGGGCAATCTGGTTCCACCCCTACAACTTCTCAGAGGATCATAAGCCCATGAGTTTAGACCTGGAAGGGACCTTAGAGGTGATGGAGTCTAACTCGTTTATTTTACAGTGAGAGAAGCTGAGGCAAAGCGGGTCACACGGCTAACATCTGAGGAAGGAATCTATCCCAAATCCATACCTCCTGCTCCTCTGTGGTCATTCTGTAGTCTACACCCACTTTCCTGTTCACTGTTCCCCATGTGGATGCCTGGATTGCATTCCTTCCTCCCCTTCCCTAACTAAAGCCCAGCTCAGATACCTACAGGAGGCCTTGCCTGATTCCTCCCCTCCACATGTTCATTCTCCCTCTCTCCTGAAATTACTTTGCATTTATTTTCCTATATGTGTATCCCCTCCCTGCCATGGTAATATTAACTAATGATAATGATTTAAGGTTTACAGAGTGTTTCCATGTATTACCCTAGGGGTAGTGCTACTATTATCCCTATTTTACAGATGAAGAAACTGAGGCAGACAGCATTAAAGTGACTTGCCCAGGATCACCCAGGCCAGATTTAAGCTAATGTCTTCCTGACTCTAGACCCCAACCTCTGTCTACTGTCCCTTAGCTGCATCTTTATAAGGTAAACTTATAAAACGGCAACTGATTTATTTGTCTCTGTGTCATCGGTGCTTAATGAGGGCCAGAAGTCAGGAAGATATCTTTCTGAGTTCAGATACTTAACTAGCTAGTTGACCCTGGGCAAGTCACTTACCCTGTTTGCCTCAGTTTCCTCATCTATAAAATGAGCTGGAGAAGGAAACAGAAGACCACTGCAGTGTCTCTGCCAAGAAAACTCTCAGTGGGGCCATGGAGAGGCAGCCATGACTGAGAAAATGACTAACAAGGTGCTTAAAACATGTTTATTGGTCTGAATTTAAAACACTACACAGGTGTTAGCACTGACACAGCCAAATCCTGCCTCTGCGGCTTTGTCCTGTGTGACCTTGGACAGTTCCCAAACCCACTCTGGGCCTGAGGCTCCTCCTCTGAAAAGGGAGGGGCTGGAAGGAACCTGGGAGCCTCTCTCTGCTCCCCTGCCTTTTGGGGCCTTGCTGCCCTCTGCTGGCAGGTGCGGGCACTGCCCATGGAGCCCCCAAGCCTTCTTGGAGGTCCTGAGATACCAAATGGGTGCTGCCTGGCCTTTTGGTCAGCAGATTCAGGCCTGTAGGCTCTGGGGGCCTCCGCTGCCTTCCCTGCCATGCTCAGTCTCTGGGCTGTTCTTTCCCTAGGCAATAGCACCATGGACCCTGGAGACCAGCATTCCCACACTGTGGAGCACTTCTGCATCCCATGCAAGACAAATTCAAATGGTCTCACCTCTGTCTGCCTCAGTTTTCTCATCTGCAGAATGGGGATAATGAGAGCATCGACCTCCCAAGGTTGTCGTGAGGGTCAAATTAGCCAATCTATGTAAAGCGGGTTACAAGAGCACTTGCTAGACAGAGGAGGAGAGGCGGGCAGGGTGTCCGCAAAATGGATGCCTGGACAGTGACGGGGAGAAAGCCCTAGAAACTGAGAGGAGAATGAGCTTTGGGGGGAAGGTGAGGCCTGAGCTCCTGAGGTGGAGGCAGAGGAGGAAGCCAGGGGCGCTGGAGGGGGCCCAGCCCCCACCTTCCAGGATGCAGCAGGGAGCAGTACCAGTGATCTGGGCTGCTCCCAGGAACTTCTCTGGCTCCAGTTTGCACAAACAGGAAAGCGCCCACTCCAGCCAGAAGGTTGGAGGCGGTGATGCCACGATGGGAGCTTCTGGCCCAGGGCCCCCATGCTGGCTGCTGCTTCTCAGAGCAGGAATTGCCAAGCAGGCTGAGGCAGGGCTCCCCACCCTCCAGGGGTAATGTGTCAGTGCCCCAGGAGGCATGTCCCTCGCCCTACCCTCCTGATGTGACTCAGAGCTCCTTGAACCCCACCTACCACAGGGATGCCCGGGTGGGGTCTGCAAAGGGGATGACTCCTTGGGTTTCCACTCCAGTTGCCTCCCTTCCTTCTGTCTCTTCTTTCCTCCCTTCTCAGTCAAGAGCCAGCCCCAAGGCCCTGGTAAGACCCAGACTCTGAGGGTAAGGGTCTCTTCCCCAGCTGCCCCCCCCATACTATTTAGCTGGTGCTTCCCACGGCTCCCGCTCCCTGGCCCCAGGTTCCATACCTCGTTCCATACCTATCCTTTCCTTCCCCAACTAGTAGCTACATGTTTGGGGCTGTAATGCCCATCATCAGACTGGCTGGGTTGGGGTGAAGAAGGAATGTGGCATATAACAAAAGAATGACAAATCAAGAATGCACTGGTTCCTGTGCTAGGTGCTGGAGATGCAAAGAAAGACAAAAGACAGGCTCTGCTGTCAATGAGCACCCAGTCCACTGGGGAGGCAGTATGAAAGCAACTTTGCACAAACACGCTAGAGATAAGAGAGATTGGAGGTACTCCCGTCAGGGGTGATCCAGAAAGGCAGGATCCTAACTGGGACTTGAAGGAAGCCAGGGAGGTCAGTATGTAGAGTAGAGGGAGAGAATTCCAGAAAGGGGAGACAGCCAGGAAGAATTCTGGGAGCTGAGAGAATCAAGGAAGGCTGGGGAAGTAGGTGAGGGCTTCCTGATGAAGGGCTTTGAATGCAAAGCAGCATTTTGTTTGATCTTCTAGGTGTTAGTGAGCCTCTGGAGTTTATTGAGTAGGGGGTGACATGGGCAGACCTGAACTTTAGGAAGATTACTGGAGTAGGGAGAGACTTGAGGCAGGCAGACCTTCCCCCGCAGTGACTATTGCAGTGATCGAGGCAGGAGATAATGAGGGGCAGTATCGGAGGAGAGAAGGGGGCATGTTGGAGACCCAGCAAAGATGAAATGGGAAGGCCCTGGTGGCAGCCTGGATATGGAAGGTGAAAGAGGAGGAAGATACCGAGACTGGAGGCTGAGGGTGGTCCCCAGAACTGTAACAGTAAATTTGGGACAGGCTGAGTGCGAGACTTGTCCAGGCAGAGATGCAGATATGGAGGGCAGCAGAGAGGTGGCGCCCTTGGGATGAGCCCTAATCATGAGGTATTTGGTGTGATTTCTTCCCCAAACCAGACTGTGAGATCTGTGAAGACAAAGATTGTGTCTTCTCTTTGGGTTCCTCAGAGGTAAATACACAGTAAGATTTCAAACCGGCAGGTGCTTATTGTTAGGAAATGCACCATTGGTGGAGCTCAATGAGCAGTCAACAGGTATGTGCTAAATGCCTACTAGATGCCAGACACGACAAGTACCAGGACAGGAAATGCAGCCATGCCTGCCCTACGCAGCTTTGGCGGTACCACAGAGTGCACTATGCTCATTTCTGAGCACCAGGAGACTTGAGATTGGCGCTCCCATATCAGGGGGCTGGAAGCTATGGCAGGGGTCACTGAACTGCTCTGGGCCTCAGTCTCCCCCCTGGAGAGTGGTTGTGTGGCTCAGATGAGGTGACTTAGCCCGAGAGCCACATGAACCACACCAGCAGGCAGCTATTCAGACAGTTGGCAGAGGAGTGTTTGAACCTGAGCTTTGGTCACTATAGAGAAAGCTCATTTCAAGGAGACTCCCAGCCCAGTGCCCAGGCACCAGGCCTCTAGGCTTTTGAATTTTCTAAAGTAGTCCATGAGGCCTGAGAGGAGGGACTTACCCAGGGTCATGCAGAGCTGGGCTCATTGACCAAATACCACATCAAGCCTTTAATGAACTCACAGTTAACTAGACCCAAGTTCTGAACCAGTGCCTCTTATGGGGAAGGGGAACAAGCACTAATTAAGTCCCTGCTATATGCCAGACACTAGACTCAGCATCATTTGATCTGATTCCATTATGATAGTGATCAGGACCAGGCCTCACCTCCTTGGTGGTGCACCCCCCAACTGCTACTCCTAGGGTAGGGCACCCAGAGGAGCCAGAAAGGGTCAGGTTAAAGGGCAGAGGCCCAGATGCAAAGTCCTTCTCTGGGGGAACAAAATCCCCAATTTGCAGTGCTCAGGCTAGGGCCAGATGGGCTGACTGGGTACCAGGCTCAGCTGGCAGGTTGGATGCTCCAGCAGGCCATGCTCCTGGCACACCCTTGGGTCTTTGAGTGGCCCATCTGTAAAATGGGGCCCAGAAGCCTTCCCTTGCCAAACTAAACACACTCCATGTGAGTTATCCTTACTATTGACAGGGTCAGAAGAGAAGCCTAAAGCAATAAGTTGTTTTTATAATAATTATTATTCCTTTGGAGAATGGGGGTGCATGAGTCTCCTCCTAGCTTCCAGGGTAGCCAGGCTCTAAGATTAGGTCCAGTCATGATGGGGCACATTCTGCTCACATCCAGAGGAAGCACCATTGGGCCAAGTGGTGGCAGGAGATCCCTGGCCCAGCTTTGTGGGAGTCCTCTGTGGAGCCTCACTCAGCCTCTCCCAGGTCCTAGGGGCTTTCACAGGCCACCTTTTAGGGTCATAGGAATCAGTTTATTTTTAGTATGTGGAAGATAGTTTATCACCAGCAAAAGAATCAGCCCTGGGGTCAGAGACTGAGGCAGTCCAGCCTGCTCAGCCCGTTGTGCTCTTCTTCAGAGGAGAACAAAGGGGCCAGGCCTTCTGGCCCAATTCCATGCTGGCTATGGGGGACGGAAGATGTGACCTTAGCCTTCAGGTCACCAGGCAGCCTTTCCAAGCCATCCTTGGCCTTCGACGACGGTGCTTGCGACCACTGAGGGCGGCCACTGCCGCCTCATGGAAAATAGAGGGGACGTTGTCCTGGAGCCAGGCAGAGCACTCGACATAAGTGACTGCTCGAATTGATCTTGCCATCATCTGGCCCTGTAGGAAAGAGCAAAAAGCAGCCTCAGCATCAATGTCCCCCTCCCTAGCATCCTCAGTCTTGCCCTTCCCTCCAGCCCAAGCATGAGCTGGGAACGTCACTGGCCTGGCTTCTTTTTTAGACTCATTGGACCAAAGTATTGGCCCTGGAGGAGAGGATTTGGGATCCAGTCACACATTTTACCGGCTGGGAGACCTTGGCAAGGTATGTCACCTCTTGGGTCCTCAGTTCTCTTATTTGCAAAAGGTGAGGTTTGAAATAGGTGCTTGCTAAGGTCCATCCCATCTCTAGGTGCTATGATCCTTTTCTCTCAGACTTCCTTCAAGAACTAGAATTTTTTCACAACCATAGTAGTCACCACAAAGAGAGAGAGATGCCATGTGTGTCCCTCACTCCCTATCTAGTGAAGCTTTCAAACTCTTCTAAGGCTCAGAGTTGCAGGAAACCATGCAGCCACACCAGGGCCATGTTAGCCATCTTCAGCCTGCCCCTTGCTGCTGCCGAGACTTTTACTCTTCCCTAGCAGGTTCTCTAGTCAATCCCTGGAGCAAGAGATGGCAACATTTTTTCTCCCCTGAAACCCCCAACTCATTCTCTATGAGAGAGAACTCTCTCTTCTTCTGGCCTCTGACTTCCCTGCCCACATTGAGACTGGACATTTCCACACCTCAAAACTTGCCCAGGACAAACCAACTTATCTACATTTTGATTCATTCCTGCCGTCCTCCTTCTGAAGCTTGGCCTGTCAGTCATTCCCTTTCTCTCATCTTCATGTCTCCCTATCTACTTACCCACTGCCCAAAAACATGCTGGAGGGGAGGGGAGTGGCCCATCCTCCAGAGACCTTTACTTGATCATGCCATCCCCGCAAGCTGTCACCTTCTGTCTGTCTTCCTTTTTACTGCCAAATTCCTACAAAGTGCCGTCTACATTCAGGGCCTCCCCTGCCCCACTGCCCAGCCGCCACTCAAATTGCTCTCTCCAAGGTGACCTTCCATTGGTCTCTTCGCACTAAACCAAGTAGTTTTTCTTGGTCTCTTCTCAAATTATCTTGCAGGTAACTGTGTCCACATAGTATGTGTGTCTCCCTACACCCCTGCTTCCTCTCCTCCCAATCCAAAGTCTTTGAAGATAAAGACAGTTTCATTTTTTTCCCTAGTGCTTAGCACAGAGCTTGGCACATAGGAGTTAATTAATAAACTTTTATTGAACTGTTGAATGGAACTGCAGGTGGGAAAGTACTGGCTTGGGGATCAGAAGACCCCAGCTTTGTTATCAGTGAACTCTGTTCTGCTCTATTACCCTATGTAGTAAAATGAGGGGGCTGGATTAATGATCCTAAGCCTTGGAGAGAGTCTGAGATGAGGAGGGATGGAACAGGGACCAGGAGGAGGGATGGAGCAAGGACCAGGAGGAGAGGGGAGGACAGGAGGAGGGATGGAGCAGGGACCAGGAGGAGAGGGGAGGACAGGAGGAGGGATGGAGCAGGGACCAGGAGGAGAGGGGAGGACAGGAGGAGGGATGGAGCAGGGACCAGGAGTGGAAGGGAGGACAGGAGGAGGGATGGAGCAGGGACCAGGAGGAGAGGAGAGGACAGGAGGAGGGATGGAGCAGGGACCAGGAGTGGAGGGAGGCTGATGAAAGAAGGCTACACTCTCAGCTTGTTGAGCTGAACCATATACTGTGTTAATGGTACAATGTGAAATCCAGCTAGAAAGAGGAGAGGGAGCCAGGAACCAGGGATGATTTTTTTCCCTCAGACAGGCCTTGGATCAACTTGGTTTTGTGTCTCTCCAGAGCACTCACCCCCAATTTCTTTGTAGTGTTTAGTCAGGATGGCATTCCCCACCCCCCAAACACCCAGGCCTCTAAAGCCCACGAAGGGAGGGATCAGGGATTAGCTAGACTTTGGTCCTCCCTAGCACAGCTCTGATGATAGGCCTTTGGACGAGGTAGACCCCCAGAGCTGGTCCAGGTCCAGCAATGTGTGTTTTGGTGGTGGGAGCAGGGTTGTTGACAGACTCAATGACCCATCTAGGAATTGTTTTGGGGAGATTCTTTTGGGCCTGTGCAAAGTTGGGAGGCAGCTGCCTCCTGCCCTGGGAGGGCTACCTGGCCCCACTCCCCCCAGGTTATAGCCTCTATATCTCCTCAACTCAGCTGCCCCATCCCAGAAACTATGGGGGATTAGTGGATGAGCTAGGGTCCTTCTCTTTCTCCTGAATGTTCCTGTGGGAAGACACAGAGAGTGTCCTAGACCTGAGGTCCTGCTGGCATAGAGGGAGAAGAGGCTTCGGAGGTCCTCCAGCATCCCTTCGAAGCCCTCTGGTGATGGAGAACTCACTACCTCACAGAGAGGCTGGGGCAGCATGAGGCTGATACCTTCTGGTAGGTGATGGGTTCCTGGTGGTTCTGCCATAGTTTTTTCAGCAGCACCTTGTCCTTGCGCAGGTCAGTCTTACAGCCCACCAAGATGATGGGTACCCCTGGGCAGAAGTGCGTCACCTCCGGATACCACTGTCAGGACAGAGCAGGGAGACCATGAGTCAGGCCTCACTACCTCCAGGGGAAATGGGAGAGCTTGTCCCATCCTAATGCCCTTGCACAAAGGGAAGCAGGCTAGCCTCAGTTTTCTCACCTATCAAATAGGACAGTAATAGCACCAGCCTCCCAGAGAGCTATTGCAAGGGTCCGTTGATCCCATGAAGCCCCATCTGGTTGCTGGCTCTGGTTCTTAGCTACTGTTATGACCTGCTAGGACTTATAGTACCCATCCGGCTTGGAATTCTTTCTGCAGCAGTAGGGATGAGCTCCCCTGCACTGTCTACACCCTCCCTACTATTGAACAAAGCAAAGTTTACTAATCCCCAGGAGGCTTAATCTATTCCAAGCTTCTATATTATTAGCACTGTGTTCTAATCTTATGGACAACCTAGGTCTTTGAGGCTTGAAAGAATCCATGACCCAGTGGAAGCTGGTTCCCAGATCTCAGAGTCAAGTCAGACCTTTCACACAAACTAAAGGAGCCCATGGCCCTCCTGGCTAGGAGCTGCCCAAAGCCTCAAGGTTAGGGCAGAGTCCCCACTTTGGCTGCTGTAGAATTCAGCGCCCACCAGCTCCCACCATGGAGGTCAGATCATATAGACTCATGAATTTTCAAGATGGCAGGGACTTGTGACTTGTCTAAGGTCACACAGGTATTAAGTCAAGAAATCAGAATTTGAATCCAGGCCCTTTAACTCCAAATCCAGTATTTATTCTGCTTCCCCATGACCTAGTTATGGAAGATCTCTGAGGGGCCTTTCAGGAGGTGGAAGATGGGGGCACCGCCTGTCACCTCACCCTGGTACACTGACCTTGGAAAGGATATTGTCGAAGCTGTTGGGGCTCATGACATCATAGCACATGAGCACCACTTGAGCATCAGCATAGGACAGGGGGCGTAGGCGGTCATAGTCTTCCTGTCCTGCCAATGACCAGGGAAAAAGAGCAGTTATGGTCCAGCCTGTCACAAAGATGCCAGGCAAGGGAGTGCCTGCAGAGGACATAGCCCGAAGGTGTCATGCCCCCCAGGGAAATGTCTCTGCCTGGCAGTCCTGCCCTTCAGGACTCCTAGGGGCTCAGAGTTAATGTCTTCTAGGGGCTAGGCCTGGTTCTCCAGTCCCCTTCATTTATCTTCCCTAAATTATCGTTTACTGCTAAACAGCACTACTAATTAATTCAACATAAAGTTCTACCTCGATTTTTAAATAGATGTTGACATGTAAAATGTCTCTCTAGCACCATTTTGTCACTTCCTCTCTCCCCCGTCCATTTTGGCTTCATTTGCCTTGAAAGAGCTGCAGTCAGTGTGTCTGTTGTAGATTTCACTGGTCTGGGTATTGATTGAGCCCTCACTGGTTGCTTGTCACTGTCACCGTCACCGTGTGTGCTTAGCAACAGGAGAGGGGCCAAAGGAGACCAGATTCATGCGCTGCCAGAGCTGGGAGGGCCCTTGAGCCATGGAATCCCAGAGGAAAGAGGACCCTTAGAACAGAACACAAAATGGCGGGTCTCCGGAACCGCTAGCAAATCGCTGCTGTCTTAGGGAAGGGGGAAAGAGAGGGAGGCAAAGAATTCACAACTCAAAATTGAAAGAAGCAAATGGTAAAAATTGTTTTTCCATGGAATTGGAAGTATTTTTTAAAAAGGAAAAAAAAATGGAAGTTCTTAAGCTTATTTGTGGCGTAGATCCCTTTGGCAGTCTGATGAGGCCTGGGCATCCTTCTCAGAATCACATTTTTAAATGCAAAGAATATATAACACATAGAATTACAAAAGAAATCAATTATTTTGAAAAACATTGATCCAATAGAGCCCTGACCCTGTGGTCAAGAGGACCTGAGTCAAATCCAGCCTCACATACTTACTAACCTGGTCAAGTCTCAACCCCAATTGCTTCCCCCCTCCCCCTCAAAAAACAAAACAAAAAAACCCCCAGTCATCAGAATAAAATGAGATATTTGTAAAGTGCTTTGGACATCATATGCACATGCTAGCTATTAGCTGTTATTACAAAAATGTTTTTTAAAAACAAATTCATGGACTTGTCCCAGGTTAAGAATTAGTTAAGAATTAAGAATAGTTAAAAACAAATCCCAGGTTAAGAATTCCTGCACATAGAACGTTAGAGCATCAGAACTGAGAGGGACCATTAGAACATGGAATGTCATGTCTTTACATGTAACTGGAAAAAATAAAACACTATTTAAAAAAAGGATATGGAATGTCTGAGCTGAGTGGAAAGGTTAGGATGAGATAATGTCAGAGCTGGTTTGTTTTGGCTGTCATTTTTCACTTGTGTCTGACTCTCTGGGTCCCCATTTGGAGTTTCCTTGGCAGAGACAGTGGAATAGTTTGCCATTTCCTTCTCTGGCCCATGTTACAGAAGAGGAAACTGAGGCAAACAGAGTGAAGTGACTTGCCCAGAGTCACACAGCTAGTAAGCATCTGAGGCTGGATTGGAACCCAGGAAGATGGATCTTTGTGAGTCCAAGCCCAGGGCACTCTATCCTCCGTGGTGCCACCTAATGACCTGTCAGAGCTGGGAGGGGCCTTCCCAGTCAGAATTGGGGAGGGCCATCTTTTCACAGTGGAAGAAGTCAAGGCCTAGAGAGATCCTGAGACATTCCCTATGTCGAGTAGCTATGGCCAGTTCTAGGATGGGCCCCCAGAGCTCCTGATTCCTAATCCAGGGCACCAGACTGTGCCCTGCACTCAGAAGCTCTCCATCTCCCTCATCCGTGGAACGTTCAGACAACGGTATAAGAGGCTGAAACCAAAGGCTGTGTTTGGCACAGAGACTTAAGAGCTGAAAGCTTTCCTCATTTGTGCAGTGGGGTTCTTGAACTGTCAAAGGAGTGACGGATAGCAGTGGTGAAGGAGGGCCTTCTGAAGGATGGGGAACATTTGGATTAGCCAGCCTGAAACAGTGCCCGCCATGACCCACTGTGCCTGCCGTGCCCACCTGCTCACCTGGGCGGTCACCTGGTGAGGAGTTCTTGGAGGATGGCCAGCCAGGGTGGGGCAGGAACCCCGCAGTCTGGCCCAGGCCAGTGAACCGTGGGGGAGACTTGGTTCTCTGAGACCTGGCTCCCCTTCCCGGCCTTGGACTCATTTGGGGTGGAACAGTAAACTGGCACATGGAGGGGTACCTCTTAAGGCAAAGAGCAGGCTTTTGTGTGTGGCAGCCAGAGAAAGGTAAAGGCACTGATCTAGGGCAGGTCAGTGACCTGTGGGCAGACAGTTGTGGCCCTCACCTCACTTGACTCCTAGCCCAATCTGCCTCATCCCAGACTTTTTGTGCACACTGCTCTCTGGGACTGGAAGCTCTCAGAGGGCAGGGCCCAGAGTCCAGGGATGTTGACACACATAAGAGTGAAGGGAGATGGGGGCATTTTGCAGGGGAGAGAGGACAATTAGTACAGGTATAAGCCCTTCCCTCCTCCTCCCTCTCCAACTTTAGGCTGTGTGCTTGGGCCCTTGGAAGGTAGGTGTGTTTTGGGTTCTAAGCCTCCTCAATCTTTCCCATGCCATCCATCCATCCCACTCCCCCTGTGCAGCCAACTTACCTGCTGTGTCCCAGAGGTAGAGATTCACAGGTTTGCCCTCCAGCTGCAAGACCATGGAATACCGCTCAAAGACAGTGGGTACGTAGGCCTGAGCAGAAGGAGAGAAAAGGCGCTTAATGATGGGGGGGAGGACAGAGGCCCCCAAGTCAGAGGCTAGGATGTATAAGGCATCATGCCAAGCTCTGTGGGTACAGGAAAGGCAAAAGACAGTCGATGCCTTCAAGGAACTTACAATCTGATGGGGGAACACGGAGCAAACAAGTGTTTTACACACCAATTGGAGCTCATCTAAAGAGGGCAGGCACAAGCAGGAAGGGGCTCAGGAAAGCTTCCTGGAGATATGAGCAGGGAGAGCCTTCCAGGCATGGGGACAGCCAGGAGTTCGGCCCACAGAGGAGAAGGGTGTAAGAAACCTGGCAAGGCAGGACAGGCTAGGCCAGGAAGAATCCTGAACACCAAACGGAATTTTGTATTTGATCCTAGAGACCATAGGGGGCGCTGGTATCAATTGAGTAGGGGAGTGACATGGTTGAGCTTGGACTTTAGGAAAGTAGACTGGAGTAGGGAGAGACTTGTGACAGGCAGACCAGCCAGCAGATGATTCCAGTAATCCAGGTGTGAAGATATGAGAGCCTGTGCCAGGCTAGTGAAAACAGCAGAGGAGAGAAGAGGGGTATTGGAGAGATGCTGGGAAAGGAAAGGAAAAAAGGAGGGGAAACTGTGACCAGGTCAGATGTTGGCTTCCCCTTGGACAGGTAGTTTCGTGGAAGGGGAGGGATGGTCAGCCTGAGATCGGGAATTGTATGAACATTGGGATGATGTGAAGCCAAGTCTCCCTTCTACCAACAAGTGGAAACTTCCTAGTTCCTCTTCACTGTGGCAAGCCATAGCAATGTAAGCCATGTCAGTGAGACAGGTGGCGGGGAGGGGGCTGCTTTCGGCTCAGAGGGAGTGGCCTCCCACCTCCCTCCCTCCAGGATGTGTCCTTGCCCACCTCCTCAGGGTTCAGGGCAGAGTGAAACCACGGAAGATGAGGGCAGGACCCCACCCAGCTGTGGCTGGGCTCAGGGAGTGACTCAGAAGGGCACTTGGGGCCTCTGAGTCAGCAGGGAGGAGAATGGATACAGGACAGGGTACGATAAGACAAGCGATCCTAGGGGAGGTCAAGGGTCAGGAGTAGGGGCACCTCACTGACGGGAGGGGGGCAGAGAAAGGCCAGAGAAGATAACTTTGCAGGCCACAAGAAGCTTCCTTGTGCCCCCTCCCTTCCCCCAGTCCATTCCAGCAAGCATTTCTGAAGCACCCACTGTGCCAGGCACGGTGCTGAGAACTGGGGAGAGAAAGGGAAGGGAAAGGCTCTGGGGGAGGCCCGAGCTTGTGCCCGGCCAGAGCCAGAGTTCTTTCCTGTACTGATTCTCTATGCACTCATCTTTGTGCTCTCCGCCATGACCTCACAGGTGGGGATTGTTCATTGATTGCACTTGGACCTCCATGGTCTTGAGCCAAGCCTGGCCCATAGTAAGTGCCCTCCAGCCACCCCTGCCCAGGGCTTGGAAGTCATGCTTTAGGAAGGTTCAGTGTTAGGCGTGGGAGGAAATGAGGATGCCCATGCTAAGCTTCCAGGGGGAAGAGGAAGGGGAGAAGTTTGAGTCCTGCGACCCTAGACAAGTTCTTTAACCTTCCAGAGCCTCAGTTTCTTTATCCACAAAGTAGGAATGGCAACCTTTGCACCGCCTACCTCTCAAGGCCAGTGACCTTACAACTCAGTTGGGACGAAGCCAGAGAATCCATCCTGTGCCTTCCCTCCTCCATCTCACTAGGTAGGCCCCTAATGCTGGTCTTGTGCCATCCCTTTTGGCCAGCTCACCAGCAACCCCAGCCTGCCATGTTTAGAGTGCCAAACCCCCATCAAGCTGGAACTTTCAAGGGTAGAGCTGGGAGGGCCCTCCGAGGCCTCAGACAAAATCTCCCTTTTGTATCAAGGTGCTCAGATGGGAAAATAGAGAAACAAGAATATTCCTGGGACTCAATCTAGTGAGGGAATGAGACTGGGACGCAGACCTTGTGATAGAGGGGCAAGCACAAGGTGGCTGAGAGAGCTCAGTGATCAGAGGCCTGGGCTGGCTTCCCCAAGATGTCCTCATCTCTGTTTCCTAGACCGGAGCGTTCCCCCACTTCTCCATCAGTGCCTCCCCAGGAGTGTGAAAGTGATGATGAGCTGATCTGATCCACTCAGGAGCTAGAGGGCCAGAGCCCCTCCTCCTTCTCCCAGGTCACTCAGAGGAGGGTTCTGGGGGGGAGGGGGAGGGGCACAGGGCCTGGCTCTGATTCTAGGAGAATTCCCTCAGGCTCAGGCAGGCCTTTGGAGAGCTGGGCCATGGCACCCTCCCACTCCCCATCCCCAGGGAAACAGAACCTTCCTGCAGGAGCTGTCTAGTCCCATCCCCCCCAACCCAGGGGTTCTGGTGCTGAAATTCACAGAGGGTAGATGGGCCTGCATGGCAAGAAGCAGCAGCCTAGCCTCAGCAAAGCCAAGACAAGAGAGAATTAGAGGGGCAGGAAAGGAGCAGGGACCACATTCTTCACTTAGAGCACAGTCTGGATAAAGGTCTGGAGGCCAGAGATGGAATGTCATGTCCAGAGCAGCTGAAGAATACATGGGTGATGAAGAAGGTAGAGTGGGCCAGTAAAAAGCTCTCTGATTTGGGGTCCATTACTCCCATGGTCCTCATCTGATTAAAGACCTTCCCAGTGTAATCACTTCTAGCCTTAGGATCCTATAAATTCATTGAAGAGATGGGGGACTATGGGTGTGGAGTAGTGCATATCCTAGCAGATACAACCATTTTGTTAGCTTTGCTGAAAAGGTTTTTTTTTTCTTTTTAATATTTATCAAAAGGAAACCTTGATAGGGAGGAGGAGAAAGGAAGGCTATATTTGTGAATGAACATGATGTCAAAATGAAAGGCATCATACATCATATATAATGAAATATGAAATAAGACTGGAAAAATAGAAGGGAGCCAGACTGGGAAGGGTTCAACTTTCCACCATTGTCCTCCAGGGCTTGAGGCTGTTGGTGAGGTTTGGGCCTGGAGGAAAGAGAGCCCCTCCCTTCCTTCCCTGAGGCTCCTTCCCTCAGTCTTTCTGTTCCGGGCAGCTAGGTGGTGCAGTGGATAGAGCACCAGTGCAGGAGTCAGGAGAACCTGAGTTCAAATCTCACCTCAGACACTTGACACTCACTAGCTGTGTGACCTTGGGCAAGTCACTTAACCCCAATTGCCTCATCCTGGGTCATGTCCAGTCATCCTGATGAATATCTGGTCACTGGATTCAGATGGCTCTGGAGGAGAAGTGAGGCTGGTGACCTGCACAGCCCTCCCTCACTCAAAACAAAGTCAAGTGCAAGTCATGTCATCATTTCTCTGATGGCCTGGTCTTCTTCGGCAACAAAGGATGAATACACACACAGCATTTTACACAAGGACGCCTCCCTTACCTGCCTTATAAACTGTGTCCCATCATTGTGGCTCCAGAGAAGGTGCCAACCTGTGGCAGTGGAGAGGGTTTGCTCATCTGAGAGATCCCTTTGCCAGTGAAACCCCAGCTCTAACCCCTGCCTCTCGCCTATGATGCCCATGATCTGCCAGGTTGGCATTTGTGGTCAGGATGCTCCGATCACTCCCCCTGGTGGCCCTTGGGATCCTGGGAGGAAGTGGAGGTAGGCTGCAGCTTAGGTGGGGGTTCAGGACAAAGAGAAGATAAGCCTGTGGTTAGACAGGGAGCTCCCCGCGGGCAGTAACTCCCTTTGCCTGAGGCCCAGGCTCAGTGCCCACTTGGCCTAGATGCCAGCATGGTGTTTGCTAAACAGTAAAGTGTTGAAACAAGATCATGTATAAAGGACATTTGTAAACCAGAAAATCAATGGAACGTGAGCACTCAGTTTAGAGATGAAAAGAGCTACAGCTGGGTTGGCCAGTGGGAAGTGCGCTGTACTTGCAGCTGGAAAGACCTGGTTCAGATACTACATCCTTCCCCTTCCTAGCTGTGTGACCCAGGGCAAATCACGTCCCTCTCTCAGCCTCAGTTTCCTTATCTGTAAAGTGGACGCAATCATATCGGGATCCTGAGATAATCCAGGGAAAGCTTTGCAAACCCCAAAGGGCTATGTCAGTGCTATTAACAGTAGCATTATTACTGTATCCCAGGTGAACAAAGGACAGCCCAGCCAGGGCATCAAGGAAAAGCTCTTGGGGTGAGTGAGGGGCTGATCTGGAAGGGAGTTCAGATGGGTAGAAGAGGCTAGAACAGGGGCTGGTGAAATGTTGTCTCAGCTGGTTCTGAGTTAGTCTTTGAAGGACCGGCTGGGGAGAGCAGCAGAAGGGGAAGGAACTGAGGCCAGCCTGGGCCTTTCTGCATCAAACCCTGAACATGCCAAGCTGAGGCAAACTGCTTGGGTCACTCATTCACCCTGCAGAAGTCCTGCCTCCCATCAGCAAGAAAGTGAACAGAGCTTGGGAAGGTCCCCACACACCCCCTGGCGCATTTCCCCTCTAGGATCTCTTAGGAGAAGGTTGGGGAGGAAGATGTGTGAATGTGAGGAGGGGACAAGGCATATGTATCCGTGTGTACCCAGCTGTATGGAAGTCAGGACTCACCTCAGGGAACTTTCCCTTGGCGAAGACCATCAGTAGAGACGTCTTGCCGCACCCCCCATCACCCACCAGGACCACCTTGATGGTAGGAACAGCTGGGTCCAAAGGCTGGGGCTCGTCGTCCCTTTGCATGCCGCCGGCCTCTGTGCTAGTCGGAGACCCTGTCCTTCAAAAGGCCCTGTCCAGCTCAGCAGGCATCTCTTTGGAAGGATGTGGCGGAAGGACTGTCAGGCTACCTCTCGCCCTGTCTGGGAACTCCTCTCGATCCTCTCTCTGCCTCCTAGAGCTGGGAGACTGCAGGGCCAGTGGGTGCCTGACTGCTCTCTGGAGAAGGCCACAGTCACTGAGCCACACAGCTCTCGCCCTGGCCCAACCCCTCTGTGACAGGCCCGGAAGGCTGCAGGTGTGTGAGCTCAGGAATGTGGAAGGGGCGGCACCACCTAGAGGAAGCCAGGAAGCTGGAGAACGCTTGGGTGAGCTGTGTGTGACATCTAGAGACAGTCAGGGTTAAGGTGTGGCCCACTCTGAAGATCCTAGCTCCAGCCAAGAGGCTACCTAGTCCCACTCTCTCGTTTGACAAGAGAAAAGTGGGGCCTGAAGAAGCCCAGTGGCTCGTGCTAAGATACCTGGGGAGGGGATGTTAGAGGGGGTCTGAAGCCTCTTCTCATTTCTGCCCTCCCAAAACTCATTTTACTACAGAGGAGACTGGAGGTATCCACAGGCTCTCAGAATGAGCCCCTTCACCCAAGCAGAGCAAGAAGGATTTCAGGGAGTGGGAGGGCCTTCCCTCTCCACCCCCAAATGTCCCCCCAAGGTAGTTTTATCCATCACTGGGGCTAGTGACCACCGTCCTGGGGAGGGGTCCCTTCAGTGAGCTCTGCCGGGCCAATCCTGTCTAGCTGGCGGGATCAGCCAGACTGGGGACCCCACACCAGGATGATGCTTTCCTCCCATCAGCCTGTGGGATGGGAAGGGTTCCTCCTCCCCAGCCTTGCCACCCTCCCCCACCCTACTACCCTTCACTTTCCAATGAGGCATTTAGATGAACTGCATGTAACTTTGTTAAAGGTTTTATTGAAGTATTTTGTCATTTCTAGAAATCTACACACACACCCAGGAACTGACCCCTCCCTTGTATCTAAGAAACCAGTTAAGCAGAAATAACTGATAAGGTGATCTCACCGGCCAGCGTCTACATCACTCTGCCCTAGCAGTCTCGGCCTCTTTTACCAGGAGCAGGGAGGAAGGGAGGGAAGGACAACTTGATGACGGGACCAGTGACTTAATGGTTATAGGAAACTCCTCCCAGTGAGCAATACCTTCTTTGATACCAATAATCTCCATAGTTCTTAGAGCCCAGAGAAGTTTAGTGAATTGCCCAGGGTCACACAGCCAATTTGCCTGACTCTGAGGCCAGCTCTCTACCCATCACACCACGCTGCCTCTTTCTTACTTGTAAGGTTAATCTTATTTTTCTTATCCAATTTCCTTTTATGTCATAATCACTTCTGAAAATCTCCTTCCTCCATCCCTTTTAACAAAGATTTTAAAGTAGGTAAAAAGCAGTTCAGCAAAAACCGACCCATTCTGTAGTCTGGGGTATCTCCTTTTGCTAGTACAAGATGTGGTGCCCTGAATATTCTGTGTCTGAGAGGCCCTTCTTGTGCCTCTGACCTCCTCTGAAGTCTGTGTGTAAGTCTCCCCGGGATCTCTGGGTTCAGGGGTGTGGACATTTAATCCCCTCCCACTGCATAATTCCAAATGGCTTTCCAGAGTGGTTGGCCCATCTCAGAATTCTGTCTACAGTGCTCATAGGCCTGCTGTCTCCAAGTCCCTGAGAGTTGTCAGTGTGCATTTTCAAAGGGCCTCCTGGAGACAGCACTTTTGGCAAACCCCAGATGCCCTACCCTAGTTTATCATATAGCCAAGCAGGCCATGGGCTGTAGGGGGAAGACCAGCTCAGATATACACCAAGTGCATGACCACAGGCCAGTGTGAGCCTCATCTCACAAAGCCTCAGTTTCCTTTTTAGTAAAATACTTAGAATACCATGGAGGAAAGCACTTAAATAAAACCTAAAAGTACTCTAGGAGTAGGTATTGGTCATCTTCCAGTGAGCCTGAGCAGTGACCCATCGTTGTAATGGGGCTGACAGGAGGGTGCTGGCCCTTTCCCTGGCCTAGGATGGTGGGGGGAAGAACTTGCTCTGCTCTCTGACTGCCCCAAGCTGCACCCCAGTTCCCCTCAGCTGACCAGGTAATTCACAGAGCAGAGGTCTGTGCTTCCCACATTGTTCTCAGAACACTTCCCGGTATGAGCCTTGGACTAGACATCCGAAAGATCTAGATTCCAGGTCTGATGCTTTCAGCTAATGAGCTGTTATCTTGTCCAAGTCCTTTCCCCTCAATGTTGGGAGCCTCAGTTTCTTTGGATATAGCCCTGGAAGGGACTTCAAAAGTCATTGAATTCAATGCCCCGATTTTACAGTTTGAAACTGAGGCCCAGGCCGGTCATGTGACTTGCCCAATGTCACACCGTGGGTATCAGAGGTCCTCTGGAGCTAGGGTTTCTTGTATTGTTCCCCACACACACACCCCCACCGTGTTCCAGGGAGGTAGTGGAGACAGGGCCTGGGTCTGAGGTTGTGCTGCAGAGGGGGATGTGCAAATCATCCAGACAGAAAAGATGATTAAATTCACAACACACAAGCAAGGTCTACGGGATCAACTGCAGCTGAATTAAGAGGGAATGAGGAAAGGTTTCCTGGAGAAGGTAGGATGTAAGCTGGTACTTGAAGGAAGTCAGGAAGGGGGATAAGGACGGAGACAGTCCCAGACAAGGGGCACAGCCAGGCAGCCAGTGTCACTGAGCTGAAGAATACATGGGGTGGGGGTGGGGGTGTAAGAAGGCTGGAAAGGAGGGCAGATTGTGAAGGATGTTGAAAGCCGGAGGATTTGATTTGATTTTTATCGCTGGAGGTGATCAGGAGCCACTGGGGTTTATTGAGTTGGGGGGAGGGGACATGACATGCATGTAAAGTCTGGCTCTGCCTGGGCCAAGTTGTCAGAGCCCAAACTTCCCTGTTCATTGGGCCACTTCTGGCTCAGAAGGCACCTGGAGGGTGGGGCCAGCACCTGGCATAGCCCAGGTGTGCCCAGCTCAGCCCTGGCACCAACACCCTTTTGCTCAGTCCAGCCTCCAGAGAAAGTGATGAGTCACCTTCCTAAGCCCACGTTGGGCGCCTGGGGAAATCTCTGCACAAGTCCCTCTTGCCCTGATTGGCCAAGAGCTTCCCATGGGTGCCAGGCCGGTTCCCTGAAGTTGTTTTCAGGAGGTGGGCAAACGCATTGGTGGTACCCCAGGAACCAAGGTCTGTCTAAGTTCAGTAACTTGTTTACTTGTGGATTATGGGGCAGGACACCACGGCTCCTCGTGGGGTGTATTGGTGCCCAGGCCAGACCTAATAAGGTTAGTCCCTCCACAAAGGTTCCGGGGTGGTGCCACACTCCATGCTCCACCGTGGGCGGTGGGCTCTTCTTGGAGGTGGCATTCATAGCCGGCTGCAAGAAGAGGCACATAAGGAGATCCGGGTCTGAGCTTTGGTCTTTTAAAGGTTATATCTACCCTCAAAAAAAGGAAGATCGTTTGTGGGGGTACCTCTCCTGGAGTCCACCTTCCATGATCCACGCCCTCCGTAGGAAAGACAATTGGCAAGCAGGAGCCAGGGCAGGGTGACCTAAAGTCGGGTCGGATAGCGGGGCAATGCTGATACAATCGAGCGTTAGGCCTGAAGGAATTGGGGGAGGGAAGATGGAGGGGGTGAGGGGAGTGAAATCAATCAGTGCAGGGTGAGAGGGAGCCGATGACCGAGGCAGCCTTAAGGCCCGGAAGCCGCCGTTTCCATCCCACCCCGGAATTAGGCTGTCCCTGTGAACCTGGACAAGTCCCTCACCCTAGCTTCTCAGAACGCTCAAAGAGGTGGGGGTGATGCTCTATCCCCGAACCGACATAAGCATGGCATGTCCTTCAGGGCCCGGCATTCGGCTGGGCTCTGACTGAAGATGGGGCTCCCTCTGGCTGGTGGGCTGCTATGCAAAGGTGTGGAGGTGGGAGATGGGACAGTGGGCCATGTGACCCAGAGGCAGGCATCGGTGTTAGCTAGGGCCGCGTGCTGCTGCAGCTGTTCGGATCTGAATTCGAGCTCTGCCGAAATGGCCCTGAACCTTTCTCGTCAGGCGCCTCTACTAGGGCGGTCTTCACCTGCTCCTCTATTGGAAGACATTTATTTAACACCAGAAGAGGTCAGAGGCCAAGAAGCCTGGGGTGGAGGGGTGGGGGGGCAGGCAAATGCAGGCGAGTTCCAGGAGCCATTGTCCATTGTTTGGATCCAGGCTTTCCCCCTGCCCCCCCCCACCCCGCCCCTAGCCCAGATGCCCCCCCCCGCCCAACTGCCCCCCCCCCGCCCCCTAGCCCAGATGCCCCCCCAGCCCAGATGCCCCCTCCCGCCCCTAGCCCAGATGCCCCCCCAGCCCAGATGCCCCCCCCCGCCCCTAGCCCAGATGCCCCCCCAGCCCAGATGCCCCCCCAGCCCAGCTGCCCCCCCCCCGCCCCTAGCCCAGATGCCCCCCCAGCCCCTAGCCCAGATGCCCCCCCACCCAGCTGCCCCCCCCGCCCCTAGCCCAGATGCCCCCCCACCCAGCTGCCCCCCCCCGCCCCTAGCCCAGCTGCCCCCCCCGCCCCTAGCCCAGATGCCCCCCCAGCCCAGCTGCGCCCCCCGCCCCCTAGCCCATGCCCTTCTGCTCCCAGCTTTGCGGGGGCGGGCAGCGCTCGAGCCCCCCCCCCCCCCCCCCCCCACACTTTGCAGGGATGACTCGGCTCTTTGCAGATCGCCCAGAAACCTCGTGGGCTCGGTAAGCGGTTGGATGTTGCTAGGCGAAGAAGGCGTCAGGCCTCCCTGCGGAGCGCAGGTGGCCACGCCATTGGCGCAGGCTCTGCAGCCAATCAACTGCCAGCCCGGGGCGTCAGCCGTCTCCGGGCAGCACCAGGGCGTGTCCCCTCCCCTGCGCTGCGGAAAAGGGGCTGTGGAGCCCATCTCCCCCAGGAAGGCTACTTTCTCCTAGACTTCTTCCTCTGCCCCCCGGGGCGTCCCAGGACCCGAGAGGTCACCGGAGAACTTACAGAGGGGGACACTGAGGACCCGGGCAGTGACACCCGCATCACAGAGAAGCCAAGCTCCCAGGCCCTCCCCCACCAGAATGCAGGGCCCGTTCTGAATCTTTCCCCTCCCAGAACAGGGCCTGGCACCTAGGAAGTGCTTTGTTGTTCGATTTCCAGCCCCTTGGGGGGTTGCTGTACCCTTCTCCAGCTCCTCTGAGAGATGGGGAAACTGAGGCAAGCAGGGTCACACAGGAAGCTCTGAGGCTGAACTGGAGCTCAGGTCTCCCCGACCCTAGGCCTGGTTGTGTGGATGTGCTCAGCAGGTGCTTAATAAATGCCTATCCCTGCCCAGTGGGCAGCCTGCGAGGTCCTGAGCTCTCTTTCAGGATTTGGCCGCTAGGGGGCGCAGTGGCTCGGGCTACTTGTGCTTGGGAGGGAATCTGCTGTGCACCTGTCAGGCCTGGCTTGCCCAGCTCGACCCACCCCCTCTCTCCCCACCTGCTGTTGGGCTCCCTTTAAGGCGTCCTTTTACCCCATTACAATGCACCTTCCCTGAGAGCACAGACTGTAACCGCACTTGGTTCTTGAGAGCCAGCCAGCCTGGCTCAGTCTCAGGGACCTCCAGCTCCTTTCCATGGATCACTTCTGAGTCCCTGGGACACTGCTCCCATTCTGTCCCTTCACTCTCCATCTCTCCCACACTGTAGTGTCCAGTGAAGCCCAGCTTCCTCCTCCTTCCAGGCTGCAGCTCCATCCTCATTGCTCCCTCCCTACACGGCTGAGATGGGGGCAGGATGAGGATGTGGCTGCCCCCAGCTCCCTGAGCTTACCTCTGCCAGCAGTCCAAAGCGCTCTCCTGGCCTTGCTCCTGTTTGCTGTCTGGGCTGCTATTTGGGGCCTCCTTGCTGCCCTCTGCTCCCACTCAATCCCCTCCTTCCTTCTGGCCCTCCTCTCTTCTGGTCATCCACAACGATGGTCCTGCTTGAGACACTGCCATGCCCTGCATGTTTGCCCCACTCTGCCGTGCACCATTCTGCCTCCAGAATCTGGAACCCTGACGTTTGCCCCACTGATCCCATGTTCCTGGCCTTCCTCCTTCTAAACCTTCATCTTCATCAGGGGCCCCTCTTGTTCTCCTAGGGCAATATTCCTGTCTGTCTTGGACCCATAAGTAATCACTAGAGAAGGACTTTCTCTCCATCTTCACATCTGTTCCCTTCAGATGATCCCCCATTCTAATTCTCACCCCAACTCTGATAAACCACCTCCCCCCCCCCATCTACCATCTGCTCCTCCTCCTGAGCTGGAGAAACCCAACAGGCATAATACAAAGAAGGGCAAAAATGGGCCCTGGCTTCAGAGGGAGTGAGTTTGAATTCTACAGAATTCATCAGACTTAACCCACTAGAGTTGTGCATGTAACCTTACCTGGGTCCTCACTGCTGCAGGAGAAGTGGGTCTCATCTCTAATGGACTTTCTATCAAACTGCCATTCCAACCATTCCAAACTGCTCCAGCCTTTCTTCACCAGCCGCCAAGCTGATGACCTCAGGCCTCTTGGCCTACCCAGGCTTTTGTCTCCAACTGCCATATACCTACACTGTCCAAAGTTTTCCTCTACTGGCACCCAACCTCTCCCTTGTTCCATCTCAGAGAAGGAGGATGTTGAACATTTATCTAGCACCTGAAGATTTGCCAAAAAAAAGCAACAAGTCCCTTGGTGCCATACCAACCCTCTCATATCTCTAACCATACCCCCCTCCCTGTCCCTTCCAGGAACTTGTCTCATTGACTGTTCCCTCCTTCTCCCTCTCATCTTTGATCTCTGCCTGTGGTCAGTGTCTGAAGACTGCCACACCTACAGGGCCAACACAGCAGGACCAAAATCATGAATTTGATCAAAGAAATAAGCACTCAAATGAGAAAATGGACAGCAGCCAGCACAAGGAATACTTGGTGGACAGACAGCCTGTGCTTTCTTTGGCATCCATGGAATGTCAGAAGGTTAGGAAGACCTCCAAGACATCAGAGGGGTGCCATGTGGCAAGCTCCTAAGAAGAAGGGAAGGAACTGCCCTAGATGGGGGGTGCAGCATTCAGTCATGTCTCATTCTCACTGACCCAATTTGAGATTTTCTTGGCAAAGATACTGGAGTGTTCTGCCATTTCCTTCTCTACTCATTTTTACAGATGAGGAAACTGAGGCAGGCAGAGTTAGCTGACTTGCCCAGGGTCACACAGCTAGTGTCTGAGATAGAATTTGAACTCATGAAGGTGAGTGTGTCTTCCTGATTTCAAACCCAGTGCTGTCTCTACCACGTCACTTAGCTGCCCCCTGCCCCAGTTGTGGGAGTATACAGAAACTATGAGGAGATCCTGAATCCCCAAAGTATTTACATATCCCCAGATTCCTTTGCTCTTGCCCAGTCTTGCTGGCTCAAGACTTCCCTATCCTTGAAACCTTTCCCTCTCACTACCATCCTCTATCTCTCCTTGAAAAGAGCCCCAAAACGCTAACACATTGTTGATGGAGTTGAACTGATCCAATCATTCTAGAGAGCAATTTGGAACTATGCCCAGAGGGCTATAAAGCTGTACATACCCTTTGAACCTGCAATACCGCTGCTAGGTCTGTATCCCAAAGAGATCATAAAAAAAGGAAAAGGACCCACATATACAGAATTAATTACAGCAGCTCTTTTTGTGGTGGCCAAGAACTGGAAACTGAGGGGATGCCCATCCATTGGGCAATGAATGAGCAACTTATGTTATATGAATGTGATGAAATACTATTGTTCCATAAGAAATGAAGAGCAAGGAGAAGCTAGGTGGTACAGAGACTAGAGCACCAGTCAGGAGAACCCGAGTTCAAATCTGGCCTCAGACACTTGACACTTACTAGCTACGTGACCTGGACAAGTCACTTAACTCCGATTGCTGGAAGGAAGGAAAGAAGGGAGGGAGGGAGGAAGGAAGGAAGGAAGGAAGGAAGGAAGGAAGGAAGGAAGGAAGGGAGGGAGGGAGGGAGGGAGGGAGGGAGGAAGGGAAATAATGAGTAGGAGGATTTCAGAAAAGCCTGGAAAGACTTCCATGAACTGATACTGAGTGAAGTGAGCAGAACCAGGAGAACATTGTATACAGTAACAGCTACATTGTATGATGACCAGCTTTGATAGACTTAGCTCTTCTCAGCAATGCAGTGCTCTAAGACAATTCCAAAGACTCATGATGGGAAATTCTATCCACATCTTTCCAGAGAAAGAACCCTGGAGTCTGAATTCAGATTGAAGCAGACTTTTCTCTCTCTCTTTTTTCCTTTCTCATGGTTTTCTCCTTCAGTTCTGATTCTTCTTTCACAGCATGACTAATGTGGAAATATGTTTAATATGATTGTACACGTATGACCTATATTATATTGTTTACCATCTTGGGGAGAGGAGAGGGACAGGAGGGAGGAAAAAATTTAGAACTGAAAATCTTATAAAAGTGAATATTGAAAACTATCTTTACATATAATTGAGAAAAAAAATTCTGTTAAGTGGGAAATAACTTAAAAATACAAAAAAGAGGTCTGGGTTCCAAGAAGCAAGAGGATTCTAGCCAGCCCAGATCCAGTCCTGGTGGTGAGAGATGGTAGGGAACAGCAGCAGGCCAACCAGACTGAATACACAAAGGGGGTGTGAAGGGACCAAATGACACCGGGTCATGTGGCCTTGGAGCCAACCTCCAGAAGACCCCAAAGAATTGGCATTTTATGTCAGAGGCAGTAGGAAACCACCAGAATATCTGCAGAGGGCTGTGCTTTAGGAGGGTCAGGAAGCCATGGGGAAGAAGGATTGGAGAGGAGGAGAACCCCAAAGTGGAGGAGGCTGTAGCAGTCCATAGGTGCGGTGAGGAAGGCCTGAACCAGATGGCCATGGTGAGTCTCCTTTCTAAGGACCACAAATAGCACAGAAATTCCTAGTCTCCATCCCACAGGGGCCCAGCAGTTAGAGCCCTTCCCTTCCATTCCCTTCCCTTCCCTTTTCCCTTCCCTTCCCTTTTCCCTTCCCTTCCCACCATTTCCTTCCTGTCCAGGGTCTATAAATCAAGCCCTCTGGTTTGCTAATGAAGCACCTCCTCCTTGCTTCATACCATGGGAGCTCCTGAAGAGCAGGGTCTGTGTCTCTAATGGGGTATAGGCTCTGGGAATTTTCCTTGAATCTTTCACTCGATCTGGCCTTCCCCTCAGGCTGTAAGCCTTCCGTTATCCCTACACCCAAATTTCCCTTACCCTTAACCTAGCCTAGCCCTCCATTGTCTGTTACTTCTCAATTGCCTTCCCACCCTTGATCCAATCAAAATCCCACACTCTCTTGGTTCTGACCTGTAGTCAGCCCAGTCCCATCAAGATCCTCCTTAAACTCCTCCTCAAGACCCTCCCTAAGCCCCTCCTCCCATCACCCCAGACTACTTGGCCACCCTAGATTCCTCCCTCAGTCTTTCTGTATATAAACTCTATCTTGGCTCAGATTCAACCTAGCTCAAATTCAATCTATCTGGTCCACTTGTCAATATAAGTGTCACAAATAGTGAGGCTTCTTAAGAGTCAACCCAATTAATAAGCTTTGTTTTTCCTTCACTGAAAGAAGGCTTGAGTCAAAATTCATTTGGGAAGGACCCGGAATGTTGGTATTTTGGGGTCCCAAGCACCCCAAACCTCAACGTTTATGGTTCCCTGACCAGGAATCAAACCTGGGCTGTGGTGGTGAGAGCACCAAACCCTAACCACTAGACCACTAGGCCCTCTTCCCAGAAAGCAGAATGGGTTTCCAGAGCCAATACCCCATCATCTCCAGCACCTAGACCAGGGCCAGGCTAGGTTGAGCTGAAACGCCTCCCACACCTTGAGGGACTCATTACTAGTTTTCTGATACCTCCTTCTGGCCTTTCCATTCACTCCATGACCTTCCTCTGATTTTGCTTCTCTAAAAGTGGGAAGGGACAATCCACAGCAAAAAAGGGAACCTCCCTATCCCATGTTTTTTTTCTCAATCAGTTATTTTTGGTAGCCAATATCTTACATTTTCTTCTTTTTTTCCATCTTTCATTTTTGTTCTACTATTTCTTGCTGTCCCCTGAAGTCATAGATTTCTGTTCGGTCCATTCAGTAAGAACGCAAAAAGGGAATCTGTTGGTTGGATGAGGCTTACTACTTTCTGTTCTAAGCTATCTATCTCTTTCCATTTCTTTCCTCTATAGGTTTGATTTATTTACTTTTATCTTGTCTTATTTCTTCTGGGAATTTGTGTAATCCTTATAAAAAATCCATGTTTTTCCTTTGAGTCTGCTCATTGTTGTCATGGAATTATTCTCTGATTTTAGGTTGGATTTTGGGGTGTTTCTAAATCTCTAGTAATTCTGTAAAGTGGTCATTGACTTCCTTGGTTAACCCATCTTTTCTGCTTTGATTCCCAAATTGTTCCAGGACCAAGTTCTCTTCCTGGGGCACTTTTGGTGCTGATGGTCAGGGTAAGGGAGTCAGTGCGCTCTGGGCTCCCCACTGCCACTTACAGCTTCTCCTCCTCTTGCCATCATCCTGAAACCTCTTCTCCTTTGAAGTCCAGACAGTCTACATGTCCCACCCAATTAAAATTCCATCAGTTGTTATCATTCCTCCTCTTTCCTTAGTGAGTTCAGTGTTCCCCCTTCTGCCCTAATATTAGGGGACTAAAGCCTATATAGTGACACTTTCCCAAATGCCCAACCTCCCAGTTCCTTAGTATACTCACTTCCCAGGACCTCGTCCTCCACCGTATCTCAGCCATGCGTCAAACTTTGCACTAGCCACTCTTTCCTCTTTTCCCCATCTGGATCCCTTGGTGAGCCAGTTCAACAGGATATTGTCCTCCTCTCTTGAGTCCCTTGGCCCCTCATCATTTCACTGATTTCTCCCAGTCAAGCCTAGCTTGGATCACACCCACCATCCACTACTTTTGCACCTACATTCATGCTCTTGGATGAAAGTGGAGAAAATCACACCTGTTCTGACTGGGTCCACAACAGATTTATGTTCTATAACCTCACCTGGACAGTCCTCCTACCTGTCAGACCACTCCTAATCCATCTCCTTTGCTGGCTCTTCATCCAGGTCTCATTCATTCACCATGGTGGTCCCATAGAGCTCTATCCCAGGCCTTTTTCTCTTCAGCCTCCAGCCTACTTTACTTGGGGATCTCATCAACTTCCATGGGTTGAGTGGCCATGTCTCTACAGGACTCTTAAGTCTAGCCCTAACCTCTGCTGGCCATCTATTGGACATTTTGAATTGGATATCTGATAGACATCTGAACATCCCAAATCGATAATGCCTTTGCTGATGGCCTGTGGGCCTCTGCCTGACTTTCTGGGGTGAGGCGAGGCAGGTGGTCACTTATTTTAGTTTCTCGTTGGAAGACTTGATCATTATTTGGCCTAGGGTATGTTTTAGGTTTTTGCAGGGGGTGTGGGGCAGCTGGCAGCCTGCTTCTGGGCAGACAGAGGGCCGGCAACTCTGGAAGTCTGAAAAGCACTTTTCAAACCATCTGATAGCATAGAGGCGGTGACTACATGCTCCAGGGTTCTACAAACTGCCCTATCTCAGTTTGGTATCTCTCCCAGTGCTTGGAGGAGGATGCTTGAGCTACCAGGGCACTTTGCTAGTTTAGAAAATGAAGCCCACCTGCCCAGACGTGAGCTGAGGGGCCCATTCCAGCACAGCAAAGACTGACAGACAGGAGGCCTGGCCCCCAGACAAGTCTTTCTTAAGTGCTGACTGACAGGATGGAAGCTTGAGTGCAGGGACCCTATGTCTGCCTTCCTGTGTATCATCAGAGCTCAGCAAAGTTCACTCAAGGCATTCTGGGTGATTTGCCTTGATGCTGTGGCAGCCACTGCTGGAGAGAGGCAGGCACAAAGGCAGAATGGACATCAGTGAATTCGCTTGTTAGATATGATTCTTTGTCCGGTTGGGCTGGGCCTTCTGGGCACCCCCCAATCTCCCTACTTGCTCTCAAATACTAAATCTGTATAAGTTCCCAGGTGTGGGAGGGGTTTGGGGAGGAAGACTGAGCAAGGAAGCCAGGGACTCGAGAAGGTCCAAGTGAGGAGGGTGGGCAGGCATGCCGAGCAGGGAGCCAGCATTATGTGTGTGTGATGGTGAGGAGGGCAACATGGCCAAAGCATGGTCAGTGGAAACAAGCATCGTGTGAGGAGGTTGGAGAGATGTAAATGCCAGGCAGGCAGAGAAGCTTTCATTCAACCCTAGAGGATGAGGCCGGAGGGCTTCGGGCCACACAGCGGTTCTTCAGGGCAATCATGCTGTGTGTACACCCTGGGAGGCATCAGATACAGCGATGCAGAGGGTGGAGGGTGAGGAGAGGAGAGGAGGTGGAGACAGAGGGAGAGAGAAAGGGAGGAAGGAAAGAAGGAAGGAAGGAAGGAAGGAAGGAAGGAAGGAAGGAAGGAAGGAAGGAAGGAAGGAAGGAAGGAAGGAAGGAAGGAAGGAAGGAAGGAAGGAAGGAAGGGAGGGAGGGAGGAAGGAAGGAAGGGAGGGAGGGAGGGAGGGAGGGGCTTAATGAGGCCACTGAGGCCCACTTGAATCATCAAACAGCTGATGTTTATGAAAAGGCACTTTAAGCCTTGCAGACATTATCTCATTTGAACTTGTTAGGCTGATACTGTGTTATTATCCCCACTTTACAGATGGGAGATAACAGAACTTGTCAAGGGTCAGGAAGCCAGTAAGTATAGGTCTTCCCTACCCAGTGCTCCTGCGGTGTGTTAAGTGATGGACAAAAGGGAAAGAAAGGAATAAAAAGATCCCACGTCTTCCAAAGGAAACAGGCCAACATGGGGCCCAGGAGCCTTGGAGCCCTGGGAGGATCTCTTAGAGATGGGAGGCACCTCAGTACAGAAAGTAGAAAGGCCAGGATTCCAACTCAGCTCCTTGGACTCCAATCCCTCTCCCTTCCCATCACCCCACAGGACCTCCCTGTCTCTGCCTCAGACTTGTTGGGATGGCCTTCAGCAAGTCATTTGACAAGTCTTGGGGCCATGGTTTGCTCTCCTGTAAAATCCCAGGCTTCCCTCCCTCCTGCTCTGTTCCGAGGACAGAATGAGGTAGAAGGGTTTTAGCATCTCCAGGCAAATGTCCAGCACAGATTTAGAGCCTTCTGTTACTCCACTGGTGTTGGAGACTGTGCTTGGCAAGATGCTTCTTCATAAGCTTTGGCCTTTCAGAACTCACCATTTGTGACCCTGGATTCTTCTTGGCAGCCCCTGTAGGCCTTCATCACCTCCCCCCTCAATTACTGCACTGGTTTTGGGGGGCTGGAGGTGGGGTGGTCCACCACTATCTCCCCATCCCAGTCCATCCTCCACTCAACCTCCAAAGTGATTTTTCCCAAAATACAGCTCTGATCACGTCTTCCCCCCACTTCCTTATAACCTCCCATGGCCCCCAGAAAGCTGTGTTTGGCATTGAGAGCCCTTCGGCACCTGCCCTCCCATCTTTCTAGTCTTACAATGTATTCCGCCACACATAGTCTTGGATTCCGAGACTCAGGTCCATGAGATCCTCCATCTCTCAGCTCTGGGCATTCTGTCCTCCATGCTGGAACCATCTCCCTCCTTTACTCCAACCATGACCTTCTCTGGCTGTCTTTGAAGTCCCAGCTAAAATCTCACCTCCATTGAGAAGCTGGTTAATGAATGCCTGTTTATCCTGCATGTAGCATGCACCTGTTTGCCTGTTATCTTCCCCACTGGATGAGGAGCATCCTTGTGGCCGGGGATTTTTGCCTCTTTTTGTCATCCTAGTGCTTGGCATACAGTTAGCACTTAATAAATGTTTGCTAATGGATTCATTGAGTCCCTGAATCGAGTGTGCTCTCCCTGCCTCCATCTTACAGATGCTCCAAGGGGCTACTGCTTTCCTCCTCTTTAATTTAAGTAGCTTCTCTACAGCATTCTGACAGGTCTTTTATCTCCGTATGCCCTGAGCATTTCCCGTCCTGTCCTAGCCCCCTAGGGCTTGCATAGACACACGTACCCAAGAGCATTATTTTTTCCAGCTGCTTTATTTTTTTGGTAGGGGACATCAGATCACTGACACCTCAGCACATTTATTACACATTTGTTACACTTCATGCATTTAATAACGACAACAACACAAATGGGGGTTAACTCTCTGCTCTTTAGAGTTAGGAGGGTAGGAGACGCTGCTCTCTTCTGCCCACTGGGTAAAATGTTGGGGGAACACATTAGCCCTTCCTCAAACCCCGAGGGACTTCAAGGAAGTAGAGGCTCTGGGGAACTGAACTCAGAGCCCTAAAATGATACCACCGGAGACTCACAGCCACCAGCTGAGGGGCCCAGGCTAAGGATGACCAGCTCTGAGAACCAGGAAGTGCTTCCTTCACGCCAAAGCTGCACCTAGGCTGAGGCAACAAGGACTTTTCTCTTGGGTGTCTCATGTGTGGGGCTGCTCACACCATTTGGAGTCCTTCAGTAGCAAAAGAGCTTAGCACCGAGTTACCAAGAAGTAGTTGTTAAAAGAAGGACCAGTCAGCCGGCTGGGGTGAGCACCTCCCTCACCTGCCTCAAACTATCCCCCACTCCCAGCTGAGGACAGTCCAAACTTCCTTCGTAGCTTAGGAAGTACCTAAACAAAGTTGTTTGCTATCTGGGGCAATCAGGAATAATATCTTTGAGTTGGAGGTCCTAGGTTTTTTAAAAGGACTTTTTTAAAAGGACTACCATTTGGCTAGCTTTCCAGAGGCCAGGTGAGACAGGTCAGCTCACTAAGACTGAGGGATCCTTTGTCATTAGCACATCAAAGGGCTAGCCCCAGGCTACCTGGGCACTGCCAGTCTGGTGCTGTTTTCTACCTGAACTCTGTCCTGCTGATGGTGTTGGAGCACAGGCCATCCTGAATTGGGCCAAACTCTTTCAATCTCTAAAGAAATGTTAAAGGGGCCTTCCGAGGGACTTCGAAATTGTTTCCTCCTGAAGATATAAAATCCTTCTTTGGATCCTATTTGCCCTCTCCTCCCTGCACCTAAAGAAAATGGGGTCCCTCCCTCTAGCATCGTTTACCACAGAAGGCACCATCTGGGAGGGACCAACCCTCTGATTTTCCATGGGAGAGAGTGAAAGTAGCCAGCCCTGCCACTGTCCAGCTAGGTGACCCTGGACAGGTCTTTTGACCACCTGGGCCTCAGTTTCCTGCTGGATAAAATGAGGGACTAGCTCCTCAAACTGTAATCCCAGAGTCCCTCAGCTTATCCAGCTCCCCCATTTGGCAGCTCAGGAAAAGTTAAGTGACTGTCCCAAAGTGACTTTGTCCTCGATCATTAGCTCTAAGAGGGATCTTCCAGGTCATCAATACTAATTTCTCCAACTTGGAAACCCAAAAAGTTTAGGAAATCACTTCCCCCAGGGTCACCCAGGAAATTGTCTTTTCTTAAACTCCACTTTTTTGCCCTGTGCCTGCCCCTTCACCAGCGCCACTGATGTGAGAGTAGGGCCATTCCGGTAAAATCACCCTCCATCACCAGCATCCTGAATTGATAAGGTTCAGCTGGGCTCATGTCAGCTGCGTGGGGCTGTCCTGAAATGTCTGTTGTGGTTGTGCTTCCGGTTTTTTAAAGTCATAGAGTGTGGCTATTTTTAGATGGTAGTTATTTTAATGGGTGGGGTGTGTGTGTGTGTGTGTGTGTGTGTGTGTTTTGGGGGGGATGATATATCCAAGCTGGGCTAAGGGGAACACTTGGAAATGTCATTCAGAAAGGAATTCAAAAGGGGATCTTTGGGGATTTCCTGCTAGGGAACCATGACTGACCTGGGGAAGGAGGAGCCCTTGTGGTCGGAAACAGTGGCAGACATGAGCTCAGAGCTTCTGGTCACCCAGCCCCTGACTACTGGTAATTGCTAATAGTAAGAATGACTGCCCATTCTGGGGGCTCTCTGTTCAGTGATCTGATTGGACTAGCCTTAGGTTAGGCAGGAGTCCCGCACTCTGTAAAACCAAAGAGGTTCTTCTAGCTCTGACATCCCATGTTCTCTGCTCTCAGGTCCCTCCCTAATGTTCCATGTTCTCTGATGTCCACCATGCACACCTAAGACCATTCTTATAGGTAGTTTGTTGGAGTGGCCCAATACCCAAGATCTCCAGGTTGGACAATGGCCCACCTAGGATTCTTTGCAGAGTCTGGCTGATTCAATCAGCTTCTCAGAGCTTGGAGGAGGAAGGGGGGCCTGAGAGTCTAGCATTTTTTTTTTTTTACTGCCTTTCTTCAGGGATTGTTTACTTTTCCAGGGTCAGAGATAGCCCCTGAGCTGCGAGGAACTACTTTCCAAGCCCCAGTGTCCTCATCTGGGAAGGGCTATTCCCCTCCAAGACCACTGCCAGCTCCATAACTGTCCCTGTCCACACCACCAAGACCCTACCATGTACATAGAGCCAGTCACCAGAACACACACTTTCCAGACAGAATAGCCCATTCCTTTCCTGCACAAATATGCTGCTTCTGGATCCAGATTGTTTGCCCTTCCTGTAGGGAAATGGGAAATTCTCCCCCCCACCCACCCACCCCAGGAGTCTTCATTGACTGTTTCTGTCTATACCGACCTTTCTCCTCTTTATCCTTGTAGTATTTGCAGTCTGTTCAGTTCCTTGTGTCGTCTGGGATCTCGTACATTGTGTGTCTGGTACTGGCACTAAGCACATAGTAGGGCTTGCTCCTGATTATCCAACTGGTTTCCCCTTGGATAAAGGGGCCCAATGAGGCAGAATATTCTCAGATTCCAGGTTATCTTCCCCATTTCCATGTCAGGTAACCCTGGCAAGCCCCTCCTTATTTCTGAACCTGTTTCCCTATCTGTAAGATGGAGATAATATGACCTGCATGTCCTTTGTTCCAGGGTGGCTTTGAGCCTTCTTCTAGAGCAGGATGGGAATGGGAGTGAGGTGAATCTTGGGTTTTCTCCATCTATTCTAGAGTCTAGGCATCTGGTTGAAGCAGGACCCATCCTCAAAGAGTGAACATGGACCTTGTGGAGCCCATGAAGACAAAAGCATTCACCCAAGAGGATTCAGGAGAAGGTAGGATCCTAGGCTTCCCTTTCCTCTGCTTTGGGCTAGCCAGGTGGGGCTCAGAGAGCCAAGTTCATTTCAGCCCCAACTCTAAGACCAAGGACAAGCCTATCTGGGACTTGCAGTGAAATTGCCTGTGGATGTCTAGCTTAGCCTTGGCATCTCCTCCCCCAACCTTCTGAGGGCTTAGCTTGTTCCCAAGCCAGTGGGAGAGGTCATCTCTGATCCATGCAAGTGGAGACCTCCTTCTCTTTAAATAGGCAATGGTGGTAACCAGATAAGTCCTCATTGCAGGGAGGGTGGGGAGCTCAGGGGAGGGAGGCAGGGCAGAGAAGGGCATAGTCCAGTGGAGCAGTGTTCCCCTTTCACGCAGCTGGGAATGTGGGGAGAAGAGTATGGAGAGAGCAGAGTCGCACTGGAACCCAGGGTAGGTAGAGGGTCCCAGGCAGGGGCCACCGGCCTATGGCCCCTAGATGCAGCATCTAGGGATGCCTAGTTTCGCCGGACAGGGTGCCACATGGACACAGGCTTGCGCAGGGTGGCCAGCATCTGGTTCCAGTGGGTGATGCCCATGCCACTGGCCAGTGGGCCAATGATGACATGGCCAATGTTGTCGGCGCGCCCGTCGCTGCCACACTCAGCTACTGTCACTCTCAGAGACAGGTCCTGGTGGGGGGAGGGGACAGGGGAGAGCAAGGTTATTGCCCAGAACCACAGGGATGGGTGTGTGCCTTGCCCCCTCACCTCCCCCACTCTGCCAGAGATAATGGCCCATCCTTTAAGGCCTCCCCAGACAGAAAGAGCTTTCCTTTCTTGGAGCCCAAGCGGCCCTTCCTTTGTTCCTCTCTTGGACTCACTGGGGTTCTACATCCACCATGGCCGATGGCCATCGGGGCTTTTTGGGTGTGCGTCAGGTTTTCCCCACCCCCAGCCAGGCTGGGCAGGCTTTGGAGCAGGAACTGAATAGAAGTACATTTTTTATCTTTTCTTTCCTTTTCCTTTTCCCCTCCTTTCTGTGTCCCCTGCAGGATGAGGAAAATGGTACAGACTCAAATGCATGTGTGCAGAATGAGGAGATATGCATGACCCCCTGGCTGCCACCAGCGCGCCCCCTTGTGGGACTCGGAGACAGCGCAGCCGACATTGACAGAAGCACCGTTGCCTAGAGACCAACTGGCAGGATGGCAGAAAGGTGAATTACAGGTGCGTGGGAAGCAGGGATGAGCTTGAGAATTGAAGGAGAGACCAGGCCTGAACGGGAGGGGCTCAGGGGACTAGGAACTGGAGAGATGGGAAAATAGGCCAGCCCTGAGGATGAGGATGGGAGCCTAAACAGAGGGAACCCCAGGAAAGCTGAGGGCTCCAGCCTGAAAGGTCCATCTCTGCACTGCCCTTGGTACCTGAGAGTAGTGAGCTGCAGGATACATCCTGCTGAGTGTGCTGTGCCTTGATAACTCCCCAGTGAGCAGAGGAACACAAGGAATAAGGACCATGGGCCCCAGGGAGGAAGTCTCCCACCCTACCAAGCCTCATGAGTGGGGACAGATGTGAACATGGGAGAAAGCCTGAACCTCTAGGTCCTTAGCCACAGTACCTCTCCCTGCTCTGGGCCCTCTCTCCCTCATGGTGACCCTCAGTCACAGGGGGCATCAGAAAAGCAAGTAAGGCAGCCCTGAGCAGACATCCAAGGAGCACACTACAGAATTCCCATCTCCACAAAATCACCTTTCTGGAGGCTAGCCCTCTGACACACTCTGGAGGCCATTGTCATTATGTGAGTGTCCCTATGGTTAGGAACCTGCCCCTTCACACTTACTTTCTGCTCTTCCTCAATGGACTTAGCTTGTGTTGGCTCCTCTTATCAGATGGCAAGTTCTGTGCCATCTGCCCCAGGCCCTAGCCCAGGGCTCAGCTCCCAGGAGGCATTTGTTGGATGCATAGGCATGCTTTTCCCAGCCCCGATCCCCTCACCTGGAGCACAATGGCTGGGACCGAGAAGATCATGGCCTCATTGAACACAGGATGGGCGTCATCCCTCTTCACAGCTGTTTTCTTCTTACTTATTTTCCTCCCATCCTGCAGCAGGTACACCTTGACGAAGGGATCTGTTTGGGGAAGCAACACAAAGTACAGGCGAGGACCCCACTTCTCACTTCTCTCACCTCCAGGATCCTAGCTCCCCACTTAGTCTAAGGGTCAGTCCTTTTCTGGATGGGGTTGGCAGAAATACTCCCATCCCTGCCCCTTGCTATCCCTTGGGCTCCAGTGACTTGTGATTTCACTGGTATTGAGCCCCCCCCCCCCCACCAGGGCAAAGTGGCCCCTTTCCTGCTATTTCTAGCCTTACACAGTGGCCTGGGGGGGTCTCATGGGTAAGACTTGAGGCCATGAGGCTGCCTCCCTACCCACTCTGCCACCCTGCCTGACCCTCTTGGAGCAGTGGCTCTGAGCCCCTCCAGCCAAGCCCCCAAGGGCCACACTTCCCAGGGTCTCGTGCTTCCCCAGTGCTTCTGGTCCTGGGGAGCATCATCTGCCCCCTTGCCCTCACCTTCCACCTCCTGCTGTGGGCTCAATAAGTGGCATTACCATTCTATCACTGTTCATTCACTCAGTCAGTCCACGGGCATTTCTTAAAAGCCTACTTTGTGCCAGGCACTGTGCTGAGCTCAGGGGATGCAAGGCTAAACAAAAGCAGGCCCTGATGAAAGGAGGTCACAGTCTAGTAGGGGAGACATCATGTGAACCAGGTACCTGCAAGATATATGCCCAACAGATGGGACTGCTGGGGCAACCAGGACAGGTCTCCACTTTTTTTCATTCATTCATTCTCCCTCTTTCCCTCCCCAAGATGGCAGGCACTACACAGTCTTGAGGCAGTCCCCAGTCTACTGAGTCCCATTGACTGCTAAGGAAGCTGATTTAGTGAGGTCCTAATTAACAGTTAGCATTTTTAAAGAAGTCTTTTGTGTACAAACCTCTGTTTTGCCCAGAGCTTGGAAAACCTGAAAGTTTTCAAGCTGTATGGGATTTCTAGGTCTCTGCTGATTTAGACTTGGCTGACCTAACTCAACACTCCTTTTGGAAGTGACCCGAAGAGAGGGAAAATGACCTGGCCAGGGTCACACAGCCTGCTCAGTTCAAGTCCTCAGGGCCAGCCAGTGTAGACCATCCTGGACCTCCTAGCTCCAGCCTCCTGAGAGCCCCTCTGAACAGGCATTGCAAAGCACCCATTCAGTGCTGGGCATCTCCCAGTGTGATAGGAGCACTGAGACAACCCAAAGAATTGCTCTCTTGGAGTTTGTGTTGTCAGGGGAAGGAGGCAAGAACTGGAGGGCACACATCAAGCTGAGGCTTTGCAAGAGACCCCGGAGGGTTGGGGAGCTGAACCTTGAAGGAGGCTGGAGGCTCCCTGGGAGGGGATGGGGTGAGGACTAGACAGGGGAACAGCCTCCAGAGGAAGGGCTGGAGGCAGGGGATGGACTGTGGGAGGGACAGGGATCCAGGCCTGGAGATGAACTGGGATGGGCAGTGCCAGGCGGAGGCAGTGGTCCTCAGGGTGGTGGGAGGGGACACAGGACCCCGAGGAAGATTCTGAGGCCTGGAAGAACAGGGGAGTTAGAGACAGGGGAGCGAACAAGGTCCCTCCTGTGCAAGGCCCGCAGGTGGAGACCCTCCCCACAGAAGCCCAGGGCTGGCCAGGCCGACAGATGGCCAAACTGGGCGGGCTGCGTGGGGGAGGATGGCCACCTGCCCAGGGCTCCCAGACTGTGGGGATGGGGGGTGGCAGGGCTCCTCACCCCCTGTCTGGCATGGATGGGCAGCAGCACCCTGCCCCCCCAGCGCAGGCTCCAGCGCAAGCTCCGTGGGGCTCTGGGGAGCTGAGGCTCCGCAGAAATACCTGGGGGTGGGGGGAGCGCCACTGGCTCAGCTGTCAGGCAGCCTCGATTCCCATTGGCTGGGCAGCTGTCTCCAGGCCCTCAGCCGGCCAATGAGAGCCAGCCACATGGATTCCAGATGCATCCTCCTTTCTCCCCTCACCCCCCTCCCCACTGGGGCCAGGTAGGCTGCTGCTGCTAGGAGACAAAGCTGGGAGGGGGAGCGAGCTTCGAACTCCCACGTAGTAGGCGATGAGGCAGGGTGGAGGGAGAGCACCTTTACCTTGGGCTGGAGCGAACCATCCAGCCACCTCCCAGAGCCTCAGTTTCCCCATTCAATCAGGAAACGTTTTGTCAAGCCTCAGCCGCAGGACTGATGCCTGGGGAGCCAGCTGTGCTGGGAGGGCAGCTGGCTCTTTTGTAATTAATAATATCAATCACCAGCTTTTCTATCTCCTGGGATCTTCACAGCCACCCTGGGGGGTGGGGGGAGGAGCCGTTATCCCCATTTTACTGATGAGAAAACTAGAGGCAGATGTGATGAATTGACTCACCCCAGGTCACACAGCAAAGTTAGTGTCTGAGGCTGAATTGGATGCCCAAGTCCAGCCCTCTCCCCATTTGGCCACCTAAAAGCCCTGGGCAGGCCAGTGTGACCTCAGCACAGAGTGCGTTCTGTGGAGCAATACGTGGAACCTGAAGTGCCAGGCTGAAAATGCTCCAGGCTGAAGAATTTTTATTCTACCCTCGAGCCAAGGCAGACCTCAGTGATGTTTGGCTAAACCTACAGTGAGTTTGGACCTAAGCTTCAGGAAAATTCTTCTAGTAACTGTATCAGAATAGCTTGGAGTAGAGGCTGGGAGACCAATTAGGAAGTGACTGCCTTAGTCTGAGCAGTGGGGAGGGGGACTCGTTGGTCAGCGACAAGCTCTGGACTGCAAGGTTCCCCCAAGTGCCTCCAGATACTGAAACCCAACAGTCTATCAACTTGGCCCCGCCTGATGGGGATGGATGAAGTTCAAGGCTGTCTAAGAGCTGAGCCTTCACCTCCTGCTCTTGTCACTAGAGAAACCTCCAACAGCAGCTGAAGGAAACTTGTCCTGTTAGGAAGGGATAGAGCCTCACAGGTCCATTGGGCCTCCCTCCATGCCTGACCACTGCCTGCCCTGCCCTCTGAGCACACAGCTGCCTTTTGGTGCCTGACAGGTGGTCCCTAAACCCTTTGCTTCTCTAGGACCAGGCAGGATACTGCATTCCCTCCTGGCATGGAGGCTCTTTGGCCAGACACTCACCAGCGGTCGCCTTTTCATTGGTCCAGACAAGGTTCTTGGCCTTCACTACTACCACAGTGAGTCGCTCAGCCGTGGGCAGGTAGCTGAGAGAGAGCAAGATTTCGCCCACCGAATCAGAGACCTGGAAAAACACACAGAGCATCCTAATGAGGCTGGGAGGCTTCGTCTTCAAAGGAAGTTTGGAGCCCAAGGGAGGAGGCCTCCCTCTAGGAGATCCTGCCCCTAACAGTCCCCAGGTGGTACATGTCCTACAGGGGCTGATACATCCAGCTCAAGTCAGCCTGGCCAGCCAGGGCACAGCATCCTCCCTAGCTCAGCCAAGAGCAGGGAAAGCCTGTCTGAATGAATGAATGGACACTTCAGGCACAGTGTGTTCTTAAAGAAATGCAGTTGATTGCTTTTGAATATAGCCAGTAAAGCAAGCTAGCTAACAGAGTGATGTCTGGTAGTCTTTTGAGGGAGGGGCTGCTTTTAGGGAATAGATAGGAATAGCTGGCATTGACAGAGGTTTTCAAAGCACTCGTTGGATCCTCACAACAAGCCTGGGAAGTAGGTTGCTGTGATCCCCAGCTTAATGATGAGGAAACTGAGTCAGAGGTGGTTTTTGAGTCAGGAGGATGCTCTGGAAGGCAGCTCCTCAGTGCTGAGCCTTGACACCCTCCCTGTGCACTTAGCTCTCTGGCCTTCTGCTGCTGGGTCCCCCCCTTACCCTCCATCCCGAGGCACAGGCCTGTCCCGACTGCCGGAAAGAAGCCCCTCACCTTGTTCACATCCTGCAGGTAGAGCCAGCCACAGAAGGGCTGCTGGGGCAACTCTAGGACAGAGAGTTTGAGGTCAACCACGCCGGTCATGACATTGCGATCGTCATCATCGATGCCATAGACAGAGAAGCGCAGGCTGCTTTCCTCCAGGACAGAGGGGTCCACGGTGATGACAAACTTCTCATCAAAGAAGATGGAGTAAGCAGTTCTCTGAATCTGCAGAGAAGCACGAAGAGAGCAGAAGTGAGCACTTGGGCTTCCATCCCCTTGGGCTCAGCCATTTTACAGTAGAAGAAACCAAGACTCGAGTAGGGTCAGAGGTACGATTTGGACTCAGGTTTCTCTGGCTCCAGGCCCAATACTCACTGGGTGATAGGAGCACAGGTCATAGGATTGAGGTCCAGTCCCACCCCTCCTCATACAGGACTTGTTACACCATGCTACCTCTCAGATGGGGAGGGATCCACTCTCCCAAGAGAAGCAGATGTCCTGAATTGAAGGCCAAGGGTCTGGTTTGGAAGCTGCCCTAGCCCTTAACAAAATGAATGAAAGAATGCCAATAGAAAAGCAAAACAGACCCTGCCTGAGAACCTTACGTTCTAATAGGAAGGAGATCAGTACCCAAGGGAAGGGTACCTCATCTGAGAAGAGCTGAGGGGATAGCAAGACAATCCTCTGTAAATCTCTTTTCCCCAAGCTCAGTTTCCTGTTTGTAAAGTGAAAGTTGAATTGAATGATCTCTCTCAGGTTGGATCCAGCACTTAGTTTGGCAAATAGTAGGTGCTTTCTAAAGACTCAGTAACTGACCTGACTTGCAAAAAAATAAGGTTCCTTCGGAGCTAAATCCTGTGGTCGCTACTTTTCATCAGCTTCTGCTTCGTTAATATACCTAATGCCTTTGTCAGTTACTTCCATCATAACACCACCCACCCAGAAGAGGCTGGGAAGGGTGTGCAGAGCTCTGTGCTAGGGCCTGAGGGGATTCAAAGTTCAGAGAAGACCACGGTTGAGGGGGCCTGAACAAGAGTGGTCATGAGGTGAATGGAGAGAAGAGGGGGGTAAACTGACTGATTGGATATGAAGGGGGAGAAAGGAAGAAGGGACTGCATGGTGGCAAACAGGTCATTGGATGGATGGGTGGTGGTGACTGGAACAGAAATAAGTTAGGAGGGCCTTGAATGCCAGCAACAGCCATTTGGGTATTCCTTGGCTGCCAGTAGAGAGCTATTGAAGATTTTTGACATGTCCAAATCTACTCTCCGAATTGCAGTGGTAAAGAAATCATAGGATGAACTGCAAAGCGTTACATCGATGTGGTTGTCTCGATCTCCCAGGAAGGGAATAGAGGTCAGCCTTTTTCATTTTCTTACCTCCTGTTATCTGCTCCCAGCTGTCCCAATCCTTGGACAAGACAACTTCAGATGGGACCACAGTGACCAGCAGTGGTCAGCCCACTCTACTAGAAGGACTAGACCAGGGTTTCTTTACCTTTCTTGTGTTCTGGACCCTTGGGCATCTGTCTGGCAAGGCCTCAAGACTCCTTCTCAGAAGAAGGTCTTTGAATAATTGAAGGAAATGCTAAGATTCAGCTAGAACTTGGAGAAAGTCAAGAAATACTCCCCCCACTTCACCCTGAGTCTTGTCTGCTGGAGCCAACCTGAGCAAGGAGAATCTTTCTGCACACATCTTCTGATGTGTGGAGATGGCCTGGAGAGTGGACATGATGTCTGCCCTGGGTCTTCTCACCCACCCGGCTCTTCCCTATCCTGGCTTCCTCCTCTTCTGATTGATGTCACCCAGGACTCCCCATGAGGACAAGGGATGTGTTAACATTTAAGCTGAGCTCAGTCCAGACCCACATCATGGGATCCCCTTTGGATGCCTCGGCCTCATCCAGTTTGACTCAGGATGGAATGAATGAATGAAAAACATTTTGTTCAGCACAGTTCCTCTCTGTTGTGAACCTTGGTCTTCATGCTTTGTTGGGCCCCTTCTTCCCTCCAAGAGAGCTTTGAAAACCTCTCCTTTGTGCCTGGATTTGCTGGCCATCCTCTGTTCATCCAGAGCTGCGCTTATACATTCACCCTGTCCCCTGCCCTGTCTTCCCTCCTCTGGACATTTTCAGGGATGCTCCTGTGCATCCACACCAGTCCCTTCAGACAATGCCCCCATTCTTTCTCATTGGAATTTCCTTGCAGTGCCATGAGAGTTTCATTCTTGAGAGGACAATCTTCCCTCCTTCCTGCCTGACTTCCCCTCTAAAGAACTGACCATGGGGTCCTACCTATCCTCCCTCTGAGCCTGTCCTCCAACCTAGTGTACCTGTCAAACCATGCTCCATTTTCCTCTCTTCTCTCACCAGCTGGGGTGGGAGGAAGGAGTCATTTTCCCTCAAAGGTTGTTGTGAGCCTTTTCACCCTAGCAACCTCCCAAATCAGACCCAGAATTCTGTGGTTGGTTCTTCCTGCTTTTGAAGGATGAGATTATGAAGTCAAACCATGAAATTATTAGCTTCTCTGTTTAGAACAGAAGTCCAGATAGTGGCAGCCCTTCTGCTATCATGTTGATTGACTGATGACAGCTATAACTTTATCATTTTTTATCATCTGATCTCTGAATACCTCATCTTATGCCTCCTGACCATGCAGTCCTGAGTCTATTCCAATGACATCCTCACTTCTATTTCTGATTCCACTGATCTTCCAATCCAATGAACTATTAATGAATTATTAAGCACTTACTATGTGCCAGATACATAGTATGTGCTGAGAGCTGGGAATTTGCTTGGAAAAGATCCTAGAGTGATTGGCCATTTCCTTCTTCAGATCATTTAAAGATGGGGAACTGAGGCAAACAGGGTGAAGTGACTTGCCCAGGGTCACACAGCTAGGAAGGTCAGATTCGAACTCAGGAAGAGGAGTCGTTTTCCTGATTCCAGGTCTGGTGCTGAATCTGCTGCAGCGCCACCTAGCTGCCTTACAACAACAAAATATGCCAGGTCCTGTTCAAAGTGCTAGGGATACAGTTAATAAAAAGAAAACCAGTCCCTGCCCTGTAGGAGCTTACAATCTGAAGGGGAAATAACATCCGGTAGGATGGGGGAGAACACAAAGGGCATGTAGTCTAGGGCATCTTGTTCCTTGTATTTGAGATCGGGCAGAACAGCAAGGCAATGTGCAGTGACCTTTAGCCCAGACATTGAACTCCCACTGTTTTCCTTGTTTCTTCCCTCTGCTTTGATTTAATTAAATTAAACCAGAAATGGCTGAGCACTTAATGTGTGCCAGGCACAATTTGGGACCAACACCAAAGCCCCTGTCCTCAGGGACCCTTTCATTCTAGTGATACTTATCCTAGGAATACATAAGGATCCTCTCCCAGCTCCAATGTCTGGAGGGTCTCCCCAGCACCGTAGCCCAGAGGCGGGTCTCAGTATTACATACATAGGAGGCCAGCTTTACCTTCCTCCATTAAGACTACTCTTCTTGCTCCTGACCCTCTCACTGTGCATAACTAGCCTGGCCTGAGCCTTTCGAAACTGGCTCCCCTCCTGGATCTTCCTCTGGGAATCTGGGTGTCTCAGCTGCTCTGTCGTCCTCCCTTACAGCCTTCCTCTGTGGAATGGAACTTGGTGGTTGAATGTGAAGCAGCCTTCTCCTTCCCCTCCCCTTCTCAATTCACGCCATCCATTAAAGTTGCAAGCCATCAGGTAAGTATATATTTGAACATATATGTCTACAGAAGTCGAGGAAATCGAGAAGAGAGGGCACTTGAGTTTGGTCAGGACACCGCCAGGAAAGGATGGAACTGGCCCTGGAGGCGAGTCTCCCAGTCACTGTGCTCTGTGCTGCCTCTCCCTTGGAGCCTCCTGGGCCTTGCCTTCCCCACTACCCCCCAACAGCCTTCTAGGCTCCTATCTGGGTTTGTCAGCCAACCCCTCCAGCTTCAGACACCTGCAAACTTGATAAGTCATCTCTAAATTGCTCTACAGACTAGCCCCTACATCCGATCTCTTGGCCATACCCCTGGGGCGCTGGATCACAGGCACTGGATCCTGACTGGAGAGCTAGAAAGGACCTTGCAGACCTCCACTCAGGCCGAGAACCTTGTTTTACCCTGAGGCCCAGGAGGGACTGACCTTCTTTCATTCCAGTTCCCAAACACCCCCACTCCTACCCCAGCTGTACTGTTTTCACCTCCCTTCCTATCCACCATAAGAGCACCACAGACTTGAAATCTGGGTGAACTGTCCCTGCAGCATCGCCCTAGTCTATGAGTCTAGACAACTTAAAAAAGGAAATGAGGGAGCATGCTGTGAGCTAGTGAGCTGCTCTTACTGATGTCGTGCTGGTATCTGGCAATCCTGATTAATGACTGTGTCAGAAAGTATTGCCTTCCTAGGCTCTCTGTCTAGTGCCAGGAACATTAGAGACACAAACAACCCCTGTCCTCAGGAAGCTCCCTGTCTCATGACTCATCAGATATTCTAGCATTTAGCCCGGAATCAAAACCCTGCTTCTCTCCTCCTTAATACTGAGCTGGGTGACCTGGGCCAGTCCCAGGGGCCTGCTTTCTGGGGCCTGCTTTCCTCCCTTCCAGCCCTTAGAATGATGGTCTTCGAGTGTCCCAGCCCTGGTAATTAGGTTCTTCTCTTCTCCTTATTGAAACCTGGAGTGACTGTTCCTGGCAGTGCTCCTGAGCCCCACCCCATGGTCATTTCTCATCATCTTTCCTTGATACTCCCAAAGCCAAGTGAACCTGCCCTCAGATTTCTCCCGCAGAACACAGCATCAGGACCTCTCCTTGGTCAGGACCAAGGAGAGTATTCACTTGTAATCCTACTCCCTTACATAGCTAGCGCTCACATAGCACCATGTACCAGGTACTGCACTGGGTGCTTTACAAATATTATCTCCCCTTCACAATAGCCCCATCTTATAGGTGGGGAAACAGAGGCAAAGTGACTCTCCCACTAGTCACTAGTCACTGTCTGAGGCTGGATTTGAACTCAAGCCTTCCTCGATCTAAGCCCTGCACTCTGTGCACTGTGGCACTCCCTTGCTGAATCCCCCTGAGATCAGAAGCTCCTCAGTGAAGGTCTGACCCTGCTGGCTCTCATCTTTGACAGTCTTTCAGGGCTTAGCCCAGTGGTTTGCCTAGCAATGGGCAAATATTTGTTGAGTCAATTCAATATTTAAGAGCCTGCTGTGTGCAGAGTGTCATGCCAGGCCCAGAGGATATGAAACAAACAAAAGAAAGAGTTTGCCCTCAAGGATCTTACCCTCTGTAATGTATGCAAAGAGAAATCACTGTGGGTAATTTGGAGAGGGAGATTGAGATGGTGTCCAAAGGGCCCTGACTTAGAGGCACCCAGGCACACTCCTGGGCACTGGGGAGGAACATGGGGCATCCCCAGGGCAAAGGCACAGAGGGGAGAGATTGAGCATTGTGTGTGAGGAGCAGCCAGCTAGCCAGGGGGGCTACATCAGAGGGTTCAGGACCAAAGAAGACTGCAGAGGTGGATGGTGCCAGTTGTGGGGCATCAATATGCCAGGGGAAGCCAAAGGCTCTTCAGATCTACGTTCTAGGAGGGGAGGCTGGATTGAAAATGAGAGAATCTGGGGTCAGGGAGGCTGCTGTTCCACTTGTCCAGGTGAGAGGGAAGGGGCAGTTGTAAGAGGGGGGTCTTTGAAGCATGTCAGCTGTTCCAAGAAGGGAGAGGGAAGAGATTCAGTCCCTGTCCTGGGGAGCTGCCAGTAAGGCAGGGGGAATGAAGCACCTAGCTGGGTGTGGTTTGGGCAAAGAAACCACCAAACCAAGAGGCCTGAGAGATGCAGAGAGCTCCTTTCTGGGGGAGAGAGGTGCAACCAGCCTGTTCTAGGTCTGGGCACCAGTGGCTGAGTCTGTGTGGAGATGGGAGAGGGATGGAAGGCGCCTCAAAAGTCCTGGCTCTGAAGGGGGCCTGAGTAGGCAGGCTGAAGGCTGCTCTGGTGCCCAGCCTGGCAAAGGAGCAGGATAGTAGGGCTGGGCTCTGTGGCTCTAGGCTAGTCACTCCCCACCATGCTCTACTTGTCCTCAGCTCTGGCTAGTGAGTTTCTACCTCCTACAGCCTCACCTGCCTCATCTGTGAAATGGGGAGACAGCACCTCCCTCACATGATGTCTGCAGAGAGTTTTGCCATAGAAATGTGAGCTTCATAAGTAGTTAGGCATTAATTACAAGCTAACTTGTACTTTTCCTTACTGTTTTGGATGTGATCTCTCTTCTCAGGTAGCCAGCGAGCCCTCTGGAGGGAGGAAACCTTCCTTCGCCCTTTCCTCCCACAGCCCTTGCCCAGCCCTGGGCCCCCAGCTGGCAGTCACTGCCAAAGACTCATAGAGCAGAGGGTCTTTAGAAGGTCTGGTGACCTGCCCTGTGCCTCTCTCTGCTCTCCACCCCTAGGGCTTGGACCAAGCAGCAGAGGAGGATGCTGACCACACACACTCCCTGGGCTGCCAGCCACCCACCCAGTCTCAGACTTGCCAAGGCCAATGCCAGCTCCCTCCGTGAGGGGCTCTCCGTGGCCTGGATCTAAGCCACAGAGCTACAAGAGCTGTCACCAAACCAAGCATAAGGAGAGGAGTGACCAGGAGCGAGAAGGGTCAGGGGAGGTCTGGTCCTTCCTGTGGGATGGGGGGGAGGGTCTTAAAGTCCTGCCCCTAAGGAGACCCCAGGTGGGCACTGTCCACCTTGGGATGTGAGCCTCTGTGACAGGTGCAAGGGGATGTCTTTCTTGCCCCCAGCTCTTTTGGTGCCCAATTCATCCTTTAGGGTGCCTGCTTGCACCCCCATCTACACCTAGGCAAACTACATTTCCCTTTTAGGGTCTTGACTTCTTCCTCCAGAGAATAAGAGAGTTGGATCAGATGATCTGCTCTAGGTCGTTCGAAAATCTGTGTTAGCAGGAGCTTCTGAGCTCTATATGGCCTGCAGTCTTGTGTTCTAAGGTCCCCTCCTGGTTCTGACATTCTATGTTCTAAGGTCCCACCCAGCTGACATAATGTTCAAAGGCCTCTCAGCTCTGACATTTTCTGTCTAAGGCCTCTCCCAGACCTGATGTTATATGTTCTAAGGTGATGTTCTCTGCTTTAAGGTTGACATTATGTTCTCAGGTCCCTCCCAGTTCAGACACTTTGCGTGCTAGGGTAAAGCTATTTGTTCTATGGTCTTTCCCAGCCCTGACATTCCATGATCTAGGGTCCATCCCCGACCTGACAGTCTGTCTTCTAAGAGCCTTCCAAACCCTGACATTCTACATTCTAAGGTGACATTCTATGTTGTAAGGACCCTCCCCACCTCTGACACCTGTGTTCTAAGGTAACATTCTGTGTTCTAAGGGCCCTCCCACCTCTGACATTCATTATGCTAAGGTAACACTACATGTTCTATGGTCCTCCCAGCCCTGCCCATGTGTGTCCTGAGGTGTATTCACAGATGCAGGCATCCATTCACTGATGCCTTCCAGGCCCCTGGGTCACCCTGACCAGAGCTGACATTTCTGTGGCACTTTCAGGTGGGCAGGAGGCTCTTTGCTGTAAGGAGCTCCTCCTCCGCGGATGTGTCCCAGCGTGTGTGTTCTCTCCAGTGATGCAGATTGCAACCCACCCTGGGCACCCATCAAGCACATGAGGTAGGTTGTACAAGTATTATGGTTGTTCCCATTTTACTGAGGAGGACACAGGCTCAGAGGAGGGTCACTACTAGGTATAGGGCCTCGGACTCGAACTCAGGGCTCTGCCCCATCCCCCCACTCCCCTTCCCAGGAGCCCGAAAGGCTTCTCGCCTCATGCCAAGTAGACAGACTCACCCGCGATATGCCCACAATTTGCTCCTCAGGCACCAGGCTGACGCGTAGGAAGCAGGAATCGAAGGCAGGGTCCTCCTTCTCTAGCAGGTCCTTGCCCTGGAGCACAACCACACGCAGCATGCGGTTGCTGGGCTCGTAGTGGATGCTCACCTCCACCTGGCCCAGCACAAAGTCCTGGCCGAAGTTGTTGTTGACAGAAGAGATGCTATTGAGCGAGTCTGCAGATAGGGACTTCTTGAGGGGCCCGTAGGGGGGGAGGTCCAGCTCCCGGTTCATCAGCTCCAGGGGTCCCAGCTCACTGATGCTCTCGAAGGCATCGTCGGTGCGCAGGCTGTCCTTGCGACTGGGAGACCCACGCTCGCTGGTCTTTCGGCTACTCCACGCCATTGTTCTCTGGGGATCCAGGGGATAGAGGGAAGGAAAAGGAGCCCATGTCAATCTGGCAAGCATTTATTAAGCACTTCTTATATACTCAGCACTTGTGAGGGACAGAGCCCGGCCTCTGGGAGTGGCGTCATAGAGGGCCTGATGACAGACCCTAAACCACGATTCTCCCTAGTCAGTCATCGAGCATTTATTAAGCACTGATTGTGTGTCAAGCACTGCTCTTTCTTAAGTGCCAGGGAGACCAAAATTCAGCCCCTGCCCTCAAGCAGCTTATGTCCTAATCAAGAAACAGCATGCAGCTAAGTGGATGCATCTCAAACAACCTTAGAGGATCTTAGCAGCTGACAAGGCTAGCTAGGTACACCCAGAAGTGAAGTGAGGAGAGAGAGCATCCCAGGGGTGGGGAATTGTCTGCAAAAAAGCACCGGGGCAGGAGATGGAGGGGGTCCCGTTGGGGAGCCACAATGAGGCCGCACCTCGGGCATGTAGGATCAGATTGTATATAAAGGGCAAGAAAGGAAAGGAAAAGGAAAAGAATGACTGGCAGCTAGAACAGGGCCAGGCTGTGGAGGAACAGGTTGGAGCCAAACTGAGAAGCCATTGCTTGGTCCTGAAGGCCGCAGGGAGACTCTGGGACTCCCTGAGCAGAGGAGAGATGCCTTGGCAGCTGAATGGGAGAGGGGTTGGAGCAGGGAGAGACCAAAGCGAGGAAGCTGCTCCTCAAAAGGAGGAGGTTCTGGAGCTTGCTGCCCCAACTCCCAGGACTCCCACCATTGAATAACCACCAATCAAATCAGTCTTTGTGGTCAAAGCAGGTGCTTTCTGCTACCTTACTCAAAGGAGCTAATGTGCCACCTTAGATGGGGCTGGGACAGAGATTTAGGGGCAAGGAGACCTTGCCAGAGTTCCACCATGAACGTGAGTGCCCACTCTTCCAGAACGTGAGACTGACCTTGGCACAGCTCTGAAGGCTGGGCCTCTCCAGGCTTCTCCCCATCCCCAGGGAGGCGGTTCCCCCCCTCACCTTTTGCCTGGCTTCCGAATAGGTTACACCGTACTTCTTCTGCAGATACCGGTAGTCGTAGTTTGGGAATGGAGATGGGATGGGAAAGCTGCCCGATTTGCAAAGCTTCCACAGGTTCACAGCAGCGACCCCCAGCAAGGCAAGGGCCCCAGTGACGTAGATCCCAATCTCCCAGCCGGGAGGACTCTTAATAACTGGGAAAGAACCAGGCAATTGCTGTTAGTAGAGCCCTGAGGAGCCCGCCCATCAGAAAGCGTTAATCACATGGTCAAAGCTCACGTTCTAATGGGGGTACACATCCATGCACGCAGGTGTCCTGTATTTGCCTAAGCCTCTGAGCCACATCCAAGTTTGATCTCACCTTACTTCACCAACCTTTTCACCCTTTTGTGCCCTCTTCCTTGCAGCTAATGGAACAGTGGAAGGTAAGAATTAGGTGAAGAAAGGGAATCTCATATTTTAAAGATTTGACAAGGACATAAAGACAATGTCCCTGTGAATTGGGCATCATTAACCCAATCCCAGCCCACCAAGAATCAAAGGCCCCAGGAGCCTGGGGACAAGTCAGGCTTGGGAGCACCCTCTGGTTCCACAGAGGAGATGAGTTGGGAAAATTTTGATCCTAAACATGGACATAGCTAGTGTCCACTAGACCTGTCTAAAAGGCCCCCAGCTGAAGCTTCTCAAGGCAGTGCCAGGGAGGGAGGACCAAGGTGGCCTAGATTGGCAGGAGTAGATTTCAGAGAGCTCAGAGGAGGGCTGGGGAGCTTCTCTGGATCCCCAAAATTTCTAGGAGGGACCAGAAGCTCAAGAATTGATATCCTGAAGACCCAAAGAGCAGAGGAGAGAAACCCCTGTAAAGGCACAGAATAGCAAACCGTGACCTGTCCTCATGAATGCCCCAAGAGCACCAAGTGTCAGAATGATCTAAGGCCAAGGGCAGAGCTAAGGAGGAAGAGGAAGGCATCAGCCTCGGCTAGAGAGAGAGCAGAATTACTCAGATTTTTATCTGGCTTCTGAGAGAAGGGAAAACCAAGATAAGGGACAGAAGAACGCAGCTTACTGCTTTGACTTATCAGTAAGCCTTTATGAAGAGCCTACTCAGCGACAAGCCCTGTGCCCAGTTCCCATTCCAGTGGGGGAGCCAATATGTACACGCATAAATACGTACCCCAAGGTGGTAGAGGAGGGGTTACTCAAACAGTTTCAAGGGCCCAGGAAAGGCTTCATAGAGAAGTGAATGCTTGAGCTGAGACTCCAAAAGTGATGAAGGCATGGGGAGAGCCAAGGCAAAGACACAGAGGTGGGAGATAGCCCATCCTGTATGTGCAACAGCTAGAGCATTGTGTAAGACTAGAAAGGCCACAAGGGGCCAAGTTTGAAGAGATTCCGAGGCAACAGGGAGCCATTGGAGTTTACTGATGAAGAGGGTGGTGTTTGCCAACCTGCTGTGAAAAAGTTCACCTTTGGCAGCTGGGGGAAGGATGACTTGGAGCAGGGAGAGGCTTGAGACAGGGAAACCCATGGGGAGGGAACTGTGAGAGGCCAGGTGAAAGAGGATGAGGGCCTGAACCAGGATGGTGGTTATATAAGTGGAGAGGAAGGGGCTTGGACAGAGGAGAGAGATGTGGAATTAGACATGACCCGATATGATCCTTTCTGAGGTTGGGGGCCTCAGCCAGAGGGTACCAGGATGTCTGGCAGAAGAGGCTGTTGATAAGCCTGTAATCTCTGCAAGATGGTGGAATATCTTATCCTGTGTTCAGAGAAACACAACTTTCAGAAGTCTGCCTTGCTCAGACCTCATCTCAGGGAGTAGTTTTAGGGAGGCTGACAAAGTTGGTATGAGGTCTCATGGTCATGCCACATTTGATTCATTCAAATTGAGCAAATACCATGAGAGTCGATGGGAGGAGCTGAGAAGGGCTGGCTTGGATAAGAAAAGACTTGGGTCTTCAAGTATCTGAAGGGAAGGCAGTAACAGGAGTGTTGGAGTCAGGGAAGTTGCCAAAAGACTGAAACAAAATGTTTCAGAAATGGAATGGGGGTTGCCTGGAGAAGGAGTCAACTCTCCCTCATGGAGGTCTTTAAGAAGAGACTGATGGTCCCAAAGTTAGGATGTTGTGGACAGGAGTCTAGTGAGGGTTGGACTTGGTGCCTCTGGATTCCTTTCCAGCTCAGAGAAGGTGACTAGGAGAGGGGCTGCAGAACATAAAAGGCAACTGCTACCCCTGTTGTCAAAAGAGGAGAGGGTGGAGTTTACAAGCTCCAGGCCTTGGAGGTTGGCTTGAATTCCTGGTGTAATTCTGGAACAAAGACTAAAGAAGGTAATGAGTGAATGTCTCAAAAAGGAATCAGCAGCCACAAAGAGCCCAGCTGGCTTGATCAAAAAAGAAGAGTCTAGAGCTAGATGAATCTCATTCCCTGTGTCAAAGTATTGCTAGACCACGGAACACTAGCTCTAAAGTATTGATTTAGTGTTTTATATATGGGAAAATGGAAGCTGAGGAAGAGGTTAAGTGGCTTCCCCAAGTGTTTCCTGTGGACAAGCTGGAGATGTATAGGCTAGTTAGTAGTACCATTAAGAGGGTTCCAAACTGGTTAACTGTCTGGACTCACAGAATAGTAGTCAATAATGCATTGAGCCCACCTTGGGTGAAGGTCTTCAGTGGAGTGCCCCAGGGATCGTGTTTGGCCCTGGGCTATTCAATTGTTTAATTGAATTTAGACTTATAGCATCGTAAAGTTTAGAATATTCAACAAAAAGGAAAAACATTGTTAACACTTTGGATAACAAAATTGGGATTCAGAAATATCTCAACAGCCTCAAAAGTTGGACCAAATCTAAGATGAAACCAGAGTTACATCTCCATTCAAAAGAATTCCTTCACAAGTACAAGGTGGGGCAGGCCTAAGAGCAGAAGATCTGAAGGTTTTAGTGGTCTGCAAGCTTCCCATGAATCAGTTGATATGGTCATCTAAAAAAAAAGCAAAGCAACCTGAAGCCACATAACCCCCAGGATTATAGATGGAAAGGATCCTAGAGGCCGTCTAGTCCAATACTCTCATTTTAGAGATGAAGCAACTGGAGCACCAAGGTATTAGGTGATTTGCCTGAGGCAAGTTGCATAGACAGGCCTTGAGTGTTAGAGTCAGACTTTGAACTCAGGTCCCATGACTCTTAAATTCACGAATCCTAAGGTCAGTGGTGCCAGTTTCCATTACTTCATGTCACTAAAAACTCATAGATCTGAGCTTTCCTCCACAAAGCCCTACTCCGGTGCCTCATCGTGGCGTGGAGGTGACCCTGGGTTCTTGAAGGCTATGCCAGCGGAGCAGAAGCTCTGGCAGGTCCTACCATGCTGGAAAGACTTCAAGTACGGTCCCGGGAACAGACCAAGTCTGTGTCTGAGGACCAGCCTAGCTAAGTGCGGAGAGGCCCATCACCAGCAGGCTGGCCACCAGGTGATGGAATCTTGGCCACAGCAACCTGGAAGCAAAGAAGAATGGCCCTCAGCCCTGTGCAGCCCCTTCTTAGTCTACAGAGACGATGTCCAAATGAGCGGTAAACAAACAAACAAAAAAAAAAAAGATGGCAAATGCAAGAAAGATCTGCATGATTTCAACCATCCATTAACTTTAACTTAGGTGTTGGTGCTGTAAACGTGAACTCTGTGTCTAAGTGTTAAGAATTGTGTTTGTTCAATCATCCGTAAACTCAAACTTAGGTGTTGGTGCTGTAAACGTGAACTTTGTGTCCAAGTACTAAGAAACCCAAGTTTTCAACTACCCATCAACTTTCACCTAGCTGTTGGTGCTGTAAACGTGAGCTATTTGTCCAAGTGTTAAGAATTGTGTTTGTTCAATCATCTGTAAACTCAAACTTAGGTGTTGGTGCTGTAAACGTGAGGTCCTTGTCCAGTGATCACCAAGTTGACACATTAGTTAAGACTGAATCATATCAATCTTGACATTCTTGATGTAAATGCAATGAAAACAGAAGGACAGCTCACAGGTACTCCTTGGAGAGGCAGAGAAAGAAGCTGGCAAATGTGTTTTGAGCAGAGGCCACCAGCAATGTCATCTCGTCTACCCAAGGGACACTCAGTCATCTTGTACGGAAGTGCCCATAATAAGAATTTACAAGAAGCCCACCATGAAAACAATTGCCACTGATGTACCAACATCCACTACAGAGGATGAAGAGGTGGAAAAAAAATTACCCAGAACTCAATGGGCCCCTCCAAATTAAATGATCATAATGTATACGATGCTCATTCACTTCAATGCAAAGGAAGGAATGGGTGAGGACAGTGAAAAATATGTTGGAATATATGAATGAGGAATAAGTAATGAGATGGGCCATATCGGACTCGTGAACTACACAGATGCTTCACCTGTGTACGTTGTAAACTCTTTCTTCAAGAAAAGAATCAGAAGGTGCTGGGCATGATGAGCATCAAGTAATATGACCCAAAATGATTATATTTTAACAGACTGGACACCAATGTGGGAGTCGTTCCTGAATCAGTTGTTTGGATACCATCAACTGCCAGCTGGTATGAGCAAAAGTCAAAATGAGTGCCAAACTAAAAAAAAAGAAGAAAAATTAGAAAAATATAAGAATTACTGACCTATGCAAACAAGTTATTGAAGACCAAAAAAAAAAAAATGGACAGAAGAAAGTGATTACAATCATTTCATGTAGAAGTTTAACCAATATATTTTTACCATAGCAAAAAGACCCAAATAGCAGTTAGCCTGGACCAGATGTACCTGGATGAGCTGTGTGCTGGAGACAACACAATTGTGTGTGTGTGTGGTGGGGGCCATTCACAAGGTGTCTGAAGGAAGAAATACCAAAGGCATGGGGGGAAAAAGTCTTGGGCCCTGTTAGTATTTTTTTTAATGCGACTTGAAGAACATTAATACCTACCAACCAATATGTCTATTTTCCCATCTCTGGATGAGAATAGTCCACACATGCATCCAGGGCATCCTTAATTTTAAGGGACGTTAATTAGTAAAGAACAGGCAGCATTTTGCAAGCAATAGTCTATAAAGGAGCATCTTTACCATTATTCAATTGATAGATGCCAAGAATATGAGATCCCATGGTGTTTATTAATTGATTCTTTAAAAACAAACAAAAAAACCTCTTGATTTGGTAATTTGGTAATTACCTTAACAGCTGTCTTTCAGCAAACTGTCTCCTATCCATACATCAAAATGATTTAAGATCCCTTGAAAGATAAAATAACAGGACAACCTCATTTAACCTCACTGGAATCATCAGCGTTAGGCAAGGCATGAAACAAGGAGATATGCACTCGATAAAAGTGTTTACCAGTGTGATGAAGGCTGAAGAGGTATTCTTTATTGAAGGGAAGGTCTCCCAAGTGCTTCTTTTTAAACATGACATTGTATTGATAGTACCAAACCCTCCTGAATGAGATCTGCGATCACTTAAGGAGTTTGGCCTGACCATCTACACAAGAATAATCAAGTGGATGAAGAATAACTGTAGTTCAGATTATGGCTTGCAATTAGATAAACTGTAGAGCTTGTCCATCAATATATATACATGCATACATATATACATACATATATATTATATATAGATATAGATGTAATCTTAGATAAATATTACAAATGGATGGTAAGTTTGACCCAGAATTAAATATAAGGAGAGCAGGCTGGATTGTTGTTGGGAAATTGCAAAGCTCCTTTAATAACCCCATACTTCTCCGTGGAACAAAGGCCTATCTTTTTAATGACCAATATTCCACTATTGTTATATGGCTGTGAGTCACAGAACTCTACAGCATCCAAAAAAAATTAAAAAGCGAGGACCACTCAGAGGGCCATGGAGAGGTGCTTGGTGGTTGGAACCAGGCTGTAGCATCTGACTTTTAAGGAACTCTAGAGAAAAACATGAAGAAGGGATGTCATCAGGGAGAGTTGTGATCCAAGAAGAAGGCAGCCTGGTTACATGGCAAGAGAAGAGGGCTCACTGAGGATCAGCCGGTGTGCCCCACTGGTGTCCTCGTGATGTCAGGAGAAAGCAAGGAAGGTCCCTAGAGTGTTGAGTGGACTTAAAAGGATAACACAGACCAGAGCTGCACAGGATGAGGAGATGAAGGGTGAGTTGCCATCTGCATTGTTGGAAGAGATATCCAGCAATGAAATCACAGATCCCAAAGATGGATTCATGCTTCAAGGTTTACAAAGCGCTTTCCTCACAACCCTGAAAGCCAGCAGGTGACTGCTGAGCTGCCATCAGTGACATTTTAAAATCTTGGAGAACAGGGCAGATACTGTAGGACGGGGGAAGAAGGAAGAAGAAAGAGTGTACCTCTGGAGGCCAGTGAGCTTGACTGTGCTTTACGGGAAAATTCTAAAGGCAGGGCTAGTGTCCCATCTAGCAAAGGAGCTGGTTCCATCAAGAACAGGTTCTATCAGGCTCACTGTATTTCCTTTTCTGATAGGGCTATTAAGCTAGTGGATCAGATGGAATTTACCTAAATTCTAACAAAACATTTGATAGAGTATCACCAGGTACTCTTGTGGAAATGATGGAGTAGACCAGAGGAGAGTCTGAACAGCTGGAAACAGAGGAGTGTGAATAGTTCATTGTCCACCTCCAGCGGGGTGCCCCAGGGAATCTGTGCTTGGCCTGGGCTGTTTCCCATATTTGGAGAAAGACATGCTTATTGAAACTGCAGATGGCACAAAGCTAGAAGAGTCATCATACTCAGTGGTAGAGTCTGGAATCCAAAAAAAAAAAAAATAATGACTGGCTAGAGCATTGGGCTGAATCAGATAAAATGAAATGTTATGGATAAATGTCAAAGCCAACATTGGGGTCCAAAAAATCAATTTCCCTAGAATGAGATGGGAGGCGCAGGGGCAAGGTTAGACTGAATTACAGAATTTCAGATTTGAAAAGAACATTAGCATCCATACCCTAAAACAAGTCTCCACAAAGACACCGTAAACCAGTGTCATCTACCTTTGCCGAAAAGCTCCTTGTGAGCGAGGACCCTGCTAGCTCTTGAAAGCAGTCATTTGAAAAATTCTGGAGGCTTTAGTGGCCTGCAAGCTCCAGAGGAGTCTTCATCACGATGTAGTGCCAGAAAGTGAACGTAATCCTGGGCTGCATTAAGAGGGGCACAGTACTAGTCATGCTGTGCTCTGCTAGGGTTGACCGGCCCGGCCCACGTCATAGGATCACTGGAAGCAATAGCCATGTTTAGCCTGGTTAGAAGACTCAAGAAGGTGAGGAGAGCTATCTGGGAGTTACCTGTCAGGTTGATGGATCAAAAACAGTGGGCAGAACTAGGCGCTATGCAGGGCAGAGGCCATTGGGGTCAGGGGGCAAGATGAGATTTCTCATAACTAAAATTGTCCCAGATGACCTAGTGGGCCCCCCAAACTGGGAGTCTTTAAATGAAGGGTAGATATCTATTAGTCATGATTTCAAATTAGAATCTTGTCAGTAGGGTTTGGACGAGGTAATTGTCAAGTCAGCCCACAACCAAGCATTTACAAAGTGCTTATTTTGTGTTGGGCACTGGGTTCCAAAGACAAAAAACCCAAAAGTTCGCCCTCAAGGAGGCCACATCTTTCTAGACCTCCTCTGAGGTTTCTCACCTAGCTAGCTATGTGACTTGGGGGAGCTGGCATCCCCTCTCTGGGTCCCACTTTTCCCATCTATAAAATAAGGATAGAAATACTTACCCTGCCCCGTTTAGGGAGCTGCTGTAAAGAAAGCCAAGAACTATGGAGATATGAGCTCTTCCTGGGTCAGGATGGGTCCAAAAAACCACCCACCCCCACCACCCCCTCAGTTCTCTAACCCCTCCCAAGCAGGTGAGTCTCTCCAGGGAGGAGTCAGTGGGCAGACAGCCCCCCGCCCCCCAGTACCCCTAAGGCCAAGGTGCAGAAGGATCCAACTGCGAAGGGCTGGTAACCCAGATGGAGATGGTTGGTCCTCAGCAGTCAAGGGGGAGGGGTCCTCCCACACCTGTCTTGTCATCCTCCCCCCTCCCCACCTCCCTCAGTTCTGCTCCTGAGTAGGCAGGAGGAAGTGGTGGGCTGCAGGAGGACCAATCAGGGAACTCCCAGACTTGGAACTGAGGATGATTCAGCTGCCTTCCCAGCACCTTCCCTTTGGGCTGAGGGTGATGGCATAGACCCCCCCTCCCCCTTTCCCAGGCAGATTGTGTGTTAGCAGGGACTTGGAGCCTGGGTCTTGTATGTGGGCGAGAGAGGTGGGGAGGATCCAGAGAATTCTGAATGGGAGTCTCCCAACAAAAAAATAACTTGAGTGAATCAGAAAAATTGTCTGACTGGAGCTGAGCCCCGGGCTGAGTCCAGAGGCCTGGCTGCTTCTCATCTCAGCCCAGTGATGACTTTGAGCAAACCAGAACTCCTCCCCTGGGGCCTACAGCCACCCTGCCCCCCTCCCCTAGACAGGTGTTGTGAGGATCGAGTCAGTGCATTTCACCAAACCTTTATTGAGGGAAAGTGCTAGACATGGGAGAGACAGAGCTATGAAGGACACCATCCCTGCCCTCCCAGAGCTTCCGCTCTACTGACCACATGGCTGAGTGGGGCCAGGCTCTGAGCAACCTTGAGTGCCGGGCGCATGTGGAGTGTTCTTAATGGTCTAACTCACCGGCACGTGTGGAGTGTTCTTATTGGTCTAACTCACCGCTAAGATGGTATTCAGTTATGTCCACAGCCATGTCCCCCGAGATCTGGAAAGGAAACCCAGAGGTAGAGGTGGTCAGTCAGGGCAGGGGACTAGGCTTTGCTAGCCTTTGCTTCTGAGTGATGGTCCCCAGAGAGCTGCCAAACCTACCTTTGAGATACATCACAGGTCCAGAGCCCCCCCAAAAAAGTGTCACGAAAAACAAGAACATCTTACAGGGAGTGTCCAGCCAGGAAGATGTCCCCTTTCCTAAGAAGCCCCACCTGACTTCCCTAGCCCACCATGGGCACGCCCTCCCTAACCTCTCCCATGGCCTGCCTGGCTCCACCCCTCATTGGGCACTCAGCATAGACCTCCTTCCACCACAAACATCTCAAGACTCAACCCCCATTGATTATGTTAACTCCCGCTACGTCCAGAAATGTGCTAGGCTCTGGGGGAGAGACAACTTGCAAAAGACAGGTCCCATCTGCATGGCAGTCACCATTTAGGAGAGGGCCAAGAAAAGTAACTCTAAGTCAGTGACAGGAGAGGTACATGAGAGAAACTCTCCAGTTCTTGCCACGGACCCGAGCGTTGGCTCCCAACTGGACTGAGCAGGTTCTGCTGGGGCCTTTGAGAAGAGACCTTGAAGGAGGAGCGCCTGCCTTCCCATCCTTCCCCCTCGCCCACCTTCTTGTCCCCAGCCCAGGTGCCTCCGAGCCAGAGACCTGGAGTCGAGTCCCGCTATGTGACCCTAGGCAGGTTCCTGAAAGTCTCTGAGCATGTTTCTTTCTAGAAGGGGAACATCATACTTGTACATCCTCTCTCATAGGAGGAAAAGCGTTTTGGAAACCGTGAAGCTATATTAATGTGCCTTATAAATGTTGTGATTGTTAGTCTCCGTCATATCATCAGAGTCTGTTTAAATAGAGAAGGATTTTCGGTAGCGCTTGGTCGCTACCCAGGGCCCTGAGCAAAACGGCAAAGTAAGAATCTTCTCTTCCATTTTTGTTTAGCTCATTCCTTGTTTTCTTCTAACCTTAGTCCTCATTAACCAAACAAGCATCCAAGAAAAACAACCAACATCGAAATAATTAGGCAGAAACATAAGCACCAATCACGTGTTTGTTTTCAAAATGTGTATGTTAACCTAAAAAAGAAAAAATAATAAAAAAAATTATCCAGCCTGCAATTCTGCCTTCCCTCGATGTGGTATTTCCAGATGTTGGTCGTTTGTCCTTGCCTCCCTCCATCTCAATTCAAAGAGTGTTGCTGGCCCTGGGGGGCTTATGCTATACTAGGGGATAGGGCACGTGCCCAACTAAATGACTGACTGAGGATGATGGAAGGCTTCCTGTTGGAGGTGTCCTCTGAGCTGAGCTTTGAAGCTCAGAATTGTAGGAGTCCTCATCAGCAACCAGCTCCTATCTCAGGGTATGTGGAAGGAGAGTGCACCGAGGACCCCTGCTACAATACCCAGTGCCCCCAAGGGCCCCTCCAGTCAGCCAGAGTCCTCGATCTTTCTTCCTGGCCACTGGGCTTCCCAGCTGACCTCTTCTGCCTCCCTCATCCTCAGTTGAGGCAGCATGCCTTAGAGCATGAATGAGATTGGGGGGGGGGGGGAGGGACGAGAAACTGGATCCAAATTCCGGCTCAGCTCCTTAATAGCTTGGGAGAGTCCTTTCCTCTCTGTGGGCCTCAGTTTCCCCATCTATAAAGTGAGGGAGTTGGACAAGAATAAGAATTCCTAACTTTTTCCAAGCTAAGAATCCTCATCTAAGGTTCCAAAAAACACCACCAATCTGCACCTTAATTGTAACTCTCCTCTTAGGATCCTTGCAGAGATGACCAAATCCTTCTCTAGGACCAGCCAGACTCTTCAGTGTGCGCATCTTTTCCATACAGTTTGAAAAAGTTGTGTATACCTGACCAAGGTCTTTTCTGTTCTGTAGAAGGGCCTTTTTGAGGATTTTGGAGTTCATACATACATCCCTAGGCCAAAAATTCTACCAAGGTATAGGGTGGGATCCCTCATCTCTGAAGATATCTACAATTCATGTTGGTACTAAATCCTGGGATCTTGGTCAACTGATGTAATTGGCAGACTGGAATTATTCAGACTAAGGTGTAGGTGACTAATAGGTTTCATTGACCTAGGGATATTTATTTGCATTTTGAAAGAAGAGCCTGAAGAACCAAAAGAATCTGATTGGATGACTATAGTGGGGGGTGGGGGTGGGGGGGTTGTGCTTTTCCTCAATGCTCCTTACTCCAAAAATCCATTATCTCAAATAAATACCTCTTAGTATTGGGCCCTCACACACTGGATACCTCCCCACTCTCTTCCTCATGGGGCTGAGAATGGGGGGTGGCCCCTGGGAATGTTACAATTTCTAAGCTTGGCACAGTGAATGCCCACCTCCCTCGTCCACAGTCCTGCCATCTCTCCATCTAGACCCACTTCACCTTCACCTCTAGGCTTAGTCTAGGCTTGGCCTCAGGGACTTGACTTCAGGCAACCTCAATTTCCTTAGCTTTAAGATGGGGTCAATGCCTTCCCTGCTTCCCCCAGGATGGCTCTATAAGAGACAAGGGGCTTGCAAACCTGGGATAAGTAGATCACATCAGAGGATTTAGGGCTGATTTAGGCCAAGCTCATCATTTTACAGATGAGAAAATGTAGGTACAGAGAAGGAAAGACTAGTCATTGTGGATGGGACTTGAACACAGGACCTATGAGTATAAACCCACCACCCCAGGTGACCTGTACAAATATCATGATTTGATTCCAGGGTAGCTTTGACCAATCCCAGGGCTATAAATGCTGGCCTTTTCTTTGGGCTCCTCCTTCGTGAGGAGATTGGTAGAAGGAGTCATGGTTTGAGGATAGCAGCCTGTTCCTTCTTAGCATCTTGTCCTTTGGGGCCAGAAATTGAAAACCATTGGAAAGGGAGAGGCTCCCAGGAGGCCAGACCTGATTTGGCAGATGAGTAAACAGAGTCAGAGAGGTCAAGCCTCGGGTCAAACAGCTGAATTGTGGTTGAGCCAGAAGAGGAAACACCCCAGTTCAGGGCTTTTTCCTCCCTTTAATTGTCACCCAGAAAGGTTTGTCTGGGCAGTAGGGGAGGCAGGGACAGGCTTTACCCAAGGAAGGGGCTAGGTCTGCCATGATGGCCTGGGGTCCATGGGACAATGTGAGGGGTCTAGCTTAGGGAGCAGGGCCCAATATGGGGCGGTGGGAACCCTGCCCAAGCCTCCCACTTTTTGTTGTATTGCTGGACCTAAGCTTTTCTCATCTCCTCCTGCTGGTCATTTCTTGTAGTCTCTCATAAAGATGACTTCAGCATTTGACCTCTCCCCTGGTGTCCTGGAGCCCTGCTAGTGTGGACAGCTCCGCTCCTGGCCTCTGGGCAAAGTGAGGATTCGCCTTCCTTCCTCTGGACAGAGAATATTTGCTCAAACAGTGATCCCTTCTGGGCTGGGAGACCCTCAACATCTGTTCATCCAATTTCATAGCAACTCCACTGAGAGGAGAGACACTGTCCCATGGTCTAGAGGCTTATAGTCTAGCAGGGAGTCAGATATGAGTTCTAATCCTGACATAAACCTTTACTAGCTGATGCTGGATCTATCTCCCCCTCTGGAAAATGACTTCCTGTGCCTTCTTGCTCTCATGCCACCCTTAGAGGCAATTCAGGTCCCCAAGCTGCCTCCGAGCCTTCTACAGCAGGCCCCCAGTAGACCTAACCTTTCCTTCTCCCCTCTCCCCACCCCCCATCCGGACTTACCTGTCCAGTGGCCCAGGCTCCATCATCTTTCCAGGGACAGCGAGTCAGTCTGATGGATGAATCTATGTTATTTCAATAACTAAGTGATCCATGTGTAACCTCTCTACAGGTGATAATATTTGCATCTCTAACTGAGGTCTTCTGGAGACAATGCCTTCCCCCAAAAGTAGGGAGGTTAAGCAGGCTGAGGGAAGGGCACATTCTGGTGCAGGGATGTGATTGACCATGCATGTGAGTGAATTTGTAAGAGGCAGATAGTGCAAGTATCCCCATTTTACAGAGGAGGAAACTGAGGTTCAGGCAAAGGAAGTGACCTACCCAAGGTCACACAGTTGCCTCTTAATAACAGCTTTGACTTACAGCCTCACTTTGCATTCTGACTTATGGTCTAGACTCCTTATACCAAGGGAACATTCTAAGCTTGGTCCAGCCCATTTTAGGCAAAAAAAAAAAACCCTTTACCTATTTGGAAAAGCCAAGGGGAAGAGCCAATCCACCCCAAACTGGAGGCAGAACACAGCCCTCCCCAAGACTGTGAAAGAGGTGGCTCCCCCACCCCCAAACCCACTCTGCTACCTTCGTTCCCTCTATCAATTTCTGCTTCCCAGAAGAGCCTCACTCTAGTCATTTATGTTCATATGTAGCATGGCTTAGAATAGAATACATAACATCATAATGGGAGAGGACTTGAAATCTAGCTCAGCCCTTGAATTGTACAGATGAGGAAACTGAGGCCAGATAAAAGAAATGTTTGGCTAATGGTTCCCAGCAGAGCCTGGGCACTTTCCCATCCCATCCCCTCTGCCATCCAGCTCCCTGCTGAGGAGTGAGTCCCTGGGGATATAGCCCAGTTTTTCCCACTCCCAGGGCATCCCTGGCCCAGGCCCAGCTGGCTTGGAATGCCACCTCTGCTGCAGAGAGAGTCATTCATCAGGCGGCTGCTATCCCATGTTACGTCACACAACATTTGCATCTCCCTTCCTCTCCAGCTCTGCAGGTGAGCACGGGGAAGGCAGCAGCTGGAGGAGGCCTACTCCAAGAAGCACCAAGGAGAGAGGTGCCTCACATGCTGGGAGGCTGCTGCTGCTTTCAGGCCCCCAGTGGGTTTGGGGACTTGTGGGGGAGGGAAATCTTTTCTGAGACTTTCTTTTGTCACCTGGCCAAGGATGACAGTGGTTCATCCAAGAGGAGGCTGGATGGGAACAGCCTGCTCATTCTCACTGTGCCAGAAGATGAAAACAGCACACCTGAGTTCTAAGTTCCAGTCCTAGGTGGGCCTCTGACATCCTGGGTGACATTAGAAAACCTTCCTTCCCACCCTGGGCTTCAGTTTCCCCATTTGGAAGATACTAATCAGTGTGGAATGATGGGTCAACTGCTGGTCCCAAAATCCTGCCTGGACTTAAATCCAGGACTAGACATGGAATTGCTGTCTGACCTTGGGTGAGCCTCAGATTCCTTCTTTGTAAAATGGAGATGGCAGTACTCACACTATGATCCCATAAAAAAGCAGAGTAATACAGTGAACAGAACCCTGCATTTGGCACCAAGAAGACTTGGGTTAATATTCCCCTTCAGACACATCTTAGGTATATGACCCCGGCAAGTCTCTCAAGCTCTCTCTCCCTCAGTTATCCCTAAGTGCCTTCTAAGTCCAAATCTCTAACTCTGATTGCTAAAAGGAAAGTGCTTGGGACCAACGGGCCTCATTCTCCATGGATGATGCAGAATAGAAAGCCCAATCCAACCCTGTCCTTGAAGACCCCTCTTCCCAGGGGCTCCATCCAACAGGACAATGAAGATCCTTTCTGTGGCTCCTAAATCATTTCTCTTATATCCAAGCTCCTTAGATGTTGGGGGAGGGGCAAGGAGCCAAGAATCCCCCAGTGGCTCCAGAGCAACCGTAGATGGCAGGTTTTCTTGGGGAATGGGTTCTACCTCCAAGGGAGCTGGGAGTGGGTCTGGCACCAGACTGTTAGCAGAGAGGCCACAATGGAATTCTGGGGAATTGCCAGGCACCTCCAACGGAGCACTTGGCACTGGCAATAAAGGAAGAGGTTTGCAAGAAATGACTGGGAACCATCCAGAGCCCTCTGGGGACTCTCTGAAAGGATGACAAGTGCCTAGGGCTCCTCACGCCCCTTTTCCACAGTGTCAAGCCTCTGCACCATGACCTGTATAGATCCTAACCAGTCAATCCAGAGACCCTACTAGACCCTGAAAGTGGCGATTTGACAGGGAAGGGCCTGAAAGCCAGCAAATAGAGGGAGGGAGGAGCAAAAACCAGACTCTCTCTTCATCCATGGCTAAGAATATGGCGGAACCCCAGCTAGGAATTCTCTTAGCCAAGACCCATCCCCATAGCTACAAATTCCTACCAATGGCACCTTAGTAGCTAATAGCTCCGCCCCCCAGTCCCCTGAATATGCGGAGCTGCCCCTCACGCCCCTTTCTTCAATCTGGCTCATCTCTGGAGCTATGGCCCCCACTAAGTCCTCATTCACCAGGCAATGATTATTATAGGATTAGACATTGGAGGGGAGCTTAGAGATCATCCTCCTCTTTATTTTACAGATGGGGAAACTGAGGCAAAGAGAGGAGGCAAGGATTTGCCTGAGGTCACCTGGGTAATAAGTGCCAGACAGCATTGGAACCCAGTTCCTCTGTCTGTAGATCCCATGCTTCCCACTTTGCTATAACCCTCTGCCCACCCTGGTAGCCTGTCTAGTGGGGATGGTGGCATGGAGGGAGGGAGGAAGGGAGTGCACCAGGATCTGAGCAGGAGCACCAGGGGAGCTGGGGAGGAGACAGCATGCAGTAGCCAGGGGAGATAAGTGCTGCTCCTCAGGCAGGCAGGATGTCCTCGAAGAAGAGGAAGGGTCGGGTGGAGTTGGGGTGGGGGTAGGATGAGGAATGAGATGTGGCATACCACTCACCGAGCTCCAGGAGGGCGCTGCTATTCCAAGTCCGAGTCCAAGGCTGCTTGCTGGAGATACTCAGAGACCCCCACCCTGCCTCAGTCCCTCGCTCAGTCCCTGCCCATTAAGAGCCCCTCAGCCCCCGCCCTGCCACTGCCCGAGTCCCCTCCCGCGCGCGGCTCCAGTAGGCAGCTCAGCTCGAACCCCAGTCCCAGCCCCAATCCCAGCCCCCGTCCCAGCCCCAGCCCCGATCCCAGCTCGGGTCCCAGCCCCAGCCCCAGCCCCGCGGTTCCTCCCGCAGGGCTTCACGCCCAGTCTGCACTGCCCAGTTTTTGCCCTGCCCTGCCCAATCCAAGGCACGCCGCCCTCCGCAACAGCCCCTGCAGTGGCAGCGGTCCTGAAGGAGCGTTCCCCGAGCCCCGAGCCCCCTGCCCTAGGGGATCCGCAAACGCTGCGGGTGGACTAACCGGGTGGCAGGCAAATCTGGAGGCTAGCGTCAGCAGCGAGCCAGCCTAGCCGGAGCGGGCAGACTCACTGACAAAATGCGCCGCAGTCAGGGATCGTTCCCAGAAGAGATCGCGAGGTGGGGGGAGAGTGTGCGTGCGGGCATGCGTGAGTATGTGCCTGGGTGTGCGCGCCTGGGTATGCGCCAATGTGTGCCCGCGGGTATGCGTTTAAAGCGACAAACCCAACTCCCCCCGACAGCGCATGGAAGCCTCCCGCACGGCTCTGCAGTCCCCTGAGCATCGAAGCATTCGCCGCTCCTGGGTCAGGCAAGACGCAGCCCAACCTGCCTGCACCTGCCAGGCGTGTACTCTCTCGCTCACTCATTCAACAATCAATTCGTGTGCAAACCAGAGGCATCTGTGCTCCCTAAAATAGGCAGGATATTTTTCTTGGAATCAGGAATGCCGGGGATCAAATCCCAAGTCTGACTCTTACTGTGTATGCAGCTCATGTTCACACGATCAATCTCCATTTTTCCAGTGAGAGAATGGGTATAAAAAGAAATACGATATCATACATGATGTGATGTGATGTCATATGATATGATGTGATAGCGCCTACCTCACAAAAACTTTATGTGAAAGCAAATGAGAGGGGATGCAGTAAAAAGTCTTTGTTAAGTGCGCACTTAATAAATAATTCTGGGTGTCAGCACAAGCCCTAAGAGTTGGCCATACAAATACAGAAGCCAGCTCCTGTCTTCAACAACCTTACATTCTAGTAATAGGATACAGCCCTTTAAAGGGAGTGGGGGACCGCAAAGGGAGTTTTCCCATGGGAAGTCCCAGAAAAAGTGAGTTACTTCATGGGGAAATCTATTAACAAGCCTTTTGTACAAGAGATGGTAACCCTGATCTGAGAGTAAGGTGATTGGGTCGTCAGCCTTCAGTATCCTAGGGTATCTGGAACACAGTAGGCACTTAATTAATGCTCGCTGATGGATTACTGCTGTGAACATACCAATAGTTCACATTAAGGTTTACAGAGTGCTCAGCTGTTGTGGGTTATTGTTATTATCCAAAACAAACCCAGTGGAGTTCAGAGCCACAGCCTCACCTTTGGGATGCTATTTAGTGCTTTTATAGATACCAAGCTGCCTATGAAGGGGATGGGGAATCATTGGTTTTCCAATTATTTCCAGAAATGCTATCTGGTTGCAAATCCCCCAGGCTCTGACAGATCCAAGCTGCAAGTGTCCAAAAGGGCAGTGACTACACTCTCCAAGGGGTGCAAGGAAGCTCCTGGGGAAAGGATGTAGGCAGGCCCTGGACTGAGCAGGAGGGAGGGATCGATGGTCTCAATGGATTCTGATGCCCAGGAAAGGAAAGAGAACTCCATCCACCCATGTCTTTCCCAGGAGAGAGCAGATCTTCGGAGAAGCTCTCTGAGGGCAGGGCTCATGCTGGCTTCTGAATAATGAAGACAACCATTTTCCTCTTTCCCTCATAGGGCACTTCAAACTTGTTATGGCTGTAATCATTCTTAATATTCACGTGTGTATCCTCCTCAGCACCTGCCCCACAGCCTCAGAATACTGAAACCTAATAAATGAATGAATGGTGGTGGAAGGAGTGAGGCACTTGCAGTCAAGACCTGAATATTAGTTGTGTCATCTTGGGCCAGCAGCACTCTGGGTCTCCTTGGGTTTCAGTTTGAGAAGGATAATAATAGCTAACATTTATACAGTATTTACTGTGTGCGAAGCACTTACAACCCTAGGAGGTAGGTGCTATTATTATCCTCACTTTATAGATGGTAAAACTGAGGCAAAGAGGTTAAGTGACTTGCCCAGGGTCGCACAGTTAGACTAATAAGGGTCATGCCAGATTTGAACCCAGACTCCAGAGCCAGTACTCTATCCACTGTGTTGGAAGAAAAGCATTCAACAAACCTAAAAAAGTCCAGACTCAGACTGAGCAGAGTTATGCCTGGAATAGCTGTTATCCTTCTGGGACTGGTGCATCTGTCCTCTATGCTTTGGAGAGATGTCCAAAGACTCAAAGAAAGAGGAAGGGGCTGGGGGGGCCTCACTCAGAACCTGCATGGGTCAGCTCTCTCTTGGGCTGTGATACCAGAGGGTCAGGGAGCTCCTCCTCCTAGTCTGGGCTGCACTGAGGAATCCACTCTAACCCAATAAACATTTATTAAACACCCACTAAGTGCCAGACACCGTGCTAGGTGCTGAGAATACAATAAAAAAAGATAATCCCTACACTCAAGGAATGATAGTCCAATGGGGGAGGAAGGGAGATAACTCACCAAAGGAGGCTGTGAGGGGCTAGGCTGAGCAAAGATGCAGACTGCAGTGAGCCCCAAAGTCCAGATTCTTCTGCCCTTTGTCAAGAAGGCATTAGAAGATGTTGATAGCCCACTCTCCAGCCCTCCAATCAGAAGGGAGAGAGGAAGTTAAGGCTTGAGCTAGCAGCCAGGCTATGAGATTAGAAGTGACAAGTTTAACCTGGGAGAGTCATCTTGTTCCCTGGAGTTAAAAGCAGGTAGGGCTTGTGTCTCATCAAAACTTAGTGGCTGTCCTAGAACTCAGTACACAGTAGGCAGTTCCTAAATGTTTATTGACTGAATGCTGCATTTCCAGTTTACCCAATTCACACCTTTATTAAACACTTGCTATTATGCTAAAAGGTAGGAAACAAGCATTTATTGTGCTATGCACTTTACAAATATCTCATTTGATCTTTACAAAGGCCCTGGGGAGGTAGATGTTATTATTATCCTCATGTTACAATTGAGGAAACTGAGGCGAACAGAGGTTAAGATCCTTGCTCAGGATCATACATTAGTAATAGTCTGAGGCTGGATTTGGTCTCAGGTCTTTGTGACACCAGATTTCCTGCTCTGTCCCCTGAACCACCTAGCACCTAGCAGGCACCACAATACTTGACTCAGACCCAAGCTTCATATTCCAGTCATGGGATTTAGAGCTAGAAGGGACCATAGAAATCATTGGGACTTACACCTGGGTCCTTGGACTATGAATCTACTACTGCTTTCCTCAGTAAAGGGTTTATTTTCACCATCAGCAGATGGCCCTTCATTCATAAGAAACTCTACAATGAATAACTCAGCACAATAAAGGCTTTTTTTAGACTACCTCAAGTTCAGCAAACCCTTCATGTCCAGGGATTTTTTTAAACAATCATGCAAGATATAACCAATTTTACTAAACACTTACTTTGCTGAGAGAGACATCAATGGAGTGAGGATTCCTCCAGCAGAGCCCTCAGAGAGCAATAGCCAGGTTCAAAGTACTTTGGGGGTCAGCATCTCTTCAAATTTTCCAACTCTTCAAAGTAGACAAAGCCATAATATAGGAATCCAACATTAATTGATTTATTTAACTAATTTAATTAAGCAGAATAGCAAATAACAAGGGGGAATAAACCCCTACCACAGTTATAGAAGGCACACTCTTCTACAGCCTGCAGCCCCATAACACACTCCTAGGTGATATTGCAGTTGGAACACAACTCTGTCTCCAAAGCCACTTCCCCCGCAGAGCTACTGATGTCATCTGCTGGGCTGCTTTCTCTGCTGAGCTGCCATCTGCTGTTTCTTGGCTAAGGCTGCTCCTCCATTGAGTGGTTACCGCCACCTGCTGCTTCTCCTCTGCATTGCAGCGGTCAGGTGGCATCTTTCCTGTAAGGAGGATTTCTAATGAGTCACAGGATTGATAGGAGGGAGGGAACTTCAAGAGCTTCTATCAGGCAGTCCATGACCTCAGGGTTCTTTCAGCTCTTCTGTGAGTCAGACCCACAGCTGTACCCACCCAGCCAGCACAGCCAAAATGACTCTGAAGTCATCTATCTTTTGCCTGCCTTAGTTCCTCCTCAATGAGGATGCCCTCAAGCCTAAGGGTGAGCAAATTCCTTGCAATTCCCATCATGTTGTTAGTGTTCAGCCATTTTCAGTCATGTCCTACTCTTTGTGACCTCATTTGGGATTTTCTTGGCAGAGATCCTGGAGCGGTTTGCCATTTCCTTCCTCAGCTCATTTTACAGGCGAGGAAACCTGAGTCAAACAGGATTAAGTGACTTGCCCAGGGTCACCCAGCTAGGAAGTATCTGAGGCCTGACTCCAGGCCGAGCTGCCTACTGCCCTAATTATCATCATGCTTCTGGCAATTAGCAACTAAATCATTTAAGTTACTCTGAAGCATCATTTAGCGATACTAGAGGGGTAGAGTGAAACTGGTAGGTTTTTTTGGACGTTCCTGTAGCTGTTAGCAAATTATTGCCCTACCCTTTATAAAAAGTTGATATCAGAGGAGAAAAAGATATATGTGCAGATAACTACAGTATATAACATAATGGGATAAGTGCAAAAGAAGAGGCAAGCCTTGGTCCTAGGAAGGTTATTACTGATAGGACCAAAAAAGTGGGGAGGGGGCATGGTTCAGGTCTACACTTCCCTGTTACCTCTCCCAAAAGCCCATCACATGGCAATGGCTACTGATGTCATCCTTAAAGATTAGGCGCCTTTATCCTAAATCTTTCCATTTGAAAGTCACAACTATGTTTGGCTCCCACTCATAAGAACCCTATGAATTCAAGGCCCTAGGCATTATTTTCCCCATTTTACAAATAATAAAATTGCCCAGAATCTAACCCTGGAACTCTATACATTTCAGCGTAGACTCTCAGAGTTTCATTTTCTTCATCTGTCCTAAGGGAATAATAAAGGCTGCCAGGTCTCTCTCTGGGAGTTGGGGAGGAATTCAGGGACTGAGCATCTTCTGCTTGGAGAACCTTCTTCCAAACCCTCCTCCAGAAGTCCCCATTTCTGTCCCAGGTGCCATCTCTCCTCAGTCACCATGATGACCTTGGAGGCATCTTTGACTTTTCCTTTCACACACTCATACCACCCCCAGCCCCTTACTAAATCTAGTCAATCTTCATAGTCTCTCTGGAATCTGGCCCTTCTCTCTTCACACCACAACTGGTCAGGTCCAGGCCCTCAACACCTCTCCCTTCACTTCTTGCCAAAGCCTACTCATTGGTCTCCCAATCTGTTTCCAATCTCTCGCCTCTCCAATGCAGCAGCCAAACTTAACATCCTGAAACAAACATCTGACCCTCTCCCCTACTCAACTTCAGTAGCAAGCTCCTTATTGCTTCTGAATCCTTAGCCTGGGATCTAAAGCCCCCCCACAATTTAACTCCCCACTTAGTTGTCAATCTAATTTCATATTTTCCCCTTCCTATGTTCTCTATCCTATTTATTATATAATATATTATAGATAGATATGTTATTATTCTAACTATTTCCCATACAAGACAGGCAATCTCTCACCTCCATCTCTTTGCCTAAATGGTCTTCTGGTGTCTGGAACACATTCCCTTTTCATGTCTACTCCCTCATGCTGACTTGTGAATTGGGAGAACTGGGTTCAAATGCTGCCTCTGATGTCTACAACCATTGGGAATTAGTCAGTGCCCCTCCGTGGACCTCAGTTTTTTCATCTTTAAAAGAAGGAGGCAGATCTGGATGTCCCAAGGTCCTTTCCAGCTCAGAAGTTATCGTTCCAGAATCCCTCCCTTCCTGGGGGGGCCATGAAGCTATTCCTCATCCTCACAATTAGCCTTCCTTCCCTCTCAAAAATGCATCCTATTTACTTATTTGCTTAAACTCCTTGAGGGCAAGACTGTTTCGGAGAAAATTGTCTTGCTATCCCCAGGTCCTAACAAAGTAGTTGACCCATAGTGGGCATTCAATGATTGTGTCGACGCTTAGCCTGAAAGAAAAGCTTTGAGTAGGCACCCCCCACATTTGCAGAGGTCTCTGGGGCACTGGGGAGGGTGTATAGTAAGTTTGTATATAATGTCAGACTTTCACTGACAGGTAATTTCACCCAACTAGGAGTTTTTCCTTTCTTTTCTAAATCTTTGATGGGAGGCCATGGGGAGAAGAGAAAGGACATATTATAGGGAAATGTATGAGATATAAAAGCAAAGGACTTCAATATAAATTTTTTTATTTTTAAATTCTCCTTCAATTGAATTGAATCACAAAAGTGGAATAATTAGGTATTGTCCCAGAGCAACAGACTCATGGCTTTCATGACATCAAGATGACATGAATCCTTGAGAAACGAAAAACAACAGAGTTTAGCACCTAGTTTGTAATCAGTTCATCAACCAGCATTTATTAATCCCATCCTGTGTTCCAGGCACCATACTGAGCACAGGGCATTCAATGATAAAAATGAGCTAGTCCCTGCTCTAAAGAGTCTGTCAGGAGAGATTCTAATGGACATGTGTAATTAACAAATACCAGATAATTACAGAGTAGCCTGGAAGGAAGGGCCACACTAGCAATGAGGGGAGTTGGGAAAGACTTGAAGAATAAGGTAGAACTTGAGCTGAGCCTAAAGGAAACCAGAGACTTGGGACAGAGTGAATTCCAGATATGGAGGAAAAAGTCACAGAGACGAGAGATCAAGCCCTTGTGTGTAAGAAGCAAAAAAACATAGCACTGCCACCCCAGGTTCCCTGATGAATACCCCCGTGTGTTTTGTGTTTTGTGCACAGAGTGAGATATGACCTACTGATTTTCTGAAAGCTTCTGAGTCCATGTGGAGAAACTGAGGCAAGAGAAGTAGGAAGGGCAAAGAATATTTGAATTCATCAAACATTTTAAAGTGCCTACTATGTGCCAGTTGCTGGGGATACAATAGAAGGCAAAAGTTGCCCTCAAGGAGCTCACAATTTAATTGGAGAGACTAACTAACTAACTAGCCTGACTAATATGTGCAAACAAGTTGTAGGCAGGATAAAGAGGAAACAGTTAACAGAAGAAATGTGCTAGAATTAGGAGGGGGTGGGGATGGTTTTCAGTAAAATTTAGAAGCTGGGGAGGTCACTAGGCAGAGATTAGGGGCAGCACCTTCCAGGCATGGAGACAAGAGAAAATGCCCAGAGCAAAGAGATGGAGGGGCTTGTTCATGGAGACCCCAGGAGGCCAGGGTCACTGGATCAAAAAGTATTGGGGAGGAGGCTGGGGGGGATAAGAAGACTGGAAATATAGGTTTGGGGAGCTTTGAATGCCAGAGGATTTTATATTTGATCCTGGAGGCAATAGGAAGCCACTGGAGTTTAGTGAGTAGGGGGATGAAATAATCCTACCTGGGCTTTAGGAAAATGACTTTAGGGACTGTAGACTGGACTGGAGTGGGGAGAGACTTGAGGCAGGCAGACCCACCAACAGCTACTGCAATAGTCCTGGAGCAAAGTGATGAGGGTCTGCACCAGGGTGGAGGCAGTGTCAAGGAAAGAAAGGGTCATATCAGAGAGATGGTGAAATCAGCTGGCCTTGGCAGCAGCTTGGATATGACGGGGCGGGGGGGAGGGCAGTGAGAGAGAGTGAGGAGTCCAGGATGACTCTGAGGTTCTGATCCTGAGATTCTGGGAGGAGGGTGATGCCCTTTACAGTAACTGGGAGAGCAGAACAGGAGAGACTTTGATGGGAAAGACAATGGGTTTTAGACTTGTTGAGTTTGAAATGGATGTCTAGTTTGAGATGTCTCAAAGATGCAAGACTTCACTGGAAGACAGTGCAGAGACTAGAGCAGGAGAGGTAGATGTGAGAATGATCAGTATGGAGAAGGTCATTAAATCCATGGGAGAGGATGAGATGCCCAAGAGAAACAGTCTAGAGGGAGAAGAGAAGAGGGCAGGACGGAACCATGAAGGATCCTGTGGTTAGACAGTGGGATCTGGAGGAGGATCCAGGGAAGGATGACTAGGTTAAGTTGGGGGATTCAGTAAGGAAGAAGGATGACTGAGTCAAGTTAGAAGATCCGGGGAAGAAGGATGACTAAGACAAATTGGAGGATTCAGTGAAGAAGGATGACTAAGTCACGTTGGAGGATCCAGTGATGATGGAGGATAACTAAGTCAAATTGGAGGATCCAGTGAGGAAGAAGGATGACTAAGTCCAATTGGAGGATCCAGTGAGGAAGAAGGATGATTAAGTCCAATTGGAGGATTCAGTGAAAAAGGATGACTTAGTCAAGTTGAAGGATCCAGTGAAGGATGACTAATTCAAGTTGGAGGATCCAGTGAGGAAAGATGACTAAGTCAAGTTGGAGGAGTCTTCAGAACTTAGGCTGGGGAGGTCCCATATGTACCCCTTCCCCCACATATTCCTTGACTCTGAGATCATTCCCTTCATCCTTGCCCATGTTGAGATGCCATCTCCCTCCTAAGTCGAAGAGTTCACTTACTCTTGGGTTTCCTCTTATCTACCCTAAACTCTACAATTTTTCCAACATCTATTTTACTATGTGTTTTAATAAATATGTAATTATTACTATTTAATAATAATTGACCATTATCTTTTGTGTGGTCAGAGTTTGGTAGGAGAGAACTAAACTGAATGAAAATGGGCCAGCTATGATCTTCCCCTTTAGAACCACCAGGGAAAGTAGCTTTGATTCTGAACCTCTAAAATAGAGTATCTGAATCCTAGACCATAGATATTTGACATGTGATAGAAAAATGTAATTCTTAGCCAATTCCCTCTCTTGTTCAGAGGCAAGGCACCCAAACACAGCTGCTCTCACCTCCTGCTCCCTGAATAGGCAGAAACTGCATTGTGTCTTCCAGACCAGCAGGCCAGATCCCAGATCATGCCTCAAGTCTCTGCATTATTCAAGGCCCAATTGGCAATGCCACCTTCTCCAAGAAGCCTCCCCTGACCATAACCTCCTCCGTTTTCTCATCATCATTGACTACCTCTGTCCTTTCTCTTCATTTCTACACTGCCTTGTTTCCTGACAATTCTTTTGTCACCCTCAGGACAATATTAGCTTCTAAGGACAGAGACTATGTGCCGGGCACATAGTACGTATTTAACAAATGCTTGTTGATTTGGACAACAAGCCATTGAGCAGGTGACTTCCCCTCCCTGGGCCTCTGTTTCTTCATCTGTCACACCTGAATGGCTCTGTGTTCCCTTTCTATTCACAGGCTCCCACAATCTTGTGACCTATGAACCCAAAGAGTCACAAAGAGCCTCTGGAGAGACCACACCAGAGGGGGCCTTCAGACCAAGAGGGACCACCAGGAAACCACAAGAATGGTCCCTGAAACTTCCTACTCTGCCCCTCAGCTGAGAACCTAGAGAGAGGAGGAAGCACCACTGGCCAACCCCGCTCTGGCTGGCTTGACTGTTCCCCTTCTCAGCTGGCCAGTCCCCCCCTAGCTGGCTGGTCCCACTCTGGCTGACTGGGTTCCCTTCTCAGTGGTAGCCCCAGGGCGGTGGGTGGAAGTTGGATAGAGGTCAGGAAAGAGTTTTTGACCACTAGAGCCATCTCCAGCAAACTACCCTTCACTGGTGGTCTCGGAGCAGAGGCCACATGGGCAATTGAGGAAATTTCAGGGGAGATTCTGATTCAGGTGCAAGTGGGACTAGATGCCTCTGAGATTGCTTACATTTCTGAGGGTCTCTGAGTCTCATAGACTATCCCTCACATTTGGAATGTCGCCCCTCCCCTTAGCTTTGCTCAATGGATCATTCTTCCTCCAGGCTCAACTCAGGGGCCCCTTCCCTCATGAAGCCTTCCCTGATTCCCCCCACCCTTAAACCCTGGCCAAAAAGTGTTTTCTCCTTCCCCAGATTTTCCCAGAATGTTTTGTGTGAATTTTTCCTTTTAGCTCCTAGCATGGTTCTGTTTCAATCCTACCTTTGGGACTTCCAGCAAACTCTTTAACTTCTCTGGGCTTCACGTTCCTCATGTGGAGAATGGGAGAGTTGGAATAGGGTCCTTCTCAGCTCTAAATCTCAGATTCTTTGCCCCGTGCCTCCTCTGCCAGCGAGTATACCCTAGATGACCCCTATTTGTGCAGAGGCCTCGTGTCCCTCCACTGATTGATCAGCTTTTTGGAAGTAAACACCAGGAAAGGGGATTTCGAGTGCTTGGAACATAAGACTCTTCTCTTGAAATTTCTAGCATTGAGTTTGGGGCCTTGTAATTTAATTCAAACTGAACAAACCATTATTAAGCCCCTACTGTGTTGCAAGGCTCTAGGCTCACTGTGAGGTGATACAGAGACAGAAAGGAAATAGTCCCTCCTCTATTTGTACACAGCAGACACTTAATAAATGTTTATTGAACTGGAAGTGGGGAGGGAAGAGGACCAAGGTTCCATGACAGTTAGAATTAACTGTAAGAGATAGGCCTGGGGACAATGTTCTCACAGGAAGCCCTCAAGGGAACCAAGGTATAGTCACAACTGCTGAGGGTCCAAGGACCATCCTGTGTTTAACAGGAACAGGGCCCTATTTCAGGGCCTCTGGAGAAGGAAAGCCAGGGCTTCCTATTCCATTCTTCCAGGGACAGGCACAGGCAGGTGAGCATCAAGTGGGAGGCTCCCCAAGCAGGGGAATGTAATGACCAGCCTGTGCTCAGCTCCTGAATGCTGGATGACCCCCTGGGGTGACGAGTCCAGGCTGAGTTCAGGACTTGATGTTGACTGTATCTGAGAGAAAATGGAAATCAAGCCTTGTATTCTGGAGAATGGGCCACTCACGAATACCTGTTCATGGTCCACTTCTTCTATGCACCCCAATCCAATCCAGTATTTTATAACCAAGAGGAATCCATTGAACCTGAGGTTCATGGCTGTCATCCTCACCACCCTGAGCTGGGTCATCATGCTTGTGGTCTGCAACCACCCTGAGTGGGTCACCCTAGAACAATCCAAAAGGAAATTATGGACAAATGAAAGTTTGACCTTTGCTCTCTGGGACCACTGTGCTGCTCCCAGTTGCTTGACTCCCAATAAACTGTTAGGTAAGCCACTGGATCTATCCCAGGGGAGAAGGGGTTGGGGAAAGTAGCTTCTGCCAAGCTGAAGCTCAGGGGCCTCCTGGAAGGAGGGGCTTCAACCAGCTTAGGATGCTGAAGTCCAGAGGGGAAGGACCTTTCTTAAAGAACTGGGGTGTAGAGTGCTCAGGGAAGATGAGTCCCTGTGGTGAGAGGGCTGCCGACCCCTTCTCAGGGATTTTCGGCCCCCTTTGACATCCACTCAATCACCCAACTGTGCCCCATGGCTCCAAGAAGCTGTAGCGCCCAGCAGAAGGGCTGAGCCAGGGTGAGCTAACCACTGGGCTTCAAAGCCTTCAGTGAGCTAGGGAGGTGCCCACCCCAACATGCAAAGACTCCCCCCCCGGGGCACCATGGACAGATGAGAACAATTTGTTCCAAAGGCTGTGAAAGTGGCTGAAGTAGGCACCAGGGAGCACTCACCCGGAGCTTGCTCAGGCGTCACACATGCTGAGTGCCTTTTGTCTCTGTATCCTCAGCACATAGTAGGTGCTTCCTGAAAGCTGGGGGATGCCGGGCGGCTTCTGTTTCTCTTGCAGTTTACCTCTTGGTCTCTCGAGGGATCATGTTTCTGAACTTGATATTCACTGCCCTCCTCATCATCTCCATGATGTGTTCCTTCCGAAGGATATTCAGTCGCATTTCCAAGCTGGATTTTGCCTTCTCTATCGCTAACTACATCGCAGGTTCTGGATGGGGGAGGGGCTGGAGCTGGGAGGTAGCCAGGAGGGCCAAGGGTTATGGAAGCAGCATTTAGAGTGCTGGTTGTGCAAGACAGACCTGGGTTTGAATTCCATCTCAGTTCATTCTTAGCAGGGTGATCCTGGGCTCAGTTTCCTCTGTAAAATGGGTATAACAGCATGTACCAGGAGATTGTTGTAGGGGTCAAATGAGATCTAGTAGGTGAATCTTAAAGGAGAAGGGAGAGGAAGGGAGAGGAAGGAGAGAGAGAGAGAGAGAGAGAGAGAGAGAGAGAGAGAGAGAGAGAGAGAGAGAGAGAGAGAGAGTCTGGGATTGGAGTAGGAAGACCTGAGTTCAAATCTGGCCTCAGAGACTTAGTGGCCTAACTGATCCTGGGCAAGGCACTTAACCTCTGTTTGTCTCAGTTTTATCTATAAAATGGGAATTAAAACAATGATTGCCCCTACCTCCCAGAATTGTACAGATCAAATGAGAGAATAGTTGTAAAGTGCTTAACGTGGCGTCTAGTTATATAGTTAAATATGATAGATAATACACATTTTATATAAATAAATATATGGTTACACAAAAACTGTGTATATAGCTCTGTAAATATTAGCTAATAATGATAAGGATGATAAGAGACAGAGGCAAAGAGAGCTCCACCACCCACTGTGCCCCAAGCACTACTCTAAGTACTGAGGACACATTGTCAGCCCTCCAGAAGTTAGCAAGGCAACATGCAGGGGTGGGGGCGAGGTGTAGTGGAGGAGTTGGTCTGGGAATGACCCGAAAAGGAACTGGAGGCTGGGAATCATGGGAGGTTTCAGGGCAGAGTTCCCATTTCTGGTGGTGAGGAGGAAGTAACTCAAGGGGCCAGAGTGGAGGCAGCCTGGTTTGGAGATGGCGCTCTAGAAATGTCGTCTCTTATAGTCATTTTGATGCCAGGAAAGGGGCCCAGTAGACAGAGCTCTGGACGTGGAGTCAGGAAGACTTGAGTTTCAATCCAGTCTTAGACACTTCCTAGCTGTGTGCCCTTGGGCAAGTCACTTACCCACCATCTGCCTCAGTTTCCTCATCTTACAAATAGGAATGATAGTAGTACCTGTCTCCTAGGATTGTTTTCAGGATAAATTGGGATGATGTTTGTAAAAGCACTATAGTTATGTTAGCTATTATTAGAATCATGGTTATTTCCATTTTGCTGTTGAGGAAACTGAGGCCCAAAGCAGAGAAGTGACTTGCTTTGGGTCATGTTGCCAGTTAGTGGCAAAGTAAGGACTAGACAGATGCCAGATCTCTTAGCATGTGAGGCCAAGGCTGGCCCAACACCGAACAGAATGCCAGGCTGGCAGGCTGGCAGGCTGGCATGATTTGAAAGGTGCCCAAAGCTCCCCTACTCCCTCCTGCGAAGAGGCAGGCATGAGAGCCAGAAAGGACAGCACCTTCCCCTGTGAGCATCCATTTGCACACTGAGGTGGCCTGAGAGTGTCAGCCCTGGGGTCCAGGCAGGAAACAGACTGGCTGTGCCACCAATGAGCTGTGCACCTATGGGGGAGTCCCTTCCTTTCTTTGAGACTCAGTTTACCTATCAATCACATGGTATGTATAGGATTTTTGAGTTCTAAGGACCCTAGAAATCTTCCAGTCCAATAACCTCATTTTACAGATGAGGAAACAGAGGCCCAGAAAGGATAAAGGACTTTGCCCAGAGTCACTTGATAGTTAACATGCTAGGTTTGTCCACCTGTAAAAATAGAGATAATAATTTTACCTCACACTTCCTCTCTTACAGGGTTGTTGGGAAGACAATGTTTTGTAAAGACAAGCTATTTATCATTAGCATTATAGTTATTTTCCTAGAGGTGGGGAATGAAAAGGGAGTGGGGGACCTTAGGAGAGAGCCCCTGGACTATTCTCTCCCTCTCCCTTCAGACTTCCCCGTCCCCTCTCCCTCACTCCCCTCTATCTCTGTCCCATCCCACCACCCCTGGGTGGTTCACTTTGGCCATCTTTAGGTAACTCATTTACTTCTTAATAGGAGCCTTCCTGAGACATAAGCAGCAGCACTTCCAAACACTTTGGGTAGTCAGGGCCTTGGGCACCCTTGTCATTTTCTAGGAGCCTCCGGGAGGAGGGGGCTTTCCAGCCACAGGGTCAGGGGTTAGGGGTGAGGGGCTGCTCATGCTCAGCTCCCCAGGGAGTACACTTGTTTTGGGTGTGTCCAACCAGGACTGGCTTTGCTCCTATGCAACACGATGTTCGGCCTGCAGGTGCTGGAAATCTTCAGCGAGAAAGGAGAGACCTTCTATGTCAAGTGGCCCTTCTACCTCTCTGGCTTCGCGGTCTTGAGTTTCATCATGGCTGGTGAGGGTTAGATCCAGGGGAACCAGGGCTTGACCTGGGGCAATGCTGAGGGCAGTCCCACCCCTCAAAACCCTACTGGACCTAACAGGGCAATGATTCCTCCTTTTTGTCCCAAGATTCATACTTAGGAAGTAAAGCACAGAATGTCCGAGCAAGAAGGGGTCTTAAAATAGAAAAGAGAGCTAGGAACATAGACAATCCAAGCTAGAAGAGACCTTAGAACCTAGACTGGCCTGAGAGGGACCTTAGAGCATAAAGCACAGAATATGTGAGTTAGGAGGAGCCTTTGGGAAAGCACCTGGTGCCAGGTGACACAGGTCTTCCTTCATCAGCTTTCTGCTTGGCCCTGGCCTTCCATCCCATCCTGGTGCCACCTTTTCCTTCCTGTAGGCACCATCTGTCTCAACAGTCACAAAACTTCCTGGAATATATCCTATTTATCTCCTAATGCTCTGCCTACCCAATTAAAGAAACAGAGGCTATGGGGAAGCTTATTTCAACAATCATCCACATCAGTCATCCTTCAAGAGGTGACCACCTCATCCACAGACATCACCCAAGAGGAAACCATCCCCTCCGTACTCAAATCCAACGCTTAATCAAGTGACTTCCTACTTGTGTTTGAGAGGCATCTCCATGACCAGCCTCCAGCTTTCTCTTCCCCACCCTCCACTCCAGACTGTCTTTCCTTTAGCAGGGAGGTGGCCCTGACTAGGCTTTGAGCATTAGGTCCACTCCCTATTCAGTCTTCCCTGTTTCTTTGCCCAGACCTATCCTCAGCACCCTCCTCAATTCTCCTTCCCTTGGGTTAGATCTGTTTCTGTCCTCTACGGATTTGTGGGTTGTAAATTCCTTGAGGGCGAGCCCTGCAGCACATCTATCTTCATTTTCCCATTACCAAGCATCCCACCTTGCATACAGTAGGTACTTAATAAATGTTTGTGGAATAAATGAACCATGGCTGACATTTTTATAGCTCTCTCTATGATCTTTATCCTCATTTTACAGGTGTAGAAGCAACCTCAGACAGGTAAAAAGTGATTTGCCCAAGGTCAGTAGGGAACAGGAACTGGATTTTAACTAAATCACTTCTGAGTACCAGGCCAGTGCTGTCATGAATGAGTGAGTGAATGGATAAGTGAACAGAGTCCAGAGTCCAGAGAGGTAGATGTCTTTTCCAGGATGAGAGTCAGAAGGAAAGTCCAGGATATCCTAGGGAAGGGCAGGCAGAGTCCAGAGGGAGGATCACCTTCCTGGCTAGGACCCCAGCCTCCCCAGGAAGTCCAAATGTCACCAATGAGGTCCAGAAAAGGACTCCAATAGAATCCAGGCAGTTCTAGGATTCAGAGCCAGGAAAGACTTTGAAGGTCAGAGAACCAGAGGATCATGGCCTAAGAACCAAGAAAGGTCAAGGAAGTCATTGAGTCCAGTTCATTCATTTTACAGAGAAGAAAACTGAAGGCCAGAGAAGGTTTCACTAAACTTGGAAGCAACCCACTCGACGGTGGGACAAATCCCATCAGAAGGAAATCTCTCAATCTAAACAGATCTAATTTTCCCTCTCCCTTGTGTCAATCTTTCAAATCCTTGATGGTGGCTATGAAGAAGGGGGGACAGCAAAGAAGAGGACATGTGGGGGGGGGGGGAGAGCATGCAAAGCAAGAAGGACAGCCAGTGCAAATGCTTAGAGTCAGGAGACAGAGAGTAGTGGTCAAGGCCAAGGTCACTGGATCACAGAGGAACTGGAGGGGAACAAAGACTGGAAAGATACCAAAGAAAGGACTTTATATTGGATCCTGTAGGTAACAGGAAGACCCTGGGGTTTACTGCAAGGGAGGGGGATGGGGGCAGCCCATGACATGGCCAGACCTGAGCTTTTGGAAAATCACTTTGGCAGCTGAACTAAGGATGAATCAGAATGGTGAAACTTGAGGCGTGCAGACCCACAGCAGCTAATTTATTACATGAGTCCAGGTGAGGTAGGCAGAGGTGTCTACCCCAAGCATGTGAAGACTTCCCCCAATTTGCTCCAACATCCATGAAGCAGGCAGTGTAGAGCTCTTAGAACCTGGTCAGACACCAAAGACACTGAAGTCATCCACTGAATCCCAGGCCATCTCCCGTCATCTTGATTTCTGTCCTGCCACTGAACGTTGATGACTCTAAAAGAGACAGTGAGGCTGACAACTTTGTGAGAGCCCATACTGTCAGTAATGTGGAAGGACTGACACCTAAAGGAGAAAAGACAGGCTTTTTTTACTCTCTGATTCATTGCCCCCATATCAGCATTCAGGGAAAAGTCTCCCCTAAAAGTAAGTTAAGGTCCCTTCTTGAAAAGGTATTTAATGTATAGATATCAGATATAGGACAGCTATTTTATTTCATCTACCACAAAATTATTAAAAACCAAAACACATAAGCATATGTTAGCCAAGAGCTAAAAGATAAAAACAACTCATCACTTACTCTGCTCTTCCAAGAGGATATAATTCACCTTCCAAGCAACTCCAAATCTTCTGGACAGTGGAAGTAGCTCTCCATCCTTCCCACTCCAGAGTCCTCCAGGAAACTGTTGCAAATATCTCCAGCTGCACAGCCAGCAGTGGACTTATGAACTCTCCTACTTATGAGGGAGCTTCCAAGGAGAGAAATGGATCCTCAGAACCCCTAATTGGAGGCAGCCAGGGACTTGACGTCCAGCCTCAGGCTTACCTGGGCACCCCCATGTTCTCTCTGCTATGTGCTCTGCCATGACCACTGCGGGGAGAAAGGAAAGGAATGTCCTCCCCATCCCAACCCCCTTACTGGGAGGCCAAGAGAGACACTGACTGAGTCTCAACTCTCCTCTCTTTTGTGTAGCTCACTGGGAAGAGCCTCCTTTTGCCTCAGCCACCAGCCATCTTTGAGACAGGACCTCAGTCAGGAGTAACAAGGGATTGATGCATCATCCCAAGTGTCAATCCTTTGGTACAGAGTAAGAGCACCTGTCCATCCCCCCAGAGCCAGAATTCAGGCTCCTTTGGCATGCCCCAGGACACAGCCACGTATCAAAATAAAGTGCAGCAATTTCTTTTTTTTTACTATGAAAGTAGGATGAAGTTTCTGTTTTTACTGTAAAATTCCTGGACACTAGGCTTATTCCATACTCCTAAGGGTCTGCCCTGGAACCCAGATCCCTATTTGTGATTCTGCCTATAGAATTCCATTGTTTCACCCAACTAGTTGGGGAAATGTTGATCTATTGTGACTCTCTCATGGTTCAAAGATCGCAACTTTTCAATGGGAGCATTTACCCTCAGAAATCAGCAGGTTCTACAAGTCAGAGGTGAGTTGGTTTTTTTGTTGATTGGCAAGACTTAACAAAGTGATAGAAAATGTAAAAATGCAGATTACCTACTCTGTTCAGAGCAGTGTACCAGGTGCTGAGGGATGTGGTCAGTCTTTAACCAACCAACCAATGGCAAACTATCCTCCAATTCTATCACTTCATAAGGGTTGACAAGGTAGAGACAAATCTCTTTTACCTGCCCCTTCTATGATCTCATAAGCTAGGAGTATCATGACCAACTCTACTCCTTGCATAGAAAATAAACCCAAAGTAATATGGAAGAGGGGGGTAATATATATTCCAGTAGAAAGGTACCAAGGCCCCAAGTTCAAATCCTTCCCACTGTGTGACCTTGGGGGAGTCTCTTGCTCTCTCTAGGCTTGTGAAATGAAAGGGTTGGGCTGTAGAGCCCACCCCAAGCGCCCTTCTCAAGCTATGATACTGTGGCAGTCAGTGAAAAGACCCAAGGGTGGGAGACAGAGAGCGGGCATGTGTAACAGCAGGGACTGAAAGGCTATGGCAGGACCAGATTTTATCTCATACAAGCTATTGTAAGTAACGTTGCCAGGCAACATGGCAAAACGGGAGTCTGTCCCCCTCCTCTGCAGGATGAGAGGGTCATTTGGCCACTCTCAGCTCTCAATGCCAGGAAAAAGATTTTGGAAAGCTTCAAGGGAAAGAAAACTATGGATTTCTGGGCTCCTGTTTGCCAGGGTGGGGGCTGGGGGCCAAGGTGACCTAGGACCCAGGACACACATGATGGGCAGCCTGTGGATTCAGGCATCTTTTCATTCCCCTCCGAGCATAGTAGATGCTGTTCCTTCCTTCCAGCGGTTGCTAAGCAGCAGCTCTGGATGCTGCTGCTGACCTTGTTTCCATAGCAACAGACAAATCCTCTGGGACTGACAATGCCCTACTCTGGACCTCCACAAAGATGGCTTGATTTCCATCTTTTTCTCCTGTTTGCACATCTCTCCCTCTGTTAACTTACAAGCTTCCCAAAGGAAGGACCCCGTGTGTTTTCACCAAATAAATCATCACCCACAGTTTCCAAATAAATGGAGATAAGTGCAGCCTCTACTTTCCCTCTTCGATGGGGAGGTCTGAGTTCTAAAATCATCTAACTGGGCCTGTGAGGGACCCAGACATGCCTACACTGTGGGTGTCTCTTGCCCCCAGAAGTCTTTACCAGGAAACAAAGCTGTCTTGACTTCACTTTCTTTGGTTCCCAGAACTCCTGAGGCTTGTCACTGCCCATCTCTGAGTCTTAGTTTCTGCATCTGTCAAATGAGCATGCTGAGTGTAATTCTTTTCTCCCAAAGTCATGGCAAAGCTCAAATAAGAGCTTTGTAAGTCTTAAAGTGCTACAGAAAACTGATGTTATGATAATACTACTAACTCCCATCTCAGGGGGAATAAGAAAGAACTGAAAGAGGTAAAATGTAGCCAGTGTAATTAGAAGGCTGCTCTGGAAGTGAGTGGCAGCTAGGTAGTCCACTGGACAGAGTGCCTGGGCCTGGAGTCAGGAAGATTCATTTTCATGAGATCAAATCCAACCTCAGACACTACTATCTGCGTGACTCTGGGCAAGTCATCACCTTGTTTGCCTCAGTTTCCTCATCTGTCAAATGAGCTGGAGAAGGAAATGGCGAACCCCTCCAGTATCTCTGTCAGAAAAACCCCAAACAGGATCACAAAGAGTCCTTCTGGCTCTAGATCAGGGATTCTTAATCTAGACTTCACGAAATTGTTATTTAAAAAATATTTTGGTCAGTGTATTTCAATATAATTAATTTTCTTTGTCATCCGATGTATTTTATTTCATCCCTGTAACAACATCAGAGAAAGGTGCCAGAGACTTCACCAGACTAGACTGCCTGATCCCAAAAAGGTGAAGAAGTCTTTCCCCAGAGCTAAATCCCTCTCTTTAGTTTGTGTGAGTGTGGATGTGTATAGTGATTTCCATCTTTATTTCCACTGGCCCTTCTTCCCAGCCCCCATACCTTCCAGCTTCCACTGCGTCCCCCAACTCCAATCAAGGTCAGACCAATCTGGTAAGGACTCCCCTATTATCTCTAGGCTTCCGCGTTTAAAAAACACACAATGGATGAATGCACCAACTCCAAACTCTTCACTTGGCTTTCAAGGTCCTTCTGGAATTCAGCCCTCTTCCCCCAGACCTTATCTCCTCCCCCTCTTCTTGGTCTCCCCACCCTACCCCCACAGAATCCTGCCTCTAGCCTTTGTTCCTGTCTGCCCTGCCCCCACTCTCCTCCACCCACCCACCTAAGCACTCCCTCCTCCCACCCTTCCAGGCTCCCACCCCCATCCTAGCTCCTCTCCAGCCTCCCAGATCCAGCCCTGGAGGGGGCCCCTGCTTTCAGTCTTTCAGTAATTGTTTTTTGCCAATCAGCCAACAAATTCAATTACCAGCAACAGCCCAAATGAGTTAGCACATTTCTTTTGCAGCTGAAGTCCTTTCTTCACTAATCCTATGAGGCAGGGAGGGGAAGGAATTTTATTCCCTTTTTTTTTTGCAGATGAGAGAACAGAAGAGGCTGAGAGATGGGATTGCGTTAGCTGTCTGCACAGCTCAGCTGCTGGCTTTTTCTGTACTAGGTGTTAAACAGAGAGGGATACAAAGGGGTCTAAAGAGAATACCCAGAGGCCCTGAATTGGAATGTTTGTTGGTCCTGTTGTCGGAGATACTTGGGTTCGAGTCCCTCTCGCGACAATGGCCAGTCAGTCAGAACAATAGCCAGTTTACTGGCAACAATTTTAATTATTAATAATTAAGCACTGACTATATGTCAGGCACTGGGCTTTCAAATACAAAAGTGTGAAAGTCAGGCATCTTCAAGGAGCTTGGGGGTGAGGGGTGGAAACCATTATTTGTGTATACAGGATAGATAAGAAGTGAGCACCTGCTTGGATAAAGTGTCACCCGGCATGCTTATCATCCAGTCAGTTAATTACATTTGCTGAGAACCTACTACATGCCAGGCACAGTTCTAAGATCTTATCAGTTTTGTGAAAGCCCCCAAAGCTAGGAAGTAGAACTAGTCAGTCTGTGCTGGATGGCCCTTTGAAGGCTACAACGCAGTGCTGAACAGTCCAAGAATTTCAGTGGGCAGAAGCATCAGGGTCTACACAATTTCCTAGGTACAAGGTGGAAGAGACTCTGCTCACAAAGCAGGCAACCTGAAAACAATTTGAGAGTTTCAGTAAATCAGAAGCTCAGTCTGAGCCAACCACAGGACATGGCTGACCCAAAGGGGCAAGTGATTGAGGGCACCCAGAAGCAGCATCCGGAGCCAGAGACCAGATGGTCAGATCCCATCAGAGGACAGGGTCCATTGTGGGCATCCCATTTTAGCAAGGGTGTCATTTAGCTGGAGAAGATCAAGGGTAAGGAAATTGGAGATTGAAGTCTAAGACATATGAGAACATGGGGACAAATGGGCAGGAGAAGAGAAGGCTTGAGGAGCTCCATGTCTGTTCCCAGGAATCTGCAGGGTTGCCTATCTTCCCATCCCACTTGGCTCCAAAGGGCAGAACTTGGTATTGGGGCAAACCTCCTGATGCCTGGAGCTATCCAAAAGCGGAATTCATTCCCTTAGAAGGGATGCCTTTGAGCAAAAACTGACCCATGCCCGTGGGGGAAGGAGGTCTTTGAAGAAGGGATTTTTGTTCAGCTCCAGGTTGGAGCAGCTGCCTCTTTTCTCTTTCCTGTCTACACGATTCTAGGGTTCAAATAACTATAATGCCCAATACCAATCAATCAATACACACTGATTAAGGACCTAGTGTGTGCAAGGCACTGTCATGCGCACTGGGGCACCAATGACATAGGCACATTTCAGAATCATCACTGAATTGAAAAAGTGAAAAGGACTCCAGTGATCACAGAGTCCAAGCCACACCCAGAAGAGAGCCTCACCTGACAAAGGGATAGAAGATTGGTGATGGGAAACGCCCTCAGATGAACCCCTTCTCCCCGCTTAGAGTCTGAAGGAATTGCCGGGCCAGACAGAGTAGTGGCTTCCAGGCAGCCAGGTGGTGTCAGAACTAGGATTTGAACTGGGGTCTTTCTGGCTCAAGGCAGCTCTCTGTCCTCCCCCACCCTGCCTCCCATACCTAAAGAATATATTTGCAAAGAAAATGTTAGTGCTCTGTCTGGGGAAGAAAGGCATTAGGGACCAGAGGTAAGGACTGGAAGTGAAGGCTGGGCAGGCTGGACTTTGAGAGTGGGGGTAGATTCTAAAAGACAAAGGAGGGAAGGAGGGAGGGAGGCCTGGCTACAAAATTCTCATTTGTGTTCAGACAACGTAGTCTGCACCCTGGGGCTCGAGAGGTTGCCAAGGAAACCAGACACAATCATGCACAAAGTGGTTCCTGGCCATCGGTGCTTCAGGCTTAGAGAGAGCTCAGGTAGTTAGAGTTGAAGGAGGGAGGGCTCCTCTGGGCTGAGCGGGCCTCTGATGCAGAGAAGAGAGAGACCACAGGCTCAAAGCATCGTAGGTCTCATCTAGGATTAGAAGGGACATGGAAGGAGGTCATGGAGGCCAACATACTCATTTACACCTTTTACAACATACTCATGACACCAAGAAGAGAGAAGTGACTTGCCCAAAGTCACAAGTAAGTATCAAAGGCAGGATTTGAATTCAGGTCCTCATGCTCCAAAGTCAGTGCTCTCTGCACTATACCACACTGCCTCGTAAATCCTGGGATCAAGGAGTTTGACCTTCGAGGCTCTTCATTACATCCCATTTATAGACACAGTCCTTGTCCCAGTTTCCAACTTCCAGCAGCAAACAGGGTCCCCAAAAGGCAGCTGGGGCTCAGGCCCCCTCCTGAGCATCTAGGGAGTCTTTCTAATGTTAATGGCTCAAGTCTCCATTCAGATATGTTCTCCCCAAGATCATTTGCCCCATGCCAATTAATGATAGCACTAATACCATTTATTTGCACCCTGCTAACAATTGAACAAAGGGAGATTTACCAAGAAACCAGAGTGAGAAGAGAAGCTACAAACCATTCTCCCCAAGGCCTGCTTCCTTTCAGCTGTGGGTGAATCCTACCTGGAGCCTCCATTTTGTGGGAGGGCCCAGGCCAGACTGCTCTTTTCTCAGCCCCTAGCCCTGACTCCCATGTATACCAGCCCCCAAGGAGGGCCTGGGGGGTGGGAACCTTCCAGAAGAGAGTCAGGCCAGCAGACCACTATGATGAGGGGGTGCAGCCAGACACAAGGGGGGGCATAGAGAGGCTAGGATTCCTTTATCTTTTAACCAAATCTTGGTAGTAGCTGTGTGGGCTGCTCACCAGAGCAGATCTGCTGCTTTGAGGTGGAGGCTTGAATCTAGAGCAGTATTCCCTGCCCCTAAAACATAATCCGTCCTTTCAGCATGCCCTGGGCCCTGTGGAAGGAGTACCAAGGTTGTCCGTCCAAATCTCAGCTTGTAAGGCATCATGGCCATAGCAGGTGCCCTGATACCATTGGCAAAGCTCTTTCCAGGCATTATCTTTCGTGAATCTCTTTAGAGCCCTGGGAGGTTGGTGCTATTATTAGCCTTATTTGACCAGTGAGGAATCTAAGAGATTAAGGGACTTGCAGCAGGATCACAGAGTGAGGAATCTGATTCCAAATCCAGGGATCTTCCTACTAGGATGTATGCCTTCTCCCACCCCTTTCCTTTAATAGGCCTCAATTTACTGAGCTGTAAAAACACTGAGTGGGTTGAACTAGGATCATAGATTCATAGCTGGAAGGGTATAATGTTAATGGGATTTAAGATCTTCCTTACCCATAGTAGGCATCAGGTAGAGTTCATTAAGGAAAGCTTGCTTAGGGGAGGTTTGCTTGCTAGAAGGCTTTCATACCTTCTGTGTATATAGAAGGTTCTATGTATATTCTGAGGTCACCATCTTGCTTGGGGCTTTCCATAATCCTTAAAGACTCATGCCATTCCTGCTGAGCCTAGTGGGAATTTCAATGAACATTGAATCTATTTCTACTTGCCTCTCATGTTATCATTGATTATAAAAATGAGCAAAAAATATAATATATTGATAATATTTAATAAATTTTGGACTTTAATAAGGGCCAAAGTTTGAATTAAGAAAAGTCTGGAGCTAATAGTCTCCTTTGTTATCTTAAGTAAACTCAGATAATGCCTTTTGGTGTCAGGAAAGCAAAGGGGCTCACTTAATAATTCCCTTGGGAGACCCTTTCTCCTGGCATTTTAGTGATAAGAAAAAAACACAGAGGTCCTGGGTTGTAATTTCAATTGAAACTTTGTTTACCTTTTCCTGTGTCAGCTATTTCAAGTACCTGTTTAGGACAGGAAGCCTGCCACTTGAGTGGTGGGATTTCCTTTCTTATTGTATGTCACAGAGACGTATGTTTACACAGCCTAGAATCACAAGGCCCAACCCACATTGCTTTGTTAATTGTTTCATCTTACTAAATTCACAGTTTGTCCAACTAAGAGAGTTCCTTTCTCACAGTAAAATGTATATAAGCCAGAAGATTTCTGTACCAGGTAGTCAGATTAACCTCTGACTCCGTGACATTATGTAACTGTTATGTTTAAGAGGGAATTAATTAATTAAATCATGGAATGTGTGCATTTAGCCTGTTGCTTTTCTTTTAACCAACTTTTCAGGTCAACTATATATATGTATAATAATATATAATATAATCTGCGGACAGGGGTAGAAAGCAATCTCTTCCATTCAAGAATTTTGTAAAACTCTTCTTGGACTGACTTGTATTTGCAGCCTGGACCACTTCTTGAGAACAGAGTGCTGAACCTAGAGTCAGGAAGACCTGAATTCAAATCCTGCCTTGGACACTTACTAACTATGTGATCCTGGACAATTCTATTAGCCTTTGCCTGCCTCAGTTTCCTCAACTATAAAATGAGGATAATAATAGCACTGGGCTCCCAGGGTTGTTGTGAGGAGACACTGAGATAACATTTGTAAAATGCTTTGCAAACTTCAAAGCATTCATAGAAATACTAGTTTCATTGTTGTTACAGTTCAGTGCATCAAACATTTATAAAACATTTACCAAGTATTAGGTCTTGGAGAGGACCTGGGGTTATAGAAACACACAAAAAGTCCTTTTCCTCAGAGAACTTGCATTCTACTGGGAAGGGGCAGATGACATGTCCATTGATGTGTGGCAGTGTGTGGGTACCAACACTAAACCTAGGCCACATTCCTTCACCAATGGGCACAGTACTCATGGGGGAGTGGGACACTCTTATAGAACCCAAGCACTAATTGCCAAGAGTGGAGCATTCCCAGGTATGGACTGCAGTCTGTGTAATGTTAATGAGTTAGATCTTCCCTGATCATTAATAGGCTTCAGGTGGAGCTCATTGAGGGAAGCTTGATTAGGGGAGGCTTGTTTTTGTAAGAAGGCCCACACCTTTTGTTAATGAATGAGGCGCTGGGTAAAGAGAGTTGAACCCTCTGGCTCTGAAAAGTGCATATGTACTCTGGGTTGCGGTTTTGCTTTGGGGACTTGCAAGAACGTGCATACGCCAGATGAGACTACAGGTACCCCTTAAGGAGCTGCTCCCTTCCTCCCCCTTGGAAAACCCAGGTGTTGACGTTTCTCTCTCTGGTAACTATGTATATATGACATGACTTGCACTTGACTTTGTTTTGAGTGAGGGAGGGCTGTGCAAGGTGACCAGTCTCACTTTCTCCTCCTGAGCCATCTGGATCCAGTGACCAGATATTCATCAGGATGACTGGAGATGGCCCAGAATGCCATAGGAGACCTTGGCCTTTTAGGCTAAGGCCTTTTCAGGTACTCACTCAAAGTGAGGTAATGTCCATTCAGGGAATAGGTAGTCAGAGGGATGAGCCCTTTAATAGAAAAGAAAAAAAATAGATAAATCATGCTGGGAGGGGCAGGAGCCTCAGGGCTGTTGTTTCAGAAAGAAACTCTCACTCAAAACAAGGTCAAGTGCAAGTCATGTCATCTTGACAAACACAACAATGTATATATGTCTGTCTGTTGATCTGTAATGTACGTATTGCATATGGTCAGCTAGTCAGAAGCCCGTCTGTTGGTCTTTATTTCTCTGCTGCTATTTTCTCTCTTGGTATATGTGATTAAGGAAGATCATTGAGCCCTCAAAGATTGCTTTCCTTTCAGAAAAGCAGATCTAAGAACCTGTGCTAGCAGGCCATCCTGGATGTGTCAGGGTGCTTGTGCTACAGTCTGGCATCCCAGCACCCTGAGGCCTTTCTCAGGGAACCAGGTGGAGCTCTCTTAGCAGAGCAACCCCTTTGCAGGCTCATCAGAACAGCCCCTGCGCCTCGCGTCATCTCCCCTGATTGGGCCAAAGACTGAGTTTATCTCAGTGACAAGCCGGTGTACATGGAGGGCTTGGAGGTTTGCAAAGCACTTTCCGGGTGTTATCTCCCTTTGGTCCTCACAACAACCCTGGGAGGTAGATGCTTGAGACTGGGGGACCACTGCAGTGGATGAGAGCCCCAAAGGTATGTGGAGGGCCAGAAAGCACCTCAGGAAGAATATACATTATTGGCATCTAAGGACCTAGATGGAGTGTTGGCTGTGTGAGTGGAGAGAAGGGTGTGGATGGGAGACACCAAGGAGGAAGAAACGGTGAATCTGGGAGAAAGGAAGATGGGGGGAGGGAGTGCCACTGGAGGGGGCCTTCAAAGAAAGAGAGAAAAAGAGAGAAGTTTGGAAGAGGGTAGAATGGAAGGGAGAGATGATGAGTTCTGTGTGGGATGTATTGAGTCAGAGCTTTCTCTGTAGCATTCTGTGGAAATGTCTCCTAGACAGTTTGTGACGTGGAGACCCATCCCCAGCCTGGCTCTCTAGATTGTCTACCTGGAGATGATCTCTAAACCCATGGGAGCTGATGGGATGGCTAAGAGAGAGGGCAGAGAGATAGGAGAGCAGCCCTGATGGAAATGCCTGCAGTCAGCAGGAGAGACAAAAGAGAAGACCTTGGCAAAGACAGAGACCGAAGAGGAGAGACTGAGGAATGATGTAGAGGGATCCTAAAATTGATGACAATAGATTTAGAGATGGAAGAAACTCCCATTTTACAGATAACAAAACTGAGGTGCTAAGTAACCACTTACTCAAGGCCACAAAAGAAGAAAGAATTAGAGGTGAGATTTGAACCAAATCTAGTCCTCCCTCCTTAGGACCTTGGAGGTATCATTTTCTTTTTAGAGGAATCAAAGGTGTGAGGTAGGGGAAAAAAGGGAAGATGCTCCTAATGGATGAGCTCCAGAGTCTTAGGAAAATTCAGGGACTGAGGTCTTCCACCAGTTTATTCCCCAGTGTGGAGGAGGACCGTCTTTACTTGGTCTTCAAGCTGTTTCTTTCTCCAAAGGGCAAAAGCTGGTAACTGCGGAGACCCAGAAATAGACACTGGAAGTGACTCATAAAGCTGAACATACAGCCCACTTCTCTAATCTGTAAGGGAGGGGATGCTGCACCTGAGACCCAGATCAAGGAGGTGACTTGCCTTGAGTCACTCACCAAGTCAGTGGCTAAGGAAGAACTAGAATCCAGGGCCTCCTGCTGTCCAGCTCATGGTCTTCCAAGTCCAGAGTCACACAGATCGCCAGCCCAGAAGACAATCTGAAGATCTAGGAATGTTTGTCCAATGAAATGTGGACTCTTCTTTGGAAAGGACGAGACCTTGTGTGAGTGGTCACTTTTCAGGACCTGAGGGAGCTTCAGCCACTGAGCTGGTGGGTAGCATTCACTTCTCTATTCTTGGGGATACCCCTGAGCTGGCATTCCAATGTGGCTGATTTTTCAAAAAGTCAGAGGCTGCAATTGACCTCTCAAGGGTTCCCTTTGGGAGTTTTAGCACTGTCTTTCTCAGGCCAGCTAACTGAAGGGGCATTGTTTCAGGACTTTGTCTGATACTGACTGGGACAGAAAGTACCTTCCCAGGAGCCAATGTCCTGGGAGTGCAACAAGAGCTGCTTGACTTTCAGCCCCACCCAAGAACAAGCCTCAAGGCCACCTCCCTGGAGGGCCCACCTCTCTGCCTGGCCATGATCTCTGTCCAAGATCCAGAGAACACCTTCCAAGGGAACCCCAGCCCCAAAGGCATGTGGAGAACCCCTCAAGAAGAAGGAGCATTAGCATCTAAACAAGAATTCTTGCTTTCATCCTAAGAGTATTTATTAAGAACTTACTGGGAGCCCAGTACTGGGCCAGGGGCTGGACACAGAAAAACAAAACCCAGGCACTCCCTGCCCTCTGTGGGCTTCTATTTTACTGGATTGGGAGGGGGAACAACACATACATAGGATGAGGAAAAACAAATATACACAACATGATGATAATAATTATTGGGGAGGAGGGTGGGTAGCTCTAATAACTGGAGAAATCTCGAATTTCCAAGGGCACTCCAAAAAACCACAGCATGGTGCTCTAAGTTTGGAGGATTGAATAGATGTCTGGAGGAAAGAAAGTGGACCTTCCCAAGGGGGGTCAAGAATTGTATAAACTGCTTGTGTCTCCCAGAAGGCTTTGCTTTTTATTTGCTTCAAAAGTAGATTGAAGCAAAGTCCATCTGGTAATGGATAAACAACATTACTTGGGATGTTTGGATGGGAAGCACTGACCTGGACTCTGCTTCCCAGAGAAAACTTGAGGTGGACTCGAACTGAACTAAAGAGAGGTGATTTAGTGGGGAAAGTCCAGAGTCTGGAGTGTTTGGATTATATAACAGATGAAAAATGTCCACTCTTAAGCAGAAAGAACTCTCCTAGTAACACTAGTAGCACTAGTAACAAAGCTGGGGTTTGAACCCCCATTTCCTAGATCTCTAGGTAGACTGTGCCGCCTGTCCCAAAGCCCAGAGATTAGGAACTCTGTCTTGATGGGTGGAGATGAATGCTAAGCCCCACTCTGCTTGAGGGGTGGACCAGAGTTGACAAGAGCTAGAGAAAGGAGAATTCTCCCATCTTCTTCAAGTTTGGAGTCATTTCAGGCACTCCTGGCTTCCATCTTTGAGAGGGTAGATGAATAAAGCCAAACCCAGTTCAGAGTGTGAAGGAAAAGACTCTGGGAAGAGACAGGAGGGGATGGCAGTCTCCATCACATCCCTTTCCCCAGCTTGCTGCATTAGAGACTTCAGGGAGATTTCCCCTGGGGATGATCTAGCTTAAGCTCAGCTATCTCTGTTCCAACTCTGCATTGTCTGGTATATATTCTCTTGATTTTTGTTTTACTACTGCTTTCGGTAAATGGATTTTCTTGCCTAATTGCATTGTGGGACAGGTATCTGAAAAGATGGGGGTCAAGCCTCGGATATAGACGTTGGGGTCCTCCTTGCCTTCCAAATGTGAAACAGTGATCAGAGGTTGGCTTGAAGCTGAAAATCACATCCCTTAGACTAATAATATTTAAGGGAGCAGACAGATATAATTTTAGCCTTGTAGCCCTTCTCTCTGAGGAGAGCAGCATGGCAGCCTCTGGCCCCAACCTCCTGCTTCATTTCCTGGCAGAATTAGTCTCCCTTGGAGAAGGATGGGGAAGACAAGAGGTTAGATTTGTCTATTCTGGTTCCTCTGGAGAAACACAAAAATACCCCCATGCCATATGTGGGGGGTGTCCCTCTCAACACATGAGTCTTGTCACACAAATGTGTATGTATATGTCTATGGCTATACAGGGTGTCCCAAAAGTCTTAGTGCTGTCTTTTGCTATTAGAGCTTTAAACAGCGTTAAGACCTTTAGGACACCTTCGTATGCATATACGACATATATGTTTGTTCACACACATATTTCATCCTGCTCAGATCTACAGGAGAGCTCTTCTCCTGCCCTTTATTTAATTTGTTCCTCCCAAGCCACCTGGGAACAGCAGGAGGGTAGGCATTGTTATTTTCACTCATTGATAGCAGAGGCTGAAACCATGGAGAGAGTACATGACTCACTGCGTCATGAAGAGCTCTCCAATTGGTCAGAGAGAGCACGAAAGCGAGGCTAGCCAGCCATCTCAGGGGCCCAGGGGCTTGTTTTCTCTTGCTGTAGACAGGGATAGAAATCAAAATGGGGATGGAGGTGGGGCTGGGCTGGGGAGAGGATGGAGATGGAGATAAATATACGCAGAAATCAGAAATGGAGATGGAGACCGATTTGGAGGGTGGATACTCCCAAGACTAGATGAGGATAGGTAGGCATAAAGATGGACTCAGGGACAGGAACAGGGGTCTCCTGTAAATCCCCACTGTAGCCCCTCTTGGCCATTCCTCTAGATTCTCGGTAGCTGCTTGCGGGTAATCAGTCATGCAGCTCCCCTCCAAAATACCCAAGAGATGCACAAATTCAATAGCGAAAGCCTTTAGTTAAGGCCTGCCACATGTAAATAACAAGGATGGGAATGAAGCAGCCATGCATCCCCTTAGCCCAGGCATAGAAACAGAGCCTTTCCAGGTGGCCAGCACAAAGGGAGAAGGGCACGCTTGCTTTAAAGCTCCATGGCCCATGGGTAGTAAATGACCCAAGTGTCTTACTTCTGCCTCCTGGAGGTTTCACAGCTATGCTTTGGCTCAGGCTGGGGTCAGCTTAAATCTAGAATCCAGCTGAGGTTTAGAAAAGGCATTTGTCTTCTGCCCAGGCTTTGGGTGAGTTATCTCTCAGTTTCTTCATCTGTAAAATGGGCCTAATGATGCCTGGGCTACTTACTTCCATCACAGTGGGGCTAGGAGGCTCAAAAATGACTGTGAGGTGCTTAGCAAACTCGCAAGTGTTGTGTAAGCAAGCAATGACTGTTCTCTTCAGTAGGTGTGTGGCCTCATTCAGCTTCCTCTTGGAAGAGACCCTTCCTGAGGGAGCCCATAAAGTGCCAGCCCACACACAGGGGAAGCTGGGTGATGTGGCCTTGCTGGTAGCTACTACGTCATCCATGCACACGATGGTCTAAGATGGAAGGTAGATGGAAGGAGAGGCCTGGGACAAAGTTCAAAAGTGTGTGTGTGTAGAGAGAGTCTGGACTCCCATCCAGGAGGGTTATACCTATCGCTCAGGGTCCCAGGGTGTTCCTGGAAGGCACTGCTGTGACTTTTTCAAATGCCATCAGCTGGAGCCTCTTCTCCAGTAGACTGACTGCCAATGATTAGTACCCCAGTTCCATTTCACCAATTAACATCAATTAGCTTTTTGTTGTAGTTTAGCTGTTTTTGTTTTCAGTCCCGTCTGACTCTTTGCGATTCCTCTGGGATTTTCTTGGCAAAGATACTGGGGTGGTTGCCATTTCCTTCTCCAGCACTTAGCTTTTACAAAGGGATGTTTGCAGCAAAGATATAAGGACAGAAGTACAAGTATTTCCACCCAACCCTTTGGGCATACCCTCCTGCCATTTCTCTTTAATTCTTGGGGAGAGTGAGCTCAAACTTAGAGCAGTTTCTATACAACTTTGGTCTCACCAAGTTCACTTCCAAATTTGGCTTAGCTGACACTGTCTTCACTACCACTGGGCTGAGTCAAGCAGAGGCAAGTCAGACTTCTGGCAAGTCCCTGCATGGACTCTAGCTCTTAGAATTCTGGTAGCTTGCTCTTCTGACCTTTCAAAGCTCAGAAGGTCATAAGTATTTCCAATCTCCATTTTAAAACAAGAAAAAATATTCACAACAATGAGGGAAGCAACAGCGATGCTGTGTTCTCATGGTCAGCTAGGTAGTGCTGACTCTCCCAGAATCAGAATCAGGTTCAAATCCAGCCTCAGATCATCACTATGTGACCCTGGGCTAGTCACTTAGCTTCTGTTTGACTCGGTCTCCTCATCTGTAAAATGGAGAGGATAATAGCACCTACTCCCCAGAATTGTTGTGAGGATCAAGTGAGAATAATTATAAGGCACTTAGCACAGCACCCAGCACATAGTAAACGCTAAATAAATATTAGCTGTTATTATATACTCTTAGCTTCATGCAGCTTTGGGTGGGAGGGACCTTCAGCAGCTTGTCCTGTTCAAATACCATCCAGGTAGGAACAAGTCACACATGAGCCTCAATTTGGTCAGTTAGCCTCTTTTGAACATGTCCCACTCTAGCTCCCACAGTCAATCAAAAGACTCCTCTTCATGGTCAGAGGACCAGAACCAGCTCCAAAGCAGAGTACCTGCTCACTAGCACTCCCTCAAATAGGAGTGCTCCCTCATTTGGTAGAGGAGTAGAGAGTGCAGGTACATAACTACCCAATCAACAAACAATGCTGGATAGGGCAGACAGACATTCCCAGGACATAGACATTTTCCAGGAGAGTGTAGGAAGCAGAAAAGAAAAAGGGCAGGTGGTAGCATAGCAACTCACTCGCCTCCCTTTGTGTCAGAGAGGCAGCCTTGGCATGACAGACCACTGGATTTGGCATCATGAAGACCTGGGTTCTACTCCCACCACAGATACCTATGAGATATGTAGCCCTGGGAAAGTCACTTAACTTCTTCATTTCCATTTTTTTCAACTGTAATCTTGATTATGGGAGTGATAATATGAGCACCTGCCTTTCAGGGCTGTTGTGAGAATCTAATGAGATATTAGCACAAGGTTGACACATAATAAGTACTCATTCCCTCCCCCTTCCTGAGCCCATTCTTGTCATGATGCAGATGAGGTTTTCCTTGGAAAGCGCTCTCCTGGAAGGCCAAAGCTACCTCCCTGTGGAGAGAAACAGCAGATTTGTCACAAGAGGTGGGTGTGCGTTCGCACCTTCATCCAAACATCTGCCTCTATTTGAACTGTCCACTACAGGAGCTGAACACATGATCAGACTCACTCATTTAGATTACAGTTTCTCCCTTCGTGCAACAAAGGGAGGCTCCCATTTCTAATAAACAACAACAATAATAAGAGCATTTAGCACCTACTATGTGCCAGGCATTGTGCTGAATGCTTACAAATATTATCTCATTTGGTCTCACAAAGTAGGTGCTCTTATCTCCATTTTACAGATGAGGAAACTGAGGCAAACAAAAGTGAAGTGACTTGTTCAGGGTCATACAGTTAGGTTGTGTTGGAGTTGGGACCCAAACCCAAGAGCTGTCCAGTGGAAGAAGAGCTCAGCTTGTTCCACATGACCCCGGGGGTGAGAACCGGAAGTGGGGGAGGAGAGTGGCCAAGAGCTCCACTTGGGCAATGTGAGCTGTCCAAAGCAGATGACCCACATGTCAAGAAGGAGACCAGTGGCTGCTGATGCCCCCTCTAGATCCTCAGTTCTGATTTGGTTTACAGACTCTAAAGCCAGTGTCTTCCCATTACACCATCCTGCACTACCCAGCAGCCCCAGGGCAGCCAACAGCCTGGATCTCACTCTCTCCTCCTCCTCAGGCTCTCATGTGGGCTGGGATGCCACTGATCTTTCTGGGGTGGAACTGGTCAGAAAGTTTCCCCATCTGTGAAATGGAAGCTGGTGTCCAGCACTAGGAATTGCTGACTTCACAGAGTGTTAGGAGGATTAAGTGAGATAAGAGATGCAGTTACTTAAGTTCACAGCACAAAGTACAAAGTAACTATTCTTATTTCCCTGCCCCTGGAATGTCCCAGGAATGTTGGGGAGGAGGGTGTGAGGGAATAGGGACAGGACATTCTGCTCTGCAGGGGGACACAGCCCACTGCCCTTTGCTCCAGCCCCTGTGGCCCTGCTTCATACTCCAGGAAGACCAGCATGCCTTGCTAAGCATCCAAGAGGGATGCCAAAGCGTCCTAGCTGAGCAGGAGGGTGTCCTGTGCCCCCAGAGGGAGGGGTGCTACAGCCCAATGGCCTGGGATTCCTGACTAACGGGGATTCTTCCACTAACCCTAATCAGAATCCCCCCCATCCCAGCCTCCTCCTGAGTCTTCATGATGAAAACTATTCATCTCCTTATGGCAAACCCAGAAATGAGGCACTCAAAACTAGCCAGCATGGTCATCAGACTAGAGACCCCACACCTGTCACTGGGCTGATCCTTGAAGCCTTTTAAGCTCATCTAGAGCTTATACCCCCTTCCACTGGCACTCCCATCAAGAATCCAGATGTGGTTCCCCATTTGAGGAGGGGCCAGCATGAAGATTAACATCTCAATCCCCAATCACTGATTGAATGAATGGGTTCCTCTCTTGGAAAACAAGCAATTCTGCTGCTAGGAGGGAACAATCCTCACACAGCCTTGAGGGGTGTAGAAACAACAGAGCTCAGCCTTTAACAGAAATCAAATCAAATAAGGAAGTTCTCAGATGTGGGCCTGGGTTGAATTCCCCTCCCCCATTTTCCTAGGCAACCTCTACTGACTCTCAACATATTTTTCCCCATCCCCACCAAGTGAGGGACCACTTGGGTATAAGAACTGGTGGCACCTCTGGGAATCCCTCAATACTTTCAGGAACCATGATTTCACCTCAGTGCTTTCACCATCTCCTCCCCATCCAACCCCCTTCCCTAGCTCCAAGGCCAAAAAAGACAATGCATCATTCTGCCAAGTCCCTGGTGATGAGCCTTAGCCACTGACAAGAAGCCAACAAGCCCCCACTGGTGTTGGCGGACATTACGTGTAGGACATATGAGAACTAACGGGCCTAATGAAACTAGCAGTTTTTCTCATGCTCATTTGCTAAAAACTCCAACACAGACCTCTTCCTGGATGAATTAGGTAATACATATACAGACATATATGCATATTTTGCTTCATATATGTGTTGCTATATATACATATCATATATATATAAGTATGTATGTAATATATGAGATTATATGCTATACAATGGAAAGGGCACTGGATCTAGAGCTGTAGGACCAGAGTTCAAATCCTGACTGTCATTTTCTATTTGTGTGTGACCTTAGGCAAGTCACTTAACCTCCATGGGTTTCAGTTGCCTCATCTACCAAAATGAGGGATTATGCTATATGCCTCGCTAGCTCTCAGTCTATGAACCTATGTATGAATACATATATATGCATATTTTATATGTTATATAGGTAAAGGGCGGGAAGGAGCATGGTATAAACTTAAGTATATATGGGACAATTATGGTCTAGACACATAAAGAGACAGCAACAGCAATCTTTTTTCCCCATAAAGTTAAGGAAATGAGCACTATTAATGAACCTTTTCTTTTTTAAAAAACCGATGTCTTCTGCTTTTATATCACATTCCTTTCTGAGTTCAGCACTCTCCCCCTCCCTTTCCCATCAAAATTTCCCTGAGAATAACAATTTTAAAAGAAATAAGAAAAAAAATCAGTTTAGCAAAACTAGGCAATCCATCCATGGCTTCTGACCCTACCTACGATATTTCTGAGTCTGGAATTCTGTTTTTTGGTTGGGTTTTTCCCCCAATGCAGAGTCAGATATGTTGTTCCTCAGAGAAATCTTGGATTTCATCCATGTGGATGTTCCCTCTGTTGGATTGGTGCCAATGTCCTCTCTCAGTCCCCACTGCAACAGGCTGAAGGCTCTTCCCTAGATCTATTGACAGTAGGTGAGCACTCTGGATCACTATCATTCATCCTTTTCTGGTATCACAGCGCTGGGGGAGGTGGGGAGAAGTAGCCTTCTCTTGGCTTTTCCATGCAGGGTTGGGCATAGATAATGAGCTGCCCCAGATCAGAAGAGGAGGAGGAGGAGAGATAGCTACGTGGCCTTTGAGGAACAAAGGTCCATCTTGTTACTGCCAATTTATTGGCAGTGCTTTATGACTGTGATTCATCAAGTGCCATGATCTCAGAAGAATGAAAATCACCACCCAGAGGGCAATGGGGACCCTCATTCCCCAGCAGCTCGATCCCCAAAAGGAGCATCCAGCCACTGGTCAAAGACATTGAGAGTGTCGGTAGGCCATTCCCAGCCTGCCCAGAACCTACCAGAGCTCACCTTCTGTAGGCCTGGGAGAGCCAAGGTCACCCCCATGCCGAAAAAATGAGGCATTCCAGAAGAAGGGGAGTAACATATCTTTAGGGGAGTCCTTCTCACCTTCTCCTGTTATTGTAAAGACTTGCTAAGATTTAAAACCAAAAGAGTGAACTTTGAACCACCTGGAATTGAAGTTGCTGATATGTCTATTCTAGCAGTGAGATGCCCAGGAATCCTCAGCAGTCAGATTCCAGGAAAGGGGCTGGTAATAAACACCCATGAGCTCAGATGTTTAGGGCCCAGCAAACTAGAAAAGGAAGTAAATTTGAGTCAATTGATATCACCAAGCTCATTGGTGGCACATCTTAATTGAACCCATCCATGACTAGAATGTGACGCAGCAGGGCCGACCTTAGGCATCCAGGCAGCACAGTGGAGTGAGTCAGGAAGACTCCTGACTTCAAATCCTGCTTCAGAGACTGGCTGTGTGGCTCCAGACTCTCAGACCTCTTTAGGTCATTGGTTGTAAAGCAGATGCTAATCTGCCTTGATGGAGGGAATTTCCTCCCTGGAAGCTTCCTCTACAGACTTTGGTTCTAGTTTTTTTTTTTCCATCTTTAATTAATAGGCATTTGTATTACATAATCTCTAGAGTCATGTCTCTAGGCAGAATTTTTAGTTCTGAATATTTGAAATCCTCACATCTTGATTCTGAATATTTGATCAAAAATGTGTGAAAGATTGTTGTGCAGCAGAAAGGCCCTTGGCCAGGGAAACCTGGGGATTAGAGGGTGGTTGAGGTCAGATTCCCGGCCAAAATCCTCCCTGGGCTCCAGGTGTCATCCCTGCTGGGGCCTCCCTGCTGGTTTCATCTCCTGACTGTGTGACTGGGGATGTCACACTAACCTGTCTCCCTTAGTTCCTTCTTCTATAAAAGGACACAAGAACACCTACCTTTCAGGGTTTTTACAAGTCTCAGATGGGATCATTTGGGAAGGAGGTGAATCCATGTATAATCCTTCTCAAGGAGGGGGGAGGAGAGAGAAGGAGAGAAGTTAAAACTCAACATTTTTTAAAAAATTAATGTTAAAAATTGTTTCATGTGTAATTGGAAATATATGTTGTGTGTGTGTGTGTGTGTATGTGTATACATAAAAGAAAGAGATGTGTTTGGGCATCAGTGACATAAGACCAATTAGACACTAGGGGATGAGCCCTTTCAGAGTTGGGAGAGAAGAGAGAAAATTCTGAGAGCTCAAGAGAAAAATCATGGGAAGAGACACCTGACTTTGTCCTCCCCTTGGACAATCAGCCCCCTCCAGAGGCAGAGTTGCTAGGATTCCATGCCAATCCTCATCGAATACGCCAGTGTGTGGGTCTTGGCTTCATAATCCCCTGATTCAGAACTGAGATACTGTGGGTTTTGATCCTTTCCTGAGAGGGATATGTACACGCTTCTCTGACTGTGATGTGGAGGTGGGAGCCAAGACCAGCTCTCTGACCCCTCCACTGACCTCAGCCTGGCTCCTCAGACAGCAGGCTCTGGGGATTGCATGGGAGGGGGACACTACCAAAATCACACACCAGCCCACACTAAAGGCGCTGTTTACTTCAGACCCAGGTCTTCTGCTAGCACACTTCAGACCCTTCCTGGGAAAGGAAAGGGTTGGACCAGAAGATGCTCAGGCCTTTTCATCCCTGACACCCAGATTCTCTAAAAGGAAGAGCAGGGAGTGGTACACTCCTAGGAAAAAGGCTTAGGTAGCCATCTTGGACCACACCCCCTCTCTCCTTTCTTATCTGCCTTCATTCTCAAATCTCAGAAACCCACACCTTTGGAAGGATGGCTTGCCAGTTGGCCAACAGGCGCCCTCTGGTGGAAGAAATGCTAAACATCTCCCCCGCCCCCACCTCCAATTGGCACTCCCTCTCCTGGGGCAGGCATGAAAGGATAGATAGGCCAGGGAGACTAGTGGGCCTCTGAATGAGACACTTTTGAGATAGCATCTAGTTTTTATTAAAGATACTAAACAAATGGGTGATTCATATTCGGAACAGAGGTGAGCCACTGTCATATGGTAAACACAAACGCCACCGGAGCCAGACTGGGAGGGGCACAGGCCACAGGGTGGATCATGTCTACAGGAAGGGCAGGGGGCCAAGCACAGTCAGCTATCCAGGGCTCTCCAGGTCAGGAGAGGGGCAACAGCGGGCAGGGGAGGTCATGGAAACAGCAGGAATCCATGGCCAGGCTCCCTCTGTCTTTCCTGCCCCTCCTGGCCTGCCAAGCAATCAGGCTTGCAGAATGCTCAGGAAAGGAGTCCATGTGAATGACAGTCATAGGTCCTGAAAGCTGGTGGACCTCAGTCATGCCCTTAGGTCAGTCAAAGAGCTTGATCCTTGCTCACACACAGACAACTGGGGAGGGATCAGAGGTCAGGTTTTCACTGGGCCCATCAGTCACTCCACAGGAGGGTGCCAGGCCCTCTACTTCATACCACAAAGACAAAGGCAAAAACCAGTCCTGGGAAACAACGTGCACACCCCCATGGACCAATGAGCTGGGTCCTGGCAAATGGGAAGTGATTGGTACAGGGAAGACCCTGGAGTTGAGGGGGAATCTTCCTATAGAAGGCAGGATTTCAGCTGGGACTACAGGAAGCCAGGCAGAAATGAGGAGGAAAAGCATCTGAGGCATGGGGGACAAGCAGGGAACACGTGGAGTCAGGAGATGCAGGATCTTGTTCCCCAGACAGAAGGAGGCCTGGAGTCCAGGGAGAGTTTCAGCCAGTACATTGGCTTCACCAACCCTCCAGTCTCTAGGTCCCTGAATATCTTCTCTCATCATAGAAAGGGCCAGAGATGCTTTCAGCCGGCTGAGGTTAAGGCCCAAGGACTGACCTCGTCTTCAGAGAGAAAAGCCCCAGAGGGACTTGGGAGCCTCAGGAAGGAAGCCAGCAGCAGACAAGGAGGACCAGGAGGGAATGCATGGTGTGCAGACAGCCTGGAAAATCAGCCAAAAGCCTGGCTAAGCTACCGGAGGAGAGACTGTTCAGCTGAGGAAGTGAAGTGCCAACAGAGCCCACCAGCCAGAAGAAGCTGCAACAGCAGCCCATGTAGAATAATCTGGAACAGTCTCAACAGGAGAGCTGGTCATCATGGGCCGCGGAGAAGTGGAGGCAGGGCTATCCCCTCAACAACATCTGACTTCCTTCAGCTAGTAACGTCCAGTGGGGTACTAGGGCACGTGGAGCAGCTGAGCGTCACCCCCGGGAGGCTGGCCACAAAGTTCCCCCATGTTCTTCTCAGGGCATAATCCACCTGCTGGGTGGAGGTAGGGGACAGTCAGGAGAGAGGGATTGTGTCCAAGGGGAAAACTGGGGACCCACTGAGTGGCCTCAAGTGTTCTTCCCATTAGGGCCACCAGGTGGAGCCAAAGCAAGATGCTTTGCTTACCCTGCTACAATTTTCCTTCAATTCAATTCTCCCTAGCTGAACATCACTTTCCTGGACTGTAAAATGGGCCTAACAGAACCCTGTACTAACTTGCAGGATTGTTACTTAGTATAAAGTAAAGCTTCAGAGTCAGAGGACCTGGGTTCCAATCCCAGCTCTGCTAGGTGACGTTAGACCAGTCACTCAGCCCCTTCTAGCTTTAAAGTGACCTGAATTGGAAGCCCAGCGACCCAAGTGTGAATGCTGGCTGTGTGTTGAGTGCCTGTGTGGCCTTTGACCTCTCTGGGCCTTGATTTCCTCATTTGTCAAACAAAGGAAGTCGATCAGGTGACTTCCCCTCCCCAGGTCCCAGATGCTCAGCTTGAATGAGATCATGTGTGAGAAGCACTTTGTGAGCATTCGTTAAATCAAAGTAATTGTCGATTGTGATTCATTTAAACCTTGTTGGGAATGAACCTTCCACAGGGAAAGCTGCTAGGCCAGACCATAAGGAAGAGGGGAGAACTGCCCCAGGAGGATTGGAGGAGTGGTTGGGGAGCTCCCTGCCCCATAATGCCCACTAGCAACAAGGGCTCCCCTTCCCAGACTGTTTAACAGATTCTGTCAGTCTGGCTGTCTCTGAGCCTCACTGTTCTCATCTGTGAAATGGGGAGGATGAACTTGCTCTGCTTACTTTCCCAGGGTTGTGTGAGGATTCAGGAGGGGGCAGCTAGGCATCAGTTAGGAAAGAGTAGGGCAGCCGCTGAAAGAGACAGGAGAACTCTTGGATTTTGCAGGCAGTGCCGCTGCTGGCCTGGGAAACTGAGAGCTGGAGGTCTCTCTGCTCAGGCCTTCTGCCAGGAGAGGGTCTGTGGCTCTAGAGGAGAAGGGGGACCTTTCCCAGCCCCACTTCCCTCTCCTTCCTGCCCACCCCCTACACATACTTACCTTCTTGTACTGTCGTATTCTCTGCATCGCCTGATTCTTGCCTTGGACCAGCTGTTCTGTGTCCCCCAATCCCCCAGGGGGGATTTCATGAGGAGGAGGATCCAGTCCTTCAGGGGGACTGGTGCTGGTTTCCAAATACTGGGAGTGTAGCTTCTTTCTACGGTGCTGGAAACTTAGTGACCTCTGGAATCGGGGACCCTGCTGGTGCCCTTTGGGAACTAGCCCCCTGCATTCTGGGGGCTCTCCCCACATCTCCTGGAGTTTGCCATAGGAGGACCAAGGGACCCTCAGAGACTGACTACGACTGGTCACCATAGCTGCTGGTGGTGAATGATCAGGTCTGGGCTGGAGTTCCCAGAGTGTGCGTGGATCAGCCCAGGGAGTCTCCACCCAGCTGACAGGTAACTCAGGGCCAAAGGTTGGAGTGGCTAAAATTCCAAAGTGCAAACCACATCATCTTCCAGGGTTGTAAGGAGCCCTGACTACGACCCTCTCTGTTCAGTACAGAGTAGGCAGAGCAAACATCATCCTCCCCATTTCACAGATGAGAACACTGAGGCCCAGAGAACTTGCCCAGAAGATTCCAAAGCCAGTGCTTCTTTACTGCCTCCAGTTATGTGCCTAGCAAGTATGGAGGTGGGGGCACTACACCTGTACAGCTGGAGGGGCTGTGTTCAAATCCAGCCTCAGATACTGATTAGCTATGTGACAACTACTGTCTGCCTCAGTATCCTGATTGCACAATGGATACAATAGTAACCCCGGGTTGTTGTGAAGACATATGACATATGATATGATATGACTTGACATAATATGTTATACAATATGATATAATATGATATAAGATATCATATAATATAATAATGCTTAGCATTTACGTGCCTGGCACATAGTAGGCACTTAATAAATGCTTGTTTCCTTCCTTCCTTTCCTCCCTCTTTCCTTTCCTCCCTCCTTGCTTCCTTTCTCTCTTCCTTCTTTCCTTGAAGGAACCTAGGGATCCTCACCTTCATAGCAGCAATCAAATATAATTGATAGCCCTATTTTACAAAAAAGGAAACTGAGGTTCAGAGAGATTAAGTGATTTGTCCAAGGACACAATGCTAGTCAGTGGCAGCAAGGGAGTGTCTGACCCTGGGAGGGTCAGATAGAGATATGTGAGGACTCTTCCAGCAGAGAATAGCTGGGCAGGGTTGATTTCCAAGTCAAAGGTTTGCCACTTTCTGCTGAGCCCTTTGCTTGTCTCAGTCCTGCCTGGGTCAGGTCCCTCCTGGGTTGAGTCCCTTGGGTGCTTGTCCTGATAGGCTAGTGGCTGCCTCCAGGAGGCAGCAGGTAAGGAATATCCCACATCTGTGCTCCCTGTGGTCACATTGTCACTGGATCCTGAGATCTGAGCACTATTGGGTGGGTGGGTGGGGCCAAGAATCCCAGAGAAAGGGGAGGGAGAAAATTGTGAGAGGCACAGCCGATGAAAATGCCTGGAGGGAGGAAATGAAGTAGCTTGTACTGGGAATTAATAGCATAATAGGGTATGCCTCCATTCTCCACCTCACCTAGCAAAATTTGGGTCCTATGTCCTCAGAAAGTAGGAAGGGAGCCTTGAGGACCACAAGTCCTCTTCCCCTACCCCCAGCCCCACTGAGTGAGTCTTCCTTGGGAATACAGCAAATAGGAAGGCCAGTGTGCCTGTAATGTTCTCATAGAAACTGTAATCCCTTGCCTTGAGGGCAAGGATCCTACTGGGGTTTTTACTAGCATGAGAGGCGGTGGGACTATGATATAGGACTTGGAATCAGGAGACACAGTCTCAAATCTTGACTCCAACACACCATAGCAACATGACCCTGGTAAGTCACTGTAGATCTCTGACTCTGAGTTTCACTTTTTCATTTGTTAAATGAGATGATAATATTTTCATTTCCCATTTCAAAACTTGGGCAGCTAGGTGAGGGAGTGGATAAAACCCAGGTCCTGAAGTCAAGAAGCCATCTAAGTTCAAATTCAGCTTAAGACACTTACTACTTGTGTGACTCTGGGCAAGCCCTTCCCTTGCTTGCCTCAGTTTCCTTATCTGTAGAATGAGCTGGAGAAGGAAAAGGCAAATCTCTCCAGTATGTTTGCCAAGAGAATCCCAGATGGGGTCACCAAGAGTCGGACACGACTGAACACCCAAAAAAATCCAGTTGTTAGGTGGCTACAATATCTGCGTTGTCCACCAGGTGGTGCTATCCTTAAACAATCAGCTCAGTCTTAGTTCTCTGGTCTCCAGATGTTTGAGTCACACAGCCCTTTCCTGGAAGGCTACAGGACGCAGGACCCCGCCATCGCCACCAGGGGGAAGCATGTACACTGTTTCCCCCAACATCAAACTCAGTTTGGATTAACCCTTCAGGGACCTCTGGGAATTTACTCTACAGGATGAAATGGATGGAATGTTGCTTAAAATATTAAACTTTAACTTATACTTAACTCAGACACTCCACCCAGAAAATTTCTCCATTCACTTCTCACTGCATTCTGCATGTCAAACATTCAACATGTTAAGATCTCACAATTTATTGTACGTAAAATTAAGTGAAAAGGAAACTAAGTCCAACCCTCCCATAGCATTAAACATAATGGTGCTGGATCCCTTCCAAATATGTAGGTGTGGAGGGGAGGAACCGTGCCTGCCTCTGCCCACAGTTCTGGAAAAGAAAAGAATGTGGAGATAACTATACTCCCCAACATCCTCCTAGACCAAAGGGCAGATCTCTTTACTGGAGTTTGCTAGCTAAATGGCATTCTGAGGCCAGGAGCCTCAGTAAACCTGCTCCAGGATCAGGTCTCCTCCTCCGGCCAGCTCTGTTCTGCATCTTTCCCTCTGGTCCCCAGTCACCGTGGCTGGTCCCCTTTCTCCTTTCCTGGAATTCTGAGTCACCAAATCAGAGAATGGAAGTTAGGAAGCAAAAAGGAGGAGAAGGAGATAATAAGGCCAGGCCCAGACTGGCAACAACTATTCGTTAAGCATTTACTATATGGCAAGAACGGACTGAGTACTAGAGAAGAGGTCAGAAAGACCCTCTCTCAAGGAGCTCCCAGTCCAATACAGGAGCCATGCAAACACCCAGGAGCAGCAATGGAGATCCGCAGGTATTGCTCACTGAGATCATAGCAGGAGGGCTCAGAAAGAAGAGATATGGGATGATTCCCATTTCTACCAGGCTTGAAGGCTCACAAAGGGTTACACCTATTAGATATGATCTCATTGCAGTCTCACAAGTGTTACTAGATCCCAGATGAGAGGATGTCACAAACAACAGAGAAATCAGTTTCTTTCCCCAAGACTTGACAGAACTCCCCAAGACTTGTCCAACAGAATGAGGTAGCCCTTTCTGGGAATTCACGTGGGCCCAGACAAGGCTTCCAGGCAGAATCTAGGAAGCGTTTCCAACAGTTACAATTGCTTGGCCAAGAAACTGATGACCCAGGGCACAGGTGGTATTTTCATCACTGCTGGCAGTAGGAGAGAACTTTGAAAGAGAAGATTTCAGAAGTGAATGGGTTTTGGGGTTTTTTTGTTTGGTTGGTTTTTTTGAGGACATATTGTTTGAGAAAGGGATTTGAATTTCCGGATCAAGACTTAAAATGTCAAGATGTAACCTTTAACTTCAATAGCCTGTCACACAAGATCCTCTGGCTACTGCTGGTGCATTTTGAAGAGTGTTTAGAATTTGGGAGCAGTAGCTAGAGTGCTGGGCCGGGAGTCAGGAAGAGTCCTCCCTGATCTTTACCTGCCATCAAAGTTTCCTCAGACTTCAACTCCGAGGGAAACCTTCCTATACTCCTCTCCCTACTTTGTTCCTTGAGGCAAGTTAATTATATTAACGTTGCTTTTGGCTCTAAGCTAGAGTTTCCCCAAAGAAATAGGGAAAGTAAAAAGGTACCCAATATAGAAATATGAATCAGGTATTTAAAAATTCTTATTATTTAACATTCATTTTTTAACATTTTGAGTGCCAAATTCTTTCCCTCTTCCCTTTGTGAAGGTAAGAAATGTGATATCAATTATACACGTGAAAGCATGCAAAACATACTTCCATATTATCCATGTTGCAAAGAAAAGCAAGAAAAATAAAGTGAAAAAATTAGGCTACAATCTGCATTCAGACTCTATCAGCTCTTTCTTTGGTGGTGAATAGCATTTTTCATTATAAGTCCTTAGGAATTATCTTGGATCATTGTATCGCTGAGAACTGCTAAGTCATTCACAGATGATAACTGTTACAATGTTGCTGTTACCATGTACTATGTATCTCCTGGTTCTGCCCACTTCACTCTGCATCAGTTCAGATAAGTCTTCCCAGGTTTTTCTGAAATCCTCTCCCTTGTCATTTCCCACGGCATAATAGTATTCCATCACAATTATATACCATAACTTGTTCATCCATTCCTCAATTGATGGCCATCCCCTCGATTTCTGATTCTTTGCCACCACAAAAAGAGCTACTATAAATAGTTTCATACATATTTCCTTTTTCTTTGATCTTCTTGGAGCTTGTCCAGTTATATCAGACTCTACATGACCCCATGGATGTTGTATATGGAGTTTTCTTGGTAAAGATACTGGACTGAGTTGACATTTCCTTCTCCATTGTGTCCCTATTTTGATGAGGAACTGAGGTAAATAAGGGTTAAGTGATTTGCCCAGGGTCACACAGCTAATAAGTGTCTGAGATCACATTTGAACTCAGATCTTCCTGATTCCAAGCATGGTGCTCTATCCACTGCCCCACCTCTCTGTCCTTTCTCTTTGCAATACAGACCTAGGAGTGGTATTGCTGGGTCAAAGGGTATGCACATTTTTTTTTAAATTTTTTTTTTATTTTTTAATGTTTAACAATCACTGCCATACAATTGTGATTTTATCTCCCCCACCTACCCCCCACTCCCCCCTCCCTCCCCGTGACTGCATACAATTCTGTATAGATTCTACATATACTTTCCTATTGAGTATATTTTCATTATAGTCATGCTATGTAGTCAGACTAAGATAAATGAAAGAAATCGTATAACAAATCAGAACATGATACACAAACACATACACATACACAAACATGATCTGTTACATTATGTGAGTGACTTCCATATTTCTCTCTCTGAGTGTGGAAGGCATTTTGCCTTGAGAACCACCACTGGGATTTATTTTTTTTTTTTTGTAAGAAGTTCTTGTGTTATTACAAAAATCTAGGTCTACCAGAAAAAACTCTCACACACTGTGGTCGTTGCTGTGCATAAAGTTCTCCTTGTTCTGCTCCTTTCACTCAGCATCAGGTCATATAAGTCCTTCCAGGCCTCTCTGAAGTCTTCTTGTTCATCATTTCTTATGGCACAATAGTACTCCATTACATTCATATACCATAATTTATTCAGCCATTCCCCAATTGATGGACATCCCCTTGACTTCCAGTTTTTGGCAACTACATAGAGTGCTGCTATAAATATTTTTGTACATGTGGGACCCTTTCCCATTTTTATGATCTCTTGGGGATATAGTCCTAGTAGTGATATTGCTGGGTCAAAGGGTATGCACATTTTTGTAGCCCTTTGGGCATAGTTCCACATTGTTCTCCAGAATGATTGGATCAGTTCACAACTTCACCAACAGTGCATTAATGTCCCAATTTTTTCATGTCCCCTCTGACATTTTTTTTTCTTTTCTGTCATATTAGACATTCTGATAAGTATGAGGAAGGACCTCAGAGTTGTTTTAATGTGTATTTCTCTAATTAACAGTGATGCAGAGCATTTATTCAAATGACTATAGATAACTTTGATGTCTTCTTCTGAAAACTGTCCATTCATATACGTAGACCATTTTATCAATTGAGGCATGACTTGTATTCTTATAAATTTGACTCAGTTCTCTATATATTTGAGAAATAAGGCCTTTAACAGAGACATTTTCTATTAAAAATTCCCCCTCCTACAAGTGTCCTGTTTTCCTTCTAATCTTGGCTACCCTGGTTTTGTTTATACAAAATCTTTTCAATTTAATGTAATCAAAATTATCCATTTTACATCCCATAATCCTCTCTATCTCTTGTTTGGTTATAAATATTTCCCCTATCCATAGATCTGACAGGTAAAATTGTTCATGGTCCCCTAATTTGCTTGTGATATATATGTCTAAATCATGTATCATATTCTGACCTTACTTCATATGTGGAATGAGATGTTGGTCTATACTTCATCTCTGCTAAACTGCTTTTCCAGTTTTCCTAGCAATTTTTGTCAGAGTGATTACTTGTTCCCAGAGCTTGGATCTTTGGGCTTATCAAACACTACACTAGTATGGTCATTTACTACTGTGTATTCCACTGATATACCATTCTAATCCTCAGTCAGTACCAGACAGTTTGAGATCTAGTACTGCTCCGTCACTTTTCTTCGAGTATTTTCCCCCATTGACATTCTTGATCTCTTTCCCTTCCAGATGAATTTTGTTATTTTTTCTAGCTCTATACATTTTTTTGCCAGTTTGATTGACATGGCCCTTAATTTAGGTAGAATTGCCATTTTTATTATATTGACTCTGTTTGCATATGAACGATGAATATTTTTCCAGTTCAGATCTGTTTGTATTTATGTGAAACATGCTTTGTAATTGTGTTCATGTAGTTCCCAGGTTTGTCTTGGCAGGCAGACTCCCAAATATTTTATGCTGTCTACAGTTATTTTAAATGGAATTTCTCTTTCTATCTCTTGCTTCCGGGCTTTGTTGGTAATATATATAGAAATGTTAATGATTTATGTGGATCTATTTTATATCCTGGAACTTTGCTAAAGTTACTTGTTTCAATTAATTTTTTTAGTTGATTCTCCAAGATTTTCTAAGCATATTACATACAAAATGGTAGTTTTAAATTGGGTATTTTTCAGTGTTCATAAGATCTGTGTTAGAAAAAAGGAAACACAAAAAGAGAAACAGGAAAGGTTTGGATCTCCTATATAAGCCTGGTCGGATAAGTCATGTTCTGCACTTCAGAGCCTGGAGGGCCCTGCCATTATGATGGGACTGCAAAAGATCCTTCCTCTACCCCCTAATTGGAATCACCTTTGTCTTATTGAGATCTACCTCCGAGAGTTCCATCGGCCAACTGGGAGTTGGTACTTTTTCCAGGTATGGTGTCCTGCATCATCAGCGTTTTTGAGTCAGGGACCAGTGAAGGAGATTCCATTCATTGATGAGTCACAAGTAGCCAGAAGCAGGCAGAGGATATCTCTGTATGATCCTGTTTCTATGTATCCCCACAAGAGTAGGCAGAGAATGTCTGTGCATGTTCCAGGTGGGAGAAGTGTGACAAAAAAAGGGTAAAAAATGTGGGCTTCACAAGCTTAACCCTGACACCTAGCAAAATTCTTGAATGTATGACAACAGTGAAACAGTCCTTGACCTCAAGGAACTTATATTCTACTGGAAAGGGTGGGGAAGCATTAGCTGTTGGTTGGTTGGATCCAGAAAAGCCTTGATAGGGATAGGGTTAGGCATTTGAATTGTCTTGAAGAAAAATTATTAAAGGGATGCAAACCATCACTCTGAAATGACCATAGCTTCCTGTTCTTGGCAACAACTTGGATATGGAGGGGTCAGGGAGGAGTGGTGAGAGATAATGAGGAATCCAGGACGACTCCTAGGTTGGGAGCTGGAGGGACTGGGAGGAAAGCAGTGTTCTTTAGGAAAGAATGGGGGAAAGGTTAAGGGGGAAAGATAATGAGTTCTGTTCTGGACATGTTGAGTCTAAGAGGTCTACTGGACATCCAGTTTGAGATGTCTGAAAGACAGTTGGTGATGTGAGAATGGAGGTCAGCAGAGAGACCAAGGCAGGAGAGGGAGATGTGAAGATCCTCAACACAGGGTTGCATTAAATGCATTGATGAGATCACCTGATGAAGTAGTATAGAGGGAGAAGAAAAGAGGGCCCCTATAGTTGGAGGGTGTGATATGCAGGAGGATCTAGAGAAGGAATAGCCAGAGAGGGAGGAGGAGAGCAGGGGAGGTGGAGTTTGAAAACCTAGAGAGAAGATTCTATCAAGAAGGAGAGTGATGGACAGTGTCAAAGTCTACAGAGAGGCCAAAGAGAATGAGAATTGAGCAAAGGTTTCAGCAGCTGTAGATCATTGGTAACTTTGGAGACAATAGTTTAGGTGGAATGAGAAAGTCAGAAGCCAGATTGTAAGGGGTTAGGAATAGAGAGGTGAGAAAGTGGAGGCTTCTATCATCCATGGCAGTTTAGAATTTGGTACAAAGGGCAGAAGAGAAATAGAAGGATAGTAGGGATGGAAGGATGGAGTGAGGAGGGGAGACGTGCATATTTGCAGGCAGTGGGAAATGAGCCAGTAGGGAGGGAGAAATGGAAAATAAGTGAGATGGGATGATAGGAGGGGGCATTCTGTTGGAGTAGGCAGATGGAATGGGGTCACCTGAGCAGGTGGAGGGGCTTGCGTTGGTCAGCAATCAGGCCACCTCGTCACATGACTCAAGGGTGAAGGAGGAGAGAGGGTGAGAGGGTGATGGGTTGATGAAGAAGGGGGGGAGAGGGAGGGAGAGAGAGAGAGAGAGAGAGAGAGAGAGAGAGAGAGAGAGAGAGAGAGAGAGAGAGAGAGAGAGAGAGAGAGAGAGAGAGAGAGAGAGAGAGAGGTAAGGATCTGAGCTGAGAGTGTGGGGAGAGGGGAATCATGGGAGGTTTGAGGGGGATGAGAAGGTCTGGTCTTCCAACTGAGGGAGGTGTAGTTGTACAGAGGCTCTTCCAGACCCAAACACCCTCTCCTCCAATTCTTCCCCTCTCTCTTCCCTCCCCCCACGCCAATCCCCCTTATCTCTCCCCCTTCCCCCTCAGCAAAGGACCTTCCTTCCTCCTTTGATTAATGAGCTTCCTTTTCTTTCCATTTCCCCTCTTTAAATCGTCTCCATGTCATCCCTCACAATGAATCATTCATTTCGGTCTGCTCCATTCCACTTTTGAGGACTTTCAGGGCTGGAGTACTTCCCCACCCTGGCTCTCCCAGAGCACCCATTCTCCCAGCCCTCTTTCTTCTTTAGCTTTTCCATTCTGTGTCTCATCGTTCCTTTCCACCCCCCCAACCCCCCAATCCTCCCATAGTTTCTGGGGTCAGAGTATTGTTTTATCCTCCACTGCTTTCCTTGGACTCCCTGTAACGTCGATGCTCACCTTCTGGGTTCACCTCATGTGACTCTCAAACCACAGTATTTCTTTGTGTGGTTTGGGGTTTTCCTCTATTTGATCATGGGTAGGGCGGGCTGCCCTTGGGGCAGGCTCCCCAGCTGGATGGTGTGGGCAGGTGCTACTGAGTGCTTAGTATAGCAGCCAAGAAGAGGCCCCTCCTTCAAGGGGCCTCTGCTCCCTCTTATCACCTTTCTCCAGACGACTCTCCATTCTTGTAGGTTCTGTCTGAAGGACTTCCCTCCCTCTGATCCCCAAACTTCTGGGTCTCTGAGGGCTGGACTTTGTCCAGGGCCTTTCTCCCCTACAGCAGCCCTACTCCTAGCAGCTGGGCCAGGGCTGATTGGGGGCTATTGGAACCAGCAATGCTCCAATGGCCTGGTCAGGAGCACCCCAAGACCTTTCTCTCCTGAGGCAGAACCAGGCAAGCAGCCTCTGGGGAAGGTGCTGCCCATCATTGGCAGGGAATGGCAAGCATTGGGAAGCCCCAAGTCACTCTTCTATAGCCACAGCCTCAGAGAGGGCTCCATCCTGCTAGGACTGGGCACTGCCCAGTTCAGGCAGGGAGAAGCTGGATACCCTCCCCCACCCAACCACACACACATCCTGACCCACTGCTAAGGCTCCAAGGCCAGCTGCCAGCCCTCTGGCCTCTTCAATTACCTCTGGGCATGCTTTGGAGGCCTGCCTACCACAAGATAGTTTACTGAGTAGGAGAGTGATATAATCAGCCTTTGTGGCAACAGGGCCAATTAAGAGGCAATTGCAATAGATCAGGTGGGAAGGGATGGAGGCCTGAGCAAGGATGGCTGGTGGTCATGGGGGCAGGGGAGGTCACAGATGCAGGAGGTGTTGGAGGCAGGAATCAGCAGAATCTGGTACCTAGGGGGGACTGAGAATAAAGGCGGTGATGCCTGGGCCTACAAGAGGAACAGGGAAGTAGGAAGAAGGGGAAAGGGAAAGATTGTGAGTTTTTTTCTGGACCACTGAGTCTAGAGTCCAGGGCTCCCTCTGTGAATTCCTAGGTTGGGTGGGGAGTCTAGGGAGAATCTTTAGATAGCCTAGTTGAGTGGCCAATGGTGGTGTCAGACTTCTGACCCTATTTGGGATTTTCTTGGCAAAGATGTTGAAATGGTTTGCCATTTCCTTCTCCAGCTCATTTGCCAGTTGAAGAAACTGAGGCAAGTATGGTGAAGTGACTTGTCTAGGGTCACACAACTAGTAAGTATCTGAGGTTAGATTTGAATTCAGATGAGTCTTCCTGACTCTAGGCCCTGTACTATATGCACTGTGGCACCACCTGGCTGCTGCTGTATCTTCCCACAAATCTTCCCTCCCCAATTTTTAACCCTTACTTTACTGGCTTATCTTGCTACCTACAAAAATCCCCTCATCTTCCCAACCTTTAAAAATCCTTTACTCCCATCTTCTCGATCCATCTTTCTCGGCCTCTCCTCCATTCTTCCCCAGACTCCTATCCTGGTCTCCAATTTCTTACCTCCCACTCACTTCCCCACCCCCTAGAATCCCATCAGGCCACTAACACTGCTCTCTCCAAGGTTACAGATGGTTTGGTTCTGGGTTTTTGCTAACCTTCTTGGTATTTGGTCGTCGTCCTTCTTGGCATCCTTTCTGTGTCTGACTCTATGGATCACTTCCCCCTGATCCTCTCACTGCTCTAATGGAGTTCTTCTGCCTTCTCCTTTGTAGGGCCAATATCCCTGTCCCCTTGGCCCCTCTGCATGGGTGTACTCACTTCGGGCCCTGTGCCCCAGACCCTCTCCTCTTCTCCCATGGCGTTCTCATCAGCTCTGTTGGATTCAGGCATTCTTGCTAGGCAGGACCAGCCCGAGCTCTCACTTGAGCCCTACTCCTACCATAGCTGCCTCACCAACATCTCCAAATGGGTGCCCCATAAACATCTTAAACAACTGTCCAGGACAGAACTCGCCATTTTTCCCTTTCAGTCTCACCCTTCGCTTTCCTCCTCCAAGTTTGTATACACTTCTAACACTGATTATGTGTGATCCAACCCTTCGTCCTTTCAACATGAGTATGTTACTTTTACTCTCCTTTTTCCTGCTGCAGACCAGAACCAAGCCATCCCCATATTCTCTGATTTTAATGATTTTTCTCCTAATTTTTTCCTCAAAGTTTTTTATGTCATTTCTTTCCTTTCTTTTTCTTCCTTCTTTCCTTTCCTTTCTTTTCTTTTCTTTCTTTCTCTCTTTCTTCTAGATTTTCATGTTGAACTCATGGAAAGTCCCCATTTTCCTTTGTCTGTGCTGATAGTCGTCATGGCACTATTTTTTCCTCCTAGGTTAGAGTTTGGCGTTGTTTCTGGGTTGCCAACAATTCTCTGTAGCGGTTGGTGTTTTCTTGGATTTCTATCTCCCCAGCTTTGGTTCAGGTCAGAGCCAAACTGCAACTCCCTCCCTGACTCTGCTTTCGCATGGGGTAGTCAGCCCTGCTTGATATCAGGTTCCCAGGATGATTTCAGTCTCCTGAAGTTAACTTGGCTCACTCACTGGATCCTTGGAGCTCTCTATGGCATCTCAGAATAAAGGGCTGAGAACCTCAGAACTCTGTGGTGTCCTGATCTGATCACTATCCCCCACTGGGACTCTTCAGTACCCTGTGGCGCTGCTCCTACTGCCTCTGAACACAAAACCCTGCAGACTACCCAGGTTCTCTGGCCATGCCAGGCAGCTACATAGACATACTTGTCTCTGCTGGCGCTGACTGGCAGCCCTCTTTTATGTTGCCCTGGGCTCCTGGCTGACTCTGCACATTTCTGGAGGGTGGGTGTAGTCATTTACCTTAGCTTCTCAGTGCATTTCTTGATCATTATTCAGTCTGGTGTGATTTTTTAGGTTTTTGCAGGAGTGGGTTTGCGTTCAGGTGACCATGTTAGTCACAGTCCACACCATACTCATATTCTCCCGTTTTATCTTCTAGTCAAACTGGACTATTTGCTGTTGTTCCCCACATATGACATCCCATCTCCCACTTCTGTGCCTTTGCCCAGACTGAATCCTTTGCCTGGAATGTTCTCATTCTTCCCCTCTTCCTCTTGGAACCTCCAGTTCCTGTCAAGGCTCAACTCAAGTGCCACCGTCCCCAAGAGGGCTTCCCTGACTGCCCCGGTTTGATGGTTTCTGTTTTCCCCCATCACAGGGAATTTATTTTGTCTAGACCCGATATTTACTTATTCGTCAACATCTCCTATCCTCCTAGGAGAAACACAGCTAAGCAAGATGAGCTAACAAAATGACTTCTTTGGCAGTCTATATAATAGCCTTCTGCACTTGGGGTCCCCCAGCTTTGTTCCTGGTTTATAGTCTTGTATATTGAATCTTGTTCATTTGGAATCTCATTCTCCTGGTTCTGTTTTCTTTGCCTTGTATCTGTTCATACAAATTTTCTCCATGTGGGATTTCTCATAGAATAATAATATTCTATTATGATCATGTACCCCAATTCATGCCTTTTATGACTGTTCGTTAACTATGCTTGCCTAGACTTTCAGGAGTCATCTGACAAAGTCTCATGCTATTGCTGGAGAAAAGGTGGGGAGATACGGACTAGACAATAGTACAATAGGTAGATTTTAAACTGGTTGAATGTCTGGGCATGAACAGTTGTCATTCATGGTCTTAGTCAACTTGAGAACTCTCTGGGGAGTGCCCCAGGGCAGCCAGCAAAGCGGCAAGCTTCAAGATGATCCTTCTGAGGACTGGTTCAAGGTGGTAGGGACAGTTAGCCGGGAAAAGGGAAGACTCAGGGGAACAAAATGAATATGTTCCAGTATGTGAAAGTCTTTCTGTTAAATAGGGGCCAGCCTAATTCTGCTTAGCCCCAGAACTAGAGCAATATCAGGGGAGGACAAACCAGGTGCAGATTTAGGCATGCTGCCTTGTAGCCCTGGCCTTGCTCTAGAGTCTAGACCCATCACCTCCCTCCCTCCCTCCCACTATCTGCTCGAGACTCTCCATCTCTCTCTCCATCCCTCCCTTTCTGCTCGCTCATTCATCTCAACCTACACTCATACTGACAGGTCTGTGTCTCCACTCCCCCAGACTGGGGCCAACATGTCCACAACCTTCCAGCTACCACTCAACTTCTTTCTCAGGATCCAAGGAAGTAAGTTCAGTATGGGGAGGATACATTTCTAATACCCGTCACTAGCTCCTGAATCCCAATTTATATGATTCCCATCTGTACAAAAATCTGTCCCAGAGACACTCTTGGATCTTTATATTAAAAAGTGTGTGTTGACATTTTTGTTTCTTCTGTCTCCGTAGTATCCCATGTATCCCTCCCAGAGGGCCGTCCCGTACAATAAATAGTATTTTTTTAGAGAAAAAATTCAGCAGAATTGATAGATATATAAAGTCGGGAAACCTACACAATGTGTGACATCTGTGGACCTCCTACCTCTACCAAGGGGTGTCTTTTCCGAGTCTTTCATTCAAGTCTCACTTCATCTTTATAATTTTGTTATGTTTGCTTTTTATTTTTTTATGTGGTTCTTTCCATTTACAATGACATAGTTACTGTGTATAGTATTCTGTTGGCTGTGCTCACTTTACTCTTCATCAGTTCATGTAGCTCTTTTCAGACTTCTCTGTATCTATCACATACATCATTTCTTACAGCACAGTAATATTCTGTTACATTCATGTACCTTAATTTATTTAGCCATTACCCACCTGACCGGGGTAATTTATTCTAATAAATCACAAAAAAAAAAGACAACTGTAAATATATCTGTGTATACGGAGACTTTCTTTTTATTGTGCCTTCCTGGGGTATAAGCATAGTAATGGAGTCTCTAATTCAAAGGGTATGAATATTTTTGTCACTTTACTTGCATAATTCCAAATTATTTTCCCAAACAGTCATAGCATTTCATGGCCACACAAGCAGTGTATTAGTGTACCTGTCATTTCACAACCCCTCCAACATTGATTGTTATCACTATTTCGTCTCTTTTGCCAATTTGTATGACGTAAGGGGAAATATCAGGGTTGTTTCATGTGGTTATTAATACTTTGCAATGGGCAGCTAGGTGGAGCAGTGGATAGAGCACCACTGCAGGAGTCAGGAGGACCTGAGTTCAAATCTCACCTCAGACACCTGACGCTCACTAGCTGTGTGACCTTGGGCAAGCCACTTAACCCCAATTGCCTCATCCTGGGTCATCTCCAGGCATCCAGTTTTCCCACCAATAGTCATATATATTTATTGTTTATATTTCTTGGATACCAAACCCTAATCAGAGAAATTTTAAAGACCCTTTCCACCATTTGACCACTTCTCTTAACCTAGATGTATCAACGTTGCCTGTGCAGAAGCTTTTTAGTTTTGAGTAGTTACCTATTTTATCTTTTGTAATTACCTCTATCTCTTGTTTGGTTAAGAATATATCTCATTTCCATAGATGTGAGAGTATGTGATCTCTTATCCAGTTTTTTTATGGTATGACCTTTAAAGTAAGGTTGAGTATCCATTTAGCTGTATCAAGCTGTTGATCTAAACCTAATTTCTGCCAGGCTGCTTTCCAATTTTCCCATCAATTTTTTCAATCAAATAAGGAGTTTTCCCGTCAGTAATTTATATTTTCGACTTTATCAAACACTCAATTGAGTTCTTTTGTGTCTGATTCTCTTTGTCTAGTCTGCTCCACTGATCTATCACTCTATTTTTAAGCGATACCATATGGTTTTGATGACTGCTGTTTATAATATTGTTTGAGTTCTGAAGTATTATTTCCCTTTCATCTATATTTCTTTTCATCAATTTCATTCTAGCTCTTTTGCATTTCCAAATGAATTTTATTATTTTATTAAGCCCTGCAAAGTACCCCCTTAGTAACTGGATTGATATGGCATTGAAAGTACAAATTAATTTTCCTAGTTTTGTCATTTTTATTATATTGGCACAGCCTAGCCATGAACATTTGTTATTCCTCTAGTTATTTAAGTTGCTCTTTATTTTTTTTAAGGAGTACTTTGTAATTGAATCTCTGCAAGTCTTTTTCGTGCTTTGGTAGGTCCATTCTCATTCTTCCATTTTATGCATTCTGAGGTTATATGATTGCCTCTAAATCATTTAAATGATAAGGCAAAGTACTAATAATCAATCATAATGTTTCATTAGTAGGCAATTAAGTGCCTCCTATGTACCAAGAACTGCGGAGATGCAAAAAGACAAAAGACGGTGCTGCCCTCAAAGAGCTTATAGTCTAATGGGGAGACAAGTAAACAAACATGTACAGACAAGCTATATACAGGTTAAATGGACCGATGCCAGAATAATCAAACATCACAGTTACTCAAGGTAAAAAATGTCACAGTCCACCCACATCAATATATGGAGCATCCACAGGCGAAAATGGACACACACTTTCAGGAACCTAGTAGGGAGTCCAATGAGTGGGGAAACCCAGGTTTCCTGGTTGTATCCAGGATGACTCACAAGTCTTGATATCCTGGGTTCTTTTAGGTACAATCTGCACCACATAAAGCCACCTCTCTGTTAGCTGTTCTCCTACTGGGCAAAGTCTCTCCTCTTCTGCTCCTGAGCAGAAAAAGTAGTGCTGAGCCCTTTTGGTTCACAGCTACCCTTAACAGTGCATTGAGAAAGTGTTGTGCAGTCATGTAGGAGTTGTACTAGGTGGCCTCTGAAACCCCATCAAGTTCCAGGATTCTGTGGGTACAAACTATAGACTGGACCCTCTGGACCCAATGCGGATGGTCACCAAACTTTCCTACCATAGGACCTCGTGTTCTCTGATCCCAGCTCCAGGTACCACAGAACAAACAGGCAGAGTCACTGATATCTCTGGACAACTTAATTGATCAGATTAGCCAGTTACTTAACATGGCAGTCTGGAAAGGGCCAGCAGGGCATTTGAATTGGGAGTATGTGGGAGGGTAAGGTTCAGAGGTCTGGTTGGCTTCTGTAACTGGGGAATCTGGATAGTTAGGGATAGCATGAAGGCGTTGGAGCCATCTTGATGACAGGGACATTATGGACAGTTTCAAAAAGTGCAGATGAACTGAAACTTCCTCCACCCATTTTCCACCAGGATTAGCTCTGTTCTCCAGGCAATGGGTACTAGATTCTCAGACATAGGAAAGAGTGACCTGAAGGCCCAGACTTCAAAGTCTGGAAGGAGAGCAGAGGCAGGGCAAGGTGTGGAAATACATCCGTACAGTAGGAAGGCTGTGTCATCAGGAGGGAGGAAACCAGCCAGGTGAGGCACAGATTCCAGGACTGAGAACTGCAAGGCACCTCAGTGATCATCTCTCTCACCTCCTCCTTTTTGCAGAAGAAGAAACTGATGCCCAGAGAGGTTAAATAACTTGGTCAAGGAGGCACAGGAAGCGGTCAAGTTGGGCTAGAACCCAGCATTTGAGTTGATTTCAACCCAATGCTTTTGCTACTCTTTTGTATGCTGAGTAGTATCACTCACATGCAATACTGTGGCCTGGGCAAAAGGTCCCATGGATGGCATCCTGGTAGAGGGAAAATCTGGGAGCTGGTTTACCAGAAAAAGAGAAAAAGGGAGGAGGAGGGAGGGGGAGGAAGAGAAAGGGGCAGGGGGAGGAGGAAGACAGAGAAGAGTCAGAAAGAAAAGGGAAGGGAATTGGTTACTTGCTGAAATGCTGTGTGTTCACATCCCAGCTCCACCACTTTATACTTAAGTGATCTTGGATAAGTCTCTTTCCTGGGTGGGTCTGCAGTTTTCTGATTTGTAAAGTGAAAGATCAGGCTAGCAGAAGTCTATCGCTTCCAGCTTTAATCTCTGGTCCTTTAATCCAGACCTGAGCCAGGGACACAAGGCGAGCCCCCAGGCCTGGGATCCTGAGCTGTTCGGAGGTGGAGGTCTGCTCTAGGATGTGGGGAGGCCCAGGCAGGTTGGAGCTGTAGATGCTGGGTGGCAGCCAGCATCCTCCTGGGCCCATCCTGTCCCCTGGGGGCATGTGTCTCATTCTTTCCTCTGCTCTTTGCCCCTTCCCAGCTCCTCCTGACTGTGCCTTGGCCCAGGATTAGCTGTGCTTGTAAAGCTGCCAACTCTGTGACTGAGGGGCTTCTAAGCAGCTGACAGGCTGGTGTGAACAGAGGCAAAAAGGAACCTGGGGGTGGGGACGGGGGCAGAGGAGGAGGCCTCCCACTCAGCCTCCATCCACAATCTAAGGAGCATTATCCAGGACCTCCTGGGGGCCAGGCTTGGGGGAAACAGGCATAGTAAAACACAGAGCCTGCAACCAAGGAACTGAGGCTACAATTTCTGTTCTCATCCCATTCTAATCCCTAGACCTAGCGCTACTAACCCCAAGCACCTAGAACAGCCCTTGGCACACAGTAGATACTTATTAATATTTATTGGGCTGCCAAAGCCTCTTCCCACCACAACATTTTCCTTGAATTATTTTGAATATACCTGCACATTGCTACAGAATGTAAACCCTGTTGAGGGCAGGGGCTGCTTTGATTTTTGTATTTGGATCTCCAGCATCCAGTACAAAATCTGGCACATAGTAGGCACTTTAGAAATTTGATCAGTGGAAATGAATTTAATTAAGAACCAAACCCTTGGCTGCCTTCCCAACCTTTTCCCCATCACCCACCCTACCTCCTCTTGCATTCACCGTCCAGGGCAAAGGGACCTGCCAGCCAGTCCTAGAAGAGGCCACTCTGCCCTGGAAGAGACAGCTGATGACATGGGGACTTGGGGTGGCAGGCAGTAGAGGCTTAGGATTCCATCCGTGCTTGAATGTCCAAGCATGTTGTCCCCTCCTCTCCTGTCTCTAAGGCCTATTATTTAAATTCCCTCCCTTCCCTTGTGGACAGATAAATGACATAGTGGCTAGAGTGCCTGACACATGGTCAGTCCTGAGTTCAAATGTGATCTTAAACACTTCCTATTTGTGTGACCTTGGGCAAGGTCCTTGACCCTGTTTGCCTGTTTCCTCATCCATAAAATGGGCTGGAGAAGGAAGGTACAAATGATTCCAGTACCTCTGCCAAGAAAACTTTAAATGGGGTCATGAAGAGTCAGACACAACAGAAATGACTGAACAACAACTCTTCCTTTGAGGAAGGGCTATAAAGTTTTTTTTGGCTTTTTTTCTCACTTTACTTTCTGTAAAGTCTTCCAAGATACCCCCTGGAGCTAGTTGGTACTGCTGGGCCTGAGTTCAAATCCAGCCTTAGGCACTTACAACTACAGACACTTGCCTGTGAGAAAGTCTCTTTACTTCTGCCTCAGTTTCCTCATCTGTAAAATGGGATAATAACAGCACCTACTCCTCAGTTGTTGTGAGGAACAAATGAGAAATCTCTGTAAAGTCCTTTGCACACCTTACAATGTTGTATGAATGTTGAGTGTAGCTCAAACTGGATGGCTAGGTGGTTCAGTGGACAGAGCAGCCATCCTGGAGTCAGGAAGACCTGAGTTCAAATCCAGCTGTATGACCCTGGGCAAGTCACTTCACCCTGTTTGCCTCAGTTTCTTTATCTGTCAAATGGACTGAATAAGGAAATAGCCAACCACTCCAGCATCTCTGCCAAGAAAAAGGTCACAGGAAGGCAGACACAATAAAGGGTTCAACCTCCTCGGATTCACCCGAAGCTGCCATCGGCTTCTGGCCCCACAGGCAGGAAGCAGACTAGCCACTGCCATAGGCACATAGTCACAGCTTCCCGTCTCATTGCTGCCCACTCAACATTTCTCTCCCAAGCTCCCTGCAAAGCCAATTGTGCCCTCAGCGTGCCAGCAAGAGAAAGAAACACGACATTGCCTGCAGCACCACCCTCCCTCCCCCAACCGGGAGCTTCCTGGGCTGAGCACAGGCTGCTCAGTCCACAGAGAGGTGATGAATTGCTGAAATTGTCTCCTGGCCCCAGGTATGAAAATCTTAGGAGTTAGAACTGGAAAGGCCCCTAGACATGACTTGAAGTCAGAGGCCCCGAGTTCAAACCCCAGCTTTGCTGTATCTGGCTGTGTGATCTGTGGCAATGACTTCACCTTTCTGTGCCTCGATTGGCACATCTGTAAAATGTCCCTGTATGAAGGTCCCTTCCAGACGTGTGTCTCCTAGTGGCTGGGGGCCCACCCGTGACTCACCCAGCAAACCTAAGGTCAAACATTAAATTAAAATCTGAATCCCCACGGTTCCCCTTGGCGCTAGGTGTGACTCACAAGAACACCATCTCCCCACGGAGACCTTTGCAGGGGCCGCCTGGGGTTTGTGGTGTTTGGCAAAGAGCCTCAGAAGGCCCAGGAAGCAGAAACCTGGCTCTGTTACTGATTCCTTTCATAATTCTGAAGGAGGCCCCCCAGCCTTCTCTGGCTTCAGCCTTAGTAAAATGAGCAACTCCAACAAAGTTGCTTTGTGGGGAAGTTCTTAGAGGTTGGGCTCAGAGGTGTTACCATCTTTTATAGTGTAGACAATAGACTTGTCCAAGGTCACAGAGAGAAAGGTGCTGGGACAAGGATCTGAACCCAGATCTCTTACCTTTCTATCCACCAGGTCTCTCAGACAGAACTGGATGAGGCACTAGGACCCCGGAAGGGGGGGAGAGGAGGAGAACCGCAGTGATGGGGTTCAGACTCTGGGAGCCTCCTTGAAACTTCCCACTTAATCTGGCCTTTCTTACTCAAATCTAATCTTCCCATTTGTTCTGGCAGTCTCAGGAAGCCCATGGGCTTTTCATTATCATTATACTCAGGTCTCTATTGCACACACCCCCCACCCTTGATCCCATCAAAACCCCATTCCCCAGGCTGCCGACCACTCCCATCAAGATCTGTATCCATTCCCATACTGTCCCTATCAAGATCTCTAGATTGCCCCACCTGCTTCCCACCCAAACCCTCAGTCCTCTGATATCTCCTGATAGCCTCCAGCTGTTTCCAGCCTTTGACCCTCCTTGGACTTCTCCTCAAGACCCTTCCTAAACCCCTCCTCCCATCACCCTGGACTACCAGACCCCCCCAGATCCCTCCTACACTCTTTTCTGTATTTAAGTTCCATCTTGCCTCCATGCAGGCGCTCAGATTCAATCCAGCTCAGACTCTGTCTAGCTGAGATTCTATCTGGCCCGCTTGTGAATACAAGCCTCACAAATGCTTAGGGTCCTTAAGAGGCAACCCAATTTGGTGAATCTTTAATAAACTTTGTTTTCTTTGGCTTTAAGAAGGCTTGAGTCGAATTCATTCGAGCACGAGGGGGACTGTTGGTATTTTGGGGTTCCCCATCACCCCTGAACCTTGTCAGCAGGGCCACCAGACCCTCCCCCTTCCCCAGTCACAGTTTTGTCTAGCACCTGACAAAGACCAGAAGGTTTGGGAGCTCTGGCCCAATGACAGCGTGGTCAAGGGAAGCCCATTGGGAGCGGAGCAGGAGTAAGGGCAGGTGCCCCTTCCCGCAGTCCCACTGGGCTGGGGTCTGTCAGAGGGACTGAGAGGTAGGGAGGGCGGGCTGGGGATAGGAAGACCACAAGGGCCACTACTCTTTCATCGACAATAGGTGAACCCAGCAGCTCCCCCAAGGTCTGGAGACCCCCCTCCCTCCGCACCCCACAGGGATGCCATTGTCCTTCCATTTTCCTCCCGGCTTTCCAAAGGCTCCCGGCTAAACAGCCTGCCAAGCCCCATAGGGCTGGTATTATTTTAATTCCAGTCAAGAAGCACTGAAATGCCCACTACGTGCCGTGCCTCCAGGCCCGGTGCCAATCCATAGAGAAACAGAGAAAGGCAAAAGACAGTCCCTCCCCTCAAGGAGGGGCTGAAAGAGCGCCGGGCCGGGAGTCAGCAAGACCTGAGTTCAAATCCAGCTGCGTGACCCTGGGCAAGTCCCTCCACCCCATTTGCCTCGGCTTCCTCATCTGTAGCGTCACCTAAGTCTCTTCGCCAAGACGACTCCCCATGGAGTCAGGACTGAACAAAAGCCTTATTTCCACGAGTGTTTGGGCCGGGAGCACGGGGCTGCATCTCCCACGTCCTGTCCGTTCGTTCCCTTCTGAGAAGTCCCGAGGCAGCCCTGGACGGTGGGTAGGGGTGAAAAGAACGCGGAAAGAAGACGTCCGAGAAGCCCCTAAGGCGGAGTCCGCGGGCAGCCTCGGGGCTCCCGCTCCTCCAAGCAGCTCTCATTTAATTCAGCCCCACGTTTGTCACGCAGCGCACGTGTGCCAGGCTTGGCCCGTCGGGTCCCTAGGCACTAGACTCGGCCAGGGCACTAGCTGGGAGCTTGAGCTGCCTTGCCGCCCTGTAAATCAGAGGCAGGACTTTCCAACCGCGGTCTAGCAAGATTCCTCAGCAGGATTTCAAGCCGCAGTAAGCAGATAAAATAATGGCGAAGCCCGGAGGGAGAGGAGCTCACACCGCGGAGGCTGGGGGTGGGAATCGGCTTTAGAACTGAGCCTGGGGGGGAAAGAAAACATTCCGAGAGAGGGAGGGGAGGGGGCCCGGAGACAGGCAGGTGCGGAGGTGTATTTGCATAAGAGGTACTTTCCCGTGCGGAGCCCCGGGAGATCGGATCCAGCTGGGATGGCAGGTGCGGGAGGGAAGCACCCGCAGCGTCGGGCTCAGCGCTTTCATTTGACAAGGATTCGAACCCAAGTCTAATAACTTGGTAGCGCAAGCATTGTCGTCACCGAGGACAGAAGGGGAAACAGCTGCAGAGCAGCCGAGGGATGTGTCCCTAGAAGCCCCTTCGCCGCTCTGTGCCTCGGTTTCCCCACCACACAAAGGCCCCGCCCCCCTCCCGTTCAGAGCTTAGTTTCCCCGCTGCTCCGCTCCGCTCCGCTCTGCCCAGCCCCTCCCCGGCTCCTCCTTTCAGACTCTCCCTTCGCGGCCGCCGGGAGCTTTCCACTCTCCCCGCCCAGTCGGGCCTGTTATGGTTGCGGTTTTAAATGACACGTGCGGCTCAGATGAATGAACCCGACGGTCCCACCCCCTCCATCAGCCAATCACCGCCAACCTCACTCGGGCAGCTTCCGCCTATAGAAGCGCCCCGGCCGGCGAGGACCGGGGGCTCGGCAGCCCACGTGGGAGCCCGGGGCCGGGGAGGGGGGCGGGCGCCGGGCGGAGGCGGGCCCTAGGCGCAGCGCTAGCCATTGGCTGGGCCCGCTCCGGAGGCGAGGGCGGGGCGAGCTCGCGGCGGCAAGGCTTAAATGTGACTGACAGGCTGGAGCGGGGCGGGGCTGGCCCAAGGAGCGGTGAGTGACGGGGAGAGTCGTCCAATGGTAGGAGGGGCTGGGCAGCGGCGCCCAATGGACATTCGGCTGGGCGGGGCAGCGGCCGCAGCAAGTTCGGTTGCGCGGGGCCGCAGCGGAACTGTCAGTGGCAGTGGCGGCGGCGGCGGCGGCGGCGGCGGCTGAGGAGTCTGGTCTGCGGCTGCGGTGAGTCTGGTCCGCTCGCTCCCGGGCCCGAACTCCTTGCTAGTCTCCTCCTCCTCCTCCTCCTCCTCCTCCTCCTCCTCGGTCCCTGCCCCTCCCCGCCCCTCTCCCCCCCAGCTACCCGCCCCCGCCCTCGGGAACGCGCGAACGTTTATGTAACGCGCGTGGAGGCGCGGGCCCGGCGGGGCTGGGGGGCGGCGAGCACGCGCCCCCTCCCCCCTCCCCCGCGAGTGCGTCACGTGACCCCGGGCACACCCCCACCCCCCCCCCCCCGCCCCGCCGTCTCCTCGTCCTCTGACGCGCCCCTCTCAGTCTGCCTTTCTGTCGAATGGGTGCAGGGCACCCGGAGGGGGCTCACAAACCTCCTGCTCCCCGTTTTACAAGTGGGGAAACTGAGGCCCGGAGGGAGAGGGCCGGCCTTGAGTCCCCCTCCGTCGTGACCCCGGCGAGCCCGGTAGTACGGAGGGGGAAACTGAGGCACGGGGGGCGGGGTCACGGGACGTCGGCGCACCTAGGGGGACCCCCTCCTCCCATCCTCCCAACCTGCTCCCAGAGGCGCCTAATCTATGTGTCTTGTCCTCGGCTGCCCCCCCAGGCTCCCGGCTCCCCTTCAGCTCGAGGGGCAGCTGACCTTTATTAGGCACCTACTGTGTGCTCTTTCTGGGCTGGGAACAGGAGGATGAAGCCGGCCCTGCCCTCCAGGGTCTCTCAGGCTGAGGGAGGAGAGCCTGCGACAATTGTGCGCCTGCTGCATACAAACTGAATGTGCGTTGGCATCCTCAGCGCTTAGCACAGTGTCTGGATCCTGGTGCTTGTGGACTGACACCAAGCTGTGTGACCTTGGACTTGTCATTTCCTGTCCCTGGGTTCCACCAATCATTTGTAAAAGAAGTGACAGCAGAGCAGATGATGGCCCTGACCTCCACCCCTCTTGATTCCCTAGGGCTTTAGTTTGCTCCTCTGTCCCGAACACTGTGCTTGGGGGCCCACCAGGGAGTCAGGACCGGCCTTCCTAAGAGATTCCTTCAGTCTGTCTTTCCTGAGCCTGCTAGCCACACGTCCTGAGAGAACCTTGCCAAGACCTGCTGACCGGGCTCTGGTGGCTCTGAAAAGGACCCTGCCCTGTCTGTGGGCACCTTAACTGACTGACCTCCACAGACTGACTTCTGGAGAAAGGGGCCTGCAAGGGATCCTCCCAGTCTGGGAGAGTGAGACAGGACCAGCTTAGGCTGTGCATAGGAGGCCGTCCGCATGTCTGCTGGGCTGGGACTGGGCTGGGGGCGAGAGTGAGGTCCAGGAGTGCCATGCTAGGGCTGAGAGAGAACAGCAGACCTCAAGTACAGCCTGGGCAGGACAGAGGAGTGACTGTGGAAGGAGGATGGCAATTATGAGGCACCTACTGTGGGCTACACTACATGGTATAGGAAGCAAAACCCCACTTGGTGGGAGATAACTGGCTGGAGAAAATGAAATTAGAAATCCCCATCAAGACATCATCTTAGTGCACATTTAGAGCTGGGTTTGAAATGTGCAAAGCACTTTGCTCATGTGCTTTCACTGGATCCTGACCGATCTGCAGGGAGGGAGGGGCCAGTATGAGCTGTGTGACCCTGGGCAAGTCACTTAACTCATCCATGCCTCAGTTTCCTCACCTGTGGAACATGGGTAGCCCTTCCCTCATAGCGGTGTCTCAGTAGCAGGAGATAACATGTTAACACGTAAAGAGCTTTATGGGGCTATAAAAATACTAGCTATGATATGATTGTTAATTTTTAATTATAATTATTAATTTCCCATTTTACAGAGGGCTTCCTGGGTTTCCTGGCTTCAGGCCTGGTGCTCTGGGTCCCATGCTGCCACCCCACCACCCAGATTCCTCTCTAGGTCATTCCTGGGGAAGGCACCTGTGTGATGGGGGAGGGACTCGGGCACAGGTTTTGGCCATCCCTTCTACCCCACCTTGTTTCAGGTCTCAGACACCTCTCCCTTCTCTCCCTAGTTTGGGTGCTCATCCCCTCTTGCCAAGGCTACTGCAGTGGCCTCCCTACAGACTCCTTGGCATTTGAGGCTCTTCACGGCAGGCTGGCAGCAGGCTGCTTTCTGCCCTGTGTCCTCTCTCTCCCCAGGCCAGCTGCCATCCCCCATGGCTAGAACTTTCTCTCTCCACTTCTCAGAATTCATTGCTTGCTTCAGGATTGAAGCTTCTCTCCTCATTCCTTGTCTTTCTCCCACCTTTCCTCCTCCATGCTTTCTACTCCCTAGTTTCCCCACACTTCTCTCTCATAGTTCTCATCCACCCGCTCTGATGGCTCCTCCTCAGTCTGTGCTGGGTTTACATGCAGGTAGGTGTCCCAAGGACCCTTTTCTCTTCTCCCTCTATAATTCCTCACTTGGTGACTGCCTCAGCTCCCATGGACTTCGTCATCATCTATCCCTGCTCTGATGTCATAATTCCCACCTAAGCCTCTGCCAACTTCCAGCTGCCCAAGGGACATCTTCAGCTCGGTAGCCCGCACTCTCATCATGGCCTGAATGGGATTTCTGATTTTGTACCCACGCCTGCCCCCTCTCTGATTTTCCACCTTCTTTCCAGACTCAGGTTCCTCCTTGCCATCTCTGGCTCTAGATCCAGTCTGTGGCCAAGTACTCCCATTTCTGCCTTTGTGATGTCTCAGGCCCCCTTCTCTCCTCTAACATGGCTCCCATCACCCACACCTGGACTGGAAGGGAGGGTCCAGTCATTCCATCCCTCCCAGTAAAATTCCCCAACTTCTTGTTATCTCCAAGAGCAATTAGAGAATCTGCCACTGGACGTCCTCAGTCCATAACCTGCCCCACTCTTTCCAGGCTTCTTCCACTTTACTTCTCCCCTGACTTTCTGGGACAGATTGTTGAGCACCTACCATGTGCTAGATACCGTGCCAAGCTCTATCAATACAAAAAGAAGCAAAAGTGCCACCTTCCAGAAACTCACAATCAACATGCAAACAGTTATATACCAACAAGATGTAGATAAGATGAATTGGAGATAGTGGAAGGAGTTACTCGCCTTAAGGGAGACTGAGAAAAGCTTCTTGTAATGAAGGGATTTTAGTCAGGCCTCCAAGGAAGCCAGGGAACGTTGGCAGAGAGGAGGTGGGGGGGTGGCTTCCAGCCAGAGAAAATGCTCAGAGATGGAGGGTCTTGTTCATTGGCCAGCCAGCAGGCAGGTGTCACTGGATCAGGAGTGAGGTGTGTGCAGGCTGGAAACGAAGCAAGGAGGAATGGGGGCAGGGGTAGAAGGGCAGCTTTCTGTATTTATCCCAGAGGCCATAGGGAGCCCCTGGGGGTGACTGAGTGAGGCAGGGTGACTCAGACCTTCCCTTGTCTCACCCTGCTCTCCTCTGGTACTTCCCAAATGGAATTTCTCTCTCTCTTGCCTGTTTGCTGGGACTGGATGGAAACTCTGTGAGGCTGGTTTTTGTCTCTGTCTCCAGTGCCTAAGAAGAGTGTCCATCACAGAGTAGGCACTTGATGTTTATTGACTGAACGAGAGAAAGTTTCCATCAGAACAGTTCCTTTCATACCATCATGAAGGTACACCTTGACCCAGAAGGAAGGTTGAGGAAGTAGATCAGCTCTTCCCCTGTGCTCCAGGCATTCCAGAACTTGATGGAGAAATTAGAATCACCCCCTTTTTTCCCTTTAGGGAATGCTTCAGAATAACAGAGATCCCCAAACCTAAATTCTGTTTCCTGTTAATAAAGATCCATAACTCAAGCAGTCACCTGAGGTCGGCCAGGACTGGCCACAGCTTTACGTGGAATCTTACTCATGAGAGTTTACATGTGTGTGTCTGTAAAGTCTGCAAGGCTCTTCCAGTGCATTTTCTCCATTGAACCTCTGATGTCCTTCAAGGTAGATTGTGAGGATGTTATTATTATTACCTGTTTTACAGATGAGGAAACTGAGGCTCAGAGTCAGTGTGGTCAGTCATACGGCTGGGAAAGGTACAAAGAAAAATTTGAACCCAGGGCCCCTCCCTCCATTTTACAGATGAGGAAACTGAGGCCCAGAGAGCCTTGGTGACTTGTCCACAGAGGTAGTAATGACAGTATCTGTATTTGTCAGCATTCTTTCCATTGTACCTCACTGCCTCTTCTGATTTGGGGTGTAGCAATTTTCTCCTGTGCCATGCTGCTGCTGTAGGTTGGAGGTTTGGGGAGAAAGGGGCCCCTTGTTCCTGGTCCTTAACTTAGAAGGGACAGGACATTTGGACCCACAGCTGGCACCAGTGGGTGGCAAACTAGCTTCCCTTTAATTCAATAAATATTTATTCAAAGCCTACTACATGTAAAGCCCTGGGCTCAGTGCTGGGGACTCCCAGAGCCTGCCTGAGTATAGAGCTGACAGTCTCAGAAGGTCTAGGGAATAGATGCTAAGGCATAGATATAAATACACAATTAGCCCTGAGACCAGCTGGACAAGCCCTGGAGGCCATGTGTTTGCTATGAGGGTCTGGTGAGACACTGCACTGCCTTTGTGGAGGGCCTTCCCTAGAATCTAGCACTGGCATACAGCGAGATAGCTTAGAAACAGGTCTCTGTCTAGTGACTGAGGGCCTTGAATGCTAGGCCAAGGAGTGTGGGCTCTAGCTTATTCTTTAAAAAAGTTACTTATTTTTAGCATTCATTTAAAAAAAAATTTGAGTTCTGAATTTTCCCTCCTTTCAATCCCTCCCCCACCCCTTGAGAAGGCAAGCAGTGTATCAGTTATATATGTGAAATCATGCAAAATATTTCCTTATTAGCCATGTTGCAAGAAAAAGAAAGTGAAAAAAGTCTGCATGTGTCTGTCCTCGGAGCTTAGCGCTTCTCTCCGTGGGGGTCTTCAGTCCTTCAGAACTGCTGTAGATCACAGTCTTCTCAGAGTGACCATCATCACAATGTCACTGTTCCTGTGTAGAGCGATCTACACAGGTTCCCCTACTTCCCTTTGCATCCATTTGCCCAAGTCTTTCCAGGTTTCTCTGAGATCACCTTCTTCATCATTTCTCACAGCACAGTCGTATTCCATCACAATCACACGCAGCGGCTCATCCAGCCTCCCCACTGGATGGGCATCCCCTCAGTTTCCAATTCTTTGCCACCCCAAAAAGAGCTGCCAGAAAAATTGTTGTACATGTGGGTCCTTTTCCTTTCTTTGATCTCTTTGGGATGCAGACCTAGTAGTTGGTAATGCTGGGTCAAAGGATGTGCACCGTTTTACAGCCCTTTGGGTGTAGTTCCAGATTGCTCTCTGCGTTGGTTGGGCCAGTTCATGACTCAGACCCACAGTGCATTGGTGTCCCTGCTTTTCCACATCCCCTCCACCATTTGTCATTTTCCTTTTCTGTAATGTTGGCCAATCTGACAGGTGTGAGGTGTTACCTCAGGGTCTTTGGAATTATATTTCTCTAATCAGTGGTGATTTAGAGTATTCTTTCATGTGATAGCTTTGATTTCTTCTGGAAACGACCTCTGCATAGGCTTTGACTATTCAGCTGGGCTGTACCTTCTTAGAGGCCAGAAGCAGCTTGATGGCAGTTTGAGCAGAGATGATGTTCATCGGGCGGCAGTGAGACCAGCCTCAGGAAGGCCAGGTGGTGGCAGGGTGGAGGTGGCAAGCGGGTCCAGCCCATGAGGGAAGGTCAGGGACCTGGTGACTCGCTTCTCCAGGGCTGAGTGTGAACTTTGCTTTCCCTTTTTCTTCCTTGTCACGACAACCTTGTTCCTCCTCAGCTCAACATTCTTCTTGATTCATTATTAGATAGTATCCTGAGCACTGTCCCTGGTGACAACATCAGAGGGAACATGGGTCCCCAGGCCTGAGCCTAGCTGGATGACCCTGGAGGATCATCTCAGGCGGCTTCTGGGCCTTAGCCTCCCTAAGGCACAGTCTCTGTCTGTCTCTGTCTCTGTGTCTGTCTCTGTATCTCTCTTTGTCTTGGTTTCTCTCTCTCTGCTGACACTTCTTTCTGCCCCTGGGGAACTTGCCATCATTATTTTTATTATGCTCTTTAAAAAGAAGCTTCTAGGATTTGGATCCCCCACTTTACAGAGATCCTGCAGCTCGTGACCATCTCCTTGACTGTTCCTGCTCTTCCTACAGGTTATGGGACTTGGCTGACACTTGTCAGGTGCTGTAGACAGTAACAGCAGCAGCAGCGATCACTGGGGAATGTTGTACAAATAAATAAAAGGTCTGACTGAGGCAGTGTTAGTCTGTGGGCTTCGGGGAGTCCTTTCTTGGCTTTGACACTGGTATTCTGCTCCCTTCCCCAAAGGCTTCTCTGGCTCTTTCTCCTCCTGCTCAACTCAGGACGGCTGGCCATGCTTCTGCCTCTTGCGCAGTCAGGTGTCTTCTGTTCATTCTGCTGAAGTGAAATCAGGTTATACCTTGTAACAAGTCACTCTGTGCTTAGGTCATTTGGGGATAGAAAGGAGGCCTGAGATTGGTCCTTCCCTCCAGAGACAACATCCAGGACCATTCTAGCTCTGTGTGCCCAGATGAATGATGCACATGGAACCATGGAGGAACTGAGGCTGGGGAAAGCGGCCTGGAGCTAGGGGGGCTTGCTGATCAGTACTGATTTGTTCTCACCTGATTATCACAACTGACCTGAGTTCAGAACTCCTCCTGAGAGCCCTGCCTGGCTCCCCCAGAAGCTCTGACTCTTGCAGGGAGAGGTCGGGCCTTGTTCTGAGCCTTGAGCTTAAAAGGAATACTCAGACCACGGCTTCAAGACTTGGAGGCCTGTTTTGTCTCCATTATGGCCTAATGCATTTTACATTAGAGGCTACAAGTGAAGAAACTGAGGTGAAGAGAAATGAATGCCTCATCCATGAGCCCCCAGAGCAACTGAGTCAGTTCTGAGTCGGGGTTCAAATCCAGGTGACTTTGTCAGAGATTTAGAGCCAGAAATGGGGAAAGCGAGGCATGAAGTCTGGTACTCCTTCCATTTTTCCAGGCTTCTCTAAAGAATGAGGATATTTTAGACAGCCAATGAGGGCTTTGGAGGGGCTGTGTGTGTGTGTGTGTGTGTGTGTGTGTGTGTGTGTGTGTACATGTATCTCTCTGTGTACATGTGTCTGTGTATACGCATGTCTCTGTGTGTACACATTGTGTATGTACACGTGTCTGTGTGTACACATGTTTCTGTGTGTACATGTCTCTGTACACATCTCTTTGTGTGTATATGTACATGCGTCTCTCTGTGTGTACACATGTCTGTGTACATGTGTCTCTCTGTGTACATGTATCTGTGTGTACATGTGTCTGTATGTGCATGTCTGTGTGTATATGTGCATGTCTCTCCATGTGTACATCTCTCTGTGTAGATGTGTCTCTGTGTATGTACACATACCTCTCTGTGTATGTACACGTGTCTCTGTGTGTATGCACATGTGTCTCTGTGTGTGTGTGCATGTGCCTGATCTCCTTAGTGGAATCCAGACCATAATCTGATTTTTTTTGTTCTCATCCTTTGGCGTGAGGAAGAGGGCGACAGTCCTTTTTCCCTTCCTATTTCATGGAAACAGCCACTTACATTCACATGTGTCAGACTTGATGTTTAAAAGAACTTTTGTGTCTGCTGCTTCATCTGATCCTCCTAGTCCCCCAGGAAGGATATTGAGGGCTCCCCTGACAGTGGTTCCTTGGCATCTCTTCTGCTGGGTTCCAACATGAAGGTCATTAATATTCAGAGGGGGAAACTGAGTCACCAAAAAGGTACCTTCAGTTTCTAACACTGTTGTCTAGTCCTGCCCCCCATCCTCACCTGCATGCTGAGGTTCAGTCAGTGCTTTTTGCTAAGTCTTCATCATCCTGAGGAGCAGTGTCTGCTCCTGTCCTTGGCACCGTCAGTAAAGAGGTTGCTGAAAACTGCCTTTAAATTTGGTTTTGGGGTTGGTTGGGTTTTTTTGGAAGGGGGAGATGGGAGCTGGAGCTAGCCCCACACCTTGTTAGGTTCTAATGATCTCCTTGGTTCCCTCAGAGGCCCCTTCTGAAGGTGATGATGGTTAGGAGATAACCGAGCCTGGTCAAAATGCAGCTTCACCAGCTGGGCATGGAACAGAGTTGAGATGAGGCAGGGAGAAATCCAACCTGACGCTTGTCACTGAAGACATGCGCCCTGTGTCTGCTGAATCACGCCTTTTCCTGTTGTTAGCCTAGCGGATTGCGGGGGTTATTTGGAGTAGGCTGAGCGTGTGTAACTCCGTATATCATCTGTCACCAGTCAGATGTGCCCAGGGCTCGAAAAAGCCTCAAGTCCTTTCTGACCAAAGAATCACTGGGCTGATGGGACTTCAGATACCCAGGCCTGGCTCAGTGGCCCCTGAGAGATGATTTGGACCACGAAGCCCTCCTGCAGGGGCAGCCTGGCTTAACAGAAACAGTCCTGGTTTCCAGCCCTGCCACTGCAGCCTCAGTTTCTCTTTCTGTACCTAATGAGGTGTGGGGCTAGCTCCAGCTCCCGTGATTGGAGTTGTTGGATAATCTCTGAGCTCCCTAAATCCTGTGACTGTAGGTTTCTCAACTGCTTGAGACACACTCCCCTAAATTCTTTTTATAGATGTTTAGCAAAGGAGGTCACTTAGGGCATGGTGAATCTTTGGAGGGTAGAATGATCAGTGGATTGGGAATTTAGGATCTGCTGGGTCTCTGAGTGTGACTAGTTAAGGGAAGCTTAATCAATGAGCAGAGAGTGGTGGAAAGTGCTAATCTGAGCATTTCTTCTCTGCAGTTGATGTGGTCCTAGTTCGGGAGAGGGAAGCCCTCCAAGTCAGCTGAAGGGGCCCAGGCTTTCCATGCCTTTCTGCTCTCTGTTCAGATACTTTCCTCATCCTAGCCCCATGCAGAAGAAGGACATCAAGGCCTCAGTTGGGGAGGTATGGGAAGGATGCTGGTGGAGGGGCAAGAAGGTTGCTGAGGTGTCCAGAGAAATAAAAAGTGAATAAGAAAGAAGTTCAGAAGAGGCCTTTTCAATTTACCATGTCTTCAGCATTCCTCTCATGTGTGGCAGGGTAGAAATCTCTGCCCAGAAGGCCAAGCTCTGCTGGACAAAGCCTCCAGCTCTAGTCAAACCTGCTTTCCCAGAATGCTCAGGGAATTGGATTAAGAGGGACTGGACCAGGAAATCCTGTTTTATTTTTTTACGCTCTTTGAAAATCTTGGTAATGTGTATTCCTATACTTTCCCGTCTTCATCTGATACTTATTTGAATTGTCTTTTGGCAGTGCAGTTTTTCTGAGCATCAGTTCTGTGGACAGAACAGGTGTGGGGAACCATATGTGGCCTTCTAAATTCTTAAGTGCAACCTTCTGAACAAATTTGTTCTGTAAAATTTGGATTCAGTCAAGAGGCTACACTTCAGGATTTAGGAGGGCACACGTGACCTTAAGGCCGCAGGTTCCCTACCCCTGGGATAGAACTTTGCCCCAAGTCTGTATTGACTTTAGGATGGAATTGAATGAAAAATTATTTTAAGTATTTCCCTGTGTTCCATGCCCTGTGCTGAGCATTTGGGAATACAAGTAGAAAAGAGGCCTGCCTCTTCTCTCAAAGAACTTCCGATCGGAAGACTGGTTAGCCACAGGGAGGATGGCAAGGCCCACAGGTTCTGCAGGTGCTACAGCAGGGCAGGCACAAATGGCCAGACAGATGAGACAGGGAACCCTTCATTATGAGCTGTCGCCAGGGATCCGGAGGAGCCTGGGCCTATGACCTTTGGGAGAAGGGATGGGCTCTGGGCAGCCAAGGCCTTTGAATAAGCACTTGATTGTTCAGGGAGATCCTGCTTTTTCTGCTCTCCAGCAGTGGCAGGCTACTGTGGTTGGGGCTGCTCTCCTGGGCCATAATAGCCTGGTGAAGACATACCCGGGAACTTGATCTTTAAAAAGAAAGCCCGTTTAGATACAGGTTTGTTTCTTTAGGATTTGGTTTTTTTCGCCTGGAAGTTGCTAGGAGGGAAGAAGGAAAATCCTGGTTAATTTAAATTCTTCTGTACATCCTCTCTTTACTCCCACTCCCCAATCCAATTCCTCTTCTTTCTATCGGAGAAATTGTCATATTGCTCTTTGTTGGGTATTTTTAAAATAAGTTTATTGAGGTCTTATTTTTTACATCATCATAATCTTCCCTGGTATCCCTTACCTTTCCTCTTCCAGAGAGCCACCCTGTCTGTGTTCGTCCTTAATTTTTGTAGAAGACCAAGACCATGACATAAGAGAAATGATGATATGACATGCACTTGACTTTGTTTTGAGTGAGGGAGGGCTGTGAAAGGTCACTTGCCTCACTTTCTCCTGAGCCATCTGGGTCTAGTAAGCAGATATGCATCAGGATGATTGAAGGTGGCCCATGATGCAATGGGAGACCTTGATCTTTTTAGGCTGGCCTTTCCAGGTGCTCACTTAGAGGGAGGTAATGCCCATTGAGTGAAGAAGTAGTGAGAGAATGAAAGAGCCACCCAGTATAACTGACAAGGTTGAGGGGTGATAGGGAACCCCAAAATACCAACAATCCAGGTCGTGCTCGAATGAATTCGACTCAAGCCTTCTTAAAGCCAAAGAAAACAAAGTTTATTAAGGATTCGCCTAATTGGGTTGCCTCTTAAGGAGCCTAAGCTTTTGTAACGCTTGTATTCACAAATGGGCCAGATAGAATCCCGGCTAGACAGAGTCTGAGCTGGATTGAATCTGAGCACCTTCATGGAGGCAAGGTGGGACTTAAATACAGAAAAGAGTACAGGAGGGATCTGGGCGGGGGGGAGGGGGGGGGTTGTCTGGTAATCCAGGGTGATGGGAGGAGGGGTTTAGGAAGGGTCTTGAAGAAAAGTCCAAGGAGGGTCAAAGGTTGGAAACAGCTGGGGGCTATCAGGAGATATCAGACAATGGAGGGTTTGGGTGGGAAGCAGGTGGGGCAATCCAGAGACCTAGATAGGGCCAGTATGGGAATGGATACAGATCTTGATGGGAGTGGGTCCTTGATGGGAGTGGTCGGCAGCCTGGGAAATGGGGTTTTGATGGGATCAAGGGTGGGGGGGGGTGCAACAGACACCTGAGTAGAATGATAATGGAAAGCCCATGGGCTTCCTGAGATTGCCAGAACAAATGGGAAGATTAGATTGGAGTAAGAAAGGCCAGATTAAGTGGGAAGATTCAAGGGGAGCTCAAGGAGGCTCCCAGAGTCTGAACCCCATCATAACAAAGAATATTTTTTAAAGGTTTTGTAAAAAGAAAAAGAAAAGAAAGGGGAAAAAAAGTTACAACTGATTAATACATTAATGCCTAATGTGAGACAGCTGTGGATCTCCCACCTCCGCAAAGGGAGAAATTAGGAATGTCATTTCCTACTTCTTTCAAGTCATGATTTTTCTTTATAATTTTGCAACATTCGTTTCTGATTTTTTAAAATATTTTTTCTGCAGCTAATTTTTTAAGATTTATTTATTTTTAGTTTTCAACATTCATTTCCATAAGATTTTGAGTTCCAAATTTTCTCCCCATCTTTCCCCTCCACCCCAAAACACCATGCATTCTGATTACCCCTTCCGCCAATCTGCTCTCTCTTCTGTCACACCCCTCCGTTCCTTTATTGCCTTCTCTCTTTTCTTGTAGGGCAAGATAGATTTTGATAATGTTTAATATAAAATTTTAGAATAATCTCTTTGTTCTCTCTGAAGCAAACTCACAGGGTGCCTCTTCCTATGTCAACAAAGCCAGCCAAGGCTGACTCTACATTCCTTAAGAGACCTTTAACCTAAGACACTATCTTGAATAATGGGACATTTTCCATATCTTAATATTTGTAGACATATACTATGTTATGGCATGTTAATGGTAAAGAAAATATAGACATCTTAGGTTGTAATTTCTGCTGAACTTAGTTTACCCTTTCCTATGTCAGTTATCTGTTTAGGGCAGGAAGCCTGCCACTCACGAGTGGTGGGATTTCCTTATCACCGAGACATATGTTTATCCAGCCTGGAATCCCAAGGCCTGACCAACATTGCTTTGTTAATTGTCCTGTCTTACTGAATTTATGATTTGCTCAATTAGGAGAGTTCCTTTCTCACGGCAAAATGTATATAAGCCAGAAGATTTCTGCACTGGGCAGCCAGAACATTTCTGGCTCCATAATGCATTATGTTACCGTTTTCTTTAATAGGGAATTGATTAATTAATTAAATCATAAAATGTATGCATTTAGCCATGTTGCCTTTTCTTCAACAAGTTTTCAGGACAACAATTTCTATACCCCATTACCTGTGTTTCTTATTTCTCAGTTGTATGTAAAAACAATTCCCAACATTCATTCTTTAAACTTTGAGTTACAACTTCTCTCTCTCCCTCCCCACCCATCCCCACTGAGAAGGCAGGCAATTCAATATAAGCTATATACATGTAGTTATGCAAAAGACTTCCATAATAGTCATGTTGTGCAAGACAAACTATATTTCCCTCCATCATCCTCTCCTGCCCTCATTTATTCTATTCTTTCTTTAGACCTTATCCTTCCCCTAAAGTGTTTACTTTTAATTATTCCCTTTTCCCATTTGCCCTCCCTTCTGTCATCCCCCACCCACTTGTCCCCTTCTCCCCTACCTTCCTGTACTGTAAGATAGATTTTTCTACCAAATTGAGCATGTTATTCCCTTCTTAAGCCAAATGTGATGAGAGTAAGCTTCACTTTTTCCCTCTCACCTCCCCCCTTTGCCCCTCCACTTAAAAAGCTTTTTCTTGCCTCTTTTATGAAAGATAGTTTACCCCATTCTGTTTTTCCCTTTCTCCTCCCAGTATATTTCTCACTCACCCCTTAATTTTATTTTTTTAGATATGATCCCTTCCTGTGTCGTGTGTGTGTGTGTATGTGTGTGTGTGTGTGTGTGTGTGTGTGTGTGTAGTCCCTCCAACTACCCAAATACTGAGAAAAGTTTCAAGACTTACAAATATTATCATTCCACGTAGGCATGTAAACAGTTCACCTTTAGTAAGTCCCTTATGTTTGCTTTTTTCTGTTTACCTTTTCATGCTTCTCTTGATTCTTGTGTTGAAAGTCAGATTTTCTGTTCAGCTCTGGTCTTTTCATCAAGAATGCTTGAAACTTTCATTCAATGACCATTATTTCAATGACCTTTATTTCATTCAATGACCATTTTTCCCCTGAAGTATTAGACTCAGTTTTGCTGGGTAGGTGATTCTTGGTTTTAGTCCTAGTTCCTTTGACTTCTGAAATATCATATTCCAGGCCCTGTGAGCCCTCAATGTAGAAGCTGCCAGATCTTGTGTTACTCTGATTGTATTTCCACAATATCTGAATTGTTTCTTTCTGTCTGCTTGTAATAGTTTCTCCTTGACCTGGGAACTCTGGAATTTGGCTACAATATTCCTAGAAGTTTTTCTTTTCAGATGTCTTTCAGGAAGTGGTATATGAATTCTTTCAATATTTATTTTACCCTCTGATTCTAGAATATCAGGGCAGTTTTCCTTGATAATTTCATGAAAGATGATGTCTAGACTCTTTTGTGATCATGGCTTTCAGGTAGTCCCATAATTTTTACATTGTCTCTCCTAGATCTATTTTGTAGGTCAGTTGTTTTTCCAGTAAGATATTTCACATTGTCTTCTATTGTTTCATTCTTTTGGTTTTGTTTTGTAATTTCTTGGTTTCTCATAAAGTCATTAGCCTCCATCTGTTCCATTCTAATTTTTAAAGAACTATTTTGTTCAGTGAGCTTTTGAACCTTCTTTTCCATTTGGCTAATTCTACTTTTTAAAGCATTCTTCTCCTCATTGGATTTTTGGGCCTCTTTTGCCATTTGGGTTAGTCTATTTTTAAAGGTGTTATTTTCTTCAGCATTTTTTAGCAAGCTGTTAACTCGCTTTTCATGCTTCTCTTTCATCCCTCTCATTTTTCTTCCCAATTTTTCCTCCACCTCTCTTACTTGATTTTCAAAATCCTTTTTGAGCCCTTCCATGGCTTGAGCCCATTGAATATTTATTTTGGAGGTTTGGGATACAGAAGCCTTGACTTTTATGTCTTCCTCTGATGGTATGCATTGTTCTTCCTCATCTGAAAGGATGGAAGGAAATTCCTGTTCACGTTCTATAATCTTATTTTTTCCCCCTTTTTGGCGCATTTTCCCAGCCAATTACTTGACTTTTCAGTCCTTTGTCAAGAGGAGGGTGTACTCTGGGGACCTGTAAGTTCTCAGTTCCTCCAAGGTGGCACAATCAAGAGAGAGGAGCTTCCTTCTCTCATGGTCTGCACTCTGGTCTGGGAGCTACTGCAAACTTTTCTGCCCAGGATCTGTGATTAGGGTTCCCTCTCCACAACCACCTCCAGTTCCACCACACCAGCGCTCTTCCTCACCCCAGGACCACCACTTAGGGCTGAGATCCAGATCAAGCACTTGATTTCCCCAGGGTCTTTAGGCCAAGGGCTACAGAAATGGAGTCTGCTGCTGTCACCTGGGGCCAGGGTTTGGGGAGGACCCTGCTGCCATATCACCCAGGTGAAAGAGCTTTCTCACTGACCTTTGAAGCTGTCTCTAGCATTTGTGGGTTGAGGGATGTAAGCACCTCAGCTGTGGCGCTGTGACAGTGGTGCCCTGAAGCATGCTCCAGTCCCCTCCCGGCTGCTGCATGTGGCCAAGGCCAGGCTGCGCTCCGCCCCTGGTGTGAAAGACCTTGCCTGTCGGCCTTCCAGGCTGCCTTGGGCTGGAAATCTCTTTCACTGTCATTTTGTGGCTTCTGCTGTTCTAGAATTTGTTTAGAGTCATTTTTCACAGGTATTTTATGGGCTGTGGGGGGAGAGCTACAGCAGGTCATCCTTCTACTCTGCCATCTTGGCTCCACCCCCATTTCTGATATTTTTACATTGTTGTGATCAGTCTGCTGAATTTCCTCCACATCAGTTCATATAGATCTGTACGTGTATTCGTCATGCATGTTATTTCTTGAAGCACAGGAGTACTCCATTCTATTCATGTACCACACTTTGTTCCCCAGTCGGTGGGCATCGACTTTGTTTCCATTTCTTTGCTGTCAGGAAAAGTACTGCTACAAATATTTGGCATATGCGGGGACTTTCTTCTTATCACTAGATTCCTTGAGATACTAGGTTATAATGGAATCTCAGAGTCTAAGTGTAGGGACATTTTATCACTTTATTTGCATAATTCCAGATGACATTCCAAAACAGACCAGTTTGCAGTTCTACCAGTGCTGTACTAGTGTGCCTGTCATTCCACAACCCCACCAACGCTAATTGTTGCCATCTTTTTTTTGTGATCTCTGCCAGCTTGCTGGTTGCGAGGTGAAACCTCAGAGTGGTTTTTATTTTCTTTAGACTTCTTATTAGTGACTTGGGGTAGCCTTTCATGTGACTTTTTGCATTTCTTCTTTTGAGAACTGTTCCTATCTTTTGACCTCTTACTAACTGGGGAATAACTTGGTAGAACTTTTCAGTTCTTGAAACCAAACTAATATATTTTATCTTTAAATGCCTCTCTCATGTTTGGTTAAGAATACATAAACTTCTATACAGATAAAATTAATGCAACTATATTAAGAAGGGAAGTAGTTAAATGGAAAAAAATCAGCGTATCAAATTTCTGTGATAAGGCTTTGGTGTTAAGATATGTCAGCAATGAAACACGTACATATACATGTATATACACACATTTCCATATACACACATGCACAAACGTATATACACACACACATATACACTTTTCTCATAGCTGTGAAGGGTCTCTGATCTGTTTCTCTTCTAACATTTTCTAGTATGATCTTTAATATTCAGGTCGCATATTTATTCAGAGTCCTGGGGAGGGTGGTTTAAGGGGTTGATCTAAGCCTGATTTCTGCCAGACTTTCCAGTTTTCCAAGAATTATTCTTTTTCCTTTTTTAATCTGTTAGTGAATTCTTTGCTTTTACCTTCTGCGTTATCAGACGCTGGTTTTTAGGTTCCATTGTTTCTGCTTCTCCTTGTATAGCCTGTTCCTCTGAGCTCCCTCTGTTTTTTAGCTAGTACCAGATTGTTTGGATGACTGCTGTTTATATCACAGTTTGAGGCCTGGAGCCTTGGTTTTTGTTTGTTTGTTTGTTTTTTTAATTATTTTATGTGTTTTCAGGGTTCTCCAATCACTTCCATATATCTTAGATTTTTTTCCCCTCCCTCCCCCCCTTCCCCACTACTTCCTCACTCCCTCCCTGAGACGGCAAACAGTCTTATATAGGTTCTACACCTACATTCCTAGTAAATACATTTTCACCTTAGTCATGTTGCATAGAAGAATTAAAATGAATGGGAGAAATCAAAAAACAAAACATAACACAAAAGAAAATGATCTGCTTCATTTTGCAGTTGAATTCCATAGTTCTTTCTCTGGATGTGGAAGGCATTTTGCCTGAAGAGACCCCTGGGAATTTTTTAAGTCCTTGCATTGCAATGAAGGACTAAGTCTCCCAGAAAAATTCCTCACACACTGTGGTTGTTGCTGTGGTTGTGTGCTGTGCTGGTTGTGCTCCTTTCGCTCAGCATCAATTCATATAAGTCTTTCCAGGCCTCTCTGAAGTCTTCCCGTACATCATTTCTCGTGGCACAATAGTATTCCACTACATTCATATACCACAATTTATTGAGCCATTCCCCAATGGATGGGCATCCCCTTGATTTCCAGTTTTTGGCCTCCACAAAGAGTGCTGCTATAAATATTTTTGTACATGTGTGGCCCTTTCCCATTTTTATGGTTTCTTGGGGATACAGTCCTAGAAGTGGTATTGCTGGGTCAAAAGGTATGCACATTTTTGTAGCCCTTTGGGCAAAGTCTGGAGCCTTGGTTTTTAAAAAAGGTGGGATGGCGACAATCCTTGTGATCTGTGAGTGTGGCTAAAAGTCTCATCTACAGGTGATTCACATCCTGGCTTTCTCGTCCTTTTCCCCTCATATTAGCATTGTCCTGGTTTCTGTATCTTCTCGTTTTAGAAAAGCTTTGTGTTTCCTCATTTCCTGTCCTTCCTGAATAAAATGTTTGTATAACTAATTGCTCTTGCTTTTCTCTTTATGATGAGACCAATCTGTGATCAAGGATGGGAACTAAACCGAGCCTTTACTCCTGTACTGTTGGGTCGGTGAAGTGCTTGTGGCCCTTCCTTGCCTGGTATGCCTGCCTGCCATCCAAAGAACTCCCTGGGACCTGAGTCTTGTTGCCTGTTGGGAGGCTGGACTCCCTGCAAGGCCTTTGAGTGACCACTAGGTTGGTTTGTCCCTGGTTCTCTGCTGGCAGCCCAGTGATATCTGTGCTGGAGGCTGTGTTCTGGAGTTGCTTTAAGCTTCTCAGCATTTGAGCTTCCCACACAAGAGCAGCTTGGATTTATTTGTACACCTGATGTATTTCTCAGGCCTTCGTTTTTGCTTGCTTTCAAATGATCGGTTGCTCATTGACAGACTGGGCTGTGAGAATGAGGCAGAGGATGGATTGGAGAAGGTGGGGCCTGGAGGTGGGGGGAGCCTGCTGGAGAGGCTGATAAGGGCCTGGCCTGGACCACTGCCATGGGAGGGGAGAGGAGGGAATTGCAGGGAGAGATGGTGGTGAGCCTTGGCAACTGATTGGCGGTGAGGTAGAGGCAAGAACAGAAGGTGACTTTGAGGCTGTCTTTTTCTGGGGGGCCAAGTGGCACACAGTGATTAATGAGGTACCAGGCTACCATGCCCATTCCCATGGAGAGCTCCTCTGGCCAGGAGAGGAGGACACATTAGGCCCCTTTCATCCGATCTGCCCACCCCTGCTTGAGGGCTTCCAAGCTGGACACTAGAAGAGAGAAGAAATGAGCTCAGAAACCAGCTCACCATTTTTCCTCTAGGAGGAACTTTGAGGCCTGGCAACCCTTCTTCAATATGGGGGAGGAACAAGGCCAGCCTGGCTTCCACAGGACTCAGTGTTATAGAAGTCTTCCAAGACCCTGGGAACCTGGTCCCCACAGAGACTCGCAGGATGGGCTCAAGTGGTCCTCCTGGGCACCTGGAAGGACTCACACTTCTTTCACACCTCTTCCTCTCATTCAGGCCACAGGCTCTTTGCTGATAAGGTCAAGGGCCCTAAGGCTGGATGAGATAAGTGAGAGGCTCTTAGTTGAGTGAAAGGGGCTCCTGGCCAGAGACAGTGAAGGCCCTGGGCCAGAAATAGCAGCAGATGGCAAGGCTGAAGTGGGGGCAGGGCTCCAGCAGCGTCCTCCTCTTGGAGAAGGAAGATGAGGCAGATGGATCCAGGCCCACCTCCTGGTGAGGAGAAGGGGGAGAAAGAAGAGCCGGAGTCGGGGGACCAGTCTTCTCAGGCCGATCCCAGGAGTTTGGGTTGATGTCAGAGCCTCAGGTGCCCCTTTTCTGATGTGAGTTCAGGACGAGGATGGTTGAGTCTGGAACTGTTCCTAGGAGGTCTTGTCATATTACTCCTTTATGGAAATGGGGCAGGGAGGGGGCGGCAAGGGCCAATGCAATGGGAAAAGTCTAGGAATAGAGTGGTGTGGGCATTTTAAAGGTGTGTGGTCTGCCTATTTCCAGCTTGTTTCAGGGGGCAGCCATGTGGAGCAGTGGATACAGCCTAGAGTCAAGATGTGAGTTCAGGTGCTGCTTCAAACATTTCCTAGCAGTGTGACCCTAGACAAGTCATTTCACCCTGTTTGCCTCAGTTTCCTCTTCTGTAAAATGAGCTGGAGAAGGAAGTGGCAAACCACTCCAGTATGTATCTCTGCCAAGAAAACCCCAAACAGGGGTCACTGAGAGTCAGATAATGACTAAAATGACTGAACACAAGGCTAGTGAGCTAGGAAAACTTGAGAATGGAGCTTTAAAAGGATGCTTTAAATGGACCATGTAGAAAAGGAAGCAACGGTTAGCCAGAGGCAGCATGGGCAGCTTCCCAGAAGCAGAGCAGGCCACACTGACCTTGTTTCCTTTTTTGACAGATACATTAAACTAGTAGGTCACAGGAATACTGGGGAGATAGTCTGCTTAGCTCATGTGAAGCTTTTCCTGCTTCACTGCCAGCTGGGCCTAAGGAGCTGAGCTCAGACAAAGTTAGAGATGGCAGCTCATCCAGTCTGAGTAAGACACAAAATTGGGAGACAGAGATGATGTTCTAGATAATGGAGTCAGCATCCAAGAAGATCTTGACAGACTCCAGCTGAATTTGATAATATGGCATTTGATAGGGATTGGTTTAGTCTTTTAAAAATATATTTTAAGAATTAATTTTGTCAAATATTTCCCAGTTGCATTAAAAAATTTTTAATAGCTGTTTCAAAAACTTTTGAGGTCCAAATTCTCTCCATCTCTCCTGCCTCTTCACCACCCCTTGAGAAGGCAGGCAATATGATATGGATTACGATATAAAGTGAGCAGCTAGGGGGCACCACAGTGGATGGAATGATGGACCTGGAGTCAAGAAGACTCATCTTCTTGGGTCCAAATCTGACCTCAGACACTTCCTAGCTGTGTGACCCTGGACAAGTCATTTCACCCTGCTTGCCTCAGTTTCCTCATCTCCATAAACTGGAGAAGGAAATGGCAAACTACTCCAGTATCTTTGCCAAGAAAACCCCCAGTGGGGTCACAGAGAATTGGACACCACTCAAGCAACTGAATAACCAGAATACGATGTAGAGTCTTACACCTGCACACAAAGAATATACTTGACTAGTACAAGGTGGGAGAAGCACGGGTGGACAGCAGTTTGAAAACTTCTTGGGGATTGGAGTGCTGTGCATTTCCCGAAGACTGGGGCCAGGCATCCAGGATTAGGGAGGTAGAAGGGTCTCCAGATCCCCTAGTCATCTACCTAGGCTGAACCTCTTCATTTTGAGATGAGGAAACAGGCCTAGGATGTTTAAGTGACTTTCCCAGAGTCCCTCAGGTGGGAGGTGTTAAAAGTGGGATTTGAACTCAGGTCTTCCAACTCTAGACCCAGTGCCCTTCGTGCTGTGCACCAGTGCTTTGTGACAGCTTCCCCATACTCTGATATGACCATTGATAAGCTGGAAAATACCCAGAGTTGAGCTCCCATAAAGTGGAAGGGCCTGGAGTCTGTGACATGAAGAGTGACCCATGATGTCTCAGTCCTCACAGTCCCTGGCCTCTCTGCAGCCTTGGGCACCACTCACCCCCTTTTCCCCCTTGACTGTCTGGCTCTGGCCCTGTCTCTGTTCTCCTACCTCTCTGACCACCCCTTTGTTGTCTCTTGCTGGATCTTCATCCAGGTGTCCCTCAGGACTGAGCCCTCTGCTCTTCTCCCTCTGGACTGCTTCTCTTGGGGATCTCGTCAGCTCCCATGGATTTTAATGACCATCTCTATGCTGAGAATACTCACATCTCCCTCTCCTGCCCCAGTCTCTCTGCTGACCTCCAGTCTCACATCTACAAATACTTTTTGGCATCTCAAACTGGATGTCCAGTAAACATCTTAAATTCCACAAGTCCAAAACAGGGCTCATCATCTTCTCCCCCATCTTCTCTAGAGGGCACCACCCTCCTCCCAGGCCCTTGGGCTCCCAGAGTCACCTTAGACTCCTTGATATCCTACCCCCACCACCTCGACCAAGGCCTGTGGGCTTCACCTCTGCAGTATCTCCTCTAAAGCTGCCCTCCCCTGGTGCAGACTCTCATCCCATCACTGCTGAATAACTGCAGTAGCTGCTAGGGGTCCACTTGCCTCGAGTCTCTCCCAACTCCAGTCCAGCCTCCATTCAGCCACTAAGGAATTTTCCTAAAGCCTAGGTCCTCCATGGCACCCATTTCCCTCTTCAGCAAACTCCAGGGGCTCCCTATCTCCTCTAGAAGCAAATACAGAATCCTCTGTTTGACCTTCAAAGCCCTTCATCCCTGACTCCCTCTTAGCTTTCCAAGCTTCTTATACCTGACTCCCATCAAGTGCTCTTTGACCCTGTGACCCCATCCTCCTCAAATGAGCAAGACCCTCCATCTCTGGGCTCTGAGCATTTACTCTGACTGTGTTCTAGATCTTGGATGTCCTCCCTTCTTAAGACCACCTTCTGATTTCCCTGGCTTCCTGGAAGTCTCAGCTAAAGTCCCATCATTTACTGGAAACCAATTCCAGAGCCTTCTTGAAGTTAATCATTTCCTGTTAATCATTTTTTGTTTGCCTGTTGTGAGCTTCCTGAGGGCAGGGACCTCTCTCTCTCTCTCTCTCTCTCTCTTTCTCTCTTCTCTCTCTCTCTCTCTCTCTCTCTCTCTCTTCTCTCTCTCTCTCTCTCTCTCTCTCTCCCTCTCCCTCTCCCTCTCCCTCTCTCCCTCCCTCTCTTCCTTTCTCCCTCTCTCCCTCTCTCCCTCTCTCCCCCTCTCCCTCTCTCCCTCCCTTACCCACCCACCCCTCATTGAGTGTGAAAAGAGAAGACTGGGGTGGGGGGAGCCTGTGCTGTAGAGGAGCAGTGAGTTAAGAGTGAGTTTGAAAGATGCCCATTTAGACCTGTTATCAGAACTGTCCAGTAGCCTGGGGGTGGGCCTTCTCGGCTTTGGGGGCTGCATCCAGGATTAGGGAGGTAGAAGGGTCTCCAAATCCCCTAGTCATCTAGGCTGCCTCTTCTCGGTTTTGGAGGCTGCCTCTAAGAAAAGAGTAAGGCAAAGCCTTTCAGCTGCTCTGAGGATTGAATGAACCTTGAAGTGAAGTATTTTTAGGTTTGAGTTGTTTTTTATTCTGAACAGAAACACCCTAAACCTCAAGCATTTCTGTGAACTCAGAATACAAAAAGAGGATTGTGTATGGAACCAGACAGGTTTAGACAGCTTGCTTTTTCAAAACAAAGTGGGTAATAAATTTTATTTGTTACTTTCAAAACTTGTCTGTTCTCAGCTTCCTTTGTTCTCCTATGTGAATTTAAAAAATGTGCCCATAGTGGGCCTCTTTTGGTACCACTATTGCTACCCTCCTCCACCAGACCCTGGTTGGCAATCTAGTCCAGGAGGAAGACTCCCCAGTGTCCTGGCCCAGGAATTTACGATTCTCTCTTAATGTCTGAGGTCATCCCTAAAGGCCAGTAAAGCCCTTTATTGTAGATCCCCTGGAGGCATGGAAGGTCTCAGTCACTATTCCTAAATTTTTCTGGAGTTGTATGTTGTCTGTATGGAAATGTTCTTCTGGTTCTACTCACTTGACCCTGCGTTAGGCCAGACTTCCCAGGATTCTTTCAGTTCACCACTGCCCTGTGACATTCAAAGATCCTGGCTTATTCAGCTACTTCCTAATTGAGGGGCCACCCTCCCCAGATTTTAATTTTTCATTTTATTCCCTGCCCCCCCCTTTTTAATTCTTCCTTCAGGATGTTTGTTTCTTTTGCAATTATCCCTCCCTGATATAATCCTCCCCCTTATCCCTCTCCTCCATTCTCTTTTGCTTCTCTACTGAGATTTATATATTTCCATACCATAGTGTGGGGTGTGTGTGTGAGTATGTATGTGTGTGTGTGCATGCTCGCACATGTGTTATGTACATGTGTGTAACCTTCCTTCCTTTATCAGTGTCAGAGAAGAGGAAGGATGTTCTGTTCACACTCCCCCCTTCTTTGCCTCCCCCATGTTTATACTCCCTTCTTATGTGCTCCAATTGAAATAGTTAATTGAAATAGCAAATCCCACCACCTTCTTCCTCCTTCTGCTTGAATATCTTCCTTCTAGCTTCCTTTCTGTTCCTTCCCTTATGATTCTCAGGTGACAGAGAACCAGTCCCCCTGCAGGAGGGGGAACTTAACTTCCTTGATTCTTTGAATACAGGAAGGTTCTGAAGGTCCCTGTTTCTTTTCCTCCTGTTAGGATATTAGCTTGTATCATCATGCAGCTCCTTCCAGTAGATTGAATGTACTTTTCTAGGGTTCTCTTTCCTCTTGGGTTTGCATTTCAAAGTTCCTACTCAGCTTTGGTCTTTTCATCAGAAAACTTTGAAAGTTCTCTAATTGTCCATTCAACTCCCACCCCTAAATATGGGATTATATTTAGCTTTGCAGGCAAAGTTACTCTGGGTTCTAAGTCTATATATCTTTTGCTTTTTGGAATATCATATTCTGAAATCTTCTTTCTTCTGGTAGAAGTTTCCGTGTCTTGTGTGATGTTGACTGGTAGAATCTCTTCTGTGACATGGGAACTCGATATTCCTGGTTCTTTTTCTTTGAAGTTCTTCCTACATTTGGAGTCTGGAACACCGGAGTTCAAATACTGCTTCAGACGCGATTAGCTGTGTGACTCTAGACAAGTCCCTTATCTCTCAGCCTCAGTTGTTTCACCTGAAAAATGGGAATAATAGTAGTACCTAGCTCACAAGGTTTTGTGAGGATCAAATGAGAGAAGATATGAGGGGCTTTGCGAACTGCAAAATCCTATGTAAACACCAGATATTATTACTCCTAATAGATTTGAACAGTTTTCATTTGTGGCTTCTGGAAATGTACACATTTCATCGTGGGTTTTTAGAAGTCCAAGGCTTCTTGAATGATCTTATGTCAGTCCTTGTTGGAGCCAGTTGTCTCCTGGTTTATCCCATTGCCCTGTTTTTGGTCTCCTTCCACTCTGTCATCTCTGATTTTATGGAGAACTTGCATGGGGCAGGCAAATACATGGTGGCCAGAAGAAACTATACAAGGACACTGTCAAGGTCTCTCTCAAGAACTTCAGATTTGACTGTGCAACATGGGAGACACCGGCACAGGACCACTCCGCATGGCGTGCCCACATAAGAAAAGGTGCTGTGCTCTTTGAGCAAAGCAGAACTGAGACAGCACAAAGTAAATGCAGGATGCGCAAATTTGGGATATTCACCCCAAATATTCACATGGACTGCCCAACCTGTGGTAGAACATTCTGGCCTGATCAGCCACAGTTGGACACACTGAAACTGCACTTTACAATGGTGATGTCATTTTGGTCCTCTTCAAAGACGAAGGACAGCAACCAACGTCCCTGATTTCCAAGGGGCCAAGCTCTTTAGGGAGCCTTTGCTGACCCCTGGTCTCCTTATCGGCTTCTGCCCCTTCCCGTTCTTTACTCTTGGGCTTTATAGCTCTTCAGGGAAAAATCCATTGTCTTCCCCTGTGTCTCTGCAGTTGGGGAGGAGTTTGGCTCTTCTTTTAGAGGCTGGTTTTTTGGTTTTCATGTGTTCCCTGTTTTTGTTAGTGCTAGATCTATAGACATTCATGACCCTGGACAGTGTTTTCTTTGGTTTGCTCATCTCTTCAGCATTAGATTCTAAACCAGGGCTTTGTTCTAGACCAGTTCCACTTGGTCTCCCCCTGTATTCTCTGGGTGCCTACCAGAGTTAGGCTGCCCTGGGTGTGGAGGACCTTTAAGTAAGGACCTCAGCCCCTCTCCCCCACCTTCTACCCCCAGGTGCCTGGACTGGCCTAGTTTCAGCATTTACACTCTGTGGACTTCTGTGCCCTATGCCCCTGGCCTTTTGCAAGGAGTTTCCTCTGATGGGAAGCTGCTGGATTGCTAAGCAGCACTGGCTTGGCTGGAGGCTGGAGCCTGGAGCCTATGCACTTTCTGACTGACTTTCTCTGTAGTTCTGTGGTGCAAGTCATCATTTATTGGGGTACAATCCACTTCGTAACTTGAGCATTTCAGGTTTTTGCTGGACAGCTCAGCTCTGTTCAGGCAGCCATCTTGGCCAGAAGTGATCAGTTAAGCATTTCATGCCCTTGTCGATCCCTGGATTGTGAAGAACTATGTGTTTCCTGGGCTGAGGGTGAGTGGGACAGGATTAGAGTCCACCACTGCCTGGCTGTGTGATCTGGCTAAATGACAAGTCACTTAACTTCTCTGAGCCATATCTGGGAAACACATAAGAAGGGCTAAGGTCTCTGGCAGCATTAATACCTTCTGACCCAGACATAGGTCAGTGCACTGAATCTCCAGACTTGAGGTGTCCCAGGCCCTCACATCTGGCCCATCCACATTGCCTTGGGCAATGGTTTTGGCTTCCTTTGTGAAGCTTTTGGAAAGTAAGAATGATTCCCCTTTGGGGCCGTAGGCAGTGCTGCTATGGTCCTGAGCAGCCAGAATACCTGAGTTTGTCTCTTGTCTCCTGCACAAGGCACAAGTCACTGGACCTCCTTCAAAGTGATCATCATGATGGCCCTTCTCTCTCAGGGTTGTTGTGAGGATCCAACAGCATCAGATTTGTAAATGCTCTCTGTGGTTATCAGCTGTTATGTATTAGCACTTTGAAGTTGGCAAACCACTTCATTCACAACCCTGGGAGGTAGGGAGTGTGAATGTTGTTATCCCCATTTTACATGTGAGAAAACTGAGGCACAGAATAGTTTTGTGAGTTTCCCATTGTCGTACAGCCCTAGTGTCAGACCTGAGATTCCAACCTTGGACTTCGAGGTCCAAGGAATTTGATCCAGAATACATCTTGTGAACATGTTGACCAACGCGACCTCTTTTTACGTTCCTCCAGATTGTGAGCTTCTTGAGGTCAGGGGCTGTTTTAATTGTCTCTGTATCCAGCATTTTGCTTTGCCCTAACAAGAATTGAGCCTTGTTCCTGCTGTCCTCTGAGAGATCTGAGGGCTGTGGCCAGCCAGTCAGGCCAGCTTTCATGGAAGATTTATCCGCAGCCCCAGGATCTCCAAACTCTCCTCCTGGTCTTTCGTCTAAGCTCTTCCCATCTTCATCTAAACAGACACAAATCCCCTTGGCCTTCCCCTGGGCTCAGCATCAAGGACTATAATGTCTCCTGGGCACGGAGATGGACCAGGCCCTAAACTTGCTTTGTTTTAACGCTGAGAATGTAGCAGTCCTGACAGACAGGCTTCAGTTCTTTTGTCCTTGGCTTGGCCACTACTGGGCCAAGTCCACTAATACATTGTTTCTTCTAGATTGGGACACAGATAACACAACTATGAAGCATTAAGGAGGAATGAAGAAAACTCTGTCTGTTGTTGCTTGTGAAGAAAGAAAAATTCCCCTCAGATTTCTTCAGATCCCCTGGGAAGATTAGTTTGATTTTAAGATTTCAGACGTTTTCTGTACACTCACTCCCTAGAGTCTTCACGAATGCCTTTAGGAGTTGTAAAACTCTGGCCAAAAAGAGCCATTTCCATTAACTCACCAGCTCATCTAGAAAACAAACATGACTGGATAACAGCTGCTGTTTGCCAAGGACTTTAAGGCTCACCCGTTGGCTTTCTTTCCTACCCAACAACCTGGCGAGGAAGGCAGTACCGACATTTTTCCTGCTTTACAGAGGAAGAAACAGGCTTGACCCAGGAAGTCACTTGCCTCTAGTCACAGACCTACGATTCAAACCCAGCAAGTCCAGAGTGTTTTCTACATTGTCTGGCTGCTTCTTTTGGGGATGAAGCCCATCAGAGCCTGACCACTGTTGGCATAGCCTTGAGGGACCCAGAGTCCTTCCATGCTCCACTGAGGCAGCCATAGCAAATTTCTCTTGAGCCTCATTTTTCAAGCAGGGGCCTTGCAGAGCAAGAGGGGGCTGTAGAAAGGTTCTGTGAACCAGGACAACTTCATAAAGCAAGGAGAAATCTGGCTGCAGTCAGGGCCTTCGGACCCCAAAACAGGCCACTTTTCATTTCGAACCTGAAATAAGCTTTAGGAAGGGACCTACGACCCAGAAGATGGGGCAGATCTGAAAAAGTGGACATAAGAATTCTGGAGTGTGATGTCTCCATTGGGAGCGTCTTGTAGAAAAATCTGGGGACAAGGATCAGGGCCCTTGACTAGGACTTGTCAGGCGTTAGTTTCTCTGCCCTCTCCACTTGTGTAAAGTGAGCCTGACCATTCAAACTCCCATTTACACAGCTCACTTTCCATGGAAAGTTTCCATGGAACAGCCCTGTTCTGTTGGAAAAAGAACCTAGCAGTACCTGGGGCTAAGGGGTAGGGGCTCAATCCGGGACTTCATTGGTTTGGGGAACTCCCACCTGAAAAAATACCATCCACCAATACTCACCAGCACCTTAGCACCTTCTCTGTAACTTAATGTCTGAAAGTGTTGCCCAGAGCACAGAGAAATTAAGTAATTTGCCCAGGGTTACACAGCCAAGAAGTATCAGAGGTGGACCCAGGTCTTCTTGACTCCCTAGGCTACCTCACAAAAGTAAAACCAGAAAGTGTCAATAAAACTTGAAAGAAAAAGAAAAACACCCAGATGAGGCCCCTATGAGGTCAGTCTCATGCCCATGAAGGAAGAACATCCTAAGACCATTAGCACAGAGGGCAGAAGAAGAATCCAGCAGGAAAGATCTATATTCTGGAGATTTCAGTGCTGGGGGAGATCTCACTCATGCATATTTATGCAGGTTGGAAGAAGGCAGCCTTTACATCCCAAACCAAACCACAGAACTGTGACCTGTGTCTGCTGATTGATGGGGATGGAAAGACCCTGAAAATCATTAGGAAAAATATTTAGATGGTGTACATACATATTTTTAAAAGGGGCAAGACCAGTATAAGCCAGAAAACTGTCGTGAGAGAGCAAATGGAACAGATTGTACAGGGCTTGGTGAGGATTGGCTCCCACTCCTGGCTGACTGCTTGGAGGGTGTAAGTGAAAATACAAGTAGGTTTAGGATTACCTCCTAACATCGTGGCCCCAGACCAAGACACAAGGGCCTTAAATACCAGGCCACATGCAAAAGGAGAAGTAGAATTGGGTGGCATTGCAGAGCCTTCTGATCCTACATTTCCAATTGGGCACAGCCTTCAAGGTCCCTCATTCTACACCTGAGGAAGCTAAGGCACCGTGAGGTTGTGATTGTCTGAGGTCATTCTGGTAGTGAGGGGCAGAGCGAGGATTTGAATCCATATCCTCAGACTCCAAATTTCTTCCTGCTTTGCCCATGGCACCATGTATGTATAAAATTATATCTGTACAAAAAAGTGCCTCCATCTTAGAAGGTAGAGGTGCGGCCCTCTCCCACTTGAACATTGCTGGTAAGTAAGCTAGGCCCATTCTTTGGTCCAGTGCATTAGGGGTACACAGAAATGAGAAAAGCTCCCTGTAGGATGTGGGTGCGGTTGGATGGATCAGAAAGATGGAGGTGACCACAATCACGGGAAAGGATAGCAGACGTCAGTGGGTTGGGCTAAGAAGGGGGCTGGGTGGTCTGAGGGATGAAAATCCAGAAAAGGATGAAGTCCTAGCCCTTTTCAAGGGTCTGGCTCCATGCAGAGCAGCCCCGCTAAGAAGGCGAGACAAGAAAATATTGACCCATTTTTACATGGGAGGAAACTGAGGCTCAGAGAGAAGCAATTTGGCCCTCGGGGCAGGGGTGTGAATTTCACCAGGTCTGAAGTTGGCACCAGGCCCATTGCTGCTTCCACAACAAGTGAAGAGCATGTCTCTAAAGTGTGTGGTTTGTTATCAAGGGCAGAGGTGTACTCTAAGCAGTGAGATTACTTCCTCCAGCAATAAGTGCCAACCTTTCACATTTATATGTGAATAAGGACACAGGGAATTCAGTAAAAGTTTTATTTTTGTGTCTAATACATATCTATTAGGAGAAGGCAAGCACAAATCTGACATAGAGGTTTGCACTCTTAATTGCTTTGCTTAGGTTAATGCTGAAATAGTTTGCAATTCAGAATACAATTTCAAGGAGAGAAAGCCCCTAATGTGGTAGGTGGCTTGAGGAAGCTTCCAGCCTGACACTCTACACTGACTGCTGGTCTTCCCCAGAGTAGCTAAACCATGTCTACCTCTGCCATTTCCTAAAAGGGAACTGATGGGGGATTAATTGGGAAACCTTATAGCTTAAATGGGAACTGAGGAAAAGTTCATGGACTGAAAGAGCTGCAAGAGACCTTAGAGGTTTAGTCCAGTTCCCTCCTTTGAGAGATGAGGAAGATTGAGGCCCAGAGAGAGGGAGCACACAGAAAGCTGCAGTGTCAGGGTTGAAATCCTAGGACTGCGGTAGAGTCAGCTCTCTTTCTCAGTTGTGCCAGAAAAGTTGAGGTTCTAGCTTGAGGTCCTACTTGTCTTACCTGGTGAGCCAGGCATGTGGCTGGTGGATGACAATCTAAAATGAAGAAATACATTTGGAGTCTGAGGTCCAGATCACCTAGTTCTCTTTTGGATAGGGGATGCTAGGAATGCCTATGGGGTGTCCGGTTGGATGCATTCAGGGGAGCTACACACAGAGTGTAGAGGGACCAGGGCTAGACCTGATGATTTGGGAGCCATCTGCACAGAGATGTTCATTCAATCCATGGGAGCTAATGAGGTCACCAGGGGAGAGGGCCCAGGATCTGGATGAAGAACCAGCAGAGAGATTGAGAAAGTTTCCATCAGACAGGGAGGAGGGGAAGCAAGAGAAATGAATCACCAAAGCACAGGCGGGTCACAAAGTCCTGCGGGAGGGCGCTCTGCCAGGCCGGAAGAAGAGATTTTGGGAAACTGAAAACAACAGTTTCAATTAGATGATGTAAGGGGGCGAGGAGTGGGAGAAGAAGCAGAACGAAGAGCGGGTTTTGTGGGGGAGCTTTGGAACGAAGATGTTACACCCGGTTATTTTTGTGCCTACTATGTACTTAGTATGTGAAGGCAAACACAAATTTAAAGTTGAGGTTCACCTTGGTAATTTGCTTGCTTGGGTTAATGGTGAAATTAGTTTACAATCCAGAAAGCAATTTTAAGGAGAGAGGGTTTGTTTATTTGTTTGTTTGTTTTGAAGATGGGGAAGGCTTGAGCATGTTTACAGGCAATAGAAAAGAACCCAGTAAATGGGTTGAGTTTGTATTTTCAAAGGGGTGGGGGAAGGGAAGGGAATAAATATTAGTGTACTACCTGACCAAGGCCTTTGTAATTCTCAGTTGTGAGGGCTTGTGGAAAATTTTCTCAACATTTAGTTGCTTAGAAAAGTTCATGAGTATTATACAGCCAGTTCCACAACAGCGTGCTTGCCTGGTTCTGGATAATGGACGATACTCTTGCACCTTCCCAGTCATCAGTGGAGTGAAGCAAGGCTATGTGCTTGCTCCCATCCTTTTTAGCATGTTTTCAGCAATGTTGTTGGATTCTTTCAGTGAGGACAAACGCTGACCAAGGTCAGTTACTGCACTGATGGTAAATTAATTTAACTTGAAAAGTCTACAAGCCAAGACTGAAGTGGAAGGAGAGTTGGTGCATGATCTTTTGTTCACAAGTGATTGTGTGCTCAATGCAGCCTCTGAAGCTGAGATGCAACCAAGTAGGAATTGATTCTCTATTGCTTGTGCTAATTTTGACCTGAGAACACCAAGAAAACACAGATTCTCCACCAGCCAGCATACATGAAACCATCACTTAGGGACAAATGGAGAAATATTGAATGCTGTGGATAAGTTCTTGGCAGTATACGTTCCAGGAATGTACACATTGACAGTGAAGTTGATGCACACATTACCAGAGCTAGCTCAGTGTTTGGGAGACTCTGAAGAAAAGTGTGGGAGAGAAGAGGTATTAGACTGACTATCAAACTGAAGGTCTACAGAGCCATTGTGTTAACTTCATTATTGTATGCCTATGAAACATGGACAGTCAGGAAACTGAATCGCTTCCATTTGAACTGTCTTACGAAGATTCTGAGGATCACCTGGCAGGAAAAGGTACCAGACACTGAAGTCCTTGCTTGAACTGAACTGCTAAGCATTCAAACTATGCTTCAGAGAGCGCAACTTCAGAGAGGGATGGGCTGGCCACGTTCGAATGCAAAATATACGCTTACCACAAAGACTATTTTGTGGAGAACTCACATGGGGCAAGCGTTCACATGGTGGTCAGAAGTGATACAAGGACACTCAGAAGGTCTCTCTAAAGAACTTTGGAATTGATTGTGTGACATGGAAGACACTGGCAGAGTACCACCCCGAATGGCGTGCCCTCATCAGTGTTCAATAAGTGAAGCAGAAACTTAGATGTGCAAATTTAGAGTCCTTTCCACCCCAAATGTTCATGTGGACTGTTTGTGTCCAATCTGTGATAGTCTTCTGAGCTTGCATCGGTCTGATCAGCCACAATCAGCACACTGTACCTTAACTCCAACATAGTGATGTCATTTGGGTCCTCCTCAGGAATGAAGGACAACAATTAACCAACCATTTGCTGGGCATTAGCTTGGCTAAGTGCTTTACAAATATTATTTCATTTGATCTTCTCAACAGCCTTGCAAGATAGGTACTTTTATTATCTTCATTTTATGGTTGAGGAAACTGAGGCAAACAGAGATCATATTTGAACCCAGGTTTTCCTGACCCCAGTCCCAGTATTCCATCCACTGCAGCTACCTCGCTGCCTCTAAATTATTTAGATAATGGAATGGACCATCCGTTGGAGAAGACAAAAAGGGATGTATGTAGTCAAGGGCTCCTGCAGAGTGGCTAGCCAAGGCAAGGAAAAAGTCACTTCATTATTAAAAACCAGCATGAAGGAGGAAAAAGTAGGAGAGAAGATGCCAGAGGACTTTGAGTCAAAAATAAAGGGACATTTCATTGAAAACCTTGATTTTTTCTTAGTAAGGTATGTAGGAAGATCCTCACCTGAGAGGCAAAGGGACAAGGAAATGTGAGAATTTTGAGAAGGGAGGAGTCAGAGGAGGGCCTGGCTGCCTCGAGGGCTCACCTGAGGTTAGATAACATTCAGGTGTAGTGGACTCAGGCAGCTTGGTTGCCTGAATTTCTCCTGCTCCGTTCAACAGCATGGGAGGCAGAAGGTGTGATCCAGGGTTAGGGTTTAAGAAGGCATGGTTTGTTTGTTCTCAAGGCATGAACTGTGATGGGCTGAGGGGGCAGAGGACTCAGAATTGATGATGGCATGGCATTGACTGGTAATCAGTGAGTGAGAATTGGCAAGAGAGGAAAGTGATGGAGTGAATGATTATGATCAGATAGAGGAAGGTCAGTTTGTGGAACGATTTTGGATGATGGAAGTGGCCAAGGGAGAGTGAAGGTTCAGGTTGTGGTGTGAGAATGATGAGCTGGCAGGTTAGGGTGCTGGAGGGCGCATCAACACGCCTGTAAAGTTCCCAAGTTTCAGGATAGGAGTTAGGAAGAAATTAGATCCTGAAAGGATAGAGAATGACCTGCCTACCTGGGGTGAGTGGACTAAAGTCTGTAGGATGTTGATTGGGCTATAGATACATTGTCATAGTGTAAACTTCAGAAAAGAGGTTGCTGCATGATGTCAGCCAAGGGAGACTCTGGGAGGGGTGACAGATGCCACAGAGGACATCACAGTGGGACACAGCATTTGAGGGGGATGTAACTGGGCCTGCACTATCACCTGGGGGAAGCAAATTATGGAACAGGAGTTCTAGCAGGCATAATGGGCAGGCAGAGTTCAAGTGAGATGAGAGGAGATGATTGGGAAAATGGCGGCCAGAGAATGGAAAGTTGGCTGGAGGGAGGTTTACTAAAATGCAGCTGATGTTCATGAACACAAGGCTTGGTGAGTAGCCCATTCAGGGGTTTGCTAGCCACAGATGGCAAAGAAGAGGAGCAGCTGGTCTTAGGATGCAGATGATTAGGTTAGAACATTTTTGGGGGGCAGTGTAGATGGCTCTGGCCTCCTCCTTTGGGCTAGATTTCCCCCCAAAACTGATTATCTTCTCCCTAAAACTGCCCTTCTAAATTCTTCCCATTTTCTGGTGAGAACCTCTCTTAATTCCCTCCCCACCACCCTAACCTGAAAAATTTGGGTACTTCCAAAACTTGTCAGTCCATTTTCTACAAACTCTCCTCTCCATGGCCACTAACCCAGCTCAGGTCTTCATCCCCGCTGACCGCCTCACTTGGACTACTAGAGTAGTCCTTCAGTTAAATAAAATGTCTTATTTTTATGTTACCTGTATTCGGACACAGTAGACTCCTACCTTGCTTTGGGACATCTCCTCCTAGTCCAGCCTCTGCATGGCTGCCATTAGCACATTCCTAATCCAACCACATCATCTACATTCAGAAAACCTTCGGTTGTTCCCTTCTACCCCTGGGATGGATAGTAATCCTGCCAAGAACAGCTAAGTGTTTAGATGGCACATACTGCGTACCAGGCCCTGGGCTAGTGTTTGACAGTTATTATCATTTAATGATCACAACAACCAGACGTAGGTGCAGTTGTTATCTCCATTTCACAGATGAGAAAACTGAGGCAAACAAGAGGGTAAGTGACTTGCCCAGCTAGTAAGTGTCTGAGGCTAGATTTGAACTCAGCTCTCCTGACTCCGGCCCAATCCTGTATCCGTTGGAGCTACTCAGCTGTCTAAACAGATTCGTTAGCCTGGCATTTAAGGCCTTCACAGCAGTTTAGTTACTACCTACATTTCTAGCATTATTTCACATAACTCTTTTTGTGAACTGTGCTTTCCAGCCATCCTGGAATACTAGCTGTTCTCTGATCTGGATATCCTAGGCCAGGCGTCTTCACTCACAAGCATTACCATGCACAGTGTCCCACTCATCTCCCAAAGCTGGCTTTTTGAAAAATTCTGCTGAGCTGCTTCTGTCTTTGCCATAGGACCTTCCGTGTTCCCTTCAGGTGTTTATTCTTTGGCTCACTCTCCTACCTTGTCCTTTTCCTCAGTCTCTCTCCTTCCTTTCTAAACCAGCCTGGTATGGTTAAGCTGGTATGTGGGTGGAAAAGCACAAGCCCCCTTACTCAAACTGACTGCTCAAGAGGTGTCTCAAGGTAAAAACAGAAAATCTCCTTTATTGGGTTCTCCCGAGAAACCTGGTGGTCCCTTCACCAGTAAAGCTGGAGTAGGGAGGCGCTTTACAGAAGCAGAATGGTAATTTATATAGACCCTGCCATGAAAATCCCCCTCCCACCACTGACCATTATTCTCATTGACTGAGAAGCAAGGTCTTACATTCTAGGCGCAAAATCTAACCAATCCCTCTTGAAACCCGGTTCAAATTTTCCGCTCCTGGATGTTACAAAGCCTGCGAAAATACATATCATTATGTGCAAATTAGGCATTGAAAATATATGCAAATGAAGCATTGATGACTCATGCAAATTGGGCATTGAGAACTTATGCAAATCAGGTGGACCTGTGTGAGGACTGCAGACTGAGTGCGCATGTGCAGATTAGGTATTGAGGAGTTAGTGAGTCATATCCAATCATTGATCCTAAAGCAATACATAGCCTTCTATGGAAATCACCCGACTCTGGAGGAATGGAAACCTGGGCCTAAGGTCTCCTCCACTCCAGGGAGAAGGCTCCATATTCCTGAGAAGTCTTCACTAAGTCTGTTCCCATTCACCGGACATTGTGTCTGGACTGGCAATTTCATTGGTGTTAGGAGTTCCTGGTGAAGAAACTTTCCTGAAATTTATTCATTTTAAATTAAAAAAAAAAGTTTTATTTATTTTATTAAATATTTCCCAATTACATGTAAAAAAATCTTTAACAATCATTTGAATTTTTTTTGAGTTCCGAATTCTCTCCTTCCCTTCCTCTCCTCCCCACCATGAGAAGGTGAGTGATATCAGTGGTATGTGTGAAGTTATGTTAAACATTTCCATATTAACCATGTTTCAAAAGAAAATACAGACAAGAAAGTTAGGAAAAATAAAGTAAGAAAGTCTGCTTCCAAGTGCACTCAGAGTTCCTCGGGTCTCAGTAGCATTTTTCATCATGGACCCTTTCTCGAATCATCATCTTGACCAGTGTAGCCAAGTCTTTCGTAATGGATCATCATGACAGTGTTGTGATTGCTGTGTATGGTGTTCTCCTGGTTCTGCTCACTTCACTCTGCGTCAGTTCACTTAAGTCTTCCAAGGTTTTTGGTGAAGCCTCATCATTTCTTACACTACAATAGGACTCCATCACAGTCATCCTATAGTTTGTTCAGCTGTTCCCCAGTTGATGAGCATCCTCTCAGTTTCCAATTCTTTACCACCACAAAAAAGAGCTGCTCTAAATGTTTTTGTACAAACAAGGCCTTTGCTTTTTTCTTTGCTTTCTTTGGGATGTAGACCTACTAGTGACCCGTTGCTGGGTCAGAGAGTTTGGGCAGACTTCCAAATTGCTCTCCACGATGGTTGTCCAAGTTGGCTACACAGCAGTTTATTGTGTTAAAGAGTAGCCTTAGGCTGAGGGCAGCACAGGTCAGCCTAGAACTTGACCCACCTCTTCCTCGAGCTTTTAGATCGTAACACTGGCTCTGGGCCAGGACACCATCCACACCTTGGAGTCAGTGCAGAATGAGTAATCATGACTCTTAGCTCAGGAATTTCTTTACCTGTTGCTCCGTGACCAGAATAAGCTAGTTAATCCCTGAGTCTCAGTCCCCTCATTCCATTGGTGTCTATCTTGCAGGGCTGTAAAGATCATCATTCTATTTATAAAGCATTCTGTACCTATATGCGTACACATACATATGTTAGCTATTTTTCACTATTATGGCAAGAACTTAGAAGAAATGAGGGAAAGAGAGGGTTGACCTGGTAGGATGGGTGAAGACCCAGAGGTACCAGGAGGTAATAGCTGATCTTTTTCAGGGGCCGGAAGGGGCAGGGCAGGGCAGGGCGTTGGAAGGGAAGAAAAGAAGAAATTGAATGCCACGTTAGGCCTCTGGAGACATAGGACTTTGCATGGTAGATTGGGGGAAGCGGTAGAGGAGCTCAGGGGATTGGAAGCAGGTTTTGGCATCCCTTGGTTCCAATGGGGCCTGGGATTTCTGCATGATTGCCTTCTTAGTGAGATTCTAGAATGTCTTTCATTGAAGTCTCCTAGGAACCTGTTCCGGGGCCCCAAAGAGGCAGCATGTTTTACAGTGTCCAATCAGTTTCTCACTAAGAGGAGACTTGGAATTTGGTATGGTGCCAGTCACTAAGGCCCCAGAGAGTTAAGTTCTGCTCCCTCCCTCCAGACCCTCCTTTGCTTATTCATTGCGTGATTGTGGCCTTCAAGGCTTCACACAGAAGCAGAAAGGGAGCAAGGCAGCCACCATGCTGGGCTGGTCTGCTTTTGGCTAGAGAGTGTTCTCCTCTGGGCTTCTACTGTAGTAATTGGAGGGCTAAGCATGTCTTCAACTTGGCGAGCGCACTTGCGCAACGCACACATGCACACACACACACACATACACACACACACACACACACACACACACACACACACACACACACACCTTCTTTCTAGGCACTGCTGTCTGTTTACACTTACAAAGCCCAGCTGACACAGGGCACTGAGCAGGTGTTAATAGAGCTTCAAATAAGCAGACACAGTCACCCCAGAGCAGATCAGACTAAACACCCCCTTCTTTCTTTCCCCCTTCCCCAGGGTGGGGGTAGAAGGGTGATCATGTGATCACACATGGCATTATCCGTTTCCATGGCCTTTTTGTTCTCTCCTCACTTGACCAACCTTACTGAAAGCTACTTGGCACAGAATCTGAGCAGAGATAAGAGAAGACATTCAAAGCAATATAGCAGTGGATGGGGAGAAGGGAGAAGCTAATATCCTTGCAAGTTTTGTCTTGTTTGATATTTAACCATCCAGGCTTTCACTGTTGTCAATCAAGAATAAGTTTGCCAACAGGTTTGCTGCCTTTGGTTACTATAGGAAGACTAGGAGAGGGTGGTTCTTGTAACCCCACCACTCCAGGCCAGGGCTGGTTCTAGATTCCCTGTTGTGCATCTTGCTTCAACTGGGTGGAAAGAGGAAGGAATAAGGAGCCACCTACCCTAGCCCTGTGACCTCAATGGCACCTTGTTTTCTGCTTCAGCTCTTAGAGGGGCAGCAGCTTTTGTTGGCATTTGTAACAGTTCTCAGCCCTCTCTGAGACAGGGGTACCTTTCTGAGGCCACTTGCTTTGCTCCAGAGTTTCATAGTCTGTGTTTCTGTGAAAAAAGCAAGGACCCAGTAAGGGCCTGGGACAGGTAACAGTGAGGAGGTGACCAGGGATGCGATGGGGGTTCCACCCTTCCTGGTTCATCCTTCCCAATCCCCAAGGGGACCTTGGGGAGTCAAAGTAAGGCTGGCTTATGGGGAGTGGGATGGGTTTAGGTAGAAGGAGGCCCAGCTGTAGGAAAGAGTTAGCCAGCGCTGGGATAGATACAGGGCATAGAAAAACAGTGAATGAAACGGTCTCTGCTCACAAGATGAAGAAGGTGACAGCCCAGGGAGCTGGTGGGCAAGGAGGATTTGAGAGCTCCAAAGTTACTTGTCTTGCTCCGTATTCCTCCATATTCCTTCTAGGCTCATCCTCCTTTCCTCTGGCCTCCTCTCAATCCCTGCCAGCTACCACTTGAACACCAGATGCCCCCACCCATCCCCCAAGACCAAGTAACCCACCAGGCCTTCCAGTTGGCTTGGATTGACTCTAGCATGGCAGGAGAACATTTCCACAACCAGCAGGGCCTAGAACATGCTGAGGCCACAGGTAAGAAAAGAAGAGGTGGGGGGTGGGGGGACCTGGGAGCAAGGCAGGAGATGAGACATGAAATCAGACACTACTCATACACAGAAGCTTTTCCAGGTCACAGAAAGTAATATGTTGAACTGTAGATGCCACAGCAGGTGCTGAGTAGGGCCTGGGTGGGAGAAGTGGGGTTATGTCAGGTCAGCTTGGCCCCCACATGCAGTGCCAGGCTGGCCCAGGCCACTTGGGCAGTGACTTGAAAATACCGAACCCTGCCTTGGTCCCGGGTTCTTGGACTGCCCAGCCTGGCCCAGCCCAGCCCCCCCCTTATACACACACACACACACGCACACACACTGTTCCATTGACTTATAAAACGTGTATGCAAAACAGAAAAGACTAGATTCCCTTCTCACCCTTACTATAAATACCAAAACTCTCTTATAAATACATACTTAAAGGTAATCACTTTTTTACGTGCACAGACATAAATTGGGCACAGCACACTTAGAGAAAGACTCAAATTCTCAACATAAATACATCTGTGGACACATGTAGATGTATTTGTAGGGACATGTAGACACAAACTCATTTAGAAAAGATGTGCTTATCTCCTCAGACACACTGTGATGCATACATTCTGCTAACAGACAGAAAGCTCAGGAGGAGCAACAAGTAAATCTATGGAACGAACATTGCCAGGCCTAGAGGCCTAAGGGCTACCCGAGTCTTACCTTACCTATCGCAGGTCTTCGGCTGGCCAAACCGGATAAACGTATGAGAGAAGAGACTTTCCAGAGTCAAACAAGGGTTAGGCTTTATTCAGGGTCTTAGTTACATGTGCAGGGGGATTTCTTCCTGAGGAGAGAGGAATCTCCCTAGGAGGCAAAGATCTTACAGTAAGAGAATGGAAGCGGAAGTGGAAGAAGGAGAGAGGGGAGAGGGAAGAGAGAAGAGAGGAGAGAGGGAAGAGGGGCCTTCTGTCCTCTAAGGGCCCCTCAGTGCTAAGAGCGCCTTCAGGCTTTCCTGACTCTACTTAAGCTCTCCTGCCGCATAGTTTGCACCTGAATACCGTGCCTGTTAGACAACAATAGGTGTGCTCAGACCCCGGGCCAATCTCGAGGGTGGGGATGCTCTCCCCAGCGTTTCCCACAGGAAGAGGCGGAAATGCAAGAGATAGCCTGGTCTCACACCTCAATTCCCTGCTGTTCCCTGGGGGGCCTCATGAGAACTCTAAGGTTTAGAAGTCCTCACCTTTACCCGCCTGAGACTGGCCACATGGAACTGAGCTTACACCCCCAACAGAAAATTATATACCAGAGCAACAGGAAACAGTTACCAGAGGGAAGGCAGTAGAATTGAGAGGTTGGGAAAGGCTTCCTGGAGGATGTGGGATTTTACTTGGGACTTTAAAGGCAGCCCAGGAGGTCAGCAGGCAGAGTGGGGGAAGGAGAGCCTTCCAGGCTGAAGCTGAAGACAGAGAGAAAGCCCAGAGCTGAGAGATGAAGGCCCTTGTTCATGGTACAGCCAGGAGGCCAGGATCAGTGGCTCAAAGAGGACATGTCCGGGAGTAAAGGGTAAGAAAACTGGAAGGGTTTGGAGCAGGCAGGTGACAAAAGGCTTGGAATGACAAAAGGCCTTTTGTATTTGATTATGGAGGCAACAGGGACACATCAGGTCATTGAGAAGAGAGTGACATTGTCAGACCTGTACTTTAGCAGAATCACTTTGGTGGTCAAATGGAGGGTGGATGGGAGTGGGGAGAACTTGAGGCAGGCAGGCCCCCCTGCAGGCTAATGAAGTAATCTAGGGGTGATGTGATGAGGGCCAGTGCCAGGATGGGAACAGTGTCAGGGGAGAAAGGGGGCATATTTGAGAGATTCTTCCAAGGTAAAATCAACAAGCCTTGGTACCATGTTGGATACGAGGAGTGAGAGAGCATGAGGAATCCAGGCTGACTCCTAGGTTTTAAGCCTGAGGGATTAGGAGGATGGTGTTGTCCTCTACAGTAACAGGGAGGGGGGGACTTGGGGGAGGGAGTTGAGTTCTGTTAAGATGTCTATTGGATGTCCAGTTTGAGATGTCTGAAAGGCAGCTGGAGATGCGAGATTGGGGGTCAGTAGAAAGATTAGGTCTGGATCGGTAGATTTGAGAATTGTTGGCGTAGAGATAATGGAATCCATGGGAGCTGATGAAATCCCCAACTAAAGTAGCATAGATGGAGCAGAGGGCCTAGCACAGAATCCTGCCTATGCCTGTGGTAGGGGCTGGGTGAAGACACTGCATAGACCAAGAAGGAAGTGTCAGATAGGTAGGAAGTGTCACAAAAACCTAGAGAGAAGAAAGTGGCTCGGAGAAGGCAGTTAGCAGTATTGGAGGATGCAGAGGCCAAGGAGGAGGAGGATTGAGAAAAGACCATTGTACTTTGGCAATTAAGAGGTGGTTAGCAACTTTGGAGAGGTTCTTTTCAGTGGAATGAAGAGATGGGGATAAGAAGAGAGGAATTGGAAGCCCTTGTTGTAGAAGACCTCCTCAAGAAGGTTAGGCACAAAAGACAGGAGAGACAAGGGTAATAAAAGGGATGGATGGGCCATGTAAGGGTTTCTGAGGATGGAGGAGACATAGGCATGTTCATGAGCAGGGAAATGGACAGTAGAGAGGGGCAGTTTTTTGGAGGAGATGGGATGGAATGAACTCACTTGTCTAAGTTATCAGGGTTAGCTTTGGTAAGGAGTAAGGCCACCTCTTCATGTGAGACAGGAGGGATTCATTGGCAGAAGGCACCTGAGTGTTAAAAGCTGAGCAAGGGGAGATGAGAGAGGGGTGAGCGCATGATGCACAGCCTCATGGTTTTTCTGTGAAGTATGAGGCAACATTTTAACTGAGAATGGGAGAAGGGAGAAGGTTTGAGGAGAGTTGAGGAGGGCTGAAAAAGTTTGAAGAGCTGCTGTGGGAGTGAGTAGATTAGGGAGCTGTAAAGGATTGCCGAGCAGTAGTGAGGGCACACTTGAGTTTATGTAACAAAGCTGTAGTAGACCCAGACAGAAGGGTTGTGTGATTTTCTCAATTCATTCAGCAGCAGGAATAAGCAACAGTGGTGGATTGTGGGAGCGATCCAAGGCTGAGGCTTGGTTGGGCACAACTGACAGTATGATAAGACGGTAAGGGACTTTAGAGACGATAGTGGAGAGTTGGCCTGGTTCACAAAGGGATTGGAAGCTTTCTCATCTCTGCAGGATCTCTGAAGTGTGGCCCCTTCTGTCCTCTGACACCGCCTCATCACCCACACTTGGACTATTGCAGTGGCCTGGGGAGGGGAGGCCTCTAATCTTCCCCACTCTAGTCCAGTCCATCCACCATTCAGCCACCAAAGGGATTTTTCTAAAGGCCACCCTTTTCCCTACTCAGTAAACTCCAGTGCCTTCCTATCACTTCCTAGAACAAATATAAATTCCTGTGCATGGCATTCAAAGCCCTTTATCACTTAGCCACCTCCTGCCTTTCCAGTGTTTCTTTAATATAGTGATCCTGGCCTCCTGGCTGTTTCTTCTCTCAGCTTGGGCATTTTTTCTGGCCATCTCCCAGGGCTGGACGGCCCTCCCTCTGCATCTCTGCCCACTGACCTCCCTGGCTTCCTTTAAGTCCCAGCTAAAATCCTGCCTCCCATAGGAAGCTGTCCCCAAGCCCTCCTAGCTCTAACATCTGCCCTCTGTTCATCATCCTCCGCTATTTACCTGGCCAGGGCTTCTTTGTACATATTCCTTTGGTTCTTTGCTCCCCCACTGGACTGTGACTTCCTGGAAGTCAAGGATGGGCTTTTGCCTTCCTTGTTGCTTCCCTAGAGCTTTAGCTCAGTGTCTAGCACAAAACAGGCTGTTAATAAGCATTTATTGCTTGACTTATCTAGTATAGCTAATGGGGGCAGCCAGGTGATTACAGTAGTGGGCCAGAAGTCAGTAAGACTCATCTTCCTGAGTTCAAATCTGGCCTCAGACACTTACTAGTTGTATGAACCGGGGCAAGTCACTTCACCCTGTTTGCCTCAGTTTCCTCATCCACAAAATAAGGAAAAGGAAATTGCAAACCCCTCCAGGGTCTTTGCCAAGAAAATTCCAAACGGGCTCATGAAGGGCCGGACACAACTGAACAGTGCTGGGTGATGGCTGAGAGTGGAAGAAGAGCAGGTTTTGCTGAGGGAGGGCAGAGGGGCAGGTGGAAAGCCAGTAAGTTGTGATCTGATAGGGAAATCTCAGAGGCCATGAACAAGAGGTGGTGTATTTGTGGGTGGTAGGTGAGGCTGGGAGTATGACATTTTTGTTGGTGGCTGAGGCAGGATGAGTCACACACAGACTTTCAGAAGCCAGGTGGCTGTCCATAGTCCAATGAGCACATCCCAGCATTTCAGCAAAGCTTCCCGAGCCCCCAAGGTCACTCCTTTGGCTTCTGTGCCCTTCTCGTCTCAGCTAGGGCAGCCATGAGGCAACGGGAAGAAGGCTGGCGTTTTGTTGTTTTTGTCGGTCAATGTCCATTCCCTTCATTTGTGGCTCTGTGTTGTAATGATTACAGTTTGCGTTGACCTCCACGGACTGTACAAGCAGTGAAAGCCAGCCACCTTTGCTTTATATCACTGTTCGCATGAAGCAGATACTGAAATCTCTTATTACCTCATTTTCTTTTTCTTTTTTCTAATCTGTTTTTAAAAATTCCTGTAGGCACAAAGAAGAATGCTGGAAAATCATTGAGAATATGCATAAATAAAGAAGTATTTTTTTACATAAAAAAAGTCCAAGAATCACAAAGTCTGCAGAAGCTTGGTTAATCAGATACTACCAGACTGATTTAATCAGCATAAAATTGAAAGAACTTAAGTTCTGTAGTAAAAATTCCCATTTGGGATTGGACAAACTTTAACAGAGAGGCTAGTGAAGAAGGGAAGGGAGGGGTGGGGGGACAGGCGAGCGGGCACGTCCAAACTGTGCAGATGTGGAAAATGGCCCCTGTCAAACCTGGGAAGATTCGTCGTTTCTCATGGAAAACATTTTCTCCACCTAAGCTTTCCTTCCAAACTTAAGTCCATTGAAGTCCAATATATTGTCTCAATTATTGTATTTTTTTGTCTTGGTTTTCTTGGTGACAATACAGCCAAATTGTAAGTTTACTACTTTGCCAGTGGGAAAATGGGATGACTTCAATATCTTTCTTGAGCTCCATGATGAGCCTCTTGTGGTCACTCTTCAGCATTTCACCTCTGAACCTATCCTTTAGCGCAGCAGTGCTAACAAGGATGTCTGTAGCTTCAAAATACATCTTGGGAGATTCTCCAGGAAAAGGTTCTATTTTGACACAAGCTTGACTTCTTGAACTTTTTTTTCAATATCCACTTGCTTATGGTTTACTTCAATATTTGTAACTATTTCAATCTAAAGAAGATTTTTACTAGTCCACACCTGGGTGTGCCTTGTTTCACTTGACCTGCTTTAACAATTTCACCCATCACTATTTGTGAAATCAAACCCTGATACTGCCATGTTTGCTAGATGTGACCTTCAGCAAGTCAGTGCCCTTCCCTGAACCTCTGTTTCCTCATCTAAAATCTGTCTGAGAGTAAACATTTCTTTAGTCCCTCAGCTATGTTGGGCACTATGCAGAGCACTAGGGCTGTCAATACCACAGCAGTCCCTACCTTCAAGGGGATGTGACCTTGAAGTTTCCTCCCAGCTGTAGATCCAGGGTCTTTTGTCACTTTTTTCTCACTTTTGTTGCCTTCCTCCAGCAGGCCAGACCTTTGCTGTTGTCACCCTGGTCCAGCCCTCTGAGGACAGCTATGCCGAGATTGTCCTGGAATGAGAACCAGGAGCACAGAATGGTTTTTTACCAAAAAAGACCCCTAGAATTCTCACTCTTGGATGGGGCCAGGCCTGCAGACTCTTCTGCCTGGGCCAGAGCCCCAGGTCTGTGGTACTTGGGCTAAGACCAGAGTGATAGAGGAGAATCAGACCAGGGCCATCAGCAGAGCTCAGTGGGCTAGTACTGAGATCAGTCTGTCAGCTCAGAGTCTAGCTGGGACAAGGGAGGGACGGAGCTCCCCCCTCTTCCCCCTCCCATTTCCAAAAGGGGAGCTCTCTATTGAGCTCTCTTGACCAGGCTAGGCCTGGCCCCCCCTCACCTGGTGATGCCTCCTGGGGATCCAGCTTCCTACATCTGCCTCCCCGCAACGGCCCCTCTTTCCTCCTACCCTTGAAAATGAAAGACACAAAGACCTGGCATGGAAATCATTGCTGGGCTTAATGTGGGTAATTTGCAGCTGCTAATTAAGATGCTTGCTCAGGTTCTCTGGAACTGAAAACAGTCCTGCTGGTCATCGCTTCTATTCACTGTAAACTTATCACTGCCCGAAGAGCCCAATGCTGGACCATAGCTGGGAGTGTGTGTGTGTTCGTCCTTCACTGCCAAACTGAACATGCCTGAGAGGCTGTCCTCTGACTTTTGAGCCAGCCTCCAAACTGGCCTTTGCCTTTTTTTAAAAATTAACAAAACCCCACTTCCCTCCCCGCATTGAAAAAGAGAAAAAAAGCTAGTAGCTAACAATTATATAGCATTTTAAGATTTATTTTAAAAATTTTGCCTCATTTCATCCTTACAACATCCTATAAAGGGAGGTACTCATTCCCGTTTACAGATGAGGAAACTGAGACAGAGGTAAAATGACTTGCCCAGGATCACAAAGCTAGCAAATATCTGGGGCAGAATCTGAACTTGAGTCTTCCTGACTTCAGGCACAGCACTTCCTACACCAGTAATCAAGCCAAGAAGAACCCCCTATTGGCCTGTACTTCCATGTGCACCAGAGTCCTATCTCTGTCAGGAGATGGGAAGCATTTTTCCCACCCTGAGGGCACTGGACCGACCTTTCCCAGTCATTTGTCTCTGGTGCCTTCAGGCCTGGCCTTTCTCCGCGTCACTGTGGCTGTCCTGCCCATTCTCTTGGTCTCTCTTTGCTCCACATCCTTTTATTAATCCACAAGGATGTCCTGGGAGCCACCTTCCTGCCTGGTGCTGGGGATACACAGACAGTCAAGGAACTTGTCTGGGGAGACCACTTGGCCACATATAATGCAAGACAAATCAGAGCCAATTTTGGAAGGGAAGGCACCAGCCATGGAAGGGATCAGGAGACTTCGTGTAGAGGGTGATTGATTAGGGTCTTAAAAGGAACTAGAAATTCCAAGAGGTGGAGGTGAAGAGGGCAAGTGTGCCAGGCAGGCAGCCCACTCAGGGGCACAGCCAGGGGAGACAAAAGGCCCACATAGAGAAAGCCAGAAGAGGAGATGGGAATGGGAGGGCAGAGGCCAACCTGATCCTGGAGGGACAGCCACATGGAGCCTCAGTTTATGGAATTGGGATTGGAGGGAGGGGCTGTGGTTAGAGTCCTCTATAATGAAAGTGACTTGTGGTAGCCATGGGAAGGTACCACTGGTCACAGGGACTCCTATTGGAAAGCAGGGGAGATGATCTAGGCAAGGAGACATCTTCCTTGCTTTTTGCTTGTCGCATATAGCACAGTGATTGACCCCGTACAAGTTGAGGTGATGGGCATTACTTTGCTGTACTTTTCCTGCTGCTGTGACTGTGTGGCGCAGATTGGTTCAGAGGCTGGCAACAAGTTCATCACTTTCCCTCCTAATTCCAAATGGTTTTCTAGGATGACAGCCCCAGTCACAGCTCCACAAAAGGGTTATCAGTTCAGTCTAGTCTGAAATCTTGAGTTGATTAGTCAGCCCCTCGGAGCCTACTTTTTCTCATGAGTTCCTTTGACGTTTCAGATCTTTCCCCTTCCAAGTATTTGTCTTGATACATGAAGTAGTCTCTTATTTTGTTTGATATAGGACTCATTTGGTAAGCTCACACAGGCAGTACTTTCAGTATGGCTTCAGGTACAATCATCGATAACGCCTCTTTAATTAGTACATTTTTCCTTTACTTTTTGAGAAGCAGTGGAAATGTAATGGACCAAGAGCTGGTGTTGAAGGTGCAAAGACCTTGGTTCAAGGCTGCTTGTGGCCCACGCTGGCTGTGTGACTCCGGGCAGGTCACCTCTCCAAGTGGCAGAGGAGGTAGTGACTATAGCTCCAAGGAGAATTTCCTCCTCTTGCCCTCTCCTCTCTCCTTTGGTGAAGGCAGTCACAGGCTCAGCCCTAGAGCCAGTTTATCCTTCAGGCTTTAGACTCCTGGGCCCCTCCTCTCCTGTCCTGGACCCTCTTGTTTTCCTAGCAGTGTCAGTGACTTTCTGCCAGGCCTAGAGGCCTGTGTGGGCTACCCGAGTCTTCTTACCTCACCTCCGAGGTCTTCGGTTGGCCAAAACCCGATGCTCATATGAGAGAAAGGACGTTCCAGAGTCGAACAAGGGTTGAGCTTTATTTCAGGGTCTAGTTACAAGTGCAGGGGAGTCTTCCTTAGGAGGAAGAGGGGGAGATTTCCTAAGGAGGCTAGGATCTTAAGGGATTGGAAGTAGAAGTACAAGCGGGGAGAGAGGGGGAGGGGAGAGAGGAAAGAAGAAAGCGGAGCCTACTGTCCTCTTGGCTCCTCACATGCTAAGAGAGCTTTCAGGCTTCCTCAATCCTACTTAACCTTCAGCCACACAGTTTGCATCTCAATACCGTGCTGTTAGATAACAATAGTGTGCCCAGATCCGGGACGACCTCGAGGGCAGGGAGACTCCACCCATCACGTTTCTCACGGGAAGAGGCGGAATTACTCGAGCTAGCTCGGTTCACCTCGATCCCCTGCCGTTTCCTGGGAGGGTCTCGTGAGAGCTCTAAGATTTAGAAGCTCCCACCTTTACCCGCCTGAGACTGTCCACACGGAACTGAGCTTCCAATCCCAACAACTTTCAGTCCAGAACAGAGTAGCAAAGCAAGGGCTCTTCTGGGGCTCTGGGTTGGCTCAAACCAGCCCTGGGTTCAGCCGTGTCATTCTGAGTCTCTGTGTTTTCATTTAGCAATGGGGATTTCAGTACTTGCGGGATGGGGTGACAGATACTTTGTAACCCTCTAAGGATTGAATTTGGGTTGTTATTATTGTTGACTCTGAAGAGAGGACTGGCTTCACAGTCAGAAAGACCCAGGTTCAGATCCTACCTCTGCCACTTACTGGCTTTGTGACCAAGTCACTTAATCTTAAATGCCTTAAATTTTAAAATCTTAAGTTAATTCGGCTTTGGCTCCTAAAGTTGAGTCCACATTCCCACTTGAAGAGTTTCCTCCAGTGATCAGAAGATGAGGCTTCTCTTCCTACTATTTGCTCTTTCACTCTTAGGGGCTTGGAGCTCAATAGAGAAAAGTTCTGGCTTTCTTTCAAAACTTCCCAACTGGGAGGCAAAGGAAGGGCCTGGGGTGGTGAGGAGGAAGGAGAACCAACCTCTTTGGAGCACTCCAATATGGAGCCTTCCATAGCCTCTCCTTTCCCTTCCTTATTTTACAGAGTTCTCAGTTTCTAGAGATTAACTGGAGAGGGAGAACTGGAAAATTGAAGAAAAAGTGGAAACCAAAATGAGCCAACAAGAGGAGCTCCGAGCAGAGCAGAACAGAGGGCTGTACAGATGTTCTTATTATTCCATTGGATCCTGGGGCCCCCCTTTTGGTGTTCCTGGATCAATCTGGGCCCCTTCCCCTCTCATGACTGGAATGTGCTGCCTTGCCTTAGTTCTGTCTGCAGAATCCATGTAGCCTGGAGAGATTTCCCCTGATCACAGAACCCCACTGTCCTTCTTAGGTCCCTGTCTCCTTCACTCCCTTTTCTCCGCTTTACTTCTTAACTTTCAGTCTCAAAAAGAGCTCTGTTTATTCATCCTAATCCAGTGATCCCTTCCACACATTGACTCTCCCCATTGCTGTTTCACTACATTGAGGGGTGGTATAAGAAATTAAATGAGAATTTGGGGGGAGATTTGTGGAAGCTGCAGATGCCATGTGAAGGCCAGCAGACAACCCAAAGCCTAAGAATCAAATGGCCCAATTTTTATAAGAAGGTACTGTAAACACCCCATAAAAGAAAAAGAAAAAAAAATCAGAGTTCTTTTCTGGTATGAAGCGAGGGCTAAAAAATTTTATGAGGATTCTCCAGATTCTCTAGATTTTGGGGCAGTGACACCACAACCCTAACCCCTAAGATGTGGAAGGGATTACTATAATTAGGGAGTGTTAACTCTTCTGAATTCTCTCAACTATTCTACTCCCCACAGTGGTCAGAATTCCTTTTCTTTAGAAGCGCCCTTCTTATCCCCACTCTCTCCCCACCTCCCCCTCAGCCCATCCACAATGAGCTCATTCTTTTGCCCCATCTCTTCCTTTCCTCTGTTACATACTTCAAAAGTCCTCCACAGAATCTATCCTCTCCTTATTTGTGCCAGTTGTGAAGGAGGAAGTAGGTGACCTTCCTTTTTGCCATCACAATGGCCTTAGAAGGGAAGGCATTGGGCACTAGGAAAGGTGAAGTTTGGTCTGAGTCTTGAAGGAAGCCAGGGATTTTAAAAGGTGGAAGGGAGACCCATTAGAAAGCTGTCATCCAGGTGTGAGGTGAGGGAGGCCTGAGCTGGCTTAACTGTATGAGATGTGGATGAGAGCAGCATCGTTGGCACTTAATTGGATCTGGGGATGAGCAACCAAAGAGGAGTCAAGGATGACAGACTGAGGTTGTGAATGGGGTGGCTGGGAGGGTAGTGATGTCACGGCCATGTTTCTCGAGCTCTCTCTTCAGGATTTTTACCGGTTGGGCAGAAGTGAAATTCAAACCAGCTTTCCTGTTTTCCTTTGCTCTGGTGGGGAAAGAATGACAGACTCGCATGTGTGTGTATGTGTGTGCATCTATTTATTTTGCCTGCTGTTCTCAGGGCTCATTGTGTTAAGACCCATACTCAGTGAAAATGGGTTCTTGACCGTTAAGGTTCAGCCAAGATACCCTTTGTATGGGAACAAACAGAGTCAGGAGCAACCCTGTTTGACAGATTTCCCTTGTGACAGATTAAACAACTGCACAACATCCTGGACCAGCTGCTCCTCAAGCAGGCCTGGGAGCTGGCCAGACACTGACTTTTTTCCTCATTAACTTAGTCTATAGGATAATGGACCCCATTTATCTCTAAGGCAAGTTTTCCTTTCATAGGTGGTCATCCAAACACTTTCTGATGAATCTCTCCATGGGCTACTACTCCCTTCCCCACCTGTGACTTTACACATATTCGTCTGTTGCCTGTGTTTATTGAACATCTTGTTACCACTAGTAGAATGAATGTAAGTACCTTGAGGACAGGCTCTGCCCCCCTTGTCTATATTCCCAGTGCCTACCATAGAACAAGTGCTTAATAAATGCTTGTTGATTGTGACTGCCCCAATCCCCTCCCTGTCATCACCCCTGCCTTGCTAAATGATAATAAAATAGTGACTAAAAGATAATGTGTCAGAATTCAAGCCCTGGCCCAAGAAAACAAGCCTTCTGACTCTAAAAGGGAGGGGAAGGGAAGGAAGAGGAGAGGAAGGGATGGAAAAAGAGAGGGGGAAATGGAGGGGGAAAGAGACAGAGGAAAGGGAGAATATTGTGTTGCTGTTTCTCAAGTGAGACCTCAGGAAAGCTGGGAAAAAGAACATGTGCTTTGCCAGCTCTCCCTTCTGTGCTGACTGCCCTGCCCAGCCCCCTTCCTGGCCTTGGTTCCTTGGCAGCCCCTTGTTCTGGTTGGAGAGTCAATGGTCTTCCAGGGGAAGGACTTCTAGGCTATGACTGTGGAATGCCCTTCTGCCAGCTCACTCTCACCCCTGACCTGTTTTTTTTTTTCCTACTCTTAAACTGACTTTGCTCAAGGCCTGACCCTCAGCCTGAGATTGGATTTATGGGCAGCAACTTTCTCCTCCCTGGATGAGAGACTAAAGGAGGACTTCTAGTGTGTGGGAAATCATTGAAAGGGGCTGAACCTGAGGGAGGCAAATTAAAAACAGGGAGAGGCCCCCAGGAAGCCAATCCTGGGCACCTTGAGGCGTCTCTGAAGATTCTTCCTGTCTGCCATGGTAAGGGACCAGGCTTTAGAGATCTGTTGGCACCAGGCTGGCATGGGTTTATATGGGCATTGATGTTCTTAGAGAGACCTACTGCCTGCTACTGCTCCCCTTGTTCTGCTGGAGGTTGGCCATCTGCCAAGAGCTTTGGAGGTGAGAAAGCAAAGGAGTTTGGAGGGTGGCAGCAGCTCCTTGGAGGATAAGCATGTGTGGGGCAGATGAACATTTTATTAGATGATCTGAGGTGTGGAGAACCAGATGCCAAGGAGGTTTGATAACTAATCATTCTAGCTAGCATTTAGAGAGTGCTTTATATCCCAGCTGAGGGTAATCTGTTGTGAAATAGGGGCTCAGAGTACCAGGAGACACACGGTTAGTCGTAACAGGAGGAAGCTTAGGGAGGAAGAGGGTGGGTTCTGTGTGAGTTCTTGTCATGGGAGTTTAAAGCCTTCACAGAACTGCTAAAGAGGGCACTGTGGCAGCAGGGAAGGCATTTGCTCTCCTGGGAAGTGAGCTACTGTTACCCAGAACTCTCTATATACCCTTTGGGCCAAATGGCAGCCAATGGCCCCCTGACCCTAATATGGCCTGCAATAGTATCTTGCGAATTCAGGACAGGAAGCCCATGGAAGCCTGAATGGCTTTTTATCTTATAGAATCGTAGATAGCCTAGAAGTTACACAACTATTTGATCAGTCCCCAAACTTGTCTCCCTTCACCAGAGATAGTGGCATGTAAACAGCTGGGAAACTAGGCTAAATGGAAGGAGAGGATCGCTGCCCTCTCCTGACTAGGAAGAAAAAAAAGCAAACCACCTCCTCCTTGTCCTCTTACTCTGGGGAAGGAGAAGCTGATAAGGGCTTTGAAAAAGGCTTTCCCTTTATCTCCAGCTCCAAATGAACCTGCCTGTCCTGGGAGATCTAGAGGAGAGAAACTGGTAGGGCCTCTGGGTGGAGCTGAGAGCACCTTTCCCTGCTGGGGCTGACAAATGGGGTTGTGTTATGGGAGGCTGGTTTCATGCACCTCCCCAAAGGCAGGGCCCGTACTCATGTGAAACCTCCATGATGTCCACCACTATCCTTTGTCAATAAATAGGACTTAGAACTAGGAAGGGCTTCAGAAGCTGTTCAGTGGTCTCCCTCTCATTTTACAAGTAAGGAAACTGAGGCTCAGGGAGAAGTGACCTCCCAGGGTCACCCAGGGAGTGGCGGAGCATGAGCAGACCCTTCCCAGTCCTGGACAGACCTGGACTATTGACAACATGAAGAGAAAGGCTAATGCTGGAGTTTCCCACCACTCTGGGACCTTCTACTTACCTCTGTTATCGGACTTTTGTCATCTGCACTGTCCTGGCTCCGATGCCCAGACTCTGAACATTGTTAGCCTCCACTTGTGATGTCTGCAGCTCCGTGAATTATATCCCCCCGGCATGTCTTCTCCCCCTATTCTTCTAGTCCTGTTAGCCCAAGCCCAAGCCTTTCTGACTCCATTACGCTGTAGCTGTCTTCCCCCTAGTCCCATGTGCTCAGAATGTTTTACCTGCACTCGCATTCTCTAGCCTTTCCCATTTTCCTTGGTCTTCTGTCTGTCCCTCATCTGACTGTGGATTTCTTGGTGGCAGGGGACTCTTTGTAGCCTTCCCAAACATTGAGTAACCTTTGACACTCAGATTAGACTGAAGCATTCAGCTTTTTGAAGGGAATTAGGATTATAGGTGCTGGGGAGAAAGGCTCACAGGGCAGCTTCTAAAAGGCTTGGTAGGGGAAGAGGCTGAAAGAGAAGAATCACTTGGAATAGATAGAATTTCCCCTAGGAGAAAGGAGGTGACTTCTTTGCCCTGGGGGAACATCCCTTAATAATAACCTTGTGAATCTGGTTACACCTAATTCTCTTGGTTAACATTCTTGAACATCAGAAACTTTTTCCTGTTGTTTGTGGACTGGGGGGCCACCTGGGGGAACATTTCCCACTTGCTAATTCCTTACAAAGTTAGACCCCAAGCTGAAAGTCTGACTCTTCACGCCTTTTGTTCTGGTTAGATGCCAGCACTATCCTGCAGTTTCCCTTGCTCCTCCGAGCCCATGACATGCCAGCACCATACTCCAGAAAGTCCTGTTCACCTTGACTCTCCTTAATGTGGATGCTCCTTTCAAAGTTCTGAGGCCTTTTAATCCTGGCTCTGCCCAAGCCTCTTCCCTCTGAAGGGAAACCTCATGGAGGCCTCATGGAAGCCTCATGGTGTCTCGAAGACACCTTCCTCCAGCGGTCTGGCTTTTCGGTTCTCTCTCATCCTTTCCCTGTGACTTGCCTGTCTCCCAGCAGGGATGGAACACAGAGCGGTGAGCCAAGGCTTGCCCTCAACTGGACCAGATGGTGGCCATCACTCGGCATTATTTCCCATTAACTTTGGATTCCTGGTTGGAGCCATGGAAAGAACACCTTTTGACCTGGCCCATATATGGTCCTCTGGACCTCTAAAACTAGGGAGTGAAGTTCCAGGGCTGGTGAGTGTTAGAAGTGAGCCACCCCCAACAGTGAGAAACATGGTCACCTTAAATAAAGACTAATACCTGTTGTGAAATCAGGAGACCCTTTATTAATCTTTACATCTGTTTCCCCTGAATGGACAGGTAGCCTCCCCAGTAAGGTTACAGGAAGACTACAACACGTGCAGAAAGATGAGGCTTCTTATACTGTTTTCTGATCTTTGGATCTCCAGTGACACTGTCTCCTGGCCATGTGACTCCATGTTCTCCTCTCTGATGGGCCCTTCCTCATGCAGCTCCTTGGGCCTGGGCATTAGTTTTTGACCTCTTACCTGACCATGCTAGGTCACAACCTAGGAATGTGAACAACAGAACTTTCCTACTTCCCACAAAATCCCCCCTCTTTTTCTTTATTAAAATTTCTGTTTCCACACCTAAATCCAATCAATAAATACCTCCTCACATTCTTTCCCCTATGAATTCTTCCCTTCATCTATCCCCCTTTATATGAATATGGGAAGGGAGCAAAGTTAATTGACATCAGGACAAGGGCAGTCCCCTTGTTATAAGTACAGATACAGAGATTCAAAATACAAAGGCAGATCAATGAATTATCCATTCAGAGATTCCATCTCATACAGCAGGTCTGGGGAGGAACATCATCTGATGCAGTTTTCTGGTCCAGATGCTTGGCATCTTTGACAATTTTTCCTCAATTTCTGATAATAAAGTGTCCCTTCCAGCCAAGGTCAAACCCCCTGTGTGTGCCCCTGTCCCATCTCCTCCTATCTCTTCCTTCAGTTGTTCTGTCCATCTGTCTGGCCTCCATCTGCAGCTTCTCCCAGCCTCCTCACTCAAGCTCATGCTTCACTTCTGAGCTGCCTTTTACATTTCTATTTTGAGTTCCAAATTCTCTTCCTCCCTCTCCTCCTCACTGAGAAGGCAAGCAGGTCCGGTGCCCGTGATACCTGGGACATTTGACACGCTTCCTGATGTCTGTGTCACCATCTCCAAGGCTCAGACTGCCAGTCTTTGACTACTGCTGCCTTCAGGATGGTCCAGGCCCTGAGGCCAGGCCAGATAGGAAGACTGGTTGAAGGAGATGGAGCCTAGAGAAAAGAAGGCTTAGAGGGGAGGGGGGCTGCCAGCTGGCCACCCTCTGGAATTGTTTGGCCTGGAGTGGCGGAGCTTAGAGCCCCTAGAGACAAGCAGAAGTTTGATGTTTCACTAAGAGAGCTGCTGGGGAAGGAGGTCACTGGCAAATAATGACCCCTCTCTAGGTCTCAGTTTCCCCCTCTGTACAATGAGAGGGGAATTTAGTCTTTTTCTGCTACAAATGCCCAGGCAGGTGACTTCCTTCTTGTCCTTAGAGAAGGGATGAGGGGCTGCTGCTGCCGAGGGAGCCACCATTGCTTCTTGTGCGCACTAGGTGGCAATATTGGCCCTGAAATCCGTAGCCAGGGGCTGAGACTGGGGTCCACGCTTTCTTTTCCTCTGGCCCAGGACGAGGTGACTCCTGATCTGCTCATCTCCAGCCCCTATCCCTCTGTTCCCATACTCCCTGGAATGACAGCCAGTCATTAATCCCTGGGACCACAGCCAGGGGGCTGGTACTCACTGTTGACTCTTGGTAGCACAGGCAGTGATCAGTCAACCAGCAATTATGAAAGGCCTACTATGTACCAGATGCCATGCTGAATTCTGGGAGACATACCAGTCTAAAGGGGGAGATGAAGGGATGGAATGTGTGTGTACATGCGCACGTGTGCTACCCTATTGTGGAAGGCCCAGAGGAGGCCAGCATTTGCTGGTTGTTTTGGGGAGCCCTGAGCTAGAGCCAGTCCAGGGGTTCACATCCACTGGAATTTAGGGCTGACCCCTTTACCCCCTTTTTTGGCTGCTTTCCTCTCCCTGTGTCTGTGTCTCTGCTGTATCCTCTCCTGCGCTGGGCCCCTCGTGTTCCCTCTCTACTTACCCCACTCTCGGTTATACCTTGTGAGCATCTCAGTCGCCCTCCCAAGGAAGACGGAGTATCTTCCTTTCCTACCCTTGTACCCTGTCTCCTACTCTTGAGGCGTGGGATGGCTCTTAGGTTAGACTTGTGATGTGCTTCCCTCTGCCCAGAGGACTTGCCTCAGTTAAACTTGGAGTCCCTTCCAAAAACCTGTCTCTTTCCATTTGTCATTTGCCAGTGATCTCTAAGGCTGCCTGGATGTCCTGAGAGCCAGGCTCCCCACAGACCTACCCCTCTTCAGTTCCCTAACACTTTTGGGTGTCCTGGCCTGAAGATCTGGGCTTTCAGAGCTCCACTTCCTGTCTGACCACCTCCAATGCTGGACTTGGATCTTCAGTTTCTGGCAGCAGCCCCCCTTCTAAGGAGGAGGGCCAAGTGATGCAGCTGAGAGCACCCCCTCCCCCCCCCAGTTTGAAAGTAAGCCATGACCCTGGGCAAGCCTCCAAGGGGTTGGCAAAGTGACCTTTGAAATCCCTTCCAGCTTCTAGGACTGTGGTCCTGCAAGGCTGGGAGCCACTTATGATGGAAAGCAAAAAGCACAAATCTTGGTGGGTGAACCCCTGGAGCCATCTTGATTTAAGCGCCTTGTGAATGCTGGTCTGTACCAAGGCTCAGTCCTGAGAGTGGGTCTGGGCTTGACCAGGCCCACAGAACCAGGTGGGATTCAGGCCAGCTATAGGCAGAAGTGCAGTGGGTGTAGTTTATTGAGGGGCAGTGCAGGGAAGGGAGTCTCTGGGGCCGCTCAGACTGTGGGGCTGCTGCTGCTGAGCTCCAGAACAACATTTTTTGTCAGATCTGGAACTCTCCAAAGCCAGATCTGTCCAAACCCAAACCCCTTCTCAGCATGGTCATCATCATACTTCCCGTGGGAGGAGGAAGAGGAAGGAGGTCCAGCTTCTTGTCCATGAAGTCCCATTGGGTGGGAGCCAGGTTGAGCAAAGAACAGACATGGCAGTCACTCCTTGCTCCTGAGTCAATGCAGCCTTGTTTTAGCCCTTCTGAGAAGAGGCAGGAAGGATCTCTCCATGAACTTTAGACCATTAGCTCTCTAGAGGACAAAGTCAGGAGGAAGGAAGTATTTGAGGCTGCTGGTTGCCTCTTTTCTCCTTTTACAGAAGTGCCTCGCTGTCTCCCTGGCCCCAGCAGGGAAATGTGGCTTGTCCCGCAGGACACATAAGTAGAGATTGGTGCTGAGCTCTACCTCAAGCTGTGAGCATGACTTCTTATCCCAGAGGAGAGCGAAGCAGAAGAAATATCCTTCCATGATGATAGCAGCCACAGCTTGGTGACTGGGTCTTTGGCAGGATGCTCGCAGGTTCTCAGCTTGGGAACCCTCTCAGGGATCCAGCCAAATTCAAGAATTTGCCACCTCCAGAGTTTGGCCCAGGCACCCCACCCAAACTAATCCACTCTGGCTTAGAAATGATGTGGAAGCGTGGGCATCATGGACAGAAGGTTACCTGTACTGGGTTAGGGGGTAATTGTGTCCTGTTTAAAGATTTCTGCTCTGGAGCACTAGGGGAATGGACCTTGCTTCTGAGCTGCCTATCATAAAAGGACTTTATGCATAACATGAGAAACTCAGGCAGGGAGTTTGCTCCTTTGTTTGGTCTGATGAAAAATACAGCTCAGCCTGACCTCTAGGGGAATCACGAAATGCAGCAGCTCCCTGAATTCCTGAGGTCTTGTTTCCTTATGTTGTCCAGATTCGGTTTAGTGCCAGGAAGACATGGGTCTCCCCCAGGAATGGTGGAAAGACAGATGAAGAGTCTGGTCCTGCCCTGCCGCTAGCTCTCTGTATGACCTTGGGCAAATTCCTATGCCTTGGACCTCAGGTCATCTCTAAAATGGAACACTAGCATCTTTCTTTTTCCTATGGCTCTTGTGAGATAGTGTCTGTGAAAACATTTTACAAATGATATCCCCTCCTCATTCTCCCAGCAGCTGCCCAGAGTCAGCCTAGTCAGACTGGGGAGTCTGCAGAGAAGGGCTTTCCCTCTCTCTGCCTCTCCTCAGGCGTGCAGGATTCTTTGGGGATGGCTTTAACCAGCCCCCCTTGAGAGGTTTAAGAAGGGCTCCCAGTGGTTCCTTTCCCCTCTAACAGGAATCAGTCATATAGTAGCTCCTTTATACAAGAGTCCTTTCCACCCTTTATCACGTTTGATTGCTGCAATCCTTGGAGCTGGGCTCAGTCCAACCTGCCTTGAGTAGCTTATGCTCTCCTGGGAGAACACAGCTTCCAGATGAGGAAATACAGAGAAATTTCAAAAGGGAAGGAAAGAGCCCATCAAGGGGAGAAGGGACCATAGCTGTGTGGTACCTGAGCTAGTATTAGACAGCAAGGTGGCAGTGAGGGGCTCCCAGAGGCTGAGGAGAGGAGGGATGGGGCCAAGGAGGGCGTTGGATGGGCCTCTGTGGGGAGGCTGTGGGAAGTGAATGAATAGGAAATGAGATCTTTGCTTTTCTAAAAAGTCTATCTATAAATCAATGGGTTACTTTCAAAACTGTCCTGCTTCTCTGTGCTTCCTCCTGAACACCTTTCTTTGCATTTGAAAACGTTCAAAAGAAAACAAAAAGAAAGAGAGCAAAAGAGAGGGAAAGAAAGAAAAAGAAAGAAAGAAAAAGAAAAATCCTTGAAACAAATAAGTGTAGTTGAGCCAAACACATGGAGCAGTGGTTTGGCCAGACGCTGTGTGTCCACCCCCTCCAGCGGTCCTCTGACCCAGCTGGGCACTGCATCAGTCAGAGTTCGGGAGCCTTCTGGAGTTCTTTGTCCTTGGTTTCAGGTCTTCTAGGCCTCTGTGCATCAATTCATGCCACCCAGGATTCCCTGAGATGGTATCTTTCATCATTTCTTACAGTGTGATAATATTCTGCTATATTTATATGCTACAGTTGGTTTGACTGTTCTCTTAATGTCCACAGGGTCATCTAAGCCCTCCCTTCCCCCACTTAGATTCTAGCTCTTTTTTTTCTTCTGTTAATCTGGTAGGTGCTTAATAAATGGATTAGACTGACTGACTGCCCACCCAATATTCTCTTCCCTCTTAACCACCTCCTCCCTGTTTCTGAGTGTTTTCTTGTTTATTTTGGTATATTTCTATAGCAAACTATAATCTTTCCTTGTCCATGAAAGATGAGCAAGCTTCAGCCGACGCCTACTCTGCCATCCCTTCCTCCATGTTTCTGTTTTTTTCTCATACACCCTAATTGTCAGAAAGATCAAATTTCATCCCTTTCTTCCACCTTTGCACACAAGTATACTCCTTTTACCCTCTTTTTTTTTTTTTTTGCCCTCTGGTTCTAACAGATCTGGGCACTTTTCATTTTAAGATTCCTGAAATACAATATTCAGGCTTTTTAAAAATCACAGTTTTCAGGGAGTTGAATGATTCTTAAATGATCTCTCCTTGATCTCCTTTCTAGGTTGATTATTTTTGATATGGGCTAGCTTAGATTTTTTTTTTCTGTTTTTTCAGTTTTATGATTTCGTTAGACTTCCTGTCTTGGTGAGTTGTTGATTTCTGTTTGGTCAGTTTTAAGGGTGTCCTTTTCTTGAGTCAGGTTTACCACTTTCTCTTCAGATCTATTGATTCTCATTCCAATTATTTCATCTAGGACAGGGTTTCTTACAGATATCTGGAATGTGTGAGCTTGTTGGTTTTTGTTTATTTTAAATGTTTTGATAATTATATTTCAATACACTTGATTTTCTTTGTAATCCTATGTATTTCTTTTATGTATTGAAAACCATTTTTTTCTGAGAAGTGGTCCAGAGGTTTGAGCCCAGGACATCAAAAGGAGCTCTAGAACTTTGATTTCACAAATTTACTTCCTGCTTCATCTCTTCTAGGTATTCATGTTGTTCTTATGGAAAATCATTGGTTTTCTTACTTTGAGTCTCTGCAGTTACTGCATTACTTGTATCTTCTTTTGAGGGATCTCTACATCTAGAATAATTTTTAATACTAGTTGATGTTCTGTTTGCTTTATAGCTTTAATCCTTAAATTGGGACTTTGAGGTAGGGCCAAGACCAAGGGTCTTATTGTGCTTTTGGCTGGATCTTCCCCAGCACCCTTCACGGTGACCCTCCATTTCCTGAGGTTAGGCCCTCTCACTCCACTCTAGGGTTCAGAGCACTGGATCTTCAGGGCCCTCTCAGGGCAGAGGATTAGGGACCTCAGAATCTCCTGTCTGAACAGGGTTCCCAAGCCCTAAGTCCTGGGGCTTTCTGATCACCTTGGGGCTTTCCTGGGAAAACCTTCTGCTTCTTCTGCTTCTCAGCTCCACATGTCCCTGAACTGTCTCTGGTCCAGTTTGGAGGCTGCCCTACACCTTGTTAGTTCTTCCTTTTCCTATTGTTTTCTTAGAATTTTGACTGACCTCTTGTGGATATAAGAATTCTTTACTCTGGTTTCTCAGTATAATTTGTGATCATTATTTGATCTATGAGCCCCAGGGAGTGGGTGGGTGAGAGCTGGGTAGCTTGTCTCTGGTTTGGTACCATTTTGACTGGAAGTCCCTTAAAGGTCTTTGAGAAGGGAAATGACGTGATCAGAACTGGTTTTTTTCTTTAATTCAATTTTCTTTTCAGGTCTGTATTATCTCCTTTCCTTCTATCCCCTCTTTTCCCCCTAGTCTCCCTATCTTCAGAAAGCAAGGAAAAATCTAAAACCCATTTTAAACATGTATATAGAGTCAAACAAAAGAAATCCCCGCATCCACCTTGTCCAAAGACCCCATCTGCACCAGTCTGTACTCTGAATCTGTCAGTTCTGTATCTGGAGGTGGGCAGCAGAATGTTTCATCAGGTGTCCCCTGGAATTGTGGTTGGTCCTTGAGTTAATCAGAGTTTCTAAGTCTTCCAAAATTGTTATTGTATAAATGACATTTCCTTTGTTAATTATTATTTTGGATTCTTGTGCAGTTTAATTTACAAACAGTATTTCTGTGACAAATTGTTTTTAACCAAATCATGTCTTGTAAACTGTTTATAGAAAACCCAGGGATAAAAATGATCTATTCATTGTGGAAGGCCTTTTACATTATTGTGTTCATCCTTCATTGCCATCAGAGGAATGATGATGTGACTTGCACTTGACTTTGTCTTGAGTGAGGGGGGGCTGTGGAGGTCACCAGCCTCACTTCTCCTCCAGAGCCATCTGAATCCAGTGACCAGACATTATAACAGCAGAACGTACAGAAGGGAGAAGATGCTGAAAAGACGAGTGCAACATTAGATTTAAATCTAGAGCCCCTGGAGCTACTTACAACATGGTTCTAAAAATGAAACCCAACATTTTCACTTTGTGTCCGTACATACAAGTCTTCCCAAGCATCCCCTTCATTTCTTACAGTACAATAGCATTTCGTTGCTCTCACGTACTTGTTCAGTCATCTGCCAGTTGAAGGGCACTGTCTCATTTTCCAATTCTTTGCAAATACAAAACAAGCTACTATAAATATTTTTGACCGTATAGTTTTTTTTTCCTTTTTCTTTGATCTCTTTGGGTCATAGACCTTGTAGTGGTATCGCTGGGTTGCACAATTTGGGGGCAAAGTTCCAGATTACTTTACAGCTTCACCAGCAGTGCATGTTTTCCCACAGCCCCTCTAGCGTTGTTATTTGTTTTGTCAGCTTAGCCAGGCTGATGGTTGTACCAGGCTGATGGTGCAGTACCACCTGAGGTGGCACTTCAGAGTTGTTTGAATGATCATTTCTTTAATTATTAATTATTTAGAGCTTTTTAAAAATATGGCTATCGATAGCTTGAATTTCTTCCTCTGAAAGCTCCCTTTGTCTTCTAACCATTCATCAATTGAGAGAGGACTCATAAATTTCAGTGTCCTGTGTATCTGAGAAAGGACCCTTTTATCAGAGAAACTTGCTGTAAAGATTGTCTCCGATTTACCTGTAGCTCTTCTCATTTTAGCTGAATTGGTTTTGTTTGAGCAAAAACTTTTTTTTTTTTTTGGTTTTTTTCTCCACTTAATAGTATTTCACTTTTTCCCAATTATATGCAAAGATAGTTTTCAGCATTCACTTTTACAAGATTTTGAGTTTCAGGTGTTTTTCTTCCTCTCTCCCCTCCCCAAGATGGCACGCAATCTGATAAAATTTATACATGTACAATCATATTAAACGTATTTCCACATTAGTCATGTTATGAAAGAAGAATCAGAACAAAAGGGGAAAACTGTAAGAAAGGAAAAAAAAGAGAAAATAGTCTGATTTCATTTGCATTCAGACCCCATAGTTCTTTCTCTGGATGTGGACAGCATTTTCCATCATGAGTCTTTTGGAGTTGTCTTCGATCCTTGTGTTGCTGAGAAGAACTAAGTCTATTCAATGTGTCTGTTACTGTGTACAGTGTTCTCTTGGTTCTGCTCACCTCACTCAGCATCAGTTCATGGAAGTCTTTCCAGGTTTTTCTGAAGTCCTCCTGCTCATCCTTTCTCATATCACAATCATATGCACTGGCTCATTCAGTCATTCCCCAGTGGATGGGCATCCCCTCAATTTCCAATTCATGGCCACCACAAAAAGAACTGTTATAAGTATTTTTGTACATGTGAGTCCTCTTCCTCTTTTCTGATCTCTTTGGGATCCAGACCTTGTAGTGGTGTTGCTGGATCAAAGGGCATGCACAGCCCTTTGGGCATAGTTCCAAATTGCTGTTCAAAAACATAATAACTCTTCGTGAGCCCACCTCCCTCTTTTGGGTCCTGAACTCGTCCTCTGACTCTAGGCATGATGAGCAGTTTCCTCTGTGCTCTTTTAATTTGCTTTTGACACCACCCTTCATGCCTAAATCATGTGCCCATTTGTTCTGTGGTCTGAGCTGTTGGCCTGTACCTAGTTTTTGCCAGACTCCTTTCCAGTTTTCCCAGTAGTTTTTGCCACATAGTGAGTTCTTGCCCCTTGGGCAGTCTTTAGGTTGGTGATCTCAGTTGTTACTGTATATTGTGTACCTAATCTGTTCCACTGATCAGCCTCTCTATTTCTTACCCAAATTGTTTTGATGACTATGGCTTTGTAGTATAGTTTGAAATCTGGCGCTGTGAGGTCCCCTGTTCCTCCAGATCAATTTTGTTATTATTTTTTCTAGTTCTGTAAAGTCATCATTTGAGAGTTGATTGCTATGGCACTGAATAAGTAAATGTCTTTAGGTAGTATTGTCATATTTGATAGTAGCTTGATCTACCCTTGAGCAATTAGTATTTCTCCATTTATTTAGATCTGCCTTTATCTGTTTGTGTGTTTATTTTGGCAAGAACTGTTTTAAGAAGATGCGTTTGACAGCCGTGTCGAGGATAGACTGCTATGGAGTTTGTTGGGAAGGTGTAGCAATGTTCAGGCCTGGCAGGCGGGAGAGGCCTCAGTTAGACAGAGGCTGGCAGGGGTTCTTCACCTGGGATCTATGAATTAAAAAAAAGTATTTTGATAACTCTAATGTAATCAGTTTCCTTGGTAACTCTAAGTATCTTATACATTTGACACTACTCTGAATAAAAATTGTATCAGCTAGCGTTACTTGAGCACATTCTAGACATGACCCTGGGAGGAGCACCATTATGATCCTCATTTTACAGATGGTCCTGACAGGTGCACGAGGATGGCCTTGAAGGGTCCAAGGCAAGATTCCAACTGAAGTCTTTCTGATTCGAGGGCACCATCTGGGGTCCTGGAGAAGGACTGCCTCAGTTTCCCCAGACTGACAAAGAGGCGCTTGATCAAACAGGTGAAAACCTCCTGGTGAGGCAAATGGAGACAATAGCTCCATTTTACAGATGAGGACATTTTGGAACAGAGTTTGTGACTTCTCCAAGGTCCTACAGAATTCAGTTCCCTTTGCTCCCAGTACCTTTCTTCTTCCTTAGACTATGACCATCAGACTCATTCTTAACTCTTGGGGCCTTCAGGGAAGCTGCCTGACTCTGCTTTTCCTGGAAGTGGACAGAAAGGACCAAGGCTGAGATGTTTAGGCTTGCTTCCTGGAAATTCTAGGTGAAGGAGAGCTTTCAGGCAGTCCCACAGGCAGCTCTCCCTAAAGGTTTCCCATGGAGCCTCAGCTCCTGGCTGGAAGAAGGAGGCAAACGCTGGTGGTCTGGCCAGCAGGCTGAGGATTGGGCTGGAGAGCCCTGACTTGGCTTCTGACTTGAGGGAGTAGGGACTGATTTTAGGTGGGAGCTGGACTCTATGGGGCAGGGATCATGGATACTAGAACTGCCTGCTTATCTTCTCCCAGCTTCTGCCAGTATCCTAACAGATCAGCTGTTTTCCATCCCTTCTGCAGCCCATCCACTGGAATCTTCTTTGGGTTTTCTCCATTGGCACAGGCTGTTCTCAGTGGACACTTCACAGGCTCTCTTAGTTGCCTTCTTGGTCTGCCTTTGGCCCCATCTGGGCCTGCCACCCACCAATTGTTGTCCTCCTCCCCAGGCTTTGGCCCCAGCTGGGAGCTCCAGATGCCCCAGGCTGAGGGAGGAGGACAGGAAGTGCTCCAGCAGGCCCCATCCTCCTGATTTTACTCTTGGCCATGACCCAGCCTTTGAGTTGTCTATCAGACTTTGAACCCTGGGGCCAGTGACCTCAGGCAGATCAAGAGTTCCTGGTGGGCCAACTCCAGTGTGCCCCTAGCCCCCAGCCTCCCTTCCAGACAGAGGCAGCTCCACTGTCTTGCCTGACTACCTGGCCCTTGGCAGGGTGAGTACATTGTGAAACTGGTCCCTGCTGGTGGGATAGGTGTTGTAGGTGTAGGATTTCTTGTAGGTGTTGTGTGTGTGTGTGTGTGTGTGTGTGTGTGTGTGTGTTGCTACCAGGGGCCTGGGGGAGTGGACTCATCTGATGCTTTATTCATTAGGTCTGCCATCTTCTAGGCTGGGATTGGGCCTTTAATCTCCCCCAGGGCTTCCAGCACCTTCTCTGGATAATATTACTAAACATGGAAGGTACAAAGCTCAGGGAGAGCAAGCTCCTGCATCGAATGTGGTAGCTCTGCTGATTGTATGCATGTGCTGTGTATGTGCATGTGCTGTGTGTGTGCATGTGCTATGTGTGTGTGTGCATGCACATTCAATCAGCATACAAGTGTATGTGTATGGGGTGGGTGAGGATGAGTTAGGAGGGCAGTGATCACCAGGGACCCTCTTAACTCCAGCTTGGTGAGCCTGCCCAGGATTTGTGGAGTGTGTATGGTGGGTCAGGGTGGATCCGTTCACTGTCAGTCCTAATGGTATTGATGGAGGCTAGCAGAGAGCCTCTTGGTACCCAAGCTTCTGCCTGTAGGGAGCACCTTTGTCCCTGCCTGGCCCCAAGCAATCCTTGATCCAGCTAAGCTCTGTGACGCTGCCCTTTGCTCTGCCCCTCACTTTGTGACTGGCTGCCTTGGTTCCAGGGGAGGTGGGGGGGCGCAGCCTGGTTCTGTTCCTGTCTTGGCCGCTTCCATTCAGGGGCTGACCGTCTGTCCTAGCATCTGATCCTGGTCAGGGCCTCGGCCTACTCTGATTTCTGACCTCTCAGCCATTCATTCATTTAGCAAACATTTCCCGCGCCCCCATTCCTGTGGTGAAGGCCCATGCTGCTAGGGGGATGGAAAGGTGACTGACACTCTCTCTGCTTTCCATGAGTTTCCCAGGGGGCAGGGAAGATGCCATTGAAATAAAGTACCAATAAAGGTGGTGGTGTTGGAGGGGCGTAGGAAAGCTCCTTTCCATACCAAGGGTGCAGCTGTCCTGGAGGAGCCTGGGACTGAGTGTGGAGGCCAGAATAGGGGCTCTCTCTCTGGGGAAAGGCAGCTGGAGGCCAGAGCCAGAGAGCCTGGGCAGAACACAGCAGGGTCTGAGGGAGCTCCAGATAGATGCTTAGTGAGCAGAGGAGGTTCTCTCATGTCCAATTGCTTCTTTCAGTGGAGGAGGTCTAGACTTGGTTGTGGGCATGGTCAGGGCAAAGCCAGGGTTCTCAACTGCCAGTGTGTTTCTGCTCCATGTGCCCAAAGTTACCCTTTAGAAAAGATCAGGCCAGGCTGAAGGCTGCTCAGGGGGCCGCTTGTGGGGAGGTCAAGCTGGGGGGGGGCCCGCTGGGGAGGCCACTTGAGGGGGTACACTGGGGGGCCCAATGGGAGGGCAACTGGGGGCCCTACTCAGGAGGCCATTTTGGGGGCCTGAGAGGTCACTTGAGGGGGCATGTGGGGGGTCCCCGCTGGAGAAACTACTTGAGTGGGCCCAGGAGGGTGCTTGGGGGGATGCTTGTGGGGGGAATTCAGGGGGTCCCTCAGGAGTCTGCTGCAGTCATTTGGGCTTTATTTTAAAAACTGAATTTTCCTTTCTGTTCTGAAGTCCCCAGAAAGTAGGAAAAAGAAAACCCATCACACAGGTGCGTAGTCCTTTAGGAAAGGCAGCAGTAATGTTATTGCTGTTTCAAATGAAGAGCTTCTCTTGGGATCCTGGCAACAGCTGCATCTAGGCAGGGCAGCCTAGCCTTGGGCTGTTTATTACCAGGGACTTGGCCAAGATGACCAAGCTAGTCAGTGGTGGGATTAGAACCTGGGCAGTGTGGTGAGTGTCCTTATTACCACAAACAAATGTGCTCTGGTTTAAATCTCTAATGAACCCAAGAAGGCAGGGCTCCGCAGCATCTGTGCACTTCCCCCACTTGATTTCTGCCCAGAGCTAATGGAAGCATCTTTCCCCTATCAACCCTGGGCCCTGAAAGCTTCCACTGACCCCACCTCCTGGTGCCCTTTGCCCCATTTGGGAGAGAAGTGGAGAGGGAGGGGAAAGAAGGAGAGGAGGAGCATCTGGCAGAGAAATGAAGTCCAGCTATTGATCTGCTCAGCCTTCCTGGCTTTCCTGGCAGCCAGCCTCCCCCACAAGGAGCCACAGCCTGCATCCAAGGCTCAAAGGAGCCCGTGGAACCTGCTCCTGAGACTTCCAGGAAAGCAGCCTAGGTAGACCAAGTGCTTCTGGGGTCACTGGTCTCTGGCTCCCTTCTTGTGCTCTGTGTAAAGAAGGGACACCCAGGACAATTCTCCTCCCCCTCTAGAGGCAGCTAGGAGGCTCAGCAGTGGATGGAGTACCGAGCCTGGAGTCAGGAAGACCTGAATTCAAATGTGGCCTCAGATACTTCCTAGCTGTGTGACCCTGAGCAAGTTACTTCACCTGTTTGCTCAGTTTCCTTATCTGTAAAATGAGTTGGAGAAGGAAATGGCAAAACAGTCTAGGCTCTTTGCCAAGAAAACCCCAAGTAGGGTCACAAAGGGTCCAAACATGGCTGAAAACAAGTGAGCATGTGCTCCTCTGCCAGGCAAGGGACCATTTGCTCTCTAGAACATTCCTTCCCCAATGTGATGGGACCATAAAAGGCACAGCAGGGCTGTGAGTGGCATGGACAGAGGCTTGGAATCTGATTTCCTCATCACCCAGCTCCCTCCCTCTGCGGAGTTGTTGGCCTCCCCAGGGAAAGAAGGGCAGGCCTTCAGTCTTTCCTCCTCAACCCCCCACCGAAAAAACCCAACCTCAAAACTCCCCAGGGAAAAGCAGAAGAAGGGACATGGACATGGACATGGAGAGAGAGGTCACAGCTGCTACCTGATCAGGAGCTTTGCACCTCCAGCCACCCCCATGGATCTGCCCACCTTGGGTTCTTGTTCTTGGTTCAGGCCAGCTCCCCACGAGTCTAGCCCTGCCTCCCCAGGTCTTCCTCAGCTTGCCTGGTGTGGGGTCTCCTCCCTCCCTCCTTTCCCGAGGCAGACCAGTAAAGGGAGAACTGTGTGTAATTGGTTTCCTTTGTCATGCTATGCATTTTATGCATTTAAAAACATTTTCCTGAGAAAAGGGTCCACAGGCTGCTCAGGCATGGCTCATGAGGAGGCTCAAGGCCAGAGGAAGCATCCCTTGGTGAGGAGGGCCGCTCTGCCAGCGAGAAGGTCTATGAGGATGTGGGAAGGAGATGGCAGACAGGGTTGTTCTTGAGGTACTAGATTTAGAGGGAAGAGGGAATGAAAGACCATGAGGCAACTGGGCAGTTCAGTGGTCAGTACAGGAGTTCAAATCCTGCCTCAGGCAAATCATTTCATCTCTGCCTCAGTTTCCTTATCTGTAAAATGGGGCTAACAATGTCTCTTACCTCACAAGATTGTGGTGAGAATAAAACATATTTCTAAAGCTTTTTGGGGCAAACCTTATGGTGCTATAAATTCTAGCTGTCATTACTAATATTCTAAGCTAGTTCAACACCCTAGTTTTACAGATGATGACCTGTGGCTGAGAGAGGTTATTGGGCCTAGCCCAGGTTATACTGCTTGAGTTAGAAGATTCCTTAGGAGACATCCAGGCAAATACCCCTCCCCCCTGCGCATGAGAGCTGAGTGGCTTATGAATAGATAACTAGTCAACCCTTGGAAAGTTCGCCCTTCCCTACCCACCATTATTGCCTGGGTTGCCTCTGGCCTGCTTGGTGCCACCGCTGAGGTGGACATTCCTTGTCACAGCCTGACTGAATGCCAGGGTCCAATTACCACTGACTGTACCCTGATTTTGCCACCACTGACTGTACCAAGGGAAGGGGGCCCAGGCTGGAAGCAGCAGGAGACTGTGGCCTGGCTCCTCTCAGCTTTATCACCCTGTTCCTAGAATAGCAAGGCCCAAGCTTGGGGTTTGCCTTAAAGGCAGTTCTTGGGCCAAGTTGGGAGTCTCTGGTTTGGCAGCCAGTCAGACCATGAGACATGAGTGCACTGGGGAAGGAGGCCTGAGGTCATGTTTGCTCTTTCACATGAGACTGGAGGTGTAAGGGAGGGCTTCCTCAGTGGTCTCCTTGGAGAAGGTCTTCCTAAGAGACCAACTATGGCTGCTCTAACAGGGTTCTCTATCTCTCCCTCTTTCTTTCTCCGTAGATGTGGAGGTTCCGTTTGGCCCATGGGGGCCTACGGCTCCTGAGTATCCGACATGTCTCTAACTCCTACAGTAGCCTCTACTCTGAGTACAAGCCCATCAAGAAAGTCATGGTGGCCAACCGAGGTGAGGCAAAGAACCACTGGTTCTTCCCATCCTTGCTTTCCCCTCTCACAGCCAGCTGGCCTGGCCCAGGAACTCCACAGCATCTGTCTGGATCACATACATCTCTTGCCTGTTCCAGAGCAGGACCCAAATATTTGTTTCTTGATTTTCCCAGGTGAGATAGCCATTCGAGTGTTCCGGGCCTGCACAGAACTTGGCATCCGCACGGTGGCTGTGTACTCCGAGCAGGACACAGGGCAGATGCACCGGCAGAAGGCAGATGAGGCTTACCTCGTTGGGCGTGGCCTTGCCCCAGTGCAGGCCTACCTGGACATCCCAGACATCATCAAGGTGGCCAAGGTAAGTGGGGCAGGCGGGGCTAGGAGTCCTGTGGGGAGCTCAAGAAAGGGACCCTCGAGGTTCAGCCAAATGCTCCCCTGCTCCATGCAATGGCCACTTTTCCTGGACAGGAGAATGATGTTGATGCCATCCACCCTGGCTATGGCTTCTTGTCGGAGCGCTCTGATTTTGCTCAGGCCTGCCACGATGCAGGAATCAAGTTCATCGGTCCCAGCCCTGAAGTGGTTCGCAAGATGGGGGACAAAGTAGAGGCGCGGGCCATCGCCATTGCTGCAGGTACGCAGTGTCAGGAAGTGAAGCCCAAGGGAATGGTGGCAGGAGGATTCCTAGCCTCACTGCCATGGAGATCCCATGCCCCTGTTTCTCCACAGGCGTCCCAGTAGTTCCAGGCACAGATCACCCCATCTCCTCCTTGCACGAGGCTCATGAATTCTCTAACAGCTACGGCCTCCCAATTATCTTCAAAGCTGCCTACGGGGGTGGGGGGCGTGGCATGAGGGTCGTCTACAACTTTGAGGTAAACAAGAGTTGGGGGCTGGGGCAGAACTGGTGGAGTCAGAACAAGACCTATCCTTAATAGAACCCTTCCAGTCAAGACCCCCAACAACCCTGACCTCAAAAGTATGGAATACCCAGGGCAGAGCCAATAGGCAAATCCTAGAAGAAGGGCATAGGGTGGGTTGTGTGACTTGGAACAAGAGGGCTAGTCTCTGTCTTGTTCCCATACTCCAGGAGCTGGAAGAGAATTTTAACCGGGCTTATTCTGAGGCCTTGGCTGCCTTTGGGAATGGGACACTGTTTGTGGAAAAATTCATTGAGAAGCCACGTCACATTGAAGTGCAAATTCTGGGTGAGTGACCCTTACCTGGGCACTGCCCTCTGACCCCATGAGGCCTGCTCTGGAGCAGCAGCACTTGGGACCTGGGAGCAGACGGGGAGGCTGGGCCAGGGGGTGAACATCATGAGAGCGTGGGGAGTTCTTGAGTTCCTGGGGGGATGACCAGCTCTGCTGAGTGAGCCCGGGTCCCTGCCTCCTCCAGGGGACCAGTACGGGAACGTTCTGCACCTCTACGAACGGGATTGTTCCATCCAGCGGAGGCACCAGAAGGTGGTGGAGATCGCCCCCGCTACCCATTTGGATCCCCAGCTCCGGAGCCGCCTGACTAGCGATTCGGTCAAATTAGCCAAGCAGGTGCACTGGGGGCAGAGGGACAATCCAGGGCGGGTGGGGAGGTGAAGGGAAGGAGGAGGGCCATGCATCCAGGTGACAGTGAGAGGAAAAGGACATCTGGAGATCCAGAGAGAGCCAAGAGAGTCCTCAGCTGCCTCTGTGCCTTTCTCTCCCTCCTCTTCCTCCTCTGCTCTCCTTCTCCTCCCTGCTCAAGCTACCCCTCTACCCCCATGACTCCCACCCACTGCTCCTGATTTGCCTTCTCCTTTAATCCCTGGCATTAAAAAGGCAGTAAGCTTCCTCTAAGAAGGCCCCAAGGGCTGAGCCTTCCTCACAGAGGCTGCCCATCTTCTCTGCCAACATGGGCCTTCTTGGAATTCCTTTTCTGCCCAGGCCTGTGCTCCTTTCTGCCCCTACAGGCAGCTCTCCTTCTGGCCCAGTGGCTTGGGCTCACAAGCTCCTCCTGTCATCTTTGAGAGCCTGTGAGCTGTGGGCCCCCAGGCTGGCAGTCTGAGGGGCACTGGATCCCAGTTCTTCTGACTCCAGAGCTGTCACCCTCTGCCCCTTCCCGAAAGCCTCCTCCCCCTCCGTGAGCTGGGGCAAGTTCCCAGGCAGTCTTCCTTTCTCCCTCTTGTTGAACCACTCTTGTTTAGTGGGGAACTAGGCTTATGTCCTGCCAGACTTGCTGATGAAAGGGCTGGCCCACCTCCTCCCTCCTCAGGCTGTCTGGGCCCCTACTCACTCAGCTTCCCCCCACAGGTGGGCTACGAGAATGCAGGCACAGTGGAGTTCCTTGTAGACAAATACGGCAAACACTATTTCATTGAGGTCAATTCTCGGCTACAAGTGGAGCACACGGTCACTGAGGAGATTACCAAGTGAGTTTGGTGGTAGGTGAGCAAGGTGGATGCCAAGGGAAGGTGCCTCACGGGTCAGACGGGCAACCCCTGGAGGTGGGGTGCAGCCCCACTAAGACCAAACAGGCAGGCTCCAGAGAACAAAGTACCCCATATCAGGTAATTAGCCTACCTGGGAGGTGGCAGGGAGCTGTCCCGGAGCCTCAAGTGCTGAAGAGCCCATCCCCCTCCTCTAAAGGCCAGCTTTGGACAAAGCCCTGGCCCTCTGCAACTCAGCCAGCCTTTCTTACAGGACACTTACCTGGCAGAGCCAATGCAGAGGAAAGTTAGCACACGCCCTCAGGCCACAGGAGGCAATAGACAGATCCCCTGAGTCCTCACCCTTATTTCACTGAAACCATTCTGGGCAGCAGAATGAATAAGCTTGGCCTCTTTTCCAGGGGACCCCCTGGGTGAGGTCACTGCCCTTCAGTGGGAGGGGGTCCTTTTCAGGACTTGGCTGATTGACACCCAGTCCCCATTTGGTGCAGGGCTTCCTGCAGGCCTCCTAATGGCCTGGGCACAGCTGCACAGACTGACACAGAGCAGGGGTGGGGTGGGCACCAGCATATAGCACCTCAGTATTTCACCGGGCATTTCTCCAGCTGCCCCTTTCTCTAATTCAGACTCCTCTGAATATCTCCCACTGCCATAGTGAGAGGCAGGAGATAGTGGGTGCCAGTGGCGGCTGAGGAGCCAGGCGCTGGGCTGTGAGGGCAGCAGGGCAGGGAGCCCCTCCCCCAACTTCAGTTTTGGTTCTGTGGCTGACCACTTCCTGTCTCTAGGCCTCAGTTTCCTCATCTATAAAGTGAGAGGATTAGCTCAGCTCATGTGCAGGGTTTGCTTGGTCCCGGTCCTCACTCTGCTGCTCTGTTCTTTCTTGCTCTTTCTTGCAGTGTAGACCTTGTCCATGCCCAGATCCATGTAGCTGAGGGCCGGAGTCTGCCAGATATGGGCCTTCGGCAGGAGAACATTCGAATCAATGGTTGTGCGATCCAGTGTCGGGTCACCACAGAGGACCCCGCCCGAGGCTTTCAGCCAGACACAGGCCGAATCGAGGTGAGGAGGGCTGGCCCTGCTGCCTGACCCTGACTGATCCTTTCCCTTCCTATGCCTCCTTTTCTCCTACTGTCAGAGGGGCCGTAACTAGGACCTAGGTGGCCTTTCAGCGTCATGGAGCAGGGGAATCATTATTTATTGCACAGCTGTTCTGATCCATGGGAGTCTCTAGGAAACAGGGTCCTGCTTGGGCTGCCCTCCTCAGGGTTACTGTCACAGTAGAAGCCCACTGAGGAGCAATGAGGCCTGGTCCTAGGCCTCAGAGAGCCTACCTCAGGCATGAGAAAAGTTTCCCCAAGTAGGCTACTCTGGGCCATGAACACCTGAGAGAGGGACCTCTGCTCATCACCCAATCTCCCCCAAAACTCCTAGAAGCAGACCCCAGCTCTAAGCAAAAAATCAGCTCAGAACTGGACAGATGCAATCCGGATGATGCTCAGTAGATGTGATGGGGTCTTTGTTTGGAAAGAAAGTAAAACCACCCTGAAGGCCCAAACTGGGCTGGGCATGAGAAGGCCTGAGAAAATACCTCTTCCTTTTTATTTGCAGGTGTGTAGTGTGATATACATTGTCAGAGACAGGGAACAGGTTGGTTAGTTTCCTGAATTTGCTCTTTAATGTTTGTTGTAAGGGATAGTTCTCTGTGCAGGGTAGACAACAAGAGAGAGTAAAGATGAAAAACAAAGCAAAGACACCATACACACCCACCCCCAGCTCTGAGGGCGTGGAGGAGTGAGTGCTCCATCCCTCATTCGTGGCCTCTGAGCCTGGGTTGAGCAAGTCCTACAGAAGATGGGTTGGCAGGTCGATGAGTTCGGCTCATTGAGCACACTGCGGCCTACGTGGTCAGACAGTCATCTGTCTACATCCAGCCCTGTTCTGGAAGGGGCTCCCCCAAAACCTGCCCCCTCACCTGCTCCTGCTTCAGTTCTCAACTTGAATTGGGGGGGGGGGGGGCAGTGGAAGAGGCAGTAAAGCACGGATACCTGGGAGCTGGAGGTGAAATGAGGGCTGGGGGACTGCACGGCCCTGCAGCCAGCCAGCCACACAGATGCCACTGATGGGAGCCAGAGGCCAGGACTCGGCACCCCCGGCTTCCTCAATTGCCCATTCCTCTGGCCAGTCGGCCTGCCCTCACTGTGCCTTTTCTTATGCTCTCTGAGTCCCTGGCCATTCTCTGAGTGATGGGTCCCAGCCTCTGCTTCCTCTCCCTTCTGTCTCTCACTGTGGCTAAGAATACCTCCGGATTCTGTGTCAGCTGAGCATCTGCCAGCATCCTTTCTTTGACATCTCCCCCGTCTGGCCCAGCCCCTCGGGGAGGAAAGGAGGATCTGCAGAGCAGGACCCCTGGGAGTCTGAGAGAGGGGAGAGAAGGCAGGATCCCAGGGCTTGAGGGAGGGCCAGGAGGGAGCCCTGCTCTGCCCGCTCTGACCTCTGCCCCAGGAGCCTGGCCACCGCTGTCAGCTACACTCCTCCTTCTGTTCCTCCTCCTTCTCGCCTGGTTCACCACAAAGTATTTTTAGCTGACAGCTTCTGTGCACAGTTGAGTGCTTACCCTTAAATATTTCATTAAGTTCCTCTTTATTGAACACAACAGGCCTCTGCCCCTGAAACATGGCGTATGGTGCACTGGGTGTCTCCCTCTGGGGGCTCCTCCCTCACTCACATAGGCACCTGTGGGCGTCCCATCCCATCTGTCCTTTGACCTCGGTCCCCGTGGCTGCTCTGTTCCTTTGAATCAGGCCCGTGTCTGGCTTCTCTTCGCTTACTGGTCTATGAGGCCCCTCTGCCAAGCCCCAAAAGCTCCTTGCTCGGCCTTGGCCAGGCCATCCCCAGGTCTCTCTGCTGGATACTTGTCCAGCTGTTGTCCCACTGATGCCGCCTGTCTCACTGGCCTCCTTTTTCTTTGTTCTTTCTCTGACTCTTCTCCCTCTGCTTCTTTCTCTTCTGTTCTCTGAATATCTGTCAGTTTTTCTTTATCCCTTTACTCGGAAGACACCAGAATGCAAAGGAAAGTGCTGTCCCTTCAGAATCCAAGGGCCTGGGCTCACTGCCTGGCCCAGCCTTTGTGTCTATGTGTTGCTAGGTAGCCACCTAGCCTTTCAGGCCTCAGTTTCCTCTTCCATAGATTAAGGGGCCGGCCCTTCTGTAGGTAAAAATCACAAGTCTCATTTACAGAACGTTCTGAGCTTAGCAAAACCCTAGACATGCCTTATCCCTTTTGACATAGTCATGCCCTTTCAGAGAAGCATCACTGCCCCCATTTCACAGAAGAGGAAAGAGAGGCCATCTCCAGAATCACTAGTGACCTGTTGCTCGCCCAGTCTCATGACCTTTGCCATTCTCAAGGCCTCCATCCTTCTTGACCTCTCAGCAGCCTTGGACACCACTGAGAGTCATCCCTGCCCTCCATCTCTGACCCCTGAGCCTGTCCACTGGATCTTCAGCCTTGTTATGGCTCCTGGTGGTGAGGGTCAGGGGGTGCTCTCCCGTGTTCCTTTCCTGCCATTCCTTCTCTCTGTTTCTTCTCTCTCCTCTCCTCCCTCCCCATCCTCTCCTCTCCTGTCCTGCACTCCAGGACAGCATTCCCAGTTACCTTCTGAGCAGCCACAGGCACCTGGTCCATGGCATCTCAGGCTCAGCATGTCCAAAACCACCCATTATCTTCTCCCCTATGGCCCTCCCTGTTCCTGACATTTCTCTGATTCCCCCAGACTGAAAGCCTTCCCCTCTCCCCACGTGTTCAGGCAGTCACCAAATCTTGTCCCCTTTGTCTCCTGTGACACAGCCCCTCCCCCACACCTGGACTAATACAGTAGCTGTTGAGGGGTCTGCCTGCCCCTGTCTCTTTCAGGATGCATTCAAAGCCTTCATCCCATGGCCCTCTTCCTCCTTTATACTTGGATCCAGCCCCCCAGGGCCTCATAGAAGGCCCTGCTCAGATCTCAGCTTCTGCAGGAGGTCCTTCCTGCCCCTGTCCCTGTCCCCCCCCACAAGCCTACCTTCAGACCACCCCCAATCTACCTCATTTGTGTCCCCATTAGCATGTGAGCTCCTCAAAGGCACAGTCTTTTACTCTCTTTGTAGCCCTGGTACTTAGCGCAGTGCCTGGTATGCCGTAAGAGCTTAATAAGTACTTCTGTCCCATAGGCCTCGCCAGCGCCCCCTGTGCAGCAAGCCTTCTCTGAACCCCTGGATGGCAGCACCTTCCCTCTGTCCAGAGCGTGTGTGTAAAAGGGGCGTCATTACAGCATCTGTCTCCCAGGGATGTTGTGAGGATGCACCTAGCAGAGGGCGTGGCACAGACAGGGCATGGTGCCACATGCGGTCAGCTCTTTAGGCAGCCAGACGGTGTTGCGGGCGGTGCTCAGGAAGACTGGAACTCAGATCCTGCCTTAGACCCTTAGTAGCTGTGGGGGCAAGTCATACCCTCTGCCTGCCTCAGTTTCCCCCTCTGTAAAGCCTCTCAGGGTTGTGGTGATGATCAGATGAGAGAATGTTTGTAAAGTGCCTGACACATAGTAGGAGCTTCATAAATGCTTATATCCTTCTCCCACCTAGTTTCCCCAGCACTTAGCACAATGCTTGGCACGTAGTAGGCGCTCAGCATATGGTTATCGACTGACTGACTGCCTCCAGTCCTGCTGTGTGGAAGTCCCCACTGGATTCAAGTCTGGCTCTCCCCCAGCCTTATTTTCTCTAAGACATGCTGCCTTAGCTGCTTCTCCTCCTCTTCCTTCTGTTACCCCCTTTTCAGATGGAAAGGGGGTACATGTTGAGGGGGGTGTTGGAAAGGGAAATGGGCAGATGCTGAGAAAGTGAGAGAATCTACTTCATGTGGAACCACAGGCTTTGGCTCCTGCCTAGGAGGGGGGATCGTCTTTGCCCTTCTGACACACAGTAGGCACTTCACACATGGCTTGTGTCTGTCAGTGCAGCATGCCTTGGTTGGTCTGTATTTCTTCCACACCTCTGGGAGGGCACCATGCATGTCAGTCCATGTGCCAGTCTTTTCTCTGGGAGGAGGAGGAGACAATGCGGGGGTTGGGGAAGTGGGGGCTGGGCACCTGGGTTCACTTGCAGAAATCAACTTGCAAAGTGTCACGAGCCAAAGCAGAGCAGAATTAACTCTTGAGGGCTCTGGGCTCCCAGGCCCCTCCCCAAAGGACCAGGCAGTCTGGGGCTCCCTCCGCCATGACTTTGCCCTCCTTTTCTGCCAGGTGTTTCGGAGCGGCGAGGGCATGGGCATCCGCTTGGACAATGCCTCGGCCTTTCAAGGGGCACTCATTTCCCCGCACTATGACTCCCTCTTGGTCAAAGTCATTGCCCATGGTAAGGACCACCCCACGGCTGCCACCAAGATGAGCCGCGCACTAGCCGAGTTCCGAGTTCGAGGGGTAAAGGTGAGTGTTGCCAAGAGTCGCCTGTCTATCTGCATCTCTAGTGGGATCTTTGTGCTCCCATAGTGTGGCAGCTTAAGTCCGGCTGCCTTTGGGGGTCTCGTTGCTTGTCTTGTCTCCCCTGCTCTGCTAGAATGGAGCCTGGAGTCTCGTACCTGGCCAGGTCATGAGTTTGACTCCCAGAAGGACATGTGGGCTGGCCAGCCAGACTTGGCTGTGCTTCCCTACCCCTTGGCCCTGGGGCCACCATCTCCTTGGCTGGCATTGCTAAGCAGGGCCTCCTGATAGATTGTGGCTAAGGATACCATCCTTTGGTTCCATGACTCTGCCGACCCCCACGATGGTGCCTCTGGGGCCACTGCCCCCGCACATGTTGGGGAGCCAACCTTCCACACTCCAGGCCTTCCTATTGAGTCAGCCCTGGGTGCCTGCTGTCCTCTGTAGGGGGTCTTCTGCTATGCTGTCATCATCCCCTGCCCTCCTTGAGGTCATCGCCTGTGGCCTGCTTTTCCTCCTGACATGGCAGGTCTTGGGGTGACTCCACTGGCTTATCACCATGGTGGCCAAGGCCTCCCTTCCACAACTGCTGTGCTGATGGGTGCCTGAGCAGCCTGTTGGCAGGGCATGTCCCTGGAGATGGTGTCCTTGTGCCCAGGCGCTGGTGGCACTTAAGTTCTCAGTCTCTTGCCACTCTGGTCTCCTTATGGCCATGTGGCATGACAGCTTCCCCAGCTCCTCCTCACCATCCATGCCCAGCACGGGGACAGGGGGCTTCCTTGTTTGCCCAAGATCCCTAGTCAGAGGCCAAGGGTGAGCTTAGTCACCGGGCTAAAATAGGCTGTTGCTAAAGCTTGGCCACCTTGACCAGGACACAGAGAAGGGAAGGCCAGGCCAGGGCAGATGGGCTCTACCTTCTAAATGTCTTTCTGTGTAGAGAGGTCCTCTCTGGAGTGCCCTGGCCAGGCCTTGGAGTTATGAGCCTAGCTCAGCCCTTTGCCCCCCAGTGTCTCCCTGCATCCCTTCTCCAACTGCCTGCCCCACCCAGTGACCACAGAGTAATCATCCAATGCTTCCTCCTCATTCTCCATTCTCTTGAAGACCTTGTCTGGTTTGTTTTGGTTTTGTTTTGGATTTTTTTTTCCCTATGGCAGCTGTCCCTGGGGCCCCTTTAGGACAGGAGGTAGGAGGGTAGCAGCTGGATGTGTGTGCATAGGCAGGCGGGAAGCTCTGGGTGGAAGCCCTCAGCCTGGTGTGCTGGGCCTGGGTGCCTTGGGGCAGAGAATGGGCCAGGCCTCTTCCCTGGAAGGAGGGAGAGCTTCCAGCCTGGACCCAGAGGGGCCTCTGCCTGCCAAGCTGCACAGGGAAGGCAGGGGCTCCTTTCACTCCCAGCCTTGCACCCTGAAGATGTGATCTCATTCTGGCCAGAGCTGGAACAGACCCCTGGGGAAAATCAGTGGACCTTTCAAACCAGAACTTGTTGGGTCCTGCTGTGATGGGAAGGCCTAGGAAGCAGAGGTCAAGCAGGGCGGGGGCCTGCTGGAGGTTTCTCTCTCCCAACCCACCCCCTTTCCATGAGGCCTGTGTCTCAGTTTTGATTTGCAGGCAGGGGCCCACCCCTGCACCCTAAAATCTAGCCAGGCTGACCCCTAAAACCAGGCCCTCTTCAGGTGCCATCTGCCTGTCTCCCTGGAGCCATGTCTTTTTCCCCACACAATGAGGCCAGAAATAAGGTGAGGTGTCCCTGGCATTTTTATTAAGAATAAAAACAAGAATCCAGGATAATTCCCTGTAGCCCATTGCCCCACAGTGCTGAAGCACCTCGTATTTATGAGTTCCCTCCCCTCCCCACATTCTGGAGAGGGGGACAGGATTAGGGAAAGGTGGTTTTCTTCCCCAAATTACAAAGGGGGAAACTGAGGTACAGAGAGTTAAAACTGGGATTAAAACCCAGAAATCCTGACTCCTCAGCCTAGGAGTGCTCTGTTCACTCCATGTGCCGCTTCCTGCAGGTGTCTAGGCCCTCTCTCCAGAGAGGCCTGTTCCGATGGCCGCTGCCCCTGTCCCTGGAGACTGGAGAGCGGGAGGGAAGAGAGGCCCAGCCGCTACCTCCTCTTCTTCCATCCATGGCCCTGGAAGCTCCCACCTCCTTGTCCCTCACACCACACTCTCTTCTAGCCGCTCTCCACTGCCCCCGGCTGCCCCTCGGCACCCAGCCCCAAGTAACCCGCCGTGGACTGAATGACTCCTGCGCGTCCAGGCTCCCCCCAGGCGCCGGGCATAACCATAGCACCCGCCGGTCTCTCCCAAGTCCAGAGAGCAGCTGCGTTGTGGGCGAGGTGGGGGACTCCGGGGAGGGTGAGGCTTCGGTCCAGGGCTGGGGCCTCCTCCGTTTGTCTGGGAGTGTACATGGCTGAGCTTGAGGGGGAGACGGGCAGCCCCGGCCCCCCGGCCCCGAACCAGCAAGGCCACTGTGAAGACCAGTAAGGCAGCCACCAGGACGCCCCCCACAGCCACTGTCAGGGTCCCCCCAAGCACGTGGGCCTGCAAGGCGTGGCACAGGGGCATAGCCGGCAGTGTAGAGAAGTGGGCACAGCCCAGCAGCCTTGTAGCTGTGAGGTCAGAGGGCACAGCAGCAGGGGACAGGGCCAGGAGGCAGAGATCATAGTCGGCCCCAGGGACCAGGTGCTTCAGCAAGAAGTGGCGGCTGGAAGCAGGGATGATCCTGAAGGGAAGGAGGAAGGTCAGTGGCCCTGGAGCCAGCCTGGGGTCTGCAGCCCTGCTCTCTTCAGTCTGAAAGGGGCCCCAGGGCCTGCTGCTGCCACCCACCTCAGGTATGCCTATGTGTACCCCTCAGCTGCCCTTCAGGTATCTGTGTGTGTACACACAAGTCTGTGTGAATATGTAGACACAGATGTGGGTATTATACACATGCATCATGTACATGCACACATACATGTAGATATACAGCTAAGTATGTGTACATGGACATGTATATGCGTGTGGGTATATAATGCAAACAGTTGTATGGAGAGATGGCAGGAACATGCAGACCTCCTGGGATGCTCCATGGAGTTATCCCCCCCACTGGCAGAGGCAGTGTGTGTGTGCGTGTGTGCACATGTATGTGCGTGTGAGCACAGACATAGGAACAACCCCAGAGCCCAACGGGGGGAAGCAGACCTCCTCAACTACAACACTAACACATGCAGAGACAGAAGCAGACACTAAGAGATGATGGATGGCACAGTAAGGGATGGAGAGACAGTGCCAGAGTCCCCAGAACACTTGTCCACATCCTTCCTCTCCCACCACCTTCCTGCCTGGCTCCAGCGCAGTCTCCCCAGACCCAATTTTCATCCCTCCCCACCCCCCATCCCCCCAGCTTCCCTGGTCCCATTGTAGTCCTTTGCCCCCAGCTTCTGCTCTACTCTCCCAACCAAAGCCTCTCTGCAGCTTCCCAGAGCACAGGGGTTGAGGAGGGAGGGATGGCAGCAGCACAGCCTTGTGGGTAGGGGAGCAGAGGAAGCCCAAGGAGCTGGGGGAGGAGGGGAAGGACCAGCTGTGCTGGACGGATGGAAGGGGTGCCTCATTCAGGACCCGCTCTCTGGCTCTCACCGGTAAATGAGGGTCTCGTCTTCGCTGCTGTTGTACTGGATCTGGAACATCCAGACGGGCTCGTTGGGCCTGCCCGGGCCCCAGCTCACCAGCCCAGACGTGGCGGTCACCTCAGACACTTCCACCGCGGGCCCCATCTCTTGGGCGCCTTCGCCCTCGGCCGCAGTCCGGGCAGACGCAGCGATGTCGGAGGGCCCTGGCCGGCCCCCTGCCGCGCTGCTGTTCCCGCCGTGAGGGAGGGCCAGCACCCGGAGCTCCACCTGCGCCGTGGCCTCTCCTGCTGCATTGGTGGCAATGCACGTGTACTCGCCAGCATCGCCAGCCCCCGTCACCCCGATCTCCAGCGTCCCGTTAGGAAAAGCCTGGGCCCGAGAGGAGTTTCCCACGAGTCTGTCATCCGGGCCCACCCAGTGCATGGTGGGCATGGGGTCCCCAAGGGCCCGACACCGCAGCAGGGCCCGCTGGCCTTCGAGCACCCAGAGCCGCTGCGTGTGGCGGGCAATGAGAGGTGGCTCACAGGAAAACTCGCCCTCGGGCACCGCCCAGAAGTAGCGACCGGCCAGCCCCGGGGGGGAGGCGCAGGTCTCCAGGTCGTCCGGCCTGGCCAGCCTCCGCAGCCACAGCAGCTCACAGTTGCAGTGGAGCGGGTTCCCCCCAAAGCTCAGCACCAGGGGGCTGGGGGAAGCGGCTGTGTCCAAGCCACGGGCAAAGATGGGGTCGGGCGCCAGGGTGGCCAGGCGATTGGAGGTGAGGTCGAGGCGGGAGAGCTGGCCCAGCTGGGCAAAGGCTCCCGGGGGCAAAGAGTCAATGAGGTTGTGGTCCAGGTTGAGCGTGTGCAGGACCAGCATGGAGCCGATGCCGGCCCAAGGCACCTGCCGCAGGTTGTTGTAAGACAAGTCCAGGTCCTCCAGGCTTTCCAGGAAGTCATCGAAGGCGCCGGGAGCGATGCTGCCCAGCTGGTTGCTGCTGAGGATGAGGTGCTGGAGGTTGATGGGGCCTCGAAGGCTGCCGGCCCCCAGCTCGGCCAGCCGGTTGCCGTCCAAGTGCAGGGAGCGCAGGCTCTCGAGGTCTCCGAAGGAGCGGGCCCCGATTCGGTTGATGGCATTGCGGGAGAGGGTCAAGTCCACTAGGCCGGTCATGTTGCGGAAATCTGGGGGCCCCAGAGCCTGGATGAAGTTGTCGGCCAGCCGCAGCTCCACCGTGCGCCGGTCCACGTTGGGCGGCACGAAGAGCAGCCCTCGGTGGGCACAGAGTGTGCTGAGAGACTCAGAAAGGTTCTGGCAGGTACAGGGGAGGGGGCAGCCTAGAGCCCCGCCAGCCAGCAGCAGTAGCAGGAGAGGGGAAGCCATCGTGAGCCCCCTGGAGCAGGAGGGAAGAGACAGGGCACCAACGAGGAGGCGCACCCCAGCCGCAAGTCCTGTCCCTAGGGAGCAGAAGGTGTGTGTGCGGTTGTGGGGCTGGAGGGGCAGAAGGGAGAGGGTCTGCCTCCTCTGCCCCACCCCCACCGTCAGAGCAAAGGGGAGCCCAGTGGTCAGGGCTGGCTGGGGCCTGCAGGGAGGAAGGTTTGCTGGGGACACCGGGGCTCCCCAGACTTAGCTCTGGGAACGGGCCCAGGTAACTTCCTTCCCAGGATCCTTTTGGCATCCTGGACTGGGCTCGGCTCCTCCCCCGCCCTGGGGTGGTCTACCCCTCTGCTCCCCCCACCGCAGGCCCCCCTCCTCTCACAGTCCCTCCCTCTCTCCGCCCTTCCTTACCTCCCCCCACCCCTGCCCGATAGCCCCTCCCCGCCCCGCACCTGCCCTCCCCCGCCGCCCTGCTCCGCCCCCGCCGCCCCTCACCTGCCGGGTCCTGGCGGGCGCCGCTGCTGCTTCTCGGGGCTCAGGGGCTGCGGCGGCTGCGGGCCGGGCGGGCAGGGCGGACCGGGCTCCCCCCGGGGCCCCCGCGCCTCCTGCTCGGCCTCCCGTCGGAGCGGGGGCGGGGGCGAGCTCCGCAGCTGGCCGCCGCCCGCACGGCTCGGCCTGGGGCCCAGGCCCTCCCCATGGCGCGCGGGGCTGCGGCCCCGGACCCTGGCCCTGGCCTCCCGGCTCCGGCTCCGGCTCCGGCTCTGCTGGGCTCGAGCGCGCGGGCGGGGGGCGCGGGCGAGGGGCGCGCGGCGCGGCCGCGGAGCGCGCGCTGGGGGGCGGCGGGATCGCGCCGGGATCCACCCGTGCCGTGCCGTGCCTAGTCCCAGGCTCCCGCTGTCACCGGGCCGCGCACCCCCACGTCCGCGCGCCGCTGCGCCCCGGCCCGGACCCCGGTGCTCCGCGCGATCGCGCCCCGCGCCTGCCGGTGCCGCAGCCTCCGCAGCAGCAGCACAGCCGCCCCCGCCCCCGCGCCGGCTCCCAGCCTCCCGCAGGCCGGACAGCAGCCTCGGCCGGGCCACAGCCGCGTGCCACGGACACGCACACACACTCACTCGAACTCCCACTCTGAAGGTCACGATCGTTCTGCATCACCGAGTCACGTGGTGGCCCGGCACACATTCACCCGGCGCTGTCCCAGGTTCCCCAGACATTGTTCTATCTCCTTTCCCTGTCAAGGTGACACTCGGGGTGTGGCTTGGCCCCCCGCAGCCCCTGGCACACGGGTGCTGGGCCCACCTGCCTGCTCGGGCTCCCCCTCCTTGTGTGGGTGCGCCCCACTAGGCAGGCCGAGGCTGCTTCCTGCCTGCTGCAGCTGCTTTCTGGAAGACTTGGAGCTAGCCACAGAAAGATGAAAGTGACCCATGGGTTACAGGCTTGCTCATGTGGCCAGGTGTTCTGTAGGGGTGGGAAAGGCTTCCTCAGGGGCGTCCCGCTGGGTCTCCCACCTCCGCTTTCGCAGATTGTTGAGGGGAGGTGCCAGTTAGCGTGCCAGGCTCTGCAAGGTACCTGAGAAGGGAGGAGGTCTGGCAGGGCACAAGGCAAGAGAAGAAGGCCTGAAATGACGGGAACCCCCTTCTGCCCGAAAGTGGGGCAGCGTTCCTTCTCTGCGTGTTTCCCGTGGGTTTCCATGGGATCAGCCAGGTCTCTTCTTTAGGAGGCTCTGTGGGTTCCACAGCTTGGTGCAGTGACAGGGGGAGCGTCTCCCAACCTCAGACATCCCACTTGCACTGGGTGCAAACACTAATGTGCCCACTTGATAAGGATAGTCATAATATTAGGGGACAAAATGATTTCTTTGGCATCTTTGAAGGAATCTGCTGAACTCCAAACCTAGACCTGGGGCATCATATGGGTGAGGCTTGTGCCTTCCTCAATGGGATCTTGTCTTCTTGGAACCTGCGGCTGGTTATGTGGCTTCAAAGTGATGGTCTGCCCGTGGAGGTTGTTGCCTGTTCCCTTCTTAGTATTTCATCAGTTACCCAGGTGCAATTCATTCTTTACCATAGACATTTTAAAATATTTTGTTTTTCCTCAGTTATATATTATTTTTAATATTTTTTATTTTTTTGTGTTCCAAAGTTCTATCCTTCACCCCCTCCTTGAGATCTAAGCAGTCTGATACAGGTTATACATGCAGTCATGTAAAACATTTCCACATTAGTCATTTTGTGGAAGAAAACTCAAAACTAAAGAAAAAAGAAAGTGAAAAATAGTCCACTTCCATCAACATTCAGATCCCATCAGTTCCTTCTCTGGAAATGGAGCATTTTTATCACGAGTCCTTGGTGATTGTCTTGTATCATGGTATGGCTGAAAATAGCAAAGTCATTCACAATTGCTCACGTTTCTGTGGACGTTCTCACGTTCTCTGGGTTCTGCTCCCTTCCCTCTTCATCAGTTCATATAAGTCCAGGTTTTTCTGAGATCCGCCTACTCATCCTTTCTCATAACACAATAGTATCCTATCACAATCAGATGCCACAACTTCTTCAGTGATTCCCCAATGAATGGGCATCCCCTAAATTTCCAGTTCTTGGCCACCACAAAAAAAGAGCTGCTGTAAATACTTTTGTACATGTAGCTCTTTTTTTTATGACGTCTTTGAGATAGACCTAGCAATGGTGTTGGGCTAGCATGGCATTAATAATAATGATAAGGGAGTTCACAGTTCGTATGCCCTTGGAAGAGCAGGTGACTGAGAGTGGCAACTCTGGTTGACAATGATAGAGAATGAATATTATAGTGGGAGGCTGGCTATGTTACACTGAGGGTCCTGAGGTATGTGACTTGGATCATCTCAATCTTGGTCAAAGAGACTTATCAATTTCCATATCACCTGTCTGACAAAAGGGAGAATCCACATTTTCCCAGACCTGTCTGAGTAAACACATTGAGCAGGAATCCATCCACTGGGCCAAACTTAGAAATTCTTTTACTGTCTGACTAAATCTTAGCCTACATAAGTCTTTACCCAAGAATTCCCACTGGTTGATTTCTGGATGAGAATAGAAAAAGGGAAAAACTGTGGCACTGATTCAACAATTAGTTATTAATATCAGAAAGAAATAACCATTTCTCTCAGGATATAGTTCAGAGTTGTTTTAATTTGCATTCCTGTAATCAATTGTGATTTAGAACATTTTTCATAGGACTATAAATAGCTTTGATTTCTTCTTCTGAAAACTGCATATCCTTTGATCGTTTATCAATTGGGGAATAATTTGTATTTTTATAAATTTGACTCAGTTTCCTATATATTTTAGAAATGAGGCCTCTATCAGAGATACTTGTGAAAAATATTTCCCCAGTTTTCTATGTTCCTTCTAATTTTTAGTGCATTGGTTTTGTTTGTGCAAAAACTTTTTAACATAATCAAAATGAACCATTTTGCATTTTGTAATGTTCTCTGTCTCCTGTTTGGTCCTAAATTCTTCCCTTATCTTTAGATCTAGTAGGTAAACTATTCCTTGTTCTCCTGATTTGCTTATGGTATCATGCTTTATGTCTAAATCATGTGCCCAGATTGACCTTACCCTTTGGTATACTGTGGGAGATGTTGATCTATACTTAGTTTCTGACATATTGTTTTCGAGTTTTCCCAGCAATTTTTGTTAGTGAATTTTTGTCCCCAAAGCTTGGATCTTTGGATTTATCAAACACTAAATTACTGTGATCATTTACTATAATATATTGTGTACCTGATCTATTTCACTGATCCACCACTCTGTTTCTTAGGCAGTACTAGATTATTTTGATGATTACCACTTTATAATACAATTTGAGATCCAGTATGGTTTAAAAGTAAGCACCCCTAACATACACCAGAGGGCCTGCTATCACAGGTTCTTTGATCTGCTTTTCTAAAAGGAAAGGCAGCTTTTGAGGGGTCAACAATCACTTTAATGAAACACATATATCATTCACTTAGTTCAGGGGAAAAAGTCAGCACCCTAAACTTCAGAGAAACAAAGATCAACAGACAGGGCTTCCAGCTGCCTGACCGTAAGCTGATACATCGCAGATCAACAGACAGATGCAACTGTTTGACCATACTTACTTACCAAAGAGAGAAGCATCAACATCTGAGCTTTCAAAGCCAGGGAGCTGCCAGGGAGTCTCATCTGGCACACAAACCTTCCAAAAACTAAGCCCCAAAGTAAAACCTCGCCTCAGAGTACTTATACAGTTTTCAAAGCCAGAGGGCATCACAACTTTTGAGAACCAGTGTCTTCGTTAGAAAATTAACAAAAGGTACTTGAGACCTATTAATAGGCTGGGAAAAATCTTTACCTCTTACCCACCATTAACCTGAAATTACTATTACATATGGCTGGGCCGCCTTCACATTTTTTTTTTGTTTACTCTTATTTGTTTACTCTTAACCTTTTGTTCTTTCAGATGAATTTTGGTATTATATTTTCTAGCTCTATAAAATAATTTTTGTTAATTGGATTAGTATGGCACTGGTCAAGTAGACTTATTTAGGTAGAATTGTCTTTTTTGTTATATTGGCTCAGCCTACCTACCATAGACATTTTATGGACTTTTTAGAGATGAGTTTTTACCTCTTTCTGCATCACGGCTTTAGGAGAGTGATGCCCATACGCGATTTTTTAAAATCTTTTTTTAAGGTTTTTTTTTTGATCTTTTGATGTTTTTTAAAATTCCATTTTATTTTTATTTTCAATTCCAAATTTTCTCCTCTACCTCTCCCCTGTTCATCAAGAAGTGTACATGTGAAGTCAAGCAAAATGTTTCCATGTTTGTTATGTTCCAAAAAAAAAAAGAAAGAAAGAAAAGGAAAAACCAAGAAGAAAGAAAACAGCCTGCTTCCCTCTGCCTCCTGAGGCCATTAGCTCTCTTTCTGGTGGCAGCTCACATGTTTGATCACGACTCCTCTGGAATTCTGGTGGTTCATTGTATTGCTTAGAGTTCCTAAGTGCTTCACAGTTTATAATATTGCCTTTAATGGTGTTGATTGTTAACCTGGTTCAGCTCACATCCCTCCATTTCCATCCATACAGATCCTCCCAGGTTTTCCTGAGACCATCCCTCAATTTCCAGTTCCTTGTTTTGGCATTTTTTCAGTCTTCTTTCAGATGGAAATCTAGAGACTGGGTGCCTTAATATTTCATAGGATCATAATTCATAGCTGGGAGTAACCTTAGTGACCATCCAGACCAACCCCTAATTTTACTGATGAGGCCCCGCATCCTGGAGAGGCTGAACAGAGGTCACACAATGGAACAGTAAATGGCTGGCCTTTAAACTCAGGTTCTCTGACTGCAGACCCGGCATGCTTCCCATCATCTATCCCTTTCTCTTAATTGGCCTGTAACATTTTCCTTGTTTTCAGGTGTCTTGAAAACTGGTCTCTCACAGCTTTCATGCAGCACAAATTTCCTTTGTCCTTAGCTTAGTCCAGCTGCCACTCTTTCTGTCATCATCTTCTTTAGAGGCGTTCCCCTTTCTCGTCTAATGTCCCAGGAACCCTGGTGGGGCCAATGGTCTAGAAGTGCTGACCCATCTCTCCTGGTTTTCATTTGTTTACTATCCTCTTAACAGTTCTATTTTAGAATGTGGTTAGAGTGATTTGTTTAGTGGTCTCGTGTTAAACTTTGTACTCAATTTCTCCATCTTTTCGCTGTTTTATGAGGCACTTCTGCTCATAAATGTTCACCATCCTGTTCCATCAGGTTTGGGAAATGAGTTTATTTTCTCAAGCATTGTTGTTCAGGTTGCCACGTCTCCCACCTTGAGGAGAACCAAGCAGTTACTTGAGCAGTTTCAAGGCCTGCTTGGCCTCCTTATTGTGGTGATTGAGTTACCCTGGGTAAGCTTTTGTAGGAAAGGAGGATAGTTCCTGGGGGTGTCTTTTCCTTTTTCTGTTTCTCCTAACACCAATCCCTTCTTTGAGTAGGTCTGAGGGAAGTTCTTGTAACAAGCTATCATACAGTGTAACTGTACCTGTAGCTTCTGATTTGGTAAAGAATTTAACCTTTGTGCTAACACACAGCTTAGACATTAGAACTCACCTTTTCCTCTCTGTTACTTAATCATTACCTTTCTCTAAAGTGACTTGGGAACACATTTAAAATGTACCTGGCTCCTTAGCGAGTCCCTAAAGCATGAGAGGCCTGGAAACCTGTGTCTATTAGAAAGCCCAGGATTAGGGCTCAAGCTCAGCTTCTTAATGTCAGATGAGGGGCTGGATAATCCTGGGCTGGGTGGGAGGCCTGTGTGTACCATAATCAAGTGATTCTCATAATTCCTGGTAGTTCGGGTTTGTGGCCCTGAATTAGCTAATACAGACCCATTGCTCCTCTGGTCACAGTATGTAACCCTGCTTTATGGATGTTTCTGCTTAAAGATCCCTTATTCAATATACATCTCTTACAAATAGCTATATGCAAATTGCCTCTTCCTTTTTTTGAACGTACCGCACAAATGCTATGTCAGAACATGGCTTTTCTAACCCACTTCTGTAAGGCCCATCCCAGCCTTCTGGCTTTGTAGCACTGAGCTTGGGAGACACTTCAGATAGTAAAATCACCCACATAAAGCACACAGGTGAAAAAACCCAAGGGTGATGGCCCCTTGTTTACAGTGAGGGAGCTGACCTAAGGGCAGAACAACACAGCCTTGCCAGTAACTGTGCAGTGTCTGCCGGTGAGTGACCAGGAGAGGAGCACAGGCCTGGATCTGGGGCCTGCAAATCAATGTGAGTGAAGAGGTGAATTCACCAATACTGTGAATCCTGAGGATTTGCAGCAGATGTCCTGGCCCTGGGGGGATGGAGACCCCTGCGGGAGGCTAGGACGCAGCATGAGCTGCCATATTCTCCAGAGACAGGCCTGCTGCTCTATCCTGCTTGCCCATATTCCTCCCCAACACCTATTGTAAGGCAACAGTCGTCTGTGACCATGGCCCCTCAAGGACTTGGGCTGTTGCTGGGGTGCGGTTCCCCCTGCCCCGCCTCAGCAGCAGAGAAAGTCCATCCAAAGGACAGTTTAAAGTAACAGGCCCAGGCACTCAAGTAGATGATGCAGCAGTTAAGGAGGAAATGATGAAAATGGGGCAGGTTAGTGTTGCTTGGAGTAGTGTCTGGGGGAGCTGGGGGAGAATCCAAATCTGTCTCTCTGGAAGCCAGAAGGGGTGAGGAAAGGGGAGAGAATAGAAGGACAAAGATGCCCCTATGGGGTAAGGAGGGAGGGGGGTCACTAGATGTTAGGGGAGCTGCTGAGCTCACCCATTGTTGATCAAAGGAGAAATGGCTGCTTTCCTCTCCTTGGCCCATCCTCTGACAGACCCCAGCCCTTCCATTCCCCAGTCGGACTTGGGGAATGGTCATCTGCCCTTACTCCTGCCCCGCTCTCGATGGACTTCTCCTTGACCAACCTCTCATTGGACCTGAGCCCTTGATGCCTTCTGGTTGTCGTCAGGTGCTTTTTCCCCCAGTGCTGGGGAAAGTGAGAGTCTGGTGCCCCTGCCATTCTCCCAGGGTCAGGTATCCTGGCACCTTGTCCAGGCCTGTCTGAGAGACCTGGAGGGGCTGATACCAGAGGCAGAAAGCCTGGGTTTGGCTGTGGGCAGCTAACAGAATTTCTCTCTGAGCCTCAATTTCCTTATCTGTAAAATGGTGTGACACCTATGGTATTTGCATGATAGGGCTGTAATGGTAAAGGGCTTTGCAAACCATTGTTCTATGTCCCATATGGCTCCCAGCCACCCTGGGACTTCTCCTGTTCCTGGCTGGCCATAGCATCTCCCCAACCCCAGAGAATGTGGCCGTCAGCTGGGGCCTTCTGCAGACCTGCCCATCAGGACAGGTTATTATGGTCATTAAATGAGCACATACCTTCCTCCTCTCCCTCCTGCAGGGCAGTCGGACCCATTCTTGTTGTGAACAGTGGGTACTCTAGGCCAGATATGGGGCAAAGCAGGCAGCAGAAGACTTGTCCCTATGCCAGCATCTTTGGATGTACCCCAGAGGCCGCTGCTTCTTTCTGAGGGGAATCCCAGGGTCCCAGGCAGAGGGGTGGGGAAGCTGGTTCTCACACCATGGCCAGGGGCTTCAGCCACTTCTCTTCCTCCCCACCCTGTCCCTCTGTGCTATCCTGGTGACACCTGGTGACACCCTGCCACCTGCCTCTGTCCTGCAGACCAACATCCCCTTCCTGCAGAATGTACTCAATAACCAGCAATTCCTGGCCGGCACCGTGGACACCCAATTCATCGATGAGAACCCAGAGCTCTTCCAGATGCGGCCTGTGCAAAACCGGGCCCAGAAGCTCCTGCACTACCTGGGTCTGAGCCCCCAAAGCCTGCCCTGTCCCCAGCATCCCCAGGACTGCCTCCCACTCTCTTGCCCTCCCCCAAGCTGAGGAGGGAGTTCTTTGGGAGATAGTATACCCTGCCAGTCCTGCCCCACTCCCCCCATCCTCCCTCCCCACGTGCTCCCAAAGGCCTCTATTGTGCCAACCCCCTTGGGCCCTCCCTTCCCTCCTAACTAGACTTCTTCTCTTTGTTCAGGTCACGTCATGGTGAATGGTCCTCAGACCCCAATCCCTACCAAGGCCACCTCCAGCCCCACGGATCCCATTATCCCCCCTGTGCCCATGGGTGAGTCATTTGTCATTGGCCCAGCTGGGCTCCTGAGGAAGTGGGAAACGTGGTGTCCTTGAGAATTCTGACGCCCTGTCCTCTCCCAGGCCCACCTCCCCCAGGCTTCAGAGACATCCTGCTGCGGGAGGGGCCCGAGGGCTTTGCCCAAGCTGTGCGGAATCACAAGGGGCTGCTATTGATGGACACCACCTTCCGTGATGCCCACCAGTCCTTGCTGGCCACTCGCGTGCGGACTTACGATCTCAAGAAGATCGCCCCTTATGTTGCTCACAGCTTTAACAACCTCTTCAGTGTGGAGAACTGGGGAGGTAAGACTCAGCAGAGAAATGGGGGCTCTGGGCCAAACCATGGAAGGGTCAGGGGAGGAGTGTAAACTCAGCAGCACAGCCTCAGGCTTCATAAAGACCCAGAAAATCTGGACTTTCCGGCGCAGCCCATTGTTTCCTAGCTAGGAAGACAGTGTTTGGCCTTGTCTCAAAATAAGCATGTGTGCCAGTGCTTGGTAAGATGGGTGAGACAGGAAAGGTGGAGGACAGTGTCCCAGAGCTCAAGGATCTCCTTCTGTGGTCGAGACAAGAGTAACGTAAAAGAAATTCAGTAAACACTTAGCAAGTGCCTGTGATTTGCAAAGAGGTGTCCAAGTGGAGAACAGATCAGTCTGGGAAGTTCCCAGAGAAGTGAAAACCCAGTCAAGGAGTTCATGGAAGAGGTGGGCCTTGGAGGAGGATAAGGAATTCTGTATACATGGGAAGGTAGAAGGCTTTCTAGGTTTGGCACAGCAAAAGCCTGGGGGTAGAAAGGGAGAGTCTCAGGCTCCACCTTCAGATGTGCTGCTTTCTTACCCAGGAGCCACCTTTGACGTTTCCATGCGCTTCCTCTATGAGTGTCCATGGCGGAGACTACAGGAGCTCAGGGAGCTCATCCCCAACATCCCCTTCCAAATGCTGTTGAGGGGCGCCAATGCTGTGGGCTATACCAACTACCCCGACAACGTGGTCTCCAAGTGAGCACCCCTCCCCCTCTGTCCCCTGCCTCTCCCACAAGCAGGCTGCCCTTGTAGACAGCCCCGGGGGAATCACAGGCAAAGTGCTTTGGTATTGGGCCTTGTGGGCCCAGCTCACGTGGTCCTGTAGCAGGCCCCCCCGCCTCAGCAGCCTGGGCCAGCCTCTGACCTTGCTCCAGGTAGAGCCTTTGTGGGGCAGGCCTTCTTGCCAAACATATCCCCACCCCATGCTCACCCCACTATGCAGGGGCACCCTGCTTTCCTCTGGAGGGAGGAGTGGCGGGTCAAACCAAGGAACTGGGACTGAGCTACCCCGGAGTCATGAGAGGAGCTGACGGGGGAATGTAGGACTAGGGGGGTGGGGAAAGAGAAGCTCCGAGGGATCTACAGTGGACTACCAAAGGAGATACTGGTCCAGAGGTGAGACATAGGGGGCCAGGTGGAGCCTCCTCACAGGCTGCCCCTCCCTAGGTTCTGCGAGGTAGCCAAGGAGAATGGCATGGACGTGTTCCGCATCTTTGACTCTCTCAACTACCTGCCCAACCTTCTGGTGGGGATGGAGGCGGTGGGCAACGCTGGGGGCGTGGTGGAAGCTGCCATCTCCTACACGGGTGACGTGGCTGATCCCACACGCACCAAGTACTCCCTGAAGTACTATATGGACCTGGCTGAGCAGCTGGTTCGGGCAGGGACCCACATTCTGTGCATAAAGGTGGCTGTGACCTTTTCTCCCTCCCTCCCTTTCTTCCCACCCTCCTTCTATCTTCTCTCCCTCCCTCCCTCCTTCCTTCTCTTTTCCTGTCCCTCCCTCTACCTCCCCTTTGGGAGGGTGTCATCCTCCGTCCCTTCCCAGGCCCATCCATGCTGACTCTTCTCTGGGTCTGTCTGTCTCTCCAGGACATGGCTGGCCTTCTGAAGCCAGCAGCCTGCACCATGCTAGTGAGCTCCCTCCGAGACCGCTTTCCAGACCTTCCCCTGCACATCCACACCCATGATACGGCTGGCTCAGGCGTGGCCAACATGCTGGCCTGTGCTGAGGCAGGGGCTGATGTGGTCGACGTAGCGGTCGACTCCATGTCAGGAATTACTTCCCAACCCAGCATGGGGGCCATGGTGGCCTGCACCAAGGAGACCCCTCTGGACACAGGTAGAGGCTCTGAAACCCATCTCAAAGCACAGGCCCCCAAGTGAGCTCTTGCCCTCACCTTCTCCTAGCTCCCACGGAGCCTCCCAATGGTGAGGAGACGCAGCTTTCGGAGTGCATGGGGGCCGCAGGCAGCTTACAGCCTGTCTCCCCTGCTTTTCTAGGGGTGCCTCTGGAGCGGGTATTTGACTACAGTGAATACTGGGAGGGGGCCCGGGGCTTGTACGCACCCTTTGACTGCACAGCAACCATGAAGTCCGGTAACTCGGATGTGTACGAGAATGAGATCCCCGGGGGCCAGTACACAAACCTGCACTTCCAGGCCCATAGCATGGGGCTGGGGTCCAAGTTCAAGGAAGTCAAGAAAGCATATGTGGAGGCCAACCAGATGCTGGGGGACCTCATCAAGGTAAAGGGGGTGCTACTAGTCCCTGGGCCCAGCCTCATTCCTGGCCATTCCCGGAGAGCCTAGCCGCTGGGACCAGACTTGGGAAATTTCACCAGAGTCAGAAGGGGCTTTGGAGGAGGCCAGATCCTGAGAGGGCAGAGCACACAGCACCACAGCTCGAGCCAGCACAGCATCAAGGTCCGGCATCTGCACCAGAAACCATGGTGTGAGGCCAGGCAGCTTGGCCTTCTCGGGGTCAGATCTGGCAAAGCCCCAGGAGGGAAGAGGAGACAGATGAGAAAGGGTTAGAAAGAGCAGCTCCAATCCTTAACTGGCACTTTAACGTTTTCAGAGAAAGTGCTTCACACGCGTTAATTCACAGAATTCTCACAGGCCTCCAAAGGGAGGGAGAGGTGCCATTATGATCCCCATTCTACAGATGAGAAAACTTGAGGCTGAAGGAGGAAGAATGACTGAGGAGAGAGGCCTTTAGGCCAGGAGACTTCCAAAACGCAGGCTGGGTGGGGACAACTTGGGGAGAAGGTGTGGGGGTGAAGAGAGGGAGAGTGTAGGACACCACTTTGGAGACTAACTCCCCTTCCAAGTACCCACATCATTGCTTGGAAGGGGCCCCGAGTCTTGGCAGGGTCTTTCTGTGTCCCTACCACAGGTGACACCTTCTTCTAAGATCGTGGGGGACCTGGCCCAGTTTATGGTTCAGAACGGGCTGAGCCGGGCTGAAGTCGAGGAGGCGGCTGAGGAGCTGTCTTTCCCCCGCTCCGTGGTAGAGTTCCTGCAGGGATACATCGGCATACCCCATGGGGGCTTCCCTGAGCCCTTCCGAACGAAGGTGGGCCAGAGTTGAGGAGAGGGAGCCTTGGGGAAGGCTGGGCAGCCCCACTCATGGAGCTACCTCCTCCCTCCCCAGGTCCTGAAGGATCTGCCCCGAGTGGAGGGCCGGCCAGGCGCCACGCTACCCTGCCTGGACCTGGGAGCTCTGGAAAAGGAGCTGGAGGGGCGCCACGGGGAGGAGATCACCCCAGAGGATGTGCTCTCGGCCGCCATGTACCCCGACGTCTTCCAGCAGTTCAAGGACTTCACCAACATGTTCGGACCCCTGGAGTGCCTGGACACCCGCCTCTTCCTGCAAGGGCCCAAGATTGCCGAAGAATTTGAGGTGAGTGGGGAGCAGGAGGGGCATGGGGTGGCTCCCACAGCCCAGCCCTTCGCTCTTGGCCCTGACACCCTCTTCTGTAGGTGGAACTGGAGCGTGGCAAAACCCTGCATATCAAGGCCCTGGCCATGGGAGCCCTGAACCGGGCTGGCCAGAGGCAGGTGTTCTTTGAGCTCAATGGCCAGGTGCGCTCTATCCTTGTCAAGGACACCCAGGCCATGAAGGTAGGGATCCTGGCAGAGTTCTCAGCCTTTGGGGGAATGGAGGGTGGGTGTGGGAGCTTGGGCTCTCAGCCTGGGGAGGGATGGGGGGGTAGCACATGGCTCTCAGTAACCTGGCTCTCCCACTAACTACTCCTGCAGGAGATGCATTTCCATCCCAAGGCTCTAAAGGACGTGAAGGGCCAGATTGGGGCCCCAATGCCTGGCAAGGTGATTGATATCAAAGTGAAAGCAGGGGACAAGGTGACCAAGGGGCAGCCACTATGTGTGCTGAGCGCCATGAAGATGGAGACCGTGGTGACATCACCCATGGAGGGCACCATCAGCAAGGTTCACGTGACCCGGGACATGACCCTGGAAGGGGATGACCTCATCTTGGAGATCGAGTGACCCCCAGTTCCTCCCTCGTCCCCAGTGCCTTAGCATTGGAGGCCTGCTCTCCCCCTCGTTCTTAGTAGATGCTGCTGCTGCCTGGGAGCCCCAGGCCATGGAAAAGGCAGCTCACCAGGCTGCAGTGGCCACCCTGGGACCAGCTGCTCAAGGGAGTGGGCCAAGAGAGATCCCTCCCTCTCTGCCTTCCCCTTCCCAAACTGCCCATCACATCCTGCCACTTGCAGGATGTGGTTCTTTGCCAAATTGGTGCCCTCTCTCCAAGGGAGTGGGGGTCCAGGCCAGGAAGGTCAGGGGGATGAGACCTCCTTATTTCAGCCTTGACAGACTCAAACATTCAATAAAGCCGATTGTCATCTCCTTGCCGCCTAGTTCTTTGCTCTCCAGCTTAGAGTCAGGTTTGGGGATCTCGAGAAGTAACAACAGCACCATCCTGAGTCCTAGACCATGCCCAGCACTGACGGAGAGCCCCAGGTGGGAACAAAGCAGGGTTTGGTCAAGGCTTTGGAGGAACCCAAAGGACCCAGCCCCACATTTTACAAGGACAAAAGCCCAGAGGAATGACACAGAAGGGCCTTCAAAATCACACAGCCAAGTGGCAAGACAAGTGGCTGTGGAAGAATGTGGGGGCAGGAAAGAAAACTCTGGCTTGAGGGCAGACTCCCCTGGGACCTCCCTTGCTCAGTGACTTGGGCCTCAGGGATGTCCAGTTCCACCAAGGGCCCATGTCCCACAGTGTGTCTAGGGGGTGGGACTTAAGGGGAATCGTGGCGCTGGGTGTAAGGATGTCCACCTATCACCCCTGCACTCAGTTACATCAGAGCAACCCCCAGTGTAGGCCTCACCAAAAAACAGCCAGGCATCTGTGTTGTATTCTGGGGCTGGGCAAAGGCAGCCTGCTGCAGGGCCTCACACCTAACTACCCCACGGTAAGCAGCCCCTGCAACACCTTCCAGCTACCTTTCTCTCTCATAACCACTCACAAGACAGGATGAACGGACTGACCCTCACTGGGCACATTTACTAATTGGGAGGGACCTTGGAGACTCAATCCAAGCCCCTCACACGGATGAGGTGAGTCACCGAGATGAAGCAACTTGCTCGGGTATACCGCCAGAAAGCTTCTGAGGCAGGTCCAAGTCTAGCACAAGCCATGTGTGGTACATAAGCGGCAAAAGTCAGACCTGGGGCATAGTCTAGCCCAGGTGCAGCTTTCCTGAGCTAGGGGAACACTTGGCCCAAGGACCGCTGGGGTCCCTGGTGTCCAAGGGCCAGAGTCCTTCCCAGAACTGGGTGGAGGTCAAGGCTGGGAGGAGCCCATCACTCCAAGCTCCACCCCCTGCTCCCAGCTGAACAAGTGCCCACAGCAAATGATTCAGGAAGGGCCAGGACTGGGGGCCAGCACACAGTAGGTGCACAATACAGGCTGAATGGCCAGTGGCTGAGGTGGCTATTTCAATATTTGGCCCCATTTCTGAGAAGGCCACAGAGTTCACTCCCAGCTCAGCTGTCAAAGGTCAGCCCTGACTCTGGGTTAACCAAGTTAAAACTCTTTAATATGGGAATACAAAGTCTGATGCAAAAAGAGGAGGAAACCCCGGAGGCCAGTGGAACTGCTCTTCCCATCCTGAGCAGCCTCCCCAAGGCCCAGGAGCAGCACAGTGCAGGAGGGGCTGATGGCCCCCAAGAAGAGCCTGGGATCCCAACCACCTTTGTCTCAGTCCTTGGGGTTCAGTTGGCTCTGGCTTCTAGTCCCCCCCCATCAAAATTCCTGGGATCTCAGGAACTCCAGCTCACCCTATGCCCCCCTATTCCTCTCCTGTGGGGGACTAGGGAGCCCCTGAAGAGTCTGTAGGGAGGGAGCCAAGGTCAGGAGCACAGTGAGGTGGCTGAATCCCCGGTTTGGTCCAGGAGCAGGCAGAGGGGAAGGCTGCTATACAGTCTGGGCTCCGTGAGGGGCTGCAGTAGGAGCAGGAAGAGCCCCACCCCCAAGACATAGCCCACCAGTAGAGGACATCTCTGGGGGTGCTCCAGGGCTGCACACACCGCGGGGAAGCCCATGTAGTTGCAGAAAGAGTGACAGAGGACCGGCCCAATCAGGTGTCCTGGGGGTGAGGGACAGCCAGGGGTCAGGACAGCAGGCCTGGTTACCTCCCAGGCCCACCCTCTCAAGCATCTCACCCACCTGTGCGGATGAAGAGGAAAGCTGTGTACGCCCCAAAGACTGCTGTGTAGGAGAACTGGAACGCTGCAGGGAGTGGGGGCTCCTGGTCAGTGGTCACCTCATCCTGTGCCCCTGCCCCTCCCGGCCCTGTCTGCCCCCCAGGTCTCACCAGCTGATAGGAAGATGCTTCCCACGCTGCCCTGGCGAAAACGGAGCTGTTCAATCACGTGGTGAAAGTGGGCTGTAAGGGAAGGGGCGACTTGGGGACACCCAGGCCTGCTGCCCCCACCCCCCGGCTGGGACACCGGGCCAGCCCTCCGGGTGCCCCTCCTGCCTCATCAGGGGAGGGAAGCTCACCAACGCCAAAGAAGAGGGGGCAGGTGAAGACGGCGGGGCCCAGGCCCGTGCAGGGGGCCAGCATGGGCAGCATGCAGGCCCGGAACACCAGCTCCTCTGTCAGGGGGGCGATCACCTGGTTCCGCAGCCAGCGCATGTCCGTCAGGCATTGTGCCCAGGCCTGGGGGGCTGGCCGAGGGGGAGGGGTGAGCAGGAGCTGCCCGGGGTGGGGGGCGGGTCTCAGCGGTTCCCAAGATTCTACCCGCCCACCCTTCAGGGACTTGGGGGAACTTGCTGGTTTGTTGGGTTAAGGCCTGACTCTTCAAGGGGAACAAGTATCACTGCGCCCACTTGGCGCAAGAGAAACCTGAGGCCCAGAACCACAAACTCACTTGCCCAGGGCTCCACCAGCAGCGAGCGATCCGAGCCAAGGGCCAGGCTCAGGCAGGGCACCCCGCCCTTCAGCTCTCCGGCCCCGCGCCCCCAACTCACCCAGGGCCACCTTCAGTCCGTTGGCCAAGTCCCAGGGACAGTCCATGGAGAGCTGCATGAGGGGGCCCAGGAACAGGATCTGGGGGGAGCGAAGGGGGGGCTCAGGAAGGGGGCAGGGGCCGAGCCCCCCCGACACCCCCTTGCCCCCCACCCTGCGCAGGGACTCACCATGGTCAGCAGCAGCGGCAGCAACGCGGCGGGGAAGAAGCCCTCCAGCCTGAAGCCCATCAGGGTGAACAGGGATATGCCTGGCTGAGCCCCAAGAAGAAGGGGCGTCAGGCGGGCCCCGCCCCCGACGGCCAGGCCCCTCCCCTCCCGGCCCCGCCCCTGGCAGCCAGGCCCCGCCCCCCGGACCTGGAGGCCGGTGAGCTCTCGCCAAAGCAGCACGCAGAGCGGGGAGAGGCTGGACACCACGAGGACGCTGGTGAACCTCCGCTTGATGACCTCAGGATGGTCCCTGGGGGAGGAGGTTAGTGTGGGGGAGCCTCCGAGCTCCGCCCCCTGCCGGCAGACCCCGCCCCTGAGGGCCTGCCGTCATTCCGGCCCCTCCCGGAAGTGTCTCTCCGAGGCCCCTCCCCGGACGGCCGCGGCCCCGCCCCGCCAGCCCGGGTCCCGCCCCCCCTCCCCGCGCACCGGGGCAGTTCGCTCTTCCACACGTAAAGGCTGCCCACGTAGGAGCAGGCAAGGCTGAGGCAGGAGCACACAGACACCCAACAGCACAGACCAGGACCCGCACCGTTCAGCGCCGTCGACTCGGGCTCCGGTTCGGGCCCGGACACTGACAGCAGCCGCAGTCCGTCGCCGCCCAGCGCCGCCATCGTGCTCTGCACCCGGAGCCGCGGAGTCCGGCGCGGCGCGCACCAATGACGCGCACCCGGCGACCGTTCGGAAGGCTCCTGCTGGGCCCCCGGGACGCGCAGCGTAACGTCACGACGTCGCACGGGGCCGCGCCTCTGTGCCCCTCGGGCCCCGCCTCCCTTCGGCTTAGGCCCCGCCCCCACAGTCCCGGAGCCGCCCCTTCCCTGGACTGGCCCCGCCCCGTCCGACTCAGACTGGGCTGGAGTCCTACTTGGCCCCGCCCCCCGCCCCCTCGTCCCTCCGGCCCCGCCCCCTCCCGCTCCCCGCCCGCGGACCGGCGCAGTGACTGACAGGCGGGGTGGGCTGGCTGGCACCTTTATTGGAAGTAGCGGGCCGGGGGCTGCCCCGCTAGGGGCCGGCCCTCAGCCAGTCGGACAGGTTGGACACCTCCTGCAGCCACAGCGCGTCCTAGGAAGAGGAGGAGGGGCGGGCTGGCCTGAGCTGTTCCCTCCCGCTCCCCTCCCTCACCCCTTCCCCTCCACCCCCCCAGCCCGGTTACCTCCCCGCGGGTCTCTGGGCTGCCCCGGGGGTGTCCCGGTCCCATAGAGCGCTGGGTGGCTTCCCCGACGCTCGGCACACCCGGTCCTGGGCAGCACCTCTTGGGCCTCGGAGCCTCTCCTGGACTGCAGCTCTCTGGAAAAGATGCCCCAGTCTCGGTCCTGTTTCGGGGCCACGCATGTGGACCAGCACGCCCCCCTCCTCCCTCTTGTCCGCTTTTCGGGGGCTCCCGACCCGACTTCGGTCTCTCCTCAATCACCCTGCCCCCTTCCTCCCACCTAAAAGGGGTCTGTCATCCCCCATCCAGATGTCACCCATTCTTCATGGTCTGGGTGCTGTCTCAGTCCAGCCATTACAGCCCGTATTGATCTGAATTCGTTTAACAAACATTTAAAAGTCTCTCTACCATGTCAAAAATGCCATGCTAAGGCCTACAGTTTATTTTTATAGATGAGAAACTTCCTGAAACAGCAGATTTGTGCCTTTTCCACAACTGCAGGTGGGACATGGCAGGTTGAGCATTATGTCAACCAGCCTTCCTTCCTAGAAGCCAGCTCTCCACCCACTTTGGCAGCCTCAGGGAGAGGCCCTGGGTATCTCAGCTTGTGGATTTGAAGGGGAGGGGGAGGAAAGGCTTCTGGGGAGAGGTCCAGCAAGAGGTGGTTGTGAGGAGGGAGCACCTCCAGACTGGGGGTGAGAACCGAGGTGGGGGAGGGGATGCCAAGGTCAGGGAGTGGCACACAGGGCACAAGGAAGGCAGGTCTCTGGGGGGGCTCTCCATGACATGGTCAGACAGTGATGCTTGCAGGGACCTGCCTGGCAACACTCTAGACCACAGACATGTGGCCCTCCTCCCACCCTTGAGTATTTAACTGATTAAAGTGTATACATTTTACACACATTCTCACACAGTATAAGTCTACACTTGTACAACAGGTGATATTCACATTACAAAGTACTTTCTGCTTTATAAAATATACTTGTGGTTGATGCCTTTAAACTGCCACATCCCTTGATGAATTTAAAATATTGGATTGATGCCAAACTTTTCAAAGCCCGTAAGACTGCACCAGCAACGGAGAGGCACTCAGCATGCTATTTACTCAGTATGCTATTGGGGTGACTGGGGAGTCTGGGATGTCAAACAGGAGACCATACCCCAAACCTGCAGTGTGTTGGAACCAACTGGATTCAGGGATTCTATTTCCAGTCATTTGTGTCTTGTGGTCTTGGAGGCTTTGTGTGTTAGGCAACACCTGTGTTAATACCAACCATGAAGGTCAAGGTGGCATTGCCCCAGGATGGCAAATTCCAGAGTCCAAAACTGCTGCAGCCAAGAGGGCGGCTTGCCTGGCTGCTTACAGGACAATGCACACCCTTCCCTACTCTCCTCTGGATGTCCGCTCTTTTCCCTAAAGGACGAGTTTCCTGTTGCAGCCCCCCAAGAATACTTATTTGGGACTCTGGAAAGGTTAGCTACAAGTAGTGAGTGAATGAGTGTGTGTGTGTGTGTGTGTGTGTGTGTGTGTGCACGCGCACGCATGCACGTGCCAGCACAATTCTCCTTCATAACTTCTGTCAGGAAGCAACCAGACCCTCACCTGGCAGTGACTCCTCTACGCTCTTGGTCCTATATTCTCTCTCCTCCGTGCTGATTGGCTCAGGAAACAGCTGGTCAGAAAGTCAGAAACCCCCAGTGAGTTTAGCAGCAGCAGGACACAGCCCCATGACAGAGATTTCCTTCTACAGAAAAGTTGTGTGAGGTGAAACAGCTACCTCATAGCATTGGGATGCCCTCCCATGCCACCCTCCTTTAAAACCAAGCTTTTGCTACACCTTTTCGGGGAAGCACCTGCTTCCTAACCAGCCAGCTGTTCCCGCCTGCTGGCACTGGTCACATGAGAACCTCTAGTCAGAGGTGCCAGAGACCCTGTGCCTTGTATCTACAGTGGGGATGGAGGAAGAAACACTGAACTTGGACTTGGGAGAGCACTGGGTTTAAACTATCTCTGACGCTGTGTGACCAACTCTCTGAGCTTTATCTGCAAAACGGCCCTCAGTCATGAGGCCTCAATGGGGTCATGTACATAAAAGTACTCTGGAACAGCTCCGTTATTCACTAGTAACAGGGAGGCTGGAAGGTCTAGGCATACCCCAGCACTGGCCTGATTGCCACATGCTCACCCTAAGGAGGCATGATGGCACCTCAAGTCAGGCAATGATTTGATTGAGTCCCAGCTCTTATAGCTTTGGGAGGGGAGAAAACCAAAAAGACCTGGCCACTCATGAAACCACAGCTAAGAGAGGGTCTGGATCTCTGTGGAAAGAGTGGGGAGCTGCTAAAGGCAGTCATGGAAGGGCCTGTGTGCCAGGGCAGCTGTGGAGTTCCCAGAATGGGTAGAGTGTCAGGCAGTGGCCAGCTACATGTCCAGGGGAGAAGAGGGGCCATTACGTAGGGAAGCACACAGGCCTAGAGATGGCAGGGCTGAAAGAGAGGGGGCAAACACCCATCTGTGGGGTTCTCCCCCACAAGAGGCCATGGGACACGCTCATCACTGAGAGCCGTAGCCCAAAGCATACTTTTAAAAGTCAGTGGTGAGGCAAGAGTGCATTCCAGGGGCAAGAGCCCACCTGTGTAAAGGCCCAGCTGGGGTTGGTCTTACTCTTACATTCTTTGGTTCTGAAGGAAGAAGACACAAGAGGTAGCCTGTGCCTGGCCTAACCCCTATCTTCACTCAGACCCTGGTGGGGACAGCCCAGGGCCTGAGCCTGAGAGCCTGGGAAGAGCCATGACTCCAGCTTAGGGCCTGTGTCCTGAGGTCAAACTGGGGAGGTGCAGCTAGGACCCAGAAGGGAAAGTTATGGCCCCCAAAGTCCTGGGCCTGTCTGTGATTCAATATCAGGAGCTGGGGTGATTTTATTGGTGGAAATGACATCAAAGAAACGGTCTAACACCCGTTTGGTGGCTGCTGGCACATGGCAGCTGTATGGCTTTCCCCACTGGAATGGGAGCTGCCTCAGGACAGGGCACTGTCTGACTTTTCTAACTGTGTCCCCAGCCCTTAGCCCAAGACTGTGCTCACAGTAGGCACTTAAATGCTTTTCCTGTTCATACTGGCTTTCTTCTAGGGCCATCTTAACCACCAGCCTTCGACTGTCCAGTCCTGATGTCCTCCTCTCCTGAGCAGCCTCCTTCCTCCCTGTTGGGCAGGCTGAGGGGTTCACCTTCCACCGTGCTCAGTAAGGTAGCAGGCGCAGAGTGTCAGCACGCAGGCCAGGGCCTGCAAGTTTCTTTAGGCCTGATTCAGTTAGGAAAGCTTCCCAGCAGGCTCAGAGAGATACCACCAGATAGTGGGTCAGCACATGGTAAAAGCACTGGTGGCACTAACGTCCACATAGCAAGGTTTTGCCTGCTTTGGCAGGAGCAGCAGCCCCAGCCCTTCCGATGCAGCAGAAAGTACAACTGTTATTTTCCATTAATAGGGGCCTCAGTCGGCCTTTGTGGTCAGAGCCGGAGGCAAAGGTGTTCCCAACCTGGACTTGCAGTTCTAAGATGAAGCCGCTGGGTGTCACTCTTGCACCACAAACAAGCCAGCAGGGTGCCCGAAGCTTGCGTGACCTTTGCTCCCCAGAGCTGTCTCACCTGTCCAGTAGGTCTTCATCCAGGACGCTCCCCCAGCCCCACTGAGCCATCACTGTGATGGCTGGCATCCCTCACTCTCCTCTCCCTCAGCACCCACAACCTGGGCCCCCCAAAGCTCTGCCTCGGGTCCCATGGAAGGCTGGGCAGGCTTCCTGCTGACTCACTCTCTTTGGGTCACAGGTGGAATGATAGAGGAGCCGTTGGTGCAGGGTCTGCTGGAAGGCTTGGCGCAGTCTCCTCCTGAATTCCTGGGTATCGGCTGCCTAAGGGACCAAATGTGCAGCATCACAGAGTGTCCCAGTCTGAAGGGGCTCTCGAGGTCATAAAGTGCAGGTGGGTAAACAGGCCCAAGGGCCCTCCCTGTGCAGCAGACCTCCCTCACATCTCCAAATTCCTTTGCATTGTCCCACACCCCCGAGGTGACCCTCTGCCCTCATCTTCTCACTTTCACTGCTGCCTCAGTTGTTCGTTACCAGCTCTCTTCTGGACCCCTTGCACTAACCCCTGCCTTGACAGATGGGGAACAGCCGGCGACCAAGCCCCGTGGCCTCTTCTCTGGACTCATCCTCCCTTCTCGCCAGAGGCTGCCCATCTTGTCCAGCAGACTGCCCCTTCAATCTTCAAGACCTTCCTGTCTTCCAAGTCCTTCCCTGCTGCCTATCAGTGTGCCTCAACAGACCCTTGTCAGGCCCTAACAGCCCCCCCATGCTGTCTCACCCCGGATTTCCTGTCCTTCACAGCCAAGCTCTCAGACCAAGGGCCTTCCTGCAAGCTCCCTCCTCTTCATCAACCCTCACCCCTCCGCCCAGGTCAGGACATGTTCTCTCTCAGTTCCATCTATCCGACTGTTATTTCTTAGGACATTTGGTTGGTGGATCATTCAGATCAAGCCCCCTAACTCTGGGTGTGCCCTACAATTCAGCCTTCTCTCTTCTGATGGCCCCCTCTGCCCATCACTCCCAAATCCACAACAGTTAGCATTCCTGTAGCACTTTAACGTTCCCAAAGTACTTTATCAGTATGATCTCAGTTGGTTCTCACCACCTTGGGAGGAGGGGGCTGTCCTCACCCCCATTTTATGCAGGCTCATAGGATAAGTAAGTGGGTACAAAATGCCTCAAAGGAGGTGGGGGCAGAGGAGAAGGAGTCAAACAGGAGCAGTAGGGAGAGCAGGATCCCAGAAGTGATACCAGTGTTGGGAAAGAGGAGGGTGAGGTCCCTTCAAAGAGGGACTTCATGCAGGCAGGTGGGCAAGGTGAGGAAGCAGAGGGTGAAAGGGTGAGAGGGAAAGCCAGAGGAGAGAGGAGGCCAGTGTGAGGAGCCCACGCAGGAGCAGGGAGAGGGACAGTGAAGGAGGAGCTCCCAAGTGTCTATTCCAGGACACCAGGGAGCCTGACAAGTGGTCCTCAGGGGAGGCCCACTATTCAGGGAAAAGGGCTGAGGCTTGAGGAGGAAGGCTCAGAGCAATCTGAGGGGCCTGGGTCAGACTATCCAAGAGGAATGAATAAGAGGCAAAGCTCAGCTCTGGGGCTACCTCTTCCAGGAAGTCCTCCCTGCTCTTCCCTGGGCTTGACCTATGCAAACAATTGCAGGTCAGTCTGCTGGGCAGAACAGAAGCCCCTTGAGGGCAGGGTCCCCAGACTGTGTCTGGCACTGAGTGAACACTTAAGAGAAGTTTACTAAGTTTAATTTTTACTACACCAGAATTCAGAGGGGGACAAGCTTCAGCTGTGATCCAAGAAACAGTGGGAAACAGTGGGTGTGGGAGACAGAGAGAGGCACAGAGACATACAGTGAAAGACTGACAGAGAGGAAGAGACAAATGGACAAGTGAATAGTGAGGGGCAGCAAGGCAAGAGCAGAGCCCCCGCCATCTGGTTGAGGGTGATCTTGGCCTTGGAGGAACAGGGCCTGGCCAGGGACCTGGGCCTCCCATCAAGCTGCCCCAGCCCCCACCGTGCTGTCAGAAACCCTCTTCATCCAGCTTAGAGGCCAGAGGTCTGTGAGGTATGACACCCACACCCACACCCACAGACTCCCAATGCAGCGCACACACGTAGACATACAGACACACTCACATATTCACATATTCACCTACACACATATACACACACTACACACTCACATGTGTATACACACAATCACACATATAATCCCCATTCACACACACGCCTACACTATTCCCACATCCATACATTCACATGTACACATCTATCCACATACAAACTAGTACAAGATACATACATATCTACACATACACACAAACCCCTCTAACATACACACATGTCACTATACCCACCCCTCTCCACATGCCCATACACACTCATCCACTCACACACTGAGCAGGTGTACAAGCAGCTTCTTGGCCACAGGTGAGACAGTTCCCCCTTTAGGGGTGATAAGTGACTGGCACTGTATGTGAGTGCTGGTGTGTCTGCCTGTCCCTGGCCCATACCCTTGTTCACTGTCACTGTTGCTGTTGTTGGGGGGGATTTATTGATGAAGACCACTGCTAATGAGCACCACTGGGCACCTGCTTTGGGGGTGATGTCCAGAGGGGCCTGGGGTGGAATTTCCCCAGGAGTAGGAATGGTTCATGTTTTCTCTCCCCACATTGCCTGGCACAATGCTTCCAGACTGGCTGATTTGGACCTGGAGGGGTTCCGTGACTTGCCTGAGGTCACACAGTCAGTCCACCAAGTACGTGCCCCAAATGCTGAGGGGCTGTGAGGATGAAAGATCCATGTCAAAGCCCTAAAGAACAAAAGAAGCCTGGACTGTTGGACCTAGAAGGAACTTTATGGGCCTACTGAATACAATTCCCTCATTCGCATTTTACGGATGGAGACACTGGGAGTCCAAGAGGGAACCCACGTCTTCCTCAAGATGCTGTAGCCACGAGGACACTAACCTGAAGGGTCTGGAGACAAAGCGTCCGAAAGCTGCTGTGGGTGCTGCCAGCCACGATGCTGAGGATAGAGTTCACAGCCACAGGGATGAAGGTCTGTAGTTTCTGTTGGGCCTGAAAAGGACAGAAAATAAAGGCAGAGGGCAGTTGGTATCATATACACCAACCCCACCCCCACCCCCCCCCCACCCCCGCCCCAGGAAGCCTCACAAGAGCTCAATTAAATGGGGCAGAAGGGCGAAAGGACAGAAAAGAAACATCCATGTTCTAAGGATACTTGGACATTTCAAGGAATCCCAGGAAAGTTTTCTGCCTCAAATAATAGCCTTGTTGACAAAGACCCAGAACAGTAATAATTTTCAGAAACAATAATGTGTCAGTTTTGCCATTTCAGGGCTCTTTTTTGCCTTGGAAAGTACTGATGAAACAAGAGGGGAAATACCCAAGACAACAGGATAGAGAAATCAAGCCAGAGAGGTGAGTTGGGGAGGATAAAGAGAGGGAAAGAAAACCTGGTGAGCAGGAGACAAACAGCATCTCCTGGAGAGAGGTCCGGTGTGTGTGTGTGTGTGTGTGTGTGTGTGTGTGTGTGTGTGTGTGTGTGTGTGTGTGGTGTGTGTGTGTGTGTACCATGGGTGTGCATGTATGTACTGTGTGAGTGCTGTATGTACAGTGTGTGTTGTACATATGTGGATTGTGTGCATTCATGTGTGGGTGTGTGAGTGTGCCCATCGAATGCACACACATCCTCAGTCCCTCTGTTTAAGGCTGTGCTAACTCTCTTGGTTCTAACTAAGGGAGATGCAGATTGTGCTAGAGTGGAAGGTGGGGAGGGGAGGAGCAGGGCCCAGTAAAGTTCAAGGGGAGGTGGAGGGGAAGGGGTGGTTCCGTTCTCCACCTAGTTGTCCCACCCCGACCTCTATGGCCTCAGTCTAAACCTCTCCTCCTAGCCAGAGGGGACAAGAGAGGAGGAGAAGGAGGGGCCAAGGGAGACCATTTCCTTCTTTTTTTACCTTGACTACCTGGTGGCACTGCCCCAAGGCCTGGTCCACAGCCATCTGTACAGCACCCTGTACCAGGCTACGGTTCTCCAGTAAGATGCTATTAAGATGAGTTAGAAGCAAAGACTGCATCCCTAAATGGAGAGAGAAGATGAATGGCTCTGACTTAGGATGAATCATTCATTCACTTATTCAACAGACATTTTTTTAAGTTTTGTTGACGTCTTTGATTTTCCTACCAATCAGTCCCCAATTTACTGTGCCTCCTCCCCACTGAAAACTTCCTCATAACAAAGACAGTAAAGTAAAACCATCCAACACAGAAATGAGGTCTGACAGTATGTGACATACCGTCCCCATAGCTCCCCACTATTCCACTGAGAGTCATTCAGGCCCCTGCATTAATCATTACCATTAATCAGTTTTGCCACATCTGAGGGCTGTCTTCATCTCAGGGACTGGAGTCCTGGGCAGATTAGTTTCCTGCATCTGCTCCCTTCACTCATCTGTTCAACCACATCCTCCCATATTTCTATCAATCTGCCATCTTTGTTATTTCTTAGAGTCCAACAGGGGGCTCCCATCAGATTCACAAACCACAGGCTGTTCAGCCATTCCCCAACTAATGAACGCCCCAGTTCTTTGGGAGGGGAAAGGAAGGGAATGAACATGTATTCACTTACTAATCTTATCTAATCGATCCTTTGAGGCAAGTGCTACTAATATCCCCATTTTAAAGTTGACGAAAAGGTAAAGAGTTGAAAGGACTTGCCCAGGGTCCCACAGCTAATGAATGTCTGAGAATTCAGACCTTCCTAGGGCTGGGGGCCTGGGGTTAAGAAGAAGTCTATCTTCCTGAGTTCAAATCCAGCCTCAGACAACTGACCCTGAGCAAGCCACTTCACCTTGATGGACTCAGTTTTCTCATCTGTAAAAGAGTTGGAGAAGGAAATGGCAAATCAGCCCAGCATCACTATCAAGAAAACCCCAAATGGGGTCACAAAGAGTTGAACATGACTGAAATGATGGAACAGCAAACCTACGATGTGCCACACACTGAGCTAAGCACTGGGGATGCAAAGAAAGGCAAAACCCAGAGTCCCTGCCCTCCGGGTACCCACAAGTCTTAAGTTCAGACAAGAAATATAGATGATAACCTGTGGAGGACCTAGAAGGGCTTTTTGCAGAAGGTACCATTTTAGCTGGACTTAGAGGAAGTCAGGGAATCCAGGGGGCTGAGAGGAAGGGGCAGCATGGGATCCCAGAGAATATACATCAGAACCAAAGAAGGCCCCAATAGTCACTCCAGAAGGGCACAGAGACGTCCCTAGTGCAAAGTTCCAATTCAGAAAGTGGGGGCCCCAAAATGAAGAGCTATTATAGTGCCAAGGACGGCCAGGACACAAATCCAGAAGAGGAAAACTCTAAAACATCTCTAAGCAAAGACTCAAAGGAAAGCAGAGCTTAGGCATGAGACCACCAAGAATTTCTGAAAACATGAAGCAAGAGTTAAAAAATGTTTTTATCAATGGAAGGAGAATGCTAGAGGAAAAATGAAAGGAATCAGAGCAATGGAAGAAAGAGTAGGAAAGGGAATTAGTATCCTGGTATGAAAACTGCCTAAGCAACAAACTCCCTGAAAATTAGAATGAACCAAATGGACAGCCAGGAGACAACAATGCTGCTCCTCCTTCATTTTTGAAGAGGACAAGTGACAGCATAGGTGACATCCTGACTCCTGCAGAGCCTCACTCTCTCTTCCAGAGTCATCCAAGTCCTGGCGCAGGACAAAAGCCAAGATGACCAGTGATGGTCCAGGATGCAGCAGACAACCTTGGCATCTTCGATGTCTGACCAAGCTCCAAGCGCTGCCCAGTGCCTGCTTCATCCACCTCCCTGGCCACTGGAACAAACTGTTCTCATCTGCCCATTCTGCCAGTGGAAGTCTTCACATGTTTGGGGTAGATATCTCCCTAAGTCACTGATGGTTTTGAGGTCTGTTGGTTATCCTCCACCTGGTTTAGCCCATCTGCTGAGGCAGTTTTAGTCAAAAGACTAAAAAATAGAATAAAGTATATCTTTCATCAAAGATAAAAATTGGCATGGAAAACAGATCAAAGAAAGATAACTTGAGAATCAAAGCAATGATCAAAAAAAAGTCCTGGATATCGTATTTCAAGAATGAAAGAAATTAAACATAGCTATTAGAACCAAAGGGCAAAAGTAAAAACAGAATCTTCTAGTCCCTTCCTGAAAGAAATCCAAATAAAAACTCTCAGGAACATCATAGCCAAAATCCAGAGCTTCCATGTCAAAGAAAAAAATGCTGCAAACAGCCAGAAAGAAAGAATTCAAGTATCAAGGAGCCACAGTCAGGATCACAAACAAGTGGAAAGTTTAGAACACTATATTCCAAAAGGCAAAAGATATAGCTTTAAAACCAAGAAGAACATATTCAGCAAAACTGGATATAATCTTACAGGGAAGAAACAGGCCTTTGGTTCCAGCCATTCTTGATGAAAAGACCAGGGCTGGGAAGAAACTCTGAGTCAAGAAAAAGATAAAAAGGTGAACAGAAGTGGGCAATGGAGTCCTGGCAGGATCCAAGTCTCCTCTCAGAACTTGAACGTCCTCAGGAAACATTCAGTTAAATAACACAAAGGGTCTGAGAATAGTTTTATTGTTTTTTTCCCAATCTATAGTCAAAATATATTGACTTACTTGCTCATCAGTCAAAAAGTAAATCAATGAATTGAGCATGCAGCTAAAGAAGAAAACCAACAAATTTAAAACTCTCAATTAACACCAAAAAAGAGATTCTTAAAATCAAAGCAAAAATTAACAAAATCTAAAGTTAAAAAACAATTGAACAAATAAAACTAGGAGCTGTTAAAAAAAGACTAAAACAAATAAGCCATTAACTAATTTGATTTAAGAAAAAGAAAGAAGAAAATCAAATCACCAGTATTAAAAAAGGCATGTTCACAACCACTGACGAAGAAATAGTAGCAATTATTAGTTGCTTTCACCCAGCTACATGCCTGTAAAACTAATGATCTAAATGAAATGGATGGATAATTCCAAAAATATAAATTGCCTAGATTAACAGAACAAGAAATACAATTTTCCAATAACTCTATCTTAGCAAAAGAAATTGAACAAGCCATAAATGAACTCTCAAACAAAAAAAAAAAACTCAGGGATAGGTGGATTTACAAACAAATTCTTGTTTGTTATTCAGTCGTGTGCAACTCTTCCTGATCCTGTGGACCATAGCATGCCAATGCTTTCCTTGGGGTTTTCTTGGCAAAGATACTAAACAAACTGTTAAACATTAAAAGAAGAATTAATTCCAAAACTACACAAACTATCTGGAAAAAATAGGGAAACAAGAAGGAAGGCCCTACCAAATTCCTTCTATGTGCAAATCTTTTTAAATTTTATTTTAAATTTTTATTTCTAGTGCCAAAATCTTTCTCCCTCCAGTGCCTCCCCCACCTATTGAGAAGTCAAGAAATATGATACCCATTTATACATATGAAGTCATGCAAAACATATTTCCACATTAGCTTGTGAGAAAAAAAACAAGAAAAATAAAGTGAAAGAAAATATCAGAGTGCAACAGTTCTCTTCGTGGAGGTGGATATTTTTCATGAGCCCTTTGGGATTGTTGTGGATCACTGTATTGATCAGAGTAGCTAAGTCCTTCACAGATGACTGTCTTTACAATATTCCTATTACTGTATACAATGATCTCCTGGTTCTGCTCATTTCATTTTGTATTGGCTCACATAGATTTTGCCAAGTCTTTCTGAACCCATCTCTTTCGTCATCTCTTACAGTACAGCGGTATTCCATCACAGTCATATACCACCACTTGTTCATCCACTCCCCAATTGATGGATGTCCCCTCATTTTCCAAATCTTTGCTACCACTGAAAGAGTTGCTATAAATATTTTTGTACATATAGGTCCTTTTGTTTTTTCTTTGATCTCTTTGGGGTAGAGAACTAGTAATGGCATTGTTGGACACATTACAGCCCACAAATATAGTCTTAATATCTAAACTAGAAAGAGTTAAAAAGGAAAGAAAATTATTGACCAATTTCCCTAATAAATGTTGATGCAAAAATTTTAACTATAATATGAGCAAGTAGACTACAGCAACATGTCATAAAGGCCATACACTGTGACCAGGATAAATCTGTATCAGGGATGCAGGACTGGTTGAATGTTGGGAAAATTACAAACATAATCGATTGTATTAATAGATGCAGAAAATGTTTTGCACAAAATACAACACCCACTTCTGTTAAAAACTTCAGAGAGCACAGGAATAAATGGAGCTCTCCTTAAAATAAGTAGTATCTGTCTAAAACCAAGAACAAGCATTAACTGTAATGGGGATGAGTTAGAATCCTTTCCAATAAGATCAGCGGTGAAAGCAAGAATGTCCATCATCCCCATTCAATCCTGTCCCAGAAATGCTAGCCATAGCAATAAAATAAGAAAAAGAAATTGAAAGAATAAGCAGAGGCAATGAAGAAACACAACTGACTTCTTTAGAAAAACTTAGAGAGTCGACAAAAAAACTAATAAAAACGAGTAAAAATAAAGTTTCAGGATATAAAATAAACTGACACAAATCATCAGTATTTCTGATTATTGCCAACAAAACCCAGAAAGAAGAGATCAAGAAATTCCATTTAAAATAACTACAGATGGTACAAAATACTTGGAAGTCTACCTTCTAAGACACAAAACTATATGAACACAATTATAAAACATCCCATATGGGCAAAGACATCTAAATAATTGAAGAAATGTAAGTTGCTCATGGATTGGTTGAGCCAATATCATAAAAATGACAATACTACCAAAGTTAATTTATTTATTTAGTGCCACACTAATTAAATGGGCAGCTAGGTGGCACAGCGGCTAGAGTGCCAGACCTGGAGTCAGAAGACTCATCTTCCTGAGTTCAAATATGGCCTCAGACACTTCCTAGCTGTGTGATCCTGGGCAAGTCACTTACACTGCCTCAGTGTTCTCACCTGTAAAATAAGCTGGAGAAGGAAACAGCAGACCATTCTAATATCTTTGCCAAGAAAACCCTAAACAAGGTCATGAAGAATTGGATGCGACTGAGACGAATGAACAACAACAACCGATTAAATACCAAAGGATTACTTTACAGAGCTAGAAAAAAATGACAAAATTCGTTTGGAGGAACAAAAGGTCAAGAATATCAAGCCACATAATGAAAAAAAAATGAGAAGGAAGGAGGGCTAGCAGTATCAGATTTCATATTTCTACACTGCAAAGCTTTTCACAAAGTAATTGTGAAAAATAATTTGGTATTGGATAAGAAATAGAGAGGTTCATTAGTGAAACAGGTTAGATGCACAATATATAGATGTAAAGGAGCACAGTATCCTAGTTTTTGATAATCCCAAAGATCCCAGCTATGAGGAAAAGAACTCGCTATTCAACAAAAACCAGAAAGTCGTCTGGTGAAAACTGGGTACAGACCAACGTCTCACCAAGAGGAGCCCAATAGGGCTCGTGATTTAGACATAAAGGGTGACATCATTAGCAAATTCGCGAAACGTGGAAGAAATCTCCTGTCACATGAAAGGCGAGGGAATCCAACAAGAGACAGAGAGGTTCACAGGAGGTAAAGCGGACAACTGCAATTACTAAAAAGTTTAAAAACAGGTGCAGAGAAAAAAATCTTTGCAGCAAGTTTCTCTGATAATGGTCTCATTTCTAAGATACACAGGGTACTCAGCCAACCTTATAAGAATAAGAGTCACTCCCCAACTAATAAATGGGCAAGGGGTATGAATAGACAGTTTTCAGATAAAAAAATCCGAGCTCTCAATTGCCATATGAAAAGTGCTCTAAATTACTAATAATTAAAGAAACACAAATTAAAACAACTCTGAAGAACCACCTCACATTCATCACATTGGTCAAGTTAATAAAAAAGCAAAATGACAAATGCCACAGAAGCTGACGGAAAACAGATACTTTAATGCACTGTGAGTAGAGCCGGGAACTGGACTAACTGTTCTGGAGAGAAATTTGGAACTAGGCCTAAAACGCTATTAAATTGTGGATGCCCTTTGACCCAGCAATGTGGTCACTCGGTCTATTCATCAGAGATCAAAGATAGCTCAAATTGTAGCCAGATGTACAAAAATATTTATAGCAGGCTCTTTTGGTGATGGCAAAGAATTAGAGTCTGAGGGGATGCCCATCCATTGGGGAATGACTGAACAAATTACAGTATATGACTGGGATGGTGTGCTATTGTGCTGTAGGAAATGATGAAGAGGAAGGTTTCTGAAAAACCTGGGAAGACCTATATGATGAGATGCAATGGAAAATGAGCAGAACCAGCTATACAGTAACAGCAATTTTTTAAAGCTAATCAAACTTTGAAAGGGGGAAAGAGAATAAATATTTATATAGCACCTATGATATATCAGGCACAACATACTTTACAAACATTGTCTCATTTCATTCTTACAATCACAGTGCAAGGGAGACGCTGTCATCCTCCTCATTTTACAGTTGAAAAAATTGAGGTAAACAGAGGTTAAGTGACTTGCTCAAGGACAACTAGTAAGTGTCTAAGACTAGATTTGAACTTAGGTCTCCCTAACTTGAGGGCCAGAGTGCTTTCAGAGTGTTTGAAAGATTTAATTAATTCCAGTAAACAGAATGACCAATCCACAGTCCCAAAGGACTCATGTGAAACACGCCATCCATCTCCAGATAAAGAGCTTTTCTTTTCTCTCTTTTTTTGGGGGGGAGGGGCGGCACAGGGCTAATGCTTTGCATGACTATATTTATAATACACTCTGTTTTTTCTTGCCTTCTCAACCAGTGGAGAAGGGAGAGAATTGGAACAGAAAACAAAACAAAACTGAACTTTTTAAAAAGTCACAGGACTGGTGAGTTATGAGGGAGGTGTGGAGTGGGAAGAGACAGGGAACCTGTGCAACAAGGTGGTGAGGGAAGGCAGAAAAGGCCAGAGAGTAGTACAGGGGATTCAGCTCTTACCTCAGAGCCCCAGGGTAAGGGCTGAAGTGCCTGGTAAGAAGGCAAGATGAGGAGATGGTAACCCTGGCACTTATTAGTACAGAGCCTGGCACCTACTGGGTGCTGGATAAACGTTTGTTGATTGGTTAATGGACAGGATGAGGAGCCCTCTCTTTCTGAGAAGAGGTACATGACCCAAGAACCGGGGCTTTAGAGGTGAGCACTGGCCTGAGCTTGGATGGGCCCTTGTACCCTGCTCAGAGCAAAGCTTTGTGGTTTGTCTCAGAAGCTGTTCTGTGAGTTGTGGGGTCTATCAAACCCTGGCTTTGATCATTAAAGAGCACTGAAAATGACCTCAGTGAACAGCACTACTAGAACCACAGAAACTCAGAGTTGTCACAGACCTCAGCAGTCTGCCCCCCAAGCCCTCACTTTACAGAGGACACTGAAGGACACAGTAACTACAAGGTTACACAACTGCTAGGCTGCACCAGGACCAAACCCAGCACCTCAGACTAAGTCCACCCCATGCCTGTGCTGTCAATGGGAAGGCACCAAGATGAGGGAGGGGCATTCTGCTCCTGTGCTGCCTGTGACATTGGTATCGGAGGCATGGGAGCAGGGCTTCAGAGCTGGGATGCTATCTAGATAGCAGATGGTGCTGATACACCTGGGATTACACAGGCCTTTAGGTAATGTGTGGAAGAGATGGCTTTTTCAAAATTCTAGATTTTGAAAAGTTCATTTAATTCACTTAGCAAGGTGGACCAGGCTGCATAATATCCATACTTGCAGCAAGTTATAGATCCTTGGACCACGTCACTGTTTGCTGAAGCCTTTTTCATGAATGGACAGTTCTGATCTCCTCCACCTACCCCAAGCCTCCGTCAGCTCAGTTGGAAATCCACTGTGGAAATCCACCATAAGAAAGAGCAGCAGGGTTTGTTCCTCTGGGTTCTGGGGCTGTCTCCTCTCACAGCATTCAATCCAATAACTCACATCAGGAAACACCAAATCTAAAGAATGAGATATTACAGGATATTATAAGATAAGCAAAGTTTTCAAATATTTCAGGGCGAAAAGGTTTGCCCCAGCAATGAAGCTTACACTGAATGGGGAACAGAAATATGGAGGCAAGTCAGCTTCCTTTCCAGTTTCTATATCTATAAGATAAAGTCAGTATCTCTGCCTGGCGGAATCCATGGAGAACAACAAAGTCACTTGGCACAGAAAACTGGGAAAGCATAATGCAGTTATGGTAGCCAGGGCCCACCAGAATAGAGCCATAAAAACCAAAAAATGCTAAATCCCCAGAATCCTCCCCAAGGTTCCTGGTCCTGAGCCCCAGAATCATGTGAGATCAGAAAACCTTTCCTACTATGGTTTATGTCCTAAGAACTGAGTATGTCCCAGGCTCACTACCAGATAATTCAGAGCAGTTCCACAAATTGGAAAAGGGTGAAAAACTGGAAAGTTTGAAAACAAAAATTAAAGCAGAAAAGAGAAAAGCCTCCGGGATTTGCCTAACTGATCTCTTTGGCATTAAACGTTTCTCCAAAAGGTAGAGACCCGCCCACCTCTCTCTGGGGACCTGTTGTCTTATGACCGAATGTCCATCCACCAACCCAAAAAATACAATCATTACTCTCTAGAACCCTCATTTTATTCTGAAACAGTTGAAAAAAAGGACTCCCCCTTAGGATCACTTCCTTATCTAGGCCTCTGCCTGTCACTTTGGACACTGCCTTTCCTTCCCAAGCATGGCAGCCAATGCTCTGGGATCTCTCTCTCCCACTGGGTGATCTGCTGGATCCAACTATCTCAGCTTCCCCCTGGATTTCAGGTAGGGAGAATTTATACAATATTCAAGTTAAGAGCCCTGAAGTCTCCCTGACCCAGCCAGTTTACTTCCATGTTTCTATTACTTGGCATTCTGGAGAGCCTGGTCAGATAATTAGAGGGACAAGCAGACCTCCAGATCTGCATCCTTTGCACACACCTGCATGGACCTGATCAGTTACACAAATACAACAGTCAGAAGCAAACTCCAGCTAATGGTAAAAACGCTGTATTGCCACCTTGTGCTTAATCTGCTTTTGCATGCGGTACCTCCTTTTTTGGGCTTGTAGCCAGATGCTTTGACCCTAGAGCCTGGTGGCTAAAATGGCACCATAGCTCATAGAGGGTAAGAGGGGATGCAGAGGCATGTGGACCAACTCAGACATGGCCAAGAGGGCTCCTCCCACCTCCATGGGCACTCCCTGAAAATCTCCTGTCAGGTGAGGGGAAGCCTGCCACCCCCTGGAAGCAGCCCCTTTGGCTTCTGAATAATTCCAGTCACCACGGCATTGTTCCCAATTCAGCCTGACTGGCTCCGGGGCTCACCTCAGGAGGCCCAGCAGAACAAATTGACTCCTTTCCTCCTAATGACGTGGGCTCCCCGAATTCTCCAGAGCCGGAGATTAAAACAGCTATGATGAAGCTCTCTTAGTAAGCCGCAGAAGAGGATAAAGGCCCACGGACTCTCTCCACAGCGAGCAAAAGCAGCCACAGAAGTGGAGGGTGGACTAATGCCAGGTTAGTGACACGTGACTTCAAACTGGATATACTTCCCCCCACCATTTGCTTCAAGTGGACAGCCTGAGCCAGCCCTCTTTATTCAATGTGCCAAAGGACTGAGCTTGACTTTTGCCTGCTTTGGCCATCTATAATTCTTCCCTCCCTTCTTCCCATGTCTGGGGTTTTTCAAGAGTGAGCTGTACCTTCTTCCAAACTGATATTCAAGTTGGGTGCTGCACACAAGTGGTATTTCTTCCAGTCAAAAAGGTAGGAATTATCATCAAAGACAGTTAATGGATGCTCCTGGTTTGGAAATATTAGAGGCAGACCTGAAGGTCCATACAGAAATACATATAGTGGCTAAAGAAAAATACCAAATTTTGGTTGCTAAATCCTCAGTATTAAGTGTATTATAACAAATATAGAATCGCCCTCGTCCGCACTTCCTGTAGATTAGTCATGTAAATCTAAGACTTAACCTCTTTAGGCCTCAGTTTCCCCATCTACAAATGGGTATGAGTGCTGCTCCCCCTTCCAGCTGTAGTCTTTGTCCTAGACTTCCTTCCAGGGCTGATATTCTCTTGTTCTGTGACTCTAGATGGAGTTGTACCACTCCGCGCTAGGCCTTTCCCAACTACTAGGAAGTTGTGGCCTTCTCCCAAATACCCTCAAGACTTTGTTTGGGGCTTAGGGTGAGACTCTGGCATCTCCTCCAGGAGCATTACTCAGGGGCACCTTGGGAAGACCGATGGCTGCCTCACAACCTTATGCTTTTGTCCTTGGCACTGTCTTCCATGGCAATATAGCCTAGAAGGATTAAGAATCTTCCCTTAGCAGCCTCTTGTGTCTTCTTACAGATTGAACTTAGAAAAAGGTGTTTCCTATGAGGATTATCAAGCCTGGCCATCAACCAGTGGAGCATCATAAAAATGAAATGTAGGCCAGGACAGCAAGAAGTCCTTGGAGGGGAGGGCACTTTCCCTAATCCCAGGAGGAAAGGACATCTGCATTACTCATGAAAACTTCTAGCACTCTGGGGACAGGCAATTCAGTAACCACGTACGCAGAAGGGAACCAGGTGAGGAGAAGGTCCTAAGGAGAGAGAGCCTAAATGATAGTAAAGCAAGAAAGGAAAACCATTTCACTTATATCCTATCACTTATATGTGGACATTTAGGTAGGAAATTATAGATATGAAGAGAAGGTGAGCCTGGAAAGGAGAGAAAATCTGTCTAACTCTTATACTACTACTGAGGGCCACTCAAACACAGACCCTGAACTCATGCTCCAGAGACCCATTGTGGGGCGAGTATGGCTGCTTACCAACTCAGCCCTTTAGGACATGGCACATGGCATTGTGGTGGTCACACAATTCCCTCGATACTCTGTGGACAAACTGTCAGTAGACAAGTAAGCCTCTGACTTGGACAACAGACCAACCTCAAAGCTTTCCAACTTGGTGGGGCCTCACAAAGCTTGGCTTTTAAAAACCCCCAGCCCCCTCCACAGGTTAAGGCCCAGGACTACTTTCTGTGAAGGAAGAGACCCCCTGATGTTCGAAAATCAGCCATGGCCCCAAAAAATACTTCTTTGGATTTGAATTTTATGAATCTTAGCAAAGCCCTGTGACTCAGAGAGATTCTGGACCCAGGCTTATATTGACCCCAGCACTGCATCTCTGTTTCAATCACTTCCAAAAGAACTGAGTGATCCAGGAATCTTGAGAAGAAGAGCTTTCTTGAGCATTGAGACAAGAGTTAGTCTAGACTCCCAAGTTTTCAAAATAGCTCTCTTAGTGAGGTGGTTTGGTTCTGAGCACAGAGAGAGTGAACAGATAGCAGAGAGTGTTCCAGTCCCACCCCACCAACCTGTTTTACAAGAACTGGGAGAAAGACTGTGCATTTTCCAAGAACAGATGCTGTCTTTCCAGGTTCTGTTGCAGCCCAGACCTCTGTGAGTGAGGCAGCCTAGCCTCTAAACTTTCATAAAAGAATGACAAATGTAGCCCTGTTCACCTGACATGAAAGCCCAGCCCTCCATTTTGACCAGCAAAGGACGGCTACATCACAGATACTTGAAGGATTCCATGAACATTTGCCAAAGGCTGTCTTAAGACACCAGGCCGCTGAAGGGGCATGTTAACGTTCATGCCCTGGGCTGCTGGGAGCCTCTTGGGCCCTGCAGAGAGCCCCTCAGTGACTGGGCTCTTACTCTCTGCATTTATAGGGCCAAAGTGCTGCCAATCTGAATTGAGTAACACATTTAAGACAGAAGCTGAAAACTTGTCCCTCACGCTGCTCTGTGTTCCTTATCCAAGGACCACAGGATAGCATCCTCCTGGAACTCAGTCTCAGGAGAAAGGCTTTCTTTTGTAAAACACTGGCTACTTTGTAGCTCAAAGTTCTGAAGCCTGGAGGAGCTCCTCCCAAAAGCCTTGGAGCTTTTACTCCCTGGGCTTCCCTTAGATAGTCTCTGTCTTATCTTAACTATCCTATTTTATATGCGGTTTTAATTTTGTAAGCTTTCTCGGGTCCTCCCTCAATACTCCGACCTCTCCTCTTTCTTGCAGCCATTTTCAAGATGTTGGCCTGTGGATGATCCAAGGGCACCCAAGAGGCAGCATCTCTGAAGGCTCATCCCTTCCTAATCTCCCTCTGAAGATCCCAGTGCCAACCAGGTCATCCTTAGCTTTGATTCCCTGGCCCAGGCCACAAGCTCTGAGCCGCTCTCTCTCCTCCTGCTTTTCGCCTTCTAATCTAGGCCTCTGAGAAGGAGAATCTCTTTTCTAAACCTAAAGCATGATCTCAACGTCACTTTCCTGCTCTGAAATCTGTAGGCTTGCCAGTTGCCTTTTGAATGAAATCCAAATTCCTTGGGTGTGCATTTTTAAATGTTCCTCCCTCTCATTCTCATGAGCACCCTCATTCTCTGCTAGAATCCTCTGCTTTGGTTGGGCAAACTTGGCTGCCAGGTATGTTGGAGCTCGCTGAACTGTCTGGGGAGAGCTGGTTGTTAAATTTTTAGTACCAGAATTTACACTTTTGGAATCAGTCAGCACTTGATTTGTTGATCGTCCACACTTCAGTGATGGAGATGATGTTAACAGTGGATGCATCTGAGGGGAGCTGGTTGTTAAGCATTTATTTTTGGGCCATGCCCAGGGCCACAGACCCAGGTGCCCACTCACTTCTGTCTCCGAGCTTTCACATAGACCACCAGGTTCACCTTGAAGATAACATAGTCCAACCCTCTCACCGTCATAAAATTAACAACTTGCATTAACACAGTGCTTTAAGATTTTCAGGGCACATTAGTGACTTGTGTGAGGTAACTGATCATGGCCACACATTTCCTGAAGGCTGGACACTCTGCTCTAACTTCACACACAATTAGAAGGCTCTGTAAAAATAAATGCTGCTGGTTGCTTGTGACCGAGTTCTCAAAGCCTCAGACAGAAGCACCCCCAGAAAATGGGACAATTCAGGGAGCCCAGCATCATTCTCAAATGACCCTTTCTTTACCCAATCCCACCAGTAACATGTCCCAGCCCCCTCCTTAACCTTCTCACACTTGGAAGGTGCTTATTAAAGGCTTACTGATTACTTCCAAGAAAATCTCAGGAAAAATCTCTACAAACAATACAAAACATTTACATTGCCTTTAAAAATGTTTTTGAAAAAGTAATTGTTTAAAATATCTGCCATAAATAACAAATAAAACGCTCCCCTGCCTGTCTACATGGAGCCTTCGGCTTCACAGGGGAGCCATGCAACGTGTCTAGAAAGGCAGGGACCTGGAGGGGCACAGGCTAGTTTTAGATGGGTCTTCCAGCCCACTACATAAATCTGTGCTTTAAGAAAGAAGTTTTCCCGACTGCCTTCCCATCTAGTGCCCAAGCATTGACAGGAGTGATGTACTGCATCCCACTGAGTCTAGCCCATGAAGCATGGACCCCAAAGATGGGACACTGACCCTACTTCCCTGGCTACTACCATACTTTTTCATGGTATGGCTTCCCTGTTGGGCCTACAGTGAAGCCACATTTAAGTGGGATGTAGGGTAACAAAAAAAGTTTGAAACTTTAAATATGGACTTAGAGGAAGCTCCCAGTAAGAGGCCCTTCTCACCATTCCCCTACTGAGGCTTGTGTTCTTTATCCCACACCACACGGAGGAGAGACTGAACCAGAAGCAGCCTCAGATGCCCATGCTGTGTGTATAAAGTGCAGGTGCCAATGGCCTTCTCAGGCCTGGGAGGACGGTTTGGCCTCAGCATCATTAAAAGGATATGAAGGCTGCAGAGATCCTGCTCATCTGGTTGGGATGAAGTTTGTGGCAGGGACACAGAGCAGCTGCCGAAGTGAGGGTCAGCTGCCCCAATAAGCCCACGTCAGCTTCCTTGGAAGGAATAAGGAGTGCAACGGGGTGCCCCACCACAGGGTGGATTCTGCGGCAGACTTGCTGGACCCTCGGAAATCCTGGCCTGGTGGCACAAAAAATAGGAAAGGCAACTCAGAGGGCATTTTTTCCCTAAAGAAGTGGCTGAAAGAAACCACCAACACTTATGAAGCCCCCTCTAACCACTTAGACACACACACTCACACACAGGCTTGCATATACACACATAAACCTTCATACATAGACACACACTCACATACACATGTGCATACACATACGTACACAAGTTCACACACATACACTCACACATACTTGCATATACATTCACATACACAGACACACCCACACATACTCCACTTTCTCTGCCCATAGTTGACTCTCAGGGCTAGGTGACTCAGCTCCCTACCTAGGGTGCCATCAAAACTGGCATTGTGGGGGGTAGTACCAGCCCACACTTAAAACAGGCTTCTTTTGAGGTAAGGGCTACACTGGGCAGCCTCTGAGGTCCCTCCCACCTCTGAGATCCTGTGACTCCAGGCCCTGTATCTGCCCTACACCCAAAGGAATGATAGTCATCTCTACCGCCAATGATTCAAGAAGAGACAGTCAGTAAAGTGGTTTGGTTTCCATGAGCACACATGACCCTATCATCTAGCCATAGAGTCAGGCTTGAGAAAGCCCCGGAAATAATTTTATCTATACAGGAAACACCCTCCCCCAGATACTTTTTATATCACTGGGAAAATTCCATTTCCTAAGAACAGTAGGATAAGGTAGCTCATCTTCTCCCCAGGAAGACTCATGCTGAGGGACTCACCCACTAGCAGGTCTGTCTTACAGAGGGAAATATCATTGGGCTCCTTCCTCCCCTCTCCCTTTAAACCAATGAATCAGAATATATTCCACCAAACACTTTCCCCTCAGCACTGGATCAAATAAACCTTTAGGTCCTGATTGCCTGGGGCCAGCTAAGTTAGGAGAAAACCTGTTTCTCAGACTTGAACATCCCAAAGCCTTCTGGGAAGGGAGGGGAGGGAAATAGGCATTTATATAGCATCTATTATGTGCCAGGTCCCAGGCCAAGTACCTTACAAAGATCTCATTTGATCCTTACAACAACCCTGCAAGGTAGTGGCTATTATTATCCCCATGCGACAGTTGAGGAAACTGAGGCAAACAGAGGTGTTGAGTGACTTTCCCAGAATCACTCAGCTAGTGTCTGAGATCAGATCTGAACTCAGGACTTCCTGACTCCAGGACCAGAGTTCTACCCATTGTGTCACCTCTGGTGAGAACTGGTCCTGCTCTAAAGGTTCTTGGGAAGGCAGATATCACTGCCAAATGCAGAACTTGGCTCCCCTTTCTGGTGAGCCCAGATGCTGGACCCTCTCAAACTCTAGGATCAGACAAGATAGCTTTCTCAACGACTCAGGACCACCCCAGATATAGCAGATTCTGTCATTCCCAGGCTTGCCCACAGGTATTTCTTCACTTGAAAGATGAGCCAGAACCAAGTCAACTCAAGAGGACAGACTCCAAGTGAGCAATCAGTCACTGAAAATGTCTTCTGGCCCCATCAGAACAGACTCCCAGTCTCTTCATTCTAGGTTCAAGTGATTCATATCATTCTGAAGCCTACAAGACGGACTTTGATTTCACTAGTGAGAGAGAACTCTTGGTGAGGAACCAAAGATCAGCAGCTGCCCTGCAATTCATGATGTCAGAGCACTGTCTGGGGCCCTGAAGAATGAGGTGACTTGCCTAGGTAAACACAGGCAGCATGTCATGGGCAGGATTTGAACACAGATCTTCTGAGTTCTCTCTTTGCTACACCATGCTCCATCAGTAGGACATGGGCTTAACTAGTAGAAGGGTTTTCAATTACAGATTGAATTACAGATGAAACTGTACGGATCTAACACTTGAGTAGTTTTCCAAGTGGTCGACAACTCTAATTATTGATCAGACAAGAGGTCATGGGAAATAGCATCTGTTGTTTGGAGTAAACAGCTCCTAAATTTCTGATAAGAAATTTGAACAACACTGATTTAATGTGAGAAATACTTTTTTTATAGACTCAAAAATGTTAAGGATTTGAAAGCCCCTTCAGTCAAGTAGGTGGTGCAGTGGTTAAAACACCCGGCCTGGCTTCAAGAGGACTTTTCTTCCTGACTTCAAACCTGGCCTCAGACACTCACTAGCTGTGTGACTCTGGGCAAGTCACTTCACCCTGTTTGCCTCAGTTTCCTTATCTGTAAAATGAACTGGAGAAGGAAATGGCAAACCTCTCCAGTGTGTTTGCCACAAAAACCCCCAAAAGGAATCACAAAAAGTCAGACATGACAGAAAAATGACTGAACAATAACAAATGGAAGTCATCTGGTTCAACTCCCTAATTTGAATGATAGGGAAGTGGAAGCCCAGGGAGGTAAAGTAAACTTTCCCCAGGTCACATGGGGGCCCTGTCCAACACTCTGGAGTTCTGGGCCTCCTGCTGATATAAGACTGTGGAACAGAGCAAGGAACAGTGTTGGTAAAATGTGAGGATGCCTCAGTCTGACTTTTCCCTATTCTCCAATTCCCTACATGAAGCATTGTATGCCTGGAGTCAACGTGTTGCTGGATGTGACATATGTAGTGTCATGATTCCAGTATTTAACAAGTTATGACCTCACTAATGGGCACATGCCCTCCACTAAGATAGATCAGAGGGCAAGCCCTCCATGACTCTCAGTTGCTGGGGATGAAAACTTTAGCCTCCAGGGTCAACACGTTGCCCCTTTGCAAACTTACCTCAGCAAGTCCTCACATGAGAGACCAGAAACATCTCTACTGTATGTCTTTAAGAATAAATTCATTGTGATAACTATAATACAGTTGGGAGCCTTTGAGATCATGGCCCAGATTTAAGATTCTCTAAATCACAGGTGGAATCTTGGTAGAGGCGAGTGCAGCGCCTCAGAGGATGAGCAGCCAAGTTAAACCCTGGCACCATGAAGTCTAACTGCCCCCAGTGAGCCACTGCATCCCAAGGCCTTCCTTTTCCCAGGTCACAGGGATGAGAGAGACAGAGCTTTTTCTTCACCTCATATAGTGGTGCTGATCAGTGAGCAGACCAATCCCATTCAGCAGTTTCACAGCGGTCTCCTTCTCTCCCCTGAGAAGGACAGACACAAAAAGTCAGATGCCAGCTCTTCCCACATCTTGTTCTGACTCAAAGCAAAGGCTCATGGTCTGCCACTGCAGGGGACCCATCCACACCCTGGTGAGGCTGGTGTTTAGTGAGTTGTGGGTGTGGGGACTATACCTGTCAAGGCCATGGGAGACGGCACCACTTCTGTGGCCAGAAGGGGACTTACCCAAAGATTTCCTTGGAGAGGATTCCATTCACCTTCACACCAAAGTGGAATCTGACCTGCAACCAAAGGAGTAGCTAGAGTAGTTAATAAAGGCTGACCCCACCCATTGTCAAGTTCTTCTTCACAACTCCATGCATTTCCAATCCAATCCGACAAACTACTGTGTGCAAAGATACTTGTGAGCAATCATTTGAGAAGGCCTAGAGACATCCAACAAGATGAAGGGAATAAACATTTATTTGGCACCTACTGTGTGTCAGGCACTGGCTAAGTGGCTTGTGTTTACAAATATTATCTCATGTGACCTTTACAACACCCTGTGATGTAAATGCTGTGATGACCCTCATTTTACATTTGAGGAAACTGAGGCAGATGGAGGTTAAGGATCATGCTTAGAGTCACACAGTTAGTAAATGTCTGAGATGACATGGGAACTCAGGTCTCACTGACTTTAAGCCCACTTCGGGCTGTGGGCAATCAGGAGAGACTTCTCATAGGAGGAGACATGCATAGGGATCCTTGAAAGAAGTGTGGATAGAGGGAGCGTATTTCATGCACTGGAAGTAGCTCACGCCAAGGCATCGAGAAGGGAGTCTATGCCTAGCCTGAGGAACAGCAGGGAGGCCCACTGGGCCTGGTCTGGAAAAGGGAGGTTGGAGAACGAGCAGGTAGGCGAGGAGCAAGAAGCAAGGGAGCGAGGTGTGCCCAACCACTATAGATTCAGTTGTCTCTGGGAATGCCTTTGAGAATGAATCCTCATGCACATTTTGGATGTCTACGGTTCAAACACACACCAGAAAAATTCTCTAATTTGCTCTCCTGGTTATTCTGAGAGGAAAAGGTGGAAGTAAGGGTTAGCGTGTGTGTATAAAAGAGAACTGAAGCTCCCAGAAGGAAAAGACTCATCCAAGGTGACACAAAGAGACAAGGCTGAAGACAAGTCCAAAGAAGAGTCTGTATTGAAGTAGAGATCTCTATCTTATCTTATTAGGTGGCTACGGGATGCCACAAGAACAGTGGGCTGGGAGTCAGGAAATAGCCAAATACAGCCTCTGACACTCACTAGCTGTGTGACCTTGGGAAAGTAACTTAACCACGGTCTGCCTCAGTTTTCTCAAATTTAAATGGGGATAATAATAGTATCTACCTTGCGGGGTTGTTATAAGGATGAAATAGGATAATATTTGTAAAAAGCACTTAGCACAGTGCCTGACACTGCCTCTTATTAGACACTAGAAGTCATCAGCACTGATAGACAGACAGACCTTCCAATTTTTCAATCACGTAGAATCGCAACAAAAGAAATGACTCCCTTCTCCCCCACCCGCTGTCACTGCCCAGGAGAACAGCAACATCAAATTAATAAACACATTACCTTTGGGTGAACTATGCTGGTTTTGTGCAAAAACTGCTTTATAACCAGACAATCTGTCATCAAAGTGGTGGGCTTTTCATAAACCTGTGAAAAAACACATATGAGAATCCAAACCCTCACATTACAAATATGCTGTACCTTGGGCAAGAATTAATATTTCACATGAAGCTATCTGAACATTCAGAGAAAGAGAATTAAAACCACTGGGGTCAAAATTAGAAAGCAGGTAGAGGCTGACAGCTCCTGGGAGGAGAGGAGGCCCTTGAAACCTCTTCTCAAGAGTTGGAAATCATTACATTAAAGGCAAGTATGTAAATAAAGAAAGACAGTCCTCCTGGGTGTGTACATAATATGAGAAAATATTTGTAAAGCTCTTTACAAACCTTAAAGTTATCTATAAATGCTAGCTGCTATTATTAGATAACTGACTGGAGAAAACAATGCTTAGAAGCAAGAGCCTACTTCTGGTTCTCGCAGAGTGTGACCCCACCTGTTTTAAACAAATTCCCAGAACTCCCAATGGCACTACTATACGGCAAGCATGATGTTTCCAACTAATTGACTGACTTAACAGGCCTGTATTATTTCTCTACCTTTCAAACATAAAAAACAGCACAAAATATGGATAGGATTAGTGTTGAAAGAGCCCTTAAGATCACTTAGCCCAACCTCTAATTTTACAGATCAGGAAAATAAGACCTAGTGAAACGTGCCCATCATCTCCCAGGCAATGAGTGGCTATCAATAAAATACACCTTTGAAATGCATGAAAAGAGTAGGGAGAGTCTAGGCTAGGAAACACAATGGAAGCCCCCACTGAGGAAGAAGGACTGTCCCAAAGCGACCTTGTGGCCAAGTAGGTAATAAAACCTGTGCTTTTCTTGTGGCTCTCATCATGGAGAAGCCCCAGGGCTTTGTAAATACATGGCTAGATCATGAAGGGAAGTTCATGGTGCTGCTAGGTAACACAGAGCCCAGCTTTTCTTTCCAGTTCCTCTTTCCCCAGGAAAGGAGAACCACTATACATTTCATCAAAATGTTCTGCTACTGGGTCCAGGGCACTGGACTCTGCTGGCCCAGCATAAGGCATCTGGAACAGCTGGGACACCCCCTTCCTATGGACAAATGAAATGCTGTTAGTCCCCTATCAAGCAATAGTCCCATGACTCTTGGCCCGTGCTCTCTGCCCTCACTGTGTCTAACGACCCATGAGTGGTGCTTGTTGCAGTAAACCATGTTGCTAACGTGAGCATTATTTTCGGACAGGCAGACAGGTCAGTGCATCAGCATGGCTCAATGATGTTTTCACAACTGAAACCTGCACTTTCCTACTTGGAATGATTGGAGATTGACCTTGTGCATTATTTTCTCAATGTTCTAACTGAGTAGTTTCCAACTGTTTTGAGCATGAACACCTCTTACTAAAGTTAAAAAACTTTAGTAATTACAGTTGGAACTACTTTTGAGCCATTAGTATAACTGAGGGAATATATGTCAAAAAGCTATGACTTCAGTAACACTTTTAAATGAATTTGTATTAATCACGATATTTACATACATTTGAAAAACATACTATATATTCTCTCTCTACATATGTCAGTATCATAACACATACATATGTGGCACATTATTCAAGCTACAATCTCCGTTTATTTATCAGTCTGCAAATCTGTTGGGGGTAAAGCTGAGTACATGACAAAATACTGATGAACCATTTACTGTGTGCCAAACACTGTGGTTGGCACAATGACTGTGTTTGGTTTGTATATGGCTCTGATGACACCTTAAGAGAATTCCCAGGGGAGGAGTAGCCAGGACTCTGTTCCCAGGTAGCTTACAAGCACTTCATGGGCAGCAGCTATTTTCTGCTCCTGTGATAGCCTACCACACTCCTTCCTGAACACCTAGCAAGTGCTTAAGAAGCAGCATGTCTTGTTGTTTTCTTGCCAGAAGGGGATTCTAACTCATTGGCATTACACAACATGGCAGGCTGTCAGACTCTAGGAAAGGAGGTGGCCGTCAGGATGTGCAGGGCTGGATTAGGAATTCTGCACTAATGGGACCCAGAAATAATCAGGAGGAGCCTCAAGTACAAGGAGAAAGCACTTGAGACCTGTAACTCCTCCAGTCAATGATGCCCTTCAGCACCAAGTCAGTAAAGATGGTCTTTATCAGTTGTGATGTGGACTCTGGCCGCCCTGCTGCTAATAGCCTGAAGACAAGTGTGGCCAGGCACTGATGGGGAGCAGGAGCATTAGACTTGTCCTCATCCCTCTCTACTATTTCAACACAAGAAGTGGTACTTGAGTTACTTGAGGAAGAAAAGGGTCTGTTCCTGCTACTCTGGGAATGCCCAAGCTACAGTAGCTTCTGCCAAATCCTTGAACAAGTTACTTTACCTTTATGAGCTCAGTTTCCTCCTCTGTAAAGTGGGCATGTTACTTGCAATTCCTACCTCACAGGTAGGGCTAAAATGAGATAATGGCAGGTGCTTTTCAAACCTTCACATGTAACACGTGTGCTGCTGCTAGATCTTGCTGAAGACAAACTCCTGCAGGAACTGGATAAGATACACATCAGCCCTGTTGTCCTTTTGGCTATGGAGCTGTCCTAAAGATGCTTTCAGTGAGTCTACAGAAGATGAATTTGCATGCAATATTTCCACTCAGTTATAAAAAAGAGTTATTTTGTACCATCTGTGCAATCGTCTGTAGAACACGAAATATAAGAGTAGAGCTTTTACTCAGTGTCCTCTTTACCGTTTGTTCACCTGAGTCATCACCACATCCAAGGACTTCAACATGGACAAGCTGGCGTTGAAGCAGCAATTCAGCAACTTTGGAGATATAGCCAAGGTCATGGTCATCAAAGACAGGGATATACAAAGGTCCTGGGGCTTTGGTTTCATCACCTTCACCAACCCTATACACACTATGGATGCCATGTTGGTTGGAAATGAATGAGTGACAGATCAAAGTGGACCATGTGGGAAAGCCCTTTCAAGCAGGGCTTGAAAGGAAGCTCCTTTGGTAACAGAGACAGGGGGTTTTGGCTACTCCAGAAGAAACAGTGAGAGGGGATATGGCAGGAGAAGTGGGAGAAGACAGAACGAGTACAGAGACTATCATGGTAGAAGCCAGAGAGGTGAATATTGTGATTCTGGAGACTTACAGCGAGACAAAGATGACAATGGGCCGACCTGTGCCATGCAGAATAAAAATTCTTCCTGAATCAAGATGTTCTTACTTGCAATGGCCATATTTATAGAGATTTTTTGGAGCCTCACTGAAACATTTAATAAATTAATAACATTTAATAATTCCTTTAGATCAACTCTCATCTTCTTTCCCCTTCATTGGTCTCTTAGTTTGCTACATGGGGTATTAAGGGAGGACTAGCACCTCTGGAGTGAGGGCTGACTAAGCTCTTTTCAGGGCTGCTCATCCACCTTTTGTGTCCAACCAGTTCCCCAGCTCTCATCTATGATTCCAAGAAGCTGTAGCATGAGCAGCAGCAGCCACACCCTGGTAAAACCATCTTGGTAAAAGAAGATAGGTTAAATCAGGTTAAGGGTAACTGACAGGCCTCAGGCCTGTGGATATCTCCTCAGGTAAGGAGATGTCTACTCCAAGCACCTAAAGATTTTCCTTGGCAGCGTGGGTAGATAAGAACAATTTGTTCTAACAGCTATGAAGGTGGCTGAAGCAGGTGTTGTGGAACGGTTAAAGTTTGGTCAGTCATTGAAGATGCCAAGGTCATCCACTGCATCCCAGCCACTGCCAGTCATCTTGGCTTTTTTCTTGCCACTGGATTCCCGTGACTCATGAAGAGTGAGTCTGATGACTTGGTGCAGCTCTGCCTCACTTAAATCCAATTTATGTTCAAGTCAAGACATCACTCTGTGATGTCATTGGTCCTCTCTGAAATGAAGGATAAACAGCAAGTTTGCTACATGCTGGCCTGGATGCCTCCAATAAGATGATCCACACAAAGTTTCATTAAGAAAGCTCCAGTCATTCCTAGGGGCTTTCAGATCCATTCAGAAGAGTTTTATTTTGACCTCTTGATAACAGCCATGCACCTTTTAGTCTGTGCCTTAGTTTTGCTCCAGGTGAGAAACTTGGACAAGGCTGCTGTGATGCTTTGCTTCCTTGGCAAGCAATAAGCAGGTGTCTAGGCCACTTGGTCTACCTGACTTGATAATATTTTTTTTCTTATTTTTAATTTTTATTTTCAGTTTCAAATTCTTATGCTTCCTGTACCCCTTCCCCTACTCAGTAGGAAGGCAAGAAATATGACAGTCATTATATATGTAGTCATGCAAAACATATTTACACGTTGGCCATGTTACAAAAAAAAAGTCAAGAAAAATAAAGAAAAAAAGTTTCCATCTGCACTTACCGTCCACATATGCTCTATCTGGATGTGGATAGCATTTTTTATTATGAATACTTTGGAACTGTCTTGAATCACTGTATCGATCAGAATAGTTAAGTCTTTCACTACTGATCACTGTTACAATATTGCCTTTACTGTGTGGATTGTTCTCCTGGTTCTGTTCACTTTATTTTGCATCAATTTATATATGTCTTCCCAGATTTTTGAAACTGTCTCCTTCATCTTTTCTTATAATACAATAGTATTCCATCCCACTCACAGAAGACAACTTGTTCAGACATTCCCCAGTTGGTGGGCATTCCCTTGGTTTCTGGTTCTTTGCCACTTCACAAAAAGAGTCGCTATAAATATTTTTCGTACGTGTGGGTACAAAAACAGTCCTCTTTCTTTGGTCTCTTTGGGGGTATAGCCCAAGTAGCTATATTGCTGAGTTAAAGGGTCTGCAGCATTTAATAACTTTGGGGGCATAGTTTCAAATGGCCTTACAGAATGGTTAGACTAGTTTTACAGCTCTACCAACAGCGCATTAATGTATCTGTTTTTCCACATCTTCTCCAGTATCTGTCATATTAACCAATCTGATGGGTATGAGGTGATGCCTGAGCGTTGTTTTAATTTTATTTCTCTAATAATTAGTGACGGAGTATTTTTATATAGCTATCGATTGCTTGGATTTCTTCTTCTGAATATTGCTTATTGTTAGGGGGGTAAGGTGTTTTTTTTTTTAATTACCATTCCCTACAAATTTCCAAAGGACAGATCTGAGAAAAGTTTTTGAAAACATTTGCCGACATATTTTTTTAATTGGAAGAGAAACCCTTGTATTCCAGCTTTGCGAAGTAAGAAGGCAGATGAAATAGTTTTACACTATGGTAACACTCCAAAGCACTTTTACAATGTCCTAAAGGCCATTTATGGGCCACAGACCTCTGGTGTATCTCAACTACTCAGTGCCAATGGAACCACACATACCTCAGGCTGAAGTCAATCCCTCTTGAGCTGACCTTCCAACTGAAGTTCACTGAATGTTCTTCAAAACTGAAGGTTCTGAATACCATTGATCTCCTCTCATGTGGCAAGATGCCTGGTGTTAATTCTATTCCAGCAGGGATCTACAAGGTCCACTGTTCATAGAAAAACTGGCTGAAATTTTCCACATGGCAAAAAGAGGTTATCTTCCAGAAGTTCAAGGATGCCTCCATTGTCTATCTCTATAAAAGTAAATGAAACAGATTGTCCTGTGACAATCATGAGAGGATCTCTCTCTGGGTCACTGCTGGCATGATTCTTGCCAGAGTCTACCTTAATAGGCTGATCCTATATCTGGAAGATAGTCATCTATCTGAGAGCCCATGTGGTTTCAGAAAGGGCTAAAGAACAGTCAGTATGATTTTTACTGCCTGACGATTCCAGGAAAAAATGCTAGGACCAAAACAGAGGTCTGCACACAACATTTATTGATCTGACCAAGGCCTTTGATATTGTCAGTCATGAAGGCTTGTGGAAGATAATGGCAAAATCTGGTTGCCCAGAGAAGTTCATCAGTACTGTGTCAGTTTCACGATGGCATTCTTACATGGGTTCTGCATAATGGATAATGTTCTCAAGTTTTCCCAGGCACCAATGGAGTGAAGTAAGACTGTGTGCTTGCTCTCATGCTTTTTAGCAATAGGTTTTAAGCAATGTTGTCAGAAACCCACGACGAGAATGAAGCAGAATCAAAGTCAGCTATTGGACTGATGGTAAATTATTTAACTTGAAAAGGCTACAAGCCAAAACTAAAGTGGAAGAAGAACTGATGCATGATTTTTTTTGTTCGCAGATGATTGTACAGTCAATGTTACCTTTGCTACTGAGATACAACAAAGTTTGGATCAATTTTCTGCTGCTTGTGCTAATTTTCGCCTAACAATTAACACCAAGAAAACACAGGTTCTCCATCAGCACTACACCATTCATGGGTGGAACCATCAGTTATTGCAAATGGAGAAATTTTGAATATTGTGGATAAATTCCCTTACCTGGTAGTATACTTTCCAGGGATGTACACATAGATGATGAGATTGATGCACACAATGCCAGAGATAGCTCAGTGTTTGGGAAGCTCTGAAGGAAAGCGTGGGAGAGAAAAGGTATTAGACTGCCAAACAAAGTGAAGGTCTACAGAGCCCTGTTGTGATGACCTCATTGTTGTATGTTTGTGAAATATGGACAGTATTCCAGCAACATGCTGGGAAACTGAATTGCTTCCATTTGAATTATCTTAGCAAAATTCTGAAGATCATTTAGCAAAGATAAGGTACCAGACACTGTTGTCCTTTCTTGATTTAAACTGCCAAGCACTCAAACTCTACTGCAGAAAGTGCAACTCTGATGGGTTGGTCATGTTGTTCAAATGCCATATATATGTTTCCCTGAAAGAATATTTTACAAAAGACTCAAATAAGGCAAGTGCTCACACAGAGGTCAGAAGAAGTGATACAAGGACACTCTCAAGGTCTCTCTGAAGAATTCTGTGAGGCACAGGTACCACTGGCAAAGGACCGCCCAGCATGGCCTGCCCACATTAAAGAAGGCTCTGTGCTCTGAGTAAAGCAGAATTGCAGTAACTCAAAAGAAATGGGAGAGGCACAAATTTCAAGACATCTCCATTCCAAATGTTTATGTGGACTATTTGTGCCTGACCTGTGGTGGAGACTTCCAAGCTCGTATCAGTCTGGTCAGTCATAGCTGGACGCTGTGCCTTGATCCCAACATTCTGACGTCATTTAATCCTCTTTGAGAATGAAGGACAACAACCAACCAACCAACCACTTTGATTCAGTAAGCAGAACAAAAGAAACAATTTTCAGCATACTCTGGAAAATTCTATCATCCAAGCCTCCTTTAACCACTCCTTCTAATGATTTGCCTTTCTACTTGGTCAAAAGTGAATTTAATTGAGGCTTAATTTAATTGAATTACTAAAAGGGCCTTCTACTCTTAATTTGATTTTACCCTAGTCAATTTTGGGAAAATTCTTTCCTGGATTGATAAGGTCTTTTGCTTTTTTTTTTTTTAAACATCCTAACATTATTTATTTATATTTAGCATTCTTTTATTTTTCAATTTTAAGTTCTAAATTCTTTCCCTCCCACCTCCTGCCCCACTCACTGAGAAGGCAATATGACATCAATTATACACGTGAAATCATGCAAAACATATTTCCATATTAGTCATGTTTTTTTTAAAAAAGCAAGAAAATTAAGTGAGAAAATTCTACTTCAGTTTGCACTCAGAATTAGCACATCACTGCTCATCAGCATTGCTGTTCCTGTGCACAATGATCTCCTGGTTCTTCTCATTTCACTTTGCATCAGTTCATATAGGTCTCGACAAGTTTTTTTTTTTTTCTGTAACCACCCTCCTCATCATTTCCCATAGCACAGTAGTACTCCATCACAATCATATGCCACAACTTGTTTGGCCATTCCCCAACTGGTGAGCATCCCCTCAATTTCCAATTTTTTGCCACTACAAAAAGTTGCTGTAAGTGTTTTTGCACATATAAGTCCTTTTCCTTTGTCTTTGATCTCTTTGGGATATAGACCTAGTTGTTGTATTACTGGGTCAAAAGATATACATAGTTTTATAGACCTTTGGGCATAGTTCCAAATTATTCTCCAAAATGGTTGGAACAGTTCACTACTCCACTAGCTGTTCATTAGTGTGCCTATTTTTTCCTCATCCCCCTCCAGTGTTTGTCGTTTCTGATGGGTGTGAGGTGATACCTGAATTGTTTTTGTTTTAATTTGCATTTTTCTAATCAATAGTGATTTAGAATATTTTTTCGTGACTATAGATAGCTTCTTCTTCTGTAAACTGCCTGTTTATATCCTGATTTATTTTTAGAAATTTGACTCAGCTCTATACTCGGTATATATTTGAGAAATGAGGTTTTTATCAAAAAAACTTTCTGCAACAATTACTTCATTGTCTATAGTAGCTTTCAGCATAATGTAATTTCACTGATTATTTCTTTTAATTAGATCTATTTTTGCTTTTGCTTTGTTTGAGATCATGATTGCTACTCCAACCTTTTTTACTTTAACTAAAGCTTATTAGATTCTGCTCCAGCCCTTTATTTTAACTTTGTATATGTGTTTCTGTGTGTCTCTTATAAACAATATGTTGTTGAATTCTGGTTTCTAATTTATTCTGCTATTGCTTTCATTTTATGGGCAAGCTCATCGCATTTACATCCACAGTTATGATTACTATGTATTTCCCTCCATTCCATTTTCTTTTTTTTTCTCTATTTTTATCCTGTCCCTTCTTGAAAATCTATTTTGCTTCTAACCACTGCTCCCCTTAATCCACCCACTCCTTTTTCTTCCCCTTTCTCTTATCTCTTTCCCCTCTTATTTCCTTACTGGGTAAATTACATTTCTATACACAACTGAATGTGCATATATAGTCTTGCCTCTTTGAACCAATTCTAATGAGAGTGAGGTTTAAGCACTGCCCACCCATCTCCCAACTTTCCCCTCCATTGTAAAAGCTCTTCCTTATGCACCTCTTTTATGTGAGAAAAATTTCCCCATTCCACCTCTCCCTTCTCCCTTTCTCTAGTTCTTACCCTCTTTTTTTTTGTGATCATTCCAACATAATCAACTCACAATCATGTCCTCTGTCTTTGTAAATGATAAAGTTCTTAAGAGTTACATGAATCATCTTCCCATATAGGAACGTAAACAGGTTAACCTTATGGAGTCCATTATGATCACTCTTTGATGTTTATCTTTTCTTCTCTTGAGTCTTCTGTATGAATTAAAATTTTCTATTCACCTCTGGTCTTTTCATCAGGAATTCGTGAAAGTCCTCTATTTCATTAAATATTAATTTCCCCTTGAAAGATTACACTCAGTTTTGCTTGGTAAGTTATTCTTGGTTATAATCCTAGCTCCTCTGTCACTTGAAATATCATTCTAAGCTCTCTGATCCTTTAATGTGCAACCTGCTAAATCTTGTGTGATCCTGACTGTGGTTCCACCATATTTGAATTGCTTCTTTCTGACTGCTTGAAGTATTTTTTCCTTGACCTGGGAACTCTAGAATTTAGCTATAATATTCCTTAGAGTTTTCATTTTGGGATCTCTTTCAAGAAGTGATCAGTGGATTCTTTCAATTTCTATTTCATCCTCTGGGTCTAAGACAGTGGGGCAGTTTCCTTTCATGATTTCTTGAAATATATCTAGGTTCTTTGATCAGGGCTTTTGGGTAAGTCCAATAATTCTAAATTATCTCTCCTCAATCTATTTTCCAGGTCAGTTGTTTTTCTGATGGGATATTTCTTCTACTTTTCATTCTTTTGATTTTTATTGTTTCTTGATGTCTCATGGAGTCATTACCTTCCAGCTGCCCAATTCTAGCTTTAAAGGCATTATATTCATCAGTAAGATTTTATGCCTCTTTTCCCATTTGGTCAATTCTGCTTTTTAAGGAGTTCTTCTCTTTAGTGAATTTTTGTACCTCTTTTATCATTTGGTCAACTCTGTTTCTTAAGGTATTACTTTTTTCAGTATTTTTTTGTGCCTCTTTTGTCAAGTTGTTAATTCTCTTTTCATAATTTTCTTGCATGACTCTCTTCCCTCCCCCTCAAATTTTCAATTAAAATGGACAAGATTTTACCTTATATGACAGAACTGGACACAACTGAACAATAAAAATATCTGCAGGAAAAAATATATATATATGAAGAGAATTTTCATCTACTAACCAATATGCTATAACCAATAACCAATGCTACAGCATTAAGTATTTCTAGAATAAAGGAGTCTTTTATATTATTGCTGACTCAAAGGATATCCATCAACTCTTTGAGGATAATGTAAAAGACAGCTTTTCCAGATAGAGAATACTATCTCCAGTGAACCCCAATGGTTTGACATCACTATGGAAACAAGCTCTTCTGAACTGGACTGAGCACATTTCTCAACAGGATCAGCTCTCTTAAATAGCTAAGTGACTAGCTGGCTGCAGGTTCCACCTTCATTCTGGATGACTCCTCATGACTACCACCACTAACACAAATGCCTTGGGAACCTTTACTTTACTTATCGTATGTCTCTGTAGCAACCTGGATTGGCAAAAGCACACACACTCTTTTCCTAGGAATGCCTACCATGGTCTGTGGCAATTACATTTACTGTTTATTATTCCTCTAAAGGAGCTAAGTCACAGCAGGGAATACCTATTTGCTCAGCACTGTCCTTATGCCTTCATAAAAGGTCTATTATCATCAGTCTGCCAGAAATGGCTACCAAAGCTTCCTCAATGTTTGATCCATTTAAACTCAGAGAAAAAATTCCCAGAGAGAAAATTCCTGCATATGCCCAGGAACCCAAGTTCTATACTGTTCTGGGAGTTCCGAGTTCTGCCATTGAAAGTGGAACCACTGGACACAGTTAAGTAGCTCACATTTGCATAGCACTTTAAGATTTGCAAAGCACCTTAAAAGCATGATCTCATTTCCTCAGTGACTTGCTCAGAGTCACACAGTGTCTGAGAAAAGACGTGAACTCAGGTCTCCCCGACTCCAAGAGCAGCATTCTGTTCATTGTATCCTTCTGCCTCTCCTTATTGCAATATGGCTCCAAAGGAGGTGATACAAGACTCTGAAGAGAATCCTGGCCCTGGAATCAAGGTGGGATTCACTTGGAGTCAAAGTGTAGCTCATGAACTTCCTGGCTACAGGACACCAAGTAGATCATTTCTTCTTTCTGAGCTTTTCTTTTATCTCTATAATGGGAATGATAATCATACTAATTCTCTAGCAGGGCTGCCTTGAGGAAGGGGATTTGTAAACTTTAAACCATTACAGGAATGTGAAATATTATTAACAAACACCAAAACAGGTATCACTAATCAAGGATCTTTATTAACTTTCTTCTTTAGAAGTTTAAAATTCAGTTAGGGTAGGGAAAGAGTAGCTCTTTTTTTCACAGAACCAAAGGATCTCTGAATCTGAAGAGTCCAACCTCTTCAATTTATAGAGAAAGAAAAGTCATATAATAAGCATCAGAAATTAGATCTGAAACTAGAACCTTGACTTCAAGAACCAGCACTCCTGCAGGTGTACTAAACTGCCAGTCCCTTACCCTAAGCAAGGGTCCGAGGGCCATACTCACAAATAGTCTGCCATTGTTTGCTTGGAAATCTCAAGTGAGAGCGAACCTCATACCTTCCCAGGCAGCCCTTTCTACTTTTATGGAGTCATATTTTTTTGGAGGTGTTTACTCACTTAGAGCCTTAATTTGCAACTTTGCAATTTCCATCTACTATTGCCAATTTTGCCCTTAGGGGCCAGGGCAAAGAAATCTTAATCCCTCTTCCACTTTCCAATCCTTCAAATACTTAAGAACAGCCACCATGTCCCCCTAAATCTTCTATTCCGAGATGAATCTGCTGGCTGGCCTGGTCTAGGGGAAGTGGTCCTTAAAGCAGGCCTAGATATTCTGGATCTGCTTCCCAGGCCTTGAAGCATGCACAGATTTCTGCCTGGACTCGATCCTTTGAGCTTGTGAGGACATGTACTGAATGCTTCTTATACAACCACATGGGAACTTTGGGGAACCGGTTTCCAGCCATCAGTGACAGAAACAGTTGGTGCTATGTGATGACAAAAAGTTTTCTAATCAGCTGAAGAGTCAGAAAAACTAATGACTCAGGAGTTGCTGAGCCAGAACCTGCTGCACAGAAGTAAGGTATGAACTACTCTTTGACAGCTCCAAGTGAGAACTGCTTTGAGCTGATGGGCAAATCCCTTCACCTGGCCACCATGAGTCTGCGTGCATACAGCACCTTGGATGTTTTTGTCTTTATTCTTTCCTGATACTAAGAAAATGTGTAATTTGAGATGGGAGTTTCAAGTGAATCTCAGTGATCAAGAAGTGATCGAGAATGGCCACAGTGGTTGTGACTGATGAGAGAGGATGTCTCTACAGAAGGCCATACCAGCTTAGTTATCCAAGAATGGCAACTACTTCAGGGAGGGAGATCCTTTGTGGAAGAAAGGCATGCCAACTATAGAATCAATGGAGGCCCAGACCTCCAGATGTGGCAGAGAGCCTTATCTGAGGAGAGCTCCCCTCCTCAAAGAGAGGCACTGTGACATGTCCATTTGCCACGGATTCCCTACCCAAGTGTCTCACCACAATTGTACTTTCAATCGGTGCCCTCTTTCCCCAGGGAACTTGGACGAATGAGGGAGAGAACACTCTCAGTTTGAGGAGAATGTCTGCACCAAACTGTTTTTGCTTTAGTTCCTCAGTAAATGTCTTTCCTAAAAGGTATTTGATTAGTTCACTATAAGTGGGAAGCACACCAGTGGAGTCCCTTTCTCATACGACAGAATGCTGAGAATAACAACAGCACCCACTGTTTAGGGATGGGAATGTGAGAAATGTTATGAAGGTAGAAATGCAAGATTTTGCAAGTGACTGGACATGTTGGGTAAAGAATGAGGAGTGGAGGCCAACACTGAGGGTGCAAATGGGAGAATTAAGGAAATGGCTGTCCCTTCAACAGAAGGAGGGCAGTTGTAAGAGGGGTTTTTAGGGAAAGCTGAGTGAGGTCTGGCACAAGTTGAGTTTGAGATGTCTTAGAGACAACCAGTCTGAAATACCCGGTAGGCAACATCTGGTGTAAGACCCAGAGCTCAGGGGAAAGATGAGAGCTAGAAAGACAGACCTAAGTATCTCTTTAGAGACACAAATAGTGAAACCCGAGAAAGTCACTGCAAGAGAAACAGGGAACATTAGCAACTGAGGGATCCTGAAGAAGGAAACCACTGACACTTTCTCAAAGTAAGGTTTTAAAATGCATATAATAAAACATATAAGATTACAAGGAAAGCCAATTATATTGAAATACTGTTAACAAGATATCTTTTAAAAAACAAGTTTCCACATCCCAGGTTAAGAACCCTTGAAAGAAAGAGAAGAGGGCTTAGGACAAAGGAACCCCCACAGTTAGGGAGAATGTGGAGAAGAACCAGGGGACACTGGAATCAGAAAGATCCAGAGAGGAGAGAATGGGCAGTCGTGCCAAATGCAGGTGCTAAGGAGAAAAAAAGAAGAGATTTCTTCAGCTCTTCTCAAGGGCAGACTGGTCACAATTATAACTACTACTGCCTTTTTTTTTTTTTTTTAAGTAAAGACAAAACCATCAAGAAAGAGTTTATAGAAGAACTTCCCAAATTTACCTCAGATTTCATCTGGAAGGATGCCAACCCTGCCAGGTCCTGGGCACAGCTAGTTTCCTCTGAAGGCCAAGTCAACTTCCCAGAGAATCCTGACAGCAGTGACTGGATTTCTGTACAAGAGGAAATGATAAAATAGAAAAAAGGTTGGCTAAAGACCTGGGTTTCAGGATGGGTCTCTATAACATTCCTTCCTAACGGGAAGGGATAATATGCACACTTTTACCATGATTTCCAAAATGACTGCATCAGCATACTGCCGCAACATATATACTTCCTTTATAGCCACATTTACTTAATCAATTTCTATTTTCAGTTAATAGCTACAAGGTCATGTCCCAGTGCCAGAAATTGTAAGAATTCATGGTTGAAAGGCTGATACACCTGAATTAATTTGCTACTGAATAACCACCAATTATACCAGTAGGTTAGCCAAACTGAACGCTTTTAAGTTGAGAAATCTGAACAAGGCTGAAGGTGCCCCCAGAGACTGCACTTAGAGCGCACTTGGGTGATGGTAAAGTCCTTAGTGAGTAATCTTTTCTTCATTTTGTGGATTACGCGCTTTACTGACTGGCTCCGGGTCAAACCTCCTTTCCTTAGAGGCTCAGTTCAGCCCTGGGTGACCAGTGGAAGGCAAGATCAAGCTAAGAGCATCAGAACAAGAGAGGATAGATTCTAAAATTAAATGTAATGATTTAATTACCCATTTTGTATATTTTTATGCTTTTTCTCTTTTCCATTAGTACAGATAATTGACTGGATTATATATACAACTTTGCAGCTGAAATTTTAAAGTTAGTGAACCTGAGAACTACAATGACGTCATAATGCATTAATGAACTTTTAATAATCAAGTAACAACAAAATTTACCTTGAATTTACAATACACCTCTCTCATGAAGAAATCAAAATAACCTAATAAATCCTCATCATTTCAAGGAAATATAGATAGGGTAAGAGCTAGATTCAATTTTATATACATTTATTAAGTTCCTACTATATACAAGGAGGGCTGCATAGAGCACTGAGCAAGGAGTCAGGAAGACCCAAGTTCAAATCTAGCCTCAGGTACTTCCCTGCTGTGTGACCCTGGGCAAGTCACTTACTTAACGGTTTGCCTCAGCTTTCTCAACTGCAAAATGAGCTAGAAAAGGAAACTGCAAACCATTTTTATTTTTGCCAACAAAACCCCAAATGTCACAAAGAGTCTGACATAACTGAACGTACGAGAAACTATTTAAGGCGGTAGGGACAGAAAGGTGAAAGAACACATAGTTCCTATCCTTAGGGAATAGGGATAAACCTTACTTTTTTTATAACTGGACTGGTTTTTTTTAGACCTAATCCAATATCTGACAAAGGAAAGTAGGATTATAGCAGATTAAGGGAGAATTTAATGGGTATGAATGAGAAGCAAATAAATTCTTAGCTTTATCACTGACTTCTTTTCTGATCTTAGGCAAAATTTTATGATGGAATTTGCCTCACCTACAAAATGTGGAAGCACATTTCAGATTAGTGCTTCTCTATAAAGGCAGGATGCCAGGTTAGAGATTAAAAAGGTTTCTGAAAACATTTGTAAAGAATTCTGAACCTAAATGTTAAACTAAAAATACTTTTCACTGAATGACTCAAATACTCAAAGAAAATTAGGATGTGAAGTGTTAAACAAACAAAGCCAAGTCCAGATTATTTGGCCAAACATGCAAAGAAGTCTAAACTGGTAATATCCCCCTTTCCACATTCACTGAACAGTTGGAGAAAGGGATAAGGCATGAGAAAGGGGATGAAAAGACAGGATAGGAATGACAATTTTTATTTTTTCTTCTTGAGATGACTTTTCAATAGCGGATAGAAATTAAATCACCATGAATGTGTGTGTGTTCATCCTTTGTTGATGAAGACCATGCCATCAGAGAAAGGATGACATGACTTGCACTTGACTTTGTTTGGAGTGAGGGAGGGTTGTGCCGGTCACCAGCCTCACTTCTCCTCCAGAGCCATCTGAATCCGGTGACCAGATATTCATCAGGATGACTAGATATGACCCAGGATGAGGCAATTGGGTTAAGTGACTTGCCCAAGGTCACACAGCTAGTGAGTGTCAAGTGTCTGAGGTGAGGTTTGAACTCAGGTCCTCCTGACTCCTGCACTGGTGCTCTATCCACTGCACCACCTAGCTGCCCCTAAATCACCATGAATAAAAACCAAAGAAATGGAACCAAAGAGTGACATATACAATGATGATGATGGTGATTTGAAAACAAGAGTGAAATTGAGGGTAAAAGTAAAGCTATTGGGAGACAATAAATACGCTATTGTATTATATTGCCAAAGTTTTTATTATTTTCTTTTTAAAATGTAAACAGATCAGAATGTGGTTTTAGTCTTTATCATACATGTATATGTATGTTTGTTGTTTGTTACACTTAAAAATCGTTTACATTTTTAAAATCTCGTTAAAATGCACTGTGTAGTTTTTCTCTAACTTTCCCAAAGCAGAATCGCTGTTTCTCCAAGAGACGCTGTATCAGCGGGGTTCTTTTGGTGTGGGTTGGTTTTTTTGGTTTTTTTTAAGAAAACAAGAAGACTCTTTGAACGTAAACTGATTTCAATTAGGGTAAAGAGAAAATATAGAAGTAAACTAAAAATGCAAGGAATTCTGGGTCTTTGTATCCAATGGACATGTTGCTTTGCCTTCTTGAGAGTAAAGAACCGTGTCAGGAACATGCCAGGCATCCAAAGGACACTCATAAGGGTTCTCTGCTTTTTAAGGAAGCTCCCATGATCCTCTTCTGCCAGTCCAGAGGACTTAGAGTTTGATACTGGCTCTGCCATGTACCTACTATCCATCTGAGTCACCTTCTGTGAGCCTCAGTTTTCTCATCTGTAAAATGAATCAAAATTAGATGACCTCTGCAGTTCTAAATAGATGATACTACAACTCCCTTACTAGAGCATTCTAGTACAACTCTGGGAGTACTGGAAAAAGGAAAGAGAAAAGAGCTATTCAGGACAACTGATCCCCAAACCTGTTCACTTATTCCCGTACATCACAGAGAGTTGCAGGTATATGCATTCTTGCTGCAATACAACCATTTAGCATTTTAATAGCTACACTGAGATGAAACCATTATGATGTCATGCCTAGAAAATTATAATCTGCCTATGACAATATCACTTCTAAAACTTCATTTCAGAAGTCTGACTCAGGGCCAACACCTGATTCCCAGGCGTGGCTGGTTTCTTCCCAAGATGCAGTATGAATAAGCTAAGTGGTCTTCCAAAAATAGGACAAATCATCATACTATATCAGCAGAAAGGCCTGCAGCTTCTATTCCTTTAGAAGAGCCCGGCTAAAGAGCCCAAAGCAGTTTGGTGAGCTCTGTGGGCCAATGGCACTGATCCGGCAGGCCAATTATTGTCCTACGCTTATGCACCAATTCTGCTCTGTAAGACAACCCTAGATATGCACCAGAGGAGAAGAGTCAGGACAGTTTAGCCCAAAGGGTGGGAGCCTTTGAAAGCAATCTGCCAAATCCTCATTCCTTCATTCCCTTCCAGGGTGGAGTTGAAGGGAAGGTCCAGAGGATGGGCAGAGACTCTCTCAGTACACCATCAGAAAGGGCAGAGACAGTGGCTGGGAAGCTGCTAGAGTGTCCTGGCCAAGATCAAGCAGGGAGGCCCAGGGGCACAATCCACACAGTGGATATCTGCCAGGGCACAAGTCCTACGCCCCTTGTGGGAACAAATGGTCACCTGGGGCAAGGGGCAGGTGGTCCTTCTCCAAGCCTGTTCTATTAACTTCTGTACACTTCCCCTACCCCCACCCCCACCCTCACCCCCCTAGCCTCTAGGCTTCCCACAGAAGTACACAAATACTAGCTTGCATGCACGCACACACACACACACACACACACACACACACACACACACACACACACCCGCAATCTCACCTGCAGACATTTCATAGGCTGCTGACCCCAGCTCAGGTGCCTTAGCTCTATTTTGTATTTATTTCTGTTTGTGCTAGAACTTCACTTAAATCCAGTCTTTGCTGTGTCACCTGCTGGATCATACCCTGTCTAAGAGCAGGGCCTCTCTTATTTCATCTTAATTTGTTACTACTGTTATGTTATTAGTACAGGGCCTCCCGACTTAACTAGAGAGGAGCTGAATTTAGCCATAGGCCCTGTGTTTTAAGGTGAGAGGTTACAAAGGAGATTTCTCACACAGCAAAGCGACTAAGTACCTACTATGTGCAAGGCTCCAGAGCAACACAAGGATGAATAAAAGATTTATAGTCTGGTAATAAGGAAGAAAGGGCAGCACATGAACTTTAGTTAAAAAGCAGCATATGACAAAACAAACATGTCATAAGAGAAGTCTAATGAGCATGAGCCACAATGCCTGGGCAGGCATCACCAGGGCAGTCGTCCTCCACGATACAAATTCTAGCTCACACTGATCAGCGACATGTTTTTGTCTCTCTTTGTACTGCCAGCACTTTGCACAGTGTCTGACGTACAGTGGGTGCTTAATAAATGCTTGCAACTGGCTGGGCTTTAACGTTTAGATCACATTTTATTTGTTGTTCAATTGTTTCAGTCAAAGGCATGTCTCTTTGACCTCATTTGGGGTTTTCTTGGCAGAGACACTAAAAAATCATCGGATTATTTGAAAGCTATGCATTTTAAAAAGAGCCTAGACATAAGATTCATCTTTTTAAAAATTTATTTCATTAAATATTTCCCAATTACATGTAAAAAAATTTTTAACATTCATTTTTTTAAAAACTTGGGTTTCAAATTCTGCCCCTCCCTCTTGCCTCTCCTCACCCCTGGAGAAGGTAAGCAATATATCAATTATACATATGAAGCTAGACATAGTATTTCAAGAAATCATAAAAGAAAAAAATTACCCAGACATCTTGGAACCACAGGGTTCTAAAAAAAAAAAAAAAACTGAAAGAATTCACTAAAATTCACTCCCTGAAAGAAACCCCAACATGAAAACTCCCAGGAACATTATAGCAAAAACCCACACTTCTGGTTCAAAGAAAAAAATACTGCAAGCAGCCAGAAGGAAAGAATTTAAGTACTGAGGAGCCAGTCAGGATCCCACAAGATTTAACAGCCACCACTTCAAAGAAGTGGGGAGCTTGGAATAGGATATTACAAAGGCAAAGATGTAGGCTAACAGCCAAGACTACCTTGTCTAGCAAAACTGAGTATAATCTTATAAGGGAAAAACATACTTTTAATGAAATAGAGGACTTCCAAACATTCCTGACAAAAATATCAGAATTAAAGAGAAAGGCTGACATGCAAACATAGAAGTCAAGAGAAGTATCAAAAGGTAAACAAGTGAGTAACCATAAAAGATTGAATAAGGTTCAACTGTTTACATTCTTATGTGTGGTGATCATCTCTGTAGCTTCTCAGAATTCTATCATCACGAAGGGTCACAGTAGGAGTCTAGTTACACAAAGACCTAGAAGTGACTGCGTTATGTTTTGATGATCTCAAAAAAAGAACCGAAACCGTAGGGAAGAGAAACATGCTGGGAGAGGGGGAAAAGAGAGGAAGAATCCAGAAAATGATTTCAAATAAGATGCACAAGGAGAAGACTATTCCACAAGGAAGAGTGAGTAGCGGAGTGGGTGGCATTTGCCTCATTCTCATCTGAATTGTTCAGAGGAAAAGTACACATTTGTACACAGTTCGGTAAAGATGTTCCTAGTACCCAAAAGGGCATTAAGAGGAGGGAGAGATCGGTCAGAAGTAAAACAAGCTCTTTAAGAGGGGATGGAAGAAAAGGAGAAAGGAAAGTGTTCAAGCCTATTTCACTTCTGGATGGTTCTGCTATGAAGTTTTCCCCTCCATCAACCCTAAATCTGCCTCATGGCTACCTCCTCCAGTTCTTCTTAGGTTTGCCCTTTCTGGCCAAGGGGCACCAATCTAATCCCTCTTCCAATGATTCCTTTGGATGTTCAGGAGATTGAGCCGATTTATGTACAGGTAAAGAGGATGTTTTTATGACTTGGTTCCCCCTTCCCCACAGGGGTAACTGTGTGATACAAAAGACAGAAGTCAGGAAGATTTGAGTGTGAGTCCTGCCTCAGATAACTGTATGAACTTGGGCAAGCCTCTCTCCTGACCTGTAAAATGGGGCTAATAATACTTACTTCACAGGGCTGTTGTGAGGATCAAATGAGATCACACTTGTAAAGTACTTTACAAACCTTAAAGACTTTTATTTACATTATTACTGTTGCCATTTATATTGTCTTGTGTTAAATGCCTTTGCTTTCTATTTATGTGTCTCTTATATGGTCTGGAAATAGAGGTTAGATCAGATAGCACATGGGCCATAAGCAGCATGAATGGTTACACCAAAGAGCAAAAATGATCTCTAGGAGGGTAGGTTGGTGGGTGGACTACAGAGGCTTAAAAAAAAAGCACTACAGAGGTTCAAAGTAACTTTAAAATAGATTGAAAGGATTATGAAATAAGGAATATCTAAGCTGAGCATCAAAGGATAAGTAGACTTGATAGGGAGAGAATGGAGAGAGGGAAGGGAGACATCAGCAAGGACTCAGGGTAGGGAAAGTATGGTGTGTATGTCAGAAAGAAACAGCGAGTAAAGCAATTTAATTGCAGCATCTGGAACTTGCAGTAGTGAACCGGATAAACAAGAAAGGAAAATTGAGGCCAGACTAAGGATTTAAGACTATTCTAGGGGGCGCCACAGTGCACAGAGCACAGGCTTCAAATCTGGCCTCAGATACTCACCAGCTGTGTGACACTGGGCAAGTCACTTCACCCTGTTTGCCTCCGTTTCCTCATCTGTAAAATGACCTGGAGAGGGAAATGGCCAACCTCTCCAGCATCTCTGCCAAGAAAGCCCTAAATGGGGTCACAAAGAGCTGGATACGACTGAATGATAATAAGAACGAGCAGTGGGGAATAACTGAAGACTTCTGAGCCCAGGAGCGATATGATTTGGACAAACTGTAGGGAGAAACTATTAACCTTGTCAGTTCCAAGTCACAGGTGGTGGTCCCTATTGCTGACAGCAGGTTCTTAGCTGTGTACTTGTTTCACCTGACAGAAAGTAAGCTCCTTGAAGGCAGGTACACTGTAAGTGCTTAATAAATGCTTAATGACTGATTTTCCAGCAGGCTAGAGGAGAGGGAGAGAGAACAGAGGAAGAGAAAGGAGGACTTCTAGGAGACCAGAGGCAGGAATTAAATCCAGTAGGAGTCTCTGTTAATATTTGACAGGGTATTTCCTAATATCTGATTGCTAGTGTCCTCCTTCCCTGCGTTGTAACTATCTGATGTTTACTCTGCCTCAGATTTATCTGGAACATGTACATGTTTTCTTCCTTCAGAACAACCGTAAGCTGTGTTAGTTGGGCCCATAGTAGGTGCACAACAATTATAACGATTTACTGTTTGACAGTACTGATTATAGATTAGGCCAGAATGTCTAAGAGATGTGGGGGAGTTGGGAGGGAGAGGGATAGATTTAGAATCAGGAGACATGAAGGTAATTCGTGGCTTTTCCATTTATTACCTGTGTGAACTCAGGTAACTCAATATGTCTCGTACTCAGTGGGCCTCTTGGTCACTGGAAACAGAGGGAGCAGGTGACTGCTACACGGTCCCTTCAAGCTATAACTCCGTGATCCTATGCCTTTGTAAACGCTCAATATAATGATGATTCAGGGAATAATTTCATAACAAAGCAAAACTACAACAAGTTTGGTTACAGAAATGAACAAGCTTTTCTTCTTACAAAAAGGGTGAAGTACAGGGGGCAAGGCTGAGATAAGAAGCCAAATCCTGTGAATACAGCACTCTGTGTACAACTCGTGCTTTGGGGATGGGGGGGGGGGGTTGCACTGGGCCACCCTGATCCTGTCATTAAAGCTGGGGTGGAAGAGGGGACTGGCATCCTGAGGAATGCATGAAAGGTCAAGGGCTCCAGGGTGCTAGAAGGGAAAGGATCAATAATGGGCAATGAAGGCCCATGGAGGTAATGAATGCCATGTCAAAGCACGGGGGAGCCAGTGCACATGGCTTTATGACTTCACCTAGCAAAAAGGGGGCTTACATAAGGTTCCTGACTGGTGGGGCAGAAAGAACAAGACTGGCAGCAAGAAATTAGAGGGGGGCAAATTGCTGGCTGTAGGGGGCCCAGGTTTGGTAAGAAAAGAAATGAAGCTAGTAAAGGGCTGGCACTCACCAAATGGACAAAGAGTGAGGGGATAAGTGGAACTAATTAGATTATAAATAAAGGGAAGACTGGCAGGGTTAGAGATCATAGACTAATAGATTTGGAGCCAGAAGGTGCCTTAGAGACCATCTGAATAGCTTGCTCTCCCTACTTTGTGCTGGGATCAACACAAAAATTAAATGAAACAAGGCCCCCGTCTTCATGGAGTTCACAACCCAGATTCAAGGGAGAGAAAAAATTCACTACAAAGGAACAGGTTAAAAACCATGAAAACAGGATGTGAGACAGTCTTAAACATCTGCTTCAATTCAACAAACATTGATTAAACTCCTACTAAGTGCATAGCTGCAATTGGTACTAGATACGAAGATGCATTCAGAATATGCCTAAATAGAAAAGTCTTTAAGGAGACTGTCAAAAGGCAGCTAAGATAACTGTGAATTAGGTGTCAAATAAAGCCAATGAGGAAAACGGGAGTGCTTCATAGAGGCCCTCTGATGCCTTCACAAGAGTTGGATGTGGCAGAGGACACTAGACCGCAGCCAGAACAGCAAGGCTTCAAGACTGGCTGGGCCACTTTAGGCAGATCATTACCTCTCTGGGCCTATTTCTTAATCTGAAAATCAAACTCACAGACTTGTGAGGAGACTCACACAAAGCACGTTCTAAAAACATGACTGTGTCCCCTTCGATACCATCATCCCTCCCAAAAGAAATGACTTCCTAGCAAGGGAAATGAACCTCAAAGGTGGTAAATCCAGAAGGAAGGCGGAGTTAAAAGCAATTGGTGGGTTGGTGGCCTGGTTTCCTGCCAACTGGGCAATGACTACGGTGCTGAGACTTTGTGCCAGAGCAAGTGAGAGGTAGCAGGTGCCCACCAACTGCCTGTTTAGTATGGATAAGAGTACATCACTTGGCTCCAGCTGGGATACAGTCAATTCCCAAGGCCTCCAGGAACCACTGCCCCTTTTTCTTCTGTTTTCCAACAAAATTCAAAGGGAAGGAGAGGGAGGGAATATGGCTAAAGGGGGAGAAAACCACTCCTGGTCATTTTATCTCCTTACTTCAAATCCTTAACACACCTCCAGCATCAGTTAACCAAGTGAACATAGGGGGGTTGGAGAGAGGATGTAAGGAATATTAAGGGGAAAATAAGAAAAAAGAAAGCCTTTCATTTTCTGTTCCATCTTCTCTGACAGGATATTCTTTTGAAATCCCCAATATATTCTGGCAAATATAACAGCAAGAGAACTCTTTATTAAAGCCTCAGAAGCTTGAGAGCTGAGTATGACACACAGGATTTAATGGCTAACACAGTATCCTAGGAGCCCAAAGACCCAGATTCAAGTCCTTGTTCCATCAATGACTCAATTATGAAATTAAATTACAGGAATGGTGATGACACTTGTTTCTGACCTACCTCATAAGAGCAAGACAATGTTTACAAAATGAGCTCTATGAGGAAAAGGAAGTGCTCAATATATTAACAGATTCTTCCTTTGTAAAGGTAGTGACATTTCAAGCAAAGAACAAGCTCCCTCAGACTCCAGAGTTCAACACTGGGAGTTTCTCATCCTCTGGTGAGCAGGCCTGAGCCTGTCTAACCTCTAACCACCAAATGCACCACTCCTAGCTTCCTCGGCCAACAAGAGAAAAATAACAAAAAGCACTCTCCAACAGTGCCAAAGGGGTGGCGTACAGGGAAATGAAGGGAAGCAACAAATTATTTGAACCAGATACCTTCAGCCAATCAATATCCACTACTACTTCAAGGGCTAACATGCTAATCCAGCCTTGTACACAAAAAAGGAAGACAAGTTCTTCTCTGACTTTGGAAAAACACTCCTAAAATTGGTTTAGTGGTGATTAGCAGAATTAAAAAAAGCATCCAATAACTAGATTACATCAATAATAATTAACAATGAAATGGGGTAAGATACAAAGGTAAAGATGGGGAAAACAGAACAACAAAACAATAAGACAAACAGGTTTAAATATCAACTCTTCCCAAGCAGACATTTGCTATGAAAGACCCATTATTGTAGATGATGTAAGACAATGGATAACACAAAGACAGGACTATAAAATCAAGCTGTATTTTTGATAAACCTAAAAATATATATTTATTCTGTAAAATAGCCTTTCGATGACACTCTCCTTACCCTAAACAACTTTGGGAACTCCTGAAATTGTCTTCTGGACCAGTTAAGACACCAGAGAAAATCAGTCATATTCTTTTACAGCTAACCTTTGTACACACTGTCAATGGCACCAAATCACTCATACAAATACACAATCAAAGAAAGCTGATTAATAAACCAGTGGGACAAATCTTTTAAGTACTATGTCCTTCTAGTCACTTATCTCACGCTTCCCTCAGTCAACATTTTCTTTACCTACATGGTTAGGGCAAATTCCTTATCCACTGAAGTGTTCTGTCTGGCCTCTGCTCTAGGTGAGTTTAATACTGTGAGAAGTTTGCATCTAACAATTTGGTCCCTTCTCACAAGACCATTTTTCTGAATTGTCATAAAATACTCCAAGTCAACAAGTACTTAATAAACATGCTCTGTGTGCTGGGTATGCTGCAGGACTACAAAGAAGAGATGGTTCCTGACTTCCAGACCTTTATACCCTAGCTGAGCATATCTACTTGGTTATTCCCAGAATCTGGGAGTTTATTGGGGTGAGAGCTCCCAACCCCAAGCCACAGCCCAACTACTCCATGTCTTAATATGGGTGTTGCTATGTTCCAGTGTTGCTATGGCCAGGTTTCTAGGGATGAGCCTCTTCAAACTTTGCAAGGTCATTCATTGTAGATGGGCTCCTAGACATGGTCTTTTACGGTCAGGAGCACCTGCCAGAGTCTACAAACCACTGAGATCCCAGGATCACCATCATACCACAGGAGATCACTGAAGAATGACCTTGGTATAGGAGTGGATGATGCAATATAAAAATATATTAAACAACCATAAAACAATATAAGCTAGTCAATCAATCAGAAAGCATTTACTAAGCATATGTCAAGTACATGGTACATAGACAAAAATGAAAAATTCTGCCACCAGGAAGCTTAAAGATTATCAGAGGAAATAATATAAGCACATATATGAGCATGCAAAGCATGTAACCAGATGACTGGACAACTGGAAGAACAACGGTGCCACCGGGAGAAAAAACAAAAGCAGGAAGAAAGGCAAATTAAAGGGAAGATCCAGATACTTTAAGTTTGAGATGTATTCCAGCAGGTGAAAGTAAGGAATAGTGGGTGGGGATAAGAGTTAAAGATCTTCCCCACCCATCAATAGGCCTCAATACCTTCTGTTGATTTCTACTGAGGCACTGGGTCAGAGGGTCCTGCCCTCTGGGTCTTAAAAGCATATAAACACTCAGTGGGAGGTTTTACTTTGGGGCTTACTCCTTGGAAGTGTTGTTCCGCCAGATGAGACTCTGGGCCACTAAGAAGCCTCCCTCCCCCCACTTTGAAAACCCAGATGTTGGTGCTTCTCTCTCTGGTAACTATGTATGTATTGCTTAAGGTCAGACAGTTGGAAGCCTTGTCTGCTGGTCTTTATTTCTGTTTGTATTTTCTCTGAAGTTCAGGGTGCTGACTTTCCCCTGAACTAAGTGAATGATATATGTGTTTGATTAAAATTATTGTTGACCCCTCAAAAGTTGCTTTCCTTTTAGAAAAGCAGATCTAAGAACCTGAACAGCACGCCCTCCTGTGTATGCCTGGGTCCTTGCTGTTAATTCTGGGGAGTGGTCAGGGCTGAGATTTGTGAGTCAAGACAAAGAGTTCAGAGTTAAAGCTCTGAAAGCAGATAATCTCTCTAAGATTGTCTCTAAGAGAGAGACAAAGCTACAGACACATCCATATTTGGGAAGCATGAGGTCAAATAACAATCACAGAAGTCAGAGTAAGAGAAAGTTAGAGGAAAAGAAACACAAGGAAAATACTGTGTCACGAAAATTCAACCTTAAATCAGGAAAATACTCAGGAAACTGACTGTATTCTGTAAAGGAATCTGAGGCTTCTCCAACCAAAAAAAAATGTAGCTTGACATAACTTTGAGAGTGACCTTGCACAGCCCTCCCTCACTAAAAACAAAGTCAAGTGCAAGTCATGTCATCGTTTCTCTGATGGCCTGGTCTTCTTGGAAAAACAAAGGATGAACACAGACAGAGTGAAAGCTAAAGAATAATGAAAATGACCAGCTGGATGGCTGGAGCAGATCAGTTCCCTTAGAGCAAAGTCTGGCTTTCTTACTCCAGGTATGGATACAATAAAGCAAGAAGCTCAAAGGCTGACTGCAGGCTTTGGTGGAGACTTGGAAACTTGCTGGTTAATGAATCAGACACAAAAGTTTCCTGATGAAGCTAATTAAACTGGGAAGGACTGATGAATGAGCTACTTTAAAGTACTTTCACATTAAATGTCACAGAAATGCTAAATAACAGGGCTGATGATTCCAGGAGGAACAATGGCCAGGCACATGGAGGTGGGAGCCTAGGGTTCAGCATGTGGAGGTGTCACAAACCCCATTCCCAAGAAGCAGGGCTCAGGTCCAAATGAATATGAGCAGAGAGTAGGCACAGAGTGGGAATGAGGAAACTGGAGTTTAGGCCAAGGGTTACCAGTGTGATCCCCAGCTAATGCTCAGTATACCAGGTCACCTCAGCAATACAGCCATTATACCACCCACTCCCATCCATATTGTGACAACAGAAAATGTCATGAATGAAATTGCTTTGAGATTTTAAAAATACTTTCTTCAAATACTAGTTATATGAAATTCCAGATATTTAGGCATCGATTAAAGATGGCAAAAGAGAGAGTGAGCAGTCATAAACTTGTGCTAGTGTAATAAATGAAGATTTACCCTGCAGCAGTCTTCTGCCTCCTTCCTAACAGCCTAAGGACAAAGGATGATGATGATGATGGAGGTGATGGAGTTCAGATTCTGGGAACCTCCCGGAACTCCCCTTGAATCTTCCCACTTAATCTGGCCTTTCATATTCAAATCTGTTGCCCTTGGCCTAGCCAGGCCTTCCATAGTCCCACTTGCTTCCCACTCAAACCCTCCAGTGTCCGGATATCTCTTGATTGCCTCCAGCTGTTTCCAACCCTAGACTAGTTACCCTATTCCCATTAAGATCCTCCTTAGACCCTCCTCCCAGACCACTAGACCACCTCTAGATCTTTCCCACGGACTTTCTGTATATAAATTCCATCTAGCCTCCATGAAGGCCCTCAGACTCAATCCAGCTCAGGCTCTGTCTAGCTGAGATTCTATCTAGCCTGCTTGTGAATACAAATGCTTAGGCTCCTTAAGAGTCAAACCAATATAGCGAATCTTTAATAAACTTTGTCTTTCTTTGGCTTTAAGAAGGCTTGAGTTAAATTCATTTGAGCAGGACCTGGCATGTCAGTATTTCAGCGTCCCGGGCACCCCTGAACCTCAACAGAGGCACAGCCCTCTTGGAGTCACACAGCCCCTACACAAATATGACTGCATGACCCTGGGTATGATCACCCTGGAAGGGACTCCAAAGGTCATCCAGGCCAAACCAGAGGAAATGCAAACTCTGCCAGATTTGAAATGACTGGGGAATTGTATTGTCGCTACCAAGAGAGTGAAGCAGGATTGGAGTGTAGGTCCCCTGGTCTGAATTGGCACTCTTTCCTTCATACCACAATATCACCTAATTGGGTATTTTACTGTCACACATTTTTGATATTATTTCATTGAGCAGAAAGAACCTTTCAAATATTACCATAGCAGGTCTCGTTTGGGGGAGCCTCATGTTCTCACATCTCTCAGGCTTTTTAAAAACAGGGCACATTTGTGATGAACAATGAAAGGCCTTAACAACAAGGCTATAGTGGGAGGTAAGCAGAAAATGAAATTTTATTAATCTCATAAACTCCATTTAGTGATAGTTGATCTTGGTAAACTGTATTCCTTTCAAATGTCAAAACTTAAGCACTTTGATCAAATGAAATCTCAAGCAAGTCCTAGGTAATATATTTAGTTCTTTCTCCACTGTCTCCGCAGAGCTGGGCAATGTGATCATGGAATGTCACATGCTTTCCAATCTGGATGATCGTCAGTTTCACTGAATTCTTATTCTTATTCTTTTTTTTGGTCTCCTACTTGGGAGGCAGATCATAATAGAAGACAGAGTACTGGTCTTGGGAGTCAGGGAAATCTGGGTTCAAATCCCACTTCCTACACTATGTAGTCTGAGAGAAGACCCTTCCCCTAATTCTATGGGCCTCAGTTTCCTCATTTGTAAAATCAAGAGAGGGACATGATAATCTTTGAGGTTGCTTTCATCTGCAAATCTATGATCCAGTGATTCTTTTTTATTCCTTTTTGCAAGGGATAGCTCTCTGATGAAAGATATCAATAAAAATGTTTGAGAAAAATATCTTAGTTCTATCAGCTCTCACTTTGTTTTCAAAGTAGGACCCAATGAAATACTGAGATGAAAAAGACAGACATTCTTAAGGTCTTAGGTCATCCCTTCTTTGGAATGCAGTAAATAAGCAAAAGGCAGCTTCTTTTATTTAGCTAATGTCACCTAACAGACATGATCTCACCCTCAACTACTCTGTGAAGGAGATAAGGAGTCAGTTTACTCTATTAGCTGTGTGTCACTTCTGGCAAAACTTGACTTCAGTTCTTCACGGAGGCAACTCTCTGTGAAGCCCAGACGTCAATGTCACTATTCTAATCAGTAAGACAGCTCTGACTCACTTAAAGACCACAAGCAGCGGTCAAGCTCCCATTTCAGACAGTCCTCACCCCATCGAAAATGTAGACCGAATCTGAGGGATCAGAAAAAGAGCCCACCAGTAGGGAGAGGTGCATTTGGAGTTTGTTGTTTACCTTTTAGGAGCTGCCTGGACATCAAGTCATCGCACACGCTTCCTGCAAAGGCAACTGTGAAAAATGCACAAAATACAAAAACATCATCAGGAAAGGATCTTTGACACTGGGTCTGTTTAAAGCAGCAAAATGAATGGACACAGGAGTTAATTCTAAGTACAAGAGACACGTAACAGCCAACATCCATACAGTAATTTAAAGCGCTCCCATAAAGAAGTGAACTGCCAAGTAAAAATCCCAATTTTATGTTAAGCCCTGAGGTAGAGACCTCCTGTGTACCAACCACAAACACAGTCTTGGCCAGACCAATCCCTGTTGGTCTCAAGTTCAAAGCCTTAGTTGCTTCTTTCAGACACTGAAGGGTTCAGGGAACACTGTAACATGTAGCCAGTCACCAGAGCATTTCACTACCAAGACACCACTCCAGGATGATAGCCAAGGTCTGGCCCTTATTTCCAAGTTATATAGGTGGAAAATAAGATAATCCCTATTAAACAAATTTATAAAGTACGTCTCTCTACCAGCTTTACTCTTTTAGAACTGAAAGGCAAACTATTCAATGAGATTATTAGGGGGAGAAGTCTCTGCTATGTACTCAAACTTAGGCTAAAGCCTAGACCAGGAATGGGGAACTCTTGGTCTTGAGGTGACATGTGGCCTTCCAGGTCCTTGGGTGTGGCCGTTTGACTAAGTCCAAATTTTAAAGAACAAATCCTTTTATTAAGGGGATTTGTTCTGTCAAGTTTGGATTCAGTCAAAGGGTCACATGTGGCCTCCAAGCCGCCTAGATATTTAAGGGGAAAAAGCTGGCCAGACTCTAGGCCCTTAAAATAATATTGTTAATAACTGACATATATAGCATTCTAGCCTGACTTACATGATCTCATCTGATTTCCACAACCACCTACCACAAAAAGTAATGAAGATGTGGTCATTCTTATTTATAAATGAAATACGCTAAATGCCTTGCCCACAATCGCAGAGACAGTATGTAGCAGGCCCAGGACTCCATCCCAGCATCCTTTAGTGAGTATTCCCCAATAAACCCTACAAATCCTAAAAGACTTGGGCTCCAGTGTCAGGGAACAGAGAGAAGAGAGAATTCGTGTGTTCCCTCCATGGAAAAGTCATCAGAATTCTGTGTTGTTCAGGCCCAGGCTAGATGATACGGTCTCACAGGGTCCTTTGCAACTCTGAGACCATATGCTAACATCACAATGTGCACAAAGATAACACTCCATCAGCAGGCTAGTTGCTTTGAAAGGCATTAATGAAGATATCTGTCAGAGTATGCCAGTATTACCAAGCAAGAAAAGAGAATGTACCCAATTCCCAGTTCTTTGGGGTTTCAATTTCCATTGAGGAAATGTTCCAGCTGCCCCCTATCTCATACAGGCTTCATTAGCTGTCCCTCACCCCTAAGAGGGGTGGCTCCATCTGGCACTGGGCACTGATGAAGCACTATGTGTCAAGCACTGTGTAATGGGTAGACATGCAAATAAAGGGAAAAAAACAGCCCTGGGACACGTCCCTGGAGTCTATTCTCCATTCTAATAATCTGGTCCTAGAACTACTATGTACTTATTATTATTACCACCATAAGCATGCCTTTCTAAAAAATGAACTTTCACTGTACTCCCATTGGATACCTAAGGAGAGAGACAAAAAAGGAATAGTCATGAAATGGTTGGTTTCTTGAAGGCTAAAGAAGCCTGGAAGTGTTTGAGTCACCAACCGGTAGAGATCGTAGTCTGTGAGAGGCACAGCAAAGCAGTGGGGCAGGAGCCAATGACTTAGAACAGGGACTGTGCAAACCACAGGTTTCTAACAGATGGCATGAGCTTAGAGATGCTCTCAAACGAGCTGAAAGTCAAGATGATCAACGTGTGAACTGACATCTCCACTCTTCCTTCTTTTAGCCTGAGGCTTGCCATTTTTCTGAAGGGGCTACTCCAAGCTAAAGGACTGAGGCAAGTAATCCTATGCTGAGTAATATATCCAAATATCCCATCACCAAATAGCTCCTGAGTAACCATTTGGTCAGGGTAACAGTCCCACAACAGGTCTGAATCATGAAATCATCATAAGCATCGAAAATAAAGAGATGTGATTTGAGGCTGACTTAAGTTAAAAATCTCAAAATAAACGTTAACAGTTATTGTAACAAAATAAAATATAAAATAGCATGAAACACAGACACTCAGCTCCTTCTGTTTAACTTACTGGTTGTCACATAATGAAAAGGGTCTGCTTGATGTTCTGAACTCGATTCTTCTATGGAAATAAACAGCTCCCCTTCCAACAACGCCTCCTGGCTTACTTCTGCCGCTTCCCTTCTCCAGTGAATAATTATATATTTCAAAACCTGAAAAGATCACAACTCAGAGGAAGGGCTTAACTTGTATTAGCCCTCAGGGTAACAGGAAATGGTACATTCTAACATCTCCAATGATGAACTAAGAAGACCTGGAGTTCGAATACTATACCGTCTGTTTGTACAAGTTCCAGCGACATGAGTTCTGAGCAGAGATGGTGTGTCTGAGCAAAGCAGCCAGCAAAGAAACTGAGACATAAAAGGCCGTGTTTATGACGGTCCCAAAGCACAGGGAACGGAATCAGATTAGTTTGTATGAACAGCTAATCTGGTGACAACGATCACGAGATGTCACGAGCAGGAAGACAGGAGCTGAAAGACCCTTGTGGTTACCGTCGATGAAGGGCGACAGAGCAGCAGCCTCGCTTCTCCGAGTCGGCCGTCCCTCCGGGCACACCTAGTCAGCCCCATCTCCCACAGCCTCAGTGCATCGCCGCAGGCCGTGAGCTGACTCCATTTCTGAAAAGGCCCGGCACCGAGACTTCCAGAATAACTGAACACAGGCCAGAACTCTCACCGCGACCACCATCCGTGCAGTCACGCTTCTGCACACACCGCTCGGACGTGAAAGAGCGCGGCTACCAGGGCGCGCAAGAGGAAGGGCCAGCAAGGGGGAGGACCGAGGCTCCGGGATGGAGAGCGGCCCACCGAGCTTCCTGGCCCAGGCCTCCAGGAGCGGACGCGGCCGTCCTGGCCGTGTCACTGCCACTGACCTCGGAAGCCGTCTGAAAACATCTGCATCCTCGTATTCTCCTTTCTCAGGGGAGCAAATGAGGGGTCCACGGGGACCTCCGGGAAAGATGCACCGGGAGGCTGGCAAGGAATCGAACGGCCCCACGGGGGCTGAGGCGGGGGCTGCCCCCACGTGCTGGACCCTCCGGCCAGGCCCCCGGGCCTCAGCGGCCTCCGGCGGCGCGGGGAACGAGGAGGGAGCCGGGCAGGCGCCGCTGGAGGTGTGAGGCTGAACGGAAGCGGCCCAGGCGCCAGAATTGGGGAGCACAACCTTCAGGCCCACAGCGCCCGGGCGACGGGGAGGACCGCAGCCCTGCAGCAGGAAGCAGAGCCTTGGCTGGGCAAGGTGAGCGAGAACCGCCAACGAGGGCGGCCTGGGGGGGGGGGGCCAGAGCAAGCCAGTGAGGCTGAAAGTGGGGGAGGGGAGAAGAGGGAGGGGGGGAGGGGGAAGGAGAGGGAGGGGAGGGGGGAGGGGACGGGGGAGGGGAGGGGAGGGGAAGGGGGAGGGAGAGGGGAGGGGGAGGGGGACGGGGAGAGAGGGAGGGAGGGGGAGGGGGAGGGAGGGGGAGGGAGGGGGAGGGGAGGGGGGAGGGAGAGGGGAGGGGGAGGGGAGGGGGGAGGGGAGGGGAGGGGAGGGGAGGGGAGGGGAGGGGAGGGGAGGGGGGAGGGGAGGGGAGGGGGAGGGGGGAGGGAGAGGGGGAAGGGGGAGGGGAGGGGGAGGGGAGGGGGGAGGGAGAGGGGAGGGGGAGGGGGAGAGAGGGAGGGGGGGAGGGGGAGAGGGGAGGGAGGGGGAGAGAGGGAGGGGGTCGAGAGGCTGGGACTCAAAAAAGGAAGCTGTTATCATTAACTTATTAAGAGGGGATAATTATTTGTAAAGTTTAGGTGTGCACAAGTAATTTTTTTAAAACGGCTAAAAAAGTGGAAAGTGGGCATACTAATGCGTCGTTGGCGGAGCGTGACTGAGCCCCGCGCTAGGCAGAGACCTCCATGAAGTCGCTCAGCCCTTTCCCACAGCACCCAGCAGACAGACGCCCATCGCCAGGCTGACGGGGGTTTGGGAGAAGCGATGACGTCAGCGGGCTCCTGGGGACGCCCCTGGGAACCCCGTGGAGGCGCGCGCGCATGCGTGCTCGGGCGCTGCCCAGGCCCAGATGGCTTCTCCCCTCCCTCCGTTCGCGGGGGCGGGGGGATCTAGGTGACGTAAGGGCCAAGGAAGCCAACCAAACGGACCTGTGCGAAAAGAAAGCCGAGGGACTCCCGTCCCCACCCCCCGCCCCGCCGCGCCCCCGTCACCTCACACACGGCCCTCGCCTCCATCGCCCACGACGCCGCCGACGCCTCCTCACGCGGGCGTCTCTCCCGCCGCTCGCCCGCGCCTGCGCACGGGCGGCCGACTCCAGCGCGTGCCTCTGACGCCCCGCCCCCGCGGCCGGGACTCCGCGCGCCTGCGCGCTCGGCTCTTTCTCTCGCGAGCGCCGCCCTGCCCACTCCCCTCCGCCCGCCCGAGCTCCCGACGGAGGCCGAGGCCGAGGCGGAGGCGGAGGCGGAGGCGGAGGTGGAGGCGGGGGAGGCGGGGGCCGGAGGGAGGCGGGCCGCCCCGCAGCTCCGCCCACCAGCCCGCCTCCGCGGGCGCCCGCTGACGAACCGGGCCGGCCCAGCCCCGGCGCCGAGGGGGCCCCGCGGGCCGGGGCAGGGATGGCCGGGCGCCGGCCGGGGCTGGCTCTGGGGGCCGCCGGCGGGCGGCGGCGGGGGCGGGGGCGAGGGGCCCCGGCGGACCGGCGCCACCCGTGACCCCGTGACCCCGTGACCCGTGTGACCCGTGACCCGTGACGCCGCCGGCAGGTGCCAGGTGAGCGAGGCCGCGCCCCTGGAGGGGGGAGGGGTCGGGCGGGCGGGGGCCGGGGCCGTGCACGATTTGCACCCAGGCCCTCCCTCCATCCCCCTCCCCCACGTGGTCTTGAGCCCCCTGCCCTGGACCCTGGCTGTCAGTGAGGACGAGGAAGGAAGGACTTGAACTCGTGTCACCTCGGGGCTATGGGGGGGATGGAGGAGGGAAGAAAGGAGGGGATGGAGCGGGGGAGGAGGGGGAGGGGAGGGAAGGGAGGAGAACAGGAAAGGATGGGGAGGGGGGGAGGAAAGGAGAGGGAGCGATGGAGAAGGGGCCGTCCTCAGCCCTGATTGCCAAGTCTTGCCCTGGGGGGAGTCAGGGGAAGCGCCCCAGCCCTTCAGGGGCCTCCCTGACTACCCAGAGGGGTCTGGCCACCCCGAAGGGGGAGATGGAGGGAGTCTGTGCCAATCCAGCAGGGTCCGCGTGGAGCTTGGTTTTCAAGGTTATTGCCCTTGGTGGCCCTAATCCATGCCCACCCCAAGGGCACTTGGCCCAGTAAGAGGTTCTTGGTTCTCCTGGCAATATTACCAGGCTGATGAGAGCTAAGGGCATGGTGACCGCCTTTCACAAGCTCTTAGCTTCCTGAATGGTTGCCCCAGATTTCTTCCTCATCCCCGGCTCTGTGCTCCTGGATCCTGGGGTCCAGCACACCATTGGCCTCTGTGCTCTGCCCAGGGCTTCTTGATTCGGAGCTGAGCCATCCAAGCTCAGGCTCTAGGTGGGGTCTTTAAGTCCATCTTCCCCTGATAGTGACAATGAGGTGGAGACCCAGAGAGGAAAGGCACATTCAAAAAGCCCCTACTATGTGCCAGGCACTAAGCTGCACACTTTGCAGCTGTTATGTCATGTGATCCAGCAGTCATGGCAGGAAGGTACTATTAGGAGCCCCATTTTACAGAGGAGGAAATAGAGGCAAACAGGTTATGTGACTTGCCTGGGGTCACACAGCTAGTAAGTGTCTGAGGTTGGATTAGAACTCAGGTCTTCCCCTCTCCAGGCCCGGGCTCCATCCGCTGCAGTGCCAGGTGGGTAGAGTAGCTGGGGCTAGAACCCAGGTCACTAAAGTCTTGGGTCTCCATCTCTCTGGTGGCTCTGACCTGAAGTGGAGCTTAGTCCAGCACTACTGAGAAGGATGGTGATCTGTGCCTCCTTGTCTAAGGATTCAGGGTTCTGTCTGTCTGCCAAGTTTGTCGTGGGAGCGTCCCCTGGGGATGCCAACGACAGAAGGACTCTCCAGGAGCCTTGGAGGTACAGCAACCTCTCAGGGAACATGCAGGGCTACCACAGCTAGCCCTCCTCCCTAAGCCACTCCTGTAGCAATAATTGGTGTTTATTAGCAGTTCAAAAACAATAAGTCATCTTGTTTGAACCTCACAAGAGCCTGTTGGGAAGTTAGTACATATATGAAGAAACTGAGGTACCCAGAGTCACTTAGCTGTCACATCTCGTAGCACAGTTGGGACGTGATTTCCCTGGACCTTTTTCTGTTAGAATTCTCCCTTTTTCAATCCTTGGTTCCCCCTCAGACACTCCCCTTTTGTCTCCTGCTGCCCTCCTTGTTCTCCTGCTGGATCCCCAGGGAAGAGGCTGAGGCAGGAAGGGAGAAATGTTCCTGAGGCCACTGACCAGGAAAGGTTGGGGTCCAGGAAGAGGAGGTCCTCCTCAGGACTGAGTGAGGCTTCATCTCCCTGCCAGGAGTTGGAAGGGGTTAACAAAATCAGGTCCTGAGCAAAACCTGCCCCCCACCACTTCACCTAACCGGGTTTCCTGAAATGGAGCAAGTCCCAGATGCTTCTCTACTAATCACATCCCTGGAAATGGGGCCATGCTGCTCAGATTAGCTCAGCCCCTCACCTTCCTGAGGCCCTCTCCGCCTGGAGCCTGGAATCTAGGGCAGACAGACCACTCAGCTACTCCTGCTTTGCTGATAGGGTCAGAAGGGGCTATTTCCTTGGGGTTCCAGGAGGGATCATGGGGGAGCAGCCCAGGGCTAGGGTGGTCCCAACATTTGTGCTCGGATGTGGGGAAGGCCAGACGGTGCTTTTGTCTTTCTCTCCCTCATTACCGTGACAGTCTACCACAGGTGGCTAGCTTGATGGTCTCAGATCCGGTGACCTTCACCCCTTTCTGTCCCCATCTCCATCTCTAATTTTGACTTAACTTAGGAGACTGTCAGAAACATCACCAGGTAGTTCTGCTCTCTGTGACTGACTTTTAAGCAAGTATTCTTTGTTGAATGTGGCCCCTGGAAATGTGCAGCTAAGGAAATTCTGGTCCCATGCTAGCCAGGAGCAAGTCTGTGAGGTAGAGCAGGGCAGCCATCTACAGCAGATTTGCATCTGCTTCTCTGGAGCTGAAGCTGCAGATGGAAAGGGTAGAGAGTAGAGCCTTGTTCGGGACGCTTTCTTCCCTTCTGGCTTCTCTAAATTGGAGTTGTTGATCAGTCATTTCAGGCATGTTCAACTCTTTGTGGCTCCATTTGGGGTTTTCTTGACAGAGATCCTAGAGTGGTTTGCCATTTCCTTCTCCAGCTTATTTTACAGATGAGGAAACTGAGGCAAACCAGATGAAACAATTTGCCCAGAGTCACACAGCTAGGAAGTGTCTGAGGCCAGATTTGAACTCGGGAAGAAGGGTCCTGACACACAGGCACAGCGCCCTAACCACTGCTCCACCCAGCTGTTTCTCACTAGTTCTTGCCTTCGGAGATCTGTCCTTCAGTTCACCAACCTTCAGTCTCCCTCTGCTATGCTAAATAAAAGTATATTTACCAAAAATTGAATAAGCTGCTATCCAGAAAAAAGCAGCTAAGGGGCAATGTTGCTGGGTACCTGGGTATCAGCAGAGCTGCCTGAGCCTTATTGCCTCCTTGTTCACTTTCCCTAATCCCCATTTCCTCATTATGAGGGTCTGTAATGGAGATTTCATTCATAGGGGACAGGAACTCCTCCTCCAGTGCTCCCCAACGCCTAGGGCCCTGACAGTGAAGGTCCCAGCCAGTGTATGCCAGAAGCAGGCTCAAAGCCATTATGGTTCAGATACCCATTATGCCAGATTGCCTCCCTCCTAGAGGAAGACTGTTCATTCCCTGGACACTTTCTTACCAGGATAGGCCATGATAAGAATCATCAAATCTACAAAGATTGTGCAAGATAGTCAGAGAAAGGGCAGGAGAGGTGCTTCAGAGCATGTTATTATCGCCAAAGGTGGCTGACTGCCCTCCCCTGGGGCCCACGGTGTTACAGGTGCTCTAGCGGTAGAGATGCCCTGGCATGTGAGCTGCTCCTTTGTCAGTCAGCTATACTGAAAATGCACTAAGGAGGGGTCACATTTAATCAAATGATTGTATTCTTTCACGAAATTGAAAATCATTAAACAAATAATCACCCTTTAATTTATTTCCGGTCAGGCAAACCCTGGTTTGCTTAAAGTGAGACAGAGCTGGGTTTGAGGATAGCTGGAGGAGTGGCACGATCATCTCTGGATTCTTATGACCCTGGGAAGTTACCAGTATGGTCAGGATTGCTACATTTACAGATAAGGGATTGGCACTTTTGAGAGGCCACATGCCTCCTCTGTGTTTGAACAATTTTTGCCACAGGACTCCCCCAAAGGCCTCTCTTGACAACAAGGCCCTGGGGGTCATGCCTGCACCCTGTAACACCAGCCGCCAAAATCAACCTGAAAGGCTGTTCCAGTGAGGTCTGGCCAGAAGAAAAGCAGAGACATCTAGGGGCTGTGTGGGGGCTCAGCTTCTTGTACACTGAGAGGCAGTAAGGCTTTGGGAACAGCAGCTGTGCCCTGGGGCAGGAGGCCCTGCTCAGGCTGAGTGACCCTGGGCAAGTCACAGTGTCAGGATGGAGGGAATTTCCTTCTCTGGGAAGTCCCGCTATCAGTGCAGTGCTAGGTCCGGTCCCTTCTCTTTGTCCACAATGGGATCTCGTTTCATTTGTACCCCTTACTCCCACCTCCAGCCCCGGGATCAAGGAGCTGTTGCCATAGTGTTTTCTAAATGAGGAATCTGGCCAAAGTGGAGGCGCCTGGAGTCCCTGGCCTTTGGAGGTGATGGAGAATGGGTGCCTCTCTTCTGTTGTACAGGGCCAGGTCGGGAGTGCTCCCCACTGGGAAGGAGCATGTGGCAGAGGAGAGAGGGGCGGCTTCTTAAGGGTGGGACAGCCCCTGGGTCAGCATGGCAGGAAGAAGGCCTGCCCCTGTCCTTGGTTTCCTTTTGTTTTCCCTTCCAAAGAGACTGGGAAAGATAAAGCAAAACGAGAATGTTAAAGCCCAGAAAAGAAAGGTAATGGTCAAAGATCTCTTAGCTGGGGTTCCCACACACTGCATTCCAGCTCCTGCGAGAGCTGCTGAATGGATTCTGATTATGGCCTGTGTGTGTGTGACCTTGGGTAAGTCACAGCTCCTCCTTGGGCTTCACTTTTCTCCTCTGTATAGATCAGGTGACTAGAAGGAAAGCACTGTGGGCCAGCCTGCTCTTCTTCTCCCAGTGTGTTTCTGAAGTGAGATTTGAACCCAGCCCTTTCTACCTTGAATCCCAGCCTTTGCTCCTTGGAACCACATTTGTCCCTCGGCTTTTGTCGCCAACCCCAAGGAGCAGACTAAGGTGGGGAAAAGGGATTGAGAAGCCATTTCTGATCCAGCTCCGTCTTCAGCCCTCAGTGCTGTCAGCTGCAGCCACCATGGCCCTGGCCCAGTTAGCTGAGTCTCCTTCCTTACCTCTCTTTCAGGGGTTGTTTAAGGCCTCTCAGCACTGAGCTTTGGCCGACAGGGAGCATGAGGACGGATCTCAAGGCTGCAGCCAGGTCCTGGGGGCAGTGTCTTTTTCCAAGGTCCCATATGTTCCCAAGGACGCGTGACTGGAGTTTCTAGAAACAAAGAAATGCCCAGAACATTTTGTGCCTAGTAAAGCACCAGCTTTCTTGGGCTGAAGATTAAGCTCTGGTTGACTCACTCCTTGCATTAGAAATCATTCAGGTTTGTGCTCGGTCCCAGCCTGCACCAGGTGCAGCCAAGTCTTTCCGGTCGTCCTCCTGATAGTACATTTCTGGGCCCAATTCTAGTTAGGATTTCAGGCTTGCAGATTATACTCTGAGAGCACACATTGAACATGTAGGATAAGGAACGTCGTGAACCAAAACTGGACAGAAATACAAGTCTCCTGACAAATCAGATTCAATTTCTCCAGAATAATTAATGAATCTGGTACTTTAACTGAGCTCCTGCTACGTACAACTGCTACATCGGGCAACTCTGAGCCACTCAGAAAACCTGCTCTTTGTGGAGGAGAAGCTAAGGCAGTCCACTTCCTCAGTGGCAGGATTTCTCTTCTTATGCCAAGAGCACCTCATTGACATGACCCCTTATCTCTTACTTAGATCATCAGGCTTTCAGGTTGCTGGGGGAAAGCCATCCTTCACCCAAAAACTTCCCAGACTTGTGTTTTTCTGCCCTGTGGGCCCTAGTCATTTTTCCTGGAGGAGCTACACTCTGGTAGGCCTCATGTTGGGCCTGCTCAGGGGAGGGGAGGAAAGAAGGTGGTTACCCCACATTCACATCGCCACATGATTTTCCCCAGTCTGGCTCCTATTCGAAGGAAATCCGTGATACCTGTTAGGGAATATTGTTTAACTTGTTTTGCATTAGTACCGCTAAACAAACGTAATTCCCTCAAGGTAAGTGAAATATGCCGTGACATTTAAAATAATATACTGTCTCCAGGAAACTGCCTTCTAATTGTTTGAAATGTCTGCAAAGTGTTCATTCAGGGTTTATCAAAAAGTCACTTAAGAGGAAGTTGCCAAGATATAGAATAATACATGTGTGTGTGTGATATGCCTTTGAGAGCATCATGTGCACATGGGGGCAGAGCACAATGTGGAACTGGGAGGCCAGATGCCAGGCTTGGCTTTGCCTTTGTGAGTGCTGCTGTCTCTAGAGCGCATTTTCCCAGGTCATGGGGACTGTGCTCTGCAGGCCCTTCTTGCCTCACGTCATCCCTTTCCATCACCCAGACCCAGGATATTCCTGGAAGGGGCACTGTGGCTTTAATTATCCTGCCCCCACCTGATAAAGGCCAACACCAGGAGGTGGCTACAAGAGCCATCTTGTATGTGGATGGAACAAGCCAGTCCACATCACCTCGACTCCCCTGTCGTCTAGCACACGGCATTTTGTCTTTTTTTAAATAAATGTATGTGTTTAATGAGCTGCTGTGCCTTTGGTCTTAGATGGTTTGGTCGGACTGGCTGGAAGTTGTTGCTGTTAAAAACAGGTCTAAGAATTTAATAGGAATGTATGTGTAGAACCTATATAAGATTGTACATCGTCTTGGAGAGGAAGGGGGGAAAATGCAAGATATATGGGAGTAGTTGTAGAAAACCGAAAACAAATAAATTAATTTAAAAAAAAAAAGAAAGACAGGTGTAAGAGTTAGCTAACCACCAAGCACAGCCCTGGCCCTGCCAGCAGCAGGTTCTCCTAAGAGGTTTTGTCTGGCCCCGCAAATTCCTCCCCAAATGTAGAGCCAGAAAGGACCCTGGCTACTGCTACATTGGTGGGTCGTCTATAACTTCTGTCAGAGACCCCTGTGAAACACTGGGGTCACTTAGCTTCCCTCCTAACTGGGACTTGAGTGAATGATTGAGTGGAGTGGGGGGTGGGTGGGGGGTGACAGCTGCACCTTCCACAAAGGCTGGGTTGAAAGCCAGACTCCACCCTGCCTTTATCCAGCTGCTTCATAGGATCCCTCCGTGGCTTCCCTTGGTCGCTTTTATCTTAAAAAAAATAAAGGTGGGGGGGCACAGGAATACTGAAAGTTAGGGATGAAAACCACTTTGGCTCCTCCATATCATATACACTTCTAAACATGTGAACCACCATAAGGAGAAAAATCTAAAAATGAAAGGTTGTTTGGATTAGAATTCTGTTCCGTTAAACCCCCAGCGCCGCCAGCACAATGCAGAAAGCTGGAGCCGGCGTCTCCATCTAAAATCGTGTGGCTTCCTCCCCTCCAGGGTCCCTGCCAGCCCCAGTTCTAGCTGCCTTGGCTCATGGCCGCAGGCCACTTAGGAACGAATAAAGTTCTCCGTCAGAGAGACAGCCTGCTAGCATCAGCCACAGAAGGGTCTGATGTCAGCATGCTCCTGTCCCAGACCCAGAAATCTGGGCCGCCTTTGGGCCAGAATTCCCTGGGCTGAGAAGTGGGGCTGAGAAGCTGCAGTGAGTGAGGACAGGTCAGAGAGGCTGATGGATGGGGAGGGGGCAGTTAGTGGGAATGCCCTGGAAGAGACGCCAGCCAGCCCGGCCGCCCGCCTGCACAGCCTCCCGGAATAATCAGGGAGCGGAGCCGGAGCCAGGGGCCGGAGCAGGGCTTCTGAAACGCAGGATCGAGGCCCCCTCCCCAAGACAGCTCGGGGGGCAGGCTTCCAGTAAGTCCCCCCGGGTGGTCGGTTTGGGGGGCCGGGACCCCCCCGCGCCCGGGTTGCCATGGCGCTGGGCTGGGGGGCTGGGCCGGGGCTCCAGATGGCGCCGAGCGCCCCGCATCCCGAGGGAGCGGGCGGCTGGCGGCGGGGGGCGGCTATTGTCCTGCTGCCGCTGCCGGGCCGCCGCCGCATTCCTGCTGCTCGCGCCCGGCCCGCGCGTCACCGCCGCCGCCACGCGCCCGCACCCGCACCCGCACCCGCACCCTGCGCCCGCCGGCGGCTCGCTGCCAGCCCCGCGCTCCGCGCGCCCTCCGCTCCGCTCCAGCCTCGCGCGTGTGCCGGGCCGCTGCCCGGCGCTCCGCCTCCTCCCCCGCCCGCGGCCGCACCGGCGCGGAAGACCGGCCACCATCCCCTGCTCCCCCAAAACCGCCCCGTCCGGGCCGCGGCGTCCCATCGGTTGGTTGCGATCGTGGCCTGGCCGGGCCTCCGAGGTAGGGAGGGAGGGTTGGTGCGGGGCCGGGGAGGAGGGGGAGGCGGCAGTGATGGTGCTGGTGATGAGCTCAGCTTTGTGCATCCGGCGGCGGGGCACCGAGCCCCAGCTGGCAGGAGCCGGCCGGCGAGGGACGGGGCTGGGGGTGGGGAGGAGGAGGGCAGCGCAGGGCTCCTCTTAGATAAAGGGGGCTTCCCTGCCAGGGAGCGGGGCGCACACCGCGGAGATGGCGGGGCGGGCCTTGCGGACGTTTGTGACTGCTTCCATGGAGAGGGGTGAGACGGAGGAGCGGTCATCACCTGTCACCTCGGGCCCCTCGGCCAGGGATGCCAAGGTGGTTTTGTCGTTGGGAGGCTGCTGGCGACATGTTCGTCTCCGGTCACTGGAGACGTGTGTGAATCCGTGTGACTCCGGGCCTGTGCTCGAACCCCCCCCTCCACCCCGACCCCCCAAGCTAGTGTCAGGTTGGCGGTGCGGCTGTGACAGGCATTGTCAGCAGTCCAGGGGAACAATTGGAGACGCTGCCGTCTCCACCACGGGAAGCAGACCCTGCCGGATGGATCTGCCCTCAGATCCCGCTGAGGAAGGGGGACAACCGATTTGGAAAAGTCAAGGCCCCGCTTCTGTGGGAAGGAGCTGGCAAAGGTGATCTCTATGTGTGTGCCTGGGTAGGCAGCCCCTCCGCTGGGGCGCTGCTGCCAAGTCCAGTGCCACAATCGTTTCTTCTCATCCACTTTTGCTATGGTTCTGGGAGATCTCCCAAACCGCACCCCATGGGCTCCCAGGACGGCCTTTCTTGGGTGCAGGTTCGACCCTGCCCTAACCTGCTGCCAGCGTTCCTGTAGGCTGTTTCAACAGCTGCCTTTCTCCACCCTAAAACCAGCTGCCTTCCCAGGGCAGGAGAACTGGCAGTTTCTGTGTGGTCTGGGTCATCCAAATGGGCGTGGGGGTTGAAAGTGGAGTGGGCAGTGAGTTCTAAATATGTTCCTCCATTAGTTAACTTTGGGGCACCCTCGGGAAGATTAAAGGATTGGGGAAGGAAGGGCTGAGGCAGCTGAGCAGAGCACATGGGATGCCCTCCTGAGAGGGATCGCAATGGCTCAGGAGAGGAGGCTGGCTGCCCGATTTCAGAAGTGGGATCTGGGACTCCATGGGCTCCAAGAAGCTCCCTCATTCCCCTTCCTGTGCAGCCCCCCTCCACTTTCAGGCTTTGAATTCTGTTTCACTAGTTTCTGTTCCTTTTCTCTTCCCATCAGCTTATGTTTCAAGTCAAATAAACTGTCCCTAGCTCTCCATCTTGCTGGTGCCCTCTGCTCCTGCCTAGCCCTCATCCTACCCTCCACATCTCTCTTGTCATCTAGTCCTTCCTAAGGCTGTGATGCTCCTGTTCCCACCCCCCATCACCATCTCTCTCCTCCCTTCTTGATACGGATCCCATTTTAGACTTCACAAACTCCATTTCTTTCTCCTTGTCAGATATTCCTGGCACCGTGTTGGCTCAGTATGTCTCTGGCACATTCCATCATCACTCTGAATCCTGAAGTTGCAGATACAGAAATTCTGCACCCGTTTAGCCTAGGGGACAACCTGAACTAAAAACCAAAGCTTTGGAAGTTACCCCTGGAATGACGGAAGCACACCCCCACCTTGGGCTTATGTGGGCTCCAGCCTCGAAGCTCCCCCAAGCAAAACAGAATTGCTTTTCATCTTCCTAGGACTCAGTTCTGAGATTTCCTTTGCATAGTCTCAGTTTCCTTCTCTGTAAAATGAGGATAACAGTACTTGTACTACTTACCTTAAAGTGTTGCTATGAATGGTTACATAAATGCAAGTCGGGGCTATTTCAGGAGGGCTTTTCTCAGAACGAGCCTTCACTCCTTCCCATTCATTTCTTTTATTCATTCATTCATTCATCAAGCACTTATTATACACCAACTCTGTGCCAGGCACTGAGAATGCAAAATTAAAAAAATAACAAAACCCAATTCTGCCCTCAAGGAGCACTGTGAAGAGAGGAGAGGTACACCAATAAGTCGATAAAAAATAAGGTATTTGATGGGGGGAGGACCCAAAGAAACGTGGCGGTGCAGAAAGAATTCAAATTTGTAGCAAAAGGAGAAGAGAGGAAGCGCAGAGGGGCCCAGGGCAGCCTGGCTCCTAAATCTGGGAGGCAGGATCTCCGACAAAGCCAGCCAGGGAGAAGGGAATGGAGAAGAATTGTCTCTGGAAATAGGGAACACAGGTGGGCAGGGCTTCCATCTAAATCACTGGGGTGTTGATTCAGGAAGAATTGTTGAGCCTTCAATTGCCAGGAGGTGGAATTAACTCTAGCTGTAAGAGTCTAAGCTATTCAGGTCCGGCCTTGAGGTTGGTGGCTAAGAATAAGGTGCTGGTGATCCTGTAATCTGGATTAGCTAGTGCGCCCTGGCAGGGTCCACCCAGCAGGCAGTACCTTGTAAAGCATCAGAGACCACGGAGACACACAGGGTGAGGGGTCATAGGGGAGCAGGCATGTGGATCGGTGAAGGGCAGAGAGGACTCAGTGGTCCTGGAAAATGGGAGGAGACAATGAAAGAGAAAAAGATTTTCTTTGAGACAGGTTTAACCCTGCCCTCTCTGCAGTCTGTCATTCCCTTAGAGAGCTGTAGACATGTAAGAATATGGGCACAGAAAGAACCCTAGGAATCTGGGACTGCATGGAAACAGATGTAAAAAATGTGAGGAAAAGCCAGAGCTCTTGCTAACAGATGCATACAAATAGCTTCTGGAGGCATGGAGTAACGGATCTGAAGACTATGGGGACATAGGACTTCAACAGGAACATAGAAACAGGGGGAGTGTTGAGCAGTAGGGCCAAGAAAACAGGCACACACAGAACCACAAAGACAGGGTGGTGTGGGGGTGTGCCTGGAGTACCAGCAGACTCGGGCTGTCCCTGACCCACCCTTCTCTGGCAGCCAGGGGCCTGAAGCATCTGAGACCCAAGTCCTGTTGGGGTCCATGGTAATAGTAATGAACTAGCAACCCTCTTTTCCTTATTAACTGTGTGCTAGGCACAGGCGCCTTTCACCTTGAGGAGGTTACATTCTGCTGGCACCAAACAGCCTGTACGCAAATGAGGAAAAATATTAGATTTACAAGGTAATTTGGAGAGCCAGGTAAGGGTACCAACTCCGAATTGGGGAAATGAGGAGAGGCCTCTTGCGGGAGGGGACACCTCAGGGCTCCCAAAAGGTAGAAGGAAAAAGAGAAGAGACGCCAAGGCGGAAGACGCAGCAGGTCAGAGCAAGGAGGCAGATTGGGTCAGACTAAGGATATGTGAGAGGCAGCAGAATCATAACACTTGACTGCCACTTGAAAGGTGCGTCACATCCGTTATCTCATTTGATGTTCTCAATAACTTTGTGGGGGTGGGTACTATCATTATGCCCATTTTATGGAAGAGGAAACCGAGGCCAAGAGAGGTGAGGTGACTTGCCTAGGATCATGAAGCCAATAAGGTCCGAGGCAGGATTAGGACTCAGGGCCAAACCCGGTGCTTCATCTACTGCACTAAGGATCACAGATTTAGAGCTGGAATAGCTCTTACAGACCTTTGAATAGTATTCTTTCACTTTACAGATGAGCAAACTGAGGCATGGAGTGGCTATAATGCTGTAGTCAGTGGCTGGGTAGTGATTTGAATTCAGGGCTTCCTGACTCCAAACCCACATTACTTAGTTTTAATCATTTCGTGTGTGTGTATGTATGTGTGTGCGCACAAATATACAAGTGACCCAATCATGCCCCCAAGGCTCCACGCACAGCAGGAAGGCTCCACTGGGTTGTTTGCTTCTCCAGTCTTTCTGAGAACTGGCACTAGGATGCTCAGGCCCAGCCAAGTCCCTTGCCCCATCCCTTGAGAGAGATGGTGGGGGCCTTCCTCTATCCTCAGACCCCTGGGACCCCGAGGGGGTGCTCACTGCTTCCAGATGCTGTGTCCAGGATCCCCTGGCCTCTGCTGCCCCACTCCAGGAAAGGGAAGCCAGTGTTCAATGGAGTCTGTGAAGGGGATACAGAGCCCTGATCTGCCCACCTGCTTAGGGGCTGCAGTCACACATTTATCTTCAAATCTGTCTTCATGGGTCCTCTGGCCAGAGAAGCCAAGGGCTCTAGTGTTGCACTTAGTGACACCTGCCCTGAATTTGGAGACTGGCCCACAGTTTGAATCCAGTTTCAGCCACTTAACAACTGTGTGGTCTTGGGCAAGTCATTTCTCCAGTATGGGTTTCAGTTTCTTCATCTGTAAAATGGGAAGATCTCCAAGGCCCTTTTTAGCTCTGGATCTGTGCTGTTGGGAGGGGGGGCAGGTACAGGATAACGTGCATAGAGTAGAAAATCCAAGATGGTTTATTGAGGGGAGCATTCCTTCCACCAGGGAGAATAAAGAAAGGCTTCTTAGAGGGGGAAATAGGAGAGTGTAAGGCAGGGAACAGAGCTTTCCAGGCCTGGGAGAAAATCAGGACAAAGGTGAAAGGTCCTTGAAGAGTCCTGCTCTCCTGTAAATAGCCCTACACCAGGGCCAAGCAGGCACCCATTGGAACAGTAGATCAGAGAGAAACTTCAGTATGCTCCTCTGTCTTGCCCTGACCTGCACAAGAAGGCAACCCAGAGCTCTAGGTGCTTGGATATAGAATTTTCCAGGGGCGTGTGTGTGTGTGTGTGTGTGTGTGTGTGTGTGGAGGGGGTCAGGTAAACAGGGTCTAAAACCCTGTGCGGGTTCCCACTAAGGGCAGCCCACCTGATCTCTGGCAGGCTTTCAGACCTAGCCTGTCAGGACAGCAAGTGGGGTTCAGAGCCAACCCCCAGTAGGTCACTGGGCCAAGAAGACAGGAGTGATCAGAGCATGCATGCCTTGGAGGAGATCTGAAATCGGAGTGATCTTTAGCTTCCAATTGGGATCTGTCAAAACAGTAGCAGGGCAGGGGATGAAGCAAGAAGGAGACAAAAAGCCACAGCCAGAACTCATCCTAGGCAATCAGAAGACACAGGTAGAGTCATGGATTGGGGAAGGGGTGGGGCCTAATTTCAACCACCCCCTCCAGACTCGGGGGTGGGGTGGGGGCACAGAACCAAACATGCAAACAGGGCTTGTCTATCCATTCTAACAGTAGGTGAAGGGGTGGATGTTTCTCATGACTAAATAACAGATACCCAAGAGGTAAATCCAAAAGAAGACAAGGCAGGTACCCGTGAGAATAAATAGCTTAGAACAGAAGACAGAACACCTTAACCCTAAGAGAATGAAGCGAACAGAACTCTGTGATTCGATGATACAGCAAGAAATGTTTGGGTCAAAAGATTGAAAAATTGGAAGAATTTGTAAAGTATCTACCATCAAAATCAACTGACCTGGAAAACAGGAAAAACAATTGAAGAATCATCAGACTCCCTGAAAATCATGACTTTAAAAAACCCTGAATGTTTCAAGAAATCACAAAAGAAAACTGCCCAGATCTGTGAGAAGAGGGCAAATTAAAACCAGAACCCACTGGTCACCTCCTAAAAGATTCTCCAAATTGTAAACAACTAGGAATATCATAGTCAAAATCCACAGCTTCCAGGTTTAAAACAAAATACTGGAAACAGCTAGCATTGAGTTCAAGTGCCAAGGAAGTGCAGTCAGGGTTACAAAAGACTAAGATACATGTACTTCAAAGGAGAGAAAATCTTGGAACACGATGTTCTGAAAGAAAAAGGCATGGTGGCAGGAGACAGATATCACATAAAAGGAATGGCCATAGGCCAATGGCCTGGCATGTAGAGAGTATGAAGAAGAGGTTTGTGTAAATGAGCCTGGAATGAGAAGCTGGGGCCAGGATGTAAAGAACATTCAATGCCAAATAGAGGTGTTTGCATTTTGTCCTAGTGGCAACAGGGAGTTAATGAAGCTTCTTGAACGGAAATAAAGCTTTTGGTTGTGTAGCTGTAACCTGAAGGACTCCACCAGAGTCGCTTTACTTTAAGACTGTGCCTAGAGGTTTGGTTGTTTCCCTTTCAGGCTTCATAACCAGATAGATCCATCATGTGAATCCTCCTTCCTGTCAATCTTGTGTCTCCACCCTTTCCTCAGAGTGTTTCAACCTTGCCTGATGTTGAGTTCTGTGTCAATATTTACAGATCAAATGCAGAGGGCACAGCCCTAGGACATATGGTGGATTTGGGGGAGAAAAGGCACTCTTCAGTCTCTCCCCCCTGCCCAGGCTTGGGTAGCCCTCTGCCGACAGATGAAAAAGCAGTCCCTTCACTCAAGCTGCTGCCAAAACAACCTTGCCACTAACCTGTAACCATGGAGAGGGTCAGGTTCTGACAGAGAGTCACCTGTCTCTGTACATGTTGTTGTCTGATATCCTTCCAACTTCTCACACAGCCTGTTCTCATGATTAGTCCTTTCTTTTCCCCAAGCCTCAAGAAAGTCTTCCCCTTACTCCTTTCTGTTTTCTGCCACCCTGACTCTAACTTCTCGTGTTTGGGCAGCCTTAGAGCAATGCTCACTCCTCACGGAGGGACAAATAAGGTCCCAGACTCAGGGTTCCAGGGAGACCCAAGGTTCCCCCCATGGAGCTGAATTTGCAAGGCTCATCCTGACAGAAAGCTTTCTCTGGTTCCCCTTAGTTGCCAGTGTGTACTGCTGCTGCTCTCGCCGTCTTCCTCAGATCATCTTGTCTTTATTTTTCTGGGGACCTCTATCTCTGGTAGACTGTCAGCTCCTTGAGGTCAGGCCCTGTTTTATCTTTGAGCCCTAGACTCTAGCACAATGCCTGCTATGCATTAGACATTTAATAAATGTTTGAACTGAATTGATGGTTTATGCTGGCCTTTTGGAGGCACTATCTGATGAACTAGTGGGGGTGGCAGAAATTCCCATGTTTGTTTTGAGGAGAAAATATTTGTTTGAGTAAAGTCCTGAATAACCCTGGCAGGACCACAGAGATGGTCACACTGTTTACTGATTAGCTTCATAGGCCTGGGATCCTGGAAGAGACCACATAGCCTGATTACTGAGGAGGAGTCCTGTAGCTCTCAAAGAGAGGGTCACATTAAAAAAAAAAAGTTTTTACTTGTCATTGGGGGAAAAAATATTTTTAAAAAAAAACAAAAATGAAAGAAAGGACCACAAATTCCCCACTTTTGTTTTGATGGACTCACAGGTCCATCAGTCTCTGGGAGCTGGGCTTTCTCCAATCCCAAAAGCTTCCTGTAGGCTCTTCTTTCCCCTGCTCTGGACTGCCGTTAAAGCCACTGACTGCTCTGTCCCTCACCTTCTGCCACAAGCTGTGTGCTGTGCCAGCCTAGGCCTCTGTATCTCTTCTCTCACTTCCAAACTCCCTGGTCTTGCCACGGCACTGCCACCTCCACCATCCCAGTCCCACCCTATGCCACCCCATTGGCACCGTTGTCTCAGAAGTGATATCTTGTCTTTATTTCATACTAGCAACTAAGCAAATGAGTCCAGTTTGGTAATGATGATAAAATTCCCATGAACACAGTACTTAAGATTTAAAAATGGAGAGTAGATGAGGAATGAACAGATATGGGAGATACAAATTTAAAGATTAACTGATTAATTATTTATTATAATAATGATTCAGCTGTGGCCGCCAACGTCCTCAGTCCTATCCAGTGGGTGTGATTTTATCATGGAAATGGCATTAAAGAAGAGGCCTGACCACCCACTCAGCTGCTGCCCCCGAGGGCCGTGGCACTTCTCCATATGAGACCTTCTCAGGGGTGTGCTGACTCCCCGTTAGACTGTCGGACTTGTCGCCTCATATCTCCAGTGCTAAGCATCTAGTGAGGGCTTAATAAATGCTTTATTTCTTGCTCATACTCCCCTTGCCCCCTTCTTTCTCTTACCAGATTGGGTCAGCTATGGGCTGGCCTCTGTAGGGGATGGAGTCAGGAAGACCTGGATTCAGATCTTTCCTCTGACAAGTCTCTTCATCTCTCTGAGGCTGTCTCCCGACTTGTGGAAGACAGCCGACTCCCCAGGATTGCTGCAAGGCTCACGTCAGGCGCAGTGTGTGAGTTGTCATCTCTAACTGTCCCCACAGGCCTGTACCTCCGCCATCATGAGCAGTACCCTGCAGTCACCCACAGACTTTGACAGCTTGGAGATCCAAGGCCAGTACAGTGATGTCAACAACCGCTGGGAGCTGCCTGACGTTGACTGGGACAATGAGAGCAGCTCGGCCAGGCTCTTTGAGCGCTCCCGGATCAAGGCTCTGGCAGGTGGGTTTTTGGTTATCTTTCCTCAGAGGGGAGAAGGGGTAGAAAGCTGGAAGCTGACCGTGCCGCTCTAGTGGCGTTTTGGGAAGACAAAGAGCCGACCTCTAAGAGGGTTCTCACAAGAGGCAGTCCCCAGATGCTGCCCACATCCAACCTCTTAGGACGCTGGCGTCCCCAGCTCTATCCCCTTGCATAGACCAAGAAGCCTTGCTGGCGAGCATGGGGAGGACCAAGCCCTCTGCCTAGCTCTGGGGCCTGGCCTTTCTCCCTTTCTTTTTCAGCCCCTGACTGTTTCTACCTTGATTCTGCTAGGTTCCTCACCTCATCTCCCCACCTGATCCATTATCCCTCTGCCTGTCCCTGCTTCACATGCCCTGGGCCTGCCTGCTGCCTCTTCTTTCTGCCTTTTCTCTGATGTACTCTGACTGCCCCTACCCTCCCCTTCAGCCCCTGCCCTCCCCTCCCTCTCCTCCAAACACCCACAGACCTGTCAGACGGGCCCTGCTGCGTTCTTGGGCCAAGTTGTCATGACAATGAGAGCATGCTACCTGACAGTGCCAGACCCCAGCCCCTATACCCCGCCATTTCCTCATCTGACTGGCCCAGTTTCCCAGGCCTTCTACAGGAGACCTTCTCATGGGAGGCTTGAACAGTCAGGGAAAGGGTCAAGTCCAAGGATCACACTGTGGGAATCGCTCCTTGGGGTATCCCTTGGGCCACCCTCCATCCCTGCCCCTCTGCTTATATCTGAGCAGTGCAAAAAGAAAGGTCTGGGAGAAGACCGCATGGATGGGGAAGGCTTTGGTTCTCCCAGGAGGTGGGGGAGCAGGGGGAAGGAAGAAAGAGAGGCTGGCTGTCCCAGGCTCCTTTGCTGTCTGTCTACAGGGGAGTGGCCCAAAGTGTGAGGGCCTCAGGCCAGGGCAGGGCTCTGCCAGGGCAGACAGCTGGGTGGAGCAGGAGCCACAAAGTGGTGTGTGTGCCTATGGGGGGATCCTTCCCCCAAGGCCTCGGGAGGACATTGGTACCCTGGCCGGAATATGGGGGTCTTGGAGTGCTCACAGTTCCCTCCCCTTCCCCATTGTGGAAGCCTCAGGAGCAGAGCTAGCCAGTGACCTGGGAAGGGGGTCCTCAGGGCCACCAAGAGAGGTCCATCTTTCATCTGCCAGCACCAGGCCAGAAAGTGGGAGTCTCAGAACCCTCTCCCACTTCCTCTCATTCGGGGTCTCCTCAGACATCTCAGACTCTCCCAGTGAGGAGCATGGAGGGTGCTCTGAGATCCCTCCTCCCCCGCAGGGCCTGGCCCTGCCCCAGCCCCTTTGCCCCGCCTCCTCCCCTCCCCCGCCGCTGTCCAACCTGTTTGTCTGGAGCGTCCCCTGGCTCTGCCCCTGCCTGCCAGACAGCTCAGCCAGGTGTGCCCCCTTCTGCCTGGCCCTGCGACAGCACAGCAGCAGTGCCAGAGCTTGGCGGCTCGGAAGTCCCCCGAGTCCTCGGGCCCTGCCACCCCCTGCGTCTGGACCCCTGGCTGCCCCATCCCCATAGGGCTGACCGTGAACTTGGGCCCCTGGCTGGGGGAGATGGAATCTGGGCTCTCGACTCTGTAGGAAGCAGCAGACATGAATGGGAACGGGCTCGTGGGGAACGGTTTCAATGGGGCAGGGGAGCCCCACTGTGAGGCCCTGGAGGGGACTCAGCGCCCAGGGAGCCCCCTGCTCTCCCCTGCTGCCTTCGTTAACTCTGCCCAGTATGCCAGCGTATTGGAAGGACGGTTCAAACAGCTTCAAGGTGAGGGTCCCCAGGCAGGAGGGCGTGTGTGTGTGTGTGTGTGTGTGTGTGTGTGTGTGTGTGTGTACAGATCTGGGGGGCAGACCCTGACAGGAGCTGGGCTGGGTCAAAGGGAAGAGGGACTGGGTTAATTGGAAAGAAAAGGAGAGGAAGGGGGAAGCTTTTATTAAGCGCCTGCTGTGTGCCTTACACTATGCTAAGTACTTTACAAATACCATTTCATCTGATTGCAAGGACAGGTGGGGGTTGTCAGTGGGGAAGGACAATAGCTTGGTCCAGTGACTGGTGACAAAAGCGGAGGGCAAGAAAGCACCTTGTATGTATGTGTGGGAGGGAGACTTGGGAGGACTCAAGGCACTGCTGTGGGGAAGCCCGAAGGATGGAGGGCCCACTGAGTGGGCTGGGGTGTGTATGTGTGTAAGGGTGAGGGTGTGTTTCTGTTCTGTATGTAGGTGGCCAAATGTGAGTGAGAAGAAAGGGGGTCATGGAGAATTTAGGGTTGTGTGTGGGTGTGCGGGTGTCTGTCTGTGTGTGTGTCTCTATGTGTCTGTGTGTGTCCATGTGTCTAAAGCAGGGGTGAGGCACATGTCTAGAGGGCCTTCATATCCGATTCACCAGAGGTGGTCTCTGTGAGCCTTGGGCGCAGTCTGACATCTGTGTACTTGGAGTTCTGGGTGTGTCTGTGGGCCTAGGAAGGTTCCCAGTGTATGTAGATTTGCTGGTGAAACAGGGCTTTGGCTCTGCCCCTCCTCCTTCCGGACCCATTGGTTTTGTGTGGCTTTTTCCTCTCCTTTAGTAAACTCACTTGGCCCTGACCCAGAGAGGCGAGGTTGGCTAAGGACAGCTGGGGCTCAGAACAAAAAAGGGAAAATGGGTGCGGGGGGGGGGTGGGGGAAGGCAGGGGTCTCTGTCAGACTTTGGTCAGTGTCTCCTCTCAGGGCTCTAGTTGGCATATGGATGGGGTCAGGAGACAAGGATAGAGATGGATGGGTTTTCATGGCTCTGGGAGCAGAATAAACAGGACCATTGATTTAGAGGGGAAGGGCCCTCAGAGGTCAGCCACTGGTCTAGCCCCACCCTTTTATAGAGAGGGAAACTGAGGCTCAGCAGTGAAGGTCAGAGAGCCAGAAATGACAGGATCCCAGGGCACATGCTACTTCTGAGATCATGGGGACTCGGACTGTGGAGAAGGAAACCAGAATGACCCTTGACCTTTACTCTAGACTCTTAAAGACAAGGAGGGACCCAGGAAATTGAGATCGATCCTAGTGACAGCTTGTGTGTGTGTGTGTGTGTGCGTGTGTATGTGTGTGACCCAGCAGAGATGACACCTTGCCCCCATCCCCTTGGAGGAGGGCTTCCTGGGAAGGAGAGTTTCTGAGGAGCCCCATGTTGCCCCTTGCCATTGGTCATCCCCAGGATGGCCACGTCCCAGGGCCGGAGAATCCTCTCGAAGACCCTGGCTGAGCACGTAGGGGATCCTCTTTGGAACGTCTCTGGGGAAAAATGAGGTTGTGGCTTCTGTGACCCTGTTTGACAACATCCCTAATGACTGGCTGCCCCTTATAATTTAGAGCCTAATAGCCCCCTTTGGTGGGTGCTTTGAGGTTTGCAAAGTACTTTCCCTAGATTATTTCATCTGAGCTTTACGCCAACCCTTGCATCAAGGGGAGAAAGGTGTGATTATCCCCATTTTACAGATAAGGAAACTGAGGCTCAGGAAGAGGAATGACTTGCCCAAGGTTGCACAACTCTTGAAGCTGTCTCAGGGAGATTTGAACCCAGGACTCTGCTGACACCAAGTGCGCCACTTTTCACGCATTGTCCCCCTGCCCTTCACGTATTTACAGACTTACTACATTTCTCTTGGTCTCCCTTTGAATTTCCCCTCCCTGCCAAGAGGCTTTAGCCTCTCTCATGAAGCTTATTTCTCACCCTTTCAGTCATTTCTGTTTCTTGAGATCGATGTTTATTAAGCACCTGCTGTTTGCCAGGCACCACGCATGACAAAAATGGAAGGCTTCTGGTCTGTGGGGTGGGGGTGGGGGATGGGCCGTGGGGGGACACAGTGTATACACAAGCACATGCAAAGTAATTTTGATGGAATGAAGTGATGGACTCCAAAGTCAAGAGTCCTGGGTTCAGATTTGGAGTCTGTACTGACCACTACATGACCGACCTTGGTCAAGTCATTTTACCTGATGACCTTTAAGACTCCATCCACTGCCTGTGCTGTGGTGAACCAGAGTCAGGTGGGCAGTAGGGACCAGGTGAGGTGAGCATTGAGCACTGCATGCTTGTGACGAGTCCGTGGCCCTCTCTGGGCCACAGTTCCTTTATCTGTAGTGATGGGGTTGGGTCTGCCAGCCCAAGGTTCCTTCTGGTTCAACTGCTTCGAATCCTATGAATGAGCTGAGGCTCCCAGGATCTGAGGTCATGGTGGGGGGGAGGCGGGGAGAATGGCCAGTCTCTTGGCACTACTCGCCTCTCTCTTCCATAAGCTCCACGAGCCCAGGCTGGGCTGTCAGGTATCCCTTCTCCTGACTCTCTCTGCTGACTCTAGGATCGTTCCCCTGAGGGATGGCCTGGGAGCAGTGGTTTAGAAGTCGGGAGTCAAGGGTGGGATGGGCCACGCTGACCCCATGTTGGTGCCCTCTAGATGAGCGAGAGGCTGTGCAGAAGAAAACTTTCACCAAATGGGTAAACTCCCATTTGGCAAGAGTCACGTGCCGTGTGGGAGACCTGTACAGCGATCTACGGGATGGACGCAATCTGCTGAGGTTGCTTGAGGTGCTTTCTGGAGAGACGTTGGTGAGTGGTAGGGATGGGGCCCAGGAGTCCCCAGGGGATGGCCCTTGGAGAGAGGGCAGCGCCAGAGAGAAAGTGGACAGCAAGGGACAGGAGGCCCCCAGATGGCAAGGGTGCCCACAAGAACAGCGGCCCCATTGAGCCAAGCTCCTTCCCCACACGGGCCAAAATCTGTTAATTCCCTGGGGAATCTTAATCTGCCGCCAAACCCCACATCAAATCCCAGCTTTGGTCCCAGACATTCCTTTTGCAAATGAATGCCAGGGGGTGGATGGAGAGGGACCGGGTGGGTGCTGTACATGCTCCAGACGAGAGGACTTTGTCCTCCATCCCCCAACCTTCCTGTGCCACTAGCCCAAACCCACCAAAGGGCGCATGCGCATCCACTGCCTGGAGAATGTGGACAAGGCCTTACAGTTCCTGAAGGAGCAGAAGGTGCATTTGGAGAACATGGGCTCCCATGACATTGTGGACGGGAACCACCGCTTGACCCTCGGCTTGGTCTGGACCATCATCTTACGATTCCAGGTACGCAGACAGTCACACTAAGACTCCAGGTGGGCCCAACCTCAGTCTCTTCACTTCCCCCTTCAGCTCTGGGTGTTGGTGATGTCAAACTGGGTGACCTATGGGCCTGACCTTTCCCTCTTCCCCATCACTGTTGATGGCACCGCCAGCCTCCTCCTCAGCCAGTTCAATGCCCTTGGTGTCATCCTCCCTCATCCCATCAGGCACCCCGCCCACCTGTGACACCTGCTCTGTGCTCTCAGGGTCATCACACGCTTCATCCTCCCTCACCCAGACACCTGTAATTGCCTCCTAATTTCTCAGAGTGATATTTCTACAGCACAGGACTGACCAGGGCACTCCTCCACTCAGCAAACACCAATGGCTCCCTATTGTCCCCCCTTGCCTGCCCTGTCGTTCTTAAAGCAGCATACTCTTGGCCTTCAAGCACAGGGTCCTCTCTCTGCTCTCCACCCTGGCCTTCAGGCCTGATACTAGCCTTCCCCACTGCTGGACAGCTCTGCCCTGTCTCCGCCTCGGCCTTGGGGAAGCATTCAAGGCTCCTTCAGAAGCCACCTTTCCTCTAAGTCTCTTGTGCTTTGTTTTTGGTATGAGAGCCTCGGAGGCAGGCAACATAGCAGCCACAACCATGGCTTGCTGATCAATTGGCCCCTGGCATCCTTAATTCAGAGAAATTTAGCAAGTATTTATTAAGCTCTGATAGTATGCCAGGAGCTGTGCCAAGTGTGGGGGAGACAGAGACAGAGTGAAAGTAGCCCCGCCCATAAGAAGCTTCTCTTTTTCTAGGAAGACATAAGATGGACACAGATGAGTGTCCCATAGAAATGCCAGGCAACGTTGATGAGGTCAGGGTCCACCCTGCTATTGGGGCCCGTACAAGCATTGGTGGGCACCAAGCAAAGCCTTAAAGAGAGGAAGATGGAGAGCATCCAGGGCCCTGGCACTGGGGAACCAGTCAGTTACGAAACGTTTACTAAGTCCCCATTGGGCAGCTGGGGGCACCATAGTGCATAGAGCACACTGCCTAGAGTCAGGAAGACTCGACTTTCTGAGCTCAAATGTGGCCTCAGACACTAGCTGGGTGACCCTGGGCAAGTCACTTCACGCTTTTTGCCTCAGTTTCCTCATTTGTAAAATGCACTAGAGAAGGAAATGGCAAACCACTCCAGCATCTCTGCCAAGAAAAGCTCAAATGGGGTCATGGAGTCAGACGGGACTGAAAATGACTAAACACAAACAAGGGTCTGTCTGCATGTCAGGTGCCATGTGAAGTGGTTGGGTTACAAAAAGAAGCAAATGACAGACCCTGCCCTCGAAGAGCTCACTCACAATCTAACAGGAAAGATGACAACATACAAACATATACAAAGTAAGCTAAGTGTAGGATAAAGGAGAAGTAGTTAACAGAGGGCAGGCTTCCTGTAGAAGTGTTTTAGCTGGGACTTACAGGAAGCCAGGGAAGGCAGTAGTTGGAGTGGAGGATGGAGTGCCTGACCAGGGATGGCCAGAGCTAGGATATGGAAGGTCTTGTTTGTGGCACAGCCAAGAAGCCGGGATCACTGAAAAGGATGTGCTGGGGAGTGAGGTATGACAAGACAAGAACAGTGGGAGGGGCTAGCTTATGGAGGGCTTTGAAGGCATTCAGCATTTTGTGTTTGATTCTGGAGGCCATAGGGAGCCCCTGGAGTTTGTTGAGGAGGGGGTAACATGATCAGAGCTGGGCTTCAGGAAAATTCCTTTGGTGGCTAAATGGAGGATGGGTTGGATCAGGGAGAGGCTTAAGGCAGGTGGACTACTCCCCCGCCCGCAGCAACTTCTGCAACAGTCCAGGCCTAGGGTGATGAGGGTCTGCTCCGGGGTAGGACAGTGTCAGAGGAGAGAAGGGGCCGTGTTGGAGTGATGGTACAGAGGTGACCTCCATGGCAACCTCCACAGACATGAGGTGAGAGATGAGGGGATTCAGGATGACTCCTAGGTAGGGAGTCTGAGCGTCTGGGAGCAGGGGGACACCCTTGACCATCATAGGGAAGGTGGGAGGAGGGACACAGAGCTGGGGGAGGAGGGAGTGAGTTCTGTTTTGGACTGGTCCAGTCTGAGATGTCTGAAAGGCCATGAGTGGTCAACAGAGAGGCTGGGGCAGGAAAGGCAGATGTGAGAATCCTCAGCCTAGAAACAGCTGTTAAATCCATGGGATCCAGACAGGTTTCATGAGCCAGGGAGTAATGCAGATGGAGCTGTGCTCTAGATGGATCAATCTGCCAGCTCGGGGCACAAGGCTGGACACAGACTCCCAGAGGCAGGCATAGCCTCAGGCCCAAACACAGTTCCATCTGGGTTCCCTTGGATGCACAGCTGCCCCAAGTACTACCACACCTACATACTTTCAGCTCTTCTACTCTCTCCTGCCTTCCCCCAAACCCTTTTCCCACCATGTGGAAATGCCCAGTTCTGGTTTCCCCATGCCCACTTAGTGCCAGAGCTGATCTCTGCTGTGAGTGTCCATATCTAGGTCTGGCCTCATGTTCATCACATACTGCCTTTCCCTTCTCTATTTGAGCCACCTCAGCCAAGAGAAGGCATCGTGCCCAAGAGAAGGGTAGTGGTCGTCCTGGCCCCAGGCAGGGCTGAGGACCACCCTTTGTCCCTCAGATTCAGGACATCAGTGTGGAGACAGAAGACAACAAGGAGAAGAAGTCAGCCAAGGATGCCCTATTACTGTGGTGCCAGATGAAGACGGCAGGGTGAGGAGGGGTCAGGGTGCAACCGTGGGCACCAGGGTGCGGCCTCTATGCTTCTCACACAGAGGTGAGGAAGGCGGCCCAGCCAATGCCTCCCTTCTCTTTGGTCCCTGCTCATAGGTACCCCAATGTCAATGTGCACAACTTTACTACCAGCTGGAGGGATGGGCTGGCCTTCAATGCCATTGTGCACAAACACCGGTAAGGGGGGGTGCCAAGCAGAGGGAGTGGAGTGGCATAACAGGGGAAGGGTGGAGCTTGATGGCTTTAGGGCGCCAAGACCCCTGTCTTTACGGTCTTGCGGTGCTCTTGTTCCTTCATCATCCAGGCCAGACCTGTTGGAGTTTGAGTCTCTGAGAAAGTGTAACGCCCACTACAACCTCCAGAATGTCTTCAACCTAGCCGAGAAGGAACTGGGCCTCACCAAGCTGCTAGACCCAGAAGGTGGGTGGGATTGGGGGAGGAGCTGGGTCTGGAAGGAGGGAGCTTGTCCCTGCTCGAGGAGCGCTGTGGCACAGGGGTCTGGGGGCTACAGAGACAATGGCAGGCTCAAGGCTTGCTGGGAAGGCAGAAGTGCTCTACCTTCTCCAAGGGTTTCTTCCCTCTCTGCATTGCCAGCATCTCTGATAGTCCAGATTGGGCCCAGGTAAGATCCTCCAGTGTCTGCCTACAGGGGAGCCACAGTCAGTTACCTTCCTCGTCCCGCCACTGAACGTTTAGTCTGGAGTCAGGGAGGAGCCCTGACCAGACCCTGGCATTGGAGCTGGGTCATGAGGCCCTCTTCTGTCCTAGACCAAGGCTCCAGAAGGCTGCAGAGCCCTGGGGGCCACAGGCCCTCTGGCTGCCTCCAGACATCCCCATCCTTCTTTCCAGAGATGCTAGGCTCCTTTCTCAAGGCTGTTGGGGAACTGCTCAGGAGCCAAAAGCCCTGAGAAAATAATGTCTGGTAACTTGTCCAAGACCTTTCCGGCTGAATGACTTAACTGCCAATTTGACCAATGAAATACTGCTTAGAAGTTCTGCCTGCAAGGTTGGCTGAGAGCAGGGAGGACAATGGGCAGGATTCTGGGGGGAGGCGGATTCCCTGCCCCCCCTTCTCCGCCAAGGGCAAGGCCTTGGACACGCCTTGTCTGCTTCCCCAGATGTGAACGTGGACCAGCCTGATGAAAAGTCCATCATTACCTACGTGGCCACGTACTACCACTACTTCTCCAAGATGAAGGCCCTTGCCGTGGAAGGCAAGCGGATTGGTAAGGTATGTTGCCCTGAGGCAGGAAGAGGCTTGGCTAGAGAAGGAGGGTCTGGGGTTATGGGGCATGGGGAGGGGTTTGAGGAAGGCCTGTATAGCCCCTCTCTGCCTTTCTGCCCAGGTGCTGGACTATGCCTTGGAAGCTGAGAGGTTAGTGGAGAAATATGAGTCTTTGGCCTCTGAGCTGCTCCAGTGGATTGAGCAGACCATTGTGACCCTCAATGACCGGCAGCTTGCCAACTCCCTGAGTGGCGTGCAGAACCAGTTACAGTCTTTCAACTCCTACCGTACTGTGGAGAAGCCACCCAAGTAAGCCGCCCACAGCCAGGTGCCCTGCCATTGGCAGGGTCGGAGCCAAGGGGCCCCAGCACAACGGGGCCTCACCTTCTCACGGTCTTCTCCCTTTGGCCCCCAGGTTCACTGAGAAAGGGAACCTAGAGGTACTGCTCTTCACCATCCAAAGCAAACTCCGTGCCAACAACCAGAAGGTGTATGCCCCGCGAGAGGGCCGGCTTGTCTCAGACATCAACAAGGTACGTATGCCTGTGTGGCCTTTCCCAGACTCATCAGTCTGACTCCTCAGGCTCCTGCTGCACAGTCAGTCTCTCCTGCAGCCTCCTCACTGTCCTTGGTCAGACCCACCTCCCTGAGCATGTTACGGGAGGCTTGCTGCCCCCAAGTGGCTAGGCTCCCCAGACCTGTTCACTGAGACTCTCTGGTGACCATCCCAGGGTCCTCTATGTCCCTCCCTTGCCCTCCATTGCCACTGACTGGGCTCTGATCCTTGCAGGCTTGGGAACGCCTGGAGAAAGCAGAACATGAGCGGGAGCTGGCACTGCGCACTGAGCTTATCCGCCAGGAAAAGCTGGAACAGCTGGCCGCCCGCTTTGACCGCAAGGCCGCCATGCGGGAGACCTGGCTTAGTGAAAATCAGCGCCTTGTGGCCCAGGTCAGTGGAGTCAGGAAAGGAGCTGGGAGGGCAGGTGAGAAAAGGTGGTCAGCCCACCAGCAAGAAGGCAGAACAAGAGACAGGGCACATGGGCTGCAGGACCAGGGATTACACCCTTCCCATCCTCTCTTCTGCAGGATAATTTTGGTCTCGAGCTGGCAGCTGTGGAGGCCGCAGTACGGAAACACGAGGCCATTGAGACTGACATCGTGGCCTACAGCAGGCGCGTGCAAGCTGTGGATGCTGTGGCTGCAGAGCTGGCCGCGGAGCGCTACCATGACATTAAGCGGGTGGCGGCTCGACAGCACAATGTGGCTCGGCTGTGGGACTTCCTGCGGCAGATGGTGGCAGCACGGCGCGAGCGGCTGCTCATCAACCTTGAACTACAGAAGGTCTTCCAAGACCTATTCTATCTCATGGATTGGATGGAGGAAATGAGGGTATGTATGGGCAGCTCGGGGTGCTGCGTCCAGGGTGGTAGGCACTGACTGCCTGTGCCCCTGTGGCAGGGACAAAGTCAGGGAGAACACTTGAGGCAGGGATGGCTGAGGACCCAAGGCTGTGGGCACTGACCACTTGCACCCCTGTGGCAGGGACAGTGCCAGGGAGAGCCAGAGGAATGAGAGATGACAGAAGGGAAGGCCCCAAGATGCTAGGATGGCCACCCCTCTCCAGGACAACAGACCCAGGGTGGCTTGGCAGACTGAGGGCATGGGCCAGGCTGTGAGGGAAGGGTGACAGGCTCTACATTCTGTATCTGGCAGGGCCGGCTGCAGTCTCAGGACCTGGGCAAGCACTTAGCCGGGGTGGAAGATTTGCTCCAGCTGCATGAGCTGGTGGAAGCTGACATCGCTGTGCAGGCTGAGCGGGTCCGGGCAGTCAGTGCCTCAGCACTTCGGTTCAGTGACACTGGGGCAGGTGAGAGGCTGGAGGGGGTGACAGTGGAGAGAAACCTGGGGCTTCATGGGAGGGAGAAGAGGTGCTGAGTGGTTCCTCTTTTCCCCTCCCTCCCCTTTCCAGCTTATAAGCCGTGTGACCCCCAGCTTGTGTCCCAGCGTGTGGATGCCCTTCAGCAGAGCTATGAGGGTCTCTGTGAGCTGGCAGCCACACGGCGGGCCCAGCTGGAGGAGTCCCGCCGCCTCTGGCGCTTCCTCTGGGAAGTGGGAGAGGCAGAGGCCTGGATCCGGGAGCAGCAGCACCTCCTGGCATCGGCTGAGCCTGGCCGCGACCTCACTGGCGTCCTGCGGCTGCTCAGCAAGCATGCGGCCCTCCGAGATGAAATGAGCGGCCGCCTGGGACCACTGAGACTCACACTGGAGCAGGGTCATCAGCTGGTTGCAGAAGGTCATCCGGGAGCAAAGCAGGCAGCTGCACGTGGAGCCGAGCTGCAGGCGCAGTGGGAGCGCCTCGAAGCCCTGGCAGAAGGGCGGGCCCAGGATCTGGCCCAGGCTTCCAGCCTCTACCAGTTCCAGGCAGAGGCTCATGACATGGAGACATGGCTGGTGGATGCCCTGCGCCTGGTGTCCAGTCCAGAGTTGGGCCACGACGAGTTCTCCACCCAGGCCTTAGCCAAGCAACACCGGGCCCTGGAGGAGGAGATGCGGAGCCACCGGGCTGCCTTGGATGCACTGAAGGAACAGGCCGCAGCCTTGCCATCTGCTGTGGCCCACAACCCTGAGGTGCAGGGCTGGCTGCCCGCACTGGAGCGCCGCTACCAGGAGCTGCAGGCGCGAGCTGGTGAGCGGGCCCGGGCCCTGGAAGCCGCCCTTGCACACTACACCATGCTCAGCGAGGCGAGCGCTTGTGGGCTCTGGGTGGACGAGAAGGAGCAGTGGCTCAATGGGCTAGCTTTACCTGAGCGTCTGGAGGACCTGGAGGTTGTGCAGCAGCGGTAAGCTCCTCACAGACTGGCCCCCAGCCACCTGCTAACCCCTGTCAGCCATGGTTAGCGCTTCATTCCCAGGGGCCTTATGGCTCCTTTCCGAGTAGTCATACAGCTCTAAACTTGGTTGGGGGGTTGGACATTGGCCCTGCAAAGGGCACTCTTCACCCCCCCAGAGACCCTGGTTCCTATGAAAGGGGAGGGAGCTCAGCAGGGGCTACAACCAATCCCAGGAAAGTCAGAGCCTGTGCTTTTGCTCTTGGCAGGTTTGAGACTCTGGAGCCTGAAATGAATGCCCTAGCTGCCCGTGTCACTGCAGTCAATAGCATTGCCCAGCAGCTGCTGGAGGCTGAGCCTCCTGGCAGGGATAGCATCCTTGCCACCCAGAAGCAACTCAACCACAGGTGAGACTGGGTCTGGGGCTGCTGAGAGCAGACCAGATTGAGTGAAGAGGAGCTGAGAACTGACTGGGGTAGGCAGCCAGTGGGGCATTTGGACCAAGGGCAGGCAAGGATGGGCAGGGCGTAAGGGAAAGGGCAGAGCCAGAGCCCAAGCCCCTGGAGCCAAAGAGGAGAAGGTGAAAGCTGAGGGAGGGGGAATGGGTGCTCCCAAATGTGCCTGATGGGGCAAGAGAGGTATGTTTGGGGCTGAGAGCACCAACAACTGCCCCTCTCCTCCAAGGTGGCAGCAATTCCGGACCCTCGCAGATGGAAAGAAGGCAGCCCTGACCTCCGCCCTGAGCATCCAGAACTACCACCTCGAGTGCACAGAGACCCAGGCCTGGATGAGGGAGAAGATCAAAGTGATTGAGTCCACCCAGGGCCTGGGCAATGACCTGGCTGGAGTGCTGGCCCTTCAGCGCAAGCTGGCTGGCACAGAACGGGACCTGGAGGCCATCGGAACCCGAGTGGGAACCCTTGCCCAGGAGGCGCACGCCCTGGCCGCTGACCACCCCACACAGGCCCCTGCCATCGAGGCCCGGCTCCATGAGGTCCAGGATGGCTGGGAGGGCCTGCGTGCCACCATGCGTCGTAGGGAGGAGTCACTGGGTGAGGCCCGGCGACTGCAAGACTTTCTTCGAAGCTTGGATGACTTCCAGGCGTGGCTGGGCCGCACCCAGACATCTGTGGCCTCTGAAGAAGGACCAGCCACCCTTCCTGAGGCAGAGGCACTCCTGGCCCAACACGCAGCCCTGCGGGACGAGGTGGAGCGAGCCAAGGGCGAGTACAGCCGGCTTCGAGCTGTGGGTGAAGAGGTGACCCGCGACCAGGCTGATCCCCAGTGTCTCTTCCTGAGGCAGCGCCTGGAGGCTTTGGGGACTGGCTGGGAGGAACTGGGCCGTATGTGGGAGAGCCGCCAGGCCCGGCTGGCCCAAGCCCACGGCTTGCAAGGGTTTCTGCGGGACGCTCGGCAGGCTGAGGGTGTGCTCAGCAGCCAGGTGAGCGAGGGTGCCAAGGGGGAATGGGAGGAAGGGAAAAGGAAGGGAAGGGGATCTGGGATGGCCACATGAGGGAAGGGGGAGAGGTTGCTGGAAACAAGCTGTACCAGGGCAGAAATGAGGAGGCAACAATGCAGACTGAAGTCAGGGGGACCTGGGCAAATCACTTCACCACTGCCTCAGTTTCCTCATCTGCAAAGTTGGGGGAGGGTTGGAATGAGGATCTGAGGTCCCTTGCAGCATATGTGAAGAAACATCAGAAGGGACCTGCAGAGCCCACATTCCATGCTGCTTTTTGAGGTTTTCCCAGACAGGGTGCAGCCACCACCCCCACTCCCCTTCCTCAAAATGAATCCATCTCCCCACCCTCTTGAGTGACTCATTTCCCAGAGGCCCCTGTTGAGTTTCTAAGGCTGGAGGAGGCCTGAGCAGCCACTGATGTCGCTTCTCCCACCCCCCCCCAGGAGTATGTGCTGTCGCACACGGAGATGCCAGGAACCCTTCAAGCTGCTGATGCTGCCATCAAAAAGCTGGAGGATTTCATGAGCACTATGGATGCCAACGGGGAGCGAATCCGGGGGCTCCTGGAAGCAGGGCATCAGCTGGTGGCAGGTGGCAACATCCACGCAGAGAAGATCAAGGAGAAGGCAGACTCCATTGAGAAGAGGTAGGTGGGCCTGGGCCTGGGAGGAGAGTCAGGGAGGTGGAGGGAATCAGGGTGAAGGGCCCAGAGTGCCCCAGGTTGGTGGGTCTGGGATCCCAGGGCCCGCAGCTCACTCTACTCCAGGAGCCCAGCAGGAAGGAGGGCTCTGGGTCTGTCTGGATTGATGTCCCAGCCAGTGCCAGGCCAGGAGGTCATGGGCAGCTGGTTGTCATTACAGGCACAGCAAGAATCAGGAGGCCGCCAAGCAGCTTCTCCGTCGTCTGCGGGACAACCGAGAGCGTCAGCACTTCTTACAGGAGTGCCATGAGGTGGGTGCCCAACAATGGGTGCTCTGGATAGTCTCCCTCTCTCCAGTCACACTCTGCTCACCTTAGCCCCTCTTCTGTCCTTGGCTTCCTCACTGCCCTCCACACATGTGATCTTCCTAAAGCCTGGCTCCAGCCAGGCCACTACTTCTTGACCAGAGAAAATCAACTTCTCCCACATCTCCCTTCCCCCTTCACACACACTGGGTCCAAGTTACATAGATCTCTTTGCTATTCTCTGTATACAACAGTCCCCCCTCTGGGCTTTTTCCCTCACAGTCTCCCATGCCTAGAACATTCTTCCTCTTTGCTTTGACCTCTTCAAATCCCTGGTGCCTGTCAGGGCTCAGCTCCTCCTCCTACATCAGACATAGACTGAGTCCTCCTTGCCTCACTAACGTTTTGATGTCTCATTTATGTTAGGCTTTCCTCCCAAAAGACTGTAAGCCCCTTGTCTCCTTCTCTGTGTGGATAGCCTCAGGACCTGGTCCACTGCCTGGTAGTAGTGCCCAGGCAGGTCCACACCCACCTCCATCTGCCTCCTGTCCCCTCTGGGTCTCTCCCTTACAATGCACACACCTTCTTGCCCTCTTCCTAAATGTCTCTGTCCTGCTTGGTCCAGCTAACACTCTGGATTGATGAGAAGATGCTGACAGCCCAAGATGTGTCCTATGACGAGGCGCGAAACTTGCACACCAAGTGGCAGAAACATCAGGCATTCATGGCAGAGTTGGCAGCGAACAAAGATTGGCTGGACAAGATTGACCGGGTAAGGCGGGAATCCTTGGGAGTATGAGGAGACAAGGGCAGGTTGGGGAGAAGCCTCTCTACTGGTGCATTTGAAGGTTTGCAGGTATCATCTCATTAGATGCTCACAAAAGCCCTGGGAGATGGAACCTGTTATCATTCCCATTTTACAAATGGTCACGGAGCCAATTTAAGTGTCTAAGGCAGATCTGGTTGGGTCTTCCCAACTTGAGGCCCAGGGCTCCTGCCACTGCACCACCTAGCTCTTAGCACAGTGCCTGGTATAGAGCAGGTGCTTACTAAATGCTTGTTCATTCATCTTGGGAAGGGGGGATGTTGGGAAAATGGCCCAGGATCATGGCCACACACTCCTGAACTCTGCCGACATCCATCTCCCAACTGAAGTATTTCACCTTCACCTCAAATGCTCAAGGCATTTTACAGTTAGGTCCAATTTAATGTGTATTTACTCTTTGTTCAGCACTGTGAGGGGTATTTGGGGATACAAAAGACTAGGAGGACCTTAGTCTGAGTAGGAAGACCAAACAGATATGCCTGAAGCAATCTGGGATCAGATATGCAAGAAGGGGTTTGGCGGCTATGTCATGCAGGAGTCCAGGGAAGCAAGTTTGGGGGGGGGGGGGTGTCAAGAGAGAATCGAACAGCCCAGAAAAGGTCCTTCGAGGAAGGAGCTGAGATAGACCCTAAAGGGCAGTAGAGAGGAGGATTGGCATACTGAAGGCAGACACAGACATACTCTGTTCAAGTCCCTAGGACTGGTCCCCTTACCAGTCATGCAACCTGTCCTCTTGGCACAGCTTTACTGCAGGTCTAGGGCAGGCTCACTGAGTCTGAAGTTAGAGAAACTAGAGGAGGATATCAGCTCTGCCACTTCCTCCCTGAGCTGCCGTTTCCCCACCTGGAACAGAGCACTGAGCCTGTTTCCCTGTGACTCAGATCTAAGGTGTGATGGCCTCTAATTCTTTCCCCTAGGAAGGGCAGGTACTGACATCGGAGAAGCCTGAGCTGAAGCCCCTGGTAGGGGAGAAACTGAAGGCCCTCCACCAGCGATGGGAAGAGCTCGAAAATACCACCCAGGCCAAGGCCCGGAGCCTCTTCGATGCCAACCGAGCAGAGCTGTTTTCCCAGAGTTGCTCAGCCCTGGAGAGCTGGCTGGGCACCCTGCAGGCCCAGCTGCACTCAGACGACTATGGCAAAGACCTGACCAGTGTCAATATCCTCCTGAAGAAGCAGCAGGTGCTGGTGGGGGCCGGGGCAGGCCTAGACCCAGGGCCAGGAGGTGGAGGGACTCCCTGAAGATCCCCAGACTCACAGCCGCCCCCCTTGTGGCCCGGCAGATGCTGGAACGGGAAATGGCTGTCCGGGAAAAGGAGGTGGAGGCCATCCAGGCTCAGGCCAAGGCGCTGGCCCAGGAGGAGCATGGGGCCGGAGAGGTGGAGAGGACCTCCCGAGCCGTGGAGGAGAAGTTCCGGGCCCTGTACAAGCCCCTGAAGGAGCGCTGCAACCACCTGCTGGCCTCCCGTGAGCAGCACCAATTCCATCGTGATGTGGAAGATGAGATTGTGAGTCCTTGTGGAACCTGGGATGGAGGCCCAGCTTCCCACCACGCGCAGCTGGCCACAGTTCAGATCAGGCCTCAGCCTGGGCATAGGGAGGGGGGCTGCCTCCCCTAGGCCTTGGTGTCTTCTGGTGACTCCTGGGACCACCTTCTGCTTTGCTGCCACTCCCCCAAGAGCAGGGAGCCCCACTCCCCACCCTGTCATCCCCTGATGCCACTGCATGTTTCTCCCCCAGCTGTGGGTGACCGAGCGGCTGCCGATGGCCAGCTCCACAGAGCATGGCAAGGACCTGCCCAGTGTCCAGCTGCTCATGAAGAAGAACCAGGCAAGTGTCTCCCCAGGCTCAGTGCTGAGGGTTGGGTGGTGGGGCCAAGCTGAGCCAACCCGACTCTGGAGGGTGGAGAGAGGTCAGGCCATGGGCCATGTCCAGAGGTTCTAGTGACAACGTGGTTTCTCTCCTTCCTCACCTGCATAGACTTTGCAGAAGGAGGTCCAGGGCCACGAGCCCCGCATTGCAGATCTGCGGGAGCGGCAGCAGGCTCTAGGGGCAGCTGCGGGGCCAGACCTGGCAGCCCGCGTGGCGGAGCTCCAGGAGCTGTGGAGGCGCCTGGGCCAGGAACTGGAGCAGCGCGGAGCTCGCCTTCAGGACGCGCTCAGAGCCCAGCAGTTCTATCGAGATGCTGCAGAGGCTGAGGCCTGGATGGGTGAGCAGGAGCTACACATGATGGGCCAAGAGAAGGCCAAGGTAAGAGCCAAGGCAGGTGGAGGTTGCACCCCCAGCTTCCCAAGGACCCTGGGCCCAGGCTCTTCAATCCCTTCCCCACCATCCATTCCCTCCCTCAGGATGAGCTAAGTGCTCAAGCAGAGGTCAAGAAGCACCAGGTCCTGGAGCAAGCCCTGGCAGACTATGCGCACACCGTCCACCAGCTGGCTGCCAGCAGCCAGGACATGATTGACAGCCACCATCCAGAGAGGTGAGGCGTGATGACCTCGCCTCCCTGCCCGTTGGTCCTCCCCTGTCTACTGGGCCTGGGGACCTGGGGAATGGAGCCATGGTGGCGCCAAGATGGGTAACCCTGGCTTTGCCCCTGAGAAGCTGCATGGCCCCAGGCCAATCCCCTAGCCTCGCTGGGTGGGTTCCTTCCAGAGAATGAAAGAGTAGGTCATTTCTGAAAACACAATCACAGGTGGGTGGGCAAGGCACTAGTGACCTTGGAAGTGCTGTTGGAATGTGGCTGATGGTGACTGAAGGAGAAGGGGGCAGGGGGAGCCTGAGGGGCCAGAGGAGAGCCTTCAGCTGGCCCGGGCTGTCCTCCATCTCCAGCCTTTCCTCCTCCCCTGTAGTGATCGGCTGACAATACGCCAAGCTCAGGTGGAGAAGCTGTATGCCAGTCTGAAAGAGCTGGCTGTGGAGAGGCGTGGACGGCTACTTGAACACCAGCGGCTGTGCCAGCTGCGGCGGGACCTGGACGACCTGGAGCAGTGGATCCAGGAACGGGAGGTGGTAGCTGCTTCCCATGAGCTGGGCCAGGACTATGAGCACGTCACGGTGAGTGATGAGGTAGCTGGGCAGACCCAGGGGGCATGAGGAGGTGTGGAGTCCTCGGAGATGTTTCCAGACTCTTTGGTGTGAGGACCTTTGAGGATGTTCTGGGGTGGGTGTGCCCTGAGGGGCTGAGGCAGGTGGTCAGAGAGCTTTGGAATTTTTCTGACCTTCCCCCTGCAACACTGGGGCCAGCCTTATTAAGGCTTATATTTTCTGTACCAGATGTTGCGGGACAAGTTCCGAGAGTTCTCCCGAGACACCAGCACCATTGGTCAGGAGCGGGTGGACAGCGCCAATGCCCTGGCTGACGGGCTGATTGCTGGAGGCCACGCTGCCCGGGCGACAGTGGCCGAGTGGAAAGATGGGCTCAATGAGGCCTGGGCTGACCTCCTGGAATTACTGGACACCCGGGGCCAGGTCTTGGCTGCTGCCCATGAGCTCCAGCGCTTCCTCCATGGGGCGCGGCAGGCCTTGGCGCGGATTCAGCACAAGCAGCAGCAGCTGCCTGATGGAGCTGGCCGAGACTTGAATTCTGCCGAGGCCTTACAGCGCAGACACTGTGCCTACGAGCATGACATCCAGGCTTTGAGTGCCCAGGTATGCTCCCAGGAAGCGAGGAGCCCATGGGCAGGGACTAGGAAGGCCCTCTGGAGGATTAGGCCTGTCAGAGGCAGCAAACCCTGGGCTCCACCTGAGCCTTCCCTTCCCCCTTCATCTTTGCCCTCACCCTCCTGCTGATACTGTGGAACAGGGTTAGGATACTGCCAGTGACCAAGGGTGGGCACCAGGAGGGGAGAGGGATACTCTGACCCTTGCCTCGGGCCTCTGCAGGTACAGCAGGTGCAGGATGATGGTCACCGCCTACAGAAGGCCTATGCAGGTGAGAAGGCAGAGGAGATCGGCCGCCACATGCAGGCAGTGGCCGAGGCCTGGGCCCAGTTACAAGCTAGCTCAGCCGGACGACGCCAGCTGCTGCTGGACACCGGGGACAAGTTCCGCTTCCTGCAGGCTGTCCGTGAGCTCATGCTCTGGATGGATGGGGTGAACCTGCAGATGGATGCCCAGGAGCGTCCCCGGTGAGCTCTGCGGGACAGAGGGCTAGGCCCATAGCCTGTGTGAGGCTCTGGGGGCCCAGGAGACTTAGTGTCCGTGCACTCCCTAGGGATGTGTCCTCTGCTGACCTGATGATCAAACATCACCAGAGCATCAAAGCCGAGATCGAGGCCCGAGCTGACCGCTTCTCCTCCTGCATCCTCCTAGGCCAGGAGCTGCTGGCCAAGAACCACTATGCATCTGAGGAGGTGAGCGCCAGGACAAGTTACTTCCCTCCCCATCTCTGCATTTGCCCGGCCCGACACAGGAGCTGCTGTTTCCTGTAACAGCTATCTGTGGCTTGAGCTTGGGCCGACATTCCCCCAGCATAAGTCAGCCCACGTTTATTAAGCTCTCACTGTGTGACGGGTCCTCTGCCAAGTTCTGGGAATACAGAGAAAAAGCTGCCACAGAGCCCACCCCTAAGATGCTTGTGCTTTGATGGGGAAGACGACTGACCAGTAACTAGGGCTGTGACATGGAAGGGATGGCCCTGGGAACAGGCTGGGGGTGGGGGGCACTTGCAGAAGTGGGGTTTGAGCTGATTTCTGAGATCTCAGGGGCCCCAGGTGGGGCCTGCAGAGGCCCCATTCAGTCATCTTTGTGCCCCCAGATCTCAGAGAAGCTGTCACAGCTGCAGGCAAGGCGCCAGGAGACATCCGACAAGTGGCAGGAGAAGGTGAACTGGCTTCAGCTCGGTGAGTCATGGTGGACCCCAAGCTCCCTGAGAGCCTGCCATCCACTGGCACGGCCCCGTTCTGGAGCCCTCTCATGGGCAGCACAGGCAGCAGGAGGCCCGGGGGTGTGCAAGGATGCAGGGCCCCTCGGGCTACAGGGGAGGAGACTAAGTCGTGGGGCCCCAAGATCCCAGAACTGGAAGTACAGACACAAGATGTGTCTGCCCCCTGCCTTGTCCATGGCTCACACTGACCCTCCAGTGTCCTCTTCTCTCACAGTTCTGGAAGTGCTGGTGTTTGGCCGAGATGCTGGTGTGGCTGAGGCCTGGCTTTGCAGCCAGGAGCCCCTGGTGCGAAGTGCTGAGCTGGGGTGCACCGTGGATGAGGTAGAGAGCCTCATCAAGAGACATGAGGCTTTCCAGAAAGCAGCAGCCTCCTGGGAGGAGCGCTTCAGTGCTCTGGAAAAGCTCACCACGGTAAGTTAGGAAGGTCTCCCCCACCACCACACCCCAGCCCTTTCCCCTAGCCTTGGAAGGGTCACCCCACCCCACCCCAGCCTTTTCTGCTGCACCCCCCAGGTACCTTCCCTCAGGTGGACATGGAGGAGCCTTTCCGTCCATCATTCCCTTGTGTTTTTTGCTTCCCCAAATGATAATTAAAGACTTGCCTCCTCTGGCCTTTCTGGGATCCCTCAACCTTAGTGAGTAAGCATCCAGAGGACCAGCAGCTCTTGTGCTTTTGGAGACACCAGACCAGAACCCCCTTGGTCTTCTGGCGTTGGAGGGGCTTCACCCTATGAACTCTTGGCTTTCCGGCAGTTAGAGGAGAAGGAGCAGTTGCAGCGGCGTCAGCGGGAGCAGGAGGAGGAGGAAAAGCGGAGGAAAAAGGAGCCTCCAGCCTCAGTTTGCCCAGCAGTGCCTCCCCACAGGGATCATGTAGATGGCCAGCCAGCCCCTGAGGCCTCACAGATTGGGTGAGAGCTGGGACTCGGGCAAGGAGTGGGCAGGGGATGGGGAAAGGAGCCCTCAGGGCTGACAGTCACACTGGCATCTCTCGATCTCCCAGGACCCACCCCCGGCTGCCATCCTCAGGGGAGCCGGTCGCGGTCAATGGTGTCTGCACCGACTCAGAGTCCTCCCAGGTAAGCCATTTCACCGTGGCATACACCCCCTCAGGCTCTTGACCTTTCTGCCCACATCCCTCCCCACTCCCTCTCCATTCTCATTTCTGCAGCCCCCGTCAGAACCACAAAGACTGGACCAGAGCAGCTCCTTGGAAGGCCCTGTGAGTCTGCCCCGTAGATGGGCCCTGGGTTGGGAATAAAGGGGCAAAGGATGAGCAGCTTCCAGGAACAGAGGAGAGCAAAGAGGCCAGGCAGGGAGAGCATGGGGCCACATCTGCCGGGTCATGCATGTGCTCCCTGTGAGCTCCAGGCCTGGAGCTGTCACATCTCAGCCACAGTGACTGAAATCCATCTTTTGTCCATAGGTCTCTGGGGCAGGGGAAGCAGCCAATGGACCCCGGGGAGAGAGACAGAGTCGGGTTCGAGGCCCTGCCCCTTCACCAATGCCCCAGGGCAGGGCATCTGAATCAGCCTATGCTGCCACGCTGCCCTCTCGTGGCCCTGAGCTCTCTGCCCAGGAGCAGATGGAGGGCCTGCTCAACCGAAAACAGGAGATGGAGACCTTTGGCAAGAAGGCAGCCAACAGGTACTGGGGGCCCGAGCAGAGTTGGCCCCAGGGATCTGCGGAATGCCAGGCAGGGAACAAGGCTGGTGGCCTGGGCTAGCCTCTTAGATGTGTAGCACACACTAAAAGCAGAGAGTCAGGAGCTTCAGAGTCTGAGGACCCTAAAAGTCAGGGACTTACTCAAGGCCTTCTACCAGCGGGGGCCTGGTACCCCTACAGGCAGCCTTCAGGGTCAGCACCTCTCTGTCTTCCTCTTCTCCTGGTTCAGTCATCTGGGGCCCAGGGGAGCAGATGAAATGATGCCCTTCAGATGCTCAAACAGCTCTGCGTACTCAATGGCAGGCATGACCCCAAGGCCTCTTCCCTTCCTTACTGCCCTTCTTAAATTGTGACCCCAGGACCAAAAAGAGCCTTGCAGAGGTCCCAGATGGGTGCACAGCTTGGGGCTGGGTGTCAGTCCTCCTGGCAGGGCCTGTGGAGGCCCTCAGCTGTTCTTCGGATTGGGAGGCGTATCCCCTGAATCCAAGTGCAGCACTCCCCAGCACATGCCACCAAACACACCTGCCCCCAGGCTCATGTCTGAGATGAGGGGACTCTGCAATCCTGTGGGTCCGGGTGGGGGGAGACAGGAGATTGGAGATAGGAGCTGGATCCCGAGTGCATGCCAATGACATATCCCGAGGTACCTACTATAAAGGCCAGTGTCCTCACCCGAGCCCCCTGTGCCTCCCAGGTCATGGCAGACTGTGTATTGTGTCCTGCGCCGTAGCACCCTCGGCTTCTATAAGGATGCCCGAGCCGCCAATATCGGGCTGCCCTACCATGGAGAGGTGCCAGTCAGCCTGGCCAGAGCGCAGGGCAGCGTGGCCCTGGACTACCGGAAACGCAAGCATGTCTTCAAGCTGGGGTAGGGCCAACAACTGTGGTGCAAGGGGGCTCTGGTGAGGGCCATGGGACCAAAGGGGCAGGGGGTAGGGGATGTTAGTGCAGGTGGGTAAGAGATGCTAGGCAGACATCTTATGATGGGGAGAACATGACAGACTGTGCCTGGTGGGGCCCCAAGAGGGCTTCAGACCTGCCCTTTGCCAGCCTTCTTCCAGAGGTGCTAGAGAGAGGGCAGTCGGTGTACCCCAATGAGGCCTGCCCCTCTGCCCATTGGAGGGGATGTCTGCATGGGCAGCATGGGCTTTTTGGCATAGGAGAGCCCAGGTGGCTGGGCTTCCTCACTTCCCCACTTCCTCACACCCCATGGTCTCACAGAATGTGAGAAATGGGCAGGAAGGCACCTGCCTGGCCCAGCTGCCCTGGCTGCTTCTCAGTTGATTTACCAGCCCTATGTCCATTAAGGCATATCTGGCAAACAGTTGACCCAAGCTCTGCCCTAAGGGTCTTTCTCCCCTTGCAGTTTACAAGATGGCAAGGAGTATTTATTCCAGGCCAAGGATGAGGTGAGTAAACTCCCTGCCCTCTGCCCCACTCACCCCCTCCCATTTCCAGAATTCCACAGCCTCTGGTCCCCCTTCTCCCTTTTTCTTTGCCTCTCCCTTCCTTTCCTTGTGTTCTGTACATCCCAGTTCTCATATCTGTCAACCACTTGCAGTGCGCTGCTAGTTAATGTAAAAAATAGTCACAAAAATGTTTCCTTTTGTGATCTCAATGATGTGGCAAGTCCCTTAAGCAGCGCAGATTACGACCCATTCAGTTCAATTCACCAACCATGTATTAAGCACCTGTTATGTGCCAAGTCTGTACTAGGCACTGAGGACAAAAGGATAAAAAAGAATCAATCCCTGCCCTGAAGGAGCTTCCATTCTGCTAAAGGGAGCCATACGCACAGATAAGTAAATGCAGAAGTCATTTTGGCTGGAGGACAAGGGATGGATCAGCCTTCTTTGTGTAAGAGTAGGTACTTTAGTGGAGCCTTGGAGAGAGCTGAGGAGTTAGAGATGGAATGTCTGGAACAGGGACCAGCTGCATTGTGAGGGCCAGAATGAAAGCTAGAAAGACTGTGGAGGGCCTTCAGGGCCTCACAGAGAGATTTGGACCAGATGTGGAGGGCCTTCAGGGCTCCAGAGACATTGTACTTTGTCCTAGAGGTGCTGGGCACCACTCCAGTTTTGGGGTGAATTTGGGGCGGTTTCTGCTGACTGCACCCAGTGGGGTTCTCTCACCACCCCAAACCCCCCAGTGCCAGCCTTCCTGTCAGTTGGCTAGGTTGGAGGTGACACCTCTAAGCTGTTCCCATTTTCATTTCTCCTGCGTGATTCGTAGCAGACTTTGCTATGCTCCCTTTGGAAAGCATTCCTATCTTCATCTCTTAGCTCTCAGCCCTCGGTCACATATGGGTGGGAATTCCTAATTTATCTTGGATGTGGGACCTTTCTCTGGCCTCTGATTAAAGTGACCAGGTAGTCCACTATAGGAAGCCATATTTCATTAGTGAAAGACTCCTGATGTTTCAGGAACAGGCTGAGAAGTCTGCGCCTGCTTCTCCCTGGCCCTGACAACACTCTTCTGTCATCCTAGTTGATTTTTTTTGCCAGTTTTTCCGGGGGCAAAGTCACACTTTGGAGAGGTTTTGCTTTGTAATTCTTGATTTTTTTTTTTTGGTGAGATAAAACATCATTGCAAAGGATTATTTATGACTTTTCCTTTTTGGTCTTTTGCAAATTATCTGCTCATGCCTATGAGCCGCGAGGCAGAACCAGGAAGCTGAGTCCATTCCTTGTCACTTCTGTCTGAATGTCTTGATCACAGATTTTTTTTTTTTAACAATTATTGCGGTTTCTTGGTGTATTGTGGGATTGTCTCAAAGAATTGAGAGGCAGACCACCTCTAATCCAAGTACAGGCATTTATTGGGATGATGCCTCCAATAGGCTGAATTCCAAGAGGAACTAGCAACTTAGTGATATAACACAGGCACATTTACAGAAATTATGAATATTAAAAAGGTAGGAGGGTTTTGTTAAAGGATTAGGCAATGGGGAGGGGTCCCAGCTTCGATGGAACTGTGTATGTGATTCCATAGTGCATACGGAAAAACCCATTGGGGGGGCAGGAAGGAGGTAGGTATGATCAGGGTATTACAAAGCCTCTTCCTAAGTTCACCTATGCTTTGACTGGGCTTGCACCTACTTCGAGAATGTCCCTTCTATTGTTTTGGGGGCTGCATCCTGTTTGGGCCTCCTGGTGGTGCTTTCCGATTGTCTGAGCAGGGTGGTCTGTGTGGTTGTGGTCAAGTGCATGGACACACCCACTGTTTCTGTGGAGCATATGAGGAATGGGTCTGGGGCAGTGACTGGGATCCCATCCCATGGACAAGCCTGCTGTTGTGGTGAGGCAGTGAGGATGTTGGGGAGGGGGCCAGTGGAGCGGTTATAGCCACATTGGGTGGTTAATCTGGACATGTCTTCTCCAGTGGGGCCCAATGGAAGTTAGAACACTGGGGCCAGGGCGGCTTTATTAGGAGTCCTATCAGCCATTGGCTGCTTTTCTCTTCATCCTGTGTCTGTGGCCTTTGGCCCCGTTTCTGACCTGTGCATCTGTCCCACAGGCAGAGATGAGCTCGTGGCTCAGAGTAGTGAATGCTGCCATCGCTGCGGCCTCTCCAGCCTCCACAGAACCCGAGGAGCCAGTGGTGCCCAGTGCTTCCCGGGGCATGACTCGAGCCATGACCATGCCCCCGGTGTCCCCCGCCAGTGTGGAGGGGCCCGTCGTCATGCGTAGCAAGGAGGGCAAGGAAAGGGATCGAGAAAAACGCTTCAGCTTCTTCAAGAAGAGCAAATAGGTGGAGGCCACCCCACCAGATCGCGGCCTTTGCTCATGGCCCGTGGGCAGCAGCCCCTGGGGACTGGCTCCAGGACAGCCCCCTGCGCTACACTGCGCACCATTCCCAAGAACTCTGACTGGAGACGCCCAGGATTCCCAAGGGCGGCCTTTTCTTCTATTTAATTTCCAGACTGGTGATGGGGCCCAGGCAATCCCCAATTCATCCTCCATCCTCCCCTCATCCATACAACTCCAGGTTCCCCAGATGTCACCCTTCCCCTTGTCCCATGGAGCCTGGGACAGTCTCCCTGTAACCCTATGCCAAATGGGGCCTCACCGCCCCACTCTGCCTCGTCTTGGGGCTCTCCTCTCCCAACACAGCTAGGTTCCCTCTGGTTCTGTGTCTCCTAGGAACCAGGCAGGACTGTGTTGGAACTGAAGCCAGGCCTTGGAGACAGGAGCGTTAAGAGATGGAGCCGGTGATGCTGACGTGCCCACCCCTTGCCCTTCTTTGTCTCTCCCCTAGCCCTGAAATGCCGCCCTGTGTCCTCCCAGGGTGGGGACTCCTCGTTGGGGTCTCCAGCCACGTCAGGCCTTGGAGACAATTAAACTGCTCAGCTCCCTTTGTGTTCCTGGCCTCCTGTGTACTTTAATGCCTTCCTTCTCTGGTTTCTGTCCTATTTTCTAATACATCCCCTGAAAGTGCTCCCCTTCAGGGCAGCAGCCAAAACGGTGCCTTTCTGGGCCCATGGGTGAGCCAGGATTGGTGCCCTGGCATCACCAGCCTTGGTTCTTCTACTGATGCAGGCCACTCCTGGCCCCTTGTTCACCTCCGCTTCCTACATGCCCCTTGTCCCCAAATTTTCCACAAACCCCCATACCCCTCACTAGAACATGACTCGCTCCATGGTGATGCCCAGGAAATGACACACACACCCCTTCCCCTTCCTCCCAGGCTGTTAGAGGTCAGAGGACCCATGCCTGGGGCCAGATCCCATGACTGATAAAGGCCCTTCTAGTTCACGGACTCATAGGGTGAAGTCATCCGGTGCTGGAGATCCCATCTGTACAAAATATTTCAGGCTAGAAGTAGGAAAAAGGGCTGGCTGGCTATCTGATCTTGGGGCCCCAGAGCCTAACATTTCCCATGGTTGACAGCCCCTAGAGATTGCAGATTGGTGAGCTACCATGCCAAAGATGGGGTCCTTTCTAGAAGCGTCCCCTCCTTCTGGACCTGGAGACCTGGGCAGGAAGATGACACAGCACACAGCACTCATAGGTTAATTAGCCACCTGGAAGGCATGTCTATGCTGACCCAGACTCAGGTGTGGGTGGGAGAATCACAAGTCAGGTGGGGACAGGCACAGGGATGCCGAACCTGGCCAGCACATCCATCTATCTGAGCATACGATCTGGCTGAGCCCCTTGGCTGGCCCCCAGTGGCCTGTGGATGGATTGTCCTATTAGCACTACCTGCCCATCCTGCAAGTGGAAGGCAGGCACCATGAATCGCCCCTTCCTTAGTGTGTGACCTGGGCAGCCTCCCTGGGGCCTGTAAATAGCATGCTGAAATCAAGGGGCCAGAGCTGTTTGCAAGACTCCCTCCTCTCCCATTTACTAAAGTTGTAACGAGAGAAGAAAGTGAAAGAAGGTGGGAGGGTGTATATGTGCGCGTGCGTGCGTGCCTTTGCAAATACAACCATTCCTCTGAGCTAGTGATAACATTCGTTAAGGGTCCATCCACTATGAACAGAAAATGCTGGGAATTACAGATGAAAAGAAAAGAGGGTCCGGAAGCATTCAAAAGGCCGACAACAGCCAGGGCAGCTTTGGACAAAAAACAGATCAAAGTGATGAACTTCCCCAAACCCAAACAAGGGCCCCTCCCACCGATCTACAGCTTCTAACCCTAACCCCAAGCTCACCTTTTCTTGTTCTCTGTCTGTGGAAATGATCTTTTGGGGAAGGATTTAGAGGCAGAAGACTTGGGCTCAAATCATCCTGCCCGAGAATTAGCTCTGTAGCCCTGGGTAAGTCACACACTCTCCCTGCAAAGCGTTTCTAATAATTACAAGGTACTTCTCTCACAGGGTTACTGTCAAGCAGGCAATTTTGGCCAATAAGCGTTTATTACATGGGTACCATGTGCCAGGCCCTGTGTTACGCACTAGGCAGAAGACAGTTCCTACCCTCAAGGGGCAAACATTCTTACAGGGAAGACAAAATGTAAGAAAAAATGAGCTATCAGATTTTGGAGGCAGAAGCTAATCCTGGATCTATTCCAGTCCCCGAGTTCTAGGGCGCACAAGGACCTCGATTCATACCCCTGCCATTTACCAGAAGAGGTAACGGAGGCGTCAGAGGCAGGATTTGAACTCAGGCTGTCTGGTTCCCAAGCCAGTATTCGGTCCACTATGCCACACCCTACCTGAGGAAGCATTCCCCATAGATGGTCATCCAACAACTTCTTGAAGCCTTCCAGGGATGGGGAGTTCACCACCTCTTGGGGCTGCCCATTCCACTTGGGAGCAGCTTCAGTGTTATGTCAAATCTGCATCTGCCACTTTTGCTTTTAAGAATATGAACCCCAAAACTGGATGAAGCACATCTGTCCAAGACCACTGGTCACCGATTAGATACAAGAGTCTTGCGGGGTGGAGGGTAATACATTGCCTGTACAGGCTAGGTGGGACAGCCAGGGAGGCGAGCTGGCATGGGGGAAGGAGCATGCAGTGCTGGAACCCCAGTGCAGATAGCTGCTCCGGTGTCTGACCGAGTGGCTTCATTCTCTGCTCTCATTTATCCATCTGTGAAATGGGCTAATGAGGCTCAGAACACCTCCTTCCCAGGGGTCTTGAGGAGCACGCACCGTCAGCCATGGGGCTCCAGGAACGCAGGATGCCAAGGACAGAAGGGAGCTAGCCGAGTTCTGAGGACACTGAATTAGGCATTTATAACAGGAACCACATGACGAATTCCTTAGAGGTGGAGGAGGCAACAGGCTCGGAGTTCAAGGGACTTGGGAAGGAAGGAGGTAAGGGGGCACCAGGAGAGGCCTGAGGTCACAGTGAAGGCAGAGAGGAAGGAAGAAGAGGGAGGGCAGAGACCGCCACCTCCTGCAGTCCCAAATCTGCTCAGCGTGTTGTGGCAGAAAGGGGGCTTCAAGATCACCCAGTGCTCAGACTCAGTTCCATTTATGGCAACCATTATCTCACTTGTGCAAAGAAGGCATGCTGAGGCCCCCCCAAGAAAGCTGGTGATGTACAGGCTGTACCCGTATCTTCCTGGCTGAGTCTGTTGGCCCGTCCTAGTTTCAGACAGCTCAGATTCTTAGCAAGTTTTCTCTGATATCCAGACTCAATTTTCGTCCCATTGCTCCCAGCTCTGCCTCCTGGGGCCGAGCAGAACTGACCAACGGAGATTCCCCATCCCTGCCTCCACCCTGGCTTCTCCAGGATAAACACATCCAGCCCCTTCCTCCTCCTGGGCGTCAGCCTCGCTCCTCATCAACCTTCTTAAACCTTGGCTCCCAGCATTAAACGGAACATGGCAGTCTGACCAGGCTGGAGCAGAGTGTGCCCACTGCCTCCTCATTTCTGGAAGCTTGGCCCCTCCCGATGCCTCCCAAGATCCCCAGGCTTCCTCATCTGCCCCATAGCATGGCCCCAAACGGGATACTTGAGGGAGAAGCTCAGGGGTCCTGGGTTCTTAGCCCCCTTTTTACGCGGCCTCTCTCAGCCTCAGTTTGCCTGGCACAGACAGGTTAAACTGGATGAGGTTCAGTTTTAGGTCTGTGCCCTGTGATTGTTGGGGTTCAGCGGTGTCTGCCTCTCGGTGGCAGAGATGCTGGAGTGCTCCCATTCCCTTCTCCAGCTCCTTTTACAGATGAGGAAACTGAGGCCAGCAGGGTGAAGTGACTGGCCCAGGGCCACTCAGCTAGACAGTGTCGGGGCGGGCTCTGAACACTCCGCTGTAATGGTCCCCTGGGCCACTGGGGGGCGTCCGGTCTGCATCAGCCCTAGAAGGGGCTGGAGGCCCGGCCCGGCCCAGGACTCCTCGCCTTCTCTGGGCCCGGGCCGCCGACGCCTCGACCTCCTCTCGGAACCGAGAACACCCCAAGGAGGACAAAGTCCATCAGTCACACGGAAGGGATGCAAACACGCGTGACACCCCACTCCCAGGCCCAGGCCGGGAATCCCCGACCTGGCCCAGCGCCTTCGGCCTGCGGGGAGGGGCCGCCAGCAAACACGGAAGCCGCGGTTCTTGGGGTCTGCTTTCCCCAGCCCCGGTCGCGGACGCCGGGCTGTCGGGGCTGCTGGCAAAGGGGCGCTTCGTGGGCCGGGGGTGCCGGAGCAGCCGAGCCAAGGGCACGGCGCCGGGGGCAGCGCACGTGCGGGCGGCGGGCACGCTCCTGGAGGAGCCCGGGTGGTGCCGGGCGGGCTTGGACTTAGTGACCATGCGGACGAGCGGGGCCGCGCCAACACCCACCCGCAACCGCGGGGCGAAGCTCTGCCGCCCGGGGCCGGGCGCGGCCTTGGGGCACAAGCTCGGACCCTGGCTCGGTCTGGTCCCCGAGGTGCCCGCGCCAACGTTCGTTTTAGGTCAGCCTGCAGATGCACGGGCAGGAGAGGGCCCCGGAGCGCCTGGCACAGACGAAGGAGGCGCTTCCGGACGGGCAGCTAACAGCGCGCCCTCCCGGGGCTCCCTTCCGACCCGCGCCCCCACTTTGTCACCCCCGCCCGGCCCGGTGGCACGGCCCATTGTGAAGAACGTGGCCCGCCAGCCCCAGCATGGCCGCTGGGCTCCGGGGCTGCTCCGCGGGTTCTTCCCCCAGGCTTTCCACGGGACGCCCCTCCCCCCAGCGCCGCCACGTGGCCCTCGAGCCACCGGTGGATCGACACGCGGCCGCAAGCTCCGTGGTCCACCTTCCCGAGGCGCCAAGTGGAATAACCCACTTCCCCCCCAGCCTCCGTTCAAAGGAGCCCGCAATGGTTCAGTCCGGCCCCTTTCCTTCTGACGTGGGAGGACCGGCCGGCTTTGCCGGAAAGGGATTGGCCAGCCCCCGTGGGCGTGGCCTCGCCGACAGGACGTTCTGCCGTCATCGTCCGGCCCCGCCCCGTGGGCGGAGAGAAAGGCAGGCGGGGCCGGCCCGTTGGCTCCCGCTGTTTGCGCGCGGCGGCAGGATTGGCTGGCCGCAGCGGAGAGCGCTCGTGCTCGGGCGGGCGCGCTCGCGCCGGGCTCGTGCCTGCCTCCTGCGTGCGTGCGTGCGTGCGTGCGTGCGTGCGTTGGCCGCGGCGCGAGGCGGGCGCGGAGTCGGGAGGTCGCGCTGAGGCTCGAGCGGCCGTCGCCATTTTGTCGGGTTGTCTCTGACAGACGCGGGAGCCGCCGCCGCCGCCGCCCCCGGAGGTGCGACCGGGCACCGGGGCTGGGGGGAGGGGAGGGCCGGGGCCGGGGCCGAGTCCTGCGCGGGCGGGGCGGGGCGGGGCGGGGGCGGGCTCTGCCGCCTGGGGGCGGGGCCGCGGGCGGGGCGGGGCGGGGCCTGGAGGCCTCCTGTGAGGTGACTCGGAAGGCGAGGCCAGGCGGGGAAGCCGAGCCCGGAGTGAGCGCTCCGCCCCTCCCCCTCCGCAGGCCCAGTCGAGATGGTGAAGCTGTTCATCGGCAACCTGCCCCGCGAGGCCACGGAGCAGGAGATCCGCGCCCTGTTCGAGCAGTACGGGAAGGTGCTCGAGTGCGACATCATCAAGAACTACGGCTTCGTGCACATCGAGGACAAGACGGCGGCCGAGGACGCCATCCGCAACCTGCACCACTACAAGCTGCACGGCGTCAACATCAACGTGGAGGCCAGCAAGAACAAGAGCAAGGCCTCCACCAAGCTGCACGTGGGCAACATCAGCCCCACGTGCACCAACCTGGAGCTGCGCGCCAAGTTCGAGGAGTACGGGCCGGTGATCGAGTGCGACATCGTCAAGGACTACGCCTTCGTGCACATGGAGCGCGCCGAGGACGCCGTGGAGGCCATCCGCGGGCTGGACAACACCGAGTTCCAAGGTGAGCCCGCGCCCGCCCGGCCCCCTGGGGTGCGCCGCCCGCCCGGCCGGCCCCCTGCGGTGCGCCCCCCCGGGGGGCCCTGCCGCAGTCGGGGGGCTGGCCAGGGTGGGGCGGGGAGGTGTCCTCCATCCCGTGGTGAACCCGGACAGGTCGCCCTCCTCCTTTACGGCTCCGCGCGGTCACGAGGAGGTCGGTCCCCGCCGGTTTTAGCCGGGAGTGTCCCCACCGCGGGGGGCCGTGGGGGAGGACAGGGAAGGGCACGGAGCGTCCTGCTCCCTCGGGAGTGGAGTCCGGTTCTCCTGGGCCCGTCCGTGACCGGTTCTGCCTGCCGCGCCACCTGCTGGAGCTGCTCGCGGTGTCCCCGGGTGGTGCCCCGGGCTCTGCACGAGCAAACGCTTGATCGATGTTGATCGAAGTGAAAGCTCCATCGGGCGATGGCAGAGCGGACCCTTGCTGCCCGGCGGGCGATGGCAGAGCGGACCCTTGCTGCCCGGCGGGCGATGGCAGAGCGGACCCTTGCTGCCCGGCGGGCGATGGCAGAGCGGACCCTTGCTGCCCGGCGGGCGATGGCAGAGCGGACCCTTGCTGCCCGGCGGGCGATGGCAGAGCGGACCCTTGCTGCCCGGCGGGCGGTGGCAGAGCGGACCCTTGCTGCCCGGCGGGCGGTGGCAGAGCGGACCCTTGCTGCCCGGCGGGCGATGGCAGAGCGGACCCTTGCTGCCCGGCGGGCGATGGCAGAGCGGACCCTTGCTGCCCATCGGGCGATGGCAGAGCGGACCCTTGCTGCCCATCGGGCGATGGCAGAGCGGACCCTTGCTGCCCGGCGGCCCGGGCTGCCTTGGCTCTCTTCTGGAAAAGGGCTTTTGGAGTTCCCATCCTAAGAAAATCTGTGTGGGGGGGATTTGGGGGGGTTGGGAGTTTCTCTAAAGAAAACACGTTGCAGAATACTTCACTTAAAGAAAAGCCATGCGTGACCATGTTCACAGCATTTTCTTCATTAAAAAGAATGTTTAACTTAAATTCTTTGATTGAAAAGCTGTGAATAATGAAACTTACGTGTGCATCTGGGGATGAGGGAGAAGAGGCGGGAAGGTCTACACGGTTCTGAAGCTGGTGCCCAAGACACCGCCTGAGGTGCTCAAAAAAGAGACTTCCTCTTTGAGGCTAGAAGAACAGCTCCTCCAGAAGAGGGCGCTCCCGCGTGGGGATCAGCTGAGGTTTTTCATAACCAACTCTGTTTTGTTTTTCAGATGATGAGAACAAGTTTAGCCTAGATAGTAGGAGTCACAAATTAGGTCCCATCTAAGCTGGCCGATTACACTTGAGAACAATCTCTCCTTGGCCTGTTGAGTTGGCAGCCTGGTTGGCTCCTGAATCTTCTTTTTCTCTAGGCTCAGAAGCTGGACCCTCTAAAAGGAGGTGGCATGGCCAGGCTTGCCTGGCATTGTCTTTGCCCTCTCCTTAGGCAGAAAAGTCTGCTTGGCCGCTTCCAAATGTGAAGGCCAAAAGAAGGGTTATGTTTTAATTTGTGCAGTGTTCTGGGTTATGTCATTTATAAGGCCCTGGCAGTTCTCTACCATACCATTTCTAAATGGGTAAGGAGAGTGGGAACTGTATGTCCCCCAATAGCTTTTCATTCATCTATTCTGGGCAATTTAAAGCTTTTTTTTTTTTTTTTTTTTACTTTTCCTTTGGAAGAATGTGTCCAGGGGGAAAAAGGAAAAAGCCTAAGCTTCTTCAAGATACCCTTGTCCAGGATAGCTACATGGCATCTTAAGGATAAAGGCACTTCCCTGTCCTTTTAGAAGAAGGATGCAGGAAAGTGGGCTTCCTTGTTTGCCTAGATATTTAAACAGGTCTTTTTCTGGGTCTGTTGGTCCGCATGTATACAAACCCCTAAAGAAGCTATCTCTAAGTAAACAAGAGTTTGCTGTTTTGAGTATAATGTGCAAGGGCTCAGGTGTACAGCCTTTTCAGTTTAAATGAGTTCTCTGGAAGTTCTGCTTTGCCAGCTGTGTCCCCGGCCTCGCTGGGACTCTCGGAAAACCCCCTGCGAGCTGAGAAAGTGAAAGCCAGCAGGTCTCCCCTTGGTCAGTGATGACACAGTATTACCTTATAATTTTTTTGTGTGGCTAGTGTTCCGGATCGAGGTGGCGTCAGAGCTCCCTCTGTTGCCCCTTCCTCACAATATAGAGGTGAACTCCTGGGTTGTCAAGATGATGCCAGTAGAGCACAAACTCAGGCATGGCCGACCAGCTGTCAAGTCCAGGCCCCTGCTGCCTAGAGAGCCTGCCTGGCTAAGTTGGGAGGAGCTGATGACCAGGCTGGCTAGAGGGCTGAGACTCTTCGGCCAAAGACAGTCTGCTGAGGCTCCGGCGGGGGCTGGGAGCTCCCCCACCCCTCCAACCTTGTGGAAGCTGTGCCATGCCTTATGGAGCAGGGAGGGACAGTTTTTAACCCTCTTGTTCTTCTTACAGGTGTCTTTGCCTTGGTGTCCCCTAAGCCATGGTAAAAGTAGAGAAGCAGGACATTTTCCAGATGCTCTTAGTAAGAATTTTAAGGAATCACGAATAAAAACCCCACCTATACCCTTTCCAAAAACTTAGAGAAATAAATGGGGAAGTCTTCAGTTTTTGCAGATGTTTTAGTTCCGGGTAAACAGCCTACTACTTTATCACAGTTACTACAGAAATGGATTATGCCATAGATGTTTACAAACTCTATGTCACCAACCACCAAAAGGGAATGAAGGCAGGGATGAAGATTGGAACCAGCCATGAGAATAGAAAGCCTCTGTGGGCTCACAAACTTGGAAAAGCTTGGTTAGCAGGGGAAAGCCTTCCAAATGAGCTTCTGGATGTCATTCTGATTGGCTGCATTGAAAAAGCTGGCCATGGTTATTCTCTTATACCAGAATCAGAACGCCATTTTTAGAATCACCTAGTCCAGATTTCATGGATCGCAATCAATTTTGTCCATTTTGAGTTTGTAGCAATAGAACTGTTCCAAGCTCAGCTAGTATCGTAGGACCCTTAATAACTTCCAGGTTTGAAGATAGGGGCAGCTTAAATGGCAAAATTCACTATGACGCCCAAACCTAAAAGTTTCAGAGCATAGTTAATGACCTGTAGTTAATCTCACTTTTGCATATCTTGTTGGTGCTGGTGCCAGAGCTCTCTCATTCTTCTGAGTTGGAGGAGTCAGGGACTAGAAGAGGCTTGGGTTGGTAGAGGTCATGAGACATTGTGGCATGAATGAGTTCTACTAAAGTGATGTTCCTGCACTAACCCACTCCCCTCTCAGGGTCAGTGCATGGCGCAGTTCTGGCTGCCGTTCTGAAGCGGGGCTGTTTCCAACAGGATGGTGGAGCACGAGGCCTCCTGTCGAATAGCTGCATCCACGACAAGGTCTGTTAAAGAGGTAGCAACTCGCTGATCATGGAGGGGGACAAATGCACTTTGATTTGCTCTAAGCAGCCCTTATGTGAGTCATCCTAATGCTAAGCCCCGCTTTCTGCATTCTGCACTGGATTCATCTGGGCTGCCTTGATTTCCAAAGTCTCATGCAATCTGGGACCCAGTTATCCTGGAAAGTGCCCATTTTCTACCAGGCCCCCACTGAGCAGCCTGGGTGTTTTCCAGTAAGGGTCCCTGGGCAAGATGGTTGTTTCCTGGGAAGTATGGATGTAGCATGTTTGTCTGGGTGCCCAGAGGCCTTCAAGCAAATGCTGCATTTATTAACCAAGTGGATAATCCCCTGCGAAGTTTTTGGGGCAACACTGCAGGACGAAATGCTGAACATCTCCGTTATGGGGACAATGGGACAAGTCTATTGTCCCCAGAAAACTGGTATTGTTTCAAGTTCTTTTGTCCTGATTCCATTTGTTGAGGGACTGCAAACAAGTGGTTTTCCTTTGCATTATGGGCCTTGATTTACCTCTGAAGGAAGAGGGGGTAACTGGGATGTGGAACAGTGTATCTTTCTCCCAGCCCTCATGCAGAGTGAAGCAGATGAGCCAACTATGTTTTGTACACCCAACTTCTCAGAGCCCTCTGGTGATAGCCTGCAAAAGAAAAGGCTGGAGGAAACGCCTTTCTGGGTTCTAAACTACCACAAGATGGAAAGAAGCTGACAGCTCCGTTTACTAAGCTGCAGTCTATGTTTAGACTGTGTGTGGCCAGAATTAGGGGTTGGGGGGGGCGCAGAAACTTGGAAAGATGGTTTCCAAATCTTTCCAGATTGAGGTACTTAAGAAAAACTAATTTGGAAATGTCAGTGGCAGAATTTGACTTGTTCCAATTAACAACAGTCCTAGAAGTGAGAAGTGGAAACTTGTAAAAAAAATATATATATATATTTCTGTGTATGAGTGAAATGGGAAAGTTGTGGGAAGGGAATGTCCTGGCTCTGCCACTAGGGTGAATAGAAGGGAATCCTCCTCCTCCTCCTCTTCACTTGGTTTAAACTTCATGTGCGCTCTTTCATGGGGCAGATTGGTGACAAAGGAGAAGTGTGTGTGTGTGTGTGTGTGTGTGTGTGTGTGTGTGTGTGTGTGTGTGTGTACACACGTGTTCTTGTGTGCATCTTTTCCTATCCAAATTCAATTTTGATTTGTGGTGGGGATGAGGGCTCTGACTGACTTAAAGCAATCCTTCTTGCGTCTGTCTCTTCAAGGAAAACGAATGCACGTGCAGCTGTCCACCAGCCGGCTCCGGACCGCCCCAGGGATGGGAGACCAGAGTGGCTGCTATCGGTGCGGGAAAGAGGGCCACTGGTCCAAAGAGTGTCCGGTGGATCGGACAGGCCGTATGGCAGACTTGACCGAGCAGTATAATGAGCAGTACGGAGCCATTCGCGCGCCCTACGCCATGGGCTACGGGGAATCCGTGTATTACAACAATCCGTACGGAGCGCTCGACTATTATAAGCGTTACCGGGTGAGGTCTTATGAGGCGGTGGCAGCAGCAGCAGCGGCCTCCGCGTACAACTATGCAGAGCAGACCCTTTCCCAGCTCCCACAAGTCCAGAATCCAGCCATGAGCAGTCACCTCACCTCCACCTCTCTCAACCCTTACGATAGACACCTGTTGCCAACGTCAGGAGCTGCCGCTGCCACCGCTGCTGTGGCTGCTGCTGCCGCTGCCGCCACTGCAGCTACCTCCTCTTATTATGGGCGGGACCGGAGCCCCCTGCGCCGAGCTGCAGCTGCAGTCCCCGCTATTGGAGAGGGCTACGGTTACGGGCATGAGAATGACCTGTCCCAGGCCTCGGCAGCTGCACGGAATTCTCTGTACGACGTGGCCCGGTACGAGCGGGACCAGTATACGGACCGGGCGCGGTACTCAGCCTTTTAAAGCTCGAGGTGAGAGTGGGGTGGGTATGGCAGAGAGGTTCGATTTAGTTGAGGTGAAAGGGACACCAGTGCTTTATAGAGAAGAAAGCCAACTTCCTGCTGGGAACAGCCTCACAAAGGTATAAGTTACACTTTGAACTCATCTATCTCTATGGCTCAGGGTGGGAGGGTCACCATGGCCTTTTAACATTTCTTTTCTTTTGATTCTTATTTCCTATAACCATCTTTTCTGAGAGGAATTACTTTTTTTCCAAAGACAGAAACACTGTTGGAGGGGGGCAGACTGCTAAAGCCAGGGACCACCTGGTACATGGTCATAGGACAAAGAGAGCCTTTCACAGGGGTGAAGACTTCTTGAAGTCCCTCAGTTTAATTCACAGGCTGACAGGAAATTCCTAGTCACACCATTTGGTGTGGGAAGACTCCCTCTACACTCTTTGCTGAAAATTGACTGTTCTGGGTCTGTCCTCACGTTGGGGTGCTCCCCTTACCAGAAGTCCAGAGTATCTAGTTCTGCGTAGCTAATTAACACAGGTCTTGGACCTGGGCTGTGAATGGGAGGGGACTTTCCACAGGATGCTGGCCAACTTGTCCCTTATCCCTCTAAGCTAAGGATTGGATTGGATCTTGAGTCCCTTGAGATTTCCTTCCAGCTCAGCCTGAGACGTCAGTTTGTTTCAAATACTTCACAGTTCTTGGCCACATTTTATGAGACACTCCTGCTGGTAATGGAGATTTTTCCCTGAGGTTGAATGAGGATGACAAGATTAGTGGGGACCTGCCACCCGCTGTGCACATCCTTAGTGGTGGAGTAGAAACAGCCTTGTGTCTGCTATGGGCTCCCCCATTTTCTTGGCAGCAGCACCTTGTAATTAGGCACCAGCCCCAGAAAGAGAAGCTCAAGAGGACAGTGTAAACTGAGGGCAGAAGAGATTTATAGGGATTTACCCTGTGAGTAGTGAAGTGGTGTGGTCTCTGGATTGTGCAGGAGAACTCTTTTATACCTGTGTAAAAAGAGAAGTGGTATTTAGAAACAGTCCCTAGAGTCTATCACCTGTTTACACGGAGATACCCACCACCACTCCTGGATGAAGGACTTGGCCACCCCCTTGCCAGGCACCCCTCAGAATGGTGTCTGGTAGGTGGCCTTTCAGAGTCACTTGTGGGTAGGGGCCCTCTAGTGTTCCCTGAGACACCCAACAGTAATGAGGCTGCCAGGATGAACTCCCAGCACTCGACTCGGGGTCTGTCACTTGTAGAGAGGAGCCTGGTGTGAGTTAACAGTTTCCCAGCTCTCACTATCTAGAGCTGCAGAAAAATTATAGAATTTTAAGGCACGGCTCCTTGGGATTTGGCAGAAATCTAGTGGAGAGCAGGAAGTGTGGGCTGTAAGTGGCAGGATGAATGACTTGCTCCTGGATGTCTGAGCCGTTTGTTCCTCACTTCTGAGAAACTTTGCAGTCTTTCAGGCTTTATCAGTTGGGAGCAGTGGGAGTGACAGACAGTCTCCCCAGTGCCACTGGTCGTGTACCCAGGTGTCAGTGCTCGGGCTTTACCTGGATCTTTGTAAAGCCTCTGAGGCTCCTCTTCCCTGACCCCAGCAGAGTGCCCACACCCTGGGGTCTCAGACTGACACTTGTTTTCTGTTTTCTCTTGACAAACAGGATGGGAGCCAGGGCCTTAGCAGCCGGAGTCCCGCCGTCCTGCGGACAGTGTCTAAGCCTCTTGTGTTGTGCTCTCTTTCAGGTAGGCTATTTGCGGGCTGAACCCTCGGGCTGCGGTCGGTCGTATGGGAGGACTGCTTCACTCGCGCGGTCCCCTTTGCCGGGATGTTCCCGTTGCTTCATGTTTCAGTAAACAAAGGAGTTTGTGACCAACTGTGGTTTTTTTTTTCCCCTTAATTTAATTCTTCTAAGGTGGCTCTTTCCTCCCTGCTAACAAACCATCTGTGTAACTTTTCATTCAACATTTCCTTCTTTCCTCAGCCTCTGATCAGCCCGGGCTGTGGTAAGGACCCTGCTGGCCTTACCCCTCCTGAGGGAACCTGGAGCCCTCCTCCCTCCCTGGCTTCTCCTGGGAGTTCAGCTCCTGTCCTTGGCCCCCAGCACTAGGATCTGCTGGCCCTTTACTGGGACTCTCTGGTGTCCGATAGCCCACCCCATCTGGAGTGTCACACTGCAGCAGCTGACCTTCTGGGGGGGCTGGGCTAGGGGGCTGTTGGGGGGTGGGGCCACTTTTTTAATGACCTCTGATCATGGTACCAGCATGTGCTGGAGGCGCCTCCTCACCTTCTCCTCTCCCTCGTCCCCTTTTTGAACAAATAAACATTTCTAACAATCCAGCATCCCGTTCTATGTAAGTGATACTGAAGACATTACACAGATAGGAGCAGAGAGGTGATAAGCTGGGAGGAGACCATGGTAAGGAGCTCCTGCTGTATGCAGGGCACTCTGCGGGGGCTTTACAGTTACTGCCTCAGTCCCTGGTTGGGAGGGGCTGCCAAGCATCACAGAACCAGTAAACGTCTGCGGCTAGATTAGAACTTGGCTTTTCCCAACAGCTCACATAATCTCACTCAGAGAGCATTCTGTTTCTAACCTGGACCAGCCAACAAATTGAAGGTCCACTTTTCCTTCCAAACTATCTTCTTTTAACCTAAAAGTTATTGCCTTTGATGTCATGATTCTCTGATCTGTGTTCTCTTGTGAGCTAGGAGATCAAGGATCTAGAATTTCCTTAACACAGGTGCTTATCAAATCTGTGTATAGTTTAACCCTTTCACTTGGTAGATGCCCTTTAGAAGCAGCGAATTATATAATCCCTTTTTTGCTTAGCTTGTAAGCTTCTTGAGGGAAGCTCAGTGCCTGACACACAGTAGGCACTTCGTGTATGTGTGTGTGTATTGCCCCTGCCATCATTCCCCCATCCGCTTCCCCACCTTGTGTGAGCCCAGCCCTCAAGACACCTGGCCACCTCTGGGCCAGGGCCTTGTTAGAGAATGCATGTTTGGACTGCTCATCACAGGAACAAAGGGTCCCAGAAAAAACGGGGTCTAAGGGAAAACGTGACCTACTCTCCTGCAGTTCTAGGAGCCTACTCCTGAGCTCTGCCCCATCTCCACAGAGCATTTATTAAACACCATCAACATGGGAGGGGTGGGCATATCAGGCAGAGGAGCATTCTGTGGGGTACACCTGCAGGGGGTGGCAAGCCCCTCCCTCCACCCCATGGTTCTTATCTCTTAACTGCGTGTGCTTTTATCAGGCATGTCTGGACACTGCCTTAACTCTCTCACCAGAACATACTCTTGAGGGCAAGCCCTGGATGGCTTTTTAGCTTGGGACCTTAGAAGAGTGCCTGGCACAGATTCAGTGCTGAGAGGTACCCCTGGTGGTGGTGACCCAGGCAGGGGGAAGGAACTGTGACCATGTCTTCCCCCATTTCCTACAGAAGGTGTTAGCTGCCACTGCCCATCCTGGGGGGTGGGGGGTATGGATGACAGTGGAAGGGGCAGGTTACAGCCACCAGAAAATTCCTGAGGCTAGTCAGGAAACCAAAGACAAGTGAGCCGACACCGATCAGAGGTCGGACTGGCCCCTGCCCTCAGGAGAGGTGTGTAGGTGCATAGAGAATCAGTGCCAGGCGAGAAGCATCTGGAAGAATCAGGACCTATCTGGCCCAGCCTCACAAAACCCCTACAGGGGTCAGAGACAGGCTTGACCTGAATGCAGGGTCAGCATTCTTTCCATCCGATTATCCTGCCTTCCTGAGTCTGGAGGGAAGGAACAAGCATTTATTAAGCGCTTACTGTGTTTCAGGCACTGCGATAAGCACCTTCTCTACACTAACCCCCAAATTAAGGCAGAGTTGGAGTCAGTTCTGGCTGGGGGAGGGCTAGTGTCAAGAGTAGTGATGCGCTGTCAGGGGGAGTAAGAGCTATGAGGAGGCTGAAAAGCTAGGCTGGGGTCAGCTTGTGCCAGGCTTTAAAATGTAGGGGCATTTCTGTGGCATCCTAGAGAGATAGTAGGGAGCCACTGAAATTCATTGTTGAGTAGGAGTGATATGGTCAGACCTTCCAGCTAAGAAAAAGCACTTTGGCAGGCAGGGCTCATCCTGGGAAGGGAGATGGACCCTCCCCATTTTACAAAGGGAGGCAGGGATCCATGAAGAAAGTCAAAAACTGCCCTCTCAGACGCATTTCCCAGCGCCCAATAAACGTCCCATCTTCGACCACTAAAAAAATAAGTGTTTTATTAAAAACACAACATCCAACATCCACACAAACATACTTGTCCTGTAACTGTTTAGACTGACCCACCAGACGCTTCTCAGCTGCTCCAAGTCTGCCAGGTTTCTTTACAATCCGTTCCTCTGTAAGCACTGTGTTTTCCATAGTCCGAAGGTGGTTCTCATTTGCTGGCTTTTTTCACTTTGCTTGATTTCATCTAGGCCTTTTCAGTTTTCTCCATATTCCTCACTCTTGTCCGTCTGACCTGCTTTATCTTACCCTTCCCAGATAGTTAAACATCTGGGTTGCTTCCAGCATTTTGTAGGGATGTCTGAAGAGGCAGTATTTCTCTTTTGTTTTTGATAACACAGGATATATTTCTGACTTTGGAATTATTGGGTCCAAACTCGGACCTCTAAATAAAATGCCTGAGATCTCACAGGCAGCTCCCTCAGCCTCAGTTTCCTTCTCTGTAGAACAACCATCCTACCCATCACACAGCTTTGTAGTGAAGATTTTGCTCGGTTACCTTTCAAAGGCTTGAAAGAAGAGCTGGGATCTAGCTGTAGTTCTCCCTTCCCTTCTCCTACTGGCCTGTAGAGAAAAAATAAGACATTGATCCAGCTTAGGGCAGAAATTCTGCTGTACAACTATGGAAAATAACACAGTGGTTGAAGAACCAGATTCTATGGACAAAAGACTGGAGTTTTTCCCTCTAAAATATTTGCAGTATAAGCTTAAGACCAGATAAAAGAATCTCTGTCAACAGAGATGGCCAAAGTTGTGGCCGAGGGTCCTTAAGGGAACCTGGAAGGAGTATCGGCAGGTCACAAACACCAGGGTGAGAAGTGGCTGGTCAGTGTGGACAGCTTGGACCTCAAGGGAGGAGGAGTCCCTGCTGGGCAAGGATGGCAGAGGGAGTGGCCAGAAGGTGGCATTACTGTCGCTGCTCCCTACTCCTGCAGCCTCTCAGTGGAAGGCAAAAGGAGAGAATAGAAGAAGTTTGTCAGTTATGGAAGATGATCTCCCAAGAAAAGGGGGGAGGGACTGGCAGGTCCAGATAAGATGCTGCAGGACAAGGCTGAGGTGGGGGGGAGTGGGGAGCCAGGCCGCTGGGGATGGGGAACAGGTGGTACACTAGCAGCCTGGGATTGGGAATCACTGGAACGGGGAGAGTACAAGCTGAGGGGAGAGTACAAGCTGAGGGCCGAGTCCAGTCACAGCATCAGTGGTTGGAGTAAGGTCCCTTGAGAGAGGTGGTCACCAGACTGCTCAAGGTCCAGCCTGGCGGCAGACAGATAAAAATGAGGCTTTAAAAAGAAACTCAGTGTATGTTAATAGTTCGTGGTCCAGAGACTTTTTGCTCTTTCAGTTTCCACTGTTGCCGTCATGATCTTAACCCACAGGTCTGAGGCTGTAGTTAGAAGAGACCCTTTCAAGCCCCCAGCATCAGACCTCTCAGGGTAATCACCAGTGTCCAAGTCCCACCAAACTCCTGCTAACACAAGGCAACTCTCCTGTTCCTTAACCATGTTGAGGTTCAAGAGAAGGATGGTCAAGTCTGGGAGCAGCAACCAGAGGGAAAGTGGCAAGGAGGGGCATGCGAGCATGGCCTGGCCCTGGCTTGGAACACACAGGGGGGACAGAATAGAAAAGAGACCTAAGATGGTGCCTCCTGCTTTCCTGACACTATAATCCCTTACGCAGCACTGGGATATGAAAGGAAAGGCTGGGGGAGTAACCTCACTGGAAATCAGGGAATTCTTTGTCAAGCTTGTGACTGGAAATCAATCCTCTGGCACTGAGACTTTGGAATTACAGAAACTTGGGTGCGTGCCAGTTTGATCTCACCTGTGCCTCAGAGCAGGTACTGCTCTGTGCTAGCCTGATGCAATCCCATGGGAGAGTGAATCTTGGGAAACATCCTTCACCACAATGCCATCCTCTTGTGAGGGAGACAAAGGAGCCTGGTAAAACCTCAACCCTGAGAGTCTGTCCTACCTGTCATGCCCTAGAAGCAAGAATTCTTAACCTAGGGTTTGTGGACTTATTTTAATTTTTTAATCTTCTGATAACTGTATTTCAATAGACTTGGCTTCATTTATAATCCTGTGTAGTTTATTTTATGCCTCTGAAAATCTTCCTCTGAGAAGGGGTCCTCAGACTGCCTGCCCCAGGGGTCCAGAACATAAAAACAATGAAGAACTCCGCGCTCTCCCACACCCCCCTGTAGAACCCCTGACAATTCGTCCTCAAGTAAATGCTGGACTGAGCACACAGCCCCAACCTTCACAGAGCTCACAGAAGATGCGTTGGCTGGGCTAATGCGGGGTGGAAATCTAACCACTGCTTCAATCTGCATTCCCCACCCCACACCAAACAAAAGATGTGATAAAAGAATTCAAACAATGCAAGCATCTATGGGGGCAAATAAAGAGAACTCGGGGAAAGCTGACTTTTACCCAGAGGGGGTGGGTGTAGAGGGCTTCTCAAGGTCACTGGTTCACTCCCCAGGTAATTTCCATCCCTAGTGACAGCTTGAAATGTCTTCTCCAGCCTCCATCCCCCACTCACAGCAGGCTGAGCTAACTTCGCTGAGATTATGGAAACTCCTCAACCCCTCTCTCTTCCTCAAACCTGCTGAGCCCCATTCGATTTATTTTTTCCAGTGGATTTTACTGAGGTCTTGTTTTTACATCACCCTCCTATCTCAAGAGTCCTCCCTCCACTTCCCAGAGGACCAGCCTTTCTAATGAAGTCTAAAAGAGGAAACAGCCAGATGAGCCAAAGTAACCACCATGTTGAAAAAGCCCAGAGTCGCCCCCAATCTGGAGAGGAAGCAGGGGCAAGGCCTTCTCAGGCTCAGTCAGTAGAATTTCGGAGCATTTGTTCCATTGGCACAGCTGTGGCCACAGTGCACAGTCTTGTCTTCACCCTGCTTCAGTTCGCCAGTCTTCCTATGTTACTCCCCAAAGGATGGGTCTCCAGGTCTTTGCCATTACAAAAAGTGCTGCTCTAAGTGTTCTGATGTACTGGGCGGGGGGGGGGTGTGTGTCTTTCTGTTTGTTTCTGACCCTCTTGAGGTACATGTGGAGCAGCAGAATCTCAGCGTCAGACAGTCTGGACATTTCAGTCACCATCCTCCCATAACTTCAGGTTGCTTCCCAGGATGGTTGTGATGGGGTACAGACTCTTGGAACCTCCTTGAACTCTCCTTGAATCTCCCTACTTAACTGCCCCTTGCCTCCTTGGTCATCCCTTCTTTCCCTTGGTTTCCCTTCCTTTTCCCTCTACCCCAACCCCCTCGATTTCTGCCTCATTTACCTTCCAAGTCTCCTATCCTGTATCTCCTCCCATGGCCCCTCCCTGTTTGTCTACCCCTGCTCAGTTCCCAGCCATAAGTCTTGCTGAGGTGCCTCTCTCTGCATCCCCTCTTCCTGAGGCAACATTCACTCCGGCCTCAGGCCCCACCCCCATGGCAGTCTCTGGGGTATCTCTCCCTCTAACCCCTTTGCCTCCTCAGATGCCAGCTGATCTTCCCCCTTGCCAGCCAGATGCCCTGGCCTAGCAGCCTAATCCAGTTCAGCAGGCATTCCCCAGCCCCTCCCTCACAAGAAGTGGGACTTCCTATCTTCCTCCACAAGCCCTGTCCCCATTGGTCCATCAGGGCTGTTTTTCTTGAGAGAAGTGCCTGCCTCACCCAATGGGACAACCAGAGTGCATGTTCCATTCTCACTCAGATTAAAAAGAAACTAGGGAGATACTTGGAAGATCCCACTAAGTTTACTGAGGATTTTAGGGACATATCCTTATAATTTGAACTTTCTTGGAATGATCTACATATTCTTTTTTCTACCTGCCGTACAGCTGAAGAGGAGAATCTGGGAGCAAGCCCAGAAGTGTGGAGATTGTTTGGCTAGAAATGACCCCATGAAATACCCCCTGGAACAGTGGCTATTCCCCTTACTGACCCAGGATGTGATTATCAGAAAAATGAGGATAGGGGTGATAATATTTAATACAAATTTTGGACTTTAATAAGGGCCAAAGCTTGAATTAAGAAGAGTCTGGACCTAACAGTCTCCTTTGTTATCTTAAATAAACTCAAGAGAATGCCTTTTGGTGTCAGTAAGCAAATGGGACTTCCTTACCAGACCCTTCTCCTGGCATCTTAGTGTAAGGAAAAATACATCTTGGGTTGTAATTCCAACTTTGTCAACTCTGTTAAAGATACCCTTTTTTATGTCCACAACTTCAAGGGCCTGTTTAGAACAGGATGTCTGTCACCAGAGTAATGGGATTTTCTCCTTATCTTATGTCACAGAGACATGCTACAGAAAGGAGATTCACCCAGCTTGGGATCATAAAACTCAATGGACACTACTTTGTTAAATGTCTTGTCTTACTAAATTTATGATTTGTTCAACTAGGAGAGTTCCTTTCTCATGGTAAAATGTATAAAAACCATAAGATTTCTGTACTGGGGAGCCAGATTTGGTCCTGGCTCCGTAGCACTACGTAACCGTTATCTTTATGGGGATTTGTTTAATTCCTGTTGCCTTTTCTTTAACCAAGTTTTCAGGTCAGCAGGGAAAAGAGACCATATGGTGTTTTGTTTGCTCGAGGGCCTAAAAACCGCATTTAAAAAGCAGGTGAATTTTCAAAAGATTAAAGAAATTATCCAGGGAGAAAAGGAAAACCCTGCCCTTTTCCAAAACAGGATGATGGAGGATATTAAAAAAATACACCAATTTAGATCCTGACTCTATGGAAGGAGCAACAATCCTTAGTATGTATTTCGTTAATCAGTCTGCCCCAGATGTTAGGAGGAAACTACATAAGTTGGCACTGGGACCCCAAACACCTCAGGCCCAATTACTGGAGATGTCCTTTGGAGTCTTTAATTACAGAGACTTGGCCAAAGCAGAGGAAAAAGAACGGGAAGACAGAGCTAGGGACAAAGAACATGCTCAGTTCTTGGTGGTTGCCATAGCCAGGAAAAGACCTGAGGGTATTCCTAGTAACTCAGGGAGTGGCGAATCCTGCTTTCTATGCCACAAGGAGGGCCACTGGTCCAGGGAATGCCCCCCTAGGATGCCCCTCTGGAGGAAGCTTCCAGGACTGACACCTCCAGGGCCATGCCCAATATGTGACATTGGAGGAAGGGTTGTCCCCGAGGTTGGAAGAGTGGTGGAGCCACCCCTCAGTACCCTGTCCTCCAGTCCTCTCAGGACTCAGAATGATGGGACAACCTGGGGCTTGGCAGCACTCCCACCTTCTCCACCTCTCTTGCTGAGCTCTGGGCGAACATCAAGGTCAGAGGTAAGATAACCCAATTTATGACTGACACTGGGGCAACATTCTCTGTTCTAACTAATTTCTCTGGCCCTACTTGCCCCTCCACCTATCAGGCTGTAGGGATAGACAGGAAAACTAAGGGATGTCGAGGGACATACCCCCTCCCCTGCTTGTTTGAGGATCTGTTGTTTGAACACTCTTTTCTTATCATCTCCTCTTGTCCCACCCCTTTGCTGGGAAGGGACCTGATGGTGAAATTAGAAAGCCAGTTTTCTCTAGTCAAGTCTCCCATTTCCATCTTCCCTCTGGTTACCAGACCTCCCCAAGTTCCCCTGGAAGAGTGGGAGACAGTTTCGGACTGGATCTGAATAACAACCTGGAAAAGAATTAAGCTTAGCCCCTTCCTAACCTCAGACATCCAGGTAGATTCTGAACAGCATCTAATCACCTAATCTGCAACTCAACTAGGTGCTTTCAGAAATGCCCTAATGGAATATGCCAATGAGAATCTTCCAAAACCTCTTGACAATGAAAAGGAGTGTCCTGCGGCAGTACAACCTGTAGACTGGGTCTATTTAAAGTCATGGAACACCCAAAAGGGAGAACAGTTAGATGTCAAGGAGAAGGGACCCTACCAAGTCATACTCATCACTCCAACAGCAGTGAAACTCAAGGGCATCCCCAGCTGGACTCATCCTAGGAGTAAACCAGTATCACCTCTTGCTTTTCCCCCAGAAACTCTGGAATATACCTGTGAACCCTTGGATGATCTCAAGCTACTGTTTAGAAAACCCTAGCCTCTTCCAGCAAGCAGGTGGATAAAAAGAGATGAAATGGTACTCGTCCTTCTTATCTTCAATTAAACCCCGCCCCCCTTGAAGAATTTTTTTCTGTCTCTCTTGTAAAACTGTTGTCCTTTTAAATTGAAAATGATATTACTAATCCTTTTCCTCCTGCTCCCTGATACTTCAAATACACTTGGCCTCCAAAAGTGGGAAGATAACTCTTTGGTCAAACTGGGAAACTCATTAGTTGGAGGGGGGGAGGTTGAAGATTGTTGGGTGTGTCACTCACACCCACAAGGCAACACTCACCTCCCACCAAGGGCTGCTTTTGCAAAAGCTCCCCTTCCCAATATGACTTCCTCAGAAGTCTATGCCACCCCTTTTATGACGGCCACCCATTGGTGGGCTACCCATTCCATCTTAACACCTTGCTTCTTCCCACAGGAACATTCCTGTATAAATTCCACAGCTACTGAACAAGTTGAGACCCCTGTTAAGAGAGGGCTTGTAGAAATCTCAGCTGATCATTTAACCTGCCCCACCTGCATAGATACAAAAAGTGATAAATGCCTCCAGAACTTTACATTGACCAGTTGTACCAATTGCTCCCAGGGAGCATTTCCTCCTTGCACTTATGACCGCATCCCCCCTCTACTCTTCTAGTAGTAGGTCATCTCTTTCTAAGTCTCACCCCGAAGTTAAGCCACAATGCCACAGCTCCTTCTAACTACAAAACCCTTATTGATCTCTCAAAAACACCCCTTTCACCTGGGAGTTTAATGTGCAACCATTCTGTTCCTTGGGGCATCCAAACTCAGAACCTTTTAAGGACTCATCCCATTTGTGCCCCCAAAGGTTATATCTTCCTTTGTGGGGATTGGTGAACCAAGTAAAAAGAGTCCTGGGGAAGAGGTGAAATGAAGTGCCACTACATGGCAAGATCCCAGAACTACCATCCTGACCAGTCAATGCTTAACCCCTTACAAGGATTTTGGGATGTGCACCCTTGGATTTTTAACACCCCCCTTCTCCATTTTCAGTGCCACACAATCCAGGGTCTCCAAATCAAAAAGAACAAAGCGCAGATTCTGGGGAAATGTTGCCTGGTTCCTTAAGAAGGGAACAGTATCTCATGCTCTGGTATGGTTACCTGCAGCATGAACTCATTCTCTCTAACCTTACAGTGACCACTCACCAATTAGCAAATGAGACAGCTTATGGTCTCCGGGAAATCCAGCAATCTTTGGATTCCCTAGCAAAAGTGGTTCCGGATAACAGAATAGCCTTAGACTACCTGCTTGCCTCCAGTGGAGGTGTGTGTGCTCTAGCAAACACATCTTGCTGTATGTACATCAATAATTCGGGACAAGTAGAGGTCCATACTAAAAGTATCTTGGAAAAGGCACAATGGATGCGAGAAATTCATAATAACTTCAGTGCCCCCAAATCATCCTCTTCATGGGAATCCTGGCTTCTTTCCTTACGTCCCCCTATTCTTATTCTGCTCCTGGCTATAGTACTTTTGTACCTATTTGGTCCTTGTCAGCTTAACATCCTTGCCAGGTTTGTCTCCTCCAGGGTCCGAGCTGTCAACTTCCAGATGACAGCCCAGGTTATATACCAACCTCTGACTGAATCCAAGGTCTCCAGCCCACTGGACCTGGCATTGCCCAGGTTCTGAAGTCTGACCCCTTGAATAGGACCCATTGAGGCAGGGACAGCTCTACACCTCTTGTCAGCAGGAAGCAGTTTCAGAAGCTGAGACCTTCGCCCCCGACCACAAAAGAATTTGGGTCCCATCTGTTTGAATGCTGGGGTACAGACTCTTGGAACCTCCTTGAATCTCCCCACTTAACCTGGCCTTTCATACTCAAATTGAATTCTCCTTGAATCTCCCCACTTAACCTGGACTTTCATACTGAAATCTGTGGCCATCATCTGTTACCTCTTGATTGCCCCACCTGCTTTCCACCCAAACCCTCCATTGTCTGATATCTCCTGATTGCCTCTAGCTGTTTCCAACCCTTGACCAGTCATCCCCCCTCCTTGGACTTCTCCTCAAGACCCTCCCTAAACCCCTCCTCCCATCACCCTAGACTACCAGACAACCCCAAGATCCCTCTTACAGTCTTTTCTGTATTTAAGTTCCATCTTGCCTCCATGAAGGGGCTCAGATTTAATCCAGCACAGACTCTGTCTAACTGAGATTCTATCTGGTCTGCTTGTCAATATGAGCATTACAAATGGTTGGGCTCCTTGAGAGTCAACCCAAGATGGCAAATCTGTAATAAACTTTGTTTCTCTTTGGCTTTAAGAAGGCTTGAGTCTAATTCATTTGAGCAGGACCTGGCGTGTCATTATTTTGGGGTCCCCAGCACCCCTAAACCTCATCAGTTGGATCACTTCAAAGCTCCTCCAACAAGGCATTAACATGACTGCCTTTCCATAGCTCCTCCAACATGGGCTATATTCCCCTATTTTGTTACCTTTGGTGAAAGCACCGAATTCAAATTATCTCAGCATCTCTCACACGCTATGGATCTGCAAGGCAGATATAAAGATGAAAATTAACACAAGGAGAGGGTCCCAACAGGTACCCAGAGGAGCACTACTGGGCAGATTGATGGGGATGGCACCTATGATATCATTGCTTGAGGGAACTCCCTCCATCCACATTGTCGTAGTTTGTTCTTTCTGGTCCAAGAGGACCAATGACATAATGGAGTGTGAGTGAACTGGATTTAAGTGAGGCAGAACCTCACTCTTCCAGAGTCATCAAAGTCCAGAGGCAAGACAAAAGTCAGGAAGACTGGCGATGGCCCAGAATGCAGAGGATGACCTTGGCATCTGACCAAGCTCTAGGTGCTCCCCAGCACCTGCTTCATCCACCTCCGTGACATTAAACAAACAGTTCTCATCTGCCCATTCTGCCAGTGGAAGTCTTCACATGCTTTAGGATACCCCCTTCACTCATTGACAGGTTTGAGGTCCCCCGGTTACCCTGAACTTGGTTTAGTCCATCTGCCAAGACGGAGTGTGACTGTTCAGCACATGCTACGGCTTCTTGGGTCCACAGGTGAGAGTTGGGTAAAGGTGGACACCAAAAGTAGATGAGCAGCCTTCCCACCAGAGGGGCTCATCCTCCATAAACAACTTATGAAGACTCAGAGTCCTAGGGAAGCTGCCTGATACATTGTGAAAAGTCGCTGGGACCAGTCCAGGGTTTCTTGACCCTGAGGCTGGCTCTCTGTCCACTACATGATGTTGAATAGGACAACGGGAGATATCCAGACAAAATGTTCTAGAAAAGATGAAGAGGAGAGCAAGAACACCTTTAGTTTGGGAAGGCTTCATGGAAAAAGACCCTTGTCTCTCTCCCGGGTCACTCCATCTACAGGGAACTTTGGTACCTGTGTGGTCATACATCAAGGCCCCACCCCTCGTCCTTGTTGTCTCTGTTTACATTCTCTCTCCCTGAGAAACTCATGTATTTCCTGGGGGTACTGAAATGCAGCTCCTGGGAAGGTCTCACTAGCACCTCAAACTCAATCTCTCTAAATCAAGCTTATAATCTTTCCCCCAAACCTCTCCTTCTCAAGGTGCCATTTTTGTTGGTGGCAACCACAGGAGGGTGTGTCATTGAGATGGAATCCACAGGACTTGGTAACTGTTAGAGGGGACAGCCATGGTTTCAGAGAATCCATGGTTCTAAACTAGGACTTTTATGTGAACTGCTGCCTTCCCAGATAAACTTGCATTTACTCTGTATATATATATATTGTTGGGGGTAATGGAGGAGATTTTGCCCCCTCTGGCTCCTCTTCCTTTGGCCAGGTTGTCCCCAGATCATCATTGATGATGATGTTTTAAATCCGTTCTGGAGATCTCCTGGCTGTTGGCTCTTGGGGGCTGGAAGAAATGGTTTCCTAAGATGTGAAGACACCTAGATGGCTTCTCAGTCCAGGCAGGGGAAAGGGGATGAAAACTCTGGAGATGGACTGTGGATGTAATGAAATACAGGCAAGAGTGTGTGGAGCCATCTCTAACCAGCTGATGCAAATGCAACTTAAAAGTGTATCCTGTGCCCATTTTTCCCTTCTGGGGAGCTGGGTGTTAAACATTCTCCTGCACTCTCCTGACTACAGAGGGAGATTTTCACTCTAAAAAGCTTTGCTATGAAAAGTTTCTGAACTGTGCTTCTTGAACAGGAGAATGGGGAGAAAGCTCTGAAGAGAATCCAGAACAGACAACAGGGCAAAGTGAAGGAGGCAGCCCCTCATCTCTTCCTCGCCTACCCCATCAGGCCAGTGCATTGGGAAGCAGAAGGAAACGCCCTTGGTTGGCTTAACAGCTGATTCCAGTCATTTAATTGTCTACAAAGGCAGGCTGGGGAAGAAGTGGGAAAAGATTTCTAAAATTGAGGGCCTGAGACAAAGCCCTGCTTTTCTTTTCCCTTGCTCCAGCTGGGAAAATGGGTGAATGTAAACAGTTTGGAGTCTTTTCAGGAAATAACTTCCTACCAGTGAGAGCTGTCCAAAAGTGGAATCAGCCTTCTTGATAGCGTCTGGGTAAACTGATGAGAGAGGTAGTAGGCTAGTGGCTGGGGCATCTGGAGCCAGAAACACTCATCTGTGAGAGTTCAAATCCAGCTTCAGATGCTGGCATGTCATTGAACCGCTGCCTACCTCAGTTTCCTCAACTGAAAAATGAGGACAGATAATAGTGTCTACCTTCTTGTTCTGAGGCTCAAATGAACTACTAGTTGTCAAGTGTTAAAGGTACCAGAGTAAGTGCCAGATGAATGCCAGGCCTCATCACTGCTGGCTCTCCTCCGGGGAGGTCTTCAGGCAGTCTCCACAACCACTGGCTGGGCCTGTCCGAGGAGGGTGTGGGTTAGGGTTAGAAGGATGACGACATCCCTTCTAGCTCTCAGATACAGTGATTCTGTGATAAAGGTTCAGCTGCGGTTCAGTCATGTCCCACTCTTTGTGATCTCATTAGGGTTTTGGTTGGCAGAGATACTGGGGTAGTTTGCATTTCCTTCTCCAGCTCATTTTACAGATGAGGAAACTGAGGCAAACAGGGTTCAGTGACTTGCGTAGGGTCACATAGCTGGTGAGCATCTGAGGCCAGATTTGAACTGAGGAAGAGGAGTCTTTCTGATTCCAGGCCCAGAGCTCTGTGCACCGTGGCATCCTCAAGCTGCCCAAAAGCACTGCACCACTGGCACTATGTGTTGTGTGAGGCCGAGCCCAGCCCAGGACTGGCCACAGCGATTCACAAAACAAACATACAGAATGGCTCTCAATCTGGGGGTCCTCTCGTGCCTCCAGCAGAGTGCAGATGGAAAAGACGGGAAGAGGTTCACTGCAGACAAAGGTCGTAGGAAAGAACAGTGCATGAGGAACTTCATGGTGTCCTGGCACTGTGAGGCCCACAAGGCCAAGCTAGAAGATACCTCTGAAAATCCCAGCAGCTTGTCGACGACATCAACTGCAAAGGATGGAGCATGAGTCAGTGGCATGCTTATATGCCTATGGCCTGGCATGCAATGGGCACCCGCCAATGCCATGCCAAGCATCGTATTGATACTAGAAGTACACAGAAAATAAGTGAAATACTGAAGAAAGTACAGATATTCTACAAGGACTTTGACAAAAATCTGCAAACTAAGTTGACACATGCCCAGAACAAATGTTCAAGGATAGAAAAGGGGCGGGGGCAGAAAAAACCCCAAACAAACAGCTCAGGACTAAGAAGTGAAAGGGGCCAGAGGCTTGCTGAATATTCTGAAACCTTGTGTACACATATCATGATTACCTTCTTCAAGGAGAAAGACAAAGGGGCTACGGCTGGTAAGCAACAAATAAGGACCCGCACCCACCCAAGACTGGACACATCCATTTCAGAACCAGTGTCTGTGCAACTACATCACCAGGGCTAGGTGGAAGGCCAGGCTCAGCTGTGAGTTAGAAGGAAGAATAAATAGAACATGAGCTCCTTGGGGCAGACAATTCACTTTCTTGTCCAGAGCAGGTATTTACCCCACAGTTACTCGAACCGTGCAGTCCCAGCAGCGCTAACCCAACCTGAACAAGATATTGAGAAACAGATGGAAGTGAAGACATTGGCTGTGAGCGTCATTTAATTGCTATAAACCAGCCTCTCAAAGGAGGTGCCCAAACCAGCCCAGAACGCACCTCTGGCAGGAGGTTACAAAACCATTTGTAACAACACCGGCAAGGTATTTGAGGGGGATGGCAGACGTAGTTATCTCTTCCTGCAAACAGTGGAAATGAGGGGAGGTGGACATGAGCTTGCATTAAAGCTGCCAGGACTTCCAATCAACCTGTACCATTCAAATAGCATTCACAGGTAAGCCTGGAGAAAGGACCATGAAGCTTCCCTTGAGAAGGTGATGTTGCAGCCCACCTTCAGAGGAGAGCAGTGAGAAAGCAGGAGGGAAGTGACACCACACATACACACACACACACACACACACACACAACCTTGCTGGAGGCAATTCAATTTTAAAGATACTCGCTGTCATGGACATACTGTCAAGGAATTCTCAGATGCCAAAAGGAGAAAAGCTCCATCACTGATTCAGTTTGGTTCAACAAACGTGAAGCACCTACCTACTAGGTGATGCATCGGCCACCACTTTGTCCGATCTACAAGTCACCGAGGACGCAAGCACGGAAGGAGACCAGCAGGTCTTCCAAGATGGTGTTAGAAGTGAGCCTGTCTAACAAGCCCCCAACACTGAGAAACATGCTCACGTTAAACAAAGAACAATGCCTGTTGTGAAATCAGGAAAGATTTTATTAACCTTTATGTCCATTCCCCCTGAAAGGACGGGTAGCCTCCCCAGTAAGGTTATAGGACGACTACAACACATGCAGAAAGATGGGGCTTCTTATACTGTTTTCCTAACTTTGGATCTCCCATGACACCACCCCTTGGCCATGTGACTCCATGTTCTTCTCTCTGATAGGCCCTTCCTCACACAGCTCCTTGGGTCTGCACATTAGTCTGACCTCTAACCTGTCTCTGCTAGGTCACAACCCTTATCACCTAGGAATGTGGAAAACTGAACTTTCTTGACTCCCACAATGGTTTTCCCGTTCTAGCTATCACAAAATTCCCTGAGACATAGGAATCGACAAGCTCCCATAAGTGCATGCATGGCCCATCGCCACTTGGCTCCCACTACTTTCCCACACTCCTACATGAGCTCATCCCTTGGCTTGGCAGGGTTGCCCCTATCCTCACAGCACATAATCTACCAGCCTGTTTACTCTGGTCTTCTCAGTCCTCTCTTCTGTTCTTCAAAGGAAACACTTAATTTTTAGGAGTCAAAGGCAGGAGGAGAGGGCATTCCAGACATGGGGACCCAAGACACAAAGGTGGGTAGGTGCCAAGAAATGGCCCATCCCACAACTGCCCCTTCTTGCTCTGCCAGCAACAAGCATCCCTCCTGCTTCCAGGTATCCCTGGGATACCTCCAGCCCAGATATCACTGAGCACTTGTCCTAAAACTCTCGGAGTCATCATGTAATATTGTGTATCATAGAGGTTGTGCTGCTGGACAGTAAGCTCCTTGAGGATCAGAGACCCAACTTATCTGTACTTCTCTCTCTACTGGTGCCTATCACAGGGCTCTGCTCACAGGACTGTAACGGATATTGTTGATAGAGTGACCATCAGTTGCTCGCTGATTACCAGAAAGCCTTAGGCAGCCTCAAAACTCTCCCCCAACAAAGTATGTCCAAACCATCTATGATTTGTGAAGATTTCTTATCAGTCCTGCACAGGCTCACCAAGGTGTCACCAACACTGTGGCAATGGGGGAGGGAGACACTGGACAGGGCTATTCAACAGCTCCCATCTCTTGGACACCCCTCTCTCCACTACTGACTTGCTCCTGGGATGGCTTCTCAATATCAACGCTCTACTTTTGTTCTGGAAAGTTGCATCAAAATGTCTGCAATTCTCTTGTCTCTAGCTCTGAGCCCCCAGACAGTACTCTGACAAAGCAAGACAGTGTTAGATATCTCTCTCTCTCCCTCTGTCTCTGTATCTCTCTCCCTCTATCTCTCTCTGCGTGTCTCTCCCTCTGTCTCTGTATCTCTCTCCCTTTCTCTTTGTCTCTCCCTCTCCCTCTGTGTCTCTCTCCCTCTGTTTCCCTCTCTCTGTCTGTCTGTCTCTCTCTCCCTCTGTCTCTGTGTCTCTCTCCCTGTCTCTCCCTGTCTCCCTCTCTCTGTCTCTGTCTGTGTCTCTCTCTCCCTCTGTCTCTATGTCTCTCTCCCTCTGTCTCTCCATCTGTCTCTCTCTCCCTCTGTCTCTGTGTCTCTCTCCCTCTCTTTGTCTCTCTCTCTCTCTCTCTCTCTCCTCTGCAGATGTTCTTCCCTGAACTACCTTCTTCCAGCTGCATTTCCAATGAGTTTAACTGGATGAGCAAAGGCCTGTGATTAACCCTGTGTATAAAGACAAAATAAACGTCCAAAACAAATAAAGGCACCTAGATTTTATCTGGGTTCACAGGGAAAGATTTCAAATCCATGAGAGTTCAGTTGGAAGAAGGAGATTCAGGATTATTTTCTTGTGGTCTTTAGTGGGGGCTGTGAGGAGAAAGAGAGAATCTGCAACACCCCTGTCCCCATGTGTCTAGTGCGTGACTGGCCGAAGTAGCCTCAGTCCTGAGGAGTCCTGACCCTATCACTGCTCTCACTCTTGCTCCTGTTCCCCACAGCTCCACTCTCAGCCTAGTTTCCTCATCTGTGAACGGAGATCATCTCCCTCCTAGGGTGGCTATAAGGTGCTCTGCACACTTGAATGGGTTATATACATGCTAGATTTTGCGATCAGTTCTTCTGAATTCAGGAAGTCTCAGTGTGGTGAACACTGAACAACGTGACTAAACAATGAAATCAGCTGCCAAGAACCATTAGTTACTGATCGGAGCATCATATCAACTTGGTTGTTGGAAAACGAGACAAGGAAATGAGAAGAAAACATGGTGTACAATTACAGTCCAAGTGAAGCACTCTGCTGACCCTGAGACGATGGGGGCTGACACCGGGGACTGCATGAGAGGGCTGCGGGGAGCCTGAAGAAGCAGACCACAGCATGATCCCTGATGGTGGGCAGGCCTGGTGGCCGAGGAAGACGCAGCGTTGGGGCACAAAAGCAATCCTTGGGAGATAGATCACATCCTTACAATTATACATTAACAAAATAGAAAAAGAGAAGATCAGTGGCCTGAACAGATATTTTTAGAAATTAAGGAATCGACAAACAGACAAATCCAAAATAGGCACAAAAGAGAAGAAGCTAAAAATTAGAGGAAAAATAGATAATTTAGAAACAAAAAAACCTCAAACAAATGATAAAATAAAACTAAAACCTGGTTTTTTGAAAAGGTTAATAAAATTGATAAACCATTATCTAAACTGATTTAAAAGAAGAAAAAGCACATGAATAAAATAGCAAATGGGCAAAGTAAAATCACAGCAAATCCAGAAGAAATTAAAAGAATCATCAGAATATATTATGCAGTTATAGGCTAACAAAATTCAAAACAAAAAAATAGAGAAATACTCTCAAAGCTATAAGATATTCAAACTGTCAGAAGTCCAGATAAAGATCTTAAATAACCCAGTCTCAGAAAAGGAAACAGATCAAGTTGTAAAGGAATGACCAAAGAAAAAAAAATCCTCTGGACCTGACAGAGTCACAGAATTCTATTAAACTTCTAAAGAACAGTTAGTGCCCTATTTCAGAAAGTATTCTCAAAAACTGAGAAAGAAAAAATCCTACTGGAATCCTTTTATGAGACCTACTAAGTAAATCAGGAAGAGAGGAGAGATGGCAAGAAAACTATAGGGCTAGTATCGAATCAAAAATTTTAAACCAAATCCAATCCAATAGATCACAGCAAGTTACCCAAGAAATCGTTCATTATGATTAAGTAGGATATGTACCAGGGATGCAAGGATGGTTCAACATTAAGAAAACAATCAATATAATTATATTAAAACCCCAAACACCCCCAATCACATGAACATCTCAAAAGGTGCAGAAAAAGCCTTTGACAAAATACAACACTTTTATGTTAAAAACTCTACAAAGTACAAGCAAAGAGGGACCTTTTTTTTTTTTTTTAATATCATAAGGTCAAGCAGAACAGTTTATATTTGATCTCAAAGGCTGAGAGGAACCTTTGGGTTTCATACAGGAGGGTCATGCAGATTCCTTACAGAAAATAACAAGAATGATGACAATTTTTAAACATATAGCACTTGAAGGTTTATAAGGATTGGGGTCATCCTGCCGTGGGTCCCAGCGCTCTGGCCGCTCGCTGCTCTGAGCTGCCTCTCAAAAGAGGAGGCTCCAAGACAGAGAGGATCTTGTCAGACAGATGATCCTCTCTCTGATTATTGATACCAGGCAAGGCAGTGGAGACCCAGGGTCCAAATAAAGGACAGATCCTGGATCCTGCAGGGTCTCCACAATGAGATCTAAACCATAAATAAGCCAGAAGAACCCAGGGCATGCAGAAGACCATCGAGCTATGGAGCTGGATGGAAGGGCCAGAGCCGGTGTCTTCGAGCAGGGGAGGCTCTTCACACACACACCCAGACTCCCACCCCCACCTGCCCTGGGGTCTAGCTGCCAAAGTCTAGGGATCCCTTCTTGGAAAAAGGCTTTTAAGGCATAAAATAAAATATTTAAGATTACAAAAGAAGTTAATTACATTAAAATACAGTTATCAAAACATTTTTTTAAGTTCACTGACCCCAATTAAAGACTCAGGCAGGTAGGTTTCCCTGGGCCTGGAGTCTCACAGGCCCTGAATTCAAATCCAGCCTCAGGCACTTACTAGCTGTATGACCCTGGGCAAGTCACTTAACCCAGTTTGCTTTAATGTACTAGAGAAGGAAATGGTGAACCACTGCAGTATCTTTGCCAAGAAAACACCATGGGCAGCACTGGCGTTGTCTGGTCCACGGCTACATGTAGCCCACACTGGATGTCCATTACTGGAATGGACTCCCCACCTCACCTCTGTCTCGTAGGTCCCTCTCTCCCTTTAAGATACACGTAGTCACGACTTTCTGTACAAATTCTTTCTTGGTCCCACAAATGTACTCCTTGATTAATGGATTGGCTATGCTACACAGATGGCCACTAAAAAGAGGTCAGTCTAATAGACTCCATATTGTTTGTTTGGTCACTCAGGCGTGTCAGATTTTTTGTGACCCCACATGGGGTTTTCTTGAGAAAGATGCTGGAGTGGTTTGCCACTTCCTTCTCCAGAGGATTAAGAAAAACAGGTTAAGTGATTTACCTAGGGCCACACAGCTATTACGTGTGTGAGGCCGGATGTGAACTCAGGTCTTGCCAATTCCAGGCCCTGGGCTCTATTCACCAAGCGCCCCAACACACAGGAAGAGCCAAACTGGATGACAAATCTCTACTGCCCAGCCCATGGAGAATAATTGAGTGCGTGACCCGTAGAATTTATCCATCAGTCTGTCTGTTTTGGACAGACAAGGAGATGGGCATGTCATTGTTTAAGAGGAAAAGAAAGGGCTGAATTAAATTTGGAAAAATTTTTTTTTTTTTAGTACCAACGTTGAATAGTAATTTAGACCTTCCTGGGCACCTGCCATGTGCCAGGTACTGGGCTTAGCGTGGGGATATGAAGTCAATGAAATAGGCCCTGCCCTGAGGAGACCTCACATCTGTATTTCCTACAGCCTAGCACTCATACTACTCTCCTGGACAGACTGGACCAGCACTCAAGCAAGCCAACCAGGGTAGTTTGGAAGGAGTAGCCCAGCACCAAGGGCTTCTTGGAAGAAGGACCGTCGTGGATTTGGTGGTCAAAGGGGCCCTGGAAGTCATTTGGCCCAGAGGGGTCTTCAGCACCCCCAAGTGGGTCCAAGTCAAATTGAAATGTAACTGGGAAATATTTAACAACTTAAAAAAAAGACCCATGTGACAGAGTGAGCCCCTGTGGGCTTATAGGGACCATACACACAGGTTGGAGGCCCCCTCTCCCCACCCAACTCTTTCATTTGAGAGAAGAGGTTTGTGAAGTGAACCTGGGTCCCTCTGAGTCCAAATCCATTTGAAGTATATCAGGGAAATATTCTCTGGTAGTTTTTGCAAAAGTGGTTCGGGGTGTGTTAGAGGCAGCTCTAGTGTGGGCCTTTACACTCCAGAGATGGGGCTTGTTTCCTTGTTTCTCTAGACCCAAAGTGATGGAGAAAATGTTAATCATGCAGAGTGTCTGTCAATGAGAAGTACTAAGTGCCTACTGTGTGCTAGGCACCTTAGTAGGTACTGAAGAAGAACAAAAAGGCAAGGAGTCCATGCCCTAGAGGCTCTCACAGTCCAAGGCGTGAGACAACTGGCAAAAACCCATGGACATAAAGTGGGGGTGGGGTTTCCACGCTCAAAGAGAAATGGATTCCTGAGGGCCCACACAGACTTAGAAAACCACAAATCAACATTAGTTAGGTTTTATTCTGTTTTCATTTGTTTTACTAAGTATTTGCTAATTCCATTTTAACTGGGTTCAGCCAGACCCCAAAGTTTTGCTGCTTGGACCCTCTGAAGAAGGTGGGATTTTCGCTGAAACCTGAAGGGAGATAGGGAAGGGAACAGTCAGGAGGTTGGTCCCTGGATCCAAGAGGGATCCCAATGTCAGGGCGTGAAGTGTGAGCATCCTGGAAAGGGAGGAAGGGGTCAGGCTGTGAGGGGTTTCAAATGCCAAATCAATTTTGTATTTGAGCCTGGAAGTTAGAGGGAACTACTGGAGTTTACTGAGTAGGGTGGTTGTGTGTGTGGGTGTGAGAGCTTCGGGGTTTTGGGGAGCCAATTTTTAAAGTTGTTCCCTTCCCTATGATCAATGGGAAAAACCAATGAAGCTCCCAGGGAAGAGACACTTCCTTCCTTCACGGCAGAGAGGTGAGGGGCTCCAGGAGCACAACAGCGCATACTCTCTCAGAAGTGTTTCCAATATGGGAGGCTTTTGCCTAATTGTTCTTTGCCACAAGAGAGGGCTTAAGGGAGGTGGGGGATGAGGAAAAGCTGGGGCGTCAAGACAAAGACATCAGTGGCAAAGCCAGGCCATGGGGTCAGCAGACCACAGGCTCAGTGCAGACACCCGCTGCTGGGGAATGTAGGGGCTAGCCCAACCTCAACTTCACTCAGAACGCCCAGATTGTCCCACCTGGGTGGGGCTGCTGGGGGAAAGGCGATGGAGACCCCGGCAATCCCAAAATGACCTGGCCAATCCTGGAGCCACGGGGCAGGGGGAGGGACGGGGCATATTCTGATGAGGGAGAGTCCTCCCCCTCCCTCAGGCTCACCACTGCCTTTCCAGGTGTCTAAACTCATTAATTATCTCTCCCCCCAAACCTCCCACCGGGTGCTCTGAACAAAAGGAATGTAAATTTGAATCTCTGACACTTGTTTTTTGTTGTTTTTGGTTTCTCTTAAAAAGCAGTTTTAGCCCCAAATCACTCTGGTTCCAGGCCAAGCTTGGGTCACTTTGGGCCTGATCGGCTCAGAATGAACCAAATAAGAACTGTTCTGTTCTGGCCAGAAACCCTCAGGGTCTTCCCCTCCCAGATCTATTTTTTTCAAAAGGCCATTCTTTGCCTCATTTTATTTAATCCCTGAAGAGCTCTGCCTCAGTCAAACTAAGACCTGTTAAAGGCCTTAACTTGAACAGGGCAGGGATCCCCAATTCATCCTGGGCCATCAGCTGTCTTGACCTATGGCTCCGGAGGAGAGAGAGGCTGGTGACTGCACAGCACTCAAATCCAATTCACCAGCATGCCACGGTGTCACCTCTTTGAGAAGGAAGGACAAACAGCAGAGGGCAATGCCATCCTCCCTGTGCCCAAGGATCACTATATAGCAGTGACCCCGGAGCCCTCCCTCCCTCTCACACCCCAGATCCCATACGGTGCTGAGGCCTGTCAATGTCACCTCGGCAGCATCTCCCCAATGAGGGCCCAGTGCAGATCCTCATCACCCCCTGTCCAGTGTGTCAGGATCAGCAGTGGGAGCAGGAGACAGCGAGGGCAGGATTGGAGGTCCAGAAGGGCTCCTGAAGGGAGCCAGGTGTCTGGGAGTGCCGGCCAGGAGCAGGGTGAGAGGGGAAAGACTGGGGGGGATGATGTTTCCTCAGCACAGGGAGTGACTAGCCAGGGGACAAAACTTCCACCAAGGAAATCTGCCCAGAGTAGAGGTGTCCAACATCACCTGTGAGCTGAGAACCAGAAAGAGATTAAAATAAGATTGGACAATATTTAACAAAATAAAAACAGAATAAAATATAGATAATGTCAATTTGTGGTTTTCTAAGTCAATACAGGTCCTGGGGACCTTGAGGTCTGATCTGGCAGCATTGTTTCTATGTGTTTGGCATCACTGACCTAAAGTGGAGACACTGGTGCTGTGCCCAGGCACACAGCCTTCCTAACCACGGCAGAACCTGAACCCAGGTCTTCCTGGCTTCAAGGTCATCCTGTCTCTCAATGTACTCATTAAGTCAGGCAGATGAAGAGTCTCATTTACTCTAAACAGGGAAGGAATGAGAGTTTACAATGCTTGTCCTCAGGAAGCTTACAGCCTAATGGCGGGGCTACACAGGAGGGGAGCAGTGGCTCCAAAGAGATCTGCTTTGGGAAATTACAGAGGTGGTGAATGGAGCCCCTGGGGAAGACATCCCTGCCCAGGCACAAACTCTTTGTTTGGGGCTCCAAACTTGGATAAAAGCCGACGAATGCCTGGAGCTGGGCTGGCCTGCTCACCAAGGGGATGGGGACCAGTCCCGAGGGGGGAAAGCTCCCCCCATTCCCCTCCTGCGTCAGCTAAGACCCCCCCCCCCAGGATCCAGATGGTAAGGAGGGGCCCCAGCTTCCAAGAGAAGATGACAGCTGCTGGTGGGTGACCTTTAATGAGCAACACTGGGGTATCCTCCCTTCCCCTTCTCAACAGGTTGTCTGTGCCTCAGATCAAGCTCAGACGGGCTGTTTCTCAAAACTGGGGCACAAAAAATTCCCTGGAGCCATGTCTTCCAAATAGTAAAGCTGTGAAGTATGGATTGGTTTGGGTTTTTTTAGCTCTTTCAAGTTATACACACACACATGCAGCATTTTCTTCAAGGTGGGAGATGTTACCCTGCAAACAGGTGAACAGATGAAAATATGCCCTGATAATGTTTAATATAAAATTTTGGAATAATCTCTTTGTTCTCTCTGAAGCAAACTCAGAGAATGCCTCTTCCTATGTCAACAAAAGCCAGCCAGGGCTGACTTAACATTCCTTAAGAGATCTTTAACCTAAGACACTATCTTGAATAATGGGACGTTTTCCATATCTTAATATTTGTAGACATATACTATGTTATGGCATGTTAATGGTAAAGAAAACACAGACACCTTGGGTCATAATTTCTATGTGAAACTTTGTCAAACTCTGTTATCTTATTGTATTTACAACCTATGCAATTAAGAAATTCCTTTCTAATGGTCTAGTTAATCACTCATGGAGATCATAAATCTGAAGGACACAGAACACTTCTTTGTCCTAAAAACATATTTAAGGCTGCCCAATTCTTTGTATCGGTAGCCAGAACATTTCTGGCTCCATAATGCATTATGTTATCATTTTCTTTAATAGGGAATTGATTAATTAATTAATTAAATCATAAAATGTATGCATTTAGCCTGTTGCCTTTTCTTTAACCAAGTTTTCAGGTCAACAGCCCTTAAGTTTCTGAACGGGTGGGCCCAGCTCCGAGGTCCACGAGGTCCAGTAAAGTGCAGAACCCCATCAGAGGGAGGAATACAAAATAGGACACAGAGACAGGGGAGGATGTGAGGAAAAGTCAGGGCCAGGTGAGGGAGCAGGGGAGTTTCCAAGATAAAGGTCTTGGAGAATTCCTTCACGGAAGCCAAACTAGAAAGGTTTGTCCCAGTAGAGCTGTCTGCCCTTTGACTCGATGGGGGGCAATCTGCTACAGCCCCACAAAGGGCAGAGATGGGAAGACACCCTGGAGTGGCTGCATAGGGGCGGGAAGGTGCATAAATTTAGCCCTGAGATGCAATGAACAAGCGAGGCTCCCCTCCCTGCACCCAAGGCATGTGCTCCTCCCAGGTGCAGCAGCGCCCCCTCCCCCCATTTCTCCAGGCTCTGAGTGTCCCCTCCCAGCTCAGTGTGGGCGATGCTCCCACAAGTGAAGGCCCTGGCTTGTCTGGCGCTCGGTCTCTACAGTTATCCCATCCTTCCCTGAGGTAATTATAGTGCGGCTGCTTAGACATGGGTGGGAAACATCCTCACTTCTCAATCCCCCTGCTCTAATTTGGCTTTCTTCAGCAAAGCCGAGGAAACATCTTGTTCACTGGAGTCGGTGATACTCTTCTGAACTCTAATTAAATAATCCTCATTTTCCTCTGGCAGCTGCCAAGAGGGTGGCTGACCCAAGACCTGGGCTCTTGTCCTCACTTGCCCACTGACCAGATACATGACTATGGGCACTCAACTATCCTTTCCAGTGCCCAGCACAGAGCCTGGCACATAGTGGAACCTAATGGTTGCCTGTTGCCCTGACTTGTTAACGGCACCTTTCTCTTCTGAGCTACGTCTGGGCACAAGGTCCCCCACTCCACCCTTCTAAATTTGTGCAGCAGATGAGAAGGGGAGGGCGAGAGGAGATACTGGCTGTCCTCCTCCCTGGGCTGAAGCTGATCTCGCTTTTCCGAAGTGCACTCTGTCACTGGCTCTGTGAAAACAGGCAAAGTGGTCACTAACATGAGAGCCATTCACACTCCAAAAAGTGGGCAAAGACAAATGTCACAAGTAGACCCAGGCTGTTGGTCGTGCCTCATCCACTGCTGGGACGGCCTCTTGGCCCCCGGCTCTGGTTTCAGCTTAACAGCAAGAAGGATGAATTGGTCAAATTCATAGGAAAGACCATAGGATGCCAGTGGACTGACTGGTGATGGAACTTTCCAAAGTCACCTGGACAAGGAGGTGTGTGCTCGTACAGGGCCCCAAGGAGTAGCCACACTTCCCATCCACCCCCCAATCCTGACTATGGTGAACCAGTCCCCAAGGAGGCCAGACATGGCTTGTGGCCTCCTCCTCCACTCCAGCTCCTGCTGTTGTCCTAGGGACTTCAATATCCTCATCGATGTCCCCTAAAACCTCACCTCATACCCACACAAGGAAGGTTACACCCACAAGGGTTCTGCTTCTTTAACCAATCATGTTCCTCCTTTTTCCCTGGGCCTGGCCCCACCTACCCTATTCCTTATTCTCACAGAGACCCACACAGCACCCTTCCACTTGCTTTCCTTTCAATTTTACGGTTACCCTTTCAGCCCCCCACTAGACTTCTGTCAGAGCTGTTGCCCCTGCATGCCAGGACTGCTGGGTCCACGGGTCTTTCTGGAAGCAAGATATCCTTTCATCCTTCCCTGACAGGTTCTCAACCTCCATTCCCACAGAAATGGTTCGAGGTCCTCCTTTCCCCCACCTGAGGCCCTTGCCTCTTATTTTACTAAAAACTGAGGTCATTCGAGCTGAACCCTATCTTCTGGAAACTTCAACTTTCTGTTTGTGACCAAGAGATGGGAGATGGTCCTTCTCCTTGCCTGCTGCCCCACCTCTAATCTCCAAACATTCATCTGCATGTTTCTTCCCCACTGCCTTCAAACGTGCCCAAGTCTCCCAACATCACTAAGAAACCTTGGCTAGAATCCACCATTCTGTCAAGCTACCAGCCTTTCTCTCCCCTCGCTTTCTCCACCAAATGAACAGACGTTGTAGATGCTCATTCCCTTCACTGACCCTTTGTTCTCTGCCAGGCCTCTGCCAGTCATCCAGCCTCTCCTTCGGGTATGTATTCCTCTCTGTCCCCTCTCCTGTCTAAGCCCTCCTGCAAAGTCTCCTTTGATGGGGTCCCACACCCCCGGGAGCACTTTCCCAAGGCCTCGCACCCTCACCTGAACATTTCAATGGGATGTCCCGAGACGTCTCAAATTCAATGTGAGCTTACTTCTCCCAAAAACATTCCCCTCTTCCAAATTTCACTATTTCTGTCAAAGCTATCCCCACACTTCCACAGCCCAAGTGCCCCTCTCTCTCCCCCTGCCCTCATCACACTCCAGTCACAGACAGATCCTGCTGTTTCCATCTCCACAACTGACCCCCCCCTTCTCTCTACTCACATGACCAAGGTTACTGCAATGACCTAACTGATCCACTGACTTTCTCTTCCAGCTTCAGTCCATCAAGTTCATCTCGGGCCACGTCACTCCCAAGTCCATCAGTTCAGGTATTCACTCTGATTAGATTCTAGAGCCCTCCACCACCCGGCCCCAACCACCTTTTCCAGTCTCCCTAGATGCAACTCTCTCTCTCTCTCTCAAGCTTCACAATCCATCCACAGTGAAAAAAGTCTTGGCCCTCTCTCCGCCTCTGGCCTGGCCAGCCTTGAAGGCCCTCTCCCACTTAACTCACAGGTGCTTACCTTCCACACAGTCTTTGCAGATTCCCCTCCCTCTTCCTGAACAAACTTGTACTTAACTGCTTTGCATTCATTTTCATTTTTTCTCTTCATGTTTATTCTCTACATATTTAGATGTGTATTATCTCTCCCCCGCCAGAATGTGAGCATCTTGAGGACAGGGATTGCTTCCCTGTGCTTGAGTCCTTAGCACTTGACAATGCTTGCCATACAGTAGGTGCTTAATAAACATGTAGTAGAAGAAATATTAAAACAAAGTCAAAAGACTACAGATACTAAGACAATGGAAGGTATCTCATAGCAAAAACAGTTGACCTGGAAAACAGATGAAGGAGAAAAAAATGTAAGAATCACTGGACTATTTGATTGCTAAGGCCAGGAAAAAGGGACTAGACATCCTATTTCAGGGAATCTTAAAAGGAACTATTCCAAACTCCAAAAGGAGTTCCAAAAGGAACTATCCCAGAACAGTAAGAATCCCTTGGTTACTCTCTGAAAGAAACTCAAAATAGAAACTCCTAGGAATGTTGTGGTCAAAATCCAGAGCTTCCTGATCAAAGGCAAAATAAACACTTGTTGATTCGTTCATTCAGGCTGCCTTGCCATCTGAAGGAACAAGAAATACACAACTGTGCTGCTGGCCCGGTTTTGCTGAACTTCAAAAAAAATGCTGCAAAGCAAAGCTTACTAGATAGGAGAGAAGGAAGAGATATATTCAGAAATGAGAGCAACATAAAAGCAAAAAGTGTCAGTAAAACTTAAAAACCAGGTGGTCCAGGAACAGAACACCTGCTGCCTTCCAGTCTGAAGCTGGGATGAGTGGCCCTGGTCAGATGTAGCCCAGACAGGCCATCATGAAGCTGCTGCTGCACTCGTCATGAGCAGACACAGCCCGGTCTTCATGAGGGACCTGGGTTCCTGCTGCAGTGGACGGTGGATGAGTCCAGAGGCTGCCACACACATCCTGCAGGTGTGATGAGGCCCTAAGCCCCTTAGGAAGGGAGCTTCCACACCCATTATTCTCTGCACAGATTAAATCTCCCAGAGGGCCCAAACACCCCAGGCACATCCCACTTCCTCAAGAGTTATTCTTGACCTGCTATTTCCATGCACTAATTTTACTCCAGCATTATTTTGTTTCACTAAGTCTAAATTAAAGGCTTGGCACTTCTGAGGGGAAAAGGGATTATCTCCCCTCTTCATTTTCAAAGCTCTGTGACAGCGACTCCAATGAGCATCAAAGCCCAGAGAAGGAAGGTGGTGCTGGTTCTTTGTTTTTCCTCCCCCCCTTCCCTGTCCCCCAATAATGAAGATCCAGAGAATCCTGCCATCCACATTCTTAAGCTGATCCTTCGACCTTCAAAGAAATTGGATTCTCCTCTTCTGAAGAGGCCAGGTCAAGGCCATGAACCAGTCAAGTCCAATCCGTTTCTAGCTCCAGGCCAAGGTACGGCTGCCATGAAACTACTCAGAGCCCAGTCGCACCTTCCCACACCAAGCCTCAGAAAGCTGCAAACCCTCCCTCCTGGTGCCAGCCTTGTTGACTGACACTGGGAGAGGCCTCATCTTCCAGGGTCAGGGACTCAGACTAAATGGATAGCTCCCCACCAACTGACAAACGGATCAGCCAAAGGAACAATGACGTTAAAAAGTTGACTATGTCTGCTGGGTGTTGTCTAACTTGGGTTGTGACTGACCTTGAGTGCCACAAGACCAAGTCCAAGGCTAGTACTCAAGGCTGTCCACCACCATCAGGGGCCCAGCAAAGCGTTTGCTCCAGCGATCTGGGATGGACTTATTCCTTCCATCACAAGGGCAGGGTGAAAGCTAAGCAAAGAGGAAGAGGAAGAGATTCCAAGGCAGCCAGGGCAGAAGGAAGCAGTGGACAGAGGAAGAAGCAGGCTTGTAGCCCAGACCCCAGGCCTCCCCCTTGGCCTCCCACCAGCTGGGAGGCTGTGAGTGGTGGACCTCCTTGTGCTTTTGTTCTCCATAATAGAGGGGAGGATGAGAACAGCAAAGCCCCAAAGTTTTCTATAGCTGTAATTACTATCAGGCTCGGCAGCAGAAAGTAGAAAAGCCCTGGAGGCAGCCAGTCTAACCTGAAAGAGAATCTAGCCTGGTATGGAGATGGCAGATTATCCTGTCCAACTGCCTACCTCCCCCCAAATTCTGCCTCCCTCTTCTGGGGCTGAGCAGAATGACAGGAGGCCCTGGGGCCCCACATCATAAGGTAAAAGGCACGGAGTGCCCACTAGGTGTCCATCCCCATGAGCCTCAGATTGCTCCTCTGTTCAATGAAGTTAGAACCTAAGACCCCTTCCAGCTCTGAAACAGTGATCTGATCCCTCTGCCCCATGTTGTCAACTCAAGGACAGTCGCTTCCCTCTCTGTCCATCCTGACCCCAAGCGCCTTCAAGAGAAACACGGTCTTTTGGACCCTGTCACTTCAATCCGAGAACAAGCCTGGCCATTTTCATCTTCTCATCTCCAAAATTTCTGTCCTAGAGACCCAGCTGACCTCATTGGCCAGGGTCTCACCTAGCCCACTTTTGGATCAGCCCCAACCACAGTCCTCATCCCTCCCTACTCCCTGTCCACCATCTTACTTTGCGCCAACACCTGTACCCCTTCCCTGCTAGTTATGAGATGAAGACAAAGTGACCCTTCCATAGCAATGAGGGGGAGGGTTTGGTAATCTCTCACACACCTTTCCAGAATTTTCAGACCGAAAGTGCCCCTCCCTATGTGCTGGCTCCCCTGCTAGACTATAATCTCCTTGAGGGCAAGGATTGTCTCTGATTTTGTAATTCTATCTCCAGAGCTTGGCAACATAGTAGGGAAGAGCCTAGGGAAGGAATAAGAATTTGTATAGCACTAACATAGGTCAGACACTGCAATACTTGGAAAATGTATTATAAAAAAAAATATTGAATATTATCATACTTGAGCCTCACAGCAGCCAGCAAGGTAGGTGTTATCACCCTCATTTTACAGGGGAAGAAACTGAGGCAGAGGTTAAGTGACTTGTCCAGTTATGTAGCTAGTGTCTGAGGGGCTCTGTCCACCGTGCCAGTCACCATCCCCACTACAGTCCTCTGAGTGCTCTGCATCATGCTCTGAATGGAAGCAATTCTCCAGGTGTGTTCTAACCAACGAAGCAGGATGATTCCCCTCTACAGGTTCCTACACTGAAGAGGGGTCCATCAGGGATAGGCTCCAAGGGCAGTGTGAACCAGACTAAAATATCTGACAAAATAAATAAGAACACAACAGAATGCAGGTCCTGTTAACAGGGGGTTTTTAAAGTCCTTATAAGGCTCTCCCCTAGGGATCTGATAGAGGGTACAGTCTTGGATACCCCTGTTGTCCATGATGCCTCTCAATGCATCTTAAGAGCTCTTGACATTTTGAGTGGCAGCTGAGTGGTGCAGCAGACAGAGTGCCAGGCCTGGAGTCAGGAGGACCTGAGTTCAAGCCCTGGCTTAGACACTTACTAATGGTATGACCCTGAACAATCTAACCCCATTTGCCTCAGTTTCCTCATCTATAAAATGAACTGGGGAAGGAAATGGCAAATCACTGCAGGATCTCTGCCAAGAAAACCCCAAAAAGGTCGCCAACAGTAAGAATCAACTAATATGACTAAACAATTTTATCTGGCTCAAAATACACTGAAACCCTGGGGCTTTTTCAGACGTGTTTCTCTCTTGTGTTATATCTAAGAAACTGATTTTGTGATTTTATGAACCCAAGTTAATGTTTTCCCTAGTAAATTTCACCCTGTTAAGATTCAGCCAGGCACCCAGCCTGAGATGCTGGCTCCTCCATCCAATGACTTGGTTCTCTCTCTCAGCTCAAGTATCATTGGCACCTTCATCCACATCACCAACAAAATTGTGCAGAGCAGCACAAAGTCAAGGGCAGCCATGTCTGGGATACCTCACTCCAAACTGCTAACTTCCTGCAGCTTCTGCTCACCCCATCAGCTCCCAATCCTTCCACCATCCGCCCCACTGACATCTGTCCCCAGGAGGCATCGAGGGCCTTGAGCAGGGAGCTGAGCCAAGTGGCTCAGTCTGCCTTTCCAATGGGTGAATCGAATGCCAGCTAAGAGACGTGGTCGTTGCATGTCTTCAACCAGGCTTGGGGTTAAAGGTCATTAAACCCAGTATTACCAAGCATCCCATTTCTTCTCATGGAGTGTCTCTTTGGGAGCACCTCTGGGGGGCATTGGGGAGGGGGGGTTTAGCAAAGACAGTCACGCTTCAGATGACACCTTCCCTTGGTTCTAGAAAATTAGTAACATGGCTAGAAAACCGACTATGTGACTTCTAGCCTTTGACTTGACAGTTGATAATTCTTTAAAAAACAAACAGAACAAAAAACCAGCCCCATCTAAGTCACATCATCTGAGCTTCCCGACATCTACCACTCAGTCTTCTAGCCTCTGCACCTGTGTCAAGCCAACCACTAGAACACTAAGTCAGGCACTGAGAAGCCAAAGGACTCACCTCCCCCAAGACTGGGCAGCTACAAGCTAATCACAGACCTAGAGTCTGTTAGCCGTGGCAATGTCAGTGGCAGCAAAGAAGAGATCTGAGTAGACTGTGCAGGGAAGGCCTGGGGCTCTGATTTGGCACAGTTCAGAGTCAGCAGGGCCCTCGGGCCTCCTGTAGAGCAAGGTCAAAGCTGCTCACAACGCCTGCTCTTTGCCTGAAGCCAAGCAAACTTTTATGATGCAGTCTGATTAAATGTCTAAGCAATGCATCTATCCTAAGGCCTAAAATGGCCTCAAACTCCAGTATGGGAGGACCAGCCTCCAGTTCAGGGCCACTATGAGACTGCACATAAAACTAAAAGACCTATATACAGCACTGAATCAATTTATGAAGGTTACCTTTCCAAGCCTACCGATACTCAAAGGAAAGAGCCAGGTCAGTTAATCTGCAAGAGGGCCACAGTGTCAAGCCTCCAAGTAAATGATGCACAAGCAGTTTTCTAGTATCTGAGGAAAAAGCCCTTTGTCCTTAACTTTCTCTGCCTTAGTCTCCCTTCTTAAGCTCACCAAGGGCAGCTGAGTGGCTAGAAATGATTCAAGATTAATCACCTCCCACTTCCCCTCCACGGAAAGATAAAGGACCCAAGAACTCACCACAAGATAAGGACTCTCTCAAAACAGACACACCCTAAATTCAAAAACATTTATTTCACTGGAAAAAAAAAGTGACCAACTCTACATGTCTACCCATCACAAGCCACTGGGGCAAAACGGGGAAGGAGCCAAAGTCCCCCTGCAACTGTGGTGACCCCCAAATCAACACCCAGTGAAAGCAGATGAGTGGGGAGACAGCACAAGCCCTGCCAGTTTCTGGCCATAGCCAAGGCTACTGGGAGGACAGAACAGGAGTGGGAAGGTACTGAACAACAAAGGGTGGGAGGGAGGTGGCGGGGTGAGCAGAGGAGAGTCTCAACTTAGTAAGGTTAAATTAAGGTCCATGGTTCCTCAGGGACCCAACGCACAAAGCCGTGACAACATCCCGAAGTTGGGGGACCACGAAGGGTGAATTCTCATGCACAACCGCAGCCCGGGCTTCAGCCCCCACACATCCCACCTGAAAAAAAGCACAATACATGGGCTTAAAGAAAAGCTCAGCGGCTGTGAAAAGGCATCTCCTCCCTGCCCTCCTGGGATGGCCTTCAAAGCCTCCCCCACTCTCAAAGCACTGCACAGGCAGCCTTCACCCTCCCACAAGATGAAAGGCCTAAAAACCAGAAAGCAATGGAAAGCTCAGAAAATCTGGTCCCAGACAAGGGGATGGGGAGACACCAACAACCAACGGCTTCAGATGCCGGTAAAAGAGGGAGCCCTACGTTCACCAGGATGCCCACAAAGTGAGAGAGGGAGCAGCCTGGCCGGCAGACCTCTAGGATCTGGTCAAGAGCAGGATTCAGGCTGTCAGGACTTCAAGTAATGGCAGCTTTAGGAATTAAGGATGACCACCAAGACCTTTGCTGGGGAAGCACCTTGGCTGCTAAGGGGGAACACATCTGCTGGAGAAGACGCTGGTGGAGCTCAGGGCCTGGGTCTGATTCCTGGGGCTTTCTCTTTTCCCTACACCAGAGGGTCTAGGGGAAATGAGGTTCTAGAAAATGCAATGAGTCGATTTGAACAAAGGGAACTAACAAGGATGTTTTGGTGAGTCTGGGGTCCCAAAGCCGTGGAGAAATAGGAGAGGGCCAGAGGGGCTGTAGGGCCCAAAGAGCAGAGTGGAAGAAAAAGCCAAGAGCCCTGAAAGCATCTTTGGGGGCCAGATCTCAGAGGAAGAGATTACAACATCCTGAGTTTTACCATATACAAAATTAAAACTAAAAGAATTATCCAAACTGCAATCTTAAATGAATGAAACCAAATGACTTTGAAGAAGACAAATAACTATCACAAGTGTGCAAAGAATGACGATAATGATAAAACTGAAAGACAAGATGGGACTCTGCAACACGGAGTGCCCCAAAAGTCTGAGTGCCACTGTCAATTATTAAAGCCAAGACTTTGGGAGCACCCAGAGCAGGACCCCACGATCTTACGATGGGGGGAGGGAATGAGGCTGAGCTGGTGAAGGGAATGTCCCACCTCGCAGCCTAACTGGCCAAACTGTTCACTAGAACAATTTTTCTGACTGCCTTGTTCCCACACAGAGGGGACCCTCACTGCATTCTCTGCTTGATCTTGCCCTGAGGCAAATCCTGTGTAGAGTCTGAAGGGATGGCACTCCTGGGGGTTATCGTCAGCAAGTTACCTAGGTGGGCAGGATTGTTAGTCATTGTCCAAACACTGCAATGGCTCCCCCCAGGACTTCCCATTACAAAGCAGAGCCCAAGAAGAGAAAGCCGGCAGATGTGCAGCCAAGCCAGGAGGCTCAGGGGCACTGCCATGCTTTGCTCTCTTTCCAGTTCAAAAGGGAAGAAGATTAACTTTTGCCCTGCCAACAGCAGCAGGGTCTAGGATATTTGCCACAAAGGCCAGGGACGTGAAACAGCACCAAGGAATAGGCAACAGACAGCTAGAATTCATCTCTGCCCTCCCTCTCCTCCCCCACCCTCACCTGCAACCCCACTCCTGTCTGGGAAAACAACATGGCAGCCTAGACTCTGGGGCTGCCAGAGTAACAAAAAAAAACCCAATGGGGGAATCGCACTGCTCTCACCTTGAGCTTTAAAAGGCTGAGTACCGCGCCCGGTCCGTATACTGGTCCCGCTCGTACCGTGCGACATCATACAGAGAATTCCGTGCAACTGCCGAGGCCTGGGACAGGTCATTCTCATGGCCATAACCGTAGCCCTCTCCAACAGTTGGGACTGTGGGGGCACGGCGCAGAGGGCTCCGGTCCCGTCCGTAATAGGAGGTGGAGGCTGCAGTGACAGCAGCTGCAGCAGCTGCAGCAGCAGCAGCAGTGGCAGCAGCAGCTCCTGAGGTCGGCAACAGGTGTCTATCATAGGGGTCGACAGAGGTGGAGGTGAGATGACTGGCCATGGCTGGGTTCTGGACTTGTGGAAGCTGGGACAGGGTCTGCTCTGCATAGTTGTATGCAGAAGCCGCTGCCGCTGCCGCCACCGCCTCGTAAGACCGGACTCGACATCGCTTGTAGTAGGCATCAAGCGCTCCATATGCATTACTGTAATACACGGACTCCCCATAGCCCATGGCGTAGGGCGCTCGAATGGCTCCATATTGCTCGTTATACTGCTCGGTCAAGTCTGCCATGCGGCCCGTCCGATCCACCGGACACTCTTTGGACCAGTGGCCCTCTTTCCCGCACCGATAGCAGCCACTCTGGTCTCCCATCCCTGGGGCAGTCCGGAGCCTGCTGGTGGACAGCTGCACATGCATTCGTTTGCCTTGAAAAGATAGATGAAAGAAGAGTTGCTATAAGTCAGTCCCAGCCCTGGCCCGGCCCCAGACTCCTCCACCACAGCAAGAGCTACTGGAAGCCATCTCGGAAGCAGGCCAAGCTCAGCATCAGAAAGACACTTAACCGTCTACGGCACCGCACAAGGAACTCACTTGAGAGGCCAGGTCTCTCTCCAGCATCAGGGTTTCTGGCTAAGAAGGCTCTCCACTAAACTGGTTAACCAGCCATTATCAAGGAAAGGAAAACCAATCTTGTCCTAAGAAAGAATCGTCAAGTCCTTGGTGAGTGATCTGCCTGTCACTGCACCCCCTGTGCAAGCCAGCTGCCAGCATCCCAGTCCACCCCCATGATTCCTCTGCTCCCCAAAGGAGTGGGCCCAGCGTCCCCCAGAGCAGCAACATCCAGCAGAGAGGCCAACACCCCTACCCACTGCCACCACCATGGTGAGAGGCTGGAGGAAGAGCTCTAAATCCTAAGAGTCATCTATCAGGCCAGAAAGGCAAGTGGTCCTAACGCCAAAATGCCTTTTCAAACACCATGGCTGAGCACCCTCTGCTTCCCAAGGTCTATCTACGCCCAACAAAATGTCCTTTAGCAAGAGGCAACCAAAAGCACAAGTCTTCCAAACAGAAGAGCTGGGTGCCAGGCCCACCTGGGATGTTTAGCAGCTGTGTGCCAACCACTGCCTCTGACAGCAACCTCACTCTCACAGAACTCTCAACCTTCAAATGCCACAGAAAAAGTGAGCATCTGTCAGAGGTAGTTTTCTAGGTGAGACCCATAGGAGCCCAGAGCACTTTTCCCTCCTTGAGCCTGGGGCTATGTGACAGACTATTCTTTGTGAAAGGTTCTAGCTGGAGCCTTCCCTTTCTCCTTTCCCAAGTTTTTGTCCACCACTTCAAGGAGTTATAAGCAGTCTGCTGTGTCAAGGGGCAGGTGACTGGATTTTAGTGACCTTCAGTTTGGAGCTGTACCAAAGGCAGAAAGAGAACATGACCCTTCACAAAACCAAGATTTCCCAGAGGAAAACACTATCAAGTTAGAGAAAAGGGGAGTGGAGATGGAGAAGGAGATGGGGGAGGCCACTGGCCACTGGAGAACAAGGAGAGGTAAAGTACTGATCATCAAAAACCTCAGGGGGAAACCTGGTAATAATGACCTTTGCTTCTCTGAAACTCATCCACCCGAGAGCCTAAACACCATTTGTGGAGAAACTACAAAAGCTTAAGAAAGAAATGTTACAACTTGGAAATGGAAAAGAACATGTCTGAACACCAATGCAGACCAGGGTCTAATAATAAAGCAAGAGGAAACGCAGAACTTTTTACCGTCAGAGAGACAAAAGAGGTGTTCTAGAGCAGGAAAGACTCAAAACAGGCTTCTCTGGAAGTGAAGATCCTCCCTTAGACTGTGTTCTAATACGCAAAAATCCAAGGGGATCCAAGGTCAGCAAGACTTTCTATTCACCACCACCCACCACACAAGCATGTGATCCTCAAACCTGGAACCCACAGCTTCGGGGAAGAGTCTGCTGGTTCCTAAGGGGGCAGTCAATGAAAAACCAACTAACAGCCAAGAGACGCCAAAGTCAGGGCTGCGAAGATAAGGGTTTTTCTCTGACAAAATGCAAACAAATCTGTGAGGTAAACAGAAAATCGGGGCGTGTGCCCGGGGAGAAGGCCCAGAGGCAGCCACAGGCTGAAGCACTAGCTGTGCGCAGGGGCTCCCTGGAGTGCCGCCTGCCAGTCTTTGGCATCTTGGCCTGGGGCCACTCTGGGCACAGAGCGCCCAAGAGCCAGAGGGAGCCAAAAGAGCAGACAGTGGGACCGCCTTCCCTTCGCTCCAGCCGTTCTGAAGGCAGAGAAGAGCTGGGGAAACTTTTTAAAAACGAAACGTCCTGAACCCAGGGTTCAGCGGGGCTCAGGGGGCAAGAAAAGATAACCTCTCACTTTAAAGGGCAAACCTCCATTTGGAAAATACGAACCAGGCAAAAGCTACGAGACCACTGCTTCCCCAACGCTGAGAAACTTGGGGAGCAGGAAGCGCCTTCGGCAAACACTGTCCTGAGGGATCCTTCCCCTTCCCAGCCCAGCTGCAGGAGCCTGTTTTCTCCCACCCACAGAAGGGGCAGAAGCAGCATTCCTCAAAGTCTCACCCTGTAAGACAAACTCCGCAGGGCAGACTGCTCGTTAAGAGTTGTTGACAAAGTAATTCTCAACGTGCCAATTAAAAGGGGAAACAAAACAAGCTCAGCCAGAGAGCCCCGCCTCTCAAGGCCCTGAGCACGGCCCCGGGGGAAGGTGTTGGGGCCCCGGGGCTCACAACAGCGCACCGCAGGGGGCCGGCCGGGCGGGCGGCGCACCCCAGGGGGCCGGGCGGGCGCGGGCTCACCTTGGAACTCGGTGTTGTCCAGCCCGCGGATGGCCTCCACGGCGTCCTCGGCGCGCTCCATGTGCACGAAGGCGTAGTCCTTGACGATGTCGCACTCGATCACCGGCCCGTACTCCTCGAACTTGGCGCGCAGCTCCAGGTTGGTGCACGTGGGGCTGATGTTGCCCACGTGCAGCTTGGTGGAGGCCTTGCTCTTGTTCTTGCTGGCCTCCACGTTGATGTTGACGCCGTGCAGCTTGTAGTGGTGCAGGTTGCGGATGGCGTCCTCGGCCGCCGTCTTGTCCTCGATGTGCACGAAGCCGTAGTTCTTGATGATGTCGCACTCGAGCACCTTCCCGTACTGCTCGAACAGGGCGCGGATCTCCTGCTCCGTGGCCTCGCGGGGCAGGTTGCCGATGAACAGCTTCACCATCTCGACGGGGCCTGCAAGACACCAGGCTGGCACCGCGTCCGGGGCGGGCGGGGACAAAGCCCAGGAACCCTCGGGGAGGGGGTGGGGGGCGGGGCCGGGGCCCTGGGGACCCGCGGGGGCAGGGGCCGGGGCGGGGGCGGGGGGCACCGGGACTCCGGGGGCCGCGCGCCGCGCCGCGCCCGCTCCGGACAGGGGCCTGGGGCGTCCGCTGGGGCCCGGGGCTCGGAGACAGCGCTCGCGGCTCACCCGCACGGGACGCGGCGCAGCCTCCTCCTCGCGCCTCTGACAAAACGCTAAAATGGCGACGGCCGCAGCGGCGACTCCGGGCGAAGACTGGGGGCTCAGCCTGCCGCCCGATTGGTCCCGCCGCCGAGCGGGAGGCCGGCGTTCCAGGTGGGCCCTCCTCCCCGTTGGTTACGAAACACGTCCGTCACCTAGGGGGCAGGGAAAAGGAGACGTCAGTGAAGCTGCGGGCTCGCTGAGGGCCAATGAGCACGACCTAGACGCAGCCGCTGCAAGCTGGTTGGGTAAAGCGGAGCCGGGGCGTGGCCAAACGGGCAACGCAAAGGCAGGTGGGAGGGGAAGCGGGGCCTGCGCCTGGGGTCCCTCTCTCGCCCCCCCCCCCCCGCCCCGCCCCTTCCCCCACCCTGCAGCTCCGCTCTCTCCGAGAGCTTTCTGCCCTAGCCGTGCCGGGGCCCCGCCGCCCGCTGAACTCGGAGCTCCGCAACCAAGACGGCCGGGCAGACTCGGGACACGTGGGTGACTCGTAGCGGTAACTTGGTCTCGGTTTGCCCCCTTCGTACCGGGGGTCACGTCCCCCTCCCCCGCACGGTGCGTGCAACCTTTGGACTTAGCTGGGAGTTCTGGGAGAAAGAGCCGCCCCCTCCCAAGAAAGATGGGAGAAGAGGAAAGGAGACCCCTCCCAAGAAAACGTGCAAGGCACCAAGTTTTCCGGTTCCATTTTTATTTTTCTCCAGACTAGATCGAGCTCGACACAGCATCAACACGGCTAAGCCCCCCACCCCCCGCCCCCCACCGGCCTCGCGGGCTGCGGACCCGGGTCTAAAATCCCCAAATTAAAGGGTGGGCGGGCGGGCGTCTCCATCCTCCCGGGCTGGCATCATCCTGCAGCTCCTTGGGCTAGTCCACCTTCGGTCCGGGCACAATCTCGGCCTAGATAGCGCTGGAAAAAGCTTCACAAAAGCACTCGGAGACACTTAAGGCAAGACATCCATACAGGGCTTAAAGCACAAGAGGGAGCAGCCAACACCTCGGAAGAAGCAGAGGGGGGAAAAAGGAGGGAGACCTGCACAGCTCAGCGCCCTAAGGGAGAAACTCTGGCCCATCCGATGGGAGGTGGGGTCTGGATCTTGGGAGGGGACGGTCCTAGAGAAGCCCCTTAACCTTTGACTCAGGGTCCTCCAGTGTAAAATGGGGATATCAGGAGAACCAAACGTGACATTTATACATAGGAGGCACAATGCAGCTCAGACAACGAGCAAAGACACAAAGTGGGCTTGGTGCAGAAAGTGGGCAGAATTTAAGAATTCTGACAGCAGCCTCCTCTGAATCAAGGTGGGGTTAAAAGCACCCCACCAGGCCCAGGCAATCCATGTGGTGAAATTCTCTCCTCTCTCTCTCTCACACACCCTTAACTTCCTTTCCAAACTTTAAATTCACACCAACATTTATTAAGCACCTGCTGTGTGCAAAGCAGTAAAGTAAGGCTGGCTCCCTACCGGGAGGATGGAAACCAGCTAGTGTGCAAAGAAACTGGCTCTGCCCACACCGGGATGGCCATTTCTGCATCACCTACGTCACAGGCTCTGGATGGCCTGGAAAGAACTTTCAGCAGGTCAGAACTGGCAATGTTCACAGAATGTCCAAACTGCGGAAGGGAAAGAAGAGACCTTAGAACAGGAAGGAGGAGACTTTGAATATGTAATACCAGAACTGGAAGAAAGCCGTTTGCTTGGACCCCAATATATACAGGGCACGGAATCCTACGGTCCAAGGCAATGAAGCAGTTCAGCCACGGTGACAGTGGTCAGCTTTGTATTACAGTTTAGATAATGCTGTTTTGGAAATGATTTTTTTTGGGGGGGTGGGGGAGAAGCTGGATTTTAATGGTTTTTAACCGACTGAAATCCTGGCATCAGTGTTGAAGAATGACAGGTCAGATGTCTCTGAGTCCCACATGACTTAAATCAAATCGCCCCTAATCGGGCAAACAGCCCACCCAAGGACTAAATGAAGCTGGAGTCCCTTCTAGATTGTCCCAATCACACCTGCAGGACAGCCATCAGCCCAAAGGAGATACAGCACAATTTCGTCAGCCTGGCTTTGAGAACATGCTCACTCGTGGCTGCTGCAACTGCAGGGCCAGATAGGAGGATCTGTGTGACCCTGGATAAGGGGACACTTGCTGTCTTTGAACCTTGTTTTCCTCTTCTGTAAAATGATGAGATTGGATTAGTCCAGGGGTCCGTGTGTATCCTCTGGGGCTAGTGAAGCCTTGGACCCCTTTCTCAGAATGTTGTGAAAAGCATAAAATGCATAGGACAGAAAAGGAGACCAACTCGGTTGAAATACAGTCGTCAAAATAGTGAACAAGTTCCCAGACCCAGGCCTTGGTGACCAGTTCTAATTTTAGCCTCTTCAGCCTGGCCAGGAAAACCTCCCTCCAGAATGGGTGGTCAAGTCTCCTGTTTTCCCATCGTAATGCCAGGATGGAGCTGTAGGAAAGGTCACCACACCAAAGTGCTAACCCAGGGAACCTCAGATCAAACCCAAGCAAAAGCTATGACCATCCTATTCCTGGGAAGTAAGGAAGAAGCTGGAGCAGTTTAGACTCCTTAGGGGTTGTCATTTGGGTGGTTAATGAATAAATCACTCTGGGCCCAGGGACCATCTAGAACAGACACAAGCCATTCCCTAGAAGAGAACCCAAACCAGGATTTTTATGGGGGGTTGTAAAGAGGTCACTAAACCTCCATTTCTGGCCAAGTCACGAAAGCATCAGGTGTCCCAGGGCCCAGCTAAGTGGGCCAGCAAAGCCACTGAATTTAGAGCCCAGAGGTGTCACGTGGTGTTCCACTTTTAAAATTTGTTTGCCTTTGGACAAATCACTCCCCCCGCCAAGCAATTCCCTTCCAACTGTTGTGCAAAGGTTTTGTAAACTTCCTAGGTAATTTTGTATCATACTCTCTTAACTCCCTACCCCAAGCCCCCCTACTCAGAAAGAAATCTTTTCCCCACCACTTGGTGGTCTCAGAACATTCATTTTCTAGCCAGCCCCTTCCCCTGGCTCATTCATCACCCCTAAGAGAACTGACTCAACTCTGGGTCAGATCGAAGAATATTCAGAACCAAGACGGACCTGAGAGATCTTGACCAGCATTTTTTAATCTGGGGTTCACTTCCATGGGTAACTTCAGAGCATCCATGAATTTGGATGGGGGGAAGAATGACATCTTTATTTTGATATAATTGGGCATTCAAAAGTAACATCACTCTGAAAGATCCACAGGCTTCACCAAACTGACAATCCAATGGGTCAAGGACACAAGAAAGTTAGGAACTCCTGATCTAGATTTACCCCATCACAGAAGGAGGAAAGGGACCCAGCGAAAGGACATAGCTAATTTCCTCCTCAACACCAGAGTCCCCAGGAATTGGCTGTGGACAAGAATTACAGAGGCTATTTCCAGTCTCATTATCTGAGAGCTCACACTGCTATATGTCAGCTCACCATCCTGTGTGTCCCTTCCTTGTTAGAGCAAGCCAGTGTACTCTTTAAAAGTGCAAGGTGAAGGAAGTCCCCCCCCATTCTCCCACTGAAAGACTCCCCTCTCTTGTCATAATTTAAATGGCCTAGGGACTCTATAATCATCTCACCAACTAAAACGGCAACTGTAACCTAAGGGGCAGGCCTGTGCCTTGGATACTTCCCATCTCTCCCACCACAGCGGAGTTCTTTATACACAGGAGGCTCTTCAGACAGGTTGGTGGAACTGTTGACCAGCACCTATGAGGATGCTTGGTCCACCAAGGTTGCACGCAGAGACTGCCTCAAATCAGAGCCCAGTGTCAAAGCACCTGCTTGGATCCAAAGCAGGTTCTCAGTTAAACACTTAAGTGCCTCTCAACTGCAGAGTAACAGAAGTGTGTGACCACCCAAATCCCTACCATTTTGTCTGTGGCTCCTGAAGTCCCCTCCTTTTAAACCCCTGGGCCTCTAAATCCAAAGCCTACAGGCCCAAAATTGGGTTGGCTGGTGCCTTTGGGGTAGTTGTCATCTAAAAAGATGCCTGTAAAAAAATAACATGCTATGAAGTCCCATCAACAGAGACAAAAAAGCAAAGTGGTCTAAGGAAGCCTGGATCAGAGGCTATGCTGCAGCCCATTTCCTCATTTTCCCCCAAACCTGGTCATCATCCCAAGGAAGCACCAAGGACTTAGCAAGAAGCACAAGGCGTGAACAAATACCATACAGGGATGGCCAGTAGGGAGCCTATCGGAGCACTTCCATCTGGTTCTACTCCCCCCCACCCCAAACACAAAGTGTATGTGGTTGTGGGCTCCTCCCAACACCCGACCATACCTGTCCCCAACCCCCAAGCTGCCAATTCCCTCCAACCTCTTCCAAGGAGATGGGACCCTCAAAGTCAGAAAGACACAACAGAAACAAGAGAGGTGACAGAAAATGGTCCGCCTGCCCAGCCACCGACTCTCCTGGGAGGGAAAGAGATAGGGACAAAGGCCAGGGTGGGAAGAGGGCTAGCAGCAGACCTGCTTGTGGCTTGGCCCTCTTATCCAAGAAGGAACTCGAAGAGCTGAGGGATCCTGGGAGCTGGAGCCTGGTTAGGGTGCTCATCCAGGCTCTAGGTGGTTCCAGGTAATTATTTGCCCTGAGCTGCAATGAGGACAGTCAATGAAGACACTGCCCCCTCCCCCCACCAGGGGAGAAAAGAGAGAAGACAGGAAATCTGAGTGACAAGAAAGAAATGTTGTTGCAATCCTAGAACTACACCCAACCCTCCAATGTTCCAGTGTATAAAAATAAAATCCACAACCCACCAGACCCACTGAGAGCCTGAGCCCTCTATGAAGACTTACAAATAAGCTCAGTGAATGAGTTCTCTTGTCCCGCCCCACCTCACTCATCCCCAGGTCCCTTCCAAAGAATAAAGCAAAAACAGAGTACAAACAAGCAGGAAAAGAGAATCAAGCCCAGAATGTCCTGGAGTGCATGCTAGCCTGGATGTTCCTGGGCAGCCCTGCGCTGCCCCGAGAGCTCAATAGAAGAGCTTGCCCCTGAGCTAGAGAAGATCAAGCACTGACTGCTCCCGCCTCCACGGGTCATCCCAGCACACTGTCTGCTGGGGGAGACAGAGTCCCCAAATACACACCACTGCAACAAGGCCTCTCCACCCTGCTAGGTGCAATGGAAATCTGGCTCAAGTTTTCTCCTGGCCAGACTCCAATCTCAAAGTCCCGAGGCCTCCTTCTCCCTGAGATCACAATGCCTCCTTTTCCTGGGTTCCAAGGCTAGAAAAAAAAGCGGTAGCTCTCCAGTCCTTGCTGCTTCCCACTTACCAAACCTACATCAAGCCCAGAGGCCACTACAAGGCTACTCCAGAGCCCCAGAAAAATTAGGAGGCAGGCACAGGTGACGGCAGTGGCAGAATGGAGCAAGGAACCTCCACTGAAGCAAGCAAGGTGCCCAGGCCAGCTGCCCCCATGCCATCCCTTCTCCTTCCCATCCACCCCAAAACACAGGTCATTTTCCTGTCACCCCATGGACAGATGCCATGAAGCCATGAGTGCCAAGGAGGTCGATCACCTCCTAGTGACCTTCCTATAGAAATAACAGGTGACTAACCACAGCCCCCTTTGCCCTACAGCCTAATGATTGTGCCCCCCTGGATTTCCTTCACTTTAGCTGCCACATCTTTCTGGATGTCACCACTGGCTCCTCGGTGATACTGAGTTCAATCAAGACAATGACAACCAGGTTTCCAAACTGCAAATTGCCCCAAGTTTTATTCATAGTCCATACAAAAGGGGAAAGAAAAAAATGAGGTTTCTAACACCCCCTACTTGGGGAAGATGGGAAGGAGGGGCCGGGGTGTGTGCTGCGCAACATCAGCTCTGTTAACAGTCACCAGGAACCCCACCTTCAAAGCGGCGTGCGGGCAGGGATGGGGTCAAGGGAGCACAGGGGACAAAGGGGCCAATCTGTCCCCAGCCTTCCTCATCTCTCAAAAGAAAAAAGACACCGCTGACCACAGCCGTGGGCTGCTTCCTGTCCAGACGACCTCAAACACCGCGCACAAAAATCCAAGGGAGTTCAGGAAAAAGATAAAAACGTAAAGAGAAATTCCTGCTCGGTAAAGGTGGAAGGTTGGGGTAGGGAACAGGAATTGGGAGGGGGAGCCGACCGTCTGGAGCCAAAGGCAAGACTTACTGCTGAGGCGGAGGAACAAAAGAAAAGGTTACTGCCGCAACACTACAAAGACTCGGCTGCCTGGGGCAGAACCACACTGGAGAAAGGGGAATCAAACTCGCTCTTAACGAACGGGCCCCCATACACCCCCCACCTCTTCCTCACTCTGCTCCCACCCACCCGCAGGACAGCCCTACAGGCGGCGCTGGTAGCCAGAGTGCATCTGCGCTGCCCGCAGGTACTCGCTATAGGAGCCCGAATAGCGAGCATAATCGGAATGGGCATCGGGCAGGCGACGGTAATCCAGCGAGGACTTTGTCGGCGAGCGGCGGAACGAAAGCTGCGAGTCTGATAAACGGCGGTAATCAGAGAGCTCGGCTAAGCGCCGGTTGGAACCATACCTGGTCGAGAGAAGAAGACAGTTGGTGAATGAAACAGTTGTCGAGGGAAGGAGCTCCAGCTGGGTAGGGAGGGAGATGCCAATGGCATCAGGAGACTGACCATGAACAAACAGGGGCTAGACTAGCCAGGCAAGTCTCCAACAAAGGGGTCTTATGTGAGTGCTTTCCACCCCCCAGGGATGCTGATAGCAGGGTAAGAAAAATCCAATCTGGGATAAACTTCAGGGTAGGGGGTGGGGAGGAGAACCAAGCCTTTAACTGACACCTTCCCTTAGGGTCTAGGCCCAAGATGCTATCTGGCCACCATTCATTACTTCATCACAAAAAACACCCGGGTGGAGACCCCACAGTGAAAGGTCCAGGCCGGAGAGCCAAGTTTGGCTGCTTTGGAACGGCGAATGTCAGCAAGATGCCCAACGTCCCCCAGAGCAGGCGCAGTACTGACCACCAGGGTACTAATTCAGATCTATGTGCCCTCAACTTCCCCATCTCCAAAGCCACAGCTATCACAGCCAGGACACCCATGTCACACACTAGGGGACGTTCAAGATGGTAGGAAAGATCAGGGACCCATTCACCAACAAGGTATGCAGTGGCACATGGGCTGACCCAGACAGGCGCCTCCTCTCACAGCCTTAAGTGGCTGGCTCTAAATCAAGCCACGTATGGTTCCTGTCTAAAACCGCATCTAAAATCAGAGGCTGCAAAAAGACCTACCACTTGGCCTCAAGGCATCCCATGGAGCACCAGGGTGAGGGGAGAGAGTGAGGGTCTTGGACTCTAGCTTCCCTCCCATCCTAACCTTAGCCCCGAGCCCAAGGCCCCAGCCATGGGGCAGAGCCTGGGGGCATACAGTACCTTTTCGACATGATGGAGGCGGCCTTTTTGTAGGGATCGTCGTAGCTGTCTCGGGGTGGGGAGAGGCGGGTACGTTCATAGGGCGGCGGGGTGCTGGTAGCGGCGTTGGCAACAGCCCCCTGGGACAGGGACAAGTAGGCTGCGGACGGCTGACCTGCCCCCTCATAGGTGGCACCTGGCTGGCCCCGGTAGGAAGCAGCAGCAGGCTGGGGAGGCTGCTGTTGGGCAGCATAGGAAGAACCCAACGGGGCCGACGACTGAGTGCGGTAGGGAGCAGCCAGGGCTGCTGCGGTGGGCTGAGCGCCATAAGCAGCTGCCGCCCCGTAAGAGCCGGTAGCTGCAGCTGACTGAGCCCCATAGGAGCCAGAGAGGCCCATGGTGGCCTGAGCTCCATATGCATTCAGCTGCGCTGTGACGACTGGCTGGGCGCCATAGGAGCCTGCAAGGGGGCCGGCAGCCTGTGCTGCATAGGCGGCTGGCTGGGCGGCATAGGCTGCAGCTGTAGCCGGCTGAGCCACGTAGGCAGCAGGCTGGGCAGAATAGGAAGCAGCTGGCTGGGCTGCATATGGGCCAGACTGGGCGTTGTAAGAGGCTGCTGTGGGCTGAGCATTATAGGAGGCCGCGGTAGGCTGGGTGTTATAGGAGGCTGCCTGGGCCCCATAGGCAAGTGAGGATGCTGCAGGCTGGGCCCCATAGGAAGCTGCCTGAGCCCCATAAGAGGTCAGGGAGGAAGCAGCCGACTGGGCATTGTAAGAGGAGGCAGCAGCCCGCACCCCATAGGAAGCTGGTTGATTACCATATGAGGCAAGGGAGGAGGCCTGTGCACCATAGGAGGTGAGAGAAGAGGCTGCAGCTGATTGGGCCCCATAGGAAGTAAGGGCCGAGGCTGAGGGCTGGGCACCTCCATAGGGACCAAGTGAGGAAGCTCCCCCAGGCTGAGAGCCAGGGCTGGCCAGCTGGGCCCGGTAGGGGGCTCCCAGGGACACTGAAGGCTGTGCCCGGTAGGAGGCTGCCTGGGCTGTCATGGGCTGGGTCCGATAGGCAACACCCAAGGAAGCAGAGGGTTGGGCTCTATAGGCCGCCCCCAGGGAAACTGAAGGCTGGGCTCGGTAAGTAGCTGGCTGGGCGGTCAGTGGGGTCACATAAGAAGCTCGGGGGGGCGAGCGGCGCAGGGGACTGCGGTCACGGCCATAGAAAGGAGGGGAGGGCTGCCGGGGCCGCCCATCGAAGCCCGTAGTGCTGTTGCTGAAGGCCTGCTGATAATCAAAGGTGGCAGAGAAGCCACCAGTCCCGGGGAATGCAGTGTCGCCAGCCCCTGGCTTCTTGGCCTTTTCCCCAGGGGCCGCCAGGCCCGCTGGCCCCTTCTTCTGACCTTTGATGGAAAGCTCCACGTTGATGCGCTTGCCCTTCACCTCCTTGCCGTTGAGCTGCTCGATGGCGGCTTTGGCGTCTGCTTCCTTTTCCATGTGAACAAATGCATAGTCTGATAAAGCAGCAGACAGAGGGGTTAGCGGTTAGGGGGTAAGCCCCAAACTGGGGACACATGCACACACGCCCACACACACCCACGCTCCCAATGACAATGGTTGCTGCCAGTTACTTCCATATGCTTCCAAAGCTTTTCTCCTGGACTCAGAAGAGTGCCCAGGCCAGAAGGTTGCCAATGGCCTCAGGGCAGGGAGAGAAACTCTACTAAAAGGAATTCCAGCAAAATTGTGAATAAAAAAGTTTCCTAAACTGTCAGATCAGACCAAAGGAGAGATGGGATCTTTAAATAAATCACACCCAACAAGCTCCAGACTCAAGACTTCTTACAGCTGCCACTCACCTGAGTTTATACCCAGGCATCAGTTTCCAAACCCTGAGAATCACTTATTTTACCCTGGGGGGCACTGAGCCTAATTAGAGCAAGGGCACCAGTTCAAACCAAGGTTTACTGGACAGGGGTAGCCAGCAACCAGCAATTCCAGGAATGACCTGACTGTGACCAAGAATTTCTCCCATCTGTAAGGCACTTTACAAAAACACCCACAACAGCCTATTGAGGGAGGCAGTCATGGATCACTGTCTCTATTTTATAGATTATGAAAATGAGGCCCAGACTTTCCTGTGGTTAGACAACAAATGAGGGGTAGAGCTAGACTTAAATCCAAGGGTCCTGTATCCAATCCCAGCGTTTTTCTGCTCTGACTAGTGAGGTCTCAGAAACCTCGGACAGCACACCCCAGACCAAAACCTCTCACTTGCTCCCACAGGCTAAGACATGAGGAGGGGAGGGTCACATAGTAAGCATACCAAAGGAGATGGAGAAAGTGTAGGACATAAAAGTCCAAGCATCCCTCTACTCCAGGCTCATGCCTGCTTTTGCCACTTCCTGTTCCCAACACCAAGATAAACCAGTCCCCACATTAAGCCTCTGTGACAATGAAGACTGATCTACAGGAGACTTCTGATCCGACAAGTCCCAATCATTGTGGCTGAAACCATGAAAGTCCTCAAAGCACTTAATGCTCTTTCCCCTCATCTGGGGCACTCAGGACCACGCCATTGGTCACTGGAGAGATGACATCAGACCACTTTCCAACACTGAATCTGACCCCACAAGCACTAGGGACCAGAGGAAGAGGGTATGGGGAAAGTAGTAGGCTAGATGGAAAGCAATCAGAGAAATCCCGACAGCCCAATCTGTTTCTGGGAAGATACAGGAATTAAGCCTGCTCACTGTCCCCTATATCAGGAACAGAGGCAAGGTACCTACTTCTCACTACTAAGCTGATCATAATGTGGAACTTTATCAGTGCACAAATACAATGGAATTTTCTGCTCCAAACAAACACAAGACCATCAAAACTCAAATGCAACTCACAAGGAAACGCCTACATGGAATAACCAAAATGGCATTGGAGACTAGGAGGATGAGTAGGCTTCAGGAGCACCACCAGTGACCTTGAGAAAGTCTCCTGACCTTGCCCCATCTGTCTAACCTGCCTTGAGCTAAGGAATACTTAAACATTTTGAAAAGTGCCATGTTATACTGCATGTACAAGCTCCCCCATGCTCGTTCAGGAGAATTCCCTCCAGATATGAACTCTCAGCAAAGAGGCAGAGGCCTTGTACTTTCAATCTTAGAACCCAACAGAATAATAAAATCAAGGGAAACAAACCTCTGCCTTCACACCCCACAGCCAGACCCAGTGGTCCTTACCATTTAACCAGATAAAACACAAGCTCTCCTCTCCCCGAGGAGAGAAATACCTCACACATATGGGAGAGGAAGGAGGAAGGCACTCCAAGTTGGCCTAAGGAAAGGTGAGGCATCAGAAAGCAGAAGAGGGGCAGCGAAAAGGTGGGGAGAGAATCCTAGAGGAAAGCAAGCCAATTGTCCTGGAGTAGAGAGAAATAAAGCCCAAATGAGAATCACCAGGGAACCTCTTATCTTATCAGGCCTGAAGTGGGTGCAATCGGCCAAAAGCAACCAGTAAGCACTAGGGAGATTTAAGCCCAGGTCCCCTAATTACAGTCCAACTTTGTCCACTAATAAAAAAAAAAAATTAAGAGTCAGGTTGCAAACTACCTTGAAATCCACATAAAATACCACGTTAAAATCAACTGGACAAAAAAAATCACCGGATTACAATCAAATCCCATCAACACGGGGCTCCTGAGAAGCAGATAAAAAGCATCTGCCTGGCTGGCCCAGGGAGCTACAGGCCTGACTAGTCTCAAGAAAGAAAGCCACTCTAAAGGAAGGGCCTGGGGCCAGCAGAAAAGGCCACATCCTAGTTCCTCCAACACAGTAAGAAAAAAACCTGAAAATTCAAGGATCACTAAGAGCCCCAGCTGTCCCTCCAAATTAGATGGGATACGGACAACTTTCGAAAACTCATTTTGCTTAGGGAAAATAAGCAATCCTGACTTCCCAGTATCACTGCACAATTCCCTCTGCTACTAAGGCACAATGACTATCATTCTTCAGTGGGTCCTAAGTGTAAGGTGGTAGTAATATCTCCTCAGAATCCTCCTACACTTCTCAAAGACCGATGACGGGTCTTGATGATAGAGGCCAATTCAAGTTCCCCACTTCTCTGGGCAGCCTAAACTGCCCCTGGAGTATACTGAGTCATAGATGGTCACCAAGCTACTTCCTCCTTCTTCCTGCACGCAGGCCACAGGCTGCACTAAAGAAGGACCACTCCCCCCAAAATGGCAGGTCTTTGGTTTTTAAGTTGTAAAGATGAGGGTCAATGTAGTAGGAGATGATGAAAAACCATTCCCTCTTTCCTAGCCGTCTTCTACGTTGCCTCCTCCCTTCCCACATTCCGTCCAAACTTCTGTTCTTAGCCAAAGAAAAAAGGATTCCACAGAGTCACGGAAGAGGATTCTTCCTCCTGTCTCCAATATTATCTCTCTTGATTAAATCAAACAACTTATCAATAAGAGTCCCTACTACGAATAAATATCTCACATGGAAATCAACACACTTCTGCTTGTAGGTGCCTCCCAGCCCCCCACTTCTTTTCAGCCTAAGCAAGCAGTAGTGAATGATGCAGTTCTATTCCCTCTGCTACCTGGCTTCTGGGAAAGCACTGAGCAAAGAAGACTCCTTGATCCTGTGAATTCCACAGCGATTCTAATCTCACAGACTCAGATTTCTCAGTCCCACTCAGAGCCTACTCTGCAGAAGCAGCAGTTCTGACATCAATTAAAAACCAACAGTAGCCACAGTCAGATTCCCCACTTCCTTCAAGTCCTTCCCTCAGAACAAAAGCAAACTGTAAACCCCATGGCCTGCCCCAGAACCCCTGGCAGAAGAGCCTGCATCCGGATATTCCTGGACTTCCATAACCTGAATTGAGGAAAACAGAACGCAATATTAATGTAGGATGAGAAGGCTATTTCCTCCTCAGAAGCAGAGGGCCAAATGAAATCTGCTCTAGATCCACCAAGGAGGAATCTTCCTGAACCAAATCAGCAGATCCAGAAATCACATAGAGGGTTTCTCTCCCTAAAATTCCCCTTTTCTGAGTCCCAATACATCCCACCTCCCTCTCTTCTGAGATCCAAGAAAATTATTGCGACTTCTGCACATGATCATGAGAAGCTAACCTGACCCCATCTAGAAAAGATGCTGAACTACACAATTCCTGCCAAAGATGACGTAACTCTGGACAAACTGTCCAGCCTAAAACAAAGTACCAAATGGGGCTGCCTAAATTATACAAGAATATCTGCTATGCCATACAATGATCCAAGACATCTCTGAAAGCTTATAATAAAAAATGTCATTCATCCCCAGAGAAAGAATTGGTGGTGTCTGAATACAGACCGAAGCATGTTTCTTTTTTTAATTTCCCCTAAGGCTTTTTTGGGTCTATGTTTTCTTTCACAACAATGACTATTACGGCTATATTTTGCATGACTACACACGAATAACCTATATTGAATTGCTTGCCTTCGCAATGAGGGGGGTGTGGAGGGAGGGAGAGAATTTGGGACTCGAAGTCTTAAAAACAAATGTTAAAAACTGCTTTTACATATGATGGAAAGACAAAACACTACATAAATTGAAAAATAAATACGTACTTAGAAAAAAAAGAACATCGGCTGTATAGGAGAGAATATAACTGAGCTTTAAGTCACCCCAAGCAGATGACTGGAAAAGCAAAACACTCCAGTTAATTGGGGCAGCCTTCTCTAACGGAAGGAGGTGAAGGGCAACAAAGGCCCCAGGCACTGAACCGTGACTTACAGCACGCATACCTCGTCCCGGGAGCGAGGCCCCAGTTAACAGAACGGGGCCCCTCCTCTCCCCGCACGTCCGTGGCTGCAAAGCTGGGCTCCGGGGAAGGCCCGGCTCCTTAGAGACTTCAGGGCCCCGTTACCTTCCGCTCCGGCGCATTCGTCTGCATGGAACCGGCGGGAGGGCGGGCCCAGAGCCCTGACCTTTCACCCCTCGCCTCTGACCGACGTCCGAAGGGGGCGGAGGGAAAGGGGGCAAGGGGGCCGGCCCCCGCGCCTCCAGATCCGGCGTGTCCCCGTCACTTCCCCACACTTTCCGACCGCTCGGCGACCGCCCCACCCCGCCCCCGGAAGAGGGGGAGGGGAAGGCGTGCCCCCGCCGCGCACACGCACCCCCGTCCCCCCGCTGGTCACCGGCTTAAAGCGTCCTCGCCGCCGACGCCGACGGGCGCGGCCCCGACACGCGCCCCCGCGGGTCCTGGCCCCGGCTCCCCCCGGGCGCGCCCCCGCGTTACCTTTGACCACGTCACACTCGATGACGGGCCCGTGGCGCTCGAAGAGGCTGCGCAGCTCCTGGCTCGTGCACGCGGCCGACACGTTCCCCACGAAAATTTTCCAAGTGTTGAGAGGCCGCGGACGCGACATCTCCACCACGAGGGCGCGCCCCGGCCGGAGTTCGTGGCCGTGCAGGGCCTCGATGGCGCGCAGCGCGCCCGCGGCCTCGCGCACGTGCACGAAAGCGAACTGCTTCATGACGGCGCAGCTCATGACGGTGCCGAAGCGCGAGAAGAGGGCCGCGAGCTCCTCCGGAGTCGTGTCCGCCCCGTCTACGTTCCCCACAAAGATCTTCATGGCGCCGCCGCCCCAGGCCAAGAGCTCGGACCCCCGCCTTTCCCTGAGCGACGAGCGAGACGTCCGCCCTGACGGCCGTCCTCCCCTGGAATGGAGGGCGGACGAGAACCCCGCCGCGCAGGCGCAGCGCGCCAGCCAATCGCAGCCAGCGCTCCGCGCCACCGCCGGCCAATGAGAGCGGCGGAAAGGGCGGCGCGCGGGGGGCGGCCAATCCCCGCGGCCGGGGAGCCCGCTCGCTAGGCGAGGGAGTTCGGAGAGGGGGGCGGCGGCGGCGCGCGCGCGCCCAACGGCCGCCCGCTCCACCTCCCCTCCCCTTCCCTCCTCCCCTCCCCCTCCGCCGGGGACGCCGGCCGAGAGCGGAGCTGGGGGGCGAAGGGCGGGGCGGGGAGGAGGGGGAGGGAGCGAGGAAGACGAGCGCAGCCGAAGGGCCCCGCCCCGCCGGCCCCCGGGCGCGGCCCGGCTTCATGGGCGGAGGGGAGGGGCGGGGCTCGGAGCGGGGGGAGGGGCCCGCCGTGGGGCGCGGCCGCTCCGCCGGCACCGCCCCGCCCCCCCGCGCTCCCGCGGCCCTCCCGCGCTTCCCCAGGGCCCCCGGCCAGGCCCGTACCTTTCCCGCTGGGCCTCCCACGCTCCTCGGCTCCCTGGCCCTCGGCGTTCCGGTGCCGCCGCCCCCAACGGCCTCGGCGTTCCACGCCCAGCTCGGAGCCTGGAACCCTGCGCCCCCTCCCTGGCCCGGCCCGAATTCGAACCCAGGGCCTGCGCCTCCGCACCGCGTGGCACCGGGCTCTGCCGTGGAAAATCACCCGCTAAATGTGCCGGTCCTTCTCCCTTAGCCGTTCGTGCAGCCGCCAGGGGGCGCCCTGGGCACCGAGCCCTGGGGGGGGGGCGGGACCTGAGTTCAGGTGTGCCCTCGGGCACTTACCCCGGGGTGGCCCGGACTGTCCCCCCCGCCTTACCCAGCCAGGGCCGTGGTAGGGGTCAAGTGAGGTCGCAGCTGTAAAAAGGCTGGCACATCGCCGGTGCCTGAGAAATGCCAGTCCTGGCGGACGTGGCAAGCGGCTTGGCATGCCTTGGCACGCATCGCTGACAACCTGCTGCTTTTCAAGGGGCGGGGGAGAGGCAGGAGGGACCCAGAATTTGGAACTCCCTTGTAAGAGCTAAGGCTAAATTTGTTTTTACATGTAATTAGGGAAGATTTAACACAATTAAAACACATTAAAAATGAAAAAATGCTTGTTCCCTGCCACTCTTGCCCGTTATTAAGTGCCATGAATTCCCCGCTTTCAGATGCGTTGAAACTTATTTCCTCAGTGCTTTTAACACCTGCTGTAAAATGGCCAGTTCTGATTAGATAAAATTTTAAAGTGTTTGCGCATACAAAACCCACACCACCAAAATGGAAGGAAAGCTAATATCCTTGATAAAGGCCTCATTTCTCAAACGTAGAGCAAACTGAATCAAATTTATAAAAATGCACGCTTTCCCCCAATTGGGCAAAGGATATGAACAGGAAGTTTACAAGTGAAGAAATCAAAGCTACCTCTAGCCATATGAAAAAATCCCTATTCATCAGAGAAATGCACATTAGAACAACTTTGAGGTATCACCTCCTATCTATCAGATTGGCTAATACTGTAAAAAAGAAAAAGAGGATCTGTGAAAAATGGGACATTAACGTACACTTGCTGGAGTTGTGAACTGATCCAGCCATTCGGGAAAGTAACTTGGAACTATGTCCAAAACTGTGTGTACCTTTTGATCCGACGCTGCTAGGTCTATATCCCAAAGACTCTAAAGAAACAGAAGAAAACAAGGGAAAAGGACCAATTTGTACAAAAAGATTTATAGCAGCTCTTTTTGTGGTGGCTAAGAATTGGAAATCCAAGGGATGTCCACCGATGGGGGAATGGCTAAACAAGCTGTGGTATGTGATTGTAACGGAATATTATTATACAATAAGAAATGACAGGATGATTTCCAAAAAAACCTGGAGATGACTTACATAAACTGATGCAAAGTGAACCAGGAGAATGTGATTCACGGTCACAGTAATAGTATAAGATGAAGAATTGTGAATACGCTGATCTAAGACAATCCCAAAGGACTAATGAGGAAGCTTACTATTCACCTCCGTTGAAAGAAGGGATACAGTCTGAATGTTGTCGGTCCTTTGTTCTCAATGGGGACAGGGATATCAGGAGGATGAGGCCATGACTTGCAAGTGAATTGGATTTAAGTGAGGGAGGGCTGTCACCTCTGGAGTCATCTGGGTCCAGCGGCAAGATATAGATCAGGAGGACGGGAGATGGCCCTGGATGCAGTGGGAGATCTTGGTCTTTTTAAGTTAAGGTCTTTCCTAGGTCTCATTTTGACTGGGGCAGTGTCCATACAGTGATGAAGGCTAGGTGAGAAATGAGGAAAAAGAATGGCCTCTTTTACCTCGTTAAAAAAAATACAGCCTGAAGCATCCTCTTTTTTACTTTCTTTCATGCTTTTAATTTTCATTTGAGTCTTCATGTACAAAATAACTAATAAAATGACTAGAGTGTTTTACATGATTGTACATGTATAACCAGTATCTGATTGCTTATTGTCTCAGGAAGGGCATGGGGGGGTGGGGGGAAGGAGGGATAGAATTTGGAATTCAAAACTTTTTTTAAAATGTTAAAAATTGTCTTCAACATGTCATTGAGTGAAATAATATGATACATAAAAATTAAAATGACCTTGATTTAAAAAAACAACAACAAACTGTGTTACCTCAGCAAGGGCTACTTCTCTGCATCCTTCCTCTTCCCAGGTTTATTTCCTTCAATGCCACTTCAATGCCAATGCTCCTCAGGCACTGGGATGGAGCTGCTCAATTCAACTATTACTTAAGGATTTTTTTTTGTTTGTTTGCTTTTAATTTTAATTTTATTTTCGGTTCCTTCTTCTTGCTCCTCCCCCACACATTGAAAAGGCAAGAAATAAGATACTCATTATACATACAAAGTCATGCAAAACATATTTCCCCATTAACCATTCAACAATCACTAGTTAAGTACCTACTATGCTCAAGGCTATTCTAGGTCCCAGAGATAGGGCAAGAAGCAAGGGTGGTAATGAATTTGTTCATGGCCTTAGAGGAGCCATCTCTGGAAGCTTGCAGAAAACTCTCTGGTTTCTAGGGAACACATAGAAACTCATGTGAAGAGCCCTGAAGTGCATTCTGCTTTGCCAAGACAGAGTCCCCTTCCTGTCCAACAAGCAGGAGGAACTAATGACTTTGTGGGTATGTAAAAGGAAGTGACCCTACCCTAGGGGTCACTGTTGTTACTGGCGTTATCATCCTCATTATTTTCCTGAGTGAAGCTACCTGACCTCCATGGAGCACAAGGCAAGGTACCTGAGACATTGTTTGTGGTGGTCATGGAGGTAGAGGCATCTGGGTCTTGAATGTGTCATTACATACCACCAGACACAGGAAATCACAACTGGCTAACTGTAGAACAGGAGGTGATCTTCAGTGGCCCAGAGTGGGCCCATGGTTACCAACCACTCAGGCCTTTGGGCAGGTTTGTCTTTGGCCCCCTTCTTCTCCCTCCCTGGGCACTCACTTGACTTCAGACACACATCTCTTCCTTGGTAGGTACCTACTGCTCTCATACTATCCAGTTCTACCTAGGTCTCCCTTCCCCAGAAAAATCCCCCCCATCTCCAATCAAAATATCCATTCTTTCAGTTCAAAAGATTTCCCATGAAACACAGGAAAATAACCTGGCAAGTCATAGAGCATTATCAGCTGTAGTTTGATTTAACATGATTCTGCTTCCCAGGACAAGAATGGAAGAAAAGGAAGTAAACTCTGGAGGATTGCTGGTTTGGAGGAGTAGGCTTAGGGGCAGCAGGGGTGAGGTATTGAGGAGAAAACAAGGAGACAGGAGTAAAGTAAAAGACCCCTGAAAGAAGAATTAAGCAAGTCCTCTTTGCTTACTACATAATTAATCTCAGGGCTCCCCCTTTGCTCCACACTGCCTTCCAGAAATTGCCATTGTCATACACACCTCTTCCAGAGGAGGAGATGGGTCGTGGCAGAGGGGCTTGTGTTACTCAATGAAATTATGAACTATGCATCCAAGATGGACAGGGCATGGTGGAGAATTCTGACTAAAGGTGATCCACTGGAGAAGGAAATGGCAAACCACTCCAGTATGCTTGCCAAGAAAACTCCATGGACAGTACTAAAATGATCAAAGAGATGCCACCACAAGATGAGATTCTCAGGTTGGAAGGTGTCCAATATGCTCCTGGGAAGGAGGCAAGAACAATTACCATGAACTGTGGTACTAATGAGTGCTAAAGTAGGAAATAAAATGTAATTGGGATAGCATGAAAGTTTGGCCCTGGAGTGCCAAACCAGGGCAGAGGCTAGTAGAGTTTTGCCAAGACAGCTCGCTGGTCAGAGCAAAGATACTTCCTCTACAACCCAAAAGGTGACTCTACACATGGACATCACCAGATGGTCAACACAGAAATCAGATTGATTCTATGCTCTGCAGCCAAAGGTGGAGAAGCTCTACACAGTCAGTTAAAACAAGACCTGGAGCTGACTGTGGCTCAGATCATGAGCTTCTAATTGCAAAATTCAGGTTTAAATTGAAGAAAGCAGGGAAACCATCAGACCATATAGGTCTTACATATATGAAATGTAGGTGATGATTAGATTCAAGGGATTAGATCTGGTAGACAGAAGGCCTGAAGAACTATGGACAGACGCTGGTAACATGGTGCAGGAGACAGCCACAAAAAAAAAAAAATCCCAAAGATAAAAGACAAGCAAGAAAGCAAAATGGCAGTCTGATGAAGCTTTACAAATAACTGAGGAGAGAAGGAAAGGGGAAAGGAGAAAGGAAAAGATATACATAACTGAATGCAGAATTCCAGAGAATAGCAAAGGGAGGTGAGATTTTCTTAAATGACCAATGCAAAGAAATAGAAGAAAATGATGGAAGAGGGAAGACAAGATCTTGCCAAGAAAATTAGAGATATCAAGGGAAAGCTTCATGCAAAAATGGGCACAATAAAAGAAAAAATGACAGGGATTTAACAGAAGCAGAAAAGATGGCAAGAAAAACACAAAAGAACTATACAAGGATGATCTTAATGACCAATAACCACAATGGTGTGGTTACTAATCTAGACCCAGACATCCTGAAGACTGACACCAAGTGGGCCTTAGGAAGCATTGCTAACAATAAGGCCAGTGGAGGTAACAGAATTTTAGCTAAGCTATTTAGAATCCTAAAAGATGATGCTGTTAAAGTGCTATATTCAATATGCCAACACATTTGGAAAACTCAACAGTGACCACTGGATTGGAATATATCAGTTTACATCCTAGTCCTAAAGAAAGACAAGGTCAAGAAATGTCCATAGTGCCATTGTACTCATTTCACATACCAGCAAGGATATGCTTAAGATTCTGCAGTCTAGGTTTCAGCAATATATGAACCAAGAATTACCAGAACAGGCTGGTTTTTGAAGAGGCAGAGGAACTAGGGACCAAATTGTCAACATTTGCTCTATTTGGAGAAAGCAAGGGAGTTCCAGGAAAACATCTACTTGTGCTTCATTGACTACACTAAAGTCTTTGACTGTGTGGATCACAACCAAATGTGGCAAATACTCAAAGAGTTGGGAGTATCAGATCATCTCACCTATCTCCTAAGGAAGCAGTATGTGGGTCTAGAATCTAACATAGAACTACCAAAGGGTTTAAGATTGGAAAAGGAGAACAGCAAAGCTGTATATCATCAACTTCTTTATTTAACTTGTATGTAGAATATGTCATGTGAAGTGCCAGATGGGATGAATCAAAAGCCAGAATTACAGCTGCCAGGAGAAATATCAACTATCTCAGATAAGCAGATGATATTTTTATGATGGTAGAAAGCGTAGAGGAATTAAGAAGCCTTTTGATAAAGGTGAAAAAGGAGAGTGTAAAAACTGGCTTGATGCTTAACATCAAAAAACTAAAATCTCGGCAACTGGTCCCATCACTTCCTGGCAAATAGAGGGAGAAAAAAATTAAAGCTCTGTCAGACTTTGTATTCTTGAGCTCAAAGATCACTGAAGACAGAGACTGCAGCCATGAAATTTAAAGATGCTTGCTCCTTGGAAGGGAACCTGAACAGTACGCTAGAGAGCAGAGATACTGCTCTGATGACAAAAGTCCATAGAAGCGAAGCTATGGTTTTCCAGTAGCAATGTATGACTAGAAAGTTCAGCTTTAAGGAAAGCTGACAGCTGCAGAATCGATGCTATCATATTGTGCTGGAGAAGACTTTTGAGACTCCATTGGAAAGCAGGGAGATCAAATCAGTCAATAAATTAATTCAGACTATTCACTGGAGGGACTAAATACTCAAGCTGAAGCTTAAATATTTTGGTCACATAATGAGAAGATGGGATTCATCAGAAAAGCCCAGGCTGTTAGGAAAGACTAAAGGCAAAAGGAAATGGGATGTCAGAGGATGAGATGGACAGAGTATTAAGGAAACAATGAACATGAAAAACACCTAGTTTATTCTCACTTTATTTTTTAAGACTACAAAATTCCTTTATTTCAAGGGTTAAATGATTTAACAGATATGAGATTTTTAAAATTAAAGAAGGTATTTACATTTCAAATATAAAATATATTCAAAATAATTTTTGGTCAGTTTCTGAAAACCAACTGCCGTGTTCATGATTCCTCACTGTGCAATATAACTATGAATATGAGACTCATATTCTCTAACTTACTCTGAAATGTGATATTGTCCTCCTTTTCCAAAAAGAAAATGGTATTTGTCCAGGGAATTTATCCTCCTTTTGTTTTCTTTAAACCAACACTATTTTTAGATCCTCTCTGAAAGGAGAACTTGTATATTGGCAATTCTTGTAGAATTTCAGATCTAACAATTTAATGTTAGATGCTCCTTCCTTAACTCTTCTTTTTATTAAACTTGTAGAAAGCTGTGTTTTAGAAAGCCAACATTAGCAGAGTAACCTCATTTTCCCCATTCAATCAGGAAAATTCTAGTTCCCAGGCCCACTCCCAGAAGCACCCAATAGGATCTCATAGTTATCCATTCACCTGATGAATCCGTTCATGCTTTCTTCTTCTGCCTCCCAATGCTCTCTGGTACCAACGGCTGAAAGGACAGGATTGCCACTTCTAGCTCCTCCTTAGTCTAGACCAGCTTCCTTGGAATGCTGCCCTCTTCTCCTTTCATGGCCCTGCTTGTGTGTTGAGTGGAAATTAAGAGCATGCTGTGGGGGTGACTGCATGTTCAGCCAAGTCAGGTCCCCAGCTGAATGCATGACTGACTACACTGTCTCCCAGAGATAGCAACAATCAATGAAAAACTTCCAATGCCCCCTTCTCCCTCTAGTTCTCTCTACCCCTTCTTTTACTCCCAACTTGTGTTCTGTTCCTCAAGCCTGTTTGTAGCTTTGATTTAATTTCTGTCTTTGAAAGCATGCGAGTTATGTTAATTGTGGGTTGTGAAACGTAAGATGAAGGATTCCAGTAACTAGCTGGATATAATTAAAATTTAAAAATTTAAGGGTTTCTCCTGCCTAGAACTCCAGGGTTCTACGTGTGATAGGAACTTGCTGTATGGTAATGTCTTTTATTGAGGAGGGAGGAGAGGAGAGGGAAGGGGGTAGAGGAGAGGAACAGAGGGGACTTTTAAGTGGATGAAATCAATTTGCCTCCAGGCTAAAGTTTGCTTTAACTAGAGTCTGGGATCTTAGCATGTGCCTTGATCAAACCTCGGATCAGAGATGACAGCATAGAGAATGGGCCCAAAGGGAAAGCCACGTCTCTGGGCACTAAGTAGGAGGAGAAAGGTATGGTTTGGAAGGCATCAGCTCCTCCTCTTGGAGGTTGGAAGGAGTAAGAGTGCCCAGCCAAACTTTGCTCCACAGTGACCCCTGCTGTCTACACTTATTTCCAAGAATCAGATGCCAGGGCAAAAGAAGAAGAAAAGAAAAGCCCACAGCTCTCAAGGATCCTCAGTTATTCACTGTTGCCAAAACTCCCCTCTTTGATATTATCCTGGGTTGTTTTCTTGAATTATAAAACTTGATAATCTCAAGACATTGAAATTACAAGTAGTCCAAAGCTCAATGGAAAGGTGTAGGGCATGTATGGAGAAGGCTGGGGTGTGCCATGAAAGGAGAATCACAATTGTAGACAAAAAGGAAACAAAATCACCCCCTTTTGCAGATGGAACCGATGATGTACGTAGAGAACCTAGAACGTTAAGTAAAAATTAATTGAAATGACTTCGGCAAAGTTATAGGATATAAAATCAATCCATATAAATCATCAGTATTCCTGAATGTAATCAACCAAATAAAGAGCTGGAAAAAGAGAATTCATTATAAATAACAACCACAAAAACTGGAACGTATTTTGGAACATGGCTACCGAGTTCCACTCAAGGGACGATATGAATCTGACTACGAAGCGCTCTTTTCAGGAATAAAAACAGACTTAAAGAACTGAGAAGCGTAAATTGTTGAGTAGATCAAGCTAATATCATAAAAATGATACTATTTAATGTACTTTTTTTAGTGCTATGACAATCAAAGTACCAAAGGGGTGTTTAGTAAAGCTAGAAAAAATAAGCCAAGTCATGTAAAGGAAGAAGGGTAATTATGAAAAAAGTGGGATGGGCTTCTATTAGTGGGTATTATCAAACTGTACTATGGAGTAGTAATCACTGAAATAACGTGGTGCTGGTTAAATAAGACAGGGAGGTAGATCCAGGGAAGGAACTAAACATACAATTAGATGGCAAAGTGGAGAGAGTGCTGGACCTGGAATCAGGAGACTGGAGTTCAAATCCCAGACTTGGATTCTTACTAACTGTGGGACTCTGAGCATGCTGCTTAATCTCTGGGAGTCCCAATTCCTTTACCAGAGAAGTGGAGATAATAGTATTGATCTCTCAGGTTGTTGTGAAAATTAGCTAGTATTTGTAAAGCATTTTGCAAACCTTCAAGCTATATAAATGCTAGTTAGCTATATAAACATAAATTATTTATAATATATAAGTGTATATTTTACATATAAATAAACATAATATAATTACATATGTAATTATTATATAATAGGATATATTATATAATTAATATTTAATATATATCAATGTATAATTAATGTATTAATATATAATAGAATTAATTATATAATATATAAGTATAATTATATACTAATATTATGATAAATATAAAAATATATATTTTATATATAAATATATTGATATATAAATGAATAATGATATACAGAAACCAACAAACATAGTAGCAGTAGCGTTCAATAAACCCAAAGACACTAGTTACTGAGGGAAGAAACTGCTAGGAAAACTGGGTAGTTATCTGATGGAAATTAGGTTTAGACCAACACCTTGTACCACTTACTGAAGTAAATTCCAAGTGGATATATACTGCAGATGTAAAAAGTCACATCATAAACAAATCAGAGGAGTAAGAAAGAAATTATCTTTGTTTCTCTGGATGGGGGAAGAGTTGATGACTGATAAGCAATATCTTACACAAGATAAAATGAAGAGTTTTGATTATATGAAAATTTAAATGTTTTTTGTACAAACCTATTTAATGTGGTAAAAATGAGACTGGAAAACTGGGGAAAATCCTTGTGGCAAGTTTCTCAGATAAATGTCCTGTTCCCAAGATATATAAGAAGTTGATTCAAATTTATAAAACAAAGACCTATTCTCCATTAAGTAAATGGTCAAAGAATATGAATTGGTAATTTTCAAAGGAAGAAATGCTAGCTCTCAATAATTAAAAATTTAAAAAATACACTAAACTAGTAATAATTCAAGAATGCACATTTAAGCACCCCTGAGGTTCTACCTCATATCCATAAGACTGGCAAAGATGAACAAAAAGGAAAATGACTTCCATTGGAGTGGCTACATACTCTTAGTGGAATTGTGAATAGTCCAGTCATTCTGGAAAGGAATTTTAGAGATATATCCTCAAAGTTTCGAAAATGTGCCTACTCTTTGACCCAGCTATACTATTACTTGGCCATAAGAAATAATAAAATGGAACGTTTCAGAGGAAACTGGGAAGATTAAATTGAGCAAAACTAGGAGAGCTATTTATACAATAAGAACATCATAAGGAAAAACAACTTTGAAAGAATTTAGATCTCTCAGAAATGCAATAAGAAGTCAGCAGTCCAAAAGGACAAAGATGAAACGCCTCACTTGCCTTCTGATCAAGAGGTGATGAACTTAAAGTACAGAAGAGGCATAGATGTTTGGACACGACCAGTGTGTGAATTTGTTTTGCTACACTATGCAGCTGTTTGCTGACACCTTTATTTTTCTAAGTTTTAAAAAATATTTGCTCAAAAGGGAATAAAGGGAGGGACAGATTAGTTGAAAGAGAGAGAGAGAGAGAGAGAGAGAGAGAGAGAGAGAGAGAGAGAGAGAGAGAGATTCACAGGACACAAAATGGATCATTTTGGCTACATAAAATCTCAAAGTTTTTGTACAGACAAAACCAATGCAGTTAAAATTAGAAGAAAAGCAGGAAACTTGGAGGAAATTTTTGTTGCAAGTTTCTCTGATAAGGTCTTATTTCTCAAATATATAAAGAATTGAGTCAGATTTATAAGAATAAGAGCCATTCTCCAGTCGATGAATGGTCAAGGAATATGTACAGGGATTTTTTTCAGAGGAAGAAATCAAAGGTATGAAAAAATAAATCAATAATTAGAGAAATACAAATTAAAACAATTCCAACATACCACCTCACACCCATTAGATTGGCTAAGAAAAGGAAGATGACAAATGCTGGAAAAATATGGAAAGATATATATACACACATATATATTACATATACATGTATATGTACACACACATACACACATATACACTAAGGTACTATTAGTGGAGCCATGAACTGGTCTAAAACCATTTTGGAAAGCAATTTGGAACTATGCCCCCAAGCTCCCTTTGACCCAATAATATGACTACTAGTTCTATACACCAAAGAGACCAAACAAAAAGGAAAATGACCCATACGAAACCAAAAATATTTATAGCAGCTCTTTTTGTGGTGGCAAAGAGGAAACTGAGAGGATAATCACCAACTGGGGGAATGGTTGAACAAGTTATGGTACATGAATGTCATGGAATACTAGTGTGCTATAAGAAATGACGAGCAGGATGGTTTCAGGAAAATCTGGGAAGACTTACATGAACTGATGCAGAGCAAAGTGAGCAGAATTTACAGTAATTTTGTCAAGATAATCAACTGTGAAAGACTCAGTAATTCTGATCAACACAATGAAACACCACAGTTCCAAAGGACTCAGGAAGAAGCACATCATCCACCTTCAGATAGAGAACCCATGGACTCACAGTACAAATGGAAGCATATTTTTTCAGTTTCTTACATTTTCTTGTGCCACCCCCACCCCCCCTAAAAACACCATGGCTAGTACAAAAATATGTTTTGTATGACTTCATACATGGAATGGATACTGTAATTCTTGCCTTTTCAATGGGGAGGGGAGGGAGAGAACTTGGAACTGAAAATAAAAAGAAAATTGAATTTTAAAAATGAAAAAAGAAAGCAATTAACAACATTGTCAACAATAAATCAGAAAAGGGGCATCCAAGACATTATTGAAGTGTAGAACCAGAAAAGTAACCACACACAGTTGGAGTGACCCGTTGGTACAACAGAGGACACCGCTCCAGTGTGTTGAGGAGATTTGTTATAGAGGATTTATGGGGAAACATGAGGCAGAATGGCACAGAGAGGGCAGTATTAAGGGACTGCATCTACCACCCTAGAGAGAGGCGTGCCTGCATCAAAGAAATCACATAACCATCAAAGTAACAAAACCAAAAAATGGGAAAACATGCTTTATTGCAGACAGGAAAAGGCAAAGGAAATATACTTTCAAAATAAACTGTTCATCTTCCATACCTCCATGGATTATACAAGAGAACTGAATTTTAACACTGCAAAATAGTTGTTTTCAGTGGTTCATGCAGGGGTACTGAAGAGTTGAAAAGTTTCCTCAAGCAAGGAAGGGAGACCAAGAGAGACTTGTCGCTCTTACATGGCTAAGCTCAAAGAAAGACCTTTAGCTGCCTGGAGATAGAGCCTCTGTACTGATATGTTTCATTTGGTACATTACCTAGATTTCCCCATCCCATTCCCTTCTCAGAGAGCCATTTCTTTTAAAAAATATTTTTTAAAGAAAAAATAAGTAAAACTGACTTGCATCTTTACAAATCTGACATTATATGCAATGTTTCCCACTGTGCCCCCTTACCTCTGCAAAGGATTGGGGGAGGTGTCTTCTCATAGCTCTTCTTTAGGATAATTTTGTAATTCCTCCCTTCCTCCCTCCCTCCCTCCCTCCCTCCCTCCCTCCCTCCCTCCCTTCCTTCCTTCCTTCCTTCCTTCCTTCCTTCCTTCCTTCCTTCCTTCCTTCCTTCCTTCCTTCCTTCCTTCTTTTTCACCCATCCCCTACCTCCAGTTCCCAGGGACTGGCCATATTGGTGTTTTTAACTCTGCTGAAGTCCCAGAATCCAACAGCCACCAGGACCAGAGTCGTGCATCACCACGCCTATGTTGGCAGTGTTCTATAGGTGTTCTACATTCTGTTGCTGGTTCTGCTGACTTCATCCTGCATCAAGCCCTCTGTGTCATTCCATGCTTCTCTGGGTTCATCTGTGTTGTTTCTTATAACACTGTCCCATTCCGTTTCATCCATTGGTTTAGCTGGCCCCCAGTAGATGGGCATCTAGGGGTTTTCCCCAGTGTTTTTGCTACCACAAAAAGGTCCTTCTGAAAATATTTTGGTCCATAGAAAATCTTTCTTTTAGCCAGTGGTCTCCACTGTATTCCTAGCAAGGGAGACCCTGTGTCAAAAGGTGTAGACATTTTAGTCACTTTTCTTGCCTAATTCCAAAATGAGGAGCTTACATTTGAAACAGGAGACAATACTCAAAGTGGAACAGGTGCCAGAGAGGTCTTTTGGTTTATAAAGTTAGAGGGAAGCAGAGTTACACTCCAGAGGATGAAATCCTGAATTTAACAAGAAGAAACAAAGAGCAGGTCTGGAGAAAAATCAATTCCAGATCATTATCTTTCACCATGCACCCCAATAATCTCCAAATGGAAGACTGGCTAAGACAGTAAACACGCTGAATGAGCAAGAGAAATCTTCACAACTACGGGTAGAGAAAGAATTTTTAAAATTCTATTTAATTTTATTTTCAGTTCCAAATTCTCTCTCTCCCCACCCACTGTGAAGGCAAGGAAAAATGAACTCATTACAAATATGTGTAATTATACAAAACAGATTTCTGCATTAGCCATGTTCAAAAAAAAAAGGCAAGAAAAAATAAAACTCACTCTACCCTCTGAGGTCATCTGTTCTCTACACAGAAGTGGATGTATGTTCCATCACAAGTCCTCGAAGTTGCAATGGGACTTGGTATCCATCAGCATTAACACATCTTTTGCAAGCTGATCATCCTTACAATGTTGCTGTTACCATCCACCATGTTTTTCTGGTTCTACTCCCTTCATTTTGCATCAGTTCATACAAGTCTTCCCAGGTTTTTCTTAAAACTATTCCCCTGCATCATTTCTTATAGCACAACATTCATATGCCATAACTTGGTCAGTCATTCCCCAATAGATGTTCATCCCTTCTTTCCACAAAAAGAGTTTCTACATACGAGTACATATAGGTCCTTTTCCTTTGATATTTTCGGCATACACACCTAGTAGTGATATTGCTGGGTTAAAGGGTATTCAGTTTTATAGCCCTTTGGACATAGTTTCAAATTGTTCTCCAGAACAGTTGGACTAGTTGACAGCTCCACCAATAGTGTATTAGTATCCTTATTTCCCAAATCCCCTCCAGCATTTGTCATTTTCTGTTTCAGTCATCTTAGCCAACTTAATGGATATAAAGTGGCATCTTGTTTTAATTTCCATTTTAGAGGAAGATTTCTTGATAGCTCATAGGAGATCAAAAGGACAATTCTGGTTACATAAAACTGAAAAGTCTTTGCACAAACAAAATTAATAGTTATATTTAGAAGGGAAAGTTAACTAGGGGAAAAAAATCTTTGCAGCAACTTTCTTGATAATGGTATGATGTTCAAGATAAAGAGGGAACTGGTTGAGATATGAGCCATTACCCAAGAACTAAATTGTCAGAGGATATTAACAGGCAGTTCTCAAAGGAAAAAGACTAACTTATTGAAAATGATACGGAAAAACTGCTCCAAATCACTAACAACAGGGGATGCAATTTAAAACATCTCTTTGGTTCCATTTCCCACCTATCCTGTTAGCAAAGATGCCAAAAAGGGAAAAGGACAATTGTTGGATAGGCTTTCAGGAAAATCAATGCACCGTTGTTGGAACTGAGAATTGGCCCAGCAATTTTGGAAAGTAATTTGGAGCTATGCCCCCTAAATTGTGTGTGTCATCTCAACTTTTGGGGTTACGACCCCAAAGAGATCAAAGGAAGATGGAAAAGGTCCATTGATACAAAAGTGACCCAGAGATTCCACAACTAGGCAGGTACCCTAAGGAGCTCACTGTTTAAAATAAAGGCCTATGCACCATAATTTTTATAGCAGCATTTTCTTGTGGTAGTAAAGAACTGAGGAGAAAAAGAGGAGTCCCCCATTGATTAAAGAGTAGCTAAATAAGTTGTGGTGCATGAATGTAACAGAATATTACTGTGCTTTGAGAAATGATGAATGACTGTAGAGAAACATGGATATACTTACATGTATTGATACAGAATGAAGAAAACACAGTCAAGAAAAAATACACACATGACAACAATGCACATTTAAAAAAAACCAACCATCACCAAACAACCGAAAAGGAATGTTGGGAAATTACAAAGAGTAAGTATAGCCCCAAAGAGGAGATTTGACAAGATACCTCCCCACTACTTCTTTGCATAGGTCAGAGGTCCCTAGGAGTGGGACATTTCCAGAGGATGTCAGACTTTTTCAATATGTTTCTAGGATTGGCTGAAATTTTTTTCCTTTTCTTCTTTAAAAAAAATGGAGAGAAGGAACACAAGGGGAAGTTGAGGCAATGTAAAAAAACAAACCATAAAAAATTATTTTAAAAAACATTAAATTCCTTGAGAGTAGGAGCTGTCTCTCTTTAATATTTATGTCTCCAGGCTTTGCATTCATTCTTCAGAGGCCACATACCGTTGCTGATGGAGCTGTGAATTGGCACCATTCTGGAACTGATTAAATAAAGTGACTAAAATGGTTGTCCATCCTGTTTGTAGAGATTCCACTACAAGTCATATGTGCCCAGGAGGAGAAGAAAATGGAAAGGAATAAGAATTTATTAAACACCTACTATGTGCAGGTATTTTAAAGCACCTACTATGTACACAGGCATTGTGCTAAGCACCTTACAAGCATTTGAGCCTCACAACAATCCTGTGAAGCAAAAGTAATTGTAACCTCCATTGTACAGGTAAGGAAACTGAGGCAAACAGGTGAAATGACTTGCCCAGGGTCCCACAGCTAGGAAGCATCTGAAGTCATATTTGAACTCAGGTCTTCTGACTCCAGGCCCAAGTGCTGTGTGCACTGCCACTAGGAGACTTTAAATATTTTTAATATAAATATACGTATTGATATGTACTAAAATATTTATATATTTTACTTACGTATTTGGTTAAATATTTCCCAATTACATGTAAAATTTTAATATTCATTCTTAAAATTTTGAGTTCCAAATTCTCTCCCTCCCTCCTACCTGCCCCTTCCCTACCCCTTGAGAAGGCAAGCACTATATTACATATGTGAAATCATTCTTGACCTTTGATCAAGAAAAAAGGCTCTATGTACATCCAAATATTCATAGCAACCCTTTTTGTTGTAGCAAAGAACTGAAAAAAAGCAGATACCCATTGATTAGGAAATGGTGAGGCAAAGTACGGCCCATGAATGTAATAGAATATTACTATGCTGGCAAAAATGATGAAAAAAGAGATATCAAAGCTAAGGAAACAATCCATGATGCCTATAACAATATAAGTGAAAAGAAGACAAGACAATAGAACCTGAATTCCATGAAATTACTCCAAAGAGGAGATAAGAGGAAACACCTCCCTCAGTTCCTTTGCAGGAAGGATCCATGGGCACAGGATATACAGTCAGACTTTGTCTTCTGTTACTTAGTTTTGTACAATTTTTGTCCTTTTCTTTTTTTTGCATAGTTATCCCTTCCCCATTGAGACTTTCCCCTTCTCCATTGATATACTGCATAAGAAATTTGACATAAGAAATTAAATGGGAAATTTTGGGGAGTTTTGCAGAAGCCACAGACAACTCATCAAAGCCAGTAGATGACAGAAAAAGTTTAGAAATTCAGAAATGAATAAAATATATGTATATTTTTATGTATATTATAGTGTGGATAATATCAACATACTTTATCTTTTAGTACCATAAATATACACCATTTCTTCTTCTCCAGTAAAAAGGGAAGGCCAGGGGGTGAAGCCAAGATGGCCAACTAGAAAGATACACTTATGCAGGGTCCTCCCCACAGCCCATAAAATACCTGTAGAGAGGGAATCTCAACAAATTTTGGAGCAGCAGAAGTGGAGAACAACAGAGTGGAGGAGATTTCCAGCCCACGGTAACCTGAAAGGCCCACGGAAACTTCAGTGAGCCCAGAGCCCAGCCCAGCCTTGGCCATGCGTGCAGCGCAACAAGACTCTGGGAGGAGGACACCTTGGGGTTGGAATCTCCAGCCGCAGTAGCGGGTCCTCAGATCCCTCGGCCCACAGGTGCCAAAGGTCAGTGACCAGGTTTTATCAGCTGGTCAGAAAGGGAGAAGGGCTTTCCCATAGCTCCGGCAGCAGGCAGCGGCCACAGAGCCTGCACAGCAGCCCACACGGAAGCTCCATTGTGAGAGCATAAAAACCCCTGGGGGCATTGAAGAGCTGAGTCTTACCTCAGCCCTGGGTGGAGGCCCTGGCCCAGCTGGTCTTTATCTCACACTGAATGGTGGCCCTGCCCATCCAGCTTATCTGAAAATCAGCCCCCAGTGCTGCCCTGGCAGAATTGGAGGCCAAACGGCTGTGGAGAGGTATCTGCTAAGATTCTGGGCACAAAAATCCCTCGCTGCATCCAGACCAGTACACTCTTGTTCATGCCACCTTGGAGGAACTGAGATCTCACAGATTCCCAGAGTATATCCTACTCTTGACAAAGGACCCAAAAGTCAAGTAACTGGATGGGAAAATGCCCAAAAAAGGGAACAAAAAATAAGACCATAAAAGGTTACTTTCTTGTTGAACAGATATCTCCTCCCATCCTTTCAGATGAGGAAGAACAATGCTTACCATCAGGGAAAGACATAAAAGTCAAGGCTTCTGTATCCCAAACATCCAAAATAAATATTCAATGGGCTCAGGCCATGGAAGAGCTCAAAAAGGATTTTGAAAATCAAGTTAGAGAGGTGGAGGAAAAACTGGGAAGAGAAATGAGAGAGATGCAAGAAAAGCATGAAAAGCAGGTCAATACCTTGCTAAAGGAGACCCAAAAAAATGCTGAAGAAAATAACACCTTGAAAAATAGGCTAACTCAATTGACAAAAGAGGTTCAAAAAGCCAATGAGGAGAAGAATGCTTTCGAAAGCAGAATTAGCCAAATGGAAAAGGAGGTCCAAAAGCTCACTGAAGAAAATAGTTCTTTCAAAATTAGAATGGAACAGATGGAGGCCAATGACTTTATGAGAAACCAAGAAATCACAAAACAAAACCAAAACAATGAAAAATTGGAAGATAATGTGAAATATCTCATTGGAAAAACAACTGACCTGGAAAATAGATCCAGGAGAGACATTTTAAAAATTATGGGACTACCTGAAAGCCATGATCAAAAAAACAGCCTAGACATCATCTTTCATGAAATTATCAAGGAAAACTGTCCTGATATTCTAGAACCAGAGGGCAAAGTAAATATTGAAAGAATCCACCAATCACCACCCGAAAGAGATCCCAAAAGAGAAACTCCTAGGAACATTGTGGCCAAATTCTGGAGTTCCCTGGACAAGGAGAAAATATTGCAAGCAGCTAGAAAGAAACAATTCAAGTATTGTGGAAATACAATCAGGATAACACAAGATCTAGCAGCATCTACATTAAGGGATTGAAGGGCGTGGAATAGGATATTCCAGAAGTCAAAGGAACTAGGACTAAAACCAAGAATCACCTACCCAGCAAAACTGAGTATAATACTTCAGGGGAAAAAATGGTCTTTCAATGAAATAGAGGACTTTCAAGCATTCTTGATGAAAAGACCAGAGCTGAAAAGAAAATTTGACTTTCAAACACAAGAATAAAGAGAAGCATGAAAAGGTAAACAGCAAAGAGAAGTCATAAGGGACTTACTCAAGTTGAACTGTTTACATTCCTACATGGAAAGACAATATTTGTAACTCTTGAAATTTTTCAGTATCTGGGTAGTTGGTGGGATTACACACACACACACACACACACACACACACACACACACACACACACACACACACATACAGAGCACAGAGTGAATTGAATAGGATGGGATCATACCTTAAAAAAATGAAATTAAGCGGTGAGAGAGAAATATATTGGGAGGAGAAAGGAAGAAATGGAATGGGGCAAATTACCTCTCATAAAAGAGGCAAGCAAAAGACTTTTCAGTGGAGGGAAAAAGAGGGGAGGTGAGAGAAAAACATGAAGCTTACTCTCATCACATTAGACTAAAGGAAGGAATAAAATGCACACTCATTATGGTATGAAAACCTATCTTACAATACAGGAAAGTGGGGGTGAAGGGGATAAGTGGGGGGGGGGGATGATGGAAGGGAGGGCAATGGGAGGAGGGAGAAATTTGAAGTCAACACTCTTGGGGAGGGACAGGATCGAAAGAGAGAGCAGAAACAATGGGGGGCAGGATAGGATAGAGGGAAATATAGTTAGTCTTACACAACACGACTAATATGGAAGTCATTTACAAAACTACACAGATATGGTCTATATTGAATTGCTTGCTTCCCAAAGGGAATGGGTGGGGAGGGAGGGATGGGGAGAAGTTGGAACTCAAAAGTTTTAGGAACAACTGTGGAGTATTGTTCTTACTACTAGGAAATAAGAAATACAGGTAATGGGGCATAGAAAGTTATCTGGCCCTATAGGACAAAAGAGAAGATGGGGACAAGGCAAGGGAGGGATGTTAGAAGAGAGGGCAGATTGGTGATAGGGGCAATTAGAATGCTCGGCGTTTTGGGGTGGGGGAAGGGGAGAAATGGGGAGAAAATTTGGAACCCAAAATTTTGTGAAAATGAATGTCAAAAGTTAAATAAATAAATAAAAGGGAAGGCCAAAACATTTTATGTGGCTTTTCCAGATCATGGTGGAGAGGGGAGCACCACATTGCTAATCCCTGAAATGTGGAAGGGATAACTGTATTTTATTATGAAGGATGACTCTCTTTTGAGAGAGGGGAAGGGATAGAATGGAGCAGAAGTCAGTCTGTCAACAATCCCTCTTTAACTACTTACTATTAGCTAATCACCAGGCTAAGTGCTGGACATAGAAAAGAGGCAAAAAATATCCCTGCCCTGAAGGAGCTGCCTTTCTGATGTGTTGAGGGGAATGTGCAAATAATTCAATTAAGTACAAGAGGTACACAGAGCAGGTGGGGGATGTCATCTCAGAGGGAAGAGCTCCAGCCGAAGGAGGAATCTGAGTATTGATGTGAGCCCCAGAAGCCAAGAAAGAGGTGAGGGGGCAGAGCCAATGCAAAGCACATAGATATAAGATGGAGTTTTGCGAAAAAACAGCAGGGAGGCTGGGGAGGTGATCATGGGGAAGTAAAGGCAGCCTAGGAAGGGCTAGGTTGGGAAGGACTTACAAGGCCAAAAATTGGGGGTTTAAATTGAAGTTTATTGAGCAGGTAAATAACATGGTCAGACCTAAGAATTTGAGTGTGAGGTGATGGGAGCCTGCAGGGTACTAGTGGTGTCAGAAGAAAGGGGCACATGTGAGAGATGTTTTGAAGGTGGAAATGACAAGACTTGACAACAGACTGATTATAGAGAGTTTGTATGTAAGGAATTGAGGACATTAGGGTTGTGAGACTGGCTGACTGCAGGGAGGGTGGTCTCCTTAATAAAGCATAGGAAATTGGAAAGAGTTAATGGAGGGAAGGATAATTAGTGCTGACTTTGGACTGTCCACCGGATGGTTTATGGTTTAAGACTAAAGATCAGTAGAGAGATGGGGGCTGGTTCTAAAGCTCTAGGAAGTATCTGCCCTGAACCCATGGTAGCTGCTGAGATCACTGATGAGGCAATACAGGGAAAAAAGAGAAGAGGTAGAGTGTGGAAGACAAACATAGTCGCTTGGGAGCTAAGACCTGGCAAATGGGGCTGGGGCACAGTAAACCCAGAGAGAGCAGTGGCAAGAAAATGCAGAGAAGAGAGTGGCCCTAAGTGGAGAAGGGGACCAACAGTGGTGAGGACTGTAGAGAGGTCAGGAAAGATGAGGGAGGGAAGGCACGGGATTTGACAGGTAAGAGAGTACTGGTGGCTTCCAAGAGAGCAGGTCCAGTTGAGTGATGAAGTCAGAAGCCAGATGGCAGAAGGTATAGAAAAGAAGGACAAATGAATTGATCATCAAAGGATTCTTCCAGGAATTCAGCCATGGAAGGGGAGGGACAGGAGGGAGATAGTGGAGACAGTTGGACCAAATGAGGGTTTGTTGAGAATGAGGAAGACACAGGCATATTCATCGATGGCTATAAACCGTAAGCAGACAGGTAGCTTTTGAGACTAGTGAGTGGGGGTGGCAGAGGGGTGGATCTGCAGAAAACAGGATGAAATGGGATTGAAAGGCATGCTGGGGGTTTGCTTTTGGTACAGAGGAGATAGTGGGAGAAGGCATCTGAGTGATGGGAGAAGGCATCTGAGTGATGAGAGAAGGGGAAAAGATGGCACCTTAGTTTTCTGAGAAAAAGGTGAGGGTGAGGACAAGGTTCTATGAGAAGCTTGAGGAGGGAGAAGAATGTCAAGAACAGTCTCTGTACAGAGTGGGACAGTGAATTGCTTAGGAAGAGGATGTTTGTCTCTCTGCAGAGAGTCCCACTGAGATTGGAAGACACAAATCTATAGTCCACACACATACTCCAGGCTCATTATTTTCAAGCAGACTGATGGTCTGGCAAGATGTAATCACTGCCAGGAGAGGAGAGAACAGTTCAAAGACCATCACCAAGAGGTCAAGCTGGGCAAAGGAGCAAGAAGTCAGTACTGAGGGATGGAGGTATTGAAAATGAGGGCACAGAACAAGCTTAGGAGTCTTAAGGCAGAGGAAAAATGGGATGATCCAAGATTATGCTCAGAAGAAGGGATCTCAGAACTCATGAACATGAAAATGGAACCCTGGCGGAGGAGGCAATGGCAAGGTCACATGGAAGGCTATCTCTATAAGAACCTAAGTGAGGGTGGGGGAAGAACTGATGTCCATAAAAATCAATCCAGAAACCGTCCATGTCTATAAAAATTTATTTGTTTGTTTTTAAAGAACTAGACGTTCTCTCCTTAGGGTGAGAAACACTGTTTATGCTGTCAGACTAAGCTGATGAGTGAAAAAGAAAAAAGGTTTATTCAGAAATGAAGATATTTTACAAACAAAACCTACCAATACAAATTAAATCGACCTTATATCAATTGGGAAACAGGAAAGAAACTAGAACCTGGTTATATCCTTCCTCTGCCAAAGCGAGAGGTGAAGAACAAAGTCGAGCGTTAAGCTTGATAGGAAAATAAACCTTTAATTTGAAGAGACAGAGAAGAAGCCCCTCTGGAGCAATGTGGCCTGCTTGGCACTGGAATGGATGGCCACCTTGGATGGCTGGTTCCAGAATGGAGGGAGGCATTCCGATTCGACTTGATTAGGGACAGACATTATTGGAGCCTCTCAGGGAGAACTCTGAAAAGACTCAAGGCATCCCAGCAGCAGCAGATCAAAGGTGAGCAGGGGTCTGCGGAGGCTTCCTTCGCCCCTCACCAGCGAGGGGCCGCCCCCTCTCTTCCCAGATGGTGAGGCCATCACAGGAGCAGATCTGCTTGGGGTTCTGGAAGAGGCCGGCCGAGCGAGCAATGATGCCACAGGCTAGCCTTCAGGAGACAAAGAAGGACTGTTGTGCCAAGCTGTGAAGGGGCCCTTCCCACACCCAAAGGTTCCAAGCAGAGGGGAAGGGTTCCCTCACCTCTCTCCAGAGTTTCCAGTGACCTTGGAGAGTGGGTGTCCTCCCTGACCCAAATCATCTTCCCCAGCATCGACGACCAGGCTTCGGCCAATGATGTCCCACACCTGTAGAGGAGGCAGCTCTTAGGCCCTGCCTGGACAGAAGCCCTTCCCTGACTCCGGTCACCTATAGGCTCCTTGGCACCTCACCTTGAGCCTCTCATCTTCCATCCTGAAGGTAGCTCTCCCATCAGCATTGGCATAGATGTTCCCCAGATCTCCCAGGTGCTAGGAGGGGCAAAATAGCTGGAGGGCAGCAAGGGCAGGAGGAAGCTACCAGCACCTTGTGTCTCCTCCCACTCCTGCTGACCAGCTGCCACACTTGGGTTCCAGCCCCAGGCTAGGGACAGTCACTACCTCCCTGGATCGCAGCATCCTCACCTGGATGGCCTCAGAAGTCCCTTCTATCCCTAAGGCCGGGGTCCCACGGTCCCTTTCAGGCCCTAGTACTTACCCGGTGGGTGTCCTTGGGGCCACCATGGGGCATTCCATCAGGGTTGAAGTGATCTCCACAGCTACAACCCAAAGGCATATTGTGGGCATGGAGGATGCCACTTACCCCCACCTATTTCAGCTACTCCTGGGATCTGCGTCCCTGGCATTAAATGTGCAGTAGCTGAAGATATGGCTGGAGGATGGATCTGGTCCCATAGGGGTTTGTCAACAGTTCTGCTCATTTTACCTCCTCCTGGCTGGCCCCTGGCCCCTCCCCCATCATGATGTCCATTTCACTCCCAATACCACAGGGGCACCTGCCTTTCAGCAGGGACTACAAAGCCTCAGGGGCCTTCTGGGCACATCTCTCTTTAGCAAGCAATCAACAAGTACTTATTAAGCTCCTACGGTATGCCAGGGCCTGTGTAGGGGCTGGACTACAAAGAGAAAAGGGGACAGCCCCCACCCTAGAGAAGCCTCCAGTCTTGGAGGAGAGGCAGCAAATTCACAGATGGATAAATCAAGTCCACATACAAATAAACAGAAAGTGATTGAATAGAGAGGCAGGATGCTAATAAAGAGGGGGGGGGGAGGGAGGAAAAGGCCTCTGAGGGAACTGCAAGGGGCAAGGGCATTCCAGGTATGGTGGGCAGCAAAGATGGTAGACAGAATGTCCTGTGTTGGGAACCTCCAGGTGAGCCACTTTGTCTGGACGGGTGAATGGGTGAAGGAGACCAGTCTGGAAAGGGAGGCTAGGCCTGAAATGCCAGAGGAGTTTGTGTGGCAACCTGGCAGCTGTAGAGAGCCAATGAAATTTCTTAAGGGAATAACTTCTTAAGGGAGTTTGAAGGTTATGTGTCCTGTCCTCTTTCTAGACTCTACTGGCTATCCAAGGCATTTGAGAGCTTAGAGAAAAGGGCAGAAAGGCCCAAGGAGGACACAAAGCTGACAGAAAGTCATCCACAAGGATTCCTACCCACCTAGCACAGTTTTGGGTCAAGTCCCCATACTGATGGACATGGAGGCCATGGGGTCCAGGCTCCAGGCCATCAATGGTCCCTTCGATGAGGCAGCTTTGGGGAGACACTTGTAGGAAGCGTACAACTCCCTGCACGGCCCCAGACGTCCCCAACATGGCCACGGCTGCCCCTAGGTTCTCTGTAAGACCATGATAGGTGAGCCGTCTTCCTCAGCCCATGCTGACCTCCCCAACGTGGCCATGGCTGACCCCCAGGTTCTCTATAAGATCATGACGGATGAACCGCCTTCCCTGGCCCATGCTGACCCTCTCCCCCACCCCCAACCCCCTCATCCCCAGTCCAAGCTTCCTTTTCTCTAGCAATGATGAGCCCTTCTATTCCCAGGATGTGGAAACTCTAGTACCCAAAGACTTCTTCCTTCTCAGAAGCCAAGAATCTGGCCTTGAACATTCTTCCCACCATTGTCCCAGGCTCCCTTCAGGCCTCAAGTTCTCTTTCCACAGCCCCTAAGTATGCCCTCCTCTCTCTCTGATTCTGCTTTTCCAGAACCTGAATCTCCCTCCCCACTCCAACCCTAAGACCTGGGTCCTCACTAAGCATGTGGCTGCCCATGCCCTTGAGCACTGCCTGGCGCCCCGTGTTCTCCAGGAGACTCTGCACCTCCTGGCTGGGCAAGGTGGTAGTCACAAGGACGCTCTGATTCTCCAGCTGTACCTCCACTTCCTGGACACCTGAGGACAAAGGAGAAGGAGGAAAAGACACCAACAAAGGGGAGAAGGGTGGAGGAGCCAGTCCACTGATTCCATTGCAGTCTTTCCTGCAGCACAAACACGTGTCCCCAGGGTCACTGGGGAGGCAGTGCCCACATTTCAAGAGAAGCCTTGGGATAGACACAGAGGCTCCAATACCAACACAACCAGCCACCCTCAGTGGGCCCCTGGGCCAGGCACTCCCTCCTTCGGCCTTCCTCAGGCCTGTTCCATCCCCTTCCAAGGGAGGGCTCTTATTTTGATTTTTGATAAGAAATGCAGAATGGCCCCACATCATACAGAAGCTGGGGTACACTCCTTTCCAAACTGCTGTCCAACCAGAGATGACTGCTCTGGGGGGTCCAGCCAGATAGCTGTGTCCAGAACCACCAAAAAGGAAACAAGGTGAGTCCAGAGGAGGGAGGGCAGGAGGCATGAACAAACAGTGCAGAGTCCAGCCCAGGAGGCCAAGGAGGGCCCAGCCGGTAGAACTCTGACTCAAAAGGGCTCCCCTTCCCAGCAGACCTTGAGGAGTCACACAGGCCCCTCTCCTCTCTCTGCCTTTCAGATACCAGGGAGCCTCATGGCTCAGGATTGAGGAGGGGGGTGGAGAAGGAAAGGAGTTAAGGGATGATGGTTTAGGGGAATCCTTCTTTTCTGATGTCCTGGGGAAGCCCTTGTGAATGGGCCAGGAGAGGCCTAATCTTTCCATGTTCCTGATCTGGTCCACTATAGCATGAGGATAAGTCTAGGAAGCTAGTGTCTTTTTGTGACTAGGGGGCGCTGTAGTTAAGCCAGTGGAGCTCTGGGCTGAAAATCAGGCACGTGGCACTAACTAGCTGTTTGGCTATGGCAGGCCTTCCCGTGCCTGCTCAGGGCCTCAGTTTTCTCATCTGAACAATGAAGGGCTGTTATGTAACTAAACTCTGGGACATTTATTTGCAATCACCTTGGCCTTAGTTTCCTTCAAAAATCTCACTAGGCTGTGGTGAGATCATTTTCACAGTTCCAGCTGTTTTTCAGACCAGACCTCAAATCCTCCCTCAAAGGACGGCAGGACAGCATGTGGTCAGCAGCTGCTAGCCTTACAATGCAGCCTTGAGAACCCTCAAGGGCATGGCCCCTTGATTGCCAGGCTCAGCCAGTCAGAAGGTATGGGAAGCGAAAGAAGCCCAGGGTTGCCTGGTTGCAGGGCCTGCTCCCTACCCCCAGGCCAGACCCCTCCAGGTAAATCCAGCCTGGGATAGGAAGGGAAGGATTCCAGGGTATGGGGGATTTGGTGTGAGACCATCAGGAAAAAGACACAGTTTGTGGGACTTGGGGCTACCCCTCACCCTTCCTGTGCCTTATTGTACAAGCTGATGTGGTCTAAGTATCTTCTGCCTCTGAACTCTGCTAATATTCTGTCACCTTCAGTGTCCTTCCCTGGCCCAGACAGAAAGAGACCGAGAACTCCCTCATTTTATGGAAAAGGAAATTGAGGCTCAGAGAGCAGTGAAAGAGAGCCAGCCATCCCTGCTTCCCCCCAAGGGCTCCCTTGGGGCCCTCCCTACCGAGATCTGCTTGCCCCATCACCGTGCATGCCGTCTTGATGTCCTCAACCTCAGCAGCTACAGCAGAAACCATCTTGAACCTCCCAAAGCCAGTACGACTCTCCCAGGGACAGGGAAGTCGACTGATAGGGATATCCACAGGAGGGCTTAGATTCCGCCCACCCCCCCACCCCCGACCTGGGGACTCCAGTTAGACAAGGAGAGGGTGGCCCCTTCCCAGCCTCATCTCCATGACTAATGACGCCAGACTCTTGGGCAACTTCAATTCAGCAGACATTTATTAAACACCTACTAAATCTAGCCCTTCCTTCGTATCTGCGTACCTGGGTACAAGAGGAATATAAATTTAACTTGGGAGAATAAGGGGTTGAGGCACCAAGGAAGGCTCTAAAACAACGGGGTGGTTGAGCTGAAACTTAGAAGAATTCAAAGAGACAGAGATGAGAAGAGAAAGCATTCCAGGCAGGGGAGACAGCCTGTGCAAAGATATGCAGGGAGGAAAATGGAAGAGTATCAAGGAGGCCATTTGGCTGGAACATAGACTATGGAGTGAAAAGATCCAGGTGATTAGGCTGGCAGAGCCAGGGTATCAAGGACTTTTAATGCCAAAGAGGAGCTGAGGTTGTCTTAAAGGTGAGAGAGAGAAGAGGAGAGAGCAAGCACGCTAGAGGAGAGGTGTGATCAGACCCAGCCTCTCAGGAAGATGCTCTTGGCAGCCACATGGAGGCTGGACTTCGGAGGGGCAAGGCTGCAAACAGAGCCCCTTAGTCCAGGGAGATGGTGCTGAGGCCTGCCTGGAGCAGGGGGGCAGAGGGGAGCAGGGGGGAACAGAAGGGGAAACTGGCTGCTTGAGCATCTGCCTGGGTCAGGAATTCAGCAGGCTTTAGGGGAAGTCAGCCCTGAGCCGCACTTGAAAGAAGCACATGACATAAGCCGCAGAGGAGGGTGGGATGGCATTGCTCCAGGGGGCATGCCTATGTACTCACAGAGGTGATGCTGGGGTAAGTGACAATCAGAGAGGTGTCCAGCAGCCTATTAGAGATGGACTGAACCCCAGAGGGGCGCAGCAGACGTGTTGGCCAGAGGGCAAAGCTTTGGGGTGCTCCCAAACCTGGGGATGGGGAGAGGGACATGCAGCAAAGAAGATAGGGAAGGGGGACAGACAAGAGGATGGGCTGCGAAGACAAAGTCAAGGTTTGCAAAAAGGTCAAGGCGAAGAAGCCTCCAGAAAAACACTTGGCAGGGGACACCCTGAGACCACGGGCCTAGACCTGGGAGCTGCCCTGGAGGCCATCCGGCCAGGTCACCCAACTTTTACTGATGGGAAAACTAAGGCTCGGAGGAGGCAGGAGGCTGGAGGGAATGGATTCGAACCCAAGTCCTCAGCCTCCAAACCCGGGCCTCGCTCCTTACCTGCCACATCACGCAGGGATGTCTGCACCGCGTCCACGCAGCTCTGGCAGCTCATTTGGACAGCAAACTCCAGCTGTGGGAGACAGGGCTATTCTGGCAGGAGGCGGAGCTACGCTGATAGAGGGTGGACAGAGTGGAAGGGCGGGGCTATGCCGATCAGGGGCGGGGCTACGCCGACGAGGGGCTGGGCTGAGTCGATGGGGCGGGGACAGAAGCGAGGGGTGTGACTATGGCATATAGGGGCGGTGCTTCCCAACCCCACGTGACTCGCTGCTCCCGCCCTGGTAGCTACTCTAGCCAGCCCTCCCCGCTTCCCCGCCAAGGGCTCCCTCGGGCGCCCCAGGCAGGCCCCGCCGCCCTCCCCACCGGGATCCGTTTGCCCCCTCACCGTGCATGCTGTCTTGCTGTCCCCAACCTGCGCAGGCGCAGCTACAGCAGAAGCCATCTTCAACCTCCCAAAGCCAGTACGACAGTCCCGGTGATGCCGGAAGTCAACTGATAGGGAGGGGCCAACGTAGCGACAGCGGGGCTTAGACTCCGCCCTCTCCCTCCCATCCCCCCGCCTCGGGGCTCCAGTTAGCCACTCACCAGACGCCTGCAGAAAGGAGACGGAGTCACGGGACCTCGCGCCCCCCCCCACCAGTCGCAGGCCAGACTCATAGGCTCCGCCCCTTTCCTCTTCCGGACTACGGTTTTCCACTCACCAATCAGAAGAGTCCCGAGGGGGCGGAATCCTCCACCTCCCGGCTCATAGGTTCAGCCCTCTAGACTGCGAGCGTGATTGGTCGGGCTCGAGAGCCCCGCGGTTCGACCTCTTCCTTTTCCTGAGTCTGTCGCCATAGCGACGCGTCCTGGCGGCTCAGAGGGGCGGAACCAAACCGCCAGCCCTGGTGCTGGGTATCAGGGGCGAGAGTCCCTGCGTCTGGGGTCCGAGGGCTCGGGGGTCAAGCAGCAGCCACATCAATGGAGCGCAGGAAGAACGGCATCGGGCGAAGGAAGCGGCGGGGGCCGCCGTCGGACAGGAGCGCGGACCCGGAGCTCCAGAAGCTGTACCATCGGCTTTTGCGGCCGCTGTCGCTGTTTCCCGACGAGGAGGCACAGATCCCGGCGAGCCCCGAGCCGCTGCCCACGTCTACGCAGATCAGCAGTGATGTCCGAGTGGGCCGGGACTCCTACTTCATGGAACAACTGTCTCCGGGCTCGCTGTGCTTGCTGGTGTCGGAGCGGCTGTCCCGCGTGGGCCACGCGCCCGAAGTGCCCCTGGAGGGCCGACGCCGGCTGGCCGAGGTCATCCTGTCCGAGCTGCAGTACGGCTGGCAGATGCCGCAGCCCGAGCCGGGACTCAACGCACGGGACCAGCAGAAGCTGCGGCAGCGCGTGGAGACCCATGTGGTGCTGTCCTCGGAGCAGCTCTTCGTGCGCTACCTGCACCTGCTGATCACCCTGTCCGTGCCCGAGTCCGTGCTCACCGAGCCTGCCACACTAGCGCGCCTGTCTGCCTGCCTGGCCTCCGACTGCTCCCGCTTCCTCACCAGTCCGGTCGTCTACCGCCGCCTGGTCTCTGACTTCAAAGACCTGCAGGGCCTCTGTTCCTTCCTGAAGAAGGGCTCGGGGGACCATTTCCGCAAGCAAGCCCTCATTCCACAGCAAACCATTGGCACCTTCCAGGCATCCAAGCACTGCCCTCTGCCTTGGCCGCACAGCACAGGCTTCTCCCAGATCCCGTGCTCGGCCCTGAACATGAGTTACTTGATTCACTTGAGCCGGCCAGCAGACTTCGTAGCCAGGCCGTGTCCAGACCGTTTAAAAGGGCTTCGGTCCATCCCAGACCTGGACCAGAGAAAGTACCTGCGCTGGCTGCCCAATCTACCCCCTAGATCCCCCAAGGAGCTTGAGGTTGTCCCCGCCCAGAAGCGTGACCTCTCAGGGATTTTGAGTTCGGCGGAACATCTGGATTTGGAGACCTTCCTGCGGCTGCATAACCCGAGGAAGTGTCGCTCTTTGCCCAGCCTGAGAGAAGGTTGGAAACTTTCCAATGAACTGGGCATATGTTCGCCTCCCCCTCGGACTTTGACCCCACTGATCCTAGGCTGGGAGACCCAAACGAAAGCCTTCGATGGCTCAGCTTCAGAGGACCTCAAGCAGATGATGAAAACCTTCGAGGTGGGGCTGTCCAGGAAGCCCCAGCAGACCTCAGCTTTGCCCCCTCTCCTTGGAGCCCTGACCCGTGGCCCAAAAGGCAACCACCGAGTGGAGGAGCTGGAGAGGACTCTAAAGACTCTCCAAGAAGAAGAAGCCTCAGGAAAGTGGGACTACCAGCCCACCCTGGGGGCAGCTGTGCATCCCCAACCAGTCACAGTGGCCCTAAAACTGAAGGATCAGACAGTGTTGCAGGCAGCGGCTGTGAGAATCTCTGAGCGGGTGTTCCACGACAGCTTCTTTGTGAAGGAGGAAAATGTTCTCTATAACCACCTGTCAGGCGAGTTAGACAGCAAAATCTTGGAAGACCTGGATGCTGTCCTCTTTGCTGGAGCTGGCATCCAGGAGATCTACAAGGAGCTTCTGAGTCGAGTCTCAGCTGACTATCTACTCTTTGATAGGGCGCCATTTATGGAGACCTCCTCAGACAAGGACTGGTCAAGCCTCATGGCCTCAACCTTACTGTACAGAGACCCCAAGTATCGCATCATCAACCCTGTCCTGGATGGCATTGGAAAGCATAGAATACATTCCTTAAACTTTGACCCATTCCCCCCTCCACCGACTCCCCACCCACCTAAGCAGTGGGTCAAAAGCAAGGCCTCATGGATGCGCTGGTGGAAGGCCACACTGACCCCAGATGACTACTTCTTGTACCTAGCCACTCAGGATTGTGACTTCCTCCATGTGATCTTCCATATGTACCCAGAAGAGGAACCCGTTCAGATTCCTGTTATCATCAAAGACACATTGGAACTTCCACCCCTGCCTCCGCTGGTGCAGGAGGAGGATGCTGGGGAGTTTGTGCCAGGGATCTGGGATGCCAACTCAGTCCTAGAGGATGGCCTGGGAGCTGAAGGGAGCAGAGCCCTGGGGGACCACAGGAAGGTGAAGAGACTCCAGAGACGACTGGAGAGAATCTGGGCAGCCCTGCAGGTGCCAGACAAAGATCGGCTGGACATGGCCATCAAGTACAGCACCAATGCCCGTGTGGGGCAGCTTCCTGCCCTGGTGACTGCCTGGGAGAAGGCCTTGCACCCCATCCAGGAGCGAGAGCTCTTGTTGGCTGAGCTGGAACGCTTTGAGCAAGAAGCCTCCGACCCCAACCGATTCTACCTGAAGGTCGATTATGACCTCTGGCGCTGGACAGAAGAGTCCCAGATCCGCAGTGACTTGTATGCGAAGATCAGTAGAGTGGAGACCTTGCTGACCAAACTCCTGCGAGATATCCAGATTGCCTTTGGGGAGTCGGTGACATACAAGGGGCGCTGCTATCTGGAGAAGATGAAGAGGGACAAAGTGGAGATGCTGTACTGGCTGCAGCAGGAACGGAGAGCCAAGAAGCTGGCCCGGGTCCAAAAGGGCTCACGACTGCCTTCCCTTAACCCTAAAAACACAGGAAACTCAGAAAATGACCTCATTCCCTCTCCCAGAAATGTCTAAACAGCAAACGTTTCCCCCTTCTCCAGTTCCTGTGCCCATTTGTCCCCAAAATGAGTCAGCCTGGTGATAGAAATTGAAGAAATCTATCACAGAAATCCAGGCCCCAGGTGGGGGTGGTGGTTGGGGAGTGGGAGGGGGCTAGGAACATATGACTTCTAATTAGAGAGGTCTTCGTTGAGTTCATATTTTGTTATAACAGACACCGTAGCTATAGGATAAAAATTGCTATTTTACAAAAGACTCTGCAGGCCCCAAGTCAGCCAGCTAATTTCAAATTCTTCTCCATCAATATGGTCAAGTTCTGGTACAGCAAAATAATTGGGTCTGAACCTTAGTGTTTGGTGAAATGGGATTTTCAAGATAAAACAAAAGAGAGAGAAGCTCTTTAGCAACTCATTCTACTCCAGTTCTAAGGGATTCCTGGTTTGAGTCTAGTTGCTGAAGATGAAATTTTTTGAAGCTCTCTCTCAGGTCTGGCTTAATCAGCAGTTACAGAAGGCTGTGGCTGGCTGATAGGGTAGGACTTGACCCCATCCTACTCTCATGTCTCCAGACTGTTGTTGACAACTGATATCACTATTAGAGCTGTATTTCTTTCTCTTGGACCTATCAAGAGTGGGGCCGACACCATCAGTGAGGCCAAAGATAAAAAGGAGCATCTTGAACCTTTGTTGGGAGTGGGTTTTGAAAGGGAAGAGTCTGGAGAAGGAGACCTGGTTACCAGTGGAGCTTAGGGGGTCAGGCAGCATAAAGTCCCTGAGGATCTGAGGATAGAATGAAAAGGGTGATAACACACTTAGCCAGCTTTTATACTTCTGCCTGAGGTAGAGACCCTGACCTTTTTCCTCAAAGAGGCAGAAGTCCTCTGACAGGAATCCATTGAGCCTTTTTTAGACTATAGAAGTCCAAGGGAATCTCACAGATTTCAATCCCACAGCTCCCCCATTTCTATCCCCCGTGGCTGGGTTTGGAGAATGTCCAACAATGAGGTTATGATACTCAGCCAATTACATCTCTACTAGGAACCCTGTGCCCGAGTGGCAGGGAATTTTTTTTTAAGTAGAGAAAGTTTCATAGAGGCAGTTAGTGATGAGGAAAGAGGTTCACTGACCACCTGAGCAGAATTTGGAAGGGGGAGAAGAAATATACTTTCAACCTGACTCCTTTCCCTAACCCTCTTCTTGGTTCACTTTGGATAGTATGATCCAGTCTCCCTAGTATAGACTACCTCATTATCAGCTTTATTGTGAGACCTAAAGGAGTAAATGAACAAGTCAAAAGTGGAAAGATTCAAATTTTCTTTATTACTTACAATTAGATGAAATTATGCAGTTGTACAAGTAACTAGACACTCAGCCCTGAACATCTAAGGTTTAATTTTCTGATATAGTCTAATTTTAACATTTTTCCACCAGTCAAAATTGCACATAAAAACATATTTCAAACATGTAAACTGTGTGTCTATATGTACATATGTCTGTAATGTGTGTATATGTATATTTTTCTTTGTTCTTCGTTCTTGAGGAGGACCATGACATCAGTGAGGTGATGTCATGATGTGCAAGTGAGTTGGATTTAAATGAGGGAGAGCTGGGCAAAGTCACCATCCTTACTTTCTCCTCTGGAGTCATCTGGGGCCAGTAGCAAGATAGAGATCTGGGATAACTGGAAATGACCCCAGATGCAGTGGGAGACCTTGACCTTTTTAAGCTAAGGTCTTTAATAGGTCTCAATTCGAATGGGGCAATGGCCAGTTATTAAGGTTAGGTAAGAAATGAGGCAGAGAGGACTTCCAGTTCTGGGAACCAAGATGACAGAGTGATTGGTAATTGCTATCTCCCTCCCCTTGTTGACCTTGATGAGCCCAGAGAATATCTCCCCAAGAAAAAGCCTCGAATAACAGAAGGGAGCAGCAGAAGGGGTAAACAGACTTTTAGCCCTGGAGACTAGAAAGATCACTAAGGAGGGTTCCTCTTGCTGTGGCCAAAGGTGACCAGTGCAGGATCAGAGCTGTTCCAGACAGCTTTACCTCAACAAACTGGGAAAAGATCCTGAACCCCAGAGAGATGAAGCCAGCAATCGCCAACACCAGGACCCCAGGCGTGCCTCAGCACCCTAGTGGAATTGGGAAGACACTAATGCATACAGCTGATGTTGCCTATACTCTACCTCAGCAGAGATTTTGGTGTTCAGACCACCCCTCCCCCACACTTAACGAGCTAGCTCCAGGGTAACTTTGGGGAAACCACCAAAAACCTAACTGGCTTCTGCTTTCAAATACCGGCCAGCTCAGCACCAGGTAAGCTGCAGCATTTTAGTTTCTAGCTGAAAGAACCAGAGGCCACAACACAAAAAGCCTCAAGTTTTAGGCCCAAGAACTGTGGAACAGAGCTCCCTGTGCCACAGACACAGAGATCTACCTTAAAAGGCAGTGAAAGGGTTATTATCATGAGTAAGAAGCAAAGCAGAAAAGAAAAGACCATAGAGTGGAGTACATGCAGTGCAGCCCAGGAAACATGGAGTACACGCAGTGCAGCCCAATGTGGCAAGGACAGGATCTTGAATAGATTTCAGGGAACCACAGGCAGCAGAAGTTCCCAGATTGCTCAACCCCCAAATGCCTCAGACAGCTTCAAAGGTCAGCAGGAGGGCTCAGTCACCCAGAAGAGGGAAGCATGGTTTGGACCTCGGCAGCAGCCACTGCAGTTGTAGCTTCCATTTTTGGAGCCCTCCTCCTAGATCCCCTGGGGGAATTGAGCAGCTGATCTGAGTCTCAGACTGAGCTTAGCCCTGACAAAGAGCTCAAAAGTCAAGTAACTAGCTGGGAAAATGCCCCCAAAAGGGAAAAAGAATAAGACAATAGAAGGTTACTTTCTTGGTGAGCAGGTATTTTCTTCCATCTTTTTGGATGAGGAGGAACAATTTAGATCTTCAGAGCAAGACCTAAAAGTCAATGTTTCTGCATACAAAACCTCCAAAATAAATATGCAATGGTCTCAGGCTATGGAAGAGCTCAAAAAGGATTTTAAAAATCAAGTAAGAGAGGTAGAGGAAAAATTGAGAAGAGAAATGAGAGCAATGCAGGAAAACCATGAAAAACAAGTCAACAGCTTGCTAAAGGAGAATCAAAAAATGCTGAAGAAATTAACACCTTAAAAAATAGACTAACTCAGATAGCAAAAGAGGCCCAAAAAGCCAATGAGGAGAAGAATGTTTTAAAGAGCAGAATTAGCCAAATGGAAAAGGAGATTCAAGAGCTCACTGAAGAAAATAGTTCTTTAAAAATTAGAACAGAGTAGATGGAAGCTAATGACTTTGAGAAACCAAGAAATTACAAAACAAATCAAAAGAATGAAAAAATAGAAGATAATGTGAAATACCTCATTGGAAAAACAACTGACCTGGAAAATAGATCCAGGAGAGACAATTTAAAAATTATGGGACTACTGGAAAGCCATGATCAAAAAAAGAGGCTAGACATCAGCTTTCACGAAATTATCAAGGAAAACTACCCTGATATTCTAGAACCAGAGGGTAAAATAAATATTGAAAGAATCCATTGATCATTTCCTGAAAGAGATCCAAAAAGAAAAACTCCTAGGAATATGGTAGTCAAATTCCAGAGTTCCCATATTAAGGAAAAAATATTGCAAGCAACCAGAAAAAAACAATTCAAGTATTGCAGAAAAACAATCAGGTCAACACAAGATCTAGCAGCTTCTACATTAAGGGATTGAAGGGGTTGGAATATGATATTCCAGAAGTCAAAGGAACTAGGATTAAAACCAAGAATCACCTACCCAGCAAAACTGAGTATAACACTTCAGGGGAAAAAAATGGTCATTCAATGAAATAGAGGACTTTCAAGCATTCTTGATGAAAAGACCAGAGCTGAATAGAAAATCTGACTTTAAAACACAAAAATCAAGAGAAGCATGAAAATGTAAACAGGAAAGGGAAATCATAAAGGACTTTCTAAAGTTGAATGGTTTACATTCCTACATGGAAAGATAATATTTGTAACTTGAGACTTTTTTCAGTATTTAGGTAGTTGGAGGGATTTTACACACACACACACACACACACACACACATGCATATATATATATATATATATATATATATATATATATACATACATACATACATACATACATATATACATATAGACAGAGACCACAGAGTGAGTTGAATAGGAAGGGATTGTTAGGGGTGTAAGCTCAGTTTCATGAGGACAGTCTCAGGCAGGTAAAAGTGAGGACCTCTAAACCTTAGAGTTCTCATGAGGCCCCCCAGGGAACAGCTGGGGATTGAGGCGAGAAACACAGGCTATCTTGTGTATTTCCACCTCTCCTCAGTGAGAAACTTGCTGGGGAGAGCATCCCACCCTTGAGATTGGCCTGTGGTCTGAGCACACCTGTTGTTGACTAGCTAGGGGCTGAGAGCAGGCACGGTATGCACGTGCAAACTATGTGGCTGGGAGAGCTTAAGTGAGGACAGGAAAGCCTGAAGGCGTTCTTTGCACTGAGGGGCCCTTAGAGGGAGGAGGAGCCCTCCCCTCCTCCACTCCCATCCTCTTGCTGTATGATCCTTGCCCCTTGGGAGGAGGAGGAGGATTCCTCTCTCCTGAGGAAGAATTCACCCTGCACATGTAACCAAGACCCTGAATAAAACCTAACCCTTGTTCAACTCTGGAAAGTCTCTTCTCTCAACACGTAAATCTGGTTGGCTTCCGAAGACCTGCAAAAGGTGAGTAGACTCTGGTAGCCCATTGGCCTCTAGGCCGAACAAGGGATAATATCTGAAAAAATAAAATTGAGGAGTGAGAAGAATATATTGGAAGGAGAAAGGGAGAAATGGAATGGGGCAAATTATCATTCATAAAAAAGGCAAGAATAAGCTTATTCAATGGAGGAGAAAAGAGGAGGTGAGAGGGAAAAAGTGAAGCTTACTCTCATCACATTTGGCTTAAGGAGGGAATAACAGCCTCACTCAATTTAGTATGAAAATCTATATTACACTACAGGAAAGTAGGGGAGAAGGGGACAAGTACAGTTAGGGGAATGATAGAAGGGAGGGCAAATGGGAGAAGTAAACGCTTATGGGGAGGGGCAAGGTCAAAAGAGAGAATAGAATAAATGGGGAGCAGGATAGGATGGAGGGAAATGTAGTTAGTCTTACACAGCATGACTATTATGGAAGTCTTTTGAAAAACTACACACATATAGTCTATATTGAATTGCTTGCCTTCTTATTGGGGATGAGTGGGGAGGGAAGAAGGGAGAGAAATTGGAATTCAAAGTATTAGGAACAAATGTTGAGAAATGTTTTTGCATACAACTGGGAAATGAGAAATATGAGTAATGAGGTATAGAAATCTATTTTGCCCTACAAGAAAAGAGAGAAGATGGGGATAAGGGAAGAGAGGGGTGTGATAGAAGGGAGGGCATATTGAGGGAAGAGGTAATCAGAATGCAAGGCGTTACAGGGTGAGGGAGGGGAGAGATGGGGAGAAAATTTGGAACTCAAAATTTTGTGAAAATGAATGTTGAAAACTAAAAATAAATAAATAAACATAAAAAAAAAAAAAAGAAAAGAAAAGACCATAGATCTTTCTATGGGGACAAGGACCAAAATACAAATACAAAAGAGGTCAGCACTGAGACTGTACTCCCATCTGAAACTTCAGAAGGGAATATGAACTGATTGGAAACACAAAAAGCCTTCCTGGAAGAGTTCAGGAAGGATTAAAAAACCCAAACTAGAGAAATAGAAGAAAACCTGGTCAATGACATTAAAAATATGAAAAAAGAATTCACTGAAGAGAATAGCTCCTTTAAAAGGAAAATTGGACAAATGGAAAAGTACAAAACCTAACTGGTAAAAATATCTCCTTAAAAGGAACAATTGAACATATGGAAAAGGAGGTGCAAAAGTTAACTGAAGAAAGCAATTTGATAAAAAATAGAATCAAGTAAGTAGAAGCTAACGAATCTGAGACATCAAGAATCAGTCAAACAGAATCTAAAGAATGAAAAGATAGAGGAAAATGTAAAATATCTAATTGGAAAAACAACTGACGTGGAAAATAGATCCAGGACATAAAAATCTAAGGATTATTGGTCTACCAGAAAACCATGATGAAAAAAAGAGCCTGGACAATATCCTCCAAGAAATCATCAAAGAAAATTGCCCAGAAGTCCTAGACCCAGAGGGCAAAATAGTCATCAAAAGAATCCATCATTCACCTCCTGAAAGGGACCCCAAACTAAAAACACCAAGGAGTATCATTGTCAAACTCCAGAACTATCAAGTGAAGGAGAAAACACTGCAGGCAGCCAGGAAGAAACAATTCAAATATCGAGGATCACACAGGACCTTGCAGCTTCTACATTAAAAAACCAAAGGAATTGGAATACAATATTCCATAAGGCAAAGGAGCTGGGACTACAACCAAGGATTAATTACCCAGCAAAGTTGAGCATAATTTTTCAGGCAAAGAGATGGACATTCAATGAAATTAGGGATTTCCAGACCTTTCTGATGAGAAGGTCAGAACTCAATAGAAAATTTGATCTTCAAACGTAGGTCTCAAGAGAGGCATAAAGAGGTAAATGGGGGGAAAAAAATTTGTTACACAATAGGGCCAAACTATTTATATCCTTATAAGGGGTGATGATACTTTTTAATCTTGAGAATTGTATATTTATTATAAAATGTAAAAGGGATATACATAGATAGAGTGGGTATAATGTAAATGATGTGATGATAACAAATGTGATTTAAGGGTGTGAAGTGATTGTAATGGGAGATGTAAAAAGGAGGAGGCAAAAAAAATAAATAAATTCCATGACAAGAAGAGGCACAAAAATATATTGCATTAGACGGAAAGAGGGGAGGGAGATGAGCAGTGTTTGAGAGGTACTCTCATCTGATTGGATTCAAGGAGGATACAACAAACTCAGTTAAATATAGAAATACAACTATGAATATGAATGGGATGAACTCTCCTATAAAATGGAGATGGATAGGGGAATGGATTAAAAACCATAATCCAACAATATGTTGTTTATAAGAAACACATTTGAAATGGGGAGATACACATAGGGTAAAGGTAAAAGGTTGGAACAGAGTATATTGTGCTTCAGCTGATGCACAAAAAGCAGGGGTAGCAATCCTAATCCTAATCTCAGACAAAGCAAAAGCAGAAATAAATCTAATCAAAAGAGATAAGGAAGGAAACTATATCCTGATAAAAGGCACCATAGACAATGAAGCAATTTTATTACTAAACATATATGCTCCTAGTGGTATAGCATCCAGATTCTTAGAGGAGAAGTTAAGGGAGTTACAGGAAGAAATAGACAGGAAAACTATACTAGACCTCCCCCTTTCAGAACTTGATAAATCTAACCTCAAATTAAACAAGAAAGAAGTTGAGGAGGTAAATAGAACTCTGGATAAAGTAGATATGATAGATCTCTGGAGAAAATTGAATAAGGATAGAAAGGAATATACCTTTTTCTCAATGGTACATGGCACATATACAAAAAGTGACCATGTACTAGGCCTCACAATTTATAAACCTCACAATCCAATGCAGAAAGGCAGAGATAGTCAATGCATCCTTCTCAGATCATAATGCAATAAAACTTATATGTACTCAAAAGCCATGGAAACATAAACCAAAAACTAATTGGAAACTAAATAATCTAATCCTAAAGAATGAGTGGGTTAAACAACAAATCATAGAAACAATCAACAACTTCATTCAAGAGAATGACAATAATGAAGCAACCTACCAAATTTTATGGGATACTGCAAAAGCAATTTTTAAGGGAAGTTTTGTATCTTTGAGTGCCTACACAAATAAAATAGAGAAAGAGGAGATCAATGAATTGAGCATGCAGTTGAAAAAGCTCAAAAAAGAACAAATTGAAAATCCCCAAGTAAATACCAAATTAGAAATACTGAAAACCAAAAGAAAGATTAATAAAATTGAAATTAAGGAAACTATTGAACTAATAGATAAAACTAGAATTTGGTTTTATGAAAAAAATCAATAAAATTGATAAATGTTTGGTCAATTTGATTTAAAAAAGAATAAAACCAAATTAACAATAATAAAAATGAAAAGGGTGAACCAATAAGGAGGAAATTACTGTATGCCTATAAATTCGACAATCTACATGAGATGGATGATTGTTTTAAAAGATATAAGTTGCTCAGATTAACAGAAGAGGAAGTTGAATATTTAAATAACCCCATCTCAGAAAAAGAAATTGAACAAGCCATCAATGAACTCCCTAGGAAACAATCTCCAGGGCCAGATGGATTCATAAGTGAATTCTATCAAACATTTAAAGAACAGTTAATTCCAATACTATATAGACTATCTGGGAAAATTGGGGAAGAAGGAATCTTCCCAAATTCCTTTTATGATACAAATATGGTTTTGATAGCTAAACCAGGAAGGGCCAAAACAGAGAATGAAAATTATAGACCAATTTCTCTAATGAATATAGATGCAAAAATTTTAAATAAGATTTTAGCAAAAAGAATACAGCAACTTATCATGAGAATAACACATTATGATCAGGTAGGATTCATACCAGGAATGCAGAGCTGGTTCAATATTAGGAAAACTATTAACATTATTGATCGTATCAACAACAAAACTAACAGAAACTACATGATTATCTCAATAGATACAGAAAAAGCTTTTGACAAAATACAACACCCATTCCTATTGAAAACACTGGAGAACATAGGAATAAATGGAACTTTCCATAAAAGAATAAGCAGTATCTACCTAAAACCTTCAGCAAGCATTATATGCAATGGGGATAAGCTAGATGCATTTCCAATAAGATCAGGGGTGAAACAAGGATGTCCATTATCACCACTATTATTCAATATGGTACTAGAAATATTAGCTGTAGCAATAAGAGAAGAAAAAGAAATTGAAAGAATTAGAATAGGCAAAGAAGAAACTAAGTTACCACTCTTTGCAGATGATATGATGATATATTTAGAGAATCCCAGAGAATCAAGTAAAAAACTACTTGAAATAATAAACAACTTTGGCAAAGTTGCAGGTTACAAAATAAACCCACACAAATCTTCTGCATTTCTATACATTATTAGCAAAGCCCAACAGCAAAAGATAGAAAGAGAAATCCCATTTAAAGTTACTGTAAACACTATAAAATATTTGGGAGTCTACCTGCCAAAACAAACCCAGAGACTATATGAACACAATTACAAAATACTTTTCGCACAAATAAAGTCAGATCTAAGTACGTGGAAAAACATCAGTTGCTCATGAGTGGGCTGAACCAATATAATAAAAATAACAACTCTACCTAAATTAATTTACTTATTCAGTGCCATACCAATCAAACTATAAGATAATTATTTCATTGAGCTAGGAAAAATATCAAAATTCATCTGGAAGAACAAAAGGTCCATAATAACAAGGGAACTAATAAAAAGAAATGCTAGGGAAGGTAGCCTAGCTCTACCAGATCTCAAATTGTATTATAAAGCAGCAATTATCAAAACCACTTGGTACTGGCTAAGAAACAGAAGGGTAGATCACTGGAATAGGCTAGGTACTTAAGATACAGTAGTCAATGAATATAGCAACCGACTGTTTGATAAACCCAAGGACCTCAGCTTCTGGAATAAGGATTCACTGTTGGATAAAAACTGCTGGGAAAATTGGATAACAGTGTGGCAGAAACTAGACATGGATCAATGCCTGACACTGTACACAAGAATAAAGTCCAAATGGGTACATGATCTAGGTATAAAGACTGATACTATAAACAAACTGGTGGAGCAAGGAATAGTGTATTTATCAGATTTATGGAGAAGGGAAGAAATTTTGACTAAACAAGAGATAGAAAATATTGTGAAGTACAAAATGGATAATTTTGATTGCATTAAATTGAAAAGTTTTTGCACAAACAAACCCTTTGCAACCAAGATTAGGAGAGGAGTAGAAAACTGGGAAACAATTTTTGCAACTAGTGTCTGTGATAAAGGTCTCATTTCTAAAATATAGTGAACTGATTCAAATGTACAAGAATACAAATCATTCCCCAATTGATGAATAGTCAAAGGATAGAAACAGGCAGTTTTCAGAAGAAGAAATTAAAGCTATCTATAGTCATATGATAAAATACTCTAAATCACTACTGATTAGAGAGATGCAAATTAAAACAACTCTGAGGTACCACATCACATCTATCAGATTGGCTAACATGACAAAACAGGATAATGATAAATGTTGGAGAAGATGTGGGAGAGTTGGAATACTAATTCATTGTTGGTGGAGCTGATCTAACCATTCTGGAGAGCAACTTGGAACTATGCCCAAAGGGCTACAAAAATGTGCATACCCTTTGACCCAACAATACCACTTCTAGGACTGTAACCCCAAAAGATCATAAAAATGGAAAAGGGTCCCACATGTACAGAAATATTTATAGCAGCACTCTTTGTGGTGGCCAAAAACTGGAAATCAAGGGGATGCCCAACAATTGGGGAATGGCTGAATAAATTGTGGTATATGAATGTAATGGAATACTATTGTGCTATAAGAAACGATGAACAGGAAGACTTCAGAGAGGCCTGGAAAGACTTATATGATCTGATGCTGAATGAAAGGAGCAGAACCAGGAGAATTGTGTACACTGCAACAACCACAGTGTACGAGAATTTTTTCTGGTAGACTTAGAATTTCATTGCAATGTAAGGACTTAAAAAATTCCCAATGGTCTCTTAAAGCAAAATGCCTTCCACATCCAGAGAAAGAACTTTGGAATTTGATCACAGAATGTCGCAGATCAATTTCTTTTGTATTATATTTTGGTCTGTTTTATGACTCCCATTAATTTTAATTCTTCTATGCAACATGACTAAGGTGAAAATGCATTTAATAGGAATGTATGTGTAGAACCTATATAAAATTGTATGCTATCTCAGGAAGGAAGAGGGGAGGGAGCGGGGAAGGAGGGAGTAGAAGGGAAAAAAAAATCCAAGTTATATGGAAGTGGTTGTAGAACACTGAAAACAAATAAAACAATAATAAAAAAAAAGAAATGAGGCAGAGAATGTCTTCTTTACCCAAAAAAAGATCAATCTGGGAGGGGAAGACACCCAGGGTTTCTGGCCTAAACAGAAATAATTGTTATTTACATTCACTCTGAGCCAATCAGGGCCCAAGCAATGACCAACAGGAGCTTGACCTGGGACCTATCATTGACCAGAGTAATTTGAGTTTAAGGCAAGGTACACACAGGTATTCATGTATACATTACAAAATCCATAATTTCATCAAATGAGGAACTTTCTCTGCCAATGTAGATTTAAGCCTCCTCTACAACTTAGTTTCAGTGGCTTGGGGGCACTGAGAAGTCACTTGATAGATTTAGAGCTAAAAGGGACTTTTAAAAAATGACTTCTAGTCATTTAGTCCAAAACTTCTAACTTTACAGATAAGAAAACTGAGGTCTCCAGAGGCCATCTGACTTTTCCAAAGTTGCCCAGGTAGGCAGCAGCAGAGCTGGCATAGTGAGCTTTCCTAAGTGATGTGCTCAGGGTCCCACAGTCAGTGTGTGCCAGTGGGGAAATGGGGGGGGGGGGGTCAGCCCCTTCTTCAGCTTCCCAAGTTCACTTTCCTAGGCAGCCTCCTATATTCATATGGAGATAGAGATATATGTGTGTGCAAAGATGTGTTTATATATGCTTATGCATACACACATATATGCCATATGTATATCCTCAGGTGCACATGCACATACAAAGTATATGTTATTACAGACAGAAACTGTGATTGCTTTGGTGCAGTCATATAAGAGATTTACTGAGAATACTCCCTCTCTCCATATCCAGAGGAACAACTGTCCTGCAACTCGGAACCTTTGAAAACTCCAGTTTTGTCCTAGTTTCATGTATCTTCTGGTCAAATTCAGAGCAGCCAGGTGGCACAGTAGGTACAATGGGAATCAGGAAGATCTGTATCCAAATCCAGCCTCAGATACTATCTGTGTGACACTGAACCTAACCCTGTTTGCCTCAGTTTCTGCATTTGCAAAATGAGCTGTAGAGGGAGATAGCAAACCACACCAGTATCCTTACCAAGAAAACCCCAGAGTCACAAAACATGAAATATGACTGAACAAAAACATTTCATTCCTATCTGTTTATATGTTACCACAGCCCAGTTTAGCAGAATGAATGTGGGTATATGTGTGTGGGGGGCGGGGCAAGTTGATTTCATTAGTGTAGTGTAGTCCTTGTGCAGAAATTCCCTTCACTAATGCATGTAGCTGCTCTGCAGCTTAGGTTCTTAATGTGAGCAAATGAGGCTGAGAAAAGTCAGGATCACACGGTTCTTCTGTATTGTGACCCAGCAGGTATCTTCAGCTGTCCCTTGACTCCACTGCAGCATGCTGTCTGAGTGGAGGGTGGAGTTGACCGCCAACTGAGGAATTGTCTTGATTTTGGCAATTCTGTAAGTTGGTCAGCTGAGCCCCAGAGAGGCCGACACCGCCTGTGATGGAGGGGAGTCCCTCACTGATGAAAACATGGACTCTTGAAGTCTAAGAGACATCCCATTGTAATGATGAAGACCCAAGAAGTTATTTTCCTTAACTAGGTTGTAACCTGATAGAAATTCTGCTTCAATGCTAACATCCTATAAAGGGTGCTTTTAGCCTGTGCCCTTTGCCAACTATTAAAATGCAGCACATCCAATATCTTAGACTAATTTTAGTCCAACTAATATTAAATGGTCTGAAAAATATATTTTATCTGGAATTATGCCCAACAGGCAATCAAATGTGCATACCCCTTAATCTAGCAATAGTACTACTAGGTCTGTATCCCAAAGGGATCATAAAAAAGGGAAAAGGACCCATAAGTATAATTTATTTTTTTGTGGTGGCAAAATATTGGAAATTGAGGGGATGCCCATCAATTGGGGAATGGCTGAATAAGTTGTGGTGTATGAATGTAATGGAATACTATTGTGGTATAAGAAATGATGAGCAGGTGGATTTCAGAAAAACCTGGAAGGACTTCCATGAATTGATGCTGAGTGAAATGAGCAGAACCAGGAGAGCACTGTACATTGTAACAACAACATTGTGCAATGATTAATAATGAATGACTTAGCTCTTCTCAGCAATACAATGGTCCAATTCCGTGATAATACAATGACAATTCCAAAGGAGTCATGATGGAAAATGCTATCCACCTCCAGAGAAAGACCTGATGGAATCTGAATTCAGATCAAAGTAGACTATTTTCATTTATTTTTTTGTGGGTTTTTCCTTTTGGTTTGTTTTTTCTTTTATAACATGACTAATATGGAAATAATGTTTTACATGACTGCATATATATAGTCTATATGAAATTGTTTACTATTTTGGGGGGAAGAAAAATTTGGAAGTCAAAAATTTTTTTAAATGAATGTTAAAAATTGTCTTTACATGTAGTTGGAATAAACAAAATACATTTTTTTTAAAAGAAAGTATATTTTACAATGATAGACAAAATGTACCCAAAACCACTTTATTTATTTTTTGGTCTAGACAAGCAATATCATCTTTCTAGTGAAATCCTAGTCTGAGAACCTCCTCCACCAAAACATCTCAGCAATTCACTGGTAACTCTCAGTTTTATCAGTTGCCTGGGGACAATGAGGAATTAATTGGCAGTATGTAGTATGTGGTAGTGTATAGTAAGTAGTATGTGTCAAAAGCAGAAATTAAGACCAGATCTTCCCCATTCTCAGGACCACGCCCATTTAGAGCATTTCCTGGCTTGATATCAGGGCCAAAAGATCAACGATTTAGAAAGGAAGACCCCAGCCCAAGCTCTGCTTTTACAGACCAGGAAGCTGAGACCCAGAGTAGGCCTAACTCTAGGAGAATCAAATCCAGCATTCTCTCCACTACACCATGTTTTAATGGGAGGGATTTCAGAGGCCCCCCAGTTCTACCCTCTCATTTTATATGTAATACTTAGGCCCACACAAATAGTCTACATGTATAGACATGGCTGGCAGATGGCACAGATAGGCTCTGAGGAGAGGAGGAGGGCCAGACCTTTACTACTCATACCCAAACTGGGGACTGGGGCAAGCAGGCTTCAGGAGAGAGCCCTGTAAAGTGGGGTGCTCTTTCCTCATCTTACCCTCTCAAATCCTGGTAGTGTAAGGGAGGATAGGGTCTGAATAAGCTTCTTTTACTGCTCTTAAGGGGAGAGTGGCCTTGCACTTATGTTCACCAGCTTCCTATCAAAGGCTGGTTCCATAAAAGACCATCATAGCTAGTGAGTATTGAGCAAACCCATTTATCTGAGCAAAACAAATCGATAGAAATCAGAGAGATTACAGAGATTAGAATCCACCAAAGAATACCCAAGAGTGAATGAGATGAGATTTTAGAGATTTTCCCCTTATCCAGGACCATATAATCGTTGTCCCCACCCATCATACGGGGGAATGGGATTTTCCTATCTTGTGCATTCATAGTCCTAGCCCTGTGCCTTTATCTAGCAAGACTTCTTTATCTTGCAAGACTTATCTTAGATCTCCAGCCCCTACAAGGAAACCCTAAAATCAGCCTGAATAAGCCTGGTCCTTTTCCTATATCATTGCCTATTTAGCTCCTTGCTAAATCTCAGGCCTGCTAATGGCTACTGAGAAGGTCTAAGTGAATTTATTCACATTTTGAACCAGCTCTCCTTTCTCTCTCTCTCTCGAACACTACTGTCTCCTGGACTGTCCCTCTGACCAAAGGTCTTTCTCAAGAGTGTCTGGTCCCTGATGCAAGTCTTTCCTGAGGCCTCCCCACCCTCATTTCCTCTGCCCTCTGTCTTCCCTGCTGCCATGCAGGCACCAGGGACCTTGTCTTCACCTACCCCACATACATTTGGCTGTGAAGTGGGTGAAGCTCCCCTCTGATGACTGCCCACCTCCAGCCTTCTCTCTGCCCAGCTCTCTTCTCCCTGAGGGAAGCTCCGGGTCACAAAGAAAGGCAAAAGGCAATTCATTGCCCTGGAGTTCAGTCTAATGGGAGAGATGACAGGTAAAGAGCCTTGTAGAAAGGACAATCAAAGGAAAGAAATTGGATAAAACCAACAGAGGAAGCCAGGCGGTAGAGTTAAGAAGAAAAGGAGCCTTCTCAGGGAGTTTATATGGGGTGCCAGCTACTGGGGCTGAGTTAGGTCAGAAGGTGTTGGAGGACACAGACATTTTTTTTCCTCTTCTTTCGCCCAGCACAGAGTGTAGGCATTTAATAAAGATTTACTGAATTGTTTGGAGTTGAATGGAGGGAGTGCTGCAGGGAGGAAGGATGAAGGCAGGTTAAGTAAGGGGACCCCAGCAGGCCGCCCCCCCAGGCTGCTGACCCGTCCGATCTCGGCTCCTTTCAGCTCTCGGACACCACCTTCGGGCACATTCCCCAAAGACCCAAGGTCTCGGCTCCTTCAGTCACTTTGAGGCGGCCCCCACCCCTCCAGCGGTCAGCGGGAGGAGTAAGGGGGAACCCGCAGTTCTCATCTCTTCACGTGGTTTGCTCTACCTCTGACCTGTGCGGCTCCTCCGGGCAAGGAAGGTTCCCCTAAATGTCAAGAATCCTGGACGTGATACCATCCACCAGGACTCCTTGTCAGTGCCCTGTGCAAATGGACCGCATTGCCCTCAAAGTCCTCCCTCCTTCCCCTCCTCCAGCAGAACAGCTGCCTATTCTGTGCCAGGCACTGACTGCGTGCTGGCGAGGCAGGAGTTTACTTTCTATAGGGAGAATACAAATCGATTTGGGGCGAAGGCACTAACAACTGGGCGGGCTCCGTGTCTCTCGGAGGGGGTGAGTCCGAAGTCACTCACCCTGGACTAGAACCCCCCCCCCCCCCCACGTAAGTGGGTCAGGGGATGATCGCTGCAGAGATAGGTCTGACGCTGCTTGGTGAATGGGACCCTCCCAGGCAGGCGTGGGCGTCGGGAGCCCAGGACGTGTTCGGGAGGTGGAGACAGAACCGGCCTCGGGTTTTAGTTCTACCATAGTCCTCACTGGCTGTGAGATCCTGGGCAAGTCAGGGCTGGACCAGGCACCGTGCCAAACCCTGGGCATACGGAGAGAGGCAAAACACAGTTCCTGCTACCCAGAGGTCACAGTCTAATGCAGGGAGAACCCCAACTAAGGAAAAACCTAGGAAGAGGGGCGAGGGAGAAAGAGAAGGAGGAGGAGGGGGAGGGAGGGAGGAAGGGGAGGGCAGGAGAGTCTGGGGCTCCGAGGTCCGCCCAGCAGGGCCCGCCCCGCCCCACGTGCGCCGGTAAACAGGCTAAGGCGCAGGCGCGGCCCGGCCTCCACGCCCATTGGCCAGTCAAGCGCCCGCCCCCCCAGGGAGCTCGCTGCGGGAGAAGGCTTCAGGGGTGGCTGCGCTGGTCCTCCAGAGCAGTCGAGCGCTGAGTTCAGAGCCTGACCCCAGACGGCCATGGAGGCCTGGCTGCTGCTCCTCCCGGTGCTGTCGTGTCTGCTCCCGGCGGGGGACGGCTGGCGCCTTCCGCTGGCGTCAGACCCCGCGCTGGAGGCCCCGGCTCGGTTTGCAATGGAGATTTACAACCGGGGCCGGGATCCTGGCGCTGCGGCGGTGCTGCAGAGCGTCCAGGGGCGGAGCCTGAAGGTGAGAGGCGGGGCGTAAGAGGCGGGGTCTGAAGGGCGGGGAGGAGCCTGTGTAAGAGGCGGGGTCTGAAGGGCGGGGAGGGGCCTGTGTAAGATAAGGCTAAGGGGGACATTGGGCTCGGGGGCAGGGCCTGAGGGGCCGGAGGTGGATCTGGGGGCGGGACATCTGAGGGTCTCAAGAGTGGGGGAGGAGCCTGTGTAAGACACAGGGACTAAGGGTGTCATTTGACTTTAGGGCGGGGCCTGCAGGTGAGGGCTATCCGGGCTCCACCGATCCTTCCCCTTGCCTGGAGGGGCTGGGGGCCAAGGGCTTGCCCCTAGTGGAGAGGGCCCTGGGAGGGTGGGCACGTGGGGCTGGCCTCCCTAAGGGCTTCCCAAGGCTGGGGATGCAGAAGCAGCCTTCCAGACAGCTCACGATCTAATGAGGGGAGACAATATGCATTGGAGAATTTGGCTTCTGGGCAGCAGGAAAGGCCCAGGGTCCCGAGGGGGTCACAGCGGTAAGCCGGCAAAGCCGAGGTGTCCACAGGACCAAGCAGAGGGCACATGGCCAGGCTCCAGGGCCCTTGGGGCACTGGCACGGCAGATGGGCCCAGATTGGGTGGAGGGGGAAGAGTTGAGACGCAGCCAGAAGGGCTTATCTAAGGACGGTCACTAAACTGTACATAAGGATGCCTGTAAACCACATGTCGACATAGCGTTAAAATATAACATTACCTGTTTTATTGTACTTTTATTTGTTTTGTTGTATTTCCCCATTACATTTTAGTTTGGTTTGGCAGCACTGCCCTAGGCATTGTGGACCATTTGCAGCACTTTTGACACCTTTGGATCAGGGCACTGAGAAGAGGGGCCTGGGGGAAGGGAAGGGAGGGGGAAGGCTCCTTCAGGACCCTCTCCATGGAAGGCAAGCAGACTGGGGTGGGGGAAGAGGAAGGTCACAGGCTTCCAGTTGGCATCTGTGGATGGGGCCTGACGGTGGAGGGGGTCCTCTGCTGGGTGAGGGCCATGGAGGCGGAGTGAGGCCCCAGAGCTGGATTCAGGGGCCAGGACCTGGGTTCCCAATTCCCCTTCTGACCCCTCCCTCCCTCTTGTTCAGATGGCCCAGGGGATGCTGTATTCCCTAGAAGTGACATTACTTGAGCCGCCTTGCAGCCCCTCCACAGCCTGCAAGAACTCCCAGTCTTCAGGGACCTTGGTAAGCACTGAACCCTCCAGCTGAGCCTGGTCTGAGCCTGGCTCTAGTCCTGTGACTTTCCTCAGCCCAGACTTGCCCTAACATGGCCACAGTAAGGCTGACTCAGCTGTTGAGTGTCACGGGTTACCCTTACCCCTCAGGAAATAAACAACCATACCCTGAGTCACTTCAGGCACTTGGGGATCTGGTTCAAGGTCTGGTTCTTCCAGGACATCTGAGGGGACCTTACTCAAGGTTCCTAGTCTTTCTAGATGGGGGAGCAGCCGCTGGGCTCTTCACCTCCTGAAGCCCCTTTTTCTCCATTCCAGGCCTACTGAGATCTATTAAGTGCTGTTGATGTGCAGAAGTACAGAGAGGCAGTGCCTGTCCTCCAAGGGCTTCCAGCCTGCTAGGAGGGCTTCAACAGGCACTGAGGTTGTTCCCCTGCTCTGTCCAAACCTCTCCTCAGATACACTCACCCTCTCTGAGACTCAAGGTTTCCTTATCTATGAGGGAAACAGAACCTGCCTCCAGGGCTGTTGTGAAGACCTAAGGAAAGGCAATGTGGAGGGTCTGGTGTGGTGGAAGAAGTCAGACTTTAGAACTGCCTCTGCTACTTACTGCCTGAGAGACCCTGGGGAAGACCCCCAGCTCCTTCTTCTGTTGGATGGACAAGGGGGTCAAGCAGCCTCAAAAGGCCAAGCCTGGGTCCTAGAATGCATGCTCCATAATACTGACAGTAATGGTTCATTTTATGTAGCACCATATGCCAGGCTCTGTGCCAAGCACTATTCTCACAACAGTCTTGGGAGGGAAGGGCTATTATTATCCCCATTTTACAAATGAGGAAACTGAGGGAAACAGGGCTAAGTGACTTGCCCAGGGTCACATAGCTAGTAAGTTCTGAAGTCATATTTGAATTCAGGTTTTTCGAAGTCCAGGTCCAGTGCTCTATGGACAGATGTCTTCAAGTAATAAGCATTTACTAAGCACCTACTATGTGCCAGACAATGGGATGCAAAGATGAAAAGGAAACTGACCCTGCCCTAAAGGAGATGATGGTGATGATGATGATGGTACTAAGAAAAAACTGGGGCAGAGAGCTCCTAGAGAGCCTGAGGAGGAAGAGCCAGCCCTTTGAGGGCCCTTAGAGACCCTCCAGTCTAACCCAGCCCCTTCTCACACATGAGAAAACTGAAGTTCAAGCAGGTGAAGGGACTTGCCCAAGATCTCCCTGAGACCTTAGTCTTCTTGAGCCCAAGTGAGCTACCTCTCCAGGAAGGGGCCCATGCCACACCCCTAGCTGCCTGGAAGCCCTGCCCCTGCTCCCTAGTTCCCAAGGGCAGTTTGATCTCCCATACCAACACAGATCCATTCCTCTGCCCCAGCTTTGTCATTTTGAAGTCCTGGACCAGATGTGGGCCAAGCAGATGCTGCTGAAGCAAGACTGTGACCACCCTGGTGAGAAGAGAGAGCCCTGCCTGGATCCCTGAGGAGTGGCTGGGATCTTGTGGGAGGGGGGTTGGACCCAGGCTTTCCTAAATGACTGCTCTTACTTTCACCCTTGCTAGGGGCCCAGAATCTTCCCTGGAGTTCCAGCCATCAGCCTCCCATTCCCCCATCAAAGGTGAGAGACCAGAGCGGTCTAGGTGTGGGTCTTCCTGGGGCTGTTCTCAGGGCTCCCTCCCTGTGCTCGTGCCTTCCCCCCTGCCCCATCCCCTCCCCACCCCCTGCTTCTCCTCCTGCTCAGGATGGTATGGGCAACGAAGCCTTCTGTTTTAGGCTGACTCCGTGCAGCTGATCACCCTCTTCAAGGACTTCCTCACCACCTACAACAAGAGCTATGCCAATGCCACAGGTGAGGTCTGCCTGCCTGTGGACTCTTCCCTTCTTACAGATGAGGACACTGAGGCCCAGGGAGGTTAGGTCCCTGGCCCAGAGTCACCCAGGAAGTAAGGAGTCATGCCAGGCCTGGCATTTGTACAGTGAGAATGGAGCCACAACCCTGCAGGTCAAAGCAAGACCTTGTGGTCCTGGAAGGTCCAGGCTTCTTTCTACCCCATTGTATGGTGTCTGAGAAGTGAGGAAGACTCAGGGCCAAATTCTTTCTGGGAGGATGACCCTGAGCAAGTCACTTAGCCCTTTGAGCCTCAGTTTCTGCAAAATGACAGTGAGGATGACTTTTATATTTAGAATAGCCTCCTCCTTGGAGTCAGGAAGCCTGGAGTCAGGAAGGCCTGAGTGCAAATCCAACCTCAGACACTCTGTGACCCTGGGCTAGTCACAGAACCACTGCCTGCCTCAGTTTCCTCATCTGTAAAATGGGTAAATAATAGTACCTACCTCCCCTGGTCTGTGAGATTCAGTGAGATCATGTTTGTAAAGCTCACCAGATGCTCCCTGTTGTTATTTTTAAAATTACCATTCATTGGTCTCAGTGCCTCGTCTGCCCCCTGCTGTTCTTCCCCTTTCATGCAGCTAAAATCACTTCAGAGCAGTGGTTTTTCTAAAGCAGGTCTGAACCGTCGCTCACCTCCTCAGTAAATTTCCATGGTTCCCTCTGGGCTTTGACAGGGGAAGGGCATTGATTAAGCACCTACTATGTTCCAGGTTCTGTGCTGAGGACTTTATAGATATGACTCCACTGGATGGATCAGACCCCCTCCCAGCATGGCCTCCCTTTCCCTCTGTTCCTTACATTTCCCATTTCCACACCTTTACCAGGCTGTTCCCCATGCCTGGGATGCTCTCCTTCCTCCCCTTGTTCTTCTAAGGCTTATTTCAGGTGTTACCTCCTCCAGGAGGCCTTCCCTGCCCCACTCTAACCCCCTACTTCTCTGGTATCCATTTCATTGAGGTTTGTCTCCTCCCATAGGATGGGCTTTGTAGGCTTGGCCTAGAGCGGCTTCTTGGTCAGCTAGTCAACAAGCATTTATTAAGCCCTTCCTGCATGCACTCCATGGAAAGGAGATAGCTCCAGGAGCTTTCTACACCTTCCAGAATGTACAAGATAAAGGCCATGTCATTGAGAGGGGGGGAGGTGCTACCCATCAGGGGTGCACAGTGGGCCAGTGTTAGGGGTGTAAGCTAAGTTTCATGAGGACAGTCTCAGGCAGGTAAAAGTGAGGACCTCTAAACCTCAGAGTTCTCATGAGGCCCCCCAGGGAACAGCTGGGGACTGAGGCGAGAAACACAGGCTATCTTGTGTATTTCCACCTCTCCTCAGTGAGAAACTTGCTGGGGAGAGCATCCCACCCTTGAGATTGGCCTGTGGTCTGAACACACCTGTTATTGACTAGCTAGGGGCTGAGAGCAGGCACAATATGCACGTGCAAACTATGTGGCTGGGAGAGCTTAAGTAGGGACAGGAAAGCCTGAAGGTTCTCTCTTTGCACTGAGGGGCCCTTAGAGGGAAGAGGGTCCCTCCCCTCTTCCGCTCCCATCCTCTTGCTGTATGATCCTTGCCCTTGGGAGGAGGAGGGTTCCTCTCTCCTGAGGAAGAATTCACCCTGCACATGTAACTAAGACCTTGAATAAAGCCTAACCCTTGTTGGACTCTGGAAAGTCTCTTCCCTCAACACGTTTATCCGGCTGATCTCCGAAGACCTGCGAGAGGTAAGAAGGCTCAGGTAGCCCTTCGGCCTCTAGGCCAAACAGGCCAGGGCACTGGGAAAGGCCTCTGCAGAAGGCAGCAAGGACAGGGAACCTTCTGGGCATAGGGGTAGGCAGGGGTGGGGAACCTATGGCCTCGAGACCACATGTGGCCCTCTGAGTCCTCAAGGGTGGCCCTTTGACTGAATCCAAACTTCATAGAACAAATCCCCTTCATAAAAGGATTTGTTCTGTAAAACTTGGACTCAGTCAGAAGGCTGCACCCAAGGACCCAGAGGCCCACATGTGGCCTCAAGGCTGTAGGTTCCCCACCCCTGGGGTAGGGGGTGCACTTACTAGGTGCAAAGCAATGTGCTAATCCCCTGCCCTCAAGGAGCTTCCCCTCTAGTGGAGGAGACACAAGGGGAAGGCTTCAGCTCCAGTCAGAGGGAGATGATCTAGGTTCCTTGGGGGCAGCAACAGAGCTGATTCAGTAGAGCCTACTATTCCTGGAGAGCCACATGCCCCAATGCCCTTACATCCGAGAGTGCAGCTTGGTGAATGCCCCCTCCTCATCCACAGAGACACAGCGGCGTCTGGGCATTTTTGCCCGGAACCTGGAGCTGGCCCAGAAGATGCAAGAGTTGGACCAGGGTTCTGCTGAGTATGGAGTCACCAAGTTTAGTGACCTCACAGGTACAAAGGGATCGCAGGGGGCTGTAGGTCGGAGTGGTTCCCCTGTCTGCCAGGCATTGCCAATGTGAGCCACCCTTAGCAACCTCTGCCTCACCCAGCCCTGCTCCCATGCTGCTTACAGGGCTACTCCCCCTCCACTGTCTGTTTCCTTCCCCACAGAGGAGGAGTTTCGGACTTTCTATCTGAACCCTCTGTTAAACAGCCTCCCAGGCCAAGCTCTGAGGCCAGCCCCACCTGCCAAAGGGCCAGCCCCTGCTGCCTGGGACTGGAGGGATCACGGGGCCGTCACAGAAGTCAAGAATCAGGTGAACACTGGCAACAGAAGAGCTTGAGGAGAGGCGAGAGTGGAGAGGCTGGCCAGCCAGGGAGGAAGTAGCCAGGGCTAAAGGGTCAGAGGATTTGGGGAACCTTGGGGAGGGGTTGGGCCCCAACGCAGTTCACTGAGTTTCTTTCCCTCTCCAGGGCCTGTGTGGGTCCTGCTGGGCCTTCTCTGTCACAGGTAACGTGGAAGGGCAGTGGTTTCTACGCCGTGGGACCTTGCTGGCTCTTTCTGAGCAGGGTAAGTATGACTCTAGCCTGAGACCTTTCCCTGGCCCTGCCTTGACCACTGGATACCTCGTGACTTTTTTTTATTCCTCCTTGCAGAGCTGGTGGACTGTGATACTCTGGACCACGCCTGTGGTGGAGGCCTTCCCTCAAATGCCTATATGGCTATTGAGAGACTCGGTAGGGGAAGGGTGGAACCCACCGAGGGAGGGAAGGGGGAAGGTACTAAGGGAGAGAGGGAGGAGGGAAGGTACTAAGGGAGAGAGGGAGGAGGGAAGGTACTAAGGGAGGGAGGGGGAAACCCGCCAAGGGAGGGAGCTCTGGCTCTGGTTCTTCTCAGTCTGGCCCAATGTTTGATCTCCCCTGCCTGCCTCCCCCTCCCTTCTCCTAACCTGTGCTCTGCTCCCCAAGGTGGGCTGGAGACAGAGAAAGATTACAGTTATGAGGGCCACAAAAAGCGTTGCAGCTTTTCTCTGGACAAGGCAAGGGCTTATATCAACAGCTCCGTGGATCTGAGCCGAGATGAAGAAGGTAGAGGAGGATGGGCTGGAAGGGAAACTGTCTTAAGGAAGACCCTTGATGGTCTCAGCTGCCTTTGGGGGCTACCCTGGGTAAGTAAGCCCTGTTTATTTCCTTCACATCCCAGAGCTCGCTGCCTGGCTGGCGGAGAATGGCCCCATCTCCATCGCTCTCAATGCCTTTGCCATGCAGGTGAGGGAGGGTACTCTGGCCCCTGCCCCACTACTCCCCAGGAACCTCAGGCCCTTGCCTGGGCTCCAACTTCCTACTCTCTCTCTAGTTCTATCGCCGTGGGGTCTCCCACCCATTCCGCCCCCTCTGCAGTCCCTGGTTCATTGACCATGCTGTATTGATTGTGGGCTACGGCAATCGTAAGTCAGCCAGAATCCCCTGGGCAGCGGGTGGCGGATGGACAGGACTGGGGTGGGGCGGAGGTGGCTAACTTGGCACAATTTGGTACCATCCCTGTCCTCCCCAATAGTTTCAGCCACTGAGAATCAGACTGGGTTTTTCAAGCCCCCATGTCTAAATGACATGCCTATTGAGGGTGTCTCATGATGGAAAAATACCAGCTTAAACATCTTTCCCTTTGGACAGTGCCCTGTACCTTGAAATGTAAGCCCATAGGGGCTTCTGGGGTCAAGGCTGGGCCCTCCCAGGGCACCACCTGGCTCTCTGTGCCATCAGTGGTTTCTGTTCCCTAGGTTCGGGCCTCCCCTTCTGGGCCATCAAGAACAGCTGGGGTCGTGACTGGGGCGAGGATGTGAGTAGTAACTGTTCCCCTTCCCTCCCATCCCATCCTTCTCCACCCATTCTCTCACTCAAGCTTTTTTTCCCTCCTCCTTCCTTCATTACAGGGCTATTATTACTTATATCGAGGGGCCCGGGCCTGTGGGGTGAATGTCATGGCCAGCTCTGCCATCGTGGACTAGAGAGCCTGCTTGGGTCTGGAATTGGTAACAGCAGTACTTGCTGTGGGCAGGACAATGTCTCAGCCCAGCCTTGCTCACGAACTCAGACCCCCTAGACCAGCTGTGTGGTTCTTCTCTGTGGGTGTAGATACTCTCAGCCCTGCCCAGGGCTGTCTGAGTGCAAGTAGTTTGGTGTGGGGAGGGAGGCAAAGGGTTGAGGGCCTGGCACAAGCCAAGAGCAGCTGGGGGCTCAGATGGAGCAGGAGGGACAGGAGGATGTCAGAGGGTGACAGAGAAAAGGGGTCTCCTCAAGTGAGACAGGACCCCTGGGATCTGTTCTGGTAGTTCAGCGGTTGTTGCTTGCCTCCGATCTGAAGCCCTCTTCTGTCACATTCCCAGCCACTGCAGAAAAGGCCCTCCTCTGAACCTCAGTTTTTCCCTCTGTATGATGGTGTGAATTCTCCTTCGTCCCCTGGCTGAGATGAAAACCATGTGTGTTACAATTGAAGGCTTGTGCCCGACTACCCTCTAGGATCAATAAAGATAAGACCCTTCCTGTGTCTGGGTGATTGTTTCTGCGCCAGGGTCCAAGGGGATCCAGGGCACACACAGGCAGACCCTGGATGCAGCAGCTTCAGCCTCAGCCTGGAGTAAGGGAAGTTTTCCCTAAGATAGTACAGGAGCACAGCCTAATTTGGGTCTCAGGCCTCTGCAGGCCTTCATTGCCTGCTCAGTCACCAGAGAGGCTTTCCTAAAGCACAGGTCTGACTGCGCCACTCCCCTACTCAATCAATTTCAGTGGCTCCCTAACTCTCCAAGATCAGAGGCAAGCTCCTTGGTTCAGCATTTGAAGCCCTTCCCAATGCGGGTCCAGCCAGTGGTCATCACCCACTGTGGTTCTGCCACACTGTCTGACTCCTAAAACCCCTAGTTTCCTTCCCAGCCTGGGGCAGGCATCTCTTACTAGACCTTTGCTGATCTCAGTCCCTGCCCCTCCCCTCTGGCTGCGAGGGCCTCTCACAAAAAGGACTCTTTTTTATATATTCCCAAGACAAGGTTGGCTCACTAAATAGTGTCAACTCCTTGTGGGTAGAGGCTGTTCCCTTGTAGCCCTAGGGCTTCGTACAGTGACAGACACATAGTAGGTGCTTATTGGATGGCTGATGAATGCTTCTGGGGGTTACTGGCCCCAGATCTCATTCATCACACCCCTCTTTACAGACACACACAGACACAGACACACACACACACCCCTTCTCCCTGCCTCCAAAGATAGGGTCCCCACCAGGGAAGAGAGAACTTTATTGAGTGCAGCCACTGGGGAGATGTCCAAGGGGATGGATGTCTCTGGGCTCCCAGGTCCCTTGCATTGGGAGGAGGAGAGGGTCAAAGGACATTATCGAGAGAATTGGGGAGAGAGTATCCGTGAGTCAGCTTGCTGCCCAAAAGAGGAGAGGGTCAGATGTTGCAATGAGCACTCCTGGGGGATTCACGGGGAAGAGTTGGGGAGTCAGAGGTCACTCTCCCCATAGAGGGCATTGGAGAAGGCTACATAGTCCAGAGCCCCTGAGGGAGCCCCAGGCCCAGTGTAGGGGACCATGCGGCGGATGCAGTACTCGGCCTGCTCTGGTGGCAGCTCCCGCCGCAGCTCCTCCCCAGTGATGTAATTCTACAGGAGAGAAGGGGGATGCCTCAGAGCCCTGATACCTGTTCAGAGAATAGCTCCTGCTCCAGGGAGGAGAGGATTTCCAGGACCAAGGTCAAGGTGCCCCAGCCCCCTGCCCCTGACACATACCTTGTCTCCTGCCAAGATCTTGAAGGAAGCCACCACCTGTTCTGCTGTGTCTGTCTCAGCTGTCTCTCGAGTCATAAAGTCAATGAAGGCCTGGAAGGTGACTACGCCGGCTGCATTGGGGTCCACCATGGTCATGATGCGGGCAAACTCAGCTTCCCCCTGCAGAAGCAAACTCCCAGTCATTATCATTCATTTGTTCCTTCCTTTTAAAAATCACTTATTAAGAACCTACTATGTGCCAAACATTGTGCTAGGCAATAGGGATACAAAGATGAAACAGTCCCTGTCCTCAAGAAGCTTATACTCTGCTGGGTGGCAACAACATGGACAAAGAGAGAGGAAGCTTTAGAGACTGAAGGCTTTCATCTAGAGGGCAGCCTATTGGCTAAGCTGTGAAGGAATTCATGCACTATTCTAGGCAAGGGGCACAGCCTTTATAAAAGCTTGGAGATGGGAGATGGACTTGTATGTGGGGAATGGACAGAAGTTCAGTTTGGCTGGAATGGAGAGTATATGGAGGAGAGGAATGGTGATAAGCCAGGAATGTCAGATTATGAAGAGGTAAAAGTTAGTACAGGTTTGTTTTATTCTAGAAGCTAGCAGGAGGGAGGGATGTGGTCAGTCAGCTGGAGGAGTGCTATGGGATAAGCTGCCTTTGGTTTCTACTCCAGAGGCCCTGGAGAGATGCTCACCAAGTCATAGCCCATAGAGATGAGACAGGCTCGGAAATCATCAGGTTCCATCATCCCGTTCCGTTTCTGTGATTGGCAAGGAAAATATCAGATCTCGAACCTTGGGGCCTCCCCTTCCCCCCTCTGCTGGGAGAGCACCATCTCCTGCTCTGGTGACCTGCCCACTGTGCCCGCCAGGACCCTTTGCTGACCCGGTCAAAGTGGTTGAAGGAGGCCCGGAACTCGTTCAACTGTTCTTGACTCAGGCCCTTGGCATCTCTGGTCAGCACTTGGTTCTCCACCTCATTGATGGTCCGGGCTATTGAGGTGAGCAGTTGTTCCCAGCCCACGCGGATGTGCTAGAAGGAGGAGAGGAAGGGGAGAGAAAGACACTTTGGTCCTCAGCAAGCAAGGCAGACTGGGGAGAGCAGATGCCCCCATCCCTTCCAGCTCTAAAATCCCTAGAGGCAAGAGATCCGGATCAAGTTCTGACTGTGCTTCCCCACGCTTCCTCCTCTTGGACAAGTCAATTTCTTTTTCTGGTCTTCGGTTCTCTAAGGCCCCTCCCTGCCCTGACATTCCCAGTTCCCAGTCACTACGGGAACGTAAAGGACAACACTGAGACCGAATCAATGTCAGGCCCAATCTTAGTCCCAGAGGCAGGTGATGACCCCTGTGTCCTTCCTCCTTAGAGAGGTGGTGGGGCTACGGGTGCTAACTATCCTGTCTGACTGACTATCCTGTCTGACGCTCATTTCAGTGATCAGTTTGGCTTGGCAGTTTTTGTTTCAAGGGCAAGTTCTATGGAGGGAAATGCATCATTGGGAAATTACTGTGGCATGAAAAAAGAGAGCTTAAAGCTTTTTTAAAGAAAGTTTTCTCTAAAGATTCATGCTTAACTATAGTATTTGCTCAGTGTCATTGGCCTTAATAAAATTGATGATGTTCTCCCTGGTACCCACCCAGGCCTGTCTATTTTAGTCCCCTCCTCCTCGTTCTCCTCTTCTTCCTCCTCCCCCCCTTCTCTCTCCTCCCCCTCTCCCTCCTCCTCTCCCTCCCTCCTCCTCCTCCTCTTCCTCCCCCCTCTTCCCCCTTTCCCTCCCCCTCTCTCCTTCTCCTTCCTCCTCTAACAGCCTCCCCTGGCTCTGCAGGTCCTTCTGCTACCACACCAACCTCCATGCTGTAGACGGTGTGTTTGTTGTCAAACACCAAGCTCTCCTGGAGCAGCTGGTGGTCACCCTCAAGCCGATCCACATTGCTCTTATAGTTGATAATGTTTTGCTCTTGCTGCCTCAGCCCTGCCATCTGTTCCTCTAGGGAGCCAGCCAGCCCCACTGCCAGTCGTCCAACTTCCTGCAAGGGCCAAAGACAGGGTCACCTTGGTCAGAACTGTACCTAGGGTGGGACAACTAGAGCTTTGTCCACAGGCACCAACTTTGAGGGGGCACTTCTTCCCATGCAAATGCCTCTACTATCATGCTCCCCTCCTATTGCCCTTTCCCTGCCTTTCCCTGCTCCCATGGAATAGTTAATGTCATCAGATCACAGATCGGACTCTCTGGGTGGTTTCACCTGACTGGGTCTCTACTCCATGTCACAGCTCCAGGCCTGGACCCCTACACCAAACCTTTTGTGGGGTGCCAGGAATGGGGGGGCGGTTGCTTTCTGGGAGGGATTATGAATCTTTCCTGCATCTCAGGAGAGCTTTCCTAGGATCAGCCTGCCCTTGCTCTCTTTCTGGGTCCTCAGGTCTTTGTTCCTGAGGGCTCTCCTGAGGTCTCTGTTTTCTACCACCTGAGGTCTTTCCCTGTATAGGACTTTGGGTCCTCAGGTCTGAGGTTTCTCTTCAGATCTTCTCCTCCAGTTGAATTTTCCCGAGCCACCAAAATTCCCCCTTACATCCCTAGACCCACATCCCTCCTCATAAGGGAGGATTCCCATCTTTGTGTGGCATTCCCTCCAAAGAAGGGTTGGGGTGGACCTTACTCTCATCCCCACACACCCTTTGGCCCCAGCTCTCCTCACCTCTACTTTTGCCTGAATCCAAGGGCCAATAACATTGGCCTGAGCTGCAAACTGTCTGCGGAGTCGCTCATTGGCCTGTTGGCGGGCCAGCTCCTCCTGCAGGGTCTGGTCACGGCTGGGCACCAGCTTCCGTACCTGCGCAATCAGGATGGGTGGGTTGGGGGTCAAGGGAGTGAGCTGGTCACACTGTGGGCAGGCCCTGGTGGGCATGTGGGTATAGGGGGAAGGAGATGCTTCTCCTAGGCCCCCCAGCTGATAATGCCTTCCCTTTGTCAGGTGTGCTTTGCATAGTCTGCCTGGAGGTTGGATATGTCTATGTATGTACTGTTAGAATGTAGGTTCTCTGCAGGTAGGACTATGGGTTTGAGGTTTTGTTGTATTTGCTTTTGTGCACTTAGTAGCATGGCTGGCACATAGTAAACATTTTATTAATGCTTGTCAACCCATGGCAGAAGGCTTAGGAGTAGGGAAAGTATATTCTCCCTTATTCTCCAGCCTTTGAGGACTGGAACCCAGTCTGATGACCCTGCTCACCTTCAATAGACTACAAACCTCTGGGCTACAGTCACTCCCTGTCAATCAATCAACCAATCCACAAACACTTATTAATCACCTACTGTGTACTATTGGGGTTAGAAAAACCCAAACAATCCCTGTCCTCAAGGGTAGTGCCTGCTAGACTGGAGTGGCAAGGGAGTAAATGAGATGGGTACAGATGTTGTGATTTTGCCTCTCATTCACTAGCTGGGTGACCCTGGGTGAGCCAGGGGTTCTCCAAGCTTCAGTCTGCCCATCTGTTAAATGAGGCTAAGACTCATAAACCCTACCTCAAATGTTTGTTTGTGAGGGAAAGTGCTCTGTGAACTGTTAAGTGTAGTGTAGTGTAAAAGGACCCAATTAAACTTTCTTTTTAAAAGAGTGATATAAACAGGTGACTGGCAGCAGGATTTGGGGGAGAAAGGCAGGGGTAGAGTGACCCCAAATCCCAAAGGCAGGCCATTGGGGGCTGGGATAGGAGGCTGGTTCAAGCTGAGGACTCAGCCAACAGTGACCAAGGCCTTACCATTTCCCACTTGCTAGTGATGTCCTGGGGTGTGAGGCTAATATAGGGGTTCGAGGTGGTCAGGCGCAGCCCATAGGTCTGACAGATCTTCTGAATCTCCCCCTGAATGCCCAGGATGGCACCCCGCTCCCGGTCAGCCTCAGGTAGAGTCGCCTTGAACTGGTCATGAGCTGTGATGAGGCTCTAAGGAATGTCAGGAATGACAGAATCTTAGAAGCAAACATCTCTGCCCCCAGGCTTTCCTGACACCCAAGAATCCAAAGGGGGAAGTGGGAGGGAGTAGGTGCCCTCTGAGGCCCGAGGACTGATCCTTCGGGGGACAACAGGAGGAACCTTGAGGGTGAGATAAGTCTGAGCTAGTTAGGAGGGATGGCAGATCTTTGGGCAGGGGGATTCTCTCTCTCTCTACTTCCCAGACCCAGGGAAGCCTATGCCCTTAGGGGAGAGCACCCCCACCCCCCACCCCCCCATCCCCTTTCATAAGGGATGTGGAGGGAGATGCTTAGGGTTGGCAGGGCCATCAGAACTCCCGCAGACACAATGTATCACCTCAGGCGCTGCCAGGGACCAGTTTCTTATACTGTATCGAATTAGCAGAGGGGAGGGGTAGGAGAAAGCTAAGCACCCTCACCATAGGCTGGCTGAGCTGTTAATCAGTTTCAGGACAGTCAAGGATCCAGAGCAACTGACTGAAAGCTCAGCCAGCCAATGACGTTGATGGAAGGAGAAAGAGAGCAAGGTGTTCTCCCTTAGTATTTTATAACTATTTCTGGGACCCTGTTACTGAACAGCTCCTGTCCTCTCTGAGTGACCCACCTGGGTCTCCTCCACCGAATGCACGAGCCACACATCCTGCAGGTCCTCCACTGCCCCATCCAGCCAGTTGTTGAAAGGGGCTGCCCGGCGAGCAAACTCCAACTGCAGCTGGTCTATGGTTTCCAGAAGCTTCTCCATCCTCTGAGGGTGAAGGGGCAGAGAAGAGGTTGGCCAGAAGGTTTGGTGTGCTCCCCTGTCCCCTCACTCCGCTGCCCACCCCCGGCCCCTCGGTCACCTCCAAAGCATCCCGCCTCTTCTGAGTCAGAGTCCCCAGTGAGTCCCACTGATCACAGATGGCCTGGCAGCGGCTGTTCACTGAGGCTGCATCATGGTAATCCAGTTCACTGAAAGGGGCAAGGCATTGGCTGACTCTCCAGGTCTAGGGTGGCCCCAGCTCTGCCCCTGAGCCCCCTCCCCACCTTGCTCAAGAATTTCTAGGCTGATGGAGAAGCAATGGCCTTGGAGACTTACTTTGTCTTACCCTGGGCATGGTTATAGCAACCCATCCCCCATCAACACTGGTGCAGGGCTCCCTCTGGGACACTGAGAATGAGAGACCTGGGTTCCAATCCTGCCTCTGTCACCTACTAACCCTTACCTTCTTGTGTATAATGTGCAGTTTAGATTAGGAGGCCCTGAGGTGCCTTTCAGCTCAGGGTCCCAGGGTCCAGGTTAACCTCCTGCTAGGAACCTTTCCCAGACTGCCATAATCTTGATGCCTTCCCTCTGCTGATTAACTCCAATTTAGCTTGTCTATTACAGCTTGTTTGTCTGGAGCTGTTTGCATGTTGTCTCCCTACTAAACTGAGAGTTCCTTGAGGACAGAAGCTGTTTGTGTTTGCTTAGTACCAAGCCTGGCACACAGTAGGTGCTGGCTACTTGACTTCTGCACCCATGGGCAAGAACAGTGCCTGACACACAGCAGGCACTTTAAAAATGTTTGTTGCCTTGGTCACTTCACCTCTAGTTCCCTCAGTTTACTCATTTGTAAAATGCAGGTGATAATAATAAAAATAGCTGATATTTAGGTAGTGGTGGCAAAGAGGCATTGTGGGTAACAAGCTAGCCTGAGTTCAAGGCTAGCCTCTGCCATATCCTGATGTGTGACACTGGGCAAGTTTCTCACCACTCAGTGCCCCAGTACTCCCTACAACTAGGTCTTACAGAGCAAGTGGTGATCTGCACTGGTGGAGGGAATTTCCTCTATGGTGGTTCTTGCCACCCATGAAATCCCAGGGCTGGGCCCCAGTCAGCCAAGGCAGAGCTGGGTCTGGAACCCCCGCCTTCAACTTGAATTTGACTTTATCAGACACAAGACACTGTGTCAGGCTTTGAGGATCAAAACTGAAAAGGTCCCGCCTTAAAGGAGATTACATTCTCCTGGAAGGCTATAGCTGGCAGAGCTGGACCTGAGTTCGAGTTCTGTGTCCAATGCATTTTTCTACTACCTTCTGGATATGGGAGGGCCTGAGAGGGCCCAGTAAGAGTAAATGAGTTACTGTAACCCCTTCTCCCCAAAAGGATAGAGAAACCAGCCCAAAGTCTATGGGTTACTAATGCAGGGAAAGAAGGGTAGGGAGGGTGTGTCAGGGAAGCTCCTCAAGCTGAGGCTGGAGGCAGGAGTCCTGGGAGGAGATGGAAACCAGAATCCTGGTAGTCCAGGCAGGAGAAGGGTTCACCCAGCCTGTGGAGGAGTAGGGAAGGAGAGAATGGGACGTCCTGTACTTGAGCTCCTGGGCTATGGCCGCAATCTGCTCCACCCGGTCCTGGTGGGCAGCCAGGTCACTCTCAAAGGCCTCATGCCGCCTCAGCAGGGCCCGCACCTCCTGCAGGGAGGCCGACTCATAATCTCGCTGGCTCAGCATATCTTCCTTTCCTGGAGGAGGAAGAAACAGGTGGCCCCCAGGCCCCCCCAGTCACCCAGGGAACCACTCATGTCAGAAAAGTCAGAGGGCCTGGGGCCAGAGGGGACTTTAAACACCACAGAGTCCCATCCTGCCATTTTACAGAGAGGCAAACACTGGCCCAGCATGGGGAAGGGACTCTTCATGCAAGGCCATGTGGTGGGGCCCCAACCCAGGCCTCCTGATGCCTTCTCTGAGGCTCCTCCCTTCCCTGTGCAATCTGGACTGTTATTTATTTTACAAGTTATTTTTATCAGAACCATCAGTTGATATGGAAACAAAGCCAGAATCATAGACGTGCATAGCCAGAAGGACCTCAATGGCCAACCCATGTCCAGAAAAAATACCCACAATACACTCCCCAACGAGAGGCCATGCCACCTCTGCTTGAATACTTCCAGTGACAGAGAGCTCACTTCCACTTTGGAATGGCTCTGTTAGGAAGTTTTTCCTGCCATCAATAACAAGTCATCTCTCTGCAATTTCCTCCCCCCAGCTCCTGGCTCTGCCCTGTGGGCCGAAGCCAAGATGCCTAATCCCTCTTCTACATGAAAGCACTTTAGATGCTTGAAGGTCACCATCATGTCCACCCGTTACCACCCCTCACTACCTCCAAACTAAATACCCCCAGCTCCTCCAGCTGAATCCTGTACAGCACAGACTCCAGACCCTCCCCAACTCTAGCTGTCCTGCTCTGGACACCACTCAGTGGATCCATGTCCTTCCTGAACTGTGGTGCCCAGGCCTAACCACTCCTTAGATCTCCCTCTGATATCTGGTTCCTCAGGAATCCTGGTGCTAGACTGGAGTCAGAGATATGCAACAGTTTTCATCTTTATTAATGACTCAGCTGAAGTCACCGATGGACAGGGCTACGGGCTTGGAAGGACTGGGAAGATCTGAGTTCGAATCCTCCCCACCTCTGATACTTATCAGCTGTGTGGCTATTGGAAAGTCTCTGAGTTTTATCTCTAAAATGGGGGTCATAATACCTGTAGTCTCCACCTCACAGGGCTGTTGTGAGAATCAAAGGAAATGACTCATGTAAAAGTCCTTGCAAACCCTAAAACATTAAAAATACTCTTTGCTCTGGGTGATTCTAAATGCAGAGAAGGTGCAGCCCTGCCTTATGTGAGGTCCCTACACCTGCTCAGGCGATCAGTTTGCTCCTAGGACACTTTCCTGAGCCCATCCCATCTGGGCCCTTACCCCGGGTCCAGGTTTCGTGCAGGGTAGCTTTCTGTCGGAACTTTTCTGCCAGATGTTGTAGGCGCTGAAGCCTCCGGATCTCCGCCAGCAGCCAGTCTTCGTAACCCTTCTCCGCCTGTTCCAGGCCCCGCCAGGCATTGGCAATGTCCTGAGGAGAAAGAGAGCAGCTCTTCTGCAGCCCTGGCCAGACCTGGCCCTCGGGGTGTCCCCCACCCCAGCAGGCCCTGGACCTTGGAACTCACCGAGACCAGCTTGCCCTCCGAGGGCATAAAGGCAGGCCGGTGGCTGAGCCGAAGTTTGGTTTGCAGTGTGTTAAAATTAATTTCAAGCTGGCACTTCTCCTGCACGCGGGGTGGCTTGTGTAGACGCCGGTACTCCCGAAAGTCTTCTAGCTTCCGCTGCATGGCACTCATGCTGGGCTCACTGGTCCGGTTCTCTAGCCAGGGCACTGTGCGGCGGATCCATTCCAACAGCTGGGAAAGGATGGGCAGACAAGGAAGGTGCCTGGTTTACCCCTAGACATCTCTCCTCCTGCCCAGCAACCTGGGCTCCCTTAGAAAAGCTTCTGTGGAGTAGCGACTGCCTGGTTTTGGTCCTTGGCCCCCTAATGGCAAATGTGCAGTGGATTATTAGAAATGGACTCCCTCTTGTTAGAGCCCTGCAGGTCCTTCTAATCCAGAACCTTCTTATATCACAGGTTGGGCCACATCAGTATCTGCTTGGAACCTTCGGAGGATCCCTTTGCTTTGGGGATGAAATGCCCAGTCCCCCACAAGTGACTCCAACCTGGCTTACCAGACTTTATCCTGTACATCATGTTCTCTTTACTTCAGCCAAACTGGCCCTTTCCCCATCCTTAGTCACATCCCTGAGGCCACACATTCGCCATACACCCACCCTAGAATGGGCTTCCACCTGCCTTGTGACATCTTGCTCTTTCTTCATGGCCCAACCCAGGTGCCATGTCTTCTATGAAGTCTTGCTGAATTCTGACCCAAAACAATCTCTCCCTCACTTAACTTCTCATTTCTCCTGAATACTCAACACATTCTGCTTCATACTAACTGATTGTGTCCCATTCCTCTTCCCATTAGACTAAAAGTCCCTTGAGGGTAAGACTATTGTCTTATTTCACCTGCCTTTTGAATCTCCACAGGGTTGAGGGCTGGGGGCTGGAGGGTGGGAGGTGAGTGGCAGGTTAAATCTAGAGGGGTCAGAAAGAAGGCTGAACCAGCCAGTGGCTCAGCCAAGAAGGAATGGGATGTCTAGGAGAGGGAAACAGGACTCTAAGCATGCCCAAAGCTATAGACTCTGAAAAGCAAGGAAGCTGTTGGAACCCCCGAATCATCGGGACCCCAAAGATACTCACCTCACTAGCCAGCTTCTCATATTCTTCCATCAGCTTTTCATTCTCTTGGTTCACGGCTAGTACCTTACAGATTCTGTTGGCGGCCGTCTCAGCCTGTGGTGAAAGGGTAGGGGGTCAAGATTCCCTAAGCCTGCTTCCTGGACAGGCATCCCCACTCCCATCACAGAGTTAACTCTCCTCCCCTATGTGGAGCTGACCTGAATTTCCCCCCCAGGTCATAAGATCCTGGATCTGCCCCAGGAAGTGACCTCCAAGACTGTCAATCAAGGTCAGCCCATAGAGGATCCCAGAAAGGGGAAGGGACTTGACCAGTGGACTTCTGTGAAATAGTCAAGTCCCTTTGACCAAGGTCTATGAAATCTTGTTTAATGTCATGTCTCCTAATGGTCCTTGTAGCCTAACTCCCTACCAAGACTAACTTCCTCAAGGAGACAGGGCTCTGCATACAGTAGGTTCTTAATAAGTGTTTGTTGATTTCAGGAGTGAAGGAATAGAGGAGGACTGGGGGCTCATGGCCCAGAACCTGAGTCCTGGCACTGTAGGGTCCCCTTGGGATCTGAAACATGTGTTAGTATCACTTCGCACAGTGTAGGGAAAATGCAAGGGACCCATGTCCTTGAGAGGGGACCAGGCTGGAAGCAGTCCAGATGGAGGAGGATGAGCTAGACCTCCCTAATCCATCCCTAACGTGGAGATCCTGGGGACAGCTGTGGTGTCCATGCTGATTCTCCCCAGGACCAGAACCCATGGCTGAGCATGGTGGGTAATTGGTAGTCAGGAGCTGGGAGCAGGGAAGGTTCTGGGGGTCAGCCCAGCCTCTTCACATCCCCTTTCATAGACTCATAGAATTCTAGAGCTGGAAGGGACCTTAGGCCCCATTTTGTTCACTTCCCTCACTTCAAAGAGGCGAGTAGAGGCCGAGAAAGAGGAAATGACTTTCCCAGTCACTTGGTGAGTTAGACTTAGGATTTGAACTTGGGTCTCCAGATTGGATTCAGGGTTCTTTCCATTACCCTGTCCCACCAGGCTAGAGATGTCTTTGTATCATCAGCATGCGACATGGGGCCATAACTATTTCCGGGCTGGTCATCTTTCTCAGAAACTGGAGAAGTGATGCTGACATGCCCTGCTTCAGATGCCAAGGGGACCCAGCAGGCATTAATTTCAGTGTTTAGTGATTAAGCGATTAGCATGAATATTCATTTACCTTTAGTCATGCTCTGCAGCCTTCAAAATTCTTACTACACCCTCGTGAGGTGGGCACTGAAAGATTTATTCTCCCTATTTGACAGATCAGGAAACTGAGACCCAGAAAGAAAAAGTAGTGGCTTTCCCAGCATCCCAGAATTTGAACTGAAGACCTTGGAAACAACACCTGTTCTGTGCCCACTGCTGCTGACCTGCCCTTGTCCCAGTGGGCAGGGAGTTCCAGTTTTCCCCCCACTCTATCCCCACATCTTTCTTCTCCCTCCACAACCTCAGCCCCTGGTCCCTTCACCTGCTCAGCCCCAGCAAAGGCGTGATAGAAGCAGGATACATATGTCATGACAGCCTTCTCATCTGGCTTCGGGGTGTTCACGATATCTGAGGGGGCAGGAAAGGAGGAGTGCTTAAATTACTGTCTCCCTCTCATCCCCCCCCCCCTCTGTTTCTGTCTCTCAATCACATTCCCCTCCCTCTCTCTCTCTGTCTCTCTCTCTCTCTCTCTCTCTTTCCCTGTCTCTTAATCTCTTTTCTCTCTGTCTCTTCCTCTCCCAATCTCTCTCTCTCTCTCTCTTTCAATCTCTTTTTCTGTCTCACCTTCCTTCTCTCTCTCTCTTTGTTTCTCTTTCCCTTGTTCTCTCTGTCTCTAAATCTCTCTCCCCTGTTTCTCCCTCCCTCTGTCTGCCTGTCTGTCTGTCTCTCCCTTCAGTCTCCCTCTCTCTCAGTCTCTCTTCCTCTCTTTATCTGTTTCTCTTTCTTCTTCCCTCTCTTACCCAACCCCATCCCTCCCCACCTAGGGAGTCATCAGAGTATTGTGCAAAGACCTTTAGGTCTGGAGCAAAAGGACCTGGGTTCTAACTTTGTTTATGATAATGACCCCTATGAGACTCAAGGTAAATAACAACCCTGGGCCTCAGTTTCCCCTTCTATGAAAATGAGAAGGGGAGGCCAGATGGGCTCTTCAGTGCCTCCTGGCTCTGGAGCAATGGCCTCTCTGCCATCATCCAGCATTGGGCTCTCTGATTTGCTCTCTTCATACCCAGAAACCAGGCTCCTACTTCCTCCTGGCCTCTTCCCTCCATAGTGGCACATCCTATTTTGATCCTAGAGCATCTTCTATGGCATGGACTGACTGTTGCCTGTGAGGGGAACCCATGTGTGTTGTCTGTAGTGTGTGCCTGACACTGCCTGGAGGTGGTTTCTAATTTATCATGAGATTTCAAATGCATTGAATTTGGAGCTGGAGGGTCTTGTGGAGACCATATGGGCTCACCTCCTCACTTTACAGAAAAGAAAACTGAGGCCTGGTAACTCAGCAGACAAGAATAGCAGGCTAGAAAATGCCAAAATGACTCACCTCCATCACATATTCCCCTTCATCAAGTGGGATGGTAGAGAAAGGGCTGAATTTTGAGTCAGAAGCCTTGTGATCAGATCCTGGCTCTAACCCTTAGTAAATGTGTGACCTTGGGCAAGTCACTTAAATTTTCTAGGCCTCAGTTTCCTTAACTGTAAAACAAGGAGGGTTGGACCAATCATCCTCACAGTCCCTTTCTGCAGCAGTGAAAATGGTGCCATGATTATGGGTGTTATTTTGTATTTTTCTTTTATATTTAAGATTTCTGTGTTGTTCTAAAAATCCTCCTAAACTCTTAGTTTTATTTGAATAAAATACAAGCTAATAAAATGAAAGAAAAGGCCCCAGAAGGTGCTAAGCAATGGGTGAGGGGAGGTGCCTGCCTCAGGTCCCAGGAGTACTAAGTGGAACAGAGTTGGGTCCTGGGAGGGGCCTCAAACCCCCTTCATTTCACAGCAGAGGAAACTGAGGCCCAAGGAGCAGAAGCAGCTCGCCCAAGGTTATACTGGTGGTCAGAACAAGATTTGAACCTGTGACCCTTGGGCTCTTTTCACTGTGTCTTGTCCCTTGTTCATTGGACATTGGGTGAGGCCTCCCCGCAGGAGACCCTATGCTCTGGGAAGGCACCCCCCACCCCGCACCCTCCCACTGCCCCCCCAGAAGGAAGGAAGGGTGAACTTTTCACGTTTGTTGATGGGTTGGCTGATCCATCTCACCTTCTGCATCCAACATTTTGGGGATGTCTAGATACTTCTCAGCTACCTCAAAGGCCGTGTTCAGGTTGCCAATGGGGTCATCCTGAGAGGAGAGCAATTGTCAGAGCCAGGTCAGAGGTCAAGCTCAAATGGGGGAATGTCAGTGAAATACAGTCAGTGGGCGATGGAGAAGCCCAGGTGTGTAGCTAGTGTGTCCAGCCAGATGCTGCTGGGTCAGGGCCCCACCTTGCGCAGTTTGGCGTAGTCAATGAGGTCAGGGCGGTGCCGGTGGATGAGAGCACAGAGGGCCAGGCCATCCTTCCAGCTGGGGGAGAGAGAAAGAGGTTGGAGCCCTCCCCCCACATTAAAGACACAACCCATAATTCCCATTTAGCAGAGGGGCCATCAAGCTCCCAGTGTACTGTATGGCCCAAAGCAGGAGACCTGGGGTCAGGTCCTGACTCCACTAAGGAGTCACTGCATGGGCTTGGGAAAGTCTCCTCTCTCATCTGCAAAATGACAAGATTGAACTAAATAACCTCTAAGTTCCTCCCCCTGAGCTCTGACGTTTCAGGTTCCAAGAGCTCTCCCAGCTCTGGCATTCTGGGTTCTAAGACCTCCCCAGCTCTGACATGCTGGGTTCTAAGGGCCTCCCAGCTCTGACATTAAAAGTTCTAAGGGTCCCCCCAGCTCTAACATTCCAGGTTCTAAGGGTCCCCAAGCGCTAGCTCTCCATGGTTCTAGCCAACTCCCTCACAGGGCACTTCAGGGACACTGGTCCAGGCAAGGCAGCATTTGGGTGCTGGTCCCTCTGTTCCCAGCAGAGACCTGGTATGGAAGTTCTGCACATTGACATTCCGATAGGGTGCTGTCTTCCGTTGACACCAGAGGAGCAAACCTTCTTTGGCAGAGGTCTCTGGGAGGAGGCAGAGGATAGGAGAGTTGTGGGAGGAGGGCAGATGGTCAGCAGGGCCAGCCCTATCCACTCAGCCTGGGCCTTACCTTCCACAGAGATGTCCTGGATGGCAAAGCGAAGGATGATGGTCCAAATCATTCCCAATGTCATCTTTAGGTTCCCATCCACGATCTCTGGGGGAGAGGCAGCCCAGAGAGAGAGGAGATTTAACCAGAGCTTTCCCTCCCTGCCCTCCCCCTGGTAGTATGGGCACCTCACCTTCAGCCCCAATGGACACAAGCTTGACCCCTTTGCTGGCGATGAAGTCCAGGGCCTTGTTGACATTGGCAATCTTGTGGAAGCGCATCTTGCCTTTATCTGGCCTGGGCAGCCTCTCCCCTGGGATGTGGGAGACAGCCAAGATCACAGGAGGCCATCAAGGACCACAGCCTTTTTAGCTCAATTCAGAAATGTTATTATTAAACACCTACTGTGTGCTTGGCACTAAGACTAGAAAGATGAAAAAAAATGACAGTGACCTCCCTCAGGAAGATTCCATTCTAATGGAAAAGATGGAGATTGGGCCTGTTAGTTTAATGGTGTCAGGAACTCTGCTGAGAAGAAAATAGCTCCTGTTGGCATCTTCTCTATAACATAGTGCCCTGGAGAGCTATCTAGAGCAGCAGGGTCAAACATGAGGCCCACAACACTCCTGAATGCTGCTGGAACCAAAAAAAACCTAACTGGGAAATAGTAAACAAAATTTTAAAAAACCAGTAAAACAAAGATAATGTTTGTATGGTTTAGTGGCCCCCATTTCTATCTGAGTTTGACACTATGGCCTAAACCCCTGAAGATGAAGAGACTTGCCCAGGGTCACACAGCCAATATGTGGCAAAGACAGGACTCTATCCACTATGTCATACTGCTCTTCAAAGGAGGAGGGGGAAGAAATGATGTAAATAATTAGATAATATGTAATATAGATGGGAGTCTACTTGCCAAGACACATAGGAACTATATGAACACAACAACAAAATACTGTCTCTATAAATATGGATCTAATAACTGGAGAAATCTTAATTGCTCATGGATAGTCTGAGCCAATATGGAAAAAATGACACTCTTACTAAATTAATTTACTTATTTGATTCCATGCCAATTGAATTACTAAAGAATTAGTTTATAGAGAAAGAAAAAATAATAATGAAATTCATCCAGAGGAACAAAAGGTAAAGAATTTCAAGGAAAGTAATGAGGAAAAAAATGGGAAGGAAGGAAACTTAGCGGTATCTGATCTCAAACTATCTACAAAGCTGCAGTCAAAACAATTCTGTACCCAATAAGAAATAGAGGTTGTGATGCAAATGAGCACAGCATTCAAGCATTTGAGATGCCAGCTATTGGGGTAAGAATTTACTATTAGATAAAAATTATAAGTAAAACTGTAACGTGATCTGGCAGAAACTAGGTCCAGAGGTTCCCAAACTTATTTGACCTATCACCCAGTTTAAAAAAATTACTCATTCCCTCCCCCGAAATTAGATTAGGTTAACCTTTATTTTTATTCAACACCCCCCAGTTTCACTTAAGGCTACTACCATTCCCCACTTCCATGATGTCAGCGCTCCCCAGGGGGCAGTATTGCCCACTTTGGGAACCTAGGATAGACTAATGCCTCACATCATATACCAAGATAAATTGTAAATGAGTACATGACTTAAATATAAAAAGTGGGACATTCTAAACAAATTAGAAGAGCAAGGAAAAAAATTATGTTTCAAATGTATGAATAGGGGAAGCATTCATGACCAAAAAGACAGAGAGAATCAAAGGAGATTAAAATAATTTTGATGACATAAAGTTTAAATGTTTTTGCACAAAGCCAACTCATCTGAAATTAGAAGGGACGCAGATAACTGCGGAAAATTTTTTGCATCAAGTTTCTCCCATAAGAGTCTCATTTCTAAGATAGAGAACTGATTCAAATATATAGGAAAAAGAGCCATTCCCTAACTGATAAATGATCAAAGGATATGAACAAGAAATTTTCAGAGGAGAAATCCAAACTATCAATATCCATATAAAAAAAATGCTCTAAATCACTAATAATTAAAGAGATGTAAATTAAAACAACTAAACATAGCACCCCACATTTCTCAAATTGTCAAAGTTGACCCAAAAAGGAAAATAAATGCTGGAGAAGATATGGGAAAATAGGTACTTGAATGCACCCTTTGGTGGAGTTGTGAACTAGTCCCGCCATTTGGGAAAGCAATTTGGAACTATGGCCCAAAAGCCATTGAACTATGCATACCCTTGGACCTAGGGATACTACTACTAAGTCTATACTCCAAAAAGATTCAAAAAAAGGAAGAAAAGGAACTATGTGTTAAAATATTTATAGCAGCTCTTTTGTGGTGGTGAAGGAATGTCCAACAATTGGAGAATTGATGAACAAGTTGTGATATATGAAGGTGATGGATACTATTATGCTATAAGAAATGATGAAGGGGATAGTCTCAGAGAAACCTGGGAAGACTTGTGTGAACTGATGCAGAGGAGAGTGAGGAGAATGATGAGAATGATTAGGCAGTAATAATATTATAAATATCACCAGTTCTGGAAGACTCAAGCACTCCAATCAACACAATGCCTCACCACAATTCTAGAGGACTCATGATATAACATGCTACCTGCTTTTGGATACAGAGCAAATGGACTCAAAGTGCAGGTGGAGGCATATAGTTTTTGGACATGGACAATTCAGAAAGCTAAGGCTTTTTTTTTTTTTTTTTGGTGGCACAGTGAAAAAAGCTCCAGGCCTGGAGTCAGGAGGACCTGACTTCAAATTGGGTCCCAGAGTAGCTTTGTGAACAAGTCACTTAAAAACCCTTTTTGCCTCACTTTCCTCATCTGTCAAATGAGCTGAAAAAGGAAATGGCAAACCATTCCAGTATCTTTGCTAAGAAAATCCCAAATGGGGTCATGAAGAGTCAGACACAACTGAACAACAATGCATTTGATACGTATATTTGTTACAAAGGTTGTGTTTTTCTTTCTTTTTAAATAGAGGGTGGGGATAGGTAGGAGAGAGAGTAGGTGGATATTTGTTAACTGAATAAAATAAAATAAACTTTTAAAATAGATATTGCACAAATAACTATGAGACAAGTGTGGAAATGACCAAATGGAGGGAAAGAAAAGAAAATTGCTCTTTTCTTTTGTATTTTTGGGTGGGAATTCAGAAATCACAGAGCTAGGATTTGCTGCTCACTGTGGGGAGCTCTGTGTGGACATTCCCACCACTTGTGCAGATTGATGACTCTTCTATAACTGAGAGTCTTAGCAGTTGCCTGGGGGCATTGGGAAGTTTCTGGGGCATGTTCAAGGTCACCCTACCAGTCCAGGTTGGAGGCAAGTCTTCTTGACCTCAAGGCCAGACATCTCCACTATGTGGATAGAAGAGGTCAGCCAGGGCAGCCTACTAAAACCACTGAGTTAGGATCTGCTTCCCTTCTTGGGGGAGGTTAGTGAGGAATGTGAGGAATCTTCACGGTAGAGCTGTTGCCCAGGGCTTCCTATCCACCCATCCCCCTCCACTCCAGTGGACTCCTGACTTTCCAGCCCCCAAGGAGCAGGGTGGCTCTGATCCCACTTCTCCACACCCCATCCTCCCCCACCTTGGCCATCCCTGAGCTGGTCTCAGCCCCTTTGCCTGGAGGATCTCTGAGATTCTGAGAACATCAGCCCCCCCCAACCCTCTCCCTCAGCCCCCTCACCAGATATGACCTCCAGGAGCAGCATGAGTTTAAGGCCATTTCGAAAATCCTCTTCGATGTTCTCAATCTGGGTCCCGGCTTTGCGCAGGTGAGAGTTACACCAGGCTGTGAAGGTCTGGGAACAGAGGGAAGAAGACTTAGACCCTTTTACTGGCAGACAGTGCAGTGTATGAGGCTCCCTTGCCTTACAACAGCCCTCAGATGTAGTTAGTGTGAGTGCTAGCACCCATTGGACTGATGGGGAACTGAAGCTCAAAGATGGGAAAAGTGTTGCCCTGACTCCCAGGTCAGCCCAGGACTCAGGTTTTTCTTCTGGCCCTCCCACTTAGCACCTGGGTGACCTGCAGCAGGCCAGCGAGTGTCCTGGCCCTCGTTTTTCCCATCTAAGGTCCCCTCCAGTTTGATACCCCTGATCTCAGGAGTGGTCAACCTGGGACTCTAAGCCAGGGTGTATAAAACCCTCACTATATATGTGCCAGTACTGTGAGGGCTTCTTGGGTGAGAAAGACAGGGAGGAGTCACTTGCCCTCAAGGAGAGGAAACAGGAAGAAAAGTATTCACATATATATATATATGCATGTGTGTATATATATATGTATGTATAAATACACACATATACATATACATATGTATGTATATATATACATATATATGTAAGTATATATTTGCTATAAAGTGGCTTGGGGAGGACGCACGAGCAGCAAGTGGGCTCAGGAGGGTTGTCATGTTGAAGGTAAGGCTTGACTGAGGCCATACTGAGCACGCTGGGCCCTTGAGGATGACTCCCCATCTGTGGACCTGGGAATGTCCTTAGCATTAAGTAGACAAGTTCAGAAGAGGGGTGGGTTTGGGAGCCAAGATAATGTGCTCTAGTTTTAAAATGCTGAGTCTGAGAAATCTATAGGAAATTGGAAATGTCCAGGAGGCAGTGGGTCATACCAGAGAGGTTAGGGCTGGAGATAGGAATCTGAGAGTTATAAGATCACAGATATGGAGCTTTTGTTGTAGTTCAGTCATTTTTCAGTTGTGTCTGACTCTTCATGACCCTATCTGGAGTTTTCTTGGCAGAGTGTTTTGCCATTTCCTTCTCTAGCTCATTTTACAGATGAAGAAACTGAAGCAAAGACAATTAAGTGACTTGTCCAGGGTCACACAGCTAGTAAGTGTCTGAGGCTGGATTTGAACTCAGGAAGTGGAGTCTTCTGGACTCCTCTCTTTGTACCAGGGCACCACCTAGGTGCCCATAGAGCTAGAAGGACTCTTATAGGTCATTGAGTCCAAAAGGAGTCCCCTCATTTTACAGCCGAAATGAGGAAGGCACAGAGAATAAAGTCTTATGGGTGGAGGGGGAAATCATGCAGCTAGGAAGTGTATGAGGTAGACTCTGAACCCTGATCTTAGCCCAGTACCCTAGCCTCTACTCAGCACTGTCATAGAGTCCTCGATGGGGAGATGATAATCAAACCTGTGGGAGTTGATGAGGTAATTAAAAGATGGATAGCAACTTTGGAGAGAGCAGTCATCTAGGTGATGAGATCAGAAGCTCCATTGCTAAGGGTTGAGGAGTGAGGGGAAAGGAAGTAGAAGCAGTGAATGGGGGATGTTTTTTTTTTCAAGGAATCTGTCTGAGAAAGGGAGGAGAGACACAGTTCTTCAACTTGAGGTAATGGTTGAGTCTTGTAAAGGTTTTTTAGAGATGAGGGAGATCCATGCATGTTTGCAATGAGTTGGAAAGAAGAGATTAAAGATTAGAGGGAGGATGACTGAGGAGACAATCTGCTGGAGAAGAAGGAAGGACACAGATCTAGGGCACATGTAAAAGAGCTGTCCGTGGTAAGGAAAAAAGCTGCTCAGTCAGAGGCTGCCATAAAGCAGGGGAGAATGAGGGGTGGTATTGAAGGTGTAGAGAAGGGAAAAAGAGCGAATTTGTGGTAAAAAAAAAAAAAATTGTCTTTTCTCAGTAAAGTACCAGCCAGATGCTCAGCTGAAGAGGAGGTGTAGGAGGCTCGAGGAAAGAAGAGACTTCGCTTCTCTGCAGCAGAGAGGAGGCAGAATCATTTAGGGGACATCCAAGGATTGCCTAGCAGCAGTGAGTGTCCATGTGAGATTGGAGAACACAGGCCCAATGAATTCTTCCTCTGGTTCTGCTCAGGTGCCTGTGAATAGGAGTGGAGGAGGTGGCAGTCCAGGGCTGGGGAATGACAAGGTTTGATTAGTGGGTAGGACAAGGGGGCCAGAGATTGGAGAGTAGAACACAGCAATTTAATTCATCCGTCAAGCATCACCTGCTTGGTGGAGGAGGCGGTGCTTAGAGCTGGCCTGAAGACCCAAAGGGTGGTGTGATTGGCAATGGAGGGCTCCTCCCACCAACCCAGAGCCGCCTTTCTAATTGGCAAATGATTCATTTGCATCTGAATCCCAGAGTCAAAACAAGGATATCTAGGACAGATTCAGGCAAGCATAGAGCTGAGAAGAGTGTCTCTGAAGGCAGAGGTCATGGGAGTGGAGGGGGCCAAGGAACTGGCCAGGTCTTTCAAAGGGGACTGGGCTTGGGTAGAGAAGACTGGTCCAAAGAACGTATTGAGGAGAAGCTCGGAAAGAACACAGATTTGAAAGTGATGGTGGGGAGGTGGCCCCAGACACTTACCCTGACACCTGGACCTGTGTATCAAGGGTGTGAGAGAAGGCATAGCCAGCCTTGGGAAGAGGGGGCTGGGGACACAAGGGTCTTCAGGAGAAAGCTAGGTTGCTGTGAGCACTAGGAGTTTGATGAAGGGACAGAATGAAGGGTAGTTTACTCATCAGAGATGGGTTCATGGGGTGGGGTGAGGGGCAGAAGATTAGAACTAAGCTGGATTGGGGGAGGGTTTGCCCATCTTTATTTACAGGGATTAGAGGAGCCAGGGAGGAATCTGCTGGCCTTAGGACTTGGGAAGGATCAAATAGGGAGAAGCTAAATTGGCTCGGGACAAAAGTGGGATGATGTCCAGGGGCCTAGGCAGGCGTGGCCTTTAAGGGGAGTCCCCCAGAGACAGAGGTGAATAAGGGAGGAAGGCTGACCACAGACAAGCATTTATTGAGGGTTGACCCTGTGCTCTGTACAGAGAGCAATGGGCTCAGCCCAACTCGGCTTCATCCCCCACCAGCTTTGGTCCATGCCCTAGAATCACCTTGGGTTTCTTTAGGAGTGAAAGACCTAGCAGGGTCACTTCCTGGGAAGAGATTTGAGAGAAACCGTGGAGCAGGGGAATCCCCACCTCCAAACTTCAGACTGCTTTGGAAACAGATTTGGCCTGAGGGTGGAGTTGGGGACACCCTCCTAACTACCCTAAAAGGTCAAGATTCAGCAGTGATCACTACACCCCTTCTTTAGGCTCCCCCAAGTCGCTGCCTCAGCAGAAAAGTGTCCATCTGGCCAGAGGGTCAGGTTACTCCGTAAGGAGACCCAGGCATCCCCACCCTGTCAGCCTCTACCTCTAGGAGATTTGATTCCCCCACACAGCCCTGAATAGGGAGCACTGAGACCTGGAAGCTAGGGTCCCTGCATTGGGGAAAGGGGGTTCTGGAAAGAGAACGTGGTTCCTGAGGCAGGAGATTTGGATTTTCTTCCTGGCTCTGCCACTGACTAGCCATGAGACCTAGAACGCTTAGCTCTGAACCTCAGTTTCCCCTTCTGTAGAATGAGGGGTTTGGACTAAATGGTCTGTCCCTAAGGAGCCTCCTGGCTCAGCCACTCCACATCCAGAATTCTAACGTCCTGCCCATTCTCTTACTCTATTCTACGGACCACCCCAGGCCCCAGAACAGGAGGAGATCAGCAGAGATGGCTCTGGTGGAAAGCAGCGGAGCTCTGGGTGGGACAGGGAGAGGGTCTGGCGGGCCACCAAGGGTGGGGGAGTGGTTTTTGAGCGGAGCCCAGCGAGCTCTTTCTCTTCTCCATTCCAGGCTGGAGGTGGGGTGTGATTTTAGAGTCGGAGACCTTCGAAGGTGGGGCAGAGGGATAGATTCAACTTCTTGGGGGGAGGGAGGGACCATCCTCCTCCTGCTCTAGCCTTTCCCCTCAGACCCCCGAATTAGGCTCCTCCACCGGTAAAGGAGAACTCCTGGAAGAGTAAAGTCTGGCGCCTGCCCGTAAGATGGGAAGGCAGACAGTCGGGTCCCACTGTACAGAAAAAAGGGCGTCGAGGCAGGCTTGTGAATACCCTTCGAAGGGTAGGGGAGGGATGGTTCCCATTACCCGAACGCTGTCTTGGCCCCGCTCCCGGGCCCTACATTTTCTCTCGCAAGAACCCCGGAGGCCGGGGTTCCAGCCCCTGCCCGGTGCCCCTCACCTTCCGCTGTTGCTTCTCCCAGGCGGGATCCAGGAGCAGATCTCGGTCCCAGTCCTCCTCCTGTTCCATGTACCCCCCACTCTCATAGTGACCTTGGCCTTCGCCCAGGCCCTCAGGCTGCAGCACCATCATCATGCCCACGTCCTGTGCTTCTGCCCTGGCTCGGCCCGGCCCCCGGGCCCTCGACGGCAGCCCGCATAAATACTTCCCGGGCTCGGATCGGGTTCCCGCTAAATTTGGAAATGAGGGAGGGGCCAACAGGAGGGGAAGGGAGGGAGCGAGGATGTCTGCGTCCCAAGCAGGCTAGGGGCGGAGGAGAAAGGGCAAAATTGGGAGGCAGATAATCCCCTGACGGCCTTCTTCCCAAGCCCAGAAAAACGTCCGAAATGTTTGGGGATCCAGTCGCCTTGAAAGTATTTTGAGATCGTTGGTGCCACGAAGTCCCGGGGTTGGGGTTCTTTCAGTTTGGTTAAGCTTGGCTTAATCCCCTTTCCTTCACAAGTCCGAGCTGGGGTGTGTGGGGAAACGACCCATCAACCCACTTCTTGGACAGAGAAATCGAGGTATATAGAAATGCTTGGGGTGGGTTTTGCATTTTTGTTGGAGCAGGAGAGGCCTGAATGTCTGGGAAGGTGTGGAAAGTCAGAGCCTGGGCGCTAATCCTGGGGATGACTGAAGAGCCAGCTGGATGCAGTTGGGGCTATTAATACTGCTCTGGCTTGGAGCTAGCGACCCCGGGGAATGTGCTGAGACAGGGAAGGCCCGCACTCGGTTGCAATTCCATCCCCTCTGCCTTGGAGGGAAATGAGGGGTGGGCTGAACTCTCAGATAAAGGACCTTAGTGAAATCATATAGCTGCCCTCAATACACCTCCATCTCAGCCTAGAGGACCAGCACATTTGGCCCATGAGACTGTTGAGTGACCTTTGATGAACCATTCAGAAAGGAGAGGTCAGGCAAAGCTGGAAACGGAGAAAAGTCACTCACATTTTCAAAGAAGCAGAATCTCCAAACTGGAGACCAGAGGCATGGCATACATTCCTGACAAAATCATCTAAGGGATGACTGGTGATGTCTAGAAAAGGAAGCAGTGATTACAAAGAGCCACCAATGTTGCAGCACAAGGCAGGCCAGACTTACTCATTTTCTTTTTTGACAGTATTATCAATCCAACAGATCAGGGGAAGACTTTGTTTTGGGCTATCTGGATTTTAGCAAAACATTTGATAACATTTGCGAACATGATAGATGAAGAATTGCCAACTAGAACGTAGCACAGTTAGGTGGAACTGAAGCTGATTGGTGATCTAGGACTGTTGAAGGCCAAAGAAGAGCTCTTAATGGCCAGTCCAGTGTCAACTTGGGAGATCTCCAGTGGAGTGACACAGGGATCAGAGAACTTTTTTTTAATTTTTTTTTTTTTGATCAGAGTACTTTTAAAAATCAGTGCCCTGGGTGAAAGCATAGATCATATAAAGAAAGCGTAGCTAAGAATAGGGATGCCCAGGATCTTGACAGGCTTGGATGAAGGACTGAATCAACTAAGATGAATTGTAATAGAGGGAAATGTAAAGTCTTAGAATTGGTGTCAAACAAGTACAAGATGGGGGACAGGTGGCAAGAAGTAAATCATCTGAGAAAAGTCTGGGTGTTTTAGTGAGTTAAGAACTGGAAGCAAGTCAACAATAGGACAGGGTAGCCAAAAGAGACAGTCTCCATTAAGAGAGGCATCAGACAGGGGCTGTGGTGCCTAGAGAGCTGGTTTTGGAATCAGGAAGACTTGATGCCATCTCCTCCCTCAGGCAAGTGTTAGCCATGTGACCCTAGGTGAGTCACTTAACCTGTTTCCTTGGTTGGTTGGTTGTTATTCTTCGTCTTCGAAGAGGACCAAAATGGTATCACCATTGTAAAGTGAAACTTCAGTGTGTCCAGCTGTGGCTGATCAAACCAATATGAGCTCGGAATGCTCTACCATAGGTTAGGCACAGATAGTCCATGTGAATATTTGGGGTGAATATCCCAAATTTGTGCATCATGCATTTACTTTGTGCTGTCTCAATTCTGCTTTGCTCAAAGAGCACAGCACTTTTTCTGATGTAGGTGCCACGCTGAGTAGTCCTGTGCCAGTATTTCCCATGTTGCACAGTCAAATCCAGAGTTCTTGAGAGAGACCTTGAGAGTGTCCTTGTATCGTTTCTTCTGGCCACCATGTGATCACCTGCCCCATGCAAGTTCTCCACAAAATAGTCTTTTTGGCAAGCGAACATTGTGCATTCCAACAACGTGGCCAGCCCATCAGAGTTGTGCTCTCTGAAGCATAGTTTGAATACTTGGCAGTTCAGCTCAAGCAAGGACTTCAGCGTCTGGTACCTTATCATGCCAGGTGATCCTCAGAATCTTCCTGACAGTTCCAGTGGAAGCAATTCAGTTTCCTGGCATGGCACTGGTAGACTGTCCATGTTTCACAAGCATACAACAATGAGGTCAGCTCTGTAGACCTTCAGTGTGGTAGTCAGTCTAATATCTCTTCTCTCCCAAACTTTTCTTCGGAGCCTCCCAAACACTAAGTTAGCTCTGGCAATGTGTGCATCAACCTCATTGTCAATGTGTACAGCCCTGGAAAGTACACTACCAAAGTAAGTGAACTTATCCACAGCATTCAAAACTTCTCCACTTGTTGTAACCTGTGGTTCCACGTATGGATGGTATCGTGGTGGCTGATGGAGCACCTGTGTTTTTTTGGTGTTAATTATTAGGCCAAAATTAGCACAGGCAGCAGAGAATTGATCCATACTTTGTTGCATCTCAGCTTCAGAGGCTGCATTGAGTACACAATCATCTGCAAACAGAAAATCATGCACCAACACTCCCTCCACTTTGGTCTTGGCTTATAACCTTTTTAAATTGAAGAACTTACCATCAGTATGGTAGTTGACCTTGACGCTGTGTTCATCCTCATTGAAAGCATTTGTCAACATGGTTGAAAACATCATGCTAAAAAGCATGGGAACAAGCACACAGTCCTGTTTCACTCCATTGGTGACTGGGAAGGCACGAGAGCATCGTCCACTATCCAGAATCCAGACAAACATGCCATCATGAAATTGACGTACAATATTGGTAAACTTCTCCAGGCAAACAAATTTTAACATAATTTTCCATAAGCCCTCACAGTTAACAGTGTCAAAGGCCTAGGTCAGATCCACAAATGTTGTGTACAGACCTCTGTTCTGCTCCTGGCATTTCTCCTGGAGTTGTCGGGCAGCAAACACCATATCGACTATTCCTCAGCCCTTTCTGAAACCACACTGACTCTCAGGTATATGACCATCTTCCAGGTGAAGGATCAGCCTATTAAGGAGGACTCTAGCAAGAATTTTGCCAGTAATGACTAAGAGTGAGATCCCCCTCTGACTGTCGCAGGACAATCTATTCCCTTTACCCTTATAGAGATGGACAAGGGAGGCATCTTTGAACTCCTGGGGGATAACCTCCTCTTGCCATATAATCTGGAAAATTTCAGTCAGCTTTTGTATGACCAATGGTCTCCCTGCCTTGTAAATCTCAGCTGGAATAGAATCAGCACCAGGTGCTTTGCCACATGAAAGGAGCCTAATGACCCTCAAAACCTGTTTCCTTACCTATAAAGTAAAGGAGCTGGACTTGGTAGCCTCTAAAGTCTCTTCCAGATGTGTACCCTGTGCTAGGCACCAGGGATACAGATATATAACAGTCTCTGCCCCTAAAGAGCTTACATTCTATTTAATTCATCCAACTAGGGAAACAAGAATGTGCCTGGCCCACTGCAAGTGCTTAATAAATGTTTATTGCTGGGTGAATTGATTGATAATCGCTTTAGTGCAGGGGTAGGGAATCCGTGGCCTCGAGGCCACATATGGCCCCCACAAGTACAGCCCTCTGACTGAATCTAAACTTCCTTGGACTCAGTCCAAAGGCTGCACCGAAAGACCTAGAAGGCCACATGTGGCCTCGAGGCTGCAGGTTCCCCACTCTTGTTCGAGTGAGACCAACTCTAGGGTTTTGAGTTCAGTGCTGGGCACCAAATTTTAGGAAGCATGTTGACATGCTGGAGACCTTCTGGAGAAGGTGGACTCAGATGGTGGGGCTACTGAGCACCATGTCCAGTGTGGATCAGCCCAAGGAACAAGGAATGTCTAGCCCAGAGAAGAAACTTAGTGAGATCATGAGGGCTGTCTTCCCTTATTTGAAGGGTTGCTACATAGAAACTGATTGATTTGTTCTACTTGGCTCCAAGGGGCAAGAGTCTGGAAGAATGAATGTAAGTAACAGAAAAAAAACCTCTTCCAGGGGAAGGAATGGCTAAGATATTCATTGAATGGGTGTATCTCACTCAAAGTGAGAATATGATAAGACCTTAGCTTAAAAGGGCCAAGGTCTCACGTTGCATCTTGGGCCATGTAAAGTCTTCTTGATGAATATCAGATCACTGGATCCAGATGGCTCTGGAGGAGAAAGTGAGGCTAGTGACCTTGCACAACCCTCCCTCACTCAAGTCAAAGTCAACTGCAAGTCATGTCACCATCTTTATGTCATGGTCCTCTTGGAGAATGAAGGAGAAACACAACAACACAACAAGGTATGGCTACCACAGTCTCTGAAGACTAAAGCTGAGCATCATCCAACAGGTGAGGGTGAGGTGGTTGTGAGTCAGATTCAGCACATTACTAAAAAACGCGAGAGAAGTACTGAGCCCACTGACTGAGAGGGAGTCTCAGACAGGGGTGTCAAATTCACATAGAAACTGGGACCACTGAACAGGACATAAGAATCCCCATGGGCTTCATGTTGATGTAAAAAACCACCCATCGACATTATCTATGTTTTAGCGTATTTTTTATTCATTTTGTTCAATATTTCCCATTCTAATTTTAATTTTCCCATTTTAATCTGATTCAGGCTGCACTCCACAGTATTGGGGGTCTTGTGCAACTGGCAGGCAGTGTGTCTGATGCCTCTGATCTGAAGGATGTCAATAGAAATGTGTACAGAGTGAAAAGAAGTTGGGTTGCTCAGTTGGTGAGATTATAATAGCTGGAATTCATATGACATTTTACGATTTGCAAAGCATTTCACACATGGCTCATTTGATCCTCACAACCCTTTGATGTAGGTACTGGTGGTATGATCCCTGTTTTACAAGAGATCTTGGGATAACAGATGAAATGCTCCACTGATGTCCAGGCAACATTAAGGCATCTGGAGAAAGACTCCTTCCTCTACCCCCATTCTAACCCCTACCCTGGAGGATGGGCAGGCATGACTGGCTAGCCTCTGTGTGTTTGTGGAGACTTCACACATTGGTGAGATTGAAGATCTTTTTTCTTTTTTTAAATTTAAGTTATTTTTTTTTTAACATTCTACAATCACTACCATAAAATTTAGATTTTAACCCCCCATGCCTACTCCCCACTACCCCCCTCCCTCCCTAAGATGGCATACAATTCTATATAGGATCTACATATACTTTCCTATTGAGTACGTTTTCACTCTAGTCATGCTATGTAGACGAACTAAAATAAATGGAAGAAATCATATAACAAATCAAAACATGATACACAAACACACACACACAAACATGATCTACTACATTCTGCAAATGAATTCCATAGTTCTTTCTCTGAGTGTGGAAGACATTTTGCTTTAGAAAACCATTGGGATTTTTTTTTTTAAGTTCTTGTGTTGTTACGAAGTTCCAAGTCTACCAGAAAAAACTCTCGCACACTGTGGTCGTTGCTGTGTACAAAGTTCTCCTGGTTCTGCTCCTTTCGCTCAGCCTCAGATCATATAAGTTCTTCCAGGCCTCTCTGAAGTCTTCTTGTTCATCATTTCTTAAGGCACAATAGTACTCCATTACATTCATATACCACAATTTATTCAGCCATTCCCCAATTGATGGGCATGCCCTTGGCTTCCAGTTCTTGGCAACTACAAAGAGTGCTGCTATAAATATTTTTGTACATGTGGGACCCTTTCCCATTGTTATGATCTCTTGGGGATATAGTCCTAGTAGTGATATTGCTGAGTCAAAGGGTTTTTGTAGCCCTTTGGGCATAGTTCCAAATTGCTCTCCAGAATGGTTGGATGAGCTCACAGCTCCACCAACAGTGAATTAGTGTTCCAACTCTCCCACATCCTCTCCAACATTTATCCTATTCCCGTTATGTCATGTTAGCCAATCTGACAGGTGTGATGTGGTACCTCAGAGTTGTTTTGATTTGCATCTCTCTCATCAGTAGTGATTTACAGAATTTTTTCATATGACTATAGATTGCTTTAATTTCTTCCTCTGAAAATTGCCTGCTCATATCCTTTGACCATTTATCAGCTGGGGCATGGAGATGGAAGATCTTTAGAAATACTGTAGAAGAAAAAAACATCGTAGTAGTTCTCCCAAATTATCCAGAAGGGGAACAAAGGCTATGGAGAGCAGCTGGAGGCGGTAAGGGAAAGCTGGATGGCCCCTGTGCCGAGCATGGGAACAGGCATCTCTGGCTGGAAGGGAAGCTCATTTTACAGGGGAGTCAGTAAACATCTATTAAGCGCCTGCTGTGTACAGGGTGCTGAGCTGTGGGGATGCACAGCTGGGATGTTTGGTGGCACCTGAAAGAAGCCTGAGGTCTGGGGAGTGTCCCAAGGCCCCAGAGGTGGCAAGGACAGGTGTGGACCCAGGCCCCTCCCTCCAGACCCGGTAGGGGCTGGACTAGATTCTAGCTGGGCGAGCCGGTGACCTGGGGGCGGGGCCTAGCCTTCGGGGCGGGGCCTCTGGAAGACGAGGGCGGAATTGGAGCTTGGGCTCGCGCGCCCTGCTGGCGCACGCTCTCATTGGCTCGTCCCTCTACCCAATCAGATCGCCGGGTTCGGGGAGGCAGCTTCTCATTGGTCCTGGTGGCGGCGCCGCGGGCTCTGATTGGCGCGGCCTCCGGGCTGCGCGGCCGGCTCCTTCGCGGCCGGGGACTGGCCGGGCGGCTGCGCAGGCTGCGGCCGCGGGAGGCGGCCCTTCGGGCGACGACGGGCAGCGGGCCATGGGTGCCGTGTGGGCGGCGGGCGGCGGCCGGGGCCCGCGGCTGCCGCTGCTGCTGACGGCGCTGTGGGCGGCTGCCGTGGCGCTGGAGCTGGCCTACGTGCTGGTGCGCGGGCCGGGGCTGCCGGCCGCTGGGCCCCTGGCGCGGGCGCTGCACCTGCTGCTGGCCGCCTTCCAGCTGCTCAACGTGCTGGGCAACGCGGCCCTCTTCGTGCTCCGGAACCCGGGCATCGGCGGCGTGCTGCTGGCGGGCCGGGCCCTGGGCTGCGGCTGGGAGTGAGTGCGCATGCGCGCGCCCGGACCGGCGGGGGGGGGGGCGAGGGGGAGGGGCCGGGGGGGCCAGTCCCAACCCCGGCCCCAGTCCTGCCCCGCGCCCTCGGGGCTCCTTCCTCGGGCTAAGGGGAAGCCCTCCCCGCCCAGCGCCGAGCTGGAGCAGGAAGTGACCCCAGGGCAGCCAGCTGGGCCTGGGAAGATAGGGGTTCCGATGATGCCTCAGACACGCCGGGCCTGGCCGGCCACCCTCAGCCTCAGTTTCCTCTTCTGTAAAAGGAGACTGGTCCCATCGGGCCCAGAGGAGGCAGTGCACCAAAGGGTTCTGGGCCTGTGCCTGGAAGCCCCCTCCCCAGACAGAGGTGAAGGGGCAGGTGCGGCCCGGCCTGACTCCCAGCGCAGGCTGCCCTCTGGCCCCCGAGGGGACGGCAAAGTCGTCGTGGTGGGGGGGGGCGGCCTTGGGAGGCCGGAGACCCTCGCCGACCTTTACGAGCTGTGTGATGCTGAACCTTGGTTCCGGTGCAGTGGCAGCACGAAATGACTCATAGTTCGCTGCAGAAGCATGAAAAGGCTTCCTGGGGAAGGAGGCCTTTGAACTGGGCCTTGCAGGATGGACACCGGTGCCAGATGCCAGATATGGGGAAGGGGGCTTGGTTCAGGCGGAGCTGGGCTTCATCTTGCCTCCCCTTCTCTTGCAGCTACTGCTACCAGTGCCAGAGCCAGGTCCCTCCGCGCAGTGGGCATTGCCCAGCCTGCAGGGTCTGCATCCTTCGACGGGACCACCACTGCGTGCTGCTGGGGCGGTGTGTTGGCTTCAGCAACTACCGGCCGTTCCTGTGCCTGCTTTTCCATGGAGCTGGCCTGCTGCTGCACGTCACAGCCCTCCTGGGCCCGGCCCTGGGCGCCCTGCTCCGGGCCCACTCTCAGCTGCACGCTGTGGCGCTGCTGCTGCTGCCCTGGCTCATGCTGCTCACTGGTGAGGGGGCTGGGCACAGGGTGGGGTGGAACGTAGCACAGGGGCTCAGGAGGGTCCTTCCTTGGTAGTCACCCTGGTATCTGCTCCCTTCAGGTGGTGTGTCCCTGGCCCAGTTCACCCTGGCCTTCATAGCAGACACGTGTGTGGCCGGTGCCCTGCTCTGTGGGGCTGGGCTGCTTTTCCATGGGATGCTACTGCTGCGGGGCCAGACCACCCGAGAGTGGGCCCATGGTCAGCGCCTTTATGACCTGGGGCCCTGGCGGAACGTGGAGGCAGCTCTAGGCTCCCGCTGGGCCCTCGTGTGGCTCTGGCCCTTCCTGTCCTCCCCACTGCCTGGGGATGGGATCACTTTCCAAACCCCAGGCTGAGGAGGAGCACGGGAGAAGAACAGACTGACAAAGTGGGAGCTGAGGAGCATCGAAAGCTGCAGCCAGGCATCCCCCCGCCTGAGCTGTCCAGGTTTGGGATCAAACTTTCATCACCCCCATCATCCCTCCATTCCCCCTTTCATTCCTGGCCCGTGGGCCCCTGGAATGTGTGTCCATTGGCACCCCCCTCCCCCAAGTCTATGATGAGGGTGGGGCTGTTGGGCCGAGCTGGGTTTGCTTCATTCTCCACCATAATAAAATCTTGATGTAACTTGGGGTTCTGTTATTTCCTCCTGTCAGTGATCTGGACTCTGGCCTGCTGTTGCAGCCCCTCTGGCTGTCCTGGATCAGACCATGATGGTCATTTAAAGGCCCAGGGTCAAGTGAGGGAGCTAGGATTTGAACCTGGGTGTTGGGCAGGGTCCAGGCTCCAAGGGGACTGAGCAGCTCCCAGCCCTGGGGAATGAATTGGTTGGAAGGACTCTGGAGAACATCTGCTCCAAGGCTAGGCCCCATGCTCTGTGTTCAGAAAGCAGATCCTGGGGAGGGGGTCTGGGTGGTAGGGGCAAGACCTACACAGCCAAGGTACAGGGCGATCTTTGCCATGACTTTTGTTCCTTCCAATTTACTGCTGAGAAAATGGGTTCAGAGAGGTCAAGGGACTGGGCCAGGGTCACACAGCTCCTGGAGCAGGGGCTCTCCTGACTTCAGAACTCACTCTCACTGGGAGCATTGCCTCATTTGTCCAGTGGGAATAACTGTTTGTTAATGGGATTCTGAGGAGAAAAACACTTGGGGATGATCTGGAGAACCTGTCCTCGCACCTTCGGGCTGCTGAGATGGATGCAGGGCTCTTATTCTGCCCAGGCCAGGGCTGGCTCCCTTATGTCTTGGCTTTGAGGCCCAGTGTCTATATCCATCCACAACCCTGGCCTCAGCTTCCCCATCAGTATGGTGATGGCCAAAGGGGCTTCTGGCTGGTCTTCCTTTCCATTAAAGGTCTGCACCTCCCTAAGCTTAGAAGTGGAGCAGCAGCTTGAGGGGGGAGCAGGGAGATGAGGGGGGCCAGACCTGCCACCCTTCTGTTGGCTGTGGCTTGTACTGGAATGACCTCCACTGTGGAGACCAGGCCTCCCCTGGCAGGGCAGCTTGCCCCCCAAGTCTGGGAGGGAGGGTGGACAGGCAGGACTTCAGCCCTCAATTCCCTAGCTCCTTCTCAAACCTTCCCTTGGCCCCCCAGGTCAGGCAGTCAAATGTTCTCTGGTATTTTGGAGGAGGAGCCTGGATTCCCATTTAATTTTTCGGTGTACCTAGCCCCCTCTGTAGGCCTGACAGGCCTTATCAGTTAGAATTGGTGGAGGGAGGTTCTTCACTGGGTCTTCCCAGATCTCTCTTCACCCAGTGACCCCTCTCTGTGTAGCCTTGAGGCTCTGGATGAGGGTTCTTGAGCCAGACAAGGGAGGTTGGGGTCCAGGGATCCTGGGTTACTATTGACTTGGGATCATAGAATTGTGAACCCTCAGAGGCCCTCTAACTCACTCACTGAGGTTCACAAAGGGGGTGAGCAGACCTGACATTCAGACCTAGGGAATGACTCTTTGCACTGCACTGGGTAGATGTGGGGTGAGAGACATTTAGAGAGGATCATTAAAGCTCACATTTAGAGAGCACTTGAAGGTTTGTGAATTGCTTCACCAATCTCAGTTGATCTTCATGACCCTGGCATGTAGGAGATGGTATCCCCATTTGACAGAGACATTAACTGACTTACCCAGGGTCTCATAGCAAGTGACTTCCTGACTCCAGGCCCAGCATTCTGCATCCTGTGGCGCCCCTAGCTACCTCCAGTTGTGAGCCCCGAATCGACGGTGAGCTCACAAAGCACACGCACTTTTCTGGTGGTACCATGCCAGGGCTTTATTGCATTGTTGTCTGGTTGTCCAGTCTACCTGGTTTAAAGCTCTGCCTTTCTAGAGAGGGAGGCCCCACTCAGGGGCAGCCTGTGCTGGGCTTCCTCTCCTCTGTTCATGGGACCCCTGCCTTTCCTGGCAGCATCCCTGCCATGGGAGACCCCTTAGCTGAGGCCTGATTCAGGGGCAGTTCCTGAGAATTGGTGGGCAGGCGGGCATGGGGCTGCGTGCTCTTGCCTTGGACTTTGCCCTGTTCCTGGCACACAGCAGATGCCTAATAGATGCTTGCTGTTTGATGCCAAGGCTAAGGAAAAAGCTCCATGCTGCGGTCTCTTCTTCCCCACAGGGCTTGGCTGGAACAAGGCTCAGCCTGGAGTAGGCAGGGGGCCCTGAGGCTTCCAGAGGTCAGCCCATGGGAGCCATCACAGGATCACCTGTGTATAGCCATAAGGGGCCTCAGGTTATCCTGGCAAAGCCCAGAATGGGGAAGGGACACGCAGGCAGGAGGTCTAGAAGTGGAAGCCTACTGAAGCTGGTATCCTGAGAGAGGAGGCCAGGCTGCCTGGAGACTCCTCGCTTGTTTAATGGTGACATTCACCAGGTCTTACAGGGAGGGGGAGATGTTCTGGGAGGTGAGATCCTCCCCACACTTCCAGGAGGAACTGCCCTGAGCTGGGGGGGCTTGATGTCCACTGCCTCCAGAGCTCCTCACAGGGCTGGCTTTCACTTGCTGCCTCTACACAAAGGTCGATGCCTAGCTAGTGCTTGCTCCCGGCTGGTCCTGGGCTCAGGCAGCTACCAGCCCCTCGCTCACAGGCATGTTGATGTGGGCACTCAGCAGGGGTGCGCTCTGACCCTCACGAAGCACCAGCACCTGAGTGGGAGGGGAGGATGGGAGAGGGGGGGCCCAGCAGCTGGTGAGTTAGCCACCATTTTCAGAGACCCCAAGTCTCCTCTCCTAGGCCCCACCTGAGACCCAATGCCCAGAGGTACCCGGCCTGCCCCAGGGGTGACCCACCTTGATGATGTCTGAAATGCCTTTATCACTAAGACACTCCACAAAGGTCTCCATGGGGTAGCTGAGGCCTGGTACTAACATGGGAACCTAGGGTAGGGGAGAGATTATGTATGGTGGTAGTTCCTGGTCAGATGGTACCTGGGGGCTCCCAAAAGCATGAGTAAGGAGAACTGGAGGTGGAAGTCTCCAGTGGGCCCTGGGAAGGTAGGGCTCCCACCTTGAAGAAGGCCCGGGGTAGGGCATAGAGGGACTCGTTGTAAAGGAAGGAGACCAGCAGGCCCAAGGCAGGGCGGATAGCAGATGTATTCTGGAGGTGAAGGGTCAACTTGAAGGTGGGCCCCAAGCCCTGAACCTGGAGGAGGCACAAAGCTCTTAAACTGGGGACTCAGGACCAAGTGAGACCCACCCCTGGCACCACCCCTGAGTAGGGGCATTGAGTCTAATCCAGACTTTGAGCCACGCCCATGATGCCCTAGGAAGGATGAAGACATCAGGGGATTGGGCGAGGGGCTCATTACCTCCTGGGGTGGGTGGGTGGGGCTGCACCTCAGGAAGTGTTTCCTTGAACAAAAGCTGAGCCAATTTCTTCGTGACTTCTCTCCCTGTCCTCGTGCCTCTGCCCCCATTTTCAGACATTGTCCCTCTTAGCTGGCTGCCCAGGTGACCCCTGATCCTCAGTTGCTCTCAATCCACCTGAATTTCCAGCTTTCATTGCCCCTGTGCACCCCCAGGAACTTCTCGCGGATAAACATGGGATTTCTAGGACCTCACTCCACCAGAACAGGACCACACCCGGAAGTCCAAGGACTTGCCCCGGGTCACATAGCCAGGATGGGTTAGCTGTGGTCTTTGTGACTTCCAGGCTAGCATTTCAAATTTTAAACATGACCAAGTATGCCCTCCTCCCCCTCTCCTCCCAGCTGATCATCATGCCCTAGAAAGGTAGGCAGGGAAGACTGGATTTTGCCCACTTTACAGATGAGGCTCTGTCCTAAGGTCACACAGCATTTCTTGTGATTTTTGGTCCAGTGTATGCTCTCTCCCCAATGGCTGCCTGGGACCTTCTGAGCCACATACCCGAAGAGGACAGTCATTTCCTCTTCCTTATGACCAAAATGGGCCTTCACTTACAGAGCTCTTGGTGACTGCCATGTCAGGCTCCACATCAGACAGTGAGTCCTTCAGAGGGTGAAACCTACCCAGTGGCAGGACCTGGCAGGCTGGGGGCCTTTCCCCCTTCCTTGGGGAAGCACTGGGGCAGACTTGGAGGGAGGGGGCCTCAGACCCCCTTGCTAATTTTTTACTGACCTCTCTCCTCAAATCCACCCCCTTTCCCAACTGTGTTCACCACAGCATGTAGCTTGAGGGGCTCCCGGAGGGTAGTGGATACAGGGTTCAGGCTGGACTCCAGAGCCTGCACATAGGCACGAGCTGCCCTGAGCCGGAGCAGATAGAGGTCCATCTGGAAGGCTCGGTGCATGGCTGCAGAAGGAAGGGCACATGGAGGTAGGATGGAATCAGGATGTCCAAGGCCAGAGCACAAGGGGGTGGAATGGCATCAGGATGCCCAAGGCTGGGGCACAAAGGGGTGGGTGGCATCAGGATGCCCAAGGAAGCTGCTTTGGGGGGATTCTGGGAGGAATTGAATGGGACCCAGAGGGTGGCAGAATCAGGGCAGCTTCCAGACACCAAGAATATGGGCCAAGGGTGAAAAGGAGTCAGGAGAAGGCAGACAGAGGTGGGGGCTAGCAGAGCACTGAACGTGCCCTGACTCTCCCCCAAACCTATGACTGTTAAAATGTCTACATCAACAGAGGGACGAACCTGGGCCTTGAGCCTTACCGGTGCCGGCCTCTCGCTCCCGCAAAGTCTGGTCCACGTAGAGTCTGGTCTTTCGAGGCACGTTGAGCCTCAGGGCTTGGGCTAGGGGGGGGCCTGCCTCTCCAGCCCCTTCCCCAAATACTGCCATTCGCTTCAGAATCTTGATAACCAGGCCCCCACCTAGTGGAGAGGGAGAGGGCCAGAACTGCCTGGGGTAAGGGGAGGGATAACAGTGACCTCGCCCATTAGCCCAGATCTGGACACTTTGAAATCCTGCTTTATGGGGCTCACCCCCTCCCCACTGCTGCTTCTGAACACTCATGGCCTCAGGTCATGCTCTGCCCTCACCTCGGGTTGTCATGATAAGCGTATTATCTTCTCGTCCATAGCGGCCAAAGCAGAGGCTGGTCACAGCGTCCTGGGGGAAGACACCAAGAACAGTTGAGGGAGGAGGAGGGGAGAGAGCAGGTGTGAGACGTTAGGAGAAAAACCCAGGCTGGGGGCACTCCCACTCCCCTGAACTCTGAGGGCTCACAGGAGTACGGATGATGTTGAGAAGGGCCTTATCTCGGTAAATGCGCATCTCCCCATTGGCCAATCCAGCCATGACAGCCTGCAGACCCCGGGAACGCTGCTCCAAGAGACTCATTGTCAGGATGGGCGCTGGCATGGGTATTGTCCACAGCTTCTTCCCCTGTGGGTGAGCCAGGGAGTCAGAAAGTCTGAGGCTGGATATTGGATGAGGTTAGAATGCAGGCATGGCGGGAAGGCAAGACATGAAAGGAGACCAGCACCTTGTGGGTGAAGCTGTGAAGCATGTCCTGGGTGCTGCCCACCACTAGGGTCTTGTGGATCCGGACGAGCCCTACAGGCTGGGCACTCAGCTCAATGCAATATTTAGGGCGCTTAGAGTCCCTGTGGGAAAAGGGACATCAGACTTCTGGGCCAGAAGGACCCTCCCTCAACTCCCATGTTTCTTCCAGTCTCTTGTCCAAGGCTTGCTCTCAGCCGCCCTCCTACCCCTGCTTAGACACATACTGGGATCCAGAACCAGTTCCTAGGCCCTGACATTCCCCTATCCCCAAATAAACCCTGGCACCTTCTCAGGATGTAGATGTTACCATCCCGGCAGGCAGCTGTGAGCCAGAAATCCACGTCAAACTGCCCTGACACTTCCAGAAACACAGGGACGCTGGGCAGATTCATCTGGATGGAAAGGAGCCAAATGTCCTGCCTGGCTCCTGGTGGGCCTGCCCCATCCATGCCCTTCCTCACCTACCCCCCAGTTGATCCCTTCCTGAGGCAGGGGGCTTGGCTGACCTTCGTCAGGACAGTGAATGCCTCAGGGTCCAGCACTAGGAGCTCCCGGTTCTCAGTGCCCAGCACCAGGCAGGACACAGCATCCTCATCAGCCAAGTTCTTCTTCAGGATGGTCATGGTTGTGATGACTGTCTAGGGGCCAAGGAGCCATAAGCCATCTGCCCAGAGCTGGGCAGGGCCAGGTCGGAGGGATGTGAAGAGTTGCCCTCCCCCCACTGTCTATACCTGTCGCGTGATGGGCTGAGTCTTGTGTTGAGCGACAAAGGCTTCCATCTCTCCCAGTTCCAGATGTAAGAACCTAAATAGCAAATACCTCTCAGATACCCTGGCTCTACAGAGGACACACTCCCCACTGGAGGTCTTGGAGGCGGTGGGCACTCTTCCTTCCCCCCACCTGGGAGGAGGCCAAGGCCATGCCCTCTCCGGATGGCCTCTGAGCTCCCTTCCCCATGAGCTCTGTGCCTCCTTCCCCCTTGTCCTCTTGCTGCCAGGCCCTGCTTTCCTCCCCCCAGAACTGGACAAAGGACAGCTCTGAGTACAGGGAGGGGCTCCTCCCTCCTGGAGTCTTTCTGGATCTAGGGGGTTGGAAATCACCTCCCTCCTCAGAGGGACCTCATTGTGCATCTCTGATGGTATTTTTTGTGTAATCTCAGGCATTTAGACAACAACAGATGTCACCGACAGGACAATTTGGGGTTTACATGCTGGAGCTGGGTCTCACTGAGGCTAGGGGATTAGTGTAGGGGCAGAACTGGACCACAAGTCTCCCAAGTGCAAGCATGGCACTCTTTCCACTACCTGACACTCCCAGATAATGGTCATATGTGCCACTGCTTCTCCTCCATGTAGGTGGGGGGCACATGCTGTCTCCAACCATGGGTGGGACAGCCACCAGTGGGACTCGCCAAAGTGGGGATTCATTTCATGGATGGGCAGGTCAGGAGGGCCACTGAGGTCATGGTCAGTGCCCTAATTCTGTGATATCTAAGCTTCATTGACCCTAAAGTGGAGCTCAGGGTTCCGCACACATAGGAGCTCTTCAAGGGTTGGTTGTTGGCTCTGTGAAGGAGCCTTACCTGAGGGACTGTGAAGACAGAGGCACCTCAGCCTTCTCCCTGTAAGGAGAGGACGCTCAAATCACTTGGGTGAAAGAACAAAGATCAGGAGCAGAAAGACAGTGACAGGGAGAGACTTCTCACCTGATTTCCTCCAGCATCTCCTTTAGGGTCAAAGGGTCAATCCGGTCCTGTGCCAAGAGGGAGAAGACTCTATAGCTCAGGGCTGATCTCTTAGCAGCCCAACCACTCACAACTCCCACAACACAATGCAGGCCTTCTGTCCATAAGCACTCTACCCTGCTCTATCCCAGTCCTCCCTGGTGTGATCCCAACCTCCCAAATCATGGCCTTGCCCCATCCAGTAGCTTTATCCTCCTCCTTTACAACCCCTCTTCTGTTCACTCACTTTTCCTCACAGGCTTCCTCTCATCCCTCTCTACGTCTCTACTTTTTCCATCCAAAGCACTCACTCTTCTTAAGATGCAAAAACTTTCTCCCCTTTCCTAATATCTCCACTGTAGAACTGAGCTAAGCGCCAGCTAAGGAGTGTCCCTCAGCCCTCCAAAGGACACAACCAAGCCCCTGCCACACCCTCCTCAATAGCTATGCTGCTGGAAAAGGCAGGCTGTGAGAAAAACCAAGGCAAAGAACCAGCATCAGTGGGATCAGAAGCTGAGGGCTGTGGATGGAGGGGAGAAAGAGGAAGAATCTGCTTTTAGGGAAACCCTGATAAGGATGCTCTGGCCTCTTCTTCGGTGGGCCCCCTGTGATACTGTCATATCAGGTACGAATGCCCCCCTGAGCTAGGATCCCCTTCCTCCTTCAGTTCCAGCTTCTTTTCCCCCAGAACCATAATTTTTCTCTAGGTTGTTCTCTGGGACCTTTATACCACCACCCCCAATCCACCTGCTTCCGCTGTCTCCCACCCACCTCCTTGGCTTGATTCCAGAGATCCTGTTCCAGGGGATTAGGAGGCAGGGGAGGCAGGCTGAATTTGAAGTAGGGCCGAAGGTTCTTGTAGACGTACACACAGGGTCCAGAGGCCAGTGCCAATGCTGGGGTCCGAGGCTCGTGGGGCTCCATGAGAAAGGCAGTGGCAGCCGATGGCAGGGCGGGCAGTGGGCTCTCAGTCAACACCGATGGTCCCTTAAGCACCTTTAGTCTCGGCTGCCGACAGTTAGGGCCTAGGTCCCCCACAACCAGCTACAAGCAAAATAATCAAGGAATAAAAATGCTTACCACTGCCCCCTAAGAACAAAGGGAGGTTTCCTTCTGACTGGCAGCTGAAACCTTCCCTGGCACAGTGCGAGTTCCTGAAGGACAGGTACTGTCTGACTTCTCTGTTTCCTTAGCACGGTGCTGAAGAAATGCATTTTCATTCATTCACTCACTCAGGCTCCCTTCAAGGCTCCAACAGGGGCTATGGTAGGGGAGGGGAAGACTGAGTTTCAGAGCTTTTTACCCATAAGGGGAGGGAAACATCCTTAAGGGAATCCCTTTCAGTTTCCCAGCTTAAAACCTTGAGCATATGGGGTGGGCTGGGCAAGTCAGAAGGCCTGGCTTCTCTCAATTCAATGACCCTTGCAGGGTCACAGTCTAATGGTTCTCAATTTTGTGACCCAGGTTCACCCTGCTGGGAAGCTCTCTCTAAATCTAGTTTTTGCCAAGGGCCCGGACTAAATGACTACTGGGCTTCCTTCCTGTGCTGAAGTTCCTCAATTCTAGTGATTCTGAGTGGGCTCAGGACCCTGGTTCCCCTGACATTTCTGCAGTTTCTTCAGCGCCTTCCAAGGAGCCTTGGGCTAACCCTGCATCGGGCAAATGCTTATCAAGCAGGCGAAGCGAGAGGCTGGGCGGTAGGTCCTCCCAAGAGCCGCTCACCTTGTACTCGCCATCCCCATGGAGATCTGCAAGTGCTAGAAAACACAGAGTGGTTCATAAGGATGGGGGCAGGGAGAGAGATGCCCGCATGGGCAGGCTCAGAAGGGCAGAGCCCCAGAGCCAAGCTGTGCTCCTGATGAAAGGCACCCTTCTGCCCAGTTTTCCAGGGATGGCTAAGGCAAGCAGAGACTCACCGAGACATGCAGAGAAAGTGTGGATGTTGGCCATGGGGTCATAGTGGGCATCCAGCCATTTGGAATTGACTTCAGTACTAGAGAGAGGAAGGATGAAAGGGGCTCTCACAGAGGGCAGGGAAAGGACCCCAAACACAGTGTGGAGTTGGTAGGGTAGCATCACTGGGAGGGGGCAGAGGTGGGGATGGGGACCGTCGAAGGAGCAGGGCTTACTGATGGCTGCGGAGAGCCAACAAGGGGGAGAAAGCAGGGGGGATTCAGCATGTGGAGGAGGAGCTCAGGGTGATGGTCAGCAGTCACATGCAAAGTGGCCAACCTTCTGCAGGCTCTACATTCTGGCCTAGAACTCTCCGCACTGTAACGTTCTAAGGCTCCAACGTTCTAATGTTCTACTTCCGATGTGCTGATGTGGTAACGCTAGTTAATGTTCTAGGCGCCCACGTTCCGCCTCCAACCCGCAGAGACTTCTCCTGGCTACATTGTTGAAGTTCTCGGCGCGCCCGAGTTGCTACAATGTAGCAGTTCTAGGCCGGCGCTGATCCCCACAACACCCCGGGACACAGGTGCTCCCATTGCGGCCCCAGCGGGTGCTGGAGGCCCCGCCCCGCCCCCTCCGCCCTGGCCCCGCCCACCCCCGGCTTTGGGGTAACTAAGCAGGGGGCGGGGCGGGGCGGGGCCCGGGGGGGGAGAGTCCGCCGCTGGGGGGCTCGGGGTGGGCACCGCTGCGGGGCAGGGAGGTCACCTTTCAATGCGGCCGCCAGCCGAGTCCCCGCTCGCCGCCATCTTATCCACCGTAACCCCGGACAACGGGCGCATCCTCCCCGCTCGGCTCCGCCCCGCCCCGGAGCCTTCCCAAAGCAGTCCGAAGGCGCCGGAAGCAGCGCGCCAAGATTCGGGGCGGAACCTCGGGGACCGCTCTGCGCAGCCGCAGAGCCGCCGGCTGGCTCGGCAGGATGCGCCTGCGCAAAAATTGCCCTCTTGGCTCCAGGGGCCAGACCCGGCCCGAGCTCCTTCTCGGGTCTCGGTGGGCAGGAGGCTCTTCACCATTCTGAGATCCGGGGCGGCCCTGAGCCCCGGGCCCTTCCAGCTCTCCACGCCTGCCAATGTTCCAAGTGTTGAGGCCCCTCCCCCGCTAATATTATGGGTTCTAAGGTGGAAGGGCTTCCCCAGCTCTGACATGCCACCTTCTATGTGGGGCCTATCCCAGCACTCTCCTTTTTAAGGGCCCTGCTAGCTCTAATATTCTAAATTGTAAGGTCCCAGCTCCGACATCCTAAGTTCTAAGCATTAAGGTCCTCAGCTCTGAGAGCCTACGTTCTATGCCTTCTAAGCTCTGGCATCCTATGTTCTAAGCCTTTAGGCCCTTCTCAGGTCAGAGATCCTCTGTTCTAAGTGTTAAGGTCCCTCCCAGCTGTCATTCAGTGGGCTGTGTTCCCAGGCGCCCTCTGCCTACCTTATCTCCTTCCAACACATTCTTCCCTGAGCTCAGAACAAAGTACAAAGTACTTCTGATCAGGCCATCCCTCTAATCAATCAAATTCCCTGGCTCCCTCTGCCCTCCAGGGTCCAGTGTAAACCCTTTGCTTGGCCGGCCCCTTTCCAGTCTTCTCACGCAGGACTCTCTTCCCAGAGTTTTCTCTCCAGTGACCCTCGATGTCCTCAGGAGGCTGGTTTCCCAGCTCCCCAAGCCTGGAACTGTCTTTATGGTCATCTCTCAGCCTCCTTCATGGCCCAGCTAAAATCTGGCTTCTAGGAAGCCTTTTCTGCCTCCCCTTTAATCCTACAGCCTTCCCCGTTGATTATCTCCCATTTATCCTGGATGTAGCTTGTCTGTATGTAGTTGTCGGCCTGTTGTCTCCCCGTTAGGCTGGCAGCACCTGGAGGGCAGGGGCTGTCCTTGTCCCTGGAGCTGAGCATGGTGCCTGCACAGAGTAGGTACTTAATAAATACTTGCTGACTTAACCTTCCAGTTCTGACATTCTATGTTCTACATCCCAGAGTCCCTCTCATCTCTAAGTGCTGTGCTGCCCTCCCCCCCTTAAGACTCACTGGTTACACTTGGAGAAAGTGGTCTAAACCACAGGATGTTGGGGCCACCACCACCAAACCACAGGATGCCATGCAACCCCCCAAACCACAGGATGCCATGCTACTTGTCCCCCCTAAACCACAGGATCCTGTGCCCCCTACCAATCCACAGGATGCCATGCCCCCCCAACCACAAAATTCCATGCCCTACCACACCACCAAACCAGAGGATGCCATGCCCCCCCAAACCACAGAATGCCATGGTCCCCCCAACCAAACCCCAGGATGCCATGGCCCTCCCAAACCACAGGATCTCATGCCCCCCTACCAATCCACAGGATGCCATGTTGACCACCACCAAATCCCAAGATGCCATGGCCCCCCCACCAAACCACAGGATGCCATGCCCCCCCATCAAACCATAGAATGCCACGGCCCCCACCACCATCACCAATCCACAGGATGTTGTGGTGCCCAGGACACATGTGGGGAAAAGGAAGCTGGACCATCAGCGCTCCCATTTTGATAGCTCTTTAAAGGTTATACACCACTTTCCTCACAACAACCCTGTGAGAGGTAGGCAGGTGGCACCATCCCTGGCACAGAAGAGGGAACTGGCTCTGAGAGAAGAGATCTGGGCCAGGGTCCCTAGACAGCCCCTGAGTGTCCTAGATGTGCTGTCCTCCTCATGGGCCACTCTGGCCTGATCCTTGTGTGGAGATGGAGGGGGATGGATGGCTGTCAGCTCTGGTGACCAAGCTGTGCCTGCTGCCACCCCCTGCCCCGATCACATCCAGGGTACGAGTCCCAGCCCACGTCCCTCCTCAAACCCCTACAGAAGGAGGGAGGGAGGCGGGGGCTTGAGTGAGGTGAGCAGGTGGGACAGAGCTTCTGGGACCTCCTTCAGGCCTGGAGGGCTGGCACTTCTTTGGGGCCCCTCCAGAAATGGGCATCTGCCTTGGCCAGTCCTGTGAGCACCTCCTCTAGCTTGGGCCCATCCTCAGGGAAGCGTTCAGAGAAGGAACGGATGAGGCCAGCGGCTGAGGCGTCATACTCAAGGAGATGCACCTGAGAGCCTACAGAGAGAGGAGAGCATCCTCAGTGGAGATTATGTCTGCCTGCCTGCCTGCATCGCACCTGGCCCAAAGTCCCCTTGAAGATGTCCCAGCGAGCCTCAGGAGCAAGACTACCAACACCTTTGTCCTGACAAAGGAGAAGCAGTGGAACAGGAAGAGCCTGGACCTGAGAGTCAGGAACTGTGTGACTCTGGGCATACCCCACTCCATCAGCTGTCCAGGACTCAGTTTGTGGATTGGTGGAAACATAGTCGACCCCCCAGGACCTCTGCACTCTAGGCCTATGGGCCTGTGAACTGCACAGGACAGAGGCTACATAGATAACTCACCCCAAGTGCGTGCCTATCAGCTTAAGGAGGATGGCAGCCCCACAGGCCAGCACTTGGGGAGGGACAGAACCAGGAACAGTGGAACCATGGAAAGGTGGGCTGGGTCTGTCTTCCCTGGAGGCCCACCCCTAGACCCAGTTAGGGAGGCTGCAGAGCAAGGGGATGCCCCTGCATGGGCTCCGGGTCCCATCCCCAGCTCTCAGCACACCTGGCACACAGCCACGGCTCCACCTACATATCTCATTCTCTCCTTTGGGCCCTGGGGGCCTGTGCAAAAGGGGGTGTCGGCCTTGACCAGCCTGGTGGGCCCCTCCTCTATCTGGCCTGTCCTTGGGGAAACTTCTAGGAGGATCTATCCATCTGGGCACCTGCACCTCCCTCCCTCCATCCAAAGCTGCCAAGCACTCAGTGACTCCAGGGCAGTCCACAGGCTCTGCCCCTGGTGTTGGCCCCGCCCCGAAGGACACTACCTTCAAGACAGGTGTTCGGCTGCACAATCAGCTTACGGGCCTCCTTCCGCAGCAGCACCGTCTCTCGGAGGGCAAGGAAGTTTTCAGGGGCAGAGTCAGTGACAGTAGAGTATCCCTGGTACAGTGCCCGCCCAGCGGCCACATCTCCTGTTGATTTCAGCACCTGGGGATGGGAGGAAAAGGTGCTTCCAGTTTACAAATGAGGAAATTGGGGTGCAGATCAGGAAAAGAAGTCTCAATTGAAGGCAACAAGCATTTATTGAGCAGTGACTCATGCCAGGAACTGTGGGAAGCACTGGGAACAAAAGACAGCATTGTCTGTGCCACCAAACAGATGCCAGGTGATTTGGGGGGAGGGCCCTGGCAGCTGGGCCATCATGAAAGGCAGACCTTAAGCCAATCCTAGGGATTCTGAGAGGCAGAGGGGAGGAGGGAGGGCATTCCAGGTCAGGGGGACAGCCTAGGCAAAAGGGTGAAAGAGGGAGATGAGATGTTGACCTGTGTCTGAAGAAAGGCTGGAAAGGGCCCCAAGTCAGCCCAGCTGTGCAGCCTAGGCCAGTGCCTTCTCCTCCCTTCTGGGTGGCTTCTGGCTTGAGGTTCAAGTAATGGGCAAAGAGCAGAGAAGAAAGAAGGGAAGGGGGACAGAGGTAGGAGGGTCACAGAAGTGCAGAGAGCAGAGGGAGCCTTTGCTTACCTGGAGTCGTCGCAGGAACCGCTCCAGGGCGGGCTTGCCAACTGAGCGGATCTTGTGCCGATCCAGACGGACCCGGGCATCCGGGCGCCCGTCGGAGCCAGTGGTGGAGACAACTGTGACCAGTCCCTCCCCAGCTTCCAGCAGGACCCTCAGGATCACAAAGCGGGCCTGCATGTGTGCCTGCAGCAACAAGGATTCTGTTCAGGCCCCTGTCAAGGGCCCACTGCCCTTCTTCCCACCTTCTCTCCATCAGCCTGGACCACCAGTGGTGGGAAGGGATGGGGTGGCAGATGGCCAAGGGACCATGGAGGAGCAGAGTGTGTGGGCAGCCATAGGTGGGGAGCTCAATGAGGCAGCCAGAGACCCTGGGCCAACAGTTCTCAAGCATGGACACCCTCCTTCCCCCGACCCCTCTGCCTCCCACCACCCTGGCCTGGCCTAAAGTCACTGTGCTCCCCTTCCCACTACACACACCATACACACATATTTTTACACCAACACCCCACCGTACACAACTATACTCCCCGCTACCTGTCTCCAGCTGGATGTCTCTGGGGTGTAGAACTCCAGGCCGAGAAGTCCTGCACGCACCATGTTCAGCCAGTTCACATATATCACATCCTCAGCATCAGGCCCATCCAGCCCGAAGATCCTGGGGGAAACATGTGAGGGCTCAGTCGGCCCCGGAGTCCCCTGGCCCTGCCTCTGACCCACAACACTCATAGGCCTGATCTGGACACCCGATCCCCCTGGCCCTGCCTCTGGCCTGTACTCCTCCCAGGCCTGGTCTGGGCCCCCAACCCCCCTGGCCCTGCCTGTAACCCGCATCACTCACAGGCCTGGTCTGGGCCCCTGAATCCTCTGGCCCACACCCCTCACCGGCCTGGTCTGAGCCCCAAACCCCCTGGCCCTGCCTCTAGTCTGCACCCCTTGTAGTCCTGGCCCGGCCCATCCTTACTCCAGGACGCGGGGGTGGAGACAGAGGTAGAGCCCCACACTCTCAGCCCGGCACTCCTCATAACTGGATGCAATGGTACTGAATTTGCTGTCCCAGGTCTCTCCACTCCGGTACCAGCTCCTGATCTGGAGTGGGGTGGGGGATGGTACAGGCAGCTGGTCGCCCGGAAAGCTTGCTCAGCCGCTCCCCCGTCCCCAGTTCCCCTCCAGTCAGTGGGGAACTCTCCAGGATTCCCCACTTCCCCTTCCCTTGGGTCTCAGGGTAACCCCTGCCTGGCTCTTACCTGCTCCCCTGTTTCTGGGTTCGTCACAGTATTCTGGTCAAAGTTGAAAGATCCCTTCTCATCCTACAGGAAGAAGCATTGGACAGAAGGATGGCATCCCTACACCCAGGTATGTCCAGTGTCCCAAATCCAAGGCCTGCAGGACAGGCTCTGGGCAGGAGGCCTCAATGAGAGGGTCCTCCCTTCTTTCTAAATCCGTTCTATTAGCCTTTGGTTTCGTCACTTAGCCCTCCCTTGAAACAAACAAAAACAGTTAAGCAGAACCAAGAGATCCAAAGAGCATGTGACACTCCTAAACTGCAGCCCCCCACTGGCATCTCTGCACCATAATCTTTCATGATGTTTCCAGACTCTCCCCTTCTCCAGACACACGCGGTCCTATCTCCTGCGCCCCCACCCTCACCACGGAGGCACAAGGGAAGTAGAAGTAGGTGAGACAGAGGCCACTGTGGATCTTCCTTGGGTTCATGACTAACCTTTGGGGGCCTAACCCCCTGGTGTGTTCCCTGGGACATCAGACACCACTTGTCTGGGGGTTTACAGGATAGGAGATTGCACAAAATGAGAAGGGGGAAATGGGCTGCTACCTGCACTTGTGGAGAAAAAGTACCCACATACACAACATATCACGATCCCCTGAGCATCCAGGGCCACCCACCCCTCACCTGCACAAAGAGCTTCCCGCTGCCATGACCCAGCAGCTCGTGCAGCGCCACCTGAACTTCGAAGGATGGCCCTTTCCAGCGGATGTAGAGGTCCTGTAAAGGTGGAGAGTCAGGTCTCCCCAGTACTCTCCTCCTCGCTCCTGGCCCTGCCCCCTACACCACCCTCCCTCACCTTGTCCTCTTCTCCCAGGAAGGTGAGCTTCTCACGCTGGGTGGCATAGGCCACAGCCAGCACGTTGCCCAAAGACACATTCTTAAAGCCATCCTGCTGCCGCAGATCATCATCTAGAGGAAGCAGCATCACAGGGTGGGGACAGGGACACAGCAGAGGGAGAGGGAGGGGGGGGACACCAGCTATGGGGCAGGTGCTAGAAGAACAAAGCGGAAGGCAGAGCAGTCTCTGAGCTCAGGAGCCAGTAGGGACTGGGAGTGCAGGGAGAAAGGTCACAGAACAACACTAGGCTCTAGGCACCAGGACACAAACCCCTAGATGGACAGCACCAGCCTGGCCCCTCCCTTTACAAGGAAGCTGAGGCTCAAGACATTGGCACCCCCAGTACTCCTGTGCCTCCATGCTCTCTCCTCCCCTGGGGCTCCTGTGCCCCCATACCCCATCCTCCCCCAGGGTTGGGGATGCCAGGGAGGGGCATCCTGCCCAGGGGACCACTCACAGTTGGGGATGTTGATGCCAGCAGGGATCCCGGAGCCGGCAAAGGTGAGCACATCGAGGGAGGTGAAGTCAGGGGTGAGGAATTTGTCCTTCTCAAAGGCAGGGGGCCAGGGCAGCTCCTTCAACAACTGCTCAGCGCTCTCCACTAGGCGTTCAAACTTGGCGCTCATGGACTTGTTTACCACAGCTACAAAGCCTGAGGGCCCAGGAAGGGAGGGCTGGGGGTGCTGGAATCCCCACCCCCTCACTTTCTGCACGTCTCACCCTGGTGAGGGCCTTACCCACCTGTCCAGCATTGGGGCACCTCTATTTCCCAAGATGGGGCAGGTAAGGGTCACAGCAGGGGGTGTGCTGATGGCTGGAGGCAGAGCCTAGGTGGCTGGATGGCTCCTGTTCCCTCCCTGGGCCTTGGTTTACTCCACTGGCCTAGATGCTCCCCAAGGCCTCTCTGAACTGACCCTGTGGCCCCAGGATAACCTCTCGGTGCCAGTTTCTATGGCATAGATCTTCCACACGGAGGGGTTTGCGAACGGGCCCCTACCCCCACTGGACTGGGAGCTCCCTGAGGACAGGCCTGTGTTCTGACATTCCTCTGCCTCCCTGGCACTTAGCGAGGGGCCTGGGGTCTGGCCTGGGACACTTTTCAGCAGAGGGCCCAATAGTCCTTTCTGGATCATGACCACAAGCCCGGGGCACAGTAAGGAGATACCTTCAAACTCTCCCCGGGAGCCAAAGGGGTCTCGGTAACTCTCGATGAAGCCAATGTAGCTGGGGAGAGAAGGCAACAATGGAGCTGGGCATGGGTGGGCCTCGCGCCAGGGAGCCTGGGCACCCACCCCTCTCACCTCTCAACGATGGGGCCCTTATCCTGGATCCAGTGTCTAGAGCCCTGCTTGTGGGCCTCTATGGAGCCCTGCGTGAAGCTCTCAATGTACTGACTCAGCATCTGCTCCTGGTGGCTGTTGGCTGTGTAGGCCTATGGGAGAACCGAGGCCACAGGGGTCCTGGCTGCCTCCTGGCAGGTGCCTTGGCTCCCTCCAGGCCCTGCCCTCTCCCATCCCCATGGGACACTACCTTGGCTTTCTCCAGGTGCTCTACCACCTTCTGGAGGAGGGGGGAGTAGTCTCCCCGGGTCACCTGGAACTGGCAGCCCTCAAACTCATAGCTCTTCAGCTTTGGTGTCATGCATGAGTCCGAGGTGACCTCTACAGGGAATGGAAATCAGAGATGAAAAAAGCACCTACTGTGTGCAGAGCTGGTGGTATGTCCTTGCCCTCACAGAGACCCCACTTCCTAGAATCCTCCTGTGATTGGAGAAGCACAGGGGGCCCAGTGAAGTGAAAAGCAAAAAGCTGGTGAATCATCAGCAAGCAACTACTGTGTACTGGGCATGGGACACACTAAGTGCTTTTTCACTCATTAGTGTTCAGGACACAGAGACAAAAGAGAATCAGGCCTGTCCTCAAGCGGCTGACTTTCTAATGGAGGAGAAAGAACATGCATATTCACATGGATACACCAAGGCCACGGGAGGGACACAAGTATACAGTAATCTTGGAGGGAGGCACTAGCCTGGGGAGGGGGGATGGAAGAGGCTTCCGGAGGAGGGGATTGCTTGAGCTGAGGCACAGGCAGGACAAAGGACAGGAGGTGGGAGATGAAGGGGTATGTGTAAAATAACAGCTTTACAGCGTACAGGGGAATCATGTGGAAGAAAGCTACGAAGGTGGGGGAAGCACCCCCTCCGTCCTGGGCCTACACAGCTCCAAACATGTTTCCTGACTACAGGCCTCCACAGCCTCTTACCAACATCCCCCTTACTCCTGGTACTCATCTCCCAGGTCAAGAAGCAGACCCATCAGGGGGAGGAGCCAAGATGGCAGAGTAGAAAGGTACACATATGCTAGCTCCAAACCCATGGCCCATAAAATATCTGTAAAGAAAAACTCCCTTCCCCAATTGATAAATGGTCAAAGGATATGAACAGGCAATTTTCAGAGGAAGAAATTAAAGCTATCTATAATCATATGAAAAAATGCTCTAAATCACTATTGGTTAGAGAGATGCAAATCAAAACAACTCTGAGGTACCACATCACACCTATAAGATTGGCAAACATGACAGAACAAGAAAATGATAAATGCTGGAGAGGATGTGGGAGAGTTGGAACACTAATTCATTGTTGGTGGAGCTGTGAGCGCATCCAACCATTCTGGAGAGCAATTTGGAACTATGCCCAAAGGGCTACAAAAATGTGCATATCCTTTGACCCAGCAATATCGCTACTAGGACTATATCCCCAAGAGATCATAAAAATGGGAAAGGGTCCCACATGTACAAAAATATTTATAGCAGCACTCTATGTAGTTGCCAAAAACTGGAAGTCAAGGGGATGTCCATCAATTGGGGAATGGCTGAATAAATTATGGTATATGAATGTAATGGAGTACTATTGTGCCATAAGAAATGATGAACAAGAAGACTTCAGAGAGGCCTGGAAGGACTTATATGACCTGATGCTGAGTGAAAGGAGCAGAACCAGGAGAACTTTATGCACAGCAACAACCACAGTGTGTGAGAGTTTTTTCTGGTAGACTTGGATTTTTGTAATAACGCAAGAACTTCTTACCAAAAAAAAAAAAAAAATCCCAATGGAGGATCTCAAGGCAAAATGCCTGCCACACTCAGAGAGAGAAATATGGAAGTCACTCACATAATGTAACAGATCATGTTTGTGTATGGGTATGTGTTTGTGTTTCATGTTCTGATTTGTTATACGATTTCTTTCATTTATCTTAGTCTGACTACATAGCATGACGATAGTGAAAATATACTCAATAGGAAAGTATATGTAGAATCTATACAGAATTGTATGCAGTCGTGGGGAGGGAGGGAGGTAGTGGGGGGTGGGTGGGGAGGGATAAAATCGCAATTGTATGGCAGTGATTGTTAAACATTAAAAAAAAAATAAAAAAATTAAAAAAAAAAAAAAAAAGAAAAACTCCCAACAAATTCTGGAGCAGCAGAAGCCACAGAACAACAGAGTGGAGGAGATTTCTGTTCCAGAGAGACCTGAAAAACCGATGCGAAAGGTCTGTTGCGCACCGGACCGGAGCAGAGCCCAGCCCTGCCTTGGCCGCCCAGCACGGGCGGATTCAAGCAGGTTTCAGTGATGGAATCTCCAGCAGCCGAGTAGGTCCCTCCACCCACAGGCACCAAAGGTCAGTGACAGAGTCTTTTTGGCTTGCCAAGAGGGGAGTGGGCGTGTCTCCATAACTCAGGCCCCCTCGGGAGGTAGCAGCAGATAGGGGCTCCCCAAGAAGGCAGGAATCCAGATTCATTGTTGAAGGGCTCCGCAAAAACCCCCTGAGGGAACTGAGACTGAGAGGCGGTCCTGCCCCCACCTGAGCTCCTGAACTTAATCTCACACTGAATAGCAGCCCCGCCCCCCACCCAAAGCCCTGAGGCTGGGAAGCAGCATTTGAATCTCAGACCCCAAGCGCGGGCTGAGCAGATCTGGAGGTGAGGTGGGGGTGGAAAGGACACTCAGAAGTCAAGTCTCTGGCTGAGAAAATGCCCAGAAAAGGGATAAAAAAATAAGACCATAGAAGGTTACTATCTTGGTGAACAGATATCTCCTCCCTTCCCTTCAGATGAGGAAGAACAATGCTTACCATAAGGGAAAGACACAGAGATCAAGGCTTCTGTATCCCAAACACCCACAATAAATATTCAATGGGCTCAGACCATGGAAGAGCTCAAAAAGGATTTTGAAAATCAAGTTAGAGAGGTGGAGGAAAAACTGGGAAGAGAAATGAGAGAAATGCAAGAAAAGCATGAAAAGCAGGTCAACACCTTGCTAAAAAAGACCCAAAAAAATGCTGAAGAAAATAACACCTTGAAAAATAGCCTAACTTAACCGGCAAAAGAGGTTCAAAAAGCCAATGAGGAGAAGAATGCTTTCAAAAGCAGAATTAGCCAAATGGAAAAGGAGGTCCAAAAGCTCACTGAAGAAAATAGTTCTTTCAAAATTAGAATGGAACAGATGGAGGCCAATGACTTTATGAGAAAGCAAGAAATCACAAAACAAAACCAAAAGAATGAAAAAATGGAAGATAATGTGAAATATCTCATTGGAAAAACAACTGACCTGGAGAATAGATCCAGGAGAGACAATTTAAAAATTATGGGACTACCTGAAAGCTATGATCAAAAAAACAGCCTAGACATCATCTTTCACGAAATTATCAAGGAAAACTGCCCTGAGATTCTAGAACCAGAGGGCAAAATAAATATTGAAAGAATCCACCGATCACCGCCTGAAAGAGATCCCAAAAGAGAAACTCCTAGGAACATTGTGGCCAAATTCCAGAGTTCCCTGGTCAAGGAGAAAATATTGCAAGCAGCCAGAAAGAAACAATTCAAGTATTGTGGAAATACAATCAGGATAACACAAGTTCTAGCAGCTTCCACATTAAGGGATCGAAGGGCGTGGAATAGGATATTCCAGAAGTCAAAGGAACTAGGACTAAAACCAAGAATCACCTACCCAGCAAAACTGACTATAATACTTCAGGGGAAAAACTGGTCTTTCAATGAAATAGAGGACTTTCAAGCATTCTTGATGAAAAGACCGGAGCTGAAAAGAAAATTTGACTTTCAAACACAAGAATGAAGAGAAGCATGAAAAGGTAAACAGCAAAGACAAATCATAAGGGACTTACTCAAGTTGAACTGTTTACATTCCTACATGGAAAGACAATATTTGTAACTCTTGAAACTATTCAGTATCTGGGTCGTGGGTGGGATTACACACACACACACACACACACACACACACACACACACACACACACACACACACACATGCACACACACACACACACATAGAGACAGAGAGCACAGAGTGAACTGAATAGGATGGGATCATATCTTTAAAAAATGAAATTAAGGGGTGAGAGAGAAGTATATTGGGAGGAGAAAGGGAGAAATGGAATGGGGCAAATTATCTCTCATAAAAGAGGCAAGCAAAAGACTCATTAGTGGAGGGATAAAGAGGGGAGGTGAGAGAAAAACATGAAGTCTACTCTCATCACATTCCACTAAAGGAAGGAATAAAATGCACACTCATTTTGGTATGAAAACCTATCTTACAATACAGGAAAGTGGGGGATAAGGGGATAAGCGGGGTGGGGGGGATGATGGAAGGGAGGGCAATGGGAGGAGGGAGCAATTTGAAGTCAACACTCTTGGGGAGGGACAGGATCGAAAGAGAGAATAGAAGCAATGGGGGGCAGGATAGGATGGAGGGAAATATAGTTAGTCTTACACAACACGACCATCATGGAAGTCATTTGCAAAATTCCACAGATAAAGCCTGTATTGAATTGCTTGCTTCCCAAAGGGAATGGGTGGGGAGGGAGGGATGAAGAGAAGTTGGAAGTCAAAGTTTTAGGAACAACTGTCGAGTAACGTTCTTGCCACTAGGAAATAAGAAATACAGGCAATGGGGTATAGAAAGTTATCTGGCCCTACAGGACAAAAGAGAAGATGGGGACAAGGGAAGGGAGGGATGATAGAAGAGAGGGCAGATTGGTGATAGGGGCAATTAGAATGCCTGGTGTTCTGGGGTAGGGGTAGGGGACAAATGGGGAGAAAATTTGGAACCCAAAATTTTGTGAAAATGAATGTTAAAAGTTAAATAAATAAATTAAAAAAAAAAAAAGAAGCAGACGCATCTCTGCTCCAAGGGCCAGCTTCCCAGAGCTCCTCCCCACACCCCTCCCGGGAACCAGCCTGGGGCTCACCTTCTCCAAGGATAGAGGCCAGGCGCACCTCAAAGCACGGCTTCCCATCTGCATCTGTTCCCTTGAAGAGCCTTGTGTTGTAGGCACTGAGATTCTGGAAGAGAGCAGGAGGTGTGCATCTGTGGGGAGAGAGGAAGAGGCCCTACCCATCCCCATACCCTCATCTACAGTGTGGGCTTCCGCCTTCCCAGGCCTCCTACCTGGGAATCCAAGAAGTTCTGGGCCAGCTTGGCATCCTCCAAGGTACAGTTCTCAGAGAAATACGTGGTGGTGCCCTACAGGGAAAGGGTCCACCATCAACAGCCACACCCGTGAGGGGCCCCTGTGGCCATGTTAGAGCCAAAGACAAGAAAAATGTCCCTGCCCACAAGGAGCCAACATTCTGCAGGAGGGCCTGGGGGCAGGGTGGGGTGGAGGGAAGATACAACAGGGTACAAGTAAGGTGAACTAACATCCTGGGGGACAGAAAGGGCATCCCATAGCAGAGAGCATCTCCACTGAGCTCTGAAGGAAACTGGGGAGGAAGGGGAATAGCCCAGGCAAAGGCATGGAGGCAGGAGGTGGAAAGACTTAGGGAACCAAGATCCCCTCCTGCTCTAGAGGAGATGGGAAAGCAATCTTCCTAAAGTATAGATCTGACCATACTTCCCTTTCAATCAAAATGATGCAGTAGCCCCCTATTGCTCCTGGGTCAAGGTCAAAGTTCAGCTAAATTAAATCCCCTGAAATGTCCATCTCCCACCTCTGTGCCTTTGTCTCCTGTGTCTAGAAGGCTTGCCTTCTTCACCTCTATCACTTGGAATTTCCACTTTCCTTCAGAGCTCAGCTCATGCCTCACGTGTTCCATGTGAGCCTTCCTGCTGCCCCCAGTTACAGAGGACTGCAAACGTGTGAGGATTCTGAGGCTCATACAAATTAAGGGCCTTGCCTATAGTCATGCATCTAATGTCAGAGGCAGGACTTGAACTCAGGTCCTCCTCTTTCCATATCCCTACCAGTGGCCCTGCAGCTGCTGCTGCTTTCCTCTCTCTCTCCTGGACGTCTTCAACTCAAATGTCCAGTCCCCTTCATCCTCTGGTCCTCCTCCTGGACCCCGCCCAGCACATCCTTATACTCTCCCCCTCCCTCTTAGGCTCCCAGCCATAGAATCACCCAGAAAGGAAGGAGAGCATCCCCTGCTGGGCTTCTCTCCCCTCCAGTTCCACTATCCCCTAGAAGGAGTGGACTTTGGACTCTGGAGACCTTCGCCTGGACCCTGTGAACAAACACCTAGCATCTCTGTTTTCACTCATCTTCAGGGAAACTGAGCATCTCCTTCAATTATCACACGAACTACCAGATGTGACAGTGAGCAGGGGCCCAGGAAACAGGCCAGAGGAAGACCCCTGACCTCGTCCACCCCTCTCTTCTGACAGAGAAAGAGATCGCGGTGGGATTCGCATCCCGAGCGCTTCTACGGCATTGTGGTGTCTTGTCCCAACTAGACATGGCTTCTCTCATAGACATGCGTGTGAGCGCGTAGAGACACAGACACACACAGTCTACGGTGGACCTGGGGCATGAATCCAGGCCTGCTGGCTCCCGGCCCAATGGCATGGCATCTCTCCAATGCAGGCTCTCACCTCGCTTCCCAGGCCCAGATGACGCTGCTGGGGCTCCAGGGAGAACATGAGGCTCCCACAGATCTGCCAGAGCCCCTCAATCACTTCTGGCTGCTCTTGGGCAGCTCGGCTCCCCAACACCAACCGTTCCAGCTTCTCCTGCACATGAGGTAGGTGGGAGGTGGGGGAAGAAAAAAGAGGTTCGAGTTCAGATGTGCATGCTCACAGTCCCTCCCCAAAAGCCAGGTCAGGGGAATCCCCCAACCTCCCCCCAGTCTTCCTCTCCACTTCCTGCCTCACCTTGGGTAAGTTGGGGATGAACTTGGTGTCCCCAAAAGACTTGTAGTTCCCCATGTTGGCGTAGATCCCAGCAGTGTAGACCAGGAAAGCCTGAGGGGGCAGGAAATTGGTCAAGAGAGGAGGGCCAGGCCTGCAGCATTGGGGGTTCTGCTCAGAGAGCATGGAGGCCGCGCGTGTGCGTGTGCGTGTGTCTGTGTGTGTAGAGGACAGGAAGGGCTGCTGCCGACCTGGTGGTGAGGACCCCTGGTGTGGGGACAGGAGGCAGCCTAACTGTGAGCTAGCTGTGGGGCACACCTGATATTCGTCCTCTGTGAGACCCTCCTTCAGGGCACACTCCCGGAGCTGCTCAGGATCCTGGGCGCGAAACAGGCGACTGAGGAGAGTGTAGATGTGGGGGGACTCGGGAGAAGTCTGCAGAAGCACAACCAGACCCCCGTACCAGGCGGCCCGGGACAGATGGTGCGCGTAGAGCCTCTCCGTGGGGGACAGCAGGCCGAAGGCTTCCCGGCAGTCGAGGCTGGCGACGCCGATGTCGTTGGGGAGGATGTACTGGGGGTCCGTCATGGTGGCTGCCAAGGTGAGGCGGGGGCAGAAACGAGTCAGCAAAGCTCTGTAAAGGGTCTGCTCCGGCCAGAGGACACGGCGCACCCGCACCCGCGCGCACCCGCGCACACACACACACACACACACACACACGTCCACATAAAACACCCAGGACATGATGTGAAGGAGAAGAGCATTAAGACTTGCGGCCTCAGGGCTGGCAACAAGGGTTTGGGGCACGAGGCGGGGAGGGCACCGTGGGCATGGGGAGGGAATGGTGCACACAGGGACTCCTCTAAGTGGGGAAGTTCCTAGGGTGTGAGTTTACTGCCCAAGAAGGGTGGGATGAGCTGCTGGGGGGTTTGGGGGGTCAGGAGCGTCGGGCTCTCACGGAGCCCCTGCCTGCCTCAGTTTCCTCGTCTGTAAAGCGGGAGACAGCAGCTGGGGGGCAGGCTGAGGCCCCCCGCAGACCCAGGAGCTGCCTCCGCTGTGAGAAGGCATTTGTCCATCCTGCCCCCGGCCCTGGCGAAGGTCCAGGAGCCACCCTGACCCCCGGGCAAGTGGCATCCTCCCGAGTCAAGCCTCTGGCGTCTCCCCCAGGGTCTGGCAAGGGGCCACGCGCGCGGCCGCAGGGGAGGTTGCCCGGACAAGGCGTGGAGGAGCTCGGAGCCCCTCTCCCTCTGGTCCCCCCCTTCTCCCCCCTCCCCATTAGGCTAAGCTCCCCCAGGGCACGGGCTATTCCGATCGATCGTCACGTGGTGGGCAGGCTGGGCACACAGCTGGCGCTTAATGAATGCTGGCCCGCCCTTCGGTGCCCTGGATGCCCTGCGGCGGCTGGAGGGCCCCGCCAAGCCCACGTCCCAGCACTACCCCAGGGCCTCAGTTTCCCTGGGTGGGGAGTGGGGGGGCTCCTGCAGGGGCCCGGGCTGTTGCGTTTTGGCACGTGCCGGCACACGGGGCTCCCCCCGGCTCCGTCCTGATCGAGAACCTTCCAGGGCTAGGAGATCCCGGCCGGGGTGCAGAGAGGGTCCCTCGCTCCCGCCTGCACCCCGCTCCGCGCCCTCTGCCCCCCGCCAGGGTGCCCTCACCTGCACCAGCTGCTTCTCTCCCTCACTCCCTCACTCCCTCACTCACTTCCTGCTTCCGGCTGCTCATTCATTGGGGCCTCGCGACGCCCGCCCCTCCCCCAATCAGTGCCCGCCTTCGCCGTGACCGGCATGGCCTGCGACCAATGATCGCTCGGGCCATCGCGCCGGCCCCACCCCCCTCCTTCCTGTCTCCGCCTCCTCCCGCACGTGCTGCCGGGGCTGCTGGGGATTGGCCCGCGCGCCGCTCCCTTCCGGGATCTCCGTCCTTCGCTCCCCCGGGGGTGGCTCTGACCCTTATAGGCCGGGCCTCTCCGGGGCCCCTCCGGCCTGGCTTAGTCGTCTGTACCGTGAGAGGTGGCCCTTGAGGCGGGGCCTTGGCGGCTGGGGAGCCGTGATGAAGGGCGTGGGGTGAGAGAAGAAGCAGGCCGCGGAGAGGATTGCGGGGCCGCCTCCGCTTCTCCGGCCCATTTACGGATGAGGAAACTGAGGGTGACCTCCCCGAGTCAGTCACCCCGATGGGGGGCGCGGATGGAGGACCCCGGCTGCCCCCCAAAGCCTCGCGTGGTCCCCAAGCCTGCAGTCATGGCCGAGCACGTGTGGCCCACGTGCAGACGCGCCTCCTCTCTTTAGCCCGAGTCTCTAAGCAGAAGAGACGGCCGGTGGTGCCCCCCGCGGGCAGTGTGGGCATCCTGAGGGGCAGCTAGTGGCCCCACCTGAGGCCTCCCTGCCCTCACCCTTCCCGCTGGAAGCTAACAAAACAGAACCAAAGAAAGCCGAGGCTGGGCCTCCAAGCCCAGGGCTCTCCTCTCTCGCGCTGCCAGGCTGCTTTGGTTACCCCCTCCCCCACTTTCCTTGTCACCCAGAGGACGCTTGGAAAGAAAGGAGGCTGGGTGGTGTGGGCTGAGGCGCTTGCCTCTGGGCTCTCACTTCTCCTCTCCCCAGAGGCCTTTCTCTGTGATTTCCACGTTCTTATGGTCCCATTGACCACATGGTCCCCGACTTCCCTTAGGCAGGGACAAGCCCGGAGGCTGGGGAGGGCCCCAGTAGCAAGAGAGGACCTTAGATCTCAGCTAACTGCCCTCTCCTCCCCCTGGGGTATTCTCTGGGATGATGGAGGAGCGTCTTGTACAGGAAAGATACCAGAACGGAGCAGGACAACCCGGCTTTAAATCCTGGCTCTATAACTTACTTGGGGGACCTTGGGCAAGTCAGAGCTTGGTCATAGGAACATGTCTAGCCAGGCACCCCATGTCACTTGGTTGTGTGGTTGATTTATTTGGACCCAAGTTTCAAACTTTACATTATCTTGATTATACTTCATCTTTTTAGATTAGACCTCTTGGATCTCATCTTGTGATTGGCATTCTCTTAGATACTTCCTGCAATCCCTAACTGCCCTAAGCTGAGACTTGTGCTCTCCTCTACTTCTCGGGTCCTCATTTTCCTCATCTGTAAAATGCAGGAGCTGGACCAGATGACCTGCAAAGTCCCTTCTGACTCTAACTCCACTAATGATGCTTTATCATCCTGTCTAACTTTGTCCTTGGCCTCCCCAAAGTTCACATTGAAAGTGCCGTGGCCTTTCCATGCTTTCACTTGAAGTCTAGAACATACCAGTAGAGTGCTCCATCTGTCCAGTGGCTCTCTTGTCCTTTGGGTCACTTAACTTGTGTCTTGGAGGACACCCACCTGCCATAGTCCTCTCCATTGCCTTTGGCAGATTTTCACCTCTATTTTTCAGAGATCATGACATTCCCTGACCCACAGGTACCGCCCGTCTTCCAGAAGAGGCTGGCATTAAAAAGACAGGCCTTCCTTTCAGGAAGATGCCCGTGGTCATTAGAAGAAGTTTGCAAGATCTCAAAGGCCACCGGGCCTACTCTCCTCCTCCTACTTAATTCTGGGCCTGAAATCCCCCTCTGGGTGCTCAGTATAACATGGAAGTGACCCTGCACTGCCAGTGGAATGCAAGCACAGGTAAGTCTTATCACCTTGGAGGGGTTTTGGAGGATGAAACAAACTGTCCAAGGCTGGAGACTGCTTTCTAGATTAGAATGGAGAAGTTCACCCCCAGGATGCTGGCCATGGAGTGATGAATTCTTGGCTAGAGCAACCTAACTCCCCATTTAACAGATGGCCAAACTGAGACTCCCAGAAATAAGTGACTAGCTCAAGGTTGCACAGATATCACTACTCAGCAGAGCTAGAATGTAAACCCCAAACCTTGGGCTCCAAATTCAGTGCTCTTACTCCTACATATAGAAAATAATAACCCATCCGAACAATGCGGGTGATTCTATCTCTTCCACCTTTCTTTCAGGGTTGTTGTGGAGATCAAATGAAAAGATAGCCATCATAACATTTGGAAAAAACCCATTCAGCTTAGCCCTGTGCCACGGCCTGGTGGCCTCCTTATTGAAGAGGGCAAAGGACAGAGGTGAAAGACCTGATGTTACAACATCACTGAGCCTCGTGACTGTGGCCAGGTCGATCTGCTTGTTTTCTTATCTCTAAATGGGGTAGTTATATTTGCACTGCTGCAGGAGGCTGTTCTGAGGAAGAAACTTTTTAAGCCTTAAAAGTTATAGTAACAGGAAAATATCAGCATCTGATTATCTCGATATGCTTCCTGGAGCTGAAACTAAAGAAGGGTGATTGGTTTTGTCCCAGGACACTAAAATTTATGGGATGCAACAATTTAAAATAACGACCTAGAAATATTGTGCAATTTTAGAAATGGTTACATTTTGACATGATTTTTACTTCCTTGTCAGCCTACATGGGCCGCTAGGTGGCGCCATGGTGCGCAGAGCCTGGAGTCTGGAAGGCTTATTTACCCTAGTTCAAAGGAGACCTCAGACACTTACTAATTGTGTGACCCTGGGCAAGTCACTTAACTGTGTCTGCCTCAGTTTCCTCATCTGTAAAATGAGCCGAAGAAGGAAGCAGCAAACTTCTCCATTACCTTTGCCGAGAAAACCCCAGATGGGGTCACAGAGAGTCAGACACAATTGAAATGACTGGACAACAGAATAGAAATGCGTTTAGCAAGAATCATCACAGGAATTGAGCAGATGGCACTCTTCCTCCTCTCAGAAGCTGCTGACCAGGTAAGCGGCTCACTGATCCAGCCCTGTCTAAGGCCATCCTGCGCCTTCTCCAGCAGCAGACTGGCTGAGTCCTGAGGATGCTCGGCCAGCCTTGCCCCAGGGTGACACAGGGCTGTCTAGTCCAGTTCCAGCGCTGGTGATGCCAGCTGGGCTTGTTTGTTCATGTACATGTTGGACATAGCTCCCTTCAGCCAACCCCCCCCCCCCCAATCACTCATCCTCTGCAGGGAGCTGGCCCATCTCTCCCTCTTTTCTGATGGACTTAGCCAGGTCACAGCCCCAGAAGTGGGCATACAGCCTGGCCATACCTGGGGAAGTGCCCCTGAAGGAGAGCTGGTTGTGGAGCTTGGGCACTATGTGACCTAGGAAATGGGATGGGCCACTGCATATTGGGAGGACAGAGAAAGGGGGTTCTCCACTCCTGATCAGCTGCAGGACGCCGGGCTCATTCAGCTGGGCTTTCCCCATGCTCTTCTCTCTGTTCCTAGGATAGATTCCTCCTCAGGGTCAGGGAGGGTTTCACTAGGTTCATTCTCTAGGCCCCTCCCTGTCCCTGCCTCCCTGCCTCCCCCCAATAACCAGAGGCAGCACAGGACACCAGAGAAGGGCAGCCGAGCAGTGAGGTTTATAAAGAGACCCGGGGGGTAGCAGCAGGAAGGTCTGAGCAGCTGGAGACTGCAAAGGGCTCAGGCCTGGGACGGCTCTTCTGCCAGGGGGCGAGCAGCACGGCAGGGCAGGGGGGAGGGGATGCCACCCTCCCAGACTCCCTCCTTCCCTGCCGCCAGGGCACAGTGTTACACGGCATGATGGGGGACGTGCGGGGCGGAGGCGTCCCCGGGACCAGCCTAGACGTTGGATCCGATGAAGCAAGAGGGGAAATCCTGGCACCAGAGACTTTGTCCATCAGATAGTGAATGGAGGAGAGCCACAGGGACCCCACCCTACTCCAGCCAATCCAGAGGAGCCGTCACTGGAGAGTGATGCAGATCCGGGAATGTGATCTGCACCCCTCCCTCCACCTGGACCCCCCTCAGTCTGAGCGAGCATCCAGGCAGACGTCCTGGGGGGGAACTGCTTCATCTTACAGACACCACGAGTCAGTGCCGCCAGGGCCAGAGGTGCCTTTCAGTCCCACCAACGGCAGCCCCAGAGGGCTGTCCCATCTCTCTAGTCTGATACAGCAGGAGCTAAGAGACCTGGGTCCCAGAGCTGGGGGACCTCAGCCTGGAGCCAGGAGACTCACACTCCTGCCCTAGTCCAGAGGGCCCTGGAAGATAAGGCGGACACAGCCATTCTCCCCTGTGAGCCAAGCCCCACAGAAGGGACAGGCAGCATGGAAGGCATGGGTGCCGTGGGGCAGCGGTGTCTGGGCCCAGTAGCGGGCTGTTTTCTCAGAGCAGACGTGGCCACAAGGTGCAAAGGCATGACTTGGGGGCCCAGGGTCCAGGCACAGCCCTGCCTCTTGGCCCAGCCACAAGGGCACATAGGGCCCCACCAGGCGGCACAGGGGGCACTCACGCTCCTGTGGACCCCGCTCCCTCCGGCAGCCCCAGCTGTGGTAGCCGTGGACATGGCCACAGCGTACATACACCCACGGCTGCTGCTTGTCGGGGACATCTCGGCCTCGGGCCGGGCTGGGGAAAGCCAGGGTGCTGAGCCCCACAGGGCACTGGGGCCGGGCTGCATTAGCTTCTTGCCTCTGGGCCTCCAGCTGCTTCAGGGTGGGTGCCCGAAGGAGGCCAGCTGGAGTGCGCCACAAGAGGGTGGCCCCACACAGATCGATAAGGGAGCCATCCCGAAGCACGTTGGACTCGTTCTCCACCTGGGGAAGGTGATGACAGAGTTAGAGAGGGAGGAGCTCCAGGACAGAGGCTGGGGCTGTGCAATGGCAAGAGCCCTGGGCTTGGGGGAAGGGCATGGGGCATGTCCAAGGCCACTTAGAGGCTCAGTCACCTGGCTTGTAGACCGGGGGCTGCTGCCGAGTCACTATCTGTTCTGTTTCCTGTTTAATCTCATATTCCTTTCTGCCCATTACATGGATAGGACTGTCTATGCCAGGAATTCTTCCCCAGACTGACCCAGGAAACCAGGCTTGAGCATCAGTGAAATTCAATACCGGGGACTTCTGGGTCATATTACAACAAGGTGGTAGACATTTTCTCCGATCCCCATGACCTCTCAAACCTCTCCAAAACAGACATTATTCTCCAAAGATAAAGCAACATCAGTCTCTCCCATCTAGGACACCCAGAATCCAAAGGAGGGTAAAAAACAGAGAACAAGATCAAAACTCAACAAGCCAGGAGCTGATACTCACTGACAGCTCTCTCTGATCCCCTCTGCTGGCTCCCACCTGCTGTCCTAAGGCTAGAGACCCACGCACACAACAGAGGTTTACATCAAAATCCACCCTGCACCTTGTCCCCTTTCCCTTTTTTCAGTGTTCTAGGCACCCCAGCTCTAGGCTGTCAAAGTTTGCCTGGACCTCGGCAGCTAGCTTGTCCATGCATAGCCCATCAGGAGTCCAGGTGTTTCTGGGTAGCTGAAAGCTCAGATCAACCAGTGCTGGGTCAGAGAACTGAGAAACAGAGAGGATGGGACAGGTCACCAGCACAGGACGCCATGTGTTGGGGAACTACGAGGCACTCCACCAGGCCTGAGGGAAGAGCACTGCATCCAGCTGGAGCCAGTTCTGATCACGTAGAACATCAGCTGGGGCAGAAATCTATATTGGTGAACTATGAATGCCCCAGTTAGGAGGAGCTGAAACTCTTTGAGATCCAGTCCCTAAGGAAACCACAATCAGAGGGGAGGGAGTCAGGAAGTGAGTGATGAGGAAAATTAAGAGGGAAAAATACTGGAAATATCAAAGATCTCAGGAAGAAGAAAACTCAAAAACCTTGAGTATAAACAAATAAACAAGGAAACACGGTCTCCAGATAAATGAGTTCAGACATCTATGAGTAAATACTGCAAAATAAAGGAAAATGATCCAACACTTGACGAGACAGAAGACTCTGCAGAAGGTGAGAACATGGAACCACAACATGCTGCTCCTAAGTGATTTAAAAGATAAATGAGAATGATGAGAGCAGAATTTATGGCCTGTGCAGCAAAAATAATGAACAGAATGGAAAAACTGGAATCTGCAATGGCAAACCTCACCAAAGAAACAAAAGAGAGATGAATAGACCAAGAATGTAAACACAAAGAAAAAGACAACGTAGAAGAAAAGAATGAGAACGTTAAAAGAAAAAATGCTCACTATGCGAGCAAAATCTGCACATCTTGAGTGTTGCAGAGACAACCTAAGGATTTTAAGTTTTCCAAGAGAACATAATAGGATAGAAACTCTTAATGCCGTAATAAAGGAAATAATAGAAGAAAAGTAACTAGAAATTCTGAACATAGAAAGTAAAATTCCAAATGAAAGAATTCAGATTGCCTCCAGGAAAAAAACCAAACAAACCAAGGCTGCAGACTTCAAGATATATAGTGGTTAAATTTAATAATTCAATCCAGAAACAAGTTCTGCAAGCCATGAGGAGAAAGACTTTCAAATACAAAGGAAAGGGTATTTGAATAAAGCAAGACTATTCTACACCCACTAGAAAAGGAGGAGAGAATGGAACAACATGTTCTGAAGAGCAGTGAAGCTGAGGATGCAGCCCAGGGTGACCTGTCCTGCTTAACCACATGGGACCAAAGATGGATGTTCAATAATAAAGAAGAATTTGAAATTTTTTTAGAAATTTTTAGAAAGAAAGCCAGAACTGAAGAGAAGGTTTGTATCCAAAACACCCCAAACCACAGAAATATAGGAGGAATGAATAAAATACAGTGGGTGAGGCCAGCAGCAGCAGCAACAGTGACCACAGGAAGCCCAGGAAGAGACACACTTCATCCTAAAGGTCCACAAGGAGACAATGGTGAGGACAGAAATCTGACAGGTAATAGTGAAAGGGGAGCATTATGGATAGAACCTGGAGATCCTCTGCTGCTTCTGTGGGACTACATTACAACATGGGAGGGTAGATAAAGGGGGAGGGGAGCAGGGGGATAGAGAGGAGGGAGTGATGTACTAGGCTCAAATCAACAAGGAGAAGGAGAACTGTGTGGTTTCAGAAAAAGCCTACAGGAGAGTAGGTGAGAAGAAGAGAAAATGGTTGAAAAGGGCAAAAGGAAGGAAGGAGTCCTGCTTTGGAAGTGGGAGGGGGTTCCACTGATGAATGCTCCAATGGGTGAAGGGAGATGAGGACCTTATACTGGATGAGGCCTGGGGATTTTGGTCCCTCAAAAGTCTACCTGTCCTGGGAAGAGGGGAATTGGAACCCCTGGAGTTCCCGGCATCTGAAAGAGTAGGAGAACATGGAATTTTCCAGGAAAATGCAGGTATAGATCAATATGGGCTCCATAATCAGGGACCTGGTGGGGGGACAGTGTCCTCTCTGATATCTGTAGTCTTTGGCTTATTCTGGAAATGAGGCACAATAGAAATGGGGAATCCATGGGGCAAGCCCTACAGGGCAATGTTAGAAGGCACCTAGAGGGGAGAACCCAGAATGGATACTTTGGAAGCCTCAACTGCATGAAGAATACAGAGAAAAGAGAGGGAACAGATAATTCTAGGGGTCATGAATCAGAGAACAAGGATCTAGAGTAAACAGAAAGAAAAGATGGATAATGAAGAGAGTGAGAGAAATCGTTGTTAGAAAGAGGCACAAAAAATGAAATTTCAAAACTAAGGAACAGACTAGTTGAAGGGGAGAAGGGGGGGAGGAAATATCAAATGAGAAGAGGGGAAGAAACCAGGAGAAACAAGGCCACCCTAAAACAAGACTAAAGTAAAATAACTGAAGATATATAATATTGTGTCTACAGCAAAAGAGGCAAACTGTAACTGAAAAGCTTCTGCTCAGACAACATTAATGCATCTAAGACAGAAAAAGAAGTGGTTAAATGGAAAAAAAAATCTTTGTATCAAATTTCTCTGTTAAGGGTTTGGTATATGTATGTATATATAATGTATGTATATGTGTGTATATGTATGTGTCTGTGTGTATGTATATGTGCGTATAATATATCCATATATATATAAAACTAATTGCCATTCCTGAATAATCAGTTCTTAAAATAGATACAGTTCTTAAAAGAACTCCAAAGTATTCACTACCACATGAAAAAATGCTCCAAATCACTAATAATATAATGCAAATCAAAACAACTATGAAAACAACCTCACACTGCCAACTGGCAAAAATGACCAACAGTGGTCCAACGTTCAATGTTGGAGATGTTGTGGAAAGAGAGGCACACTAATACATTGTTGGTGGACCTATGAAATAGTGCAATCATTTTGGAAAACAGTTTGGAATTATGCAAATAAAGTAACTAAAATGTCCATGCCCACTGAACCAGAGACTCTTTACTGGGCTTATACCCCCAGGAAGCCATCAATAAGGAGAAAGTCCCCATATATTCCAATATATTTATAGTAGAGCTTTTTGTGATAGCTAAGAATTGGAAACAAAGTAGATACCCACCAACTGAGGAATGGCTACACAAATTGTGGTATGTGAATATAAAAGAATATTGGGCTGGAAGAAATAATATGTGTGATGAATATAAAGAAATCTGGGAAGAACTATCAGAACTGATGCAGACCAAGAAAGCAATCTACACAGGGACCACAACAATGTAAACAGAAAGAACAGGGACATCAAACATCAAAAGCAAGTGTAACAAAATTATAGATATGTGGGACTCAGATCAAGAGAGATGAGAAGACATCCCTAACCTGCCCCTTCATGGAGGTGGGAGATTCACAGGGCTCCCACTCTGCACATGTTTTCAGACTTTGTCAATGTATTGATCAGTTGTGCTAATTTTTTTCTCCCTAAAAAAATATTATTTGTGTTATGGAAAGGGAAGGGGAGGGATAATGGTCTACTATGGTGATGTAAAAAACAGAAAATTTAAATAAAAACTTATTTTAAAAAAATTCATTTTGAAAACTAAACATAAATTAATTTTAAAATAAAAAAAAGAAATTCAGTAGGGGTAAATATAAAGGATGGGGGCAGAGGTGCCCTGCATCCAATAGTTTGTTAAACAAAAAAGATTTCAGGCTTTTTAGTGGATTGTAGAATGCATACCCATCAGAGGGGAGCATGCAGCTGAGTTGCATTGAGAAGGGTCAGAGCTCCCAAGAGTAATGTGGGGTTGGCCCCTCTGTGTTCTGGCCTCATCTGACCTGCTTGAGAGGTCTTCAAGCAGAGACTGGATGTGACCATGTGATGCATGTTCTAGAGGGATTCCTTTCATGCTTGAGCTGAAGTCCCTTCCCCCTCCACCATTCTGTGACCTTGGATAAGTCCCCTCTCCTCTCCAGGCCTTGGTTTCTCCATTTGTAAGATGTGGGGATTGACCTAGACTTCTCTCAAAGTATCTTCCAGCTTGAAAGCTCAGGAAACTAGCAGGCTCCGACTCCTTATAAACCTCACCCTGTCCTAAGCCCACCTGCTCAGGCTGCACATTCATCTTTTTATGGAGGAGTAGCAGTGAGGAGAACCCTAACACTATTTATTCCACAGTTCTACAGCCCCCTCATTGTCTCATCTGAGCCTCACTACAACCCGCTAGCAGCCCCTAGCAGCTGCATTTTACGGGGGAGGAAACAGAGGCTTAGGGAGGTGAGTGACTTTCTCAGGGTTACAGAGCCAGTAAAGGTCAAAGGCAGGATTAGAACCCAGGTGTTCTTGGTTCTGAGCGCAGGCTGCCACACCACCTCTTAAAAAGGACACATAACACAGCTGTCTTTGGTGCTGTGGAAATCCCACCCTTTTGTTAAAGTAGAGTGGAAGGGCTCCTCCTTCTAGGATGGATGGAACTGAGATCAAATCCCACCCCTGAAACTCATTACCTGTGTGACTGTGGACAAGTCACTTCATCTCTCTGGGCCTCAGTTTCCTCATATGTAAAATGAAGGGGTTGGAGTAGATGATCTCTGAAGCCCCTTCCAGCACTAGATCTATGATCCTGTGTTTTACTGGGACTGGGTGATGCCTGAGACCCCGCCCAGCTTCAACATCCTCTGTTCTAAGGTTCCTCTCCCTGCCCTCCAAGCTCTAACATTCCAGGTTCTAAGAAACCTCTCTTACCTCTGATATTCCATATTCTAAGCTCCCTATAGGTCTCATATTCCATATTCTAAGGCTGTTCCCAGCTCTGACAATACATGTTCTAAGGTCCCTCTCCTACCTCTGGCGTTCTATGTTCTAAGCTCTCTGTAGGTCTCATATTCCATATTCTAAGGCCCCTTCCAGCTCTGATCTCTTTCCTTCTGTACAATAATGCTGTGGGGTATTTAGCACTTGTCAGAGTTTCCTGGGCTTTGAGCCTACTCTTTGGACTTAGGAGAGAGATTTCCCATAAGGATTGCCTCCTTTCTGCCCCTCCCCAACCCCCATGGAGCTGTCTCCTGGCCACACTGGGCCTTACATTGGGGAGAACATAAGATCTAGACTCTGGACAGGATTGTCAGAGGGCAAGCGTCCCAGCAGTCACCAGGGCAGGTTCAGGGCCCAGAGAGACAGACTCCCATCCACAGTGGCAGGACCCCTACCAGCTTCCCCCGCTGCTGGGCAGAGCGGCTGTCCCGCAGAGTATACACATTTCCGCAGACAGAGATCTCCCTCCAGACACCAGGCAAGGAGCCCTCGGAGAAGCCGCCGGCGGGGTGCATCACCAGGACACCGTTAGTGGTCAGGCCATCCATCAGCCCATCGGGAGTCCGCCACTTGGCTGCTCGCTCCTGGCACCAGGGAGAAGCAGTCACACCCTGTGAGCTCCCCCCTTCGGGCAGCTGCCTCTGCCCCTGTGTCTGCAATGTTCTCCCTCCCCTTTTCAGCCTGGTCCAGGGGGGACCCTGCTGTTTATCCTCGGGACTTCCCATTCCCTCTTCCAGCTCTGTGAATGCATGCTCAGAATTGACCCCTTTCTCCCATTAGACTATAATGTCCTGGAGGGCAGGGCCTGACTTTTGCCATTTGCATCCTTAGCACTTAGCACCAAGCCAGGCACTCTCTTAACACGTTTATGGGTGGCCTGATTGTCGTGACCCCTCCTCAGTGCCCATCTGCTGCGTCTCTCTATGAACTGTATCATTTCCCATCGCAAACTTCGTGACTTGTGTACCAGTTCTATTGCCTTAGCATAGGGACAGCTCCTGGAGGGCGAGGGTTTTGTATACAGAAGGAGTTTAATAAACGTCAAACTATACCGCTGAATTCCTGTTGTTCTTCAGGAATGTGTGTCAAGGTGTGTCTCCTTCAGAAGGAGGACAGATCCCCATTTCAGTAGTAACAACCTTCCACTTCCTCCTCACAGAGTATACATTTTTGTGAAATGTTGTGGATCACAATTACATCTCTCCTTGCCTTTCAGCCTCTCCTCAGTGGCATGCTCCACAAGAGCAGGACTTAGCTAAACGTTTGCACTGGCACACTTTCCCTCACAATTTAGCGCAATGTTGTGCACACATAGAAGCTTCCTATTTGTTGGTGCCAGACACAGTACCAGGCCCTGCCCTCCTGGGGCTTATATTCCATCAGGGAGGCCTTAGAGAGGAGGCTACACCTATGTAGGTAGAAACAAAACAAGGTGATGGTGAAGGGGACAAAGTGGAGGAAGGTAAGGAAAGAGTTTGTGTAAGAGGCAGAGGTGAGGAGGGGGAGTTTTTGAGCATGAGGGACAATCAGGGCAAAGACCTAGAGTTGAGAAATGAACTGCTGGAGGGGCAGTCAGTGGACCTTAGAGGGTGTGTAGGTGTACAAGGGTTAGAAAGAAAGATTAAATGGGTGTTTGATGCCAAGAAGGGACTTGTATTTGGCCCTGGAGGTAACAGGAAGTCACTGGAATTCAATCCCAAGGGGGATTGATTGGTCCTGTCTGGATCCCAGGGTACCCACTCGTCAAACCTGACCTTCGCCATCTTTGTTTCCAAGCATGTCCTGCTCCCATCTGCTCTGTGGGTGCCATTTTCCTCCAAGACCATCCAGGGGACACATGTCCTCTTCCCCTCTATATCACCCCCCACTCCAGCCCTGATTCCTTCCCTGTGGGACTCACTCACTCCAAGGAAGATGTTGCTGGAAGCATCAAAGCCAGCGGCATAGATCCGTGCGGTGTAGGGGGGCCAGCGTTCACAGATGACCCGGCAGGCGTACCGTGAGATGGTGCTCTGTGCAGTAGGGCCCTCCCCAGCTACTCCCCCCGGGCTTGTGTCAGTGACCACGAAGTCGATCATGTTCTCCGTAGATCGGCCAATCTGTGAGTCCCCACTCCCCCCACCCTCCCACCAGGGAAGCAGGTGGGGGAGGGGTAGAGAATGATGGTGACTATTTGAGGATGGACAAGCAGCATTGACCTAACACTCACTTCTATGGGATGTGAAGGCTCACAGAGTCCTTCCTCCCAACAGAGACCTGGACAGGAAGACAGGTAAGAGACCAGGTCCTTCCTCTCCAAATCCAGCACTGCTTTGACTCTCTCAGGACCTCCCACCTTCTACCAGGAACCATTCAGCAATTTCTTTCCCCAGGGCATGGCAGGGTTGGTTCTAAAGGGGCTGGGAGAGAACCAAGGCCACAGGTGACTTAGAATCAGTATTGGAGGGAGGCTAGGAGGAACCTCAGAAGTCACCTAGTGCAACCCCCTCATTTTACCTATGAGCAAACAGACCCAGAGAGCTGAAGCTTCTTACCCAAAGTCACACAGGTATGAGAAGTAGACCCTGGATTTGACAAGTCTTTGCTCATTTCCTCTTTTTACTGAGCTATTGAGGAATAGTTCTTGGTCTTACCTATTTGTATCTGTTTCATATATATCAAACCCCTACCAGAGATACTGGATTAAAAGTTTTTTTCCCCAGTCAACTCCTTCCTTTCTTTTACTAGCTATATTGATTTTACTTGTGTAACAGCTTTTTTATCTAATAGAAACAATCTATTTTATCTTTTGTGACAAAGCCAGGAGTTTGGACTCAGGTCCTCTGATTCTCAATCTCCTTTTCTTTCTACTAAACTGTCTAGAATGATTCCTCTTTCTCCAATGAGGTAGGATTTATGCAATGCTTTCCTCTCGCCAACCTCAGGAGGCAGGCAGTGAGACTGTTATTATCCCCATATGACAGATATAGAAATCGAGGCTCAGAGAAAGGAAATGATGCTTAGGGAGACAGTGGACTCTCTAGACTACAGGAAGACTCTCTCTTCTAGCTCCCTTTATCTATAATCTAATATTTGCAAAGTACTTCAGTTGTGTTGTTTCTTTGCAACCCTGGGAGGTAGGTGCTATTATAATCTCATTTTGCAAAGGAGGAAGCTGAGTTTCATGTCTTGCCCAGGGTCACGGAGCTACTAAGTGTCCATGGCAGGATTTCAGTTCTGATCTCTCTCCAAGCCACTGCCTAGCTGCCTGTCAAAGCTTCCCATCCTACAAGACCTGGCTCTAATGACATGTCCTCTGAAAAGTCCTCCCTGATCTCCTCAGCTAGAAGTGCACTCTCCTTTTTCCACAATCCTAGCAGTATATGTGTGTGTATGTATATTTGTATCTTTATGTATGTACATACTATATATGTACTGCCACCTGTACCTGATGCCTTCTATCAGTCATCTGTGCATATTAGACTATAAACTCCGTGAGGGCAGAGACTTTGTCTTTACCCTCCCTACCCAATGCCTAGCATAGAGCAGGTACTGAATGAGAACTGAATTGAATTTTCTTCTCTCCCCCATAATACTCAGCTCTAGGCTGAGTAGAATTTGTTGCTTCAGACATGCTCACCACTCTTGAGTCCCTTGGTCCTCCTAACCTGCTTTCATGATCACAGACCTAGACCTTCCTAGCCTGGTCTTGATCCCCAACAGGTCAGCTTTAGGAAAGCAGGGATTGTGTCCTCTCTAAACCATAGGTCACTTATTAAGTGTGGAAAGGAGGGAGGGAGAGAAGGAAGGAAGAAAGGAAAGGAGGGAAGAAGGGAAAGAGGGAAGGGAAGGAGGAATGAAGGAAGGACTGAGGAAGGGGGAGAGCCATACCTGGAACATGTCTGTGTCATTGTCGTGGGTGTATTCCACGATGACCGAGTGGCTCCGAGAGAGTGTGTAGGAGATACTGTGCTGGCCCCGGTTACTCAGTGCCTGGGGAGAAGAAGGGACAATCACTCATCCAGCCCCTAGCCATGGTCTTGCTTGCATCCTTAGGAACATGGTAGGATCTACAAGGAGAGGTTACAACTCGGGAAAGAAGGGATAGGGGACAAGGAGAGATGTCAAGCCTGGGCTGTCCCTTACTTTGGACACGAGTGGGGTAGAGATATGGTGGACAACGTCAGGCTTCACCCCATTGGCCTGGGGTCTCCGGCTCAGCGCCAGGCGGCTGCGGCGGCGGCCCTTGTCTCCGCTGGCCAGGGACCCATTGTAGCTGTGGGGAAAGAAAGGCCCAGGGAGCGCTGTTCCAGTCCAGCACACTGCTGGTTCACCTTACCTTCTGGGAAGACCCTGAAATAACTCACTGAGCTGTTGAGAGCCTTGGAAACTACTTGGCTACTCTTCCCCTGTGCTCCTGCTTGCCCTGCTGGCATGATTCCTGTCTGGGGTACCACCATCCAATCGCTTTTCCTCTTCTGGAATTGGGCATCATGGTTGTCTCTTCCCATTCCTTCCTCATTCCCAGTCAGCTCTAGTAGGTCCTCAGGCTACCTCCCATCAAAGCCTTCACAATTGTCCTCCACATTATTCCCTCTGCCTCTGCTCAGGCTTGCTTGCTACCAGCCTGGCTTCCTGTGACAGCCTCCTGGCCATCCCACCTGCCCAGTGCATCCTTCAGACCACTACCAGAATAATCTTCGTTACACCCAGATCTGCTGTGTACTGAGTAAAGTTCCAATTCGACTTCCCACCCTCCCCTTTAAACACGGTTTCATCCTAAGTCCCTCCATGCTCTCCAAACTACATGCTCTGTTCCCTGCCTGCCTGCCATCCCTTCCTGGGGAAGGCCCTTCCCTCCCTCCTTCACTTCAAAGCCCAACGCTAACCCCTCCTCCTCCAGTGAACCGGCCCTGATCACCCCTGTCAGCACAGACCTTCCTTCCACCTCTCTGATCATACTGTGTCATGTCTCCTACTTCTCTGTTTTTGTGCCTAAAAGCTCCATGAAGACAGGGTCTGTGCCTGTCTCAACTTCCTTTCTCCCCATGCCCAGTACAAGGTTCTGTACAGAACAGGAAAGTGAGCACTGTTTGCTCCATTGTATGGCACTGAATTGGGAGAGAGGACCCAGGAATGCCTCCCAGAGTCCAAAGAAAGGGCCAGGAGGTTCCAAAGACACACAGAGGCCACAGCATGGGGGAGAGGAAAGAACACTGGCCTGGGAGCTAGGAGGCATGGGTTCTAGTCTTTGCTTTTCCACTTGAGAAGTGCTCAACTTTGGGCCCGGCACTCCCTCTCTGTGGACCTCAGCTTACCCCTCTGTAAAGTGAAGGGGATGAATCAAGTTCCCTTTCTGCCTCGAATGTTTTCTAACATTAGTTCCTAGCTTGGCTCTAGCTTTTCAGTGTGTTCTCTGTGGAGCTCCCTCAGGTCTTCCTGGGCACTCTCCCCTCATCGCCCAACCCTCCACCCCAGACCTCTAGCTCCAGGCCCTCACCCCAGCACGATGAGTTCCCCATATTTGACAGGCTCCTTGCCCAACAGCAAACTGTCCGAAGGAGGAGCAGGAAGGATTCGGGGGGTTTTGGCGCTGGTCTGCCGGAGGCCCAGGGATCCTGGGGTCCCCACGTCAGTGCTGCCTTCCAACACCATCCTACCAGAGATCCAAGGAGAGAGAGAGAAAGCTGCTCAGACTTCCCCCTCCACCCAGCTTCCCCCAAACAGTTGGATCCAATCTGGGCCCCAGTCCCCTGGCCTCCCCCTCTTCTGAATGGGGGACCTTTCACCTTCCCCATTACCATGGTAACACTGCCGCCTTTGCCTCCCCCAGCTGCCTAGTTACCATGGTAATGGGGGAGGGGGGATAGAGGGAAGGGGATGCCTGGACAGGGGTAGTGAAGCTCTGAGGCTCCAGAGACATGTGTCCCAGTCTGGCTCAACAGCAGAGGATCTGGGCTTCCTCCTGGACAAGATTCCTCCCCCTTAGAAGATGCTTTCCCCCTTTCTGGACACCGGGGAGTAAGAAGCCCCCAGCCCCATCGGCCCTCGGGGTCCCCCTCTTAGGCAGAGCACTTCGGGCGGTCTCTGCCCCCGGCCTTGCGGGGCTCCTCAGGTCTCTCCCCGTATCTCTCCTCGTCTCCCCATTTATCTCTGCCTCTGCCCGCCCTCAGCAGGCTACGCTTCCCCTGGGCCAGTGGTGGTCCCCCAGCCCATCTGCCCATCTGCGTGTGTGTCCCGGTGTGTTTGGGGACGCGGCGGGGGCTCGCTCTCACCCTCATCTCTCCTCCTCTGACCCTCCCGGTGCGCCCTGAGCTGAGGCTGCAGCAGACTCGCCCTCCTGCAGGGAACCTGTTTGGGAAACACAGCCACGCAGGGGACGCGCGCGGGAGGGAGAGGAGGGGGGGCCCGAGCCGCGCACCCCGAGACGGGCAGGCGCAGCCGCCGCGGGGGGGCGACAGCAGCAGCTTCGGGAGCGGGACTAGGAGCAGCCGCGGGAGAGCCGAGCACCTACGCAGATCCCCACGGGAGCCCCGGGGCGCAGAGCGTGCGCCCTGCCAGACAGCCGCGGGGCGCTGGACTCCCGGACCCCTGCCGCCCCCTCCCTCCAGGGTCCCCCCATCCCGCCTCCAGGCCCCGCCCACCTTTCTGGCCGCCCCCCGGGGTGGCCCCTTACCTAGCCCCGGGGCGCTCCTGGCCGCAGGCAGGTCCGCAGTGGCTGGACCGGGCTGGGATGCTCCGGGCCGAGCTGGGCTGGGCCGGCCCGGCGGCACCACGGCGCTGGCTCGTCACGGGGACACCCAGAGTCGGGGGGAGGGCGAGAAGGACAAGGAAGGGGAGGGGGACGCGCACCACCCAGAGCCCCGCCTCCTCCTCGGATCCCGCCCCCCTGGGCCGGGGCTCCGCCTCCTCGAGCTCCTCCTCCTGCGGCGAAACTTCGCACCTCGGCCGAGGCTCCGCCTCCTTCTGGTGGGACTCCGCCCCTCCTCCTTCCTTCCCCGCCTCCTCCGGCTCAGCTCGGGGACCCCCTTCCCTTACATCCCCCTTGTCGGTTCTTGTGTGTGTGCGTGTGTGTGATGGGGGGAAGGATGGAGGAGGAGGGGGAGCAAGGGGACAGCGGAGCCCGGGGGCTGGGTCAGAGGGTCCTGCGTGAGGACCAGGGGGCTGGAATCCCGGCTCTACCCCTTGCTCCTTCTGTAACCTCCAACTAGTAACTTCAGGGCTCTGGGCCTCCCTCTTCCCCTCTATAAAATGGGCAAGGTGGACTAACTTATCCCTACCGTTCCCTCCAGCTCTCTGGTCTTACAGGTCAAGTGGCCCCAAGGATCTGAAGCCTATGGAGGAATCGGGGAAAGCCAAGGTGGCTAAGCCAGGTGTGCTTGGAAAAGAGAAAGAGCAGCTGTCAAGGAGTGGAGTCTCATGCCTGGCCCTGCCCTGGCCCACTGGCTCTGGAATTAGAGGACCCAAATTCAAATCCTATCTCTCGTGCTCCTCCCCATGTTTCTTTGGGAAAATTATGTGATGGGCCTCAGTTTCCTTGTCTGTAAAATGGAAGGGCTTGAGTTCTTAACCAGGACACTGAGATTCCCAAGTCCATCTGTTTCTGACTAGGAGAGAGGAGGGGACATAAAACTCCTCCCCAAACCCTGGGGAGGAAACTGAGAAGCATCTTTGAAAACCCAGTCTACAGCCCACACAGGAAACAGGACCCTCCCTGGAAGTGTCAAGTCCCTCCTTCTGATCTCAGGGTAGTCATACTGAGGGTTCCTGAATTCCATCCTTGTCTGGCCCTCCACAGCTGGTCTCGAGGCCCACCACTTCTATGGTGTTTTAAGGTTTACAAAGTGTTTTATGCCTATTTTTTGAGTCTCACAACAACCCAGGAAGGTAAGTGCTATTATATCCGCATTTTGCATATGAGGAAACTGAGGTGGTTAAGTGAATGGTCTCCAAGCCAGGCTCAGCAAATGTTGATGTAGCTGAGAGAACAACATAGGTAAATTCACAGATGGCAACCAGGGCAAGGAACATTTATGTGGTAGGCTCTGGGCCTGGGGGCTGGGATGGAGGAGGGGCGAAGCTTGAACTGGTCCCTGATGACATGATACTCAAAGTCTGGGAGGGTGAGGGGACAAAGACACAGATAACTCAAACTCACAGTATCATGTCACAAATTCCTAAGTTAGGTCACACAGAGTCACAGAATCAGAGCTGAAAGTGAGGTCAGCCGTCCTCAAATGTCACCAGTGCCTAAGAAAGTATCGTCCTTTCTGGAACCCAGAGCCTTTGCACTCAGTTCTGTCCTCTGGGAGCAAGTAGAATAAACACACCACCCCCCTTTCACAGGATGGCCTTTCTGACGCTTGACCACAGTTGGTAGGTTTCCTCCTTAAGAATTTTCTTCTTAAGCCTTGGCCACCATCCCCATGTAGCCTGATCTCCTCGGCAGCACAAGGATAGGGAAGACATAATACTGGACCTGGAGGAGTTTATACAGAGATAGTACCCATTAGACCAGAGTTTGGTGATGCTTCCCTGGACACCCTCCGGTGACCTTTGGCTCCTAACATGTAGCCTCCGATGCTGCCAGACCAGGAGTTAGCATCTCCCTAGTGGTGATACCATACTTTGCAAACAATGCAACTATTCCTATCTCACTCTGGCCTCTTGCCTTAGCTCTGGAAAAAGTGAATCCACGGAGAATCTAACTTCATGTAGAAAAGATCAGGCATCTTTCACCATTCCTGTGGCTGAACCAGAGGGCAAATGGCTAATTAGTTAAGATACAGCTTTTGGGGGACCAGTAAGAGAGGCAGGAACAGATCGGACTTGGCATGTGAATCTCTCCGATGAGGTAGAAAAGAATGCTTGGGGCCTTTGGAGCAAGCTAGACGTGAGATAGGAGATAAGACCAGGAGGTGACCAGCCAGAAAAGTGACAGAAAAAGGCAATAACCTTTGTCCCTTTCCCGAAAGATTTCTCCTGCCTAGTGGTTGAGTGAGGAAATGATGCAGAATACAGACAGTGCCCGAAGGGTTAAAAATAACATTGAGCTGCTTTTCCAGGACTTTATGAAGCCCCTAGTTTACTCTGTAACCTGAAGGTTCCCTAAAGTCCTTTCCCCCTTATCTTGAGCCTGTACCAAAAGAATTGCTTTGTCTTCCTTATCCTGGGTTCTCCAGGTCCTTTAATTTTTAGTCTGTATCTCTCCCTCCCCAAATCCTTAAACCATAAAGAATTCCCTGTGTCCTTCATCCTATGTCATCCAGTCCTATCTTTAATCTTTAACGTCCATAAAAACCTCTAAAACTACAGCATCATTCTGAGACCTCTATAAAAGCATTAGCTCCTCCAGATATGGGGTCTCCCTTAGCTTTCTTGCTAAAGAGACCTGTGATGCTTTTTCATGTAAAATTAAAAGCTCCCATTGGCTAAAAGAGGTCTAAGTGAATTCTTTCAAACCTGAACCAGCTCTCCCAAAACCCTGCCTTCAACATCCCTACCAGCAAACACACAAGGTTCAGAGCAAACTTGCCCTGATTCTCCAACTACAAGCGATCCCTTCCTCTCACATCCTACACTTCTATAGTGCTCACTTCCACTCACCACAGTCAAACACAAAATTTCTTAACCTTTTATGTGCCGTAAAATGCAATCTGTTGAAGCTGACCCTTTCTCAGGTTAATGTCTTTAAATACATAAAGTAAAACAAAATACATAGAATTACAAACGAAACACAATATATCGAAATACAGATATAATTTTTTTTTTTTAAAAAGAAATCTATCTACAGACCCAGGTTAAGAACCCTGGGCTAATGGATAGTCTCTTTGTATATGACTTAAATCCTCTAATTTGTAAACTCCTCAAGGCCAGAGATCACATCTTCCTTATCCTTGTACCACCCTCAACCTTCAAGAGTGGAGCAGGGGCTGAAATATCTGTCAGATGAATGAATGAAACATTGAATGACAATTGCATTTTAATTCGTCCAGTGTTCTCCCCAAAGCCCTTCCACCTCCCCCATCCAAAATCTACCTGTCCTTCCATGCCCTTCTACCTCTCCTATTCCAAACCTACCCACCCTTCTGTGCCCTCCCACAACACTCTTCCAAACACACCCATCTCTCAAACTGAAGTCCTTTTTTCCTGATGAAGCCTTTTCCTGACAAATCACAAATCACTTCATCTGTTATGCAGACCCCACAATGGAGCATGAAACCCAATGCCCAGAACAGTGCAAACACTTAGAAAAAGCTTGTTGACTGAATAATAGCATGTTCTCTGCTGTTCTGCTGGGGAAGGTGCCCCCATTTCCCAAGATGCCAGGGAGCTGATGAACCCTGGAGGAAAGAACATGAGATGTGGAGCCTGAAAACATCGGTCTTCATTCTGGTCCTGGACCTTCCTGGCTGTGTGCCCCTGTGAGGCTGATATAACCCCTCTGCATCTCAGTTTCCTCATCTGTTAAGTGAGGAATGCTTTTGGTACTTAAATCCTGGCACCCTCTGGAGCGCCTGGATAAGCTGGAGCTAGTGGGCATGACTTTAGCACTTTCTTTCCCATAATGCTCAACAAAATGCTGCTTCTGATGTCCCAGAATGAGGATTCTGGTGAGGAGGGCTCTATAACAGGGACTTATAGGGATAGCAGGAACGAACCCAGGAAAGGAAGGAAGCTGGGCGGGAGTCTGAGGGAGAGAGGAGAGACAGAGGGCACTGTGTGGGGTCCCCAGTTCTAAGAGCTGGACCCTAATGATTCTGGAGTTAATGGGAACCACCCTCTAACCTGCCCAGAGAGACCCTCACGGCAAAAACAAAAAACTTCCAGAGGTAGACAGATCTGAGCGTTCACCACTGGGGCTGTGGGGCTTGATGGGATCGTGTCCTTCACAATCAGGGAGATTCATGGGAAGTAGATGACAATTTCCTGGGAGGGCCCTGAGAAGTCACCCCTCTGTGTATGGGGCATCATAGGACTTCAGAGTAGGAAAGCCTATGGATTCCTTTATATCTGTGATCAGCCTTAGAGGACCAGCTCTTTGGGCAGCATCTAAAAAACACCTTTACTTCCTGCCCACCCTTCAGGGTCAGTTCAGGGCAGGGCAATGACAAGAGTGAACCAAGAGAAGAGCAGGCCTGGTGTTCCCAGAGCTTAACAATGGAGAAAAATATGTAAAATGCGTAAAAAAAAAAAAACAAAAACAAATCCCAAAACCCTGCCCTCACAGGTCAGCAGGTAAGTGGCCCAGTGTCCTGCTTTTGTCCTGGGAGTGAAGGTGGCTAGTTTGGGCACTGCTCCAGGGCCCCTGGGTCCCCAGATGGCAAGCCCACAATGGACACAAAGGCTGCTGTCACTCATTCTCTGCCTCCCCCATCCTCTGTTCCCAGCTCATTCCTGCTTTCCGCCTCCTCTGTTCTCTCTGCTATTGTACCCACTCTTCCCTCTGAATGGGCTTTTTTTGCAGGCCCAAAGGCCTTTCCAGGTGCCTACTGTGTGCTCAGCTCCATAAAGTCTTTCTGGGTGCCTACTGTGCACCCAGGCCACGCAGGCACTGGGGAGGGGGGGCGGGGATGACTGGGTCCTTGCCTTCAAGAAGCCGTTAGTCCAGAGGAGAGAGGACGATTCCAGAGAAAACTCATTCCTAAGCTAGCAGGGTACCTTGCAGGTATGAAGAGAAAGACTAGAAAGAAAACGTACAATTTAAAGGACCCTTCGTGTCCAACCTCTTCTAATGCACCTAGTGTGACCTTGGTGCTATCCGTTTGAGCTTTCATTTTTCCATGTATAAAATGAAGTATAAGGTCCAAGTGATTGCTAAGGTTTCTTCCAGCCCTCAAGGTCGAGGAGTCAAAGGATTTTAGATTCAGAGCTGCTAGGAATCTTGGGTATCTGTCATTTTACAGATGAGTAAACTGAGGCTCAGAAATGCCAATTCCCTTTCCCAGGGTCACACAGCCAGGAAGTGTCTGAGGCTAGAATCAAACCCAGGTTTTCCTGGCTCTAAGCCTAGCCTGGCAGTCACACAACTGACCACTAGTCCATCAGAGGTCACCCTTTCTTTACCTCCAATTATGAGGCAGCTTGGTGGATAGGGTTCTGGGCTTGGAGTCAGGTAGACTTGTGTTACAATTATGTGACCTTGGGCAAGTTACTTAACTGCTGTCTGCCTCGGTTTCCTCGTCTGTAAAATGGGAGTGATAATAATACGAACCTCACAGGTTGTTTATTCTCCTTATTTTACAGTTGAGGAAACTGGGGCAGACAGAGATTAAGGGACCAGCCGAGCAGTATATAGATAACCATATAAGACTGGATTCGAACTCAGGTCTTCCTGACTTCAAGCTCAGGATTCTATTCACTGGGCCACTAGAGGCCTCATAGTTGGAAGGAACCTCAGAGGTCAAACTCAGTTGCCCAAACCTGGCATGGTGGATATAGAATTGGACAAGTCATTTAACCCTCCTTAGGTCTCAGTTTCCCCATCTATAAAAGAGAGTGATTGACAAGAAAATAATAGCTGATCTGTATATGGCGCTTTCTATGTATTATCTCTTTTGTGCCTATGAAGCAGGTGCCACTTTTATCTCTGTTTTACAGATGAAGAAACAGGATGAGAGAGTGACTTATCTGTGGTCATCTAACTCAGTAAGTATCTCAGGTAGGATTCAAACTCAGGTCTTCCCAACCGTAGGTCTGCCATGGCACCTTAGTGACCCCATGATTGTGGTCAAGGGGTCAGCCAGCCTCAGTAAACGTGTCTCAGTAACGCACCTCAAAGCCTCTAGGGAATCCAGAAAGTGGCCTGGGAGCAAGCTTAGTCCTCAGAGCCCTGTTCCCTGCTCTGCTTGCAATGACCTGGAGCCTCCTTCCATATTCTGACTCTTCTTGCCTCAGTGATGGGTTTCAGACTCTGGGAACCTCCCTGAACTCCTCTTGAATCTCCTCACCTGCCCTTTCATGCTCAGATTTGCAGAGAGTTTCCCCCTGAATCTTCCCACTTAATCTGGCCTTTCATATTCAAATCTGTTGCCCTTGACCTAGCCCGGCCTTCCATGGTCTGTTACCTCTGGATTGCCCCACCTGTTTCCCACCCAAACCCTGCCTAGTCTGATATCTCCTGATTGCCTCCAGCTGTTTCCAACCCTTGACCAGTCACCCTGTCCTTGGACTTCTCCTCAAGATCCTCCCTAAACCCCTCCTCCCATCACCCTAGACTACCAGACCACCCCCAAATCCCTCCTACAATCTTTTCTGTATTTAGTTCCATCTCGCCTCCAAGAAGGCGCTCAGATTCAATCCAGCTCAGACTCTGTCTAGCTGAGATTTTCTCTGGCCCCTTTGTGAACATAAGCGTTACAAATGCTTAGGCTCCTCAAGAGTCAACCCAATATGGTCAATCTTTAATAAACTTTGTCTTTCTTTGGCTTTAGGAAGGCTTGAGTCAAATTCATTTGAGCAGGACCCAACGTGTTGATATATTGACCTCCCCAGCACCCCTCAGACCTCATGAGGAGCCTTCCCTGAACCCACACTGATGGCTCCTTGTGTACTCTGCTCCAGAAGTTTGAGACCTCATATTGTGGGCAAGTAGTCAACAAACATTTATTAAGTGCTTACTATATACCAATCTAAGTGCTGGGGAACCAAATTAAAAAAGAAAGCCAGTACTGCCCAGAAGAAGATGACATTCTAGTGGATAAAGTGAAGATAGTACATGAAAGTTAACTGGAAGGGGAAGGGGAGAAGGTGCCAGGCTTGTGGGCAGGACAGAGAAGCCTAGAGGAGAGCAGCCAGATGGCAGATGAAGCACACTGAAGGTAGTTCTGTGCCTGTTAGAATGCAAACAGGTGTAGATGGTTCCAGGTATGTCTCTGTGTCCCCAGGACCTCACTCAGTGCCCAACATACACAAGAAGTAGTGAGGGCTTTGCAAATGCCCACTGAATTGAACTGGGGTCAACCTCTGTTCTCTGACCTTCACAATCATCCTGGAGCTATCAGCTGAATGCACTTTGTAAGGGCCACATAGGTGCTTACTCAGGCAGAGGGGAGGACGGATTCACTACAGGGTGCATTCCTATCTATGCTTCAACTCTACAAAGTCCTCTCTTCACAAGGTATGGGAATTATCATACCCATTTCACAGAGGGGCAAATTGAGGCTGAAAGAGGAGAATGAGAGTAATTGACATCTTTATAACTCTTAAAGGTTTACAAAGCATTTTCACCATGCATCATTACCCAGTTTCATGGATCCAAAGGTTTCATAGGCACTGGAGTAAATCATTGAAAGCACACCTTTAAGTGTCTACAATGGGCCAGACCCTAAGGGTCTAAAGGAAGACAGTCCCTGCTCTTAAGGAAGGAGCTTATCTGGGGGATGAAATATAACATGGAAACAGGTAACAACAGAACTTGTTAAAAAATGCCTTTTGTGGATGCTTGTTGACTTTCCATTACCATCATTTCCACTAGCACTCCCTCCAGATTGAACCCTCCCAGGTTCAGAAGAATATTCAATTAAAAAAAAAACCTAATGAAACAAAAGCATATCTGACAATGTATATACCATTCTGCCCCAGTCACCCCCCCCCCCCATCTCTCTTGTAGTCAGAGAGAAAGGAAATACCTCCCGATCATTTCTCCAAAAACTTGCTTGGTTTTTCCATTGCTACTTTTTAGAAACCTCTTCATTTACATTCTTGAAGTCTAGTGTCTCTTGTTCTCCTAATTCTGGTTATTTTTGCTCATGCAAAACTTCCTGGTTCCTCTGAATTCCTGACATTCCACATTTCTATGGCACATTACTTCTCCATTATTGTTATTTGCCATTGTTTATTTTTCAGCCATTTCCCAACCAAGAGACATTAACTTTGTTTTCAAGATTGTTGGCTATCATAAAAAGTTCTACTGTGGCTGTTTTGGCATGAATTTCAGATCTGTTACTGTCTTTGACTTCTCTGGAGTTTATGCCATGATAATCATTTAATATAAATTTTGGAATTTTAATAAGGGCCCAAGCCTGAACTAATCAATCAGACTGCTTTGCTTTGCTCTAAAATTGCCTGTTTCTGTGTCAGCAATTTCAAAGACCTGTTTATGACAGGATGCCTGCAACCAGAGTGGTGGGATTTTCCTTATCTTGTATCACAGAGGAAAGTCAGATATCCTGGAATCATAAATTCCAACTGTCACTACTTTGTTAATTGTCTTGTCTCGCTGAATTTACAACTTATACAACTAGGAAAATTCCTTTCTCATGGTAAAGTATATTTAAGCCTGGTCATTCTTCTATCAGGCAGTCAGAAGTTTTTCTGGCTCCATGATCATGTAACCACTAGCTTTAAGGGAATAAACAATATATATTCAGCCTGTGTGCCTTTTTTAACCAAACTTTCAGGTTGACAGCCACCACCAGTGGCAGGATCACTAGGTGAAAGAGTTGAAGAAGACCTTGTCATTTTCCTTGCGTAATTCCAAAATAAGACCCCAGCATGGTCATACCACCTTGTAGCTCCAAAGAGGAATCAGTGTGTGCCTTCCCACAGCCCACCAATAATGACCATCCCTCCCTTTTGCCATCTTTGCCAATTCACTGGGTATGAGGTGAAGACACTTATTTATTTAACTTAGGTTTATTCCACTCTTGTAATCTGGAGCATATTTTCATACAGACATTGTAGTTTGCAATTCTTTTTTAGAAAAGTATATGTATTGTTCTAATTCTTCTTCACATATTACACATCATCTTGGGGTGGAATAAGGAGAGACATGGGGAGAAAATTTGGAACTCATAATCTTATGGAAGGGAATGTTGAAAACTAAAAAGAAAAAAACGTATATGTAGCCTTTGACCATTTATATATTGGCAAAGGATCTGGGGATCAAAAACTTAAATCCATTCCCTGACTATTTTGAGTATAAAAATATGAGTATCAGTTATCTCAATGAATAACAGATTAAGTTATTAATCATCACATTAACGATTGATGATAATCTGTAAGTTTCTCAGTAATATTTGACACATTTTTCCTCTCTATTACTTCTTTTCTAATTCTGTCTTTATTGATTTTTATTTGTTCAAAAATTTCTAAATTTCATAGTCAATATCTAGATTATGTGTCTGGCATAATAAGCCAATTCTTGTAAACTTAATATGTCAAAATTTATAGATAAGCCCTCCACAAGGGTAGAGGGAGGAGAGAGTGCACTCATTGCTTTTATATTAGCAAGCAACAAAATACATACAACAGAATTTCTTAGGAGTTTTTCTTCTCTTTCTTCCTACATACAACCTTCTACTTATGCTGTTTTCTACATTTTTTTCTGGTCATTTTCTTGCTCTGAGATCCCCTGATACAGTATTGCTTGAGAAATGAGATGACTTTCTGTGACGTGTTAAAGAAAATGGAAGTGGGTTGATAATGGGGGAAAACTGAAATTTTCCAAAAAAAATCCCTTTCTGCTTTGATAGGCTCCCCCATCACTTGTTTGGCTGAGAATTCTCCAATGATTTAATGGTGACTGGCACCTGATCTCACCCTCTTTGTTTTTGATGATGTGAGTTCTTATATTCAGGTCATGTTTTCTACCTTATAATTTGAGGGGAAAGACAGTGTTAATCAGTCACAAAGGAAATCATGAAAGCCTGCAGCCTCTGTGGCTGTGGGAGAATTCTGGAGGCTGGGAGAAATTCAGGGCAGGTAGCAGAACAGAGGACAGCCTGAATGCAGATGTAGCCCTACCTGGACAGAGAAATGTGCGTCCTCCAGAGGGTCCAACCAGAGTTCCTCAAACACGGGGTGGGGTGGTGGTTAGGGGAAGGGCCCAGGAGGACAGTGGCCTATGGCCAGTTGTGCTGTCTGTAGGCTGGGATAACACAGTACCATGAAGTAAGGCTGGGGACTGGAGTGAGGTCCTCCCCTAGAGAGAAGTGCACCCCCAGATAAAAGCATCGGGAGGTAAAGCCCTATTGGCTCAGGCTACTTAAAGTTCTGTGTACCTGAGCTGAGCCTTTTGAAGAAATTGAAGAGTTCATAATTGGAACATACTAACAAGGGGAAAATGTTTGTATGTAAAAATGAAAATATGCATAATTTATACTTTGCAAAAAAGAGAAGTGTGGATCAACTTTGTTGCTGTTGAGTTGTGTCCAACTCTTTGGGGTTTCTTGACAAGGATACTGGAGTGGAAGATACTCTTTCCTTCTCCAGCTTGTTTTACAGATGAGGAAACTGAGGTAAACAGGGTGAAGTGACTTGCCCAAGGTCATACAGCTAGGAAGCATCTGAGGTCAGATTTGAACTCAGGAAGATGAGTCAGTCAGGCTCCATTTCAACTTTAACAAAAGTAATGAACAAGGTCCCCTTCTGTTATTCCCCACTTGAGCGACTCCTTTGTCTCTTCACTCACCTGCATTTTCTGGATCTTGCATCACAAAGTAAGGTAGAAATGAGAAGCCAGGCTGGGGTAGCCGCAGGGGGCCTGCCTGTCATCATGCAGAGGCTGCATTCTGGGGTCACTTTTTGAAAACTTTTATTAAAAATTTTTTTTTTCATTAGACATCGAACCACTTCCCCCTCCCCTCTCTAGAGAGCCATCCCATGTAACTGAGAATTAAGAAAAAATAAAGCAGATGAGCCTTTTTTACACTCTGACGATGAACGGAAAGCAAATAATTAATGAATCTACAAATCTCTCTCATAAACAGCTTGCTTCTCCTTTGAAGCATCCTTCAGCTCTTTCTGACATTGCACATGCATGGTCCCCCAACTCTGGAAAGAAAGGAAGGAGATGCCTTTTGCCATCTCATCTCTAGGGCCAGACTGGGTCTCCACACTGATGTCAGCCTGGTTCTGTTTCCATTCACATTGTGAGTGTTGACTTCTACAGTTTTCCTGGTTCTGCTAACTTCACTCAGCACCTGCATATAAACCTTCCCATCCTTCTCTGGATTCTTCCAGTTTGTTGATTGTCCTTTGTTGTGGTTCAGTTGTTGTCAGTGTTGTTTGACTCTTCACGACCCCGTTCAGGGTCTTCTTGGCAGAGATACTGTGGTGGTTGGTCATTTCCTTTTGCAGCTCATTTTACAGATGAGGAAACTGAGGCAAACAGGGTGAAGTGACTTGCCCAGAGTCACACAGCCGGTAAGTGCCACTGTTCTATCTCACTGCCCCAAGTGACTCATCTTTTGCAGTAATGATCCAGCACATTTACACTTCACAATCTGTTCAGCCTTGCCCTAGTTGTCGGGTGTCCATTTTGTTTGATTTTTCGGTGCTATAAAAAGTGTTGCTTTGCACATTTTGATGTCTCTGGGACCTTTCCTTCTGGCTTTCACCTTCTTGGGGTACATCTGGTGGGATGCTTTAAGGGGCAGACATGGGCTTCGGTTCTTTTTCACTCCTGTTCCCTCACGTTCATTTGGCCTCTGACTTCAGGAAGAGAAACTGAGCACCCGGAACCCCTAGTTACTTTTCAGGTGGCCAGGAGCTGTGTGGCAGCCTCTGGGGAAGAGATCAGGGGAGACAAAGTTGGTGACTGTCCCTTGTAATGAAGGGAGATGGGGTGAAAGCTTCAGGATTGAAACAGATGCCTGCTTCCTCATTTCCCTTTGGTCTCTGAGACCAAGAACGTTTGTTTAAACTCATTCACAAAAAGACCTGGGCAACACCTGTCTTTGCCATCAGGATAATAGTAGCTAGTATTTGTAGAGTACTTAAAAAAACAAACAAATATTATCCTATTTAATCCTCACAACATCTCCCTGAGAGGGAGATGAGGAAACTGAGACAGATGCCAAAGGGCCCCACAGTCAGTGTCTGAGGCTAGATTCTTGACCCCAGACACAGTGACCTGTGCACTGTGCATCTCCTAGCAACCCCAGATGTAGAAGAGATGGTGGGAGGCATTGGGAATCCAGACCTTCTGTAAAGGTACCAGGTTAACTGGAGCTGCTTGGGATGCTGATCAGGTTACAGTTTCCTCTGGACTCCATTTTAGTAAGTGCTAAAGAAATGAATTTTGGGGTTATGCTGAGCTGGGGGCTCAACAAGTGGAGGCTAATCTGTGGAAAGTTAGGACTTTATAGGGAATTCATTCACACTGTTAGATTTTAAATGTGAACCCAGAGGATGAAAGAGAGCCAGGAGGTGGGAAGGTGCATCTTTTCACATGTGCCTAGTTTACACAGGCTCAGTGACTACAGCCCGAGCTTTGGGTACCACCTGGTGGCTTGTACATCTAACAGCAACTGTTCAGTCACAAGTGTGTGTGTATGTGTATGTGTGTGTGTTCCCACACCCAAGAGCTGCACATGTATTTTCCAACGAAATTACAGGTGAAAACACTATTCACTTTGTCAGAGTCAGTATAGTATACCGACTCCTTCCCTATGAGGCACCACCTCCCATCATCTAGCAAAATCCTCCCACTTTGCAGATGAGGAAACCAAGCCTCCAAGAGGTGCCATGAAGGACTTTCCCAAGGTCATGCAACACTGCAATTTTAACCCAGATCCTGACTCCAGACACACTAGTCGCTTCATATGGGTCAGAGGAGACAATCCCCAATGTCTTTTCAGCTCGGGCTCTGTAATGGTGTGAATCAGGAGCTCCTGGGATTGATCTCAGGAGTCAGAAGAGCTTGTGATTGTTCCTTATCAGTTGAGTGACTTATTCAACCTCTCCAGGCTTCCTTCTGGTTGGGTTAAGGCTAATCAGTCCAATGCAAGAAGCATCTATTGATCATGTCCTACGAGGAATATACTGTGTACAAAGACAAAAATATGAAATCGGGTTTGACAACTGAATGGTATCCTATGATTTGCAGTTCAGAGGGATAAGCATTCTCTCTCAACCTTGAAAGTGATTGAAACTATCTCAATTCTGAGCCAGAAGACCAATTTGGGTGGTCTGAGAGTTTTAAAAAAGACATATGAAGTCTACAAGACAGCAGACTAAAAGGGAGAAACAAGGACTATGCAAATTACCAGTAGCCATGAGGGGACCATATCCCCTGCCCGACCTTGTGTGTTCATCCTTTTTTGCTGAAGAAGACCATGCCATCAGAAAAATGATTACATAACTTGACTTTGTTTTGAGGGAGGAAGGGCTGTGCAGCTCACCAGCCTCACTTCTCCTCCAGAGCCATCTGAATCCAGTGACCAGATATGCATCAGGATGACTGGAGATGACCCAGGATGAGGCAATTGGGGTCAAGTCACTTGCCCAAGGTCACACAGCTAGTGAGTGTCAAGTGTCTAAGGTGAGATTTGAACTCAGGTCCTCCTGACTCCTGCTCTATCCACTGCACCACCTAGCTGCCCCTTTAAGGAACAAAGTTGGAATGAGCACCAAAGAGACGACAGCTGAAAGGAGAAAACCGATCTGGGAGCTGAGCTGTGGCAGAGGTGGGCTGTTGAACTTGGAAGTAGAGAATTCAGAATGAAAGTGCTGGTTACAATCACCTCTGCAAGGGCTGAGGGACGTTTAAAAAAGTCCACCCCCTCTCCAGGTTCCCTTCCCTGTACCTGTCAGTAACTTGTTCTGTGCTTTACTATTCTTACTTCGACTACCTAAGCACCTCCTGTAAACTGACTGTGCCACAAATATAACGAGACCTAAGGTCGGCCAGAAATACGAAATCGAAATTACGCAAGAGCCAAACCTCTGTCTGAATGTTGGGAATTTTCCTAACTGGGGGCTCTAAGCTGTTGTATTGGTATTAATGACTTTCTGCCTGATATAAATTGCATAAAACTGCAGAGAAGGATACCACGTGAACATGAGGGCCATTATGTCATCCCTAAGTGAACAGAGAACTGTTATAATGGTGTAGCTGATTGATGACAGCTCACATTTATTAGGTTTGCAAAGTGTTCTCCAAATATTATCTCACAACAACTCTGGGAGGGAAGTGTGCATTATTATCACCATTTTTACAGATGGGAAATTGAGGCAAATAAAGGTTAAATGACTTGCCCACACAAGGTACACAAGTAATAAATGTCTTAGGCTGAATTTGAACTCAGGTCTTCCTGATTCCATGGGTCTGTCCACTGTGCCACCTACTTGCCCCAAAGTATTTCTCCAGAGAGGAGGGACAGGGAGAAAGGGGTGATGATGGAAGAAAAAAAATCACACCCTCTAAGAGACAGATTACTGGGAAGGAGCAGAAGGGAATGAGTGTCTTCCACAGCTTCTAGTCTATAAAGAACATGTACCCAAATAAAATACATGCAAAATGAATAGGAGGCAATAGGGGGAAATCAGGAACAGCCATACATGGGAGGTGGAGCTCAGATAGACGAAAACTCAGAATTCTAAGAGGCAGAGGTTAGAAGAGAAAGATTTACAGGCACAGGGAACAGCACCGGCAAAGGAGGAGAGGTGGGAAATGAATGTTATTTCTGAGGCACAGAAAGGCCAGCTGGCAGCTCTACATCTTAACTTCCTATCAATGGGAATAGCTGGTATTTTATTGTCAAGATTATTGATATTATTACGGCTTTGTAAAGCACGTTACATAGAGAATCCTATTTGACACTCCCAGGAAGTGGATTGGGGTTAATACTAATTATTAACATCATTTTACAAGTGAGGACATTTTTGGCTAGGGTGCATCAATCTGGGAAGGCCTCTGGGAGGTAGTGACTTTTTCGAGGGGAGCCCAAGGCTGCAGCAATGTGCTCTGCTGCCTTTACACCACAAGATGGCGCTGAAGCATGACGTAATCTCTGCCTCAAGAAGCGGGAGGCTGGTATGAAACTACAAGTCCCAAGATGCTCTACGAGCCATTAGATTTCCCCCTCTTTCACAGCTGACCTCACGATCGCCTGTGGAAAGGAGAGGTTTTTGCGATCTTTCTTCGTCCGTGGCTGGCGGACGAGAGACGGCGACTCCTGGCCTTTTGTTGCAATCTCCAGATCTGTCTATTTTTCCCTTCCAGTATCCCTCCTTTCCTTCGACTCGGGTTGAAAGGGAAGCACCCAAGGCGCTCCGCGAGGACCCTTGACCTTTAACCTAACATGGCGGCGCCCATGTTTGGGTCGTGGTCGCGGTGAGGCCGGGCGGACGTGTTGGGACCAGGCTCCCGCTCTTCTCTCCTCTCCTGCTCCTGCTCGCGCCCCACAGCCCGCGCCATGTCGAAGCTCAGCCGGGCCACGCGCTCCATGCGGAAGATCGAGGGCAGCGGCGTCATCCGGACCATCGTGCGCGCCGGCCAAGCGAGGCCCGGGCCGCCATTGGGACCCGTCCTGGGTCAGGTAGGAGGGAGAGCCCGGCTGTGGTGCGCGTGCGCGGGAGGTGGGGGGGCGTAGTCTAGGAGGAGGGCACCACGCATGCGCAACTGCGTATAAGTGGTTGCAGCTTCTACCCTGAGGCGGCCGTGCTGACTCCTGGAGTCTGGGGTCACGGGTTCGAGTACGATCCCCGACGTGTAGAAGTTGCGGCACCTGTCGTGACACTTAGTAGTGATTGTGATAAAATAGTCGGCCATCCAGCACTTTAAGCACACTGCCTCCCAGCATGTACCACCCCCCCAGGGGCAGGCATGGCACCTGCTTTGCACATTGGCAGACTGAGGCTGGGAAAGGAGCAGTGACTTGCCCAAGGCCACACGTGCAAGACTCCTCAGAGGCGGGATTCGAACCGAGGTCCCGCACTGGGCTGCCACCTCCTCTGGCCTCCGGGGTGTTGTCTTTTCCTCTGTATAATGGGGGGAGGGGGGATCCATAGGGTCCAAAGCCAGGGGTGTCCCAGCCCCTCCTCCCACTGCAAGAATCTGCAGCCAGGGAAGTTGAGGTGACGGAGCCTCCCTGGTCCATTCCCCAGTAACCTGGAGGTGATCCTGTGGTGCTGGTGAACCACAAGTTCTGGCACATATGGTGTGTTGAGCCGGGCATGGGTGGTGTCTGCTGTCCAGAGGACCAGCTGAGAACCAGGAGGCTGGTCTGATGGCCGGGGATGGACCTTTGGGCCCCAGCCATAGTGATGGACAGCCAGCACTGAAGTCCCGCTAACAGAATAGGAGTTGGGGCCTCTCTTGGGGAGGAGGGGCAGTAAGAGACCTGTCAATGCCCATGGAGCACCAGCCTCCCAAAGGAGGAGCCCCCCGTGAGCATTGGGGTGAGGGGCATCTGGGCTTCTGGTCACTCACCCTTGGCGCTCACGCTCCCCTCTCCCGCAGCACGGCCTCGCCATCAGTCAGTTCTGCAAGGAATTCAACGAGAAAACAAAGGACATCAAAGAGGGGATCCCCCTGCCCACCAAGATCATTGTGAAGGTGCGGGGCCTCCCTCTGGACGACCAGGCTCAGCCCCCAACTCTCTGGCTGCCCCTCCTGCCTCCCCTGGGATGGGAATCCTGCCTTACCCCCTCCAGCCTCCATCCTCAGGCCCCTTCCCCACCCTCTCCCTATGATCTCACACACTCCCATGGTCCAGCATCATTAGGGGCACTCCCCAGTTTATATAGTCAGTCCTACATTCTTTCCTCCAACTCCCTGCAAGTCCATTGACTCAGAGGTGGGGAGTAACCCCCCTTCCGGCTCCTTCTCTCCTCTTCCAGCCTGACAGGACGTTTGAGCTCAAGATTAGTCAGCCCACTGTCTCCTACTTTCTGAAGGCAGCTGCCGGCATAGAAAAGGGAGCCAGGCATACAGGTGATGGGCACGGCACCTGAGGTGGGGCTGAGAAGACTGGCCCCTGGGCTGGGGGGTTCAGTGGACAGCCGGGGTGGGCAGTGGTGACAGCTGAGGTGCTTTCCTCCCTTCCAGGGCATGAGGTAGCTGGATTGATCACCTTGAAGCACGTGTACGAGATTGCCCAAGTGAAGGCTCAGGACAAGGCTTTTGCTTTGCAGGACGTCCCCCTGTCCTCCGTTGTCCGTTCCATCCTCGGTAGTGCCCGCTCACTTGGCATCCTCGTGGTGAAGGAGTGAGTGATCAGGGAGTGAGGTGGCCCTGGGAAGCAGGGTCTTGGGTGAGCTGAGGGGACTGAGGCATGAGGAAGGAGGTCCTGTGTGTATGTGTGGGGGGGTACATGTGTGGTAGGTGTGTGTATGTGTGTGATATGTGTGTGGTGTATGTATGTGTGTCTGTAGGTGGTATGGGGGGGTATATGGGTGTGGTGTGTTTGTGTGGGAGTATCTGTATGTGTGGTATGCGTGTGATATGTATGTGTGGTATATGTATGTGTCTGTACACCTACATATGAGGGAGTGTGTGGGTGTGGTATGTATGTGATATGTGGGTGTGGTGTATATATGTGTGCCTGTGTGGTGGGGGTATGTGTGTGTGTGGGTGTGTTATGTGTGCTATGTGTGTCTGTGTGTGTTGTGTGTGTATGGGTCTGTGTATGTGTGTCTGGTGTGTCTGTGGGTGTTGTGTGGGTGTGGTGTGTCTGTGAATGGAAGTAGTGTTCAGGTCTTTGCAGGAGCAGTGGGCTAGATTGGTTATGAGGCCAGGGAGCCTAGGCACCTGAACCAGAGGACCCCCAGGGCGCTGACCTTCCCCTTCCTCTCTGCAGCCTCAGTGCAGAGCAGCTGGCTGCCTTCCAGGAGGAGCGTGCCCAGTTCCTGGCATCCCAGGCACTAGCAGATGCTGAAGCCGCTGTGGCTGAGGCAGCCAAAAAGTGAGCCCTTCACCTACCCAGCCCTCCTCTCCTTCCCCAGGATCACTAACTGCATGCAGCGAAGGGGCAGAGAGGGCTTATGGTCACCTGTGACCCAACTTTACTTTTTATGTATCATGTCAGTCTATAATTTAAAGGGCTAAAGACCCCAATAAATACTGTATCATTTGTTACCTTGTTTTACTTGTCTGTCTGCTGCTCAGGGGGTGATGGGGAAAAGGCAAGGAGAAGAGTGGGACAGGGCAGGGAAAAGAGCCCTGAATGTAGAGACAAAAAATTAGCTTCAAGCATTTCCAGAGCTGGATGGGACCTGGCAGCCACCCATACAAGCTGTGCCTCCAGTGGACTGGACCCAACAGCCGCTGTACAAGCTGTGCCCCCAGTGGATGGGACCTGGCAGCCACCCCTAGAAGCTGTGCCCCCAGTGGACTGGACCTGGCAGTCACCCCTACAAGCTGTGCCCCCAGTGGACCGGACCCAACAGCCGCTGTGCAAGCTGTGCCCCCAGTGGACTGGACCCGGCAGCCACCCGTACAAGCTGTGCCCCCAGTGGACTGGACCCAGCAGCCGCTGTGCAAGCTGTGCCCCCGGTGGATGGGACCCGGCAGCCACCTCTGTAAGCTGTGCCCCCGGTGGATGGGACCCGGCAGCCACCTCTGTAAGCTGTGCCCTCAGTGGACTGGACCCAGCAGCCACCCCTACAAGCTTTGTCCCCAGTGGACTGGACCCTGCAACCACCATACAAGCTGTGCCCCCAGCGCTCATCTACCCTCTTCTCCCCACTAAGGGAGAACACTTGAGGGAAGCAGGAGAAGAATATTGGCTCTGGATAGGAGGCTGTAGGTTCAAATCTTTTCTCTGAGGTTCTCTACCTGTGTGACCTTGGGCAGATGCCCTCGAAGCTGGGCCTCAGATTCCTCCTTGGCCCAATAAGGCTGGCCTCATGTCTCAGGACAGGACACTGACTGGGTAGCCACAGGCAGAACCGGAGGGGATATTGGGTCTGGAGGGGCCAGGGAGGCCTGGAGCCTGGTTGGTCAGGTCAGGTTGGGTGTAAATTCTTAAGATAGCCCCTGGTTTTTATTGTCTGGTGGGCATCTGGGAGTGCCCTGGAGTGTGTGGAGGTGAGGATCTGAGTTCAGGGACTTCTCCCCATGACAAAGGGAGGGTCCACAGGCACAGTCTGGGAATTAGGTGCTTCTCCACCCCCCCCCACCCCATCCTGAGCAGCAGTGTCTACTGGGTTGGAAAAAGAGGGGTTTCCCCAGCCAACCATGGGGCCTGTTGCTTCTTTTTCAGTCTATGACTATCCTTCCACCTTCCCAAAGGTGGAAAGAAAGGGAAGGACGTTGTCTGTCTATCCAGCAGGTGGCCCCAGTTCCTCTCCATCCTATCTTAACACAGGAGTGTTTAGTGAGCTTGCATGAGGAAACTTGGGCCACATGGTGGAGGGAAGAGCTTGGATTTAAGCTGTAACTGGAGTCTGTCAGAGACTTCAGTAGAGAACATCTCCTGGCTCCCTATTTCCTCAAGGAATTAAGGGACCTGTTCTGACACTGAAGGTCTCAGAACTGGAATATTCCGGGAGAATGCAGAAGGTTCCCAGGTCACACCTGCTGGATCTGGGTGTGGGGAACAGTGAGTTCTTGGGTCCAATTGGACTTTAGCTGCTGGAAGCTCCGAGAGAGCCTACCTCAGAATCCTGGCTTCCTTGCTGGCCTTCACCACAGGGGTGAGGCAAGGGGATTTTTTCTCTTGACTAGCACACAGATCTCCCTGAGAAGTCTAATCCTTCCCCTGCAAAGTCAAAGGGAAACTGAGGCTTGCTTAGATTGGGGTTGGGTCCAAAGCAAGGCTCCTAATCTGCATTAGGGGACCCTGATGGAGGGCAGCTGCTTACACTACCAAACAGCTGCTGTTGACTGAGGGGCTTTGGGGGACACAAAACTAGGTGAGAGCCCAAAGGAGGAGAGAAGCCCAGACTCAGAGTCTTCAGCTCTCTCATCATCCAAGGTCTCATCAGCCTGGGCTGCTGGTCCCAGAGGAAAACTTGACCTAGGTTTGATCTTGAAGACCCAGAAGCCTGCCCCTCCAGCACCCCCATGAGGAAAGAGAGTGACAGCCTGCAAGAAGGAAGTAGCCAGGATTAACTCCAGGCTCAGAGCCCACAGCCTGTGCTCTTAGACAAGGCTTGGCTTGGGCTCCGTGGCTGAGGGCGTCCCCCCCACTAAAGGTCCCCCAACCCACCCCCAGGCCTCCTCTCTTCTACCTCAGCAAACAACACCAGGGCTACAAAAAAGGCGAACCGGACTTTATTATAAAGTTGGTTACAAAGTCAACACAGCACCACAAGTTTCACTGCATATGGAGGCCCTGGGGGCCGACAAAGCAGCCAGGGGATCCCTGCCTGCTTGTATACGCACACACACACATACACGCACACACGTGTGCACACACATGTGTGCACACATACACACACACGGCGTGACGACAGATCTGTCTTCCTTCATCGGAAAGAAACGATAAGAGTCGCTTCACGCCCCCCACCCCAGGCGCAGGGCGCAAAAGTCACAGGAAAAGCCGCGGTAGGCGGCCAAGTTCATAGGAATTGAAATCCTGTTACTGGAGTGTAGACAATTCTACGTGAGTGTCAAGAGCCCCCATGGGGCGCTGGCTAGCCCAGGGTCCGGCCTTTTCCCCCACAGAAACCCAGGGGCCCGTATGGCCCCTGAGAGTGGAGAATTCCCCCCAGGCCCCTTGGGCAGCATGGAAGGGAAGCTGTGACTCCCCCATTCTCTGTATGGAATCCCATTCAAGGAAACTCACTACGAGTGAATACAGATTGAGATGGAAACTAGGATTGCTCAAAGTCTCTTGATTCTAAAAATAATTCCCCTTCCCTTTCTTCCCACCACCCTTCCTCCCCCCTTCCCATCCTTCAGAGTGAGAGGGATCTGACACATCCCCTCCAAGCCCTGAAGGATCCCACTAAAGTTCCCAGGGTGGTGGAGAACATCTCCACTCCATGATGACAATATGCCATACTCAACAACGTTAAGTCACAGACTTATTCAGAACGTTGGTTCCCCTCCACTTCCATCTGAGGAAAGAGAAAACAAAGGAAACGGTTAGAGAAGCCTCGGTCAGGCCACAGAATTGATCCCTCCCCTCCTTGCAAGCAGGGCTGCTGGGCACATGGAAGACTCCATCACAGGAATAAATGGCATGAACTGAATTTAGACTTGGATTCTGGGAAAGGGTCTGAGCTAATAAGGCTGGCATGAAATGTGGAAATCTCATTCTGTCAGTGCCTTTTCTATTTTATTCCTGATGGAAAAATACTGGACTAGGAGTCAGGAGACCCCCTCACCCCATTCCAGCCCCCCACCTAACCAACACACACAGAGAGAGGTTCTACTCCCAGGGCCAGTACTAATGAGTTCTGTTAGTTTGGGACAAGTCAATTAGCCTCAGTTTCCTCATCTATGGATTGGACTCTTCCCTCCCTCTTCAGGTTCTTAGGAGGTCAGGGGGTAGGGTGGCATTCTTTTTGTCAAGCTCACCGTCATGGAAGCTGTCTTGAACATGACTCTGGAGTTGATACAACTCATCGGTACATCCATCACAGGGGAACGCTGAGACACCTGTCTCAAAGTCGGTTTCGTATGTGGCCAGGTCCTCCAGGAAGCTGTGATCTTCTGGGGACAGGTCGGTGCAGGGCGACGGGGCTCCCCCTGGGCCTGAAGTTCCAGGACCCCCTGGTCCCCAATCCCCCTGGGGTGTTGGGGTGGAGAGGCCCATGAAGATGTCTTCCACAGACTTCTCTTCCAGGAATTGGTCCTCAGGGGCATCTAAGAATGCCAATTCCTGACTTTTCCAAGATTTAAGGTCCAGACTGAATAGAGGGGGACCAGCCCCCGGGAAGGAAAGACTTTGGCCTAGGGGTTCAAGTCCCTCTGTTCCAGGCTCTGCTGGGAAAGGGCAATCCATTCCGTGGGCCAGCTGGCTGATTTGCTGGATAAGTCGGTCTATCTCACTTCTCTCCTTTTCTGAGTAATGGAAGAAACTCTGTTTGACTGGGGAGGCCTCTGGGGTAAGCAAGCCATCAGGCATGAGGGGCACATCTACCGAGAGTGGCCCCCGGAGCTGGGCCAGAGCAAGGAGTGTGCAGTCCCCATTACCAGGACTGTTAGGGCTGGGAGGCAACTTCTCATAGAGAAAACCACAGCCACTTTGGGGGAAGTGAGGCTTGGTGGGGTCAGGGCTCAGTGGGTCTGTGAAGGTCCGGCTGGGGCTGGCCAGATGAGTTGGGAAAGCTGTACTGGGTGGGGTCAGTTGTTCTTGGACAGGGCTGGCCAACTGCTCCTGGAAGGTGGCAGTGTTGGGCATCAACTGCTCTTGAAAAGTCGTGGTACAGGGAGTCAGCTGGTCTTCATAGGTCTGAGCTGTGGTATCAGTCAACTGGCCTTGAATGGGGCTAGTCAACTCAGGAAAGGTGGCACTGCTGGGGGTCAGCTGATCAGGGAAGATGGAGGTGCTGGGAGTCAGCTGATCTTGTATGGAGCTGGAAGGGGTGGAGAGGTGGGTCTGGAACGGCTCTTGCAGGCTGAAGAGGAAGGCACACGCCCCTGGCTGGTGAGGTGTGTATGGTGGGGTGCACACAAAATCCTTGCACAGATCTCCTTGGAATGTAGGCGCAGGGCCTGTGGGGAATGCCAAGTAATTGAAATCCATCTCCTTGGGAGGCTGAGGCAGCTGCTCTCCAGAGGAAACAGATGCCACTTCTGGGCCAGTGGGGAAATTGGTGTTTCTGGGACCCCCAAAGCCTGCAGTGAAGGTCGGGTCAGGGCTTGCACACTGGGCTGGGGAGAGGAGGCTTTCTGAGAAGGTGGCTGGTGCAGTTGAGGTGCCCAGAACATAAGCCAGGTGAGCATCTTCAGAACTGAGTTGCTGGCGGAGACACCAGGCTTCTGAGTCACTAGGTAGGAAGAAAAGAGAACCTTAGAGTGAGATGCCTGGTTCCCTTGTCCAAGAACCCAATCAACTCTGCAGTCTATCCCCTTCCTGAATCTTGGACTTCAACTCACCTGATTGGGTAGTTGTTGGCAGTGATGGGGCCATCAGAACCCTCAGGATGCATCAGGGAGTATATCCATACCCAGCCTCCAGCCTTGGCCTGCAGCCTCACCACCATTTCTGCCTGAGCATCACCACTGTCAGCCACTAGGGAAGAAGAGGGGATGGAAGGTTAGCCCAGTGCCCACTGGCCACCACCACTACCAACACCCTAACAGCCCACCTCTTACCTGGTTTGATTTACCCTAGTCTTCACCAGGGAGTTGCATTCAACTCCCTCCCCTACATATACACTGTTCCTGGAATTCTAACTGATATAATCTTTCATCCCAATCCTATCACAAACCTGCCCCTGTATAGGTTCATGGGATCATAGATTTAGAGCCAGAAGGGACCTTAGCAGTCATCTAATCGAGTCCTCATTTTGCATATGAGGAAACTGAGACCCAGAGAGGTCAGCTGACTTGCCAAAGTCACTTAAGTAGCAGGTGGTAGACCTCGGTCTAAAGTCCTATCTTCTGATTCCAAATTCAGCACCCTCTCCACTGCACCATGCTGCCTTTCTTTGAAGGCTTTCATGATAAAACACATCAGTACCAGTGGCCTTCCACCTCTGGGTTTTCTTCTCCCCAGATCATTCCTAGCTCTGCCTCCCTCTTGTTTCTGCTCCTGCCCCATGGATGCACTAGGACACTCACGCAGGCGGTAGTGCTGGGCCGAAGCATGGGCCAGGTCCTCAGGGTGCAGAAGTCCATACCATGATTTACAGACCAGCTCGCTGCGCTCAAAGCCCAGGTAGACTAGGACACTAGGAGGGGCGAAGGCAGGAGGTCAGCTTTCTGCTATCCCATCCTGATATCCAAGCATCCTGTACCCTGGAACCCCAGCTTACTCCCTCCCAGACACCAACTCTTTTTGCTACACCCCAGCCCTCCTATTCCTTCAAGCCCCTGACTCTCCCATGATTCTTGGAAGCGAAATATGCCATCCCCAGTAGCAGAAAGCTCTGTCTTTCTCCTCATGGCCCAGGCACTCGAAACTCACCTCTCAGAGACATCCAGCAGGGCAAGGTCCTTGGCATGACGGCTCTGAAACACAGCCAAGAAGATCGAGGCCAGACCAGGGCCACAGCCCGGTCCAGACCGAGCTCGAGGATCAAGTGGGGCACAGAAGGCTGTGAAGACAGGATTCCCTGCCCAGTAGGCTCCAGGGGGGTGCGGGTGAAAGCGGCCACGGATGAGCACGAGCTTGTTGCCTGCACTCTGGCGCCTCAGGGACTTGGAAGTATTGAATCGGCATCGGAAAAGGCGATCTGAATGGAAAGAGAAGGGAGTCAATGAATGGGTGAATGGATGACAATTGTAGAGAGAAAAAGACTAAGAAAGAAGACTTGTCCAATGCAAGAGAAGGCAAAGAAGAGGGAAGGAAGCAAAGTACTCACCAGTGTCAGGCATAGAGGGCAGAGTCAGCTGCTGACGGACAGTGAGGTGGTCAGCGGGATCAATAATATCATAGATGCTGTCACCCTGGGCAACCAGATCCACCTGGGGAGGAGGAAAAAGGGTAAAGAAAGGATCATCAGTGAATGAAGGAAAAATCCAACCATGTACAGCATCTACTCAATGTATCTAGTAGCCTCAGTTCCTTAGTGGTGACCCTAGATAGCTTTGGTTTCACAGTTCCTTAAGCCCTGGTATTCAACACTGTCCTGTCCCATGGGATGCACGTAATTACCATGGGGACAATCTCAGGATGGAGTAGGAGCATACAACTAGAAAAGACATGCAGGATCATCTAGTCCAAGCCTTCATGGCAAAGGTGTAGAGATCATGGCCCAGGGAGGGGAAGTGACTATTGAAAGTCAAAGCACTGGTTATGTGACCAGCTATGGCAAAGACCTGTGACTAGACCCCAGTTTCATGCTCTCTCAACTATATTATTCTATTTCCCAACTAGGAGGGAGGGAGGAATGGGGAGGGGGGATGTTTTCAGGACCCTCAGAAAACCTCTGAATATTAAAATTGGACCTTCAGTTGCTTCCCTGCCCCAGCTATTCTAAGCATCCTTAAGACTGGGAAGAACTTTCCTGGTTGGATCTACTTGTGCCCTGGTCAGTTTCCATCACAAGAAGTCACTCACCATGGAATGGCCCAAGTGCTCGCTCACGTTGTCGGACAGATAGAGAAGCTTTCCTTCAGCTGTAAACATGAGCAGGAACCCGGGCAGCGCCGCCACTATGTCTTCCAGCTCCTGCGCTGAAAGCAGCCCAGCTGGACCAGTCAGAGGGGCGCCTGATGGGAGAGAGAAACGGGGTGGATCAAGAGGGACGCTCCAGAAGAGAGAATGTTATATGGAGGGAGAAGCAAGGAGTTGATCTTCAGGAATCCAGGGATCCCAGTGGATCAGCCCCACGAATAGCGCCCACCTGTTGACCCCGCTCCCCGATCTCCTGGCCGAGGGACCTGTTGATTGGATTTTTTAATGCCCTAGCGATGGAAAGCACGCTGACCACAGTAAGATTAAGGACCATGGACAGCACCCGCAACCAAGTCTCAGCTTCAGCACCGCAGATCCCAAAGACCGATGCTCTATCGGCGGCGTCAGAACCTCGGACAGAGCCTCAGGTTCCAAGCCGCTCTATCTGCCTGCGCTTCCCTGCAAAAGGGATCTCCTAACGGGATGCGCCCTGGGGGACTGGAGACTATTACCCTCGTGGAGCTTCCCTGTCCAGCGTGCTGACACTAAGGAAGGCACCCTGAGGTCTCGGGGAGCAAAGGAGAAGATCCCTTCCCTGTCCGGCTCCTTTTCCAGCCTGGGAATGATCCCTGGAGTTCTAGCCCCGGGACTCCCAGCAGGGTCTCTGTCAACCCGGTCCGCTCACCTCCGGCAAAGAAGACTCCCTTGCGGGTGTAGATGCAGGCTAGCGACATGATGTGCAGGTAAGACAGCCGCACCTTGTCCGCTTCGGCCAGCGGCAGCAGCTCCTTGAGGCTCCGGATCTCGGCGTTGATCTGGTCCCGCCGCGCCTTAGAAGCGCCCTTGGTGGAGCGGTACATGGCTGTTGGCGGCGGAGCTCGCGCCCGGGCGCCTTGGACACCTGGGTACCCTCCCCGACGCGCCTTCTTCGGCTTCTTCCTCCTCTCTCTCCCCCGTCTCTCTCGGTCTCTCTCTCTCTCTCCCTCTCTCGGGCTCCGACTGGCAGCTCTGCCCCCCTCGCCCGGCTTGCTTCGCTTTATATAGCCCCAGTCGAGCGTGGGGGGCGCGATTCAGGGACGGGGAGGGGGGGCGGGGGGAGCGGTGGGCCGGGCCAAGCGGGCTGCACGGGGAGCTGCCGGCTGGGGGGGCCCCCCGCTCCTCCTCCCTCCCCAGCCTCCGACGTCATCCGCATGACGTAGAACGAGAGAGGGAGGGGGAACTGCGGGGTGGGGGGTGCAGGGGGAGAAGAGAAGCAAAGGAGGGGGCCGAGCCTGGAGGGGATGGAGCCAAGGCGCAGCGCCGCCTTGCAGGAAGAAAGCTAGGGGTTCTAGAGTGCAAGGGCCTGCGGGAAGCTGCAGAAGGGCCCTTCTGGAAGTTGGGAGGGCCCCCCTCGATTCCCTGTCCTTCCCCCGCATCCCAGCACCTGATTCTGATTCCACGTCCCCAGCCCAGAGTTCGACTGCTCTCTGCTATATGGGCCAGGGTCCTGCCTTCTGGGAGAGCCTAAAGTCTGCACAACGGCCCCATAGCCCCCGCCTAGCCCCAAGTATTCTCCTGAGAGGGGAAGGGGATAGGGGAAGGAGGAGGGGTCTTGGTTGGCCAGAGCAGGAATTCCCACCGGCTCTCTGGGGCCCCCTGGAGTCCACTTTTCAAAGCCCCCGTCCCTACTCCCTAGGCTCCGCCCCATGGGACCAATAGACTGATTGACTGACTGATGGGGGATGTTTTTTTGCACCTTTTTTCCCCCGTCTTTCCTTCTCTGACCCCCAGAATACAGAGGGTCCCTGGTGGTGTGGAGGGGAGAAGGGAACTGAGGCACAAGGAAAGAAACCCTCGAGATTCAGAACTGGGACCCAGGTATCTCTGCACCCAGCCCGTGCTGGTCCCTCCTCCCCTACCCGGAGGGATCCCCCCTTCCCCCAGCTTCAGTCTTGGCTTCTCTGCGCTCTTCTCCTTCCCTCCCTCACCCTCCCCTTGCCTCACCGGGCCGGGGGCGGGGGGCGGGGGCGGGGCTGGGGGAATCCCAACTCCATATTAGGGCAGGAAACCTCCTGGCGCGGCCGGCTGGGCGGGGCCTCTGTGCTTCAGCTCTCTGCTTTTAAAGGCTCCCCGCCCCCTTTCCCTAACGGCCGGGCCTCTGGGGGCGAGACTCAAAGAAAGAGCCCCTGTTCTCCCTGGGCGCGCTCCCTGCTCTTAGCTAGCCCCACTACTCTCTGTTTGTCTGGTTGGCTGTCTTCCATCCCGCCCCCCACCCTCAGCCTTTTCCCCAGTCTCTGTTTTTCAGTCTCCAAATCTCTTCTAGTCTCTTCTTCTTGGCCTCTTTGGGTCTCTGAGTCTGTCTCTGCCTTCACTTTCCATTTCTTTCTCAAATCCCCCCCCCACACACACATTTTTAATGTCTCTGTCTCTCATGAGAGATATTCAGTCTCTCCTTTCGGTCTTTTCTCGCTCTCTTTCTGTGTATTACTTGGTATCTCTGTCACATTCTTTGTCTCTCCTGACTTTTTATCTCTCACTCTCTTTTACTTTCTGTTTGTCTGGGTCTATAGCTCTGCTTCACTCTCTGTATCTTTGTCTCCATCTCTGTCCCTCCCTGTATGACCCTCTCTCAGGTGGAGGAGAATGAGGTAGACCACACTATCTCCTACTCAGGTGAAACTGATCCTCTCCCCGGGGGCCTGGGAAGGTGAAGGTGTAGGGCCTCCTAGATTTAAAAGAGAGGAGGCTAGGATGCTGAATAACTGGACCCTCTTCCTGGGAAGCTGGAGTTCCAGGCTGGGAGAGGAGTCCATTCAGGAAGGAGCCAGACAGGGAAGGAAGGTATCCTTTGGATCTCTGAGGGGAATGGTGGTGAAATATAAACTCTGATGTTTGATGAAGACCAAATGGAACAGACTGTGAATTGGACATCTGATTATGAAAACAGGAATTTGGGGGGTGGGATGGGGCAAGAGTGCTGTTCAGTACTGCCTGTAGGAAGAATATATATTGAGGGGGGGTTGTACACAGAAGCAAGGACCATGTATAGATAAATCTAAGGAACTCTAGTTTCAAAGAAAAGTTTCTTATACCTTTCTGTGTTTTAGCGGAGGACCTCATAGGCACATCCTTCCCTCCTCCCTCTCCAATGGTGCTGTCAAGAGGTGGAGGGCCACAGGGGTAGGTAGGTGTGATACTTCTATCTCTTTGTCTCTATCTTTTTGTCTCTGTGGTTGGATGGAAGATGGGAAGCTCATTGTAAATGTGATGTCTCTATATCCATCTCCCCATGATCCCAAACTATATTTGCCACCTCTTTATCCCTGTCTCTCTGTATGACCTCTGTCTCAGTCTCTTCTCTCAACTGATGTCACTGTCCCCTTTTCCTCCTACCCTCCCATCCAGATGTGCATGAAAACATGATGGGAGAAGTGGAGGACAATCTAGGCTTGTTTCACAGTGGGGGAAAATGTTCCTCTTTCCCCCAAGAGTCTAGTTAGTGTTATTTGTCAGGATCACGGAGGGAGACTTGTTGTCACTGTCCGTGGTGCTGAAGATCCCTCAGCTCTATTTGAAGAAACCGGACTAAATAGTCAGTCAGCTCCAGGACCTGCTAACCCAAGTAAGGGTCCCTGTGTATGTGTCTATGTCTGTGTCTGTCCATTTGGATTTATTTGTCTGTATTTATGTACTTGTTGTTTGCCTGTCTATCTGTGCAGCTCCCTCTCCTGGCTGCCCCCATTCAAGTCTTCTGCCTCTGCCTCCTTCCCCCATACCACCTTGTAAACACTAGGAAATCCACCACCTTCAGGGAATCTCCCTCTGCAGCCTGTCAAATGTCTACTGGGGACTGGGGGGGCAGGATATCTGGATTCTGGAAGGGAAGTAAGAATGGATGAAGAGAGAACTGAGGTCCAGGGGAGCAGTTACTGAGATTCTGGAAGGAGAGTGGGATTAAGACAGTTAGGATGTCTGGGATCTGGGAGGGCAATAGGTCCTGAAAGAGGATGTGTGTGTGTGTGTGTGTGTGTGTGTGTGTGTGTGTGTGTGTGTGTGTGTGTGTGTGTGTGTGTTGGGGGGAGTGGTAGAATCAACCTAGTCTACTTTAGTTCAAGGCAAGAAGATCTAGTTACCCCAAGCTCCCTTCTTCCCAGGCCAGTCCCCAGCCCCCTGGCCTCCCACCTTCATGTAGTTATTTTTAACTTCTCAGAACCAAAAATAACCTGGAAGCAGCTTCAGGCCGTGGGAGAGGAGCTATTTATATCACCAGTGACGGTTCAGAAATAGCAGGCAGGAGGAGGGGGGCGGCTGGCACCGCTAGAGAGCTCCTGGCCGGGGCTAAAAATACTGTCGCAGTGAGTCATCCTGGCCCCAGCTGAGTCACCCCCGTTCCTGGGCTGGGAGGGAGAGTGCTGGATGGACTGAGGAATGAAAGGCTTTGGTCTATGCGAACTAAGGAACTAGGGACCCCAGTTTTCCTGAAAAAAGAGGAGTTAGGGGCTAGGCAAGGAAACTCTTAGGATAAGGGGGCAGGGAACAAGTAAAATGAGATGGCAGAAGGAAAGAAGGCTCAGTGCTTGAGATTTATACACAAATAACATGCACAAACAAACACAAACACATTTGCACATATTCATGAAGCCTTTTAGTGTTGGGATGGGGGGTGTTTATATATGCAGTGGTTATATGGGAGTGGGGCTAGGGCAGCATATATGTGAATGTGTGGCTAACTGTGTATGTAGCTGCCTTTGTGTGTCTGTGTGTGTTTATATGTGGATCTGTGTGTGCATCCATGTATGTGAATCTATGTGCATCTATATCTGTGTGCATCTGTTTGTGTCTATCTTTGTGGGGGGTCTGCGTTGATTTATATGCATGTGTATGTATAGAATTCTGTCCATATTTGTCTGTCTGTGTTTATGTGTATATGTCTATCTGGGTCTGCATATGGGTCTGTCTCTGCCTGTCTGCATCTATCTGTGTGGGGAACTGTCTGTGTGTATCTCTCTGCATTTGTCTATGTCTGTGTATTTGAGTATGTCTGTCTGTCTGTGTGTGTCAGTATGACTGTGTGTAAAAAGCTATGTGTGCCCTTGCAGTTCCCAGACCAATTCATTTTGCTCTCTCTGGCTCAGTCTCCTGTGTTGCCTGATTACCCTCCTGCACCCCAGGCCTTCAACCCTTCAATGCGCTAACCCTTCCCTGGCCTCACTCACCCCCCATCCCATTTCCACAATTAGTTTCCAAATCTCTGGGAAGCACCCCTCCCCAATGCATGCACTCCTTTAGGGGGAGGGTGAGCCTTCCATACTAGGAAAGGGGGCTTCCCTTCCTCCTGGAGCCATCCTGAATCTTCCCTGGCCTGGGGGAGTGAGTGGTTTTCCACCGCTCCATATTTGGGGTGCTGCAGGGAGAGGAGGGGTTTCTTTAGATCTAAAAAAATCTGTGGAGTGTGCACACACATACACACACACATACACAAAACCAAGAGAGAGAAAGAGAAAAAAATATCAAGGTCCCTTCTTTACGGAGCTGAGCTCTCGCATCTGTTGCCATGGCAACCCGCCCACTCCTTCCCCGAAAATTCACCAAGAAGAGATGATGGAATCAGGGAGGGATTGGCTGATTTCTTCCTTTAGGATTTTTTTCCCGAAAAAGGGCTTTTTATAGCAAGAACAGGCCATACAGTCCCTGGCTCCTGCCTTGAATGGTTTTAGAGGGTTCCTGGGGGAACACCCCGCCTTCTCACTGGCCACCTTATTGGGAAGGAGGGAAGAGTAGAGGCCAATCTCTTTCACGGGCTTTGGTGAGGCAGACCCTCTCTGGAGAGAAATGGAGGTCGGATGATAATCTTTTTCTCTAGAGAGTTATGGTCTGGCTGTGGAAGCTTCAGGGCTTCCTGGAGTCTTGAAGAGTCAAAACATCTCTAGGGAAGTATTAGAATACTTCAACTGTCAACTTGGACAGATATGCCCATTCTAGATGGAGGTTTAACCTCCTGACATCCTTTGGCATTATAGATAAATTGAACAGAAGTCCAAGAATCTCATCTCAGACTGAGATTTGAGATAGACTTGTCAGGTCAGATGGTGGACCAGAAGGCTCCAGAGAGATCCTCCATACCTTGAGCTAACTGCAAATTATGCTGGGGTAGAGGCAGAAGGTCTACTGACTTCTAGACTACTAGCTTTGTGGTTCAACTCAAGATCCAAGGAAGCTCCGAATGTAGGTGACAGCTCTAGAGAGAACCCAAGCTAACCCCAATACCCAGAAAGCTCTAGACCAAGGTTGGCAGGAAGCCACTGAATCCACATCACTTTCAAGTGTGAGCTCAGCTTTTCCTGCCAAATGCTTTGATGGCTCTAAATCCCTGGTTTGCTCCTGGTCTTGGCTCACTATAGAAATGGGATCACCCTGGACTGGAACCCAGAGATTCATACTGTAGTTCTGTCCACAAATAGCCAACTGGACAGATTCATCACTGAAGGGTATGCTAGGGTAGAGACAGCTTCTGAGTCTGGGTAGCTTTCAAGATATAGTCTGGGTAGCTTTTATCAACTATAGAGATGACGATAGCTGGGAAAATACAGTGACTCCAGTGATTAGCTATCTCTGCCCAGAATATGGAAACCAGGTGGATATGGGTCAGTTTATCTTTTATCTTTTATCAAAATTTGTATTAATGGAAAGAGCAGTGTGTAGGAGACCTGAATTTTGGTCCTAACAGCCATTAACTTACCATGGAACCTTAGGAAGACATTGTTGCTCTTGGGGTTTTGTATTTCCTGCTCTGTAAAATAGGGAGGTTGGACTGTATAATGTCTTTCAGCTTTAACAGTCTATGCTACTTGTTCTAAGATGCCTCATACTCTGTGTTCTAAGACTCCTTCCACTCTGCTATGATCTAAAGTCCCTCCCAGCTCTGATAGTCTATGTTCTAAGTTTTGTTCTAGATGTAGGATTCTATATTTTGTGTCCCTACAGAAGTCCAGGAATCTCAGCTCAGACTGAGATTTGAGATAAGACTTGTCAGGTCAGATAGTGGACAACAAGGCTCCACAAAGATCCTCCATACCTTGAGCTAACTATGAATTATGCTGGGGTAGATGCACATTCTATGCTCTACGTTCTAAGGTACCCTCTATATCTGAAAGTTTACACAGTGTTCTCAGACTCCTTCCAGCTCTGGCATTTAATGTTTTAAGGCCCTTCCCAACTCTAACAATTTTTATTATGTGTCCCTTCCATCTCTAGTGTGCTATGTTCTAAGTTCTAAGGACTTTTCCCATGCTAAAGTTGTATAAGCTGTCCTCTATAATTTGTCAAATGGGAATTTCTTGTCTCTTTCTCTTCAGGCATAGAAGGGCATTGTCTATTGATGTATGCTTTGGTTGTAGGCAGACCATACCTTTCCTCAGCTTCCTTCCTCTGATTGAATTCTGGGTGAGGAAAAGATGACCTCTAGGGTCCAGCACCTCTGAACCTTTTCTAAAGTTGAAGCCATGGAGAGGAGATAAACAGATATGAACACTCATTCTCCTCTGCCCCTTCTGCCGCACACAAAATGTGTAGAGGCCAGGGCCTTCAGAGGTGCAGGGAGATGCTCAGCAGCATCTCTCTGCAGGAGTATTTCCCCGCCTCCTGTTCCCATGGCAACATGCACAGGGTTGGCCAATGAACAGCCACTATACCCAGTCCCACCCCTCTAGAGGGAGGGAGATTTCTAGCTATCTTCTAGCCCATTACTTGGGGATTTGGGGTTGATTTCTAGATAAAAAAATTTTCCTCAAGAGAACGGTGTTAGGCAGATAACACCTACTGTGCCAGATCCCACGCTGGGTATCCCGGAAAAACCAAGGATGCAGAATATGAGGTCTTCTACCCTCAAAGAGCTTGTGGTCTAATTAGGGAGAGAATACAGGCATGCAAAAGGGTTTGACCAATACACGACCACTTCCTCCAACAGCTTCAGACACTGACAGGGTTGAGTTGGGTGGCTTTGATTGGGCAAGGCTTCCTGAGGTGAGCTTGGAGCTGGATTCCAAAGGAGGAAGAGGTGGTCAGTTAGTGGATTAGGGAAGAGAAAGGACTTTCTGGGTTTGGGAAATGGTGCATGTGCAAAAGATGACACAACCACACCCTGGAAATGTAGTCTAACCCCCTTGTTTTCAGATGAGGCCTGAACAGGTAAGTAACTTGCAGAAAACCACATGACCAGGTCCTCAGACTCCAAACCCCACACTTTTCCCATTACTCCCATCTGACACAAGTCCCATAGAGAAGTTTCCCTAGACCCCCTTCCCATTCAAACAGGGGAGCAAGAATGAATCCAATGTGCGTTAAGTTCAAATAATTCTACCCGGCCCAGTGCCTAGAGGTTAGTTGAAGGAGGTGAGACTAAGAACTCTTTATATAATATGTGTTTCTAAGGGTCAGATTTTATCATGCCAAGACTTAGGACTTTGAGAGACCAGAAGAAAGCAATTTAGAGGAGGCTTCCTGGAGAAATGAGGAGCCAGTTAACACACAAAGTAGTGACGTAGGATGTAGAAGCTTCCTCCCCACAACAACTGAGGCTGTAGTAAGAGGCCTAGGGGGAGGCAGAAGGGAATGTGTTGGAATAGTGCATACACTGTAAGACAATCGATATGTGGACTGCTTTGGCTCAGGGGCTTCTGTTTCCTCTTTCTTGTGAAATCTCTCTTACAAGGCATGGTTATTATTGGAAAGGGGAGCCAGGAAGGAATATATTGAAAAATGAAGGTAGTATAAAAACAAAGGATCTCAATGAAAATCAGATGTTAGAAATACATTGTCACATGTGTGGTCCTGTGTCCAGTTCTAAGCCCCACAGTTTAGGAAAGAGAGTGAGAAGCTGCCTTCATTCTGAAGGAAGGTAAATAGGACCAGGTGATGACTGGAGACCATATCATGAGGACTGGGCATGTTTATACAGTCTGGGAAGAAGGCGATTTGGGGGGTGGGGATGTGGCTGCTGTCTTCATGCAAATGACAGATCAGATTTGTTCTGCTTGGCCTCAAAGGGCAGAATCAGGAGAAATGGGGAGGGAGAGGAATAGAGCTGTAGACAGGCATACGGAGGCTGGATTCAGGAAAACCTTCCTACTAATGTAAACTGTTCTAAAGTACAATGGGCCAGCTCAAGAGGTGGGGAAGGAAGGAGATAAAGCAGAAGAGAGAAGAGAAAGAGAAGGAAGGCCTCACCACTGAAGATTTCAGGCAATGGTTAGGTAACCACTTGTCAGACATGTTCTAGAGGAGGGTTTTGGGGCAACCAAGGACTTTGTCACTCAGGGTCCATCAGAAACCAGGTCTGGATTCCTTATCTCACTGACTTCTTTCTTTGGTTTTGAGAATGACTTGGAGTAGATTTTGAATCTGGGGTGGGTGTGCAGCCCTGGATGCTGGGCTTCCAGCTTCCTGCTTCAACCAGACCTAGGTCAGTTGGAGAAATGGACTCTATGTAGCACAGCATGCACTTCCCTAGAGAGGAATCTTTCTCCCCAAACACAAACTGAGAAACAGGTACCAGGGCTCAAGGATGGTAGGAAATGAGATTAGGAGAACTCATGGCAGGCCACTGGGGCCATGGAGATAGCCAAAAGGTTTAAATGTTGAGAAGAACTAAAACTGGGTCATCTGTTCATTCATTCATTTATTCAACAATCTGGGCATTGATGACACAAAGGAACAACCAGAAATAATCCCCACCCTCAAAGAACTCACATTCTACTGAGGTAAGTATATAGTAGGCACACACAAAACAAATACCAAATAATACTGGAAGAGGGGAGGGGATCAGGAGATGCAAGTGAGCCTTGAAGGGAGGCAGAGATTCTAACATGGGTGGGGGGAGTAAAGAGGAAAGTGAATTTCAGTCTTGGGAAAAGCTTGTCCAAAGGCCTGGAGATGAGAGATGGTGGTATAGTGCTTCTGAGCTTGGACTGAGGAGATCAGGTAAGAATCCTGGTGGCAACACTTACCATAGCCCTGAGACCCTGGGCAACCACTTCCAGTTTCCTCATCTATGCAGTGGGGCTGATTATACTTGCTTTCCCAATTTTAAAGAGCTTGCTGCAGAAGTAGATCTTCTGGTGATGACGCCCAGTTTCTCTCCTTCTCCACCTTAGATGGCATGAGAGGACACAGGCTGAGATTTGTGGAGGAGGGATTGAGTTTGTGGAAGGAACCCCCTCCAGACTGCAAAGGCAGTAAACACTGGGCTGAGTTTCCTAGGGAAGCCGGGATGTCTCCAGTCTTTAAATAGGATCATGTAATCCCGCCTCCGCGCCCTTGCTCACGCTCTTTCCGTGTCTTTCCTCCCCCTCTTCACCTGTCAAAGTTCTACCCATTCTTTCTAGTCCACCTCCTCCATGAAACGTCCCCGAACCTCTGTCAGCTGAAACAACAGTCTTCCCCCAGAGTTCACGTGGGACCTCTTTCTGATCTGTCATGTTAGGCATTACAGCTATTTCTATTTGTGCTCAAGATGAAAGGATCAGAAATCCAGAATGAAAGGGGGTCTCAGAAGTCCTCTGGTCTAACCCTCCTCATTTTACAGAGGAGGAAACTGAGACCAAAAGAGCTCCAGTGACTTTGAATCTGGGGTGGGTGTGCAGCCCTGGATGCAGGGTCACATGGACATTAAGTGCAGTCAGAATTTGAATGTGGCTCTTGGCAACAAATCCAATGCCCTTCAAGAGGTACCATGCTGGGAGTTCTGTGAGGCAGGAACAAAGACTTACCTGAGCTTTGCATCTCACCAGTACTCAGTAGGATGCCTGTTTGACAAACATTCTGTTTAATTCTATTCAATATTTATTGATACCATGCACTATCAGGCTGAAGGGCTAAACTGGGAGTCACCTGAGGCCTCTCTTTCTAAGATAATCTTGTCATTTATTGACTCAGAAATTGGGGTAATTAGGGATGCTACACTTTAAACACAGAAATCCATCACTGTTAGCTGAGATATTGGTCAAGTCACTGCCTCCTCTCTGGGACTCAGTTTCTTCCTATGTAATCAGAGGGAATTGGATTGGATGACCTGTGGGTCCCTTCCCACTCTATAACCTAGAGTCCTTCAAAAGACAGCTTGGGGCTGCCTCCTACAGGAAGTCTATCTTGATCTCCAAGTGCCGAGGTTGGGGTTTGGGGTGGGGGAGCACCTGCTAACTTTCTTCTGAAATTATTCTATCTCCACTTCATGTTTACGCATTCAAATGCCAAGAGTACATGCCCCTTGAGGGAGAGGAGTTCTTTGGCCTTTTGTAGCTCCAGCACCCAACAATGTCTGGATCCTGGTGATTTGAATGTCAATGAATCCACTCTCCATCTGATGGGTTGGATGTGAAGGATCTCTTACCTCAATTGTTGTGGTTACATAGCTTCTTCAGACCAGACAACTGGTCCACCTGAACCCAAGATTCTCTGGAACAATGACCTAGAATGTCCCCCTTCCCTGAAATATTTCCCGGTTAGGTCTTGGGAATCTGAGATGTTCAAGAAGAGAGGCCTTGACTGTATTTGGACACCATGTAAATACAATGCCCGTATTTTGTAGATAAATATCTTACTGGTTTTTTTGTACAGCATTAACTCCTGAGGATCCCCAAGCAAGCTGCCCCAGTGACAGAAGAAGATGGGTGAGGGTGAGGGGCAGAGGAAAGCATGCTGGATTTGAGTTCAAGGCCTCAATTCACATCTTTGCTCTGTCACTTACCATCTGTGTTGCCTTGGGCAAGTTACTTAATTTATAAGCATTTACAAAGCACCTACTATGTGTCACAAACTGTGCTAGGCTCTGCAAATACAAAGACAAAAAACGAAACTGTTCTTGCCCTGAAGGATGTGAATGGGGGAAACAACAGGAATATCTACGATTTACAAATACAGCTACATGAAGAAATTTCCTTTGTCTGTAAAATGAAGGAGTTGGCTCTAAGTCTATGATTCTGAGACCAATAGTAACAGTCTACACCTGTCATCCCCTCTGGTTGTTGAGTCATTTCAGCCATGTCTGACTCTTTGTGACCCCATTTGGGGTTTTCTTGGCAAAGATACTGGAGTGGTTGGCCATTTCCCTCTTCAGCTCATTTTACAGATGAAGAAACTGAGGCAAATAGGATTTAAGTGACTTGCCCAGGTTCACACAGCAATAAGTGTCTGAGGCTGGATTTGGACCCAGGTCCTCTAGACTCTAGGGCTCTAGTCAGGAAGACCTGAATTCAAATATAACCTCAGGAACTTACTAGCTGTGTGACCCTGGACAAGTCACTTAACCCCTATCTCCCTCAGTTTCCCTATTACTAAAAAGGGAAATAAAAACAGCACCTGCCCCCAACATTGTTGAGAGGATGAAGTGAGACAATGTTTGTAAAGTGCTTTACAAACCCTAAATTCTAGTTGTAGCTGTTATCTGGCACAGAATATGTGCTCCATAAATGCTTGCTGATTAACAAAAAAACTGATGAGGTGAATACTGGTGTATAAATGGGGCCCTTCCCCTTCCACACAGGTTATATGCCCAGCAGTAAGATCCCTGGGTATGGTGACTCAACTTCCATATTTCTCAGAGATGATCAACCACTGAGTAATTGGTTCACAGAAAATCACTCAAATTGCCATGTGTAAGTCATCATCCTGTCTTTGATTTGCTTGTCTCTTTCTCTTCCCCTACCACCACCAGGTCCCTTGTTTGCAATGAGAACCGAACACATCCACATGCAGGTTCCAGGACCCCACCTCAGAAGGCTGAATTCAAAATGGCCCCCTGGGATGGCCTGAACTTAGGGACTTTTTTCTCTTCAATGTGTTTGGTATCAGGCAATATCCCTGGCCTTGAGAGCTGTCCAAAGTGGGATGAGCTGCCTGGGGCAGTTCCATTGGAAGGCTCCCAGCAGGGGATGGACAACAGGTGTTTGGAGGCTGGCTGGTAGCTGCTGAGACCCCTGCCAATTCCAGCTGAGCTTTTGGGATGCTTAAACATATTTCTTCTAAGTATAGGGAAGCAGCATCTCACTGTGATCTATCTGGCTTACTATTTGTTTGCAACAAACAAACAAAGGAGCTGAAGAAGACAGGAGAGAATGGAATCTGAGGAGCCTTCCTTTCCTCCTTTCCCTTCTCCTCTCAGTGCCTCAGGTTCCTTGATTACACAATGGAGGTGATCATACTTCTCAGGGAAGGTAACCTTAGATTACTATAGACATGCTGCATGATGGATGAGCCCTGTCATTTTGCTTGGGATAGCCTCCCATGCCAGGCCCTGTTGGACATATCTGTGTTAGGGTAAAGGAGGGAACCAGAGAGGTGGTATGACAGTGATGGCACCTGCGAGGGTGGTGGTGTCCTTCTTTGACCCAATGGTCCTGAGCACTGCCACCTAGTGGAGGATGTTCCCTACCCAAGTGAACATGCCACGGAGCAAAGCCCCAGTGGTCAAGGCTAGTTATCATTGACTTCAGAGGCTCTTCACTCTCCCATTCCCAATCTACCAAAAGTAGTCTGTGCCTCCACTTTATAGCCTTCCTCATCTCCAAGATGGTATGAATCCAACATCCCCTGCCCCTGAATGCACACCCACATCTACTGACCTCTTCTCCTCATACTAATTAAGCACAGATCAAACACCTACCATGGATAGAATATACTCAGGCTAGGATAAGTCTAATTTAATTCAAGAAACATTCACTATGTCCCTTCTATGTGCCAGAAACTGTCCTAGCCACTGGGGACACAAAACCCCAAAATAACAGTCCCTGGTCTCATGAAACTGATGGAAGTGATGTGCACACAGACTTAAGCTACAAGGGCCCTGCCAAGCCATTCAGACTACTCTCTTGAATTTCACAGATGAAGAAACTAAGACTCAGAAGTCCAATTGTTTATAAAATCAGGGATGGAGTAGAGATATGAACCCACATTGTTTGGGTCTAGAGCCAGGGCTAACTCCACTGCTTGAAATAAGGATAGATCTTATATGGAGAAATAAGGTAGTGATGCCTCACAATGACATTTGCCCTTCAGGGTACAGGGTAGATTTTGAAGCAACTAGGGTTCTTTCCTACTCTGAGGTTCTGGGATTGTGTAGGTTAGGGGCCAACAGATAGGAACTGAGGAAAGATGCAGCAGGTTGTTCTGGGAAAATCCAAGGAGGAAGGGATCATGGGAACTGTCCAGAGAAAACATGTCTGAGCTGAGCCTTTTAGGGAAGGGAAGTCTTCAGGAAGGCAGATATTGTAGCAATCATATCAAAAGAGTCTTAGAGGCAACTCTGCTCAGGGTCCTTTCCCCTCTAGGGAGGTCCAACTGTACTTCCTTCTTCATCTGTCTTTCTCTTCCTTCATCCATCTCTCTGTATCACGGGACCTTAACCTTTTTTGTGACCTGGAGTCCTTGGGCAGTGAATCTGGTAAAACCCAGAAACTCCTTCTCAGTGTACTGTTTTTAAAGGCATAAAATTTAAATTTAAATCCTAGGCAACTGGCTGGCACACTCAATAGAGTGCTGAACCTATAGTCACGAAGACATGCATTCAAATCCAGGTTCAGACACGTAGAGTAGTGAAACCCTGGGTTTCCTCATCTGTGAAATGGTGACAATAATAACGCCTACCTCTCAGGGTTGTTGTGAAGAGATCATATTTATAAAGCACTTTGCAAACCTTAAAGCACTGTGTAAGTGCTAGCTACAAAACAAAATACATGGAATTACAAAGAAAACAAAGCATGTTGCAATGCGGTTAGCGAATATGTAAAGAAACAAGTTCACAGACCCCAGATCAGGAGCTCTTGCTCCAGAGCAGGAGGGCAGCAGAAGGAGCCCTAAAATGGGAAACAGTGGATCTGGCTTCCAGTCCTGGCTCTCCCTCTTAACTACCTTGGGCAAGTCACAGGGCTTATCTGAGCCTTGGTTTCCCTCTCTGTAAAATGGAGTAACCAATCATTTGCCAGGCTGATCTTTACAAGGCTGGTATGAGTTCAAAGGCGACACTGGGGAGCAAAGAATTTGCTACCCCAAATGGGTAGGATCTCACCACAGAGCTGCCACGATGTGGTAGCTGGAGATCCTTAGGGAGAAAACTAGTGGTAACATTCATAACTCCAGAATATACAATGCTTTAGTTAAGGCCTCAGGAGCACTTTTTCCCCCTCATCCTATGAGGTGGGTGTTTTTACTACACAGGAAAGGAAACTGAGGCTTAGTGCTGGGAAATACTGCACTGGTGTCCTGACTTGAAAGCCAGTATTCTCCCAGTCACAGCATCATAGGACAGATGTAGCTGGAAGGTGCTTTACCCTTCTTTTGGTGTCAGTGAAGAGTCAGAAGGCCAGGATTCTAATTCTGCCTCTGTGTTTGAGGCCTAGAACAAGTTCTTTCCTTCTCTGGTGCTCCATTTCCATACATGTAAAAGGGGGGGGGGGGAGGCTGGACTAATGTTCTCCAAAGTCCCTTCTAGCTCTATATATGAGCCCATGAAGCTCCAGAAAGAAGCCTGAGGGAGGGGCTCTAGAAAAGAATCCTGAGTTCTAGGTTGGGCTAGAGCAGCAGCAGGATGGCTGGGGGCCCTTCGGGTGAGGGGTTTGGTGGAGGCTGGGGGCTGGAGCAGTTGGGCCCAGGGTTCTCTCCTCACCTGCTGGGGCGCTTTGGCTTCGTCCACAAGAGGATCTCCAAGAGCACTAAGGGTCCTCTTCTGATTCCTCAAGTGCCTCGGGAGCTAAGAACCTGGGGAGCCCAGGCTGGGGAGGGGAGGGGGCTGCGCAAGGAGCGGAGCACTTGCCTCCGGCAGGAGGATACCCAAGCTCACTAGCGCTCCTCTCCGCTTGCCTTGCATGGCCAAGGCCCCAGAGCCAGAGAGGGCGGGGAAGTCGAGGCCCGTTGCCTTTAAAAGGCGGCAGCAGCGGCGCGCTCCCAGGCTGGGCTGCGACTTCGCTTCCAAAATAGGCAAGAGCTGGGAGTCGGCGCGCCCGCAGGAGGAGGGAGAGAGGAGGGAGGAGCGTGACGTCACTGGGACCCCCTCCCCCGCCCTCCGTGATCAGGGATGGGAGGAGAGTGGAGCGAAGGGCGGGCGCCGCAGAGAAAGGGGGGAGGCGGGCAGCAGGAGCTCTGGGAGAGACCTGGGGACATGGAGCCTAGAATGTCAGGGCAAGGAAGGACCTGGGGAAATGGAGCTTGGAATGTCAGCGCTAGGAGAGAACAGGGAACGTAGGCAGAATTCTAGAACTGAGAACAGAGAACGTTAAAAGACCAGGGCTAGAAGGGATCTTACCTAATCCAATAACCGGGCCTCTCGTTTTAGAGGTGAACCTAGCCTGAAGATGCCCATGGAGACAGGTCGCTGAAGCCGGCACAGGCAGCTGAGGTCCCACCTCCTCAAACCAGGGAAGGAAAGAATGGGCATTAAAGGAATGAGTCTCCTGGCTGAGAACCTAGTCCGGAGAGTTTAGGGGTCCAATGATCATTTCTCTGTACGTACGTGATTCCCGAATTTCTACAGCCAGCTCTTGTCTCTCTAGTCCCACATCACCACCTGCCTCTTGGACATTTCCAGTTGACAGGCGGTAGGCATCTCAAACTCAATGGTGTCCAAAACAAAAAACTCTCAGGGTAATGGTGTTCAAGTCCAGAAAGTAGGATACACAACCAAGAGTGGAATAAAAGTTGATTAGTCCAGGCTCCTCTCCAAAATGGAGAACCCAGGGGGAACTTGCCAGTGGGGTCAGAGAGCTGACATAGCAGTTGGATGTCCCAGGATGAAGAGGCCCCTCTCCAAAATGGAGGTTTTTCATGGTTCTCTTCCAGTTGCTAAGACCTACCCCCCTCAACCTCCATCTATTTTGAATCTATTTGTACATGCCTATTTCTGTACACATCATGGTTTCTCCCAATTAGACTGCTGACCTCGCCAAGGACAGGAATATATTCACTTTTATCTTTTTATACCCAGTGCCCAGCATTGTGCTTGGTGCATAGCTGACGTTTAAGAAATGCTTATAAATGGATCATTATCCTCACTGATCCAGGACTCTATGCCTTTTGGTGCAACCTAAGATCTCATGAGCTTTTTCTGGTGGCCCTAGTAGACTCCTGACTCAGACTGACTTTACAATCCACAAAATCCTCCAGGTCTTTCTCATGGACACCCTAGTGTGAAACTTGTACCTCCATCTTCTTCTATTTTTGAAGTGGATTTTTTGGACCCAAGTCTGAGACTTTACCTTTATTCCTAACAAATTTCATCTTAACAGATTTGGCCCAACTCTGTAGCCAGTCAAGATCTTTTTGGTTCCCGAATGTTATCTGTTGTTTTTGTTCACATGTTTCAAACTCTTTGTGGCCCCATTTGGGGTTTTCTTGGCAAAGACTCTGGAGTGGTTTGTCATTTCCTTTTTCAGCTCCTTTTTATACATGAAGAAACTGAAGCAAACATGTTTAAGTGACTTGCTCAGGATTACACAGCTAGTAAGTGTCTGAAGCCAAATTTGAAGTCAGAAAGATGTCTTCTTGCCTCCAGACCCAGCACTCTACACACTGTACCACCTTGCTTTGGTTATCTAGGGCTCACTAGTCCTCCCAGCTTTATGTTATCTGAAATTTGATAAGCTTTTGCTTTTATCCAACTCATAAAGATCCCCGAAGCACTCCTCTAGAGACTTCTTTCCAAGCTGACCGAACCATTAGTGACTACAACTGGAATCTGTCTATTCAACCAGTTTTGAAGCCACCAATTGTCCAGCCCACATCTCTTTATCTTTTCTACCGCAGAGATTTTATCAAAGGTTTTGCTAAACAATGATTGTCCCATCTACCAGTCTAGAAACTCTATAAATAAAAAAGTAACGTTAGTCTAGCATATCCTGTTCTTTATTTTTTGTAACATCCTGTCTTACCTTGATTGATACTTATTGATTTATCCCTTTCATTGCCAAATATTCCTCCTTCTCCCTACCCAATGAACCATCCCTTGTGACAAACATTATTTTTTAAAAGAGGGGAGAAAGTAGATCAGCAAAACCAAGTGGAAGAGTGACCACATTTTTAACCATCTATGCAACATTATGCTTGCCTAGTGCTCCACCTCTGCAAAGATAAGGAAGGAGGTGCATTTTTTCAACTCTCCAGGACCAATACTGGTAGTTATGATGATGGTTGAGCCCTTCTGTTCTTTCCGTTTTCATTGTTGTAGACACTGTAATATTGCTTTCTTAGTTCTAATTACTTTTCTCTTCATTAGTTCAGATAAGTTCACACTTCTCTGAATTCTTCATATTCATTAGGTGGTGCAGTGGTTAGAGTACCAGTGCAAGGGTCAGGAGGGACCTGAGTTCAAATCTCACCTCAGACACTTGACACTCACTAGCTGTGTGACCTTGGGAAAGTCACTTAACCCCAATTGCCTCATCCTGGATCATCTCCAGTCATCCTGATGAATATCTGGTCACTGGATTCAGATGGGTCTGGAGAAGAAGTGAGGCTGGTGACCTGCACAGCCTTCCCTCACTCGTATTCATTATTTCTCATAGCAGAGTAATATTCCTTCATGTTCATGGGCCATAATTTGTCTAGCAATTCTCTAATCGATATTTTCTTTCTCATTGCTTTTTAATTCTTTACTTCCACCAAAAGGACTGCAGTGATTACTTTGATATCTATGAGATCTTTTTGTCTCTGACTTCCTTGGGATATATGCTCATTGCTGGCTTCTCTCTCTAGGTCAAAGGACCCAAACAAGGCAGGCAGTATTATGGACTCCAGAGCTGGAGGACCTGAATTCAAATCCTGCCTTTGATGCTTTTTTACTCTATGACCTTGGGACCATTACTCAATCCTCTGAGCCTCAGTTTCCTCATCTGTAAAATGAGAGGGTTGGACTAAATAACCTCTGAAGATACCCTATACATCTAAGAGCTACGAATGTTAGTCACTTTTGAAAAGTAAATTCCAAATTCCTTTCCAGAATAGCTAGATCAGCTCACAGCTCCACCTACTGGTGTGTGAGCATATTTGTCATTCCTCAGCTTCTTCACCATGAGCCAGTTCCATCTTTCTGAATCATTTTACGGAGGCCATCCAGGCTCTTTGGGATCAGTACAGTGCCCGTTACCAGCTTGATCTCGGATGCAACTCCTCTTAAAGGTCATCTCCTCGGTCACAGACAGCTTGTGATCTGTCATGGTGGAGCATGTCCCCACCTGAGCACATCCTCACTGGAATGAGAGTCCCAGGAGGGAAAAAAAAAGTGTTGCTTGACACACTTTTAAATTTAATCTCATTATATTCATTTTCTCCATCACTTTCTTAAGTTGAGGTAATCAACACAACAATAACTCTAGCCCTGATTTGAAGCATTTGCTGATTTCCAAGGATCAAATGTTCATAATGAAAATTTAATAATTGGCTCTCAAGTATGGTCTACCTGGCTCCAAAACACCATTGGCTCCGGCCAAAATGGCTGATGACCTCTTATCCAAGCAACATTCTGTGCACTGGAAAGACCAAGGATTTGGGGCCAGAGGGCTTGAGTTCAAAACTTTGATCTGCCAGCAGCTCACTACCTGTGTGACCTTGGATGAGTCAATCAACTCTCTGGGACTTGGTTTCTTAGGGGTAAAAGGAAGGAGCTTAGCTAGCTAGCCCCCAGTGTTCTAAACCTATAGTCATTGATCCCTCACCTTTGCCAAGGCTTGTTCCCTATCCTGGGAGTGCACTCCCTCCCATTTTTGCCTTGTAGGATTCCTAACTCCCTCAAAGCTCAGCCCAAAAGCCACCTCCTACATAAAGCCTGCCCTGATTCCATCAGTCAATCAACAAACATTTATTAAACACTTACAATGTGCCAGGCATTGTGCCAAATGCTGGGAATACTAATAAAGGCAAAAATGGTCCCTGACATAAAAGAGGTCCCATTCTAATGCCCCATCCCATCCCAAAATTATTTTTATACATTTTGTGTTTATTTGTCCATGTTTATGTTGTTTCTCCTGAAATTCTATCCTAGGGTCCTTAGGTCAGGGGCTGTTTTCATTTTTGTCTTCAGAACTCCAGTGCCTTGCACATAGTAGGTGTACATATGAAATACTTACTGATTGAATGAATGAAAGAACGAATGACTACCTTACCATGTTCCTCCCCTGATAGCTAGCCTCAGTTCACACTAGGACCTCCCACGAAACCCAGAGGGCACCAGGGCTTTGAGACCCAACTACCTCTGCCTTCCTCATTGGGCAGAGCCAAGCAGGCAGTGATGTGATCTGGGCGCCACCTCGTGACCTCTACAGGAACTGCAGACGGCGAAACAGTCTGCAGCACCTTTCCTTGTCTATGAGAATGATGATAGGTCTAGGAATTGATGCTGCCTTTTTCATTGATATAGGAACTTCCAGGTGAGGAAACTCTCTCTACTAATACAGATCAGCACCTTCTCTGCAACATAGCTTTGGAGAGTTGCCTAGAGCAACACAGTGTCCAAGGTGGGATGAGTAGGAGAATCAGCCTGAGCTCTGAAGGGTCTGGGGCAGCCTGGGCCCTGGGAGCCCCAATGCCAAGAGGCCTCAGTCACTCAGGAGCCCTCCCACTGTGTCTCAAGGACAAGACATGAGGACAAGCCTGAAGAACATTGGAGCCCTTCCCACCTACCCAGGAAGATAGAGTTTGTGGTGTAAGAGGGATGGCAACAGGGAAAGGGAAAACAAACTGAGGAAGCCTCCAGGAACACACAGCTCAGGGCTAATCTGGAAAGACAAAGAGAGGCACCCTTCAAAGGGCATTGGAACTGAAGGATCTGGGTTTGAATCCACTTATTACCTGATGACCTTGGGAATGTCCCAGTTTCTCCAAATTTCACTGTAAAACTGGAGGGAGGAAGGAGAGTGGACTAAGTGAATACATACACACATACACACACACACACACATATCACAGACTCAGAACTTACTCCCAACCCTATTTGGCACTAATTAGCACCTAATTAGTCAGATTCCAAGAACACAGCAGCTCAATCTCCTCATGAGGCCCTAGGGTTATCTTTCTAATGCAATGAGAAATAGAAAGGGAGGGAAATAAACATTCATAGAGCACCTACTGTGTACCCCATGCTTTACAAATATTAGATTCTCATAACAATTTTGCAAGGTATATGTTATTATTACCCCATTTTACAGTTGAAGAAACTGAGGCAAATAGAGATTAGGCAACTTGCCCATGGTTCTTGTAGTTAATAAGTATCTGAGACTAGATTTGAACTCAAGTCTTCCTGGTACCCTTCCCTAGTTGTTAGACACCCCCTCAGTTTCCAATTCTTTTCTACTGCAAAGGAAGCTGCCATAAATATTTTTGCACATTAGTTTGTTTTCCTTAGGATAATTCCTACCCTTAATCTTTGTTTAGTCATTTCAGTGTTGTCCAACTCTTTGTGACCCAGTTTGAAGTTTTCTTGGCAAAGATACTAGACTAGTTCACTATTTCCTTTTCCAGCTCATTTTACAGGTAATTAAACTGAGACAAACAGGGTTAAGTGACTTATCCAGGGTCACACAGCTAGTAAGTATAGGCAAGATTTGAATTCAGGAAGAGAAGTCTTCCTGACTTCAGGCCCTGCTCTCTATGCATTATGATGCCACCTAGTTGCCCTGCCTTAATCGACCTTGCCTCATGTTGCTCCCCTTGCCTTTCCCTCTGTCTCCCTGTTGAGTGAAATATATTTCTGTACCCACCTCTGTGTGTTTTTCCCTCTTTTGACCAGTGAAGTTCAAGTGTCAGTCACATCTGCCACCCCTTCCTCCTGGTTGTAGACCTCTCCTTGCACAAATTATGTGAGATAATTTTCCCCATTCTTCCTCTCTTTCCCCTTTCCTATAGTGCTTCTTCTTCCCCTCCCTTTCCATTTATCTTTTAATATAATTGAAACATAACAGGATCATGCCCAGGCCCTCTGTTAATTAGATTTCCTCTATAACCTCTAATGATGATAGAGTTCTAAAGGAACATGTGTATCCTCTCCTCATATTAGAATATAAACAGTATATCCTTGTTTAGTCTCTTAGGATTGCTTGATCATGTTTGTCTTTTCATATTTTTCTTAATTCTTGTTTTTGTACTTCAAAGTTTCTCTGAAGCTCTGGCGTTTTCATCAAGAATGCTTAGAAGTCCTCTCTTTCATTCAAAGTCTATTTTTCCACCCAGGGTTTTGTATTCTGTATACCCTGATTGTCAGGGAAATGGGGAGGAGAGATATTTTGTACCAACTGTTATTGCTTTGTTTTCTCAGTAAACTCCTTTTCTAAAACTTATTGGAGTTCAACTGGTTAATTGATAATGGAGAGCACACTGGTGGGGGCTTATGAGTAATAGTACAGAAGTCACAGCCTCTCAGATTTAGCCCTAGAACCATATGGTGTGTAATTAACTGGGGACCCCAATGTATGAATGTGAGGGCAAGTTTGGGAAGTACCATAGGGGGTGTAAATGTTGGAGAAAAACAGTTTCATGGTCAAGAGTGATGGCTTCACCATCCTCCCAGTTACCTTTGGCTAAGCACCTTAATGACAACTTTGCCTCTCCTCTCTCCCATGGACCCTCATAAACAATCAATGATCAAGTTCTATTGATTCTTTCCTTGAGAACTTTCTTATCTTCATCCCTGTCACCTACTATGTACAAGATCCTAAACTCATCCATTGGAAGGTTAGTGATATCATAATGGGGTGTATGGAGTGTTCAGGGAGGATGAGTCCCTCTGGTGGGAGAGCTGCTCATCCACCTCTCACCTGAGGTTCCAAGAAGCTGTAATATAGGCAGTGACCACACCCCAATCAGACCATCTTGGCAGAAGGGCTAAACCAGGTTGAGGGTAACAGGGGCCTCAAACCCGTCAGTGAGTTAGGGGTGTGTGAAGACTTCCCTTTGGAATGGGCAGATGAGAACAGTTTGTTCCAATGGTCAGCAGGCACTTTGGAGGGCTGAGAGCTTGGTCAGACATCAAAGATGCCAAGGTCATCCACTGTATCCTGGGTCATCTTCAGTCATACTGGCTTTTGTCCTGCCACTCAACTCCAACGAGTCTGGAAGAGAGAATGAGGCTGAAAACTTTGTGCAGTGCTGCCTCATTTAAATCTAATTTACACAGCTGTCAAAAAAAAGAAAAGAAAACTGTTAGGATCAGACTTAGAGTTGGAAAGGACCTCTGAGGCCATGGGGTCCAATCCTTCATTTTTTTCAGATAAGGAAACTGAGGCACACAGAGGTTAAGTGATTTGTGCAGGGTCACACAGCTAGTCAGAGTCTGGGTGGGATCTGAAGCCAGGTATCCTTGACTACAAATTCAGCACGCTCTCCTTTAATTAGATATGACAAAAATTCCTGCTTCTCAGGAGTTTATAGTCTAATTTGAGTGTGGGTGGGGGCTGTCAGGAAAAAGGACAAATACACAAGTAACCATGATCCAAGAAATAGTGATGTCAACATAAAAGAGGCATCCAGGCAGAGGAATTTGAGGAGGGAGACATCATTTACAGCTGGGAAGTCAGAATAATAGCTAAAGACGTTACTAATAATTGCTAGTATTTATATATCATTTTGAGATTTGCAAAGTGTTTTTTTTTACCTCACTTGATCGTCAGTACAGCTCAGTGAGGTAGGTACTATTCTTATCCACATGTTACAGAAAAGGAAACTGAGACAAGTTAAATGACTGGACCAGACTCACAATAAGTGTCAAAAGCCAGATTTGAATTCAGTTCTTCCTCATTCCACTTCCTGTGCTTTATTCACTCTTTATCCACTCTCTTTCAAGAGAAGGCTTCCTGAAAGGAGAGACTATGCCAGCTGGAGGTGGTAGTCCATGACAGACACAGAGAATGGCCCGAGCAAAGGCATGGAGGTGGGAGAGGACTGGATGAGTCATTTCTTTGAGTTGGACCATAGTGTCCTGAAGGGGGAAAACTTCTTAATGAGAGCTCTCCAGCAGTGGGATGGCATTTCCCTTGAGCTAGTGGGCTCCTCCTTCCTGGAGCTCTTCAAACAGACACAGGACGTTTGCTTGCCAGGGATTTTTTGTTATCGATGCCTATCAGGAGTGGTTGGGATCCAATGTCAGATGAGCAGCCGGTGTCTCCCAGCCCTGAATGAAACTAGTTGGCGTTACTCTCTATAGATTTTCTGTGCATTTACATGTGTGCAGGCTGTTTCTTGGAGAGCAGAAATTGTTCTGTTCTTGTCTTTGTATCATCTGCCCCTAGCACAGTACCTGGCTTCATAAATGCTACGGAGTGAAATTCTGAGGTTCTGGGAATAGTAGGATACAAGATAGCTTGAAGCTCCACTGCAGAGAGCCCTGAATGCCAAGGTAAGGAAGGCAATGGGGAGCCACTGACTGTTTTTAGTTCAGTGGCTACCTATAAAGGTAGAGGAGTGATCTGCTCCTAGGAGGATGATTCTAGCAGTGGCAAGAAGGAAATCAGAGAGGGGAGAGCCTGGAGACAGAAAGGCCTGGTAGGAGGCTATGATAATAGAACATGTGGAAAGACCAGAGGTCTTATAGCTAGGCTACAACAGAGAAGTCTGGACTTGGGTCAGGTTCACCCATGGGTGAATTAACAGCTAGGACACAAAGGACATTGAGAGGAAGGTTGTAGCCCCCAGCTCCAGCCAGGCGTGTTGGTGGAGAATCTGGGGATCTGGGAATGGGGGTTGCCTCTTGGGGGCAGCATATCCCTTCCCAAGGTCAGAAGTCTGAGGCAAAGGACCGTTTGCCCAGGCCTAGGTATAATGCTAGCCTAAAGCACAGCAGCCATGTGTGATGAGATGAAACAGGACCTCACACGAGATAACACTGATAACTATCATTGACATGGAGCTTTAAAGTTTGTACAGCACCTAACAGGCGCTGGACCTTGCTTGCTTGAGCCTTACAGCAACAGTTCAGTGCTATAATTCTCCAGATGAGGGAACTGAGATTCAAATATATTTAGAGACTTGCCCAGGTACCGCAGCTAAAAAACACACACACACATGCCACATGCCACACACCACATGCCACACGCCACATGCCACACACACACACACACTGGAAGTGTCAGAGGCAAGATCTGAACCCAGGACTTCTTGCCTCCAACCAGTGTGCCTCCTGGAGTTAAGGGAGAAGGGAGAGCCAAAGATGTTTTCCAAGCCTGAATGATTAGGTGCTATCCTCGGAAATTGGGGAATTAGGAAGAAGGGTAGGTTTAGAGGGACAGAGGATGAGCTCAGTCAGTAGGGATGGAGATAAATAGAAATGCAGGTTCTACTCCCTTTGGACTTCCAGTCCCACAGCTCAGCTGAAACTTCTCTCTCCAAATTCACCAATGATCTCTTAATTGCTAAATCTAATGGACTTTAATCAATTCTTATCCTTCTTGGGGCACCACCAGCTAGGTGGTTCAGTGGATAGAAGTCCAGGCAAACTCGGGATCAAATCCAGTCTCAGACGCTCACTAGCTGTGTGATCCTGCTTGAGTCACTTCACCTGGTTTGCCTCAGGAGCTGGAGAAGGAAATGGTAAATCACTCCAGTATCTCTGCCAAGAAAACCCCCAATAGTCATGAAGACTTGGACACAACTGAAATAACTCAGCAACGAGCCTTTTTCTTGACCTCTCTGAGGCATTGGTATTGTCAACCACTCTCTCGTTCTGGATTCTTTTTGGGTCTCCATAACATTGATCTTGGTTACTTTGTAGAACTAGAAGAAAATAACAAAATTTTTCTGGGGAAACAAAATGTCAGAGGCAGCTAATACATGGCATGGTAGATGCAGCGCTGGACTTGGAGTCAGAAAGACTCAAGTTCAAATCCAGCCTCAGATACTTATTAACTGTGTGACCCTGACCAATTTACTTAACCTCTGCCTCAGTTTCCTCATCTGAAAAATGGGAGTAAATAATAGCACCTACCTTGAAGAGTTGTTGTGAGGATCGAGTGAGATTATAAGTTCAAAGTGCTTAGAACAGTGTCCAGGCACATAGTAGGTGATACATAAATGTTAGTTATTATTGCTAATATTACCTGAAGTCAGAACACCTGAGTTCAAATCTGGCCTCAGACACTTACTGGTTGTGTGACTCTCAGGCGAGTCACCTAATGTCTATTTGCCTGCTTCTTCATCTGTAATATGGACATAATAATCACATCTACATCCCAGAGTAGTTGGGAGTACCAAGTGAAATATTTTTAAGCCATTTTTATTGTTCAGTCATGTCATCATGTCCAGTTCTTTATGATCTGGTAAACCATACTGTCCATAGGATTTTCTTGGTAAAGATACTGCAGTGGTTTGCCATTTTCTTCTCCAGTTTGTAAATCTTAAAGTGCTATATAAATGCCAGTTATTATTCATTCAGAATTATAACAAAAAAGTGGGAGAAAAAGTTTAATATTACAAGAACTCAAACTTTACCAAAAATCAGTAATTTTCAAAACTCTCTGATACAGTTAAAAATTAAAAAATTGATCAAACAGATTAGGTGCACAAGAACCAGACACAATCAATACTAGTAGCGTTGTGTTCAATAAACCCAAAGACTCCAACTTCTGAAATAAGACAAAAACAGATGGGAAAACCAGAATGCTATCTGGCAGAAATTAGGTTTAGACCAGCATCTCTAAGCATCTACAACAATAAATTCCAAATGGATTCAGGACTTAGCTATGAGTCATTATAAACACCCTAGAGCAGTGGTTGGCAAACTATGACCCAAGAGCCAGATTGGATTTTCTTCATAAACAAAAAGAATTGAGAGAAAATTAGAAAGGAAACAGTTGGAAAAAGATGTGCACAGCAAACTTCTGATACAGGTCTAATATCCCAAATATATAAAGAACTAATGAAAATATATAAGGATGAATCATTCCCCATAAATAAAGTGTCAAATGATGAAAATGAGCAGTTTTTGAAGAAAATCTATCAATGACAATATAAAAAATGTTCCAAATCATTAATCACAAAGGAAATGAAAAGTACAAGCAACTCTGAGGGTCTACCTTGTACTTGTCAGATGGAAAAAGATGACAATCCACAAGCATTTATGAAATGCTGGCTGTATGCTTGGTGAAGAAGAGTGCATCTGGTGTCTGTATTAAAGGGTGCAGATACAAAGAAAAAGGAAAAATGGGGAAAAAACCACCATCAGTGGAGATGAGATGTACTCTAACGCATCCCTGGAAGGGTTGTGAATGAATCACACGATTCTGAGAAGGAATCTGGAACTCTACCCCAAAAGTCACTTAAATGTTCATACTCATTGACCCAGAAATAGTTCTACTAGGTCTATACACCAAAGAGATCAAAGCTAGGGGCAAGGGACCCAAGCGTACAAAAATATTCATAGCAGCTCTTTTTGTTGTAGCAAAGAATCTGAAACAAATGAGATGTCTGTAAACTGAGGAATGACTGAATGAATACATGAACAGAATGGAATATTATTGCACCATAAGAAAGGAAGAAGATATGGGTTCAGAGAAACCAAGGATGATTTGTATGAACTGATGCAAAATAAAGTGAGGAGAACAATGAATAAGATGGATGGCTACAACGTTGTAAAGAAAAACAACTTTGAAAGACTTAGATACAACAATCAAGGAAGGCAATGACTAAACCATGAATCCAAAGGACAGATGGTGATGCCTGCTTCCTACCTCCTGGCAGAGACTCAGCAAAGGACAGATATCCTTTTTCCAAACAGGTCAATACATGGATTTATTTTGCTTAACTAGGTTTATTTATTTATTTATCATTTTGGACTTTGTTTTGTCAAGGGGTGAGGAGAATAGTCAAGTCAAGTCAATAAGCCTTTATGAAGTGTTTCCTCTGGACCAGGAACCTTCAAGAATTTTACATTCTAATGGGGGAAGAGAATGCTCAAGGGGAAGCTGAAAGTGAAGGGGAGAAGGTTCTGGGAGGGACTGACCTCTCAGAAGAAGGGACCATCGGGGTGAAGGATCTTCCAGGGTGAGGATGCTGGGACTTGGTGGAGAAAGAAGTTCAGAGTCAGGAATGGAGCCCAGAGAGGGATGAAGGAGTGGGAGTGAGAGGGGATGGGGGTTGGGGGACAAAGGAAAGGACAGCCTGTCAATGAAACATTTTTCAAATGCACAGAAGGAACAGAAGGTTCAGACACAGAAGGAAGGCAGAGACAAGCAAAAAGTTTGGGAACTAACATGTTGAATTTATTATCTATTTTTAAAAAACTGTACATAATCCAGGGAAAAGAAAGAAAATGAAATACAACAGAGACGTGTAACTCCAGCTACATATACAAATTAATTTCCAAGGGAAGTGCACTAGCAATTAGAATTAGGAAAGGCTTCCTATACAAGTAGATGTTTGAATGGGGACTTGAAGGAAGCTAGGGACTCTAAGGAAGGGAGATGAAAAGGGAGAGCATTCCAGGCATGGGGCTAGGGGAGAGGATGAGGAGCAGCCCAAGTGAAGTCACTATGATGGAGATGGGAGGATAGTGTCCAGAGAACTAGATTGTAGAGACACATAGTGAAGAGCTTTCAAACCAATGCCAAACATTGAAGGCAAAGGCAGGAGGCTGGAGGAGGTCCCTGAACTTTTATGGCCACTCCAACAAAAGGTTAAGTGCTATATGCTTTCCCCTTGATCTGACTTCTGAAGTTGTTGACTGAGACCACTCCAACTCTCTCCAAGAGAGTCCATTGTTAAATGTTCAAGCAGAGCATTTATAATGAAGATATCAGAAATAGCTACAAATCAGTGCTTGGTCTATTGCTTTTGGTTGACTGTCTAAACTTAAGACAGTTAGGTGGTGCAGTAGAGTGCAGGGACTGGAGTGAGGAAGACTCATCTTCCTGAGTTCAAATCTGGCCTCAGAAACTTACTAGCTGTGTGACCCTGGGCAAATCCTTTAACCCTGTTTGCCTCAGTTTCCTCATCTGGAAGGAAATGGCAAACCACTCCAGCATCCTGGGCAGAAAAACACCAAAAGGAGTTGTGAGGAGTCCAACACAACTGAAACAACTGAACAACAATGACCAATGAAAAGGAAAAAAAGGAAAATGACACTCTTGCGATAAATATGTATAGTCAAGAAAAATTAGTTTTACATTGACCATTTCCTAAAATGTGTGTCCCTCTGTGGATATTTAGTCCATCCTCTGTCTGCTAGGAGATGGGTAGAATTCTTTATCATTGGTCCTTTGGAATTATGGCTGCTCATTGAGTTCATCAGATTTCTTAAGACTTTCAAAGGTTTTTGTTTTGTTTTGTTTTTATAATGTTGTATAAATCACACATAGCTATGTTACTAAGTAAGGGCTGGCAGGTGATGTTCTCTGAAAAGGTCATCTTTGTAAAGGAAACCAAAAACCAGAGTTCCTCTGGTTCCCCATCTTTGCCACAAAATTCTTTCTTCACTTCTCCCTTCAGTCAACTTCCCAGATGTGACTTTCCCTGGGTCCAGAGTCCAATACTCCTACCCTCCCTCAGGAAAAGCAGGAAGTGTTTGAATTGCCTAGAAAGAAAGAAAGAAAAGAGAGAGTGAACTTTGCTGCCAAAGCCTGCCTCTTTACCTCAAATTTGTTTGTGACTCTATAGCCTTGGGGGATGGTTGGTCCTGAGTCACTTAACTTAGCCTCCTAGGCTATTAAAGTGTTCATAAGAGTTAATAAAAAAAAATCAAAACCATAAGATTCACTCATATTATAACTCATGCAAAGAACTCTAACCATTTAGACTGGGATTCAGACTTCTGTCCTGTTTTGTTCTGTGAATTACAAGCTACTCCTTGACCTCCTCCATTGTAACCTTCTCTGTACATAATTAAGAATAGTGTGGATAACACAGCAGTTATGACTAGTCATAACTTTATATTAAAAAGTCAGGAATTAATAACTTAAGGAACAGAATACTTTGTAAGTGAATCTGCCATCTGCAGACAGAAGTAGAGAAGCAATTATACATATGATATGTCCCCTTGGTAATATCAGCTCTGCTCTGTTTCAGTCATACACCTCTTCTCAGCAACTGGACTGAGTGGGAAGCAACAAATGGAGATCTCTAGCCACCTCTTTGGCCTTCATTCCAAACACCTCCCAGCTAGAGCATCTCCTTAACCAGCCTGGCGTCATTGCCCACCATCATCACCAAGGAGTCCCACTTTCTCATCTTGAAGATGAAACTAAGTGTTCCCAGTGGCTCTGCTCATTACCTTCCCCCAGTTCCAATGTTCTATATTGTGATCTGGGAGGTTTCAATTCAACCCTCAGAAATGCAACTACCTTCATATATTTCTCCCTCTGGTTACATTAGGATTTGTGGGTATTGGAAATTCATTTATGTAAGGAGAGAGTAGCAAAAGTTGAAAATCTTCAGAGGCCAAAAGATAGACTTTGAAAAGCAAAGGGGGGAAGACTTCATGAGGAAAACAGTCATTCTCTACCCTAAAAAATGAGGGAGGTTGGACCTACCTGAGAAGCATATGAGGAATCCAGATGTGACTCCAAGCTGTTGCCTGAGAATATGCCTACCTTTGTTTCTAGGGGTTCATCTACATACAATTCTCAAAGGAAGATGGGAATGAAAAAATAACTGAACTAAAATTAATCATCCTAAGGCAACATGATGCTAAGGCTGACCAAGTGAAGGAGGTTGGAGGAAGGCAGAATCCTCCAAAAAGCTGTCCTTCCAGTCTGAGAATGACAAGCAAACCCCAAGGGAGTCAAAGGGAAGGAATGGCCAACGGGTTGCTCTAGCTATGAAGAAAATGGCCCATGGAAGAGCTAGCCCCGGAGACCACCAGAGTGTCCTGTCATACTGCTTAACAGGGGCCTGAGGCAGGTTTGTGTCCTTCTAGCTGAAACATCATACCTAAGAGGAACATCTAGGTGAGGCAGTGGATAGAGCCTGGGCATGGAGTCAGGAAGACCTGAGTTCAAATTTGACCTTAGACATTTACTAGCTGTAAGACCCTGGGCAAGTCACTTAATTTTCATCTTCCTCAATGATAAAACGAGGATAATAATGGTACCTACTTCATTTTTTGTTTAGGTTTTTTTGGAGGGTTAGGGAGGACCATTGGGGTTAGTGATTTGCCTAGAGTCACACAACTGCCTCTGGCAACTACTTCCAATAATATTTGTAAGAAGTGCTTAGCACTGTTCCTGGCACATAGCAGGAAGTATAGAAAGGCTTATTCCCATGCCCCTTTGTCTTCTAATCTAGAACCTAAACTAAACAGATGGCTAGAAAGACTTTTAAAAATCAAATCTCCCTTGGACAATGAGATGTTGAGTGAGAGCTTCCTTTTCCCCTCCTCGGGCTACTACACAAATCATCCTTCATTTGGACAGATGTCTGCTCCCACATGAAGGAACTGAAATGGGTTAGAGACACTTACCCAATCTCCCCTTTTCCAAACTCCTTCATCGCATGCAGCCCTTGTCCCAACTGGGACAGTAAGGGGTCCTGATTTAAGAACAACTCATTAAAAGCCAAATGTTGGATGATCAGAGAGAGGGCGGATCAATCAGATGCCCATTCAATAGTCCATGTGAGAGGTAATGAGATTCTGAACCAGAGTGGTGGCCACACTGTGGGTGGAAGAAAGTGGACAGATGGAAGAGATGGTGTGGGATTAGAGTAGACAAGACTTGGCAACTGATTAGATGTGTGGGATAAGGGAGAAAGAAGAGAGGAGGGCATAAGTATTTATAGAGGTCCTACTATGTTCCATCTGGGAAGGAGGGAAATGCTTCATGCCTCTGGATGAAATAAGAGGAGCCTATGCAGAAGTGTATTCAGAACAGTGTATTCACAAGGGAACCAGTCACACATTCCATGGGGTTTGGCTCCAACAGAAAGCAGCTTCCAAAACTATGATTCCAACCTCAGGTGCAGCAGCTCCGGCCAAACCCCTGAGAAAGAATCTTTTCAGGGAGAGGGGAGGATCCAAAGACATCAGAAGCTTTGAACCTCTCTTCAGCTCCTAGTCCAAGAAAAGTAAGGACAAAGAAGAAAGCTGTTCCTTAGGAGAACAAAAGGAGAAAAGGATTTCCGGGCATCATGAAGCTGTGAGAGGAATCCTTGTCACTTGCACTCTCTCACTTGAACTCATGTCCCTGATACATACTTATGTGAGACAGTGTCCCACACTTGGTGGGGGGGATGCTTCCTACCAACTCTGCCTACTATACCACTTTAGTAAATGTCCTGAAATAAGAGTTAATTAGCCCTGGCTGGGACATTTGATTCCCAGGAAGAAGTGGGATGAGGATAGCCATCACCACTCTGCTGTTACCCAGCATGATCTAGTGCTTTTGAGAATCTTGAGTTACCAATTCAATAAACATTTTTAAAGCACCTACTATGTGCTGGGCACCATGCTAAGCCAGTCCCTGCCCTCAAGAAGCACGCCAAATAATGAAGGAAGATGACACAAAAAGAAGCTGGAAAGGGGGTGGGAGGCGTGGGCGTATCTGGTGTGTGCTAGTCTTACTTCTAAGACATCTGCACAGAAATCTCCCAAGAGGTTCAGAAGAAAACAGAATCTATTTGTTATCGTCACTTTGAGATGTTCAGTTCCCTAGCCCTTCTGAACACCCTGCCTGCCTGACTTCCTTCGGTGTGAATTCTGCTGGTGGCCCTGGCTCTGGGGATCTCCCTCCTCTGGGCTGCCATCTTCACCTTATTATCACCAGTATTTATCTAGCCTTTAGGATCTGTAGTATGCCTTATATATTAATATCTCATCTAATCCTCACTAAATGGTGGGCTGAGAATCCAGTGACTGGATCTTGGCTTGGGGGTGCTGAAGTCCCACAGAGCCAGGGCAAGGTCCCTGCTGTTGGTACCTTGGTCTTCCCTGGTCCTGCTGTCCTGGACATCATGATTCCGAAGTGGATCTGTCATCCCCACCCTCCCAACCCCACATAGACACTCACTGTAGAAGATTCACTGGGAGGTGAGGTGGGGCTTTACCCTTAGGATAAAATATAGATTTTTCTATTGGTTCTTTAAAACTATTTACCATCTTCCTCCAGCCAACCTTTCCAGTCTAATTATGTTTTACTCCTCCTCCTCCTGAGGCATGCCTTGCTCTCTCTGAACTGGCTCCTTTGCTGTTCCTTGGAGAAATATCCCCCCAAGGGGAAGGGGAAGGGGAAGACTCAGTGGAACCACTCTCTCAACTGATATACTCTTAGCCCCTCTATCCTCCTGGGACTGGCTGGCTTGTAAAATGCTCCAGACAGGCTTTGCTCATCATGGTAAGTAAGCCTGCAGATCCAACTCTCTTCCCCAGCCTCAGCACATGCTCCCACTAGGCCAAGTCAAAAAAATCCAACAATTTGGGTTTGGGTTAGGCAGACTCTGTCACTTCCTAGAAGCAGACAAGACTGGGACCACTCAAAATGGTAGAACATAGAATCAAGGTCTTCTTTTTTCTGATTCATGGGAGTGATTTTTCTACTAGCGATTATGCTAGTGTCCAAACACGGGAGACAACACTAGTTCCCTAGTCAGGAAGATCTGGGGACCAATTCCACCTTTTTCACTTAGTTGCTATGTGACCCTGGGAAATTCACATTTAACCTATGTGAGTCTTGAGCAGCTTTCTAAGACTGCATCCTAGACTGTATTGGTGGAGAAAATTCCCACACTGATGAAATCAGAGATCCCGGATGCACTGACTTAACAAGCCCATTAGTTAAATTAGAAATGGGTATGAAGGTATTTCTGTGCCCACAGGTTCAAAGCCAGGCTGATGTTACAAAATACATGATCTCATTCAGGATGAGACTGGAAAGGTAGAGACTGTGGAGAAAGATTCCCCTGGCCAGAAGGACCCTTCTTACTGCAAGATCCTCTAACCCTAAGAATCTGCAAATTTCCTTTGGGCTTTGATCTGAGTGGTGGTTGCAAGGGGACTAGAGATGTCTTTTCATCAAAGTAGAGGTCTCATTGTGGGAGCCCCCTCTACCGGTGAACACTGGCACCTCTTTTCACCTGATTTTCCTGACCCTGAGGACACCTCTTTATCCATGATGCCATTCACCTTTGCTCTTTTGTAGGGCCTGCAACTGTTCCTATGCATCCTGCTAGACTGAGCAGTATGCCTTGTGTAATAGGATTGCTATCTACCGGAGTTCTCAGATGCCCCTTTCCTTCATACCAGTTAGACTAGTTCTTTTCCTGAAAGATGAGAAAGCCATCTCGAAAACTTTGGTTGGCCCAAAGTGACTGTAGGTCAAGTCATCTAGATATTGAGGCAGCTTCCTACCTTAATATGGCCAATTGGCCAAATGGCAAGACCTCCTGGGCACCTATGGGCATATAAAGGTCTGCTCAGAGGAAGTCAGGACTCTTCACACTTCATGTCATGTGTTCATCCTTCGTTGACAAAGAAGACCATGCCATCAAAGAAATGATGACATGACTTGCACTTGACTTTGTTTTGAGTGAGGGAGGGCTGTGCAGGTCACCAGGCTCACTTCTCCTCCAGACTCATCTAACTCCAGTGACCAGATATTCATCAGGATGACTGGAGATGACCCAGGATGAGGCAATTGGGGTTGTGACTTGCCCAAGGTCACACAGCTAGTGAGTGTCAAGTGTCTGAGGTGAGATTTGAACTCAGGTCCTCCTGACTCCTGCACTGGTGCTCTATCCACTGTACCACCCAGCTGCCCAGATAGAAGGTAGTCTTGAAAGGGAAAGCCCTAGCAGCTAGGCAGCTTCTATGCAGAAGGTGGCCCTGGATGAGAGTATCACAGGAAGATAGGGATTCTAGGAGGGGAGGCTTGGGACAGCCTTCTACACCTGGGGTACAAGAAGTACAAAGACAGAGAGAGAGGAGAGGGAACATCACCTGTGGGGAACAACAAATGGGCCAGTATGGCCAGATTGGACAGCACATAGATAGCAGGTGAGAATGAGTAAGAAGACTGGAAAGGGAGAAAGGGGCCAGATTAGAGAGGGCTTTGAATGCCAAACACAAGATTTGGTATTTGATCCTGTGGGTAACAGGGAACCACCAGGGCACACTGAGGAGGAGACTTTTAACCAATCTCTTTGGCAGCTGAGTGGAGGATGGCTTGGAACCAGGACAGAAGAGTGAGTGGAAGACCATTGCATAATTCTGGCAGGAGGTGATGAGGCCCTAGGCTGGGGTTGTGGCTGCATGGGGGACTGAAGGGGAGGGATACAAGAGGTGTCAGGAAGGAAAAATCAGCAGAATTTGGCAATGATTGGTATCTGCAAGTCCAGTTAGTAAGAAGGAGGATTCAAAGACAACGCAAGTTCAGGGCCTGGGGGACCCAAGAGGACAGTGGTGCCCTCCACAGTCATAAAGAAGTCTGGGCCAGTCTGGGGAACTGTGGGCGGGGAAGAGAAAGAGATCCTTTTGGGCCGTGTGGAGCAAAAGATGGCTGTGGCACCACTGGTTGGAGATGTTCACAAAGCAGTGAGTGATATGAGACGAGATCAGGAGAGGTCAGGGCTGATTCTTAGAGAATCATACACATGCAGATACTCATAAACACATGGGAATTGATGAGAGAGAGCCAAGGTTGTGCATGTGACATGTAGAGAAAACCAGTGAAGAGGGCAGAGGGAGTGTTCAGACAGACAAGAGGAGTCAGGAGAGAGAAAGTCATGAAAATCCAAAGAAGAGAATGGGACCAACGGCCAGCACTGCAGAGATCAAGGTTGGGATTAAGAAAAGGCCACTGGGTTTGGCAACGGAGGTCCTTGATAACTTGGGGAAAATTGGTTCCAGTGGAAGGATGAGAATTTAGAAAAGAGAGGAAGTAGAGGCGGATGACTTGTGCAAGTTTATCCGCAAAGGGGAAGTTAGAGACTGATCGTTAGTGACACTGTTTGGATCAAGTGAGGCTTTTCTTTTTTTAAGGATAAGCTGTGGGTGTGTCTGCAGGCAGCCAGGAAGAAACCCAAGATATTAAGAGACTGAACATTAGTGAGACAGTAGAGCTGATAGTAGAGGAAATCGACTGGGGAAATTGGAAGGAGATGGGATCAAAGGCACAAATCAAGCGAAAGGATCCCCCCAGAATCCCAAGGTCCCTGCCATTCTTTCAGGTTCACAATCTGGGCACTCTCCCTGCTCCTCACTCTCCTGCCATGTCTCAGATCAGTTTCAGACTTGTTGATTCTGCCTCCCCAATGTCTCTTGCTGCCATTTTCTTTTCTCCACCCAGTCAGCACTATAGTTGGAGCTCTCATTACTTCTTGCTGGGCTATTACAGTAGCCTTGCAATCAGTCTCCCTGCCTCCAGTCTCTCCCCATTCTTGTCCATTCTCTAAACAGCTGCCAAGGTGGTTTCCCTGAAAAGCTGATCTGACCATGTTACCCCCATCCCTGTTCATTAAATTCCAGTTACTCTTATAACCTGTAGGATCAAAATAAACTCCTCTGTTAAACATTTAAAGCTGTTCACTTTGTTCCCCTCCACACACAGTATGATCCAGCCATATAGGCTTACTTGCTATACTTCAATTTGACTGATGGGAAGGGACTTCGTGGGTCTTCTTGTGTGGCCCATAGTCATAAATCCCTCTCTGTCTGCCCTCCCCATTCCAAAGGGAGCCCGATTTCTATCCCTCTAGATTTTATTATTATTATCATCATCACTCTAGGAAAGTGGTCTGGAGTCGGAGTGTGGGGACTCCAAGACACAGATCTATGACCAATTTATCACGAGTTCTTGGAAAAGTTATTTCCCCTTTTAGAGCCTTGGTTTCCTCTTCAGCAAAATGGAGATAACATCTGTGGAGAGGGTAATCAAGAGGGGACAGGTCAAGAGGCACTGTGGTAGAATTAGAGATCTTGAATTCAAATTACATCCCTGCTACTTTCTAGCTGTGTGATCTTGGGCAAATTAGTTTACTTCTCTGTGCCCTCCAAACCTATGGTCCCATTGTTCTGGATTTAGATGCCTCTTCTGTAGCCGCTCTGAACATCCCCACAGACACATTTTGGATTTAGACCCCAGCTTCTCGATGAGATGTGAAGACCACCCAGTGTCCTGAGTCCAGGGTGACCCACTGAGGCCATTCCCTTGAGAATGATTGAGTTGTGCATGGGAGCAGCTTGGACTTTGAACAATTCAATCAGAGTAGCTAGGTGACCCAGTGGATAGAGTTTTGAGTCTAAAGTCAGGAAGAATCATCTTCCTGAGTTCAAATCTGGTCTTACACACTGACTGACTATCTCTGAGAACCTGGACAAGTTACTTAGCCTGTTTGCCTCAGTTTCCTTATCTAAAATGAGCTGGAGAAGGAAATAGTATCCCTTCCAAGGAAACCCCAAATGAGGTCACCATACAACTGAAAGATAATTGAGCAAATGTTTGTTAAGCTAAGAGTAGCTGAAAATCCAAAGACAAAAATGAAACCAACCCTGACCTCAGGAAACTTACATTCCACTGGTAGGTATGATACAGTCACATTGATGAATGAATAAAGCATTTATTTAGCCCTAACCTCGAGCAAAGTACTGAGCCAAGTTTTATGTTTACAAATAGATGATGAGAGTTCTTGCCCTGAAGGGACTCATCCTAAGGGGGAGACTTCACGTAAGGAAGGTTTCATCTGCAAGTCAGATGGAAACAACCCATAGTCCTTAGGGGGCAATAGCAAAGCAGATGGTCATACTGTGATCCAATCACATTCTGACTCTTCCTAACCCCATTTGGGATTTTCTTGGCAGAGATACTGGAGTAGTTTGACATTTCCTTTTCCAGCTCATTTTACAGATAAGGAAACTGAGGCAAATAGGGTGTAGTGACTTGCCCAGGATTACACTGCTAGGAAGTGTCTGAGGTCAGATTTGAACTCAGGAATAGGAGTCTTCCTGACTTCAGGCCCAGCACTCCATGCTCAAATGAATCAATTTAATGCCATTTTCTTAATGTCATTTTTCATTGATCAAACTAGATCACTTTCTGGGTTTTCAGTAGGTATGGCTGCAGCCCCTGCTCGAAGCAAGACCTTGCAGGCTTTGCCCAGGGGGATGATGGGGAACCCAGTTAGGATGCTCTTCCCAAGGCTCTTGGGCTCAGGGGCCTTGGCTGTCCCCATCAGGGTCTGAGGCCAGATGGGGGTCAAAGTGGAGAGGGTGGTTTGACTGATGTGGCATGTGTTGCTACTTGACTCTCCCTCAGAAAACCTTGTTGCTTCCGTTAAGTCGCTTGCCTGCCCTATGGGTGGTAGCTGATTGGCTGTTGGTGAGGCTGGCTGCCCCCTTCTCCATGTGCTGCACACTTACCAGGGCTGAGCTAGAAGCAGCGCCAGTGGGAGTGGAGGGAGGGCTGCCACTCCCAGGACTCAAATGAGATTGGTAAATCGATTTGCACAGTGCCTGGCCCATAGTAAACACAATCACTACTTGTTCCCTTTCCTTCCCCTTCTTTCTGTTTGTCGGTGGCAGTTGGGCCGCCGTTGCTGCTGAGGAGGAGGAAGGTTAGGGTCTTCCTCCACAATTTCTTCCCTCACAGAAAGCTGCAGGGCCTGGGCGGCAAACAGGTCGGTAAGGGGGAGGGAAGGGGTACCTATAGACTTATTTACATATAAATAAGTACGGAATTTATTGAAAAGAGCTCGCGGTGCCGGGGATGGGGGCGCTAACCCCTGGCGGGAGAGGGGGCAGAAAAGGGCTCTCCTAGGAGCTGGCCCTTGATTTGAAGACTGAAGGGAGTTGGAGGCTGGCAGAGGTGGGAGAGAGCCTTCCAGGCAGCGGGGACAACCTGGGCAGACATGGAACGCGGCGTCGCGAGCAGTCAGAGGGCCGGCCGTGACTGGGCTTAGCGCGGGTGTTGGGCAGGGCAGGCTACTGTGTAACCAGCCTCCGGGGGCAGGAGTGAACCGGATGGCAAATCCCCAGGAGCCCGGGTCACTTCAAAGCAGCGGGTGGATAACTTCCAAGCGGGAAACAAAGAGGGTTTGAACTTTTCCGCTAGGGGAGCTGGCCCGGCCCCTCCCGGTCCCCCGGGGTGAGGGGACGGCAGGGCACCAGGACCCCACCCGAAGCCGCATGCTGCCAGCGGCCTCTCAGCGCCGCGGGGCCGGGAGCTGTCCAGCCGAGCATCTTTCAGCTCTGCAGACGGGCTGCCGCCGGAGGCGGGCTTGGTGGGCCCGGGAGCAGAGGGGGCCGACGTCACGTGCCCCCCGCCCCCCCGCGGCTCGGGCCGAGGGAGGCCGCAGTCTCTGCAGCTCGGCCGCCGCCACCTTGTCCCCGCTGTCCTTGGCCCGCCCGCCCAGGGGCACGGCGCCCTCCTGTCCTGGCGAGGGGCACAGGTGAGCAGCAGCTGCTGCAGCGGGCTCCTAGGAGGAGGTGCCCGGTTCCCGGGGGGTGGGGCAGCCAGGTGAGTGCGCGGGGGGCGGCCGGAGGACAAAACTTGGGGTTCCGACGCTGGGGTCCCGGAGGCTGAGGCTGCGGGATCACGCGGGGCGGGGGTGGGGGTGGGCTGCAGGCACCCGGCCAGAGAGAGCTGCTCCTCACCCCCAGCACCCCGCTACAGCTCCCCTCCCCCGGGGGGAGGGCGGAGCGCAGCCTGGGCTGAGCAGCGAGGGGAGCGGGGGGTGGGGGGCGGCCCTGGCCTACTTCCCTCATCCCCCGCGGTGTCCGGCTCCAAACCCCGCCTCTGCTGCGACGTGGGCTCCTTTCCAGGTGCGCCTCCCGCCCAGGTCCTCTCCATCCCAGCTCCAGAATCCACGCCCTCCCTCTGCCCTGGCCCCTTGAACCCGAATCCCGTCATGGCCAGAGGAGACGTTCCAGAGGACGGGTGAGCCCGGGCGCTGGGTGTAGGGCACCTACACCCTGGGGAAAGACCGAAATTTCCCAACCCAGAGCGGTGAGGCGGGAAGAGGACTACGATCCCCATCAGCCCCGCGCCCTGGGTTGCCCAGGCCAGCGGTGAGGGAATGCTGGGAGTTGTAGTTCACACTCACCGAGGGGGTGGGGACGTTCTGGGTTTCTGACTTGCCCCCTCCCCCACCCACCTGGGTCCCCACAGCTACCACCTGGTCGGGACCAGCTTCTTCATCCTTGGTCTGGGGACCCTGCTGCCCTGGAACTTCTTTATCACTGCCATTCCGGTAAGATTAACCGCCTAGTAGACAGACAGGCGGACAAGGTCAGGGGAGAGGGTGGTGGTCTGGAACTCAGGGACCTGGCTGAGGTGGGATGTGGGTAATATTTCTGTATTCATATTCATGAAATCATAGATTTAGAGGCATTCTATACAAACTGTCCCATTTTACAGCAAGGAAAACTAAGGCCCAGAGAAGTTAGAGTCTTTTGTTCCCACTATACCACACTATGGCCCTGGGGAGATTTTTAGGTTCTGCTCATGTTGTGACCAAAGTTTAGCTCTCGGCTGCACGCTGGCCAAGGTCACCATCTGGCCATTCCAGAGACTTTATGCTGGAGGTGACTCTGGCTTCCTTCTCTATCCCCCCCCTCAGTACTTTCAGGCTCGGCTGGCCATTGTCAATGTCACTGGGGAGCCCTCCGAGGGCAACATCACAAGCCCTGGGGATGCATTCAACTTTAACAACTGGATGACTCTCCTTTCTCAGCTGCCTCTACTACTGTTCACTCTCCTCAACTCTTTTCTTTACCAGTGGTGAGCTCTACTTCCCTGGGGAGCCTCAACCCCACCAAATGTACAGTTATTTCTCACTTTGGCCCCTACTATATTTTCATCCTATTAGCCATTGTCCCCTCAGCCATGATCCTTAAGACAGAAACATATGGTCTCCTCCATCAGCTCCACCCGGTCATGCACACTGCTTCTCTGTCATAGTCAACCCCACCCAGCCATGTACACTGCATCTCAGCCACTTCCTTATCCTCTCCAAAGCTGGCTCTTTCTTAGTGTCACGCAGACCGCAGCCACAACTATTTCTGGTCACACACAGCATCCCAGAGATGGTGCGCATCCTCGGCAGCCTCCTGGGCATCCTGACACTCTTCATCCTGACTGCCGCGCTGGTCAAAGTGGACATGAGCCCTGAGCTCTTCTTCTCTATCACCATGGCCTCCATCTGGTTTATCAACTGTGAGTGACATGTGTCCTCACCTCTGAAGTCCTGCCTCCCCATGCTGGCCCTGGGGATTCCCCAGTCCAAGTCTGGAGATACAATCGTGGAACATCAGGGCCAGGAGAGAGTACAGAACAGAGATAATGTCCGAACTGGACGGGACATTTGAATGTGGAACATCAGAGCTGGGAGTATCCTTAGGACCTAGAACCAAACCCAGAATGTCAGGGTTGGGAGGGGACATAGTGCAGAGAATACCAGGCTTTGGAAGAGAAGTTTGAACATAGAACATTGAATGCCAGAGCTTAGATAGTCCTTAGAGCAAATAACCTAGAATTTCAGAGCTGAGATAGACCTTAGAACCTAGAACCAAACCTGGAATGGCAATACTTAGAACACAAAACCAAATCTAGGATGTCAGGACTGGGAGAACCCCAAATGTGACAGGTGGGGGGAACATAGAACATGGAATGCCAGATCTGGAATGGTCCTTAGAACCTAGAATTTCAGAGCTGGACTGGGATCTTTCATTTGTCATCCCCATTTCCTAGAGAAAGAAAGTATATTCCTGAGAGTTCTAAGGCTTGGGCAGGCATTGCTGGGGCTCCTTGAAGAGAGTATCTGGGCAGCTACTTCTCTTGTCTTGTGCAGAGAGCATTCCCTAGTTTGCAAAAGACTTTGAACCCTGGCCACAGAATGCCCCCCCCAGGAGAACAGGAGCTGACCCTGTGCTCCGGGCCACCCCAGCCTCTCCCCCTGCCAGGACATTCACTGCTCTGCTCCCTCGGGGCAATGCCCAGTGAGGACCATGGTTTGGTTTTCCCCTCAGCTTTCTGCGCCATCCTCCAGGGCAGTCTCTTTGGGCAGCTGGGGGCCATGCCTCCTACCTACAGCACCCTTTTCCTCAGCGGCCAAGGCTTAGCAGGGACCTTTGCTGCTCTTGCTATGCTGATGTCCATGGCTAGTGAGTGTGGGCACAATGTTGGGCTCTGGTTGGGGAAGATGCTGGATATTGGGCAGGAAGAGCTGAAGACAGGGCTAGAACTCCTGGGTTCAGGGTAGTGGGTGGAGAAAATGCAACAAGCTGAGAGTTGGATTGGCTAGGGGCTGGGAGTCTTGGGATCCCAGGGGTGGGATCATGGCTCTGTGAGGTTCTAGGAAGGGATCCAGGAGCTGGGAGCCAGGCTGGCTGGGCTGGGCACTCAACTTCTGTTCCCATTGTAGGTGGAGTAGATGCCCAGACCTCTGCCCTCGGGTACTTTATCACCCCGTGTGTGGGCATCCTTGTCTCCATTGTCTGCTACCTGTCCCTCTCCCACTTGGTGAGCCAACATATATGTCCAGGACCTCTCCTGGAAGCCTCTAACCCCACTCCCACCCCCACCCTGAAGCAGCTTAGCTACTTCTGACCTTGGGGGGCAGGGCAGAGAAATTAATCCTGGCCTCTCTTGTTCTGGAGAGAGGCTGCAGGGGCAATGGTTTGGGGGGTCCAGAGCAAGTGGAGTCAGGAAGGGGGAGGTCCTCTCCCCCAGCAGCCTGCCTTCTCCTGAAGATGAGTGAGCTTAGGGAGCCCCAGTTAGACACACAGCTGTTTAGTCCAAAGCAAAGAGGGAGGCGGCCCACTCTGGGACTTTTCCTTGCCTCCTCCTCTCCTTCTCCTCCAGTCTTCTCTATTACACTTAGTACAATGGGAAGAGGCCTGGTTTTAGAGTCAGGGGCCCTATGTTTGAATCTTACCTCTGGAACTTTTTATTGTGTGACCTTGGAGGGATAAGTCCTTTCCCTCTTAGTCGGAGGTGGCTAGAATCCATGACCTCTAAGGTCCTCTCTGGGTCTAGCTCTATGATCCCGTTGTTGAAAGCCACTGACTTCCTCAGTCATTCTTCCACTCTGAGCCTTGGTTTCTTTTTTGGCTTCTCATGGTCTCATAGCTGACCCCAATGACCAGATTGGTTTTCAGAACTGTCTCCTGGGGCCTCAGTCCCTAGATTACTAGATTGTGAGTTCCCTGAGGACAGGAAGTCCCAGTGTGGAGCAGAGTCCTATTGCCTCACATCCTTCACAAAGGCCTGGTTGGGTCTGTGTTACTACAGGAGTTTGCCCGCTACTACCTGGACAAGAAGACGCCCCATCCACAGGCCTACGAGCTGGAGACCAGGGCTGAGCTGCTCCAAGCTGGTGAGTCAATCAGGTCTGGAGGGCAGCATGGGGAGGTGGGAGTGGGGGACGAGAGGGCCCCCTCAGCCCACAAGGCCACCTTCCCACACCACCTGTGAATACAACCTGGGATGCTTAGAGGAAAGAGCTCTGACCCTGGAAGCAGGAGAGCTGGAGATGCAGTTACTGACTGCCTCTGCCAAATGGTGTTAGCAGTGATAATCATCACTGCCTCCCACAGAGGATCTCTAGGAGGTTTATTGTTATTAACATTATATTATTATAAATAATACAATATTAGAAATTATATTAGTTACACACAATTATCTAATAATTACATTTTAATATGAATAATATATTATACAATCAGTGTTATAATTTATTATTATTCATACTCCTTTAGCCATCATCACCCCCTGCCTGCTGTCCTGGCTTATCCTTTAATATATAAATCCTCTTTTCTCAACTATATTGTGAGGGGAAGGGGCCCCACCTTGTGTCCCCAAGAAGCAGACAATGCTGTTTGGTGTTCCTGTCTGGACAGCCCTAGGCACTTAGAAAGCACTTTCCCTAAAGTGGCTAGGAATTACCCAACTGTTGCAGAAATGTTGGAATCCTGTCCTGAGGCTTACTAGCTGTATGACCTTGGGCAAGTCATTTAGCATCTCTCAGGCTCAGTTTCCTCATTGGTAAAATGGAGAGTATAATAGCACCTGCCTCACAGGGCTGTTAAGAGGCCCAAATGGTACATGTGTAAAGGACTTTATGTCAGTGTTGGCTTTCATTATTATTAATTCTCCAGTGACCCACAGGATAGAAACGCAGGCCAGTGCAGGCTCAGGGACTGTCAAAGTACAAGGGGACCTCCCACACTATTGAGTCTAACCCTCTAATTGAAAAGATAAGGAAATTGGGGCCTAGAGAGATTAAATGACTCACCCAAGGTCAAACATCAAGGTAGAGGCATGGATGGCACTTGAATCCAGCTTTTCTGAGTTGGACTATATCCCCAAGTAAAGAACACAGGCTGGAGAGGGGGAGGCCTCAAGGCAAGGGAATCACAGTGGGGACTGCTGGTGCAGCCTGTGCTGGAGGTCACTCAGGCCTCAGCTACAGTAGGGAAAGGGAAACAAGATACAAGAGATGGTACAAAAGTACCCACAGCAAGACTTGGCAGCTGGTGAGCAAGGTGGGGGGAGGGGAAGGCCGGACAGTGCCCCAGTTCTGCTGATAGGCTGGTGGTACCTTGGACAGAAGCAGGAGAGTTTGAGAAAAGGGGATTGGGGAGGGAAGCAATCAGTTCAGTTTGGAATAAGTTGAATAAGAGGTCTCTGGGACATCCAATGCATGATGTGGGAGTGGTCTGGAAGACCCCTTTCCTTCCTCTACCCCCAGATGAGAAGAATGACTTTCCTGGGAGTCCCCAGAAGGTGGTGCTGGCCCAGGAGCCAGAGCCAGAGAAGGAGCCCAAGCCTGGAAATCCTTCAGTCTTGGCAGTCCTCCGAAAGGTTTGCTCCACATCCCAGTGGGACAGGAGGAGACTGTAACTCCCATAAGCCTCTGAGACTCCTGCCCTCTCCCCCTCCCCCTTTCTTTAGCCAGGTCTGGCTTGACCTAAGGCTCCCAGGTAGCTGTGGTCTCTCCCTGCCTAAACTCCCTCCCTGAATGAGTGGAGTAGGTGGGGCCCTTGCTGCCTCCCCTCCCACTTCTCCAGACAACAGGCCCACCTTTCTGCTTTGCAGATCTGGCTGATGGCTCTATGTATTGTGCTGGTGTTCACAGTCACCCTGTCTGTCTTTCCGGCCATTACTGCCATGGTGACCAGCTCCAGGGGCCCCGGAAAGTGGAGTGAGTGTTAGAGTGGCAGCTGAGGCCAAGAAGGGGAACTTGGGGTGAAGAGGACACCAGGGAAGGGAGGGAAAGCCAGTCTCAAAACCTGGGACTAGGGTCTGGAAACAAAGTTGGGTCCACAGAGCTGCCTAGCAGGCAAAAGGTTGGCTCAGAGACTGAAAGGCCTGGGTTCCAATCTCAGACACTTACCAGCTGGGTGACCCTGTCCAAGTCATTCCCCTACCTGGGCCTCAGATTGCTCATCTGTCAAATAGAAGGTCCCTTCCATCCATGGATGATCCATGAGACTTAAGAGAGGGCAGATGAGGCCCTGCTTCTCCCCTGAACCTCTAGGCCCTCTGCCCTCCCCTCCCCAGGCCAGTTCTTTAACCCCATCTGCTGCTTTCTGCTCTTCAACACCATGGACTGGCTAGGAAGAAGCATGACCTCCTACTTCTTGTGGGTGAGTGTCCCAGGCCCATGGGAGGCTCAAAGGGCCTTGGGCTGGCTGGGAACCAAGTGGGATCTTCACTCTCTGTATCCCCACCTGTAAAGCAAGGGACGCGGCCACCACTGCCCCATAAGGTCCAACGACTTTGGGCTTTCTCCTCTGGGATCCCAGGGAGGGCCTGGTGGGGGGTGTCTGGTCTGGGTTGGCAGAGGTGGTGAAGGGTGCGCTCTGCTGCTCTTGGCCCCCAGCCAGAGGGGGACGGCCGCCTGCTGCCACTGCTGGCCTGTCTGCGGTTCCTGTTCGTTCCCCTCTTCATGCTGTGCCACACGCCCAAGCGTTCCCATCTGCCAGTCCTCTTTCCACAAGACGCGTGCTTCATCACTTTCATGCTTCTCTTTGCGCTCTCCAATGGCTACCTGGTATCTCTCACCATGTGCCTAGCGCCCAGGTGAGCGGGGAATGGGGGAGGTGGCAGGACAGAGAAGAGCTCCTTACTGGGCATTCCTCTAATGGAGAGGCCAGATGGTTCAGGGGAAAGATCACTGGACTTAGAACTCTTGTTGGAGAGTTCCCTAGCTTCCCTGGGCCTCTGTTTTCTCATCTGTAAAGTGGGGGGGGAGGGGGGCTTGGACTAAGTGATCCCACCCTACCAGCTGTAGCATGAGGAAATTCTTGCTGACAAGTCCACCTTTCTGGAGGGGGCAGTGCCAGCTTCCCTGAGGTCAAGGTGCACCTTGCCAAACCCTGCTAGCCACACTTACCTTTGGGGAGTTTGCCTTAGAAGCCTGCTGGTTAAAAGGCTATCAGTCTGGTCTAGGTCCAGGGCCTACCTTTCCATAAGAGGTCTAAGACCTTGGAGGGAGGAGATACAAGGGATTGTCCCACTCTGTCTGGGGAGCAGAGGGATGAATAACCCTGGGGTGAGTGAACAGCTAAGATGATTTCCTCATAGGCCTGAAGACATCATAGGCCCCAGAATGCCAGAGCTAGGAGGGACCTGAGAAGTTAGTGTGTCCCTACATAGCATCAGGTATCAGAAGAGAACTTGGGTTCTCCCCTGGAGGGAAGGATAGTGCCTGGTTTGGGGAGACGCTGGAAGCCTAGGGACCTTGGGAGACTTGGGAGCCTGAGGACTCAGAACCAAAGAGTTCCCAAGTGTGGGGAATGAAGAATGCTGAACCCCTGTTCTAACAGCTGGTCTCCCCCTCCTTTGCAGGCAGGTCCTGCCCCATGAGAGTGAGGTGGCTGGAGCCCTAATGACTTTCTTCCTGGCCCTAGGCCTCTCCTGTGGGGCCTCTCTTTCCTTCCTCTTCAAATCTCTGCTGTGAGACAGCCCCATTTCCTTCCTTGCCCTGCTTGGATGGGGCTAGGAGCTTTCCAGGGGCTTGGGAGAGGAGAGAGCTGAGAACATGGAGGAGGTCAGAGAAGGGTGACTGAGGAACAAGAAACCAGGCTGTGAGAACAGGCAGATGCAGTGGAGGCAAGATCTCAACACCTGTCCTCCACCCCTGATGGATTCTTGGGAGGGAATGGCTACCAGTTCCCGCCTGCTAAGGAAGGGCTATGACTTGGCAGATTTCTAATAGGTTGTTAAGGTGAATGAAAGCCCCCTAGCTTTTCCTGGTTCTGGGCAACCCTCCAGGAGTTCTTAAAAGGGTCCGTTTGGCCACCTGGCTGGTGATTTAGGTGCTGACCTGCCCTGGAGGCAGGGGCATGGACCAGGTGACCTCTGGAAGCTCTAGGTTTCTGTTGAGGAACCCCTTATCTTGGACATTGTTAGACATCCCATTCTAGACTGCTCCTAGGCTCAAGCCCTGTGTGAAGTTGGGAATTTCACTGGGGATCTTTTCTTTGGGATAAAACTTTAAAGGGAGCCTGTGGGTAGAAAGGGGAGGAAGTGATGCCAAGTTTTACCCTGAATTCCTTGTTGTCCCACAGATGTATTACTAGTGAGGTCTATGCCAAAGGTGAGCCCAGTTTGCAGCTCTGGTGAGCTGAGTTAATGACTGGTGTGGCCACCACCTCTGGGTGAGATTTGAGGCCTCACTTCAGGGTTCCAGGGCCTACTCCAGGAAGTCCTCATTGCTCTGGTTGCTCCTGGGTTTGAGAAAAGCAGGAAAGGGGAGGGGGAACTCAATCACTGAGCCTTAAGGGCCTCCCCTGTGCCAGGCCCTGTGTCAGGACAAGACCCTGTCCTGAAAGAGCCTCTATTCTGCAGGGAAAGATAAGCACATATTGAAGACAGAGTGCCAGAGACTGGTAGGGATAGAACCTTGTCAGTGACTCAGGGAAAAAAGCAGTCTTGAATGTCTAGAAGCCCTATCACCCACCTGTATCAGCCGTTGGCACCCTGCTACCTTGCTCCTGCTGTCCAGTACACAAGGCTGCCTCCCTCACCGTGGAACCTGGGGAATCATCTGAAAGTCAGAGTCAGGTCTTGTCATCTGTGCTGTCACATCTGCCAAGACCATTCCCCTTTTTCTGCAGAAGGTGCCTTACCTCTGCCAGGCTGTGGCTGGAGTACTTAGCACCTGAGCAGGATCCCATATCATGCTCTTTTCCACTTATACAGAAGGTTTGTACCTTCTATTTTCAAGGAACTTCTGCTAGCATCTCAGAACAGTCTCCACACACACAATAATGAACACTTCTGGCATTGTCCCCATTTGACAGATGATAAAACTGTAGTTCAGAGTGGGTATCAGAGAAAAACAGAGAGTCCAGCTCCTCAGAGATCAGCATTCCATTCAATTAGCATTTATCAAGCACCTAGGATATGCATGAAGGGGAAACAAAGTTTAAAGAAAATGGTGCCCTGCACTTGGGGGTTTTATAGTTCCCTTGGGGGATTTAAGACACAAGCACAAATAACCAAGATACATTTTTAAAGTGCCTACTATGTGCTGGGCACTGTATGAGGGGCTGAGAATACACAAAGAAAAATGAGACAGGCTTTCCCTGTGTACTGGGAGAGGCTGAATGTTCACAGATAACATAGGACAAATGCAAGATGAAGCTAGGGCTAGTATGTCAGAGGGGGCCAAAGTGCTAACTGAACTGGGAAACTGGGGATCAGGAAGGACCCTGGACAGCGGCATTGGCATGGAATAGGGATCCAAGGAAGCCTCATGAGCAGGATCCAGGCATAGGGAAAAGCAGGCTAGGAAGCCCATCACACAGTAGGAGCTAAGCGCTGCTGCCCTCAAGGAGCCCACAAGGAAAGTGGGACACCCCCCCCCCAACACCACAAGCCAACATCTCCAACATGGCAGCTATCAGGAAGCACCTGGTACCTGGTGCTCCACACTGGGCACTGCAGCCACAGGCAAGCAGAGCAGTAACAGACATGAAGGATAAGGGTGAGCGGCTCCATCTAGAGGTCACTCTGGGAATGGTGGGCTTGGTCATCAGGCAGGAAAGGCGACAGCTGGAGTGGAAGCTTAGGAGTTGAGGGAGGCTTGCTCAAGAGGCCAGGGGAATGGAACACACCAGGAGAGAGGCATTTGGGGGCTTTTAGCTTTTATCCTTGAACAAGTTTCATCTCTCTCTGGTCCTCAGTTTACCGATAAATGAGAAAAAGCAGACTCTGATTTCCATGACCCTGTGTAATTGAGGAGTCTGTGCCCCAAGCTAGGCTTCCAATAGGGAGCCCCAGGTCAGCTATCCCAGCACTTCTGGAGAGAACTGATGTTTGGTATGGGGAATAAATGGTTGGCTTTTTACAACAAGTCTGGCTATTCCTTCCTCTTCTTGAACGTGGTTGCCGCATCCATTGGTACAGCCTCTGGCCCCGGGCTCAAGCCTGGTTCTGTCCAGTCGGGCCCTGCATTGGACATTCAGTACCCTTAACAGCAGCTAAACTGATTCTCAGCTGGCATCCCTTGTGGAGTCCCCTCTGTGGGCAAAGAAAGTCTGGAAAGAGATAGTGAGGAAGCAAATGGTGAGGCCTCTTCCTTACCAAGCTTAAGGAAGATGGGACTTCTGAGTCCATTGTAAGCCAAGGGCCTGGTGGGGGAGGGGTGGGGCTTGGATAATACTCATTGTGTGGGAGGGAGGATCTGGCCCATTGGTGTGGGGCCAATGCAGACACCAGCCCTTTGGACCTGGAGGACAGGATTTGGAAAATTCAAACAATATGGCAAATAAAACACAAAAATCAGGCCTGAAGGTGGTGTTGGTGCAGTGGACAAAATGCTGCATTGGAGTAAGAAAGAGCCAGGTTCATATCTGACGTTAGACACTTGAACGAATGACACAGCCTTTATTAAGCACTTAGAACGAACCAAGCCCCAACTAAGAAGTCAGAATGTGCCTGCCCTCCCAGAGCTCCCATTCCAGTGGGAAAGACAACAGAGTCAATGCATGTGGACAGTTGGGTGGGAAGGTCCCATGGTCCTTAGGGGCAGCAGCAAAGCAGATGACCAGGTCTCTCCTCTCGTGTCATTTCCACTGATAAAATCCCATCATTTCAGAGGTTGAACAATTTGACATTGGGCTGGAAGCATCACTATTGCCCAGGCTCTTGGGCTGTCTGAGAGGAAGGGGGGGGGGGCGCCACCATGTTGGTGGATGGAGGGGCTGACTGATACACCACACTTCCTATCTCTGCTTCAGAGGGTTTAGTTGCTTCCCATACTGACTGTGTGATCCTGGGCAAGTCACTTAAAATCTGAGCCCCAGTTCCTCATCTATAAAATGTGAGAGTTAGACTAGATGGCCTCTCTGGGCCCCTTCTAGCTGTGGGTCTAACGGGGTGGGGAACCTGCAGCCTCAGGGTCATGTTGGGGCCTTCTAGGTCCTTGGGTGTGGGGTCCAAGTTTTGCAAAACAAATCCTATTAAGGGGATTTGTTCTGTGAAGTTTGGATTTAGTCAAAGGGCCGTACTTGAGGACCTAGAGGACCGCTTATGGCCTTGACACTGCAGGTTTCCCACTCCTGGGTATCTAGGATCAATAAGACCTTGTTCATCGTCTTTGCGACATTTCGTTGGGCAGAGGCATAACAGTCATTTAGACTGTTAGGTAAAGGCAGCGAATAAAAAGGCAGCAATAGAGTTTTGAGGCCGCTAGGTGGTGCCACAGTGCACAGAGCTCCGGACCTGATGATGACAAATCTGGTCTCAGACACTAGCTGTGTGACCCTGGGCGAGTCCCTTCACCCTGTTTGCCTCCATTTCCTATCTGTAAAATGTTGCAGGAGGAAATAGCAAATACTCCAGTGTCTTTGCCAAGAAAACCCCAAATGCAGTCACAAAGAGTAGTACAACTGAAAAACAATAAAATTTTTACTTTTTTAAACCTTGCTGTGGCCAAAACTTTCATCTTGAGGAACCTCTGTGAGCTGAGCTCAGTTGCCCAGAGTTTGTGGTCTTCTGTCATGGTTTATGCAACCTCTCTAGTTCCCTCCAGAGCAGTCACCCCATGAGGCTTCAATGTGACATGGAAGAGACCTTGACTTCTTGGCAGAGGATAGAGCTCAGATTCCACCTTGAGCAGCCCTGGTGGATCCCCTTAATTCAAACACTTCTTTAGGGTGATTTCTAATGTACCCTGAACATAGCTTGTTTGTACAAAGTTGTTGACAAGTAGTCTCCCCCATCAGATGGTAAGCTCCTTCCAGGCAGGGGGTATTTTTTTCCCTTTCTTTATATCCCAGCACTTAGCACAATGCTTGGAACATGGTAAGGGTATTAAATGCTTCTTTATTTGATTTGACTCCATCCACAACCAGAAACCAACACACATCAAATTGTATACGATATAAACAGTTTCAACCATAATAGGAAATCCCATGTCTCAAATAGCTAATTTCAATGCCCAGAAATGTAAAGTTGTGCTTTTGCACAAGCCAGACTAGACTAAACAAAAGACGTTATAGGCTGGGAGAAAAAAAGCATTGCATCAAACATTTGACAAAAGACTGACATCCAAAAATGCATAGGGAAGTGACACAAAGATATCAGACTAAGAGCCTCTCCCCAATAGAAACAGGTTTCAAAAGACAGAATGAAATCCATCAGCTCCAAATCACAAATAATTAGAGAAACGCAAGTGCTAGCAACCCAAGGATTCTCCACAAACCCGTTGTTTTCAAGGATGAAAAAAAGACTGAGTTGGGGAAGGGGACAGTGAGATATGAGAAATAGTAATGAAGCATTGGTAGGGCTTCCAGTTGGCCCATCATTCTGGAAAGCAACTTGGAATTTGGGAAGAAAATAATTTTGACCCAATAATTTCATTATTGACCTTATATCTCAACATTATGGACAGGAAAAACGTTTCCATGCTGAATGTTAAAAAAGAAAGTTGCTTTCAGCACTTTCTGCAAAATAGAGAAAGGAGACAAATGAGGTGACCTATGACTTTGAAGAGCTGGATTGACTGATATGTGGATGTAGGAACTAGGCTTGGATCTGGTACCATAGCCGAGGAGGATGGTACATTTTCTTCTGACAGTACATCTTTTCTGTTTATTTTCATTAGTATGGGTTTACAATATTTCTCTTTTTTTTTTTTGCCCTGAATAGTATTTTTATTTTTCCAATTACATGTAAAGATAATTTTCAACATTCATTTTTGTCCTTCCCGCTTTTTTATGATCTCTTTGGGATACAGACTTAGAAGTGGTACTGCTGGGTCAAAGGGTATGTACAATTTTATAGCCCTTTGGGCATAGTTCCAAATTGCTCTCCAGAATGGTTGAATCAGTTCACAACTCCACCAACAATACATTAGTATTCCAATTTTCCCACGCCTTCTCCAACTTTTATCATTTTTCTTTTCTGTCATATTAGCCAATCTACTAGGTATGAGGTGGTGCCTCAGAGTTGTTTTAATTTTTATTTCTCTAATCAATAATGATTTAGAGCATTGTTTCATATAACTATAAGTAGCTCTTTAAGTTCTTCATCTGAAAACTGCCTGTCCATATTCTGAGATCATTTGAGGAAGGGTGGCACTTTCTCTAGAGAGAGCTGCCCAGGTATTGAGAAACAGAGCTATCCAGCCTCAAAGGGCTATACAATTGTACATACCCTTTGACCCAGCAATACCACTTCTAAGTCTGTATCCCAAAGAGATCATAAAAAAGGGAAAGGACAAAAATGAATGTTGAAAACTATCTTTACATGTAATTGGAAAAATAAAAATACTATTCAGGGCAAAAAAAAAAAGAGAAATATTGTAAACCCATACTAATGAAAATAAACAGAAAAGATGTACTGTCAGAATAAAGCTGGCATGGGCCCTGGGCAGGCCTTGAAGTCAGGTCCTCCTGCCTCCCCCCCCCCATGCTGTCCTTTTTCCCCCTTTCCTTATCAGAGGAGAGAAATATTATTGTACCACAAGGAAGAAATCGGAGCAACCCAGAGAAACATGAGAAAGTCTGTATGAACCAGTAGGGAGCGAAGCATAACCAAGAGAATGATATGTGAACTAAGATGATAGTGTAACAATATGCAAGTTAAATTAACATAAAGGGAGACAACATTGAATGATAACAGAACTCAGAAAAAAAAAATTCAATGTTTAATACTGATTCCAGATGAATGACCTTGAAACATGTGACCTTCTTGTTGGTAGAGAGGTGGTGGGCCACAGGTGTGTGTGTGGAGGGAGGGGGTGTTACAGCTGTGGTTTTGGTATCATAGCCTTTTGCCTACACCTACACACACACACACACACACACACACACACACACACACACACATACCTTATCTATATAGATAAAACGGGGGAATAATTTGGAAATAAATGTAGTGTAAAAAATAAACATTCATAGGTAAAATTTTAAAAACAAGAACCCCACTATCTTCCCCCCTCCCCCCGCCCCGGCCCCATCTGCCTTCCCAGGTCCCCTGTGGCCTCATTCTCAACATCCCTCCCCTGCTGCTCAGACTCCCAACCAGGAGTGTTGTGGTCGACACCTCACCTTTTAGGAAGGATGTTGCTAAGTGGGCATCCATCTGAAAGGCACAAGTGGGTGGTGAAGGGTTTTGAGTCCATGAGGGTCAATTGAAGGAACTGGGTTCGTTTGGCCTGGGCAGATGACAAACTGAGCTGTCTCCCAAGATCCTGAAGGCTGTTATGGGCCAGAGGCTAAGGACAGACTTGCTCTTCCAGGCCCCAGAAGAGAACCAGCATTGGGTGGAAGATTAAAGGAGCCGACTAAAGCTGGATGTCTGGAAAAATTTCCCAACCAGGAGAGGAGCCATCTCAAAACGGAATAGGCTGTCGTGAAAGGCAATGAGCTCCCCAACACTGGAGGGCTTCAAGCCAGGCCTGGGTGAGCATTCCCCATGACCCCATTTGGGATTTTCTTGGCAGAGATATTGGAGTGGTTTGCCACTTCCTTCACCAGCTCATTTTACAGATGGGGAAACTGAGGCAAACAGGGTTAAGTGACTTGCCCAGGGTCACTCAGCTAATAAGTATCTAAGGCAGGATTTGAACTCACAAAGATGAGTCTTCTTGAACCCAGACCTAGCTGTCCCAGTAGGGAGTGTATGGATTGGGTTAACTGGTCTCTGGGCTGCCTTCCAATTCTGAGATTGTGACAATTCTGACAATTCAGTTCTGACTCCAATGCCAGCGTGCTTACTTCAGTATGGGAGGGGGTGGTACATAGCAGCCTTAATGTAATTAGCTTTAGAGGGGGTTTTTAGCAGTAGGAAGCATTCTGGATTTGGAATAGGGCGCCCTCTGAATTCTGAGGCGGTTAGACTAAGTGATCATCTCAAACCCTTCAGAGCCTGGAATCAGGAAGACCTGAGTTCAAATACAACCTCCGACACAGTCTAGCTGCGTGACTGAACAACCCATTTGCCTCAGTTTCTTCATCTGTAAAAACAGGGATAATAACAGCACCTAATTGGCAGGGTTATGAGAATCCAACATGAAAATGTCCTCCTTAAGATGCTAATAAATTCTGGCTGTTTCTGTTCTGGTGGTGGTGGCCGGGAGCAATCAGGACTGGGCATTGACTCTGGCTGGCTGTGAGGTCCAATGAATTCATGAGCTTCCCTTTTCTTCCTCAGTTCCTTGGCCATGGGTAGGGAGAGCCCTGGTTTGGCCCTGCCTTCTTGAGGCTGAGTCCCATCCCAAAGATTATCACTGGGTCAGATCTTCCTCTGGGGAGAGGGTCACTCCTCTGGGGCCCAGCTTCAGCTCTTTCCACAGAACAAACACAAGGCACAAAGTTCCCTCGAAGCTTAATCGGTGGGCATGCTTTTACTAAGCACCTACTGTGCGCCAGGGACCGAGGCTGCAGAAATTGAAAGCTGCTCCCAAATATTATCTTCTTCCTAAGGGAGGGACAACGTGTGCACGTGTGTGTTTATACCCGACCTCAACAGGAAGCCCCATGTCCATCTCAGGGCTCTGCCCTCTCGGTGTCCAGCAGTGTTTGCTAAGTCGAAAGCCAATCCCAAACCCAGATCGAGATCTCCCTGCTAATCTTGGGCACTTGGGGCTACGGAGCTTAGGACAGGAAGACCACGAGTTGGACAGAGCCCAACAACCACCACGACTTCCCTCGGAAGGTCCCTCCTTTCTCTGGGATCTGGTCAAACTGGAGCCAAAATGTGGGTGGTCTGAGTCTCTCCTGCGAAGGGGAGGGATGACGGGCATCCGTGCCTTTCTCTGGCTGTTTTCCCCAAAGCTCCTAACACGCGAGAGCCTTCCGAGGGAGCTGAGGAGGAAAATGACTGCGGGGCCAGCGGAAAATTGGAACGACGAGGATGGGATTCGAACCCACGCGTGCAGAGCACAATGGATTAGCAGTCCATCGCCTTAACCACTCGGCCACCTCGTCCCGCCGCAGGCTGATTTCTCCGCGCAGCCCCTTGTTCCTGCGTCCGGCTGCGGAGAGCACCGCGCCAGCCTTTCCCCTCCTCTGCGGGCCGGGCGGGGGATCTCTGATGCCAGGAGAGGCGCGGCACAGGGACCCCTGGGAGGGGCTCGTTTCCTGCTCCATGCTCGCGTTTTCCTTTCAAAGGGTGGCCGCGACTGCCGAGTGACCAGGAAACATCCCTCCCTCCGCAGGCCTCTGTGGATAGCTGTGGGCACGTCCCTCCCCCCACCCCCCGAAAAGATTGCGGGAGTGCAAACTAGAGTGGGAACCTGCAAACCCGGGCGCAGGTGTCAGGGTGTCCTTCCACGGTCACATGTGTTTGCGACTCCAGCTTGGCGCGCCCTGTGCGGCCGAAAAGGGGGCTTGCCGGTGTCGCGTCCCCTTCCTGGCAATTCCTAGGGAGCCACGAGCCTTTGTGCCAGGGAGGACACGCTGCCTGAGGCACTGCCTGGAAGTTGCAAGCGAAGCCTCGAGCGCTTCCTTCCCCCCTTTCTTTTCTGCAAGGGAGGAAGGCACAGGGCAGTTTGCCAGCCCACCCCTAGGCGCCTTGTTCCCCTCCAGAAAGGTTGGGTTTGCCAGCCAGGCCACGGGCCCCTCTCTCTCGTTCCTGTTAGAACCTGGGCATCTCTACCCCCCAACACACACACACACACCGCACATCTGCGTGGGCCACACACAGCTGCGGGGCTCGCCGTGGGGCGCGCGGCTGCAGTGCGTCCTCCCGCTGGGCAGAGGGCGAGAGTGCGCTCCGCGGCGGCCCCCCAGTGCCCGGCTGGCCACAGTCTCAGTAGCAGGGATAGCGGCGGCGGCGGCGGCAGCTGCATCCGCGGTGCGCTCGCTCGCCCGGCTTGGCCTCCCTCCTCCGCTCCTCGCCTCCTCCCCAGCCTCCTGCCCCGGGAGGCCTGGGCGGCACGCGATGCCCAACCCGCTGGCAGTGGCGGCGGCGGCGGCGGGCGGCGGGCACGCGGCGGGCCGCTGCTCGGCCTACAAGCTGGCACTGGCGGCGCTGCTGGCAGTGGCGCTGCTGCAATTCGTCTACCTGTCGCTGCTGGCCGGGCTGCACGGGCGCGAGCAGCGGCGCCGCTACGGGCAGCTGTTCCCCGGCGGGGCGGCCCTGGGTGCCAGTCTGCAGCGCCGCGCGGCCGAGAGCGCCAAGGAGCAGCTGCGGGCCGTGCTGGCCGCCGGCGGCGCCCTGGACGCCAGCGGGGACTACCGCGTGTACCGGCACGTTCTAGGGGACCCCTCGCGCCGCCCGCGCGACGCCCTGCTGCTCGCCACCCACGCCAGCCTCAGCAACCTGGGCCACGTGGGCACGCTGCTGGAGCGCTGGGCCGGGCCCTTGGCAGTGGCCGTGTTCGCTGCGAGGCCAGACGAGGCGCAGCTGGCCACGGTGCTGACCTACGCGCTGGGCGCTCTCTGCACGCAGGCCGTGCGCGACCGCCTCACCATGCACCTGGTGTGCCCTGCGCGCACCGAGGCCGCAGTGCCTGACCCGCGGGAGCCGGGCGAATTCGCACGCCTCAGCAGCTGCACAGATGTGTTCACCAGCATGGGCGCCCGGAGCCGCTCAGGTCGCAACTACGCGCTGGCCACCAACGTCTCCTACCCCAACAACCTCCTTCGAAACGTGGCCCGGGAGGGCGCCGGCCATGCCCTCGTCGTGGACGTGGACATGGTGCCCAGCGATGGGCTTTGGACCGGCCTGCTGGAGCTGCTGGCCCTGGGCGAGGGCAGGGCAGGCCGGGCACTGGTGGTTCCGGCCTTCGAGATCCGCCAGGGGGTTCGGGTCCCCCGCACCAAAATCGAGCTGATGCGCTTCCTTAAGATGGGGCACGTTCGCCCATTCTATGCTGAACTGTGCCCTCGATGCCACGCCCCCACCAACTACTCTCGATGGCTCACCTTGCCCCCAGGGGGACCCCTGCGACCTGCCTACCGCGTGACCTGGCAGGACCCCTGGGAGCCCTTCTATGTGGCCGGAGGCGCAGTGCCCTCCTACGATGAGAGGTTTCGGCAGTATGGCTTCAACCGCATCAGCCAGGTGCCGGTCGCTCTCTCCCTGGGGTGGGAGGGAAGGGGCTGACAAAAGGTGTCTGGTAAGAGCTGATGGGGGTGGCAGGAGGATAACCAGGGCCAGTTTGACCGTTTCCTCTCCCCCTCTTCCCTCCCAGGCCTGTGAGCTCCACGTAGCAGGGTATGAGTTTGAGGTGCTGAATGATGCTTTCCTGGTCCACAAGGGCTTCAAGATGCCAGGGGACTTCCACCCCCAGAAGGAGGCAGAGAATCAACGGAATAAAATCCTCTTCCGCCAGTTCAAACAGGAGTTGAAGATGAAGTACCCAGACTCTCCCAGGAGATGCTGATCTGCCGACCCACCTAGAGAGCAGCCTCCAAAGGCAGGGCTGGGGCCTTTGGCTCTTCAGGTTTCCCCCTCAAGCCTGTGGGAGGCAAGAGGGGCTAACCCAGTCCTTCACCCTGGGGGTGGGCCTTTTTTAGGTGGGTGATGAGCACTGATGTGACAAAGCCAAGAGGTAAGATTTTTTGGGGAGTGGGGGACAAGAAGGGATTTGGAAAGGGAGTGGGGACTTTGGGAGAAGAAATAAGCTTCATTCAATTCAGGAAGCTTGAATTGTGGTTCAGAGATAGCTGCCAAAAGTCTTCATTCTTCTCATTTTACATATCCCTAGGTCCCTGCCCTTTATCTCACCACTTATCTTGGGCCACTCTCCTCCCCTCTCTGGGCCTCAGTTTCCCCATCAGTAGAATGAGAGAGTTGGACCAGATGACCAAGGTCCCTTTCACCTCTGAATCTGATGATTTAAGGGGAAGAAGGAGGTTGAGAGTCCTGGACGCCAGCCCCAACATTGCCTCGGACTTGTTGTGTGACCCTTCAGCAAATCCCTTCCTCTCCGAGTCTGTTTACATGTCTGTAAAAAGAGAGAGCTGGAATAGGAGACTTGTTCCAGCTCTAAGATTTGGCATCTGTGACTGGCACGGCCCTGGGAATCAGGCTGGGTGGGGAAAGAACCCCCTTGGTGAGAGGAAACCCCCATCCCAAATAGGTACAGAGCCAGGAATTTTGACTTGGATGACAATATGCCAATAAAGCAGTGTTCAAGTGCACCAGTGTCTCGGTGTTGTTCCCTTCCAGCGTCATCGTGAACGTTGGAAGTCATGACAGACCCAAGGTCTGAGCAAACCACTCTGGAGCCTCAGTTTCCTCATCTGTTAAACGGCAGTAACAATTGTGTGTGTAGTATTTTCTCTCCCCGGGTGGTTGTAAGACCCAAAGGAAAGACTGGCTTTACAAGCTGCAGTACAAGCTCTAAAGTCCTATGTAACTGTAGGTATGTTTCTTTATTACGTCCCTTTCCCGGGAACCTCAGTTTCCCCCTCTGTACAAAGCCAGTAGTAGCCTTAGGGGGCGATGGGAGTGGCTGCTGCTCTAGCCATTTGCCCCGAGCGCGGGGGGCGGGGCGGTCAGGCCTGGACGGGCCCTGGGGCTGCATTCCCGGAGCGCACGCCGGAAGAGGAAAATTCCCACGGTCCTGCACCGCCGCAAGTTAACAGGCCGCAGGAGCGTTCCCGGTTGTTATGGAAACGCGGGGCGCCGACGGCGTCCCAGAGTCCCTCGCGGCTCGGCGCTCCTTGATGACGTAGAACAGCGGTTCCCGCTCGCTCCTCGGAGGGCGGGTCCCGGCGTGTTCGGCCCCTCCCCGGTGGGTGGGGCCCTGGGCGAGACTTCCGGGACACTGCCCGCAGCCGGCCGCGTCTGTCTCGTCCCCTCCCCTCCCCCCGACCCAGGACCTCCCGGAGCGGCCGCCTGGATCTTGGACCCCCCGCGAAAGGTTCGTCCCGGCCGCGCCCCCCTCCCTCCCCGCGGCGCGAGCGGTGGTAGCGTCCGCCGGGGAGGGTTCCATAGGCCCGGACCGGACCATTGCTCCGGGCGGGGGGAGGGTGGTCAGGAGCCCCGCGGCACCCGGCGCCAGGGGAGCCCCTGGGCCTCTCTGAGCCTCAGTTGCCTTCTCTGTAAAATGGCCCTCCCCGGCTGCCCCTGGGGCTGCCGCCCAACGTAGGCTTCATGCTGGGGACACCCCGGCCGGCCCTGCCCTGGGGCTCACCGTCTGCTGACCCCCGGAGGCTAAAAGCGGAGGGGGCCCCTCCGGGAATGGAGACTTGCGATACACCCCGAAATCAGAGAGGTGTCTGTGGGGGTGGGGTGCCCCCCGCCGTGGCCACGTCCGAGCGGAGGCCGGGCTGCCCACAGGCCGGAGTGCCTGGAGAATTGGGGCAGGTTTCAGCCAAGTGCGTCGCGCGTGGATGCTTGGAGAGAGAGGACCATTCGGTCCGAAGCTGCCCATGACCAGGAGCGGCTCCGTGCACTGGGCAGGGGTGCCCAGGGGGCACCGGGGACCTGCGCGTGGCCCCAGGCCCCTTCCCTCGGATCAATGACTGGCCGAATGGTGCCGTGTGTGCAGGATGTTTGGCCGCAGGGATGCCACCGTAGAGGCTGCCAGAGCCAGGATCCAGCCTGGGCTAATTTAGTAAGATACCTAGGTAGGGACGATGGGCAGCGGTTGTGAGAAAGATCCGGGGGTCTGGAGGAGATCGAAGGACCCAGGATGAGTCAGCAGCCCCCCAGGTGGAGGGGACCCACCCCTCTGTGTTCTCTCCCAGTCACCAGACCTCAGGCACACCTCCTCCTCCTCCTCCTCCCCCTCCTCCTCCACCTCCTCCTCAGCAGTATGGTACTCAGTTCTGGGGGTCTGCTTACTATTTATGAAGGATAAAGAAGCTGCGGAGTGTCCTGAGGTGGGCAGCCAGGATGGTCAAGGTCCCTGGGTCCAAAATGTAGCTGGTGGAAAATAGGGAGAAAAGCCTTCCCCTGCCCCCTCCAGTCCAAGGCCCAGTCTGGGCACAGGGGCCTGAGGCACTGTGAGGACCAGGCAGATTCTGTCTTGCAGCAGGAATGAGACTGTGGAAGGAGCAGGACCCGGGTTTGGGCAGGGTTAGCCTAGTTCTCGTTCCCATTCTTCTCTGTAGGGTACAGATAATAATAGCACCCACCCCCCACAGGTGTGGTGTGGACCAAATGAACTAATCTAATTAGAGGTGGCCCCCGTGGGTCAGGGACTAGGCCTGGAGTCAGGAAGACCTGATCCAGCCTCAGACACTTACTTGCTGTGTGTGATGTGACCCTGGGGAACTCACTTAATTTTTGTCTGCCTCAGTTTCCTGAGCTGGAAATGGAAATAATCGCTCCTACATCCCAAGGTTGTTGTGAACACTGTAAAGGATTTGCGCTGTCCCCAGCACCCAGTCGGTGGTTCTTTTTTTCCAGCGCTCTGGCAATGTTATTTGTTATTAACCTTTAAGGGCACCGGAAGAGCTAATTTAGGGTCTAAAAAGGTCTTCTGTGGAAAGCAGCTTCCTGTAACTCATCTGCATGGAATTTCCTTGGGTCGTGTGGGCCCCTGGGAATCTGGGCTCTAACTGCTTAGATGGGGGAGCCTGGGGGGAGAGGTGGGCAGTTCGTAGATTTCCCTTTCAGAGAAGGACAGCTGGACCCCTTTGGACTTAGACATTTCTGGTGAGGGCCTGGGACTCTTTAAATGGGGTCTCACTTTAGAGTCCAGCTTGATTTTGCCTTCCTTGGTCTGTGGTGTGGCTCAGCCAGAGGCTGGGAAGGTAAAGATTTGATTGTTTTGGGCTGGGCTCACCTTCTCCCAGGACAGACTGGAGGCTGAGAGCCAGGGTCATCGTCCCCCAGCCTGGATCCCCTGGCAGGAGCCTCAGCTCCAGGCTGGTTTTTTCCTCCCTGCCCTGTCACCACCTGGTGCACCACCTGGAGGGTGGGATAGAGATTTCTTTGTTTGACCTTCATGCCTCCCGACTCATCTTTACCCCTTGAACTCCCTCTCTCCTCTCTGCCTTTGCCATTGATGGCTTGCCCCCCACCCCCACATCTCTTACCTTCCCTGGTTCTCTGGTGTCTCAGACACCCCTCCCCCTCACCTGTACATGAGTACACATTATGTACACTTGAATGGGAGCTCCCTGAGGGTAACCCTAGATGGGGAAACTGAGACCCACCAGAGGTGACTTGATTAGCCCAAGGTAAAAAGGACATAGATTTCAACTCAGAAGGGAGTTTAGTCCAATCCTCATTTTACAGAAAAGGAAACAGACAAAGAGGGGCAGTGACTTGTCTGAGTGTCTGAGACAGGATTTGAGCCCAGTTTTTCCAGATCCCAAGTCCAGCCTTCTGTCCAGTACTCCCTGCAATCCCTGTGAAATGGCAAAGCCAGGCTTTGAAGCCAAGCCTTCAGACCCCATGTCTAATTGGGGCACCCTGGAAAGTGCTGGACACGGCCCCCAGAGAACCTAGTCCTGTGTCCTCTTATGAAGATTGAGGAAACTGAGAGCCCTACCCACCCACCACCCACCACCCAACCCCCAGGGCAAGTGACTCCCTGGCTACTTTGCCTTAGCAATGATACCCACAATCATGAAGGTTTCCTTCTGCCCTTTGGCCCTTACCTGCCATGTGACCCTGAGCAAGGCCCTGGCACTCTCTGAGGTGCCAGCATCATGTTGTGCCCACCGCAGGTTCATTCCTGGCTTCAGAGTTGGGAGGAGTGGAAACTTGGGACTAGAAGAGACCTGAGTGACCTCGTCCAGTCTTGTTATTTTACAGAGCTAAATTAGTCTTAGCCCACGGTTCTGTAGGGTTTTACGGCAGGCAAAGTATGGTCCCAAAAGATGCCCTCTCTTCTCAGAGTGACAATGCCGAGCCAGCCCCTGAGCAAAGAAGCCAAAACCTTGGAGGGGGATGGGGACAGGGATGGGGACTCTGCCCCAGAGATGAACGGGCTGGAAGAGGAGGAGGAAGGCAGTGAGGACGAGCAGAGTGCCAGCCAGACAGAGTCGGATGGCGAGAGCTCAGGTGAGCCTTTGGGACCCCTGTCCTCACCTCCACCCCACCCCGCACTGCTCCTGCTGGGACAGACTGACCGGCCCTGTGTCCTGCAGAAATGGATGATGAGGACTGTGAACGTCGCCGCGTCGAGTGCCTCGATGAGATGTCGGACCTGGAGAAGCAGTTCTCAGAACTCAAGGAGAAGTGAGTTCAGGGAGCTGCCTCCCTGCTCCCCTTTCAAAGCCTGGCATTCCTGGATCCCCTGAAGCTGAGTTGACACCCCGCCCCCCCAGAGGCAGGGGACCATGCTGGTGCAACCTTGCCATGGCATGATAAGAGGGCTTGGAAGACATGGGGCTGAATCCTGACTCTGCCACTAACTTTCTAGGTGACCTTGGGCCTCAGTTTCTCTCTCTGTCCAATGAGATGGTAGAGGTGGGTGGCATTCTTTGACTCTTGTTTCTCAGGCTGTTCAAGGAGCGACTGAGCCAGGTACGTTTTCGGCTAGAAGAGGTTGGGGCCGAACGGGCACCTGAGTACACCCAGCCCCTTGGAGGACTGCAGCGAAGTCTCAAGATTCGAATTCAGGTGGCAGGTGAGTGCCCTGACCCTGGGCCCCTGGAAGCTGTCTCTCCCCTTCCCAGGGGAGCTGTTCCTTCTCTCTCAGGCCCTGTCCCCACCACCACCTTTCTTGAGGTACCATCTGCCTGGGAGGTGCCACCCACCGGTCAAGATCTGCTCTTTCTCTCTTCCCCCCAGGCATCTACAAGGGCTTCTGTCTGGATGTGATCAGGACCAAGTATGAATGTGAGCTTCAGGGAGCCCGGCAGCACCTGGAGGTGAGTGGGAAGGGGGTACAGCAGAGCCAGAGGCAAGGGCACAGGTGCCCCCATGCCTGACCGCTGGCTTCCTTTTCAGAGTGAGCGGCTGCTGCTGTATGATGCCCTCCAGGGGGAGCTCCAGGAGCGGATTCAGCGCCTCGAGGAGGACCGCCAGAGCCTAGACATCAGCTCTGGTGAGGTGGGGGAGGGGGAACCTGGTAGGGTATGGGGTGAGGGCAGCCTGCTGACTCTCCCTCTCTGGCACAGAATGGTGGGATGACAAGGTGCACCCGAAGGGCAGCTCAAGATCCTGGGAGACCCTGCAGTCAGGCAAGAGGAAGAAGGCCCCGCTCGTCTCTGGTATCCTTATATCACAGGGGCCCTGGTGGAGGCCCCTCGAGGCAAGCCAGTATACAAGGGGCCCAGAGCCCAAGAGGCAAGGAAGGGATTGTGCCATACTCTGCAGGGAGGGCAGGGCTCACACCTGGAAGGAATCTTAGAGGCTCAACATTCTGGGCCTCCTGCTCTGCACAGGTTATGAAGGGCTGGGCCCAAAGGACAGAAGCCCAGCTCCAACCTGGGGCACCTGCACATCCTTCCTGTGAAGATGAGGTGGGGCCCCTTAGAGCTTCCATTCTGAGGCCCTTTTCAGGTCCTGGCTCTGACACATCCTGGCTGTCCTTCCCTGGGCAAGTCAGTCACTGCTTCAGGCCTTAGGTGGTCCTTCTGGGCTGTGTCAACATCAGGGGAGGGAACTGGAATCACAGCCCTGGCAGTTGTGGGGGTTATGCCAGGTGACATCAGAGCACTGGAAAGGAGAGGGGATTCACCTGGCACACATTAGGTACCTGCTGTGTGCCCGGGACTGCAGGCCCAAACTGTCCTTGCCCCTGGGAGCTTTAGGTCCAGAGAAAAGCCCCACAAGAATGTTGGAGTCAGATAGGGATGGGACCCCTGGGCCCGGGAAGGAGCCAGGATTTCTGTAGTGGGGTGAGAGGAGGCTGGGCATGGAGGCTGGAGACACAGGCTCCCAAAGTGGAGGCTGTCCCACTGGAAGGGTCCCTTTAAATGCCAAGCAGATAGGGAAGTTGTACTCAGTCCAAGGCAGTTGGGAACCACCTAAGCTGGGAATGGCCTGGGCCATGGGAGGACCCACCCTGGAGTCCTGTGGAGGCCTGAGACCCAGGGGGAGGCTTCAGGAGTCCAGCTTAGAGTCCAGAGGTGATTGAATAAGGAATGTAGCCTGAGAAGGATGACTTCTGAGGTCCCTGAGGCCTGGCCCTGATTGGCTTGGGGGTGGGTCTCTCTATACAATGATGATTATTCAAGTGACCTGGAGGATGGCAGAGGTGGGGGCAATGCCAATGTGGGTGGCCAGGCCTAGCTTCTAGTTTCCTTGACCCACGCCCTCTCCAGGTCCTTATATCGTCTACATGCTGGAGGATGTGGACATTCTGGAGGACTGGACAGCCATTAAGAAGGTAGGCAGATGAGGAGAGCAGCCAGGGGCAGGCGATGGCTGCTTTGACTTCTCTTATCTGGTGCCCTCCCAGCAGGGGCCTTTAGGAGAGGCCGCCTGGGACAGTCTGCTAAGGGCAGACACAATCACTGCCCTGGGGAGGGTGCAGGGAGTGGCAGCAGGCAGAAGGGAGGCTTAGATCAGAAGGTAAGGCACCCTGCTCCACTCCCAGGGGCAGAGTCCAAGTGTCCTTTGGAAAGCAGGCCTGGATGGAGTGGCTGGAGTTCGACCAAGGAAAGAGGGCCTGCCTCAGAGTCAGGACTTTGCCACCGCTAACTAGGTAGCTGTCATCATCCACAAATACGCATTTGGTGCAACATGAGTGCCAGGCACTATGCAAAGCCCTGGAATCCCTGCCCTCCAGTAGCTCCTGGTCTAGTGAAGGCTAAACAGGGTGGTTGGAGAAGGAAGACCCTGGAGCTCAGGGTGACCAGAGAGACTTCCCATAGGAAGGTGGGCTTGTGCAGAGATGGAGAGGGAGCACCCCTGTGGGGCTGGAGGGAACAGCCAGGAGGCTAGAGTGAAAGCAGGAAAGGTGAGTGGGGACTTGGAATGTTCTATATTTGCTCGTGCTAGTGTTTGGAGGGAGTCTGGAGTTAATGGGAGGGGGGGGTGATACGGTCAGACTTATGCTTTAGGGAGATCACTGTAGTGGGCAGAGACCTGAGGCAGGCAGACCTCCCAGCAGGCATTGCAGTAGTCCAGACTGTGTCAGGGGAGAGAAGGGTGTGTATTCTGGGAGGCTGAGAAGGCACAGGCCCTGGCTATGGAGGTCTGTTGAGTGTGTGGCATGCAGGGGGAGTCTAGGCTGAGAGAGAGGATGGTGGTACTCTCTACATGAGGTTGGAGCTCAGCTGGCTTAGGGCTGGGTGAATCCAGAATCAGCTGAATGGAAATGACCTTTGGATCCATGGGAACTGAGGATGGGTCTTCAGGGCAGGTGGGGCTCTCCCTGAACGGCCTCCATTTTTCCAGAAGTGTCTAAGCTTGGGGCAGGAGCCATCAAAGTCTTGAAGAGGAATGGGCAGGTCTGAGGAAGCTGCCCTGATGTGGGGAAGAGCCAGTGGAGGGTTAGGGGGAGGTGCCTACTGGAGATGACATCCCTTGTAGCAGGCCCAGTCAGCTCCATTTTGTGATGTTCACTGGTGCCATAGGTGGGAAGGCTGCAGATAGTAGGGGAGCTGGGGCTTGGAAAGGTGTGATCAGCCATAGGCAGTGGGTGTGGAGTGGAAGTGATCAAAGGGTCAAGATAGGGAAGGAAAGAGGGTATAGGGGGGCAGAGCTCAAGATAGGGAAGGAAAGAGGGTACAGGGGGGCAGAGGCCCCCTAACCCAAGGCTGAGGGTGTGACCTCTGTGCCCCATGTGGAGCTCCTGACGGGAGGGCAGGGGAGGGGTCAGCTGTCCATCTGCTGTCCTGCCTAGAAGCCCCTTGGAAGGCCATTGGGGTAGGAATCCAAGGCCCTGGTTCAAATCTCATCTCTCAAGTTTGCTTCTTGGTACATCCCCTAATCCCTGAGCCAGGAAGGACTTGGAGGCAGCATGGCAGTAGGGTACTTTTTCTTCTCTCCCCCAGGCTAAAGTCGCTGTGTCCCCACAGAAGAGGAAACCTGAGGGTAAGGGCAGAAGTGACCCCTTCAGGCCTGCCCATCACCCTCTTCACAGGGTCGAGGAAGGGGGTGGTCCTGTGGGGAATGTTAGCTCCCACTGCTCAGGGGAAGAGGGGGAGGGGTTTGTTGGCTCTCTGGCTGTGACCCTGGCTAACCACCAAGCAATCCAACCTTTCCAGTGCCACCTTGAACAGCTCTGATCCTCAAACGAGGATGCCCAAAAGACTCTGTTTGAGGCTGCTGGCCCTCCTTCCTGGGGCATCCACACAGCCCTGCCAGTCCCATTCTCCAGTCCCACCTAGACATGCTTCCCTCTCCTTCAGAAGGTCCACCTTCTTGGCCTGGGGCTACTGCCCTGCCACCTAGGTGGGACTGCCCATAGGTGATCTCATGTCTTCTAGCCCCTGAAGGGCAGACAAGCTGCACCCAAGGCCTGACCGGACACCTGGGGCTCCTGGACCGGCTCCTAGGCCCTCCAGCCACCAGATGACTCCATGGTCTGAACTCTACCACCCTTTTCTCCACCGTCTGGTCTCTTGACAGCTGGGATGCCACCGGGCTGTAGATGTGGGGCTGACTCAAATGTCCTGGATGCCCATCCTCAGACATGGGGGCCTCTTGGGTCTCCTGTCACTTTCACTCAGAGCCAGTAGACTCTTAGAATGGCCCAGTGTCAGCCAGCCTTTGCTAGCCCAGCCCCTAGGGCTCTGGAAGCCATGCTGTTGACCCAAGGCTGCCAGGGGTAGGGGCCCAGGGCCAGCTGGCATCTCTGCTGTTCCTCAGAAGCTCCTTGAAATGACATATTTTTGGATTGAGAACGAAGGAGCCCAGGTTTTCTAGGGTCCTGGGAATTAGAATCATGGAATCATAATTAAAATTTAATAATTAAAACAGCTCTGCCCTGCCTCTCGTGTACCTGTCCCGCATTTCCTCCCCTCCTGCCAGGAGACCTTAATGAGGCCTCCCGCTTTGGCAGGGTAGGGAAAACCCACCTTCTCCTGGAAGGGCATTCCCCCCCCCCCCCCGCTGGGAGCAGGGGACAGAGGCCCTTCAAGACCCCAGTGCCTGTGGGCCAGAGAAAGGTAGTGCTAGCATGGTCTGAGCTCTCTGCCAGCAGGCACCCTGACAAGCCGGGAGCCCAGGCAAACCAGGGATTAGAAATCTGTAAACTGGATTGGGAGCAGATCTCGGATTGACCTCAGAGGTCAGACAGGCTCAGGAATCCTGACAGGAGGGCTCGTTCTTGCTCTCTCCTGTTCCTTCCCCCTCAGTATTCCTCACAAATCAGAGGGGAAGGGACTTTAGGAAGCACCGGGTCCTAGGAGCCTACCAGGGCATCTTGTTCCAGATGATGAAAGAAGTCAATTGCCCACGCTCACACCAAGTGCCACAGAAAGGCGCACAGTGGGTAGAGTTCTGAGCCTCCAGGCAGTCAGGATCTGTGCTCAGATATGCCCGCAAATGGTCACTGATGGTGTCAGTCATCTAACTTGGGTCTGCCTCAGTTTCTTCAATTGTAAAATAGGAAGGGATATTTGTAATATGCTCAGAACAGTACCTGGCACATGGTAGGTGTTTAATACTTGTTCTAATCCCCCCACCCCAAAAAAGGGTGGAATCCAAACCCAGTTCCTCTCACTGCAAGCGCCTGCTCTTGCCCACTTGCCCCTGGCGTCTCTAACTCCAGTGACCTGTGAGAGGCCCCAGCTGGAGGCAGGGCAGGGCAGCTCAGGAATGTACATCCTGGGAGGAGTGGCTTCCAGTGTCCCAGACCTACCTGGCCCAGCCCAGCTGGATGGGACCCAAAAGGAGCTGGGTGGGAGGGGAGAAGGCAGAGAGGCCTTAGCTGGGCTGTGCACTGGTGACCTCAGAGCTGGGCTTTTCCCATCCCCCTTTAATGCTGTCAGTGCCACCCCCAGAAAAAGGGGGTGGTTACCATGGCAACGATGTGGGGGAAATGCAGCCTCCTCACCATGGCAACCTAAGAGCTACAAGAGAGATGCTGGGGGGAGGCAGCATGCAACCATGAGGGGGCACTCTCGGAGGGAGGGGACTGAACCCAAGGATGCCCCATGGGTGAGTCACCAAGCCCTGCGTGGGCCCAAGGCAGATGCCCAACTTAACCCGCTCCTGTCTGCAGGTTTGGGGGCGGGGAGAGCCTGGGATGAGAGAGTTGAACCGAGCTGCTCCGGGCATTGTGGTCCTGGAGCGCCTTGGGATGGTGAGCAGCTGGTGCTAACTGGAGCAGAGGCAGCTGGCACTGCGTGGGCCCAGAAGGGGTGCTGTGGGCAGAGAAGAGTTAACATGTTGGGGTGTGCCAGGGCTGAGCTCCTCTCAGGAAGTGTTACTCACTGGAAATGTGACTGCGCCTTCGCTCCGGGCCCTGGATTCTTAGTCTTGAGAGGAGGGAAAAGGGGCTCTGGAGAGCCCTGTGCCAACCATGGAGCTGTCTGGGGAAGCCAGCTCTGCTTCCAGGTAACTCCCCGGAGAAAAGTTGGGGAAGTTGGAGGCTGGGAGCTCGTGTGTGTCCCTGTGTGTGTGCGTGTGTCCCTGTGTGTGTCTCCCTCCCCACTGTGTGTGTGTTCCTGTGTGCTTGTGTGTGTGGGCGTGCGCTCATGAGACTGGGGTGAGGGGAAGGTTAACATGCAGGGGACAAGGAAGAGGAGAATACACAGGAGGTGGGGAGAGGAGACTGGACAGGGAAGGAAACTGAGGCAAGGAACACAAGTGGGAAGGAGAGCGCCCCCCCTCCCCAACCCCAGAAGAATCAGCTCCAAAGGCTCAGGGAAGGTCTGGCAGCAAAAAAGAGGCAGCTGTTTCTCAGACCCATGTCTCTGTCTCTTTCTTGCAGCCTGGCTGGAGACCCCATCTATGATGTCCCAGAGGCCAGGGGAGAGCAGACTGGCCAGCTCCAGTGCCCCGGGCGCACAGTGAGCCTGCGAGAGCGGCTGCTTCTCACCCAGCCCGTGTGGTTACAGCTTAGTGCAAATGCTGCAGCTGCCCTCCACGTGCTACAGAGGGAACCCCCTGGGGTGAGGGACGGTGGGTGGCCATGGGCCTTCCTCCAGGAGGCTAGGAAGGATGGAGGAGGAGGGAGACAAGAGGAGGCTGGGGGTATGTGAGGGAGAGGCCCAGGCCCCCTGGCCCTCTGAACCTCCCCCCTCCCTCACCAGACGTTCCTGGTTCGGAAGTCCAACACCAGACAGTGTAAGGCCCTGTGTGTCAGGCTCCCCAAGGCCTCTGGACCATCCTTTGTCTCCAGCCACGACATCCAGGAAACCCCTGAGGGTGAGGCCCGGGGTGGGGGAGGGGATGGGGGGGCTGGCAGCCTGAGGAGAGGGCTGCCTCTTCCCAGAACTGACACCTTCCCTTCCTTGCAGGCGTCTCCCTGGAGGGCTCTGAACTCTCGTTCCCAGACCTGATCCAGCTCATCTCCGCCTACTGTCACAGTCGGTGAGCAGACTGGTGCCCCCTACCCCCTACTCAGTGGGGAGCTCACAACATGCAAACCTGGACCCGACTCCCCCGCATCCGCCTCCCCTTCTCCCCATCCAGGAAGCCCCCCAATCCCGACTCGGACTCTGTTTGCAATAGAGCCTGGGTTCCCCTAGATCCTGACTCAGTCTCCTCTCTGCCATCCAGAGACATCCTGTTTCTCCAACTCCAGCTGCCCAGAGCCATCCGCAGGGCTACCACCCACAAGGAGCTAGAAGCTATATCTCATCTGGGAATGGGTCTGTACTCTTCTGCCCTTCTGAGCCACAGAGCCAGAGAGGAGGGTCCCAGTGGACTCAATCTCCCCCAGCTCCCTTCTGGGGGCAGTTACCCTTGGAAGAGACCTAAAGGGCCATCTCTGAGATGGTCCAAGCCCCTCATGTAAAAGATGGGAGGGAGATGGAGAGCCATGGGGCCACTGGGATCACCGAGCCCATCTGTGGGCTGGCCAGTCCCAGCCCCTTGTGTTACAAATGGGGAAACTGAGGCTCAGGGTCTCTGAATTCTCTTTTCCCCAGAGTTCTGGAACTCTTCTCTGAACAGCAAGGCCCAGGGAGGCCTAGCAGTCCCTCCCACCAAGGCCCCACCGATTCCCCGCCTGAAACCTCGGTCCCCAGAGGAGCTGGACCAGGGGACCGGAGGAGCCCTCTGCTTCTTCAATCCCTTGTTTCCTGGGGATTTGGGCCCAGCCAAACGGGAGAAATTCAAAAGGAGCTTCAAGATTCGGGTGTCCACTGAAACCTCCAGCCCACTGTCCCCCCCTGCTGTCCCACCGCCCCCCGTGCCGCTGCCCTCGGGGGGTCCTCCTGCCCAGACTCAAACTGAACCCCCTCGCAGGCTGCTGAGAAGGGAAAGCTCAGGGGGCTACCGGGTCCCAGGGAGTACTGGCCCAAGCCCAGCTCCTCTACCCTCCCTCCAGGAGGTGGACAGTGGCTCCCCCAGCAGCTCGGAGGACGAAGGTGGCCCTCCTGGGAGGCCGGGCTCATCCCCTCTCCCAGGGCGGAGGCGCCGGCTGCTTCGGTCCATGAGTGATGCTTTCTGTTCCCTCCTGGCCCCCGAGAGACAAGTGGCCCGAGCTGTGGTGGAGCTGGCCCGGGACAGACAGACAGTCACTGGGCAACTCGTACAGGACCTGCTGACCAAGGTGCGGGCAGGGCCTGAACCCCAGGAGCTACAGAAGGTGCGGGAGGTGCTGAGCCAAGCACAGACCCTGATGGTGGCTGAACTGGCCCAAGAAAAGCTATTAGCTGAGGAGAGACTGGGTGAGTGGCACCCCCTCCAGCTCTGAGACCTCAGGCTCATCCTCATCCCCATATTTCTCCCCTATTTCCTCAGTTCTGCCCCTCCCCCATGCTAGCTCCCCACTTTCCTACTCATTTCATCCTAAATGCTCTTATCACACTCCCCTGCCTCCAGCACATAGAGGGGCAACATGGGACAGTGCGTAGGACCTTGGCTGTAGGAAGCTCTGGATTTAAATCCTAGCTGAGCCTCAGTTTCCCCCTAAAGCGTTGGATCAGGAGCCTCTCCAGGCTCTAGGAGTGCTAGCTCTGTGACTCTACAATCCCCCTTCCCTCCCTGGCCCATCCCCTCCCTCCTTGCCCCCTCCCTGCCTTACCCTCCGGGATCTTTCCTCTTGCCCCTTTCCAGAGCTGGTGATAGAGAAATCTCTGCAGCGCTCAGTGCTGAAGCCCCTCCGGCCTCTCCTTCTGGCCCGCCTGAGGCTCCGCTTGGCTCAAGATGGATCCTTGGGCCGGCTGGTAGAGGGCCTCCAGCTGGCCAGGGCTCAGGGGCCCAGAGCCTTGGGAAGCTGCCTCAGTCTCCCCTCCCCATCTGAGATGGAGCGTATCCGGCAGAAGCTGCTGAAACTCCTCCAGGGCTACTCTCCCACGGCCAAGGTCACTCGTCTCCTGCAGGCCTGCAAGCTACTCTACAAGGCCCTGAGCAGCTGGGCAGGTACCTGCCTGAAGGGGCAGTATGGAGGACAGGGCATGTGGCATCTTATATGGGAGGGAGCTTAGAATGCATGACAGACCATGTCAGAGCCAGGAGGGACCTTCAAACTGAGAACTGGAGCATCCGCTTGCCCACTTCAAAGTCTCTGGGTCTCAGTTTCCCCCAAACCATCCTAAAAGGGACCACAGTGGCCCTGGGGGGAAGGAGAGCTGTCTTCCTTTGGTTTCCTGGCCTGAAGTCAATGGCCTCTCCTCCCCTACCTGCCCCTAGCATTTCTGGCTTCCAAGGAGGCCCCCAGTGCAGCTTTGGGCTGAAGGCTCAGTTGTCCAGAGATCCCATCCCTCTCATCCTCCCAAGACCTTAAAATCCAAACAGTGGAGGGGTCCGGGCTGGGCTGGAACCCCCCTTCCTTGTGGAACAGGGAGATGAACAGAGAAAGACCAATAGCCACTGGGGACTAGGGGACACAAAAGAAACACATCCCCAGGTATGCCTGAGCCAGAAGCTGGGGTGAGGCTGACCCAGGAACCACCCGGCCCCTGCAGGGTTTGTTCCCCAGCTGTAGTCTGTGGAAAAGACAGAAGGGGAGGCTAAGGGTTTCTCCCTCGGCAGGGGAGAATGCCGGGGCCGATGAATTCCTGCCTCTGCTCAGTGCTGTCCTGGCCCAGTGTGACCTCCCAGACCTGCTGCCCGAGACTGAGTACATAACAGAACTGCTTGAGCCCAGTCTGCTCACAGGGGAGGGTAAGCACCCCCCTCCTCATTCCTCCTCTCCCTCCTCCCTGTCCTACTCCCCCAATGCGGCCACCTGCCTCGACTAGCTTCTGTCCCATACCCTCACCTGAGACCTTCCTGTCCTCAGGGGGCTATTGCCTCACCAGCCTGGCAGCCAGCCTGACCCTGCTGGGGAGTTTGAGCCAGGCTGGCTCACAGCCCATCAGTCCATCCCAAGAGCTCCAACGCTCCCTCAGCCTCTGGGAGCAACGCAGACTCCCTCCCACCAGGAACTTCAAGGTAACCTGAGGATCCTGCCAAAGAAGGGCAGTGGATCAGAGCTGGGAGGGGCCTTAGAACAGGGAATGTCAGACCTGGGAAGGAGTTTAAAACAGATGTTAATGCTGAGAGGGACCTTGGAACATGGAATGTCAGCTGAGAAGGACCTTGAAATAGATAATGTCAGAGAATTGGGAAGGAATCAGAGCACAGAATGTGAGATCTGGGAGGGCCCTTAGAGATGTCAGGGCTGGGAGAGGCTTTAGAACGTGGAATGTCACAGCTGGAAAGAACAGACTTTGTAAGATGAGTCTAGACTTGGATTCTGCAGACCACCTTTGACACTAGCTTAGTGACCCTTCATGAATTCTTTTCCTGATGGGTCTCAGTTTTACCCTCTGTCAAATGGGGAGGATAATATCTGCTTCATAGAGTTATGAGGAAATCTGACAGAGTCCTAGAAATGGAGCTCTCAGTTCAACCCACCTCTCTCTCTCCTGTCCAGCCTGTCTCAAGCCCCCTAGCTGCTTCCTCACCCTCTCCCACCCCCCCCCCCCCACCTGACTACTCAGTCATGTGTCTCCCTTTTCTCCAAAACATGCTCCCAAGCTTCCAGGAAGACTCAGAGAGGAAAGGACACACAAAAAGGACACAGGAAAAACAGCCAGTCTGGCAGTCTGAACTTGACACCATCTCCCACCTGATCAGTGACCAAGCAGGGTCAATGCCAAGGCCTTCCTGTTGGGGGTGGCTCAAGGCCTGAATCAATAAGAGGAGGGATGGCTTGACAGGCAGGGGGGACAGCCAGGTGCAAAGTCTCCAGGTAGGAGATGGTGCCAAAGTTCAGACATCAGACATCAGATCTTTCTGACATCAAGGGCAGCTGTTTAACAGGGACCAGGTTTAGAATTGTTAGTGCTGCTTCAGATGTGAAAGAATTCATTTAGTCAATTCTCTCCTACCCAAGGGGAGCTCTACTGATGCTGCTTATTATTAGGCTAGCCCTGGAAGGAGGGGTGGAGGGGAGACAAGGAATTTCCTGGCTCAGGGTAAGGGGGGCATTTTGTGGTATTCCAAGAGAGGGGGAGACTTGAAGGTGCCAGGGAAAGAGCCCCTCAACCCTTAGGGCACCTTTAGAGGATTAACTAGCAAAAGGGAAGCTCACCTTTGTATTCACATCAGTAGGGCAGTTATTGTTAAACCATTAGAGCAAATCGTGTTTCGATAGCGCTTTCTGGCTTCTAAGTACTCGAAGAAGGAAGGTGGGCTCAGGGTTACTATCCCCATTTTCTAGATTAACAAACTGAAGCTCAGGAAGCCAAATTCACACAGCTCAGCGTTGTCCTGTGTCCCCTCCTCGGGTCCTCCTCCCAAAGAAGAAAGCCTTCTTTGCCACCCCTCCCCCACAATATCCTAGGACCCAGCCCTTGGCCATTGGTCAGGTGTCAGGGTCTCACTGACCCTGGGTCCTTCCCCTTTCCCAGCATCTCCTTCGGGTGGCTTACCAGGACCCCATCAATGGCTGCACCTCCAAAACCTTGGCCCTACCCCCGGGCTCCTCGGCCGCCACGCTGTGCCTGCTCTGTGCCACCAAGTTCCGGGTGCCAAAACCTGAAACCTTTGCCCTCTTTCTGCATGATGAGAAGGGCTCCCGCCGCTTGGCTCCGGACACCCTGCCCCATGACCTCTCGGGGCCCGGCTACCTCATCTACCGGCAGGTGGAGGGAGCCCCGAAGGCTGAGAACCAGGGACCCAGAGCTACGGAGGAGGTTCCTGGGGCAGCAGCAGGGTCAAAACTGGAGAATCAGAGCCCAGAGGGAGGTGGAGAGAAGGGGGGAGAGACCGAGGGAGGGGAAGGGGAGGGGGTGGAGGCAGGAGGAGCTGAGTCCGAAGCCGGGGGAGTCCATGAGAAGTGACCTAAGGCCCCACGCCCCTGCTGGTTAACCCTCCGTGATCCCTCCTCTGCACTCACAACCACTTTTTACACCCAATTTGGGGCAAAGAAGTTGCCTGGGAGGGGGGAACCAGGCCTAGAGACCCCCAGAAGCCTGGAGAGCTGAGACTGCTGCTGAATGAATAAAGCTTTTACTGAGCACTTAACTGTGTGCACAACTCCGACATTACTAAGAGAAAAATCAGCTAGCGCCTGCCCTCAGGGAGTTCTCGATTTAGGGAAGGTTTTTGCTTCCCGGAACATGGAAGGGTCCGAGGCAGCTGGTGGGGCTGACTGAGTCCTCCTCCACAGGACCCCCACCCCAGATGATGGTTCGGAGGATGGGCTAGTGTGGGGGTCGCTGCTGGTCGGGAGGCTCTTGGCAGCTCCCAACCGGGCGCGAAGGGAGACGGTCAAGATTGGGCTGTTAGACTGGCTCAGAATGAGCCGGATACTGTAACTTCCAAGCACCGCTCCTTCCCACCCACCCCATCGACGCCCAACTTCTGGGTCCAGAGCGCGCAGGTGACGCAGGACCCAGTGCTGTTTCTGATCCAAACCTGAGCCCTCTCTGATGTCTTGTGACTGCCTGGACAGGCCTGGGCAGGCATAGAAAGTGGAGGGGCTCCCAGCTCTAGCCATCCCTACCAAGAGAATCACAGGCGTGAGCTCCCTTGGGGCCACCAAGCATCTGCCTCTGACCCCCGCCTCCCTGGAACTCCACGACCTGGAGAGGGTTAATTCATTGCTCAGCCTCTGCTCCGTTGGGAGGAAAGGGACGTCCACCACGTCCTTGTGTGGTCCGGAAGCCCCGACCTCAGGAGTCGAGAATGGAGCTGGAGTGAGCCAAGGGTTTGCCTTCTCCTGGACCAGGCTCGAAGCATCTGATTTCATTCTCCCTCCTTCCCCACTCTAGAGGGAGGTTTCTCTCTCTTTTCCATCCCTTTCCAGTGCCCAGGATGGTGCTGGCACAACATCGGTATCCTTGATAAATGCATGTCCAGGTTTGTTGTATCTGGAGGACAGTGACAAGCCAAGGGTGTCCTCACCTGCAGGCCCCTTAGAGCCAGAGGTGAGGAAAGGGAGGACCAGAGTCAGAAGGGGCTGGGAGGAGGACCCAGGCCTCTGGTCCATCAGACAGTCACACGCGACAACCACTGGAAGGAGGCCAGACTGCAGAAATTCTAGAAGCAACAAAAGTCCAATTTCCTCAGCCCCTCCCTGCCATGGTGGGAACTGTGTGATATACCAGACAAGAAGACTTACAGACAGCAAGTTCTGGGTTCAAATTCAGTTGGGTGACTGGACAAATGAGGTTTTCTGAGCCTCAGTTTCCTCCTTTGTAAAACAAGGCTGATGATGACAGTTACCTACATCACAGGGCTCTATGAGAATGTAAAGGTATGATGGAGAGAAAGCTCTGTGAGCCTTAAGGGGCTGTAGAAATATTACTCTCCCATTTAACAGATGCAGAAACTGAGGCTCAGAGAGGAGCTGCCCCATCCCAGTCCAAGCAATCAGAGCCAGACTGGGGCCAGGGAGCTCACTACCTATCCAACACAAGTTCTCTGAGATTTGGACATCTCCAAATGTGAGGAAGTCACTCCTTAACTGAGGCACAGACACTGCTCTCAGCAGCTTGTCCCCATTGTCCACAGTGACGCTGTTGGGGTTCAAGCTTGGACGCTCCCCTGAGCCCCTGCTCTCTCCCTACTGCTGCCTACTTTGGCTCTGAGCCTTTGGGGAGGTCACTCAGGCTGGGCCTCGGCATCCTGGGGTGGGGCAGCTTCAAGAGCTAGCCTCTCTGGACTCCTTGTTGGCCACCTGGATCTTAGCTCCATGGAACCCTTAGAAGCCCCATGACTCAACCAGAGCCCCTCCCCTAGGCAGTGGCCATCTTCCCTGTCCCCCCTCCCCCCCAAGCAGTGACCCTCTCCCCTCTCTCAATTCAGGGCGCCAAGCCCTCGTTCTCGCTTAGCGCCACCAGAGGGCAATCCTGCCCCATACTCCAGGCCTTGGAAAAGAAGGGGGGATGGGGAGGGGGCTATTACATTTCAGCAGCTTCTGCTCAGGGAGATTGTCTGGGTTTGTTACCAGGGAGGCCTCAAGAAGTCTCTCAGATTCTCTCAGACCAGGGTGGGGTCTGTGTAAAGGATCGTCACTTTTAAATCTGAAATAGTGCTTAGAGACCTTCCTGGCAAAGCTCTTCACTTTACAGATGGGGAAACTGAGACCTGGGGGATGCTGGGCTGGGAGCAGGAGGGAGGAGGATGCATCTGAGATCTGGGGCTCATCTTGTCCAGGCCTGTCCTTGGGCAGCAAAGAAAACCGAGAGGTTTCAGGGTCCTGGTCCAGGCTTGGGAAGTAGCAGAATCCCTTGGCACTGCCTCCACCCCCCACTGTATCTCAAGGGTCTTAGCAAAGGTCTCTCAGCCAGTATTGGAAGAGCCAGGATTGGAACCCAAGTCTTCCTCCAGACCTGGGGCTCTGTCAGAGACACTGCGTTCCCTCTCTCTGAGCTCCCTCGAGATGGGGGGTTCATCTCTGTTCCCTAGGAGGAGCTGGGACAGGGAGGGGCTCCCGGCTGTTAACACAGCTGCTTGTAGGCCCCTGGGCCCCAGGGGGCTAGGAATGTCTCTATCAGGAGAGGTGGAGGGAGTAGGACCCTGGGGAGCTCCCCAGGCCCCAACCAGACTCTGGGACCAGCCACTTCTGCTGCTGCCCTTTCCCCTCCCCTGTGTGGATACTTCCTCCCTCCTGTAATCTGGGCCTGGGAACTGCTGGGGCGGCTTCCACCTTCCCCAGCCAAATGGGTTTCGGGCTATTCCTGGGTCCAGGGCTCTGGGCCTGCATCCCTCCCTTCCAGGACCAACTTAGATGCCGCCTCCTCAGGGAAGGAGCCTCATCTGCTCCCTCCCAACCTCCTGGGCCAGGTAGAAGTGCTCGAACCTTCTCCAAGCTGATCTCACCTCCCTTGTATTGGGATCCACTTGTAGATCAGTGATTTAGAGCTCAAGCCAGAGGGGGAAACTGAGGCCCAGGGAGATCAATCAAGGCCAGAAGGGACTTCAGAGGTCATCCCTCTTATTTTACAGAGGAGGAAACTGAGACCTTTAAAGCTTCAGTGACTTGTCTAAGGTCATACGAGTGAGAGACTTGAACCCAGATCCTGTTCCCTCACATCAGACTGTGAACTCCTTGAGGGCAGGGCCTATGTCATATCTATCTTGTATCCCTACAGAGACAGAGGGACTAGCTTGCCCTGAAACACAGGGCCTTTGCACACAGCAGGTCATTAGTGTATGTGTGAATGAATGAACGCTCAGGATCCACTTCTGGTGAATGAAATAAAGTCAGTCATATAGGGAAGCCCTGGCCTAGAAGTGACTAACTGGATGACAGGCACTAGGGGGCGCAACAGTGCCCAGAGTGCTGGGCCTGGAGTTCAAATCCTGCCTCAGATATTTACTGGTTGTGTGACCCTGGGCAAGTCACTTATCCTCTCTCATCTGTAAAATGGGGACATTAAGAACAACTACTTCCCAGCATTGTTGTGAGGATCAAGTGTGCCCAGTGCCTGGAACAGAGTAAGCGCTCCTCCCCCTCTCAATGACACCGAAGATGCAGTTTCTCTCTGAGCCTCAATTCCCTCCTGCCCTGATTCCCAGCCTCACACTGTCCCAGTGCTGGGAAGCATCACTGCCCACAAGGCACCCACAGATACCCCGGAGGGCTGGGGTGGTCCCAGGAACATTGGGTAAGACAGTGGAGGCAGATGAGGGCAAGGCCCCCAGAAGGGACACCCTCCCAGTCCAGGCTCCTCCCCTGAACCTGAGCTCTCAGCCCCTGCCCCTGCCTACAGAGGCTGGGGAAGGAGGCGGTGCCTCATCCAGCTGTTGAGCAAATCCAGATGCACCAGATAGACCTAAATGGCCAGAAGAAAGGGGGGAGGGGGAGGGCCTGAGGGCAGGGAATTCTCCTGTCCCTTCTGTGAAGTGCTGGGGTCTGGGGAACTGGGAGTGGGCAGGGGTAGAACTTCATGCAGCTCTGGGGGATTTCCAAAGGGGGGCAGGAGTGTGGAGTAGGGACCCCTTGGCAGGGGCAGGAAGGAGGGTAGGCAGGCCTGGGTGGGGTGGCCTGAACTCATCAGATTCCAGCCCTAGTGACTCATGGGGTGAACGCCTGGAGGTGGGGGATGATGGAGGAGATGATGGAAGGGGGAGACAATGGAGGGGCCAGAGAGGTGTGAAGTGTGAGATTGGGGGCAAAGTGGGAGGAAAAGCTTGGAATTGAGCAGGGGAGGCTTCCTGGAGGAAGAGGCCTTGGAGCTGGACTTTGCCACACAGGTAGATTCCGAGCCGGTAGAGAAAGGAAAGGGCAACATTCCAGGAAAAGCCCAGAGAGGGAAAGGAAGGTGTGGAGGGCAGTAACTAGCACCCAATCAAGGATGTCAAAGTCGGGGCGGGGGTGGGGGGGGGGCCTTCAATGCCAGGTGAGAGAATTTGAATGTGGGTAGGAAGCAGAACATAACAGAAGATATTTGATGAGAGGAAAGGTGTGAGCAGCAGAGCTCAAGCCCGGACAGGTCATTCTGGCCAGGGGAGACCAATGGGAGCCCCAGGGCTCAGAACACAGGCTCCACGTTGGTGCTGTCCAAATTCAGCTTGAAGGCTTCTCAGTGATCCCACTCTGCCTCCTGCCCCCATCCTGGAAACAGAAGAACTGGCTCATGTTTTCTCTCCACCCCCGGGAATATCAGAATTTAGCTTGTCTCTAAAACAACTCGGGTTAACGACATCAAGTATGGGACGAGAGTTATTTAAATTAACAGCACATGAAAGAACTCAACCCAAAGTCTATGAGCAGTCAGGAAAACTCAGTCCCCTTGGGAGCTCTCCCTTCCTCAGGGGTCTCCACATTCCCTGTGACTTAGAATCCTTAGAGTGTGTGCCCCAGCAGAGGGTAAGAAGTGGAGCTTTGGGGGATTCAGGCAGAGAGCCAACCTAGAGACCTTCTCAGCCACTGGTAATGATTCTGGCCACTTCTGATGTTGATACTGGGCTGGAAGCATTATTTTTCCCAAGGCTTCCGGGTTCAGGGACCTTCTCTGTCCCTATCAGGGTCTGAGAGAAGATGAAGATCAAGGTGGTGGTGGTTTGACTATGCTGGCTCACCTGCCCTGGGATAGGCAATCAGTAGGGCTGGCCAGCCCCCTCCCTGCAAAAGCTGCTTCCCCAATTCTAAAGGCTGGGCTGACCAATGACCAGTGTGTGTGGGGGGGTGGTGTCTGCCAGTCGCAGGACTCCATGCTGATCTGATCATTGGTAGCAATTGAGCAGTAGTTGTTGCTGGTGGTGATAAGAAAGGACGACCCTCCTACACAACGATTTCTCCCCATTGGCCAATGATGAGTGGGAAAGGGAGTGGGGGGACCGGTAGGCTAGAAGCAGGTTTGGTGGTCTGGGGACATTGAGACTTCCAAGGCTCTTGGGTTCACGCCTGGTCTGTCTTTATTGGGGCCTGAGAGGAGACAATGTTGGTTTGACCTGCCTGGCATATCTGCCTCCTGCCTCATCTTTAGGATGCCTTGCTGCTCTGGGTTGGCTGGATTGGATGAAAGAACCAGAGATTTTTAGTCTGAAAAAAACGACTTGGGCGTGGGAGGAGACATACAAATATATCCAGGCTTCCAAAGAAGCTGGGGGCATCATGTACACTTCTGTGTACGCAGAAGGAGACATGACGCTGGATTGGGGGAGAAAAGCTGAATCAACATTAGATACTGTGTAAGCGACTGTGTGGGCACAGAGCTTCTTGGGGGTTCCAGAGATGCATGGGGAAAGAGAGGGACTTTGGGAAGGACACACATCTGAAGGAGCCAGCCTCTTGGAGATTTCAGAGAGAGGACATGAGTGAGTTTGGGCCGTCCTCGGGCTTTGGTTTGAGCTGAAAGCTTGTTTAGCTCCCTTATAAAGGGCTCCTTCACGCCGGTACATTCTTTGGTATATACTAATCTGGAAAACATCTCTGATTTCTGTTGGTCCTTTGCTTAGATTCAGGGGTTTACATGGCATCCACTCTAGCCTTTCTTTGTAGCAGATATGTGGTGAGAAGGGGTGTATAACATAAGAGCTACCTTTCTCCTCAAGAGTGACCAAGGCAGGCGCTTTTGATCTGATCTCTTATCAACAATGTCTGAAGGAGCAGAGATTCAAGTCAAGCCCAATATTCTTTTTGAACATGGACGAGGGAAGGAGCAACGTCCAGCCCCTGCCCTTCTTCTGTTCCCCTCAAGGTAGAAAATCTGTGTCCCTTGGAGAAAGGAATGGGTCAGATTTCAGAGACCTCTATCCACACCACTCCTGAGCATTTCCTAACCACAGAAGCATCCAAAAAGAGGAATGGGGCTGCCTTTGGGATGTCATAAAGAATTTTTGTTTTCTAATATGGGTTGGATCAGATGACCGCTGAAAGTCCTTCCAATTCTGAAATCCTATAATTCTGCATTTTTAGATTTCTTTGCACAGTGCCTGGAACTTAATAAATGTCAATTGACTGACTTTGTCCAATCTCCCAAAGTCCTCTCAAGGGAAACCTGAGAATATGCTATAGATCGATTGGAGGGAGACATATGGTAGATTATTGCAACAGTTCAAGATGGTGGGTTGTTTCAATGGGCACAGAGAGGAGAGGAGGGGAGGGGTATGAGAGCTGACCAGACAGAAAGAGTGGAGGAGGAAGAGATGGCATAGGGGTCTCCCATGCCTCTTAGAAGAATCCCTGGCTTCCTTCAAAGCTTACCTCAGATGCAACCTTCTACACAAAGTCCATCTATGACTCCCCTAGTTGTGAGTTGTGAGTTGACTCCCTCCAAATAATTTTGTTTCCTTTGTCTCATCAATGCCATCAATTTAACAATCATCTCTATGCTGATGATTCCTAAATCTATCCATTCCCCATATACATCACCAACTACCTAGTAGCCTCTAGAAGTAGATATCCTGGAGGGATCTCCAACTCAACACATCCAAAACAGGATTCATTGTGGAGTCGCCCTATTTCTAGAGAGGGCAACACTATCCTTTGAGTCTCCCAGGTCGACAACTTTGATGTTATGCTCAGCTCAGCTCTCTCTCTCTCACCCCACATGTTCAGTCAGTTGCCAAAAGTTACCCCTTCCATCTCTTTGGCATTTTCCATACTCATGCCCCTCCTCCATACTCACATGGCCACATCACCACTTCTCACCTTGACAATTGCCCCAGTCTCCTAATTTGTCTCCTATCTCCCATCCCTTCACCAGACAGCTGCCAAAGTGATTTCCCTGATCCTGATGCCTTCCTAAGTTCTTCTGTTTAGCTTGTAAAGCTCTTCATAGTTCAGCTGCAATCTACCTTTCTAACCTTTTTTATGCATTCCTCTACTTGCCACCCTACAGGGTCCATTGAAACTGCCCTCCCTGCTGTCCACATACTCATCATTCCATCTCTATCTTCCCGTGGCTAGAATTCACTCCCATCTCCCTTCTGGCTCAGAGAATCCTTGGTGTTCTTCAAACCTCTGCTTACATGGCCCCTCCTAGAGGAATCCTTTCCAGATGGATCCCCTCCCGGCCTGCCCCAGATGCCACTGGCTCCTATCACCTCCTAATTATCTTGTATATATTTCATGGCCTCTCCTCTATGTGCACTTTGCCTCTCCTGATGGACTCCAAGCTCTTTGAGGGCAGTAGGGATTATTTCAGTGTCTGTATAGTGTCCAGCACATAGTACTGTATGCACTTAATGCTGGTTACTGAATTAAAAGACAATCTAGCAGAGGCTCCTGAGTGAAGGGGGTATGCCAAGGACAGAGAGCCAGAAAGAAGGTCCATGAGCTTAGCTTCAGAACCATTGAATTTCATGTGCTAATGGTATTTGCAGGTGGAGATTTGGGTTTACAGCTCAGAACATAGCTCTGGACTGGAGACATGGAGCTGGCAGCCATCTGCATGGAGGGTATGTTAGGGAATGAATGAGATCTTCAAGGGAGAGGAGAGAGAGAGAGAGAAGAGAAGAAAACCAAGGGCATGCTCTTGAGGGTCCTGCACATGAATGGTTTGGGAAGGGATGGAAAATCTTCAAAGCAGGTAGAGAAGAGTAGTTAGGGAGGTAAGAGGAAAATCAATAACCTGGGGCATTTCTCCTGCCAAGGGAAGAGAGAGTATCCAGGAGAAGGGGAGTGGTCGGTAGAGTCAAAAGCTACAGAGAGGTCAGAGAGGATGGGTGGATGGATGGATGGATGGGGAAAGAGTGTAGTGCCAACTCTGTGCAAAGTACTGTGCTAAGTACTGGGCATACAAATAGAAAACCAAGACCCGCCCCCTCCCCAAGGTAAGATTTCAGCTGCAAGTTGGATGAAAGGCCCCCTGGTGCTTAGAATGAAACATCAAATCAGATGGTCATATCCCTTCTTTGATGACATTTCCACTGATAAAATCCTGTCTGTTCCTGCTATTGAATCATTTGGCAGTGCCAAGGACTGTGGTGACAAGACCTGTCTTTCCTGGATCGCCAGGAGCTATGGCTGTAGCCCTTGCTGATCCCCAGCCTGCAGCTCCCTAGTGTCTGCTGCCAAGGCTCTTGAGAGTTCTAGGCTGGTCTCCCAAGGTCTGAGAGAAGATGATGGTCAAGATGGTGAGGGTGGTGGTTCAACTGGCCTATCTCTAGGGATTTCTCAATGCCTCAGCTGAGCTGCCTCAACTGCCACCCCTAGAAATAATTGATCCTCTCTCTACAGGAGTTGCTTCCCCAAAAGATGGTATGAGGGCTGGGCTAAAAGCAGGAACAATGCAGCAGGAGGTATGGATACTCTTAAGGCTCCTGTGCTCATCTCTTGGTGGTCCTTGCTCAGCAGCTGTTGTCAGTGGTTGTGAAAAAAGGGGAACCCCTGCTCCATAATGATCTCTCTTCTCAGTGACAACTGTGGGGTCCAAGCTGAAAGCAAGTCTGGTGGTTTAAGGGTCACTGTCATTCCCTAAGCTCTTGGGCTCAGCATCCTGGGTGTCTCCTTCAAAGGCTGAGGGAAATGGCAGTCAAGGTATTGGTGTTGGTTTGATGGATGAATGAGGAGGAAACTATGGTCCTTAGTGGGTCAGTGGTGACCTGTGAGGGAGTCAGAGTAGTGAAGAACAGTGGAAATGGATGCCAGATTGTAAGGGGTTGATGGAGACCAGGAAAGAAGAAGGAAGGGTACAGATGTTTGGGGGAGGAGGATGATAGCAGAATCAGGTTTGTTTAGATCTCAGCCAGTGACCAGATCCCATCCAAGACTCAGGCTCTGTTCTCTATGTCTTAGAGACAGCTGTCAAGCAGGGGTTCCTGGCTTCCAGTGGAAAAAATGGATTGGACCTAAGTAGATTAGATAGATAGATAGATAGATAGATAGATAGATAGATAGATAGATAGATAGATAGATAGATAGGAAAGAGCAGGTAAGTGAAGGGGAGGCTGAGTGAGAGCATACGAGGCTCAGTTGTCCAGAAGCATCAGCCCTTTCTTCAACAGAAGAATCCCTCACCCCAAAGGGGCGTGGCGCAGTGTGAGGAGACCTGATTTAGAAGCCAGAAGACCTGGATTCTGCTCTTGAATCTGCCACTTGCTATCACATGTTCCTTTCTCTTGGCCTCAGTTTCCCCACCTATAATATGATAAGAAGATTAAGCTAGAGGATTTCTAAAGTCTCTCCCAATATTTTAAGGTTTCTTGCATCTCTGACATTGTGTATTCTAACATCCTTTCCTCCAAGCTGAGCTACTCCATGCCCCCCATTCCCCCTGCCCCCGCCATGGTCTCAGCTCCTTGGAGGGGTCTCACTAAACTTCAATTGTTTCATCTTTAAAAGGGCAGAACAAGAGACTGGACCAAGGGAATTCTCAGTTGTTCTGACATTGACCCACAATGTGACTCAGTGGTACCATGGTAACACAGACAGACACAGATGCTGACCTCTCTGACACAGACACCCAGATCCACCTACTCAGTCAATGACCCTTAGACAGACAGACACTATTCCAGAAAGATATTAAAATGCAGAGCAGCATTTCATTCGATGTAGTTTAATTCCCCAAACTATGATGAAGCCTGGCTTTACTTGGCATCCTAGCCAGAGACCCAACAAACCCAGGAGTGAACCACCCCTAAACCCTCCCTCCATCCCCTCCCCACTGGGCTCCCAGCCCCAACCATGCCTACAGGGGTTGGGGGGGCGGAGGAGGGAGGGGCTCCCTCCAGCTGTTGAGCAGATCCAGATGAGGCAGAGGGGGTGGTGACCCCACTGGCAGGGGCAGGAGGGCGCGGTGGCCTGAGCTCATCAGATTCCAGCCGCAGTGACTCATGGGGGTAACGCCTGGGGGAGGGGGATTGCAGGATGATAGGTTCTGGGAGGGAAGATTTGGCCTAGGGGTAGAGCCAGGAGCTAGAGCCTGAATTCTGGGCTTCAGGGGCTGTGGGGAGGGCCAGCAGCGGAAGCAAGCAGTTCAGGGGTCTGGGGGTTAGGCAGGCTGCCTGGGCCGGGAGATGGAGAGAGGAACAAGGTTGGGTGGGAGAAGGACTCCTGAGAGCCTGACTGAGCCCAGGCTAAGCCCAGGATTCCGAGGGACCTGGGTCAGAGGTGGGCATTATCCAGGCAGGAGGACCCCTGGGTTCTAAGGGAACTAGAGGAAGAAGAAAGAGAATAATTTATCCAGCACCTACTATGTACTAAACCGGCAGGTGGGGTTATTATCCCCATTTTACAGTTGAGAAAGCTGTGGCAAACAGAGAGACTAAGTGATTTGTCCACAGTCCCACAGCTCGTGAGAGTCTGAAGCTGGATTTGAACTCTGATCTATCTGGTGCTCTGTCCTTTGTACCACCAGCTGACTAATTAGATATTCCAGGACTTGATTCATGGTGTTTCTGGAAGTAGAATAACTGGCCTGGGGGAGCTGAGAGGGTTGGAGGGTTGGGGGTGCTTCCACAGAAGCAAAATTCCCAGCTTCTGGGAGGAGCTGTGAAAATCGGGTCCACTCCTCTGCCGATCTTTGCAGCTCTATACTAGGATGAGGAAATAGCTCAAGTGGCCCTCCCCACCCCATTCCAAGGGCCCCAGTAGGCCCACACTTCCCCCTTTTCTGGCCCCATCCCCCACAGCTGCTTCTCTTTAAGGGGTGGGGGACCACAGTGGAAGCAGACTCTGGGGAGGAGGGGCATGACATCAGTGGCCTGGTCTCCCTGAGCCCCCCCTTTTGGTTCACATTATCAGGAATTGGAGTTTGGGTTTCGTGTCTCTATGAGCTGAGGGCCAGGGGACAGAGCTCTAAACCAGTAGTCAGGACATCTGGCTACAGTTCCCAGCTTCGGGCCTTAGCTGTGCGATCTTGGACAAGTCCTTTCCGCTTCTTTGGGACTCAGTTTCTTCATCTGTACAAATGATCTCAGAGGCACCTCCCAGCTCTGACATTCTCCATGTTCTGAGGGCCCTCCCAGCTCTAATGTTCTATGTTCTAAGAGCCTTCCCAGATTTGAAATCCCCCATTCTATGTCCTGTGATAATAATAATGTGTGTTTACATGAAGCTTTAGGGTTTCCAGAGCAGCTTAGGCACATTTTTCTCATTTGGTCCACAGAACATACCTGGGCAATATTATTGTCCCTATTATGAGCCCCGTTTTACAGAGTAGGAAATTGAGGCAGACAAAGCTGAAGTGACTGGCCTAGGGTCACATAGCTAATACATATCTGAGGCCAGATTGAAACTCAGGTTTTTCCGACTCCCGTCCTCCACCCACCTCATGACCTTGGTCCCTTATCTGTCCGAGTTCTTCCTGCCATTCTAAAGACCCTCCCACCTCTGCTATAGCAGATTCTATGCATGAAGGGCCTCCCCTTCCCCCTCAGATGCTCAGTCTTCTCTAGGATGAGGAGCAAATGCGATGAGGAAAGACAATTGGGGATAGTCTGGGCCAGGAAGGGAAGTCAGCACTGTCATTTCCCCAGTCCCAAAGCGGGGTGTCCTGACTCGGGCCAGATTCCCCTCCCTGATCTGGGCTCTCCAGAGGAGCTGACTCGGCTGAGCTGGAGGTGGCGCAGAGGGATTCGGTCCCCATGTCCCTCCTCCCCTCCTCTCCTCCCCCTTTCTCTGCTCATCCTCCTCTGCTGACTGTCCTCCCCTTTCCCTTTCCCAAAGCCCACCCCCTAGCTCCCTACCAAACCCTCTTTCCTCCCCCTCCCCATGCTAGGCTTTGAAGCCACAAAGTAAATATCCTGTCTGGTCTGGCTCCCCCTTCCCCAGACTGGCCGTCCCAGCCTCCAGCTCTAGGGCAGTCTGATCACCCCGGCCTTGGCCCTGGTTCCTACCCCATCCGGGCTGGGGCACAGGGCCAGTGGGAGAGAGAGAGGTGTCTTCTTTTGGGACTTCATCCAGGAAAGAGAAGAGACAGGGAGACACACAGTGACAGCTGCCAGGGATGGAGGAGGAAGAGGGCAGAGCCAGGAGACCCAAGCCCCGAAAAGCAAGAAGTGGAGACGGGGGAGAGACCGGCCTTGCATGCTTGCTAGATGTGTGACCCTGGATGTGCTATCACCTCTCTGGGCCTCAGTTTCTTCTGCTGTAAAATGAGGCGGTGGCCTCTGAAGTCTCTTCCAATGATGCTCAGAGACAGGGAGAGATATCGTAAGAGATGGAGGAGAAGAGACAGAGACCCCCCCTCACCCCAAGACCAGAAGAGCAGTGATTGAGGGGTGGGGAGGGGTGCAAGAGAAAGTGCTGGAGTGGGAGATGAGGGAAGGGTTGTGAGCAGGGCAGGCCCCAGGGCAGAGGAGTGAGGTCAAGGGAGGTCAGAAGGAGGCTGAGAAGGAGATAGTCCAGCCTCTTCCAGGCCTGCCCTCTCCCCACAATTGTCCTCTTCTGGGTCTGAATCTGCACAGTGTCTGCCCCGGGGGCTCAAGGGAAAATGTGCTGAGGCCAGCAGCAGTCTGTGCCTTTGATTCAGTCACCATGGATGGCATCCATGGGCTGTCCCTCATGTGACAGGGGAGGATACATCCATTCAGCTGAAAGGGCAGAGTACCAAATCAGGGTTTCCTCCCCTCTCCGCTGGCCCTGCCTCAGTCTCCCTCCTCTGCTGGGGGTGGAAACAGATGTGACTAGAGGATGAAGGCAGCAGCTGGCCCCAGGTGCCCTTAGCTCCCCAGGGAGACCATGGTGAGGACTCCCTGCATCAGGGAGACAGAGGAAGGCATGGACCCTGGAGCACCCAGCTTTTCTCCAGGTTGCACTCTGGGGAGGGTTGGCAGGATGATATTGCTCACCGAGGTCTGGACTCCAAAGGGGCCCGGGCCAAGCATCTTTATCCCTTCCCCCTTAGCTTTCTTCAATGCTGTTCCCCTCCCTGTTCCCCTCCTCCCCTTGCTAGCCTCCTTTGCCCCCAGTGTCTGCCAGAAGCCGGGTGGGGTGGAGCTGCTTATATCTGGGGAGAAGAGGAGGGAGGCCTGGGTCCCTCCCAGACTTCCAGGACTCCCCCACAGCAACCTCCCTCCCTTCCCTGCCCCCCTCACCCTGCTCTTCCCAGGATGCAGGGCTCCCCACCCACCCCCTCCTCTTCTCTCTTGCCCCTGCCCAGCCCCCCAACGCCTGCCACACTTCTATAGGCCCCATACCCCCAGGGAGCCCAGACTGGGCTGGAGCCTCTCCTCAGTGGGGCAGAGACTGAGGTGGTCTGGGAAGAAGGAGAAGATGGAACTGGGGGTGGATGGAAGGGGGGGCCAGAAAAGGATGGAGAGAGGGGCTGATTTCTACACAAAGAAATGTGCCGGCTCAGCAGGCCCTGTCTTCAGGACAGATTTGGAAAGGAGCATTAGGAAGCCTGGAACCCCTGGCCCTGCCCCCCCACTGAACCCAGGCCAGGAGCCACCAGCCCTACCACACACAGCCCCTCCCCCCAGCATGTCCAGTGGCTTCCCAGTCCACCCAACCTGGCCCTAAGCTGGACGTGCGCCCCCACCCCCCAAAAAACCAACAGCCTCCTCCTGGGGTCCTGCTCTGGGCCCAAGTGGAAGGATGAGAAACAGACTCAAGAACTGGGCTTCTGTTTACAAAGCTGCTCTCAAAGCGAATCCTTTGTTTGCATAAGATCTTTGTCCTTGGCTACAGCTGGGAACCAGGCCTGGCCTCATTCTTATCTCCCAGGCTAACCCAGGTCCCCTGACATGTTCGTGGCCAAGGAGTGAAATCCCCCGGTGCCATGGGAGGGTAGGCCCAGTACCCAGGCCAGCCTCTGCTCCTGCCGGGAACAAGATGGAGGGGATTGGGAGGAATGGGGGAATGGAGGGAGGTGGGAATGGAGGGAGACAGGGGATAGAGGGGATGGGAGATGAAGGGGGAGCTCCCAGGGAGACAACAGAGGAAGAGACCTAGGCTGGGGTATGATCTGGGATGAGCCACTTCTGACCTTTCTGGCCCTCACTTCCTCCATCTGGAAAAGAGTGGGATGACTGGATAGTCCCTTGATGTCTTCCAGCGCCAAATCCTGGACTTGCAGGTAGAGGGAGAAAAGCGTTTCACAGCATCAAACCCCCTTATTTGGGCAGACTCACTCTGACGGCGTCCAGGATACTTGTCTTCTCACCAAGGTCTCCTCTCAACCCAGAGGAGATTCACCTTGGGACTGGCAGAGGAGAAAGCTGAGGCCCAGAGACGCTGCTGGACTTGCCCCAAGGTCACACAGCTTCCTTAGACTTCACCTGTCTCAACTCCAGGCCTCTCTGGCTGCCCCAAAGCCTGGAACACTCATCTCTGACCCCTGACCTCCAGTTTCCTTCAAGGCCCAGCTAAAATTCCCCTTTCTATAGGAAGTCTTCCCATCCCACCTTGACCAGCACCTCAGCTCTGGTAATGATGGCCTGCTTAGCAGTTCATTTTCTCCATATCTTGACATTAGAGTATAAACTCCTTGAGGGCAAGCCTGGTTGTTTGGACAACCCTCTCTTTGTACCCTCCATGCTTAGTGTAGTACCTGGCACAAGTCGATACCTAATAAATGCTTACTGAATGGAAATCCAATGTCCTCTGGCGCTGCTGATCACCTCCTGTCTGACTCCCCACTCTCTCCAATCTTTCTGACTTCTGCTTCTCCTCTGTGCACCAGGCCATGCCCTCTCCCCTCATCTCCATGTGCCGCCTTGCTTGGTGTCTCATCAGCCCTGGGGTTCGACAGCAACTTTCTGTGGATGATTCCGGGCTGCTTCCTCCTCCATCTGAGGCTAGAATGCCCTTCCTTATTCCCTCCTCTTCCTTCTGGCTGCCCTGGATTTCTTCAAGATTCAGCTCAGCCCCCACCTCATGCTCAAGGCCTCCCTGCTGTGTCCCCCACTTTCCCCATCAGTGTCCAGTTTACTGTGTGTGTGTCTTATGTGTAAGGCCTGTGAGCTCCTGGAGGACAGATCCATGCCCATCTTTCTTTGTATGCCCATGGCTTAGCTCAGTACCTGGCACATTGGGCCCCATTCTTTTTGACCCCATTGGGGTGTCCTTGGCAGAGATACTGGCAGGGTTTGCCATTTCCTTCTCCAGAGCATCCAGGCCAACAGAGTCACACAGCTAGTAAGTGTCTGTGGCTGGATTTAAACTCAGGGTATTCCTGACTCCAAGCCTATTACTCTTACCCACCAATCCACCTAGCTGCCTCCTGCCTGGCACATAGTAGACACTCAGGGCACATACTTAAATGTGCATGACAAAGAGGGATCATACCTGTATATGTCTGTGTGCATGTCCCACCAGAGCTGGGGGAAGGGCTCTGCTTTTCTTGCTTCATTTGGAATGCATTATATGCCTATCACGTGTCTGTGTGTGAATGTTTCATGGATGACCTCCTTTTAGACCCTGTTCCTCTTCTCCTTGACCCTGCATATCCGGCCTTCGCATCTCCCAATCTGTGGCCCCTGACCCTAGCAATTGAGGGGTCAGGATGGGAGAGAGAGCCCTGAGAGGCATTTCCTGTTTGGGGGCCTCCTTCCCCCTTTCCCTCCTCCTCCCCAGAGCCAGTGCAAAGTATCCATCTTCTGCTGGGGCAGAGTGGGGGGGTGGTCTGGAGGACCAAGGAGGACCTGAAGCCAGAGAGGCCATGTGCTGAGACTGTGGCTTGGAATGTCAGAGCATGTGACTAGAAGGCTTAGCATGTCAGAGCACATGCGATAGGTTAGAGAGAACATTTGACTAAGCAGATTACCGGGTCAAAACATGTATATGTGATGGAAATGGTTAGCATGTTAGCACATGTTAAAATGGAGCATCTGTGACTGCAAGATGCAAGTGTGTCAGAACATTAGTATCAGAGGCAGTTAGTCATATGTCACAGTATGGGATGTGCTTAGCATATTAGAGCACGTAGTGAAGAGGGCCAGTCTGTCAGGGTACCAGGTATGCCAGAAGCAGAAAAGGGTTAATATCTCAGAACACATGTGTGGCTGAGAGACTTACCATGTCAGAGTGGAGAGAAAGCAGAGACCAGGGAAGCAGAGCAGGAAGGGTCTTCAGGAGTCATCGACCTGGCCCTTTCACCACAAGTAGAAACTGAGGATTGGCAGTGAGCAGTCTGCCCAGGGTCCCATAAGCAGCAAATATCTGGGCAAGGAGAAGGTTAGCATGTCAGAGCTTGCATGTGACCGGGGTTAACATGTCAGAGAATGTGTGTATGTAGGGTTAGCGTGTCAGAGAATGTGTGTGTCCAGGGTTAGCATGTCACAGCATACATTGCTAAGGAATGTTTGGCCCTGTAGTAAACACCACAGCTCATCTAGGGAGTTTCAGGCAGTTCAACCCCTCCTAGACCTGCGGGGATCGTTTCTAAGACATTGTCCAGCCTTATCCCCCTCCTCCATCCTGACCTCCCTCTCTAGCCAGTTCCCCTGCTCTGCCCTGGTGGGGGCTGCCTGTCCACACTCCTTTACCCCTTGCTCCCCCTCAGTCCCTGGATTCCCTCAACCGGATGGCTTCCCCTCTCCCTGATATCTCACTGCACTTCTCTCCCCCTGTCTCCTCTTGTCCTGTCGGGTCCCTGCCTGTCCCCTCCTTTTCTCTCCTTTCTCTCTCTCACCTCCAGTCTCCTCCTCTCTCACACCTCTCCTCTCCTCCCTTCTCCCCTCTCTCTCCCGCCCAGGCTGTTTCCTGCTCTGGGTCCCTGGGGGGAGCAGGGGGAAGCTGGCAGCCTCCCCAGACTTTCCCTTACAAGGGCAGGGAACCGGGCCCCAAGTCCCGCCCCTCTCCCCCCTACACACCCCCTGCCTGGAGGCCCCAATCTCCTCCCCCTGTCAAGAGTGGCTGGTGGGGCCTGGCCAGGCTAGTCTGTCGGGGGGACAGCGATGCTGAGGTTACTCCTGGCCTGGGTGGCCCTGGGGCCCACCCTGGCTCAGGGTCCGGGGCCCACAGAGGAGGCTGCAGCCTCCTGTGGCCCAACCAGCTGCTACGTGGTCTTCTACAGACGCAGGACCTTCCTGGAGGCCTGGAGGGCCTGCCGCGAGTTAGGGGGCAACCTGGCCACCCCAAAGACCCCAGAGGAGGCCCAGCGAGTGGGTCTGCTGGCAGGCCGGAAAGCCGAGGAGGTCCCCAGCCAGCTGCTGTGGATTGGACTCCAGCGGCAACCCCGCCAGTGTCACCCGCAACGCCCTCTGCGGGGCTTCACCTGGACCACCGGGGACCAAGACACAGCTTTCACCAATTGGGCTTCGCCTGCTGGTCCCGGGGCCTGCCCAGCCTTGCGCTGTGTGGCCATGGAGGCTGGGAGCAGCCAGTTGTGGCGTGAGGGCTCCTGCACCCTGCCTGTGGACGGCTACCTGTGCCAGTTTGGTTTCGAAGCAGCCTGCCCAGCACTGGCCATCGAAGAGGGGCAGGAAGGCCCCACGCTGTACACCACGCCCTTCCAGCTGGTCACAGATGCCCTGGACTGGCTACCCTTTGGTTCTGTGGCTGACGTGCCCTGCCTGGAAGGGGGCAGCACCTCCCTGCTCTGTATGCAGAGGCCCGAGGGTGGCGTAGGCTGGTCCCGTGGGGGGCCAGTGTGCCCAGGTCCAAGGCCCGGGTTAGCTGGCTGCGCTCTGGATAACGGAGGCTGTGAGTATGAGTGTGTGGATGAGGCCGGGGGGAGAGTGTCCTGTCGCTGCGCTGAGGGGTTCCGGCTGGACAGCGATGGGCACAGCTGCGTGGACCCCTGCGTCGACGCCCCGTGTGAGCAGCAGTGTGAGCCCGGTGGGCCTGGAGGGTACAGCTGCCACTGTCGCCTCGGCTTCCGTCCGGCTGACGACGAGCCCCACCGCTGCCTGGACACAGATGAATGCCAAATCCCAGGCGTGTGCCAGCAGATGTGTGTCAACTACGTTGGAGGGTTTGAATGCTATTGCAGTGAAGGGCATGAGCTGGAGCCCGATGGCATCAGCTGCAGCCCCTTGGGAGCAGGGCAGGGGGCCCTGGGCGGGGAGACGCAGGAGGAGGAGGAGGAGGAGGAGGACGAGGACGAGGACGAGGACGAGGACGACGAGGCCTGGGACAGCTTCGATGGGGGCTGGACTGAGTCAGTGGGGCCCCTGTGGTTGGACCCCACAAGACCACCACTTGCCTTTGACCCGCCCTACAGACCCCTGCTTCCCCATATCAGCCCCCCTAGACATCCCTACCGACCCCCACTACTCTCTGTCACCCGGCCCCCCAGGCTTCCCTCCACACACTACCCACTGCCTCCAGCCCACTGGCTCCCCATGATCCCTGCGACCCGTCCCCCTCTGCCCCCAGACTACCAGCTCCCTGTCTTCTCTGCTACCCACCCTCCTGCTCATAAGCTTCCTGCCATCCTTGTTTCCCGACCCCCTTTGCCTCCAGTCCACAAACCTCCAGTGGGTTCCACCACCCACTTTCCCATGCCCCCTGCACACCAGCTCCCTGCCCACTCTGCCACCAAAACTCCTTTGCTGCCTACCCAGCATTTCCCTAGCCTTCCTACCAACCCTCCCCCTTTGCCTCCTCCTCACAGACCCCCTTCAGCCAGTGGTACCCATCGGCCTGTACCCTCTGCCCAGCAGCCCCTTCTGGTTTCTTCAACCAAACCTCCTCTAGCTTCTACCTCTCAACTTGCCTTGATCACGGCCCCCCACAGGCCTCTGCACCCAGCTCACTCATCTCCTGGGCTTGCTGCCACACAGTCCTCTCTCCGGCCCTCTCCCCCTCTTCCCCTTCCCACGGACCAGGCCCCACAGCCCCCCACTTCCCAATCACTCAGGCCCCAAACTTCATCCCCCCCAACCCCAGCCCCTTCTACTCCTAAAGTTCTCAGCAAGCTTCTAGCCTCTCCTGCCCCTTCTCCTCAGCCCCCAGGGACCCCTTCCCATCCCCCCAGCAGTCCCCCAGACCCTGGCCCAGCTCTGGACATTCTGGGACCCTCTTGGCCATCTCCCACAGCCCGGAGCAGGAGTCGCAGGGATGACCGTTGGCTGCTGGTGGCCCTCCTGGTGCCCACTTGTGTGTTTTTGGTGATTCTTTTAGCTGTAGGGATTGTGTACTGCACCCGCTCTGGGCCCCGAGCCCCCAACAAAAGCATTACAGACTGTTACCACTGGATCACAAACTCGGGGGCCAAAGGGGAGACTGAGCCCAAGGGGGGCAGCCTATCAGGGGTCATGACCTGCAGAACCAGTGTGTGATTGGTGGGAAGGAGGAGGACAGGAACCCCTCCTTCCTTGGACCTACAAGGAGCTAGCCCCTCTCCCATGGAACTGGGGGTAGGGAGACCCCTATTAGACTGAAGCCCAGGAAACTGCACCCCGGGACTGGTGGGGAAACCAGCTGTCCCCTTCGGCTCAAAGCTCACTACTACTCCCCGTAGGGTTGGGGGAACCCAGGTATGCTACCCCCCCCACCCCTAGCTCGCCTCTGTGGACACTGCTGCCTTTGACAAGACACACCTGGCCCAGTTCTCCTGCCAGGACCCAGGCATCAGCCCACTGCACTCATTGTGGGGCACCAGGCCTCTTGCTCTGCCCTGCCTTCTCTGCTCACACCTTTCCAATCCCTAGGCCCACCTGCAAGTCTCCCTACCCAGTGGAAATTGCTTGGCCCTAGGACCCTGTCAGGGCTCGGGGAGGCTTGGTGGGAGGGAACCTCACCTGGACTGGCCAGGTCCTGGAATATTTTCCAATAAATGGGGTGGTGACCCTTAGCTCTGCTTTTCATATGGGGGCTGGGGCCAGGACTGAGGCCCCCAGGAGGAGGGCCTAGAAGAGAGGCAGGCAAGAAAAGGCCCATGCCCAGAGACAGGGCATGGTGGGAGAACAGAGGAGGACAAAGTAGGGAGAAACAGAGTTTCTTGTTTCCTTCCCTCCAAGACTCAAAGAGTGTCTGGCATAGAGAGGTTGGGAAGGAGTGTTCCAGGATCAGGATTTGGAGGGACAAAGCACTTCGACAGTCAAAAGGCTGCACCCCAAGGACCTAGAAGGCCACATGTGGCCTCAAGACTGAAAGTTCCCCACCCCTGACTAGAATGAAAAACCTTACAAATGAGGAAACTGAGTCCCCAAGAGAGGTGGGGACCTCCCCAAGGTCACATGGTGTGGGCAGATCTGGGATTTGAACTCAGAAGTTTAGCACTCTGTTCTCATTCTGACCACCACAGGACTCTGGTCTGGGAAAGATAAACAGGGAGGCTGCGACAGAGATTTGGAGGGAAGTCGGGAACTGGGGCTTTGGACTTGGGGCTCCCTTATCTCCATGCTGCTGGGGAGTTCCCACTCCTCTCTCCTACATCTGGACAGATGTGAAAAAAAGGGGACCTGGGTGCCCCAGATGACATACTCTGCCCATTCTTTGCAGATTTGCTGAGTTTTATAGCCCAACGCTCTCTGGCTAGTTCCCACTTAACCCCGGGAGCCTGCCCTGTTTCCCCTTCTAGGTCAGGCACCCTGGACCAGGGACATTGCAGTGAAGGCCAAGCTTAGTAGAAAAGAGTGGAAGATGGCAGAAAGACACATTGGAGTTTGTTTCCAGCCCTGATTTGGCTGACCAGTCCTCAACAAACGCCTTCCCAGAGCCTAAGCCTTCCCAAGACTAAGGTCTTGGACCTCCTTAACTCACCCTCAGCTGAGAAGAAGGAGTGGGCCTAGGGAAATGGAGCTTTAGGAATTCAGGGGTCTGAGGAGGGAGAATCAGAGACTCCTGCCATTTCTGGACCTTGTTTTAGAGGGGGAAACTGAGGCACAAAGCAAGGAGAGCCTTGGTACAAGTTCAGGACCCAGCCTGGAGGGCTGATTTGTTTGGGCGGGGGGGAGTGTAGGCCAAGAGGGGAGGAGGCTGCGGCGCCTGGGTCCCCCACAGTCCCTGTAATTTCCCAATCCTAACATCTAGGGGTCTCTAATTACAAGCAGGGCTGAGAATCTCAGCCACAGCCCCGCCTCCTCCCCCTCCATCCCCTTCCCATGAGAGTGGGGATGGGAGCCTGAGAGACCCAGGTCTGTAGCAGAGGGAAGAGAGGGGACCTGGAGCACTCCCCCCCCCCCCCCCCCCCCCCCCCGCCCTAGCCTGGGATTTGCTTGGCCTTCACAAGGCAGACCAGAAGGTCCCCAGGGAGGCCTCCCTGAGGGCGTCTGGGAGGGGGAGGGGACAGGGCACAGCAGGGGAGTCTGAGCAGGGGCCAGGATGGGAGGGGGGCTGCTGAGGCCCCCAGCAGAGAGAAGGAGGGGCCTGGACCCAGGCTGCCTCTGCTCTCACGTTCCCCTAACTGAAACCAGACATGCCTCCAGACCCCAGATCCGGCCTAAGTTTCTAACGTGGGATTCCAGCCTGGAGCCTGATGGAGGAAGGAGGGGAGGAGGAGGAGGGAGAGAGAGGAGAGAGACAGAGACAGAAACAGAAAGGAGGGAGAGGAAGGAAGAGAGAAAAGGAAAAACAGACAGAAAGAAGGAGGAAGGGGAGAGAGAAGAGGAGAGACAGAGAAGTGGAGCGGAGAAGATGCCCCGCCCCCCCCCCTCACGTTCTTCACTGGTCCCAGGACAAGCTCTGGAGTCCGGGAGGCAGGAAGCCTGAGGAGGAGGGTCTGGGACACCGGGCGTTGGGGGTCGGGATGGCAGGAGAGGTCGTGCTCAAGGCTAGCCCGGGAGCCCGGGACAGGGATGAAGGAGGTTAGGGTTGAGTGGTGGGCTAGGAGGAGGACCCAGGGCCAGGACAGAGGAGAGGACAGCAGCCGAGGTAGGGAAAGGAGCAGAGGTCGGGGTAAGGGCAGGGACAGGGGACAGCTCCAGGGACCGCGGGAGCAGAGCTGGGCTGGCCAGGGGCAGAATCCGGGACAGGCCAGGACTAAGACCAGTCCAGAGGAAGGAATCAGGATTCGGGTCGTGGGTAGGGACAGGGACAGTGACAGGATAAGAGACAGGCAGGGATGGGAAAACAGCGACAGGGCCGAGGGTCGAAGGAGGGGATGAGGCAGAAACAGGAGTGGGCCGGGAGGAGGGGAAGAGGGAGGGGAGGCAACGGGCCTAGGTCTTGGACCAGGCCGGGACGCGGGGCCAGCGTCCGAGGGGCGTGCGTGGGGTCCTTCCCCTTTGGGCTCCAAAGACGCCTGGGGACGCCCCGAGGGCACCAAGGAGTTAACTCGGCCCAGGCCCGAGCTGGAGGGGGAGGGGCCCGGGAGGGGGCCGGGAGGGAGCCTCGGAGAGCTCTTTGTCATCCCCTAATGAGCACCAGATGCGGGGTGGCGTGCGGCCCCGAGCACTCGTCTCCTCCCCAACATCGGGTCCCGCCCCGAAACCCTGATTTTCTTCCATTGGAACCCACAGGCTCCACCCCCAGAAAACCGAGCCTCCGCAGCCCTCAGGCCCCGCCCCCTCTCTTAGGTTGTGGGGGAATGGTCTCGGATCCCCGACCCGGGCTCGGGGGACTCCAGAGCCGAAGGGTTTCGGAAGCTACCTAGCCCAGTCGGAGCAGGGATTCTCAATTGGGCGCCATTCTCCTTGCAGTCACCCCGTTACGGGGAGCTCACTCCCTACAGGGCTATTTCCCTGATTGTTGGGGAATTTTCTAGTCCCGGGCACGGTGTTTTGCTCCAACGAGCCAAGCAGAACCCGTCTGAACTTTTCTCTTTTCTAGGGACCCCCCCCCCCATCCCGCTCAGCTCCTGGGGAGCAGGTCAAACAGTCCAGATTTGGGCGAACGAAAATTTCACGCAGTTCAACAAACATTTATTGTGCGCCTACGGGAGTGGGGTAAACTAGGCCAGACAGCTGGGGGCGGGGCGGGGCTCCGGTGCCCCCGACAGTGAGCCTTTGTCGCCACCGCCTGCTCACACTGCCTCCATCAGCCAGGTATCCGGCCGCGCTCAGCCCCAGCTCACTGCACACGGATGCCTGCCACGCAGGGGCTGATGTCAGCGGATGCCCTGGAGCTTCAGCCGAGCTGCGGTCGGGCCTGTCACTTTCACCTAGGTAACATCTCTCAGACACGCCCCCTCTGTCCTCTGACACCGCTACCCTCTAGTGTGGACCCTCCCCATCCCATGGCTGCTGGGCGCGGGGGGCAGTCCTGTGTGCCTCAGGTTTCTCCCCACTCCACTCCGTCCTCCATTCAGCCGTTAATGGGATCCGTAAAGCCTGTGTTTGACCACCGCGCCACTCCTTAATGAACGCCAATGGTTCCAAAGCTACATCTGGGCTTCAAAGCCCCCTGCTCCCTCTACATCCTCTTCTATCCAGGGTCTTGGCCTCCTGACTGTGTGGTCTCTGGTCTCTTCTGACTGCAGGCATTGTCTCCAGCCATTCCCCCTGTCTGGGGGATTTTCCCCCCCATTCCTTGACGTCCCAGCTAAGACCCCTTCCTTACAGGAAGCCCTCCCAATCCCCCTTCATTCTAGTGCCTTTTTCTTTCACTTCCATTTCTCTCGCACACAGCTTGTTTGTACTATAGGTTTGTTTCTTTATAGCCTCCCACATTGGATTGAAAACTCCTGGAGAGCAGCAGCTGTCTTTTGTATTCCCAGGGCTTAATACCGGTTCTGGCCAGCACTTAGTAGGTGTTTCATAAAGTTTGACTGACTGACTGATTTGTTCCAGGTCACACAAGTGGCCAAACTAGAATTCCAGCTTAGGACTGCCAGATTCCAAATCCTGCAGTGCAGCATACTGCTGTATGCTTTGACTTGGTTTTTCCAGTGCCTGGCACAGGGGCAGCACACAGTAGGTACTCAATAAATGCTTTGATTATGGGGGGCAACTAGCCACTGGCTAGTGTTTAAAGGACAGGACTCTCTAACCTAGCTAGGGGAGGCCTGGGAGACTTGGGGCTTCCCCGTAGATGGCATGTTGGTTGACCCAAGTACCAGGGCATCAAAAATCACTGGGAAGCTTCATGGTCACCACTACCTTTAGAGCTAGAAGAGAATTTAGAGACCACTTCTTGTCCTAGAGAAAGCAACTGAGACCCAGAGAGAACTGACCAGTCCAAAGTCCCACAGGTCACAATTGGTAGAATTTGCACCCAGAGTGGAGCAGGGTGTTTCACCTCTGTTCCAGCCTCCTCTTCCTGCCACTCACCCGCTGATACGAGCTGGAAAAATCCTGGGAGATCTAATCCAGTTTCATTCTATTGATGGGGAAACTGAGGCTACCAGAGGAAAAGTGAGTTGACCAAGGTCACACAGTAGAGGACCCAAGCCCAGCAGCATCTCATCTAACAATGCTTGTTCTCGGTGTCCTGACCGGGGGACCTCTGGCTCCTAACTCTCTCACAGCATGAAGTGGATGGTCTGTATCTCCATTGCCCTGCCTCTTGGAGGGGCCAGACATGTGTACAACCATCCATGTGTCTGCCAAAGACCTGGAGAGAGCCCTTGGAGTCTCTGCGCTATTGACCTCAGCTTCCCCATCTGTAAAATAAATTGGGATGAAACAGGGAGTCTGCCAGGCCCCTCTACACTCTAGTAGTCCCTGTTCAAAGGTCCCTTCTAGCCAGAGCAGGGATTGGCATGGGACAGCTGGGCCTTTAATCTTTTTACTGGACTGGCCAGGTCTCCAGCCTAGCCCTGGGCTGCCTTCCCTCTGAGGTGGGCTGCCTGGTCTGAGGAATGGGCTCCCAGGATGACCACTTTCCCCTCCCCTGTATCTATCCTTTATAGCTCTGTCCTCTGTCCTGGAGCTCTTCCTCATTCTTTTCATCTTCTGGAATTGGAGGAAACCTAACTGTCTCCTGAAGATGTCGGATGTTGGCCCCACAGCTGACTAGCCTTTCTCTCCCACCTGTGACATGAGTCAAGAGGGCCAGCTCAGCACATGCCCTGCCACCCTCAGCCACCTCCAGAGTCGTTCAGCAAGCCTCCCTCCTTTTTAATGTTTCCTCCAGGCTGGGTCCGCATCTGCATGACCTCAAGGCCCTGCTCCCTCTTGTGATCCCTGGCTCCAAGATCACTGCCTATGTCTTCCTCAAACATGCACAAGAGCACCTATCCCTTATGTCTTCTCTGATATACCTAAACGGAGTCTGCCCTAGTTCCTCAGGTTCCTGGTTATGGCTCTGCATTCAACTCTGACCTACTGTGCTCTCAGTTCTAAGACCCCTCCTAACTCTGACATTCCCTGTTCTAAGATTCCTCCCCAGTTCTCTGACACTAGATGTCCTAAGTATAAAGTTCTATATCCTATGTGAAGGGAAGCCCAGAGTTCTGGCTTGCTCTGCTGTGACTAGAAACAGCCTCCCTATAGACAACATTCCTCGCTAGGGGCTGCCTCACCTTTTCCCTTGCCTGCCTAGTCTAGATGAGAAGCAAGGCAAATATCTCTCGGTGGGCCTTCCCCTTCCCTTCCAGGTCACTGGCTTGCATCCCTGGAGAGGACCACATGAAGCCCTCCACAGAGACTGAGAGAGGAGGGGTGGCCAGGCACCAGAGTCAGAGGAGAGCTGCCTCTAGTCCTGGCCTCAGTTTTCCCTTTTCCTCAACTTATTGTGAACCTCCCCTGGCTCCTCTTTTTGGCCCAGCCCTCAGAAACCAGGAGCTGAAGCACAGCTGTTTCATACCTTTTATTTGTCCCTTGTAGTCTGTAACCCTCATCCTGGGCTGATGCCCAGGTTTCCCCAGAAGGGGTGGTAGAGTACTGCTAGAGGGTTCTCCCAGGAACGTGTGACATCCAGACAACCCTTGGACAGGAAAAGGAATCGTCCAAGGAGAGAGAGACATCTCCAGCTATGCCAGGGTCCACCCGGGGGACGGGGACATTAAAGAAGGGAGGGGGCTTTCAGAGCCTTCAGTGGCCCACATGCTGCCCCAGTTCCCCCCCCACCCCATAGGTGGGGTAGAGAAGACAGTTGAGAAAGAGCATCATGACAAAGGAGAGGAGAGGGGAAAATGTGTCCCATCGGAGAGAACAGGAAGGAGGCAGGTGGAAAGGGGCAGGAGGAAAAAGACAAGCAATGCTGACCTTTGAGGGCCTCCTGGTGAGGGAATGGGGTGCTAGGGGCTGAGAGCTTCAGGAAGAGGCTGAGAAGGGGCCTCCTGGGGAGACTGAGTGTTTGGATGCCAAGTGGAAGGGAGACAGTATGAACTGGAGAGAGGTAGGATTGCGGCCCACCTCCTGCCACCTTATTCCACCGCCCCTCCCTATCAGGGCACCTAGGTAAGTGCCTCCTGGGTTGGCTCTAATCCCCCTAGCCTGTGCTGGAAGGCTAGCCAGCTCTGAGATCATAGGAGCTGATGTGGTTCTGGCAGAGGTGGGGTCTGCAGAAGGCCTCTGATTCTGGTACTGGTTGTCACCAGTACTGACCCCTAGGGTCATAGTCATAGGCCATTGGGCGAGGTCTTCTGGGCCAGCTGGGTCAAGCCTCTCTTCACCCCCCTTCCCCCATTCCTCTCCTTTTGTGCTTCTCTGAGGATAGAACTGTAAGGGAGAGGGGTGGGGCGCTGTCCCCAAAGAACCAAGGAAGCAGAAGTTTGGGGGGGAACAGAGCTCTCAGCTCCCAGTTCAGGGGGGGCTTCCCTTTGCCCTGGCTTGAATTTCTTGGCAGCCACTTCTAGTCCCAACTACAAAGGGGATATTTTCCTGGGGGTAAATGAGCCCTCGGCCCCAAGAGGAGCAAACATTTCCCTAGAAACCCCCACACCCCACCCCAAGACAGCCTCAGTACTTGTTCTGGTCACCAATAGCGAGGACTCAGATGGTCCCTTAGCTTTAAGGGAAAGAATGCCCTCAGGAGAGAGGGAACAAGTGGTGACTGAGGGAAGGTCTGCTTCGCTGCCACCTTGCTCATTCCCAGTCCCTTCCCCTAGATGAACAGAAGCACTGGCACCTGGGCATGGGTTTCTACAGACACTGGACTATTGCTCCTCTAGATGCCTGGTGCTTTTGCCCTTTTGGTTTATACAGAATCAATCCCTCATCTTGGTTCTGGGTGTGTGACTCCTGTGCCCTATAGCCACAACACCTGTCTTTTGCTTAAGAAGCTCAGATTGCATCTTGCCCACCCCCCCGGCAACCTCCATCTCCATGAACGATGAGAACAGGGAAGTAAAGAGCATCCTGGTAGCAGGGGGGGCTCTCCAAGGGCTCTGTGTCCTCCCCCCGACGACCCAGTGGCCCCCCACTCAGACTTCGGAAAACCCCTGTCGTGGCCCGGCTCCCACCTCCCAGAGAGAGACGGCTTCGGCTGAAGGGCAGGCGAGGTCCACTGGCCCGGGACGGGGGCAGCGAGTTGCTGCTGACGGAGCGGCGACAGCGTTGGCAGCCTCTGAGGTAGGCCGTGGGGCCAGGGCCCATCAACATGGCCTCTGAGTAGCTGGGCACTAGCTGCCGATTGGAGCAAATGTGCCACTCCAGTTCTGTGAAGTCCACAGTGGCTACTCGGGAAAGTGATGGGCCTCCAGGGGCATGGCCAGGTGGGGGTGAAGTGGCCCCAAACAGCTTCTCCACCTGGTAGTGGACATGGGCCGTGCCATAGGCAGCCACCACACGGAGAGGCCATGATAGCGTGGCCACAGATACCAGCCAGAAGACCCAGGCCCGGGCATACCAGGGGGGGCTGCGGGGATCTGCAAACACCATCAGTGACTCTCGGAAGTCCACATCCTTCAGATGCATCCCTTCCCGGGCCTCCAGGTAGTCATCAAGGCCCTCATTGGCACCGAAGAAGCGGGCCCTCTGAGTAAGGTACGCTGCCTCAGCTTCTGCACTCCCAAAGCTGAAACATTTGGTAAAGCGCAGGCGGGTAGCCGGATGGTCTGACAGCCCCACCAGCTCTTTGGACACATCTCGGACACCATGGGCAGAATAGTCGAACTCGCCCCGTGCTGTCCGACTATCGGCCCGCTCGTGGTAGACCTGGGTGGTGGTGTATGCATCACCATTGCGGTAGCGGGTTATCTGTCTGGTTCTTCGAACATAATGGTAGCTGGTGGCCTTCCACCAGACACAGGGCGGGGCCTGCTGGAGGCGACGAATCAAGGCCAGCACTGTGACCACATCTGTGCGTGGTGCCCTGGAGGCCCTCATGTGACAGTGCCAGCACTCAGCCAGGTAGAGGAGGTAGAGGAGAGAGACAAACGCCAGTGGGATGTATAGGTAGCCATCCGAGCAGGGGCTGGCCTGGTAGGTGGCAGGGGTCCCATGGGAAAGGCCAGTACCGATGGCCAGCCGGGGTACAGTGGCCAGCCAGCACCAGGCCACCACGGCCCCACACGAATGGATGAGGAGGGTTAACAGCAGGCACTTCCAATGGGACTCCCGACAAAGGGAAACTCCCAAAGACTGCTTCAGGGGCCGCTGCTGTGGGGGGGGGAGTGGGGGAGGAGGAGGCGTGGGAAAGAGAACAGGAAGAAAGAGAGAGAGAGAGAGAGAGAGAGAGAAGGAGGTGGCAGTCAGGCTGGCACAGAAACCAAAGGAGGCTGGGGGAAAGGGACCCTTTTCTGCCACCCTAGGGCTGAGAGAGAATTCCAGAAAGGGGACAGAGATGGGAGCAGGGGAAGGACAGAACAGGAAAGGAGGTGGCAAGTCTGGGGACCAGACAAATAGGCCTGGGGGTTGGGAGAGCAGCCGATGGATCTATCAGTGCAATGGGGAGGAGGGATTCAACAGACAAGCTGGGTTTGTTGGTCAGTTCATCCCACTCCTTCCTCCCCCGCTTCCAATTCTCCTGGGAAAGGCTGGTCCACCCAAGAGAACACCTGGCAAACCCTCTGCCTAGCTGAACTCCTGGAGAGCCTTGTCCTCCTCAAGTTCCAGATCCCCTCCCCATCAAACACACACCACATCACACCACACTACACCACACCACATATTGAGGGGAAAAGGACTGGAAATAAAGGCAGATATGCCTAAGGAGAAGGGAGATAGGGGCTGAGTGTGTGGAGGTGGCTAAGGGAAAGGAAGATGAGAGAACAGAAGGCAAAAAGAAGACAGAAGAAGCAGGGACTAGGGATGAGAACATGATGATGACTCCCCAAGCATTTGCAGGGGAAACAACCCCAGCAACCCCCTTCCATACACATTCACACAATGGGGTGAGAGAAGGCCAAGAGAGGCCCAAGGAGAGAAAACCTCTCCCATCATGGACACTGCATCCCTCAGGTCTCACACACTGCCTGTAGATAACACGCACATAACATGCATACACACAACTTAGACACACAAACCTCCATACACATAACCCCCCCAATCTTCCAACCTTGGTACACTGCAAAAGCTGCCTGTCTCAGTCTCCCTGATTCTGGGTAGGTCCCAGGGGGAAACCCTGGGGGTCAATGCCATTTCCTCCTGCTGCCCACAACCCTCAGAGCCTCATTCCTCTCCTTACCTCCCCCCTTCCTCCTCCCCTTGGGGGAGGAGGGGTTAGAGCAGCAGGTAAAATCCAGAGGTTTCTCCCTTGTCCTCCCTCTCCCCGCCTCCTCCTCCCTGACTCCTGCCTCAGCCTCAGCCCCAGACTTCGTGCTGCATTGCAGGCTGGGGCTCCTGAGCCAACAATGAGAGGAAAAGGGGTGACCCTGTCCTGGGGGGACCTAAGCCCCACTCCCTGAGCCCCTTCCACCCAAGCCGCCCCCTCTGGCCAATTAAGGAGGGTGAGTGGTGGCTTCCTCTTGCCCTGACGTCATGGGATGGGGGCGGGGTCGAACCTGGGGGTGTACTTGGGGCTGAGGACCCCCATTCCCCCCAATTTTCTGCAGCAGGGGAATGGCCAAGAAAGCCACACCTCCAGCCCTCAGGGATCTTCGCAGGGCGTCTCGGGGGGAGGGGTTGACCAATGGCATCGCGGTTCTATGTGCGGGCCCTGTACGTTGCCCCCCGTTATTTACCTCTTCCCTCAGCGGCTCCCCGTCTGGTATGAGCGTGGGCACCTCCCCGCCTTCGCCGCCGCCGTCTACGCCGCCTTCTGCCTCTCCTTGGGGCATCGTGTCCGTGCCGTCACCTCCAGGGGCCCGGTCATGATAAGGGAGATGGGCCCCAGGCGAGGGGCATCCGCTCGCCTCGGCGGCCGCGGAGGGAGTGCTGAGCCAGAGCCCAGCCCCGCCCGCCCGCTGACTCCGCCCCCGCTGCACCGGCGGGCGCCGCCGGGAGCGCCTGGCACCAAAGCCCAACCTTCGCCCCTCCCCGCCTGCCCCACCCTCCCCGAGAGTATCAGAGCCCGCCTCTCTAGCAAGTCTCCTCAGTATGTGTGTATGGGGGGAGCACAGAGAGCAAAACACTTCCTTCACGCCAGGCTCCTTCCTCTCCCCTCCTCCTCCTCTTCTTTCTCCTCCCTCCTCCTGCGGTCCCTTGTCTCTAGCACTCCCCTCCCTGAGGTTTTGGCTGGGGTGGGGGTGTCAGGACTGGGAGGTTTGGGTATCAGCTGGTTGGAGGCTCTCAGAAAACAAATTAAAACCCTGGGAACTCGCTGCAGCACTCCCCCCCCCCCTCCCCCCTGCACATCTTGTCCTACGGTCTCCCACTCTGCGGGCCCCAGAGGGACAGTCAGGGAAAGGCCAGTGGCAAACACTAGGTGCTTTAGGCCGCGATGGGGCAGAGACACACTGCGGGGCTGTGATGCTAAGGGCATTAGACCCAACCCTTAAGGAGCTTGGCGTCTCTGATGACAGGACTGAGTTCTCCATTTCTTCCCCCACCCCCCACCACCTCCAGGCTCCCGGACTTTGGATCCAGTCAGGCCAAGATGATTTTCTATGATAGGATCCTGCCGGGGTTCTGGGCTCACAGCTCAGTCCTGGGGATTTTGGAGTCCAGATTTCAGTTCTGTCTTTATATTCGCAGCAAAGTGCCCCGCACACAGCAGGCACTTAATGTTTACTGATTGATCACTGGACTCAGCTCAGACAGGTTTTTTTCTTGATCCTTTTTATTTATTCCACTCACATTTATTAAGCACCTACTACTAGCTCTGTGTTGGGTGCTGGGAATACACCAAAACAGACCCTGCCTTCAAGAATTTCACAATCTAAAGCGGAGGGGAAGGGGGGATTCAATATGCGAACAACTATGTGGGAACAGCTCAGAGCTGACTCTGTGGGAAGGAGCCTGCAGACTTCGAAGAGGAGAATGAACTGCTCTCTCCAGGTATTTGAAGGTCAGCCTTACAAACGACAGCTCGGCTTTGTTCTGCTTGGCTCCAAAGGTCAGAACTGGGAGTAATTAATGGGGCTGGTTTCGTTTAATATGTGGAAAACCTCCCTAAGCAGTTGTTCAAAGCAGGCTAGGCTGCTGAGGGGGAAGGTATGAGTTCTCCAATACTTGAAGTCTGTAAACAAGGCCTGGGTGACCACTGGCTGGGAATATTGCCAAGAGGTTGCTGGTTTAGAACTAGATGCATTCTGAGGCCCCTTCCGACTCAGATTCTTCGGGAACACTCATTTCAGCACTAGGACAGCTCCCAGGTCTTCAGGACAGGAGGTGACCCCATAGGATGCCCTGAGAAGTCAAGTCAACAACCATTTTCTCAGTGTTTACTGTGAGCCAGGCTGGACGCTAGAAGCACTGCAGGGGACCAGGGAAGGTCTGAGGGCTGGCCAAAGGCAGATGCCAGTCCGAACTGAAAGACTTCCATTTACACCAGCTGTATCTGAGCCCCAGGGCACTCGCTCCGCCCAGCTCATGGGCTTGGCTGTGACATCTCCCCTAGTTCCCACTTCTGGGGAGAGCTCCTTATTCATGGTAAAGCTCCAGGTCCTGGGAGGGGAGTGGCCCTGCGGAGGAGCGGGGTATGTGGGGAGCAGGCCATGTGTCCTCTCTCCTGAGCCTTACCCGCACTACCTCTCACAAAGCGGCAAAGAGAGTGTGCAAAGAGAGAGCTTTGTGAACCTTAAGGCCGGAGCTGGGAGGGAAAAGGGGAGAAGGGGTGAGTGGCAGGGAGCAGGGAAATCAGGAGTGGTAGGAAGGGTAGAGAGAAAACTCGACAAAGGAAGCAGGGGCGGGGGAGGGGGTGGGGAGAAGGGGGAAGGGGAGGAGGTGGGAAAGAAGGGAAAAGTAGAGCGCGGAAGGGGAAGGAGGAGAAAAGTTAGAGAGAAGAGGGAGGGAAGGAGCAGCGGGAAAAGAGGGAAGGAAAAGAGAGAGAGAGGTGAAGGTCAAGGGGAGAAGGAGGGGAAAGGGAGAAGCAAAGGAAAAAGGGAGGGGTGAAGAGCAAGGAGAGAAGAGGAAGAGGAAGAAAGGAGAGGACGCCGGAGCGAGAGCAAGGCCAAGGCAGTAGAAGCTCCCAGGTGTCTGGCCCCGCCCCCTCCCCCCTCCTACCGCCTATGCAGTCGTGGCACAGAGACCTTCATCCGCTCCATTGCGCAGACTCCTTACGACTCCTCTAAGCCACTCAATCCAGACAAGCTCATTGGATTGTTTTGTCACGTTGGGACCGTCCTATTGTCCAATCAGGCAGCCGAGCTGTTGGCTCCGCCCCTCCGCAGCTTCCGGAAGTCAGGTTTCATCGAATCCAAGGCTTGATGAGAAGCCAATAGCCAATGGAGAAAGGGGGCGGTGCACCTATCACGTGGAGCGGTGGCCAATGAGAGGCGGAGAGAGTGACGTTATGGCCATGGCGGCTGCGGCTAGTCCGCGGGAAGACGTGTCCGGCGGCCGGTAGTGGCAGTTGGCTTCCTGAGCCCGCGGCCGCGACACCATTAGCTTTCCTGCCCAGGCCTCGCGGCGGTAGGCGTCTCGCTCATGGCGTATCACTCGGGGTACGGGGCCCAAGGTGAGCGCGGGGCGGCACGGGCAGGGGCCGGGGCCGGCCAGGAAGCCGGCGCCCTACGTCCGCCGAAGGGACGGGGCCTGCGGGGCCGGGCCGTGACGTCAACGCGAGGGTTCTTACCTTTGCCCCCATCCCCATCCCCCTGCCAGGCCTCAGGAACCCCCGAGGATCCTGAGTGTTCCCGACCGGACTAGGCTTGCGTAGCCACGGGCACGGGGCACGGGGAGCTCACTAGCTGACAAAGAAGTGGCCCATCCCCAGGCAGAACAGTTCTGATGAACTGGAGGCCCTTGTTTGGGTGGCACGTAAAGCTGCCGGGGGCGAAGCCGGCAGAGCCTGGCCACTTACTTCTCCTGATGCCCTTTGATCTTCTGTGCCCCCGCAGCCCTGACATCCCCTGTTCTAAGGCCTTCCCAGCCCTGACATCCCTTGTTCTAAAGCCCTTCCCAGCCCTGACATCCCCTGTTCTAAGGCCCCCCCCAGCCCTGACATCCCCTGTTCTAAGGCCTTCCCAGCCCTGACATCCCCTGTTCTAAAGCCCTTCCCAGCCCTGACATCCCCTGATCTGTGCCCTCCCAGCCCTGACATCCCCTGTTCTAAGGCCCTCCCAGCCCTGCCATTCCCTGTTCAAGGGCCCTCCCAGCCCTGACATCCCCTGTTCTAAAGCCCTTCCTAGCCCTTCCACCCCCTTCTCTAAGGCCCCTTTCAGCTATGATATCCCCAGTTCTAAGGGCCCTCAAAGATGTCTCTCCTCTGTAGACATAACTCTAGTCCTCAAACTTTACTTTCCCACAGTTGCCCCACAAGTACACATGTCACCCCTAAATTTATATCCCCTTTCTCCCAGTGCTCCTTCCAGGGCCACTATAATGATTCCTTTCTAAATAAACTCTCTCCTTCAGGCTAAATATCCCCAGTTCATTCACAGGAGGCCGGCTTTTTGATCATTTTCCTCTCTACTCTGTTGTCTGGATGCCTTTAGCCCAGGAACACCCTTCTTCAATTTGGGCCAAGCAATTCAAATTGGACTGTCTAGTCCACCCCTCGTTTTGCAGATGTCCAAAGTGGATCAGCCAAGGGCTGGATCCAACATACCCACCCTCGTCCTGGGCCATGTACCCTGCAACCTGGGGCTGCTGGAAGGCAGAGTTGTCTAAGCCATGGACCCATCTCATGGCCATGTTGTTCATGGGTGAACACATGAAAGAGCCAAGAGGGGGATCCAGACAGAAAAACTGAAGAAGCCCCTGTGCTTGGTCCAGCCCCTGGCACATAGCAAAGGTTAAATAAATATCTTCTCTGTCTCTTTGAGGAGATTCTAGAGCTCAAATGCAGAGTGGATGGCAAGGCCTGGACATCTAAAGGGAAGCCTTAGGGGCATGGGCACTTCCTGGGCAGGGCAGAGACTAAGCCCTGGTAGTCCTCCATCCCTTCCATGCTTCCTGGGGTCAGGGTGTCCAGGAGGCCACAAGGATGTGGGGAGTTGTCTTCTTGTGTCCTTTGGGGGCTGGGCTTTCCCTCATTATCCCGTCATTGTTCACACAGTCGTTCTGGCTTTCCTTTCCCTCTGCATCCATTTCTATAAGTCTTTCCACACACCATGACACAATTCCATTCATTCAGTTCCCGTGTTGTCCTTTGTTAACCATATCCCAAGTCTTGGCCACTGGGGAAAGAGTTGCTGTCAGTTCTTGGCAGGTATGGAGCCCTTGGCTTTGGAGCCTGTTCCATCTGGGTCAGACAGGCTCTCCTTGCTTGGATGACCCCTTGGACATGTGGTGGAGAGGATTTCAGGTCAGCTTGGCCTTGCTGGTGTCTGTGGTTCCTTCCAGCCCAGATCTGTTAAGTTACTGCTTCAGGGCCTTTCACTCTGCCATCTACCCTTTCTCTTTTCTCCCCTTCAGGCTCCAAGCACCGAGTCAGGGCAGCCCCAGAGCCACCTCCACTCTTTGATGACACCAGTAGTGGCTACCCAGCTCAACCTGGTGCTTACCCATCACAGGGCTCAGATGTGGCCTTCAATGTCAACCACCTGCTTGGGGATCCCGTGGCCAATGTCGCCATGGCCTATGGCAGCTCCATTGCCTCCCAGGGCAAGGACATGATGCACAAAGAGGTAAGTGATCTCTGAGGCCCTGGAGCCTGCAGCTTTACAGCTGGAATGGGCTCTTTAGGGGATGTTGGATCTGCTTCAGCCCTTTTGACAGATAAGGAAACTGAGGCCTGGGCACATCAGGTCCCTTGTCCAAGGGTTTGCAAGCTCCCTCCGCTGATCTGCCCTGACTTCCTAGGGCTCTTCAGGGGACTGACTCGTGGTCACAGGCCTAGGATAGGGCTAAGGCAGAGGCACTGCAAGAAGCCTGTGGAAATACGGCCTGATTAGAGAGAAAGGAACTGAATTCAATTCTGCTTCTGTGGCTCCCTGCCTTGAGCAGCTTATTTCTTGCAGTTTTAGTTTTCTCCTTTATAAAATAAAAGAGTCTGACTTGATGGTCTCCAAGGTGTCCTCCCACTCTGGCTTTCCTGGCCCTTCCCAGTCCTGGCCTTCCTGGTTCCGTGTTGGAACCATCTTGGCCCCAGATGCCTCACTTCTCCCCTCAGTAACCTCTCTTTTCCAGCTTCACCGGTTTGTGTCCATGAACAAGCTCAAACACTTCTTTGCGGTGGACACCTCCTATGTGGCCAGGAAGCTGAGCCTGCTCGTCTTCCCATACACACACCAGGTGAGGTGACGTCGGCCCCTGACCTGGCCCCTGGCCTCTCTGGGGCTCTTAGTTCCCCTTGGGCCGGGAGAATGTGCCTTTAGCTCAGCCGTTTCCTGGGCCCTGACATTGTCTCTCTGTTATCTCTGCCCCTGAGAACTGGGAGGTTCAGTACAGCCGGGACGTGCCTCTCCCTCCTCGGCAGGACCTCAATGCCCCCGACCTCTACATCCCCAGTGAGTATCAGTCCTGGGAGAGGGAAAGGGTCTGATGATAAGGTGGGCTGGTGGGGATGGGTAGAGGGGAGCCTGATGCCTTGCCAGGGCTGGGGAGGGGGCCTGCACTGAGGCTCTGCATGTCTCTCTGCAGCAATGGCCTTTATCACATACATCCTCCTGGCTGGGATGGCGCTGGGGATTCAGAAAAGGTTGGTCCTCACCCCTCACCACCCCCCTCCTGGGACCCTGGCTGGGGACACTCTCTGACCCTTGGAATTGGGAGAGGACAGGCATGATCAGGAAAAAAGGGTCATTGATCTTCCACTCACTGCCCCCTCCCCCACCCCAGAGAGAACTGTCCCTAGGAACAAAGACTTGCAGTTAAGCAACAAACTAACCCCTTGTCCATGTCTGAGAAGTATGCCTCATTCCATACCTGTCATCCACCACCTCTGTCAGAGGGCTGAGGTCTCTGAGTCTGATAGCTCATGCCGTGCTTCCCCTGGGCAGTCTGAGGAGCAGGGCCTCCCCAAACCCCACCCCACTCTACACCAGGTTTTCCCCCGAGGTGCTTGGCCTGTGTGCGAGCACAGCCTTGGTGTGGGTCGTCATCGAGGTGCTGGCCCTGCTTCTTGGCCTCTACCTGGCCACAGTCCGCAGTGATCTGGGTACCTTCCACCTGCTTGCCTACAGTGGCTATAAATATGTGGGGTGAGTTTCATGCCTGGGGATGAGGAAGAGGGTGGGCAGTGGAACAACACAGGGCTAGGCCTGGGCCAGACTGGACAGGGCGGAGCTTGGAGGGCTTTAGAACAGGGAATGTCAGAGTTCAGGAAACCAGAGAATATCTGTTTAACTCTCTCATTTGACTAATGGGGAATCCAAGACCCAGGGAGGAAAAACTGGCTTGCTGGGTAGTGTTGCCCTTACAACAAGTCCGGTTGTGGACCCGACCCCCTGGCCCACCGTCAGGCCTGGGCCACCCAAGGGTCCTGATTGTCCTCTTCTGCTCCCTAGCATGATCCTGAGCGTACTCACTGGATTGCTTTTCGGCAGTGATGGCTACTACGTGGCCCTGGCCTGGACCTCGGTTGCCCTCATGTATTTCATTGTGAGTCCTGAGACCTGGGGCATATTGGCCTGCTCAGCCTTCACCCCCACCTCTGCCCTCCTCCCTGCTCCCCCCTCACAGGGAGCATCAGATTATGAGGAAGATGGGCATGTGACAAGGCATGTCCTGGGGGAAGGGCCCTCACTCAGCTTGGGTCTGGTCCCTGCCCTCTTCCCTTTCCCCGACCCCTCCTGAAGGTCTGTCTTCCACAGGTGCGCTCACTGCGAATGACCTCTATGGGCACTGATGGGGTAGGGGGTCCTGCCCCCCGGCAGCGCCTCCAGCTCTACCTGACTCTGGCTGAGGCTGCCTTCCAGCCAATGATTATCTACTGGCTGACCTTTCACCTGGTCCGGTGACCCTGTGATTGGGGTCTCCCCTCCTCCCCAAAGAAGACTGATGAAGATGATGATGATGGTTTTTGGCCTGTATATTGAAGATTTTAATTGCTTCAGCCACATCTGTCCCCTCATTCCTGGGAATAAGGCTCTGGACAGGACCTTAAAATGGTCTGAGGAGGTGGGAAGGCAGAGGAGCCCTTGGGGCCTGCAACCTGGGAGGGACCCCATTAGATGCCTCCTGTCTCTGGAGCAGCTGCTCCAGGGGCGGCTCCAGTTAAGTTAGCTAAGAGGAGCTAACATTTTTTTCAGGCCTCAGTTAAAGCTTGCTATGCGTTTTACATATGTTGTCTTACTTGGTGCTCAATCTTGCCCAGACAGGAGGGAGGGAGACCAGCAGCTCACCAGGCACACTCAGCCAGGGTCCCCAAGCCCAGTGCTATCCCAGAGATGGGGTCTCTGATTAATTTGACTCCCCTGTCCTTTTCTGGCCCTGCTACTCCACTCTTTTCCCTCCTGTGAGCTCCGGCAGGGCCAGAGGCAGCCCTGGGAGGTGAGGCCATCCAAGCCCCTCTGAGGGAAGAGGCTAGATTCTTGCTCCTAATCCCAAGTAGGGCAAGAAGGCCCCAAAGGTAAGCAGGGCTGGCAGATGGGCTTCCAATCAGCTTGGGGCTTGTTTTGTTCAGTCCTCTGGGCCTCGTCCTACCCCCAAAGAAGCATCAAGGGGTTCAGAGCTGAAACATCTGGCCCAGTGCCCTTGTTCTATTGAGGAGAAAACAGGCACATAGGAAGGAAGCCAAGGCCACACAAGTAGGAAGCAGGAGAGCTAGAATTTGTACCCAGGTCCCCTAACTCTGAATCTGGTGATCCATCAACTCCACTGGGAACCCTGTAGCATCTCAGGGTTGGGAGGGACTTCTGAGGATCTGGTCTGACCTGTTGTCTGACAAAAGGCCATCCTACTGGAAGAGCTCTATTGATGGGGAGCTCACCATCTCCCTAGGAAGCTGCCCATTCCCCTTTGGAACAGTCTTCATTCTTTTCTGGCATTCATTTATTCCTTCTGAATCTCACACTAGCTTCTCAGCTCTTTGAGGAAGGATCCTGGACTCTCTTGGGCCTTAGACCCAGAGTGGATACTCTGCTAAATGTTGCAGGCAGAGGGGCCAATAGTGGCCCTGGGATCAAAGAACCTGGCCCTGATCTCTGGCTCTGCCCCTCAGTTGTGTGACCTTGGGACACTCATTGCCTTTCTTCAGGCCTGTTCCCTCATTTATGACGTGAGGATATTGAACAAGACTACTCCAAAAGACTCAGTTCTGTACCCTGAGAACGTTGACAACTGATGGGAGAAGAGGTCACCAGCTTCAATGTCAGAGCCCCAGCTGGGGAGGCCTGAGACATGGTGGTCTCATTCCCTGCCTTTTGCATGGTGAATTTGGGAAAGGGCCTTTCTGCCATCTCTACACAAAGTGGTTGCATTAGGTGTTCTCTGACCATCCACCAGAGGATAGTGACCAGAACCGGGGAAGGGACTCGGGACTGCCCTTTGAGCTTGGGGGAGAGCAGGGGAAGAGGGCGAGTGTGATGGGTACTTAACTGCTAGCTAGCTTTGCCATTCAGGGCCTCTCCATCGCCACACCCCGGCCCTCGAATCTTTGCAATTGTTTATTCAGTCACAAACGGCCAGGACTGGCCTAGAGAGACTTGGGTTTTACACACAAACTCCCCCAGGCGCTGGAAAGGGCCAGACCCCCAACGCCTTAGAAAACCGGGGTACAGGGAGAGACAAGGACGGGGGCGGGGGGCGTGGCAAAGGGGGAACACAGAAGAAAGAGCCGAGAAAAGGCTGGGGGGGAAGGGCAGAGGGAGAGCAGGGAGCGGGAGGTGGGGCTGAGGAGGAGCCCCCGGCTGAGCCTGCTCACGCCCCTCCCCTCCCCGGGGCTCTGCCTCCCGGGCCAGTTTACCGAACCCTGGGGGACGCCCTGGGGTCGCTGGGAAAGGGCCAAAGGGATGATTAGTCGCTTGTTCTGGAAGTGGGAGGGGCCCAGTTCCCCTCTCCCGAGCTCTGTCCCTCTCCTGCCGCCCAGTCAGCCCCAAAGCGGGTGAGGACTCAAGATCCCTCCCGTAGTAGTAGGCTTTCCAAGTCGGGGCTGCAGCTGGCGGCCTCTGGGAGGCGCCGCTCTGACAGGGGCCGAGATGGGGAGGCGGGGAGGGGCGGGCCATCCCATAGCAGCAGTTGGGGGGGGCAGGGGCTGAGGAGGTTCTTTGCTGTCCCAAAGGGCCGCGGGGATGGGGTACACAGGAGTCCGGTCCGTTCTCGGGCTTCACTCCCTGGCCGGCTTCCCCCTTTAGAAACTCACCAACGTATAAACCATACTGTGGGAGAAAGGAACGGTTTGGGGTCGCGGGCAGCAGGTCAGAGCCCTTCCCCTCACGCCCCACCTACCCCCAGGCGGGACGGAGCTCACCTGTACAGATAATAGAAGAAGGAGAGCAGGTAGAAGGCCAGTTTGCACCAGGACTCCTTCTGACAGTAGTTGAGGATGTCTGCGTTCATGATGGAGACGGCGTCGTACATGACCTCGGAGCCGTCTGCAGGGCGGTGGAAATACCTGGGGGAAGGGGAGGGGGCAAAAGGAGCCGGGAGTAGGGCCGGGAGAGCCGCCGCAGCTTCCTGGAATGGCAGGTGAGAGGGCAACCCTCCCGGGGACAACTAAGTCATCATCGAGGCTTCGGAGACTTTATGGTACGTGCAGGTCGCTACCTCTAAAACGGCCCGTTTTCCTTTGGGACAGTTGTGACTTCCAGTAGACTGAAATCTACCTTCCAGAAGGCTGATTTTGGGGGCTCTCCTGCTCTCCCAGGCCTGAGGGCCCCGCTGAACCGACACCAGAAACCCTCCCGGCAGTAACCCCCCAAGCACAGCCCTAGCACCCCGGGTCCGCAGCCTGATCACCTCCATAGGTGGTAGAAGAGAAGGGGGATGTTGAGCCCCAAGGTCACCCACTCCGCGGCGCACAGGAACATCAGGCAGAAGAGGCCGTGGATAGAATACTCGGGGACCACGAGCTAGAGGAGGGCCAGGGGGAAGCACGGACGGGTCAGGGTCTGCCCTCTGGTCCCGTGGAGGGGGCGGGGCCCACCCTTCCCTGCCAGGCCCGGGAGGAGGGGGTGCCGCCCCGAGGGCAGGTCTTTGGGCTCTGTTAACCCACCTGGTCTGTGGTCCTGGGGCTGGGAGAGGGAGTAGGGGTCCGGGGTTGGGGCGTCCCTGAGCCTGCTGGGAAGAGAAGGGCTGCATAGGGGTGCCTAATTTGCATCTCATTGTACTGCATCTCGACCCGCCACCCCCTTTCCTGGGGCAAAGGGAGTTGAGGGAGGAGTGAGGCGCCAAAGACTGGGGATCCTCCTAGAGGCAGAATTTGGGCCGGAATACCAGGCCAGGCCCAACCGGCCCAAGACCGAGAGATCAGAAAGAAGTCACGCACAGACACGGAATGGAAGTGGTAGATCGGGGTAGATCCCCGTTCAGGGCTGTGGGCAGATGACCAGACAGACAAGGGTGGGGTCCTGTGACCCCCAAGACCTCCCACTGACCTTCCTTAGGAGGCAGCAGATCCGCTCAATGTTTTTCAAACGCTCTCGCTGTGGGGAGGAGAGGAGGGTCAGGCTGAGCCAGCCAGAGGAGGGATGGATGTAGGAGGGAGTCGAGGGGTGAGGCGCACCAGGGCCAGCTTCCCCGGGGGGCGGACAAGACCTCCCCCATTATGCCAGGGAGCCCAGCTCCCCGCAGCCACGGGGACTTAAGTCTTGTTTCCATGGCGATGTCACCACGGAGAGGCAGGCGCCGCCGTTCCCATGGCAACTGTCGCCATGGAGGACAGGCACTTCAGCCGGATCTCCCCGGCAACGACCTGGGCTTGATCAACCAGAGACCTCGGCGGCCGGGACACCCGGGGGGCTTGGCTTTGCCACCCCCGGAGGGATGTGGGAAGACCCGGAAAGGGTCTGACACCGGAGTCAAAGACAGTAGGCAGGGCCTCCTCTCCCACCCCCTTGGACGGTCACCAGTCCAACCAGCCCTCCCAAGATCCCTCCCCTACGAGACCCACACCTTGCTGAGCAGATCTGCCCTCTGCCCAGCCCCAACACAGAGACGGACAGACTGACGGACACACCTCGGCACATCACATGTATTCACTTACTGCCCTCGCCGGGTTGCCCTGATCTATGGGGTTCTTGAAGTCGGTCCTCAGTTCGTCAAAGGCGATGATCTGGTGAGGGGGTGGCCTGTCAGGCTGGGGGTGCCTGAGGAGAATGCCCCACCCTGGACCCCTGGGGAGGCAACCCCTCGGATTGTTCCTAGCCCCGCTTTATGCATCACCTTCCTAGGCTCAGCACTAATTCTCACGTGGGGAGCTGGTTTTTGTCCCCACAATCCAGGAAGAAACCATTTTATAAGTGAGGAGACAAACTGGGCAAGAGAAATTGACTGATCCAGGATCAAACAGCTAAGAGGAAGCCCAGAGTCGGGGGATCTGTGACCTCTGCCCCCAGGGCCTTCCCGCCAGGTGGCCTTCTTCTGCACCATTTGAGCTGGTCATCCTAGGGGGCTGTTGCCAGGGTAGGACTAAAGCTGGAGCCAGGGGTGCTAGCCCAGTGGGGCTACACTGGAATGGGGGTAGGAGAGACCCCTCTGTGTGTTCCTTCCGCAGCCTGGAGTGGGGGGAGGGTGGATAGTTCTGAGCTAGGGAACATTTTGCCTTTCCTGTTTCCCAGGGTGCCATCTGGAGCCCAGGGTGCCATCGGGTCCAGGCAGGGGAGATGGCAGAGATAACCTCCTGTGTCTTATCCCAAGGCCAGGCCCAGAGTGCCCCCTTCCCCACATCAGTCCCACAGGAATAAACAAATCCCCTTTCCCCAATGACTGACATCTGTCATTCACTCAATGAACCTGTCAAGAGACTGGGGTGCCCTAGGTTTGCCTAGCAACTGCAAATACCACCTCCTCACCCTCTCGGCACACATGGTGTGGGACTGGGAGGCAGAAGGGGGTCCAGATGGAGGGAGAGGCAGCAGAGGAGCCTAGGGCTGGGATGTGAGGAATCGGAATTGGTTCCAGCAGGCCCAGCTCTGCCACTGTTCTCCATATGTATGACCTTGGGCTCCTGGCTTTCCCACCCTTGGCCTCCCTTTCTTCTGTTGTAAAATGAGAGAAGGGATTCCATGGGGGAGATGTTTCTCCCCTGGCAGCACCAACCTGGAATTCCATTCAACTTCTTTTTCCCTGTTCCCCTCAGACCTGTCCCTGTAAACTCAAGATCAGGAGGCTTCTGCCTCCCTGGATGCCAGCCTTCCTCTGCTCTGGCACTAATGCCCTTCCCTTGAGAGAGGGAAGGTGATTTGCTTCTCCTCTTACCCTACACACCCCACCTGGTCATCCTTTCTTGGTGAGAAGCAAGTCTATATCTTGTGGGAAATTCCTAGCCAGGCAGGGAGCCTGGTGCTGCTCAGTTCTGGAAGATGGGACCCCTGGAGTTTGGGAGGCCCTCAATGAGAACTGGCAGGGGTGGGGCAGAAACCCTGGCAGCCTAGGTGGCCAGAAAATGGGGGAAGGTTCCTGGGAAGCCCTTCTTTTAGCCCAGCTGCCCTAATCCACAGCCCCACCTTCCCAATCTTCAAACTCCCAGTTTCAGTTCCAAGATCTCTGCCCCCTCAACCACAATTTTTTCTTACCCCACCCCCTTTCCTGGACACAGGCTCTGCTCCCTAAAGACATTGTGTCTTCTAAAATCTGTCTGCCTTAGCTCCCTTGGGCCTTCTCTCATTCCACTCCAGGGCCTGTCTCTTCTTGCTCCTCCCCAAATTTTACTGCCCACTGGGATGGTAGCTAGAGTGTTGCTGGGTCTGAAGTCAAGAAGCCCTGAGTTCAAATCCAGTCTCAGACAGTGTGACCCTGGACAGGTCACTAAAGCCTCTATTTGCCTCAGTTTCTTCAACTGTAAAAATGGGGATGTTAACATCAACCTCACAGGATTGTTGTGAGGATCAAATGAGATGTTTGTAAAAGCCCCTTACTTAGCATATCACCCACATAGTAAGTGCTATATGAATGTTTATTCCCTCCCTCACCTGACCTCATGTAAGGGAGTGGGGAAGACAGGAGATTGAGGCAGGGGATACATACATGCAGATAGGAGAAGTAGGGATGATCACAGGGGTGGGGAGAAGGGAAAGAGAAATACAGAGATAGAAAAAGAGAATGGAAGAGGAAACAGGCACCAAAAAAGCTATAATACCCAATCCAGGGTGTGACACATAATTGGGGAGCATTAAATACTTGTTGAATAAACAAAGAGCCCAAGATACAGGAATGAGGAGAAATGGATGGGAATGTGAGCAAAGACCTGAGAGAAGAGCCAGGAGGGGGAGAAGGGATTAGGAAAGATAAGAAACCAGCTGGGACATACGAGGAGAAGAAAGACATTTGGTTGAAAAGGATCGACAGGAATGGAGGGAAGGACGGGGAAAGGTTTAGAGAGGACGGAGGTGGGGAAAAGGAAGTACATCAGGAATGGGGGAAAAGATCCAGTTAAAACAGATGATGAGAGAGGCCGAAGTATCAGAGGGAAAGGCAGAAGAGAGATACCGAGGAAGATGCAGAATGAGGGACAGAGACAAGCTGGGGCGGGGGTGGGGGGGAAGAGGAGAACACTGGAGTGGAGAAAAGGAGAGAAGCAGACGGGAGCAAGAGAGGAACAGAACGAGAAGGGAGACAATGAACAAAGAGGAGGGAGGGAGAGGAGAGAGAGGAGGGAAGAGAGAGAGAGAGAGGGGAAGAAGGGGGAGAGAAATAAGAGACTGACATGGGGAGAAGAGGAAATGAGGAGGGGGAAACAGATGGAGAGGATGACAAAGATGGAGACATAGACATATGGGAGAGAGATGAGTGAGACAGGAAGTACAGAGGGAAGGGAAGATGAGAGAAATAGCAAAAGATGTAAAGTGGAGCTAGAGAAAGGCGAGAGATGAGGACAGAGATGTGGGAAGTAGAGCTTGAAAGCACATGAAAGAACACAGATGTGCCTGCAAGTGATGGCAGAGGAACAGAAGAGGGGGTGTGGATTTGGGGACGTGGGGTACATGTGCATTCCCTGAGGGTAGGAGCCACGTTCTATCGAGTGCCAGACCCCCCTCCCCCCCAATGCCCAGTCCAGGTGCCCAGGAAACATTTGTTCAGTGAATGAATGGAATGAATGAGTGAGTGAATGGGAGGAGGGTGCTAGAAAACTGAAGAATGAGAAAGAAATGGAGAGAATAAAACAAAGCCACAGAAAGGAGGTTAGGAGTGAAGAGACACTGGGGGTGGGGAGCAGAAAGGGACGTGGAGGAGGTTTGTGGGGAGGGGAGGATAGCAAAGACTTGTCAGAAAGTGGAAGGTAAAAAAAAGAGACTCCCTCTACTCTTCCCCACGATCCCAGCGCTACGTGGTCCTTGAGCTAATAAGGACCCTGGACAGTAAGCAGCAGAGTTGAACAGTTCTGAGAAAAATCAGGCCAGAGGAAGGATGGAGTCTCAGAGAGGAATGATCAATGGGTGGGCAGGGGGTGGGGAGGCAACAGGATCAAGGGGGTAGGTGAAGATGGGGAGGTCGGTCCCACTAAGACCCTTCCTTCACCCACATTTGTGTGTGTGGTGGTGGGGCGGGGTATGAAAAGGAAGGGGTTAATAGGTTCCGGTAGATGTGGGACTTGTAAACAGATGCAGTTGCTATGGCAACTGGCTCCATCACTCGGCTGGAAAAACCCACAATGGAGAGGAAGGGAGGAGGGGGGACAGACAGACCTGGGTACAGACAGAGGGAGAATTGGAGAGATGCCCTACCAGGAAGCGAGCTATACTGGAAGAAATTTAGCCCCCGAAACCTCCCCACCCCCCGCTTCCCACCCAGCTGCATGGGGGACAGACAAAAACTGGGGGATGGGAAAAAGAGGAGAATGGGGAGAGGAGACAGGTATTTGGGGACAGAGGAAGAGGCCAAGGGTGGGGGGAGGGAATAAGAGTGGGCAAGTTTCCCCTCGTTGCCCTGACAAGCCCCTCCCCCTCCGTAGCGTGCAGTGCCCTCGCCCCCGCGGGCGCCCGGAGCCGGAGACCCCTCTGCCCCGGTCTGGTTCCGTCCCCCGGCCCCCGGCCTTACGTGCCAGATGACAAAGAAGATGAGGGATGCGCACAGCACCAGCGTCAGCATGTAGCAGAACGCGGCGAAGGTGAACGCCATGGCCCCGGGGCCCAGCGCCAGGCCGGGGGGCGCCAGCCTACGCCGTCGGGTGGCCCCGTCGCCGGGGGGCCCCGGCCCGGCCCGGCTCCCGCTCCGGCAGCCACCCCGCCCCACAGGGCTCAGCGCTGGCCTGGCATGGCCGAGGGGGTCGCCCAGGCGAACCCCGAAAAGAGACGCGCCCACCCAGCCGGCCGGCCCGACCGCGGGGGGCTCGGGGAGCGCGGGGCGAGCAGGCGGCTCGGGGGGCGCGTCCGCTGGCGCTGGCGGCTGCTCCTGCCCCTCTCGCTCATCCTGCGCTCGCCCCGCGGCTCCCTCTCCAGCCCGGGAAGCTGGGGGGGGCGGAGCCGGGGCGGGGCTCCCCCACAAAGGGGCAGGCCCGGCCTCCAGGCGGGCGGGCCCACAGCCCAGAAGCTAGCAGGCTGCTGGGGAAGGGACCATCGACTGGGTCCGCTGGGCGAAGGACGGAACTGGACGGGACGTGCGAAGGTCCCGCGGCACGGGGGGCAGCGCCCACGTTAGTTGGGGCGATCCTGCCCAGCACACCGGGCCTGGCACCGGCCCCCGTAGACACCCGCGCGCACTCACAAATGACAGTTCCCCTTCCCACCCCCCACATCCATCGTGCTGCCAAGATTGAGCACAAAAGACACCCCGAACTCTTGCAGTTCTCCGATTCCCCGCCTTCCCCCCTTCCACACACATACACCCTAGGCCGACAATGCAATCACACGCACCCACGCACGTTGCCACCGAGGGCGGGGGGGGCCTCGCTCGCGGGCCCTAGGTGGGAGTAAGGGACAATGCTCTAGAGCTGGGCTGAATGGCTACCGCTTACCGAGTCCCCACGCAGTTGGCTCTAGGGGTGTGTGCACGTCTTCGCCACCTGATGGGCATGAAGAAGGGCGGGGGCGGTGACAGGTAGGAAAAGAACTGGCTGGGGCATTCCCGTGACCTCCCCATCTGTCTTCATGCATTACCAAACAGCCCCAGCTCCCTACCACTCGGTTCCATTTCCGACCCTTGTGTCAGGAGCTGGAGCTCCTTAGGACCCCCTCCCCAGAGGCAGGAAGCGGGTCAAGAACCCACCTCTCGTCAGGTCAATGTGCCATGGACCTTAGCTCTGGCTCGAGATGCCTTCCCGCAGCCACCCCATATACACCTTCGCCCAACTGCAGGGAGCCCCACTGGGCACAGCCCACAAACCACACTGGCTGGCAGCCAACTTCCTTGCAAACCCCCCTGAGAAGGGGCTTTCCCGAGGCCACTAGAGATTTATTGAGGATTTATTTTTGTCCTTGTTTCTTTTCCCCAAGTGGCTTTTCCTTGCAAAACACTGGACAAAATGTGACAAGGATGGGGGTGGGTGGCATCCCCAAGGGAGGGCTGCCCTGTAAGGGTCCCCACCCTGCAGCGTCAATACAAGCAAAAACACATTTGTGTATATGTGCATGTTCGTGTATGTCACACTGACCGTGGGGCCACGGGACAAGAAAGGAAAACCGTGAATGGACTCCTCCACTGAAAGAGTCCCAGGGGCTCGAGACTATGCATCCCTAGCCAACACTGACTGGGACTGAAGCACTCAAGCTGATTGAGAAAAGGGGACTGTGACAAAGGAAGAAATATGGGGGGGGGGGGGGGGGTAGAGCACACAAATAATGGAACCAAGGCAAGAAACACCATTTACTCTATCCTGGGGTGGAAGGAAAAAAACCAGGAGTGAGTAAGCCACCTGTATGGGGGAAAGGGGGACAATCCTCAGGTGGTCGGGGGCAGCAGAGCCCCCCAGCCTGGCTGCCTGCCTGCCCTCCAGCAGGTTAGAGCTCTGCTCCCAGCTTGAGCCAGGCAGAGGCCTTCCACCTCCACGGCCTCCTGGGGCCAAGAAGGGGAGAGGTGGGAGGTACACCAGGGGTAGAATGAACTGACAACAGCCCCCCTCCAAGCCCAAACGCAAATCCAAAAATGCTGCTGCCCACCCACTTGGGCCTCTGTGCAAAGCCTCACTCCCTCTCCCCCACCTCCCCAGCCATTGTGGACGGATTGAGCAGAAAGCTCGAGGCCAGGAGGGGTTATCGAGGCCAGGACTGGTTGGCAGCAGCAAGAGGGCAGCTAAGGGGATGCAGGAAGAGCTCCCCAGGGCCGCTCCCTCCTGAGGTCTGGCCCATCCTCCCCAGGACCCTCCTTCCCCACAGTCTGGGCCTGGGGTCCGGCAGAAAAGGCTCCCTGCTCCTGGGGCACAGGGGCTCCCCAGGACTCACTGCAGCTCTGAGGGAAAGCAGGGGGAGGAAGCAGGGAGCAAGGCAGACTCCTCCCAAGAAGGCTGGGGAGAGGACAGGGGCTGGGGAGGCAGGAAGGGGCCCTTCAAGGCCTTGGGAGGCTCTGTGCAGGTTGCCCAGCCCCTACTGGCTGCACAGATCTGACCAAGAGCTTTGGGAGGGAGGTCGGGGTGGGAGTGGGTGAGAGGACTCACTGCCCACAAGCCACAGAATCAAATGCCCCTTGGTGGAGGTGGGGGGAGAGGGGAGGCAGGCTTGGGGCTCCGCCTCCTACCTCAGGGGCATCATCTGAGAAGTGCCCTCTCAACCTCCCCCAGCCCCACAGCTTGGCCCCCTAGCAGCAGCCTCCACTGGCTGGCTTCACTGGGGTGCTGTCAATCTTGAGGTTGGGTCGCTCGCCCCCCGAGGCAGCCCCAGGACCCATTCGCTTCTTGATCTCAGCTGCCATGGTCATGAATGCCTGTTCCACATTGGTGGCATTCTTGGCGCTGGTCTCCAGAAAGGGGATGCCCAGAGAGTCAGCAAACTCCTAAGGGAAAGCCAGAGAAGGGGAGGCAGGTCAGAGGCTTCAGAGAGACCCCTCTGAGCAGCGCCACACACACACACACACACACACACACACACAGACACACACAGACACAGACACACACAGACACACACAGACACACACAGACACACACACACACCCCCTTGTCCCCAGACTGACACCTCACCTTGGCCGTTGGGTTGTCCACTACCTTCTTGGTGGTGAGGTCACTTTTATTACCCACCAACAACTTGTTGACATTCTCACTGGCATATCTGTTAATCTCCTCCAGCCACTGTTTGACGTTGGCATAGGATTCCTAGAGGAGATGGTGCCATCAGAGGCTCATTCACCCTTCAAGCTGAGAGTGAGAAGGCCCCCTCCCTCCAGCCCCCGCCTGGAACAGAAAGTGGGGGGGGGGCAGATGGCGCCAACCTTCCCTGCCCAGAGGGAGGAGAGGTCAGATCGAAGGATGCTTAGTAGGATTCTTAGACCCCCGACATGGAGAGAGAGGTTGAGAATCTGAAGCAGAAGGGCAGAGGTCACTGACTCTCAGACCTCAGCAGCCCATTTTACAATGTCCTGATGTGTGTTCGTCCTTCATTGCCGAAGAAGACCACGCCATCAGAGAAATAATGATATGACTTGCACTTGACTTTGTTTTGAGTAGGAACCAAGAGTCTATAGGGGCATAAAAGCTGGGAAGATTTTCTTCCATCACTGTCTAACCAAGCACCCCCAGCCCCAGGCCATGTGACCCTAAGCTGGGCCCAAGATTCTCTATCTGTAGAATGGAAGTATGTGGGCAGAAGAAAGCAAGGACATTTTTCTACATAGGAGTAAATGAAAGTCTCATCACAAGAAAATTATTTGCCCAGAGGATAATCCTGGCCTCTCCTACCACAGGAGAATTGGAGGGGAGCGGGGGATGTTCTGTCTGTCTGTCACAGCTTTGGGAGACCCTGGCCTAGGGCCTGCTCCACAGTCTCTGGCCCATGCCAACCTTGGGAGATGACCCAAGGCCCATCTGCTTTCTTCCTCCTGGAACACTGCAGGGTCCGGCCTGGGGCTGCCAGGAAAGACTAAGACCTTGGGGTTCTGGCAAGGCTGAGTTACCTGGTCAGTGACATCATACACCACGATGATGCCGTGGGCCCCTCGGTAATAGCTGGACGTGATGGTCCGGAATCGCTCCTGACCTGCTGTGTCCCACTAAGGCAAGAGACAAAAGATAGGGCCGGAGAGGAACGTGGTCAGGGGCCCTAGGCTGGGTACTCCCTGACCCCTGCCCCTCCAGGGGAAAGCAGCACTCACAATCTGAAGTTTGATGGTTTTGCCATCCAGTTCAATGGTTCGGATCTTGAAGTCCACCCCAATGGTGCTGATGTAGCTTTCGGTATATGTATCATCCTGGGAATGCCAGAGTGCACAGCCTTTGAGAACCCAGGAGTCCTGCCCCAGCTGGAACATTCCAGCCTCCTGAACACCTCCCTGCAAGAACCAACATGGCTCTGCCTCCACCCCTCCAGTTCACTCTGGTCCTTTTGGCGCAGCCCACCCTGCACCTCTGAGCAGCCAGAGGGCAGCGGCATTCCCTCAGTTGCCTTAATGTAGACCAGACCCAGAACTCAAGATGGGAAACCAAGGTACCAAGATGGACAGGAGACTCACAGCAAAGCGGAGGAGCAGGCAGGACTTCCCTACGCCTGAGTCGCCGATCAAGAGCAGCTTAAACAGGTAATCGCTGGAGGGAGAGGAAGGGGAAAGCGTGAGAGCCCAGGAAAGGCTGTGCTCTCATCAGGGCCCAGAGCCTGCTCTATCTCCCAGAGAAAACAGGAGACAGAGCAAGAATGCTCACATGGAAAACTGTGGAGACAGAAGCAGGGAGGGGCGCAGTGTACTTCCTGGTAAAGGGGGAAAGAGAATCCAAGAACCGCTAAGAAAGAGGGATTGGGGCTCTCTCCCCTCCCACGGGTCCCCATAACTAGGCTGGGAGAGGAGGCTGCTGGGAATTAAGGCAGAGGCTCAGAGGCACATGGCCATACACAGGCCTCATGCCACCGGTCCATGAGGTGTCATCAGATATTGAGGGCACTGAGGCCTGGAGCGTTGACTGTACAAGTAAATGTGAGTCAGGATTTGAACTCAGGTCTTTCTGACTCCAAGTGACACACTCTACTCACTATACCACCAAACCTGCCTTATTTTCCAAATTTAACAGAGCAGGGGATGCAGAATTGCTAACAAAATCAGAACTCAGAGGAGCCCCAGTGGGACCTGATGGGCAAAGCTCACCACAAAGGTCTGGTGCGAGGCAGGAAGGGGAAGGCTGTGCACTAATGGCCAGAGGGGGCACCTCCCAAGTATTTGGCAGAGGGCAAAGGGCAGGAGCCAGCCAGGACAAGGTGAGCAGCCATCATAGGGACTAGGAGGGAACTAATACCACTGGTGCCATTCCCATGTACAGGGAAGAAAACTGAGGCTCAGGAAAAGTGAGTGAGGAGCTGCAGAGCAGTTGCTGAAGTGTCAGTCAGGGCAGAGCCAGGCCACCTCCATGGGGCAGCGCTGGCCAGGCAGGGGGGCTGCCACCTCCCCATTTTCTAGCATTTAAGAAGCCAAGCCTCACAGGCTTGAGGCCACTTCAGAAGGATGGACGAAGAAAGACAGTGAGAAAGAGAAAATGACAGAAGGCCTGTGGGAAATGGCCCGTGGGGCAGCTGAGGCCTGGTCTGGCTGTTGTGTGAGGGGCTGAACATCCCCCAAACACGTGCACTTAGACGATGAAGGGATGGGAGGAGGGAGTCATGGTGGGGAGGGCTAGTGGAAGGGACAGATCAGCTTTTAAAAATATCATGACTTAAAAATAAGAGAAAAAACTACTGAAAAGGACAAGAAGAAACTGGTGTGTACTAAAGGAGGAGGCTCCATGTGGTGTAGGGTCTGCAGGAAAGGCTCTGACCCAGGGCCTGTAGCCTCGTGTTATGGACCCTTTGGCAGCTCAGCGAAGCCCCCAGACCCTTTCTCAGAACAGCATTTGTAAATAATGAAGGGAGATGCTCAATATTGCTTAAAGGTTAGTGAAAATAAAGATGGGGTTGTTTGTGTGCCCAGGTTCACAGCACCAAGCAGGGGAAGAAGCCGGGCAGAGGCTGCAATCAGGGCTCCAGCTCCCTGGCAAGTTCACTAAGATTCCTGGCCCTGGGAGCCTCAGAAGTGGTGAAGGCACCCAAAAGGGAGTGAAAGTAAAGATGGGGGCAGGAGGCAGGGGCTGCTGAGGCAGCCAGAGTATGGGGGCAGATCTCAGATTCTCCTTCACTTTCCCTATGGAAACATTCATCCTCTGTCTTCCCTTTTCCAGCCAAACTCCAAGAAAGGGTGAAGTATCTACTTCTGGTCCCCTCCTTCTGCTACCATTCAGTCATTCCTAACCCCTTGGGGTCTGGCCAGAGGTGTCACCCCTGGACAATCATCTCATGTCTGCTCAAGCCAACAGCTTTGCTCTCTCATGCCACAGAGGTCTTTGCAGGAAGGGACATGACTCTCTGAGCCTCTCATGGTCCTCTTCCTTAGCCTCCTTCCATGGCTCTTTGGTGAGTGTGCCCCAGGGCTCTGTCCTGGCCTAAATACACCCCTCCCTGCCGTGGCCACCATCCTCCTGACGGCTTCTCCTCACCACAATCCAGCCTCCAGCCAGCTGCCAAAGCTAAGTCCCTCTTGCTTCCCTAATATTTCTCAGCTCAAATGTAGACTCCTATCATTTGGAAATAAAGCCTTTCCCAGTCTAGCCCTCACGTCCCTTTCCAGCCTCAGCCCATTACTCCTGCTCACAAACCTCTCTGAGCCTCCCCCCTACCTTGCACTGGCTATGCCCAGGCCTTTCCTCCTAATGCACAAAGCTTTACAGGACCCTTCCCCCAGGTGACCTTATTTCCATTTTGTATACATTTGAGCACACCTCTATCCATGCTCCCCCCAGACAGGGCAGGGACTGGTCCACTTCTGGCCTGGCCATGGTACTTAATAGAAAAGCCTGTTGGTTCTCTCTCTAGCTCCCATGAGTTCAATCATCACCATGATACAGATGATCCAGCCCTAAGGGCAGTTCTATCACACTCATCTCTCCACATGTTTAGGATGGCACAGGTTTCCAAGCTCCTCTTCCTCCTTTACCCTCTCGTTCCTTTCCCTCCATCTTGCCAACGAGGCTGCCCCAGCCTGCCAACCTGGCATGGCTCTCCTGCCTTTGCAAAGGCCTTCCCCAAGCCTGGAGGATACTCTTTCCTCACCAGGGCAGTGTTTATTAAGCACCTACTGTGTTCCAGGAACTGTGGGAATACGAAGGCCCACAATAACCTAGATCCTGCCCAGGAGACAGCCTGCCACACAACCAAGTAGACAAAATGTAGAGAGGATGGCACTGGGGCTAGCCTCCCAGGGAAGGCCTGCAGGAAGCCATGGGGGTCAGTGGTCAGAGATGAGGGGCAAGCATTGGAGCCTCGGAGTCCAGAGATGGCGGGTCTTGTTGGAGGAGCGGCCAGGAGGGCCTGGAAAGGGAGCCAGGGGGCTGATTAGGAAGGCTCTGAATACCAAACAGCTTTTATTTGATCCTGGAGGTGACAGGGAGCCTCTGTAACTGACTGGGAGGGGGGGAGGGAGACCCTAGCTTTAGGAAAATCCCTTTGGTGGCATCCTCCGTTTGGAGGATGGACCCCACCAACAGGTCCTGCAATGGTCCCGGCCTGGGGTATGGGGAGAGGAGGGGGACTGAGCCCCGAGTCTGGGTGGGGGAGGGGAGGGAGGGGTCCTGGGCTGGGAGGCCTTGGGGGTCTGTCCTCAGAGGGCAGGGCCCTCTCAATCACTCTGAATTTGCTTGGCATTCACTTAATGTGTCTCTTCCCAGGGGATTACGTGGCCCTCGAGGGGAGCATCTCGTTTGTCTGCTGGGTGCCTGGAACACAGTAGGCGTCTAATAAATGCTTGCTGAGGTTTAGGTTGACTTCGGCACAATTTTTAGCGCCGGGTCCACACTTGGGGCTGTAGAGGAGTCAAGTTCTGTCTACACTGGAGACACCAGTAAGTCAGGTCCACACCGGGAGGGCCTGATGGGCATTCCGGGCGTCCGGCCCCCCACCCCCCATCACGCCCCCTTGCTGGAGGGAGACGAGATTCGAGGGGGGCTCCCGCTATGCTCACATGGGGGGGCCCGGAGGGACGTGGGTCTGTTTGGGGGGCTTCGGCCTGAACCTAGAAAAGTCCAGGGCCCCCATGGCCCTCCCAACTCCTGGGAGTTGGGGGGACAGAAAGAGGATGGAGAGAGGGAGAGCGGGGACTGCATCCTTCTCGGTCCCAGCTCAGGCTAGGGGGACGTGGGGGGTCCAGGCTAAGCACCCCCTCCCTGCAAGACCCGGATGTGAGGGGGGGGGGTCACCGAGGGCAGGAACCCGGATGTCAGGGAGAAGGGCAGCGGGGACCCCGGGCGGGGGCCCGATGAGGGGATGGGGACAAGTCACGGACGCGGGGCCCGAGGCCTCCCCGGTCCGAGGGGCTGGGGTTCGGACAAGGGTCACTCACTACTCGGGGTTCATGGCGGCGGCAGCGGCCCCGGTCGGTCGCTCCCTCCCTGTCTGCTTCGCTCCGCCTCCCGCTCCAAGATGGCGGCGGCTCCGCCCCCGAGACTCCGCCCCCTGCGCAGGCGCAGGCGCAGGCCCTCCCTTCTCTTTGTCGCACAGCGCGGCCTCTTGGAACTTGTAGTTCTCTCCTGACTTCATTCCCCCTTCCCGACTGCGCAGACGGCCGGACGCCGCGACGCAAGCGTGCCTCCTTGCTTGGACCGCCCCCGTCACCGTACCGCCTTCTGGGATTTGTAGTTTCCTGCTCCCTCCCCCAATCGGAAGGGGCTTTTCCCGGGGCAATTGGAGCCAGAATCTTCGCACCTACAGCCTCAGCCTACGCGTATCTCCTGCTCCACCCCTTCCTTTCAGCACGTCACCTACCACAATCCCCCGACCCTCAGGTTTCTCCGGTGAAAATGGGGGGGGGGGGGGGGGCTGGAACCCAAACCTCCGTATTTCTTCGTTTGATTCTCAGACCGCCCCCACGGAAGGCAGAGACAATGGAGTTCCCGAGCCCCCGGCTGCCCGAACCCCCCCCCGCACCCCCGAACACGAGGGCCCCGCTTCCACTGAGACACTGGGCTCGTCTGGATTCAAACCGTCTTTATTTCTACAGCAACGTCTGAACAAAGCATGTGGGCTCCCCGCCCCGCCCCGGCCACGAAGCGGGGACTGCAGTCCCCTCCCCCAGAGCCCGGGGTGGGGTGGGGGGGACCTGGGAGCAGCAGGAGTCCGGGAATGGCTCAGCAGGTGGTACCTGGGGAGGGGGCAGGGAAGGGCCAGGAAGGCCCTGGAATGTGGCTCAAAGGACATGTTTTTAAGGCCCAGGATCAACAAAGAGGGGAAAAGTTAAGAAAACGGTGTCAGCTCTTATAGACGGAGACAGGGCGCCTGGGTCCTACGCTGCTGGGCTTCAGGGGCGAGAAGGCAGGCTCCCACCCTGTGGGAAGGACGGGGGGCCGGTTTCTGCACTTGCGCGTCCAACACCTTGTCTGCAAGGGCTTAAGGCCAGGAAAGGGGAAGGGTGAAGGAAGGTACCACGGACAGGGCATGGGGAAGGGAGCGGCCAATAACTTATTTCTCTATATACAGAAGCAGAGGCCTGGGGAAGCGGGGTGGGGGAGGTTCCTAGTGTTGTCTTTCCCCAAGGCCAGGTGGGCCGGGCCGGAGGCTCCAGGGGCCCGGTCTTCACTTTCCTGGCTTCCACGGGGAGGAAGGGAAGAGAAATAAATACAGGAGGTGGGGATCCTGGCTCCTCTCTGCACTGTCCCCAGTGTGACTAACAGTGCTAGACAGGACAGGGAGCAGGGGAATAAGCCTTTAGCTGCTAAGCCTGAAATGACACGGGAGAGGTTACCCTGAGATCAAACAAAAAATCAGTGGGGGAGGAGGGCCTGTGGGAAACAGCCTTGGGGAAGGGCGGCTGAAGCAGGGCAGGAGGAAAGCTGAGGTCAGGTCTCCCCCTGCATCCCCCCCATCCCCGTGGGATATGACGAGCAGCCAAGGAGGGTCCAGGAGCTGGGGAGGGGGCAGGCCCTCCCAGTCCTCCCTCTTAGCCAACAAGAGAGCTCCGACGAGAGAGGTCAAGCGAGCTGGAGCTGAGCACTCGGCTGTCGGACAGGTTGGCGTCGGACTGTGGGCAAACACAGGGAAGGTTAGAAGAAGATCTACCCACCTCATTCCCGCTAGTCCTTGGAGTCTTTGCATGTGGGAACCACCCCGAGTCAGGTGAAAGGTCTGGAGGACGTGGGGATGTCTGGCCAAGGCCCCGCAGAAAAGGTGCTGGGGCAGCGGTCAGACCTTTGGCTGTTGGCCTGGAGAAGCATTTATCGGGCAGAGGTTGGTGCTGGCTGAGGGATCTCCTGCAGGCAAGGCAAAGTGGCACCAGGCTCTGAGAATCAGCCAGAGCAATGGGCAAGGAGACCAACTGAGCAAGGTCCCACAGCCAGGACTGTGGCTCCTGGCACCCCATGTCACAAACGGTCCCCTGGTGATAGTGCCATGGACTGGGCAGGCCCTCCTCACCTGGCTGGTCTGTTCTGCACTCCTGTGGAGGAAGTTGAGGGAGCTGGCTCGCTTCATCCTGTGGGAGGAGAGGAGGAGCTGACATCCCCAGGAGTGGGGGGCAGCTGAGGGGAGGCTAGGCCTAGGGGGGCCAGGTGGGGGAGGGCTCTCACCGGGGGTTGGGAGGCTCTTGGGGGCCGCCCCCCTGCAGCTTCTTTACCAGCATCTCACTGCTGCGCCGCAGGGCATCTCGGAGCTTCCCAAAAGAACCGCTTCTCCGGAGAGAACCATTGCCATCCTGGGGGCAGAGGAACCACTACGCTGTGCTTGCCTGCTCTCCTGTCCCTGCCCCTCCCAAACCCTAACCCTAACCTCCCCCAATGATCCCCAATGGCCCCCTCACCCCAGACCACTCGACCGTGGGCCCCAAATCTTCCGGCTCCGGCTCAGCTCGAGATCCTGTGCCACCAATAACCTCTCGGCTGCTCCGGCGGTCTCCTCGCCCACCACCATCTTTCAGCAGCTCTACCACCTTGGTCTGGCTCATGGCGTCCAGGCCCTGGTTATAGGAGGAGAGTGGTGAGGTGGGGGTGAAGCTGAGAAGCCCCTGATGCCTCCTACCCTGACCTCCCAGGCCCTGTGCCAACCTGCTTCCTACTGCGAGTGGCACAGTCCTCCAGGGTGTGAGCTGCCTCCATCTTCCCTTGCCGGCGGTAGAGAGCACCGAGGCTCCGAAGTGTGGTGTTCACCGTGGGGCTGGAGAAAATGGGCATGAGCCAGGGGTTCTCACGGTTTCTGCTCCCCAGCCCCCGAGACCCCCCAGGGTTCAGTTTTTCCTCTCACCTGTCCACTTTACATGCCTTGTACCAGCTGCCATATTCTCCATAGGGGGTGGCGTCTTGATGCTTCTCCTGAAGGGGAGGAAAAGTGAAACCTTGGGGAAGGAAAGGGCCAAGCCCCAAGGGGAGTTGAGCTCTGAGTTTCTCCTTCCCCATACCTTGCTTTCCTCCCTCTCTTCAGCGTGCATCCAGATAGGTTTGTTGTCTCCTGGGGAAGACAGAAAGGAGGGGCTGTCACAAGGCCCTGGAGCCCCAAGACCAGGTTAAAAGGTTCATCCCCTTCCAAAGGGCAGGATGGGCTGGGGGGACACTTGCCATTGACTGAGCCAAATTCCTTCTCATGGGCACGAGTCAGGATCTCTTTATACAGGGTTTCTGCATCTTGGTATTTCCCCTGCTTCAGATAGCAAGAGGCCTGAGGAAGGGGGAGACAGGGAGACAGTGAGGCCCCAGCCGCCCTACCATGCTGGGCCCACAGTGCGCCCTGGCTGTCCCTCCCCAGTGCCTCCCTTGGATCAGGCACCAAGTTATTCTTGGTCTTGGCCACGTTGGGGTCATCAGGACCCAGCCGAGCCTCATAGATCTCCAGAGCACGCCGGTAGTAGTACTCCACCTCCTCGGCCTTGCCCTGGTTCTGACAGAGGAGGGCCAGGTTGTTCAGCTGCTTGGCCACATCCGGGTGGAACTTGCCCAGCACCTAGGAGAAGGTGGAGGCTCCTTTCACTTGTGCCCTGACGCACCCCCCCCAGCTCCTCCCCCAGGCCCAGGGAGACAGGGGCCCCCAGATGGGTTCTACCTTCTCTCGAATCTCCAGGGCTCGTTTGCACAAGGGCTCTGCTTCTCTGTACTTGCCCCTTTTGCCATACAGAACCGCCAGGTTGTTCAAGGTAGCTGCCACCTGGGTCCAGGGCAAAGAGAGGAAAACGGCTGCAGAGGCCTGGCCAGCCAAGGGTCCTCTTCGCCCCACACCCCCAGCCCAGGGAGCCGGGCCTCACTCACAGCTGGATGGTCCTTGCCCAAGGTCTTCTCTCTGATGGCTAGAGCGTCATTGAGCAGGTGGGCAGCTTCTTTGTATTTATTTTGATCACTGAGAAGACAAGGAGGTGGGGGAGGGGCAGGGGAAGGACTGCTGGTCAACTTCCTGCTCCCCATCTATAAAATGAGGCTGCTGCCAGTTTGAGCCAGGACTCTGCCTGCTGGGCCACAGGGAGATTTTCAGCTTCTGTGAGGGGCTTCGAGGGGAGGAAGGCTGACCTCAGAGGAGTGATGAGCCAATGAGGGGCTTTCAGGCACCAGTGTGGGTTTTCTAGGTTCATACACCTACACCGGCCCCTCCTTTCTTCACCTGGGGTAGGGTCAATCCTATGGAGAGCCTACTTTGTACAGAATCCAAGGCTGCCTCTCATTTAGTCATTTTCCAGTCTTGCCTGACCCTTCATGCCCCTACTTGAGTTTTTTTTGGGCAGAGACACTGGAGTGGTTTGCCATTTCTTTCTCCGGCTCATTTTACAGGTGAGGAAACTGAGGCAAACAGGGTGAAGTGACTTGCCCAGAGCCACATGGCTGAGGCTAGATTTGAACTCATGGAGTTTTCCTGACTCCAGGTCCGGTACACTATTCCCCTCACCACCTAGCTGCCCCTTCCCCAAGGTCCAGACGTCCCCTTACCGGTATACAAGAGCCAAGATGTTCAGCATGGTGGCCACATCGGGGTGGTCATGCCCTGAGGTCTTCTCCAGATCCTCCAGGGCCTGCTTACAGAGGGGGACAGCGACCTCATAGCGCCCCTGGGAGGCATACTGAATCACCAGATTGTGCAAGGTCCGAAGCCGGGCTGGAATCTCATAGCCTCCGTGCTGGGTGCTTGCATCTCCGGCCCCAGAGCCCTGAGCTGGAGGAAGGCAGGAGTTCAGAGGTGGCCCCAGGGCCTTCTGGGGTTGGGACAGAGTCAGCAGCACATACTTGGGAGTCTTGGGAGGTTCCCCCTTATCTGCATACTTCTGGGTCCTCAGGCAATGCAGTCACACACTCCTCCCCCTTGCTTCTGAGAAGCATATATGTGGTCACCCTCATGGACTGAGACCTCCTGACCAGTCACAGGGCCCAAAGTTAAGAGATCCACTTCTCCCCATCTCCCTACCTGGGTTCTGTTCATCCTCATTAGGGAACAGGTCATCCAGAGAATCCTTGGAAGCATCCCCCTTCTCCTCCTGAGGGATGAATCAGCAACCCGAAAGAAAAAAATCACACAAGGGAGAAAAGCAGTGGAGGAGGGTCTGAAGGGAGGGGATCCAGAGTCGGCCCTGTGGGCGGGAGCCCCTGAGTAGGTTATGTGTGGGGCGGGAGAGGGGTGCCAGGAAAAGGGAGCCCACTCAGCCGGAGGAGGGTCCGGGCTCACGTTGGCAGAAGGGTCGTCGTCCAGCTTCCGGATCTGGCTCATGAACAGCAGGTGCTGCTTCTCCTCCTCCAGCTGGACCACGGCCTGCTCGCTGCGCTGCAGCTTCTGCTGGGTCCCGGCCAGCTCCTCCCGGAGCCACTGGTTCTCCTGCACCAAGCGGCGCACCTGAGCCCGGAGCTTCTGCTTCTCTGACTCCACGGCCCCAAGGTGGCCCGACAGTGCCAGAATCACCTACGGCCCCTCGGCCAGGAGAGAAGGCTGAAGGGGGGCCCGGGGGAGGGGCACTGGACTCCTGGCCCCGCCTCCCCCAGACCCAGGCCCCCGGGTACCTGAGCCTCTCCGAGTCCCAGCTCGATGGCCTCCAGAGATCGGCGCAGGAGTCCCGAGCGCTCCTGGGCTCCGGGCTCGGCTTCGCCGGCCTCCCGCCCGGCCACATTCTCCAGCAGGGAGGCCAGCAGGGCGCGGTGCTCGCCCCTCAGGGTCTCCAGCCCCTGGATGACCGCCTTGGTGCCCAGCACGATCTCATCCTGGCTCGGCTTCTCCTCCCGAGACATCACCAGGGTGGACATGGTCGGAGGGTTCGGGTTTGGGAGGAGGCCCCTGCAGGGGGAGGACGAGAACTCTGGGGCTCTGACAGCCTGGGGGGCTCCCAGCCGGGAGGGGGGTCCTGCCTGTGGCTCGGCCGGACTTCCTGCAGCGGCCTCCAGGGGGCGTCTCCAGCGGCCGCTCTCCCTCCCAGACGCAATGCGGTGGGGACTCGGCCTCTTAGCCCCCACCCCGGGACCCTGAGGAGGGAGCATGGGGGGGAGGAGCCCCCCGATGGTTGGGGCTGTATGGGGGCCTATCCCCGGTCCAGTTGGGCCCTAGGGACCACACCGACCTGCCTGGTCCATCCCCTAGGGATGAAGGCCCTTCTTGTGAGTGATCTCCACTCCCACCCCTTCCCTCTAGACGGCAGACAACTTGTAGCAGGTGTGGAGTTATTCCTAGTGTAGACCTTCCCCCGGGGCACCCCGTAATAGAGGGGAGCTCCGCCTCCCCCGGAGATGCCCCGGACCGGTCCCTGCCGGTTCCCCGAGGGGTGCCCCGGGCCAGAGCGGGGAGCCCCCCGCCCCGCAGGGGGCGCCCGAGGCACAGGCGGGAGGAGCTCCCGGTCCCCCGTCCTCTCTCCGGAACGACGCCCCGCCCTGCCCCCGCTCACCTGCGCACCCCGGCCCCAACCCCAGCTCTGGCCCGGCCCCGGCCCGGCCTCCTCGGCCTCAGCTGCCCCGCACGGCCCGCGCAGCCTCCATCGCCGCCTCTCCCGGCAGCCCCCGCGCCCACCCACGCGCCTGCGCGATCGCCGCCGCCGCGGGCCTTAAAGGGAAGGGGAGGGTGCTGCCCCCTCCCCCGCCGCCTTAAAGGGGAAGACCAGCGGGGGAGGGGAAGAGGAGAGCGGGGGAGGGGAAGGGAAGGGTGGGGGGGGAGGGGAGGGGTGGGAAGGGGCACCCCTGGCCCCAGGCGGAAGGATGGGATTTGCTGAGAAACAAGAGCGGGGTTGCTCCGAGGTGTTCCCCATTTACACTCCCAAACTCCCCAGCCCTCCTTCCTTCTCCACCCCTCCATCCCCCATCCCCCATCCCCCCACCCCTCTTCCCTCCATCTCCTCCATCCCGTCAGTTTCCTCCCTACCCCCCACCCCTCCATCCCCCCACCCCTCCATCCTCTCCATCCCCCCACCCCTCCATCCCCTCCATCCCCTCCATCCCCTCCGTTTCCTCCCTCCTCTCGTCCCTCCATCCCCACCTTGCTCAGCCTCTCGTCGTCTGGTCCCACAACCGAACGCACGCGCTCCCCGACCGTTACTCCCCCTGGTTGACCAGCAGGCCCGAACTCTCCTGGGGTGAGGTTGCACCTGCAGGTGTTCTCTTGCCTCCAGACGTGGCGTTTCTCAGGTCTCTCTGCGGGCGCCGCGGCCGATCCCGGGGCGGAGGCAGAGTCACGACACACTTGCCCTACCACTTCTCCCCGCCTTGGTCCGCCATAAACCGGCCAACGTCCCCGGGGCTGCTTCGGTCCTTCCTCCTGGGACCCGCGGCTTTGCCGCGTCACGGCGGGGCCCCGCTCCACCGGCTCAGTCCGCCGGGCTCCCCGCGGATCAGGGCTGCTCTAGGCGTCCTGGGCGGGAGCTTGCCTGCGCCTGGCGGGGCTCAGTGCCAGATCCCGCACTCACACGGACCGGGCATCGCGGAGTCGGTTCGGAAGCCCAAGTTCCCAGTCCCCCGCCTCCCCCTTAGTGGAATTCGGGCGCCGCCCGGCCCGGCCCGGCCTCTGCCCCGTTCTGCTGCATCTCTTTCACTCATCCGCGTCTTGAAGACTTCTTTTCCTCCAGTTGCGGTTCTAGGTTCTGTTGTTTCAGCTCCAATCAATCCACACGCACTATGGAAGCACCGAGCTGTTCGGAGAGACAGCGGGCACCGGGGTATATTTGTACATGTCCCTTCACGGAAAAAAGGGAATAAAGGCTCTCTGTCTGTCATTCTGCAACCTTTCCCCAGGGGATAAGATACTTTGTAATCCTGGGGGCAGAAGACTTACATGCGCACAAACCAGAATGTAACAAGATGGTGATACCTGACATTTTTACAGTTTTTAACTGTATACATTGGGTAATCGAATCAAAAAGTCTTGAAGGCCACACTCCATCCATACCTAGCCATCTTCTGGGACTCACCTTAAATGGCTTACATTTGAAGGACTGATGACTGAGCTAAGACTTCCAGATTGCCCAAGAACTGGGATCCCCAGCCCCTTCCGCCGCCCTTTCTCTTCCCTGCACCATCACTTTTCAAGTGCTGGCTTACAGGACCCAAGGCTCTTTTGTGCCTTTCCTGGTTGCCCGGGTTTTAGTCACAGTCAAAGAACTCATCAAGGACGCAATCTGGTGGTGATGACCCCCTCCCTGCCTTGCGCTTGGGCCGATCCTCAGAAAGCCAAAAAAGTGGTAAATACTGGGATTGGTCTTGAAGCCTTTGGAACACAACAGAATGCCATAGACTTATAGAAGCACTCCAAGATGAGGCGTTAGAGCAGGACGTTGGAAGTTGGGAGGAAATAGAGGGATTTGTGATTTAGTTGTGTCCAACTCTCTGTGACCCTCTATAGATTTGGTTTTTGGCAAAGATGCTGCAGTGGTTTGCCATTTCCTTCTCCAGCTTATTTTACAGATGAGTAAACTGAGGCATGCAGGATGAAATGATTTACCCAGGGTCACACAGCTAGTATTCCTGACTCGTAGCTGCTCCTCTATCCCTTAGTCCTCTTCTTGGTCCTCATCAGCTCCCACGGTTTAATTATTGTCTTTATACAGGCGATGCCCAAATCTATATGTCCAAGTCACAGTGCCCTGAGTCTCAATGCTGCATCACCAACTGCCTTTTGGGCATTTCCAAGTGGATGTCCTTGTAACTCAAATTCAGAATATCCAAAAGAGAACTCATCTTTTCCTTCAAACTTACCCTGATTTGTCACTTTCCAATTTGTGCCATGCTATGGGCCATAGGGTCAAGAAGGGACTCACCTGAATCATTGAACAGCAACACAAATTTCTGTTGAGGGCATTGTCTCAGTTCTATTCTCCTGGGTTTGAACCCAAATCTTGTTTCTCTCACCATGCAATCCCTCATTACTGACTGTTTCTTGGTATCCACAAGCCCCCATTTTAGCTTAGGCCCATATCTCTTCTCCACAACTATGACAATGGCCTCTAGTCTCCCCCCACCCAAATGTGTCTTCCACAAAGCTGCCCAAGGGATATTCCTTCTGCAGAGATCTGCTCATGTGACTCCTCCACGCTCTACACTAGGAGTAGTTTCCTGTTGATCTAAGATAAAATAGAAAAACCTCTGTTTTTCTTTTTAAGTCCTTCACAGTCTGACCCTAGCCCATGTCATCCTGGATATTGCTCTCCCTCCTATACTACCAGCAGCCAAACTGGATGCTATCCTCCATCTCCTGTTTCTAGGCTTTTACACTGGCTGGTCCCCATGCCTGGAATGCCCTTTCTCCTCACCTCTGCTTCTGAGAATCCCTTACTTTCAAGACTCAACACAAGTGCCATTTTCCTCTTGAATCCTTTCTTGACACCCCTAGCTGCTGGCTCTCCCCTCCTCCAAAACTACTTTGTTTGTATTTTGGATGCATTTCATATATATTTACATATGGAGGTCTCCCTTGAGAGAATGTAAACTTCTTGAGGCCAGGGACTGTTTCATTTTTATCATTGTATTCCACCATTATGAGTACCCAAATTAGCTACAGAGGACACGTGAAGGGAGATGCTATCTGCATCCAGAGAAAGAACTGATAAATACAAGTATGTAGTAATTTTACATATACATAATATGTATAATATAACATATAATTTTACATATATAATATATAATTTTACATATATATAACATGTTATATATCTATAAATTTTACATACACATATATACATATATATTTGTGTTGTCAACCTGAAAGTTTTGTTAAAAGAGGCAAACAGGCTAGGGGATTTATAAATTCACGTTATTTTATTCCCTTAAAGCTAGCAGAATACATGCATGCACAGAGCCAGATAAAATCTGTCTGATAAAAAGAATGAGAAGACTTAAATACATTTTAGAACAATTCCGACTCAGGATGTCTACGTCACTTAAATTTATGATCTCCAAATATGTTTAACCATAGTATGAAAAAGGAATTTTCATAACTGAATAGGTAATAAATACAGTAAGATAAGAAAGTTGACAGTGTCAATTGAAATTATGACCCAGGATATCTGTTTTCTTTATCATTAACCTGACATAGTTATAGTATATGTCCATAAAATATTAAGATAAGAAAAGTCCTTTTATTCCAGGTAGTGTCTCGGGTTAAGGTCTTAGTGGCCATAAACAGAGGAAAATGCTCTTAGCTCTCTCTGGCCTTGTTGCCACAGGAAATGTAAGAAGGAGAATATCTGTCAGGTTGCGGGGCTTCTTCTGGTTGATTAGTTTAGACTCTGGTCCTTATTGAGGTTCAAATGATATTAAATGATTACCAGTGTCTAATGGTAACCATTTCTGGGAAGAGGAGGAGGGGGAACAAAGAATTTACTTGATAACTTTATTATATATTTAAAAAGGGGTAGCAAATTGTAAATAATAGATTTGCAGTTTCACTAGCTGTGTGACCCTTGGCAAATCACTTAACCCTGATTGCTTTAAAAAAAAATTTAAGAAGTGGGAGGAGAAGGAGGAACTCCCACAAGGGGCAAGGTGTAGATGTTCAATGAACAACAGAGTTGACCTGGTTAGAAGGAACCATGGCTGGTTTGGGCACTCCATTAAATGTAGGTTCAGGGCAGCGACTCACTGATCCAAGGAGGCTGCCAGGGCAGAGGCATCTCCCTGCTTGGGGAGGCAGATGAGGAGATGGGGGGAGGCATAGAAGTCTCCGGAGTGGAGAGCAGTGCTAGGTTAGAAGTGAGGACAGATGAGAGAAAGAAGGCTTGGGTTAAGTGACTTGGGCAGGGTCACACAGCCAGTTGAGCATCTGAGCTGGGATTCAAACCCAGGTGTTTCATGATCTCAAGTGCAGTGGTCTTTCCCTCATTATCCAGCTCTATCACTGACAGCCAGTAGGTGTTCTTGGCTTGAGCAAGGCTCCTATCAGTGAGGACTCATGTGTTCACTCTTGCTCTCTGAGGTGGTACTGTTCATCATCTTCCACCCTTCTCCTTCATATTCTACACCTGTGCTTAGATGTCCTTGGAGGTCAGTCCTCACTGTTGTGCAAGCAGGTCAAGTAAAGCAGTCGATGACCATTTGTGAAGTGTTCACCTCATGACAAGCACTTGCTTGGGAGGTGGTTTCCAGGCCCCTCATTGTGCTGACTAATTTAAATCAGAGAATCACAGATTTAGGGAGATGAAAGGCACCTCAGTAGCCTCTATCTAGTTCAACAGGCATGAAAAGAAGCCTGACCAGTGGTCTCACCCTCTGCCTGGAGACCCTCTCAAGATGGCCCATTCCACTGCACAGCTTCCATTGGGAGGAGGTTTTTCCTGATATCAAGTCTAGAGTTGTATTTTTGCAACGTCCCCTCACAATTCCTGGTTCTGCTCTCTGGGCAGAACAAATTAGAACAAGTCGAATTACTCCACCATATAACACCTCTTCAAATACTCCACAGCCACCATATCTCCCTTAAGTGTTCTCTTCTCCAGGCTAAACATTCCTAGTTCCAAAGCTTTCCCCATCATGGTGGCCTCCTCTGGATATTCGATAGCTTATTAATATCCTTCCGTTTTGAGTGATCTCAAGAATGGACCTCCATACTTTGGATGAGGTCAGGTGATGGTGGAACACAGAGAGACAATCACCATGGCCTGCGTCATTGGAAGCATGGAATTCTTAATACAGTCCAAGATCACCCTATGAGCTTTCTTGGCTGCCCCATCTTACTGCTGAATCCTATTCAACTTGCAGCCTACTAAGATCCCAGATCTTTTTCAGAACAACTGCTTCCTCCATTTTATGCTTTTGAAGCTGATTTTTTAAATTCAAATGCAAGACTCTGTATTTATCTCTACTCAATTTCATCTTATTAGAGTCAACCTTACGGTCAAAATGTCTCAATCTTGGCTTTCTTATTCAGTGTGCTAGCTTGATGTCATCTGTACATGGGATGATTATAATCATCTATGCCTCCATCCAAATCTTTGGTAAAAACATTAAATAGCACAAGACCAAGCACAGATCCCTGGGTCACTCCACTGGAGACTTCCTGCCACATTGACACAGCGCCATTAACAACTGCTCTTTGGCTTCACCATCTGACAGATTCCAAGTCCTTACTACTGAATTCTCATGCGATCCACATGTCTCTCTTTTCTCCACAAGAAGAGACATGAGAAGTGTTGGGGTGTCGGGAGTAATGGATAAGAAGACTGGAAAAATAGGAGGGGGCCAGTGATGAAAGGCTTTGAATGCCCAACAGGATATTGTATTAGATCTTGGAAGCAATGGGAAACCACTGGGGTTTATTGAGTAGGGGGGAGGGAGTTTCACGATTGGAGCCTGTGCTTTAGGAAAATCCCTCTGGTGCATGAATGGAGGATGGACTGGAGTGAAGGGAGTCTCCAGACAGGCAGACCCACCCCTAGGCTATTTAGATATTCCAAACATGAGGTGATGAGGGCCTGTACCAGGTGGGAGCAGTGTCAGAGGAGAGAAGGGAATGTATTTGATAAATGTTGTAAAGCTGAAATCGACAGGCTTTGGCACTATTTTTGATATGGGGAGTGAGAGGTCATAAGAAATCCAGCCTGACTCCTAAGTTTTGAGCCTGGGAGATTAAGAGGATGGTGTTGCCCTCTATAGTAATAGGGAAGGTAGGAGCGGGGAGCTTTTCAGGCAGTAGATCATGACTTCTGGTTTTGGACAGAATGTAATTGAATTGGACAGAATTTGAATGGAATTTAAGCTGTATACTGGACATGTTTAAACTGTCTGAAAGGCAGTGAAGATATGAGATTGGGGGTCAGTGGAAAGATTGGGGCAGGAAAGGTAGATTTGAGCATTCTCAGCAGAGAGGTGGTCATTAAATCCACCAGAGCTGATGAGATCATGTGGTGAAGCAGTCTAGAAAGAGAAGAGAAGAGAAGAGGACCTGGCATGAAGCCCAGAAGGACACCTATGGTCAGAGAAAGAGGATCCAGCAAAGGAGGAAGAGAAGGGGTGGTCAGAGAGGGAGGAGGAGAACCAGAAAGGGGGGTGGTCTGAAAAACCTAGAGAGAAGAGAATATTAAGGAGCAGCGATCACCTATGTCAGAAGCTGCAGAGAGGTCAAGGAGAATGAAGAATGAGAGAAGAAGGCCATTGGATTTGGCAACTAAAAAGTCATCACTAACTTTGGAGAGAGCAGTTTTGGTGGAATGATAAGGTCAGAAGCCAAACTGTAAGGGTTTAAGTAGAGAGAGAGAAGAGAAACGGTGGGGGCAGCCAGTGTAGACACCCTTTTGGAGTTTAGCCACAAAGGGCAGAAGAGACACAGGAATGACAGTTGCAGGGAGACAGAAGGTGGAAGTGAAGGTTTTTTTCAGGATTGGGGAGGCCTGGGCATGTTTGGGGACAGAAAAACAGCCAGCAGGCAGGGAGAGATGGAAAAGAAAGGATAGTGTAGGGACGACATGGGGCAATCTGTTGGAGACAGGATGAAATGGGATCAACTGTTGACTTGGCCTTGGTCAAGAGAAAGGCCACCATTGGACACAGGAGGAGAGAGGGCAGGCAGAAGGTGTCTGAGGGACTGGGGAGGATGCAAGCCCTGATCTATCTTGGGCATCTACTTCATACTAGTTATTGTGGTTCAGCTGTCTCCAGTGGAAGAATCACCCTCGTTTGCAGAGAAAACAGAAACCCCAAATCAAGGCATTCTGCTTTGTTTCTGTCCATCTCCATCTCTTCTACTTCAGGCAAAGAGTCTGACCTTTCTTGGAATCTTTTTCTCTCAACATAACTAAAAAAGCAAAATAAACAACACAGCAGATTCTTGGGTATCTTTAACTTTTTTCAATCATCTGTACATATGTATGTATGTGGTGCACAATATACATATGTGTATATGTATGTCTACATGTGCACAAACATGTATGTATATGTATACATAAATAAAATCTGTTTCCTATGCATTCACCTTGGTCTCTTGGTCTAAATTCCTTACTTTCCTTCTCATTGAAATTGTCTCTCTTTGTATGTTTGGAATTTTCATTCTTCGGCATCTCCTGTCCCTCCTGGATTGACCTCCCCTGAAACATTTTAGTTTACAGGATTTTCTCTTCCTTCTTTCCTCCTTTCCTCTCTCTCTCTTTCTTTCATCAGCATGGTGCTTTGATCTGCTCTATTTCCAACCTGGGCCAGATTGGCTCTGGTGGCTGCTCCCTGCCTGCCCTCCCATTGTCCTGGCTACTGGAAACTCACCATATTGGTGCCAGACTTGTGTGGACACTAGATTGGCTTAGTCCATTGCTGCTCAAATAATCCCCCAGCTCCAGCCTTCTCAGGAGAGGGGGCATGTACCTCCACACCCAATAATCCTATCTTTCCTTCGAACCCCTTGAAACCTGCTTCCTCAAAATATGGGGCTCAAGTCATACCATGCCCAGATAGCCTCTCCTTTGTCATAAATGCTAGGATGGAATGGTATGTCCATGTCTAGAGTACATTCCAATGACAAAATCCCTTCTCTTTATTTTTCCTTTGCCTTTCATCCCAATTCTGCCATGCTTCTGCTTCCGGTTTCTAGATTTCTTACATGAATATACCTTCTTAATATAAAATGTTGCCCCCTTCCCCTTTTACTTGTCATGTTTCTTTATAATAAAGCATAGCTAACCATACAGAAGTATAACCTAGTAACGTGTTTTGTCCCACCAATTCCCAGTGAAGCCTAATGAGGTCTCATTTGCCCCCTTGCATTAGGACCTGTTACTTGTTTGTTACCTAAACTTTGGGCACATGTCTATATGGATGCTTGATGACCTGAATCTGTTAGATTTTGTCTCCTGTGAATTTATGGGTGTCTCAACTGCTATTTTCCATTCTTTGTGACTATTCTTTGTAGTATCTAATTTTGGAGGATACATACTGATTGTCATCACCTTCCCTTTTCCCTGTCAGTTTAAAGCTCTTTTGATTAGATTTGCACCACATCTGGCATTCTTACCTGCCTTGGTTAGATCTACTCCATCTCTGGCCAGGCATCTGTCAAGCCTTTGATCCCGAAATCCCAATCTCATTCTTAGAAACCATTTTCTTAGCCTAAATTAACTTTCCTCTTCTGCCTCTCTGGCTTTTAAAGTGTAGCCTCTACCTGTACGTTTTTCACCTTCTTAGGCAGGTCTTCCTAAATGCTTGTGTGACTTTTCAGGCTCCTTCTGACCCCAGGCTTCAGTCATCTGCTCTGATAAGTCTTGGAAGCATTGTTGTCGCTTCTTGAATACATGTCCCAGGAAGACAATAGACCTTTCCACTATTGCTGTGAGGTCAGCCAATGGCTACTTCTCTCCTGGATCACTGCTGTCTGCTCGGATCCTTTCTACCGATCCCCTCCTCTGACTGTTTTTATGGCTTTGCTTTATCATTCTCAGAGGGCCTTCCAAGGTGCTTTCCTTCTCAGAGCACCCAGCTGTCTTTTCTTCAGAGAAATCTCAAATCTGTTTTGTTTTCCTCCATTACTATCCATCTGTATCTCTCTCCCTCCCTTCTTCCTCTCTCCTCTTTCCCTCTCTTTCTACTCTCTCCCTCCCACTCTCTTGTTGATGGGCGGTAGTCCCATCTGTTTTTACACACTATTGGGACAACTCTCCTTTCCTTTCCTTGTCTCTTCTTTGTAGCATGCTTCTACCCTCCTCCCTTCTTCTTCCTGTTTCCTTTATAGAGTTCTTCATTCTCCCCAACAATCTGATGTGTGGAGTTGTTTTTTCAGTTCCTTTGTGTTCTCCTCTAGGAGAACACAAGCTTACACTTGGAACACAGATACTAGTCATACAGACATGGCAGGAATATCAGGGTTGCCTGTAGGCTCCAAGTCCCTGCCCACTCTCCCTCCTCCATAGCGGTCAAGATCGTCAGTCTCTTGAATGGAATCCTCTCATGGTCTGCCCCACCTTTTCTTGATCTTACCAGCTCCTTTCTCCCTACCTTTCTTGAGTCTACCTCTTCAGGTGGAATTCACTCCCACTTTAATGTTCCTCATTCCTCCTCTAGCTTTCTAAATCTTCCCTTATCCCGCATCACTTATAAGCTAGGAGGAGACTCTGAACTAGCATCTGGATCTAGCAAGTGCTACATTTCCCCCCTCCCAAATTTTGCCAGAGTTCTCCCCAAATTCAACCTCTGACCTTCTTCAGTAGCCAAATCCCTCCAAGCCACCTCTTTCCTTCCATGGAAACTGGGAGCAGTCACGAAAGGAGCAGAGAACAGTTAAGCTTCCATAGGAATTGTTAATAGTTCATCATTATCTCCTGTTTTTAACATCAACAGTTTAGATGTCTCAGGTTTATTTATCTCCACCTTCTAATTTTTTGTTTTCTTCTAATTTGGTTTTGACCTTTGTTCTAAAAAGGCAGCTGATTTGGAAGTGGACTCCCCCTGTGTCCCCCTTCATTGGTAACCATCCATCCAGGGTCCCTTAGATATAGTCAGTTTCACTTTTTGGTGCTAGATGGTGCAGTGGATAGAGCACAGGTCTGGGGTTAGGAGGACTCTTCTACCTGAGTTTAAATCTGGTCTCAGATACTTACTAGCTGTGTGACCCTGGGCAAGTCATTGTACCTTATTTGCCTCAATTTCCTCATCTGTAAAATGAGCAAGAGAAGGAAATGACAAACCACTTCAGCATCTTTGCCAAGAAAACCCCAAACGGGGTCACAGAGAGTCAGACAGGACTGAAAAACAACTCAACAAACACATTCAGCACTTCCTGATTCTTTTTTGGAATAAAGTACTTATTACATACAGGTGCAAAGCTTCCTGACTTCAAGTTCTTTTGTTTTTTAATCTGAGCCATGTTTTCTGACCTATTTCTGCTTGGCTATGCCCACCTTTGCTTTAAATCACCAAAACTCAACAGAGGGTCTCCTGGAATTCTCCAGACATTTTCTGCCCTGTCCCTAATCCTTTGCAATAGCAACAGTTATCTTTGTGACGGTCTTGTCATATACGCTGATCAGGAATAATATGAAACATTCCTCCTTGTGTTGTTGGTGCTTAAGAAAGGAGAACCTGGAGGTTCTCTTTCCATTGAGTCAAGAAGTTGCTTTTGGTCTTCTGTTTTCATTTCTATCCAACAAGATGCCATTTTGGCCATTAGATGAGGACATCTGAGTTAAGGGTATGACCTCACACCTGGGGCTCTTAGCACACCTCCGCTCCCTTTCCCCAGCCCTGGCACCCTCTTGGGATGTCTCCCCCATTAAAATGACAACTTGAGAGCAAGGATTTTTCTACTGCTTTTCTATTTGTGCTTAGCACAAGGGATACAAATAGTAGAATACTTACTACATTTGTACCCACAGCAGGCTACAAATTTGCACGTAGTTAGCACTTATTAAAGCTTTTAGTTAAGTGATTGATTCACCAATGAAAGGAAAGAGGCCCCTCAGGACTGGGGGCCATTTTGCTTTTCACTCTGCTCTATGGGTTTCCAATGCCCAAGAACAATCACCTAGGGCACAGACAAATGGTGAAGAACTTCTTTATGCCTTGAGTCCTGTACTTGGGCCTTTTTAGCTTAGCAGAAACTACCAGAGTTTCTAAGGACTTGGTTCATGAAGGAACAACATGGGACCAATGGAGAAATGAGTTAGAATACTGAGCATCACCAAGGGTCAGAAGGTGCTGATTGGACTTACTAATTACATATTACTACTCTTGAGTGTCTAACTCTTAAGGTTCTAGGACATGGGAACTGAGCTTAGGTTTTGAGTGTGAGTGGCAAACCTATGGTGGCAGAAAAAAGGCCATCTCTGACAAAGATTTGGAGGCAAGAATGAATGTGTGCAAGAGAAAAGGAGATGAGCCTGGATGGAAATACAGGTAGAGAACAGTGAGAGATGAAATGGGATAGGTCAAGTAGGGTAGGGTTGGATTTAGGGTTAGGACTTAATTGTACAGGCACAGGTTGCTGCCGTGAGCTTTGGAGCAGAATGCCCTGGGGATCATGGTGTTTCAGTTGGATCTGTGAGAGGTAAAGAGCCCTGAAACAGCATCACCCCAAAGTATTTGCAGAAGTTATCTACACTGCCCTGGCTGCTGGGCTGTCTTTGTGCCAGCTCCCAGGGAGGTTGGAGGGGGAATAGGAATGGAAGAGCCCAATCGTTGGGTAGGGTGAAGGGATATTATCCCTGTGGGATAATAATGGCACCTCTCCCCCAACGTGGTTGTGAGGACCAAGCGAGTCAATCAACGTAAAGCAGTTAGCACGATCCTGGGCACATAGCAAGCCCTATATAAATTCTAGTTATTATTATTCTTGCCCCGGACACCAGCTACCGACTGACATTGATGGGCAGGAAGTCCTTCCAAAACATGTCTTGTTTCCAGCATGTCAAGTGGTTCAATATTGACCCAAGATGGATTTATTGATGGAAATGAAGATGTAGGATTATCTGCTTTGTTACTGTACACTAAGGAAATGCTTATTAAATGATCATTCATGCATGCATTCATCTGTGGGCTAAGTGACTTGGCCAGAGATGGGAGCTGTGGAGTCCCGGGTCATGCTGAGCTCTTCCCTGAGCAGTTTAGGGGTTCAGCTATCTTTGCCCTCCTCTGAACTCCAAGTACATATGTGTAAAGACATTACCTAGCTCTACGTTTGAGGGGAATCCCTGACAATATACATGGTCCTCCTTTCTTTAAAGGGCCAGAGTTCTGGTTTCCATGTGGGTCCCATTAGAAATGGGGTGGAGTCTGGAAGGAGTTACATGAACTGAGGCCCAGTGAAGTGAGCAGAACCGGGAGAACATACTCAGCAGCAGCAACACTGTATGATGATTTGGCTTTTCTCAGCAATGCAAGGGTCCAAGACAACTTCAAAGGCTCATGATGGAAAGTGCATCCACCTCCGGAGGAGGAACTGGGAAGTCTGGATGCAGATCAAATCAGATAACTTTTCTCTCTTTTTTGTGGCTTTTCCCTTTGGTTCTGATTCTTCTTTACAACATGACTAATATGGAAATACGTTTACTACGACTGTACAAGTATAGCCTTTATCATCAGATTGCATACTATCTTGGGGAGGGGAGGAAGGGATGGAGAAAAAATTTGGAACTCAAAATCTAATGGAAGAGAATACTGAAAACTATCTTTACATGCAATTGGAAAAAATAAAATACTATTAAGTAAGGAAAAAATTAGAAATAGGTGGAGATCACTGAATATGTTGGGACCCTGAAATCCAGTGTTGCAGGGAAGGGGCCAGAGAGAGGCTGGGGAAAAAGGGAACTCCATTCTCCTCACTCAACTAGACGCTAGGGAAGTTCAGAGGACCCAGCTGGATTATGGGGCAAGACAGGGCCTCAGGGTCAGACTGGATTGCGTTGAGAAAAGAACGGAGCTCACCTACAGGCTTCCCTGCCCTGGCCCTTGACATTGGACTGGCCTCAGTGCCGCAGGGACCCTGCTCTCCCTTCGCCCTCAGCTCCAGGACCAGGCCCTGGGAAGATAACCATTTTCCTGGCCCCCTCATCTCCTCCTCCACCCCTGGGGTCTACAGAGCTGCTCCTCTGAACCTTCGTTGCACCCAGGCCTCCCCAGAGGTGGGGCAGGGGATATCCTTGGAAGAAGTGGACCCTGGAAGCATTAACTGTAGTCTCTGCCTTGGCTCTGGGCCCTCCAGACATTCCTGAGGGGGAAGGGGACAGAAGACAGACAGCGGCCCCTCCCCAGAGTTCCTGAAGTCGCTGCTCATGGGCCCAAACGTGGTGCCGGCCCTACTCTGGTAGGTGGATCTGGAACAAGAGTGGCTGTCAGGGCAGCAGCACTTGGGGTCTGGCAGAGAAGCAGCCATCCCTCCCCTGAAATAAGGAAGTCAACCTTTTGCCTTTCACCTAAGGTGGCAGTAGAGACATAAACAATCCCAGGCGGCTGGTAAGAAATCACCAGTTTATTGAATGAAAAATCCAACAGCAACTTCCCCCACACCCATGGCCCTGACGGAGATAGCTGAGCCCAGGCACGGTGCTTTGGACAGCAGGACTGAGGGACAGGACAGGAGGGTTGAACCAGGATGGAGTCTTTCAGAACAAAGTTCTGTCCACATTTGTTGGCTAGGGACGACGTTGGGGATAGGGAAGAGGCTCTCAGTGGACAGAACACTGGAGGGCTGACTGCTGTAGCCCACCCCAGGATTAAAATCCCCCCAAAGTTGGGGTGGGGGGAGAAGGAAGCTAGAGCTCAGACACCTGCGTCCAGAAGGCAGAGGCGGCTGGAGGGGAGGGTTCCATCAGGGAGGCTGCTCCTTAGGGCAGGGGGCTCACAGAGGGAGGAGGGGGGAAGACAGACAGCTAGGTGGGTGTGCTGGGGCCAAGAGCCTGGAAGAGGCAGGACAAGGCTTTGAGGCGGGCAGGAGGAGTGTTGGGACTGGAGAAACCAGAGGGCACAGGGCCTGGAGTGCATGGGGGTTACAGTGGGCAAGGGCAGGGTGTTGGAGAACAGAAAAGCCAATGAGCTCTCAAGGACATACACACAACATTGACACGGACACACTGGGGACACTGGGGGCACTGGGCAGGGCCGGGGTGGGCAGGACACAGAGGTGTGGCTGCCCTGCCTGCCTCTATCTAGGTGGGCTCAGGTTGAGCCTTCTGTCTCCTTTGGGAAAGCCAAGTTGATTTGAGGCAGAGATGACGTTTGTGGGGATGGGAGGGCAGGGAACTAATTCCTGACAAATGGCTGGGTACCCAGGGGGCACTGTAGCCAGAAAGGAGGGGGACAAGGAACTTTGGGAGACAGTGGCCTTAAATGCAGAGAGGCTGGTAACTAACCAGACAAGGGCCAGGAATGGTTTGCTCCTTGGGTGGATTCAGGCTCCAGGAGCTGGGCCCCCTTGGAAGAGTTTGCTTAAATTCCAGTGATGGATGGGCTCAGGGCCCAAGTGGGGAGGATGGGGGGCAGTGTCCCTCAGAAGTGGGCAAGGGGAGAGGTAGACCCCAGTGCAAAGAAAGGGCACCCTCAGGCCCCAGGCCTGCTGGTGTCCCCCCCAGAAGGTGCCCCAGACCAGCAGATGACACGAAGGCCCGGAGAAGGGGCAGTCAGGTGGGTTTGTTGCCACTGAACAGGCCCACGGGGAAGTGCTTGACATGGGTGGGCCACTGGGCGGCCAGCTGGAAGAACTTGATGTCGCTCCACTCCACGCCGTCAATGGACACTGAAGGGAGGAGACAAGTGAGGGCCAGGGGCATTCGGGGGTTGGGGGGGGTCATGGGAATCAAGGATCATGGGCACTCGGGGGCCATGGGACCCCTCCCCCTCAGCTCCTCCCTGACCCCCCCCACCCCAATCCTCCTCACCTCTCAACATGGTCTGCTGTTGCTTGGCTGAGCAGATGAGGCGGCTGATGCCCTCGATGACTTGGCTCTTGGAGTCCACCTCCTTCTCTCGAGGCTTCTTGCTCAGGAAGATGGTGGGCACTGTAAAGCATGCCACCCATCAAGGCCACTGGCACAGTGAACCCCCCACCTTGCTTTCCTCCAATGCCCAAGTTCCCCTAGGCAGAGATGGAGGGCAGCAGTTTGTCCACATCAAGTGAAAGGTCTCTGTCACCCAGGAGCCTGTGTGGGTGTTAATTAAGCCCCAGAGATGGGTAGGGCAGCCAGGAAGGAGAGAAACAAAGGCAGGGATCCTGGCCAGGGTGGGCCCAGCCTCCTTCCCCCCCTCCAGGCAAGCTCTGGGTCAGAGCCTAGCGCCACCCCCCAGGCTGACCACCCCAGCATGGCTCACCTGCTTTGTTTCTCACCTCAAAGGGCCCAGAACCTGAGAGGAGGGGGCAGGGACCAGAGGCCCCATGGCAGGCACTGGCATAATGTGCCCCAACGATCAAGCTAGCCTTGCCAGTCAATGACAAAGGCTCTGAGGAGGGGCCTGGAGGGGTTCAGACCTCAAATCTTTCTGGCTTATTTCCTTCCCTGCCTCAAGCTACAGCCCAGGGAGAGGTCTTTCCCTGTCTACATGTCTGACCTTCTCCAAAAACAAGCATGGCCCAGGGCTTCCCCAGTCTGGCCCTTGATCCAAGGCCCAGCAGGTGGTCGCCTCCTAGTCTGAGCCCAGCTCAGGCCTGTCCCTGGGGCCCTTCTCCTGACTCTGGCCTCCGCTTCTCTGACCATAAGTGGGAAATCGATGTCTGGGAGCCCAGAGTCGGGTCTGATGAGGGGCCTTTGGATGGGCCCTTGCTCACCTTTCTTGTTCTTCTCCTTGGTGACCACAGTCATGGCCATGGTACCGGAGAGCTGTGTCTCGTTGCCATGGGGCAGCCGGGACACCTGCAGCGAGCGGAAGACACTCTTGAGGGTGTTCTTGGAGCTGGCATCCCTCTTCTCACCTTCCCGCCGCCGCTCCCCAGGGTGGGCCAGCCAGTAGTCGACTTGCAGGCCAATGACATCCCCGTACGGGCTGTTGGGACTCCTGGAGGCAGAGTGGACGTGGAAGAAGCTAGACTGGCTTCCACCTGCCAAGCACTGACTCTGCCCAGTGCCAGGAGACTGAACAAAGCTGGCTTGCCCTCAGAGGGCTTCCATTCTCCTGAGGGCAGGGTGGATAGGGAATGGGATGAAGGCTCTGGCCCCTTCTCTGGGCTGCCCAGGCTCCCCCGGGAGCTGGTGAGGTAGGAGGATACCAAGCAGGGAATGCTCCTCTCAGGGACAAGGGATGCTATGTGTGAGTGTGAGTGCACCCGTGTATGACTACAAATGTGACAGCTTGAATGTGTCAGCTTGAGTGCATGTGAATGTGTATGAGAGAGTACACATGGGTGCCTCGAAGCAGCCAAGCACTCCAGGCAGGAGGGGCCCCTCCCACCAAGGCACCCTGGGGAGTGGGGTAGGGGCAGCTGACCACAGAGCCAGAGCTTCTGCCTGACCTCCCAGGTCTTCTTGTTCAGTGCCCCTTATTTTACAAATGGTAGGAAGGAAAACGTCCAGGGCAGGTTAGGCTTCAATGCTAGGCTGAGGTACTAGGGAGCCACAGAGATGTCTGAGCATGGAAGTGACCTGGTCATCTCGGGGTTTGGGGAATGTCTGGCAGATGTGGGGGGTGAGAGGCCCAGAGAGGCAGGGAGACAAATGAAAAGTTGCTGCAGCCTTTTATCCTCCCCAGAATCTTGGCTTCAGGGGCTACAAGGGTGCAGCCAACCATTACACAGAGAGGAGGAGGAGCTGCCAGAAGCCACCCCCAGGATCCTTAGAGGCAGGGATGGAGGGGAGCAAGGCAGAAGAGATGGAGGGGGACCCTAGGACTGCACCCTCCTGCATGCTCCCTACTGCGCACTCCCCCTCTGCGCATTCTCTGTTTCATGGCACCTTGAGCACCAGGATAATTTTAGCCCCACAGGGGAAAAGCAGCTGATGCCTTCTTGAAAGGAGGTGTCAGACATAATGGGTACAGAGGCCACCAAGGCTCCTCTCACGTCTTCCTTCCTGTCTGGGTTCTCATTTTTAAATATTAAAGCAGGACAGGGAAGGAGGGCCAAGCAGGGCACCCTCATTTGTACCAAGGAGATAGACTACTAAGGTGCTATGGGGTTGATTCCTCTTGACCCTCTTGCCAGGTTCACTCCAGATGCATGTGGGTTGGGGGTGGGGGCAGAGTGGGTCAATGGCACGTGACACTTACCCAACCACAGCCAGAGCGCTGCTCATGGAGGGGGAGGAAGGGGGCGTGGCTGATGCATCCCGACTCAGGCCAGAGCTGGAAGGTGGGGACGTGGAGGGGACAGTGAGGCTGACCACAGGCGCATCATCGCCATCACCTGAAGGGGGAGAGATCCTGCTACCCAAAGAGCTCTCTTCTCCCTGCACCCCAGGGAGCCCACAGACCATCTCCTTGTCTGCCCTTGGGAACCCTTCTGGAGTGAAGAGGTCAGGACCCCTGGCAGTGGAGAGCATGCCCAGCCTAGGGAGGTAAAGGAAGGCCCCATCTTACCTGTGGTGAGAGGGGAGTCTTCCACCAGGCCTACTTTGACCACCTGAAGAGAAGGGAACAACAGGGAGGGTTAGCTCCTTCCTCGGTCGCTGTGCTGGTGGGGCTGAGAAAGTGAGGCCCTAGGCCTGCTCTGGTGGGGGCGGGGGTGGGGGGCTCAAGAAGAATAAGCCGACCCTGACCAGGACTTGTTTCCTCAAAAAGAAAAAACTCCAGAGAATTCTGAGAGGAAGAGAAGGCTGTGGGGGTGTGGGGGAGGGCCACATGGATGGACTGCAGGGTTCAGGCCTGAGACCCCCACCAGTGCAGGTTGTTCTTATTATCCAAGTCTGTCTGGAGAAGACCAGTGAGGTGAAGCATGGCATGCCCCAGGGCTTTCTGGGCCTGGCCTGAGTCCAAGCAGAAGGAGGGGGGCAGGGCCAGGGATGGGGTCCTGCTGCCTGGAGAACCTGCTGCATCACATGACAAAAATGAGCCAGCGCTCTGGGCTTCTGTTCTGGACTCTCTTGGGCCCTCCTAGGGAGCTCCCTCCCACCCCCCTCGGCTCCCCCATCAGGCCTTTCCGCTAAGGTGCTCTCTGAGAGAAGCACTCCAGGACCCCAGGCCCAGGTGTGCAGAAGCAGGAACTGCCTGCCAGCTGTAGAAGAGCAGAGGAGCAGCAGGGGGTGGCAACCTCTTTTGGAGAAGGCCCTCCTTGCTTTGGGGAGCTGGGAGGGGCCTGGGAAGGAGGGGCCTGGGAAGGAGACGCCCATCTACTCAGCTTAATTTTAAGGGAAAGCATCAGAAGACACAAAAATGAGGCTCTGCTTCCTGGCCATCTGTGCTGCAATGGTCCTCTCCAACGCGCTCTGACTTGGCCCATAGCTGAGGTCCATAGGCCAGGCCACACCATCTCCCCCCAAGGGAAAGACACTGGCAGCTTTTGCACGTCACTCAGCCCCCAAATACTCAGGGACACGGCCAGGACAGTATTCCCTCTGTGATAATGTAGGGTCAGGGGAGTTAGGGGGCCCCCAGGAGAGCCCCAAAGCCCAGAGGGCTCAGGGGAGGGGTGGAGAAGGGGGGACTCACCCCAATGAAGGGGATAAACTTCTGGTAGGAATCTTCATCTTGGCTGTTGGGAGAGAAGGGGAGAGGGTGTTGTGAGCAGGGGGCACTCCTGGGGACCTTCCAGAGGGCAGGGGGCAATGTGCACTCACAATTTGTGTCTGCAGGTCAGCATGGCCTCTGCTACAGGCAGCTGATGTGTCACACCAGCCCCACTCACATACTGCATCACGCGGCCAACCACATCCAGTGGCTCTGTGGAGAAGCGTGGAGGGTTGAAACTGGCCATTTTCCAGACCCTTCTCAACCTGCCAGTCACCTTCCTCATCATCAGTCCCCTGCCCACTGCTTCCTCTGGGGTCTCCAATTCCCTGTGCGGTGAGCCTGAATGACCTCTAGATCTTTCTTGCCACAGCAGCTGCTGCGCCCCTGGTTCCCAAGGGCTCACTGAGGGCTGGGCAGGGCTCATCCCCAAGGCTTTCAGAGGAGAAACCTCTAGCTGCCTGTGGGTCCAATCTAGGAATGAAAACTCCAGGGACACCGCCCCCCCCCCCCCCGGCCCCTGCCAGCTCCTCAGACAATGAACCAATGGTAAGGAGGAGCAGAGCACTGGGGACATCTCCCCTACCACCCTGCCCAACTTTCTCAGAGGGATTACCTGAAACTGGGGGCTCTGAGCGACTAAATAAGTCCCTCCAGGCTGGGTCGAGGAAGGTGCTGCTATATCTGCTGTCCACTGAGCCAATGTACTTGGCAACAGGGTGAGAACCTGGTGGAGGGAAATGTTACAGCAGAGGGTGAGAGATGGCTGCTCTAGTCCCCCTGGCCCCCCACCCTCAGCAGCACCACCCTCACTCACCCAGGGGCACGATGAGGAAGCGCATGTAGCCTAGCCAGTCGGACGTCTTGTTGGCTAAGGCCTTGACAAAGAAACGGAGGATGGAGCTCAGGTAGCTCTGCCCGCCCACCGCCACCACCTTCACGGGCCTTGGCATGGAGGAATTACAGTTGCAGCTGGGGAGGGAACAGGAGGAGGATGGTGAAGAGGTTCCTCAGGTGCCACTCATGCAGGGGGCGGGGAGGGCTGGCCCTTGCAGGTGTCACTTGTCAGGGAGGGTCCTAATGAATGGCACTTGGGGCCCGTGGATTAGTGACATGCCACCCACTCTCAAGCGTGGTGGAGGCAGAGGACAGTGGACTGCCTTCCTCCAATTTTGTCTGGACATCCAAAAGGCCACAAACAGGTGGGCTTTTGTAGGGAGGGGCCTCGAATGCAGGGGTTGGAGCCCTTACTATCTCTGGATGCGGGTGAGCAGGGCGGAGAGAACAGCATGGACTTCCACGGTGGAACACGTGCACACCACGGGCCTCCTCTGGTCCTGAAGCAGCTCTGCCACATACTGGGAATGGCAGCACAGGCCACAGGTCAGGGGAACGAGGGTCCCTGACTGCCTTTACCGGCCCCTCAAAGAGTATGGGGCAGGGCTATCCCCTGAGGGGCTTCCAAGAAATCTCGAGTGTGTCCCGGGGCCTCCCTGCGAGACCCGCTCTGCCCCATGCTTGACACAATGAAACCCTCATGTATCTGATTCCTCGCATTGTTGGCACCATGATCTTCATCTTAGACCTGGGGAAATCGTGGCTTCCTCAAGATCCAGGTCAGTGAGGAGGCCCGGGGGCCCAGCTCAGGTCACCAGCGACCATGGAGAGACTTGCCCATCCCCTCCTCCCTCACCTGTCCCTGCCAGTCGGCAGTGTTCACGAGGATGACATTTTCTGGGAGGGCCGCGTCAGAAACCAGGATCTGATTCAGCTGGTCGTACACCACCTTTCTTGGGATCTAGGCAGAGACATGGCAAAGGTACTCTTATCAGGTCCTCCCCCAGGACCCGTGGGGATGAACAAGAGTGGGTGAGGGAAGGCAGAAAGGGGGATGGTGGAGGAGGAGAATCAAGTCTTGGGCACTAGGCCTCCGCATGGAGGGAAGGAGAGTAGCTGCAGCTATCTAGCTGCCTAGCGCCTAATTAGTATGACTTGCATTGGGATAAACAAGAAGGTGATGGGGAGAGCCCTGTGAGGAGGGCAGAGAAGTTGAAGCCAGAGTGGCAGTGGCAGTGGCAGAGGCAGGGCAGGCCGGGTAGGTGGGAGGAAAGCCAGGGATCTCAGTCCCCACACAGGGCCTGCAGGCGGCTTACAGGGCTAGCCTTGTCTCTAAGACTGGCACCAGCAGGGAGACAGAAATTGGGCCAGCCCAGTGAATCACCGTGCTTGTTGCCTGTTTGAGGCACCCCCCTAACATCACCAAGAGAATCTTGGAGCAGGTGGGGAGGAGGGTGCAGAGGCATTCAGTCCAACCCCAACATGGCCTGGCAAGGCCCAAAGCAAGGACACTGGCTCTTGAGGAAACCCAGGTTTCCCTCTCATCAGATTTCCTTGGGATGGGCCCCCCAGCTCTGAGCTCTGTCTTCTGGGCCAAGGATAAGTCTAACCCTTGACTACTTCTGGAAAACAGATATTCTAGGACCCTTCTCTCAACCCCTCCCCTATCTTCCACATTGCCCTCACACCATAGCAACCTGCCAGGCCCTTCGCCATTCCCACTGCTTTGTTCTAGACACTCCCTGCTTCTGACACAATTTTTTAAATGGGAAGTTCTCCATTTCAGAATCCTCAGTTTATAGACTCAGGCTGGAGGCCCTGGCAGCAGCACCATAGAGAAACACTTGTTTGACACAGGGCCTAGGCAGGGTTTGGGAGAGCGGCTGATGGGAAGGGGCCTGGGGCTGACCCCAGGCAAAGGTCTTCTCAGTCAGTCAACAGGCCCTGACTTAGTGCTTAAATGGAGCAGTCCCATCTTGCTAGTCCACTGGCAAGAGCCAAAAGCTTGCAACACTTCAGACAGAACAACCGCATGTCTTTTCCAAGCAGTCACAGACTCATCTCAGGCCTGGGAGTGTTGCAAGATGGACAGACAGGAGGAAATCTGTTCCCTCTCCTGCCCCTCAGTGTCATCTATGCAATGGGGCACTATGGAAGGATGTGCACCCCAAGGTCTCAACTCCAGGGACCCTACCTGGGTGCTGTGGCCAAGGTCTGGAGACCGCTCACTGTCTGAACTGTTGGTCCTCTCGCTGAGAGGCTTGGAGAGCTGCCGCTCCTTCAACGGGGTACTCCTTTTCTGCCTGGGGGTGTGAATGCCATCCATTTTGCTGCAGAGATGAGCAGAGGAAGGTGTCTATGATGTCTTACCACTCCCAGGGGTTACACTGGGCCTGAGGCTGTCTTGCTGGCAGGTACCTGGGGGAGGCAGAACCCTGGAGATCCACCTTGCCAGACTTCATGGGGGTTTTCACTTTCTCGGGCACAACCAGAGTGGTGCTATCTCCAAACATGTCCTGGTCACTGATGTCCTGTCACAGAGAGGGAGGAGAGAGAGTGTGGTTTGTCCCCAATGAATCGATGGCTCACACAGGAGTTCCTGAGAGATCAGGGTGGCCATAACCCCACACATTTGCCCCTGTGAGTGAGGTACCCAGGGCTCCACCCTGTGCAGAAGAGTGGGCACGCTACGTAGGGTAGGACACTGACCCTGCCCAACAGGACCCTAAGCTTCCAGTAGGCCTGGCAGTCTTGACAGGATATCCTTGCAATGGTGCAAACTGTAGCTCATCATCAGCAGGTTGACAAACAAAGCCCTCTCTGCTGTCAGATGCCTCAAGGAGAGACACAATGATCGTCCCCAAGGGAGATACAACATGGTCACCAGCTGGAAGCTGGGGTAGGATTGAAAGAAGGGCTGACCTTGGGGTGGAGGGAGTGTGGGCAGGGATGAATCACCAGAGAGAGAGAAGGTCTGGCAGCCAGAGGGCCCTACTGCTCACAGGGAGCAGCCTGGTGAGCTCAAAAACAAACATTTGCTATTGGGCAGGGTCTCTCATTGATCGATCACAGTGGCACGCAGTGAACCAAAGTGCTCTGATGCACACATACCAGAGCGTCGTTCTCAGTCAGACTGTCATCCGGGTTTTTGATCCAAGCAGTAGCTTTGACTCTGTCCAGAGCAGTCAATTCCATCTGTAAAGCCCCGAGTACCAGTTACTATAAAACAAAGTTCCTTTCCCTTTGGTTTTACCGCAGTTTCAAAGGTGCTCAAGAACAATCCTCTGCCACCTTCATCATGTGAACCTTGGGAAAGCCCAGCCCTGGGTCACCTGTGGGTCATTCCGGTAGCTGTCAAGGTGATGATGCAGTCAAGAATCAACTTAAAAATCTCACCTTGTGGGCCTCTAATCCCAAAGGACATCAAGGAAGGCTGTTTCTAGGGATGCCATCTTCCCTTCCCTGGTCAGGCGTGAGTCTGCTGCCCCAAACAGCTGCAGACCCTGGTTGCTCTGGGGCCCAGTGACCCTCCCCTTCCCACCCACCTCTCCTAGGCCTGCTCCTTCCCCAACAGTGATCAAGCCCCTCCAATGACTCTGGGACGCCCACTGCAGAATTAACTAATTTCTTCTTCTACTGCTCCGATCCTCTGGCTCTCCTGCTCCCACCAGGGAGCACACCGCTGTATCCTGGGCCACCCTTTAAGTACTAGTTTTACCTCCCCTCCCTGCCAGTCAATGAAGGGGAAGGAGCCTCCTTCCTCTCCATTGTCACTCCACATTCTTCATCTGTCATCACTGGTCAGAAAGCTCTCCTTTTCTGAAGGTCACTTTGTCCCAATCCAGACCATGGGGCTGCTCCCCCATGTCCATCCACCCTGCTCCCAACATTTTCCCTTTCCACCCGAGTCCTGCCCTAAGGTGAGGGAATTTCCACATGGTTACAGATTCTAACATCCCAGAGCCTCTACCCAGCTCCCAGGACTCCTTCAGAGGGGTTCATACCCTTGGTTTCACTATTACCCATGAGTGTTGCACTTCAGTGACCAAGAATGCCTATGTCAAGGAATTCTTTTCTTATCCCCTCTTTCCTTAGACTCCTCACACCACCCTCCTCCACTCAACCCCCTCCATTCCTTTCTCCATGACTCTGGCCACAATCTCCCACCTTCCTCACCTCAAACCCTGAGTGACTTGTCCAAACTCAGCACAATCCTTTAATTTGGTTTCTTCAAACCTTTGTCCCAGAGCTTCTGGTGGCCTGCCAAAGCCCAGCCCTGAATGACCATGCTCCTCCATGTGTGCTGGTAAGTGGCACTGGAGGAAGGGGCTGCCACCAGTTCCTGTTAGTTCACCGCACACCTCACTCCTGGCTGTCCTGATCTCCTCTTCCTCAGCATTCTCCACCCTCTCAAGAGAGGACATCACATCACCTGCCACTAGCTCCCCGACCCGACTCCTGTCCAAGAACAAACTTATGCGCTCCTTTGTGGCCCTCACCATCACCCCCTTTCTGTCTGGAATCACGTCCAACCCCTCTCTGTCTAAAGACACACCCAATGCCCTTCCTGAAAAAGCCTTCCCTAGATTCTGCCTTTGCCTCTTGCTGGCATCCTTCATATCCAAACTCCTGGGAAAAGCTGCCACCCTTGGGTGCTCCCACTCCTCTCTCCATGACCCTTGGCAGCTCAGTTTCTGATGTCACCCCCACCATTAGTAGTCATCTCCTAATTGCCAGATCTGAGTCTCTTCTCTGTCCTCAACCTTCCTGACCCTGTAGCCTCTGTCAGTGCTGACAACCCTTGGCTCTCGTTGGCTTCTCATGACACTGATCTTTCCTGGTTCTCTCACTTCTCTGACCATTCCTCTGTCTCCATCACCGGAATCCATTACAAGTGCTGGAGCCATCTCCAGTCATCCTAATGAGTATCTGGTCACAGGACCCTGATGGCTCAGGAAGAGAAAGTGAAGCTGGTGACCTGCACAGCCCTCCCTCACTCAAAACAAAGTCAAGTGCAAGTCACGTCATCGTTTCTCTGAAGGCACATTCTTCTTCAGCAACGAAGGATGAACGCAACAACCCTTACCAGTGCTCAGTGTGGGTGCAGCCCAAGGTTCTGCCTGGACTATGTGTCTTCTAGTTTCCTACTTTATCTTCTCAGCTCTCAGGGGTTTCGTTATCACCTTCCTACACAGGGTTCCGTTTTCTATCCAGCCCCAGGCTCTCTCCTAAGTTCTGATCAATCGATCAACCAATATTTATTAAGCAGCTACGATGTGCCAGGCCTTGTGCCCATGGGTACATAAAAAGGTGTTGGGGGTGTAAGCTCAGTTCCATGTGGACAGTCTCCGGCAGGTAAAAGTGAGGACTTCTAAACCTTAGAGTTCTCATGAGGCCCCCCAGGGAACAGCTGGGAATTGAGGTGTGAGACACGGCTATCTCGTGCATTTCCGCCTCTTCCCGTGGGAAACATGCTGGGAGAGAGCATCCCCACCCTCGCCCTGGAGATTGGCCCGGGTCTGAGCACACCTATTGTTATCTAACAGGCACGGTATTCAGGTGCAAACTATGCAGCAGGAGAGCTTAAGTAGGGTCAGGAAAGTCTGAAGGCGCTCTTAGCGCTGAGGGGCCCTTAGAGGACAGAAGGCCCCTCTTCCATTCTCCCATTCTCCCATTCTCCCACTTCCAATCTCTTACTGTAAGATCTTTGCCTCCTTGGGAGATTTCTCTCTCTCCTAAGGAAGAGTTCCCCCTGCACATGTAACCAAGACCCTGAATAAAGCCTAACCCTTGTTCGACTCTGGAAAGTCTCTTCTCTCATACGTTTATCCGGTTTGGCCAGCCGAAGACCTGCGATAGGTAAGGTAAGACTCAGGTAGCCCTCAGGCCTCTAGGCCTGGCAAAAAGGGGAGAAAAGTCCTTGACCTCAAGGAGTTTACAAGATGATGGGGAAACCACAAGCAGACACAAAGCAAGTGACACAGAACAGAAACAGGGATCAAGGAAAGGGAATGAAGAAGGTTAAACAGGATTTTAGCAGAGACTTGGGGGGAGAGTCTTGTCCACTGGGGGCACTGGATCCAAGAGTCTGCGTGTGGGGGAGGGATAGGAAGACTGGGCAGATGTGAGGAGGCAGGGGACTAAGGCCTGTACTCCATTTTATGCCTCAAACTCCTAACACTTCCATCAGAACAGCTGAGGTTCTTCAGAACCTCGGTCTTTTCTGAACAATCCTATTGTGTTTTCAGAACCCCACCCACCATCATTCCAGGCACCCAGATTCACCTCAGCCTCATCCTGGACTCTTCATTCCCACTCACCCAATCAGTTGCCAACCTTTGTTTCTGTCTCCAAATTCATCCTCCTTTACTAATAAAAATCCTAACAGCAGCCAGTGTTTCTGTAGCACTATTCTGTGCCTGGCCCTGTGCAATAATTAGCTCACAAGATGCTCAGATCCTGTTATAGATGAGGAAACTGAGGCAGACTAAAGTGAAGTGACTTGCCCAGGTTTACCCGGCTTCCAAGTATGAGACTAGATTTGAACCCAGGTCTTCCTCACTCCAGGCCTGGTTCCACCATGGGGCCACTTTCCTGTCAGTCAGTTACCATTTAGTTTAGGCCATCAGAGGGAGGTGGGTGGCTCAGTGGATAGAACGCTAGGCCTAGAGTCAAGAAGGGCTGAGTTCAAACTCAGCCTCAGACATTCCTGGCTATGTGGCCAGGGGCAGAATCACTTCATCTGTTTGCCTCAGTTTCCTCAGTTGTAAAATGAGGGTAATAACAGCATCTTCCTCACAAGGTGGATGTGAGGATCAAATGAAATAGCTTTTGTTTAGCACAGTACTGGGCACATGGAAGGCACTTAATAGATGCTCCCCCCCATCCCTTCGCACTTGGACTGCAGTGATGGTCTCCAAACTGGCCTCCTACCTCCAGTTCTGCCTTCACGGAGCTGCCACTTATTTGGCCACATCTCCCCCTCCTCAGACAGTTCTGATTTAGGGACCAAACCGGAGGAATTTGAGGGGAGAAGGATGTGTCCAGTCAAGTTTTTTTAAAACTAAGTAACATTCCGTGAAAAATTACATTTTGGAGCAGGCAACGTCAGTTGTGAGAAAGCATCCTGCTGCCTTTACCAGAAACACCGCGCCCAAACCATTTAGATCAGCAGATTGGCCCCAAGACAGAAGCTGCTGTGTTACACAGCTGCTGTAGGTTGACTTCTTGAAATATTGGCCACTCAGACAGCTGTGTGTCAATGAGAATTCTGTGCTACAATGATCCATTCGGAGTCAGAGGGCGGAGGAAGAAGAACCAGGAGGGAGTAGGAAGGCCCAAAGCTGACGGGGACAGAGCAGAACCCACCTGGGCATTATTTGATCACGGAGGTCCTCGGTGCTCTGTTTTATAGACTTCAAAGCCCTAGTCTTGTAAGTAAGTAAGACCCCAAAGCATTCCACCCACATCAGACATGCATGGGTCTCAGTGAACCATGAAAAAAAGGCTGGCTAGGGTTGAGGGCCTGGTTTCTTTCGATATTCTTCCCCATGTAATAGGAACCTGGATTGGAAGGTGTCATTCCAAATAAAAAGGCAGCTTTCCTTCTTTAAACCTGGTGAGACATCAAACTGTCGCAGAGCTGCCAACAGTTTCATGGGCCTAAAAATCCCACTCATTTTGCCACCTGGCTACTCCAGTGCCCCCTTTTCTTGCCCCATTCTTTCAAGGGGCTGCCATTTTGCTGTGAGATCCTTGACCAAAGGGGCCTCTAAGAGTTGCTCTGGCCAAAAATCCCGCCCCATGCCCACAGCTTCCCTGGGGCCTCTGGAGCTCTGCTGGTCCTTGGAGGATGGGCTACTCTTGGACCTGAGGCCCATGCAGCTTTGGCAGCACAGCCTTTGCAAACACAGCAAGGGGAGGCAGGGGCATGACACATCCGAGGCCCACTGACCAACCAGCTTCCTCTGCCAGGGCTCAGTCCATATTCTGAAAGTGTCACCTTTTCTGCATGTACGTGTGCATGTATGTGTACACACAGGTACGAGTGTGCACACACAAGGCTGTCAATGGGCCTAGCTGTTAGGATGATGACCTTTCAAATGTCAAGGCATCCTCCACCAGTGCAGATAGCTGCCCTCTGCCCCATGTCTGACTGCAGACTTGGGGCTCATCCCCTAGCTCTGAGGAGTGACAAACCTGCCTGACCAGGCGACCTCCCCGGGATGGGCCCAGAAAGACCTGCTTGGGCACCACCCCTCCAGCAACACACTGTGGGCCTCACCAGGCTGTGTGATGCCAGTCTGGGAGCCCCTGCTGACCCTAACCCTACACACTAGCAGTCAGAGTTTCCATAGGGTAAGGGGATATGGAGTGTGGCAGCTCCACCTGGTGGCCACTGGGGAGAATGCAACTAAGAGCTGCCTTCATGCCTTCTGACCAAACTCTTTGTTCATTCCCACGTGTAAATCAATGACTCTAAACTGCGTGATAACAAACTCAAACAACAGTGATGAAAATCATCGAGCAACATAAAGGGGAGCCGAGCTGGCCACCCTACTGAGGCCTGCAAGGCTTTCTCTTGCGGCCAGCGGAGGCTCCCCGGGTGATGCTCAGCACACAGCAAGGACGCACATGTTTTCTCATTCATTCATTAAAGATTCCCGGAAAGGAAAGGCTTCGATTCACCCATGCAGCCGACTAGAGGTGGACAGCAAAGTGGCCCTTCTGACTAACTCAGGCAAACACTGCCACGGTGTATCTTAATAAGTGGGCACAGGGCCACACGGCCCCCCAGTGGTCTGCACACCCCCTTTGTGCTTGACGCAGCACCCAGCACCCAGCAAGTGTGTGCGTTCCTCCTTCATTGCCAAAGAAGACTGTGCCATCAGAGAAATGATGACACAACTTGCACTTGACTTTGTGTTGAGTGAGGGACGTCTGTGGAGGTCACCAGCTTCACTTCTCCTCCAGAGCCACCTGAATCCATGACCAGATGTTCATCAGGAAGACTGGAGATGACCCAGGATGAGGCAGTTGGGGTGAAGTGACTTGCCCAAGGTCACACAGCTAGCGAGTGTCAAGTGTCTTGAGGTGAGATTTGAACTCAGGTCCTCCTGACTCCTGCACTGCTGCTCTATCCACTGCACCACCTAGCTGCCCCATACCCAGCAAGTGCTGGATAAATGAAACACCCCCAGCTTCTGGCAGGCTACTCCCTTGCCTGGACAGAACACTCTCCTGTCCTCCAGCTGCTCCCTCTCTGTTCTTAAAGGTCCAGCTCAGCTCCTGCCCCTACCCCTACTCCCCCAGTGCTCTCACGCTACTTCCCCTGCCTCCCATGCACACCCTTTCAGTTAGAATGTTAATTCAATGATGGAGAGCAGGGCCTATGCCACAGCATCCTGAACACAGAAAGTTATGGCTAAATCTCAAAAACGCAGCAAGCACACTCTGATAGGAAGAAGGGAGGCTCTCAAGTTCTGGAGCATGGGAGTAACTGTGACTACCCCAGGCCCCTGAGGGATGAGGAGGTGTGACCTGAGCTGCCCTACCCATATGCCAGGTTGCTCACCGGGCTGCTGGCATCCTTTCCCAGGCTGCCTTTGCTATTGAGGCTGCCGATCTCCGTCTGGGAACTGGATTGAGACATTCCCTCAAAGAAGGGCCTGTGAAGAAGGAGAAGAGCCAGCATCACTTTGGTGTCTCGCTATGATTTTACACCCAAGTCTGAGAGAAAGTAATGGAAGGCAATGGGAGGCTGAACAAGGACAAGGGTCTGTAGGGCGTATCTGGTCTCTTGCCAGACCCTCGAGAGTCCCCGGGGCCCGAGGAGTGGGGAAGAGAGAGGACCAGGGACCCACTTGAGCTTGGGCTTGGGTGTGCTCAGGACACTCTCCGTCTCTTCCATCTCGGGTCCGCTGTCACTGGGGTTGTACATCTCCAGGCTGTCATACAGCTCATCTAAGTCTTCTTCCACTTCCCGGATCTGCTCCCGAGACACATGCTCCAGCCCAAAACCCACCTGTGGGGAAAGATGCCAGGAATCAAAGCCTGTGCCAACAAGGGGAGGGGCAGTAAAGGGCACGAGGCAGATTGGGCCCCCTGACACTTAGGGCCTCTGGGCCTCACCTGTATAAATGAGGAAGGGGTCAGACTAGACACATTGTGAGGCTCCCCCCAGCTCGAGGTATGTGAGCCTTGCCTGACAATACTTCTCCTTCTCCAAGAGGTCACTTCATCTAACCATTTCAGAGGAGGAAACTGAAGTAATTTCTTCCTTTGGGTATAAATCCCTGGATGTGAGGGCTAGTAACTACTCTCTAGGCAACTGTCAGTGGCTATTCCTGATTATTCTCAGGGAAGCTCCCTAATCTTTCAGAGGATGGAGGGCATTAAAATATGCAGGTGTCCTTTCCCAAGAACCAAGAACAAGAAAACCCTACAGGCTTTCAAGAGGTCTCAATCTTGCCACTGGTGAGTTCCCTGGCTGCCTGTCCCATGCCCACCTGCTGGTCAGAAAGACTGTATCCTGGGTCAGTTGGATATATCACAGGAAGTGAGCAGCATTGAAACAAGCCTTCTGTACTCTCTGACCAACCATGGGCTGAGCAGGGAGGGGGGCCTTCCCTGCTGCATTTCCACAAGAGAGTGGGGCAGGGAGGTAGAAGGTCAACTGACCCTACTGATGTTGTCCTTGGCTGAGGAGGTCCAAGCCCTCACTTATCTATGACTCTCAGGTCTCGACGTGACTGGGCAGTGGTCAGGATGTTGGGGGCTTGGGCATACCTCATCGGAGACTTTAAATCTCTTCAGCAGGGCCACAAACTTCTGTTTGATGTTGGGTTGCTGCAAAGACACAGGGAGCGAGTACTGTCAGAGGGTACTGGGAGGGCATTGTGCCATACTCCCACCTTCTGGGCCCAAACAGGGAAGAGGCTGTGGTGCTCAGCAGCTGGCCCAAGTGGGGGCCCTCGAAGGGTCAAACTGCCACCCCAGTGAGGGCACAGCTGCACACAAGATGCCCCTGGTCACACCCAGGATCTCTGGGTAGACTTTCCCCACCCCCAGCCGGTTAAGCTCAATGATTCCGAGGGAAGACCACAGGGATCACCTGGAGTGAGTGACTTGGGAGAGGACAATGCCACACAGTGTGGCTGCCCAGCTCCCAAGACTAGGCACAAAAGTCCAGTGTCCACACTTAACATCTAGGTTTGTTCTGGATGAGTGTCAGGAAGGTTTAGGGCAAACATCTGGAGACTGGCCCACTCCCACTCAGGCCCAAAGATGCTCCTGGCACGCTGACCTCCGCAAGTCCCAGGGGCAAGGCCACTTCTGCCTCTGCATCCCCAAGACCCAGCCCAGGCATTTCCTAAATGCTGACTGGCTGACGGAACTGCTCTAAGTAACTGAGAAGAGGGGAGCTCCTGGAGGGCAAGACCCCACACAGAACCCACTGACAACTCAAGTCCTATCCTGTTCCTCGTGGGGGCTCATGGAGGGTGTGACAAAGCCCAGAGAGCAGTGACTGGGTATAGGGAGGAGGCCTTCTCTGCTCACCCTTGTGATGGCAGAGGCTGAGGTCAATTTCCTCCGGGTTTTCTTCACTTTCCGTAGATCCTCATCTTCATAGAACAAGTCCTAAAGGGAGAGTAGTGTCACCTTCCCCTGCCCCCTCTGCAGACACCTTGCCTGGGGGAGGGTGGGAGGCTGGGAAGAGGTACAGTACCGTACCTGGCCATGCAAAGGGTCATCACTCCCCTCCTGCTCTGATGAGAAGCTCTCTTCCTCCTCTTCTGAGTAGTTGTCGATATCAGGAGAGCGGTCTGGGGGTAAATGCTGCTGTGAGGCTGGAGCTGATAGCCCAAGAGCCCACAGGGACCACATCGTGTCTCTGCTGGGAAGGTGGCGTTTGTGGGGAGGGGCTATGAATGGCAGCGTCCCACTGGGTCTTTCTGGACCAGCCTGGGAAGAGGGGGCTCTCTGTGAGGCTCTTACCAGACAGCTTGGACTTGATCCCTTCTTGGTCAATGGGCTGGCTTGACAGCGAGTAGATCTTGATTTCCGCCACGGGGACAGAGACGTCCTTCACATTACTGTGCAGGCCGAGCACGAGAGCACCTTCGCTGGGATGCTGCATGACCTGTGGGGAGGCGTGCAGAGATGCCAGCAGTCAGGAGAAGGTCCCCCCACCTCCCCTCTTGGCATATTCTCCACACACAGCCCATGACTGCCAAACTCTGAGCGGAAGCACCTGCCCACTCACCTGGCGACACTGGAATGACCACATTAATTTAACAGAGAACCAACCCTGACCTGTGAGTGCTAAGGGAGACTCAGTGACATCAGCACCACCCTCCCACCTTCCCCTTCATACAACAGGAAGCAGAGAAGGAGAATGGGTTACACTTGCTGCTGCCCTCTGGCAGTCAGGGCTGCCAGGCCCCACTGACCTCCGCCATGTTGATCAGCCCCACGGCCAGAGTCTTGTAGCCAAGGATCGTGCGGTTCTTGTAGCGCTTTCTCCTCTGCAGCATGATCTGAAGTTTGTTGGCATCACGCTTGAGGAAATGAGGGTACTGCAAAGGGCCAAGAGGGTAAATGGGCAGGTGGGTGGTGCAGGGCGGGGTGAGGCACCATGGCTGGGCACCTACTTCTGCCTTCATCCCGTGCTGGGATCGGGTGGGGGAGGCAGGGAACCTAGGCCATAGGAGAGGAAGTGAGGAGAGCAGTGGGTGTGGGGCCTCCAAGCTAGCAGAGAAGGCTGATAAGGAGGGAGAGATAACAAGACCTTGTTGATAGAGAAGCCTGTTCAGAACCCTGCTGCACCTGCCTCTAGGACCTAAAGCCTCTTCCCACTCCCAGTGGCCTCAACTGAGTCTGCGGCTTCTGGATCCCTAGCCTGCCTGAGGGACTCCCATGGAGGCTCCAAAGAGAATGAAGAGATCCTCTGATAATGGGGCGGGGGGGGGGGGGGGGGGGAGGATTTTAAAGTGCAAACAGAAGGAAAAGACCTCCAGGAGATCAGATTCCCTGAACATATGGAGGAGGAAATGCTTGTCTTCTAAGGAAAAAAGTGACCAACCCTTAGGTACCACAAGGTGCAGGGTCACCCAGCGTGAGACCGAAGAAGAGACAGAGGGTGGTGGGCGAATTTTGCTGACGAGGGGGTAAGGCAGCTTTTTGTCTAAGGGCCAGGGACAAGTGCACCCACTAACCAAGTCTGAGGGCCAGTGATGCTGCCTGTCACCTCCCTGAGGTGTCCTTTTCAGAGTGGCCAATGTGGGATGGATTTTGCTTGATTATGTACACTGGTTACAAGGGTTTTTGCTTTTCTTTTCTTTTTCCTCTACTAAAAACGGCAGGCTGGGTTTCAAAGGTGGGAGCAGGGAAATAAAAATGCATTCATTGAAAATTGTTTCAAAAAATCTATTTGCTGAGTGGGCTTTATGCGGAAAAGGAAAAGGGAGGAGGGGAGAGCTGCCTATGCTGTGTCTCATTGAGTCCCAAAGTGGGTAAAGTGGAGGAAGACGACTGACAGGAAACAGAAGTCCAAGGAGAAGCCGAGAATAAACCTCTGCTCTCAGATGCTCAGGTCTCTGAAAGAGGCCCTGAGTGAAGGAAGCAAACGTGACCACCGAAGTTCCAGGGAGACTTGGTGAGACAAGGCTGTGTTCAGAATGTGATCCTACAAATGCGCCTCTGATTCTAAAGAAACAGATGAAATGTGGGGTGGCTGAGGCCTTGGAGTCTGGGGGGCCTGAGCATCTTCCTAGACAGACCTCAACAAGCTGGAGGATCCAGAGGAAAGCAAGGCAGACTGGCCGGGGCCCCATGCTCATGGCACATGAGGCTTGGCTGAGCCTGCAACAAAGACACCTAGATGGGCACACTGGCCGCATTGAGCACAGGGAGGACTGCCATGGGGGACAGGGCCCCAGGGGATGGAAGTTGCAAAGAGCCAAGCTGAGGCTTGATGTCAGGAAAAACTTCCCAGTGACCAGCACTGTTCAGAGTTCACCTGTGAAGCCTGATCTAGAGGGGACCCTTGTTCTGTGACAAGTCAGACAAGCTCTTTCCAAATGTGAAGGGAGCTGGGATGACAACAGAAGGGTGAGCCTCATTCCTCAGCCTCTTAACCATGAGTGTCCCCTGCACTGGCTTGGGTGGTGCCTGCTCTGATGTAACAAATGGACTAAGGCTACCCCAATGAAGTGTTGAACCTCCTGAGAGCCTGCCTAGGATGGGATATAGCCCCATCTCAATCAACGTGGTCTCTGGGAAATGCGGGATTGCCCAAGGTAAAGCCCTGAGCCTTTAGTCTGGGACCTGTTAAAAAATATTTGGATCACTGCATTTCAATATAGTTGACGCATTAAAAAAAAAGTATTTAGAAAGTTTATTCTGGGAAAGTCCCAGAGCTTCCCCAGTCTGCAGCCCAAGGTGGGGTCCATGCCGTAGAAAAGGCCATCACCTGGAGGGAGAAGGTCAGCTGAAGCTCTGTCTCTGCCAGGCCACTGGCTGGAAGGAGGATCTCATTAGACCGAAGGATCCTTTTTGAGCCCTGAAATAGAGTTGGAACCTGTTATGGTGGGCGTATGGAAACTGCACCAGCAGAACATTTAGCATGACATCCCCAGGCTGGGCAGGCGGCCTTCCCCATTGCTATGAGAATCAGTGAGGGGACAGCTGGTCGCAGGAAGCCTCAAGGGCCACATGGCTTGCCAGAGCACTTCTGCAGCTGCTGTCCAGCAGCCCTTTGAAGGGACATGTGGATTCTCCTCTATGTTCTCAGTATCCCAGTATCCCTCCATAGGAAGGAGGGCTGGGCTTGCAAGTGGTTTCCCTCCTGTGTGATTCCTGCCTCTCCTGTCTCTGGTCTGCTCTGAACATGTGGTCTACACTCCTGGAAGGCTCAGATGCCCCAGCCCTTGGAGAAGCCGCCAGTGGAGAAGCTGCCACTGATTAGCTGTCAGACTACGCTCAAGGCAGACTCTCCGAGTCTCAATTTGCTCACATATAAAACTAATTGAGTGCCTTGGACCATGTGCTTTTGTGAGGATCCCAAGAGAGTATGTGGGCAAAGTGCTTCGTAAGCATAAGGTGCTGTATGAACATCAGCGACTTTACTACGACTATCACTACACTGAAAAGTAAGTGCTATATTCCCTGCATTTCAATCCTTGATCACAATTTAAATGTGTCCTATGCTGCGACATTCCCCATCTCCCAAAATATGTTTGAAAGGGGTTGACTGACGGAACAACACAATCTCAAGGTGGCCCAAGCCAAGGTACTCACCCTACCCTAGGAGGCTCTGCCACCTGACCCTAAGGACACAAAAAGAACTGCCTGGACAGCTGAGGGGTGGGGGTAGAACCTCCACTGTACCTCCAGTGAGGGGTCAATAGATCACTAATGCAGGCGGCCTCCTCCACTACCCCACCGCTTGGGTCACGTCCCATATCCCATACCAACCCACCACATACCAAGAGGCAGCTCCTGTCCCCCACATCCTCTCAGCCCAATCCTTCTGGGCCACGGGCTCAAGGTCTTTCCTATCCTGGATGCCCCACTCTGGACATTCCCCAGGGCCTTCAACCCTGCTGCCTAGGACAGAACATTCTCAATGGCTAAGTGCACAGGAACTGTCATTTCCAGGAGCCACACCTATTAATGCAGCTGGGACAAATGATGTGCATTTTGTAGATTAAGCCTGAGCTTCTAGCCTGCCAAGACTATTTCTGGATCAGGACTTGGTTGTCCCTTTAGGCTGTTTTTCCAAGTCCTGCCCCACAACTGCTGCCGTTCCAGGTGGAGGTCTGCAGGAAGAGGAGGGGGCCCACGAACACTGGGCCTCCCCCAGGATAAGATGGCCCCCTGAAACCTGACTCCAGTTTGGTCACTCAGTACATCCCTCAGTGGCCTCTCCCCTCTACTTCCCAAAGCCTTCCATTTTGGTCCGGACTCTCCTTAAGACCCCACTCTGCCCATTTCAGTACAGCCAGGGCTAACAAAGGACAGAATCAGAAAACCTCCCTCACCCCACTCTAGGCTGGTGACAAAAGCAGTCTATAAGGCAGGTATGTCTGTCTCTAGGGGGGGTGAGGTCCTTCAGTGGAGCCACATGTGCACCCAGGATGGCATGTTCAGGCACATTTTTGTGCAGGGAGGCACGGTGCCAGGAATGTAAGAGTTGGCAAGATAACCTCAGTTTCTTCCACAAGAACCAACGGAAGGACAGGTGACTGGCATAAGATGAACAGTGTAGGAACCGTACTGAGGACTGAGAGGTACAGAAGCCCAGGTGCCCATTCTGGCTGGGCAGGCACCAGTGCCCGAGTACTCCAGGAGATGCTGGGGTGACACACGTACAACAGAGCCTGTGGCTCTGATACCTGTCAGCACACTCAGGGTTTGGGAGCTGCCCTGTGTAAAGGGACTCCTTCTCTTTCTACTACAAGGAGGCAGAGCAGTAACACAACAGGTTTCAATTGTTCCAGTTGGACTAAACTTTACTTAAACCATACAAACAGATCTGCAGAAGCTGCTGAGGGGCCAGAGGAGATGTATAAACCACATTTATTCCCAGGATTAATTTTCTCCACTTAATGAGCTGATAGCAGCTTCCCAGTATCAGAGAGGGCATGGGACCCTGGAGACTGAGAAGTGGATTGGGAGGCTGCTTGACTCCATCCATGGCTGTTCAAAGGGTTCCTGAGATTCCCCTGGTGTTTGGGGAATCCTACTAGTCTCCTCCAGACAGACACATGACACGTGAAACAAGCTGCTGATTTACTCCCTGGCTTCACTCTTTGGCTACTCGTCTTAAAAGACATCCTCTGCATTGGCTTGAGAGATTTGATGTTCCCCCTCTATTAATTAGCTCTTTTAAGAAGTGACTCCATGGCCTAAGAAACTTTTAGATGCTAAATAAAACTACCAACTGACCAAGAAATGAATGGAAGCCTTTCTGGATGAACAGCACTGTCCTGACTGGCTTCCTCAGCTCTGATTTTCTGCATTGATGATGTGTGCGCTGAAGTTCCAAGCCCTCTCCCCAAGAGGGGTGGGTGCCTCTCCAGGTCTGCCACGGGAGAATTACAGACCACTGGACTGAATCAGGAGGGGCCTCGGAGCCCAGCCAGGCCAACCTGTCCCACTGTAGGGCAGCCAGTCTCTGGTGTTCTCCTGAGTGGAGAACACATGAGGCAGCCCCTCCTCTGATCAGGACAAAGTTCCTCCTCCCTTCCCCTCACTGCTCTCCATTCTGGCTGGTAGGTTTCCTTCAGAGATGCACCCCAGCCCACCTTTCTCTCATCCGTAGGTCTGCCTGGCCCTGCCAGCTAAGGTGGTTCAGGAGGAGGAGGGAAGGAAGTAGGAGGGAGGAGCCTCTCCTGATCCTGGTGGTAGCAATCTACTGGTGGTGCAGCAACTAGTAATGGGCTTGGAGATAGTTCCTGAGTTCACATCCTTCCTCAGATACTTAACTAGCTGTGTGATCCCAGGCAAGTCATTTAACCATGTCTGCCTCAGTTTCCTCATCTGTCAAATGAGCTGGAGAAGGCAATGGCAAACCACTCCAGCATCTGCCAAGAAAACCCCAAATGGGGTCACCAAGCATTGAACGTGATTGACACAACCAAACAACAGTAGGAAGCAGGATTTCCTTTTAATTTCCATTTTGTCTGCTACAAGAAGAGCGGCTGTCAATATTTCTGTACCAACAGGAATGACGGCACATTCCCAGGTGGCCAAAGGACATTGGTACACTGGCTTCCAGTGACTCTGTGAAATGCATAAGCTGTTTGGATTGGCTCAATCAGCACGGATGAAGTTAGGAAACCTAGCACAAACTAGCTCTGTGACCTCAGAGTTCACATCTGTAAAATGGGACCCCACCTTCTCTGGTTACTGACACAGAGACCATGCTGAATGAATGGGAGTGCTCTGAACAGCAGTGTGATCCACAGGGCAAAGCAAAAGCCCAAGGCAGCGTGGGGACGGGTCCTGGAGTGGGGGCTGCCACTCTTGGGCTTTGTTCCCAAAGGCAACTTACAATATTCAGGGATCTCCATAGGGCACCCTCCCTGCACACCAGGAGGATGCAGGAAGCCTCGCTGGGACATTCTGAGGACGGACAAAGTAACATCGAGGATCACTTTCAGCTACTTACAAAGGAGGTGCCGGAAAATTCAGAGCATTACTATTATTACTGCTTGGGAAAATACACAATTCTACATATGATGTTAAACATTTAATCAAGAAACAAATGAGATTATTTACTTTGGCAAAAGTCCACAGATTTGGGGGTGGCAAGAGCAGCAGGGAGCTTTTGCAGAGTGCACCAAGGCTGTGTGCAGTGGAAAGTAGCAGCTTTGAGCATAAGGGATGACTGCCCTAAACTGGAACTCTGTCTGTGATCCAGAAAAAGAGCATGTGGCTAGTGAGAAGGGAGGAGAAATACCCAGACTTCTCCATCCATCTCACTTCCCCATGTGTTCTGAAGTGGAAGGAAAAGACACATGGACTTCAGAGACTTTTTCATTTTCAGGGTGCTCTTTCTTCCTTCACCTGGTGACCCTCCATCAGCTAAGCTGAACATCCAGCTGTGGCCTAGCTCACTGTCTGGACCACATGCAGCAAGGACATGGCCTCTTCACTGTGAACTCCTTGGCCACTCATCTCCCAGGATCTCGGGGAGTCTAGCACCTCCTCGCCTGTGGGCACTCCTGTCACATTCCACATACCTTGTGCAGGTGGCCACACACACTACCTTCCCTCCTGAGAATCCCTCGTGGTACAGTGACTGAGGGCACTCAACTTGGAATCAGGAAGCCCTTGGTCAGACAGTCAACAAGCACTTTTCAAGTGAAAGAAGCAAAAGAAAATCAATCCTCACCCTCAGGGAACTTCCATTCCAATCCAGAACCAGAAAGGCCCAGGTGGGGCTGGCCGGGAAGGGGAGCCAAGGTCCTTGGAGAGGCCCTCAGCAGGGCAATCACATCAGGCCTTACCGTGTGGAACCTACAGGCCCCCACAGTCTGGTCTAGCTCGGAATCTCTTATCCTCGTCTTCTTGCCCTGTCTCTGTGAGGGCGGGGTTGTGGCACCTTGGCCTGGGCACCTGACCACATGTGCGCTTTTCTGTCTCCCAGAGTGGGATACACTGGAGGCCTGGAAGCCCCACTGACCATGGTCTGGGCAGAGACCGCATCAAGGTCAATGGTCCCTACAACGAGCCAGAGAACCACAGGCTCGGGGTGACTCATGGGACCATTCTGCAGGGAGCTTGGCAGCTGACCAGTTCAATTCATAGCTGAAAATGGAACCAGCTCCTCCCTGAAGACCTCCAATGGTGAGTAACCCACTGTTTCCTGGGCAGAGTGGTCCATTCCACTTCTAGACAGCACTGATTCCTCCAAGCATTTCTCTCTTCACAATCCCTGCTCTGGGCTGTTTCTTTGTGGCCAAACACACCAAGTGTAACCTCAGTTTCCTTCCCACTTCTATCACTTCTATCCCACTCCCTAGGGCACTGTCCTGGGACTTGTCTCTAAAAACTCTTTCTTGGTCATCTTGTTCAAATATCACCTTGGCTACCTACTGGATCTGCTATGACCCAGCCTCTGCTAGACAGCTTCAGTGGAATGTCCCAATAGAGCTCACCGTCCTGCCCCCAGACCTTCCATCTCCCTTCCTCTGGAAGCAGCACCAACTCCTTCTCATCCTCACCCACTTCCAAGCCTTCTCTATTCTATTTCTACAAACCCTCTCAGGACCATCTCTTTTGTTCCATCAGGTATCTCCACCTGCCCTATCATGATGGCCTGCCCTTTCTGAAATGTCCTCTGCAGAGTCACCAAATCAAGATGCTGAGGGCACGAGTTCTGACCATAGTCAGGAAGTGCTGCCTCAGTCCTGGGGACAGCGCCACTTTTCACGTGCAATTCACTAAAAGCTTTATACTCTTACTTGGGATATTTTTCCTCACTTAAGAGTGAGGAAACCCCCTTATCTAAGCAGATAGCTTACATCAGTAAGAGAAATTCTACTGATTAAAAAATAACCAAAAGCACACAAGAAGAATGAGCCTTTCCAGCTAGAGCAAGCTAGATCTCTCTCAATCAAGGGAGAGTCTAACTTTACCCAAAGGGACCCTCCCTCAAGTCTCTAGGGAGGCGAGCTGCAGCCAGAAGCCCTATCAGAAGAGAAGCTTTCTGCTCTCCCTGGAGTCTCTTTCAGAAAGCATGAAGAACATCTTCTTTCTGCAGCACTCTGCTGCCAGCTTGGCCCCTTCCCGATCATGTAACATTCTCTCCACCAACTCCAAGGGCCACAGACAAAAGGCCAAAGGCTGAGTTGGAACTTCACAAACATGAAAGTACAGAGTCGATGCAACTTATTCTCCAGGTCTCAGAAGGGGAGGCAGCTGCAAAGGCCAGGACCAGGACAAGAGCCCCTCCCCCTCCCCCCCCCCCCCCCCCCGGGGCCTTTCTCTCCAAAGGTTTATGTCATCCAGTAGGTCTGGGCAGTCGATATTTTCTCATCTATTATTTTATTATCTTTTAATTTTTAAAAACTGAATTTTATTTGCAAACACATATCAGCCTTCTCTCTCTGTGCACCCCCCTCCCACACCAAGAAAGCATAAGGAAAACAAATTCCCCATTACAAGCATGCTTGGTCAAGTCAAGCAACGTTTCTCACAGGCCATGTGTAAAAAACCATGTTTTAATCTGCACTCTGAGTCCTCTGCTAGGAGACTGGCAGTCCTCAGGACTTGTATGTGGTCACTGTGTTAATGGCAGCTGGCATGCTGGGCATGCTGGGCCTAGGCTCAGGAAATACATATTAGTTGTGAGACTCTGGGCAAATCACCTTACTCTGTTTGCCTCAGTTTTCTCACCATCAAATGGGTTGGAGAAGGGAAATGGCAAACCACTCCAAGAAAATCCCCAGTGGGCTCACAAAGAGTCAAGCACGACTTAAAAATGACTGAACAAAAAATCCCTTCCCCTTCCACCCAAGCCTGACAACTCACTGGGTCCAATTATTCCGTGAGTTTGGAAGGTACCCATGTCTGCTACTGCTTAGCGCCCAGTTGTCCACCTTGTCCAGGAGAAGGAGCACGAGAAGCACTTGATCAAATGCCGGGTTAGAATCTGGATAAACTAGACCCACAACGTGTGCTGGTCTAGCCTCAGCACCCCATCCAAAGGACACGTGTTAAATCTGGTACAACCTGTTCCTACTATTTCTGCTGTACTGCTGCCAGTCATTCACCGATACACTCGGTACACTCCTTTGTAAGAAAGAAAACCAGGGAAGCAAACTGATGGACAAAACAATCACAGCTGGCACCATATGTGGCATGCTGCACCTGTACACCACCCCTTCCCCTTAGAAAAGTGGAGTCTGTTCTCTCAACAACGGGGTCTGAGCTTGAGAATGAGCTGCTCATTCGCTCTCTCCCAGCTCAGAGATCCTGAAAATATTCTTGTGAAGTACAAGCCTTTCTGGGACATTCGAAGGCAGCTCTCCATCCCTGAGAATGGACATAAAATGCTGATGCTCAGGGCCTGAGGCAGAGTCTGGCATGAAGGAGGTGACAGTGCTCAGAGCCTCAGGGTGAGGGTGGCCTGATCAGGGCTCGCCCTTCTCACCTGCAGTTTCACAGCAATGACCACGGAGTTCAGGTCTTTGTCCATTTCCTTCAGCATGACGAGCTTCTTCAGGGTCAGACTGAAAAGCCTAGGAACGGAGAGAAAACAGCTCGTCAGAGGGAAAACACAGCAAGGGAGAGGAAAACACAGCTTCTCCCAGGAAGATGTGAGTGTCCTTTATTGCAAAGTGACCATTATTGATCCCCTGGCACACAGCACTGCTCTGAAGGAACCTGCAGAGCAGGAAAGGAGAGGATTCCAGAGAAGTGGGGGTCCAAAGAGCGTGTCGGGTTACACTGTCATCATGTCCACTTGGTTCATTCCTAGCATGGCACCCGGCCCACAGTGAGCACTGAAATCAGTTAGTTGGCTGACTGAGGTAGGAAAGCTTGAAACGGTATCTCCTGGTGACCTGCAGGGAGCTCCCACTCCACACTTCGAGGGGCCAGTCCTTGATCTCTAGGATGGGGTTAAGGAAAGGAGGTCTTCAAAGCCTCTTACCCTCACAAGCCAATCTCATGATCTGCAGCTGTGTCCGTCATTTTACTGAAATGATTCCCGATGCTTTTTTTGCCTGGGCCAACCCCTAAGTTAGCCCTGAGTTCTTACAAAGAGCTGCAGTGTCACCACTGGACGCCTGACTTTAGTTCCCCTCCCCCCTCACTTGAGACCAGGAGAGGGTTGATTTGTTGGAACCGAGACCCTAGACTTTGCATCTGGGTCCAGACTGTCATTGAGCACATTCTCTCTCTTCTTGTCCTTCTCCAGCATTCAACAACATTTCCTCCTTCTCCCGCCAGCTGCAGTTTCCTAAGCTAGGAAACCAGGTAGCTGAAGACTTGTAGCTCTAAACTGATCATTTTCTGGTCCTTCCAAAGTTCAACAAGTACTGACCAAGTGAGAAGACTGGCCCACTGCGAAGCCCTCCCTGACAAATGGGCTCCTCAGATCCCCCTCCCACTAGGTCTAGGTGCTTCCCCTCTCCCCCCAACAGATCTTCGGGCTGAGAAGAGGCAAAGCGGCCACTGCCCCTCATCAAATGGGAGACAACATGCAGACGAACAAGAAATAGTTAGCGGGACAAGATGAGTCTAAAGGACATGTGATGAAAAATGTTAATGCCTTCCACAGAGAGAACTGATGAAGTCTGAGTGCAGATTAGAGCATACTTTTTTCAATCTTTACCCTTGCAACATGGCTAAGATAATTTCACATGTATAATTGATAGCTCATTTCTTATGGGTGGTGGAAGAGTGGAGGGAGAGAATGTGGAACTCAACATTTTTAAAAAAATTAACACCAAAAATAAATTTTAAAAATTTAACAGATGGAAGGCACTTGAATTAAGGGGGGGATTGGGTAGGACTTCCTGCAAGAAATGGGATTTTTGCTGGGACTTAATGGAAAATAGAGAGGTCCATAGGAGGAGTGGATGAGGGGGAGCATTCCAGGTACAGGGGATAATGCCCAGAGCTGAGAAATGGAGGGTCCTGTTGACGGAACAGCCAGGACACTGGGGAGACAGGTGGGAGAAGACTAGAGAGGTACGAGGGAACTAGGTGACAGGAAGGCCTCTGAATGTGTCTTTGTGAGGGTGACATGACCAGACCTGCATTCCAGGACAATCCCTTTGGCAGCTGAATGGGAAGAGGCTGGAGGTGGAGGTCTGCACCAGGGTGGGGGAGGTGTCAGAGGAGAAGAGATGGTACAGAGGGGACACTGAAAGGCACTGGCAACAGCTCAGATATGGGGGTAGTGAAAGATAGTGAGGCATCTAGGACGACTGATAGAAGGTGAGCCTGGGTGTGCCAACTACAGTCAGAGGGAAGGAGACTTGGGGGAAAAGAACATGAGGCCAGTTTTGGACATGTGGAGTTTAAGAGGTCTACTGGATATTCAGTCTGAGATGACTGCAAGGCAATGGGAGATGAGAGACTGCAGAACAGCAGAGAGGAATGGTCAGCAGAGAGATGGTCATTGAATCCATGGGAACTGATGCAAATACCAGATCGCCCAGTGAAGGCGTCTGAGGGAGAGCAGAGCATCCAGGAAAGAGTCCTAAGGGATACCTACAGTTAGAGGGTATGATCTGGAGGAGGATTCAGTGTGGGAGACTGAGAAGGGCAGTCAGGGGAGAGAACCAGAAAAGAGGAGTACCTAAGGAGGACAGAATGAGCACCAGTATCAAGGTCTGTAAAGAGGTAAAGGAGAATGAGGGTTGAGGCCACTGGATTTGGGAATGAAGAGATCGCTGATAACTTAGAGCAGTTTAGGTGGAATGCTAAGTCCAGAAGCCAGACTGCAAGGGGTGAGTGACAGGAGAAAAAGTGGAGGCACCCAATGTAGACGGTCTTTTCTGAGAGTTCAGCCACAAAGGGCAGAAGTGATCGAGGACAATATTAGCAGAGAAGGGACAGGTGAGGGGTTTGAGAGTGGGGGAGACATGGGCATGTTTGCAGGTAGCAGGAAATGAGCCAGTAGGGAGGAAAAGACTGAAAATAAGCGAGATGAGGATGATTGGAGGAGACAGATGGAATGGGGTCACTTGAGCAGGTGGAGGAGCTTGCCTTGGTCAGGAGTCAGGCCACCCCATCATGTGACAGGGGTGAAGGAGGAGAGAGGGCCAGAAGGTATCTGAGTGATGGGAGAGAAAAGGGAGGCAAGGATTTCAGCTGAGAGGGTTGGGAGAGGGAGGTATCAGAGGATTGCCAGGCAGCAGTAAGGGCCCAGGGGATGTAGCACAACATGAATCTGTGTCAAACCCAGAACAGTTGCATGATTTTCTCCACCTTCATTCAACAACAAACATGTAGGAGCAAAGGCAGAGGATGGTGGGAAGGATCCAAAGCCGAGGTGTGGCAGGGCATAATCAGCCATGTTATAAGGGATTGAGGGACTCAAGGACAGTGCAGTTGAATTGGTCACTGAGGAGTCGAGATGGGGAGAAGAAGAGAGGATGACCAGCACAGGGAGGTCACACTGTGTTATGTAAGGAAAAGCAGAGGGAGAGGTAGAAAGCCAACAGAATACAGTCAGATATGGGGATCTGGGGATTCTTGGTAGATTGGTACACTGGGTACATTGGTGGATGATACAAGACAGAAGGCATGACCATCTTTGTGTGTGGTTGCGGTGTGGCGGAGTGGCTCATGGGAGGTTCAGTAGGTTAAGGACCTGAGCGGTTGGGGGTGCTTGGGGAAGGGACAGGGAATCAGCATTTATATAGTCTTACTATATATATAGACACCGAGCTAAAGCACTTTACAAATCACAGCCTTTGAAGTCTGTTAGTACTCCCATTTCACAGCTGAAAAAACTGAGGCAACAGAGACTTCATGACTTGCCCAGGGTTCCACAGCTAAGTGTCTGAGGTCGGCTTGAACTTGGATCTCCTGACTCCAGGCCTTAAGCTCCACCCCCCACACCACCGAGTGCCCTCTTGTGAGGACAGGAATTGGTAAGGCCCCCGGGGGGTAGTGGGTGAGGGGGTTGGAGACAACACCTACCAGCACTTGGACTGATTGGGAGATATGAATGGCATGTTGAAGGAAGTGTGGCTGCCTGAGGGAAGGAGGAAGAGGGAGCATGGGGAGTCTCTCTACTACCCCTGCCCCAACCAGTGGACCGAGCAGGATGAGTGAAGGTGCAGCCAGGCCTGGAGAGGTGGCCAGGGAGACTGCATCCTCAGGGGGAGCCAGGTTTCAGTAAGAACTACAAGATGGGAGAGTGGGAGAGGAAAAGATTTAGGGTGAAGGGAAATTTGCTGCCTATGGAACATTCCAAAGGAAACAGAGGAAGGAAAGGCTGGTGTTTGCCTGGAACTTTGGGGTGGGAGGGTTGAGGGGGTGGAATAAGGAATTGGGTGGTGGGGGATGGGGAACAGGATTAGGATGGTGGTTTACAGGGTCAGAATCGCAGAGTTGTGAAGGGTATGAGCAGGTGGGAGAACATTCCTCACAGAGAGGAGAGGGCTGCTCCTTTTCCCAAAGGAGGCTCGAGACTGAGTTTGAGTGGTGTGCCCCACAGGATGCAAGGCCCCATCTCCCCCTTCTCACAGATGGAAGGTGAGAGGTCAAAAGCAAGGACACTGCCTTGGCCTGGGTTTCCAGATTTCCCCATCCTACACCAGGAAAAAACAAAAGTCACCTGAGGGTAAGGGCTGTGCTGTTTACACCGAGGTCCTCCTGGTGCCCAGCAGAGCCCACACAATGAAGGCTCGATAAACACCTGCTGAATTTATGAGGGTTATTTCCACCACTTAGCAAGCTCAGCCTTACAAATGTAAGCATTCCCTACCATTCTTACACATGTGAAAGCAGAGGAGAAAAGCGATCATGGATGGAGTTAAAATGATTAATTGCAGAGAGAAAGGGGAGAAGCTGGGGTTTGATTATCCTCTGTCAGAGTGACAGACGCGTCTGCAGTGCCTGCACCAGATCTACGGCTTCAGGAACGCAAGAAACAAGGCTCTCAATGGGAGGGGAGCACAGGGCAGCAAAGTCTGGGAACCATTGCTTTTTTTCACTGCTACTAAGCATGCTTCACCAGGGTTATGGAATCGAGATTTTCTCAAGCAACAGATTCTGAATGGTTCAGTGATGACCATCGCTTGTGGTCAGGTGGAAAGCACAACACATAATTTCCCAGGTCTTCTGAAAACAAATGAAGCCCGAGAGCCTGCTCTCCCTCAGCAGATTCCAGAACCCAAATGGATCTTGGCAATTCTTTCTCTGAGCTGCCAGTGCCTCTGAAGAGGGCCAAACAGCTGACAAGATGGTGGCGGGGCTCCTCTCCACATCTCCTTCACAGACCTCACCAAACTGATGTTTCTGAATATGTAACTCACAAAACCCTCTGGTGGCTCCCTTTCTCTCTAGGATAAAATACAGACTCCTGGTTGGCTTTTATGGAGCCTTCCACAATATGGCCTGGTTTTCCACCCTTCTGCTGTAGTGCAGTCATTTCAGTTGTATCTGACTCTGTGACCCCATTTTTTTGTGTACCTTTTTTGTGGACCTCCTCCAGCTCACTGTACAGATGAGGAAACTGAGACAAAGTTCAGTGACATGCCCAAGGTCATACAGCTAGAGTCTGAGGCTGGCTTCCTGACTCTAGGCCTGGAGGCTCTATTCAGTGAGCACCTTAGCTGCCCTGCTTTCCACCCTTACTATACATTATACTCCAACCAAACTGGTTCACTTTCTGTGCCCTAGTCACAAACCCTCTGGCTGCCGTGAAGACTGTCCCTGATGTTTACAGTACCCTCTCTTCTTACCTGTGCCTCTTGAAACCAGGGCTCCCTTCAAAATTCTAGCCCAGGGTCACTTCCTAGAGATGGAAGGCCTATCCTCATCTCCCCATGTTCCCTACACCCCACCAAAGGATTTTTTTAAATCTACTCTGTGTAGAAGCATTTTTAATGTTACGTTTTTGTTATGAACCTAAAATACCTAAAAAGAATATCATCACGTATATAGCAGAACCCAAAAAGAGGACAGTAAGAGAGACTGGAAACCTCAATTTCATTCCTCCTGTGCTTTGAAAAGTATATAATAAATTCGAGACAGAATTGTCAAAACTGTCAGGGCATGGCTAACAGGCTTCATCACAGGGATGACAGAGGAGACTTGTATGGAAACGTTTCTTTTTTTATGTTAAGTTCAGAATAGAGAAGAAAATCAGCCAATGGAAGGTATTTGCAGGGAAGATTGCTTCCTGGATGATATGTGTACCATAATGCCGCCTCCCTGCCCTAACCTGGCACAGTATAGCTCTACTGAATCAAGCCCACGGATGATGAATTACTGATTGATGGTTAAACACATTTACAAAGAACTATCTGCCCAGAAATGAGTCAGATCCATGGGGCTGTGCTAGAATGTGAAGAGAAAAGAGAAGGGGACCCAGGGCAAGAACCCTGAGGGGCACCCACAGTCCATGATCATTTGCTGAGCCCTCCCCTTCCCCTTCTCCCCTCTGCCTTGTCTCCTACCACCCAGATCTCTTTTCCCCTATGTCACATAAAGAAGGGGTCCTTCCCAGATATCCTCAGCCCCATTCTATCCCCTTTCCTCCAGCAGGTTACCCCCATTCTCTCACTAATCTTGGCTTCCTTTATCTGATCACAATCTTTTGCCATGCCATCCCTCCCTGTCCTTGTGACTTCTAACCCTGTTTTTCCTCTCTGCCCCCTCCCCCAATAGATCACTCCCAGATTCCTGTACGTCCCTCACCCATTCTGACCCACTCGTGAACCAGCTCTTCTTCCCTTGTTCCCTTGTCCTGCCATGTTGCCACCTTGGATTATTTCCAGAACCTGTTGACTTTATTCCCATTCCCATGTGGCTGAACCCCACTGGAGAAGATCACCAGTCACTCGCTAGCCGGGCTCTCTGGGGTCCTTTTCCGTAACACCCCTCATACTGCAGCCGGGCACCCTCTTTTCTCTCATCACAGAGCATCCCTTCCTTTATCCCTGTCTCACACAGTGAGATGACCCTTCTCTTTGTTCTATATGCTTTTGCAGTCTTTCTCATAAACTTCCCATTCTCCCCAAGACAGCTGCCACCGAGGGCAGGGCCTGGCCACATCGTCCTCCCTAGGGAAATAAAGGCGATGCAGAAATCAAAGACAGACAGAAAGAAACAAATGCCAGTGGGAGGGGACTAGGGAGAGGAACGCTTGGCCTGCCTCCAATGCAGAGCTGAGCAGCTTCAGCTGTGGACGCTGCTCCCGAGGGGCCTCCGTCAGGGGCCTGGGCCAGGCCTGGGCACGTGGCTTGACATTAATGACCTGCACAGACAGAGGCCATGTTCACCAAGCTGCCTGGAGGTCAGTTAGCAGCCGATGGCTGACATTCCTGTGCTTGGTTCCTGGAGGCCAGAGACCTAAGCCTGAAGTGACTCAAACTCTTCCACTGGACAATCTACCTGATCTCCCCTTTCCTTCACCCCAACAACTGCCAAGTTCTTCTCCCTGATCCTTCCCAGCCTTGGTCCTGTTCTGCGGTTCATCACGCATCAAAGATTGGAGCTTGGTAGCCATCACATTTTCTTGAATTTATTTCAAATTTCTTTTCCCCAAATAACAACGTCATTAATTTTAGAACTCACTAAAGCTAACCTACTCTATGTCACTTAGATGATTTCATTCTCCTAATTCTCCCTCCTTCCACAGAATATGCTTTCTCCTTAGATGCCCACTTGGCAGAACTACGCTGTGGGCGTTCCTGGGGAGCATGGGAGGTCCTCCTCCTTCCAGGCCCCAGATTCTCCGAGTCTGTGATTCTGATTCCATAGGAAATTTGCCCCATAACCTTCATCCCTTTTCTAGATGCCAAGCAAGTAAAATGATCAAGCCATGTAGTCCTAGAGATAAGTAGGTTTGATCTCACACAATCATGGTAACAGACAGAACGCTTCTTCACCAAACAGTGTCTGGGAGGAAACAACATGTCTCATCTTCCAAAGTCAGTGCTTCCTTTGACACTGTTCTCTGTGGTGTGCCCCCCCACCCCAAGTCCAGGAAATGGAGAAAAAAGGCTGCTCGGTGTTTGCTAGTGGAAAATGGGGGCATGACAGCAGTCAGAGGGCTGGAAGGGGCCTCTGGGGCCATCTGATCCAACTGGGACCTGAGCGAGAGACCCTTCTACAAAAGGCATCAATTGACAAGCACCTATGATGTTCCAGGCACTGTGGTGATGGGACCAGGAAGGGTTTTATGTGGAAAAGGGTGCCTGGAATGAGGTCAGAGTCACAGAGGATGCCAGTGCGGCTGGATTGCCGACTATGGGGAATGTATTTTTCTGTGGGGGGAAAGGAGAGTAGTTCCAAGGGTTTGGGGGAAGTTTCTGGTGTGCAAAAACAAAGTGTAACAAAAAACGTATTATTTTAAGAAAGTATTTTCAGGATTTCCTGCCAAGATGGCTACTGATGAGGGAGTACCACCCCCAAACCAACTGACAATCAAGTAACACAAGGAAAAACGACTCTAAGCACCATGTTCTGCCTCATCTCTGCACAAAAAGTCAGACATTGGCGACACATGGGCAGGGCCAGCCATCCAAGGCAAAGGACTCCCCCGGGGTGGGGGGTGGAGTGGGGAGCCAGGGATCCAGACCCACGAGCTGGACCCTGATTCAGTGTTCTGACCTTCAAAAATGGGAGGGGATGCAGGAAAAGGGCAAGCTGGGTTGTCCATTCCACCCAAAAGGGCAACAAGGGCAAGGCCTCAGCTCAGGACCTAAAGCTGAGACATGAGTAGAAGCAAGAATGACATTATCAAAATTAATTACAAATCTAACTCTTCAAAGGAAATGGATTTTCCATAAGGACAAGAGGCAAGGGATAAAAAGCGAAGTAAAGGCCTGGTTAGGACGACTCAGGAGAATGAGTAGCCTAGGAGAGCATGTGGCCACGTCCCCCACAGATCAGTGAGAACACGTCCCTCACCCTGCTCTGACTCAGGTCCAGAATGCTGGACTCGGGGGAGAGGGTCTGAAATGCTAGGATACCCAGGTCCCTGGAAGCGGTGGCGGCTCTCCCAGCCTGTTTCCATGAGTATACCCACGTCAGGAAACATAACCATGATTTGCACGACATTTTCCTTCTGTCTGAAAGTCAGCTTTGGTTCTGTTTTTCCCAATAAGCACCTAGATATTTCGTTCTTTTCATGTGCTCGGTGTCAGGGAGTGGAGGGAGTCCAAAGAAAGGAGCCAGCAGCATGTGCCCAACCGGAAACTTGCAGGAAGGAGAAGCCAACAGCCACGATGCCCTCTGCAGCACCCAGGCCCACCGAGGCCACATTCACAGCTGCTAAACAAGGGCCACAGGGATAAGCAGGGATCAACCCACATTGGTAAAACAGTAGCCACACGGGCAAAATGGTGCTTCACGAAGATCTATATTCAAATCTAGCCTCAGATACTTATTACCTGTAACTCTAAACAAATCACTTAACCTCTATCTCCCTCAGTTTCCTTATCTGTAAAATGGGGATAAAAACAGCTCCTTCTTGCCAAGGTTGTTGTGAGGATAAAATAATATATGTAAAGTGGTTTGAAAACCTTATTTCCTTTTTTAACAAAGTTATTAAACCAGCAGATCAGGAGAAGGGTATGGATATAGTTTACAGAGGTTTTACCCCAGCACTTGATCAAATATCTCATACTATTCTTGTGGAAAAAATTATAGAGAAGCATACTAGTTAAATCAAAGATAGTATATCCATTAAATTTGCAGAACACACAAAGCTGGAAAGAATAGCTACCATGTTATTATCGAAATGCATGCAAATGTGCACACAGTTCATGGGCCTGTGGAAGGCTCCTCCCTGGAGAGTCAGCTAAAATTCTGGCTTTAAAAGGCATTTTCTGCCCCTCACCCCCACCCCCTGGCTCTGTCCCCTCCCTGGACTCCCAATGCCTTCCCTCTGAGATGACCTCCCATTTACATGTTTTATATCTTACATGGATGTCCCCAGTCAAGGCAGACAATCACAGATTCATCATCATCATCGTCACAAGAGCTCATATTTCCATAGTGCTTATTTTGAACTGGAGCCTTACCTTCACAGGTCATCTATAAAATGTCAAACTAGCTGAGAACTGAAGTCATTCCACAGCCTGGAGCAAATGCAGCATCTCAGAAAAAACTGCTTGGGGGCTGGGGTGAGGTGGGGGGTAGGAAAGGAGGACCCTCTGCTCTGGGAAGGGTCCAGAGGATGTTGGCTTTCCAATCTTCTCATCCTGGTCAGCTGACAGCGCTTTCTGCCTGGAGGAAGACACCCAGTTCTACAAAGAGCCCAAGGAGAAGGCGCTGAACTCAGGTCTGGTGGCTACTAGGAGCCAGTTCTGCATATATTGGTGCAAGAGGGCTCCCCCTCCACCACTGCCAGTGGAAGGGTCTGAGGTGTTTAGACCCACTGTGTTTACTGTTCCATCTTAGTCGAACAGCCCATTTCTCAAGGCTATTTGCAGTTGGCTGACTAAATGATCCTGAACTGAAAGCCTTGGCTACTTTCATGAAAAATACTCCATCTCATGCTTATGGTGAAAAATGCTACCCACCTTTAGTGGGAGAACTGATGAACTCTGAATAAAAATGGAAATATAAATTTTCTGGCTTTCTATATATTGTTTGCCTTTTTTGGGTGATACGGCTAATATGCAAATAAGTTCTGCATGACTTACATGTGTAATTGATTTCATTTTGTATGTCTCATCAGTGGACTGGGGAAAGTTTGGAACTCAATTTAAAAAGAAAAGGACATTAAAACATAAAAAGAACATAAAACATAAAAAAACTGTTAAAAATAAATAATAAAAATTTTTGAAAAGGCAGAAAAGGAGGGCCAAGCACAGGTGTTCTTCCATCTTTTGATGACTCTCACACAGCTTCAGGAAGAACGAGCGGGATCACACGGAACCAGACCTGGAGACACTCGGGATGTCAGGGATCCCTCGTCATAAACTCCTCCCTCCCATTCAGAGTCCTCCCTCCATTTCAGAAGGGATCCTCAGTGCTCACAGTCTTCCCTTATCTGCTGATCTACCTTGGGTAGCCACTCTTTCCTGGCCAGTTAATTTTCTGCCCTTCTTCTTTGCAAAGGAAACAAAAGCAGCCTTGGTTTGTCCTCACATCTCTTCCACAAGCAGAGGTGGTCAACTGTGGTCCAAAACCCTTTTCAAGTCCACAGCAGAGTTTTCAAATGAGCTCTCCTAATCTGAAGGGCACGCCAGACTGTGCCACCAAACAAGAGGGCATCTCTGGCTTCCAAGAACTGACTGACACAAAACTCAAGTGTCTCATGTCAACAACCAACTTACTCCTAATGCGATCGGAAAAAAATTTCTGCTTTGCCTTTTAAGCTTGTTGGTCGAACTGCGGGGACTCTTCATCACACTGAACAAAAGGTCATTGAGAAATCCAGGGGCACCTCAGAAACTGACCCTTATGACATGTTTGCTTCCTGGCACAAGGCCTAAACAAGATGAGACAGGAGAACAAGGAGATATGCTTTGCTTTAGAAAAAAGGCAAAACATAAGAAGGTGCTTAATAAGATGTTTGAGCGGTTCTTAGAAAGCCCAAAGAGTAGCAAATTCTCTTTGGCATACAAAGCACAGCCAGGGCATCGGGTATAGACCAAGAGAGAGGCTTTAGTAAACGTGCCCCACCTCCAGAGCAGTGCAGGAGCAGTGGCTAACAGAAAGACAGGCCCTAGACTGAAGGGGCAGGTTGGCTCCATGGTCGCTGCTATTTAATCTCTCCTGGCTTCAGGTGCTCAATATGAAAAATGAGGACAATGCCACTTGCACTGTCTACACCAGAGCTGTGGTGAGGGTCAAAGGGCACAGACAAAGGTTATTGCTGTTTTAATATACTCCAGCTCGTCAAAGCGCATTCTGGCTTCAAAAATGAGTGCCACATTCTGGAAAGCCATCCCAACGAGACCCCCAACCTACTGAACTGGGCCTACCTACCCTTAGCGCCAGCAATACAGACAACCAGGCCCATTTAGTCTGCACTTGTAGCCTTTTCAAGATGAATAATTTACTGTCAGTGCAGTAGCCGACCATGGTGAATTCCTTCTATTTGACTTGTCTTAGAAAGACTCTGAGAATCACCTGACAAGACCACCTAACTGGACGCTGAGGTCCTTTCTTGAACTGAACTGTCAAACATTCAAACCACACTGTAGGGCAGGTAACTCCCACGGCTGGCCACACTGTTCGAATGCCAAGCATACATTTGCCGAGAAGACTATTCTACAGAGAACTCTCACACAGCAAGCCTCACATGGAGGTTTGAAGGGATACAAGGGCACTTCTGGAATCAGTTGGGAAACACTGGCACAGGACAGTGCCCGCATGGCATGCCCACATCAAAGAAGATGCTGTGAGCTACGAGCAAATCACAGCAGCTCAAAAGAAACGTAAGATGGGAAAATCTAGAAACATCTCCCTTCCAAACGTTCACATGGACTATTTGTGCCCAAGACATGATAGAGCCCTCCAAGCTTGAATTTGTCTGATTGGTCACAGTTGCCCTAACATAGCAATGCCATTTGGGTCTTCTTTGGGCATGAAAGACAACCACTCCCAGGCCTATACTTCTAAAGAGCTCTAAGAAAGCAAACATGTTTTAGAGCAGCAGCCCATCAGCTGGGGCGAAGCTGAACAAGTTCTGCGTTAGGGAATCCTATTGTGCTGTGAGAAGTGATGAAGGGGATGGTTTCAGAGAAACCTTAGAAGATATGTATAAACTGGTGCCAAGTGAAGTGAGTAGAACAGGGGAACAATTCATACAGTGACCCCCACTCTGAAAGACTCCAGAATTCTGACCAACCACCATTTCAGAAGGCACATGCTAAAACATGCTGTCTCCTGACAATGACAAAAGGAGGCTCACTTCTTTAGGACACAGTAAATGTGGGGATTTGTTTGGCTAGCCTGTACATATTCCTTGCTTTCTTAATGGGAAAGACGGGAAGGTGGAAGGGAGAAAGTACCAAGATGAAAACAAAACGAACCACATCCAGTCAGTAAGTGCTCCTTCAGTTCCTGTGCCTTGCACTGCCCATGCTCCTCAATGAGGAAAGGATAGGATCCTTGGCCTTCGAAGTACTTGCCTTCGAGGTAAGAATCAAGATGAATTTCACCTTAACAATTCCATCAACACCGAGCAAACAGCATGAAATGTGCCAATGAACAGGAGAGCTCATTGCTACAGATGTTCCCTTCCCCATCATGAGCATCTCTGACCCATGGGTTCCAGCATTCCTCAATGTGCTATGCTAGGGCTCAGCCTCAGTGTCTCCAGATACCAGTGAGTGCTCAGGCTCTCCACCTGCCATCCCACCTTCTTTCCTCCTCTTTGTTTCTTCTTCCAAGCTCCTCCCTGGTTCTGTGCTGCAGTTTGGTCAAACCCATCAAGCCCTGGCCCCTCCGTCAGCCTCTGGGCACTTCTAATTTTGAATTTCTTCTGAGGCGGTAGTATTCCATGAGTCACAGCCAAGCGATGACCTATAAAACACTGGTATTAAAAATATGGACTGTTGTTTATGAGAAAAGTTTGGGGATCGGCCAAGGAGCTTTGCAATGTCAACTCCCTCTCCTTATCCTGATGAATTCTGGGCACAACATGCTGTCCATTTTCTGTTGTCTTTCCAAGAGAGATAAAGTGACAGATGAGCTCTGTAGGCTGTAAGCTGTGAGCTGTGAGTGCCTACTATGTGCCAGGACTGTGCTAAGTGCTGGAGAGGCTCACAAATCTAACAGAGGAGACGAAAATCCAACCAACATGTACAAAAAATAGAGAGACGGAATAATCTGGAGATAATGCTAGTGTTAGGTAGGCACCTCTCCTAATCTGGTTAACAAACACGGCTCTTCTGCTTGGATTTTCCTGGGTGGATGATCAGGTCAGACTCTTAGGAGGCTATGATCTCTTTCAGAAGCTCCACTCCACCAGGGCTTCTGCTGTGTAACCCACACAACGTACTCTCTGAACAGGTGTGCCTGGAGGTCCCCTCCCCTCCCCCATAAGAATCTCTCTTCAACTGGAACTCTCTGTTGGATCTTTCCATCCCAGTCTCAAACACCTTGAGTGAACATCTTCCTGTTTTATGCTTTACAAGAATTTTGTGATCAGAGGATCAAACGAGATGGATAATAAATATGACGTGCTTAGTACAATGTTGCCCCGCCCCTCCAACAAGTCCGTCTCTGTCACTTTTCCCCCAAAGAACCCTGGGTACCTTTGATGTGTTCTCAAAGAGCACTTTACACAGCAAGCTTCCCAAAACAAGCTGCACAACAGAATTCTGGGTCTTCTACCCAGTTCAGTCAATTGTGTGACAGCGTAGACATGATATGGGCAACACTTTTGTTCAAACATCTTGTTGCTCCTATACCAACAGTCTCAATGTGTACGTAGGTGACTCTCACCAAACTCGATAAGGTTGTGGCTGCTGATGTTCTTCCTATGGCATTTTTTGATAGTATTACAAAGTTGGAGATTTCCCTCAACACCTCTGTAATCTCTCTGAGACCTGAGCCACAAGCCACGCTCTCACAATTGGTTCTCCTTCCACGGCTGTTTGACCCAATCCAGTTACTCTACCATCTTTGCTGTGCCCTGGTCCACAAGTCCAAACTGAATAAATTCTACAAATAAGTTTATGTTATATTGCAGGGCTAATGTGGGCTGTTATCGCTCTTGAGTTCTTTGGCATAACCGTTTGCTGACTGAGCCAATTTTGGGGCTTTCCTGGTCTCCTCATAACAACTAATATTAGTTAAACTTCTGTATAAAATTACTATAGTCTGTGTCCATAGCCTTTCTTTCTTTGGGATCCCATTTTCACCCTCAATAACTTATTTAAATAGGTCAAGCATGAGTTGTCTCAACTATACACCATCTCTTTTTCTCATTTTAATTCTTTTTTCTAGCTTTCTGCTACTTGTTATCCTTCTTTTAATAATTCAGTAGTCTGACTATAAATAGACTGCTAATTCAGGATTGATTCCTATATTAGTAAATTATTAGTAAATAATTTATTTCCTATCAAAATAGTTATCTCATTCCGTCACGTTATTTAGTGCTCATCATGTCCAATATCTACCTACTAATCCTTTTTTTATTTTTAGTTCCAAATTATCTCCTTCCCTCCAGTCTCTCCCCTACCCACTGAGAAAGCGAACAATATGAAGTCAAGCAAAACATTCCCATTATTAGTCATGTTGAGAGACAGCGAGAGCCTGCTTCCATGTGTTCATTAATTATCTCTGTGGAGGTCAACTGCATTTTTCATCATGAGTCTATTTATCAGAATAGCTACTTCTCTCACAGTTGATTACTGTTATGACACTGCCAGGTCTCGAAGGGAAAGAGCGGATTCCAGACAGAGGGAAGGTCAGTACAAAGGTACAGAAAGGGGAGACAGATGCCTCGGTAATACAATGACCAACTCAAAAAGTTTTTTTTAAATTTATCATATGAACTTGACAAACAGAAACAAACATGAACATTTCTTTACATAAAGAACAAAAAATAAGGGTTGTCTAGGATACCCTGAATCTCTATTACGTACAATTTGGTAGTCTTTAAATTACTCTATGTTACAATGAAGTCACACTTTCTGCTCTGATTTACTGCAAATTAACGGTCGTCCATGTGTAAGTAGCTGATTTTGAAAAGAGCCAAGCTACAACCATTGAGAGGGAGTGGAAGGAATGACTCAAACCCATGGGTACCTGCAGGCCATACTGTCCCTTCTCTGAGCCACCAGCCTCTCCCCTTCCTTTGGCTAGATTTCCTTCCTTCCTTCCTCCTGCCCACTCTCTCCCTCCCTCCCTTCCTTCCTTCCCATTCCCAAAACCTTAAACCCAGTACACTCTGAAGCCCATAGGTTGGACAACAATAGGTCCCTGCCCAAGCTCCACTTAATGGCTGGCTTACAGTGATTATCAATAGTAACAGTTTCTCTTTCCCTCCCAGCGTGACTTAGATCTTTTTTCCTTTTGCTCACTAAAAGGTCATTCCCTGATTACTTCTTAAAGAGGCCTATTCATTCCGCGGGTGTTACTTACCCCTAAGTGAGTACCTGAAAAGGCCAAGGTCTCCCACTGCATCCTGATGAATATCTGGTCACTGGATCCAGATGGCTCAGGAGGAGAAAGTGAGGCTGGTGACCTCGTACAGCCTTCCCTCCCTCAAAGTCAAGTGCAAATCATGTTATCATTTCTCTGATGCCATGGTCTTCTTTGAAAACGAAGGACCAACACAACAAAAAAGAATTTACGAGGAGCCAGGGACAGCTCGGTGTTATCAGTAATACATTCAGTCACTAAGTAGTGTTTTCAGCACAATGTACATGACAAAACCAAGTGTTTTTCTGCTCATGGAGACACTTCTTAATTGGACAAGACGAGCTCAGATTAGGGGGCATTTAAATTATCCCCTTCAAAAGCAGAAGACAGCAGTAGTCTTTCGGCCACTTGAATTGGGCACCTTTCCAAAACTGCTTAATTACATTTTGAGGCTAATTCCTTAATCCAGTCCCTTACATCTCATTTAATGGAAAGGAAAAGTAACAACCATAACCACACTAACACCCTGTATTTGTAAAAGTGTATGATAACTTTCCTGGCCAATCTCAGGAGAGGAGACACAAAAATCAGAAAATCATTTTCCTGTGGGTAAGAACAGACAACACCCTTTTCTCTGCACCCTGAAGAAACACTTATTTGCACAGATTTTCACAGCAGCTTCTCCCTATAGAGTGCAGGCTGCTCCACTAGTTTTTATAAGCAGTGACACTTTCAAATCATGAATAATTACCATCTTCACAGTCAAGCACCTGGCCAGATGACCTTGGCAATGTACTGAGTCAAGGAACAATTCCACTAAGCACATTCACCTGCGACAGTGCTAGGCCGGGCTCAGTCTTACCATCATCTCTACTCTAAAGGCTGAGAAACAAGCCTAAGTGAAAAGGCCTTACCTAAATCAAAGCATTAACTGAAAATAGGAATAAGTTCTGTTCAAAGGAACCACAGCTTCTTCCTTTACCCTCAAAGTTTATCTAATGCAAAGACTTTAAAATCCTGCCTTCAGTTTCCTCAGCTGTAAGTAGGTAGGAGAGTAGATGGGAGCATGAATCTCTTCCACCCTCCATTTAAAATACCATAGTATACTAGAAGCAAGTGGCCCAACTACCCGCTGCCTCTGCCCCCTCCTTTGGGGGCTGCCCTTGGCAGAGGTAAAGTGCTTTTCCTGTCTTTGGATCTCTTATAAGAAGTAATATGGGAAGGGGAATGAAATGAACCACACTGATTTCATCTGGTGACAATTCTGGAGCTAGCTCAGTTTCCTTTCTATTCAACTATGGGACTAGTTCAATTTCTGTCTTGTGAGAAAATTTTATTCAATCATAGGAATTGTGAGAAAACTTTATTGTACTATTTGAAGCCTTGGATGGCTGGGAAACTGGACCACCTCTTTCTGCTGCTTAAGGTGTGGGGGCGAGTAGGACACCTCTTTTTCTGATTTCAAAGAATTAAACCTGTTTGTTCTCTCCCTCTCAACTCAGAAAGTCCCTAATTTTTCCTCCAATAAGAAATCAGATTACTTAATCTTGTATCCTGGTTTCTATCCTGTTGTTTTCTTCTGATGCATAAAAATCTGTCTCCCCTTGTAATCAGGGTACAGTGCCAAGCTGAGACCTGGTCCCAAAGTGTTAGGCAACTGGCATGCATGACTTAATAAATCAATATGCTTGGAAGCTCAAACTTTTGTTTCCTCAATTATTTCAATCAATCCACATGCCACAGGGTTAGGCTGGAAGACTGCTACAGTCTCTTCCAGCTTTAGCATTCTAGGGTTTTATGACAATAATGCAAATAAACTTTAGGGCCAACAAGAAAACCACCTCTTCCTCCAGCACTCTGCCAAAGCCACCCCAGCCTGACATTCTTGTTTCTGAGACAGAACTAAAATAACATTTGAAAGATGGTGATGTAGCACTGCCTGAATATAGACAACCCAAAAAGGTGGGCTCCCTCCAGATGTATTTTCCCAATCACCCAAAGCAGGTTTCACCTCAGTTAAGATCCTGTCTGTCTGTCTTTAAGTCATGTATCCTGTCCAGGGCCATTTAAAAGACAACTATAAACTATCTAGGAAGGGCCAGTCAAGCCCAGGAAGGAAGAGGGCCCTGGAAACTGTTTGTTTATAGAAATAAACAAATCCTGACTTTTTTTCTCGTCCTAAAAAGCACTTACCAGTTTGTTAGGATGTCGTTCAATCACCTAATCCATCGCTAGGCTCTGCCAGGAGCTGAGGCTACGTGGACAAAGAACAAAATGATCCCTCCTCTCATGGAGGCTGCGCCCATGCAAACGTAGACAGAATCAATACAGAGGCAAAAGGAGTTAAACACAAGTAGTTTGGGGGGCGATCAGGAGAGCCACGCCCCAGGCAGCCCATCATGAACTGCCCTCAAGGTCCTGGATCTTCTTTGAGGATGCACTAAGGAGGGCAAGTGGGTCAGAATGGCAGTTGGCCAGTACAAAGGCCCAGAGCATGGAGACAGACACAGGGGAGAGGCATGGGAGGAACGGAAAGGAGGCTGGCTCAGCTACATCACAGACAGAGGGTGGCTGGAAAGACAGGCTGGGGCCTTGACAACCAAACAGAAGCGTAGACCTTTGACACCAGAAGCAGACATACGAGGAGACCCCAGAACAGGGATGGAGCAGAGATGGACCCCACAGTCTGCGTAGGATGGGGCTGAGTGGGAATTGTGCCCAAAATAGCACAACTTGGTACTCTTTTGGATGGCTGTGAGGAGCCAAGGCCAAAGCGAGACTGTTCCCAGCCTTGGGAGATCAACTTGAGGAGAGGTTCCCTGACTGAGCGCCCACCTACGAGTCCTCTGCATAGAGATAGAGCCAATGCAGGAGGTGGTGTTAAGGTGGAAGGGAAGAGTACAGAACCTTGGGGGCCCATGACCATCAGGAGGCACAGCGAGGCCATGCAGGAAAAGGAAACCCAGGCACCAAGAGAGTCACAAAAAAAGAGAGGAGGGAGGCTCATCAGTGGGGTCAAGAGTTTAAGGATCCAAAAGAAGAGGCAGTGATGCCAAGGCTGGGGCCTCCAGGAGAGGCAGGTGGTGGGGAGTTGGGTCTTCTCTGCCCCACTGGCAACAGATGACAGGGTAGGACCCATGACACACTGGTGATTCACCAGGATAAGCCAAGAGGGTTTTGGAGAAAGATCATTCTTCCTAATAACTGAGCCAAGGTCAGGAAAAATGGTGACCACTCTTCTACAGCACCGTGAATATCACACCACAGCAGGAACTGGTGCAGCCACCATGGAGAGGGCCAGGAATCAAGGCTCTGCTACAGATTCCTGAGCTCTCACTGCCAAGACTGTGAGCTTCTAAGGAACAAAGGAACAGGAAATATGAAATCAAAACTCAATTAAGACAGGTCCAAACACCCTGCAGGGCTGCCTTGATCATGGACAGCCCAGCACACACATAGAAAGCATGTATTGAGCATTTTAAGGTTTGCAAAGTACTTGACAAAGATTATCTCACTGAGAAGTGGTAGTTATTATCCCCATCTTACAGATGAGGAAACTGAGGCTAAGAGAAGTTACGTAACTTACCCAGGGTCACAGAGCTAGTAAGTGGGTCTTGCTGACTTCAGGGACTTGGTGCTTGATCCACTATGACCTATCTGGTTCCCCTATGGCAAATGTGTTGAGGGCATGGGGAACACAGGATGTATTGTTGGAGGAAATAGGCACGTTGACAAGACCACCACTTTATATGGGAACTTGGAGATCTTTGCAAATATTATATCCTTCCCAAAGAATGTACGCTTCTTGAGGAGCTGGTTTGGGAATGGCAGCAGTGGTTTGGTCCCTGAGTCTCCAGCTCCCGTCAGAGGGCCAAGCACACGCTCCCTGAATGTTTGACAAGAACTAGCTGGCTTAAACACCTTTCCATTCCTTTCCTTTCAGGGGCTCCTTCTGCAGCAGATTTAAACTAACTTTGGAATTACAGAAAGTGCTAGATTTGCATAAGATACTCATCTCTCCCAGAATTTTTAAATGTATCTTTCAGAGGAGTTTTAGTAAGGTCAGCTAACGGTGGAAGGGGCAGGAAGCCACAATGCACAGAGAGCTGGCCTAGAACTCCAGCCTGATACTTACTAGCTAAGTGACCCTGAGCAAGCCACTTAACCTTCCTGGGTAAAGCCCAGAGTGCAAACCAGAAGAGTAGTGACCAGACCTCTTTTGGCATCACACCACCAACGAAACATGGAAAATGTTCAGACTGCACAACTAGCTTTGAAAACAGAAGCATAAAAATAGCCTGAGAGTTAGGACAGCACCTCAGAGTCCGACTTTATCATAAAGGTGGAAATCAAGAAATAGGCTACAAAAAACGAACAATGAAAAAAGAACTTGATCATGAGAACTTATTATGGTGGCAGGAAGACAGCCATGTGAAAACAGCTACAACCAAAGAAAAATGCTCACTGGAACCAAGTCCAACAAGAATTCCTGGAAGTGTCAAAAAAGAGATAAGAATGGTAAAGGAATAACTGGGAAAAGAAATGAGAGTGATGTACAAAAAAAATTCTTTGGGAAAAAAGAACTCCTTATACAGCAGAAAAGGCCCAATGGAAAAGGGGGCACGTAAATTCCCTGAAGAAAAGAAACCCTTAAAAACCAGAATTGACCAAATGAAAAAAGAGGCACAAAAATTTGCTGAAGAAAATAATTCCTTAAAAATTAGAATTGGGCAAGTGGAAGCTAACAACTTTATCAGACACAAAGGAATAAAGTCAAAAGAATGAAAAAGAAGAAGAAAATGTGAAATATTCCATTGGAAAAACTGACCCAGAAAATAGAATGAGGAATAATAATTTTAAAATTACTAGACTACCCAAATTCCACAATCAAAAATATTCTAGGCATCATATTTCAAGAAATCAATAAAGGAAAACTGCCCCAACATTTTAGATCCAGATGGCAAAATAGAAATTGAAAGACTGAGCCAATCACCTTATGAAAGAGATCCCAAAATGAAAACTACCAGGAATATAGCCAAATTCCAGGACTCCCATATCAAGTAGAAAAACTGCAAGTGGCCAGAAAAAAACAATTTAAATGTCATGGAGCTACAGTGAGGATCACAAAAGATTTTAGCAGCTACTACTATAAAGAAGCGGAGGGTTTAGAATATTATATTCTGGAAGGCAAAGCAGCCAGAATTACAGCCAAGAATGATCTACCCAGGACATTTAATGAAATAAAAGACTTTCAAGGATTCCTGAAGAAATAATAAGAATTAATAGACAATCTGACATTCAAACACAAGACTCAAGAGAAGCATAAAAAGGTCAACAAGAGAAATCATAAGAAACACAAATAAAGTTCACCTGTTTACATTTCTTTAAGGGAAGATGACATATGTAACTACTAAGAACTTCATCATTACTAAGGAAGTTAGAAGGAATCTACATAGACAGAGGGCATGGGTCTAAGTCCATTATGGTGGGATGATCTAAAAAGAATTAAATGAAGGGGCAAGACAGAGAGATGAACTGGGAGAAGAGGGGAGAGAGGAAGAATGAGGAAATAATTTCATATAAAAGAAATGCTCAAGGAAGAGCTTTTACAGTGCAGGGAAAAGTAGGCAGAGGAAGGTGAAGGGCAAGACTTCAACTTCACTCATTATAGATGGATAGATGGACACTCAGTTGAGTAGAGGGAAATAAGAGGGGGAGGGGTGAGGAGTGACAAAAGGGAGAGTAGATTAAAGGAGGCAGTGGTCACAAGCAAAATACACTTTTCCTAAGGGACAAGATAAAAAGAGAGAGAAAGGATAAACAGAAGGAAATAGGATGGAGGGAAATACCCAAAAATCCTAACTGTGAAAGTTAATGGGACGAGTTTACCCATAAAGTGAAGCACAAACCAGAATGGATTAGAAACCAGAATCCAACAATGTTATTTAACACACACACACACACACACACACACACACACACACACACACACACACACACACAGTTAAAGTAAGGTGATGGATAAGAATTCCTTATGCTTTAGCTGAAGTAAAAAAAGGTAGGGGTAGCAATCATGATCTCAAACAAAGCAAAAGCAAAAAAAAAAAAAAAAAAGACCAAATTAAAAGAAATAATCAGGGAAACCACAACTGGTAAAAGGCATAACAGGCAATGAAGTAAAACCAGAAATTTTTATAGCAAGTTTCTCTGGTAGAGGCATTTTTTCTCACATACATATATAGGGCACTGAGCCAATTTTTTTTTTTTTAAAGAGCCATTCCCCAGTTGATAAATGGTCAAAGGATATTAACAGATAATTTTCAGAAGAAGACTATCTACAGTCATATAAAAATGCTCTACATCATTATTGATAAGAGAAATCCATATTTTTAGAGAAATCCATATTTCTAAATCACTATTGATTAGAGAAACCCATATACACAAAAAGACTGTATAGCTCCTCTTTTTGTGGTGGCAAAGAATTGGAAATTGAGGAAATGCCCATCAATCAGGGAATAGCTGAATAAGTTGAAGCATATGACTATGATGGAATAATTTTGTACTATAAGAAATGATGAGGGGGATGGTTTCAGAAAAACATGGGAAGACCTATATGAACTAAGGCAAAATGAAGTGAGCAGAAGCAGATCACTGTGCATAGTAACAGCAAAGATGTTAATAATGACCAACTGTTTAAGACTTGGCTCTCAGACCCTCTGTCTGGAGGACTGCATTCAGCTGTGGACACGATGATTTAGGAAGGACGCTGGGGCAAGCTGAGGAGTACCCAAAGGAGAGCCCAAGGATGGTGAAATGGTCTTAAATATGTGTCATATGAAGACTGGAAGAAGAACCTGGGAATGTTTAGCCTGGATAAGGTCGGAGGTCCCATGACCACTGCTCTCAAGAATCTGATGAGGGATTCCTCTGGTTCTGTTTATCCCAGAGAAATGAACAAAGGGCAGAGAGGCGGGTCTCCAAAGAGAGCGGATGGCTTGGGAGGCCTCACTCAGTGCAGGCCACTTAGCAAAGCTCAGCTGAGCCCTGCTCTGAGCATGTGTATGTGTGGGGAGGGGGGGGGGGTGTCGGAGGGCGGAATTCCTTTTCAAAAATGGGTTGGACTTAATGCCCACAGACACTTCTTCCAACTGTAGACATCTGGGATTCTGAGCTCTGCCTCAGTGGAAGGAGTTTCCACACCTGAATCCCAAAGATGACTTTATACTGTACATGCATATAAGAGCTTTTGTCCTTTTAGTACCCAAATGCAAAAGCAGTAAGTGATCAGGAAGTGTCCCTTGGTGCTGGGCACTGTCCTCTGATATTTCATTCTTAGATTAGCAGATGTTTGCTTGGACTTCTGAAGTCAGAACTGTAGAGGGAAGCATGAAGTCACTCAATTAGGGAAATTTCAGAAATCACTACATTGCAGGATACTTGGTTCATTTAAACTCTGATTAAAACTTGTTACAAACACTGACATTGGGGAAGGCAGCTTTCATCTTCGGGCTGGGCTTTGCACGAATGAGTACATGCTTTCATTTCCTGGGGCTTGGGCAGATAGCTCAGATGATCACAAAAACCCAAAAAGTCAAACATTAGCTTCAACACTAAGATTTACTAAGGAAACTTCAACAGGACAAAATTTAAGTGCTCTATTCAGTGAATAAAGGAAATTCCCAGTTTTAGTTTCCCAACACACCAAGGTTTACCCAATTATTCCTGGGAATAAAATAGAGATTGTTCCCAAAAACTGCGATAGGTTAGTTTGACACTGATTTCTGGCAATATTCTATAACGACTGGTTTGAGAAAATACAGCAACCACCAGGAATCATGAGCAGTTCACTGATACGAAATTAAATACTCTATTCTAACAGGGATGCAAGGCTGGTGGCTGGAGGTGGGGGGTATTTCAGAAGTATTCAGTGTATCTGGATTTAAGAAAAGCATGACACATTTCCCATGATACCTTTGTGAATGAGATGTTAAGGCTTGGTCATTGCGACAGAACAAAGAGAGGTTAACAGCTGGCTGAATGAATCAACAAGATGAGTGGGTGGAGTGGGCCTCTGGGATCCTGTCCACAAGCCACGATTTAGGAGAAGACTTGGGAGTCCTTTGTCAGTCCACATGAGACAAAAGCAGAAAGGTGGGAAAACTCACAGGTAACAGAATGACCTCAAAGAGCTGATATTACAGGCTAACCAGGAAGTGCGCCATTCAGCAGGGAGAAATACAAGTCCTCCATTTTGGTTCCAAAATCTCACCTGTACAAGTATGGATGGGGAAAACCTTGACTTGGTAGTTATACTTATGAAACTTTTGGGAAGTGAGCCAGCCACTAAGGATTCATTAAATACTTACCACACTTAACCAGGCATGGTGCTAAGTGCCAGGGATACAAAGAGAGACAAAAACAAAAAACATAACCAGGTATCAAAGAGCTTACATTCAAATGTGAAAAACGACATACAAATTGCCACGTACAGGGGAGAAGGTAAAGGCCTCCTATGGAGGCAACACTAAGCTGAGCCTTTTTAAAAAAACTTTAACAAAATTTTCTTTAGTCAATTATGAACTAAATAATTTTATAAGACAACCTTCCCAATATTCTGCATCAATAAAGAAAAAACTGTATATCCTATGAAAAGTGCCTTACTGAAATCAAATTTCTTTATGGGTACAAAACTCTTAGTTCATAATGTGAAAAAAGGATAAAATGACTGGTACAAAGCATTTACTTGAGAGAACCAAGGTTCTTGGTGAGTCGAAGAGAAAGCCACACCAGGACAGGAACCTTTGAGAAGTCCTGACTGATGAGCTGCCAAACAGGAGCTAACAGAGAGCAGAACTGGGAAAAAGGAAGGAAAGAGAAGGGGCCCATCCAGCCCAAGCATCCCGCTCCCATACTGCCCACCCAAAGTACACAAAAGAAACCCAACTTAAAACTGTTGCCTTAGAATGAAAAGCCCATTTTAGGTAGAAACTCTGAAACCAGACACCAAAAGAGAACATTTCACAAACTCCACATACCTTCACTCCCTAACCCAGTGATTAGGGGCTCCAGAGATCTGGAGCAGGGAGCTGTGAGGCTCACAAGGCCAGGCTAAACCTCTGGATCTTGTTATTCAGTCACGTCTGTCTTTCTGTGGCCCCATTTGAGGGTTTTCTTGGCAAAAATACTGGAAGGATTTGTCATTTCTTTCTCCAGCTCATTTTTACAGCTGAAGAAACCAAGGCAAGCAGAGTTAGCAGACTTTCCTAGGGTCACACAGCTAGGAAGTATCTGAGGCTGGAGTTAAACTCAAGTCCTCTTGACTCCAGGGACAGTGCGCTATCTAACGGGCCACCAGGCTCTTAAAACCAAGAAATCTGAGTTACGTACTTTGCCGCTTCATGAACAACAGGTCATTGACACTGCTCTCCTATACACAGCCAAGGTTCGAATCAACAGGACGTTGGACCTAGAAGGGATCTTAGAATCTAAGCCAACTCCCTAAATGAACACAAGTGAGTTAAACAGAGACCTGACTCAAACCCACGTCTCTCCTGCAGCCCAGTTTAATGGTCTTTCTACTACAGCGGGTGGTCTATGTCATTTTAAAATTTGGAGGTCTTTCTTTTCCAATTTTTGATTCAGGATGTGCAGACCCCACCCCTCAAACTTTCCCAGCTTCTTTTATTAGTTCTTCCCTACCCTCCCACATAGTCAGCACCTCTGTGTCACCAAGAGGGAAACTGTGGCACGGGAGGAGTGCGCTGAGTCACCATGACAGGTCTGGAAGAGAAGAAGCCAGGAATGTCCAAGGCTACTGGAAAAGCTGCTGAGCTCACCACATTTCTACATGTCTCCTCCCCAGACATCAGGGAAAAACAGTTACCTGCCTGAATGCTGCTGCCAACAGCGCAGGAGGCCCAGGGGCTGAGGCCAGCAGGCTGTGAGACCAGCATCGGGAATGAGGCTGGTTGTGGCTGCCTTCTCAAGAATGGGGTTCTTCTGACATCCCCAAGTTCAATCAATGACAGTTCCATGAGCTCCATCCTGGAGGGTGAGCTCCTGGCTCCTTCTTCCCAGGCTCCCCAACTTTGGGCCCAGTGCAGTAAAGCTTGCACTAAGATATTAGAGAAAAGAACTTCTGTGTAACCAAATGCAAAGGATTTCAATATTCAATAGAATGGAAAATAATCCCCAAGTATTCCAAGATCTCAAGTCTGAATGTAAAAGCAATGGGAATTAACATTTACGTTTACTATGACTTTAAGAGCTACAGCTCTCTTTTATGGTTCAAGTCTGCCTCTTCATTGGACATTCCAATTTAAGGAAAACCAAGGCCCAGCCTTCCAAGCTCTCACATGGGCTAGTCTCATTCATTCTCTGTCTGCCTATCAGGAACTGGCTATCAGTGGATAATCTGCTGAAGACCCTGAAGCTAATGAACAAAGTGTGAGGTGGCTATTCTCAAGGGGACAGAAGAGAAACCGAGAGACTTTGTAAAGACCGCTGACAACATTCTGCTTCCTTCCCCAGCACTGTCCCCATGAGACCACAGTAGTCAGAAAACAACCCTGAAGCACATAACCTACCTAGGAAAACAAAATTAATAACACTGCTAGCCAAGTCCCCATATGTTGTGGTTGGACAGAAATTATTCCTTTCTCATTCATTTTCAAATGCCTAAAGGATACACTGGTACCCAAAATACCTCTAGGAAGGCCACAGCATCCTGGGTAAATATACTGGGCAGGGGTTCTCCCTGGCAGTCCCGAGAACCATCCCAGAGGTCTAGGAGGGCAGAATAATACCAAGATGCTTTCACTGGGAAGGTCCCTGCTAATCTTTAAAAGTGTAAAGGGGACCTGAAGTCAATAGGAAGGCCTTTTCCCCACAGCGGTCCACAACGGAAAAAATAACAACAAACCAATGCTGGGTTGGCAGCTAGTGTCATCAGGGACCAGATCACTCGCCGTAACTAGAGCCACTGTGTGGCTGGTGTCCTCATCCATTCAGTAAAGTCCATTAAATCAGTTGTCAGGTATTAAGGAACTGCCTCCTACATGTTGACCCTATGGAGCTTCCTTTCCAGCAGGGGAGGGAACAAAGAAGGCCAAACCAGAGAGTCCCCTTAAGGGAAGGGAGGGAGCCAAGCTGTGCAGGGCATGAAAAGACACAAAGAGGACTATAAATGCCTTTGGCTGATAGGGAGCCTCATGAACACGCAGGGCCTATGGTGGAAACAGAGGCACCCTGACCTGGACACTCAAGGCAAGGTAAACAACCTCCACCAGCATCCACCGAGAACTTCTCAGGACTGTAGTGAGGCATTCAGGAGGAGGGGTCAGCAGCTGGAGGAGAGTCAGGGCAAGATGGCAGCAGCATGGAGTAGCCCTGAGGAAGGCTGACAGGTACACAGACTCAAGTAATGACAGCTGGTCCCTGTGGAGGTCTTTAACACTGGGAAGGGGCATCAGAAATATGATCTCATTTATTATTAAGGCTATGAGGAGGGGCCAGGGATAGAGCACAGGACCTGGAGTCAAGAAAACCTGAGTTCCAATTTGACCTCAAACTCTAACTGCTCTATGCCTCAGTTTCCTCATCTGTAAAATGTGGATTCTAATAGCACCTGCCTCCCAAGGTGAGGACAAAATGAGATAATATTTGTAAAGCACTCTGCAAAGCACTATAAAGTGCTATGATGACTACTATTGTCCTCACAACAACCCTGAGAGGTTAGATGTTGTTCTCCTGAGTCGAGATCCAATGTTCCAGTGACTGTTCAAACACAGAAGGTATTTAATCAAATCTTGTAGAATGTGCTTTAAAAGAGGTAAGTTTCCTTTCCTACTAATCATCTCTATAAAAGCCAAGACCAGGGTTTGAATGCCTGGCATTGCATACCTCCCATCTGAGCCTAGTCCCAATGCCAAGTCCTCTAAGTTTTCCTTGCCCTCCCTAGTCTGAAGGAAGCTCCTTCTTAGACATCTCAAAGCACTCTGTTTCTACTTGTAGTGAGAACTTGTATTACAAATCCAAGGAAGCATCTCACTCTCCTTATTAAAATGAGCTCTCTGAAGACTGGAATTGACCCTGACATAATGTCCAGCACAGTCAGGGTGGCTACTACGTTTTTGCATGCAGCAGATACTCGTTCAGGAAATGACACAGACAGACGGGATCTGAAATGCTTTCCTCATATCATGTCTGTGAAGTGGGCAGAGGCACCATTATCCCCACTGAGGCTCTGAGAGCCAGAAGAAGCAGGATCAGGAGCTGTGCTAATATGGGCTGGCATACTCTACCCCCATGCCAGGCTGCCATGTTGCCAATGACTAAGAACAGGGTCTGGAGGAACAGCAATGAAGCAGGAAGAAGAACATGAGAAGGGCTTGGGGAAGAGAGAATGAATTGGGTTTGGAGCTGGTGAGTTTAAGAAGTTTCCAAGGATGAAAGGATATCTCTGGAACATCCGCTTCGAGGTCAGCAGAGAGGTGAGAGCAAGATAAGATTGCCAAGAAGAATCATCTAGAGAGAGAAGAGAAGAAGGCAAAGGGCAGAGAACACTCAGGTGCAGGCACAGCCCAGGTGATGGCCCAGAGACAGGAGGAGAACTGAGGGAAAGCAGAAGAGAGAGCCAAGATGGTCACTGGCTACAACAACTTCAGAAGGGATGGAGAGGGAAGAAAACGGAAGCATCTGTCACAGGCTCAGACTGGGAAGGAGTTAGCTCAGAAAGAGAAGTAGAGTGGAAAGGGAGGAGAGATACAGGGGGAGGCCCAGGGGATGCATGGATCAAGGAAGGCCTTTCTGAGCAGTGGAAGCTGTTAGGTGCCCATCAGATGGAGGAGTCTCATGGCCCTTAAGGAGCAGCAGCCACCAAGCAGATGGTCAAGCTGTATTTTTGATGTCATCTCCACTGATAAAGTCACCTCAACTCCTGATGCTGAATCACGGACAGGGTCCAGGACTTTGGGGGCCACCATTTTCCCTTCTGTGTCCTCAGTTGCTGCAGAAGCAGGTCCCGGCTGCATCTCCCCAGGATGACCCCAGAACACGGGCAGCTTTTCCCAGGTTCTTGGGCTCAGGCCCTGGACTGTCCCCATCAGGGTCTGAGGGGAGACAGGGGTCAGACTTGGCACAGGCTGTCTCCTGTGTCTCCGTCAGGGATCCTGGCTCCTCCAGCTAGGTTGGTTTAGAGGGTTTCAGTGACATCCTTGAGGTGCCGCAGTTAATTAGTGTCAATCAGAATTCAAACCTCTATTGTCTTCTCACTCAAAATCCAATGCATTTTATGTACTATAATTGCTTTAGAAGCAATGGAAAAAATGGGGTTTCCACAGCTACCCTTTCTGACTATCTCGAAAAGAAGCAGGTTGGGGATGTAGGTAAAAGGAGTGAGATTAGGCCTGGAAATGGAAGAGGGGATTGATCTGATAAATAAATACAGAGCTTTCATGCTGCATTTTCTTAAAGGAAGGTGATCCAATGATGCCACAAAGGAATCTCACTCAAGGTCACAGGATCAGGCTCCAAGTGAGCCTAGGACTCAGTGACTGCTGCTCCAATGCCCCTACTCTCACCTGGTTATTACGAGACTCAGTCATCTTTCAGTCCTGCCAAAAGAGAGAACACAGGTTATTCATTAAACAACCATTCATCAACCATGAGGAGGGAGGCTTCCTTCCCCAAGGAGGGAGAGGGAAGGCAAAGGCCAAGTCCAAGATCTGACCCCTTCCCCTCGAACCATGTGCTGTGGGTCTGATACACCCAGCAATGTAACCAACAGTGTTCACACAGAGAAAAGTAACCTATTAGTCATGCCAATTCAAGTTGAAACATGGAATAGAGATTTACCAGTTAAGGCAGGTCTAAAGCCTAAATAGCTAGGGCTTATACAGCATTTTTAAAAGCCTGACGACAGTAAAATTATGGACATGCTATTGAAACTGAAATAACCAATTAGGGGTTCAAGGTACCAGAGGACTGTCCTCATTCTATCATCACCCAATAGATTCCCCCTTCTTAGAATTCCAACCAAGCTGTACGCAATATAACGAAAAGAATGCCTCTTCTGTAAAGAATCATGCCTCCTCCATACTAAGCCACCGCCCCTTCAATCACCATGTTTTAACAGTGAGTGGTGGGAAGAATGTGGAAGATTTGGTCTCCTGCATTGATCTGTAGCCAGCCAAGAGCTAACAGGAGGTTCTGAAGCATTCCTTCACTTGTCATCACTTTTTTAGCAACGTATTTGTTGGGCAGCAGCCAAGAAGTTCAGAACCTCAGGACAGATGGACAACAACCAAGTGTCTCAGGGTAAATTGAATCAGCAATTCAGCAACCCTTACCTTCTGCAAATACATGCACCAACACAAGTCCTTGATGGAGGGAGAATACATGCTGGGGATTGAGCTGAAATCCTGAATCAAAGCTTCTGAGGACATGGAACCCAGAAGCCCTTTGGGCCAACCCCAGTCCCTGGAAGACACAGGTATGCATGCCATAAGCGGGCCTGACCCTCCTGGCCTTTGGAGGACTGCTAGTACAAATCCAAACTGTCAGTCATCTTTCTTTCAAGGAAAAGGTCAAGTCAAGTCAACAAGTATTTATTAACAACTTACTATGTGCCAGGTACTGTGATAAGCCCTGAGGAGACAAAGAAATGCAAAAACCAGCCCCCTCCTCTCAAGCAGCTCCCATTCTAATAGGGGAAGCGACATGCAAACAACTCCCTACAAACCAGACAGAGAGGATAATTGGACATCGGCCCTGAGGAGATGCCTGGCAGAATAAGACATATTTCAGACCCCTTCAGTTATACACAAAAAGAAAAGCACTGCTCCTTCCTATTGTTACAGATGCATCACTGTGTTTATTCCTAAAAGTAACAAAGTCCAGTCACAGAAGAGGCAGTTGGAGAGACAAGGCTGGAGGTTAACAGATGGGTTGGGGCAGGAATCATCACATCGAGATGGTCCTTAAATCCATGGGAACCAATGAGATCCCCAAGGGAAGCAGCCCAAAGGGAGAAGAGCAGAGGGCCCAGGCCAGAGGCTAGTGGGTGTCCTATGGCTAGAGGGAGGATCTGGAGGAAGATCGAGGGAAGGACACAGAGAAGGAGGAGGCCCAGGGGAAGAAGTATCCCACAAACCTGGGGAGAAGAGAGGAGCAAGGAGGACGGAGGGCATTCTGAGAGTGCCAAAGGCTGGGAAATATGTATTTACTCATTTAAAAATAACAAAGAACAACCCATTACAAGCTAACCTATTTTTATGAAAAATAACTATTTTCCAAAGCAAAAAAAAAAGCTAGTGAGAACAGTTTTACATGTTTCTGCAAATCTCCATAATGTCTGATTTAAGAGCATATACAGGTGGCCTCTCCTGTGCATTTCTATATGTGGTGATAAACTGTTTTAGCTGACGGGTCTCACAGACGGGAGATAGAGAACGGAGGTGCACTATGTTAGAGAGCGGCCTAACACTGCTGTGAAAAGTCTTGACCTCAAGGACACAGGGATCCCCAGGCAAACTTGGAGGCTGCTGAGGCTGGCGAGGAGCCAGCAAACAAGCATGGAGGAAGGCCAGCCTCATGCAAGACGCAGGCTCTTTCAACTTAATCCCTGGCCCCAGCCCCACAAAGCTCAGCCTATTGTCCAAGTGATCAAATTGCAGGTTGGAAACAATGAGGGCTTTACCAGGTAAACCCTGCCAGTGCGCCTGACACATTGGCTACACACAGCTTTGCAACAAGGTCCTTGCATTTCCAGCTCCTTCCCCGTATGTCCCTAAAAAGGAAATATTGTATAAAAAAAAAATCATCTTAATTACAGTATATTAGGAGGCTGAGAGGAGGCAGTTTAGAGGCAGGAAGCCCAGCATCAACTTCCTACTTCTTATCTGTCTCTTGGTCTACAGAGAGTACAGCAAGAACAAAACGGAAAGGAAAGGCAGCACCCGAAAAGAAAGGGGGGAGCCAGAACCTACAGGACCGCTTCCACGGGCAGCTAAAGGAACAGCTCCTCAGCTCTGGGCCAATCAGCCTTAAGAGGAAGCACAACTGAGCCACCCCGAGGGGCTGTCAGGTCCCCAGGGGTGCTATCCAAACTCTGAGAGCTGGGGGATTGTGACAGACAACGGAGAGGGGAATGAAACAGGCAGGCTAGGGCCATACTAATGAGGCCAGAGAGGCTCCATCCAGCAGGACGACCGGCGGGGCACTACAGCTTTCCATTTCCATTCCAACATCCCCTTCTCTTCAAGTATTCCTCCCTAGCTCCCCCAGTGAGAATCTGCTTGTGGAGCAACAAGCAACTGTCAGTATCCAGAAGGGAACCTTTGGGACTGCAGGTCTCTGCTTCCCCAGCCCTTTGCGCAGAGCCAGGCCCAGGGCATAGACCTTACAGGTGATGTCTGAATTGGACTGAATCCTTCTCTGAAGATCCTTTACCTCAGGGACCCCACAGGATTGGGTTTTGTATACTTCCTCACTTCTCCAGCTTTTTTCTGCGTCCTTTTAACCTCAGAAGAACTACAGAAGAACCAGGTAACTGTGCATGGGTGTTCCCCGTTGTACAATCAGGCCTTAAGTAGAAGTTCTCCAGCCCTGATGCTAAAAAAGGCTTCATGCTGTCCCCTCCCCCCAGCCCATTACTCTGTATTTACATGATGTCATCTGACTCAAGAACTAATAACAGACATTTAAATAATGTGGCAAAGCACCATTTTGTCATGGACTCACAGCAACGTTCTGAGGCAGGTGCTACCACAGGGCAGCCAGTTGGTGTACCCTTGAGCCACAGAGAACTGGGTTTCCAATCCTGTGATCCTGGATCCTACCGTGTGACCCTGGCCAACCACTCTTCCTGCCTCAATTTCCCCAGCTGTAAAATAAGGATACTACTAGCAATACCTACTCCCAGAGCTGTTACCAGAATAAAGACAGCTGGCCCTACTTTGTAGACACGGTTCAGAGAGGAGTGTGTGACCCTCCAGCTTCCTGTGCCTCACTTGCACATACTCTTTCTCTACAGTCTCTCCTCTCTAAGGACAGAAGATCTTGGGCAGGGGTGGGGGGGGGGCCTTTACTTTTGTTTTTGTATTCCCAGCCGTGGAACAGTCACTCCAGGAAGAAAAGGGGAAAACCAGTTAGTCAGTCAATAAACGTTCATTTGGAGCCCAGTAAGTCAATAAATAAGCATTAGTCATGCAAGGGCTGACTCTGTGCTAGGCACCGTGCACAGATGCATGGACAAGCTATACCCCAGAATCAAAGGAAAGATTGCAGAGAGGGAAGGCACCGGAACTAAGAAGGGCTGGGAAGGGCCTCTTGTGGCTGGGACCGGGAGGAAGCCCCCAGTGCACCCAGCGAAGAGAAAGGAGTGCCTGCCCTCAAGGGACTTGGACTCACAGAAGAACCTTCAGCTCCAGTCCCAGGGGTTAGGCAGTGGGGTGATGATAGGCCCAGCAGGACAGATGACAGTGCGGGGGGCCCAGAGCACCAGAGAGGCAGGGGCAGATGGGAACAAAGAACAGGAAGGATGACACCCATCTCATCCAAGCCAAGCCTGAGCAATTCAGCAGCTAGAGGATTTGTCAAGAGGTGAGTCAGCAGAATGCACATGCGTAGGGCCTCCTGCCTATAAAGGCTGCTCACAATAAAAGATGAGGGCATTTCCCAAAATCGTTGTTCAGTCATGTCTGACTCTTCTTGACCCCATTTCGGGTTTTCTTGGCAGAGATACTGGAGTGGTTTGCTATTTCCTTCTCCAGCTCATTTTACAGATAAGGAAACTGGGGCAAACAGGGTGAAGTGACTTGCCCAGGGTCACACAGCTAGTCAGTGCCTGAGACTGGATTTGAACTCAGGAAGATGAGTGTTTCTGACTTCAGGCCCTGCATTTTGTCTACAGGGTCACCTTTTACAGAGGTCCTATTATGGACAAGGGGTCAGAAGGAGGGTTAAAAGCGGGCACAATGGGGCTTTAGGTTCTACCACTATTCTGCTGAGTCTGCTCCCTCAAAGGTCTCTTCTTGTTAAACTGCCCACACATCTCCACAATGTTCTGTAGACTCACCACGTTCCCAACTGCACTCCTCATCTTTCCCCAAATCCTTCCCCTCCTTCCTAATTTCCCTATCAGCACCCTCCTTTCCACCCAGTCTAGTTTCCTCCCTTTCTCATTTTCGACATCCTACCTGCCAGGTCCTAACTCCACTCTCTTCTAATAAGGCCTCACACCTAGCCTAAAGCAGCTGGTTTCCCTGGCCAGTCTGCAATCTCTGGTCAAACTGATCTAGGTTCCTAAAGGGAAGATCTGACCATTCCCAACCATGCAATCAATGCCTCTCTATTACCCCTAAGAGCAAACATAAAATTAATTAAGCATTTATAAAGAGTTTACTATGTGCAAAAGTCTGAGCATACAATGAGGAAAGTCACTCACTGGAATGGGGAAGATGACCCAAGTAGAAAGTTTTAGCAGATAGAAAAACCCCCATGGTCCTTAGGGTGCAGTGGCCAAGCTGGGGGTCAGGTCTCTTCTCTGATGTCATTTGCGTTAATAAAATCACCCCAGCTCCTCATGGTGAGCCATGTAACATGGCCAAGGACTTTGTTCTTGCCCGGTCCCCAGTTGCTGTGGCTGTAGCCCTTAAAGAGGAAGGTTCAACTGAGTCTCCCCAGGGGCTGCTTTCCAGGAAGATGGAAGGGAGCTGGCTCCATCCAGGCAGAGGGGAAACCTCCCCTTCTTGTCCGCCCTGGGACTGGCAACTGGTCAGCAGCTGTCAAAGTGATTTTCCTAAAGCGTAAGTCTGACCATGTCACTAATCTGTTTAATAAACTCACCTCCAGGATCAAACAGAGAATCCTCTGCTTGGCTTCTGACCTGTCCCTATACTTCCCAGTCTTCCTCCCTTCCAGTGACATTGGCCTTCTCATCATTCCTCACGTAAGACATTCCATCTCTAGACTGGGTATTTTGATTGGCCTGTCCAGCATGTGCCTAGATTTCCCTCCCTCCTCATCTTCATTTCTTACTTTGCCAGGCTTCCTTCAAGCTCCTGAGATGCCACCTACACCTGGATGCCTCATCATTCTCTCCAATGCAACAATTTCAACAGGAACCTCATCTCCCCCCTAAATCCAGCTCTCTTCCACACTTCCCAGTAAGTGTTAAGGTGCTACCACTTTCCAGTCCCTCATCCAGGCTCCAAACTGAGCTCATTCTTGAAGCTCACCTCTCAGCTCATTCCACAGAGATCATCAATTGCCATGTTTGATCAATGCTCCAGGTCCACACAGGAACAGCTCCAGCTCAGGCCTCCATTACTTGTCACCAGGCCTATTCCCACTAATCCATTCACTGACTCAACAAGGAATTATTAAAAGTCAATTATTAAAAGCCTTCCTAATTAAAGCCAGGCACTGAGCTAGGTGGTGGGAATCCAAAGACAAAAAGAAAACAGTCCCTGCTCAAGGAGCCGTATCCCAAAGGAACACAGAGCAATAGGGGGAAGGGCTCCCATTCAATTCCCCTTGACCCTTTCTACTGCATCTAACCAGCTATTTCAAAACTGAGTATTCATCCCCCACTTCCAAGCTTTGGCACAGGCTGCCCCATGCCTAAAAGTCTGCCATCTTCATCACCACTTCTTAGAATTCTGGGCTTTCTTTGAAATTCAGCAAAAGTATCTGAGCACCAAACCCATCTTAGGCCCACTGTTGTATGGTCCATGAGCTAAGAATAGTTTTTACATTTTTAATAAAAATGTATATTACATATTTTATGATATATGATACCATGCATATTTTGTGAATAATTTACAAAATATAAAAACCACTCTCAGCTTATGAGCCAAATAAAAATAAGTGGTGGGCCAGATCTGGCTCTCTGGTTATAGCCTGCAGACCTCACCCAATAGGAAGCCTTTTGACCCTGCAATACCACTAGTAGGTCCACTTCTCAAGAGGATTGGGGAAAACGGAAAAGAACCTACATGTTCTAAAATATTTACAGCAGCTCTCTTTGTAGTGGCAAAGAACTGGGGACGCCCATCAACTGGGGAAGGGCTGAACACGTTGAGGTATGTGTTCATGATAAAATATCACTCTGCAACAATTTTAGAAAAGCATCCACGAAATAATAAAGAATAAAATGGGCAGAACCAAGGGAACATTGTATACAGTCACATCAGTACTGTTTTCAGAACAAATCTGAGCAACCAAATCATTCTGACTATTGTAAATGCCCAAATTAACCTCCTTGAATCCAGAAAGGAATACTGCTGTGGTTTAGGAAATGATGAGCGGCCCGATTTAGAAAAAATATGGAACGACTTGGACTTAGGAAGGCAGATGCTATCCACCTTCAGAAAATGAGCATAATACGGTCTTACATATACGTGTATGAGTGTCTGTGTATATATGTGTATACGTGTGTGTATATATGTGTGTATGTGTGTGTGTGTGTGTGTGTGTGTGTGTGTGTATGTGAATATCCAAGCTTAACTGTAGCCTTCTTTGGGGGGAGGGAAGGAGGAGAAAAAAAATAAAGCCAAAAGTGCAGAGCAGAGAACAAAAGAAAAAAAGCTGGGCAGTTCTGAAAACAATGTGCAGTATTTATTATATAGGTTTTCTTGAAATGGAAATTTCCTGTTTTATATCAAATTCTCTCTTATGGTCTGCTGTGTATATGGCAATGTTTTTTTTTCTTTTCTCATTTTGTATCTAAGTGTAAAATAAAAAAAAAAATTAGAAAAAACCCAACCCAACAATAGGAAGCCTTTCCTGATCCCCTATTTATTTCCTACCTCATGAAATGAACTTTCATTCTTAAATCTGTTTAGATAATATTTTCCCCAGAGAATGGTCACGGGCCCCTCAAGAGGAGGGGGTGTTTTATTCTTGTCTACATAGCATGTAGGCCCTGAGCTCACTTGATGCAGTTCCCCAGTGTTCCAGGGTTTCATGTCATCATCCCCATGGCCTCCACCAGAGGAAGCACCTGAAGGAACCCCCTGGGCAGAGGCCCACTTCCGTCTGGACTCATCTTCCATGACTTGGCAAACACTTTTGGTAAGTGCAGCTCCTTGTTTTATGCCTTTTTTAGAAGAAATAACCAGAGAGTCATCTAGTTGGGTTCTCCATTGCTGTATCTTTCATAGAACCTTAGAGAACTTTAACATTTGCCCAGGAGAAATGCTGTTGAAGGAGAGAGCCTTCAATATGGCATTTTCCTCCCTACTGAATAAAAAGCTATTTCCAAAAAAATTCTTTTTGGAGAGTTTTAATTAATAAACATTTTATTTTCATATCACTTAATCTCCCAATATACCCCTCTCCCTTTCCTACCCAGAGAGCTATCCTCATAGCAAATGTACCGGGTGTTGGCCAATGAGCTCAGTCCTTATGATAACTGAGTAAAACTGATGCAATTCCCCATGTGGAAGAATTCTATGTGGAAATGCACTGGAGAGATCTGGAACATACTAAGACATTCCGTTAACTGGTCTACCTTTTTAGAGCCTTTTTGGGCTATGGTTGCCTGGCCTGAACTGGGGGGTGGGTAGGCAGGGAAGGGAGGAAGACCCTGACAAGGCACTAATCAGCCTTCATCTTCCCTCTTCATGGAATTTCTTCCCACCTGATGGCATGCCATTAGGAGATGAGAAAGAAGAAGTCAACGCTGGGGAGGGGGAGAATGCCAGTTTTGGTCTTTTTGTCAGCAATTTTCTCCATTTAGGTAAAAAAGAATGGAGTTTCAGAAAGACCATGTTTGGTTTTGTAGCCAGTCAATTCAGTGCGCATTTAGGGTTAGGGAGCAAGGGACCTTTGGGACCTAGTTGGGACAACTAGAATGACTCCTACATCTCAACCAGTAATGAGGTGAACCTGGTGGCATCATCACTATATAGGAATTACTATGCTAAGTTTCAGCTCACCTTCTCCACTGATGGAAGATGCCCCCATGGTGCTGTGTGGAAATGCTTCTGTATTTGTTATTTCTCTGAAGTAAATATCCTTTATAAAAGCTAATGGATGTGAACTGGCCAAATGGAACTGGGGTATTAATCATTAGGAGCTAACTAGAGGGAATCACACCAGAATGGAAGATGAGCTTAGGGGTAGATACCAAAATCTCTAAAGGGTACCCCACAACCCTAAGGGGAAGAGTATTTATTACACAAAGAATGTTTTTTTAAAGAGGAAAGAAAAGTAGTTTGACAAAACTAACCAAGACATCAAGCTACAATATATAGTTTTCCAAATTTATAGGTAATTCCCAATTTCTGAAAGGAAGGTAGGGAGATGTAGTCTCACACTTCTTCTTCTAGTCTAGGCTCAGCCACAGCATTCATGTTGCATCTTTGGTGCTCTTTCCATTCACGCTGCTGTGGTCACTGTGAATAAAATACTCCCAGTTCTATTTATTTCCATCAGCACCAGTTCATACACATCTTCCCAGGCTTCTCTGAATCCTTCATGTTCCTTCTTCCTTAGGGTACAGCAATAATCCATTATATTCATGTACCACAATCTATTTAGCTATCACAGGCTCCACCAAGAAGCACAGAAGGCTCTTGCAGTCTCTGTCCCTTCCCATCAACTGTGTAACAATAAAGATATGGTTTGCTCTCAAACAGTCTTTGCAAAAAACTTGCCTTTGCCTTCTGCGTGGGTTTTGTGGGAAGTACCCCTGACTTTGTTCAGCATGATTTTTCATAGGCTCACAGATTTAGAGTTGGGAGAGACTGAGCTTTTGGTTATCCTGCCTAATTTCATATGCCTTGATAAGCAACTCCTCAACACCTTAGCGTCACAAGCTAATCAATCACTCCTCTGGATGCTCTGTCGGCCTGAGCTGACTTCTCTACTACCATCTCAGTACACGGTGGGGCTGTGGTGTTAAGGGTCTGGATGGGACAGATTCATTGTTACTAAAGCAGAAAACAAATCCTGACAGAATTTTTTTCTTTTCTTCTGTCACAAAGCTCCTCTAGCTTTCCCCTTGAATGCTCTCTGGCTTAAGTGAATCTCATGCCAACATTTCTGTGGACATGTTTTTAAAATGAGTTTATATTCAAAATCAGCAGTTCCTGTTTAGTGGTCCTCTATGATGTTCCAAGATATGCATGCAAAAAAATGCTTTAATGATCTTTTAAATGGCAAATAAATGCTCGATTATGTTACAAATATATTTTTCAGCAAGCATGTGCTTGTCTGATATATTACAGTTTGTTTCTGCAGTGATTCAAAACCATCACGATGATTTAGCACAATGACTTTGTTATTTCTGAAGTGATCACATCCAACTCTAATTACTTCTAAGTGCCACTAATGCAGTCTAATCCAATTTAAACTTTTAATTTAAGCTTTATTTCTCAACTTGTCATCAAATTGTTTCCAAACCTCAAGGGCCTGACATTCAAGCATAAATCAATTCCAAAGAATGATAAGATGCATGCACAAACTTTTATTTGGGTTCTGTGCACTTCATCTGCTACGTAATCATGTGGTCAAGATGTTGTCACTGCTTTTGCTCTTGCATCACAAATATCAGGCCGCTTGAAGATCAAGCCATGTTGCAACCAACAGAGACCATTACAAATGCTCTGCAGAAATAAATCTTACACTGCCTCTATTAAGGGTGTTTCCTGATTTAAACTTATCCCCTACTTATGTTACTATTCTATTTGGAGAATTTTGAAATGAAATCAAATGATTTCAAATGCTGTCTGGTCACTTATTCAAAGTACAGTTTCCATGACAGTACAGCCACCTGCCATTGAGAGAAGAGTCAAGCCTGACAAGTGTCTTTCTTTACAAAGGTTAGTTTATAAGTAAAACAACATATGCAACTGCACCTTAAGAACATTTATCACATAATATAACTCATGTAATTAGCCAGTAAAAAAGGACTTTCTTACATTCTATCTACTCATTTTTGCCAGTTGCTTAGATAGTAAAAAATAAAGGGAATTTCTATCTCTCCGCAAAACTTCTAGAATTTTCCTACCATTCTGTACCACATATTTGTGTGAGTATGCATCTTCACTTTATTATTATTTTAAATCAAAATATAGAAATAAACCAGATGCAAATTACGAGACTGTGTCGGTCTGATATTGGGTCAAATACTGGGCAAAAAATGGCAAACCTTTGTTCAAATAAAAAAAATCCAACACAAAAATTAAGTTTACAGATTATTATTTTATTATGCTAAATATCTCCCACCACTGTAACATCATTTCATTTAATATGTTATTTACACTCAAAAAATTTGTAAATTTAAGATTATTTCTCTTACTTTCATATATATATAGCATTTGTAATTACTTTATAATGAAAGTTTTATAATTTTATATTTTATTTTCATAATCATGGGTAGAATACAACTTTACATTTTGTAATTATAATTATATAATGTAAATTTTAATTGTAGCTTTTGTGGACAAAAGTTATCATTATAGTAATTTTAAACTCTTAATGAATAAATCTAAAAGATTATTGGGTAATATATTAATTTACACTGGGAGTACGCAACATCTTTGTTTGTTTGTTTTACGGAGTTTACAGAACAAAAAATACTGGGAACTTTTTTCCCTCAACTGCTGTTGCCCATGGCTGCCACACCTCTCCTGAGGTAATTTATACATTCTTTTGCCCTCTTCATGGTAGTGATTCAGTTCATCTGTAAAATGGGAATACTCCAAAGAGGTGTCATGTGAAATGAATTTTATAATCCCTAAAGTGCTACAGAATTCAGGTGTATCTCTAATATATCTACTTCCTTTTTCATTTTTCTGTGGGGTTGCATTAACTTTGTATTAGTGAGCCTGTCTGTTAACAGTCTTTGCCAGTGGATGTGATGTAAAACTCCCTGGATTGTTTTAATTTGCAATTATTTTATTGGTGGTCATTTGAAACATTTCTATATGAGAGCTGGTTTGCAAACCGTTTCCGTCCCTTAAGTTATTTGGCAATGGTCCTTTGTCTCCTATGTCAGACTTTTATCCGATAATACTGATGCAAAGACTTTTTCTCACCAAATGGTTTTTCTTATTCTAGGAGCACTGACTTATAATCTCTCCTCTCTAGGTCTGTCCTGGTTTTCCTCCTGTCTCTGACTACTTCTCCGTCTTCAATGCTGCATCCTCCTCCAGATCACACCTTTTAACCACAGGGGTCCCTCAGGGTTCAGTCCTGGAACTGATTTTCTTTGCCTCTAGACTACTTCACTTGGTGATCATCTCTATGCTGATGATCTCAGATCTACCTCTCTGGCTCCAATCTCTGCAGACCTCCAGCCTTTCAGCCTCATCCGAGATGAGCGTCCAATAGACATCTGAAACTCACCATGTCCCAAAGCGAACTCTGAGCCCTCTCTCCCACCTCCTCACCTTCACCTTCTTACTTTAGAGGGTAATGTCCTTCTCCCCACCTTTCAGGCTCACAATCTAGCATCCTCCACGATTCCTCACTATCCCTACCCCCAAATCTAATCTGTTGCCAAGACCTGTTAATTTTACCTTCGCAGCTCCCATCAAGGTGGTCCTCATCACGTGGAGCTGCTGGGGCCTCCCAAGAGTCTGTCTGCTCCAATCCATCCTCCATTGAGCCATCAGTGTGATTTTCCTATACCACAGGTCTGTCATCCCACTACTCAATAAATTCCAGGGGCTCCCTTTTGCCTGGCACTCAAAGCTCTACCTAACCTCATCCCCGCCCCCAACTTTTGCAGGCTTCTTACACACCCCCCATATCCTCTCCCATCCAGTGACACTAGCCTCCTGGCTGTGCCTGTCCCCCATGCCTGCAATGTTCTCCCTCTCCCACCGGACTACTGACCTCTCTGGCTTCCCTACAATCCCAATTATAATACCATCAATTAAAATCAATCTACAGGAAGTCTCCTCTAGGGAGTATCTTTCCTTTCAATCTTGTATAGAGCTTGTTTTGCATCTATCTGTTTGCACTGTCTTCCATGTCTTCCATGACCACTTTTGGTACTCCCCCCGCCCCTAACACAGTGCCTAGCGCATAGTAGGACCTTAAAAGAAAAGAAACGAGAGATAAGAGGAAGAAGCATCCCCACATTAGGAAATTCAGCAAACCACAGGAAGAAACAGAAGTGACTTTATTAATGGAGCATCCTGCAGACTACCAGGGCAGAAAGAAGAAGCAGATGAAGGGTTTGGGAACAGACTAAGAGCCTGGCCCCAAGGCACAGAGCACTCCCAGGATCCCCACATCTGCAGAAGCTCACTCTTAGCCAAAAGTAGAGTGCTAATAATCTGATTTGCCTTAGAACTTCCGCCTCCAGAAGGTAGAGGAACTGAAGTAAGTCTATTCTGAATATCCTTCTAATAGAAAGGACCTCGATTGCAGAGGCAAACTCGAGATGTCCAGGAGGCTGGCTCCTCACTCCAGAAGCTTCTGAGGGGAAGCCTGACCAAACGTAAGGCATCTGAAAAAGCAGACCTGGATTCTAATCACCGGTGGTGCAGCTAGGTCACTTCCCTTCAATGGCCTGGCCAATAGAGTATTAAAATACTCTGTTTTAAAAACGTGAAAAGTATCCCTTGGAGAAGCGAAGTCGTGGAGACAGTGCAGTGTTCCTGAGGAAATGGACTGGGCAGGCATGTGGCCCAGAAGTCCCGCCCCCCCCCCCCCCCAAGGGGCTACTCTGAAGCTTTGGCCAATGGCAGGGGTCAGGAGTTACCCAGCACGCAACAGAGGGTGAAGACCATGAAAGTGCACCCCCAGAGGAAGGGTGCCACCCCCACCAAACAAGCAGAAAATTTGCATCTTCAAAAACTTTCCTAATCACCCAAGGCCTGACTCCACAACATGCAGCCCAGCCCAGCCCCCTCCCACCAGAGGCGGCAATAAGGCGACTTTAGCAAAGACGAGAAAGAAAAAAAAAGAGAGAAAGAGAAAGCCACATGTGCTTCCTGTTTGTGTAACAGCCAGTGGGGGAAGATCTATTTACATAACAAATCAAGTAAGCAAAATTCTGAAGCTAACTCAGGCCACCCAGGGAGGGAGCAGAGAAAAGGGCTGAAAGAATAACTGGCCCCTAATCATACATTGGGAGAGCAGTAACGGGGGTTATGGGAGAGGGAGAACACTGCATGGGCCACAGCCAGGAGGCCAGTGTCACTAGATAGGAGAGGATGTGGGAGGGTGTAAGAAGCCTGCAAAGGTTGGGGGGAGGGGTGCTAGGTTAGGTAGAGCTTTGAGTGCCAGGCAGTAGGGAACCCCTGGAATTTATCAAGTAGTAGGATGACAAAAGGAGAAGGAGTAGGATCGATCAGAGCATTCCACAAGGTCAACCCCCAAATGGCACCATTCAATGGACGAAGGGCAGGTCAAGTGCGTGGTAGAGGGGGGATGGAGAAGGAAAGTTGTGGGGATGGGGGAGCCCTTCCCTCAGACACGCTCATCTCAGGCCAGGCAGGGGGTACCTGGCCACCTAAGGAGGTTCCCACATTAAAGACCTTCAGCTCCCATAGGGAAGATCAAAAAATGTGTAAAGGGAATAATAAAATGAAAAACCAACTACATGATCCCTGTCCTAGAGGGGCGGGCTGGAGGGAGTGGGGAAAAAAAACTAGCGGCTAAGAAGATACAGACCCTCAGCATTTATCTGGGGAGTCTGCAGACCTGGGTGATCTGGAGGTGAAAACACTGAAGAATGGACAGGTACAGAAGCTGCTACAGAATTTTCAAAATGACTTCAGAGAAGGCCAGCACTGCTGCTACTCCCTGGAGACTTATTAAAGACCTGAATGGTGAAGGAGCTGGCATGTGGATCCAGGGTTCTTCAGAAGATCACTGAGAATGCCATGCGCTCAGGCCCAGTCAGACAAAATAGCAGGGGGCCAGGTTTGTTCCAAGGTGACCTGGTACTCCCGGAGCACACAGTAAATCTCAAGAGCCATAACCCCGGAATGAATCATGACAATGAAGTAGCTAGAATTTCACACACAAAAACTGAGCCTTAGGAATTAAAATTTCATCCGCAGAGTATTACTGCTGGCTGACAACTTCCCAATCATTTATTAATGGAAAACAACAGGCTTTGGTGAGCAAGGCTTTTGCTGAACCCCAAGAATCAGTGATCAGAATGGCAGGAGATAAGGGAGCTACACCAAAGGATCAAGCTCAACTAGACAAGGCCAGGCTGACAGGGAAGAAATGGGGACACACTGGGGCATGCCAGGCTGGGAAAGCACCAGCTGGGGAAAGGTCAGTTTCTCTTGGGCTCAAAGGAAAGCAAAGATGACCCCGAAGGCTGAAGCTCTGAAGAGTTTGAGAAGGCACACAATCAGTAAATTGGGTAGGATTAGATGGGGCCAAAAGGCTTCAAGCTCCAACCCAACTGCATGCATCTTAGGGATGTGGGTTGGTAGAAAAACTTGAAAAATACTGGCCCAGAAAAGTAGTAAAATATTCAAACCAAAAGAATTTCATGACATCCCTGAGTGTTAAGGCAGGCCATTTTGAGGCACAGAGAGGTGAAAGGAAGGAAGATTCTACAGCCGGTCTTTGACAGGAGAGAGAAAAACTAGGGCCGTTCACTAGGAAACACTGCCTTGTCATCTCTCCTCTAAAGTGCAGTAGCAAGAGAGTTCATCTCAGAGGAAGAAAGAGCAGCTTGTTTCCTGTGACAGGAGTTGGCTATTGGCTCAGAAGGAGAAAGCATCAAGGCGTCTAGTCAAGACAAAGGTCTTACTTTAGGGAATCTCCATTGCAGGCTAGGCCAGATTTAGAAGAAGATGCAGGAGGTCACTGGCAGGCTGGACAGACATTTCACTCCCTCCACAATCTCCACCAGGCAGGATGCCTACTCTCCTTCTAAGCATGGCTCTGGAGCCCCTTCCTATAGGGGCCTTCTCTGATCCACCCAAATGTGGGGCCTTTCTCCCTTTGGAAATTATTGTGTCTATACTTTGTATTTATTTTGTTATCATCATTCAGTCGTGGCTGACTCTCAGCAACCCCACGTGGGGTTTTCTTGGTGGAGACCTTGGAGTGGTTTGCCATTTTCTTATCTAGCTCATTTTACAGAGGAAGAAACTGAGGCAAACAGGGCAAAGTGATGTGCCCACGGTCACACAGCCAGGCCTGGCATTTCTTTACCTGGGTACCTGTTGTGTCTCCCAGAAGAATGTCAGCTGCTCCAGGGTAGGGTCTGTTTTATTTTTATCTTTGTGTTCCTGACATCAAACAGAGAGCTTTACGCAGGGCTGGAGCATAACATTTTGTAGCTGAACTGAAGAATGGGGCCAACAGCAGGAAAAAGGTGAAACTCTCCCAGACTCCAAGTCATCATCTTTCACAATCTGAAGGTTCAGAAAAATCTCTACTTTTGGGAACCTGGGCCAAGGACACAGGGAGATATTACCCTTGGATGGGTTCCCCCAAAGAGGTCCACGGATTTCTCATGCTGAAGACATACAAAAGACCAAGGAGGGACTGTCCAGGAGGAAGGAGACTGACTGTGCAAGGTTATCAAGAGGTTAATGAATAGGATAACTGGAGAACTCTATGAAGTGACTAACAAAATGGTAGAGGGCCTGAAACCAGATTGCATGTGTGCTCAAGTGCCACAAAGGAATGGGTCTCTCCCATACACAATCCTACCCCTCTATGGTGGGCAACTGTCATTTGTAAAATGGAAAAGCCAGGACCCATCAGTAAAGGGCAGAATCCATCCCACCGCCATCCCCAAACACTTCTCTTAGTATTTGTACCAGTCTTGGAAAAGTGGGGAATACACACACACACACTCACACAAACACACAAAACTTCCCAATTTAAAGAAAATTTTGGTTCACTTGGAAATTCATCAGTTCAATTGGATAAATTACGCTGATTGTCAGTGATATCAAATAGTTAAGTCACAGTCTCTGTTCTTAAGAAGTTAATTTTCAATAGGGAAAAAGGCCCAGAGAAGCGACTAAGAGAGTGTGATTAGGTACAGAGGTGTGGTCTAGACAAAGGGGAAAAACAGAAGTGAGTAGAAGGGGAGACTGAGCTGGAGGAGGTGGCTGGGTCACAGAGGGCCCTTCAAGTGGGCCAGGATTTCCCACTTTACTCAGTGATGTTAGGGAAGTTAAAGAGCTCACAGTTCCTGGAAAGCAGGTGTAATTATGGTTGCTTCACTACTGATTTCAAGGGTACTAGTCATTAAAAACACAAACTGATGGTATCTCTTCGGTTATCTGTGTGAGGCTGGCTCAAGAGTGTCAATAAATTATGCCTCAATCTCATTTATTATGCATTTATTCATCTGGCCCTAGGAAGGAAAGGTTTCCAAATTACAAATCAGTTCAACAAAACAAGAAAGGAATGAAAACTTTCCTTTACAGGCCAAATGTACTTAACTGTTATTCAGAAATAGGGTGAGTCTAATTTGAGGAAGAGATTTAAGAACTCCAATCAGTTTTCTCTAACTCAAAATGTTTAAAGGTTTCAAAATTCCTTAGAAGAGGTATTATCTCACATCTATTAGGAAATGACAAATGCTAGAGGGGATGTGGGAAAAACAGACACTAATGCATAGTTGGTGGAGTTGTAAAAGATTCAACCATTATGCAGAACAACTTGGAACTATGGCCAAAGGTCTATAAAACCATGCACAGCCTGTGACCCATCAATATCACTACCAAGTTTTTATCTCCCAAAAGAGACAAAAAAAACAAAAAAGGACCTATGCACACAAGCATATTTATAGCAGCTCTTTGCTACTGGGAGCAAAGGACTGGAAATGGAGGGAGTGCCGTCAGCTGGGGAATGACTGAACAAGTTGTGGTATATGAATGGAAGGGAATACTATGGTGCTATAAGAAGTGAGGAGCAGGCTTGAAAGACTTCCATGAACTGATGCTGAGTGAAACGAACAGAACCAGGCGAACACTGTGTACAGTGTGTACAAGACAGCTCTGAAGGACTTCCAATGAAGAACGCTATCCATTCCGAGAGAAAGAACTCATGGAATCTGAATACGGATCAAAACGTATTTTTTGAACTTTCTTTTCCTTGGATTTGTTTTTGGTTTTTCTGGTCCGTTATCTTTCTTTCTTTTCTTAATATGGAAGTATGTTTTACATGACTACACAAGTGTTACCTATATCAAACTGCTTGCCTTCTCATGGGGGCGGGGGGAGAATGTGGAACTCAGATTTTCAAAAACCAGTGTGAAAAGCTGTTTTTAATGTAACTAGGGCAAGATAAAATACTAAATAATTTTTCTTGAAAGATTATTTAAAAAAATCCTTAGAAAAGACCGTCATCCCCACAAATGCTTCTGCAAAATGGGCAGATTTTTAAAAGACGTCACTCAGGACTAGGATACAGTAACAATTCTTTCACTGGAAGCACAGTGCTACAAACATTAGCTATCGATAGGTACGTCCCAGAGGGAAGGGAATTGTAAGCCTGTCCATTCTCATGGTTTCGACTGTACCCTCCCTCGGGTCACATAATCAGCTATCTGTCCTGATTAGAGCAGCACTATCAATCCTCCCTGTTGGACACTGCAACATTCAGGTCCCAGCCATCTTCCCCAACACACAGCCCACCCCCTCAAAAAATAAACAAAAGACCCAGCTGTTCTCACCAGCTTCCCAGGAGGTCAATGGCACCTCATTCATCTCCCCAGTTCACCCATTAGTCACCATCTGGCCAGTTCATTCACAGCTCATTGCCTTGCACTGGGATCACTAGAACAGCTAGCTCTCTGGCCCTGGTCTCCCCAGCACTATTCTTGCCCTCTTTGTCCCTGGCCTTTTCTGAGCACTGAGTTCTATGTTGCTTTGATAGTGTTGCCCATGATGTGGTTTTACAGGGTCTGGCACACAGCAGACAATAAAAGTTTGCTGCTGACTGATACATCATCTTTTCCCCCACACTCCTTGTGGAAAAGGCTCCTGTTCTGTACCTGGCCCAGAACAGGTATTCACAATAATCTCTGTAACTGCCTCGACCTGCTCACATATTGGCCTTTTTTCTTCCTCGCAGAAACCAACTTCCTAAGAACACCAGGCAGACACAGCAGCTGGCTGGGAATTACTCCCAGTACCTTTTGGAGACAAAGATTTTAAAGAAATCAACGTGGTCACATTGTTATGGGTCTCTGCCCACACAACATACTCTTCTTTCCCACTAACACATCAAAGTAGAGCTTAAGTTTAGACCCAGGAAGGAAGATATGCTGCCCAAGTGACTCCCCAGTGAGTCTGGGTGGGAGGGCAGCCTTGAAACTTTGTATCCTGGCATCTCTATACAAACGGTTAACATCAAGTCAGGACAAAGTTACACAGAACCTAAAATGTCAAAATCATCCTTTTTTTAACAAGGGATTGTCAACTGGATGAACAGAAAACTGTCTTCTACTGACTTAGAAAGTAAAATTGTGGAAAAAATTTCTATTGATAAAACAGAATCCTAGGCAGGATACTCAAATAAAAACTCAATTTTCCAGGGTGTAAAACTTGGCATTAGAAATAGCTAACACTAAATAAAACCACAGGAACTTTGGGACATGGGAAAAGTCCAACTAGCAATGGTTTGGGGGAGACTGCAGGCCTTCTAGCTCCCCGATCTGGCACTGGGCTGGCTCCAGGCAATAAGGGGCCCCACTGGCCAGGACTGAGGCAGCCTCCAAGCTGCCTGCCTGCCCACTTCTTCTGGGCACTGGCAAAGCCCTCTGTGGGCTTGGACTATTCTGAGCTGCCTCCAGTTCAAGGGCAAGCAGGCCCTAATCTGACTCTCCTAGAGGCCCCTATACCTTTGAACTGAGGCCCACAAAACTGCTTCGAGAATTCTCTCCTTAATCTGTGTGGAATTTCTGGGAGGTAAGAAGAGAATGGGGAACCTGGAGTCAAGTGATCTGGCCTAGAGAATTAGGAAAGTCTATGACCAATGGCTTTCAGGGGAGAAGGTGGCCTCAGGGACAGCCATGGGCATGAGGTGAGCTTCCACAGAGAGATGGTGCCCAGATTCAGCCCTGAAATGTTTTCTGGACTGACAGAAGCTGCTGTAGGGCCTCAGCACCCATGAGCAAAGTACATAGATGGGGACAAGCCCAAGCTCTAGAAGAGGGGGATCTGGGGGGCTCAGAATTCTAGGACTCAGAGTTTTTGTAGGGAAGGAAGCCGAGAGGGCCTAGCCTTCAGGATGAGGCAGGCAGAGTGGTGCTTATTATAATCCATGAGGCTAGAGGTCACCAGCTGGCTCACAGCTCTAGAACTGGAAGAGACATTTCAGGGCATCTAGTCCCTCATCTTACAGACAAAGAAATGGAGGAGGCCCAGGGAGGGGAAGGGATTTCCCGTGGTCACATGGTGAAAAAGCAGGAGAAATGGGATTTGAACCCAGACACCCCTTGATCACAGAACAGAGCTCTTTCCAAAGGTAGGCAGGTATCAGTGAGGCCCAAGAGAGGAGTCAATGCACCTCTCCACCGCACCAATAAAATACAATTTGGCATTTAGTGATAGCGGAAGAATCTCATGCTTTTTCCTTTCCAATTCAAAAATAGCTTTCTGTTCCTGATCAGCCAAATCAGCTCCTGTGCCACAGAAGCCGCCTCTTCCAAAGCTGTTTCAGGCCCCCAGAGCCTGAGCAGTCCAAAGGCAGGCTGGCTGAAGAAGCAGGAAAAACGGTGCAGGCCTGAGGGACTTGAGGGGGGCCTTGGAGCACAGCTGGTACAACCCCCTAAATTGGTCAATCAATACTATTCCATTTTCCATCTGCAGCTCAGCTTGGCTTGGCGCTGATCAATCATCTGAAATCTCATCAACAGGCAGATGAACTCAGCAACTTCCCCACTCACTCTTGATGGCCTCTCCCCTCAAACTCTGCCCAAACTCTCCCATTTTCCACAGAACATCACATCCCCTACTCCAGGTGGTCACCCCACCCAGTCCCTCCTTTTCAGCATCCTTTTGCATACTGTCTTTCTCCCATGGTGGCAGCTAGGTGAAGCACTGGATAGAATGCCCAGCTTGGAGTCAGGAAGACTCTTCTTCCTAAACTCAAATCCAGCCTATGACTCTGGGCAAGTCACTTCACCCTGTTTGCCTCAGTTTCTTCATCTGTAAAATGAGCTGGAGAAGGAAATAGCAAACCACTCCAGTATCTCTGCCAAGAAAACCCCAAAATGGGGTTAACAAAAAGTTGGGCACGCCCCAAAGACAACAATAAACATTTGCTGAATTGGCCAAGTGACTGCTGGGGAGCAGGACCTGAGGCCTCCCTCTTGGTCCCAGGGCTCACCAGAAACCAATACACAAGTCAGGATCACAAGGCAAATGCAGACAGTCCTGAAGGCCAGAAGAGCTGTTCCAATGAACCTATTATAGCCTGGAGTGTAAAACAACCACTACAGAGCTGTAACAAAATTAATTCTCAAGCTCTGAACTCCCTAGGGTACTGATTTCCAACTGCCAAGAGCAAAACTAAGAATATTTTCTCTCTGAAAAAATCAGTCATAGCTTCATGGGTTGTTAGAGAAACCATCTAATCCAACCTCCTAAGAAGGAAAAGAAACTGAGTCGGAGAAGTACGACACTCTGCCCAAGACGTCACCCACATATCTCAAGTTCCCAAGCTCATTTTCACTAAGAAATGCTAATAATGACTCTCAAATATTCCAACAAGGCCATGATCTAACCAACTGGAATGTTGGTTAGACAGTGACACAGCCCATCCACACTTGTCCAGCTACGTGTGTTGCCCCCAACGAGAGGTTCCTTCCCTCCAGATAAGCCATCTCATCTTGAGCACAGCAGCCTTCTACCCCCATCTCAAAACACGATGCCTCCTTCTTCCTCCTCTCTTCCATGGGGCTTGTCAGCACATGATGGTGAGATCCCCTCCAAAGCCAAGGCCTCCACAAGCCCAGAATCAAGAATTTGGAAGCCTTCTCTCCAAACCTCATCCCCTCCCCTCCTCGGGACCTCCACTATCGGTGTGCTCTCACCAGTCTTGACCCTATTAGCCAGTCTGACCTTAGATTCTCCTCTACTTTCAAAACCTTTCCCCAAAACAGAAAACTGGGAAAGAACTTTTGCAATTAGTGTCTGTGATAAAGGCCTCATTTCTAGAATATAGAGAGAACTGAGTGAAATGTACAATACAAGTCATTCCCCAATTGACAAACGGTCAAAGCAAAACAGGCAGTTTTCAGAGGAAAAAATTAAAGATATCTATAGTCATATGAAAAAAATGCTCTAAATCACTATTGATCAGAGAGATGCAAATCAAAACAACTCTGAGGTACCACATCACACATATCAGATTGGCTAACATGTCAAAACAGGAAGATGATAAATATTCGAGAAGATGTGGGAGGGTTGGAACACCTAATTCTTTGTTGGTAGAGCTGTAGGCTGATCCAACCATTCTGGAGAGCAATTTGGAACTATGCCCAAAGGGCTACAAAAATACGCATACCCTTTGACCTAGCAATACCACTTCTAAGACTGTATCCCCAAGAGATCATAAAAATGGGAAAGGGTCCCACGTGTACAAAAATATTTATAGCAGCTCTCTTTGTGGTGGCCAAAAACTGGAAATCAAGGGGATGCCCATCAACTGGGGAATGGCTGAACAAGTTGTGGTATATGAATGTAATGGAATGCTATTGTGCTATAAGAAATTCTGAACAGGAAGACTTCAGAGAGGTCTGGAAGGACTTATATAAACTGATGGTGAGTGAAACGAGCAGAACCAGGAGAACTTTGTACACAGCAACAACCAGCGTGTGAGGAATTTTTCTGGTAGACTTAGAACTTCATTGCAATGCAAGGACTTAAAAAATTCCCAGTGGTCTCTTAAGGCAAAACGCCTTCCACATCCAGAGACAGAACTATGGAATTCGATCGCAGAATGAGAGATCATTTTCTTTTGCATTACATTTTGGTTTGTTTTATGATTTCCCATTCATTTTAATTCTTCTATGCAACATGACTAAGGTGAAAATGTAATTAGTAGGAATGTATGTGTAGAACCTATATAAAACTGTATGCCGTTTCAGGAGTGGGAAGGTAGGGGGGAAGAGTGGAGGGAAGGGGGAAAAAATCGAATATATGTGGAAGTGATTGTAGAGCACTGAAAATAAATAATAATTAAAAAAAAAAAAAACCTTCCCCACCCCCTTGTCCCGTCCCCACTCAGGTTCTGTTGAACCCTGACCTTACCAGAAGAGGTCCCCCACTATCCTGATCGAGTCTACAAATTCAGGTTAACTCATCTCAATTCGGCCTTCCAAGCTCTTTACTTTTCCCAAGCCGCCTCCACCCCACTCCCCACTCAGCTGTTCCAAGGCCTCTGTCTTCTCCACTCCTGCTCCTCAGTTGACTCTCCTCATATTTTTCTGAGAAAACAAAGGCTACTCATGGGGATGCCCACCCCCCCATCCACACCCTCTCCTAGCCCTCCAGTCTTTGATGCCCTCTTTCCTCTCTTTGTGGTCTCCCCTCCTTTCTTTTGGCTGGTTCTACAACCATCTCCCTCCCTCCCTCTAACTCTCAACATCTTCCTACCCACCGACTCCTTCCTTGTCAATAACAAAGGTGTCCAGGGATCTCAAGCTGCTCTTCAACAGCCAAAGTCCGAGGAAAGTGCTGATCACAGCTGCCTTTCTTCTCAGTCACTCATGAGCCCTCTGCAACCTGGTCTGGACCTTCTCCCCCAAATGCTCATTAGCACTTTCCCGTTGGTTATCTATTTCTATTTATCCTATCTGCATTATCAGACTGTGTGCTCTGGGAGGGCAGGGAGCGTTCTGGGTCTAGTCCTTGTGGCCTTGTTCACCGGAGCAGCTCTCTCTACAGTGACCGAGGATCTCTTAAGCTGCCTTTCTTCCTGACCTGCCTTTAGCAAGTGATGCTCCCACCCACCCTCTGCTCCAGTCTTCCCTTTGAAGGTGTAGGGAAACTTCTCTGGCTCCCCTTCCTACCTACAGGACCCACAAGGGCTGGCACTGCACAGCTGGCTCCCAGCTCCTCCTCTCTCTGCCTGCTGGCCACAGGCTTTCCCAAACCCATCTTATTCCAAAGTTCCCTATCTCCATCAAGGACACGGCCATCCTTTCATCCACCGACCCAGAATCTTCCTCAACTCCATTCTCTGCCCAACCTCCCATACTGAAGCAGCTGCCCAGTGCTGGAACGTCTGCCTCTCCTACATCGGCTCCCATCCCCAACACGTCCATGGGACTCATTCAGCCCCTCACTGGCCCTGACTGGACAGGAGACTGCAAGAGAAAGCTCATGCCTGACCATGTTATGCACCTGCTCAGAAAGCTCCTGGGGCTTCCTGAGGTCTCTAGAGAAAGCTCGGTGGAGTCCTAGAGGATGCCAAGGGAGAGGGCTACAGGGGCCATAGGTCACATGATCCTGGGGTTCCAGGGATCATGGACTTTAGAGGCCTTGGGCTGCACAGGCAATAAAGTAGACACCAGCCCCATCCCTGCCCCCAAGAGGCTCCAATTCTAACAGTGCCTGGGGACAACGGCCCTCAGGACAAAAGGAGCCATCAAATATCCACAGAGGAATGCTCTGGGCCTTTTAGCCAGCCCAAGATACAACCTGTGCCTCTGGAGGACAAGGACCAGGGTGCTTTCCAGCATTATTTCTACAGGGCCTGCCACATACAGATGCTCAATAAATGTCTGATTCGATGACCTGACCTTAACTCAAACTGAGAAGCCATACAAGAAACCATCGTTAACATTCCCTACAGAGGGAACAGTTCCTGCTCTCAAGAAGCTGCCATATTATGAAGGAACACAACAGCTGGGTAGTGCAGTTCCTGGGCTGCAGAAGAACCCAGGTTCAAATCCAGCCTCAGATACTGCCTAGCCCTGGGCAAGTGTCCTGACCTCTCTGTGCCTCCTCAGTTTCCTCATCTGTCAAATGGGGATAAAATAGCATCACCCTTCCCAGGTAGCTGTGTGGATAAAGTGAGTTAATGAAGGTAAGGCATTCTGCAAACCTGAGAGTACTCCATGAACACTGGCAATTATTATAAAGAGTAATTTCAAAAGGAGAATCCCTGGGGTGTAGGAGATGGCCATGAGGGAAGCTGGGAAGTAAGAGGACCGAGTGGAGGAGGGGAAGGGGCCTTCTGAACAAGACCCTATAAACTATAGGGTTTCCTATAAACTGGGGCAGACAGACACCACCACCTGCCTGGGCCAGGCCCACTGACACATGGTGGGGGGCTCAAAGAAGCTCCTCTTCATTTCAAGAATGACTGATGGCATGAAGCAAGAATATGGGGAGGAATAAGCTGGCACAGGTTAGGGCCTCAGTCCATTTTTCAGAGGCTTTCATATGGCCATCAAAGCAGATAATGCCAGTGGGCTTTTGGCTGAAGACTTCTAGCAAAAGCCTAATAATGGCGAGTTGGGCCCATGTTCTGTTGTGCACATCAGGCCTACCATGGCGAGTCCCAGCTGATGCCACCACCATGTTTCAAAGGAGTCTTGCACTAATCACAACTTCAGTTAATACAAGAGCTCGAAGCTCTTAACAGACACTTGGTTCCCCTTCATGGCATCCCCAGGAGGTAAGAAAAGGTGCTGCCATTTGACAGATGGGAAAATGGATGCACATCACACAGATTTCAGAACGCCACTGATCAGCCCACAACGCTTCAACACTGACTTAATGAAACAACTGGAAGCTCTTCTTCTAAGAAGGCTCTTGGCTTATGAAGGCACCAACATCTGACCTGTCTAGCACCATAACTAGCCTGAAGTCTAAAGGACTTGACTGAAAGAACAGAAGTGTTGCTAGAGATGGGCACACCAAATCAGATGCTGGGCCTGAGCTCTTCCACTGCCACCCATACACCTTCATGTTCTCCCTTTAGCATGGAACAACTAGGGGTGACACTCTCATTACAGTAACCACAAGTCTTCAAAAAGGACCAAATGTTCAGCAGCTCTGTCTGAGAAGGCCGGGAAAACTGACCTGATTCAATGTCTGTCAGCTGTCCGATCTTTCCAATACCTGCTAGCTCTCAATTCCAAAGGCTTTCAGTTAGCTGGAATCTTAATCTATCTGGACTGTGCCGTTCCCCCAAAGGGGCTTTGTCAGAACATGGGAGAACAGTCCAGGGGAAGGAGGCATACATACTGCAGGGATTTCACTATAAAATCTGCCCTTCTTAGGATGACTACCGTTTTTCCTGGAGGAATCTGGCCCATTGGGCCTGAAAGAGCCATCCAGGCAAGGGGGGTCCAAAACAGAGTTGGGTTTGACAGGCAGGGGCCTCCCCCATCTCTTCTGTTCATGGGAGCTGGTAAGAGCTTGGCCCAGTCATGACCTCCAAGAACAAAAATGCTGAGCAAGCTGAGTCTGGCCCAGAGAGGGCAGGACCTTCAACTGCACATGTTGGGCAAAAGGAGAAAACTGGGCCAGGAAGATTCCTTTCAGCAATAATGTGTGTCTGACGCTAAGAAGGAAAAAAATGGAGGCTTAAAAGTTTGGCAAAGGCCTGCCTATTCTTTAGTTATGACAAAGGCCACATTCTGTCCCTGAGACATATGAAGTGTATAAGCCTGTGTGAGGGGCTGATGGACTGAGGCAAAGTCCCGTGGAATTAGGGAGAGAAGGTATAATACAAAGGCAAGGGGAAGGAAGGAAGAGGAAGGCAACGTCAGGCAACGTGCGAAGGACTTTGCAAATATTAACTAGTTTGAGCTTTACAACAACCCTGTGAGGGAAGTGCTGGTATTATCTGAATTTTACAGCTGGGGAAACTGAGGCAAAGAGCTGTGAACTGACTTGCCAGGATTCAACAGCAAATAAGTATCTTGGGTAGAATTTTAACTCAGGTCTTCCTGACTCCAGCCCCAGGACTTGTGGCTCTGTAGAAGTTCAGAAAAGGGAAGAGGTCATTTCTGACAGGCATCCTGAACGGACTCCTGAATACTGGGTGAGGGGGAGATAGGGACCCTGAAACTGGGCCCTGAAGGACAGCTGAAATTTCCACAGGCTGAGATGGTGGGGAAGACAATCCAGGCAGAGCAAAAGGCAGGTGGGGAAGAGCTGAGGGGACCCAAGCAGCCCCTCAAGGACAAGGTACACAAAAGAGGGCCGACAAGAAAATGGCATAGGACAATAAGACAGCTGGCTTGTGTCCTGCTCTGAACTCTGATGTCATTGGGGTAGCTGGTGTGAGGAGACAGGAGAAGTTGAGAAACCAGTTAGGAGACTCGGCTGATAGTCCAGGAAGGCAGTGAGAGGGTAGCCCTGGCAGCAAGGGGCAGAGCGGCTGTCCTCCTGCTGGGAGACTCACATAGACCTTGCCCTGCCCCCACCCTGTAACTTTGCAGGGGAGGGGGGGTTACTGTATGTGTGGAATAATAGTAGATGTTTTTCAAAACTTGGTTAATTTTTTTGAATTTTTTTTTTTTATCCTTTTTCTACTTTCTTTGTTATAAGAGATGTCTGGGAGAGAGCAAGAGAGCGCAAGAGCGAGAGAGAAAGAGAGAGAGAGAAAGAGAGAGAGCAAGAGCGAGAGAGAGAGAGAAAGAAAGAGAAAGAGGGGGGGTTACACATGTACATCATACAAAAACAACAAAATATTGATAAACTCTTTTTCCATAAAAAAAAGGAAGCACCGAAGCGATGGACTGAAGCCCTCGGATGCTCTGTGCTGCCCCCACTTCTGGCCAGGCTACTGAGGCTCCCGATCTGCAAGGTTGCCTGGCCTTCGTGGACAGGCCCCCCGGAATGGTTAGATATACCTCACACTTTCGGGATAGACTGCATAGATTGCTCCTGAGAAGCCACACACTAGTGTGTGAGAAGAGCTTTGCCTTGTGCATGGTCCCACACCTGTAAGTGTCACAGGCCTCATGGCCCTACAGGAGTTCAGAAAAGGGAAGTGCTCACTTCTGACAGGAACGATGGGGTGAGAGAAAGGAGGGGAAGAGGAGCCTGGGGCCAGGCCATGAAGGACAGATAGGATTTCTACAGGCTGAGATGGGTGGGGAAGGGCCTGAGGGAACACAAAGCAACCTCCTGGAGGACAAGTGGGCTGAAATTCCAGCTCCGTCCCTTATGACCATGGTGACCTTGGGAAAATCCCTTCCCATTGCTGGGCCAGGCCTCTCCTCTGTAAAATGGGAGAGTAGGCCCAGGTGGCCTCTGAGGTTCCTGCTAGAATGGGGACAGACCATCCTTGGAATTCATTAGATGTCAACTGTGAGGAGGAGGAAGTTTTGGGATGACTTGAAGAGCTGGATTAGAGAGAAAAATAGGGATGGTGGGAGGTGGGAGAGTAAAGAACCTGAGTCTTGCAGTCAGAGAGGCTGGCGGATGGCTGGCCAGGCATGGTCACTGAGCAACAGAGCTGATGCTTCCTATCTCAGCCCCAACAGCGGCAGTCTCAGCGATCACTGCCCAGAGAAAAGATAAATGGGACAGAGCAATCTTTGAGAAAGATTAGAGAATAATGGGATGTGGAAGGAGACCCCCCTGACCCTCTGCCCAAAGGCCTCCAGGAAGGCTGACCCCACGTCCCCTGTGGAGACAGCCAGGCTTTGGGGAAGGTCTGTCCCAACAGCCAGACTCAATCTCCCTCTTGGCAATTTCTATTCCCTGTATCCAATTCTGTCCAAATGGGTCAAATAGAAGAAATCCAAGTCGCTGTCAGAACCAGGACACACAGCCACTCAGACACCACTGCTGCTAAGAAGCTGAACTGCTTTAAAAGCATGTTCTCCTTCATCTCACACTCTGCACAGCTGCTGCAGAGAGAAAGGTTTCCAGAGAGTCTCCAAGGGCCAGAGCAATGCTCTGGAGGCCACAAGTGGCAGCCATTCTCAGGAGGGACACAGCCCAGGCCACGAGTGACAGTCCCTGAGCTTGGGGCCTAGTTTTCTACTACTTATTGCCAGGGCCACAAGGCAAGGGGTTTTTCCTTCTGAACCTCAGTCTCCTTATCTTTAAAGTGGAACATAATTCTTGGCCTGGCAACACTATAGTGTTATCAGGATTGATAACATACATGAAATCCTCATACAAAGAAGCCATCATTCATTCCATGAACATCCATGTAGCCTAGAAGAACTTCTAGTGTGGGAAATCTACCTAATACCTAGTCAGCCCAGAAGCCATGCAGTAAATCCTGGGGCCTACCTGGAGGGGAAGCACCAAGGGCCTGAGTGCTTTGTCGTAGCATTCCAGCCCCGGGAAGCCCCTGCACAACACAGGAAATGGAGCACAAACATGCTGTGTGACTCTAAGCAAGTCACCTAACCAGTCTTAGCTGCCTCATCTGTCCTGTGGTACCAGCCTCAGGAGGCTGCTGAGAAGGTCTCCTGTGACATGTGACCAACCTCAACTGCCTGGATGGACAGAGGGAAAGACAAATGAGGTAAAGCTCTTGTGCCTCCACCTCCCCTCCTTCTCAAAATAAGAGTGTACCAAGGACAAAAGGAGGAGGCAGAGGAAGGCCCAGTCCTCCCTCTCAAAAAAAACAAACCAGCTCAGAATTCTATAGGTGAGAGATGACAGCTGGTGGGAGCTGCCGGACTCCACTGTCCAGAGACTTGTCTGTCGTCTCCACTACAGGTGGGAGCAAAGCAAGACATTCTGAAGAGCATTCCGGAAAAGACTGTGGGTCGGTTCCACCGTCCATATCCATCATCTTACTCCAGAGGGAGACAGTCATTGGATGGCTGAGCAAAGCCCATCAGAGAGAGCTGGCCTGTGGTGGGAACTGCATTAAAACATCATGACTGTGCACGTCCTAGTCTGGTGTAGTTCACCCACAAAGCAGAATCCTGCCCCCAGAAGACTATCTAGAAGCCCCTGCTCTGAACATACATTCATAGGAAAGAGGGAAAAAATGACCAAAACAGCACCTGCTGTTTGCCCTTCCTCCCCAAAAGGAGTTAAAAGAACGAATAACAGGTCTAAAGTAACAGGGACCATCACCCTCAAAGACAAAGCAGTGAGAACCAAAAACATTTACCACCAGCTTCCATGGCAGAACCAGAAGGAGAACTCAAACATCCTGCCCCTTAGTGTCCCAAGAATTCCATACAGGCACAAGCACAAAGCCCAACCCAAACCCAGCACCTGCCCACTGTGCCCCAGCACTCCTCAGCACGAGCACCAGAGCCAGAAATTTCCAAAGCTTCACCATCTCTCCCTCCAATCAAGGAATATTTATTAAGTGCTGACAACCAACAAGCGCCAATGAACTATACAGCCCAAGCCTGGAAACACCTCGGGGGAAACACCCAGAGCTCTCTGGTGATGGCCCTTCAGCCAAGCCTGCAGGGGCAGAACAGCCACCCTATCCCTCTCTCACAACCTAGGATGAGGTACTACCCCATACTCTAACTAGGCCATAGGTAACGCAAGGTCTGGGACCACAACAAACCGGGAGCATCTGAAACTAAAAAAAAAAAAAAGTACGTGAGCCAAGATTAAGAACAAAAATGGCCAGCGGGGCATTCGGGGCATCCCCATCGAAGCCTGTCTCTACAGGACAGAGTGACCCGGCCTGGGTGAGGCTCCAAGGGCCCTGGGCACTGGTTTCTAGCAGGTGAAAGGGAGCACAGCTCAAGCCTCTTTGCCTCCAGGATGATGAGAACATCAGGACAAACATCCAGGACCCTCCAACAGTCCCTTTTGGGGCCCAGTATCTGAGACTAGAGACTGAGAATCCTAGCAGTCCTTGGGGAGCTTCCCCAAGCCTAGGGGATCCCAGAAAGAAATCACTCTAGGGACAACTCAGAGCCCCAATTTGATTCAGAGACCCCGGATGAGGAAGACTGGAGTCCTCCGACTACCTGGGGGCCCTGACCAAGTCCCCCATCTCACAAGGCTGCTGCCCATCTCCAAGGAAACCCTGAGCTAGTCGCTCATTCCAGATGTGAGGTCCCCCTCCCCCCCCGGGGCCACCTCCTCTCCTTCTAAGCTCACCAAGAGGGCTCCTCAAACACAACAGGGGAGACTTCCTTAAACAATCAGAAAATCCAAAGTAAGAAATCCAAGTTAGGAGCCACCCAGGTGTGGGTAAATCAATCCATGGGGAGACAGGCTCCAAAAAAGTAATTTTCTCTCTGCCCAGGAATCTGAGATTCACTGGGGGCTGTGGATAGAGTTACACTGATAGAGGCCCAATATTCTGTTACTACCCTGGCCCTCTGGAAATCCAAGTCTTCCAAGATAAGACAGCTTTTAAAACCCTTGAAAATCCCTTGAAAACAGAAAGTCCATTGGGTCTCATTTCTTGCATTATCCTGCCCTTTGGTATTAAACACAATGTATCTGGCAATCGTTCTCCATCCTCAGTCTCTGTCCAAGTTGACCAACACAAAGGCCCGATGTGACTGACTGAAGTATCAGAGATTGAAACCCCAACAGTCAACAGGCTCCCTCAAGAAACCCAAATAAAGGCCACCCCAACATGGCTTCAGCTTCCCCCAAATCACCCAACTACTGGAAGGCAGCCCTGCCAGCTCTACCTCCACTTTCCCCATCAATCAGGCCTCACCTGAAGCAACCGCCTTGGAGAACTCGGCCCAAGGGGAAAAATGACTGGGGCTGCTCATGCCATGGGTACAGGCCACTGAAGAGACATTGCATAATAATAAATTCAACCCTTCTTGTGTCTTCCAAACCCAGTAACTCCAAACAAGGAGAGAACAGACATCAGGTAAAAATGTCCCACTTATGTCCCTATCATGGAGGGGAAGACGTCCAGAGGCTCCTGACAACTGACCACTGACATCTTGCTTGGCAAATGCCCGACAGCAAATGGTAGCAGAGAGCCACATCATGAGGCAGGGCAACCAAAGAGCCATGCAACCTTCTGCTTTCTGCAAACAGAAATCAGCAGAGATATTGGTAACGTTACTGTGCACCCTTCACCAAGGGCCATGGTTCTCCCCTCGGGTCCTGAGTACAAAGTTAACTCTGGGGGTCTTCTCTGCTTTATGCCAGTCAGGGGCTTTCGGCCCATGCCCTGGAACTGCCCAGGCTGGGCATCTGATGAATGCCTCCTCACATAAGCACAAGGGCAGAGACCTCAGAATTAACTGGCCAGAGATATTTAACAGTTGGAAAGTCGACTTCCTTTGCCCCCGAAGGATGTCATCTTCCTTCCTGGCCAACTGTTCCACAGGGAGATGGGTGGGCCCTGGGACACCATCAGGGAGCTGGCCAGTAGACGGGTCAGGGCCTGAAATTACAGTACGTATGACGTGGCCACAAGTGCAGACAAGGGAGCTGCCCTGCCTGAAGCTCTTGGACTTTTGAGAGTCCCCCGGTCTCCTTACCAGAGGCTGTGGGCCCCCACTGTACTGATGCCCCCATCTTGCCAGTTGCTTGTGCCTTTCCAACCCCACAAGCTGTGTCCAGGCAGCTGTCTGGATGTCACCAGCTAAACCTCACGATGGCAGTCAGGGTGGGCAGGCAGCACTGACACGGGGCACACCCAACACCACAGTTAGCAGGAACTCCAAGGTCAACGGGGGTGCATCTAAACAATTCTATTATGGTCAGCCTGGACGGAAAGAGGGGCAGGGCCCACAATCGCCAAGAATATCACAAAATACGAAGCACCCACCTCTGGGGGTGCTGAGCTAGGCTGGCACAAAACAAGCTAAATTAAGCTCTTGGAGTTCATAAAATAAACCACCCAGAAAAGGGGAAAGATGGAGAGATGAGAAAGCAGAAGGCAAAATGAAGGGGGTGCTGCCAAAAGGACAGTAACTAGACAGTGGGAAGGCTCTCCCTTGTGGGCCCAGAAGCACAGGCCTGCAGTCTACATGCAGCACCCAAGACTCAGCACTGATGAAACACCTACTGCATGCCAGCAGGGGAGAAAGGCAGGACCAGGCCCTGCCCTTAGGGATCTGTGGCAGGCTGAGCTGCAGGGAATCCTCCCTGAGTTAGCCAACAGGTACCCCTCTGGGCACTGCCTGGGCCTCCTGGAGGGGGAAGCCTCTTGCTCCTGCAGGCCCTGGGCCCTGTTTTCCACAGGTTTCCTTCTCAAGAAAAGAAAAACCACCGCACACTTTGGGCTACTGGGTCGGCAGAGGGGAATCCCTCTGAACTTCCCTGGCAGAAGGCCCACAGACCAGAGCAGCACCCGGGCAAGGCACAGGAAGAGGGACCTGGGGAACAGGGAAGCACACTGGGCATCGGCAGACTGGGAGGGATCCCTGGAAAATTTTGCAAGAAGATGAAGTGGGGGAACAGGGATGATCTGGAGCCAGAGGCCTCGGGTTGTGTCACCTACCTGGGGGAGCCTCAGTGTCTGAACAGAAGGGACAGCCTCCAGGGCACTGGGACCCCCTAACATGTAAAGCTCCCTGCCAAGACAAGGATGCACCAGGAAGGCCTGGGGGGCGCTTCCATCAGCAGCTGCAAAGCAGCATGTACCAAGGGCCTGCTGTGCACCCGGAGCTGGGAGGGCAACAGGTCCCCGAAGGGAGTCTGGGGAGGAGGGAGAAGCAAACTCCGAAAGGAAGAGAGGGCCACGGGGAGCCGCAGGAAGTGTCCCAAAGTCCCAACAGGAGGGCACGGCTCAGGCTGCACATGGAGCCACTTGTCTGGATGCTCCGGGCAGCCCGCGCAGGGCTCATCAGCCCCATCTACAGCTGGCACAACAGGCCCTGGGCGCTCCCGGACGCTGGCACCCAGCTCCGGGCTCTCGGGGGGCTGGCAGGACGGCAGGGCACCTCCATGCCCACGGCGACAACGCTGAGGGCGCACCAAGATGACAAGCGGCAGCCGGGCCGTGTCCTCGCCCCCGCCCCTCCCTGCCCCTCACCTGGGCACGCAGCTGGCCGAGCTCCGGTCCACCTCCCAGGTGGCGTACAGGTTCATCTGCACCGGGGCGGGCGCGGGCCCGGCGGCGGGGGGCCGCCCGGGGGCGGCGGGGCCGGGGCCGGGGGCGGGGGGGCCCGAGGCCCCGGGCCCGGCGGCCGAGCTGGACGAGGCCGAGGCGGCCGCCGACGTGGAGGACGTGGCCGAGGCGGCCGGGGCCGCGGCCGGGGCCGGGGGCTGCGGGGCCTGGGGCGGCGTCGGCGGCGGGGAATGGGCGGCCCCGGGGCCTCGCGGCCCCGCGCCCCCGAAGCCCCCCGCCCCGGCCGCGCTGCCGCCGCCGGCCCCTCCGCGCTCCGCCATGGCCCGCCCCGGGGAGCCTGCCGCCGCTGCCGCCTCCGCTGGAGCCGCCGCCGCCTCGGGGACCGCTGGGGCCGCTGCTACCGCTGCTGGGGCTCCGCGCACGCGCGGAGGAGCCGCCTCGCGCCGCCCGCCGCTTGCCGCCGCTCCGTCGGGGAGGGGGGGGGGGGATGGAGGCGCGCTCCCGAGCGCAGGGGGCGGGGCCTGGCCCCGCCCCCCAGGAGAACGAGCGTGGAGCGCCCCCTGCCGGCGGGGCCGTTGGCCGCCCTAGCCTTCCTCGGGGCACGCTGTCCGAGCGGGCGCGCGCTGCCGCGGGAGCGCGCCGCAGAGGCTCCGCCCCGCCCAGGCGTTTGGCCCGCGGCGGAAGGGAAGCCGCTCCTCGAGAGGGTAGGGGGCGGTGCCAGGCGCGCTGCCCTCCCTGGGCTGCACGTGGGTGCCGGGCTCGTTGCCCAGCCCCGGGCAGGGGCCCTTCTCCGCCCCCCTGGCTCTAATCCAGCCGAGCCCGAGCTCAGGAGCCAGTTAGCACATAAATAGCCCCGGATTAGCCCGGGCTAATCCACTCACCCTGGCCCGCACCCCGCCCCCTCCAGCACCCTCAGAACACCGCCCCAGAGCTGCATGGCAGCAGGGCTTACACTTGGGGAAGGACCCCCCAAGAGCCGGGGCCCAGCGTCTGCCTGGAGCCCCCCCCAAAGAGCCGGGGCCCAGCGTCTGCCTGGAGCCCCCCCCAAAGAGCCGGGGCCCAGCATCTGCCTGGAGCCCCCCCCCCAAAGAGCCGGGGCCCAGCGTCTGCCTGGAGCCCCCCCCAAAGAGCCGGGGCCCAGCATCTGCCTGGAGCCCCCCCCCCCAAAGAGCCGGGGCCCAGCGTCTGCCTGGAGCCCCCCCCCCAAGAGCCGGGGCCCAGCGTCTGCCTGGAGCCCCCCCCCCCAAGAGCCGGGGCCCAGCGTCTGTCTGGAGCCACCCCCCCAGGGGCGGGAGCCCAGCCTGCCCCCAGAGCCTTCCTCCCCACCTCCGCCTCCCAAGGCTGCCCACCCCAGAACCAGCCCGGAGCCCAGCTCTGGAGGCCCAGGCAGCAGGCCAGTGGAACGAGGAACGTGCATGTGCTTTTCAAGGCCAGCTCTGGAGGCCTGCCACACACAACAGGCCTGCGGGGGGGCCCTGGCCAGGCAGACACAGGCTCCTTGGTCAGGCCTGGCATGCCCAGTCCCTTTCTGGGCTGTCTGGCCTCCCTCAGAAGGGAATGTCAAAGATGAAGGAGATGTAAGCAGGGCCCCAAGGAGACATCCTTTCCCTGGGAGGGGAGAGCTTTATTTACAAAACAGGTCTGAAATAAGAACATGGAAATGAACAAGAGTCCTTGGGCCCCAGGAACCAAGTTAGGCAGAAAGATGAGCCAGGTGTCTTCGAGGTTAAAACTTGAATTCCTTGTATTTCTTACTGCCCCCACGGCTGTCCTGGGGCTGAGCCTTCCGCTTCTTTTGCTACAAGGGAGAAAGGAAGTCGTTGAAAGCCCGGCCCAGCACACACCATGCCCATTCTCATCAGCAGAGGGCAAGCCCAGCCCCTGGCCCAGGGGCCACCCACTAGGAGGGGGTCCTTCCTACCTTCTGCTTGGCAGCGTGTTCGGCCACCATGTCACTGAAGTCCTCCTTCTCCACCTGGGCCTGCTGCTCCCGCACATGCTCCTCATACTTCTGGGTCATGGCCATGGGATCTAGCTCCAATTCCTCTGGGGCCAAGGCCACTTCTACCCCTTGCAGTTCAGGGGCTGGGCCCTTCCGGCTCATCACCTGTAGGACGAACAGACAGTCAAAGCCCTGCTCAGGCCTCCCCATGCCCCTCCCCCTGCAGCTTGGGCTCCAGTGCTCACCGTAGACATGTCATAAATATGGGTGGAACCCATCATGGCACCTCCAACAGTGGCCGTTCTCTTCTCAGGCAGCACAGTAAACAGCTGGGGGGTCTCACTCCTGCAGGGAGGACAAAGGGGGTCGGGTCAGCCCAAGAAAAGACCAAAGGAGTGTCCTTGGTCATCCTGGACTGCCCTTGGGTGGAGGCCATGGTGTTAGAAGCCAGGTTTGCCAAATTTACCCCTGGAGGAATAAGGGCCTCCTAGCCTGTGTCTAGAAGTTTTTACCATCAAGACTGGTCCCCACTTCTAAATAGACTTCTACAATCAAGAGAGAGGCAGTCAGGGATCACCACAGTGCCATGTGCCAGGCAAGAGCAGGATGTCAGCCTCAGGCTGGGTGCCCCTGGCAATGCCTTCCCCTCATCTGCCTAAGCACCTCCATCCCAGAGTGGTGTTTGAGAAATGCTCTATAAATGCCCACTCTTATTACTACCTCAGAAATGCGCCCACCCAGGACATGAATAGAAGTTGTGTCCCCTCCCAGTGAAGCCCAGCCCAGAGTGGACAGCTGCTTACCCATCCATGGCCTCCTCAATCTTCTTTTTTCTTAGCTCAATCAGTTCAGGCGTCTCCATTCCAGCTGGGACTGAAGAAAAGCCTCCTGGGGTGATGAGACCACTGAAGAAAGGAAGGCGAAGCAGAGTGAGCAGGGATCCCGAGACACTGGACTCAGGAGTCTCTCTGAAAAGGGGGTGCCTTTTCGGTACCTGTCTGCCGGGGTGATGAAGCCGGTTTCATCAGGCTTGTCTTCATCACTCTCCTCTTCTTCCTCTTCCTCCGAGGATTCCTCATCTGAAGGCTCCAGCTCCCCCCAAGGTGTCCGGTCAATCTCTTCTTCCTCTGTCTTAGTCTAAAACAAAGACTGTGGGACCTCAGAACTGAAGAACATGGAGGCTTCATGACCTCCAGTTGGCTCCAGGAAATCCCCCTTGGGTGGCCATGCACATGAGCACAGCCACACACAGCAAGGGGCAAGATACACCCACCAGGAATGAGCCCTCAGTGGGGAACACCACAGAAAGGCAACACATTTGAAATAGCAAAAAATTAAAAAAAAAAACCTGGAGAAAATATGTCTGTCCGATGACCGTGGGGCAATTCACTAACATCTGGAGCGATGCCTGAGATGCTGTAAAGCATACCTGGTCTCAAGTTGATATATGATAATGTGTTTAATAAATGTGTTTACGAATTAAAAGGGAATGGTGTTCTGGGAGCACAATGAGCAAACTTTTCAACCAGAGGGTGTCTATTAGCCCCAGACAAGTGGTTCCAATGGGGGGGCTCTGTTTGGACAGTCAACCCCCTCCCCCCAGGGTGATTAAAGGGCCACTTTGCTGTTCACTGTGCATGCGGCCGTACCTGGAATTCCGCTGCATTGGTTCCGAACACATCTCCATAGAGTGGTTTCCCCGTCTCATCCACAGGAGGTTTTCCCCAGCCTCCTGCATGGTAACCGAAGGAACAGCTCTGAGAGGAAGGGAGGGGACTTAAGTTAGCTCTGGAAGAATGAAGACACAAACGGCAGAACACAAAGGGAGGGTTTGTGCCAGAAGGGACCCCACCCAGCACTCAGGTTGCTGGTGTGCTAACTGCCACCCAAAATGACTGTGCATACATTTTTGTCATATATGGCCTGGTGGGACAGCGATGCCTGGTCTGCTTTGTGTGTGTGTGTGTCCCAGTCCCTGGCACAGGGCCTTCAATAACCAAGTTGAGAAAGAAGTATGTGAATCACCTCAGGAATGGGAGAATTCAGTCCAGGGATCTTCAGGTTGGGGTAGGAAGGGGGAGGTCCATACCGCTGCATAGCAATCAGCCACGGGGGAGGAACTTTGTGGGCATTCTGAGGATGAGAGACCACTATGAGAACCTCTCCCCAGCAGAGACCCCCCAGCAAGCCCACCCTCCATTTCTCCAGCACCCACTGGTCCAACTGGCATCCCCAACGAAATCCTCAACTCATCAGACAAATCTCCCGGCTTCTTCTCCTTCAATCGAGTCTCAAACTCTTTCCCCTGAGAGAAAGGAAGAAAGTATCAGAACACCTTAACACAACAGGCATTAAGGCATTCGAGGGAGGGAGATCGTGGGAAAGAGGAAAAGAAATGACTATCTGTATTGGATACAGGGTTCCATTGAAGGGGGATTGGACGAAACAGGGCTGGCTGGTTTTATTTACAGATCATAATCACAGATCAGTTCTGTTCCTGTCTAAAGAAGGGAAAGCCTAAAGAAAAGAAGGGAAGGGAGGCCTGCCAAGGACCAGAGATGATTCTCAAATATATTCCAAGGGCTGAGGAGAACTTAAATTACCTTTCTCTCACCCCAAATTCAATGTTTGTACTAAAAAATCAACCTCCTGAATTCAGTTCCCAAAGACTAAGGTCTGTTATCCCTTCAAATTATCCTTTCAAATACAAACTGTCCTCCTGTCCTAAAGCCCATTTGAAGGGACACTGGGGTGGAGAGTCCTGAGGCCTTCAGGAAACTTGTGGATGACATGGGCCCAGAGGTGCCCAGTCTCCCATCCAAACCCTGCACACCTCATAGTAAAGGTCCCCATGAATCGTCAGCTTCGGCTTGGTCTGCCATTTAAAGAAGGCATCGTGGAGTTTCTGGTAGTCAATGTCAATCTTCCCCATCTTGGGTCGAACCTTTTCTCGCATTTTGGATTTCATGGTCTTCTGTTCTTCCTGTTGGATAAAGAGTCAGAGGTCAAGGGTCATGGGGGCTATTGGCCCACGCCAGATCCGTCAGAGGACGTCCACACCCAGCCATTTTGGTGCCTGGCTCTTTCTGGTAAATTGGTCAGTCACAGGCCTGACACTGTGCACAGGGCTGTGGACAGAAAAGAGGCAAAAGAAGTACCCCCAAGAAGCTCCTGATCTAACATGGCTATATGCAAATAAGATCCAGAGAAGGCACTGGAAATAATCAAGAGAGTGTGTTAGGGTTAAAAGTGATCAGGAAAGGTTTCCCACAGAAGCTGAGAGCTCAGCTGGGACTTGAAGGGAGCCAGGGAAGCCAGGAGGCAGAGAGATGAGGAGGGAGAAACCACCCAGCTACAAGCGAGGGCCTGAGAAAATGCCTGGAGCCAAGAGGGGAGTGTCCTGTGGGAGACACAGCCAGGCCAAGGTATGGAAAAGGGGTGGAGGTGGGGGAGGGGTGAGTCAGAGCCCCACTTCCAGAAGATCATCCTGACAGCAGAGGGGGGAATGGGCAGTTTGCGCAACAGCCCAAGCATGGGGAGGGCTGGCCAAAGGCAGGGTCAGAGGGCAAGGGTGTGAGAGAGGGGTTCTGGAGGCAAAATCTCCAGGCCTCATGGGAAGTGGTGACAGAGAGAACAGTCAAGGATGACACTGAGCCTGAAACCAGGTGATTGGAAGAATAGTGAGAGGGGCCTTTGACAGTGATAAGGAAATTAGGAAGCAGAGAAGTTTGGGGGGAAAATAATGAGCTCAGCTCGGGACGTGCCCTGACATCTGGTCAAAGGCAAGACAGGCAGATGGAGAACCCTCAGCATGGAGGTGGCCACTCATCCACAGGAGCTGATGAGGCAGTTGGGTAAAGCGACTCAGAGGGGAGCGAGAAGGAGCCGGGATGAGGGGCCCCACAATATGGAGGAAGATCCAGTGAAGGAACTGTCAGAGACGGAGTAGAGCAGCAGACGTAGGCTTGTGCCCAAGCAAAGACTGAGAAGGAACTCCACCCACTCAAGCAGACATCTCCCAAAGCCCTTCCACATCCACCCACGCCTTGCCAGAGAAGGGCACTGAAGAAGGCAGTCATGTTCAGCAGCAAGGCTTGAGGTTTACAAAATTGACCTTACTAGGGGTGTATTTCAGGAAAGCCATGGGGGTGTGGAAAACAGGGAGGTCTTTGTGAGACATAAGCCTGGTCCTGTCTGTGGTGAACTGGCTCTCCCTGCATTTCCCATCATGCTTAGAGTCAGGTGACAACATGTTTACATGTGAGGTGGTTCTCTGCTCCCTCCAAACCAAAGGTAAGGAGGTAAAAAAAGAAACAGGTTTCTTAAAAACCAATACTGGTCATCTTCAAGTCGGAGCCGATGAGGACCCAAGCTTGTGCCATGTGCCAAGACAGGAAGGAGGGCAGCCCCAAGGAAAGAACTGCCAGCCTGCTGCAGGGGGGAAAGAACAACGGAAACAGGGATAAAAGCCGCAGCTCTCACCTTCTCCTGCAGAGCCTCCCGCATCTCCTGGATCCCCGTCCGTTTGATGAAGTCTGGCAGTTCAAAAGGGGGCTTCTCAATCCCCCGCTTGCCCTGCAGGTATTTGCGCTTGAAGCACCAGTGACGTGGGACTGGCACCGAGTTCCTGGTAGCCTTCAGGTGCACCAGAAGCTTGGGATCCTGGGCCGTCACGTCGTGCATCTCCACCACGTCTGGCCGGGCCACCAGCTTGAAGGACCGCACACAAGGATGATTAGAACCTTGTTCTCCCACCCTCCAGGGACCAAAGGGTCCCTCCCTTCCCAGGCTCACCTGTTTCAGTTCAGCCACAGTAAAACGGTTCATCCTCCGCAGTTTCTTCTTGGAGAGTTTGGGAGCCTCAGGTTTCTTCTCCTAAAATGGGGTGAGCCGTGAGCCTGAGGCCACCCCCTAACCCAGCCCTGCTGGCCCTCCCGCCTGCCTCCTCACCTGCTCATCATCGCTGCTATCATCCTCGCTGTCTTTGCGCTCCTCCTCGAAGCCCTTCTTCTTGGGGGCGGCAGAGTTTTCTAACTTGTCCAGTTTCTCTGGCTCCTTCTCCTTCTCTTTCTTCACATCATCAGTCAACTACCAGGCAAAGCAGATAAGAAGAGACTTTCTCAAGCTCCACACACACACGCCCCCACCCACCATTTTGCTCTTGCACTGACCCTGATTTCTTCTTGGGCCAGAGCTGAATACTGTACCTTGAAAGCTTCAAAAATCCTTTTAAAGAAGATAAAGTTGGGTTCGTAGATCTCAGGCTCCTCAGTCACGTACTCAATCTCTACTGCGGCAGCAGGAGAGTCTGCTCCTCGGGGGCGTGAAGACTCTTTCTCTCGGCCCCCTGGACTCCCAGAGGCAGCGGCTCGGTTTGATGCCGAACGCTGGGGCTTCTTCTTCTTCTTGCGGTTCCGTCGCTTTCGGTTTTTCTATGGCGGATGGAAACAAAAGAGAGCCAGAGTCAAACTCTGGTCTCTCAGTCCTTCCCAACATTCATTCAAAGACCTGAACCACCCCCACTCCTGCTCAGCTCTCTCCTCCAGCCACCACTGAGCTCACATGTTAGCTGCCCTGTGCCAGGCCCTGGGTGAAGGCCAAGGAAGGCAGACAGTTCCCTGGCCTCCAAGAGATGAGCTTTGCAGCCAGCTGGATCACATACCTCCTTCTTAGATAAAGATGCTGTGTCTTCCTCAGTCTCAGAAGCTGAGACCCCTAGCGATGATCTTGTGTCTGTCTCCATGTCCTCTTCATCTACAAGGCAGAAAGAAAAGATCTCACATTTCAATTTTTCATAGCTACTGCCTCCTGCCAGGTGACTGACAGCTCAAGGGACTAAAGGCAGTAAGAAAGCTGATTCACCTACTCTAATCCAATCAGTATTAAGCAATGTGACATGATATGGTTCCTTGATTTACCCTGAATTCTTTTTCTTTAAGAAGGGTCCCTGGTTGGGCTAAGAAGCACTGTTCGAATTTGTGACTAATCTGTCTAAATTTATAAGCTCTGGAGCACTCAAATTCTATTTTTTATACAAATTGGCCATAATTTTAATTTTTTAAACATAAGGTTATTGTGTTTTTTTCCCATTTTTCTTACTTTCATTTTGTTAAGACCAGGAAGATTCAGAAGTGGAATTGTTAGTTCCTCATTTTCAGCCAGCTAACTACCTAGTTAATTTTAAAACTTCCTGTTGGCAAGGTTAAAATAGATTATTTCCCTTTAAATTCTTTTAACAAGGAGTAATGAAATCATTAGTAGAGAAATGTCTTAAAGTGGTTGAGGGGGAACTTTTGGGGCCTTACAAGGAAGCTGTGACCAGCCAGGGGGCAATCCCACCATGTTCTGACCTGAGAAGGCAGCTTATTTTAGTTTGACAGATATGAAGAAAGGAAAAGGTTATTTTCACTTCTATTTGCTTAGGACTAAGTCAGTTATTGACAATCAATGCTAAGTTCTGAGGAAGTTTTAAAGGGAAGCAGGTATAAATTTTGCTAAATATTCACTTTTAAAGGAATTAATTTAGGCCCTAGTTCACTAGTCTTAGGACCCCAGAGGTTATGATGCCCAGAAGGGTTATCTCCCTTGCTCCATATTCAAGTGAGGTCATCTCCAGTGCCTTCAAGTTGGAGAACTTCTCAGAAGGCACAGCCAATAAGGCAGGTCCTCAGGATCTACTCCAATTCTGTTAGAGGAAGTTTCTTCTAACAGTGCTGCTCCGAGACAATTGCAGGAGGGACAGGGTCAGGCAGAAGAGGAGAAATGCATCCTACAGAGGCATTTAACTGGGTTAACCCCACTGGGTTAAGCATGGACTCCCTGTCTGGGGATGACTAAAGACAGAGCTATTAAGCTGTGTAGAGTCTGGTTTGAGAATACAAATCAGGGGACTGATTTAAAGTTAAAGTTTGCATTTTAAGAACTGTTTTATTAGTTAGTCATAAGATGTGATCAGGAAAGATTCAGTGAAATTCAGGGAAGTGTTAAAATAAGAAAAACTTAGAAAACAGTATAGGAGAAATCAGATTAAAATTCTTACGAACTTAAATAATTCCACAACTCAGAATTTTAAAAGGTAACTCATTTGCTGAGCCTAAAGAAGTTTTAGCTAACTGATCTCCACACCTGATGTTTTGGGGTGCCAATCTATAAAATGGGTTTTCATTTTTGTGTGGACTGGGGTTGGGGAACCTGTGGTCTCTAGGCCACCTGTGGCCCTGCAGGACCTCAAGCTGGGCCTTCTGACTGAATCCAAACTGCACAGAACAAATCTCCTTAATAAAAGGATTTGTTCTGTAAAACTTAGACTCAGTTAAAAGGTCGCACCCCAGGACCTAGAAGGCCACCTCAAGGTTACAGGTTCCCCATCCCTGGTGTAGAATAAAGGTATACTTAAAAATTGTTCTTAATAAGCTTATCATAGGAAGGAATTCTTATTATTAGAAGGCAGAATGAAGAAATTTTCGATCATCTTCAGAAAAGAATAAAAGTGGGCAAACTTGGGGAGCAGTTCCCCTTTTCTTGTTTACTGTTTCAAACAACCAATCTGAGGGCACCGAGGAAGTCCTGATTAGGGATCCCCAGAGTGAAGGGGATTCCCAAAGTGCTCCCAGAAAAAGAAAAGTTGTTTAGAGATCAGAAAGCAACTGACGGTAAGTGAGGTTTCATGATACCACTACAGTTTAAGCAAATTGTTTTAGGTAAATTAGAAGCACAGTAAAACTTGTGTTTAAATTATTTGGTTAGTAAAGTTAAGTTCAACTTGTATAATAAAGCCCATTGTAAGTTAGGGAAGGAAATCACTGAACACAGAACTAAACAAGGTTATGTATATATAAAGAAATAGATCTAGAAATCAATTAAGTTCATGCACACCCAACAGAGGTGCCCCCAGGTAGGGTCTCCGTATAAGCCTGGACACCAAGTGTGTGACTAGATCTCCAGAAGCCTCTCAGAAAGGCTGAAGAGGATTGAACCATGTGGCTCTTCAGGACAGGGACCCCTATTTCCCAAACCCTAAAAGTGTAAGGGATAGTTTAGCTTACAAAAAGGGGGAAAGAGCAATGCTGCGTGGGGCTGTGCCTGTGAATGGAGCATGGTGCCGGGATACCAGAAGCAGAGAGTAGCAGCTGACAGTAGAGCCCTGTAACCATTTAATAGAAGAGAAGGATCCTTAGTAGCTTTCATGGTACTGGGGCTGATTACAGCCACACCAAGACCATATGGGGCAGCTCATAGTGAGAGTGGCTTTGAAAGTAAGAGTGGTCAGTCTGAAAGCCATGAAGAAAGCCATAAATGATCACAGTTGTTAATGATCAAGGGTGCCTAAATCAGAAAAGACCAAATTAAAATGAGCATATGACTTCTAAACGGTATAAAATATAGAAATTTTGAGAGGAAAAAGTAAAACTTGCAACTTATTGAAAGAAAAAAATAAATGGACTTAATTCTGAGTGATCTGAAAAAAATAGAGAAAAATTACACCCTAACCCTTCAGAAAAGTACAATCTCTATGAGACAGTTTTCCAGTACTGCAATTCCTGTCACATTCCTGTGCCATAACTGGGCTGTGGCTCATCCCCCGAGATGTTGCCAGAATAGCTGGATCAATGCATTTCCTGCATCAGAGGCGAAATTTAAGGATAGATACTTTCTCCTCTAAAGTCATCCTGTTTACTTAAATTGTGACACCTGAAAATGAGGAGCTTGTTGCTGAGTTGTTTGACTCTTTGCCGATGGCTCATAAAAACTAGGTAACTGTAACTAATTCCAATTGCCCACGGCATGAACTGTGCCTTTGTAACTACTAAAGAACCAAAAAGGAGTTCACAAGAGGAATTAAGCAAGTAGAAGAGTAGTATTGCTTAAGGAAATAAGTTAAGAATGAGAGGATAGGTAAAGAAAATTGGAATTTGTTTGCACCCAGAGTGTAAGTTCAGGGTTTGAAAGTTAAAGGTTTTGGAGTTTTGAAAAGGAGATTTCAGAAAGTGTCTCCAACCCACTGAAACAGACATGATTTCAGAATTTTTGAAAGCAATGCCCTTTGACAGCTGCACCACATCTTCCTTCTTCAATCAATATAAGACTACAAAATACTCTTCATAAAATATGTTGCTTGATTGATAAAGTATCACCTCTTTGTCTGGTTTAGCCTGGATTAGTTATTCAGAACATTTGAAGGAATTTGTTTGGCTCTCTGATTAACTCAAAGAAACAGCTATTGGAAGCTGGGAGTGTCCCCACGAACGGTTTGAATAGAAGCCAAGCAAAGCTAACAGAACATTGTGCAATAGGAATTTGAACTACTGCCACTGGTCATTCAAAATCAAAACTGACTGCATTGAAAATATTGTGATGGCAGCAAATCAGGGAATCTGAATCAGGGAATGATAAATATCTACACCTATATCCCTGGGCTGTTGGGAGAAACACATGGTTGTGCAGTGCTGACCACAGTGTGCTGCTCAGGCCTTGAAGGATACAATCCAACAAAATGCTAGCCCATTTCCTCCTCCTCCTTCTGCACTCATCTGGTATTCTACCCAGGGGAAGGTACACTCCATGCCCAAAAGTTGTCTTTTTCCCTCTGGGTTTACTGGCTACATTTCTTGCTCAAGGATCAAGTCTTAAACCCAATTCACTCTGGAGCTCACAGGCTGGACAAGCCTCCACCCACCCAGCACAGGGTGATCTTAATTACTAAATAGCAACTGTTTCTTCTACCCAGGAACCCTGAGGGTCCTCCCCTCCCAGTTTGATTTTTTTTTTTATTAAAGGGGCTATCTCTTTAGTAACTACTTAAAGAAGTCTATTCATTGAATGGGTATACCTCACTCAAAGTGAGAATGTGATAGGACCTTACCCTGAAAGGGCCAGGGTCTCCCATTGCATCCTGGGCCATCTCCAATCCTGATGAATATCAGGCCACTGGACCCACATGACTCAGGAGACAAAGTGAGCTTGGTGACCCTGGTGCCCAGTCCTCCCTCCCTCAAATCAAGGTCAGCTGCAAGTCACGTCATCATCTTGATGTCACGGTCCTCTTTGAGAATGGAGGACAAACACAACTTATTCTAGTTGGCATGGAATGTTAACAAAATTGGGAAATTAAAGATTAAGCATGTAAAAGTATCACTAAAAATAGGCTTACGCAACTTTCAAGACATAGAAAAAGCTTGGCACACGATGGGCACTAAACTACTATGATTAGCATGGAAATGCCATGGGTAATAAGAGAAATGTCTTTCTAGGCCGTGGTAAGTTTAAGAGGTATTTAAATTATCACTTGATGCTTTAAGTCCAAGAAGACAAAGAGAAGCTGTGAAAGCAAGTTTCTTCCTCTTTTCAATCTGAATATTGGTACATTACAAAATGTCTGTTATGTGATTATTACAGTATATTTTACGTAAAAAAGACTCTAGAAAGTATAATAATAATACTAAATAACTGACCATTAGGAGAAAAACCTGGTAAAATCTTCTTAGAAAATCTTTGTCTATGAGGTACCTGGGATGAGCCCTGCTGACAGGGAACTAGGGCCTCTCCCACCCAAAGTGGAGAAATGAAAATTCTGAATAGTAAGTGCGTCTCATTTGGGGTCATCTGGAAACTCATGTAATTTTATCTTTTAACGCTACTATTTTGAACCAACTATTGACTGTGTATGAACTTGCGGTACAGAAGTAGAAACAGCAGTCCAAGGCTGAACAGGTCTCTTGGGTCTGGGTAACTGAGAAAGGGAAGCCACTCCTCCTCAGGTATGCTGTCTTAGCTCATAAGGGGGTCACTGTGGCCCACAAGGGATAAAAGACTTAATTAAACTAGAGTGGGTAACTCCAGACACCAGCCCAGTGATAACATACATGACAGCCACTTGTCCAACTTATGTAGCCTTTAATCAGCTGGCCTTTCAAGTCACATCCACTGGTGGCCATCTGCTGACTCATATCCCTCTTTGGGCACTTACAGAAAAAGATTATTAGTGCATGTCAGTCTCTGACCAAGGTTTAACTATTCCCTAGTTCTAAAGTCAGAGCTCCCTCTGACACCATGGTGGGGGGGAGTGGGGAGTTTGAGGATAAGTGAAAATGCATGAAATGTGTGAATTGTGAAAAAAAAAAACTACCTGAGATTTTGAAGCTAATATATGAGAAAAATAACAATTATTTAGCTCTAGGCTGTAGTCAGTGAAACTGCTGTTTGAGGAAGAGTCTCTTGGGACTTTAATTTGCTGCTTGAATCCAAGTGTAAGTGTCTAATCCCTCATAGGGTCACTGGTTCATCATTCAAGGAAAATACTATGTGCCCCTGCAGTCTGAGGATCACCATAGGTGGATGGCTATCCCTGGGAAAGTCGAGGGAATGACACTGCAAAGGTGAAGGCAGGATTCTCTTGACCAATCCCCATCTGCAAATAAGGTATTTTTTTCCCATCTGGTCAATTCTGATCCTGGCTGTGACATCTGTGACTCATACCTGAAATCAAACAGAACTAATGCCACTGTGTCCCTGCTTTTCTCCTCACATAGCAAATTCCATCGATGAGGGCAAGTATAAAAGAAGATGAACCTTGTTGGTGATTTTTGACTACGTAACAGATATCAGTAAGGTATCACTTTGAATTGGAGATCACCTTATAACATTCTTAGATCATGATAATTAGGAGACATGACAATTTTCAAAACTGGATTAAGAATTTTACATGTAAAAATTGTTTGAAACATCTACATAATAATATTAGAGAGTAAAGACTCATTTTCCATTTCAGGCCCTCATGATGCAACAATTAAAATTGTGCGAAGTTTCAGAGATTATACTGGAGATAAGATTTGAGTTATTTAGTCTGCAACTGCAGTCGTTCCTAAAATTAATGTGAAGATAATTGGGTATTGGTGGAACAGGTGATGGGACCTAATTGTTGTACTATTAATTACTGAGCCTAAAGCACAAACATTTTCAGTTTAAGTTTGAAGAAAAGAATGTTAGACTATCTCGTGTTACCTAAATAGGAAAAGTCAATTTTATTTGGGTTTATTATAACCATCTGAATGTTGAGCATGTCTTGAAAGGCAAACACATGTCATTATAAATGTCTCATTCTATCTATACTCTCTTGAAACTGACTGCTCAATGCGTTCATACAGCCCATCCCAGAATTTTTTCTTACAATCACGGTTATTTGACAAATTTTAAATGAATTCAGTTGTGTATCAGGGATCATCATCTTCTTAAAAAAAAGTGTTCATTAAGAATTCCCCAGCAAAATCTCATCCTCCTAGGGGAGAGGGGAGCAGCTAAAAGAAAACAGCTCGGAAAAAAAATGTTCAGTTAGTTTAAATAAACAGTTGTAACAAGACTAAGTCATTATATGCAGCATATATAAAATCTGGGCTCAGAACTTTTAGATTTTTCAGTTGTTATTGGAATTTGCCAATCTAAAAATGTAAATTCTCTGGTCTAGTGATGTTCACATCAGTGTTATTAAGGTTTGAGCTGGTTCTAACTACCTGACCTGGTTACTGTCCTAACAAACCGGAACTGTATGAAGATCTCTTGAGTCAGAAATTTTAACAGAGAAGGGGCCTCTATAGGTCAGTGGAAGAGGAGCAAACTGAGCAGAACCTGCTCTGAGCCCCGCTCATTCCAGTATTCCTAGAAGGGCTCTCCAAAGGACAGCAGGAAGACATCAGAGGACTCAGAGGAGAAGGGATGAGGAAGTGCAACACCTTCATCATCCTCATCCTCTCCACAAATAGCTCCTCCTGAGTCTTTTCAGTCTCCTGCTCTGGCTTTTGCTCCACCACCGACAACGAGGATGGTTAAGTCCTTTGTTCACGGAATTCCTCTTGCTCCTCATTTCTCCCACTCCTTATGCTACAGCCTTCTAGCTCTATCTGTCTGCAGGGATGTTGCCTCTCACCACCATAATGGGGTGGCCATTCGCCAAAACTGATTGAATTGTTTTCATAAACTCCAAAGATGTCCAGAACTTGCGTGTAGGGCAGACAAGCTTGTGGTGCTGCGCTTGACCAAACACCAAACACCCTACACTCCCCCGATTTTTGTATCTTGTAGGACATGTTTTGGTTGGAGGTGCTTGTCCCTCATGGTTCTTGGTCAGTGTCACCCCACACGTTTATTGTGCATTTAGTGTATTATGAGTTATTGTTTAATCAAATAGGACATAATCAGTACATTAACTCTCTCGTCACCTTCGCACCCCTGGAGGACTGCCCTCCATGCAGACTGTAACGATCCAAAGAAATACCAGGGTCTTTCTGTGGATCAAGGGGGGAGTGAGAAAGGTGATTCCTTGAAGACTCCTATTCTATTCCAGTCAGTACTAAGCAAGGTGATGTGACTCTATAGGGGTAGTGATTATAAGCTGTTATTAGGTCCTAGAGCTGTGAGCTGCAGACTCCAAGATCACTTGCTTGGCCCTCCACCCTGGTTTTGCCTTGACCAAGTCCATTGCGATGGGAGGTGACTCAGCTACATGGAAAGTCCCCCCCTCTACTTCTGTACCTCTGGACCACTCTCTCTTGTCCAGCACAGTCTTATAGCCACCTTGTCAGTGGAGATATTCCTCACTTCACCCAACTCATGACCCTGTTAAGAGATCCTAGCCTATGTGTCATATGTCAACCAATGGAATTATCCTGTATAATTCTAGCTGTTTTGAATGTCTAGATATCTGACCCTACAAAAGTAAGGTCCTGGAAGAAAGGGACATTTCAAATTGTGAGGAAGATCTGAGGTCTACTTCTTTAGAGAGGACCCTGGACCCTTTAATAAAGTGCCACTGGCTCAGAGCTCTGCCTCAGTCTCTTGGACTGTAGACTGGCTAGTAGCAGGAGTGCCAGCCAATACATCGGCCCCTCCCTGCCTGCATGCCCTCTCTGAGGCTCGTCTCAGCTGTGAAGCACTGAACAGCCTGATGACAAAGGTCCCATCTCTGAAATTCTACCTTTAAGAGTTTACATGAAAAAATACCTTTAAAATGCCAGCTCACTCCTTTCTTGTCTAGGAGAGGACGGGTAGGGTGTCTGGACATCCCCTCACCCTATAACACTTACCCTGCACGGATATCAGCTCTTCCTGTCGAATCTCCTTTAGCTGCAGGATCTTCTCTAAGGCCTGGGGGATCTTGGGCCCCACGCTGGGGTCATCCGTCTGCCAAAGACACTTGGTGAGAAGGAATGACCACAGTAACCTTATACCTACCAAGTGACCCTTTGGTACCATTGGGCTTGGAGAAGAATGAAAATCTCAGACCCACAAATGCTGGTCCATCCCATGTTGGACTGGCCAGTGTCTGAAGGCCTTTCCAAATGTCAGACTGTGCCAAGTGATCCCTCCTGAAGAATGCTGACATCAAGCCATCACTTTAAGTTTCACTAAGCCCAGCCCGTCCTCCCCGCAGACCCTATGACTCAAGTCCTGCTGACATGACCTCCTTATCTGCCCAGCATCACTCAGCTAGCTATGTGACACAAGGAGACAATCTGACATCTGCCTCCTCCACCCTCAGCCCCATCTTTTGCATTGATCTAGGCTTATCTGTGTTCTCATTCTTCCTTAAACAGTGTGCCTAGCACAGGGCCTGGCACATAGGAGGTGCTCAACAAATGTTCATTGCATTGAATGGACTCTTCTCTCCTACTTGTGACTATTGATCTCACTTGGCTTTGTCTCATGTTAGGCCATTATGTCCCATGACTCACAAACATCGGTTTTAGAAGGACACTCAGAAGTCATTGAGCCCATTCAGGAATCCATACTCCAATACTCCTAACAAGTGGCCATTCCAACCTCTGCCTGGAGACCACCAGTGACAGAGAGCTCACTATCTTCCAAGATGGCCCAAGATGTCCTTTGGGACATCTATAACTATTGGTCAGTCTTTCCCCTACCTCAATCCTCAACCTGCTTCTCCACAATTTTTACCCACTGCTCCCAGGTTCTCTCTGTGAAACCAAAGGAGAAAGCATCTTCCTCATGAGGGCCTTTCACATACTTGAAAACAGCTATCATGTCTTCCCTAACTGTCCTGTAAAGCTAAATATATCCAGTTCCTTCAACTCATCCAAGGTTCATAATAAGAGATAAAAAGAGAGAGAATGAGAATGTTCTGCTGAAAAAGGCTCTCCAAGCTGAAGCAACAATCTATTATTAGTGAAGCAAGCTCCAGGGGTCTTCTTAAGAGTCTGCGCTGAAAGCTTCCAGGCAAAGGGGCCAGTTTTCTCCCCTTGATCTTACCTCTCTGTTTTCTTCTCCTGGAGGAGGTGGGGGGCCCCGAGGACGGGGGCCTGGAGCCCCAATGGGGACACCAGGGGGTGGGGGACCTACAGGAGCTGCAACTGAGAGAAAGAAATCAAAAGTCAGAAGAAAAAAGCAGCCCAGTCGTTCATGCTCACCTCCCCAAATTCTCTTCTCCACTTGAAGATCTTACCTCGAGGAGTCATGGGGGGCCGAGCCCCGATAGGACCCATGTCTTGAGAGGGCCGAGGGACTGAGGAACTCATCTTGACCATCTCCTGCCGTTCCTGTTCCAGTAACACAGCTGCCTGAAGGAGGAGAGTAGCACAAAGCCCTAAGAATGCTGACTGATGCAGTGACTAACCTCAATCCCAGAGGACTGAGGATGGACCATGCTCCTCACTCTCTGACAGAGGGTTGGTGGACGCTTGTCCTTGGAAACAGACAAGGTAGAGATTTGTTTGGCCTAACTATCTCTATTCATTACAAGGGCTATGTTTCCCTTTTATTTTTCAATGGAGGGAAGTGAGAGGGAGAAAAACAAATCCTTATTAACTGAAAAAGTAAAATAAAAATTACATTAAGAACATACACATCTGCAGACAGCATTAACAATCCTATTTCTTCATTCAAACAGTACTGTTCTGGAGCACAAGCAGTGGCCAGCTTCCCTGGGCCTCTTGTCAAGGCTCTATCCCAGGACCATCTCCAGCCTCCCCCGGGCAGGGAACATGAACCAAACAGCAATCCCCAAAATAAAATAAAGACAATTTATCATTTGCTGACACACAGCTTAGCATTTTCTTCCCTCATTCTGAAATGTTTTGCAATCCATTCTTATCTCAATAATGTAAATGCCCTGAAGGCAAGGAAATGCCATCTCCTCCTCCACCTCACCTGGGCACCCAGTCAGTATCTGGCATGGTCATTCAAAGGCCTCATTAAATGGGCCTCCAATTAACTCCTGAGGCAGGGAATGTGTATAAATGAGCACAGCTCACAATTAAATAGCATTTAAGGTTTCTGAAGCATTTTCCCCACATGGTCTCATTTGATCCTCAAAATACTCTCAGACATTCCACCAGGTAGGTGTAGTTACTGTCTCCATTTTATAGCTGAAGCAGGTGAGGCTCTAAGATCCAGGAATTTGCCCAGAGCTACACAGCCACGGCTACACAGAGTCAAAGGTCAGGTCCTCCTAGAGCTCAGATCACGCTTCAGGGTTCACTGGGGGGCCATGAGCTGGTTTTTAAAATATTTTGGTCACTGTATTTCAATACAAATTGGTTTCCTTTTTAATCTCATGCCTTTTATTTATGCATTTAAAAGCCCCATTGTGATGAATGAATTGAGTCTATTTTCATCCAACCTGCTCCAATTACACAATGTGTCTAGAATGGGTAAAGCCAGGAGAAGACTGCCATGAGTTGAGAGGGGTGAGAATGTGGGAGAAGTGTTTCTGGGGAAAAAAAAGCTGGCCCCTGCCTGGGTCTGAGCACTGATGCTCCTTCAGGGAGCCGTGCTCCACACTCTGCTGCTCCCCAGGGCACTTTCATGCCACCCTCTGCACAGGCCTACCTGCTTGTCCCGCACCAACTTGGCCTCTTGCCGCATCAGCAAGGCGGCCTGCTGCTGGGCCAGCTTCAGCCGCTCCTCCTCCGACAGGGCCACAGGGTCACCTACCCTCATGGGGGGTGGGGGCCCCAAATTTGGTGGGTGTGGTCCTACTCCCATGGGGAAACCAAGTCCTAGACCTGGTGGCGGCGGTGGTGGTGGCGGTGGCGGTGGCTGCAGCGGGGGGAGCCCCATAGGTGGAGGAGGCAGGGGGATTCCAGAGAGCTACGAAAGAAAAAAGACACCGAGTGAGCTGAAGTGCAGTCTAGGGACCACTGGGAGGTTCTGAGACCCTTAAAGACTATGTTCATCATCATCATCATATGACATCTTATTTTTGAATACTGAAAACATAAAAGATATACCCTATATAACCAAAAGCTCTTGGGATAGGAAATGTCCTTGATGACGTCTGAGTGTGTTAGGAGCTCTTGGGACTAGAACACTTGAAAAGTGCTGGCCCTGAGTCCAGGAATGGCTCATTCCTAAAATACTTGAAGAGTTCCATCCCTGGGAGCGGGAACATAAGCCTTCCTAGTCCTATGTTACAGATGGGGAAACTGAGGCTCAGAGTCAACGTCACAAACAGACTGGAAGCCCAGTATGCCGCTATGCACCCTGTAGTCAAGCTGGGGGGTCCAGAGTCCCACCCTCCGAGGCTTTCCAGCTTATCTGGGCCTGCCTTAGAGGAGGAGTCTCAGTCACCACAACTTGAGCAGGAGGCCCTGGCCCACAGCCCGGGGAACACCATAGTGCCAATCCCAGGCCCAAGCCAGAGTCAGCGGGGCAGAGGAGAACAAAGATGTCCAGCCAGGTGGCCTGGATGATGGGGTGGAGAAGTAGAGGGAATAGGCAACCTGGAGTCTAGAGAACCGGGTCCTGCTTCTGCGTGAGGTCAGGTCGCTAACCACTGCATACCGCCCCTCCCCCCCTCCACAGGACAGATCTGAACAGTCTCCCCTGAACAGTCAGAATCCTAAATCAGATGATTGCATCCATAGGGGGCCCTCTGCACTGATGCAGGTGGCAAGACTTCTAGGCCCTGGGAGCCGTTAACAAGTAGACATGGTCCAACAAATGGATCCCCTGCAAGGCAACCTTCAGGCCATGTCCTCTTCACCCCGCTCTCCCCTAAACCACATTAACCACTTCCTGACCTCTGGGGTCTCCCCACCCTTGATCCTCCACTTGGGGGCAAGAGTGTTTGTCTAGTCATGTCCTGCTCCAGGATACACTCTGGCTTCTGTGGGGAACAGCCTGGCCCCTCTGACTCCTGACCCAGCTGAGCCCTCTCAATCTTCCAATGAGAACAGCCTCCTAGCTGGTCCTTCCACCCTGACATGAGCCAGGCATCACCAAGGCCTGGAACCTTCCCTACGAAGGCTGCCTCCTCCTCCTTATCAAACATTACCCACTCCCTCATGAGGAGGTCCAGTCTTGGACGACAAGGCCCGTTTTTATTATTTTGCCTTTCTCTTCTCCTTGGGGCTGGGCACAGAGTCTGGCACAAGCGACCACTTTAAAAGTGACTGGGAGTGACTGAACCTCTGTGGACTAAGCAAGGTGGGTCCTCAGAGCCTCCTGGAGGAGGCCTGTGTTCTCCTCTCTTAGGTCCCTTTACAAAAACCCCAGTTCTCAAGGATTCCATCAGCACACCCAAGCCCCAGGAAGTTCCCTCAATCTGGGCCTCAGCAGAGACCACAGGTTGGCTGCCTGAAGAAGTCCTTAAGCTAACTGAGAGGCTTAGACCTTTCTCAGTCTCTTCTGAAGGTCACCCAAGGCACAGAGAGGATAAGGCCATCAGCATCAATGGGGCCTAAGAAAAACACCAGTCTGTCCTGTACTGAAACACTAAGATTGTAAGGGACAGATCCCAAGATTCCCCCACTCCAAAGCCCTTCATGGCTCCCCATTATTACAGAATAATAACAAGCCTTCACACTTATTAGGCAGCACTTAGAAGGTTGGGAAAATGAAACAGCCAAGTCCTTAGTCTGGTATTCAAGACCCTCTATGATCCAGCTCCATTCAACCACAATAAAACACAAAACTTCAGTTGGCACGGGGATCACCAAACCAAAAATGGACCCATTCACGAAGGTAGAATTCTTCTAAACATCCCAATACATAAAAACAAAAAGACACCAAATAGACACAGGCCACGGGGGAGAGGAGGGGAGAAGCCTGCTATCTCTGAAGGTCAGGAAAGAGGCTGGCCCCAGTTTTGGCCATGGGATCTGGGAGTCACCTCATAAGAGATAGAAAGTGAAGACATCAGACACGGAGAGAGCGCACGGGGTGGTAGACGAAGGTCCAAGTCCTAGAAAAGGAGGCCAAAACAGGAGGAGTGGACGGACAGAGAGGAATGTTCCAAAAGGGTCAGGCCACAAATCCCAGGGAGAGAAAAGCTCAGCTAGAGAGCAGCACAGTCTTCTGGCCCACTGGGGTCCACTGAGGCCAATGCAGCTTCCAATTCTGCCCAGCCAGAGACTCTTCTCCCCACATCTCTCCTGCCACTCTGACCGCTTCTACGCAGGACTTTCTCATTTCTGCTGCAAGTATCCGTGTACGTTTCACAACCAGCACCACTACCACCCAAACCCTGAAGACAGTCTATATAAATTGAATCTCGTTCCCCCAATGACAGATGTGGAAACCATGACTTACCCAGGACAATACATAACGGAGCCTGGGTCCCTGGATACCAAAGCCACAAAACCCAGTGTGGTGTTGGACAAGAACTGCCAACTTCCCTCTCTGAATCCTCCCATCTCTGGAGTCCTCAAGCAAGGTCTTTTCAATTGAACTGAATACCTGGGCAACTTTAGGGAAGTCAGTTCCACTGTTTGGGCCTCAGATTATAACCTCAAAATCAGGGAATGGATGCACTGGCCCTTCAGGTTCCTTCCCATCCTGCTACCCTGGCTGTTGTGTGGGGGGGGAGGGGGGAGGTCACCTCCTGCTTCTCAGGGAACTTTCTTCCCATCTCTACCCTCCCCCTCCTCCCCAGCCCAGCCTAAGCAGGAACACAGCTTAAGGCTCCATTCTCAGCCCCAGGAGTTTCTCTCCAGACTCACCTGTGCTGCCATTGGGGGAGGGGGAGCAGTTTTGTCTCCATCTTCACCTCTCAGAACTGGCCGATTCAGCACGATGCCCGTCTTGGGGGGAGGAGGGAAGGAGATGACAGAGAAGGACAGATCAGGACCAAGCAGCTCCAAACAGATCATCTGAGGTGTCCCCTGTGCCCAAACATCTACCCCACCATGCCATGCCCACCACTTACCTGCCGGGTATAGCTTTGCAGCCTCTCCACCAGCTCCTCTCGGCTTCCTGAGGGGCCATGGCAATGGAGGGAGGGAGGAGAGAAAGAAGATGTCAATTTAAATTGAAAAAATTATATATTAAACAATCCTCTGGGCAAAGCAACATGCTAGACCCCAGAAATAGAGAGACTTTAGAATGACAGTTACTGCCCTCAAAAATCTTCCATTCCAGTAATGGGGAGGAGGGGGGCTCAGAGAACAGCAGAGAACCAAGCAAAGCATCCTCAGAAGCCTGGAGGATGGACAGCACTAGGGTGCCCTGGAACCACTTCCAATGAAAACCAAACCTGAACTATCACCTCCAGCCTCCATGCATTTGTATCTGGAGTCACAGAGTCCTGCTGAGGTCAAGGGCTAACAGGGGGCTTCCTCTCCCTGGAGTTTTCTAGCACACTGCTTGATTGCTTCCTACCTTGAGCTATACTTGCTGCATCCCTGCACCTGCAATAAGGACATCACATGCCTGGCCACCCTCTCCAGGCCCATTCAGAATCACAGAACTGGAGGGGACCTTAGTAGCACATGTTTAGGAAAAAGAGAAGGGACCTGGGGAGCAGCCACACCTGTAGCTACCAATCTACCCCAGACTCAAGAGGAACTGCCACTAGAATAAATCTGCTCTGTGAAGTCTGGATTCAAAGAGCCACATGTGAAGCCCTAGAGGACCATGTGAACATCCCCAACAAGTAAGTTCTTATCTACCTTAGATGAGGAAGAATTCATCAACTAACAATTAATCAAATCAACACCTCCCACATCAAGTCCAAACTTGTTTCTTGAACCTTCCAGGTTCTGCTCTCTGGGGTCAGTCAAGAAGTCTAACAGTCCTTCCTCCCAATGACCCCCTTGGCCACCTTCTTCAAACAGACTTCACGTGCATGAACTCGAAGGCCTTCCCCTTCCCGGCTGCCCTCCTTTGCACCCTCTCCTTTAGCCTGACCTAGACAAAGCCCAGCAAGCAGGCTGCCCCTCTCATTAAGACCCAGCAGTCACACTGGCTCTTGGGGCTGCCACACCGTCCAGCTAACCCATCAAAGCCCCAAGGCCCTTTTTTATGTATTCCTCATCCAGTTTTGGTGCACCTGCTCTTCTGAATCCAGGGCTACGATTTTACATTTATCGCCACTAAATTTCATCTCGTCATATTCGGCCCAACGCTCTGGCCTGCCACGATCATTCGATAGTCTGGCTCTTCTTTACAGCAATCTCACCTGTAAACTGGCACCACCCACCATCTCTGCCTTGATCCTGGGCAGTGATTAGAAGTGCAAGCCGCTAGGCTCTCCGAATCACTGTCCTGGCGCTCCAGTGCCAAGAGACTGAACCTTTCATGATGCTTCTGATTGGCCAGACAGCCCCAAAGCCCTCTGATCGTATCATAGTTAAGAAAACAGATTTCTGCTTTTCCTACAATATGGAAAATGGCCATCTTTTTTCAAATGCAGCAAAATCCACCCTGTCTCCTTCCTCTGTCATCACTGCTCTGTCTGCCCCAACACCATCACTTTTACTTAAGAGTTTCACCAGCCTCACAGCTTTGAGCTCGGGCGCCTGCTGTGCTGTGGCTCTTCTCAGTCCCCTGGGGGCTTCCACTGTCTTAAATCAGGCAGTGGATGTCCCTCTAAGAGGGCCCCACTGACCCCACAACTTCCCTTTCAGCTCCTCATAGAAAAGACTTCTCTGGGGGCTCAGAAGTCCATTTGTCAGATGTGGCATCTCCCACGCATGCCCAATGCCAGAATCTGCCCTCCTCAGACCCAGAGTGCCCAGCAGACCATCCTTGGCTGTCCCTGCCATCTCAAATACATGTTCCAAGATGGACTGGACACCTCCTCTCAAGCATATCACTTCCACCCCCCAAAATTGGGTGAACCTCCTCGTTACTAAAAATCTGACCCAGAAACAAACTGGTCTATTTTAGATGAGTAGTATTATCACAAAGCAACAAATAGCTGTTTGGCTCCTAGAAAAAAAACAATGCTCCAGAATACATGCAAATAAATGGATCTCCCGTGCGCTGTCTACTCTGCGGACAATATCCTGCCTGACTCTGGGCTTCCCCATCCCTCGGTTTCTCGGTTTCCAGTCATGAGTCTACCTTCTCAATCAGGCCACTCCACCACTGCTAGCTTTGGGCCTAGCCTGCCTCTTCTGAACCATACTGCCAGTCATGAGGTCCCATCCTACCAAGGCTGAGGTCAAACCTGCCACAATGCCAACAACAGCCACAAGCAGACAATGCTTAAAGGTTCTGCAAACCTCTCACAACCCTGGCAGGCAGATGGAATTAGGATTCTCATCTCACAGAAGAGGAAACAGAGACCAACAAAGGATAAATGACCGCCCAGGCTCACAGCTGTAGGTGTCTGAGGCCTGACTCCAGGTCGGGTAAGTCTCTCCACTGCAGCACCCAGCTCATCTTACTTGCTATGCCAACATTAGACGTTTCTGTAGAGAGATCTGAGGGCACAGACTGGATCACTGGCCAAGTCCAGGTGTGGCCACGGCTCTCTATGGACAGGTTCGGCCTTCCCCATCCTTTTCGACTTAGGAGTTCTTTGAATTAGATCTGCAGGTTTCCAGGTGGATACATTCCTATCAGTAATCCTTGTTAAGTGCTGAGAGCCTGCTTTTCTTATATGGGGAACCTACTGTGTGCCCGGCACTGAGTGGGCGCTCCGGTCCTCACAACAGCCCTGCCAAGTAGGTGCTGTTAGGATCCCTATTTTGCAGGTAAGGAAATTGAGGCAGGCAGAGGTTAAGTGACTTGGCCAGGGTCACACAGCCAGTGAGCGTCCGTCGGGTTGGATCTGAATCCAGGGGTTTCCTTCCCAAATCTGCCTCTCTTCTGAACCCTCTGCCCGGGTGTCCGGCTTTGTGGATGTCTGCCAGGGCTCCTTATAACGCTCTCGCTCGCCCCGGGAACCAGGACAAGTGGGGAGTACAGGAGGCCCGGCCGGTGGTGTTCCCGCAGGACTCGGCACCCATTTCTTATCCGGTCCCGCTCCCCGCACAAACAGGGCCGGGAGCATTCAGACCCCAGAGCGCAGCCCTGGGGGAGGGATACCCCCAATCCTGCCGACTCTCCCTCCACCCCCGGCTCCCCGGGATCGGCCCCCCACCCCGGGGCTCGCAAGAGGGCCTGGCCATGGACCCCCTCCTCTCCGCCCACCGATCCCATGAGCCTCTTCGGGGGACGGTCCCCCGAACGCACCACACGGCCCATCCCCCTGCCCCCTCGGACCCGGGACACTAGGGGGCTCCGGGCTTGGGCCGAGGCCCGCCAGAAGCGTTTAACTGAACTCTCCCCGAAGCTCCCCCCCCACCTCCCCTGGGCCCCGATCCAGAGATGGGGGCTCCCCCGCCTCGATTTCCCCACCACGCCCCCCAGCCCCGAGGTCTCCTCAGCTCCCCCGCGGGCCCCAGGCCTCCTCGCGAGGCTCACGGGCCTCGGCGCCGGAAGGCTCACCTTGGATGGGGGCTCCAATTTCCGCCAGCTTGGCCTGCAGCTCGGGCGCGGCCCAGGCGCCGTAGGGGGCCGGCGGCGGGGGCGGCGGGGGGGGCGGCGGCGGAGGCGGCGGCAGCTGAAGCTCACCTTTAGGCGCTTCGGGATGTTCCGCCGCCATCTTAGCGGCGAGAAGGCGCGCGGCCCAGGGGACTGAAGAGCTACGGCCTGCCGGAACTTCCGGAGGCGACCAATAGGAGCCGAGCCTACGGGATGGGAACAGCCAATAGAAATGCAGAGAGGGAGGGCGGCTTCGTGGAGCACGCCGGGAAGCGTAGTCGGGGAAATCCGCGAGGCGCATGCGGAAAGGGGTCTGGTTCGTGGCTAAGCCTTCTGGGAGTTGTGGATCGAAACCAGGGGAAGAGAAGACGGGCCCCTACGTCAAGCCGTTGCCAAGAAGCGGTCCCGCTGCCCCATGGGAAATGTAGTTCCCCACCGTTTCCAAGAGCCATTGTCAGAACTGGGCTGTTGCTTCTCCTTTCTGGGGAGAAGTGAGGGACCAGGGGTGTGGAGTATCACGCCAGACAGCGTCATGGGACCCTAGAGCTGGACAGATGAGGACATTGAGGCCCATGGTCGGGAGGCCTGGAGGCAGATTCGAATCATCCTCAGACCTGCCCTGTGACCCTGGGCAAGTCACTTCCCCCGGGTTTGCCTGGGCGGGGGAGGGGGGCCTGGTCGGTAACTCTGATCCACAGCGGCCCCTCCCGGCAGGAGGTGGTAGTTGCGCGGAGGCGCCACGAGGCGCTCTGTCCAGCAGCGCTCAGCATCTTCCCGGATCGTGCTCGCCGAGGCAGCAAGCGCTGACTGCGTGGTTGTCGGGGGGCCCGCACCCCCTTCCGTCAGCCCCGCAGACGAGCGTTTACATACAGATCTACTTCAACAAGTACAATGCCCACAAATGGGGGGGAGGGACCGGAGGCACCCCGGCTTCCCGGGCTCCCCCCAGCAATCGTGGCTCCGGCACCCCAGCCCCGCTGGAGACCGCCTTCGGCCGCTGCCCCGAGGCGGGGTCCAAGAGAAGGAAGAGGGGGGAGCCCTTCCCCTCTCTCTGGGCAAACTGAACTTGATCCAAAGGCCCCTCGAAGGTGATTCCATTGAACCGAGCCCAGGTTATGGAAAGAGGGAGGGGATGTAACATCAGTCACAACAGCGCCTCAGGACTTAAGCTGTGAAATCATAGTTTAGTGAACTATTTACTCAGCGATGAAGTAAACTGTTCAATTGATAATGTTTAATATAAAATTTTGGAGTAATCTCTTTGTTCTCTCTGAAGTAAACTCAGAGAGTGCCTTTTCCTATGTCAGCAAAAGCCAGCCAAGGCGACTCTACATTCCTTAAGGAGACCTTTAACCTAAGACACTATATCTTGAATAATGGGACTTTCCTTGAATCTTATGATCTATAGACACATACATACTATGTTATGAATAATGGGACTTTCCTTTGATCTATAGACATATACTATGTTATGGCATATTAATGATAAAGAAAAAATAGACATCTTAGGTCGTAATTTCTATTGAACATTGTTTACCCTTTCCTATGTCAATTATCTGTTTAAGGGAGGAAGCCTCCCACTTACTAGTGGTGGGGTTTCTTTCCTTATCACCGAGACATATGCTTACCCAGCTTGGAATCTCAAGGCCTGACTAACATTGCTTTGTTAATTGTCCTGTCTTACTGAATTTATGATTTGCTTAATTAGGAGAGTTTCTTTCTCATGGCAAAATGTACTTAAGACAGATGATTTCTGTACTAGATAGTCAGAGTCACCTCTGACTCCATAGTGCTATGACTGTTATCTTTAAGAGGGAATTAATTAATTAATTAATAACGCATGCCTTTAGTCTGATGTTTTTCTTTAACCAAGTTTTCAGGTTAACACAATAGAGTAAAGCATAGAAAGGTCGTTAAACAAAACATATCGTCTACTATATATATATGTATGTATGTATCTCCTAACAGTCGGTATGTCATGACACAGAGCATATCGCTGCATCCCCAAAGTCGGGGGTCCCAGGCTAGGGTCTTCCCTAGTATGACTCACCCTTAAGGGATAACAGAAAATACCAAGGCATCCACCCCCAGGTCACAGTGTCCTTAATCAATACACAGTGTTCAAGTAAAGTCCTCTCTCATCTTGACTGAAGGCTGACCTCCAAACCCTGTGGCTCCTCCTCTGTGGGCACGGACCACTCCCAGCTCTTGCCTGGGTTCACACATAGGAAGCTCTCTGCTCCTGCTCCTTGCCTCAGCTCATGGGAACTGTTCCACTCCTAACTCTTCCTGCTTCTGCCTGACAGCTGGCTCCAGGGGCTCCTTCCTGCAGCTTCTGTTTCTAGGAAAACAATGTTTAACAAGGCTATGACAATGTATATTTATACACATTACCAACCCCATCATCTCAATTCACCTTAACAGCTCTTAAAAGGGGCTTAAGCTAAGCCTCCTTCCATGGGCAGATCTCAGCTCTTCAGCTCAATTCACTCATAAAGACCAACAGGACAGGGCTTCTGTCTGAGAAATTAACACGGATCAAGAGAGGGAGTGAGGACATCGCAAACACTCTTTCTGTTCCCCTGGTCTGCTCCCACTTGCTTCTCTCTCTCGGGTCTGTTCCTCTCTCTCCTCTCTCTTCTCCCTCCAAGCAATTCAATACTAAGTGAGTGAATTAGTTATATGCTGTTTCCAAAGACTCCGGATTCAATCAAAAGCATTTGATTGGCTACAACTCAATCCAAAAAAACAGCAAAAAAATCCTACTTTGCTTGCTCCTTCCAGGAAGGGAAGAAGGGAGAAGGGAAAAGGAGGGAGGAAGGAAAGATGGAAAGAGGGAAGGAGAAAGGAGGGAGCTGCCTTCCAACACAAGCTGTGGGACCTTGGGGCTCAGGCATCCTTATGCCATCTACAGACTGCTGTAGCATATGAGCTTCCATAGATGACCTGCTGTTCTTACCAAACAGAGAAGCAAACTGAGGCCAGAGAAAAGCAGTGACTTCCTCCAAGTCCCACTGGTAGCGCAGTGTCCCTGGCTGTGAGCCTGCCAGACTCCTCGTGATAGGAGGGCCAGACTCCTAGGTCCCTAGAGAGAAGGAAGTGGAGAAATTCCCAAGGCGGGCACCAGAGGGGAGGGCAGGAAGAGTTGATTCAGGACAACACTGCTCTCAATTGTCTGTGGGGAGCTGTCTGAGCCTGCCCCACTCTTCCTGGGCCAGGCACATTCAGGAGCTGAAAGGAGATAGGGCCAAAGCCAGACCCTCCAGGGAGAGCTGTGAAGCATGGACACTGAGACCAGCTCTATTCTGGTCTGCCCTGGCTCGACCTGTGCTGTCCTGTCCCCCCTCAGAGCCCAGCTCTGGTGCCCACCCTTTCCAGCCCCACCCAGGCCTTGCCTGAGATGGCCCTCTGAACAATGGCCCTTCTCTTCTCCCTAGGCCCAGCCTCCCCGTTCCTGCAAGTCCTCCACACAGCAGCCACCGCCTTATCTGGATGATAGCAGTGAGAGCTGGTAGAGACTTCAGGCATAGTCTAGCCCAAACCCCTCACTTTTACAGATGGGGAAACTGAGGTCAGAAAGGTGGGGTCACCAGTCAAGTTTCTACCAGCAGTAAGTCCAAACATGACACGGACAAGATCAGAACCCAGACCCAAGGTTTTCCCTGCTATGCCAAACATCCATGGGAGCCATCTGGGAGGCAGATTGTGAGTGCCATTAGGTGTTTCCTACAATGACCCAGCACATACCTACCTCTGTCCCCCTCCAAGAATGACTTGTGAGAATTGCATTTACCTTCTTCCCCACTGGCTCTGAATGCCAATGTAATGGGAAGAGTGTGAACTTGTAGTCCCAGGACTGGGTTTGGAATATGTGCTCTGCCTCTCATTTTCTCTGTCACCTTGTCCTCAGCTTCCTCATCTGTAAAATGAGAGGTTTCGGCTGGATGATCTCTGAGATGTCTTCCATCTCTGAATCCTATGCTTTCATCCCATAGGTAATGCTTTTCCCTCTCGGGGCATTTCTCAGGACTGAGATTTCAAAAGCTGGGTGGGGGGCAGGGAAGGGGAGAAGCCAGACCTAAGGGAGACAGGCAGGGAGTTGATCCTGGGCCCCTCCCCTTGTTATCAAGTTGAGCTCAGGCATAACCGGTTCCTTTCTTGAAGATATGTCCCAGCTCCGGGTAACCTGAGCCTCCCTGGGAATCCAGATAGTAGGAGCAAAATATACAGCCTAGAGCTGGAGAAACTGAGGCCTGGCAGTACAATGGGGATGAGGGTGGGGTGGGGACAGCTGCCAGAGCTTAAGATGTGACAGAAACTCAAGAACTTCACATCATTTTCTCTTCTCTGATAATTCCTCTGTGGTCCTAACAAGAGCTGTCATGGAATTCCACTCCTGATTGGGTACCTCTGTGGGCATGGCCTGGGTCCACCCATTTCAGGGCCCTCCGTAGACTCAGTTCTGTGCCCAGCCTCTAGTTCCAGGCTCTCTGCCCACACCAGGCAGAGGGAAATACTGATAAAGACAGGGACTCTGCCAACCACTCAAGGGCGATGAAGGGCAGCTGTCCCCAATGCTGGGTCAACAGACTCTCTGAAGGGCCTAGCTGCCCTCAAAGACCATAGGGTCTCTCTACCAGAGGGCAAAGCTAAGGTCTGGGAAGCAGCCCCTAAGACCAGCACTGCTAGAGATCGAAGGCAGGGAAATGGCCAGGATCAAGGATGCAGGCTACGTACCTCTTCCAGGACCGAAATTGAGTGGAGAAAGAGGAAGAGGAGGAGCTGTGGGTTTGGATGGCCATTTGGGAAGGGGATGACAGAGTTTGAGTTTTCCTGTGATGTCTGGAATGGGAGCAGAGCACCTGACAGATCTCTGGGGAGCATCAAGAGAGATGAAGACTGAGCCTCTAGTAGTCTCAGTCACCTCCTGTGTAAAATGGGTACAATCTGGACAGGAAGTAACAACATTAAGGAGTGTGAAGAAAGTGCTTTGTTCAAACACAAGGATTCTGATGGAGAAGATGGCAGTGATGAGCTGCCCACTCCCCACCTTTCTCACCAACCCCCTCCAACCCACCAGAAACTACACCCTGGAGGAACTTCAGCCAGGGCTTGTAACAGCCTTTCTCAAAGCAGTGTTTCAGGAAAGCCTGCTCAAGGCTTCACCCCATTCCCACCAACTGCACCCCCTTTCCTTCTTCGCACTGCCCTGGTCTCCATTTCAAGAACCTTGAACTGCTCTAATCTGCCATTGCTCCTAACTGGGGTATCAATTAACCCACAAGTATATATTTTGTAAACTACATTTTTATTTCATTAAATATTTCCCAATTACATTAAAATATTTTTAACACTCATTTTTTAAATTTGAGGTTCCAAATTCTCTCCCTCCTTCTTGTTCCCTCCCATCTCTTGAGAAGCCAAGCAATGTGAAGTCAATTATACACATGAGGTCATGCGAAACCTATTTCCACATTAGCCATATTGCACAAGAAAACACGCACACACAAGAAAAATAAAGGAGAAAATGATACTTCAATCCGCACTTAGAGTTCATCAATTCTGTCTCTGAAGGAAGACGGCATTTTCATCATGGGCCATTGGAATTGTCTTAGATCATTGTGCTGATCAGAGTAGCCTAGCCTTTCACAATTGATCATTACAACACTGCTCTTTCCGTGGACAGTGATCTCCTGGTTCCACTCACATCACTTTCCATCAGTTCATATAAGTCTTCCCAGGTTTTTCTGATGATGCCTCTTCATTTCTTAGAGCGCAGCAGAATTCCATTACAATCAAACACCACTTGTTCAGCCATTCCCCAATGGATGGGCTGGATTTCCAATTCTTTGCCACCACAAAAAAAGAGCTGTTATAAATATTTTTGGATAAAAAGGTTCCTTTCCCTTCTCTTTGATTTCTTTATTGTAGAGACCTCTTAGTGATATTGCAAGGTCAAAAGGTAGGCAGATTTCAAGCTCTTTCATTGTTTCAAATCCCACAAGTGCTTATTAAGCACCTACTAAGTGCCAGGCATTAGGGATTCAAAGGAGATTAGCCTATAATCTAATGGGACAGACAATAAGTATGGAAATAGGCTTATACCAAACAAAGCTAAGATGATTTTGGAGGGGAAGGCAACCTAATGATCAGGAAAGGCTTGAGTTTAGTCATGAAGGAAACTAGAAATTCTAAAAAGTTGTGTTATTTGTCCTTCATTCTCAGAAAGGCCCATGGCATCTAAGAGGTTGAGGTAAAGGAGTATATTGAGGGAATAAAGTGCCCTGTATAAGGGAACAAAAGATGCCAGACTGGCTGGAAAGATTGCAGAGAAAATGAAGGGGAGTGATGTCCAATGAGTCTGGAGAGTTGGGCCAGTCGGGGTCCAGCTTATGAAAAGCTTTAAATGTCAAAACGAAACGTTTGCCTTTGATCCTAAGGGTGACAGGGAAACAGAGCTGACTAAGCAAGGAGTGGTGCAGTGACACCTATGGGCACATCCTCAGAGCTGCGTGCACAACACACTGGAGTGGTAAAGAATGGGAGGCAGGAGAGCAACTGGGGAGCTCCAGGAGAGAGGTCACAAAGGCCTAATCTGAAGGCTGGTTGGCCATGTAGGGGCAGTGAGAATGAGGAGTCCAAGATGACACCAAGACTGGAAACATGAACAGCCAGGAAGATGGTGCTCTCAACAGGATAAAGAAGCTGAATGAATGCAAATGCATGTATGAAGCAGTTGGCCTGCCCTGCTAGGCATGAGCTAAACACTGAGAAGGTGACAAATGAAAAAGAGACAGTCCTTGGCCTCCAGAAGTTTACCCTCTAAGATGGAAAGAGAGCAGAGCTAAGGGGGAGAAGCAGCCAGGGAAAAGAGTGGTCTAGGGAGGTGGCCAGTGGTTTGGGGAAGGGGGGATTCATGGAGCAGGAGGCAGTAGAAGAGAAGCTAACGCAGGGCCTGGTACCTGGGGCCAGCCCGTAGAGACCAGGGACAGAGTGCGCTGCTTTGCATTTACTCAGTCACCTGCTGCTGAGGTTGGGCAACATGAACTTATCAAGGGACTGGGGTATGGATTCAAGAAGTTCATAAGAGGGGTGAGTTTGGAGGAAAAGATAATGAGTTTTGTTTTACATGCGGTGAATTTGAGATGCCTCCAGGACATCCTGTTTGAAATGTCCAATGAACCACGCTGGACGGGATCTAAGGAGTGAGGAATACAGCCTCAGATACTCACAAGTTGTATGATCCTGGACAAGTCACTTAAACTCTGCCTCAGCCTCCTCATTTGTAAAGTGGAGTTACTGATCACTCCTGCTTTAGAGAGTTGTTGTGAAGATCAGATAAGTTCATGTAAAATGCTTTGCAAACCTTAAATTGATATCGAAATACTAGCTACTACTGTGGGGAAGGCAGCCAGGTGGCATCCCAGTAGAGGGCCTGGAGTCTGGAAGACTCAGTTCCCTCAATTTGGGGATCTAGTCTCAGACGCTTTCTAGCTGTGTGATCCTGGGCAAGTCACTTAACCTTGTTTGCCTCAGTTTTCTTCTCTGCAAGATTAGCTGGAGAAGGAAACGCCAAACCACTCCAGTGTCTTTGAAAAAACAAAACAAACCCAAATGATGTTACAAAGCCAGGCACAACTGAACACAACCACTGCAGGCATCATCATAGCCAGGAGAGTGAGGGGGTCACCAAGGAAGTCTAGAGAAAGGGAGCCGAGGACACAGCCTGTTATGGCATGTGCCCCACTATTAGGGGACCTGATGTGCATTCTGAGGAAAAGGGAGAAGATGGGAAATATGGGAAAGGCCTCATGAGGCACTGAGAAGCAGGGGCAGAGCTCCAGAGTCTCTGTTCCTCAGGAATATATGAATTAAAGGGCATGAAGTAAGAGGCTGGCTGGGTCAGGGCTTCAGGGAATGGGACACAGAACCAATCAGGGAGAAAGAAAAGGGCTGTCCTGGCATTGGTAGACCACACAGATCTGTGGAGAGTAGCAGGAGCCATCCGGGCAGAAAGTCCTGGGCCCTTATATGTAAGGGCACCAGGGCAGCAGAGGTGGAGGAGAGCCTGTGAACACGCTCCTGCATCTGTCTCCAATCAATTTCTGCAAGTGAGAAGGGTAAAGGGGAGAAGGAAGGGAACCCCAGGAAGGTCAGATAATGTTACTCTACCAAGACCCTTTCTATAGGTCACAGTCTTATTTCCAATGAGGTGCTAAGCTAGATCACCTCTAAAGTCAAAGTCCTAGTATTGCTTACACTCAGGCTCCTCCCAGCCCTCATATTCTATGTTGTAAGGGCCTTCTCAGCTCTGACATCCCTGTTGATGTTCCATGTCCGGTGTTCTAGGCCCCTCACAGTTTAGATATTCTACATATTATTAGATATTCTGGAGTCTGTCTCCATTGACACTGGAACTGAGCTCTCTCCTTTAGCCAGGTTGTGGTCCTGTCTCAGGATCCTCTGACTTGGTCCTCTCAGGTCTCCAGGGCTCCTTCCTTCTGGACAGACAGAATGTCACTCATTCAGCTCCCTTCCCTTCAGCAGGAACTCCGGCCTCCAGCCTTGACCCCCTCTTTGACCCCTTCTCCACAGAGCCATCTTCCTACAGCACAAATTTGACCACTTCATGCTCCATGTTCAAGACCCTCAATGGCTCTCCACTCTCTGGCTTTTCAGACATGGTCTTTCCACTTTGCTTCTCTAGCCTCATTTCTCCTGACTTCCTTCCAGTCAATCAACATTTATTAAGCTCCTGCTATGTGCCAGGTGGGCTACTAGGTGGCGCCACAGTGCACCTTCTGGGACTGGAAATCAGAGAGATGCATTAACTGGAGTTCAAATTTGGCCTCAGATGCTTCCTGTTACCTTGGGCAAGTCACTTCACTCTTTTTGCCTTAGTTTTCTCAATTGTAAGATAAGCTGAAGGAGGAAATGGCAAACCCCTCCAGTATCTTTGCCAAGGAAACCCCAAATGGGTCAGGAAGAGTGGGCGAGGTCTGAACAATATGTGCCAGGCATTGTGTTAAGGGCTGGGATACAAGAGGTGACAGTCTATGCGCTCAAGACGGTAGTCGTCCAAAGCAGGAAACGATAAACAAACCAACTATACACAGACTTTCTATGGGACAAATAGGAAATAATTAACTAAAGGAAGGCTTCCTCTAGGAAGCCACGAAGGTTGAAGCAAAGGAGGGAGAGCCGTGGAGGCAGCCCCAGAGAATGCCCAGAGCCGAGATGGAGGGTCTTGTCATGGAACAATGCCCTCTTCCCTCAAGGCCCTGATGCCCCAAGTAAAGCTCCCTTCACCCCACCTTCCCATTAAGTCCCTCCCAGCTCCAAATGGCTTTCTCCATGCACTTGCCCTGGTTCTTTCTGCTCCTATTTCTCCCAGCAGGCTGCCAGAACTGTCCTGCATCACACGCAGGCTATTTGTGGACATGCAGGAGGTGGAGTATGATGAGGAGGTGTGGAAGGGGCTGTTACCCACCCAAGGGAGCCAGCGAGAATACTGAGGGGTTGATGAGCTTCCCCTTCCCCCATCTCATGAGAGTAAAAGCTCCTTGAAGACAATGTGAGTTGTACCTCATCAGTGTATCTTCAGAGCCAGCCGAAGCAATTAAGAAATACTTCAGGAATTGAACTGTTTTCTATAAAACTTTGACATTTTAAGTTTGAAGGTCCGAGGACTTCTCAGCTATGACACTGTATGCTCGAGATTCCAAAGTCTCTCCAGTTCTACTAGGCTTGGCTATTCTAAGGACCCTCCTCACCCCGGTGTTATATATTCTGTGTCTTAAGATCCCACAGAACTCTGAAATTCTATATGTTCCAAGGTCTGTTCCAGCTCTGATCTGTGTGTTCTGAGGTCTCTCTCATTTTATGCTGTGCTCTGACATTCTCTGGTCCACAGTTCAGCTCTGAAATTCTAGGACACTGCCCTGACAGCTTTTGCCTGTCCCCCTCCCCCTTCTCTTCTTTCATCCTTCTGCCTCCCCTTCTCCAGTATCTTCTCCTTTCTCCCTCCTCCCTTCCCTCTTCTGGGTCCTCACTCCCCTTCTCCTCCCTCCCTCTATTCTCAGCCCCGCCTGCTGAATGTGATGGGGAGAGGGGCGGGAGAGAACTGAAGCCTCACCACCTGATCGGGCAGAGCTGAGCAAGCCGAGCTAGGACTCGGAGCCTGGGCAGTGAGAGCAAAGGTGTCCAGGGGGCCCGGGAAGATCTGCTGTTCTGCCGAAGCATCCCCTTTCCTAGTTCTGGCACCGCCACTCTCCCTGCATCACTGGGCACAGACCTTTTCTACCTCCAGTGAGCGCCAGGACCAGAGGACCCTGATGGAGGATCAGGACTGACAACCCCAAAGCCCCCGGAAAGTGTGTCGGGTACTGTGAGGAAGCAGCCAGGAGCGTGAGCTGAGAGAGCCCCAGCATCGTGAGTACTGACTGCAGCAGCTCCGTTTGGGGGGCGGGTGGGAAGGAGATAAGGCAGAGAGAGGAGACACCCCAGAGATGGGGAAGAAATGTGAAGGGCTTTCCCCATCTTGGGTGGGGGTTGCTGGGTTCATGGGGAAAGGAATAAGGAGGGCGGAGAGGGAAGGACAAATGAGGAGAAATTGGCCCAGAGCCTGAAGGGAGAAAGCTCAAGGAATAGAGAGAAATGGAAATGGAATACAGAGAAAGGGGGCAGAGACAAAAATATGGAGGCAAGAGATGGTGATGACAGGGGGAGAGAAGTGGGGGATGGGGGTGGGGGAGAGAGGTATGGAAAGACCCTGAGAATGGGGAGGCACCAGTGGTATGGAAGAAGACTGACATGGCAGGTGGTAGAGATCTGACCCTCAGAGCCCCTTAATCTGTAAGGGTCCACTTGACCCTCTCTCCCAACAGCCCTTGATGTATGCCCCTCTCCACTCTCTCCATCAATTCATACCTTCAGGTGGCCCTAACTGGCTAAATGTCTATACCTCACCTTCAGGTCAGATCCTCCCCCTCTTCCTCTCCCACACAAAACAGACCAGCTCACCCAGGCCTCAATTTCCCCTTTGTAGGAGTGGATTTGAACCTGATCTCCAAGCTCCTCCCTGATCTGACATTCTGTGTTCTCCATTCTTAAGGTCTTTCCAGGTCTGATCTCATCATCTTCTCCTTATTTCTTGATCCCTGTGGGGATAGTAGGAAAGGAAAAGTGGTTCATTGGGGAAAAGGGGAGGGGGAGGTGCTGTGTGTATCAAACAAAGAATTCTTCGTCCTTATTCCGTTGGTGTCTATTCTCAGGAGACAGAAAAGCAATTTGTGAAATCAAGCACTAGGTTGAGGTGAAACACTGTTACTAAAATTAGTCCCCATACTCTAATTAATCTGAAAGCCCAGAGCTGAGGCTGGGATACTGCAAAATGAACTGCTCCTTTCCAAAGCAAAGAGGTAAAGATATGAACAGACCCACGGGACTGGCCAGCCAGCACTGAAATGGGAATACATCTGGGGCCAGGTTTCGAGACCCCGATTCCTGCCCCTCAGCCATGGGGATTCTAAGGAGAGCAAGGAACAGGGCAATGGGCAAGAGCTGGAGTCAGAAGGCCGGGGCATGTATGTGGGCCCAGTCACTTAGTCTGGCCTCAGTTTCCTCCTCTATAAAATATATGCATAAAATACACGCTTGCTTACATCCCATGATCCTAAAACCATTCCAAGTATGGATCCTCCCAGTCTGTCCTAAACTCCTCTTCTTAAAAGCAGTACCCCCAGTACTAGTTGGTGTCCCAGAGCTTACTAGGCAGACTGCCAGGGATGAGGGTGTTAACCAGTCATGTGGGGCTGAGGACACCTAGAACACCTGCCATCCACCTCTTCTCTACAGCGCTAACCACTTGATTCTGCGCTTCCACATTAGTCACCTCCCCCCTGGACTAACACTGACAGAGTGGGAATATCTCAAGAAAGAAGATCTTGAAATTCACAGGGCGTTCCCAGGTTTAAACCCTGAGGCCCCCAGGGAGTACAAGTCTGATAGGCCTAACAGGAGAACAGAGATCAGAGGTTTGTGCCCTGGACTCCTGCCTTAGACCAAGGCCAACCATACCTCCAAACCTGCGATTCGGGATAGGGGTTTGAAGGTGGTTTCTTTCCTCTTAACCTTGCCTGTCCTCTCCTCTCCCCACAGGCTCCAGGGGGATTAAATCTGTCTGCAGGCCAGTGGAGGGGAAGATGGGGGGGAATTGAGGCTCAGAGAGAAAGCAGAGTGGGGCCAGGAGCCTGGTGGAAAGGTGCAGAACCAGGACATCTCTTTCCTGCTGCAATGGGTTTACCTTTAATCCAGGATTAATATTCTGAGAAGGCAGGTCAAGGGAGGAAGGTCTGTGGCTAGGGAAAATGAACAGTACCTTGAAACCCCTTTTCTGCTCCCCTGGGGCCCAGCTGTCCTCATGCCAAGTCGTTCCATTCTATCCCATTGCCCACGAGCCCACCTCCCCACAACCCCCCTACATAGGAAGAAGAGGAATTTGGGGGCCAGATGTTTATAGCCTGAGATTGACCAAGGTCCAGAAGCCGATGGTCCCCAGGTGGAGGGGCCCCTTCCCCTCCTTGTGCCCAGGGAGCTCCCGTGAACAAAGCTGACTTTCCATCAGCCCTGGCCAAGAGCCCATCTGCTCTTGAGCACATGCCAGGACCACGTTGTCGGAGCTCTCCCTACACAGCCCTTGCTCTCTTACCCTCGAGAATGAGACCAGCAGCTATCCTGTTATTAGTAATAATCATCACATTGCCACACTGTTCTAGGGCTCATAATCCAAGTGTTATCACACCCACTTTTTAGACAAGGACACAAGTCTGGAAGAGCCAAGGGTCTTCAAGGCCCTTTCCTCACAATACTGTGTTCGGTGTTGGTTCTCCAGACCCCACTCCTCAGGTCAGCAACAAAAGGCAGACCTGCCTCTGAGGGGGCAGAACCCATACATCAGACACTCGAAGTTGTCACCAGCTTTGCTAAGAGACAGGGCTCAGAGTTGTGGAGGAAAGCAGAGGCTTGTTCTAGGCCTGGAGGCTGCAGATACAATTGAGGGGGGAAAGCAAGAGGTCAGGTCTACGCATCCTGCTTCCTCTGTCCCCTATTTCTTCCACTTGCAGTACCATCTCCCTACAGTTAGCTTCGGCCACAGTAGAGACAATTTGGCTTTCGAGTGCCTAGGGATGGGGCTCCTCCCTTGCCTTTTTCCCCCTCTGCTCCTAACCTAGTTCCATGAAGATGGGGCCGGGCCCAAAAAGCAGGACAGCTCTGGAAACAGAGCAGAACTGAGTGGGTGGGGGAGGTGGGATGCTGCTTGGTCACAGCTACCAAGGGGCCCATTGATTCCTCCACAAGTACCTACTGTGGGCAAGCCCTGACAGGGTTTGGGGTTCTCTATACAGAGACAGATTCCAGCCCCTGCTTCATTCCAGAAGCTCACCAAGTAAAAAGAGAATCCTAAAAACAGACATCCTACATCTCTGCTCCAGAGACACAAATCCCAATATGAGTGAGGTTCCATGAAACTGGTGGGGGGTGCTTCCTGGAGATGTCATGTGACATGACCCCAGAGGGAAGGAGAGGCTTCATCCCAGTAAAACAGGATTTAGAAGTGGAAGGTATTTCAGCAATCATCAAGTCATTCATCATCCCTGTACAGATAAGGACAATGAAATCCCAGTCCCGCAGCTAATAAATGGCAGAGCCAGGATTCAAATCCAGCCCCTCAGACTCTAAACTGTGCCCTTTCCATGATTTTTCATTGCCCCTGTGAGTAGACGGTGAGGGTATGGCAAAAACCTTTCCAAGCACTGGACACAACAAAGAGGAGAAAGGGATTGGAATGGGGGTCAGAGCCATCTGGGACGTAGATCTTGAGTTCCCCTCATGCGTCCTGTGTGTCTAGTCCAGCGCTGGGTCATGCGGGAAGGCCAGAGACACCGCCATCTTGGTCCTGAACGCAGAATGTCCATCCTTCTAGGTAGTACAGCTCCCAAGACACTCATCACTTGACCAGTCTCCAAAGACAGTGTTGGAGGAGCTAGACAGAAGGGAGGGCTCAGTCCAGGCTGGGAAGAGACTCAGGGAAGGAGGGCCTAGGACAGGACCTTCAGTAAGACCTTTCCAATGCCTGTTGCCCATGTCCTGCCCCTACTATTAAGAGACTGTAATTCCACCTGAGACAGAAAAAAGCTTCTTGGTAACTGATCCCCACTAGAACAAGAAATGTGATCTCTCCTCCTCCCCAACCCCCAGACAGAGAGGGTTCTGCTTTCAGCCCAAAGCAGGGTGGAGGAGGGGAGGGGGGAAGGAGGAGACAATTTGGGGATGGGTGAGGAACCACTGCAGAAGCAGACTCACAGGATGAAGGCTTGACACTGGGCTCTACTCCTTAACGATTCTGAGTTCCTGGACAATTCTCCCAGTCTCTTCATCTGTAAAATGCAGAGATTAAACTAGACAGTCCTGAAGGGACTTCCCAGGGTTGGTATCTTCCAAAGCTGTCTACTTCAAAGGACTAAATGTCCATCCCACAGCTTCCTCTCCAATTTAGGCCCACTAACCATCAATGTGACTTTGTCACTCTTTGTCTGTTTCTGGCTCCCAGGTTCCCTATGTGTATAATGAGAGGGCGGGAATAAGTCTCTAAGGTGGCTCCCTGCACTGACATTCTCAGTTTTACAAAGATAAGGGTGGTCTTCACCGCCAACTTTCTTCCCTCCCTTACAGGTGCACCACGAGAACACTGGCCCCATTCTGCTCACCCCAGACGCCCCCCTGGGCTCTGGACCAACAGGAGCCAATCTCAGGGGGCGAGGGGTGGGCCTGGGCCCCTCTTCTACCGCATTGCTCTCTGCCCAGACATGCCACCAGTTTTGGTCCGGCTGCAGCAAGCAGCCAAGATGGTGATGACCAGGAAGAAGGTGGTGGTGCTGCTGCTACTGGGTGGGATGCTGAGTCTGCTCCTCCACCAAGGATCGCAGCTCAGCTGGTAAGGAAGGGATGGGGCTGGTAGGGGGGCTCCAGGACTCCTGATGGTTGGCACCTTCCCTGCCTTGGAGGCAGAGAGTCCTGGGCTCAGGTGTCCTTAGTGGTAACATGCTAGGGCTGGGCTGGATAATTTCCACAGCACAGACCAGGTAACCTACAAGGTCATTTCCTTTGCCCCCCACCTGGAATAAATAAGTCCCCGTACTTCAGTTTTACATTACTCCATTAGATTCTCCTAAGGTGGGCAAGAGGACTATTCCCATTTTACAGATGAAAAGAACGAGTCCCAAGAGTAGACTCTTGGTCAGGTCATTGAAAACAGTGCTTCCCTTCAGTACTCTTCCTTCCTAAGCTCTCCAGCAACCATTCAGGTGACAAATGAGGGCTTATCTAGAACTCAGATAATTTTTTCATCTATAGCACTGGAGAAGGCTTGCGGGAGGAGGGCACCTGTGTTCAAATATCTGATAGGCTGACTTGCAAAAGGATCAGATTGTTTTTTATTGGCCCAGAAAGAAAAAATAGGACCAACAGAGAGGATGTTGCAATAGATAAATTTAGGCTTAATAAGTTTCTAACAAGTAGAGCTGTGCAGAGGTGGGATGGGCTGGGACCCCTCCTGGGAGAGCCGTAAGCGATAGTCTTTTTGTCCTGAGGATACAGGTTAGACCAGATGCCTCTGAGGTCCCTTTGGATGCTTCAGGAACAATTACCATCTCCCCCGACCTCTAGGGTCCAGGGAGGGGGGAAGCAGAGTAATGGAGCCCATTCCTGTAGGGAGAAGAGCTACCTCCCACCCTGGGAACACACTTGGCCTATTGGGATGGGAATGGTGCTGATTTAACACTTCAAGGCCTAGGCCTGGAATGCACTCACAAATCACTGGCTAGCCCTCAGCCAAAAAGGCAGAAAAGGGAAGAGCAAAGAAGGACAGGTGAAGTCCGGGGTGTCCTCCATGGCCTTGGGGGTCCTGAAGCCCACAGGTCCTTAGCCTTACCTTGGACAGGAGCCACCATTTTTGTTCCTGGATGTTCCATGAATTGGATATTGGAGACAAACACTAAATTTGATGGTGCTCCAAGTCAGGTTAGAACCTCCTTCTCACCAGGTGGCCCTTGGTCCAACACATCTTCTGTTTCTCTGGAGTAGGGAAGAGGGTTTCCAAGATGGTCAAGGATGTTGAACAAACTGAAAAAACACCCATCTTGGGGGACAAAGAAAAGCTGGACAGGAGAGAGGGAGATGACAAGCTGAGGACAGCAGAGCAAGTCTGCACAGAGATAAGGGAATGCAAGATGTACCACTGTAACCAATGGAGCGGTCTTCAAGGGGAAGAAAACCAGGCAAGGTCACTGCAGGAAGCTGAGGAGCAAAGGGAGGAGGCTGGATCATCGAAGATATAAGACCAGTATTTGCACAAGGGCCAAGGCTAGCAGGAGGCAGCCCTATGTATGTAGGTGAGGAGATACGCCCTCAGATGACAGGCATGCACCCAGAGCTGGCTCTGATGACCCTTGGGTGATTCCTAGGAGTCCCCCCCTCAGCTTTCTGAGCTGCAGACCTGAGAAGTGGAGGTCTCTTCATCTGGATTCCCCAATGACAGTGGAATCCTGGGAGACTAAGCCTCTTCAAAGGGAGAATGAGCTGTCTTGGGAGGGAGGGGGCTCACCCTCACTGAAGGTCATCCAGCAGAGGCTGGGTGACCACTTAGCACCATGTGACTGTGGGCAGACATGATGGCAGCCAAGGGGGCAGTCCTAACTGGGATATCCTGTCTGTGTGACCAGACAAGCTCAACTGTAAATTGGTGGGATTTGGATCATGATGTCCCTTCCCCTTCTGGGTGTGTTTGCTCATCTGTAATGGCACTGATGGCCTCTTAGGCTCCAGAATCCCAGGACATCAAGCCCAGCCCTGGTGCTCATGAGCATGGAAACCTGGGAAAACTAAATCAGTAAATGGGGTGGCCTCAGGGGAGACCCTTCTAGCCTTGGGCAGCAATGTGGTGCAGTGCACAGAGCACTGTGCCTGGAGCAACCTGCATTCAAAGCCAGCCTCAGATAATCAGTAAGTTGTGTCATTTAACCTCTGTTCACCTCAGTTTCCTCATCTGTGAAATGGTGGTTATAGCACTTGTAAGGCTCACACAAGACATTTGTGAAAGGCTTGGCATGTCTGGCACATAGTAAGCACCATGCAAATGGAGATTTCCTGATCTTGGGAGAGCACCTTCCCCTCCCTGGGACTCAGTTTCCCTAAGTATAAAGTGGACTTGACTGATGTTCTTTCTGGTTACGATCTGGTAGGAGATCATGTCAATAAATGTTTACTAAGTACTTACTATGTACTACGGCAGCCAGGGGGGGCCACGGTGCAGAAAGCACCAAGCCTGGAGTCAAGAAGACTCATCCTCCTGAGTTCAAATCTGGCCTGTGGCCCTGAGCAAGTCACTTAACCGTTTGCCTCAATTCGCTCCTCTGTAAAATGAGCTGGAGAAGGATCTTTGCCAAGAAGACCCCAAATGGGGTCACAGAGTTGGACGCTACTGAAAAATGACTGACACGAAGACAGGTAAAAGGCAGGCCCTGTCCTTTAGCAACAGTCCAGGGTGAGGTGCTGAGGGGGCTGCACGTGGGGGGACCATGGGAGTCCAGGATGTCCCTTAGGCTGGGGGTCCCTTCTACAGTAAAGGGGGGTGTTTAAAGGCAAGGGTAAGGAGGTGTTTGTACACGTGGCCTCAGTCTCCCCAAACTTAAAGACAGGACAGGTCAGCCTCCGAGGATCGTTCCAGCGCTGGAGCTGGGATGTCAGCAGGGGATCTGTACGTTGGGGCGGGGCTCTTGCCTTTGTGGCCCCTGAAGGTGGGCTGGGGGTGGAGCCAGTGCAGATGTTTGACCGCAGCCCCGCCCCCGCCCCGCCCTCAGGTCACTGTCTCCTCCCCTCCCCCCATCAGTTTCTTCCCCCTTCCCTCCCCCTCCCCCCAGGTCACTGTCTCCTCCCCTCCCCCCCATCAGTTTCTTCCCCCTTCCCTCCCCCTCCCCCCAGGTCACTGTCTCCTCCCCTCCCCCCCATCAGTTTCTTCCCCCTTCCCTCCCCCTCCCCCCAGGTCACTGTCTCCTCCCCTCCCCCCCATCAGTTTCTTCCCCCTTCCCTCCCCCTCCCCCCAGGTCACTGTCTCCTCCCCTCTCCCCTCCCTTGTCAGTTTCTTCCCCCTTCCCCTCCCCCCAGGTCACGCCGTGTCTCGCCCCTCCCCCCGCAGGTCCCCCAGGCTGCTGCTCCCCGGAGCCCCGTGCCCCCCGGCCGGCCGCACGCGGCCCAAGCACACGGCCGTGGCCTTCGTCAAGACGCACAAGACGGCGGGCACGACGGTGCAGAACATCCTGTTCCGCTTCGCCGAGCGCCACAACGTGACGCTGGCGCTGCCGCGGCCCAGCTGCGAGCACCAGTTCTGCTACCCGCGCGACTTCTCGGCGCGCTTCGTGCACCCGGCCACGCGCCCGCCGCGCATGCTCGCCAGCCACCTGCGCTTCAACCGCGCCGAGCTGCGGCGCCTGCTGCCCAACGACACGGTCTACGTCACCATCCTGCGCGAGCCGGCCGCCATGTTCGAGTCGCTCTTTAGCTACTACAACCGCCACTGCCCGGCCTTCGTGCGCGTGCCCAACGGCTCGCTCGAGGCCTTCCTGCGCGCCCCGCGCGCCTACTACCGGCCGGACGAGCGCTACGCCATGTACGCGCACAACACGCTGGCCTACGACCTGGGCGGCGACAACGAGCGCAGCGCGCGCGCCGAGCCCGCCTACCTGGCGGGCCTCATCCGGGACCTGGAGGCCGCCTTCTCGCTCGTCATGATCGCCGAGTACTTCGACGAGTCGCTCGTGCTGCTGCGCCGCCTGCTGGCCTGGGACCTGGAGGACGTGCTCTACGTCAAGCTCAACGTGCGCAGCGCCGCGTCGCGCCGGGCCGCGCTGCCCGAGGGCCTGGCGCGCGCCGCGCGCCGCTGGAACGGCCTGGACGCCGGCCTCTACCGCCACTTCAACGCCTCCTTCTGGCGCCGCGTGGCGCGCGCCGGCCGCGAGTGCGTGCAGCGCGAGGCGCGGGAGCTGCGCGAGGCGCGGGAGCGCCTGCTGCACCGCTGCTTCGGGCCGCGCCCGCGCCTGCGCCCGGCCGCCGAGATCCGCAACAAGCAGCTGCAGCCCTGGCAGCCGCTGGGCAACGTGGGCATCGTGGGCTACGACCTGCCCAGCCGCCCGCCGGGGCCCGGCGGAGACGACTGCCTCAAGCTGGCCATGCCCGAGGTGCAGTACTCGAGCTACCTGCTGCACAAGCAGAAGCTGCGCGCCTCGGCCTGGGCCCAGCGGGACCGGCCGCCGCCGCCGCCCCCGCCGCGCCCCATCCGAGCGCTGCCGCGGCTGGCCCGCAGGGGCTGAGCCCCGGTCCGGTCCGGCGGGAGACGGGCGTCCCCGGAGATGGGCAGCTCCGCCCCCGCCCCCGGGAGACGTGGCCCCCAAGATGGGCAGCTCTGCCCCCGCCTCCGGGAGACGTGGCCCCCCCGGTGGGCAGCTCCGCCCCTGCCCCCGGGAGAAGAGACGGGCTCTCCCCGAGGGGGCTGATCCCCGTATAGGCAGCTCCGCCCCCGCCCCCGGGAGACGTGCCCCCCCCACCGACCACGTGCGTCCCAGAGATGGGCAGTTCTGCCCCTCCCGGCGGGGACGTGACCTCCCAGCTCACGTGCTGCCGAAATGGGACTGACCCCCCCCCCCCCCCCATCCAGAGTGCTTTGGAGAGGTGGGCCCGGGAGGGCGTGACCTCCTTGGGCAAGTGCAGCAGAAAGGGGACTGACCCCAGGCAGCTCTGTCCCGGTGATCCCTGCCTCTCCAGGTGTGCACCTCACCCCCGGCCTGGCCAGCAAGGGGTAAGCCCACACCGACAACACGTCCCCTCCCCAAGAGATGTGCATATGCAGCTGGGGCGGGGGGTGGCCCCTCTCCCACAGATGTGCAGATCCACCCCCCAGGCTGGCCAGGAGGGGTCGCCCTTCCTCCCCATAGTGGTTATCATCAGGAGGAAGTGATTTTTTTCCTGCTCCAGAAGGTGGTGATGCCTATCCCTACCTTCACCCCTCCCCCAGCTCTGAAGCTGCTGCCCTCAGACTCACGCACACGCACACTCATACACACGCTCATACACACGTATACACACACTCACTCATACACACACACATACTCACACACACACTCATTCACACACACACACACACACACACACACACATACACACACCCTCCAAAGTCCTCTCTTCCACCTAATCAGGGATGCCTGCATGTGTGTGAAGTCAGCGAGGCCAGCTCCCACATTCACTCTCATCTAAAGGGGGTGACCCCCCCTCTATCCGAGCCCTCCAAAGGGCTGGGGGCTCCGGGCACTACAGTTTGGCTCCAGAGGAGTTGGGCACCCTATGCCTCCAGCTGTGAAGTCCTGTCCTTCACCAGCACACACATCCCAAGGTCCTCATTCAGTCTTAACCTTCATGCTCCCCCTTGACCCCACCCTGCAGTTCTTACCACTCTTTGTCTCCCTGACTCCATTCTTTCCGTACAGCCACAGCTGCTCCCATACCCAGGGACTGAATATGGCTTGGGTTTTTTGTGGTTGTTTTTTAATAAAATGGATTTTCTGAGGTCAATCTCCTCTCCCAGGCATTACTACCCTGAGAGCCCAGGTTGTGGGGACACGTCTGGTGCAAGAGTTCAGTGCCCTGGTAGCAGGAGCCTGAAGGAACCCTACTCATTTCAGCAGAGACAAGCTGAGTCCTAGGGAAGTTCACTGACTTGCTTGGCTTGCCTAGATATACAAAGCTTAGGATGGAGGATTTCAAACTGACTCTTCCCAAGTGGGTTAGCAGGCCCACTACACCAGTCAGAGGCATTGACTGCCATCTGTAGCTAACTGAGGATCCCCTGGGGTGGGGGCAGCTTTTGCTTGAAAACCTCCAGCAGAGGAGGCCCATTCTTGTGGAGACAGCCTTCATAGTTCCTTTGGTTTGGTTTGCTTTCGGGGGCGGTGGGAGAGGGCTCTCCTTCCAATCTGATTTTTCCATTTATTCTGCAAATGTCTGAGGGACCCAGTGCCCCACATGGGTTCTCAGCTCCTGAAGGGCCCAGCATAGGACTGACTGGTGGTGTGTTGGTCCTGAAATCCAAGGCTCTTAGATCTCAGCTGTGTGACCTTCAGAGGCTCTCTAGGTGGTGCCGCAGTGCACAGAGTGCTGGGCCAGGGAGGCAAGGAAGACTTCAGTTCAGATGCAGCCTCAGACCCAGTGGGGTGTGTGACCTTGGGCAAGTCACTTCTCAACCACTGTTTGAGTCTGTTTCTTTAACTGTAAAATGGGGATAACACCAGCACCCACCTCCCAGGATTGTTTTGAGGCTCAAATGAGAGATTTGTAAAGTTCTGGTCTTGGTACTGTATAAATGTGAGCTATTATACTTATGAGATGTGGGGTCTGGGCTGAAGGGACCGTTCCTTCTAGCTTTCCTTTTGGACTCAGCGCTTTTGGCGTAGCCTAGCAGAAAGAACTCTGAAAGCACATCATCGCTCAGCTTGTTGTTCAGTCATGTGTGACTCTGTGATGCCACCTGAGGTTTTCTTGGCAGAGTTGCTGGAATGGTTTGCCATTTCCTTCAGCTCCTTTTATAGATGTGGAAACTGAGGCAAACAGAGCTAAGTGACTTGCCCAGGGTCACCCAGCTAGTAAGTGAGGCTAGATTTGAACTCTGGTCTTCCTAACTCCAGGCCCAGTGCCCTAACCACCACACCACCTAGCTTACTGGCTGGCTGTGTGATGGTGGCTGAGCCATGCCCACTCTCTGGCATTCCAGTTGGGAAGCCCTGCTCTGGCTTTTCAGGAGGAGCTGGGCTCCTTTTTCCTCTTGCATTCCAGATGTAAAGATCGTTCTGATCCTCATTTTACAGTTGAAGAAATGTAGGCAGGCAGATGACTTTCATGGCCTCAGATCTTCCTTACATGGGCAGGCCTGTACTTGAGGAATAAATAGTTACTTCCTGGGATCCTCAGACTCATGGGATGTCAGCTGCTGGAAGAAACCCCAGAAGCCACCTAGTCCCACCCCTTTGATGTAATGATGCCTGTGGAGTCCTTTAGGTTTTTGAAACACCTTACCTCTCTTACAGCTCATTTGCTTCTTCTAAGATCCCTAGGCCAAGTAGAAGAGGCATTTTCCTCATTCCTCATAGGAGGGCCAAGAGGCTCTGAGAGGTTATGTAATTGGCCCGAGTCTCTTTCTCCAAGTTCGGGGGCCTTTCCCAGCTAATCCAACAACTATTTGAGATCCTGCAGTGCCAGGCACTGTGCTTGGGCTGGGGCTGCTCCTTCCCTCAAGGACATGCCAACAGATGGCATCTCTATGATGACTTGAGGAATGGGGAGGGAGCACCTGAAGAAGGTGTTTCTGGCTGACCCTTCAAAGAAGAGCTGAGATTCTGAAGAGCTGAGCTGAGGAAGAAGGGCATTTTTGGTGTGGCAAAGGCCTTTCTGGTGCCAGCTTGTGGAGAGCTTTCAGTGCCCCAAAGAGGATCTCTGTAGGTTATCCTAGAGGCAAGAAGGAGCAATTACGATAGATGATATACACAGACTTGTGCTTTCTATCACCTCCCTGCGAAAAGGGGAAACTGAGGCTGGAGCCAAAAATCACACAGAGATGAGATAGTCAAGCCAGGAACTGAGCCCATGTCTTCCCACTCCCAATCCAAGACCTCTCCCCCCATGCTACACTGGGCCACTTACAACTTGTCCTCAATCACAGCTACTCCTGTGTCTAGTATGAGGACTGAGAATTGAACATGAGGGCCCCAAGGCCTACTGTGCTCTGCAATCATCCAAGAAACACTTGGGGATCCTAATAACACTTTCAGCTCCCACTTCCATGGCGTCCCATTGTTGACCAAGCGTTTTCTTAGCAACGAGTCCTGGGAGCCTGTGATCTCTACAGCATTCCCTGTGTGAGGCTCCGTGATTCTGAGCTAAGTTCTGCTGAGAAGACACAAAAGTTAGAGGAGAGAAGACAAATATGATCATTCCCCCTTCACCAGTGAAGAAACTGAGGCCCAGAAAATGTGGCTTATCCAAGGTCACGTAGCTCCTGAGCATCATAGCCAAGATTGGAGCCCAAGACATCTAAACTCAGGTCTGAGAGTCACCCTGTTTGCTTATCAGTCTGTTGTCTAGTCACTCAGTGATGGGCCATGAGCTGTAGGTCCTGCTGGTGATTTCATTGTCTAAAGGGCCATGAAGTCATCAGCTTTGCCCTTCCATCCCCCAATGTGGCTTAGCGGATGGGGTGCTCAGCTTGGAGTCAGGAAGACCAGCTTTTGACACGCTGGTTATGTGGCTTTGGACAACTCTCTCATCACCTCTCTGAGCTCCAAAGTCCTCATCTGCAAGAACAGAAGGATGATGTTTACTGAGAAAATTGTTATGGGATCAAATGAGATGATAAGGTATGGAAAGTGTTTGCAAATCTTAAGGCACATTACTAATGAGAGACTGTTATCATCATCATCGTCACCACTATCATTATCATTCTACTTACCCTAAGGCAAGGGTGACCCAAGGCCTGACCCAAGGGTGTATGTGTGTGTGATGTGTGTGTGTGTGTTGTCTGTGTGTGTAGTGTATGTGTGTGTGATGTGTGTGTGTAATAAGAACCAGAGAGGGAAATGCAAAAGACATGTTTTCTCTGCCTATCAGAACTTCAAAGAATGGAGTGCCGACTAAGGGGGAAGGCGGTTCTCAGAGGCTGGAAATGGGTCAATGGCATACATTTGCTTCCCAAGTGTGAAGGTTGAGCTCAGTCAGTAAGGATAAGAGATCCCCAGGTCTTCACAACCATCCGGAAAGGCACAGAGGGTGGGCTTGAAGGCCTGACCAATGCCACTGTTAGAGCTGTAGCATGTTCCCACGGACTAAGAACGGCAGAGGGCAGCAAAGCCAAAGGAGTCTGGGAGAGCAGAGGAAGAAACAGGGAAGGGAGCACTGGGGAGCTCTAGGTCCATGTAAGACACTCCTAGAAGGTGAGGATCAGAAGAGCAATCCCATGGAGAAGCCGATGTAGACCTACTGAGTTATGTGGCATCCTCGGGAGGGGGAGAGAATCACCTCTCTGATGAGCCCAGGTCCTTTCCCAGCAAGCAGGAGTGTCGGGCATGGCTGCAGCTTCAAGGCAGTTCTGTAAGTCTGGGACAAGCACAGAGAGGTACCTGGATAGGTGGGGCCACCATAGGGATCAATCTTCTTGACTGTCTAGGGACTTAAATATGGCCTTTCTCTAGACTTTACCGTGTTCAGCAAAAGCTGTTCCATGCCTTAGATGCCCGATACTGTCAAGCGAAAAGCTCTTTGTGGGAAATAAAGGACCATGTCAGTCCCAATTAGAGAAAAGCTCTCAAATCTGAACCCGATTATTTGTCTAAGGAAAAGTGTCTAGGAGCCCGTCACCGTCACACAGAAATTACAACAGTTCACTATCATATAACCCTTTGCTTCCACGAATCACACTGGATCCTTCCTTACCACAGCCTGGGGCACATACCAAAGCAAGTGCTACTATCATACTTACCCACCTTTATGTAGTGCCTACTGAGCGCCAGGCACCTTGATAAGTGGGGGCGCTTATATTTTAGGTATAAATATTTTATTTGCATATAAATTTATTTATAAATACTATCTCATTTGATCCTCATAACAACTCTGGTAGGTAAGTGCTAATTTTTTAAAACAAATTTATTTAAAATATTTTTATTTTGCCCCCATTTTACAGATGAGGAAACTGAGGCAAATAAGGTTAAGTGACTTGCCCAGGGCCACACAGCTAGTAAGTGTCTGAGGCTGGATTTGAACTCAGGTTTTCTTCACACTAAGGCCCAGCACACCATTCGCTGTACTACTCACCTTCTTCTATGATGTCCCAAGGTCATGTCAAGGCTCTACATACAGTGTTCACAACAGCCCTATAAGGAACTAAGACAAGTGTCAATATTCCATTTTACAGATGAGGAAACAGAGATTCAGAAAGTGGAAGGGATTATCTAAGGTCACTAGATCTAACTGTCAAACACAAGGCCTTGCAGGTAGAATTCACTCTCCCAGAATGAAGTTCACTAAGCCTCCCTCAGGTTTCTAGAGGTACCCTTAAGGGTTAGCCCATACTATTGGCTAGGGTTCCTGTTCCTGTGTATTTCCCCCAAAGTGATTCACCAATGATATGGCGAAAACAGGAATTCCAAAGTGTTTCCCCAACACATGGAGCCAGCTTTCCCATCCATCACATTGGTTTCTGGAGAGAGGAATCTCATCCCTGAAGCATCCACTTCCAGAGCCAGCCCAGCGGAGAGAGGAGTTGCTGCTACCCCTTCCAGGCTGCCTTTGATCGTTTCTGGGTGGGACGGATTCCTTAGGACTTTGCTCCTCACTTTCTCCCATTCCCACAAATCTCAGCAGGAACTCCAGCCCCAGGACTTTGGGAGTGCGGGGGCGCTATTCTGTCCTATCCCAGCTCACATAGTTGCAGCCACCTCTCGTCTTCCTTCCCCTACAATGGGGAAAAAAGCAAAGGCCAAAGGCCAAGAGCCATCCCTAGGGCCCTCTGCTGGCTCCAGGGGAAGAGGACCAAAGGTTTCTTTCCTGTCCAAAGGCTAGGATGTAGGCAGTCAGGAAAAACAAAGGAGCAGAGGCCCACTTTTGAAGCCCAGCAGCCAATCACAGCCCATCTCTTCATTGTGTGGTTAGTGGCCTGGAGCCAGTTTCAGAGGACAGGGCCCATCCTTGGCCAATCATCAGGCTTTCCTGAAGCAGGCTCTGAAGGCGTTTCCAAGTCGGCCAACAGCTATCACGGCATGGTTCGTAGGCTCTCCCTTGGCCAGGCCCTGTTACACACCATAATGGGCTCTCAATTAATTATTCCTGAGTGGATGAATGGCTAGAGCTAGTTAATGAATGCATGAGGAAGTGAAAGGCTGCGTTCAAGGCAAGCTAAGAAGGGAGAATGGGATTTAACACTGAATCACCGATGATCTGCGCCAGAGGAAACCCTGGAGACTATTTAAGCCAATCAATCCATTGATTCTATGAGTCTCCTAGGACGTAGAATCTAGAAGATGCCTCATGATCGTTGAGTCCAACACTCTGTACAGAGAAGGGAAGGAATTTCACCTGGTGCTCAGTGCGGGCTTCACAAAGGACCTTTGAAGGGGGAAGAGGACGGTGTGCAATGGGTGGAAATGGAGAATGACCTAAGTGGCAGAGGTGACCATGAGCTCGGGGGTCCTGAGTCAGAGAGGAGACAAGCCATGAGAGCCCAAGGTGCCCTTTAGGATCGGAGCACAGCTCTCTGAGAGTCAAGGTTGCATGCAGGAAGAGTGACAGGTCAGTAGCTTTGGATCCTATGGGGGGATTTGTAGTCTGGGCCTCTTACAGAGGCAGAGTCAACACTGCCCAGGGGGCCAGAGATGGGAGGATAAGCCTATGGACCTTGCAGGGCAAGGATGTCAAAGGGACAGGTGCTCAGCTCTGCCTTGCTTACTCACCTCGCCCCCAGGCTGCTGAGTGCTCCTAGTTGGTTCTTGATCACATCTATTTGAACAACTCCAGAACATAGAGGGAGTGCCCAGGTCCTGAGTCACTCTATGTCGATTTTTAGGGGATCTACTCCTTCAGCTCTGAGGCTGAAACCTTGGGACAAATAGGAGAAGGCTTATCTCCAGGGGAGAGGACAGACACCCTGGCAGGGATGAGGCCGCACAAAGAGCCTCCAGCTGGGTCAGGAGACTTGACTTCAAATCATAGAATCCTATAATTTGAGTACAAGAGACTGTTCCCCCTGAAATGGATGGACCGAGACAAGCACAGGCAAGAGTTAATTGAGAATTTGGGAGCGTCTTTATCAGCCAGTGGCTGTCCTCTGAAGAGGCAGCCCTGAACAAAGGTGTGTGTGCCTTTTAAGCATCTTAGCACCTCCTAGTACAGCCTTGTGGTTCCAATAGCACACATTTTTCACAGAACGGTTTTGACAGGGGTTCCTAGGTACTGCTAGGCAAGGGGGCACAGCAGAGAGGGGGGCCCAAGCAGCTGCTAGGCAAAGGAGTACAACAGAGATAGGGGCCCAGGCAGCTGCTAGGCAAAGGGGTACGACAGAGAGGGGGGCCCAGGCAGCTGCTAGGCAAAGGGGTACAACAGAGAGTGTAGCCACTAACAGAAAGTGGCTACTAGGCCCAACCCTGCCTAGAAACTCAACAGACATTTCTCAACCCAGGGGCTCTGGGCGGGGAGGGGAAATAATGTCCACTTCACTCCCCCCTTTTCATGTAACTAATTTAAACGAGGGACTCATCAGAGTCCAAAGGGGTATATCCACGCCTTGCGCCCTGCGACCTTAACCACTGATGAATTTGACAGGCTCACTTGAAAAGGCCCGGTCCACCGAGGTTCAAGCGAGGATCCCCGGGGTAGTTGTTGCTTGATATAAAGATTTGAGAGCACTCTGGACCTCGCACAGAGCCTGTAAGGACTTAAGGAAGGCAACGTTAGAAAAGTCGGGAAGCCAACACCCAGAATTAACGACTGAAGAAACAACGGGGGGGGGGGGACCTACTCCGAACATGATTTCGAAGTGGGGCCAGAGAGAGAGCCGTGGGATTGGGGGGGTACACCTAGCCCGAAGCAGGGCAGAAGGAAGCAGACTCACCCAGGTCTCGCCAGTTTCAACCTTTAGCTTAGCAATATGCTCCTTCAGGGTCCTATTCATCCTTTCTACCTGTCCTGAACTCTGGGGTCCAAGTACATGTACTCAAGCACCCCACCCTGTCCCCTTTTAAGTAGATGGGACCCAACATGTTTTGGGATAAGGGATGAAGGTCTCGGCTTCTGAAACTGCTTCCTGCTGAGACTGGACGTAGAGCTGACCCTGCCTCACAGGGTCCCAACATTGGAGGGGTTGGGTCTTTAACCAGTATGAGGGACTTGACGATTCAGAGGGTGATAGGTGATATTACAATTCTTGAGAAAGGGACGTCCCCGCATCAGGTCAGGGAACCTGGTGGAGGGAGGCAACTTACAGACCCTAACACAGAGAATCCTACTTAATTGTTCATGTGGCCTTAGAAAAGAGGGGAGGGGGAGAAGCAAGACAACAGTACAACAAACAATGGGGAGATTTGAGTGACTTCCAGGTTTTAGCTACAACCCACAGTGCTTTCACAAAGAAAGCTGGTAGCTGGTAAGGGGGGGGGAACCAACCGACGACCGTCCACAAGCCCTGGATACCTAAAACTCAGGTAACCAAGGAGAAAGGCCTTATGGAAAATTAAATACAATCCTCACATTCTTTCCCCTATACATTCTTCCCTTCATCTATCCCCTTTATTTACAAGGGGACTATCCCATGTTGTAAGTACAGAGATTTAAGATACAAAGGTAGATCAATGAATTATCCATTCAGAGGTTCCATCTCATCTGGGAAGCGACATCATCTGATGCAGTTTTCTGATCTAGATGCTCCTTCAGTCATCTTCAGCACAGCATCTCTGCACATTCTTTATCTTCTTGTAGAAATCCGGATGTCCACTCTCCTACAATACTGACCTTAACACCATTTCAGATGACCATTCTTAAGCTCTATACCTTTATCACTCTACAAAATCAAAATTGGGACTTTGGCCAATTGTCATATTTAAGAAATCCACATTGGAACCCATCTTACACTCAGATCTAAAGTACTAAACCTGATAGCTTAATTTTAGACTTAACCTCAGATGTTCCCCTACCAACAATCTGTTATTTCATAAATCTGATATTAAATTTACAAAACCTTTGACTATAGGAAATTGCCATTAAGAGTAGGGACATTGCAGGGAGACAACATCTCCCTAACTTCATATCAATTCCAGGCAGGAGCAGATTGTCAGCTGGCATTCAGCCAGGCTTAAAGTCTGCCACGTGTCCTTGGGGAAGTTGAGTCAGGAGAATCCTACCTCAGCCCAGGCTGAACAGCCGTTCTCCCAACTTTACCATCACAGGCTTACTGACATCATGGATCAGAGGCTCAGACCATCTTTCTTGCTATCCACACCTGGAGTTAGACTCAGAAGAACAGTCAGTTAATAGTCCCATGACATCTTAGAATAGCAAGTCCCAATAATCAGGTTTCAGATATGACTATAATTTCACATTGGCTAAGGAACATCCTTGACTCTGTTTGAATTCAGGTAGGGGTGAAATTTTCCAATCATGCAGTATCTGTATTATAGCCAGACTCAGGAACAGTCAGGTGGGAACGATTCCTTTATAAAAGGACACAGTGGAGAAAATGACCAGGAGGATCCCATCCTAGATTGAGTCTAGAATTGTCCCCTTGGTGTTTCCTCTCCAGGTACAAATTTCACCTGATCAATAGTACAGGATGCAGGATCACAGTCCCTCTGAGTAACTTGTGGCATATTCTTTCAGATACTGATTTAATGCAGACAACTATACCCAAATTCAAACTTAAACAAAAATATTTATGGTCCCAAATGCTTTTACCTTAAACAGCAAATTTCACTAATCCCAATTTAGAGCCAAATACAGTTATTTGTATTCCCATGGAGTTGAAATAAGCAATGAAGATTAACAGGACTTACATACATAAGAGATTTCATTTCAGATACTTTTTTCTCAAATTTAAAACTTGTCCTGATATAAAAGCCAATTGTTACACCTTTTGAGCAAGTCACATTCATTGTTAATGAATTATATAAGCCAAACAATTTTCTTAGGACTGATGACCGTGTCCACGTGAAAGGGTCCTTGGCAGTTTTACAAAACAAAAGGAATTGGCATGGATCCCATGTCTGCCAACCCCAAGCATATAGGAGGACTGTTCTGAATGGGCAGAACCAGTCTAAATAAATTATTACTCCATTCATTTCTTTCCACACATAGTAATCAATTAGCAATTTTAGGTTTAGCATTAAAATACCAGCTTTTTAGCTATAACCTTTTTTAACAGGCAAAGGTGAAAATACCAGGTTTTCTAAATAACATAACTGATTTTACAAAACTTTTCCAACATCTTTTAGTTTCAACAAAATTCAGATTACAAATTGCTTCCTCTAACACCATTTCTGGATTATAGAGTAAAATAAGAATCTTGATGGTTCTAACTTTTACTCAAGAAAATTTCCCATCTGTGTCCACTCCTTAAAAATGTTTTTGAAAGAAAAAGTTGTGAAACTGCAAGTGGAAGTGAGGGAGACTCTGGAACAAAGTCCAGTGGCACCTAGTCTCCTCCTTTTCACTTGGGAGTTTCACAGCCTGATCTCTGAGGTGACTTTTCTTTTTTCTTTTTGTTTTCTTTTTTGTTCTTTTTTTGTCGTCTTCCCCGTGTGTGGGGAGGCTTTAGAGAGACCTTAGGGTTAGGGTGGGGAATCAAATCTATCCAGATGCTGATATATGGGATCTGATCTGGATGGCCCAGATCCCCATTCACTATTCTCCGCATCCGTCCTGCAATGGATTTATCCAAAGTCCCCTCAGGTGGCCAATCCACCCCGAAGGTGGGCCACTCTTGTTGACAGAGTAAAGTTAATTTCTCCTTGGAGACTGTGTACTCATAACCAGCTGCAGCTTGTTGGAATTGTTTAAAACACTTTATCATGAGCTGCAACAGGGTCTCGGGACCTGAATGTCTTTGGCCCATGAGACCGGGAAAGGAGAGTAAGATACAAAGTCCGATTAAACTGGGGGTCAAACAAAACCACAAAACAAGAGACTGACAAAATGCACGGACACAGTTAGACAGTCCGGACTCAAACAAAAACAAAACAGGAGACCGTCAAAATGCAGAATACAGACTCAGTCAAGCGGTCCGGACTCTCGGAAACCCAAAATACAGGAGAGTCTACACAGGACCTCACGTAGTGTCCCACGGAGGCCAGTAAGGGCATTTCCCGCTGCATCCAGCCTCGCCACTTACTCCACAAGAGTACTCACCTACACAGGGCGCTCAAAATGGCCAGGTCAGAGGAATTTTGCTACCGGGAGCCTGGTTTGCATGGCTGTGCTTTGAGATCAGGGCCGGGGAACATCAATCCCAGTGGCCACCCCCTGAAGTCAAAGCACAGTCCGGCCGTCCAGGGCAGACGGTTTGCCTGTGCACACAGAGCCAGAGGCTGTCTCGGTTGAACAGATCGAGAAAAAGCACAGGCAGGTTGCCCGTGTACACAGAGCCAAAGGCTATCTCGGTTGAAGAAAAATCACAGCCAGGTGCCTGTGCACACAGAGCCAAAGGCAGTCTCGGCGGAAAGAAAAGTACAGGCAGGTGCCTGTCCTCACAGAGCCAAAGACTATCTCAGTGGAACCTCCATGTGAAATGGACGGACCGAGACAAGCACAGGCAAGAGTTAATTGAGAATTTGGGAGTGTCTTTATCAGCCAGTGGCTGTCCTCTGAAGAGGCAGCCTTGAACAAAGGTGTGTGTGCCTTTTAAGCATCTTAGCACCTCCTAGTACAGCCTTGTGGTTCCAATAGCACACATTTTTCACAGACCAGTTTTGACAGCGGTTCCTAGGTACTGCTAGGCAAGGGGGCACAACAGAGAGGGGGGCCCAGGCAGCTGCTAGGCAAAGGGGTACAACAGAGATAGGGGCCCAGGCAGCTACTAGGCAAAGCGGTACAACAGAGAGTGTAGCCACTAACAGAAAGTGGCTACTAGGCCCAACCCTGCCTAGAAACTCAACAGACATTTCTCAACCCAGGGGCTCTGGGGGGGAGGGGAAATAATGTCCACTTCACCCCCTACAACATTCCTGACAAGGGGTCATTTGTTTGAAAATCTCCAGAGAAGAGGTAATGGGGGTGTTCATAGGACATCCATGATGAAAGAATTTTCTCCTGGCCTGGCTGATGAATTCACAGAAGACTAGGGGTGAGTAAGAGACCACAAGGTGTTGAGGTCTTAAGTAAAGTACAAAGAAGGGTTACACGTTGTCATTTCTTTCTGAGGTATGGTGACATTCTCCCATCTAAATGGATGGAATGAGAGGGCAGCTGCCTGGTTTCTGAGCCCGGATCAGCAAGTCCCTGATGGCACTTTATACAAAGAGACCCAGTCTCCACGGAGTGGTTGAAGCCGGAGATAGGAAAGTTTCTAGCTCATCTCTGGCTAGGGTTTGACCATTGGCAGTGGAGAAGAAAGCCATCAACCCAGACCTCCAGAGAGAACTGTACCTCTACAATTTGTAGAGAGGGGAGTTTTTCCTCTCTTTACCCCCTCCATGGTCATGGTACCTTGTATTAGAGCTACTGGCCCAGTAGGAGACAATATACCCAGCAGGGAATGGTCCTGCTCAGACAAGGCCTAAGGACAAAAGAGCTTTGTGAGTTGAGAGAGCCTTAGCTGTGTCCAGAAGGAGTTGAACTGTAGTGAGAAATACTGCCCCAAAGCCCAGCCAAACTGCCCAGCAGAGATGCCACACCCAGATGAGGGTGGATCAACAAGGAAAGGGACAATGGGGACCTGTTGTGTGGGGGCCACCTGTGTTCCCGAGTGTGTACTCTCTGGGCACCGGCGAACACTACAGAAGCATCCACACACTTTTCCCACTGACACCGCCTATGTGTGTGGCAGAGTGTGCCCCAGAAATGTTTTATTATTATTATCTTTTCAATGAATCTTAGTAAATGCCTTCCCTTGGACCTAATTGTGTATTGGCTCACTGTTAATATTAATTAATGGCCCTGCCTCCCAGGATTGTTGTAAGGATCCAATGAGATAATTGTAAAGAACTTACCTAGCTCATGGGAAGCACTATGGAAACTGTTGTTGTTATTGTTAAAAATAAGCACCCCAGCAGTGGTTTGTGAGAGAGGATTCCCCAACTAGTGAGAACCATTCTTCCCCCAAGAACCCAACCTTTGAGTAGGAGTGAGCAGGGATGCAAGGGATGGAATAGTCCCTTCTCATAAAAAGTTTACTTGGGGGGACAGGAATGAAACATGTACAGAAGTAGATGCATACATGGTATTCAAGAGGGAGAGATCTATGCGGGATGGGGTAGGCACAGAGGGAGCAGGAAAAGCATTTTTTAGGGTATGGCACTTGAGATGGGCTTTCAAGGAAGCTGAGGATTCTAATGGATGAAGATGAGGAGGGAGGGCAGGTCCAGGGAAGAGCCCAGGTTGTTCATGGAGAGGGCATGAAAGGTGCACAATATGAAAGACCACTAGGAAGGTAGGTGGGAGCCAGATTGAAGTGCATGTTAATTAACTAATTACTAATTAATTAATAGGGTGGTTTACTTTTTATGCTAGAGACAAGAGGGAGCCATTGAACATTGTTGTCTAGAGAAAGTGTCATGATCAGACATGAAGGAAAAGCATTTAGGTCAATTTATTCATCTTACAGACTGTATGGAAAGAGATTAGCCAGCTCCTACTCTGGCCACTGTCTAGGTAATGGAGAGGAGTTTGCCTGTTACAGGCATCTGAACCCCCTGGGGGCACTAGAGATGTGAGTGAGTCAATCAATCAATAGGAAGTCATTAAGTGCTTACTTATGTTTCCGGAGAGCATTGAGGTGGGGCCATAGACCACAATATCTGGAGTCAGGAAAACCTGAATGCAAATCCTGCCTCAGACACTTACTAGCTGTATGACACCAGGCAAGTCATTTAGAGCTGTTGGCCTCAGTTTCCTCACCTGTAAAATGAGCTGGAGAAAGAAACGGCAAACCGCTCCAGGATCCTTGCCAAGAAAATCCCAAATGGGTACACAGAGAGTCAGACATGATTGAAATGACTGACCAAGCACAAATGCTTCAGGAAAGTCAGAAGCGTGACCATCCATACTGAGATACCTCTGGGAGCCCAACTGCATCTGAGCCTCTTCTATCATGGCCCAGGCTTCCTAGCTCAGCCCTCTCTAGGCTTTGACACGGAAAATCATTATCCTACAATATTTCATAAGTTTATCACAAATTGCCTTCATGGGAAGCTCGGGGGCAGTAAAGAAGTTTTGCAGTTTCTCAAAGGAAATCTAGTTCACCCTCCTCCTCTTTTCTAACTCTGGGCCCAGTTCATTTTGTCTTTGTACTGTCTGTCTCAAGTATATATATATACACTATTGAACAAGTTCCGTGGTTGTCCTCAAATCAATGATGTGACCTTAGTAATAGACATCTTTCATCCACTTGGTGTTTCCTGGGTGAATGGTCAGGTCAAACTCTTATGGAAGCATATTTAAAACCTTTATAGTTTCTCTAGAAATACTAATAATATTCATCTGGCCTAAAAATTCTTTCTGAACTTTTTTCATTAGAAAAATGTATGGAACAAAAGGTAAGGTCTTTTTTAGGGAAATGGGTTAAAAGTGATACCCAGCCTTAACTCTTGTCTCAATAAGATCCTGGTCTTTTCCACCTTGGAAGTGACATCCAAGAACCAAATGTACTCCATTTTCTATCGTCATTGACATTTTGGGCAGCCACTGGAGTTAAGCCTCATTTTCCTGAGTTAAGTTTTGTTTTTCTGTAAGTCGCATTGTTTCAGGGAAGTCACTCATGATTGTGCCACTAACAGGTGGAAGTAACTAGAGTGCCCAAATTCTGGAAAGTTCCTAAATCTAAAAATAGTAACTGTACTTTAACTATAAAAAACCATTGTAAAGACCAAAGATCCATTTAAATATGTGTCTATATATGTATAATGATGCCTCGGGGGCGGAGCCAAGATGGCAGAGTAGAAACACACAAATACACTAGCTCCGAACCCACAGCCCATAAAATATCTGTAAAAAAGAACCCCCAGAGAATTCTGGAGCAGCAGAAGCCACAGAACAACGGAGCGGAGGAGATTTCTGTTCCAGAGAACCTGAAAACCTTTCACAAAAGGTCCATCGCACTGCGGATGCAGAGCCGAGCCCAGCCCAGAGGCTGCAGGGCACTGAGAGGAGTGGATCCGAGCAGGCTTTAGGGACAGAATCTCCAGCGGCTGCGCGGGTCCCTCCACCCACAGGTGACGGGGGTCAGTGAGAGGGTCTCTTTGGTGTGTCGAGAGGGGAGTGGGGTACCCCCATAACTCAGGCCCCCTTGGGAGGCAGCAGCAGAAGTGGGAGCAGACTGGGGCTCCCCAAGCAGGCAGGAGCCTGGATCCATTGTTGAATGTCTCTGCATAAACTCCCTGAGGGAAATGAGCCCGTGAGGCAGCCCTGCCCCCACCTGAGCACCTGAACTTGATCTCACACTGAATAGCAGCCTTGCCCCCGCCCAAAGCCCTGAGGCTGGGAAGCAGCATTTGAATCTCAGACCCCAAGTGCTGGCTCGGCAGATCTAGAGGCCAAGTGGGTGTGAGGAGGACGCTCAGAAGTCAAGTCACTGGCTGGGAAAATGCCAAGAAAAGGGAAAAGAAATGACTATAGAAGGTTACTTTCTTGGTGAACAGGTATTTCTTCCCTTCCTTTCTGATGAGGAAGAACAATGCTTACCATCAGGGAAAGACACAGAAGTCAAGGCTTCTGTATCCCAGCCCACCCAATGAGCTCAGGCCATGGAAGAGCTCAAAAAGGATTTTGAAAATCAAGTTAGAGAGGTGGAGGAAAAACTGGGAAGAGAAATGAGAGACATGCAAGCAAAGTATGAAAAACAAATAAACACCCTGCTAAAGGAGACCCAAAAAAATGTTGAAGAAAATAACACCTTTAAAAATAGGCTAACTCAATTGGCAAAAGAGGTTCAAAAAGCCAATGAGGAGAAGAATGCTTTCAAAAGCAGAATTAGCCAAATGGAAAAGGAGATTCAAAAGCTCACTGAAGAAAATAGTTCTTTCAAAATTAGAATGGAACAGATGGAGGCTAATGACTTTATGAGAAACCAAGGAATCACAAAACAAAACCAAAAGAATGAAAAAATGGAAGATAATGTGAAATATCTCATTGGAAAAACAATTGACCTGGAAAATAGATCCAGGAGAGACAATTTAAAAATTATGGGCCTACCTGAAAGCCATGATCAAAAAAAGAGCCTAGACATCATCTTTCATGAAATTATCAAGGAAAACTGCCCTGAGATTCTAGAACCAGAGGGCAAAATAAGTATTCAAGGAATCCACAGAACACCGCATGAAAGAGATCCAAAAAGAGAAACTCCTAGGAACATTGTGGCCAAATTCCAGAGTTCCCAGGTCAAGGAGAAAATATTGCAAGCAGCTAGAAAGAAACAATTCAAGTATTGTGGAAATACAATCAGGATAACACAAGATCTAGCAGCTTCTACATTAAGGGATCGAAGGGTGTGGAATAGGATATTCCAGAAGTCAAAGGAACTAGGACTAAAACCAAGAATCACCTACCCAGCAAAACTGAGTATAATACTTCAGGGGAAAAATTGGTCTTTCAATGAAATAGAGGACTTTCAAGCATTCTTGATGAAAAGACCAGAGCTGAAAAGAAAATTTGACTCTCGAACACAAGAATGAAGAGAAGCATGAAAAGGTGAACAGCAAAGAGAAGTCATAAGGGACTCATAAAAGTTGAACTGTTTACATTCCCACATGGAAAGACAATATTTGTAAACTCTTGAAACTATTCAGTATCTGGGTACTGGGTGGGATTACACACATACATATGCACACGCACATGCACACACACAGAGACAGAGAGCACAGAGTGAATTGAAGAGGATGGGATCATATCTTAAAAAAATGAAATCAAGCAGTGAGAGAGAAAAATATGGGAGGAGAAAGGGAGAAATGGAATGGGGCAAATTATCTCTCATAAAAGAGGCAAGCAAAAGACTTATTAGAGGAGGGATAAAGAGGGGAGGTGAGAGAAAAACATGAAGTTTACTCTCATCACATTCCACTAAAGGAAGGCATAAAATGCACACTCATTTTGGTATGATAACCTATCTTACAATACAGGAAAGTGGGGGATAAGGGGATAAGCAGGGTGGGGGGATGATGGAAGGGAGGGCATGGGGAGGAGGAAGCAATTTGAGGTCAACACTCATGGGGAGGGACAGGATCAAAAGAGAGAATAGAAGTAATTGGGGGCAGGATAGGATGGAGGGAAACATAGTCAGTCCTATACAACACAACTATTATGGAAGTCATTTGCAAAACTACACAGATTTGGCCTATATTGAATTGCTTGCCTTCCAAAGGGAGGGGGTGGGGAGGGAGGGAGGAAAAGAAGTTGGAACTCAAAGTTTTAGGAACAACTGTCGAGTACTGTTCTTGCCACTAGGAAATAAGAAATACAGGTAAAGGGGTATAGAAAGTTATTTGGCCCTACAGGACAGAGGAGAGGATGGAGACAAGGGCAGAGAGGGATAATAGAGGAGAGAGCAGATTGGTGATGGGGGCAATTGGAATGCTCAGTGTTTTGGGGTGGGGGAGGGTACAAGGGGGGAGAAAATTTGGAACCCAAAATTTTGTGAAAATGAATGTTAAAAGTTAAATTAATTAATTAATTAAAAAAAATGATGCCTCTACCACTAATGATAGTTCTACTTCTACAAAATGAAACATCATAAGTCTCTTCAGGGTCTTTGTGCCTGCTGAGAGGTCCTGTACCCTATTTGTTCTGCATTTACTTACTTTGCTGATAAATCATATAGCTCGGATTTTGTTTCCTCAGTTATTATAAAATTACTCATGACAAAGGCAGGGTACTCTTTGCTCATCTCCTTGAAGCCTTGATTGTCACTGTGATCCCCTTCTTTCCTCCTTAGTCAAAAATCTTCAATAGTTAACTTATCTCTAGGATAAAATGCAAACTTCACTTATTAATGGCATTTAAAACCCCCTTCAATTCTGGCTTCCATTGATCTCCTTAGTCTTTTTTTCTTGTTGTTCTCCTTCCTGCATTCTCAGCTCTCTGCATCAGTTTCCTATGTCTCTTCTTTCCATTACTAAGAAAGGATTAATATAGCCATCCACAGAAGGAGGTCCCTAGGTCCCTTCATTTACTCCCAGGGTCCCACTGACTCCGTAAGGGGAGTGTGGTCCAAGAGGGAATGAGATGGTGACTTTACTCTTTGACTATTCTGTGATATTTTATCTATTGTGATCTTTTTTCTTGTTTGAGATTCCTATAAATGTTACCTGGAGTCATCGTAGAGCATAAAGTCATATCTGAAAGCATTGATGGAGGCTGTCCTATGCCTGGAAAGCCTGGGGCACTAGTACAACTGATTTGCTGTTATCTCTTTTCATTTAGGCTGACGCTAAGACTGATACTCGTCAACGTGAATGTGTTCAGTCACACTTTTTTCACACAAAGTGCCCAATGATGATTCAATAGTCCAAAAATCAACCCCTGCAGGAACCAACCACTTGATCCCTCCTGGTCCCACCAAATATGTCTCCTTTTAATCTTCACAATGAAGCTCCTTCTGGATCCACCCAGAAGTGGAGGCCACGTGACTCCCTCCAAGGTGGTACTCTGACAAGCGTCTGTCAATCAGTGCTCCTCTTCATCGAACATGTGATGCTTTGGGAAACACTCTTGGTGGAGACCTAGGTGCAGGCTGAAGACTGAGGCTCCAGTGGATTGTTATGGTTCTGGCTAATGGTGGTTACAAGTTACATCAAAATTCTAATTGGGGATTGATTGCTTAAGCTTAGGATAAAAAGAAAATATTATGCAAAGCTGAGGAGATTATTGAGTGTTTACCACATTTTGAGAAGCTAGGTAGTACAGCATATAGAGTGCAGGGCCTGGAGTCAGACTCATTTTCCTGAATTCCAATCTGCTGTGTGACCCTGGGCAAGTGACTTCTCCCTGTTTGCCTCAGTTTCCTCATCTGTAAAATGAGTTGGAGAAAGAAATGGCAAACCACTCCAGTACCTTTACCAAGAAAACCCCAAATGGGGTTGTGAAGAGTCAGACACAACTGAACAACAACCAAACATTTGGAATGTTAGCCTGAAACTGGAGTTTTACATGTGAGCTTTCCCTCATTCAAGATTCTATGTTACCTGAAATCATCATGGAGCAGAGAATCATGCCAGAGGGCACGAGGGGCTTTACCAGTTTGGATGTCTCCATCTCCGAGCTAGAAATGGTTGGATATAATCATAAATACTAATAAATTAAATAAAATTGATTCTGGTAGACTTGAGCCCCAAAACACAGAGTACAGTCATAGTATTCATGTTTTGTGTTCACAGTTTAAGCAAGGAGAGACTTATGTTAGACATGAGAATAAACTCACCTCCCAGTTCCTCAATATTGACTCCCATGATCCACTCCTCCATGCCACCCTAGCTAAAAATGGGGACTGTGTTGCTATGTATGCTTGTTGACAGACTGATTGACAGTCACACCCCTGATTTTCCCCCGCCTACATGTGTTCCACTTCCAAGATAAAGAATTGTGAAATCCCTTGATCTAACCATTATCTTTGATCATTCCATTTCTCCTGAAACTTATCATCTCTGTGATCTCTAATCCCATCCCTAGTCCCTAGTCAAAACCCACAGTCCTTGAGTTCTCTGGTTCCAAGCTACTTTCTTCTCTGCTGCTTACAAGCAGGGCCAGATTTCTCCCATCCTTAGAAAACCTTCACTGAGACTGTGATTCCCTCAAGTTATTCTCCAGTATCTCTCTTCCTTTTTGTCTACAGGGCTGCTTCTCCTTCCTTCTTTCTCTCATTCCTCAGCTCTTTTCCATCTGGCTTCTGACCTCATCACTCACCTGATAGTGCTCCCTTCACTTACCTGCGATCTCCTATATGGCAGCTCTGATAGCCTTTTCTCAACCTTGGTTTCAGTCCATTGGTTCAGCCTGACAATAAGCATCTTTCTGGGGGGCAATTTCCATTGTTCAGGGTCATTTTAAAATTTTTACTGTTACTGTTTTTCTTAGCAAGCATTTATTTTCCCTCTCAATCACCTCATTTTGTTTACATCATTGTATTCCACACCCTAAAGTGACTGGACTCTTGACCCATCTAAGGGTAGACTGCTTTTTGACTCGCCCTTCTCCACTGGGAAAGGATATTTGTTGTTGAGCAGTGTTAACTCTTTTTGACCTTTTGGCAAAGATACTGGAGTGGTTTGTCCGTTCCTTCTCCAGCTCATTTTACAGATGAGGAAACCAAGGCAAACAGAATAAGTGACTTGCCTAGAGTCACACAGCTAGTAAGTGTTTGAGGTCAGATTTGAACTGAGGAAGATGAAGCTTCCTGACTTCCTGACTTTATTTATACACTATACTACCTAGCTACCTATGATGGGGTAAGCATTTTGCCATCCAGAAAGGATAGATGTCTATCAAAGGGAGGAGGTCTCTTTATTTACTTCAGGAGTGATACTAGATAGTTTCCTGAGCATCTGAAGCCTGTCTACAAAAGAAAACTCCCAGATATTGTCTCCTGCTGAGTCTTCCAGATCCTGGTTCTGGCCTGTTTGACTCTTTCTTCTCAGGTTTCCTTATTGGATAAACACCGACATCATGGCCCCTCCCTGTGAGTGTACCCAAAGACTGTGTCCCAGGAATCTTTTCTCCCTCCACCCTCTTGGTGACTCCGTCTGCTTCACTATCACCTGCGTACAGGTAACTCCCCAATCTATATACCCAGGCCCAGACTCTGTCCTGACCTGCCAGTCCCTCTATCATCTAAATATTTCAAACAGGATATCCTACAGTCATGTCAAACTCTACAGGTTTAAAAAGGACCAACCCCTCCTCTGACCTGCCTGACTCCTGTCTAAAGTACCCCATCCTCCCAGCCATCTGAGTTTGCAGCCTTAATTCCTCCCCATTCCACAACCAATCAATGGGTAAGTGTTACTGATTCTAGCTTCCTCATATCTCCTGCCTTGAAAAGCTTTTCTGTACTCAGATGGCTACCTCATTGGTTCAGGCCTTATCAACCTCTTTCTGGACTATTGCCTGCCTCCTAATTGGCCATTAGCTGCCAGTGTTCATGTCCTCTAATTCCCACTAGAACTTGGACTTCCAGACATGGGTACTGTGTTCTGAAAAGGGTGTTTCCCCTTCTCTTGCCCCAAGAGGCCACCACAGAGCCCCAAACCAAACTGTCTAAGTCCCACTGTCTCACTCTAATCCACAGTAAGCTCCTTGAGGGTAGGCACTGGTTGGCTTATTATTGTGCTTAGTGCTTAGCCAGTAGCCTAGCTGATAGGGACAGAGACAGGAGGCAGCATGTGCCAAGTAAATCAAGCTATCACCCACACCCTGTCGCCCATGGAAGAGATGAATTGAACTTACGTTTCTGCAGAAAACATAATAACATCTGTAATCCCAGTGATAATCATTTAATATCATTTTTGAACCCTCAATAAGGGCCCAGAGACTGAACTGATCAACCAGGAGCAGAACCTGCACCTAACAGCTTCTTTGTTCCTTGTTCCCTGAGGGCACTCAAAGAATGCCTTCCCATGTCAACAAGGCCAGTGGGGCTGACTTAAGATCACCATTAAGGACCCTTAACCCAAAACGCTATCTTGAAGCATGGGACTTTTCCCACATCTCAGTATTTTGTGGACATATACTATGTTATGTCATGTTAATGGTAAAGAAAACACAGATTCCTGACTTCAATGGACACTTTGTCAACTCTTATCGTATTTACCTCCTGTTCAGTTAAGACATCACTTAGCCTGTTTGGCTCTTTTACCAAACCTTCAGGTCAACACTAGAAAGCTTGTACTTCAATTAAGAGAATTCCTTTAAAAGAGTTTATACTGTGTCATTCTATAAAGAAAATGAGGAATGTGGCAGTAGTGTAGACCCATGTGGGGTGAGGTTGAGGGAACCCTGGAATGCTGGCCAACAAACAGGAGGCAGGCTGGGAATTTGAATTGAAAGCTGGGCATATAAACCTTGCATTTGTCTGAAGCAAGTGTAGTAGTCCATTAGGAACTAGCCATTCATTCATTACTGTGGCTCCATCAGCACTGAGTAGTGATGTACCATGGGTTTTTGGTCCACAAATAGCTTTCAGGGAATCATAAAAGTGCTTTGGATTGTTACTATCAGCATAAAACCGAATTTCTTCTGCCTTCTTACTGAGCCAGGAATCCTGCATCTCTCTAAGTCCAAAGCTTCTTGAATGATCTTGTGTCAGTCCTTGTTGGTGCCAGCTATTTCCTGGTTTATCCCAGTGCCCTGTTTTTGGTCTCCTTCCACTCTGTCATCCTTGATTTTATGGAGAGCTTGCATGGGGCAGGCAATCACATGGTGGCCAGAAGAAACGATACAAGGACATTCTCAAGGTCTCTCTCAAGAACTTTGGACTGGACCGTGCAACATGGGAGACACTGGCACAGGATCGCTCAGCATGGCATGCCCACATAAGAAAAGGTGTTGTGCTCTTTGAGCAAAGCAGAACTGAGACAGCACAAAGTAAATGCAGGATGCACAAATTTAGGATATCCACCCCAAATATTCACATGGACTATCTGTGCCCACCCTGTGGTAGAGCATTCCAAGCTCGTATTGGTCTGATCAGCCACAGTCAGACACACAATGGTGATGCCATTTTGGTCCTCTTCTGAGATGAAGGACAACAACCACCCATTCATTCATACATCCAGTAATGAATGTAAAAATTAAGAAAACCTTTCCTGACTTCACAACAGATGTTGTCCTTTTTAAAGTGAATATATTTCTAACAGCCATCTTCCCTTAGACCCTGATGGGGACAGCCCAGGGTCTGAGCCCAAGGGCCTTGGAAGAGCCACACATCTAGTCCAGGGTCTGGGTGTCCTGGTCATCCTAGGAAGCGACCTCAGGGGAGACACAGCTAGGACCTGCACCTGCAGGGGCTGCAGCCACAGTGATTGGGGACCTAGAAGGGAAAATTGTGGCCCCCAAAGTCCTGGGGCCTGTCCATGGTTTCTTACATAAAAGAAATACACAAGAAAGAGCTTTCATAGTTGAGGGGAAAATAGGTGGTGAGCAATGCTTGAATCTCAATGTCATTGGCATTGTTTCAATGAGGGGAGAACATATGTACACACTCCTTTGGGTGTAGATATAGATCTTACCCAATAGGGAAATAAGAGGGGAAGGGGGTGAGAGAAATGGGGGAGGGAAATGATAGAAGGGACAGAGGATTAAGGAATACAGAGGCCAGAAGCAAGCAAAACAGACTTTTGAGGAGGGTCAGGATAAAAAAGAGAGAAGGATAAAAAGAAGAAAATGGAGAGAAATACTCAGTAATCATAACTGTGAATGTGAATGGGATGAGCTAACAGATAAAACAGAAGCAGATAGCAGAACAGATTAGAAATGAGAATCCAGCAACATATTGTTCACAAGAGATACACTTGAAACAGAAAGACACACACACAGTTAAAATAAAGGGCTGAAGCAGAATCTAATATAATTCAGCTAAACCAAAAAAAGGCAGCACCATGATCTCAGACAAAGCAAAAGCATTGCTTTAAATATTAAAAGAGATAATTTCTTCCACAATTTCCTCATGAGGAAACTCCATTTTGCTAAAAGGTCAGAGACCATGAGGCAATATAAAAAAAAATTTACAAGTTTCTCTGGTAAAAGCCTCAAAATATAGAGAACTGAGTCAAATTTATAAAAATAAGAGCCATCCCCCAATTGATAAATAGTCAAAGGATATGAAAAAGTAGTTTTCAGAAAAAGAAATCAAACCTATCTATAGTCATATGAAAAAATGATTAGAGAAATACAAGATTAAAACAACTCGAACACCTGTCAGAAATGACAAATGCTGGAGGGGATGAGTGAAAAATGGGACACTAATGCAGCTAAATAGGTTCACTGATAAAGTGTTGGTGGAGTTAGGAGCTGATCTAAACATTCTGGAAAACAATTTGGAACTATGCCCAAAGGGCAATAAAACTTTGCATATTCTATGATCCAGCAATACCACTACTTGGTCTATACCCCAAAGACATCAAAGAAAAAGGATCTATATGCACACACACACACACACACACATTTATAGCAGCTCTTTTTGTGGTAGCAAAGAATTAGAAATCCAGGGGATGCCCATCAGTTGGGGGATAGCTGGACAAGTTATGCTATATGACTGTGATGGAATACTACCATGCTGTAAGAAATGATAAGGGGGATGGCGTTGGGGCAGCCTAAGAAGACTTGGATGAATTGATGCAAAGTTAATTGAGCAGAACTGGGATATCATTGCCCACAGTAATAACAATGTTGTAATAATGATAAACTGCGAAAGACTTGGCTACCCTGATCAATAAATGCAGTGATCCAGAACAATGCCAAAGAACTCGGGAAGAAAAAGTGCTATCTTGTCCACCTCCAGAGAGAGAACAGGTGAACTCAGTGCAAAAGGAAGTATAATTTTCTTGCTTTTCCTTCCTTCCTTCCTTCCTTCCTTCCTTCCTTCCTTCCTTCCTTCCTTCCTTCCTTCATATGGCTAATGTGGAAATATGTTTTGCGTGATTTCACATGTATAATTGATATAATTTACTTGCCTTCCTAGTGGGTGGGGGAGAGGTAGGAGGGAAGGAGAAAATTTGGAAGTCAAATTTTAAAAAATGTTTAAATTTTTTTAAAAATAAAGACCTGGACAGCTGTCTTTGAGTATTTGAAGGGCCATCATGTGGAGAAGGGAAGAGCTTAGATTTGTTGTGTTTGGCCCCAGGAATTAGCTAGAAGTTGCAAAGAATTTGCTGTGGGCTTGAGGTTAGGGAAACCTCCCAAATGTGTGTGGGATTGTAGCCTGGGCCTTTGTGTTGGCACCTTCAGCCACAGACTGTATAATCAGTTATGTGTCTATCACGTGGAAGCAGAAATAGGTTTGGGAGGCATGATCACTGAAGTTCCTTCTGACGCTAAAAGTCTGAGGTTTTGTAAATGTAACATCTTCCAGATGTTAACAACTCCAGAGGCCCAGCTGGGGATGGTAATTCTACAGAGCACTTTATGTGAAATACATCGGGAGAATACATCCAGAAAAAAAAGTAAGGTGACCATCCTCCTTATCTCTGGTGGGGTCACACCCCCAGAGTCTCTGGAATGGGGGGGTCTAGTTCTAAGCACCCCATTTCCAAGATGGTGGTGTTCAAGGGTCTGAAGGAGTGTCCTAGAGAAGAGAGATCAGCAGGTTTCTGCTTAGCCTGACAAGGGCTGGTCCCAAGAAAGCTTCAGCTCCCCTCAAGTAGCTCCTCACTACTCCCACAGGAGCTCTGGGCCCAAGAGGCCAGTCATTCCAGCCAGAAGAAATTGAGGCAAGTTTCCGAGTGGCAGATTAAGCTGATGTGCTGAGAAACTGCCCAGGGATGAAGACAATACAGAAGTGGAATGAGTTGCCTTGGGAGATAAAGCTGCCGCTGCTGCTGCTACTACTACCACCACCACTACTGTCATTTATATGGCTTGGTAAAGCACTTTAGAAATATCATCTCATTTTATTCTTACAACGACTCTGGGAGGGAGGAGTTATTATTATCCCCATTTTATAGATATAGAAACTAGGCTTCGTACAGCGAAGTGACTTGTCTGGGGTCACACAGCTGGCCGGTCTCTGAGGTTGGATTTGAACTCAGACCTTCCTGACATGAGGTCCAGTGAACTATCATTGAGCTCCCTGTTACTGCAAGTCTGCAAGCAGATCATAGATGACAATTTGTTGGGGATGTAAACTCAGGTCTGGTGACCTTCGATGGTCTCTGAGATTCTAGGGTTCTGTGAAAGGTACTCTAGTGGAAGGCCTGAGCCTTTATATCACAGAAGGGTCTCCATGGAAACCACCAGGCCCCTCCATAGAATGTGAGACTCCACAAGTCCCTTGGATGAACTGAGGTGAGGAAAGAGGGGTCAATGGGAGGGTGGAGAGGGCAAGGAGGACCATGTCTGGAGTCTCCCAAGTGAAATACTGGTCACTCTTGTCTCAGTTCTAGGGTTCCCATTGAAGATGAATTACTTAACCGTTCCAGAGGAGATCCGGAGGGAGGCTGAGCTTCCACCCCCTCCTCCAGTTACTCCAGTAGCCCCCACAACAGTTGTTCCAGTCACACCACCTACCAAACCTAGCCATTCTAAGCACTCGTCCAAAGTCTCCCACCCATCATGGGGCCGTGTAAGCCTGAAGAGCAAGCCTTCTCGAAGTAGTAGCCGAATTCAGCCGTCCTACACCTCCATGGGTCAAACCTGGGAATTTGATCACCATTCGAGATCTAGGAAGAGTAAGGCCACCTACCTATTGGTCCCTAGGCTTGAGAAGCCCTATCCTGGAGCCTAGCTTGCACCTAAGAGTGCCAGGTTCTGAATCATGCTCCCCATAACCCTGATGGGATCACCTCAGGCACAGTCGAGGGAATAATGGAATCCTGTCAAGGATATGGCCATCTCTAGCCTCGAGACAGAAAAACACTACTGCCTAATCCTTTGGTTTACTGCCATCTGGGCCCAAGGCCTCAGGCAACACTCAGTCCAGTCTCAGCTGAAGCATTTCCCTAAGTGTCTATGTGCTCACCCTCCTCCTTTCTTTTGTCATACTCCCCTGGTAACATTCCAAAGACCCCTTTAGAGACCCCCAGCTAGGACTCCTCCTCATGACTGCTTCAGTCCTCCTCTGTACAGTGAAGGGAGTGCTCTCTTCCAGACTGAAATAAGTAAGCCTGAGAGTGGGAGAGAAGCCAGTGCCCTCCCATGCTAGAACTCCTTGCTGTGAATTATCCTGCCCCTCTGATTGTGACTGTGCCAGGGCTCCTGTCCACTTTGTTCCTGAAGGTCTCAGAGCCCTCGTAGGCAGATTGGGCCCTGGTACCATCACTGGCCCGACCCTGACCTCCCTCCTGCCCTGACAGCCAGGGTCCAGCATGCCCACAAGAAGCAGATGGCGGCTGACGAGCTTTTACACAAGTGTTGTGGGAAGATCCTTCAAGGATTTTGCCACGCCCGATCCATGCTGGCGGTCATGGTGGAAAGCCTCACCTTTGAGATCTTCATCTTCATTGTGGTCTGTTTTAACACCATTGTCCTGGTGGTCCAGACTTTTGCTGAGGTAGAGGTCTGGGGAGGTAAGCATCCTTGGGGGAAGGGCTGGAGGGGCCCTGGCTAGCTCCAGTCTGGTCCCAAGGGTTCAGGATTTCTCAAACTCCTGGGGCCATCAGAAAGGGCAAGTGCTGATAAGGACCAGGTGGACCATCTTCAGCTACCTGAAAGATTCTGTATAGAAGAGGAGGGGGTGGTAGGCAGGGCATGGGTTTCGAGGGTCATCCAAGTACCCTGGGACAACCCTTTGTCCTCCAAGATGTCAGAGAAAGTCCCAGTTACCATGCATGACAGGTATTCCAAAAGTATGCCAATGATTCTGCATTCTGCTCAGTATGTAGAGGGAGACATGCCTAATGAATAAACGGGCCTGGGAGATGAGAATGAGGAAAGGATTCCCCAGTCTGGAACATTTCTGCCTCCTAGTTTCCTTCATGTCTCGTCTTCTGTAAGAACCCTCTTCCAGGCCTCCTTCACACTGAGAGGACCCCAATTGACCCCATTCATTTCTTGTCTGCACAAAGTTGTTTGAACATTGTCTCCCCCGTTAGACCCAAAGGTCCCTGAAGTCAAAGATTGCCCCTAAGTGTTGCCACAGAGTGCTGGGTCTGGGATCAGGAAGACTCATCTTCCTGAGTTTAAATCCAACCTCAGACACTTCCTAGCTGCATAACCCTGGGCAAGTCACTTCACCCTGTTGACCTCAGTTTCCTCCTCTATAAAAATGAGCTGGAGAAGGAAATGATGTTACCAGTCCAGGATCTCCGCCAAGAAAACCCCCAATGGGATCTTGAAGAGTTAGGCACAACCAAGCAACAAAAATTAGGCACCATGCTTAGCACAGTGCCAGACACACAGTAGGCACTCAGTTAATGTTTGTTGACTGACAACTCACTTGAGATGACTCATAGGAATCAGAATTTCAAACTAGAATCCAACCTCCTTATTTAAACCTGTATAGGTCAAGTGATTTGCCTCTGTTAGTTTTCTCATTTGTAAAATGACAAATAAGAGCTATAGCCCCTTCACTCCCACGGGTGCTCTGAGGATCAAGTCAGATATCAAGTGATTTGTGGGTCCCTCAGGGAGTTCAAGGCCCAACCCACCACACCCCAGTCTCCCCAGGACGCCTCATTGCTCTGACTTGGTGAGGTCTCCCCAACGTTTCAGTTCTATTTTCACAGCCTCAGGTTGATTTAGGAACACTAGCCTAGAGGCCTTGCCTCTCCTGAGCTCCAGAGGAAGAGGCAGGTTGGTGTGAGCCTGTGGCCCAGAGAGGGCACCTGTTGCTCCCATATCTCAACCATTCTGACACCCTGATCATAAGAGCACAGAGAATACTACAGGCATTGCAATGGATGGATGGAACTCACAAATACTAGTCTGATGGAGCAGAAGTCTATGGGTTTAGAATATATCCAGAATAAAGGGGGGCAGGGGAAGTTTTAGAGAAAACAGAAGACCTTCAGCCTACTTCTATTCTGAAAGAAAATCCAGTTAACTACTAAGTAATCCTGATAAGCATGTCATTTTGGATTTACTATCCAAGAGGGGAAGAAAACTCTCATAGACTATTTATCCTCGAAAGAGTAGGGACAAGCTAGCTAGGAATCCTACCTGAGGAGAGCAAAGAGGTGGTTGGGTCAAGGCAGAGGGAGGAAGTCTGCAGATCAGGTGGGGAAGCCAAGGCCTGCAGTGAACCTGAGGGTCTGGCCTCCCCACAGAATGGTACTTCACAGCTTTGGACTCCATCTTCCTCTCCATCTACTTTATGGAAGCTCTCCTAAAGATTACGGTCCTGGGACTTGGCTACTTTGATTATTGGAATGGTCTAGGTGAGTGAGGCTTGGGTGCTAGGTTGGATGGGAAGGGGAGGGATGGCTGAGATTAGGAACAGGGTACTACCAAATAAGAGGGGGATTGGGCACAGAGTGGTGGCAGTAAGAGACCGCCATGTTCCCCAGGGAGGGGTCTTCCAGTTGGGGAAAGGGGTTGGAACAGAGAGCACTCTTTAGATATGGGCTCTAGACTTAGGGAGAAGAGGCTCTGCTGCCTTGCCCAGAAGCTTGCTTTAATGATAAAGACGCTGTGGCTTAGAGGTCAGAGCACTGAATCCTAGAGCCAAGAAGACTGGCTCCAAATCCTGCCTCTGGCACTGACTTGCTAGGCAACCCTAGGCAAGTCATCTCCCTACTGAACCTCAATTTTCTCATCTGCAGAGTGGGCATAATCATGCCTGCCTCCAGGGTGACTATGAGGTTCAAAGGACAGAAGAGGGGGGTTGCTTCCCCAGCCTCAAGGAGGCAGATAGCTCATCATTCTGGGTCATGATGAGCAGTTGAAGCTTTGCAGGATGGGCTTTTGAGAGAGCTACTGGGGCTCCCCGCAGATTTCTTCATCATGCTCATGGCCGCTGCAGACTTCCTGCTCAAGCAGATGTATTTCTCCTCATCCACAAGGATGGCCCACAGCAAAACCGTCTTCCGAATCCTCAAGATCTTCAAAAGTCTTCGAGCTCTGAGGGCCATCATGGTGCTTCGGAGACTCAGGTGAGGCCCAGGGTCAGAGGGCTAGGCTTGAGGTCATCTGGCTTCACATCCCACCTCAAGCGCTCTGAGCATTCCTTACCTTTGGAAAGTCACCTGCCCTATGGGCCTTAGGGAGGGAGGTGAACTACATGATCCTAAATGTCCCTTTGAGATTCTTATTCCTGAAGGAACCTCCATGTTCCTCATTTTCTTCATCTGTAAAATGAAGGGGGTTGGGCTAGAAGCTTTCTAGATGACTTCCCATTCGAAATTGATAGTCCTGTGGATTCTGGGTCAGCAGGTCCTGTCCTAAGGCTCTGTTCAGCTTCCCCACTCTGTTTTCTGTCCCATGCTCTAAGGGTTCTCCCTGCTCCCATACCTTGTTCTTTGCCCCAAAACCCTTTCCAGTTCTAAGGTTCTTTGAGGTCAAAGGTCCTGTACAGAGGCTCAGAAGGGATGAGAGAGAGAGAGTTTTCCGATGCCCTAACTGGTGTTGTCCAGCAAGGCCTCTGCAGTCTTCCTACTGGTCCTCTGACCTCCTTGTCTGTCTCTCCTCCTATTTTCAGCTTCCTCAACAGTCTCCAAGAGGTGACCGGGACCCTGGCCAGGTCATTGCCCTCCATCGGGGCCATCCTTGTCCTCATGTTCACCTGCCTCTGTATCTGGAGAAATTTGGGGGCCTGGGGGGATGGGCAGGGTATCTCGGCAGGGGGAGGTTACTAGGGCTGTGATAGTGAGGGCTAGGCAGAGGGCTGGTCCGCCAATATTGCAAGGGCCTCAGGGGCCTCCTTAGCCTCTTAGTCTTCTTCTCTGTGATCCTGCGAGCCCTGTTCAACAGTTCGGACCCCAAGCGCTTCCAGAACATCTTTACCACCATCTTCACCCTTTTTACTATGCTCACTCTGGATGACTGGTCCCTCATTTACTTGGACAGCCGGGCAAAAGGTAATGGAGAACAGGTCTGAACTTTTGAAGGGGCTGAGAGGTGGGTTTGGGTCCAACAGATGTGTGAAGGCTGGATATTCTCTCCAGACTGGTCTTGGGAGCTTTGCAACAGGAGCCTTAAATAACTAGGGTAGGACAATGGGGATTTGGTCCAGAGTGCAAAATTCAGGGAGTGCCGATGTAGAAACAATTACACAGTATCTAGTTAGGAAGAAAAATTAAGATGGGAAACTCTCGGCTAGGTAGTCCTCCCATCCCCTATCCTTTCTCTCCCCCACCTTCCTCCAGCTATATAATTCCTATATAAGTCCCAGGCCTGGTCTATTTTACTGGCTGAGTGCAAAGTTAAGGCCCTTCCTTCCCCAGGTGCCTGGTATATCATCCCCATCCTCATGATCTACATTATTATACAATACTTCATTTTCCTCAAGTGAGAAACTGAGCCCTCTCTCTCCTCCCCACTCTGAGGCTCCCCAGTCCCCCATCCCTACCCTGGGGCTTTCCACACCCTTCTTTTCCATCCCTCTGGCCCAAGCCCCTCCAGGACCTGGCCCTGTTCCTAGACAAGCCCCCCTACCTCAGTCCCTACTCTGCCTATGAACCCCTTCCCCTCCTACATCTACTGCCCCTTTGGAACTTTGGACCCTGCCCCTGCACATAGAGCTCAGACCTCACCCTCCAGTGTCTCATAGCCTAGTGATTGCAGTGCTGGTGGATAACTTCCAGATGGCCTTACTCAAGGGACTGGAAAAGGAGAAGCAGAAGGTACTGGGAATTGGGGGGCTGGAGGGACAAGGGAAGAGAAAAAGGCTGTGTCTTGAGACAGTTCAAAGGATCATTCATATTAAGCGCCTGCTATGTGCTACTATGCACCTACTATGCGCTGGGCATTGTACTAAGTGTTGGATGCCCAGGTTTGATGCAATCATCCCCCCAGGTTGGCTAAGGATGCACAGGAAGGGAGAAGACTCTGTTTCTCTCCAGAAGGCCTTGAGCAGGCAGAGTAGGGGCACATGCATGCACATTCATATATACACACATACCCCAAGAATGCCAGCCCTCCCCTCTAGATACAGCCCTTATGAGGGCTTGGGTGAAGCTGAGGGACCTGCCTATCCCCTGGGGCCTGATCTCCAAGCCAAGAATCTTGTGCCAAGGAGCAACTCAGCTGGAGTTCTGCTGTGCCTGGGTGGGTTTCACTCTGTTCTCTGTTTATTTCTCTACAAGAACATCTTCTCACAGTTGGTAGAGGGGCACATATGTCCAGGAAAGCTGAGAAGGCCCCTAGCTTGTGCTCCTTTCCACAGCAGGGGGGTCAAGAATGGATGGTCAGTCATTGACACTTCCCCACCCCCTGCCCTCTGCCCACACCTACCATCTCAGCCCCTTTGGCTGTTTTTAATCTCATGTATATATATGAGATATATACATATCTATGTATATATGCACACATACACTCAAACATATAAACAGATATACAGATATATAGATCAAACATATATATGTATCCACATATTATATGTACATATATATCCAGCTTACTTTAACCAATGGAGACAAGCAATTCAGCCAAATAACCAAGCACCCAATCCATCACATTCATTTAATCATCTGTACAATGTTCTGACCCCATAACCCCCCATCTCTGCCAAGGGAGGAGGGCAGATTAGCTCCTTTCATCTTCAGAGCCAAGTCGGATCATTAAGATTGTACCTAGTTAGGGAAGGGATGGATAAGGCCATCTCTTAGGGGAGTCCAGGAGGAAAGAATTAACTTGTGTCTCCAACTCACTCTCTAGAAAGTAGCCCGGATGCGTGAGAAACTTCTGGATGAATCTTTGACAAACCTTGGCGCAGGTACCAACAGCCACCTGCCCACCACCCTGTGCCACCTTTTGGGAACCTGTAATCACCTCTTTCTGACTTCATGTCCCAGACTCTCAGAGGTAGATGGTGCCTGAGTGGGGTCAGGCACTTCCAAGCCAAACTCAGGCCCCATGCTGGAATCCCCTCCAATCTCTGCTTGCATGCCAGCTGGTGACAAGGGACTGCCTCCCACTCAGCTTCCTGACCTCTCTCCTCACAGAACACGAAGAGATGATAAGTGACTCCTCTCTACAAATGCAGATAATTGAGAAAAAATATGGGGACCTGACTCCCAAGTAAGGGGAAACCCCTGGGACCCACACTGGGGAGCAGGCAGGAAGACCAGGGAGGAGTCAGTGGATCAATAGGCAAGAAGAGAGAGGGGGCAGGAGTCCACTGGAGGAAGGTTCCAGACCCTCAGAGAACAGGACCAGTTATTGAAGGAGAGTTCCTTGGGTCCTCAGATCCTGGGCTAAGAGAAAGTGTAAGAAGTGGCCTTGGCCCTGAGGAACTGAGGAGACAGGGCCTAAACAGTTAGAGAACAGCCACCTCATTTTGCAAAGGAGGGAACTGAGGCCCAGAAAGGGAAAGGAACTTGCCTTAGGTCTGAAAGAAGAGAAAGCCTCAGAGTCAGGATTCTTATCTAACTCTTCAACTGCGAGGCCCAGTCTCCTTCCAACCGTCTGAGGTGACTCTGAAAGGCCCAGTAGTCTTAGGGATGGCTCCTGGGGGTGTGGGAGCTTGGCCTATGGACAGACTGATCCCTGGGGAGGGTGAGGTGATTGGGGGAGGGGAAGGAGTTATTGAAGGACATATAGTTGGGGGGAACAGTGCCCCACTTTCTGCCGGGCTGTTTATGCTCTAAACCATTCACATCTCTAGGATCTGCTCTTTTCTCCAGGAAACAACTGTGTGGGGAGGCAAGGAGCTCAGGGAGGAAGGAATCCTGTGTGGGAAAGGGTCCTGTGTCTACAGGGAGCAGCCAAGGTCTCCTCCCTAGCCATGGCTCCCTAAGGTCCCATTTCTGAGATGGAGGAACGCTACCCAGAACCCCCTAGTTCTGCCAGCTTAAGGGACAGGAGGGGCATCCAAACCCAACCTTAATGGTTCATAGAACATTCAAGGTGGGAGGGACTTTAGAATATAAAAATGGAAGGATAAACCTGGGAGGGACCCCAGAACAGAGAACAGGGAATGTCAGATCTCGAAGGCCTTTAGAACAGAAAATTTCAGAGCTGGGTGGACCCTTAGAGCATAGAAAGTCAGAGAACAGAGAATGAGAGCTAGAAAGGACCTTAAAACCCAGAGCATGGATTGTCAGAGCTGGGAATAAAACCCAGAACCTGGATGTTGCACCTTGTCTGACTTTTCACTCTGGACCTGGGTTCAGAGTCCACAACCATAAACTGGATTCTTATTTGAGTCTGGGGAGCTCCTGAGATCTGTCCAGGACCAGATATGCAGGAGAAGGCTGTGGGGAGGGGGCAGCCTCCTGCAGCTCAGAAACCTGGCCCAGGATATTGAGGGCTGAGAGCTGAGGAGTAGGAGGTGACAATGTGCTGCTGCTGCTTCAGCCCCTGTATACACTTGTATGCAGCACACAGCTCTGCATTTCTTGTCCTCTGCCATTTTAGCAAACTCACTTCCCCTCTCTGGGCCTCAGTTTCCTCATCTGTAAAGTGGGAGCAATAACCTTTGCCTGAGCTGCACGAGGAAAGCTCTGGGAGGTCCATGTTCTGGAGCAGGATAGGCATTAACTGAGGTCATCCAGAAGCTGGTGGCTTCCCCATAGACAAGGGCATAGGGACCACTCAGCTGAGGACTGCCTGTGCTCCTCTCTTCCAGACAGCAGGACAGAATGTTCCACTATTTGCAGCTGATGGCCGCAGTGGAACACCACCAGCAAGTGTTCCGCTCACAGGCGGCTGTCATAGATGAGATCATCGACACAGTGTTCGAGGTGAGCTGGGAGGCACGTTGGGGGCACAGTGCTTGGATGGGAGGAGCTGAGGCCCAGAGGGTGTCATACAGGGGGAGATGGAGGACCACCCAGGGTGGGGGTGGTGTGGGGTCCTCCCTTGGCTCCCCCCGACCCCTCCCTCCTTCTGCTCTTCCTCCTAGGCTGGAGAAGAAGATTTCAAGAAGTAAGGAGAGGTCACCAAGTGACTACAAGAGGCCACAGTCCAGACTGGCCTGGCCCTACGTTCCAATAGAGTTCTGAAGTCTGTTCTAACCTCATCTCCTGACTGACTGGGAATCGGTGGGGTTGGTGGGAGAGGCTGGAGAGGCTCCAGGACCCAGCCCCCCTCAGATGTACCCACCTGAGATGAGGCCCCACCTTGGGGTATTTCTTCAGCAGGAGCCTGGGCAGCCTGTGACCAGAACCTCAGACACAGACTCCAGTGGGCACAGACAAGAGTGGTTGGGGGAAAAGCAGGCTCTCGAGAGACCTGAAGGCCTGTGATGGTTCTCATTTGAGCCCTTCAACAAGCCTGCATGGCAGGTGCTATTACTATCCCCATTTTACAGATGAAGAAAGTGAGGCAGACAGGTGAAGCTGTGTAACTCAAGGTTACACAACTAGTGAGTGTCTGAGGCCAGACTTGAACTCAGGTCTTCCTGACTCCAGGCCTTGCCCTCTATCCAGCTGCTAGGGAACAACAAAAATTTCCAAGGTGAAATGGGTGGTTGTGGACAGGAGGGTGGGAGGTCTTCTACAAGGGGCATCTGCTCCTTGGCATCTGGAAGGTAATTCAGACAGGCAGCAGAAGAAGCTCCTGCAGCGGGGGCTAAGGAAGGCCCAAGGTCCATCCTCCCCTTTGGAGACTTGGAAGCTGCCCAGGGCAGTCAGTGTGTCCTGAACCTACATGATGAACCAGGTGGGGAGGACCCCACCACACAGAGGGGAGCCCCCAACTCTCCTAGGACCAAGGAGTCAAGTAGGACAAGGTCCCGCATCTTCAGAGCCCTGATTACTCAAGATCATGCCCAAGAGCCAGGTGTCACCTGGGCCTGAGTCACTCCTCACCAGACCAGGCTAGCGTTGTGCCAAATTCCACTCTCTGCCTGATGCCCAGAGAAGCCAATGATGAAAACAGTACTCCCCACGCCTCCCAAGGGCCCAGCCCTGAGTCAGTTTCCACTAGTGTTGAGGCCCTACTCATAGACATTCCCACCCTGCAAGCAACCTGGGTCAGGTGGTGGTGGCCCAATGAAAGATGGCAAACTGGACCTTGGTCATGCCCTGGCATGGCAGGCTGCCAGAGAGAGACTGGAGGGGGTTCACTGGGCTGGGAGCAGAGGGAGGAGTAAGGCCAGTCATGCAGATGAAATTTGCGGCTGTGGGATGTTGGCCATGGTTTCCTAATCTGGGATGTATAAGAGGTGCTTAATAAATATTCATTGATTAAATGACTGAGGACGAATCTGGACCTCATGTCTAGGGACCTAGGCTAAAAGCCTATGAGCCTAAAACTAACTCAGAAGGGCTTCTGTTTGGTCCAATCCAGTGACTGCTTATTAAGTACCTGCTGTATACTGGGCCCTACACTTATGAGAATATAAAATTAAAATGAAAGCTCAGAGTTTTTTCAGCTTGGAATCCCAGGATGAGACTCAGGGAATTTCCAAATCAGAGCTGTAGGGTCCAAGGAGGACCAAAGGAAACCCCATAGGGGAATGAGAGGGATGAAAAGGCAGCATGCCAGCAGGAAACTGAGAGGACATTCAGCTGGGGAAAAGGAAAGGCTTCAGGGGGGAGGGAGTACCGGAATCCAGGGGGGCCCCCATCACATGACACCCCACCAGCCAGAGCTACTCTGTTTTAGGGGCTCCCCACCTACGTCCTGGGCTTCTCCCAATGTTCTGTGCCAAACTGTCTCTGCCTCCACCCTGTTACTCTGCCTGTAAATCCACCATTAGAGCCCTGTTCCTGGAGGCTGGTGGTGAAACCAACAATGACCACCAGAGTGAATTGGGGGAGCAAGATCTTCAGGAGATTTCAGGGGAAGTGCCTTTGGAGGCAGTTAGAGGGACAATGAGGACTCCAGCTGAGCAACCAAAGTCCTTACTGGAGGGTAGAGGAGGTAGGCTGGAGAGGGGAATCCAATCAGAGAGAACCTACCCATCGAGCACCCATTTCTCAATTCTGCCTTGGCATGCCCTGATTGGGCCAATATTTCCTCTTTCCAGGAACCATTCTTTTGCCCCTTGAATTGTGTGGTTCCATGTGTAAATGTGTACATGTTCCCAGCTATCTCTAGGTGTGGATGTGTGTCCAGATCTCTAAGCAGGGCAGATATGGGTGAAAGGGAGAAAGAGGATGCTTGACTAGGGAATTTTTCCTGTCCCTGTTCCCATTTCCATCGCATGAAGCCCTAACAAGTTCTATGTCCCCAGGGTTTGTCTCTAGCTGTTGTCACAAAGCAGCAGCAAAAAAATCCTCCTTGGGATCTGGAGATTCAGTCTGTCTGGCCCTGGAGGGTGGGGAGAGGCAGAGAGATAGGCCTCCCTCGGTCCCCTCTTCCATCATAATGTACACTCATTGAAAGCCAGGCTGTTTTTAACCTTTGATTGTATATTTGGCACTTGGCACAGAGTCTGGCACATAGCTCTAAATGTTAATATTTCCTGGGAGACACTTGTCCCCTCCCCTCTCCTTCCTCCCCCTGCCCCAGGCCCTAGTTTGGGGGTCTCAGTGGAACTCAGAGAAGTGAGCAAAGAAAATAATTGATTTATCCATTTATTTAGACAGATGTGGCCACTGTTCAATCACCAGGCCCTTGGAAGATCCCTCCACCTTTCTGTGCAGAGCAGGCCTGTGTGTGCTGGGACCAGCCAGGGCCTTCTTAGACTGGTGAACATGCGATGTGCTGAACGCTGGTCTGATTTTGCCAGGGAATCACCAGCACTTCAAACTGACATTGTAGTTTCTAGGGAAACAGAGACAAGTCCAAAAGATGGAGAAAGGCCTTCTGCCCATCCCAGACCCTGGGAGAAGGGGGCACCTAGATCAGGAATCCCTTTCCCAATGAACTCATCCAGACTCAGCCCAGAGAGTTCTCAGGATAAAGGACCCCCTGCCTCCTGGGGCAACCCATTTCCCTGAGCTGGAGTGGGAAGACTGGCGTGGCCAGAGCCTGTGACTCTCCAACTACAGCCTCACCCTACTCTTTTAGGTCTCTTTTCTCCTCCATAGAATGGGAAAGAAGTGATGATAAGACCCTTCCAATCCTAAATCTGGAAGCAGAGGTGGTCATGGCTGTCCTGAAGCCTCTATGGCTAGGTCCAGCTGCCCAGAAGCTCAGGGTTAACTGCCCCAGGCAAAGGACCTGAGAGGTCACCTTACAGAAGATCAAACTGAGGCCCAGAGAAGGGGAGAGAATGCCCAGGGTCTCCTGGATAGGAAGTGGCAGTGCTTGGATTTGAACTCAGCTCCTGGAGTTCAGTTGGCCATGCCCCTCCTCCAGAGCTGCTCTTTGCTTCCTATGCCCAGCCCCTCCTCCACTGCCCAGGAATGAGGTGGGGAAATAGAAGCGTACAGTCCTTTTGTCCTGAACCTGGAGGCCAGGGGTGTGGATGGGGTAGGGGTGGGAGGGATGGGGAAAGTGGGATCTGCTATGGGGAGGGGGCAGGGGTAAACACACACACACACACTGACCAGCAGACAGACACACACACACCCAATGACCAGCAGACATCCACACAGACATTCCTGGGGCAGGACATTAAGGAAAGTGCTTCCTGTCTGGATGGAATGCCCAGACTCTTTGAGGCAGGTCCTGGGGTCTCAGAAGTCGCGAAGGTTTGCCCCCGGAGCCAGGCTGAGCTTGGGGAGATAGAGTCCCAACCCGGGCCCCTCCATGGCTCTTACCTCCCCTTCTGCAGAAAAGGGGCAGCTGGCCACACTCACTCCGTCCAGAGCATCTGAACCCTTCCGACACTCGGTGCTACCCATCTCCACGGTCAGGTAGTATTTGATGCCAGACACGAGCTAGATACAGCATTCCCTCCCTCAGGCATGCGGCTGGCTGCCCAGCGGGCAAACACCACCCACCCCCCAGGTTGGAAGTCCACCCCGGGGCTCCGACCTCTCCAGCAGGAAGTCAGCTAGCCTCTACTTGAAGACCTCCAGGGCTGGAGAGCTCACTACCTCCCAAGGCAGCCCATTTTGGATCCTTTAAAAGATTAAAGTTTTTCCTACATGGAGCCTCAAGATTTCTCTTCCCTCCCCAAACTTCTCCAACAATGCCGCCCTTAGTCAAGGCATCCTGTGGGCCCTTTCCAGGGTTTCCACTGCCATATTGCTCGTATAAAGGGATAGAGAGGCCGAAAGAGCCAACAGAAGAAGGACCAACAAATGGAAACCTCCAAGACCCCAGACGTGCCTTGCCTTGAAACCCCAGAGGGAACCTGAGCAGACTCCACTTCAGACCCTTCAGACAGGCAGCCTGTCTCCTCCTGCCAGGGCCTCTGGGAAGGCTGACTTGGGCCCTTCCTCCTCCCCCCCCAGAGCCCTGCTCTCCTGGGTAGGCCAGGGGCCGCCAAGCCTCCCCTCCTCAGCCCCTAGACCCAGCCTTCCTTCCCCTCCAATGGCCACCTCTGGCTTCTCACCTGCCTCTCGGCCTTGATGATTTTACTGTCTCGGAAATAGTATACACTGTTGTGACCCTTGTTGAAGGTTTCCACAGCAAACTGGGCCGCCTTCTTCACGTCTGGATTTGAGGGGGCCAGCGGCGTCCGGGCACCCAGCAGGTTCCCTGGCTGAGGAGATCTGCCGTCAGGACTGCCCCCCTCATCTCCATGGGCTGAGGGCAGGGTGAGAGAGGTAACGCAGAGCACCAACAGGGAGAGCAACATGTTGGAGCGATCAGGCAGGGCCTTGGGGAGCACAGGTGAGCAGGCCTGGCCAGGACAGCCTTTTACCTGCTTTGGGAGCCCCACCCCCTGAGCCCAGCACTGGAGAATCTCTGAAAGTCCCCTCCTCCTCCTCCTCCACCTTAGGCCAAAGGCCCCACCCCTTAGAGCTGTCCAACAGGTCTGGACCTCATTCCTCCCCAGCCTCAGGGTCTGGATGGAAACTCTGCCTTGGCACTCCCTCCTCCTGGGACACAATCCTGGAGTCCTTCCTTCAGGGGGGGGAGGTTGAGAGGGTAAAGCTCCCACCCCCATCCCAGAGCTCCCTCATTTAAGGGGCTCTCTCCCATTCCTTGTTTATTTAGTCCAGGGCTTTAGGGAGAGTGAAGGCACACCAAAGACACAGCAGGTAGATCAGAAGACTTGGGTGAAAAAACTCAAGAAAAATAAAGTGTGTTTCAATCTGTATTCAGATACCATCAATTCTTTGCATTCTTCATCACAAGTCCTTCAGAGTTGTTTTAGATCACGGTATTCCTCAGAATTGCTAAGTCATTCACAGCTGACCATCTTACAATATCGCCATTACTTTCTAGACAGTACATGTCACTTTGCATCAGCTCATGTAAGTCTTTCCAGGTTTTTCTGAGAGCGACCTGCTCATCATTTTTTACAGCACAGTAATATTCCATCACAATCACAGACCACCATTTGTTCAGTCATTCCCCAATTGGTGGGCACCAATTTCCAATTCTTTGGCCCCAGAAAAGAGCTGCTATAAATATTTTTGTACATATAGTCCCTTTTCTTTTTTGTTTTTTAATCTCTTAGAGATACAGACCTAGGAGTGGTATTGCTGGATGAAAGGGTACTGCCGAGTCAGAAGGCATGTATGTATGGTCTTATAGCCCTTTGGGTATAGTTCCAAATTCTTCTACATAATGGGTAAATCATCACAACTCCAACAACAGTGCATTGATGTCTCATTTTTTCCCACATCTCCTCCACCATTTGTCATTTTCCTTTTCTGTCCTATTAGCCAATCTAATAGGTGTGAGGTAGTACCTCAAAAATGCTTTAATTTGCGTTTCTCCAATCAACAGTGAGTTAGAGAATTTTTTTGATATGGCTATAGATAACTTTTATTACTTCATCTGAAAACTTCATATCTTTTGATCGTTTATCAATTGGGGAACGACTCTTTCAAAAAAATAAACTTGACTCAGTTCTCTGATGTTTGAGAAATGAGGCCTTTGTCAGAGAAACTTGCTTCAAAACTCTTTTTCACATTTACTATTACTAACTATATTTCCCTCCATCTTACCCCCCATTGTATTCTATTCTCTCTCTCCTTTCACCCTGTCCCTCTTCAAAAGTGTTTTCCTTCTGACTACCTCCTCCCCCAATCTGCCTTCCTTTTATCACCCTCCCCCCTTCTCTTATCCCCTTTGTCTCCTGCCGCATAGGGTAAGATGATTTCTATACCCAATTGAATGTGTATGTTGTTCCCTCTTTGAGCTAATTCTGAGGAGAAGGGGCAGCTAGGTGGTGCAGTGGATAGAGCACCAGTGCAGGAGTCAGGAGGACCTGAGTTCAAATCTCACCTCAGACACTTGACACTCACTAGCTGTGTGACCTTGGGCAAGTCACTTAACCCCAATTGCCTCATCCTGGGTCATCTCCAGTCACTCTGATGAATATCTGGTCACTGGATTCAAATGACTCTGGAGAATAAGTGAGGTTGGTGACCTGCACAGCCCTCCCTCACTCAAAACAAAGTCAAGTTCAAGCCATGTTATTATTTCTCTGATGGCATGGTCTTCTTTGGTAACAAAAGACGAACACACAATTCTGAGGAGAGTAAGGTTCACTCACTCCCCCCACCCGTTGTGAAAGGTTTTTTTGCCTCTTTTATGTGAGATAATTTACTGCATTCTATCTCTCTCTTTCCCTTTCTCCCAGTACGTTCTTCTGTCATCTCTTAATTTTATTTTTTTAGATATCATCCCTTCATATTCAACTCATAACTATGCTGTATGTTTATATATGCTCCTATCTGCTCTAATGATGGGAAAGTTATGATTTACACGTATCATCTTTGCATCTGGGAATGTAAACAGTTTTAACCTTATTAAGTCCCTTATGATTTCACTTTCCTGTTTACCTATTTATGATTCTCTGAGCCTTGTATTTGAAAGTCAAAAGTCAAATTTTCTATTCAACTCCTCTCTTTTCATCAAGAATGTCTGAAAGTCCTCTATTATACTGAATAACCATTTTCCCCTTGAAGGATTATACTCAGTTTTGCTGAGTAGGCAATTCTTGGTTGTAATCCTAGCTCCTTTGCCACCAGAAATATCATATTCCAAGCCCTCCAACTCTTTAATGTAGAAGCTGCTAAATCTTGTGTTACCCTGCCTGTGACTCCATGATACTTAGATTGGTTTTTTTTTCCCGGTTCCTTGCAAAATTTTCTCCATGAACTAGGAACTCTGCAATTTGGTTACAATATTCCTGGCTGTTTTCATTTTGGGATCTCTTTCAGGATGTGATTGGTGGATTCTTTCAAATTCTATTTTATCCTCTGATCTAGAATCTCAGGGCAGTTTTCCTTGATCATTTCTTGAAAGATGATGTCTAGGTAGCTGAACTTCTAAGTTGTTTTTGACTGGAAAATTGTTTCAGTCTGTCTTTTTGTGAGTTCTGCTGCTCTGGAATTTGTTTAGAGTCATTATTTAGAGGTGTTTGGAGGGGTGGGGAGAGCTCAGGCAAGTCCCTTCCTTTACTCTGCCATCTTGGCTCCACCCTTCCGATTCTTTGTTTAAGAGGAAGGGATCTGGAAGATGGGAGAGTCTGGCTGGGGGCAGATATATTGAAGTGAACCTCTTTCGCCTTTGTCTGAATCCTCAGTGCTGAGCAGAGAGCCTGGCACACATAATCTCTTAATCAGTGCTTGCTGCCTGCCTGCCTAATTGACTGACTACAATTCCCTGTGACTGACCCCTTGAAAAGACCCCTCCCTGAGGCAGAATGGGGAGAGAGGCCAGGTTTGTGTTGAGAGCTGCCCCCTCCCAGCCTCCTAAAGTGTGGCCCATTCCCCCTTTCCTCCATCCCAGACCTTTGCCCTGGTCCTCTCAGAACTGTCCTTTGCCCCACATCCTCCCTGGCCAGGATTTTGGGCCATATGATGAAGGAACACTAGCTGGTCAGAGCCTTACTCCTCACTACTCTTAAACAAATGTAGCCCCAGTCCCAGAGCCCACTGGCTGAGCTGAATCCCCTTGGTCCCAATGGGAGAGTCCTGGGTTTCACCTGAGAGCTCTTTGAAGTCTCTGGTGTAGCAAGCTTCTTCCCAGAGTCTTTTCTCCCTTCAGTAACCCAAAGAGAAGTTGACATCTTCTATCTTCTCCCTCAAAACTAGAACAGGAGCCTGTTCCAAGAGACTAAAGGGGATCTGAAGGAAACCAGAGGACTTTGCTCTCTCCCTCCCCAGTTCTGTCCCACTCCTCATGCCCAGACAGAGCCTTCGTCTCCATCAATAAGGACTGAGGCCACACCAAGGGCTTCATGGATCCTGTCAGGCCATCAGGCAGGGTTAGGGTCTCCTCATCTGCTCTAAGTTCCTCTCTGTTCCTTCTTGCTCACTTTCCCTTATCGTTACAGCAACATCACCTTTGTTCCTGAGAAGGAGGTGATTATTGCATTCTGGGATTCTACGTCCCAGATAACCCAGAATGAAGCTTCTCTCCCTGACCACCACTTCCTGCTCTCTGCAACCCAATCGTGGCAGTCCCAACCTAGATCTTAAACCCCTTCATTCTCTCCTACCATTGGGCCCTCTGGAATGCCTGTTTTGTTAATAAAATACCTTTGAATCAGACTTGTGGTTATCTCTGCCTAAAGTTACTGGGTTTAAATTTTGTATTCAACTTTCTAGGTGCTCTTCTCACCCCCAACCTCCTTCCACATATACAACCAAGACATATAGGCCCTTTGAGGATAGGGCCTATCTAATTTCTGGTTTTGTATCCCTATCACCTAGTAGGTATAGCTGGGTGGCACCATAGTGCACAGAGCACCAGGTCTGGAGTCAGACTCAACTTTGTAAGCTCAAATCTGGCTTCAGATACTTCCTAGCTGTGTGACCCTGGGCAAGTCACTTAACCCTGCTTGTCTTAGTTTCTCATCTGTCGAATGAGCTGGAAAAGGGAATGGAAGACTATTCTGGTATCTTTGCCAAGAAAACCCTGAATGGGTCACAGACTGGATGACATCTACATAATAGGTGTTTCATCAATTGTTAAGTGGCAGCACCAGAATTTTCACCCAAGTCTTCTGATCTACCTGCTATGTCTTTGGTGTGCCTTCACTCTCCCTAAAGCCCTGGACTCAGAGGACCTAAATTCAAATATCACCTTACTACTGACTACCTGTGTGACCTTGGAGAAGGTCACTCCTTTTCTCTGGTCCTCAGTTTACTGATCTGTCAAATGAGAAGGCTACAGTAGATAGCATTGAAGGATACTTTCAGCTCTAAATCAACGATCCCAGAACTTCCTGTACATTCCATCACCCTCTACAGGTGTCATGAAAACAGATGTGAAGTAGAGTGGGCAGCTGCCATAAAGGGACAGAAGAAACAAAACACAGTAGGCAGCTGGTCAGCCATTCTCTGTGGGGGCAGAGGCTGGGCTAGGATCCAGAAGAGATAAGATACTGAGCATGGTGGCTGTTCATGGGGAGGCCAAGTGAGCCAATCAGATATGCTTCAATGGGATGAGTTCCTGAGGTTTGTGTTCCTCCTGGGTTCCTTGGGTTGAAGCCTAGCCCAGAGTTCCCTATGAGCTCTCTTCCCTTTCACATCAACTCCAGGCAAATCCTGGGTCTAAGAAGTCTGAGTTAGTCCTGGATTTGGCTGGTCCTACACAGAAGCAGAACACTTTGTGTGTGACCCTGACCTAGAGGCCTCCCTACTCAAGGTCTCAGTTTCCCTATTGGTAAAGCTCACAGGGTTAGACTAGTTGACCCTCAATATCCCTATAATCCATGATTTCCCAGGATGGCTGGTCCATTTCAGGTCCCTGGGAGGCCGAGAGCTGGACCCAGAGTCGAGAGCTGAAATGATGTCTGACCTGGCCACATGATGTCTTGGCACCCTTCCCCCTCCCAGGCCCTCCTTCTTCAGCTAAAAAGTAGAAATCATGACCCCTGCACTCCCCACGTTATAAGGAAGGACCTTGGTGGGAGGAGGGAGGGAGAGTGCCACCGACTCAAGCTTGATTGTTATTGTTTTATTAATTTTGTGGTTCCCCCCACCACCACCATGGTCATGAATCTCTCTCCAGATGGCAGGTCACGGCTTCTAAAGTGTTGGTTCAAGCCCACATGGCAGTTTTAATGAGGGCTGCCAGTGCATACGGGCACTGGTAACCTGGACAGGATTCAGCCCCCAACACACCAGGATTCATCAACCCTGTGTTTAAGTCTTTGCTCACCGTCTGCTAGCAGAGAGGGTAGGGTCTGAGGAGCAGAGACCCAAGACGGACATTTGAGAGGGGATTTTATAAAGGTGAAAAGGGGAATGGAATGAAATCTGAATGGAAGCAGCCAAGCACACAAGTCTTAGCTTCATTGCTAACCCATTGTGTGCCTCTCTGGGTCTCAGTTTCCCCATCTGTACAAAGAGTCCAAATGTTAACAGAGGTCAGCCTTAGATCTTGGCACCACTTCTAAACAGCAGACCTTTTCTAACACCCCACAGTCCTGGGAACATGTGATAGTCTAGGGATTCTCTGGGCTGGGGCTTCTCCGTACTCAGCTTGTCCTTCCAATGGAGGCAGCTTGGAGAAAGCAAGGGAGTTACTTGGCCTAGCCTAGTCCCAGCTGGTTCAGCCCCAGGAACACTTTTTGTACCTGAGGTCAGGCAGGAATGGGAAAGATTCACCTTGGGGAAGAGGGGAGACTCACCAAGAGGAAGAAGTCTGCCATGGAATGGGGCAACCCTGAATGTCCCCACCCTTTAATAAGACCAAAAGCCATTAACCAACTAATAAGTGGTCAAAGGACACATTACAGGTCAGCCTCCTATAATGTCACTGCTCACACCTCAACAAAACCTGACCCTGGACTTATGTATCTGCTCAGGTTACTGCTCACTAGGGGCTTCCCGAGCTCCTTTACATAACAAATTGACATCCTCTAATCCCAAGTGGTCAGCCTCAAACACTTTCCAGCTGTGTGACCCTGGGCAAGTCACTCCACCCTGCTTGCCTCAGTTTTCTCATCCATAAAATGAGCTGGACAAGGAAATGGCAAACCACTCCATTTGCCAAGAAGACCCAGCATGGGGTCATGAAGAGTCAGACATGATCGAAATGGCTAAAATAAAATCCAAATTGGGCCCTATTATAGCAAGACGATGCTTCCCACCTCATCCCCCCACTAGATACACATACACACAGACACTCACACACACATACATACACACACACATTCACACACATACACACACACATACACACACTCACACACAATCTTGGCCATAAATGTGTAGTCTGAATACAAATCTCCCATCCCAAACTATACGTTTCTCATCCTGCGTCATCCTCCTACCAAGGCAATTAATCTTTTTACTTCTCCATAAGAGATTTGCCATCTGCCTCTGCACAGGGGTGGTTCCCAGCCTTTCCTTGTTTTCCCCAGCCTCCTTCCCACATTTGGGCAGTTGAGATTAGATAATGTCAGCTTGCTGTGAACCCCAGCAGCTCAATGGTGAGACTTCTGCCAGCTCAGTTTCAGCCTGTTGTGAGTAGGAGAAGAAAAGATGAGATGGTGGGAGTGATCCGGGGTTGTGTTTTGTTGGGGTGTGAGCAGTGATAAGACAGGGGCCTGAGGGGTTCAAGAGTCATGGGACCAGGCAGCACGTTTCCATGTGTCTAAAGACAGACAGTGGATAGATTGCTGGGCCTGGGGTCAGCAAGACCTGAGCTCAAAAGCAGCATCAGATTTAGCAGATGTGTGACTATGGGGAAGTCACTTCACCTCTGCCTGCCTCAGTTTCTTCCACTGTAAAATGAGTATAAGAGTAGCACCTACTTCACAGGATTAAATGGGCTAATATCTGAGAAATGCCGGGCACATAGTAGGTACTTTAGAAATACTTATTCCCTTTCTCCCCCCCCCCCATCAGCTGGATCTGGCTTTGTGCTTTAGTGACCTCCCATGAGCTCCTTCTCCCTCTTTCTACATCTCCTAAATCTTTGCCCCGGATCCCTTCCTCTCCTCCTTTGCTGATCCAGTGTCCTTGCTAAGGTTAACTCCTTCTCCTAGCATTTGTCCCTTCAATCACCATGTCTCTAATCTCCACTCTTCCTATCTGGGGGTTCCTTCTCCACTGCCATCTAAACCTTATCGTACCCCTCCAACTATCACCCGATGGCCCACCCCAGCCACCTATGCCCAGGCTTTTCTTCATTTCTCAGTTCTCTCCATTCAGTCCTTCCAGCCACATCACTCAACAGACTGCTCACAGTCAGAACCAACAATGATGGCTTAACTGGCAGACTGGCAGTTAGGGTTAGGGCATGACTCCCAATCTTAATCCTTCTTGACTACGCTTTCTCACTTGATGACTTCATCAGTTCCCATGGATTCAATGGTCATCTCTGTGCAGATGACTCCCAGGCCTCCGTGTCCAGGCCTGTATCACTAATTGCTTATGCTCCTGTATGTCCTGTAGATCTCTTAAACCCAACATGACCAGGATGGATCTCGTGATCTTTCCCTACAACCTGCACCTCTTCCCAGCTTTCCTGTTCTGCCACTCTCCCCCTATCCAGGCAAGTGCCAAATGTGGCCATTTCTCACGTTGACGCATCGCTCTTCTCTCACAAAGCCACCACATTAGGGGTCTTGAACATTTCAGTAGTCTCCAGATTGACCTTTTCACTACCTCAAGTCTCTCCCCTCCCCACTCCCTATTTCTGCCTCCTAGAGTCTCATTTCCTTCCAAATTCTGCCCAAGGGCCACACTTTTCTACATGATTCACACACACACACACACACATACACACACACACACACATACTCACATACTCACTCACACACTCTGTGTTTGTGTCCTTCTCCTCAAAGTGTATGTTGTGCTTGTCTTGGGTACACTTTCTATATCTTCTCTCATGAAGATGGAAGCTCATTGTTGAGAGCAGTGTCGAATACAGAAGGTGTTTACTAAGTGCTTGTTGATTAAGAGAAAAGCAAAGGAAAACAACTCTAGCCTTCAATTCACACTCAGCACTTTGGAAAAGATAACAGAAGATGGGAAAAGTCAGTATTGGAGGGAGTACGAGAAGAAGACAGGCTAGCGCAGATAGGGGGCATTATAGTGAATAGTGTCAGGCCTGGAGTTCAAATCCAGCCTCAGACATCTACCTACTAGTGGTGAGACCCTGGGAAAGTCACTTAGCCCTGCTTGCCTCAGTTTCCTCCTAAGTGGTCTCTTTGGGATTTTAGCAGAAGAGTGAGTGCTAAGCTGTGCACTCCCAGCCCTCAACCCAGCAGTCCTGCTGTGGGACTTGGAGGAAGTCAAAGGCAGAAATGAGGGTCCTGCATCTAGCGATGCTCTTTGTGGTAGCAAAGACATGACTTAAATGGGTGCTGGCCATAGTCGTAGAGGCGAGATCCTTCTCTCTTCGTGGGCCCAACGTCCCTAGCTCACTGATCCTCAAGTGGCCCCTTCCATCCCAGCTGCTCTTCTGCAGGTGTCCTTGATTTGATGAGGCAAGGTCCTAGACTCAGGCATCAGCCCTTTCTTGGTCGAAGTATCCTCCCTCCTGCCATCTTCCCACCTTTTCCTAATATCTCTTATTTCCAATGACTGCCTTCCATTCACTCTCCATTCCAGTCAAACTGGCCTGCTGGCTCTTCCCCATGTCTAGCATTCCATCCCCCACGCCCACATCTGGAATACACTCCCTCTTGAACTCCCCCTCCACCACGGAATTCCTGACTTCTGTGGAAGCATCCTTCAGGTGGCATCTTCCTACTTCCTTCTAGTATTTGGCCTCTCTCTCTATATATTAGTTTGCTACTTCATTATACTTTGTACATGCTTATGCACTTGCTGCATACCCTAGTACTGTATCCTCCTTGAGAGAAGAGCCAATTTGTTTTTTTGACAGTATGCCAGCCTGGAACATTTGTGAACCCTAAAAATGTTTGTTGGATGGAATTTGTAATTGTGAGTTTGGGGAGGGGGCATTAAATCCACAGATACAGAAAACATTTATCAAGTGCTTACTGTGTTCCAGACGTTGTATTAAGTTACAAATACAAGCAAGCAAGATAGTCTGCCCTCAAGTAGCTTATATTCTAATGGTGAAAGACACACAAAGGAGGACTAGAAATTTCATCTTCTATTGCGAACTTAACCATGTGATTGTTTCAAATCATTAGCAATAAGGCAAATGGAAAGCAAACAATCTGAAGGCTTCCCCTGACAGCAAATCGCCAAGGATGACGAAAGATGGGAAGTCAGTGTTAGAGGGGATGGGGCAAGACAGGGAAGTGAACAGACTGTATTTTGGGCTGAGGGTACAATGAATGAAGTATATCTCTCTAAAATAGACTTTCATTGATCTCTTTGGTTGTTTTTATATCCCCCTGGATTTCTCCCTCCCAGAGAGCCATCCCTAATCGTTAACACTTTTTTCTAAAAGAGGAAGAGAAATTCAGTAAAAAGTCAACGTATTGAACAAAATCTGACCTTCTTTGTAACGTTACACACCCATGAACCCCAACCTCTGCAAAGGAGTAGTGGCCTCTCTCTTCTCTGGGTCAACATTTTTGAGTTTTGTGGCGTTTTTTCCCATTCCCATTGTTGTCTTCCTGGTTCTGCTGACTTTCCTCTGCATCAGTTCATGTAAACCCTTCTATGTCTCTCTGTTTTCATGGTTTCTTATAGCACAACAATATTTCTTTATATTCATGCATCAGAATTTGCTTAGTCATTTTCCAGTTGATGGGCACCTACTCTGTTTCCAGTTCTTTGCTATTGCAAAAAGGGCTGCTATAAATATTTTGGGGGTCTATGGAGCTTCTTTTTCTCACTGACCTCCTTCAAGTATATGCCAAGCACCTTGACACACTGTTGGTGGAACTGCTAATTGATCCAACCATTTTGGAAAGCAATTTGGATTTAAGCAAAGTGATGCCAGAGATGACACTCCTAGGAACATTTTCCAAGAGGGTTAGTGATAAAAAGAAAGGTTCCACAGACACCAAAATATCTATAGCCACCCTTTTTGTGGTAGCAAAGAACTGGAGACAGAGTAGGTGCCCATCAGTTGGAGAATGGCTGAGTAAATGCTGGTACATGATTATAATTACAGCCTATTACTATGCTGCAAGGACATTGAAAACGGAAGCATGGGGAAATTTATATGAACAAGTGCAGTTGTTGTGTTTGTCCTTCCTTCTGGGAGAGGACCATGACATCAACATGACATGACCTGCAGTTGATTTTGATTTGAGTGAGGGAGGGCTGTGCAAGGTCACCAGCCTCATTTCTCCTCCAGAGTCATCAGGACTGGAGATGGCCCAGGAGGCAATGGGAGACCCTGGCCCTTTCAGGATAAGGTCCTATCACATTCTCACTTTGAGTGAGATACAGCCATTCAATGAATAGACTTCTTTAAGTGGTTGGTCAAGGGATGGCCCCTTTAACTAAAAAAAAGCATCACACGGGGAGGTCAGACCCCCCACAAAACAGCACATGGGGAGGTCAGACCCCCCCACAAAACAGCACACAGGGAGGTCAGACCCCCCACAAAACACCACACAGGGAGGCCAGACCCTCCACAAAACAGCACATGGGGAGGTCAGACCCCCCCCACAAAACACCACACTGGGAGGACATACCCCCCACAAAACACCACACGGGGAGGCCAGACCCCCCACAAAACACCACACGGGGAGGACATACCCCCCACATTCCCCGCCCGGGCCAATTCTGCCCTGTCCTTTTAGCCTCACACTGTAAACAGTGTTCTTTTCTGCATCTATTCAGAGCCATGATTTGGATTTTAGGGTTTTTTCAGCATTTTTGTAGGGTTTTGTTGATGACTGCTCTTTGCAGTAGCACTGCTTTGATTGTCTTGTGAAGTTACCTTGTCAGGAAAGGAAAAGGGGGAAGTTCTAGGTTCTGAATCAGCAGGGAAGGGCTTGCTGAGCCCCTCACAACACGTATTACACCTTTCACTGGGCCCAACAATCAAGGGCCACATTCCTGCCATCTGGGGCTCTAGTAACTTACTCAGGGTATGGGGGGATGTGGTTTGGTCAGCTCCCTGTCAATCTCCCCAGGTTCAACAGAGAAGGGACCTTGTCCAGCTACACCCAGAGTTCTAGATGGCACCAGTCAAAAGTATGCCAGCAACTGGTAGCAGGGTGGGAGGGGGCGATGAAAGTGTCAGGCTGGGCTAAGCAAGGGAGCAGAGTGGGTGCTCCGTGTCAGTGATGGAGCCCTGCCCCATCCTCACCTCCCAGTGAGCACGCCCTACCTGGGATTTCTGTAGGCTCAGCATCAGATAACACCTTCCCCTTGGGCATGGGACAGCAAGCTGCTGGCTCACCCATTGCCACAAGTCTCCCCAGGACTCTCTTTTGTTCTGTCATCCTTTGGCCAGTCTCACCCTTTCCAAGGGTATGCTCTGGGGTGCCAACATCACAAATGGCCACAGGATCCCACCAAGAGAATACAGAGATGACCTGTCATTGCTCCTTCTTGCCTCATATGAACCTAACTCCAGCCAGTAACTGGGAAGATAAACAGATATTTGCCTCCTGGGCCCCTACTATGTGTCTGGCCACCTGTGCTTGCAACCTCAAGAAAGGATCAGTCCTGACACTTTGCTCAATCCCTCTAACATAGTCACGGAACACGACCACACATGAAGCAGAGAACAATATAGAGCAGTGTCTAACAAACACAAAAACTATGGTGCAAGCATATGTTGTAGGTTACAGAAAGGTGAAAACTCAGTGTGGGCTGGAGTAGTCAGGGAAGGCTTCCTGGAGGTGGTGGGAGTCAGGATGACCTCATTTAACCACAGGGACATTCCTCCCTCACCATGGAACATAAAAAACCAACCTCCTCTTTCCTCAATCATAGAATCCTAGGTACACTGGAAGGAGACACCCTAATTGACAGAGGATGAGGAAGCTGTAGTCCAGAGAGCGAATTGCTTAAAGACATACTGGTCACAACAGAGATAGAATTTAAACACAGGACCTTTGCTTCCAAGCCACCTAAGCACAGTGAAGAGAGATGAGGCTGGAGGGGGCGCCATAACAGATCAAACTTGTTCATAAACTTCTCTCTAGACAGTACATTTATCACTTTCTTTGGGCAGATGATGTAAAGCAGTTTTTTCCCTTGTTGCAACCGCCAGCTTCTCCCTGCACTGGCTCCTCCTAGGCAGCGGGGCTAGTTCACTCTCTGGGTACTCTCCCAAATAGCCAGGTGTTTTCTTGTGCCTGGAATGTTGTGGTTAACACAGGAATGGTGTTCCTTGCTCCCTGCAGTCATTCCTAGGCTTCACCAGAAGCATCCCTGGGAATCGAAGGTGGACAGCTGGTCTTCCACCCCCATCTAACCCAACACAGGAAACCCGATCAGCCGTCCCTGCAACCTGGCAGATGGCTCCCCTCAGCAGGTGATCAATGAGCCACATCCTGGACCAGGCCCAATACTAGCCTCTGGTGACATGCCCTTCTTTGATACTCACTAGACTACTCTGCCTATACCGAGGCACTCAGGCACAGCAGCTGAAACCTCAGCCCTAGGAGGAAGTCACAAAAAACCTTTCCCCCACATAACTAAGGAGCTAGGACACCAACATATTTGCCCAAGTCCCAAGACACCTACTCCAATGACCTGAAGATAGTCATGGGATGAGTTTACAGTTTGGGTTAGTATCTGATAAGAGCGGTGTTCTTGAAGGAAGTGGCTGCTTCCTGATCCAACATTCCCCCTTGTCCCAATTCCTGTTCACGTAACTAAGAACAGATGTCAAGGCTGATGACTTTATTGGTTTTAAAAAACTCTTTACAATGGCAGTGAACATCCCTCTACCAAAGTTACCCAAATGGCATAAAAGAGATCAAAAGTGGGGGGTTAGGGGGTAGGGAAGCCACTCCAGAGACCCACCCAGGAAAGCTAATAACTATCGCCACTGAAATTTACAGGACCAGGAGGCATGCTGAGGTGTGGACAGGGAGGCTTGAGTCAAAATAGTGGTGGAGAGGGGAAGGTGTCCCAGGTGGGGGCGGCAGCAAAAATCTTTCCTTCTGTTGGGAGGTGGGAAGGGAGAGAGGGGCAGGATTTCCCACTTGGGGGTGCTAACTGTGAAGACCCATCGGAGGGGGTAAGGGGGGCCGGCCCCCAGGCACGGGGCTCACAAGAAGGCGTCACACCATTCTCGAAGGCAGCCAAAGCAATCCCGAGCCTGCTTGGCATTGGCCCCACAGGTGTCTTTCAGCCACTCTCGGAAGAGGTCTTCGTCTTTTTTCAGCACCAGGAACTGGCCCAGAACCACGTAGGCCTGAAAGAGACACAGAGCCAGAAGGCTGTGGGCAGGCCACCTGGGAACGAGCTGGGGCCGAGTCACCGCCCACCCCTCCCCTTCTAAGGGGCTGATAGCGCCCCCGGGCCCAGCTGTGCTCGCGGGATCCGCCCCCATCTCCCAGGAATGAATGCGCAGGCCGGCACACACAGCCCGGGGCTCCCGGGGGTCACCCGCCCTTCCTTTCCTCCTCCGGGGCCCCACAGCCACGCCAGGGGTCGGCGCCGATCCCCACCCTGCCTCAGTCTTCCCTCTGGTCCCGCGAGGGCCCCGGACCTTATCGAAGCCCTTGTCCTCGAGCTTCTTGCCCAGCACTTCTCCGATGCCCGCCAGGCTCCCCACGGGCTTCTCCCCCATGGGCTCGGCCACGAAGTCCCGGTGCTTTTGGGAGGTCGTCATGGCTCCTCACCACAGACCTGGGGCGGACCACAGGGAAAGCACACGCTCGCCTCCGCCCCAAGCCAGGGGAGCTCCAGGCACCGCGCCCGCGCAAGCCCCGCCCCCTCCGCACGTGGCCGCCAGCCCCAACCCATGGCCCCGCCCCCTCGCGGGCCCCGCCCCCTCAGCCCCCGCGTCTGCCTCCCCGCGTTCCCCGGCGGGAGGGGGGAAGGGTCATCACAGCCGCCCGGGTCTCCCCCGACTCGCCCCAACCCTGCCCACGACCCTGGCGCTCGTAAGCCGCGCGCACGCCCACCGGCTCCGGCTCCGGCTTCTGTAACGGTCACACTACCACTTAACCGGCCTCTCCCGCCGCTGCCTCAATACCGCAAGGCGCGTGCCGGCTTCCGCTTCCAGGTTGTCAGAGTCGTTTCCGGGTCAAGGGCAATTTGAAGGGAGGCGGGAAGGGGGGGCGGGGCCTAAGGCAATGAGGCGGAACCGGGGAAAGGGGAGGGGAAGGGAGGGGAGGGGAAGGGAGGGAGGCGAGGACCAGGCGCATGCGCGTCTGCGGCGGAAGCGTGCCTCAGGATGGTTCCCAGGGAGACGGCGCCGCTCTGTTCTCTCTTCTCTATGGCCAGATCTGGGGCCGCACTCCTCCCGGCGCGGGGCGTGGAGTGGAGGGTGCTCACTACACGCGTGGCGCTTGCGGAGGCTCCCCACTCAGCCCAAGACGGGGCCGGCAGCGGCAGAGGCGGAACTAAAGTGCCGGGGTCTGCGGTGCCTAGCAAGGGGAAGATTTAGCCGGGAACACCGAGCCCTCTTTTCCCCCTCCCCCTCCCGAAGCGAGCACCGGAAGCGTGGTCTCCGGAAGTTCTCGGCTCGGGCTGGCGGTCTCGGCGGAGGCTGCGGCAGTGGCCAGCGGGAAGGTATGGTGGCAGAGGGCCCTGTGGAGGCGGCGGGGCCCAGCCCCGCCGGCTGTTTCCCGATCTTAGGTAGCAAGGGTTTCCGGCGGAGGCTGGAGACGGCTCGTCACCCCTCCCCCCATCAGTGTCTGGGGCCGGCCCGCGGGACCCAGACCCCCGTCACCTCCCCCTCGACCATCCCAGAGGCGTCGGGTTAAGCCCGGGCTGCACCCGGTCTCCGAGACCCTCAAGAAACCCCTAGCCAGCTAGTGGGATCCCGCCCCGGCGGGTCACTGACTCCTGTGGGGGTCCTGACCTCCACAGACTCGGAACCAGCATGTCTCAGACCACCAAGCGGAAGCACGTGGTGCAGGAGGTGCTAGGGGAGCACATGGTGCCGTCAGACCAGCAGCAGATCGTGAGGGTGAGCCCCGGCCCCCCGCCCCCCTCCCGGGATCTCCCGGCCGCTGCACCCCCTCCCCCAACACGCTCTCCTCCGCCCCGGGCAGGTCTTGGGGACCCCTGGCAACAACCTGCACGAGGTGGAGACGGCGCAGGGGCAGCGCTTCCTGGTCAGCATGCCCTCCAAGTACCGCAAGAACATCTGGATCAAGAGAGGTAAGGGGGCGGGGGCAGAGGCCCGGCCCTGCCCGGCTGCCAGGCCTCACCCGCGGCCTCTCCTGCAGGAGACTTTCTCATCGTGGACCCCATCGAGGAGGGCGAGAAGGTGAAGGCCGAGATCTCCTTCGTCCTCTGCAAGGACCACGTCCGCTCCCTACAGAAGGAGGGGCTCTGGTAGGGCCCGGGGTCCTGGGGGGAGGGCTCACCTGGCCCGGCTCCTCTCCGCCCCCTAAATCCTTTCCCTTATTTAGGCCTGAAGCCTTCTCAGAGGTGGCAGAGAAACAAAACAGCAGAAGCAGGTGAGTGTCTCGGCTGTCCCCTCTCCTCCCTCCAGCACAGGCTGCTAGCAGGCCAGCACCCTCTTTGGGGTGGACTTGTCTGTCCAGCTGCTTGCGAATGCTAACTAGGGAGGCAGCCCCAAGGCTGTCCATGCCCAGCTGCTTACTTGGGGCTAGCTTGCCCCAGTCTCACGTGTAAATGGGACTGATGTTTCTCAGGTTGGGGGGGATCCTGAGCTGTTCCAACTTCTGCTTCCTCGGCTTGGAATCTGGAAGTGCTTCTGTCCTGGGTATGGCTTCCAGGAGCCTCTCTCACTCATCCTCCTCCCTGCAGACCGCCTCAGCCAGAACTTCCAGGAGAAGCCCAGTCTTCAGAAGACGACAGCTCTGCAGATGACTCGGACCTTTTTGTCAACACCAATCGGGTGCAGTACCAGGAGAGCGAGGAGGAGAGTGAGGAAGAGGCCTGAGATTGCAGCTTCCTTTCCAGCCGGAAGCCTAGTCCTATACCTTGACCCCACCTCCATGGACAGAAATGGGCTTGCTCTGTGCATCCACCCCCTGGCTGGGGATGAGGCAGGGCTCCCATCTGGACTCCTACTCTTCTCTGTAAGAGATTAAACCCCTGGTGGGTTGAGAGCTGTGGTTGACTTGTACCAGTGTGCCTAGTAAAGCAATTCCGACTTTGACTTCTCACTCCGGTGCAAAGGAGGGACCAAAAACTTGGGTGGGGGGCTGGCTACAGTGCTAACCAGCCACTGGGGGCATTTCAGAATGGGCTCCAGGACAGGCAATACCTAGTTCCACCACCCAACTCTCTGTCCAGCTCTGACTCAAGGGAGGAAAATGGAATCATAACTTAAACAAGGGAGGAAAAAATAAGGAGGGAACTTTATTTAATATTAAAGGACTGAGGATACGAGACATCTTCACTTTGTGATGGTGTTTCTGTGGAAAGAAGAGACAAGAGATGAGGGAGGGAAACAGACACAAGTGCCTCTCCCTCCCCTGTCCCAAGGCCCATCCCCTGCTCACGCATTCATGCTCTTGCCGCTGCCACTAAGTACGATGTACGGGGTCTTCTGGGCTTTCTGTTTTTCCTGGAGCAAGGCCACTGTGCCCAGGGGTGTGTCACTGGAGCTCATCTTTTTCAAGAGCTGTAACAAGGGGACCCCTTATGCTCAGTGGCCACTTTTACAAACTCTTGAAAGACACCCCCCTCCCCCACCCCAACCACTCACAGCTTCCTCATCGAGCTTCTTCATCCGCCGCTCAGTCTTCATTTTGCCGGAACCCTTTCCATGGAATCGGTGGGACAGCTGTCGGAAGGCCTGAGCACAAAGGTCAGTCAGGGATTACTTGCAGTAACAGACCTGCACTGAATACTAATTAAGTACAACCATCTCTGTTTTGGGGAAGTTTTAGGCAGAGGAGCAGACTGATGAAAGCACAGAATTTTAAGTCAAAAATCCCTAGTTTGAGAGGAGGAAATGTGGGAAAGCCATGAAGCATCTTTGGGCCTCAGGAGTTTGAACTATAAGGAGGGGGCTTCTGAGATCCCTTTCAGACTAGAGGCCGGCTGGTAGTTTAGGCAACAGAGGATGGTGATAGATGAGGAAGAAAAGGGAAAGGATGCTAGAAACTTGAGGTTGGGAGAACGAAATCTGGGATAGTGGGAGACAGGCATTCGGCAAGATCTTGCAGACCTATGGTCCCTGCCAGGGAAAAGTCCTTTACACAGGGAGACACAAAGTATTCCATGTTATCAGGAGTGATGAGCCATCAAGCAAGGACTAGAGACTGGATGACAGAAGACTTTACAGGAGAAAGAAAAGCTGGAGAAGGAGGCAAGTGCCAGCCTTCTGATACTTGGCCAAAACAGAGATAAACAGTACATACCAATGCCATAGGACTGCGAGGCTCAAATGAAGTCACTAGTAAAGCCCAAAGAAACCAAGCACTCAATGAATGCCAACTGGAGACTGGGTCATAGGGTAGGGATGAGGCTCCCTCCATGGAGGGCAGGGCTGAGATAGTGATACCTGAAGACAGTCTGCCCACCTCAAAACATCTATCTATCCTGTTGGTCTCAAGCTTGGAGCATAGCTCCTGGCTCCCAAGGATTCCCATAAGATACCCTTTCTGCGAAACCAAGGCTATGGAGACAAAGGTAATGTTTTTGCCTTACTGCAACTGACTTAAAGGCTTTGTGTTCCTAAGAAGATCACCTGCACTTTTGCCAGATGGCTCTTGCACCAGGTGAGGCTAGGGTTTCTGACTGAAAATGGCCTGTCCTCTTCTGTCTGCCAGACCGAATGTTCTCAGGGCCAAACAGAATATCACAGGGCAAATGGTCTTCAAAAAGACTGTGGTCTCAGGCAAATAGATATACATGTGTACAAGGGATACGTGGAGCCTAGCACCAGGAGGTTGGTTCCACTACACAGAGAGGACGGGGCTCTCAAGGGGACCTCTATGACCTCCCTTTATAAAGAGCCTAGATGTATGCAGTACTGTTGGGACCCTGTTGTGGAGTAGGAGAGGGAAATGTGAGCCACAGTCAAAGGAGGACTGCTAAGGGAGAGCCCCCATCTGTACAGAAAGAACCAGGGATGGGAAATGACCATCCTGACACATCTTTTGGAATCCTCTGGCAAAAACAATCAACAATTGGAGGCCTGCTCTGATGCTAACTCCAGATAGAGGAAATAACTGACCAAAAAGGCAGGATTTCAGGGCTGGAATCTGGAAAGAGGTGACCTTTCCCACTGAAGTCCTTGAAAGACATCGGAGACATCTGATGTAGGAAAAGTGGGCTGGAAAGTCACCACCAGAGGTAGGTGAGGTCACAAGGAAAAAGCCAAGGAGGCCAAGGCGCACAGACGTTAAACAAGCACCTGGCTCTGGTGAGATGTAGAGAAGATGGAAGCCAACGGGAGAGGATCTCAGCCCTGAAGCTGAGCATTGTGGCGCTAAGGAACAGAGACCCAAAATGGACGCAAAGGGCAACAGGGGACTTTGGGAGAAAAGGACAAAGCTCTGAGAAGATTGGATAAGAGTAAAAGTATCACTTCATCTGCTTTTACCCAGGAAGGGGAGTATTTGGACTTGGAAGAATAGAACAAAAATGAATGTCGCCTGGCCAAGGAGAAATGCACCCTCACTCCCCCCCCCCCCCCCCCCATCCTAAAGTAACTGCCAGGGAGGGGCAGCAGGGCCAAAGGTAAGTTGATGTTCCAGTTTCCAAGGATCATGAGCATGACTGATTCTTGGCAAAACTGTAGCAGATGGGATTAAAGGGATGGTTTGTGAGGGATCTGAAACATGTGCTGGTCACTAAGAGCCAAAATGGCTTTGTCAAGGTGGGCCGGTCCTGGCCAAGCCTTGTCTCCATTTTTGACCAGGTGCTAGACTGCTTCATCAAACACTGGCACTAGGAAATTTCTCAAGCTTCCCTCATGGGCTACAAGATACTGGAGGCTGACCACTTCAAAACTGGCTCACTGACTACAAACAGTGTGTGATGAGTGCCTCAGGGCACTGGCCTTCAACGTCTTCACAAACGACTGGGCCAAAGGCACAGAGGGCTTGATCATCCAATGGGCAGATGAGACAAAGGTGAAGGGAACAACAGAATCAGCCTCAGAGGCTTCAGCAGACTAACTTCCCAAGTACCTAACTGGGAGAGGCCAAGCTGGCCAAGTCAGAGATTCATGGATTCTGAGCTCAAAGAAACCTTGAAGGCTGGTTGTTTTACTGATTCAATAGGACCGGACATATAAAGCAACACCTAAGATCATATGGATAGTCACGGAAAGAGGCAGACTGGGTATTTAACCCAGATTTCTTAAACTTCCAATGTCAAGTTTTCTCCTGTGTCATGCTACCTGACCCAAATACTTAGGACTTAAAAGAGCTGGAGCAGTGGGGGACATTTAGTGGTACCAATGTGAAATGTCAGCAAGAAAAGCGAATGCCTTATTGGGCTACATTGAGAAGCCCAGAGTTTCAAGGAAGGGATGGGCTCACACTGCTGTCCTTGGTCCTGATCAGAGGCCATCTGGAGGAAGGTGGTCAGTTCTAGGCACATTATTAGGAAAAGGCCAGGAGAAAACCTTTGATGGCAAGAAGACTAGAAACCACACCATGCAAGGCCTGATTTGAAGAACAAGGCAAATTAACTCCACAGGATGTCTTAGGAATTCTCGCCAGCATTTGAAGGGATCCTTTGAGGAGGAGGCTTACACTATTCTCCATGAATTCCTAATCCCTAGAGGCAGTTTAAAAAGGGAGCCAATCCCATTCTTCCTGCTGGGGTGCAGGCTCATCCCCAGGGGCACCAAGCTCACTTACCTCCTTGGGTGTCAGCTTTCTCCCAGTCTCATCCACATACTCAATCTTGACATCAGGTTTGTAGCCATCCTTCTCCTTGAAATCCTGTGTAAAGCCTCGATACTCTTCCCGCCGACTGTACTTGTCATCAATGGCCCTGCAGCAGACAACACAAGGAGGCCCCTCAGACAACTGAACCCCACCCATCAAAGCCCTGGGGTCTGGGGCTCCTGGCCCCACTTACATCTTGTCCTCGATGCAGTATACAGCTGAAGGCAGAGACTTGTTGGGGGCCTTCACCCGTGCCACTTTCTGCACTGTTGTCTCCAGCAGCCCTGAAGAAGAGAGTCCTTAGGAACGCCCAACCTTGGCAGCCCCTCCCTGGGTGCCCTTCAGGGCTCCCTCTCAGGGCTCCTTGGTTACCTTTGTTCTGACACAAGAGCAGAGCGGCAGCCAGGCCCCTGTTCACAATGGGCTCCTCATCCAGAATGGTGGTAGACGAAGCCGAGAACTAGGGGGAGTTGAGAGGAAAGTGCCTCTGTCAATGGTCAGGTCACACACCACACACCACACTTCGGGCCTTCCCTGCATGTGACCCTCTCTGCCCGTCCTCCCCCCCCACCCCAGTTCTTCTCCTTCTCACATCCTGCTGCTGCTTTTCCTCATCCAGGTTGACGGTGCTCCAGCCAATATTCTCCTCCCCATCAGATTCTGAGCCACCGTTGGCAGACCTTTCTTCGTCTCTCTCAAAGTCCTAGTGGGGAAAAACAGGCATCAGGCCAAGTGAACAGGAAGATGCCATGGATGGCCACCATGTGGCACCCTCTCTGGCACTGCACCAGCTCCTCTGACAGCCAGAGGGGTCTGAGACAATGGTCCTGCCCTCCACTTCACCTCTTCAGTCCCAAGTTTTTGGTTTCTTTGCCCTGTTCCTGACCATGGAGCCCCATCTTAAGAGAACCCACCATGAGCTCTTCTTGGTCCTCCCGGTTGCCAGCTAGCCCATAAGTGGGGATCTCCCCCAGGGTGCGGCAGAATTCTGACGTGGCATTGAACACAATCGCCCCCTTCCGCTCAGGATCTTCATCCTCTTCCCGGCTGCGCCGGGTCTCCAGCTTCTTCACAATCTCAATCACCTATGGAAGAGTGGGGTGTTTAGCCTAGAGAAGAGAAGATTTAGGGGAGACGTGACAGTTGCCTTCACAGAGCAGAAGGAAGGACTGCTCAACAGAAACAGCATCAGAACACAACCTCCTGCTCAGAGGTCAGAATGAGAGTGGGAGTGGGAGGGAGGGATGCATGCCCCCCCCCCAGTTCCAGAGGCCTCCTCCAAACCCAGTCCAGAGTTACCCCCTACTACTCCCCACCCTGCCACGGTCCCTCTGCCTCTCACCTTCTCCCCACTATCTCTGAGCTGCTGCAGCTGTCTCAACCTCCGACCCTTTTCCAGCTGCTTCTGTAGCTCAGCCTCTACTTCATCCTCCTCCAAGATCTCGGGGGAGCCAGGTCCCTGGGCTCCCCCCTCTTCTAGGAGACAGACACCAACCTTGCCTTACCTGGCTCTGCAACCCCTCTCCATCTCTCCTGCTCGACCCACTCTCAGCATCACCCCTCACCATCATCGCTGATGTCCATGTTTTCCACACGGGTGTCATCAGACTGGGGGAGCTGGGAAGGGGCCTCCCTCTCATGCTCTCCAGGGACTTCGTCCTCAGCCTCAGGGACACGGCGACGGCCCCTCCCCCGCAACCTGTGGGAGGGAGAGAAGAGCACTGAGCCCAGACAACTCCTGCCCCCCAGCCCCTGCCCCATCTAGGCAGTGCCCAGTTACCTGGAGCCAAAGTCTCCCTCACTTGTCTCGTTGCCAAGAGGAAGCAGATCATCAGCTTGGACCACAACCTCCTTCTCCTTCTTTCGGATTTTCCTCACCCTGCGTTTTGTCTTTTTGAAGGTCACCTGGGGGACAAGAGGCAGAAGAAACCTCATCAGCCCTGTCCTCTTCAACTTCTGGGTTCTGTGGCCCTGAGGACTCTTCCCTGTCCCCCTAGACAATCACTGTCTTTCTGGTCCTTTTTCACAGATTCTCCTGCATGTGGTCATCCATCCAGTGAGTGTGAGCCCCTCACCTTCTGGGGCAGCATCAGGGCCCAGAAACATTTCTGCATGGCTCCAACTCTCAAGCCTAACCTTGTCTCTTTGCAACCCCACGTCCCCCTCCTCTCCTGTGGCTCTTGTTTCTACCACCTCAAGACAAGGGAAAAGAATTGGAACCTTCTCCCCTGTGAGACTCTTTCAAACATCTGAAACCCTGTCACCTTCTCTTCTTGAACATCAGCATCCTCAGTTCTCTCAACCAACCCTCCCCTGCGTTAACTCCTTCATTACCCTTCCTCTATCTTCCTCTAGATACTTCGCAGCTCAGTGACATTCTCATGTGGTGCCCAGAGCTGCCCTTTCCTTCTGCAGCTTTCTCCAAACTCTGCCTGGTTTAACATGGTGTGTTAGCCGCCATGGCCCATGGCACTCCTGAGCCAAACCCTTGGATCTCCTTTTAGACAAAACACTTCCTTTATCTGTGCCCAATGGTCTGACCTGTCAAGATCCATTTGGATACTGGCCCTGGCACTCAGCTGGGGGACATCTGTACTAAGTCGGACCAGGAAGACATCTAGGCTTGCCACAGGAGGTTATCTTCCAACCATTTGTGAGCACATCTACACTATGGTCCCACCCACACTTCTCCACCTTTTCCACAAGACTAACAAGTGAGTAAAAGCCAGGTAAACTACCTACAGTATCCCTGATCTTCTAGGTAGCCTGGATGTATACCCTCTTCCCTTCCCGTACTGAAGCCTCTCTCTGATCAGCCTATCCTCTGCTCTGCCATCTGAGTGAACTTCCTAAAGTGCGACAGGTCTGGCCACATCTGTCTGTATCTCTCTCACACACATATCTTTCCCTCCAGGATTAAATACAAAATTCTTGGCTTTCCCAGCCCTCCAGGCCCCTTCCTACATTTCCAGTCTTCTTGCCCCTTACACCCCCTCATCCCTGGGGCTCTGGGGATCCAGGGACACTGCCCTTACTGATCCCTGAACAAGACCTTCCACCTCCTGAGAATTGTGCCAGGTGCCCCCATACCTGCCAATCTGTTCCCCTTCCTTCCCTAGCCCATCCCCCTGCCCTCCAACTCCCAAAGCCTCTGGGGCCTGGACTTTCCTTCCTGTTCTCCTGACCCTCTCTTTGGGAATCTCATCCCTCAGATAAGCACAGTAATCCCCTTCATCCTGGTCAGTCTCACATCTACACCTTCAGCTATTAGAGCGCACCAGCCAACAACCCAATCCAGGGGTGGGGAACCTGCAGCCTTGAGACCATATGTGGCCCTCTAGGTCCTCAAGGACAGAATCCAAACTTCACAGAACAAATCCCCTTCTGTAAAATTTGGACTCAGTCAAAAGGCTATACCCAAGGACCCATAAGGCCACATGTGGCCTCAAGGATGCAAATTCCCCACCCCGACCCAAACCAATCCATTCTAAAACTGTTGCTCCAGATGCTGCCATCCTCTCGGCCTCCAGGCTCAGTACTAGTCACTATGGAGTTTTCCCTCTCCTGTCCACAGCCAATCTCCAAGTCTTCTCTCTGGGAGCTCTACTTCAGCCCCAACATATCTCCTGTCCACTTGTTGCCATGTTGGTCTGGGCCCTTTTCTTCTGGACCACCACCCTGCCCTCCTGCCACTCTGTCTTTTTTCTTTCCCCTCCCATCCATCCCTCACACTGCCTTTAAACTCCTATTGCTAATTCAGACCCCTGTCCATGCACTTCCTGGTACAAGCCCCTCTGGGGCTTCTCCTCATCAATGGAATAAAGGTACTCAGCAAGCATGGAGGTCCTGGTCCAGCGCACCACCCCATCCTGATTTCATGACACTGGCTTTCCCCCATTCAGGTCCACTTGCTAAATGGCAGATGTAGCCTCCCCATCTCACAGCAAGTCTTTCCCCGTGACTTTTACAGCTTCATTCAGGAACCTTTGAAGTTGAGAACTCCCAGGTACCTCCTTGCAAAGCCCCCACCCCACAAAGTCTCTTCCTTCCTCATTCTTCCAGGAGACTCTGGCTGGGGCTCCTGAACAACCTCCCTGAGCAGACACACCTAGAGTCCCACCAAGGGCTCCGCCTAGTGGCTCACTCACATCACAGCACTTGTAGCAGCCCTCTCCCTGCCAGAGATGGGTGTGCGTGCACGCATGTGCATGTGTCTTTTCACCCCCATCAGGCTCTGGACGCCTTCATGTGTTCATCTCTGCTACAGACTTACCATCTCCTGTGGGGTGAGGTATTCCGAGGCAAGCCGGGGTCCAGCCATTGTCAGGGACTGCGCCTGCTGCCTCAGGTTGGCCCGGATTTCCTCTAGCTCCCGTTCTCGGGCTCCGTCGGCTGTCCCACCACGATCCAGTCGGAATGAGTGTGGCCGCTCCCCTTCCAGCTCCTCATCATACTTCGCCAGAATGGTCCGGGGCTTAAACTGTGAAGGTCAGCAGGGTCAGCCCCATCCCCCACTTCCAAGTCCCCCTCCTCCCCCAGTCCCTTTCTACAGACCACAGCCATGCTGTCCACGCTCTCCTCCTCAGCGTAGGGCCGGTAATCTGGCTTCTTTTTCCGAAGCTCTACATTCTTTTCTGCTCGCTCTTTGTCAAGGAGGTTCACATTCACCAGCACGTCCTCCTCCTCCTGCAGCACACCTGGGGAAGGAGTGGCCGTGGCCACACAGGCCCCAAGCTCAGTTGGACACTCTGTGTCCCCTCACAGAAGCCCAGAGGCTCTGACCAGAGCCCTCCACCTGGCCATACCTTTGTCCTTGAGGGTAAGGATCATGGTCTCCCCCTCCCGGAAGGAGTCAATGGTGTGCTCCACGGTCAGCCCCTGCAGGTCCCGGGCACTGTACTGATCCTACAGCAGAGACACAAAGGCAGCATAAGTAGGCCCTGTGTAACACAGGGCCTGCCAGGGGTTTCCAGGATCCATCTATCTGGGCAACCCTCCCCCCAAAGGCAGGAGCCTGGAGCATCTCCTCTGAGGTATTCTCTATGACCACAGTCCTGCCTGGCACCTCACCTTCCGCCTTTGTCCAAACTCCTCTTCCACCAGGCTGCTTACTCCAAACTCTTGGTCCATTTCCTCCAACAGCTTGGCCTATGGGATGGGATGGGTAGAAGGACAATGTACGAGCTTCCAGACAGCATTTGAAGGGGATGAAGGACAGACATGGACAGATGGACACACACACACATGCCCAAGGAACACAAAGGTCCAGACAGAAGTAGATACTGCAGGAGCCAGCCCTTTACGAGTGGAGGAGACAAAGCAAAGAGCATCTCCATGAAGCAAGAAGCCCCACCTCCCCTTGCCCTCAGGAGGGAACTGGCTCAGTCCAGCTGTCCCAGAGACTTGGGCTTCTCCCTATCCTTCAAAGGCCAGGTTCTCACCCTCTTCTCAGCCAAATCCTTCTCTTTCTGCAGTCGACGGCTCTTCTCAATCCAAGCGGCTGTGTCATCTAGCCATGGATCATCATCCCCTAGGGTCTTTATCTTCCTGAGGAAGGAGGATCATGGAAAAGGCTCCAACCTATTGTACAGGTTCCCTCCTGCTGCCAAATGTCCCTGTTTCAGGCCTAGTTATGCTTTTGCCTCACAACCCACCCGTCTATGTATTCATCTGTCCATCCACATGTGACCACCTGCCCCCAGGGGCTTTCCCACTCACCCCAGCTTCTGGTTGAGAAGACGCTTCTCCTTGGCTGCTGCCAGCTTTTCACGTATTTCCTCACGCTGCCGCAAGGCCATAGGGTTGATCACGTCGGCCAGCACTGGCTCCTCCTTGGTACCTGCTGCCTCTGGAAGGAAAAGGCCCAGGGGTGGTGACCCCCTCACCCTCCCAGGTGCAGCTTCGAGAAATCATCCTCCCCCACACCCCCAGCCACCTCACGCAGATCTCCAGTCTCTCCAGACCAAGTCTACACCTGATATATTTTCATGATCTTTAAAAACAGCTTTGCTCAGTCTCTGATGGACTGACAATGCTCTAGGGACAGACAGACTGTCTTGGCTTTTCTTTGTGTCAGACAACATATGCTTGGCCAGCCTTAAAGCATGATACGAATGCTCTCTATTATGATGACGCCCCCTCCCTGAAATAGCAAGCACAGAGCAGCGTATCTGGCTATTGAGATTCATTCACCAACTCTGGCTTTGCTCTGGGCACCCAAAAGCCCTCCCTCAGTTCTACTCACTATTTCTCAGTCAGTCCATCCCAAGTCTCACCTTTCTTGACAGCACTGATCTCCAAAGGTTTGAGGCCCAACTTGGCTCGGAGTTTACTGAGAACAAAAGAGATAGCTACGGTTATGAGGCTCTCAGGAAACATGGGGCAACTAAATTCTGGATGGACTAAAGAGAAGGAACTGGGGAGAGATGCTACTCAGCACTCATTTGGAAGGATCGGTAACAAGGCCTCCTTAGGTCCATTAGCAGAACACTATGCTGGAAGAGGTCAGAGGGCATTGGGGAACTAAGCCTTCCCATCACTCACTTGGTCTCCTCAATGCTGAGAGATGAGGCATCTCCAGAGCTGGCCTTGGAGCCAGTGGCTAGAACGAGAAAGACAAGGGTCAGGCTCCCTCTGTGCTGCTTTGAGGGCATCCTGACCACAGTTCAAAGAATTAACATCTGGAAGCCCAGAACTCAGGAGTTCTAAGCCCCAGACAACACCTGGTGTAGACAAGAAGACTGTGTTTACTTCCCTGGCCAACCCTTGCTGGGAAAAACTTCTTTAGCTCCACAAGCCAGCTTTTCCTCTGCAGGAATTATCATACCTTCCCTGAAGTCCTGGGAAGGCACTTCCTTGTATTGGTTGGGAGAGGACAAGTTAAGAGTCAGGGGCTACAAATGTTTCATTATCCCTCCAAATCTGCCAATCTCAAGCCCTGCTTGAGAAGCATAAAACAGATTTCTGTTTTATAGATAGAGAGTTTGGCAGACCACTTAGAATCAAAGTATCTCACATCTGGAAGGGACCTCCAGTCCAGTCTATAACTAAGCAGGAAGCCCACTGCAGTAGCCCATTTCACTTTCAGCTCTCCCAGCCCTAACCCCACTCTGGCCTCTGGCAAACCACTCTAATCTTCCTGAGCTCTGACTTCTTCACATGTAAAATGGTGCTAATTCTCTCTACCTGAGTTGTGGAGGAAAACATTTTGTAAATCTAAGGTAAGTAAGAGCAAGGTATTACTGCTTGAGTCTAAACCCTCCAATAGCTCCTGGTAGAACATGGAGTCAAGGGTGAAGTTATTTCCTTGGTATATGAGGCCCTCATCCAGCTGGGAATGGTCCACTTTTGCATCTTGTCTTACCCACACCCTGTTCTCCAGCTGAAGTGAACTACTCATCATCCCTGTACATTTCCAGGCTCCCCACCTTCAGGCCTTGGTGATTCCCAATACTTTCCCTTCCTGAATTCCTGCTCCTCCTTTAAAATCAGACTTGAACGTCTTATTTCTCTAAGAACACTCTCCTGGTTGTTGATAACCTTTCCCCTCTGACCTTCATGCTTGCTGCATTCACAGGATCATCAAAGTTTTGGGTTTCATCCCCTAATGAACTTGAGCTCTATGAGGGCAGGAGCCGTGTCTCAGCCAGGGCCCAGGACAAACATTGACGGTACAGAGTCAGCAGAAACACACCCAGATTTGGCGTCACATGACGCGGCTCCCCAGACTCAGAGCTGGAAGGGATCTTTAACATCATCTAATGCAATTCCCTTCTTTGGGCAACTCACACCCACGACCCACGGCCTGGGCCGCAGCTCCCTTCCCCTCCAGGTCCAGGGGCTCCCCCCGGGCTCTGGACATTCTCTCTGGCTGTCCCCAGCCCGACTTCCCCCGGAAGCCTCCCCTAGTCAGTGATGTCGTCGCCCCTGCCAGACTGTAAGCTCCTCCAGCGCGGGGCCCGCCTTGGTTGCAGTCTCCGCACCCAGGAGGCACCTTACCGACGGAGCCCCCCCCCCCATTAGCGCAGGTCAGTGGTAGTTACGCTCCCTCGGCCCCAGGATCCGCGACCTCGAACCACAGCTGTGCCTCAGTTTCCCCACCTGTCTGCGCGGGTCCCTGCAGATCCTAGACTTAATGGGAGTGGGGAAAGATCCGGCCCAGGGCTTACACTCCCGACCCTGCCCCTCAAGCTCCACCCCCACCTCGGCTGCGCTCCCTTACTGGCCCACTCAGGAGGGAAGGCCCCGCCCCCGGCTGTTCATTGGCCCCGCCTCCCTCAAGCCCCGCCCCTCGGGCCTCGCGCTCACCAGCTTCGTAGCCGTCATCGCGCTTCTCTCGCTTCACTCTCCGCTCCGCAGGCTCTGCCTGGCTGCGCTCGCGCCCGTGCGCGCTCCCGTTACGGGCCTCGGTCTCGCCCCCGCGGCGGCTGCTCCCCCTCTCGGCCCCGCGCTCCCGGCTGCGCTTGCGCCGCTCGCTGGCTCCGCCCCCGCCGCTCCCGCTGCCGCCGCCCCCGCTGCGATGTTTGTGCTTCTTATGCTCGCGATGCCGGGGCGCCTGCTCGGCTGTGCCCGGGCCCGAGCTCCCTGCTGCCCCCGCTCCGGCCCCCGCCGCCGCCTCCTTCTCCCCGCGGTGCTTCTTCGAGGAGCCCATGGCGGCTCCGCTCCCACCGAACCCCGGCCGCCGTCACCGCCGGCCCTGACGCGGAATGCGAGCTCTTCCGGGTTACGGGCCGCCCCTCGGCGGCTGTTGCCGGAAACCAGTAGGCGCCGTTTCCGTTGTGCTCTGGTCCTCTGGCCCAACGCCCGACGGGAAATCAGGCCCGAGGCTTCCGGCGCCCGCTCGTCACTGCGCTTTCGCCGTGGCGCCTCTCTTCTTTCCCCCTCCCAACGCATCCGGGCCGAGAGGCGCATGCGCCAGGCTGGGCCTGCGGCTGCGCCAAATCTCAGGCTGCCTGAGCAAGGACCCTTTGTGTGGCTGAAGCATGGCGCCTGGAAGGGGGATGGGCACGCATGCGCAGCTCGGGATAGGTTGGGCGCGTGCGAGGTTCTCCTTACCCCCTTGGCTCCTGCTTCTGCACCCTGGCAGCCCCCATCCCCTCTCCTTCTCCTGTGGGCTTGCCCTGCGGATCCAACGGGTTCAGTTACATCTCTGTGAATCCTCCCTGTCTCAGCTACTGGGTAGTGGCCAGTGTGAGAACGCCCCTGCCCGCTCTGCTGCCCAGCACGTGGAGCCCGGAATACAGCCTGGGCACAGAGAGGCGGGCTGGCAGCGGGGAGCATGGAGGGAAGCGTGGCGCCTGGACCCGGCAGCCATCCCGGTGCCACACTTGATCCGTTACCCTTAACCTCGCCTCCTCCATCCTTGATTACTTGCCACCCACGTGCCTCCAGCTGGTGCCACCCTTGACTACTTCCCTAGTTACCCCAGTCTCATCAAGATCCTCCTCAGATCTTGCCCATGGTCTTTCTGTACATAAGTTCCATCTCGCCTCCATGAAGGCGCTCAGATTCAATCCGGCTCCAGCTTTGTAGCTCAGATTCTCTCTGGCCCACTTGTCAATACTGATGTCACCCATACGGTGAACCTTTAATAAACTTTGTTTTACTTTGGCTAGAAGAAGTCTTGCGTTAAATTCATTCGATGGGACCTGGCGTATTGGTATTTTGGGGTCCCCAGCACCCCAAACCTCATGGTTCCCAGACCTCAACAAGACCACTCATCCAGTCTCTCTGTACCCTGCAGTGCCAGCCCCCCACCTGCTGGCTCAGCTCGATCTCCACAGGGGAGAATAGAGATGAAAAAATACTTAAGATTTAACCCTCGAGTGGTTGAAAAGTCTGAATTATTTAAAACCCTGAGTTTGTGAAAAATCAAAAAATGAAACATGAATGTCCTACAGGGTCTATTGACTTCAAGTCAGAAGTTAAACCAATGTAAATTAATTGCTAGAAACAAGGAGACCGAGGGAGCCAAGAAACATCTTAGAAAACACTGGACTTATTTGCCAAACAAATACCTTGGGAAGGCAATACATGTCTAGAATATAAACTCGTTTGTAAAATCTTACAGAGGATGATGGTGAATGAGCAGAATTGTCTCATGAAGCAGACAGAGATAGCAGTGGAGGGTAAAACCAGTCTAAAGAAAGCTTGGCAAGATTTCCAACTGAGCAAAGTCATACTGAGGGAATTAAAAAATGAAAGTGGAAAGAAGACCACAGAGAGAGGGAAAAGAGAAAAGATTTGCAAAAATGAATAAAACATTCTTTTCTTATATATAGACACACATATGTATAGAGAGAGAAAGGAGAGCTGCTGTGGAGGCAATACAGTGGTAAGGGATTATAAACTTCCCTTGTGTTCATTGATTTAAAAAAAGCATTCCACTAGAATTCCACTGGAGTAAAAGCTTCCTGGACCCCCCTACCTCCCCTACAGGCTACTGTTTAACTAGGTGTATCCTATCTCTACATTAAGCTCATTCAAGATTCTAAGATGCATCAACAGAAATAACCCTATTCAGTGGCTCTCTGGTCAGAAACACCCAGTGTGGCATAAAATAGGCAGATGTGTTCTTGCCTCAAATATTTGCCTTCCTGATGTTGATCCACAAAGAGTCCTTTGGAATGGTGAGGTCCTTTTGACATTCCTGTTTGAGAGTGACATGTTGATTGCATCGAACCAAAGACTTTGCAGAATCTCCTGGAAGAGATCTTTTAACTATCTAGAAGAATTTGATCTGTTCGCTCATCCAGGAAAGATCAAGTAGGCGAAGACAGGGTATTGCTCAGATTTTGACATACATCTGGATTGGCAATCTACAGGGCTTGACCAACAGGATGTATTTCTGAGATAAACAATAAATGCACCATGAGCTAGATCCAGATTTGAAAAGAAAAAGGAAAATTAGATTGCTTTTGGGAAATTGCAAGGTTCTTTTACCAACTGATTGGTTCCCATAATAGCAAAGGGTCAGTCTTTTTAACATTGGACCAATGCTGCTGTATCACAACAAGACCTGAAAGCCCATTGTCTTTGAAGAACTAAACATTAGTATCACATCAGGGGCACCAGAAGAGCACATGGTAGGCACAAGCAGGCAGGTGACATCTAACCAACAAGGGATCCCAAGTAACAGTGGTAAAGGACATCAAAGAATTACATGACAGATGACAGGTATATGAGGGATACCTTCCACTGGATGGAAGGTTTTCATTTTTTTCCACCCACTTAATAGTACTGTACTTCTTCCAGTTACATGTAAAGAAAGTTTTCAACATTCAATCTTAGAAGAATTCGAGTTCTTTTTCTCCCTCCCACTCTTTCCCCCTCCACAAGACTGCATGCAATCTGATATAGGTCATGCATGTACAATCATATTAAACATATTTCCACATTGGTCATGTTGTGAAAAAGGAATCAGAACAAAAGAGAAAAAACCACAAAAAAGAGAGAAAATCCTATATTTTGATATGCATTCAGATGCCATAGTTCTTTCTCTGGATGTGAATAATAACATTTTCCATCATGAGTCTTTTGGAGTTCTCTTAGATTCATCGCATTGCTGAGAAAAAATAAGCCTATTAAAGTTGGTCATCGCACAGCGTTGCTGTGACAGTGTACAAGGTTCCAGTTCTTTTCACTTCATATAGCATCAGTTTATCTAACTCCGAGTTTTTCTGAAATCTGCCGAACAATAGTATTCCTTTACATTCACATACCACAACTTGTTCAGCCATTTCCCAGTAGATGGGCATCCATTTCCAGTTCTTTGCCACCACAAAAAGAGCTGTTATATTTTTGTACATGTGGGTCCTTTTCCCTTTTTAATGATCTCTTTGGGATATATTGCTGGATCAGAGGGTATGCACATTTTTTTTAGTCCTTTGGGCATAGTTCCGAATGGCTCTCCAGAATGGTTAGATCGGTTCACAGCTCCATCAACAATGCATTAGTGTTCCAATTTTCTCCAGCATTTATTATGTTTTCCTTTTTCATCATATTAGCCAATCTGATAGTTGTGAGGTGTTATCTCAGTTGTTTTAATTTGCATTTCTCTAATCAATAGTGGTTTAGAACATTTTCTTCATCTGAAAACTATTTGTGCAAATCCTTTGACCATTTGTCAATTGGGGAATGATTTGTATTCTTATAAATTTGACTCAGTTATCTACATATTTTAGAAATGAGATCTTAACAGAGACACTGGCTATAAAAATCATTTCCCAGCTTTCTGTTTCACTTCTAATCTTGGTTGTATTGATTTTGTGCAAAACCTTTTTAATTTAATGTAATCAAAATTATCCATTTTGTATTTCATAATGTTCTCCTATCTCATTTGGTCATAAATTCTTCCCTTCTCCATAAATCTGAAAGGTAAACTATTCTTTACTCTAGTAATTTGCTTGTGATGTCACCCTTTCTATCTAAATCATGTATTGATTTTGACCTTTTCTTGGTATACAGTGTAAGATCTTGGTTTTATGCCTAGTTTCTCTGTACTATTTTCCAGTTTTCCCAGCAGTTTTTTGTCAAATAATGAATTCTTATCCCAGAAGCTGAAGTCTTTGGGTTTAACAAACAGTAGATTACTAGTCATTCACTACTGTGCCTTGTGCACCTAACCTATTCCAACTGATCCACCACTGTTTCTTAGCCAGTACCAAGTAGTTTGAATGATTGCTGCTTTATAATACAGTTTTAGATCTGGTATGGCTAGGCCACTGGAAGGTTTTTTACTGTGCTGGATGGACCCCTTGTGGTGAACTTTTGGGAGGATCTGGACAAAATGTGTTGCCTGGGATGGACAGGCTACCTTCTGTATTGTTGAAGAGAATACCCAGATCAATGAACATTTAAACATTCCCAGCATGAACTTAATAACCATTGCTTTATTTTTTACATAAACCCTCTTAAGAGCTTCCTCTGAGGGTTGGTAGAAATTATGACTGCATGTTAGGTATTTCTTGTGTTGGCCAGTGCTGGAAGATTTGTTCTTCTGGTACCCAAGAAAGGAAATTCATGGTCCTATGGCCAAATTGGCCCAAGATCCCACCTCTACTCAGAACCTTCTGGGACTGCTCCTTTCACCAACGATGAAGTCTGACACTTCCCAGCTTGGCAGAATTGGCCAGTGGATGTACTGATGAGAGCTAAGCACTACTTAGAACCAGCTTCATGAAGTCTGCCCTTAGTGCAGGGAGGGTTAGAGACATCCTACCATCTGGAATCTTGTTTCAATCATTTTTTGTTAATGAAATTCTGTGGTAACTTACTGATGGGCTCCCTGCAAGTGCTGTGGGAATGCTAAATTCAGAGCCAGATGACAAAATCTCAGTGCCCTATCATAATTGCAGCTTAGCCAACTTTACCCCCTGCCCAGATTTAGGCATTGGAGGAAGAGGTTAGTGAAGGTCAATACTGCCAACCATCAGTAGCATAATTAATACGTTATGAGTAGGACATGTGGACATATGTTTTGTGTGACGTATAAATACTTCTCAATGGGTGAGAGAAGAGAATTTAGAAATAAAAATAAATGAAAAATACATTGTGAACATAGCTTGCGTTTGGAACCCTAAGACCCAGATTGTGTGGTTGGTGACAATCTGTGTCATAGGCTCAGAAATTTATAGCAGGAAGGAACTCCATCCAGTCTAACCCCATGATGTTACAGATGAGGAAACTGAGACCCAAAAAAGTTAAGTGACTTGACTGAGATCACAGAGCTCACAAAGTGGAGCTTTTTTTGAGGCCTAAAGGGTTCTGAGCATCGATATTACCGTATTTCTTGCTGGGGCCTTTGGACAAGTCACTTGACTTCTCTGGGCCGCTGTTTCCTCCTTAGAAAAAGAATAAGTTTAGTCTACATGGTCCTACTGGGTCTGCAAGATCTCATCTCTACACCCTCCTTATTGTCTGTATGTTCCTGTGCTGACCACCAGCCCAGCCTACTTCTTTGCCTGATGAAGGGTCAAGGAGAACTCTGACCTTTTAAGGCCAAGTCAGATGGCCTCCCTCAAGAAGCCGTCCTTGATCCTGCTGGCTGGTCAAGGACCTTCACTTCAGATCATAGGCTTTGAGCTCAAAGGGGACCACAGAGGACTTCAAGTCTAACTGATATAAGAAATCTGGGGTGATTTACCCAAACTCATAGAGCTACTGTCTGAAGTGAGATCTGAACCCAGGTCTTCCTGACTGCTATTTTCATACACCCATAATGCCAACCATGTTCTGGGATCCATTAGGTGTGTGGTTCCTTCTTAACCCTCTACTGGTCAGTCAGCCCTTGTGAGGGCAAGGACCCTATTGGCTGTCTCCTTGGTACCATACACAATAGGTGATTAATATATGAATTCAGATGGCTCTATGAAATTCACTGCCCCCCCTGCAATATTTTTTCCTAAATGTCTTTTAATGGAACCCAGTGGAACCAAAGGGTATCTCTTTACTTTTCTGTGACTCAGTACAAGATCCCTTTGCCTCCACGTGCCTCAGTTTCTTCCTTTATAAGCCAAAAAGGACCATCTCCTCTCCTAAGGGGGATGAAGATGAGAGGTCTCTGTGGCTGTGTAACTCTGGGGCCTTAAGGAATTTAAACATTGGTGTTAAAGAAGTCACTCGTGGGGAGGGAGTTCTGTATTTCTCAGGGCTGGGGCTGGGCAGGGTGTACGCCCGGTTCAGGACAGAGGGCTGAGGAACATTGAGGATGGCCCTTCTGGCTCTGACACAGACCCCAATGCTTCCATCTGGATTCAGCATCCCCAGTAACCATCAATCATCTGTCATCGCTGCTCACTTCCCCAGACAGACCCCAAGGTCCCACAGGCTCTGGCCAGGCAGGAAAGCAGACACTGGGCTTAAATACAACAATTTCATTTTCTTTCTCTCTGTCTTTCCCATTCAACCCTGGACTGGGAGTAATGCTCTCCCCATACTAGGCTTGCTGACTTCGGGCAGCATCCAGCTCTGTTCACTCCATGCCCCACAAAGGCTGCTCCACTCGGATCCTGGACAGCTTCCTGGTCTTTGAGGACCTGGAAAGAGACAGAGGGATGTTCTTTGGCATCCAGGCTCCCCTCAGGGTCTACCTGGCCTGGGAGTTGCCTCCTTAGAGCACCCCTTCCATCTGGGCTGGCAGAAGAGACCTCATCTACTCCCAGTCTGTAACATGAATGCAGTAGGCTGGATGGATTGGCAATGCTGTGGTGGGCTCCCAGTGTGGAGGCCTCCTCTTTCCTCCAATCAGCATCTCAAGCACTTGGAAAGACCCTGCTGCGCTAAGGACTGCAGATACAAAAAGTGGCAAAAACTAGTCCCCCTGCCACGGAGCTCACCATCTAGTAGGAGAGACAAGAAACACCAAAGTGTGCAGACAAGATATGCAGGATAAACTGGGTGAAATCTGAGGTTAAAGCCCTAAGATTAAGGATGGGGAAAGGCTTCTCACCAAGGGTGGGATTTTAGCTGAGACTGAAAGGAAGTCGGAGAAGTTTGGAGGTGAGGGGGGAGAGCCACCTGAAACCAGTCAGGAGGTGGAGTGTGGAGACCAAGAAAGCATGGCTTTTTAGACATCCAGAGCAGTTCTAATCCTACCAGCTGTGTGACCTTGGGGAGGCCTCTCTCTAGGCCTCAGTATGCTCCCCTGTAAAATGAGGGGCTTTCTCTAGATCCTCTAAACCTCTAAGAAAAGCTCAGGTTCCTACCTGTGTTTAAAGGGGATTTCCTCAATCTCATCCTTCAATGCTTCAGCCAATACCTGCTCCTCATCCAAACCCAGGGCCGACAGCACCTGGGAAAAGCGTCTGTTCACAGAGAGCCGTGCATTGGCCTGTCAGGGAGACAAGAGTCCCTAAAACCAGTAGCAGGGATGAGAGAGATGGGGCCCCCCTCCCAGTCAGGAGGTTGTACAGATGGAGACACCCTTGCCCAGTCCAGGGGATGCATGGAGGAACTCCTTGGAGGCAGGAAGCAGGCTCATTTTAGCAGAGTGCCTGCTAGGTGTAGGCACATAAAGGCTTTTTCCTGGATGGATTTCACTGATTGATTGATAGAAGGATGGGTGATGGTACATAGAATGAACAGAGCTAGGAGGGCTCCATTCCCTGGAGTAGGCTCCTGTAGGGTTGGGCCTTGAGTTCCATGGGAGGGGGCTATTCTTTCCTTTCCCACTAAACTTACCCTTCCCCCTTCTGTGTCTGTCCCTGGCATCCCCATGGACCCTGTCACTCACTCTCCTCACCTTGGGGTTCTCACCCTTCACAGGCAGCCAAAACCACCTCCCCAGTGCCCTCTCCTTCCCTTTAGTCCCATGGCCACACCAGAGGGCAGGCCTCACTCCCACCCACCTTTGCATTCACCTCCTAAAGGGTGACTTCCTTCATTCCCCTCTCCAGTCCCTGGACCCTACCTTCCTCCTCTGTAAAACAAGGGAATTGGAGTAAATTTGCCTCCTCTAAACCTTGGGACCTCTGCCAGCACTGTCTTCTGCTTCCAAGGCTCCAGAGGCTCCCCATTGCTCCCAAGGAAAAGGTCAAAGGCCATGTGGCACCAAGCGGCCTTTCTGAATTGATCCATGGTTTTCTGCCTGCCCTCTGCACTCTAGTCTAAGCAGACTAACCTTGGGACTGCCAAACTGCCCTTGACCTTCATACCTTTTTTCCAGCTTAGCTCACACTGTCCTCTTTGTCTGGCACGCCCCCCCTTCCCTTTCTTTCATGTTTCCATTCCTCTCATCCTTTAAAACACAATTCAAAATGTCCCCTCCTCTAGGAAGCCCTTCCCCTTTCCCAAACAGATGAGGAAACTAAGGCAGGGCAGGTATGGAATGGTGATGAGTGGCATTGTTAGGGAGAGAGCTTATCACTGAGATGGGAGCTCACTGGAATTTTGGAGTATTTGTAACGTATCCCCCAGCTAGGTGGTAAGTTCCCTGAGGAGAGCAAAGATGGTCAGTCCCTCATCCTGCAGGAGGGCTCTGCACACAGCAGGGGCCTAATCAATGTGCATTTTGTTGATTTGGGATGACACTGGGGAGGCCTGGAGGTAAGAGCAGTGAGGATATGGGGGAGAGAGGGCAGCAAAATTGGGAAGATCTGCTTTGTCCTGACTCCAATCCTGCCAGGTGCTGAGGGAGGGAGGACAAAGCTGGCGGCGCCCAGCTGAAGTGGAAGCCATACCTGCATGGCCTGCTGGAAGAGGAAGGGGCGGCTCTGCACCCTGTGATGGATGCCCTGAAGCTCAGCCTGGTACTCTGCCAACCGCTGCTTCTCCTGCCGCCTGGCTTGGGGAGATAGGACAGGGTTACTAGAGGTCGGACTCAGCCTGAAAACCCTCTGAAATGACCCTCCTAGCATAACCAAGGGCTTGGCTAGGTTCTGAGGATGCCCCCAGTGACCAGAGATGCTAGACTTTGGTCCCTGACCAAAAGATGAAGCCAGGGTCACATGGCTAGGAAGTCATATCTCCCCACTTCTGACATCTGGGTGGCACAGTGGGGAGAGCCCTGGACCTGGAGTCAGGCAAGCCTGAGGGCAATTATGCAAATGTGCCCTCAGATGCACTAGCTGTGTGACCCTGGGCAAATCCCTGAACCCATCTGCCTCAGTTTCCCCTGTGTGATATTGTGAAGCAGTTTGCAGGCCGTAAAGCACAAGATCAACCCTAGCTACTCTTACTAGTGCTACTGGGCGACTGTGCCTGCGGAAAGGCAGCACTTTCCTAGCGCCAGGCAAGTCAGTCAGTCTGGAGACCAGTGACCACATTTTATTTCTCTGTTCCCATGCTTTCTGCACACAGTGATGTTGGTGGGGTGAATGAGTTGTGGGAAGGATGCACAGATGTGGAGTCACACACCCTGGAGTTGGAGCTTCCTCCCCCTAGCTGTGTGGTATTGGGCCAGAAGCTGCCTCCCTCTGGGCCTCAGTGGTCCAGAATCAGGTGGACTCTGGAGCGTAGCCACGGGCCTGCTGCCACTGTCCTTGCACCACCAGGGCCCAGCTGCTGGGGGTGAAGTCGCTATGGCCTCCCTGACCCATCCAGATCTAGAGCCAGCTCAAGCCCTCTCCTCCCCTGGCAGCCTTTCCTGCTCCCTCTGCCTGCACTGGTGCCCCCTCTGCCCACACTGGTGCCCCCTTTGCCAGAACCTCCTGAAACTTCTGCCTTGGCACCCTGGCCTTTAGCAGAATCAACGTGAGGCTTCCCTGAGCAGCTTCCCGCACATCTCCTGCTCCCAGCTCCTGGCTCCCCAACCAAAGTGGGGGGCCCCTCTCCATACTTGGTAGGGGTGGGCTCCTCTCTTCTCCCCATCTGCCCTGGTGCCCCACACACAGGCTTCTGCAGGGACCAGCTGTGCCCCCACCTTTGGGGAACCTCCTCCCCGCCCCCCCACCACAGGGGTGGGCACCTGAGCTCATCAAGCCTGCGATGGGTGGCCCCAGATCCCTTGGAATGCTCATAGGCTGCCAGGCACCGAGCCACCTGCTTCTGGACCCGCAGCTCCTGAGCCCGGCGCTGCCCTTCCCTGGCCAGTGCCTCTCGCTTGTGGAGTTCCCAGTCCAGCATCAAGGTCCTGGTGAGAGGGGTGGGGATAAAGTGAGTTCCTGCCAGAAGACAGGCAGCCACCCCTCTAATCCCTCCCCTCCAGATGCCCCCTTGTAGCCTCAGCATCAAGGTTCAGAAAGGGGAAGGCCTTGAGGGGCAGTTGGGGAAGAGAAAGCTGGGCTGAGGATGGATGCCACCTGACTCTTGGCCAGGGCTGTCTCCACAGGACCCACATTTCCTTTCTTAAGTCTGAGAAGAGGTGGCAGGGTGTGCACCCAGGTGGGGGCCAGGCAGGGGCATGTGATGAAGCCAAGACCATGAGGGAGAATCACTGAGGGCCACAGTCACAGGCAGATGGGAGCATGGGCAAAGATGGGGTCTAAGGGGAGCAGAGCTCAGAGTGTGAAGTGGAGATGGGGCAAAGGAACAATTGGACTCTGCAATTAGCCCACCTGCCCCCCCAACCCCAAGTATCTGCCTTCCCCTCAGTTCAGCAGCCTCTTAGACTTCCTTCAGAGCCCAATTCATGGGCCTCTGTCTTCAGGAGGCCCTCACAGAGGTGGTGACTCATTCAGGAGAATAGAAGAGTCTGGAAGTAAGGACCTGGCTCCTTCCCTGCTGCCTGCACGGAGGCCCCAGCCTTCCCCATTCACACACACACACACACACACACACACACACACACATACACACACACCCATACCCCCCCACCCCAAAACCCACATACCCACACCCTCAACACCCCCACACACACATAGATACCACACACACATAATATACACATACCACATACCACCCACAAACCACACACACACACACAACACACATAACACACACCAACTACAAAGCACATACACCACATACCACACACATACCACACACACAACATACGCACACACCATCCACTCACACACATCACATACACCACATACATACACACAGACACATCCCCTTTCCCTCGATCCTGCAGTCCCCTTGAGCCAGCATCCTCCATTTCTCCCTCTCACTGTTGTAATTCTAGAAAATGCTATTGATTGTCTCGGGCTCCCCTTCCTCTGGACCTCAGCATTCCAGCTTCTGACTTCACTGAGCTGAGGCTGCCCTGTCCAGGTTCCCAGTGAGCTCTTCCTTCTCAGTGTTCACCCTTGGGTCCTCTCTGAAGCCTCGGACACTTGACCACCCTCTACTCCTCCACCTTCTCACTTCTCTGGGCTAGTGATATACTCACTCCTCTTGCTTCTCCAACATGCAAGGTCTCTGTCTTCATTCTTTGTTGCGCTAACATCCCAGCCCCCCAACTGTGCCCTAATGATGGGGACATCCCAAGACTCTTCTCTTTTACCTTCGACTCTCTGAGTGAACTTATCCATTCTGTGGGTTCAGTGACCCTTAGCTCCAGGCCTAGGCTGTCCCCTGAGCTCCAAGCTCCCATTAGTCATTTCTAACTGGACATCCCTGGGCCCCTCAAAGTCAACACACCCAAAACATTGTCTTTCTCTCGAACACACCTCTCCTCTTGTCCAGAAATCACCGTCCTCCCAGTCACCCCTGAGTCATCCCTCTCTCCTAGCTCCCACAGCCACACCCGTCCTGGCCCTTATTGCCCTCCCTGTCCCAGGTCTCTGCCCTCCCCTCAGAAGTCTCAACAGCTGCCACCTGCCTCTAGGATCCAATACAAACTCTTTGGTTTGGCCTTATAGTGCCCTGGCTTTGCTTCCTAGGCTTCCCCCATGCCAAGGTCTCCCTTCCCTGTGCTTCACCCATGCCTACCACACAGTTCTCTCGTCACCTCCTCCTTGTGGTATTTCTAGTTTTACTCAGATCTTTTCCTAAAACCCATTCCCCATGAGGCCTTTCCCCACCCAGCTAGTGCCACCCCCCATTACCTTGTATTTTCTTTCTAAATAGTTTGTATTCAGTTGGATTTGTATGCTACCCTCCTGCAGAATGTGAGTTCTTTGAGGGGAGGGATTGTCGTGGTTCTGTCTCCTCATAGCTGGGCATATAAGAGGTTCTTAGTCAATGCTGGCTGCGTTAACTGGCTTTAATGGTAGCTTTCACTAAGGCAGGCAGGCAATAAGCACCTAGAAAGCTCCTACTATGTGCTAGGCTCTGGGCTAATAAACACTAGGCATACCAAAAAAAGGGCCGAAAACAAAATTGAAATATACCACTCCTTCGCCTCAAGGAGCTCCCAGTCTAACCAGCAATGAGAGCAGACTCAGGCCACACAGATTTTGAGCTGAAGGAGACCTCAAAGGGCTCAGGAAACTGTCCACTAGGTTCACGTTGGTCATGTTAGCTTGGCCACGCCAAGCCCCAAGGGTCTGGGGCGCTTTGTGAAGTCTATACAGTGCTTTGGCCCGCGTGTGATCCAGGCTGAGCCTCCCCCCAACCGTCTAAGGCAGATATTACTGTGTCCATTTTACAGATGGGGAAACAGGCTTCCACCATCACCATGTTCTAATGAAGTCCAGTGGGGCTGCTCAGCACTGGGGCACAAGGACCAAACCTATTGTGAGCCACTAAGGGTCTGAGATGGGAACTGGACTGGGCTCAGGACAGTCTTCGTTTCCTTCTGCCCTGCTGTCTGCTTTCCTCAGGTGCAGGGGGTCCCCCAGCCCAGCAGTTCTAGCTCATCATGTGAGCTTTGCTTTGGTTGCAGAGCCCACCAAGTGAATTCCTTCAGAATTCTGAGGCCTCTAGCCACAGCATCATGACCCTGGTGCAGCTTTTGGATGTCCATCAAGGGACTGCTAATGGGCCCAACCTCCGCCCCAGAAGGGCTTGGGATTTTTAGGGTTTAGGACCTGGCTAGGTGACCTTGGACAAGTTACTCTAGGTCTCTAGGGTTCAATTTCCTTAATTATGAGATGAGAGGGTAGAAGGTCTCTTCCATCTCTGTCTACACTATTGTCTTTTCACTCTGCATGTGTGTGTGTGTGTGTGTGTGTGTGTGTATGCATGTGTACCTATGTATTATAGATGACAGGTGGTAGAAAGTGAGTCTGTGATTCAGTGATGTAGGAACCGCCACTGTGGGCGTATTATACCTCTGTGTATAACCTGAACCTGTTGATGGACCAACCAGTGAAAAGTCTAGACAGCCAGTGAAGGAATGATCTAGGGGAAGGCACCCCCAGCCCAGGGTAGGGGATGGGGGTGGGGGACAGGTACCTGGTGGCCTCTCGTCGCATCTGGAAGGTTCTGGTGGTGCCACCAGTTGTCAGGAAGGGCTTGACATCCTCCCAGGCCTGTACCTTCTCGCCTTGAGGATGGGTGGTATCCTGAATTGGCCACTGGGAGTCTGACAACAGAGGAAGAGAAGTCAGGAACCCCTCCTCACTCCCCATCCTCCCCCAATGCCTTACCCCAGTGCAGAGGGGCCAGGAGGTTCTAAGTAAGGGAGGTATGCAGGTAACTGAGGCTGGCCTCTTAAGCACAATAACCTTTGGAATGGACATAATCCCACAATGTTGCCCATATATCTCTGCTTTCTTAAGCAGGTGGTGCAGCCTGGTAGGGGATATCCCTGGGTTTGGAGTCAGAGATCCTGGGTGTCAGGGCCATAACTCGAAGTCATAGCTCTCAAAGCAAGCAGCACGAAAGGTTCTCAGTTCAACTTTTTGAGACCAATCCCAATAAGTGGTGAAGAGGAGAGCCTCTAACTCAGGACACTGGCCAGAGACTGTGGGAAACCAGGAGGCTACTTCTGGGAGTGGGAAGGCCAGGCTGGGGAGGGACCCCCTAGTATAAAGTGAAGTGGGGGGTGCTGCCTGGCAAATTCTGATTTTAATGTTTATTCTGGCTAATGGGCTGCTCATTCTATCCACTGACACAGTACAAACAGAAGAACCCCAAACTCCTCCTTTGACAAGTGAGCTGAAGGCCAGAGAGGGCTTGGGAGTCATTGGCAGGGGGCATGACTTACTGTAGAGTTCATCTTCCTGTAAGTGTTTCTGCAGAATTTCCATATCTAAGAGCTTCTCTGGGTCCTTGGACTTTGCCGACTTCCTCTGGAATCCTCTGAGGAGGGCGAAACCAGCCAGATGGAGGGCTTTCCACTTCCTCAGCTGGCCTCTCTCATCTTCTCTGCTCCTGGGCACAGGCAGGGAACAGATGAACTTCTTGAAGGCCCTGTCCACTCTCTCCTCTCCCTCTGCTGCCCCCACCCAGCTGTAGTTACCTCCCCTCACCCTGGGCTCCCCCCACCATCCTTAGCCTTTGGGCCCATTTTGCTTGGAACCCCAACCTTTCCTTGGAAGACAGAAAAGAGGGCCAGGTGGTGAGTTCCCTCCTGCCCTCAGGCCACTCCTCCTCCCTGCCATCCTGTTCTTGCCCTTCCAGCTCCTGGCCATCCTGATAATCCTGGCTGTCCTGGCTCTCTTGGCTGTCCAGCTCAGAGTGAAGCCAGGTTTTCAACTGCCTCTTCATGTCCTGACTTCGGGCCTCCATCTTCCAGTAGAGTGGGAAGTTGGCCGGCTGGGCAGATGGGGGCATGGCCTTCAACCGGGATTTCTGGGGAGCCCTGGCAGGGGGCAAGGCTGAGGTCTTGGCCCTCTGGGCCTTCTGGGGGGCCCCCTGAGGTTGTTGGGTCTGGTGGGAAGAATTGGAGGAAGGCAGGGGCAGGCTCCGGCCATCCACCAAGAAGCTCTCCCAGGCCCACTGGAACGGGAAGGAGGGCTTCCGAGGAGGTGGTGGGATGAGGCTGGGGATGGGGAGAGAAGCGCCAGTCAGAATGTCAGCCTCCCAGAGCCCCGGGTCACCTCCCTGCACCCCCAGTTACTCACTCTTCAGCCTCAGAGGGCTCATTCCTCTTCTTGCCTTTGTTAGATGCGTCTTTCTTTCTGGTATTCCCAGCACTCCGGGCCCGAGGTCGGCCTTGGATCAGCACCCCATCTCCACTCCCAAAAGCACTCTAGAGGGGGGAATGACGGAGCCCCAGTGAATAGCCAGCATCCCTGCCCAGCACAGACCAGAACAGCATGTGCCCTGCATCCCACAGGCGAGGAGAGACGAGTCCCGTCAGCGGCTGATGTCCAGAAAGGGGAAGAGCCTTCTTACAGTCAAGCAGAATCTTAGGTCTGGGAGACAATGACATCCTGGGCCTTCTGACTCATTCTGCCCATGTGAATTACCTCATCATACACATGGGAAGCCACAGGACCTAGAGATCCCTGGATTTTCTCAGAAGAAGAGACTGTCACAGATCCTCCCTGCCTTAAAGAGCCCTTAACCCTTAGGGGACCCTCTGCCACTCCTCCCCCTGCGCCTCCGTGGACCAGGCATCCTGTCTCCAAGCTCTAGGGTCTTGGCAGTTAGAAGCCACATACTTGGTGGGCCAAAGGCACCCCAGAAAGGAGTCCCAGCAGTCCAGTGGCTGTTCCCTTTTCAGATGAGGCTGAAGGGACCCGGACTCGGGCATCCTGGTTAGGTTTCACCACAGAGGCAGCCAGAATTGACTGTTGATGGGTTCTTAGCAAAGTATTCTTCTGCCCCATCCCCCTATTTCAGAACTTCTACAAGCCTGGTCCTGGATCATCACTATGGAGACCAACAGGCCTCTGGGGAGGCATGGTTACCTGGCCTGTGAGACCCTGGCTTCTGAGAGCACTCTGGCCCCTGAAAGCACCTCGGGGCAACTGTCCTCCCTGATCATGTCATAATGTCTTGCTGTGTGTCTGGCCATTTGTAGTAGCCTGTACTGTAACTTTTGTGAGGGCAGCATCTGACCGGAACCTGCTCTCTATCTCCTTGAATGGGGTCTTACATAGTAGGCACACCCTCAGCTCAGGAGATTGACAGCCAAAGGAGGAAACTCAGACTCAGAGGAGGTCATGAGCAGTAAGCGGAGGAGCCAGTATTTGAGCCCAGCTCCTCTGACTCCCAGGGTTTCCCATGGCACCGTCCTGTGTCTAAGTGGTGGCTAAAGAACCCTTGCAGTCTAGGGTCAGGGCCTTCCTCTCTCTGGATCTCAGTTTCCCCACCTGTATAATAAGGGAATCAGACAAGATGATCACTTAAGGTCCCCTCTAGCTCCCACACCCTCTCCCTGAAATAGGGATCTTTTTGTTTGGGTTATACTTCTGCCTAGCCTGGGACCCTGGTCTGTCTGGTCTGTCCCTGCTCTCTGAGCTGTCCCCCCCATGGTTACAGCAGCTAGAGGTGTGAGTCCTGGTCTCTGCCTGGCTGGTAACTCTCTATGGAGCTGGGGGTGGGGGGGACTTCAAAGGGGCCCAAGAGGAGGATGAGCAAGTTTGAGTGTACAAAAGGTTTGATGGGGTCAGAGGAGATGCTCTCCCCACAACTAGCTCTGGGAGTCCAAGGTTCTGTCTGGGAAATTGGAGGCTCCCACCCCACATGAGGGGAAATGGCTTGGTATGCACCGGCCTGGATTCCTCCCGTTTGCCCTTGAAAATCCTATTTGCAAGTTTCCAAACGATTCTCAGAGGCACCCAGTCCAGCACCGCATTCCTTGAGGCATACAAATTTTGCTCAGAGACTTCCAGTGATGGGGAGGTCACTACCTTTTTCTTAAGGCTGCCCATGATGCTTTGGGACAGAAATGAGGGTTAGGAAATTAGAGTGAACCGACATCCACAAGACCCAGCTCAGTCACTGCCTCTCATAGGAGGGGCTGAATGAGTTGACCTCTGAGGTCACTTTCAGCTCTGACTTTGTAAGCCTATAAGTCCTGGTCACAGACTCGATACTCCGACCAAGCTGGACTCCTCGATGTTCCCTCCTGACTGGTCACAGGCACTGGCCACTCCTCCTTTCTGATGTCTCCATTCACCTGCTGTTCCTTGAACAAGCCTCTCCATCTCCCGACTCCAGGCATTGTCCCCCATGCCACAGACACTCTCCTTATCTCCACCCTCTGGCTTCCTTCTCCAGGAAACATCTCTCCATGGTCTTTAATCTTGGACCTTCCCTCTGGGGTGGTCTCTAATATAGCCTGTATGTAGCTTGTTTATTCACATGGTCTCCACCCTTAGAGTGGTAGCTCCCCGAGGGCAGGGGCTGGGGTTCTTTAAAAACTCTCTCTTTGTATCATCCTGTGTTTAGCTCAGGGCTTAGTACACAATGGGCTTAATTAATGCAGGTGAACTTGACTTTATGAAATCCTTCCCTTTCTTCACAGGGCCCAGTGCACTGTGGTGTCCCCTTGTGGCCTCTCATCAAGAGACAGTGCAGTGCAGGGCCCAGCAAGCTAGACTTGAAGTTGGATCTGTATGACTCGCTCTGCCTCAGTTTCCACATATGCAGTACGAGGTTTTACGGTCCCTTCCCTCTACCTATGATCCTATCATATAATGAACTCTGCGCCTGCTTCTTCATCTATAAAATTGGGATATGACTATCTTCGTTACCCAGTTTCCAAGGTGCTTTTCCAGAGGAGACTGAGGATCAGCACCCCATGCCTGGAATGTCCTCCCTACCCTGCCCTGTGCAGGCAGTTCAAAGGTCACCTCCTCCTTGAAGCCTTCCCAGATTCCCCCTTAAGGTTATGTGAGTGCCTTTCCTACTGGAGTTTCCCAGTAGCTAAATCAGTTTGGCTGATTTACTCAGAGTCAATTGATGAGACCCCCCTCAAGGAGGCCATTGATAAGAAGAAAGTCCCCAAATATACCAAAATATTCCTAGCAGCACTTTTTGTGATAGCAAAGAATTGTAAACAAAGTGGGTACCCACTGATGGGGAATGACTAAACACAGTGCGGTGCATCCATGGAATGGAATGTTAAATGAGAAACATGGGAAGATGGACATCTATATGAACTGACGCAGAGGCGAGCTGGCAGAGCTAAGAAAACAGCATACGCAGCAATTACAACAGAAATGGAGAGAACTGCACACCAAAATCAAGTGAATGTTGTCAAGCCGAGGCCCAGGAAGCCCCCTCCCCTCCCCTCCCCCTCTGCAGAGGCGATGCTGCGACATGTGTCAACCTTATTGCACGTATTACTCAGTTAGGCTGATTCCCTCCCCCCCTTTTTTTTGTCTTTATAAAATAGTGTTACATGGAATGGTTCTCTGGGTGGGGCCAGGAGAAGGGATACTGGAAGAAATTGTTCAGGCGTATCAGGTGTGTCCAGTTCTCAGTGACCCCATTTAGGGTTTTCTTGGCAAAGACACTGAAGTGGTTTGCCATTTCCTTCTCCAGCTCATCTTACCGAGGAGGAAAACTGAGGCAAACAGGGTGAAGTGACTTGCCCAGGACCACACTGCTAGTGAGTGTCTGAGGCCAGATCTGAACTCATTGAGATGAGTCTTCCTGACTCTAAACCCAGTGCTCTATCCACTGTGTCCCCTGGAGAAATTATGCTGATTCCAAAAATTGACATCAATAAAAACTTATTTTTTAAAAAACAAATCTGTATCTGCCCACAGCATTGCCTCGCCTGATGGCCTTGGAGTGGGTTGGCCTAGGGTGGAGCTGGAGGTAGGACCCCAGGTGAGTCCTTTCTCCTGAGTCTCAGAGTCACCAGCTCTGTAAAAGGAGGGCAGACTGGTGGCCTCTTCAAGTCCTGGCTTCCTGTGATCATCTGAGTTTGCTCAGGACCCTGAGTGCTGGACCATCTACCCCACCTCCTCCATGTTTTTCCTCTTTCCATGGGGAGAGAGGGATTCCAAATGCCTAGTGTCCCAGGGTGCTGGGATCACCTACTGCTTCTGCTTCCTTTGGGCAATGAGCCAGAGTCAACTCTTGGGATGCCCAGGGAGACTGTTCCCCGCACACCTTCAGCTCCTACAAAGCTGGAGCCTCTCTTGACTCCTGGAGTCGATGGGATGAAACTTCTAGAAGCCAGAAGGCCCAGCCTGTAAACATGCCTGATCTCTGTAGGCTCTGCTTGCTTCCACTTCCCTCCACTCTGCCTCACTTTCTCCTCCCTTTTCTTCTCATCAAGCCCAGTACTGCTGGTACTGAGACCTAGCTCAAGTCTCACCTTGTCTAGGCAGAAGAACCTCAGGACATTGTGAGCCCAGAAAGCTCTTGGGAACCTATGAAAATGATCTGGGGTTCTTAGTGGACATTAAGCTCCAAATGACCCAATAACGTGAGAATAGCCAAGAATGGCAAAGCAGTCTTAGGTCTTGTTAAGAGGCATGAACCCACCTGGAGTCTGATCACATGATGGCATCAAATAAGTGGCCTCTAAGACTCCTTGTCGCAGAGCCTTAGGATACTCTTTGGGTTACATTCTAGGCATCAAATCTTATGACCATGCTGAAGTGCACAGAGTCCGGGAGATGGGGTGGTGGTAGAGGGGTATAAGTGGGGCAGGGGGTGGGCGGCCAAGATGCTGAAGCATCTCAATAGCATGTGGTATTTAGATCATTTGGAAAGCCTAACTTGGAGATTCTGCCACACTGAGCGCAAAGGGGCTCTATGCAGAAAGTGTGTGTGTGTGTGGGGGGGGTGATTAAACTATATCTAGGATGACGTGCCCAGTGATTCCTGCCTCACTCCCCTGGTTACTATTAACATGTGAATTTCAGCAGACAGGACCATGTCCATAACTCACTTTGGGAGGACCTTTAAGGGACTGCCCTCTGGGAGGAGGCTGGAAGAAGGGGAGCCCCAGAGAGCTTTGGGTTACAGCCACCTTCTACTTAGGGGTCAAGACAAATGGACGGAAAGTGGGAAATGGAGTTGTTGGGACCTAATCTGACTAAGATGCTGCCCATCTCCATGACCTACCCTTCTCTTGACCAGTCACTGGGATGAGAACAGTTGCTGCCTTATGGTGGTAGAGGGAGAAATATTAGGACATTTACAATGCTTTGCAAACCTCTGAAGGCTGTCTGCAGAGAGCAGCTACGACCAGTGTGGCTACATGGGACATTTGCCTTGACATTTCACATCTCTGGCCTCAGTTTCCTCATCTGTAATAAGAGGGGGTGGCCTAGATGTTCTCTAGGGCACTAACAGAGTCAGTGCAGGTGAAGGCCCAGAACCCAGCCAGCTCCACTCCTGGGCTTTACCGACCTGTGGGGATAGGGGTATTTTCAGGTCTTGTTTAAGTATCTTGAAATAGAAAGGCCTATAGAAACAAAGGGCAGTGGGGTGGGTGTTGTAGGGTGGCCCCTCCCGCTCCCCATCTGCATACCATAAAGCCCACCCCTCCCCAGGGTGGGCACTAAAAGTTATTAAAATCCCTCTTCCCTTACTGTGTGTGTCCTCAGGGCTTGGCCCAGAGCAGTCACTTAAAGATGAAGCTCCTGTTTTCCTCCCTTCACCCCAAGCTGGGTCCCTGGGCAGACAGGTTGGGGAGGGGGAACAAGGGAAAGAGCAGGGGAAGACAGGGTCTTCTGTCAGGGTCTAGATCTACCCATCAACCCTAACAATTATGTTCAAAACTGCCCTCCCATTTCCCCTCGCCATCTTCAATCGGGCTTTAGCTCTGCATGGGAAAGAGTAAAAGAGCTGAGGCCAGAGGACCCAGGTTCAAATTCAGGTGATATGTGACCTGGAACTGTTTCTCTATCTGTAACATGAGGAAGGGGCTGGCCTGGACAATGGGCAATGCTCTCACCTTTGTCCTCTCACTGTGCGCCATCACATACCTCTGGTTTTGACCTCTCTGGGGGCAGGGGTGTGTGTGTCCAGAGAAGCCTTTGTACCCCTATATGCTGACCACCACTCTTAAGTCACTGGCATCCAAAGAGAAGTTTTGCTGGGACCCCTCAGTGACCCTCAATCACCGGGCCAGGGGTAGGGGCAGAGAAGTAGAGAGGAGGGTGGGCTGTCTGGACTCCAGTGACCCTGACAGACTCCAAGGCAGGGCAGCCAGGGAAGGCGAGGCAGCACGAGGATCCTGGCCCTGGGCAGCCCTAGGGGGTAGCCACCTTGGCTTACAAATGAGGAGGTGGGTGAATGGGCTGAAGAAGCGTTTGAGCCAAGGTTCCAAGGCAGAGGGCAGCTTGCCCACTCTCCAGGCACACTGGACTCAATGGCCCCCTTTTACAGATCAGGAAAGTGATGTCTATGGGAGAAGGGACTTCCCAAACATCTGGGGGGAGGCAGGACAGAGGAGGGGGCCAAATACTCAGGAGCCTCTTTCTTTTTAAAAATTTTTAATAAATTTAAGAAGGCCCTCCCCTACCCCCTACCTCACCCTCAGCCACTAAAATTGACTAAACGAGGGTGGAGGGTGGGAGGAGGGGGGGGAGGGCCAGGGGGGAGGGCCTATGAGTCATAATCTTCTTCTTCTTCAACAGCTGTAGGGGCAGGGGGTGCTGGAGGGAGAGGCAGGGTGGAGGAAAAGGGGAGAAAAGGAGCCGGAGGGCTGTGGAGCAGAGAGACAAGAAAGGAGAGAGGCTGTCAGATTAACTGCACAGGCATCCTCGAGACCAGAACCCTAGAGAACCATGGGTGCTGGGAGGTTGGTGGTATGGACATTACAGACAGGTACTGGGTTGAGCCAGATCCCCTCAACCCCCAGCCTGAGCCACATTCCCCCCCACCTACAATGCTCCCCACTCCTGCCTCCAGGTCGCCAACCTCACCTCTGGAACTGGGCTGTGGGCCGGCTGGATTGGGGTGGGGGCTGTGGCATCTCCTCCTCCCCATCTGTCTCTGTGTCTTCAGAATCATCCTGTGGGACGAATCACAGAAAAGGCTGTCAGACCCCCTGAGCTCAGGGAGAAGGGGCCATGTTGACTGCCCAGGTATATCAGGCAGGGAGAGGAGAAGGCATTGATGGCCTCCTCTCAGAAGCCTGGGGCTCAGTCACTGGACAGACCTAAGGGAGACAGGTCCTGTCCTCAGCTGACAGTCTGATGGGGCTAGCTCACCTCCTGCTCCGAGTCTGTCCCAGACTGCTTCTTATCTTTCCCCTTTCCTCCAGCACCACCGTTTTTCCGGCTGCTCCCAGGCTTCCGGCCCCTAGAATTAGAACCAGAAAGGCCCTTAAAGGTTACTTTAAAAGGTGGAAACACCAAGGGGACAGCAAGTACCATGAGTAGTCCCACGGACATTTATGAATGCGCAAGGTTACAGGGGACACAAAACACCAGGGTCTGACTTCAAGACGTTTCCATTCAGCTCGGCTGTGAGGCTCGAATGAATCAGGCCAGGAAAGCCCTAAGGTGCTTCTTCACAGTGGCTTTGAAACCTTCTTATTCCCAAGGGACCCAGGACAGCTCAGACCTTTGGTCAGAGAGGTATGAAACCATCCATACCCTTTGGACTCATCTACACCACTGAAAAGAACACACTGTATACAAAAGCATCCACAGCAGCTTGCTTAGTTCTGAACCCAAAGTGGAGCCCCTCATCTGGGAAAGGGCGGAACAAAGTATGACGTGAGTATAATGGGATACCATGTGCTGTGAAAAAAGGGACTCTGGGAAGATTTATATGAACTTAAGAAAGGAGGAGAATCAGGTGTGGGTGGGCTTCAACAGTGCAGCAACTGGGCAAGGGAAACTGGCCGGACTTCAGTGAAACCATAAAGAAAGGAAGCCTCCCTCCCCCTTTCCTCCCTTCACCGAGGCAGAGGTGCACAGGTCTGGAGTGCTGTAGGTTCCCAGACTTGTAAGATTTGATCGCGTCTGCTGATTTTGTCTCTTTAAAAATGTTATCTGTTTTATGGGACATTTCTTTGGGAGGAGGTGGGGTGGGGGGATGCCCTGAGATGAACAGAGACAGACAGAGAGATCTGGGGCTTCACAGTGCCTGGCACACGATAGCAAGCTGAATAAATATTTTGTGACTGTTCCACTTTGTATATGGTGCTGGTTAGATTTTGGAAATATTTTCTCTGAAACACAACACCTTGCTAGGGTGGGTCAGAGGAGAATGGGGGAATGTCCTACTGTAGCCCCTTACCTTCGGGTTCCTTTCTCCCCATCCAGGTGATTGTCTTCTCCATCTCCCTGCATGTCGGGCACGGCGGCAACCAGGTCCTTCAAGAAATCAAACTTCTGCTCCAATTCAATACATTGTTTCCTAGGATGGGAGATAACAGGGGCTGAGCTCCTCCTTCAGGCTCCAAAGGAAGGGGGACTTGGGGGTGGGGGGAACTGAAGGGCAACAGAAGCTCTTGGGATGAAGAACTGGAAGGGGCCTTAGGAGCTTTCTAATTTAACCCCCTAATTTTACAGCAGAGAAAACTGAGGCCCAGAACAGGTTTGGCTGAGGTCAGGGGCAGAACAGAGATTCCAATGTGGGTCTTTTGATTCTGAATCAGATGATCTTTTCAAAGGTGAGGGAGGCAGAGGGAAAGGGTGAGGGTGGGGCAAGAAGGAGAATGGAAATGTGTCCTATGGGACCAAGGGGGAAGCCAGAGTTGGGGAGCAGAGTGGGGCCTCCCTGGCAGGACTCACAGGTGACAAGTGGTCATGGTCTTGGCATTCCGAGACTGGGTCACTTGACAGGCTTTCTTGAGAAGGGATTCCAAAAACAGTTCTAATGCCCTGGCTGAGGAGCTGGTCAAGAAAAATCAGGGAAGCCTGACGGAGCCCTGAGCCCCTCAACCCTGGCTTCCTGAGCCCCCAGCCCCACTGTCCCCGGCCACCTGAGCCCCCAGCCCCTCTGCCCTCAACCTCCTGAGCCCCCAGCCCCTCTGCCCTCGACCTCCTAGCCCCAGCCCCACCGTCCCCGGCCTTCTGAGCCCCCAACCCCTCTGCCCTCGACCTCCTAGCCCCAGCCCCACTGTCCCCAGCCTCCTGAGCCCCCAGCCCCACTGTCCCCAGCCTCCTGAGCCCCCAGCCCCTCTGCCCTCAACCTCCTGAGTCCCTAGCCCCACCGTCCCCGGCCTCTTGAGCCCCCAACCCCTCTGTTCTCAACCTCCTGAGCCCCCAGCCCCTCTGTCCTCGATCTCCTAGCCCCCAGCCCCACCGTCCCCGGCCTCCTGAGCCCCCAACCCCTCTGTTCTCAACCTCCTGAGCCCCCAACCCCTCTGCCCTCAACCTCCTGAGCCCCCAGCCCCTCTGCCCTCAACCTCCTGAGCCCCCAGCCCCTCTGCCCTCGACCTCCTAGCCCCAGCCCCACTGTCCCCAGCCTCCTGAGCCCCCAGCCCCTCTGCCCTCGACCTCCTAGCCCCAGCCCCACCGTCCCCGGCCTCCTGAGCCCCCAGCCCCTCTGTCCTCGACCTCCTAGCCCCCAGCCCCACCATACCTGACCTCCTGAGCCCCCAACCCCTCTGCCCTCAACCTCCTGAGCCCCCAGCCCCTCTGCCCTCGACCTCCTAGCCCCAGCCCCACTGTCCCCAGCCTCCTGAGCCCCCAGCCCCTCTGCCCTCGACCTCCTAGCCCCAGCCCCACCGTCCCCGGCCTCCTGAGCCCCCAGCCCCTCTGTCCTCGACCTCCTAGCCCCCAGCCCCACCGTACCTGACCTCCTGAGCCCCCAACCCCTCTGCCCTCAACCTCCTGAGCCCCCAGCCCCTCTGCCCTCGACCTCCTAGCCCCAGCCCCACTGTCCCCAGCCTCCTGAGCCCCCAGCCCCTCTGCCCTCGACCTCCTAGCCCCAGCCCCACTGTCCCCAGCCTCCTGAGCCCCCAGCCCCTCTGCCCTCGACCTCCTAGCCCCAGCCCCACCGTCCCCGGCCTCCTGAGCCCCCAGCCCCTCTGCCCTCGACCTCCTAGCCCCAGCCCCACTGTCCCCAGCCTCCTGAGCCCCCAGCCCCTCTGCCCTCGACCTCCTAGCCCCAGCCCCACCGTCCCCGGCCTCCTGAGCCCCCAGCCCCTCTGCCCTCGACCTCCTAGCCCCAGCCCCACTGTCCCCGATCCTCCCCGGCGGCCCAGGATACAGATGATGACTGGCACAGCCGCCGCCACCTTGCCGATCTCCTCGTCCGTCTGCATGATCTTCTTGATTCTGGCCTTGGGGTGGGGGAGGCAGAGATCAGCTTCGAGGAGGGGTACCAGGGCACCCCCCTCCGGAACCTCCATCATCGAAGGATGTCCGGGCGCTGGGCCGGGGGAGAGGGCGGCCCGGTGGTGCAGCGGGGACGGGAGCGGGGACCGCTGGGGGCCCAGGTGTGGAGCGAGAGCCGGGGGAGGGGCAGGGGCCGGGGCGGGGGTCCCAGGGTGGGGAGGAGCTGGGGGAGGGGCCCCCGGGATCCCTGGGCGGGGCGGGGTGGGACCCGAGGGAGGGGGCGGCTACGGGCCGGGCCAGGAGGGCCCAGACGGGGCCGGGGCTGGGGGCGGCCGCGGGGGCCGGGTCCTCACCGGTGGGAAGCGCGCGTTGTATTTCTTCTTTTTGCTCGGCATCTCGTGGCCTCCTGCTGCCGCCGCTGCTCTCGCCGCACCTCGGCCTCGGCCCTCCGGCCCCGGCCCGGCTCCGGCCCCGGCTCCTCGGGCTCCTCGGGCTCCGCCGCCGCGGCTCCTCCGGCTCCGGCTGCGGCCCCACCCGGGTCCTAGCGCCGGGCCTCTCCGGCGCCTCCGGGTCCTAGCGCCGAGCCGCCGCTCGCTCCTCCGGGTCCTAGCGCCCCCGCCACCGCGGACGCTCCGCCCCGCCTCGCTCCTCGCGGCCGCTTCGCTCCGGCACCTCTCCTCCTACAGACCCGCGGAGGACGACGTTCGCCCCGCCTCCCTGCTGCGGGAGGAACGCCTTCAACGGCCCCGCCCTCCGCGAGTTCACGCCTCCGCGGAGGGGCCCTGCTTCCCATTGGTCGCGTCCTCTGCCACGTCCGGAGGAGTTTCGCTCCCCCGTCCCCCCGCCCCCTCTGTCCTGGCTGTCCACGACCGCGGCCGGCGGTTGCCGATAAAGTTGTTGTTGAGGCGGCAGGCGGCCCAAGATGGCGGCGGCCGTAGGGTGGGCGGAGCGGAGGGCCCGCGGCGGAGAAGAGCCCCGGAGAGAGCGGGGGCCAGGCCGGGTTGGCACGGAGAGGAGCGAGAGGCGGAGGTGACTGGCTCTTGAGGGCAGGCAGCGGGGTCGCGAGACCGGAGACTCGGGCCAGGGCAGCGGCCGTGGCGGGGCGTGTACGGGAGCCGGGAGGGGCCAAGGCCGGGGGGAGGGGCGGGGAAGAGGCGAGCGGCGGCGAGCGCCTCCTCTGGCGGGGGAGGGGAGGCGGGGCTCGGAGGAGCCGGAGGGGCGGGGCCGACTGTGGCTCCCCGAAGGCGAGCTGGCGACTTGGCTGGGATCCATCCGAGGGCTTCTCTCCTTTAAGAGCTGGGGGCGGGGGCTTAGTGATTGGGATCGTCCTCTAGCAGCCAGGGCCGAGCGGGGGTTGCCGTGCGCTTTCCCTGCGTTCATTCATTCGGGTCTCCCCACCCCCTGGGGAGGGGCAGGGGCTAGCATCATCCCGATTTACTGACGGGGATACCGGGACAGGGAGCAGCCACGTGAGTGTCCGCATTTGAACTCGGGGCTTCCCAGCCTCGAGCCGGCGCTCCACCCACTGGGACACCCCGCCCTCTGTCCCTAAAGGGCCACAAAGAGCGGGATGGTAGGATGGCACTGCAAGGGACATCCTTTACAGGGGGAGGGGTTCTTGACCCTGCTGCAGGCACCCAGCTCGCAGGTGGGGGTTCCGGGGCCTCACCTTTCCTCCTCCCCGCAGGATGGAGCTGCCGGAGGAAGAGATCCCCCCTGGGGGCCAGGAGGATGGCTTCACGGCCGAGCATCTGGCTGCTGAGGCCATGGCAGCCGACATGGACCCCTGGCTGGTCTTCGATGCCCGCAGCACCCCGCCTTGTGAGCTGGACTCCTGGCTGGCTGCCTACCCTCCTTCTCGTGTCTCTCGCTATGGGGGCCCCAGCGCTCCCAATCCCAAGCCTGTGGGCTGGATTGCAGTGTATGGGCCTGATTTCTCCCCTGGAGCTGGGGATGTCCAGGGACTGCAGGGGGCTTGGGAAGCCCTACAGGCCAGCGGGCGGCCCATCACACCTGCTATTCTGCGGGAGTTGGCCCTCACTCACCAGGTCCTGACCGGCAAGTGGCTGATGCACCTGAGCCCCGGCTTCAAGCTGGACCATGCATGGGCTGGCATTGCCAGGGCTGTGGTGGAGGGGAAGCTACAAGTGGCCAAAGTGAGCCCCCGGGCCCAGGAAGAGGAGCGTCAGGTCATCTGTGTCTACACAGAGGACTTCACAGACCAGGAAGGAGTGCTGAAGGCTGATGCCGCCATCCGGGCAGCTGGGGTCAAGTGCCCACTGACCTATAAGCCAGATGTCTACACCTACCTAGGAATCTACCGTGCTAACCGCTGGCACCTCTGCCCTACCCTCTATGAGAGCAGCTACCACCTGGAGAGTGACCCCCACTACTCCCGAGTCCTGGACAGGCTCAACAACACAGCACTGACTTAGGGGGGGTGGGCACTCGGGTGCTGGGAGCCAAGACATCTAGGGTGGGGAAGGCACAGACAATCATTCCGGCCCTCTGGGGCAGCTCTCTGGCTCTTAAATCAGTCCCCATGGCAGGGCGGTCTGCCTTCCTGGCTTTGGGGACCAATGTCAGGCCTCAGGAAAGGAGGGGAGGCAGAGACGTGACATTATTCCCTGTGTTGGTCCAGTCGATGGAGGGCCAACGGGACCCTGTTCCTCAGAGTTTCAGTTACTTGCCCAGAGCCTTGACTGGGCTCCCTCCACCTGCTTAGAGCTACTCCACCCCATCCCTGGATGGCAAAGCACCTAGGAGTTGGTGGAGTGTTGCATCTTGGGATTGGTAGTCCTGAGTGTGGACGGGGCCACCAGCAGGGGGGGCCCGTGGGGTAGGTGCCTGCTGCTCCCTGCTCTGCCTGCAGTTCCTACAACCCGTTCCTCTACTATTCCTTCCCTGGCTTCAATAAAGCCCACCTTTGTTTTCAGCCCACCCCTCCCTCCTGCTCCTCTGGTTGTCAGATCCAGGTGGCAGCTGGTCAGCTCTGATGTGATGAGGAATGGGGTTAGGAGGCTTGCTGGGACCAAGGAAGCCACAAGCCTGACTGTGTGCTTCTGGTTTTCAGCCACCACTTCCAGGATCAGCTTGATGATGCTCTGGCATGAAAGCCCCTCACAAGTGCCAGTCTTCTGACACTTTATTCCTTCCCTCAAATCTCATAATCCAGGTATTGGTCTGTTCTTGCACAGGCGGTACCACCTCCCAACTCCAGGCCTTTGCAAAGCCTGGTTGTGCCCCGTGCCTGCAGTGCTCTTTCTTCAACCTCTGCCTCCTGCCTTCCCCAGCACCTTCACTGCCTTCCTTTCCTTTACACTGTATATATCTTGTGTCCCAGTCATTAATACGATGTCTCTTCCATTTGAATGTGAGCCCCTGGAGGGAGGGATGCTGTTTTTTGCTTTTCTTTGTCTCCACAGCTTTCCTTTGTCTGCACTTAGCACAGTGCCTGGTGCCTAGTGAGTCCTGAATAAATGCTTGTTGACTGACTGAGTCCTGCAACAACTTTGCTCGCTGCCTTGTGGTACCTCTAGGCACGTAGTAGTTTACAGAGAGCTTTCAGTATATTCTCATTTGATCCCCAGAACAGCCTTGTAGGGAGCGTAGTGAGTATCCCCATTTTACAGATAAGGAAACTGAGGCACAGAGGTCACATGACTCAAACCTATGTCTTCTAGCTTCCAATCCAAACCTCTCTCCTGCCTCTCAGGGCAAAACTTAATTTAAATCAACAAGCATTTATTATGTTCCCAGAAATGGGCACGAGGCTCTATGCCCCATGCTGGGCATAAAAAGAAAAATGAACAGCCTGCTGCCCTCAAGGAGCTTTTGTTCTACACTATTTCCACAGACAGTGTTCTCATAAACCATTTTGTTCCCACCTGTTGGGAGTCATTGAAGACCAGGCCCCTGAGTTAGGCCTCAAAGCAGGGGGAGGAGGGAGGCAGTTACAGCCAAGGGAGGGTTCTGAGCTGGGGGAGATTTCAAGTTACCTCCTGGCTTATTTGTAACATTGCATGTGAGAATCATATGGGGATCCTTGAAAGATGAAAATAGTAGAGTCCTCCTGTTTGGTTCAGTGAGCCTCTGATGAATGATGAGAAATGGATGCTCCCCAACAGAGGCCTTTGCCACATCCCCCCAGGATCCCTTCCCTCGAGAGAATGGCATCTCCTAGAATCTAGATGCTCCCCTTGGCAGAGTCTGCTGACTGCACTGAACTGCATTTGGCTGGGCATCCTCAAGAGCGCACACACAGTAACTATCTAGGCAGGAAAGCCAAGTGGATGAAACCTGTCTGTGGTCTGGGTTGACGTGCTTAGGTAGACGTTGGATGCCGTAAAGGTGCTGACTTTCATTTGGGAAATTGTGCAGTACTTTTTAATGATCCCCAAGGTTCTCACTAAAACCAACCAAAAACACCCACCTTTCTTTAAATGCCTTTAAAGTGCTTCTACTCAGCTGTATGGCTGAATATCATGGAAAACTGTCATCTCCCAAAACATCAAAATTACAGGCCACCCAAAGAGCCATTCGAGATGCTTGGTAGTGTAATGGATAGAGCCCTGGACCTGGAGGAAGGAAGACCTGAGTTTAAATTCAGTCTCAGACATTTGCTAACTGTGTGACTCTGGGCAAGTCACAACCCCTGTTTGCCTTAGTTTCTGCAACTTTAAAATGAAAATAACAGTCCCCTTCCAGTCATCACCAATGGAATCTCATGCCCTTGAAGGATTGGAATAATACATTTTTTTCTGACCCTTTTGGAGGGATCCCTAAGCCAAAGAGTGATTTTTTTTTTATTTTTAAATTTTATTGATACCCTTTCATTTGTACAGAACAGATATTTCCCAGAGTACCTCACTGTACCCTTTTAAGCTGGTGCACTTCCCCAAAAACCCATTGGATTGAGCACAGAAAAGTCAGGGAGATGTGTCCCCTAACTGGTGGCAGGGTGAAAACTCTGACAGCTATCCTGGCCGTGAGTTCTTTGCTTTTCCATAGTGACACTATTGGCACAATTTTGACCCTATTTTCTTTCATTGACATTACTTCCTTTTTCCATGTGATCCTCTGGATTTTTCAGATTCAGCATTCCTTAAAATACAGGAATATTCCTTTACACTCACAGACTAGCCCCTAGCTGTTGGGCGCATATCTTTGTTTATCACAAATAATGCTACATCAACGCTATGGCATATCAGGAGTTATTTTTTTTTTCTGTCATTAACCTCCTGAAAGTATCATCCCAGTTGTGGGATTTCAGGGTCAAAGGGGACAAACAATTTAGTTCTACGTCCCCCTACCTCCCCGGGCAGTTGGACAGTTTCACTAGCAATAAATTAGTTTGCCTACCTTTCCCCAACTGCTCCTGCAATGAAATTGTCCATTTTTTAGTATCTTTGCTACCATAAGGTGGAATTCATTCAAAAGACATCTTTTGTCTAATTGCTGTCTCAGGATTATAATTTGAACTTAATTGATTATTTGTGTTTTTGAAATTTTTTTCAAGTGGTTATTGGTCATTTGTATTTCTTGGTAAACTTCTCTGTCGAGGTTCTTAAACATCTTTATATCAGTTCCTTACAAGCTATATTTATTGAATTTTTGTCAAATATTTAGTAGAAAGATTTTCCCAAATCCATATGTTTTTCTCTGATTCTAGCTGCGTTGATTTTATTTGTGCAAAAACATTTACACTTTATATATTTGAGATTTTCCATTTTGTCTTCTATGCCTTCACTTGTTATGAATTTTTCTCCTACTCACAACTGGGAAAAATTCAACTTTCCATTGTCCTAATTTTTTTATGGAGTGACTTCGCATCTAGACCGTTTTTCCACTTGGAATTTCCTGTGCTGTAAAATATAAGGTGTTGGTTTCACTCTATTTCGCCACTCATCCTTGGCTGGATTGTGAAGCATTCTATTTGGATGCCCAGCTCATTCACCGAGGGCCATTGGCTCCAGAGAAATAGGAGTGAAGGAGGCAGGGAGGATGAGGGGGAATCGGGAGGACTGGGGTTTCCGCTCATTTCTGTCCCTTTGACTTGGGTAGAATCTCGTGAGCCAGCTCGGGTCTCCACGGCTGCCCCTTATTCCCGGCCTCCCCCTTTACTCTGGGGTTTGGGGGTGGTCTCTGACTGCCAATTCCTGGGGCGCAGCGCTGCGTGCGAAGGCTGAGTCAGGACCGGGAGCCTCACGCGATCGGAATGCCACGGCTAGGGAGCGGAGATGCCACAGAGTTGAGTTGCCTTGGCGGGAGAAGGGAGGTGGAAGGGAGGTGAGTCATGGACAGTTAGTTACTCGTGGCTTTCTCCCCATGAGCCACCGTGGGGGTCACAGGGATAGTCATCGCGTTCAGTTGCTTCGGGGCCTCCTGCTCCCTTCTGGCTTTGCAGTCCAAGGCTCATCTTTCAGGACAGTCGGGAGCTTGGAGGAGTCACCTTTCCCCCAGTACGCTTTCTCCCAGCCCCCCAGGCTCCTCCCTCTGCTCCCTGAGCCAAGGCAAGCCGGCGTCTCTCCTCCAGCTGCTGGATCTCTTTGGTTCCTGCTGACAACACGCAGGTGCCTCAGTTTCCCCTGGCGCCAAGGAGCACCTGAGCCCTCTAATCCCACTAAACAGTAGAGACACTAACACTCCACTCTGCTTTCTAGAGTCTTATGCCAAATTTGATCAAGTATCTGAATCCTAGAAGGGAGCAGATAGAGGCTGAGAGAAGAAACATAGCCAGTCACCCAGCCAGTTAGGGGCAGAGCGGGAACTGAACCCCAGTCTTCTGACTTCCAGGTCAAGGTGGGCAGGTGAGACCTGGGTGTGGGGTTCTGAGGAAGGCCAGTCTTTCTACAGCTCAGTTTCCTCATCACCAAGATAAGGTTATCTAGACTGTCTCCCTCACGGGTTTGGGGGATGAAGGAAATGAGATCACTTGTGGGCCCCAGAAGCCCAGATAAAAGTCTCGCCCCCCTCAGCCATTTCTTCAAGCTCTCTCCTGAGTTCAGAGGGCTGTGTGCTTTCAGTAAAAGGCAGCTAGTGTCTCAGTGACTAGAGCTGGGCCTGGAGTAAGGAAGGCCCAGATTTGGCCTCTGCTACTTACTAGTATATGACCTTAGACAGGTCACTGAATTTCACTTGGCCTCAGTTTCTTCATCTGTAAAATAAAGATAATAACAGCACCCACCTCACAAGGTTGTGGAGGATCAAATAAAGTCATATTTGTAGAGAGCTTGGCACATAGTAGACACTATAAATGCCTAATTCTCTTACTCCCTTTTTCCTTCTCTGGTGATTCCCCCTTATTCGTCCTGCCTCCCCACTTTACTCTCCTTCTCTAGACCCAACTTGGGTCTGTTCTTATGGAACTGAGTCTAGGAAGGGTACAAGACCCAGAGAACCTCAATTTCCAACATCAGAGCACAAGTGGATCCCGTGAAGACAGTGCTGTCCAATTCTTCTATCCTCATCCCATCAGGAAAGGCTTCCTGGAGGAAGAGTCATTTGAGCTGGTGTTTAGAGAATGGGGAAGAATTCTGCAGGTGAAGGGGGAGGGTGCAGAGAGAGGGAACAATGAGGGCCAAACTCCAGGAACACCTTGGGGCGGGTTTGGGGATCACAGAGTTGTTTTCTTTAGCCAACTGGAGTAGAGTGGAGACGGGGTGATCCCAGACAGACCTGGAAAGATACACAGTGCCAGATTGGGCAAGGCCTTGAGTGCCAGGCAAAGGATTCTTGTTTCTGGGAAGGGAAAAAGGGATGCCTCTATAGGAGCAGTTGTGGGGAAGAATCCCCATCTGTCTCAGCCTCCCCATGTCTCCTTCCTCTCTTGCGGAAGGAAGCAGAGGCAGAGCAGTCGGCTACCTGCTGTTTCCCATCCCTCTCCATCCTGCTTTCCCCAACCCATTAAAGACTGCAAAGGGATTGGTTGCTTGTGTCTCAAACTGGAGGAGAATCCATCCAGTTCTGTCTACCTCCATCATAGCCCGTGAGCTTTCCTGGGACACTGGACCCCATCATACTAGAAGGAGGGACGCCAGGGATGCGTTATAGGAAACAGGAAATGACTGACGAGGGAAAGCAACTGGCTTTGGATGGGGTTCAAAGCCCCCAAATGGGGAATTTCCCTGGCTGAGGCTCCCTGACTTCAGCTTAGTGCTGGGAGGGAGTGGCCGGTAAGGCGCCTTAGCCCCTGGCAACCTGACACATGGGGTTGATTCATCCTCAGGGGAAACTCCCCATTTCATTGATTCTCATCCTTGGGGTAGCAAGGGGGTAACTTGGGGTCATAGGAGGTTTCTCTGAGGGGCCCTCAGCCCACCCCCAAGCCTTCTCCCTTCCTTACCCTTTCTGCCACCTCAGGATTTTCTCCAGTTCCTATTTCCTGGTTTAAGGGGTCAAGGAGCTATCCTGAAAAGGCAGAAGATCTGTATTCCATGGAGGGAGAAATGGGGAGAGGGCTGATCCTGGCAGGGTGGGGGGGACGCAAGGCGGGAGAAAAGAGTGTGAGGAATGAACAGCAGGGAATGACCACCTGGTGGCTGTGGGAAGGGGAAGGACCTCGCCACCAGCAGAAAGGGAAGCTCTCCCCTGAGCACAGGTCAGCCCTAGGGCTAAGCAGAGGGACCAGAGGCTAGGGGGGAGCTCTTCAGCCAAAGAATGCCTCTTTCAGAACTCTGAATCCCTTCCAAACCCAAAATCCTTTTCTTTGGAGTCAGAAGCTTCCTGTCTGCCCCAGGGGGAGGGGAAAAGCCTGAATGACCAGCTGTCTGCCTTTCTCCATCTGTGGCATGGATTGGTTTTCCAGCTGGTACTTTGCTGTCCTCCCCACCACCCACCCACCTTGGTAGCTTCGCTATAACTATAGCTCAGAGCAAAGAGAAGTGACCTGCGAGGTGGGACTCCTGGCTCCTATTCTCCATGCATTGCTGAACCTGGAACACATTCCTTCTCTCCTCTTCTCACTGGGGTTTGATAATGACGCTGATTCTAGGTCAAGAGAGCTGAGGCTTGGGCTGGAACTGAGGAGAGCCAGAGGGAAGAGGAGGCAACCTAGAGAAGGTGTGCCCATACCTTCTTAAGTCTCCAGTGACTCACTGTTCGGTCTTGGGTTGCTCCCCCTCTGTGACTCAGTTTCCCTCGGGCATTTGGAGTTTCTCGTTAGTGAGGTGCGGCAGATTTATTGGCCAACTAGATCATCCTTTAGTACCTTTCATCCCAGGAGCTCAAAACCTTTTGCTTTCCCAGAGTGAGATGCAGTGACTGACAGAGAACTAATGCTGTGTTTCTATTTGTATGTAAACAGGACATCCCCCCCCATTCTTCCCAACAGCCACATCAACACCTAGGCAAACCTCAACCTAAAGGATTTCTGCCCCTCCTCTCTGTCTCCTCTCCCATTTTAACAGTTGACCTATTAGAGTCTTTCCAAACTGAACTGGTCTTTTAGTCTGTCTGCCTTTTGCTTCTTAACAAGCCATGGCATGGGGAGTGAGAGGTGGAGTTCCTTAAAACCATCAGAGTAGGCCTGGGACTAGAGCTTTGCTGGTAAATGTTTAACAACTGGATCTCTCTCTCTCTCTTTTTTTTTAAATTATGCCTGACATACTTTTAAGTCTAACCTGCATTATTATATTTTCTCCATTACTTTCTCACCCTTGAGCATTCAACAAAACAATAAACCAAGTCCTGATTTATAGTGTTTGTCAACTGCTCACACTGAAAAGTGAACCATTTCTCAAGACCCTGAGCCCCTACTATGACCGCGTAGAACTGGAGATGGCTTAAGGTTTGCTTTGGCTTTACCAAAGCATAAATGGAGATGTAACCAGGAGAGAAAGCTCCTCTGCCCGTTCCTTCGATTCTTAGAAATCTTAGGGTTTAATTTGGGGCCCAGAAGCAGAAGGCAAGAGTCACCCTGACAAAGGTGTAAGGGCTTTCAAAGGCATCACCTCCCAAGTTTGGGCTCCTTCCTCTTGACCAAGTCTGATGGCCTCTTTCTGGGGCCTGAAGTCCTCCTTGTCTGCCCTTACAATTATTGACCAGATTCTCCTTAAATTTTTTCTGCTCTTGACTTCCACTGTATTCTCCTGATTCCCATCCAAACCTGAGGAAATAACACCAGACTGCTGTTCAGGGAGCCCAGGTTGTGGTTCTGGGGCAGCCACTCGGGGCTGGGCAAACCACTTCCTTAAGCAGGTCCCTTTCCTCTCTGGACTTTAGTTTTTTCATTTTTAAACAGAAGGGGTGGGACTCAATGATCTCAAAGGTCCCTTTCCAATCTGATGTTCTAAAGTTTATGCTCCCTCCAGAAAAAAAAAAACTTATAAAGAGAAGTATGCATAGTATGATTTTACATATGTAGATGAAAAAATTTATGTATATCTGTGCCTTCTCTAGTATGGGCTGAGGAGACAGGGAGGGAAGCAGTTCAGAACTTAAAATGTAGAAAAAAAAATTAAACAAACAAACAAAATCTATCATCTAAGGTCTTTCCCATCTCTGACATTCAGAATTAGGGTTGGAGTTCTGACATTCAGAATTAGGGTTGGAGTTCTTTGCTTGGCACACAGTAAACACTTAATAAATGGTTATTGATTGACTAGGGTCCCTCCCAGCTCTGACATTCTATGTTCTAAGACTCCTCCCAACTCTACATTCAATGTTCTAATGTACCTCCCAACTCTGATTTTCTATGCTCTGAATTCTAATGATTGTTGGATCTGGAAGGGCTCTTAGAACATAGAACATAGAATGTTAGAGCTAGGAGAGACCTCAGAACACAGAAGTCAGACCTGGGAACACCCTTATAATTCAGAACTGAGAATGTTGGATCTTGGAAGTACCTTAGAATCTAGAATTAAGAATGTCAGAACTGAGAGGAGCCTTAGAACATAAAATGTCAGAGTTGGGGGTGGGGAGGGAATCTTAGATGAGAAAATGTCAGAACTTGGAGGACTCTGTTGTAGAACACAGAACGTTGGAGCTTGCAGAAATCTATCAAGGAAGATTATTACAGCTGGGAGAAAGCTGAGAACATAGAATGTCAGAGCTAGGAGAGATGTTTGAACACAGAATGTTATAAATGGGAGTGACCTTAGAATAGAGAATGTCTGTGCTAGGAAAGGGACTTAGAACATAGAACAAAATATCAGAGCAGACAGGTGATTTAGAATATAAAATGTCAGCGTGAGGAGGGACCTTAGGACATAGAATATCAGAGCTGGAAGGGACCTTGGGACAAGGAACACAGAATATCAGAGGTGGGAAGGACTTACAATATAGTATGTTAGAGCTAGAAGGGGCCCTAGAACACAATGTTAGAGATGGGAGGGATCTTAGGTAGGAGGTTCCTTAGAACACTTACTAGAGCATGACAGAGCTGGGAGGACCATTCAAAACCATTCAGTCCAAGTCCCTTATTTTACAGATGGGGAAAGTTACTACAGTTCCCAAGGTGACACAGTGAGTCAATGACAGAAGTGGAGCTAGAACCTTCGGTTCCTGGTTGTTTGTCTGTTTATCTTTCCCCTACAATGTCCTGCCTCTGTTGGGGTGGGTCTGGGTGTGCATTTCTAGGGCTTTGAAGTGAAGTTGGGTCTGGTTCAGTAAAGGTAAGCGAGCCAAGTATGTGTCAGCATGTGTATGTTGAAGCATGTCTGTATGTGTGCTGACACACACACGTCGGAAGTATGCATCTGCTTCTGTCCTTCTGTCCCTGAAATGTGGCATCTCCTGACAGCTGACCTCCGGCATGGTTCATGCTAATATGTGCACCTTTGTCATTCAGGGCCAAGTCTCCCCTGAGGAGACTGTGTGAGGAGACCCAGTTCAGTGAGTGGCTTGCCATTTTTCTCTCCAGCTCATTTTACAGATGAGGAAACTGAAGCAAATGCCTAGGGTCACTCAGCTAATAAGTATCTGAGGTCAACTTTGAACTCAGGTCTTCCTGACTCTAGACCCAGTGCTCTAGCCACAGAGCCACCTAGCTGGTCCATCCTGTAGGGATGAAGAGGGGGGAAGGGAATCCTTCTTAGACTATGTAGGGCAGGATGACATAATAAACAGAGAGCACCGGATTTTGAGACAGAAAACCTGAGTTCAAGTCCCAACTCTGCTATTTATTGCCTATGTGACCTTGGACAAGTGGCTACCCGTTAGACTGGTGGCCTCAGCACTCAGTACCTAGTAAGGGCTTAATAAAACCTTGTTGACTTGACTAACCTTGGGTCTCAGTTTCCTCCTCTGTAAACTTTAAATCTACAAACCAATTTAAATCGATAGTAGAAGCCCCCTGGTGATGAAAAGGGGGTTTTCGGGTCTGCTTCTTATTTTACATACACAGAAAGGCAGAGTGGAGCATCTCTTTGCTCCCTTCCCCTTTACCTTTGAGCATTGGAAATGAATTGAGTTGAACTCTTACACTTTATTTTTTTCCCAAGCGTGGACAGGCTCCCACTTCCCTAGCTTCCACCTCCCTAGTTCAGGGCCAGCCAGTTCCCATTCCTATAGTACTCTAAATATTTTTAAAGCCCTTCCTAACCTGACCCCCTCCCACCTCTCTACACCTCACATCCACTCCGATCCCCCCAGCTTCCTGACTGTTCCATGAACCAGACCCTCCATCTCGGCTCCAGGTATTCTCTCCGGCTGCTCCTCCCCCCAGACCTGAACGGCTCTTCCTCTGCTCTGGCTACTGCCCTCCCATATCCTACCTTTTAGAGGAAACCTTCCCTAACGCCTCTTAATCCCAGCGCTTTCACCCTTTTAATTACTTCCTATTTATCTCGTAGGGGTATTTGTTTGCACGTGCTCTTCACCCTTAGGTTGGGAGCTCCCACGGGGCAGGGACAGTCCGCCTCTTTTTGTATCCCCAGCACTTAGCACATAGTAAGTGTTTAATAAGAGAGTGTTGAATGGATGAGCAGTTTTCCTACAAGCACCCCGGAAGGTGGGCCGTATTATTAACCCGTTTTCACAGAGGTGGCAACTGAGATTCAGAAAAGTGAATTGACGGGCTCAGTGACACTCCGCTGACTTCGGAGCCCCCACCTCTTGATCCGCATTTTGGGAGCTGCTCCCCAGATTCCACACTTCATCTCCCCCCTCCCCTCCCATTCTCCGCCTCTCCAAAGCCTTCTCTTCCTTCTCGGATCAGCTCAGGTGACATCCTCTGGGAAGCCCCGGCCCCCCTTCTTCCCCGTCAGTCTCTCCTTCCCCTCTGAAAAGAACGTAAGGTCGCTGAAGGCAGGACCCTGAAACCCGTTACTTTCCGAGCTCTCAGCTCTCCCCCCAAATCAATCCATCAGCGAGCTCCACAGAGGCTCTCCGGCACCGAAGGCTCCTCGGCCCTGTGGGTCCCGGCCGATAAGTGCGCGGTAGCACCTAAGTTCTCGGAGGGCAAGGGCTGCTTCACGTTGGGCCCAGTATCCGGACCGTCTGGCACACAGTTGGCGCTAGATAAAAAGGAGGGAGAAATAGAATTCAGTCTCCTTGCCCCTCGCAACGCGAGGCCGCGGGTAAGCGGGGCTGCCAGCCTCCCCTGGGCCTGGCCCCGCAGCCCTCTGGGCGTCAGGAGGAGGAGCCCAGGTGCCCTAGAACCTGCGGCGATGTCTGGCGTCGGGGGAATCCTTTACTAAGCTCAGGCGTGGCGTAGGAAGTTGCCCCATATATGGGCATCTACGTCATCGATCCTTAGGCCGTACCATTCTATGTGGCTCCCAGGGGAGGAGTGCGGACTGTTGGCTCTAAGGAGCACGGACCTGAATTTTTTCTGAAAAGAAGAGGATAGAGTTATGTAAGCGCAGAGACAGAGTATAAAACAGCGGAATTCAGAATGGACTCTTGTTTTTGGAAGTGAAAGTCGAGAAGGTGGATAGTGATCTTCCCCCCAAGACAAAAATGGTTCGTTCCATAAAAATGTTCATTCATAAAAAAGCAAAGGAGGCGGCGGAGCAACAAGTGAGTCAGATCCGAGTAGGGACGCGGGGAGTCCGGGAAGCCTGGGACCCACTCTACTAGCGAAGACATGTTCCGAGATTTCGGGGAAGCTGGGCCCAGCTCCGGGGGCGGCTCCTACGGCGCTCCTCAGCAGCCACCCACCACGTCGGGCCAGCAGGTGAGGAGGACCTGGGAGCCAGGACGGTGCACTTGGGGCCCGGAGCCACTCGGGACGGGCTGAGAGGCTGGCGGGCCGACTGGGAGAATATAAGCTCCCTGAAGGAGATCACGAGACCAGGATGGAGATGGGGACTACATAGAGACCAGGGCCTGGCCTCTGCTCTCCCGGGCTAGTGCTGGGCTCAGCCTCAGTCGAGGATCTCTGTTGCGGGGCAATGGAACTCACTGGGGCCTCTCTGTTTAGAGTGCCCGCGCGGGCAACTGGCCAGGTCTTACTACCTCCACTGGACCCCCAGACCCAGCGTTCCCTCGCTGGACGCCTGTGGTCTGTACCCTGATCGACCCTCTAGTCCCGGGCTCTGCTCCTCCTCCTCTTCCTCCCCCACCTCCATTCCTCTTTCTCCCAGCCCGCTATTCCCTGTCTCCACACTTCAGTTATCCGGGCCGAAGCGGGCCCTGGCCTCCGCTCACCCTGACCTGGAGCGGGGATATGGGGAATCAGATTCTTGAGGTCCGATTCATTTCGGGACTTTCGGCTTTACGTCCCTCCCAAAGGATGAGGCTGAGGAGAAATTAATCCCTCTCTGAGCTTATAGCGTCCCCAGGATTGAGCTGGCGAGGGGGCGTAGCCTGGGATCCTGGCCGGACACTTCTCCCCACTAGTCATTGAGTACGGGACTCCGGAGCCTGGGTAGGTGGGTGCGAGAGTCGGTGCTCTGTCCCCCAGGACCCAAGGGATCCTGGGCAGGTGCCCATTTCCTGCGGAACCAGGGCCAGGCGAGCACGTGTCCCGCGTGGGGAGCTAGCCGGCCGAGGGCCCTAAGTGCCGAGTCACAGGCAGCTGAGTCACCCGTGGTGGGAGGGGGGGCGTGCGAGGGGCGCCCCTCCCTTCCTGGCCCCCAGAGGCGCTCCTGTCCGCGATGCCGCCTCCTTTGGGTGCCCAGGGAAAAGGAAGTTGCCGACTCCAGAGTCCCTCAGGGGACGGAACCGGGGTCACGGAGGCCGCCCCAGCCCGGAGGAGACTGATCTTGAACAAGCCTGGGCACGGCTTCCCGGATGGGGTCCCAGCCCCTCCTGACCCACAGCCCTGGGCTCTACCCATCCTCGCTCTCCCTAGCCTCTTCCACGCCCACCCCCCTCACCACTAGCTTCTTCCATTCGCTAAAGCCAGGCTTCGGGGTCCGGAGGTCATTCCTGTGCCCCCGCCTCCCTGCAGCTGGAACCTGCTCCCCAGCTCCCAGTCCCTCAGATCCCTTCGCCAACCCTCTCGGGAGGGCCTGCCCCGCTAGCCTGGTGCTGGAGTTGGGAGGGAGGTGGCAGTACTCCTTTAGCTGAGGTTGTCCCTCCCTGGAGCCAGCCGCAGCCTCGGAGCCTGGTCCTCCATCTTCGCTTGGAGCTGGAGTTCTGTGGGCCGCCTAAGGTTGGCCTAAGCAGCCCCCCTCTCTGCAACCGGTCACTTTCCCGGTGTCTTCCTGAGCTGAGCTTTTCCTTGACCTGCCGCTTCTTTTGTTTCTCCTCCTCTAGAAGTTCCATTTCGTCCCCACCCTCAACGCGGTCAGCAGCAGCCAGGAATTTCAGTGGATGACACAGCCCCGATACTTGGGACCCGGTGGCAACTACCCCAGGCCTCTCCCGTACCAGCCCTATGGTCTCCAGGGCCGCCCTGGGGTCATTCGTGCTGTGGGGCCCCCGCCTGGGGTGCGGAGGAGGCACAGCGAACAGGTGAAAGACCCTTCCCCGCCCAGCTCGGGACCGGAAGGTGGTTTCTGGCTCCCCAAAGTCAGCTGCTTGGAGCCTAGACTACACACTGGCAGAGACTTGTTTCCCACCTGGGCTCCCTCTTAGGAATGAGAGCGGCCAAGGATTTTAGCTCATCCACCCCATAGCAGCTGTCTGACACTAACCTACTGGGTCCCTTCTGTGGCCTCAGCTTCTGCAAAATGGGACCAGTTCTTCCACCACACCTCTCACTGGCTTGTGTTAAAGCAGGTCCTATAGAAATGTGAATCAATGGCTTCAATTTCCTCCTCTGAAAAATGAGGGGTTGGACTCTGGGGACCCTTCCAGTCCTAAATCCTCTGAACTCTGCCTCCTTTTCATGGGCTCCTAAATCTAGAGCAGAAGGCTCCTCAGCCAGCAGGTCTAATCCCTTCCTTTTACAGTGAAGGAAACAGAGGCACAGGAGAATAAGGGACTAGGGCGCTGGGTTTGCTCCTTGGAATCAGCTGCCTTTTCTGGGAGTAATTTCTTGTGCCCCTGCTGCCTTTCCCCAGGAGTGAGAGGAGAAAGAGCCCCTGGGTCAGCTCTCTTACTTACTTCCTATGTGATCTGGAGCAAATCACTAGCCCTCCCTGTGTCTTGGTTTCCTCATTCCTAAAGTGAGGGATTTGGACCACAGGAACTCCAAGTTCTCTTCCACTTCTGAATCCTAGGGCCCAGGACAAAGCACTCTAGCCCTGGTCTCTGCTCCTAAGCAAAGATCTGCACCAGTTCCTTAAGGGGCAGAGGCTGTCTTTGGATGCCCAGCGGTGCCCTGGCACAAGTGACCAGGACATGCGATGCGCTTAATAAATGCATGTGGGTTGCTTGATCTCCATAGCTTGAGAGTCCTTTATTTTGGGAGAGTGAGGACCCCCTTTCAGTCAGTCCCTTTGGGAGGTCTTGTCCTGGTTGGAAAGTGAGGAGCAGGGGACAACGCTGGATCTGAAGTTAGAGGGTTCTAATCCCATTTCTGACTTCTTTGTGTGTGTGATACAAAGCAAGTCATTTAGTCTTTCTGAGTTTTGGGTTGCTCATCTTCAAAGGAGCGGGGAGTTGGGCTGTCGAGGGATCTAGGAGATGGAAGGGAGCCTTATCCATCCCATCAGCAACAAGGATCCTGCCTCTAAGCTCCCTGACAAGTGACCAGCCAGCCTGCAGGACTGGGTGAATGGTGTGACTGTTATATAAGGAGAATGGAGAGGAAGATGGAATTGGCTACATGATGCCCCCCAGTGCTCTTGGTTCAGTCCTTTGGGGCGAACAGAACCAATCTAATCCTTCTTCAAACACCTGAGCATCTGGCAGAGTGACCTTGGACAACCTGAGTCTTTGCATTTTCTGGCCAGTTCCTTCACCCAGTCCTCAGATGGTGCGGATTCAAAGCCCTTTGTTATCCTGATTGTCCTCCCAGGACAATCTTGGCCAATGTCCTTTGGAAACAATAATTTCCAGAACTGAGCATGTGACTCTGGCCTCCAGAGCCTCTGAGGTTCCTTTCAGCTCAAATTCAGTGATTCCCTAACCCCTTGACTCTGGGCTGCTCTTCCCAGGGTGTGTGTAAGGGATGGATGGTTCCTCCTCCTCCCCTTTCCCTGCCACAGGGCAGCACCTCCCACTCATGATGGTTTTCATCCTTCTCTTCTCCTCTGACCCCTTGTAGATAAGTCCTGAGGAGGAGGAGAGGAGGAGGGTCAGGCGGGAAAGAAACAAGTTGGCAGCCGCTAAATGCCGGAACCGGAGGAAGGAGCTGACTGACTTCCTGCAGGCAGTAAGTGAGAGGAGGGGGTCCCATCAGGCCCTGGGGCAAAGGCTCTCAGAGCCAGGGGGTGGGGGGGTTAGATGGGATATGGGGGGGCGGTCTGAAGGCCTGAATGCAGGTACTGAGGCTAACTATGGCCCCTGACTCTCCCCTTCTGAGTGATAATATTTGTACTACCTACCTTGGAAGCTTGGATTGTAGTGATGAAAAGTATTTTGTCAATCTTTGGAACACTGGAGAAGCTATTATTATTTGTTTGGACCTAGCGAGAGTCAATAATAGTGAAGGCTCCAGAACCTTCAGTGGCTCCCTATTGCCCTCTAAGTAAAAGTCAGATCCTTACCTGGCATTTAAGGCCTTCTACCCTAACTTAGCAACCAAATGTTACCCTATTTGCCTCTTATTCTATTCTTGAGACAAACTAAACTACTTGCTCCACCCTGTCGATGCCTGTCTCACTTCTTAGCTTCTGCTTAGGCTGGTCCCCCTGCTTGAAATTCTCTCCAGGTAAAGAAAAATACTACCTGCCACAGTGAGACTTTTAAATAATTATCTTCTACTTGTATTTGTATAATGCTCAAAGGTTTCAAAGCACCTTACAAATATTAGAGATAGGTGTTATTATCCCCATTTTAAAGATGAGGAAACTGAGGCAGTCAATGGTTAAATGACTTGCCCAGGGTCACACAGCTAGTAAATATCTGAGGTTGGGTTTGAACTCAGAACTTCTTGACAAAATGTCCAGGGCTCTATTTTACTACCTGCCTTCCCCTCTCTCCCCCACTGCTTTCCCTTCTGATCTCCAAGGACATTGTTTTGCACTCATACACAATATTAAATGACATCTGTATTTATGTTATTCCCTCTTGGCCTCCATGGGGGCAGAGACTATGTACCCTCCAAACTTGGTCTCTCCCAGTACTTAACGTTTACTCATCTTTTGTTGTTTTTTTGTTTTGTCCAGGCAATCAGGGTTAAGTGACTTGCCCAAGGTTGCACAGCTAGTAAGTGTTAAGTGTCTGAACTTGGGTCCTCCTGACTCCGGAGTCACTGTTTTATCTACCGTGCCACCTGGCTGCCCCAACTTAATATTTATTGAATGGAGTAATCCCAGTGAGGGAATCTGGATACCAAATGGAATTCTACCTTTATCACTCAGCAGCTGGGTGGCCTTAGGCAAAACACTAAATCTCTCGAAGCCTCAGTTTCCTCCTCTGTAAACTGACAGGGTTGGTCTAAATAATTCCTAAGTCCTGTGATCCCATGAACCTCCCCCTTTGGGAGCCTGATGAGCACTGTAATCTGCACTGATCGAGAGCCTCGAGGCTTTGGTGAGACTCATGGCTCCAAGAGGACCAGGCTAAAGAAGGAAGGTTATGGGGTAGGTGCTAGCATCCCTCTGCTGCTGCCCTGCTTCTGATGACTCATCTCAGCCTCCTCCCTCTTCTCACAGGAGACAGATAAACTGGAAGGAGAGAAGTCAGAGCTACAGAAAGAGATTGAGGACCTTCAAAAGCAGAAGGAGAGGCTGGAGCTGGTTCTGGAGGCTCACCGGCCTGTATGCAAAGTCCCCAACGAGTCAGAGGAAGAGGCCGAGCCCCCAGAGAGGGCCTCAGGCAGTGATACAGCTCCTCTCCGTCGCAGGCCCCAGATCTCCCTCTCCCCTGGTCCAGTTCTGGAGCCTGAGGCTCTGCACACGCCCACTCTCATGACCACCCCCTCCCTGACCCCTTTTACTCCCAGTCTAGTCTTCACCTACCCAGGGACCCCAGAGCCCTGTTCCTCTGCCCATCGTCGGAGCAGCAGCAGCAGCGGGGACCCCAGCTCGGATCCCCTGGGCTCTCCCACACTTCTGGCTCTCTGAGTCCAAGCCTTCTGGCCCTCCAAGAGCTCAAGTCACCTTTACCCTGATCCAGCCAGCCCAGGCCACCCCCTTCCTGTTTGGCCCCATCTCCATCCTGGGCATCTTGTCTGCATATCCCTTGTCCTAGCATATTCTGAGCACTTTGGGGACCGCAGAGACTCTCCAGCCAAGTCCCAGGGCTCAGACTGAGACTGATCCTATTCAAGGCAAGGAACATTGAAGTGCCTACTGTGTGCAGGAACTCTAACTGTTGCTGGAGCTCTTGGGACTGCTCCCCTCCCCTGACACACAGCTCCAGGCTCCAGGGCCAAGCTGCCTGCATTCCTGTTCTTTGGAACTTGTTGCTAATTTTTCTACTAGGTAACCCCTTTCTGAGCTATCACTGCCTCCCAACTTAGCTCCACCTGGGACCAACTTTCTCCCTTGTAGCTAGCTCCAGGTGTCCAATAGAACACTAAACACAAGACCCCTTCTGGGCCTGGTAGGGGATGTGGAGCCCCCCCTCCCCCACCTTGATCTGCTGCCCTTCTTTTCTCAATGGGCAGGCCCTACTTCTGGAAGAAGGGCTCCCAGGCCTCCTTGATGGGCTGGAGTGGCCCCTGGCCCTCGGAGCTCAGAGAGGCTCCCCACAATCCCCCACATGGAACCTGCTCCTTTTCCTGAGCAGCTGCTATTTATTTTCCTAAAGAGACTATTTTTATACAAATTGGCCAAATGGAATAAAAGGACTGAAGGCTGGCTTTGGATGATGTCTCTCTGGGACCTGGGAATCTGAGCGCATGGAACCAAAGGCTGTGCAAGCAGGGGAAGGATCTTAGAACACAGAATGCCAGAGTCCTTACAATATGGAACAGAGGATGTCAGAGCAGGGAGGGAGCTAAGAATCAAAATGTCAGAGCAGGGAGTGACCTTGGAACACAGACCACACAATGTCAGAGCTGGAATGAATCTGAGGCATCATTCAATCAAACGTCATTTTAAAAAGAGAGAAACTGAGAGCAAAAGAGGAGCCCATGTTAGGTGGCTAGTTTGTGGCTAAGCCAGGCATAGGACCCAAGTCTCCTGATTCCTCAGTACTTTCAAAGATGCCAGGAAGCTTGGGAATGGGGGAAGGGGGAAGAGGAGCAGTGCCCCACAATCACTCCCCCCTCTAATCCCAGGGGTCTGCCTGCCAGGCCCCAAGGTATCCTGCCCGTTGGCCAGTTCTGAAGTCCCAGAGAGGCGGGGCTCACTTCGGGTTCCTCTTTATCTGGACCTTAAACCTCACCACCTGCTTCCTGCCCCATTGTCTTAGCCAGAAACATCCTGGACCGGGCAGGAAGGAGCCTGGATAGGGTGGGGGCTCCTCCTCAGGGTCTGGATCTGGGCCTAGTTTTGCTTTGGAATTCTCCAGACCCTCTCTGAGCCCGAGACCTTGGGGGTCCACCAAAGATTTGCTTCCTCACAAATTCCCGGTCGCTGTCACCCCACTCCGTCTTCAGCTATCTCTAAGCACAAGCCACTCAGGTTCCTGCTCCTTCCTCTACATAAAGGGGCCGCGGCTGGGCCTTGAGGGAAGCCACCCCAGTCTCCGCAGGGGTCTGGCTCCCCACCTCCCCTCCCCAGTCGCCTCTGGGTCCCCAGACAGACGCACGGTCCAGGCCCGTGGGCTGGGATCTCTCCAAGTTTTATTGTCCAAGGGCAAGGGCGCGTCCAGGCTGGACAGAGCTGGGGCTCGGCAGGGACCCGGCCCAGGGGGCCCACTCAGTCGTCCGGAGAGCAGGTCAGGTGCAGCTGGTCCGGGCTGCCCACGCTGCCCGTGCTCGAGCTGCCGTCTCCCACGTCCCGGGCCCCGCACGGGGGCAGCCCCAGCTCCGGCCCCGGGCCGCCCGGCCCGTCGGGGCCGGGGCCTCCTGCGCCTCCCGCGGGCTCGGCCCCGGCCTCAGCTGCTGCTGCTGCTCCCGCTGCTGCCGCGGCCGCTGCGGCAGAGGCGGCCCCGGGCCCGGGCCCAGCGCCCGGCCGCGGGCCCCACTCCTCCTCGAGCGCCAGGCAGAGCTCCTTGAGCGCCAGGTTCTCGCGCAGCAGCTCGTCCTGGCGGCCCTCGAGCTGCGCCAGCTTCTGCCAGCAGCCGGCCAGCTCGTCGCGCACGGCCCGGGACGCGTGCGCCCCGAAAAGCTGCCACTCGCGGGCCACGCGGCGGCCCTTCTGGCGCTCGTGGTCTAGGAAGCAGCAGAGGTCGCGCAGCTCGCGGTTCTCGTCCTGCAGCCGCCGGTTGACCTGCTTGAGCTCGCGGATCTCGCCCAGGTGGCCCTGCAGCTGCCGGTTGACCTCCTGCATGAGGCGGCCGCGCTGCACCAGCGCCGCCAGCTTCTCCGCCTCCTCCTGCCGCAGCCGCCGCACCAGCTCCTCCTTGGGCAGCGCCGCCAGCTCCGCGTCGCTCAGCGGCCGCCCCGGGCCGCCCGCCGCCTCGCCGCCCTCCATGGCCCCCGGCCGGGCGCCCGCTGGCGCATCCCCCCCGGCCCGCTGCCCCCCGGGCCGGCCGAGCGGGGCAGGGGCGCGGAGGCGGCCCGGGCCCAGGCCGAGGCAGAAGCGGCCCCGAGGCCGAGGGAGCGGCGGCGGCGGCGGCAGCAGCGGCGAGAATGGGGGCCCGGGGGCGAGCGGGCGGCCCGGGGCGGGGCCCCCCGACGTCACGGGGACGCGGCCAATGGGGCCGGACCGCGGTGCAGCCCGGGGAGGGGGGCCCCGCCCAGGGATGCTCAGGCCTGGCGCCGGCCCCGGAGGGGAAGGGAGGGGGACCCCGGCTGGGAGAAGGGTCCTTTCTGCTCCGCTTCACAACCTTGGACCCGGACGACTGACTTCCCAGTCCTCACAGGGTCCCCACCTGAGTTTCTACAGAACCGTGGCATTCCCATGGCTGCGGCGGTAGGGAAGGAACTCTCCTCCCATCTCTGATAGAATCCGGGACTCAGGTGTCCCAGCTCCCGGTCCTCCAAGGACTCCCATCTCCTCTTCCCCAGAACCCAGGGGTCCTGGTGTTAGCCTTGGGGGGCTAGCCTCCTATCTCGGCCTGAATCCTGGACCCAGAGGTCTGAACTCCCGTCCTCAAGTCCTCAAAGGGCTCCCATCTGATCTTCCCCTGAACCCAGGCGTCCCGGTGCCTGCCCTGAGGGACAAGCCTTCTATCTCTGTCTGAATCTGGGATCAAGTAGTTTCAAGGTCTTATCCTCAAAGGACTCCCGTCCGAGCTTCCCCAGAACCCTGGCGTCCCAGTGCCTGGGGGGATGGGGAGAGGATCATCTTCCCATCTCTGACAGAATCCAGAACTCAGGTGTCCTGGCTCCCTGTCCTCAAAAGGACTCTCAGAGCCTGCCCTAGAGTACTGTCCTAACCTCCACCTGAACCCTGGACTTGGAAGCCTGAGCTCGTGTCATCAAAGGGCTCCCATCTGATCTTCTCCAGAACCCAAGAGTCCTGGTACCTGCCCTGGGGGGCTAACTTCATCTCCTCCTGAACCCTGAACCCAGAGGTCTGAACTCCTGTCCTGAAAGGGCTCCCATCTGATCTTCCCCTGAACCCAGGCGTCCCGGTGCCTGCCCTGAGGGGCTAGCCTCTTATCTCTGCCTGAACCTGGGATCAAGTAGTCTCAGGGTCTTATCCTCAAAGGACTCCTGTCTGAGCTTCCCCAGAACCCTGGCTGTCCCGTGTGCCTGCGGGGATGAGGAGAGGATTATCTTCTCTTCTCTGACAGAATCCAGGACTTAGGTGTCCCAGCTCACTGCCCTCAAAGGACTCCCAGAGGCTGCCCCAGGTTACTGTCTTAACCTTTACCTGAACCCTGGACCCAGAAGTCTGAGCTCGTGTCCTCAAAGGGCTCCCATCTTCTCTTCCCTAGAACCCAGACGTCCCAGTACCTATCCCTGGGCATTGTTATCCCACCTCTGCCTGAGCCAATTCTCCTGGGGCTTCTAATCTAGCTTTCTTTCTCTAGAGTTCTGAGCACTCGGAGCCTGCCCTCCAGGTCCTCAGTGGTCTGCCTTGGCATCCAGGTGTTCCTGTGCTCTCAAAGCCTGGGGTGCTGTCCTCATCTCCCCTGACCTTGGACCTTCTCTAAAACACAGTCCTATATCTTCCTGACCTCTAGACCTAGGAGTCCCTGGGCCTTCCCCCAAGCGCTGTCCTTACAGGGTCTGCCTGCCCCATGGCTTGTCTGAACCCTGAACCCACCTGTTTAGAGTCCCACCCTATCATCACTTTCACCCTGCGGGGACCCTCCAGTAGAACACAAGCATCCCAGGCCCCTACATCTCCCTTTCTTCTTCAGGTCTCACTTTTCCTCTCTTAGTGGCTGGTCCTTTCGCTCTAGCCACTGGCCCTGAATGGGCAACCTAGTCCCGAAGCTCCAAGCTAGGAACTGTTAAGCCTGGAGTGGACTGGAGAGACTGAGGTGCCCAGGATTGCTGTAAGATTCCTCACCAGACTGGAGCAGAGAGAGGAAGGAGGATTGAGAAGTGGGGAGAGTGATGAGGCCAACTGGAGGGAGGGGGAAAGGAGGGATGAAGATGGGCAGAGGGACAGATGGAAGACGGTAGGGCTTAGGGATAAATGCTATGGCCAGGGGAGAGGGGACCCCAATGGAGGATAGTGAGAAGAAAAGGGATGAAGAAGAGATTAGGGTGGGGGGCTGAAGACTGATGAAGAGGAGGTAGAGAGAGGAAAGAAAGGTGGGGAGAGAAGAGGAGGATGGGGGAGGTGGAGCTGGGAGAGGAGTGAGGAGAAACTGTGCCTTTCCAGAGGCCCTGAGTCTGGAATGCCCTTCCTCCTCACCTCCATCCCTTTCAATCGCCACAGGCCCATCACCTCTCACCTAGGCTCTTCTCCCTGGCTGGTCCTCCTTCCTTCCCCCATTCTCTAGCAATAACAAGGGCTAGATTGTTATCTACTTTTCCCAGGAAAAGAAACTCTCCTAGGGTAAGAGCTGTTTCCACTGTTTGTCTTTGTATCTGAAATGCCCGACGGGCAGTAGGTGCTTGATGCATTTTTCTTAATAAATTTTTTTTAATTGACTTACTGATTTAATAAAGGTGATGTTGTGGGAAGGCGAAGGGATGGGGAGATAGGGAAAGGGGCGGGATGGGGGAGACTGATAAAGGGGAAGGAATATGGAATGAGAACTGGCGGTGGGGGATGGGGAAGGAGGATGAGCTTTGGAAAGGGGGAGGAGGGATTGGTAAAGGGAGAAGGATATGGCATGAGGAGCTGGAGGATGGGGGATGAGAAAGTCGTGGAAGAGGAAAGGGGAGATTGACAAAGGGGATGGAGAAATGGAAGGAAGAGCTATGGGATGTAGGGATGAGGAGCTGTGGAAGGAGGAAGGGGAGATTGGTAAAGAGAAGAGGTATACAGAATAGGGGATCTGTGGGATGGCAGGTGGGAAAGGAGAAGGAGCTAGAGGAGGGGAAGTTGGGAAAGAGCATGGAGACAAGGAATGGGGAGCTGTGAGATGGGAGATCGGAAAGCTGTGAAGGGAAAAAGGGAGAGGGGGATGGAATTAGGAGCTGTGGATGGGGGGGACAGGAAAGGAGGAGGAGGTGGGGGAGCTGAGGGAGGGGAAATTAGTAAAGGGGAGGAGGAGAGGAGTATGAAATATGGAGCTGTGGGTCGGAGGTGGGGAAGGAATAGCTGCGGAGAGGGCGGGGAAGTCTCCAGCGCCGGGATTTCCCCTTGCTTCTGAGCCGCAGGGCTGCGGGTGGCTCTGAGGATTGGGCGGGGCCGAAGAGGAAATAGGGAGGGGCCACCGCCCAGCTAGGGGCGTGGCCTGGCCCCGGCCCCTCCCCAGGACCCGCAGCCACCGCCCCTCCGCACCGGAAGTGGTCCGTGGTTCGCTGCGAGTGCGGGAGCCGAGGCCTGGCTGCACCCGGAAGCGGTGGCTGCTCCGGGGTCGGGCCGGATTGAGTTCAGTGTGGTCCGGTGGGTGTCCGGGCGCCCGGCTCCGCCATGACCAACGAGCTGGACATCTTCGTGGGGAACACGACCCTCATCGACGAGGACGTGTATCGACTCTGGCTGGACGGATACTCGGGTGCGGGCGGGGGCGCGAGCGGGGACGCGAGGCTGGGCGGGGGCGGGAGTGGGGGCGGGGCGCGCCCCTCCCCCTCCCCCTGCCTGCCTCCATGGCCGCCTCTCGTCCCCAGTGAGCGATGCCGTGGGGCTGCGGGTGCGTTCGGGCATCTTGGAGCAGACGGGGGCCACGGCGGGCGTGCTACAGAGCGACACCATGGACCACTACCGCACGTTCCACATGCTCGAGCGCCTCCTGCACACGCCGCCCAAGCTGCTGCACCAGCTTGTCTTCCAGATCCCGCCGTCCAGGCAGGCCCTGCTCATCGAGAGGTGGGGGCCCCGAGGCCCCGCCCCCGGCTGCGGGGCTCCGCCCCCTGCTGCCCCTGGGTCCCGCCCTCCCCTGGCTCGAGGCCCCGCCCCCTGCTGCCCCTGGGTCCCGCCCTCCCCTGCCCCAGGCCCCTCCCCCTGCTGCCCCGCAGCAGCCAAGGCTCTGCCCCCTGCCAGACCCGGTCTCCCCATAAAGTCACGGCCTACCCCCCTACAATTAGCTTTGCCCATGGTCAGCTTCTTGGTCCTGTGGTCAGAAGCCCCTTCCTCTTCCCCTTTGGTTTCTCCCCTTCTCCATCCTGTGCCCCCCTTCCCTCCCCCAGGTACTACACCTTTGATGAGGCCTTTGTCCGGGAGGTGCTGGGAAAGAAGCTGTCCAAGGGCACCAAGAAGGACTTGGATGACATCAGTGCCAAGACAGGGGTGACCCTGAAGAGCTGCCGGAGACAGGTCAGGGCCCACCCCCTCTCAGGCCCGGTGTCTGGGTGGCCATTGGGCATGGATTTCCCTTTTCTCTCCTGTGCATCCCTCCCATCCTTGAAGACAGCCCTGTGACCCCCTCTCTCCTCAAAGCTATCCCAAAACAGTGCACTTAGGGAGTCGAGCAGATCACCAAGTTGGGTAAAGAAAAAACTAGGAAAAGACAAAGAAAATTCCCAATTAAACACCAGACTGGATGTCCTGAAAACCGAAGGAGAGATGAATAAAATTCAAAAGAAGAAAACCATTGAATTGATTTTTAAAAACCTAGTAGATGGTTTTATGAAAAAGTCAGTAAAACAGATAAACCATTGGTTAATTTGATTTAAAAAAAAAAAGACAGAAGAAAACTGACTGATCATTGTGAACTTGGCACCAGAAGATGAAACTTGAAGTGGGTTATGAAGCTGAGCTTCCAGGTTCCATGGGCTGGCCTGCCTTAGGCGCTGCTGATAATGTATTTTCTCTTGGGACAGTGACCCTAGTCCTCCTACCTCAGCCTCCCTGCCACTTTCTACCCCACAGTTTGACAACTTCAAGCGAGTGTTCAAGGTGGTGGAGGAAATGCGGGGCTCCCTGGCTGGCAACATCCAGCAGCATTTCCTCCTCTCTGACCGGCTGGCCAGGTGAGGGGTGTGGGGGATTGAGAGGGCTTGGCCCCAGGGGTCTGGAGATTGGCTAAGAGCCCGGGCTCCCTCTAGGGACTACGCTGCTGTGGTTTTCTTCGCTAACAACCGCTTTGAGACGGGCAAGAAAAAGCTTCAGTATTTGACTTTTGGGGACTTAGCCTTCTGTGCTGAACTGATGATTCAGAACTGGACACCCGGTGCTGTGGGTGAGCAGCTCCCCGCCCCCAACAATGGGTTCCTGGCTTTTAGTCCCACCTAATCTCCCAAGGCTCAAATGAGTGCTAACTTCTGTCTGGCAGATTAATGCAGAAAGTACTTACTGTAAGACTCAGAGCAGGTACAGCCAAGCATATCTATCCTTCCCTGGGGGAAAACTGAGTCACAGGATCATTGATTTAGTGCTGGGGCGGGGAGGGGGTCCCTGGGGACTTTCATATCTAACCTCTCATTTTCTGAGAGACTCAGTTAAGGGATAAATCCAAGGTCATGCTGTCAGTCATTGTCTGAGGCAGAGCCCAGGCCTTCCTGACTCCAGGTCTACTGTACTATGGTCCCCCAGCTTATAAATGACATCCTCCCTGGCAAGGGCTTCTCAGCCAGCCAGGCTGCTTTTCTCTGCTTGAGGCCCCTTCCTCTCCAGGCTCTGGCCAGATGTGGCAGTCTGTAGCCAGCGCCCAGGCCTCACTGGGGTCTCTCCCTCCTCCCTGGGGACCCCTCTGCAGACTCTCAGGTGGATGACATGGACGTAGACCTGGACAAGGAATTTCTCCAGGATCTGAAGGAGCTCAAGGTGCTGGTGGCTGACAAGGACCTTCTTGATCTCCATAAGAGGTGGCTGGGGCTGGAGACGAAAAGAGTCAGGGCCCAGGAGGAAGGACCCAGGGCCCAGGATTGACTACTTCTCTCTTCCTCACAGCTTGGTGTGCACTGCTCTCCGAGGGAAACTTAGCGTCTTTCCAGAAATGGAAGCCAGCTTCAAGGTCCGTCCCCAACCTGCAGACCGTAAGGGATCCTGAGTCCTCTGGAAGGGCCTGGCCCCCACCCTGCTGTCTCTTCAGAGGCCCAGAGAGGGGAGCAGCCTTCCTGAGTGTCAGGACCAGGGCCCAGGCTGGAGCTTTTGCCAAATCCTCCATCTGCCATCCTCAGCTCGGCCACCCGAACCCTGGTTTCTTGTAGTGACTCTGCAGCAGATGCTGCTGCTGATCCTGTCAGAGCCCAGGGTGGTGCCTGTAGAAGGGGGGTCCCCCTGCTCTGGGATTCTGGGGTCCCTGGGGTGAGAGGGACAGACTCCAGGACTCCTGGCTTCCTGGCCCCACAGAACCTGTCCCGAGGGCTGGTCAACATCGCCTCCAAGCTAACCCACACCAAGGATGTGCGGGACCTGTTTGTGGACCTCGTTGAGAAGGTGGGAATCTTTCTGCCCTAGGTCTGCCCCCAACACCTGCCTTTCACTGTTACGTCCAGCTCCCTTTTGCCTTCTCTTCTTGTCCCATCCTGCCTGTCTCAACTCTGACTTGGGGCTGAAAAGATAGGGTTGCTGGGAAGGGAGAGCAAAGCTGGGCCCTCCTGTCTTCCCAAAGTTTATAGAACCATGCCGCTCCGACCGGTGGCCACTGAATGACGTCCGGCTCTTCCTGAACCAGTATTCAGCTTCAGTCCACTCTCTGGACAGCTTTCGGTGAGGCCCCTTGCCCTCTCCCCCCATCCCTCAGCCCCAGTAACCTGGTAGGGTACATGTGGGCTCTGGGTCCCAGAGGGTCACTCTGTGTGTTAGCCCAGGCCCTTTCTAGCATCTCCTTTCTCCACTGGCAGGCACCAGGCCCTCTGGGATCGTTACATGGTCACTCTCCGGAGCTGCCTCCTACGCATGTACCATGATTGAGGGGCCCCACAGCTGCCTTGCAGGACAGCACCACTCCAGGCACCTGCTCGGTGGTTCCTTATCTGGGCCCTTCCTGCCCTGTGGAGGGTGAACCCGGGCCCAGAGAGGGCAGCTCAGCCCCTGACGCCAGCCCCACAATACCTGCCCATCGTATCCCCTGTTGGCAGGTGGGAGCCCAGACCCAGGGAAGGGGGCTTAACTTTTGACCTCAGGCCCAGGCTTCTTCTGCCCTGTGTATGAGGAGCTCAGCCCATGATCCCCCTGCTCCCCAGCTCCCTGGGCCATTTGGGCAACATTCCTTCTTTGTGCTGATAATAAATGGGCAGACCTGGGGCGAGCTCTGACTGTGGGGAGTCTGACCAGGGGTAATTCTTGGGCCTGAAACAGGATCCTGGAAGTCGTGGGGGCAGGGAGGACTCCTGAAAGTATCCTTCAGTCAGGATTGAGAGAGTCTGATGCCCCCACTTCTTCTGCTGACTCAAGGTTGAACAAAATCACCTCTGAGGCCCCTTTGAGCTCTGATGCTGGGTCCTGTGTTCTGGGCTCAAGGGTCTCCCCATCCCTGGTGCCACGTTCTAAGCTGTTCTGTTAGTTGTCTCAGTTGCATCTGATTCTTGTGACCTCATTGGGGGTTTTCTTGGCAGAGATACTGGAGTGGTTTGTCATTTCCTTCTCCAGCTCATTTTATAGCTGAGGAAATTGAGGCAGACAGGGTGAAGTGACTTGCCCAGGATCAAACAGCTAGGAGTTGTCTGAGGCAAGATTTGCATTCAGGTCCTCCTGACTCCAGATCTGGTGCTCTGTGCCCCATGGCCCCGCCTAGCTGCCCCGATGAGCCATGTTGAGGCCCTCTCATCTGTTCAGTGGGGGGAAGGCTGAGTTCACTTAGCCAGCAGCAAAGCTCCTTATGAAGCATCTGGCCCTACTCTTGTGGAGAAGAGTGGGAGATCGGGATTGGAACAGGGGTTCTTTGCCTCATTCTGTGCTGTGGTCCCCACAGGTGGGCTGGGGGAATCTCAGGGACCCCTTCTCAGGGTCTTGGCTTTTGTTTTTCAAATTCACAATGGAAGAAAAGGCCATATTTCAGTTAGAGGTTAGTGAAAAGAAATGGTTTCTTTCCCATCTAAGTTCAAAGATACCCCTCCCTGCCCAAAATCTCTCTATGGACCCCAGGGGAAGAATGTCTGGATTAGACCATGACAGGGGGTTTCAGGATGAGGCTGGACTCAGAGTCCTTAATGGCCAGCGTCTGCCTGGCAGGTATGCAGTGAAGTGCCTTAGCAAAGGTCCAGATGACATGCTTCTCTGTGCTGAGAAGCAGAACACTGCACAAGAGAGGGTAGGGTCTGAGAGGCTCCTGACGGGCCTGAGCACTTGGTGAGGAAATCCAGTGCTGATCCTACAGTGCTACAGTGTACTAGGGGCATCGTTTGATGCTCGGAGGTGGGGGCTATTATCCCACTTGTTCTGATGAGGAAACTGAGGTAAAACTGACCTGCCCAAAGTCACACAGCTAGTAAATGTCTGAGGTCAAGTCTGAACCCAGGTCTTGAGGCCCAGCACTTGGCACGCTGCACCACCAGGCTGCCTGCGCAGTCTTACACAAGGGCACAACTCAACTTCACAAGCTTGAGATGGGAAAGTCATGCATTTTGTCCTGAAGAGCATCTGGGGGTCATAGTGGACTGCAAGCACAATGTGAGTCAGCAGTAGAGTGTGTGGCCAGTTTTGGCTGGCAAGGAACTTCTAGGGATGGGGAGATGACCCCCTCACACACACATACCCTTTGGGGCTGGCCCCTAGAGCAGAGGGAGACCCCTGCCCCACTTGGAGGCCTTCAGGCAGAGACCCTGGCTGGCAAGCGCATTCTGGTGGGCACTGGAGCAGCTGGCTGGGGAACGCCTGTGTTGTCTTCTTCCAAGGCTCATTCCAGCTCCTCCTTTCTCAGTGAGCTTCCCCCTCCCCCCTCCACTTGTCAGTTCATTTTGGAGACTGTGGCCAAACAGCTTTATTGAGTATGAAGCACAGACTACTTTGGGGAGGGAGGGGCTGGAGTCTAGCCGTTGCAGCGTATCCGTCGCCCTTGGCTTTGGCCTGCCACCAGAGCGGTGACTGGGTACTTGGTGATGCCACAGGCGTTACTCCCTCGATGAAGCCGGAAGTAGCCCTGGCAGAGAGGGGTGGGGGTCGAGCTGAAGACTAGGGGAACCAGGCTCAGCTGCCCTTCATTACCCCTTCTCCCTTGTCCCCTTTGAGCCTCACCTTTTCACCCCAGTTGCTGCCCCAGGAGTTTTTTAGGGTCCAGTAGGTAAAGTTGTGGACTGCAAGGAAGATGAGAAGCCAGAGCGATGGGGGGGACTCAGCTAAGGCTAAAGCCCCACCCCCAGTTCCCCCAGACACTTACTGTGGCCGAAGCCCACTAGCAGCACGCTGTGGTCCACGTGTTGAGGATCACAATTGCGGTCTGGTTTGATTACTCCTTTTTGGTAGTTCTTATGAGAAAGGGAGTAGAATATAGTGAGCCATTGAAGGGTCAAGAATCTAGTAGCCAGCCTCTGGGCAACCTTCCCCCATCCCCACCTGTAAGAGTTTCATATTGATGGTCACCGTGATGGGTCCCTTTTCTACCAAATGCTGAGCCATGTCTATGGGAAAGACAAGTGTTAGCCTCCTAGAGTGGGGTCGGGGGAGGGCCCATAGATGCCCTCATTTCTACCGAAGGGGAGGTGGTATCCAAGGTCACAGTAGACTCTTAAGAGCTGCCCTAGCCTTTGACTCTGAGGTTTCTGCGGCCCCCCCCCAAAACCCCACCCTGAGTTGCATTTCCTGCCTTCCTTAGTTTCCCTCCCCCTCCCCTGGTCATGAAGCTGGGACAAGGATGGAGCCACCCTGAGCTAGGACTCCAGGTTCACACTTCTCACACTCACTACTCACAAATGCTTTCAGAAGTGAGGCTGTGCTGCAGGGGGGCTGTCTCCCAGACCAGAGGGAGCAGCTGATTCTGCTGAAGCCTGCCTGGTGTGTTAGAATAGGCTAAGAATTCACTTTTTCAAAGGAGGGAGGGATTATCTCTGCTGTATACATGGGCGCTAGGTCTGCTCAAGGGGAAGGGACAGACTCAAGGTCACTGGGCTAACTGGCACCAGGAGGCAATCTGATGTTGGGTCCTAGCAGCCTCTCTGGCTCTTCCCAACGGGAGTGGGGGCCAGTAATCGTGTTGGAGCCCAGCTCCAGTGAGTCCTGGCTTTGGCAGGATTCAGATTCAGGGGCCCAGGCACCTACAGTTTTCCTCCCTGGGCAGCACTAAGAAATCGTGGATCCAGGCCTCTTTCTTTCTCTTCTGACAACCATTGTGGGAGAGCTGGGCCCTGTAGGGATAATCCCTCTCCTTGGCCAGGCCACCTAGTTGGGAGGAAGGAGAGTCAGAGGCCCCCACCCGTGACCTCCTCCCCACACCCCTAAGGTCCTGGCATCATGCCAGAAACAGACCCAAGGAGTCCTCTCCTGGGTCTGGGCCTCTGTCCTGGGGGCGAAGCTTTTGGGCCCAAAGGGTTGGGTATGCACATACTTTGGTTGAGGATAGTTATGAAGGCATCCCAAACGAAGCCACCCTCACAGCTGTGTCCACAACGGTTACAGTCCAGCACCTCTGTGGGGAGAGGGGACCTCGATTAGACACATGCACTGCCCAGTCTCACTTTCCACGTGCATCCCCTCTGGACACCCAAAGCCTGGACCTGCTAAGAATCCCCCATCACCTTGGACCAGGCAGGGTTCAGAGATCCCCAAGACTCAGCTCAAGGTACTAAACCAAGACCACTCAACAACGTCCACATGGCTGGTGCCAGGGCAGCGCAGGAAGTGGTTTCCTTGTTTGCTGCCTGTGTGACCTTTTTAGATGGCTACCTCATCAGTAAGAGGAGGGGGCCGGATCTTGACTCTGGAGCTTTCTGCTTAAGCTTTCAGGGGCCCCTGGAGGCCATGGTGCTTGGCCCTGGGCTTCCTCACTGATTATCATTGTTTCTACAGCCTTCTGTGGTTTACCAGGAGCTGCTCAGGATGCCTCCTGAGGCAGGTGGTGGGAGTGAAGATTGTCCTGTTGTGGGTGGGTGAGGAGTAGTGGATGACCGGCTAAGGTCCAGGATCCAAGCCTCAATTTCCCAAATCCAGTCCCAGCCCTCTTTCCTTTATTCCATGTTCCAATCCAAAAAGCATTTAAGCTACTATGTGCTACACACAGAAATACAAAGACAAAAATAGTAGCTGCCCTCTACAAGCTCATGGAGGGACATGTTGTACATACAGGTATAAATAATAATTTGAGGAAGGATGCAAAATTCAATCTCCCATCTTTGTACCTTTGCATAGGCCATACCTCATGCCTAGATGTCCATACCTCCTTAACCCTAGTTCTTGGAAACTCTAGCTCCCCTCAGGGGCTTCTTCCCCCATCACACTGGACATCTTTATATGTATATTCTGTATTTGATTACCTATGGACATGTAATATTTCTTCTTTCTCCTTCCCCCTAGTTGAATGTAAGCTACTGGAGAGCACTGAGTAGGTGCTCATTAATTTGTCAGAACAGCTAAGGAATGTGGGAGAGAGAAGAGTTGAGGATGGCTCTAAGGTTGCACCTCTGGTTGAGTGGTGGGAGGAGGAGTGCATCCTGGGGAGAAGATATGCTCTGTGTGAGATGCTGAAGGGACATCCAGTTGGGAATGCCAAGCAGGAAATTGGTGATGGTAACCAGGAGAGATTAGAGCAGAATGCAGATCTGGGAACCATCTGCTTGGCCATTATGGAGCTGATGTGGTCACCAAATGAAACAGCACAGAAGGAAGAGAAGGGAGCCCAGGACAGAATCTTGGGAGAAAGCCAGGGTTACTGGGAGCCTGCATAGGTGGCTCTTCACAGGCTCCAACATGCCCACTCATCTCACACACTGATGCCACAGAGGGTGGCCCTGTCCTGCATGGATGCTCCCATACACAAGCAGCAGCCCCCCATACCTTGCACAGAGAGCACAACGTTCTTATGGTACTGGATGGCCCACAAAGCCTCGACGTTTTCCACGGCTGAAATGGCCCAACAGCAGTTGCAAGTTTTCTGTGGGGAGAGGTCAATTTTTGACCTAGCTGGTTTCCCCATCCCTGCTCTCTGCATCCCTCTGTCCATCCAGAAGGAGAGGAGAGTTTTTTATGAGAAGCATCTGCTTCTTTGAGGGTGCCAGGGAAAGGGCTGGGAGATAGCTTTTGTTCAAGAATTAGGGTTAGTAAGATGATCTGGCTGGGGATGGGTAGGCGCACACAAAAGTTATCTAGGATGATAGGGGTGAAATGAAGGTGGCAGCTGGTACCTGATCTCTCACAGGGTTGAGGACTCCTGCCTTCCTCCAGTCACAGGAACGAGTCCTTAGTCTCTGCAATCTTGAGTGCTTTTCCATCTTCAGCCTGGGATCTGAGCTGCTGGGCCACCATGGTTGGTAAAGCTGGCGAAATTCCTCCTCTGTGCAGACAAATGAGGGCCTCAGTGACCATAGACCCAAAGACCCTGACCTCATACACCACTGGCCTTTTCCATTTCTAGTCACAGTGTTAGCCCTTAGGGGGTCACCTTGCCTCTAATTTTATATAAACTGCTTCTGGGGAGAAGGCACTGCCTGAAGTCACAGCTTATTTGGTGATGGGGCCCAATAAGGACTCTAGAATTGTAGGACTCAGGTGTCCACACCCTCTCCATTACACTAAGCTTCCTTATTCCCAAATGCCCTTCTTTCAAACAGAAAAGAACAGCATCTCCTGGAAAGAGCTCTTTGATCTTATCCCAAAAAGTAACTTCAATGCCAATAGACCATAAATGTAGAAGCATCCAGTCCAATCCTGCCATTCCACAGATGATAAAATTGAGGCCCCTGCAGGGTAAGTGATGACTCCAAGTTCACCATTCTTTCCACTGCACCCCACTGTTTCCAGCAAACATAAAATCATTGCAGAATTGAGGCAATTGTGTTTCTCAAAGGAAGCAAAATATCACTTAGGACCAAGAGATGCCTTCTTTGGTCTCAAAATTAGGCAGGTAGCCTTTATCAATACTTGCTTGGTTGGGCTGTGAGCGCAGCTACATAGGACCCTGCTTCCTGTGTCATCCTTCTTATCGTGGGTCCAGACAAGGAGTTTGTTTGTAATAAGGAGGAGGCTTGGCCACGTGAAACACTGTGGCAAGGTGTATTGAAGTTGGAGCTTGGGATAGAGAGAGAAAGAAAGGAAAAGAGAGGAAGGAAGGGAAGGAGAAAAAAAAAGGATGAAAGGAGGGGGGAAGGAGAGAGATCCAGACAGGAAGAACGGATCTTTGGTTTCTACTCCTAGCTTTGCCTCTACCTCCCTGCTGGGTGTTGTTCAATCACGTCTGACTCTCTGGGACCCCATTTAGGGTTTGGGGGCAGATATATTGGAGTGGTTTGCCATTTTCTTCCGAAGTTCATTTTGTAGATTATGGAACTGAGGCAAGCAGGGTGAAACGCCCGCCCCAGCTCACAGCTAGTGAGTGTCTGAGGTTAGGTTTGAGCCCAGGTCTTCCTGACTCCAGGCTTACACCACATTACTGCCTCCATCTGCGTGTTCCTGGACAAGTTCTTTCCCATCTCTGGGCCTCAGTTTCCTCAGTTATAAAACACAGACAGTAATCTCCATGTGCTTCTCAGTAGAGATCATAGCAGATTCTGGAGGACTGGGGATTTTAATCTTGAAAAATTTGGTATGGGGGATGATAGGAAGTGGGTCTAGGGGACCAAAAGCTCCCCAGGGCAAGACCTGGACAGAATGCTAGACTTGGAGTCAGGAAAACCTCAGTCCAAATTCGTGCTCTGGCATTTATAGTAGGCAAGTCACACCCTCCCTGAGCCTAAGTTTTATTATCTCTAAAATGGAGCAGAAGGTTGACCCAGACTCCTCCAGGCACCTTCCAGCTCCAGACCTTGGAGCTTCTGGCTGGCCATCCCCTGGGGCCTGAGTCTGACAGATGATTCAATTCTGATTGGTGGGGGCCCTCTTACCTGTGAGGTCACTGAACTGGGTCACCCCAAACTGGGCCATGCCCCCATGCTCCTTTGTTAGCTGCTGGGCCCAGGCCAGGTTGTCAACAAAGATCTCCAAGCGCCGCTTTTGTTCTACAGAGAGGATTTTGAGGGCCCTGAGAGACAAGTGGGTAGGAAGAGGCACTGGGCCTCCTTCTGCCCCCAGCCGGGAACTTCTGTCTCCTATCCCACCGTGGATGCCCTTGGGTATCTCCTCCTCCAAGGTCATTGAAGCACTGTCCCTACAGGCCCACCTGCACTGCTCCCCACCCCTGCCCCAGTGAGAGGAGCTGTAGCCTCATGCATAGGGGGGGTCTCATCTCTCCCATCAGTCCCTTACTGTCTGGTCTGCTCCTGCGGTACAGGGATGGAAGGACATCACTTCTCTAACACTCAGTTTGCTCATCTATAAAATGGGGTTAATACTGAGGTCATATTCACATAATAACCATTCTAGTAAGATTTGGTCTACCACCTACAAGGAGGCCCAGGTCACTAAAGACCTTCCCTAACAGACCTATGGAAATTCCAGTGATCATACATACACACACACACACACACATACACACACACACACACACACACACACACACACACACACACACCGTCGGAGTGGGAGAGGGCATCCCTCCTGGCCTGGGGGTGGGTGTTTGCTGACCTCAGATCAGGTAAGTAGTCCCTGATCATGGGAAGGTTGGAGGGGGCCCTAGAGCAAGAGGTTCTGTGCTAGAGAGAATGTTGGGAGCAATACAGAACCTCTGAACATGAAACTTGGAATGTTAGAGCTAGGGGGAGACCTTAGGTTAGAACGTAGTACACAAAATATCAGAGCTGGGGAGCACCTTAGAGACCCGACCCTCAACTAAACTCCTCATCTTACAAATAGAAAAAATAAAGGCAAGAGGATGTGGTTCTCCTGACTTCCTGGCCAGTGCTAGAAGAGGCAAAAAGTCCCTGAGATCTGGGGACCCAAGGAACTGACAGCTGTGGAGAAGCCCCCACACTGTAGCACACACATGAAGAGATCCGCACACCCACACGTGTGTAGACATTCCACACATGCGTGTCTCTTATGGCTAGCTGTATTCATTGATTTGTGCATGTACATTTGTTGGTGTACACCCACACGCATGTACATGCACAGTCATGAAGGAATACAAGAAGTCCCACCTGCCGGATCTGGGTAGCTCTTGTTATACTGGATTTGAAAGGCCTTGAATTGCTCCACGATGTCCCAGGTGACTGGTGGCAGGTCATGGAAACTCTGCAGGCAGGGCAGGGAGAGTGAATCTGGAGGGTCACCACACTGCCTGCCCCTGGAGAGGGGCCCATCTGGGCTGAGCCTCCAGAGACCAGCAAAGGGGCTTAGTCTCATTGTGGATGTGGAGAAATTGAGACCCAGAGCAAAAAAAATGACTCATAGCTAGGCAGTGGCAGAGCCAGAGATACAGCCCAGGTCTAGCAACCCTCACCTCCCTTAGGATGAATACTGTCTTTTCAATGGAGTTCCTGACCTTGATAGAGAACCCAGGGGGAAGGGGTAGGAGACAGGAAGTTAGGAGATCCAGGACCTCTAAATGGTAACACTACATCTGGACACAAGGCAAAGGGATGTGACACAACTGGGAGGGACATCAGAATACTAAGACTGAAGGGAAGAGCCAAAGGACCCCAGACCAGGAACCAGGGGAGAGGTCTGCAGTCCAGCATGGACAAGTAGCAGAATCTGAATTGGAATACAATGGTAAGAGAAATCTGGGTGCTGATTGAAGGCCCACAGAGCACATGGGGGCTCACCTGTTCGAGAGCGGAGTAGGTGTTCCAGGGAAGGCCCACCATGGCCAGCAGCCCCAGAAGGTAGGAGAGCTTAGTGGGGAGCATCATGAAACCAGGGAGCGGTCTGAGAAGTGAGATGAGAACAATCAGATTGATGACTGAGGCCAGGAAACCAGCCACCAACCTCAGTGGTGGGCAGGGAAGGCACTCATAAGCCCCACCCTCAGAAAGGAAACAGGGAGGGGAGAACCCAGGGAAGGGCCTTAGAACCCTCAGATCCAATCTCCTTCCCTTCGGTTCCTGGGCAGCCTGGAAAGTTGGGGATGTGAGAAGCACAGACACCTGAAACCATAACCTCTTGGGGGTTGGATGGGACTGGGTGGGCCTCAGGGCAGGGACAGTAAGCCAGTTTTCACAATGTGAGCTGGGGAGATTCTCATCATGCCTTTAGAAAAGTCCATATTGGATAGGGAAAACATGACTGGGCAACAGTTTCCCTGGAAAAGTCCGGTGGGTTTTAGTGACCAGCAAGCTCAGTGAGAGATCCCAGTGCATTACTGCAACCAAGAAAGTGCTGGGGATCTTGGGCTGTCATGAGAGCCATGGTGTGGTCTGTAACCAGGGAAGACACAATCCCACTGTCCTCTGCTCTGCTCAGGTCACATTTGGTCACTTACTGTGCTCAGTTCTCCAGAGGAGAGCCCCTGGGAAGGAGAAGCCCTTCTACTTCATGCCATAGGAGAGGCAGACTAAACTGAAGGGAAAGTCCCCCTTCTCCAAGGGGAGCTCCCAACTGAGATCCCCAGCTTGGGAGCATATGAGGCACTGCTGGGCCCTTTGTTTGGGCCTCCCCAAAGTTTGGTCTTGGGTATTCTTTTCTTTTCTCTCTGCCTCCTTTCTCGAAGTGGCCTTGTCAGCTCCCAAGGCTTCAGTCATCATCCCTAGGTATATGATCACTAGATCCATAAATCCAGCCCCAGACTCTCTCCTGAGCTACAGTCCCCTAGCACTAACTGCCTCTTGGAGATCTCAAATTGGGTGTTCCAATGGGTATCTCCAACTCAACATGTCCAAAACAGAACTCATTACCTTCCCTGCTAAATTCAACTCTCTTTTAACCATCCCTGTTTCTGCCAAAGGCACCACAAAACTACCAGTCACTCAGGTTCAAAACCTCAATGTCATCCTCAGTTCCTCATTCTCTCTGTCATAGTCTCAAAATTATAAGAGATCCTGGTCCTCTGAGAGTCAGATGTCATGAGGGACTCTCCTAACTCTGGTTAGGAGCTCCACAGGACCCTCCCACGTTCCAAGTACTCTTTCCCTGTCCAAGATAGGCCCATTCCCAGTTCCTACTTCCTTTACCTGTGTGCTTCAGAATATTCCTCCTACACCCCTTCATCTTTGCCCTCAGCCTTCATGGTCCACCTCTGCCTCTGCCATCCCTGTCATTGGGTCCTTCCCATTTGGTTGCCAAATATTGTCAATCATCCCTTCAAAGCATGTCTTGCATCCATCCCTTTCTCTCTACTCAGGTAGCTCCCGTCTTAATTCAGACGTTCATCTCCTCTCTTGTGTGGACAACTGGGATGGCTGCCTCATCTTGAGTTCCTCCTTGTGTCTACTCCTTTCTCCTCACAGTGACCAAGTGATATTTCTGAAGCATGTGTGAGCGTGTCATTCCCTCCTCACTTACAGACATTCCCTCGGTCCCCACTGCCTCCAGGACTGAGTGTACATTCCTCAGCCTTTCCTTCCTCTCTAGTTCATTGCAATCTGGCTCTGCACCCACGTTTGTTGAACAGAGTTCAGGTACAGGAAAGGTCTTCATGGGGAAAAGAAAAAAGCTTCTGTGAGGCGTTGGAACTGTCCCGAAGTGGAAGGGGCTGCCTCAAGAGGTGAGGAGCTCTCCTTCCCTGGCACTGTCCAAGCAGCGTACCACTCTGGGAATTTCTCTTCAGGTCTGGGTTAGATTCAACTGCCTTGGAGGCTGAGGTTCTGTGTGGGTTTCTAAAGTGGGAGCGGGCCATACTTAGACTTGTGGCTTAAGAACTTGTTTAAAAAGCTTTATTGATGTCCTTTGATTGCTATGTTATGGTACTTACTTCTCATCATCTCCCTTTCCACCGAACTCTAACCAGTGGCTGTTTTTCTTTTTCACTTAATAAACATTTAGTAACTATCCCCTGCATGTCAGTCACCAGGCAGACACTAGAGATGAAAGGACAAAAATGAAAACAATCCCTGTTCTCTGTGATTTTACATTCTCCTCAACCTTCTCTTGTATCAAAGCAAGACAGTTAAGCTTTTACCCCTGACAAAATGGTCAGATGGAACAGGACATACGTAGACTAGATGGGTCACTAAGTCTGGCTGGTTTAGGTGTTAAAACCACTTACATTATTTTGGTCCTTTTGTATCCTGTTCTGCTGGTTTTGCCCTTATCCTTTTACATCAGTTCAAAAAAGTCTTATTTCAGCAGCTGCGTGGGAGGATGGATTGGGGAAAAGGGGGTGAATAGGGGAGGTAGAAAGAGGACTTGGCAGGAAAGAAAAAAATCAAGAAGCGTTGAAATCCTGAAAGCGCCTGGGAGAATGGGAAGGATCTGAACAGAAACAGAGAAATGAGGAGGAAGGGAAGCGTTCCTGAGACACCCTCCCCTCATCCTCCCTTCTCCTTTTCTCCTGCCCCCAGGGCATCTAGGACATGGTAGGGAGCCAGGGGCAGCCAGAGCTCTCCCCACTTGGCACCCCACAAATCACCAACATGTGGTGATCCAACTGGATGGTATTTCAGGGTTACACATATAACTTTACCATGACATCTTACCAGTGCATACCTATCATGTCAAAAACAAAAAAAGAAGAGAAAAAAATTTGTTATGGTTTTTTGCATTTAGGGCCAAGACTGAAATTTTTCTGAATGAGAAAAACTTGCTCTCAACCACTATTACCAAACACTGAATGGCTTTGAAAACTAGCTTTTGCTACGTACTTGATAATACTTCCTAAGGAATTTGACCTACATGGCAAGAGAACAGCACTTACGCGTGGAACTTAATTTTTGGCAAAGTCAGTTTGACGCCAATCATGATCGTTTGGGTCACAAATAATGTTAAGTTGCTTTTACACACTTTTGACATGCTGTCAAAAGTTAAGAGGAGAAGTAAGCTTTCCATTCCCACACAATTTCCCAGGCAATCGGTTTTCTGAGCTCAAACTACAGTTGCAGCGGCATTTTAATTTTCAGATCTCCAGGCAAAAGCAAATTTGTTGTTGAGTTGTTTCAGTTGTATCCACCCATTTAGGGTTTTGTGGGCAAAGATCCTGGAATGCTCTGCCATTTCCCTCTCCAGCTCATTTGACAGATGAGGAAACTGAGGCAAACAGGGTGAAGTGACTTGCCCAGGGTTATACAGCTAGTAAGTGTCTCAGACTCAATCTGCACTAACAACTCTTCATGAATATGCAAAAGGAAAAGGAATTTCCAAATTTCAAAATCCATTGAACTGTTCAGTTGAGGGGTTTCTACCTAACCTTCAACTGGAAGTGATTACTCTGCATTGCAATGACGTGCTAAAAAGGCAAATATCAGGAGAAGAATCTCATGGAAATCCATACCTGTCTTCTAAAAGACAAATATGCTTTGTCTTTCAATTCAATTTCTATTCAAATCATGTACTCATGTATTGATACGATAATTGTCATGTATTACCTATGGAAAAAGACATTTTCCAAGATGAGATATCAACAAACAAACATTTGTAATCAATTTTGATGATAGGGAGCACGAACTCTGAACCTCAATTAAAACTCCATTCTTCTCATTGGCAAACCTGTATTATGAAAAATTGTTCTTTGTTATTATTGTTCTTGCATTTTGAATTTTGTCAACAGAAATGTGTGGAAGTGTGTCTCCTCTCTTGTTACCTACATAATATCTTAGACTCAGCCTCCTGGCCCATAAAACCCAATATATTTACTAACTGATCCTTTACAAAAAAAGTTTGCTGACTCCTGGTCTAATCTGTAGAACTTCTCTGACTGATTTTTGCTTGGATAAATGAGTTTAATTGCTACTTCCTATATGTGATGGTCTTTTGTGTAACTAATGTTTGCTGAGGAGACTTTAAGCTGGTGAGTATAAGCTTAAAGCTTTGTTGTCATTCAGTTGTTTTCAGTTGTGTCACACTTTGTGCCTGTTTGGGGTTTTCATGGCAGAAATATTGGAGTGCTTTGCCATTTCCTTCTACAGTTCATTTTACAGATGAGGAAACTGAGGCAAACAGGGTGAAGTGACTTGCCCAAGGTCACACAGCTAGTAAATGTAGGTGATCAGATGTGAACTTGAGATGAGTCTTCTCCATCCAAGCCCAGTGCTCTATCCTGAACCTATCATGCCCCTCAACCAGGGCTATTTGAGGGGTGGCAGATAGATCTAGTTCAAAATTCTAGTCCTGTAGCCTTTGTGGAGCCAGAAGGATTTTGGTGGTCCTGGACCTTGCCTGTCCCTTTCCCCAACAAGTGGGCCAGTGGTGCAAGCTGGGTTCTTCTATTTGATGCAAAGGTGGGCCAGACCTCAAGTCATATCTATCTATCACTGAAAAAAGACTATTTTCCCCTGTGTCCGAGACCATCGCCAATCATCTTAATCCATATCTGGCCACTGGACCCAGATGGCTCCAGAGGAGAAAGTGAGGTTGGTGACTTTGCACAGCCCTGCCTAACTGTAATCCAACTCACTTGGCCTCACCTTCCTGATGTCATGGTGCCCTTCAAGACTGAAGGAGAAATTATAAATACCCTTGTCACTGGTGAGTCACATGTCTATATTTAGAGAACCCACACACATTCATATCTTACATGGATGGGGGAGGAAAGACATAATGGAAAGTAAAGGTGATCTAAAAACAAAACAAAAATTTTAAGTTTAAAAGATAAGGTTAGACTCGATCTCTAAGATGCTATCTTCCAGGTTTCATGTTCTGTGACTGTAGAACTAACTGGAAGAAACTCCTGGCTTTCTCAGGGTGAGGGTCTTGAGTCCTAGAGGTCCCATGTCTTTGTCCACAGACCTAGGGCTCTAGGTCCTGGAAACCTTTTTCTCTAGTCCGAAAATCTCGGTTAACTTGCCTGCAGCCCATTTCTGGAAAGCCTGGATTCTTGAGGCTGGGGGAGTGAAGGGACCTTTCCTTAAGCCAAAGCTGGATGACCGTTTCTCTGGGATATTATAGAGAAGATACTTATTTAGGTTTGGATTGGACTTGGTGATCTCCCAGGTCCTTTCCAGCTTAGAGAGTCTGGCATTCTGGAGCCTCCCTTTCGGATGCCTGCCCCTCCCAGCCCAGTAAGTGCTTACTTCTGGGAAGAGGTAGGGAGATAAAGGGGGCCCAGAACAGAAGGAGGACTTCCTGTTTACTGTTCACACCTCCTGCTCCCTTCCTCGTGGTGACACACATCTCGGAAGGCACAGATGAGTCAGTGGTGAGAAGCCGCAGTGTGGGGTGAGGAGGATGGGTTAGAGACAGAACCACAGCATGTTGGGGCTGGAAAATAGAGGACATCTGAGCAAGAAAAACCCTGAGATCCCAGAATACAGAACATTGGATTGGGCTGCAGAACACAGAATGCCACTCAATCAGAAAGCATCTACTATGTACCAGGGCATCATGCCAAGTACTGGGGCTACCAAGAAATGACAGTCCCTACCCTCAAGGAGCACCACAGTCTTATGGAGGAGACAACCCATACACACATAGGAACATACAAGATACAAAGAGAGTAAATGGAAAAGAAATTTAGAAGCAAAGGCTGGAAGAAAAATAAATAGAGGGCTCTAGTACAGAGTGCGATTTGAGCTTAGAAGAAAACCAGAAAAGCAAATAGTCAGAGGTGAGAAGGGAGGGCATTGCAGGTATTGGGGCAGCCTGGGCAAAAGCATGGAGTTCAGAGATAGAGTGTTATGTTCAGGGAACAGTAAATGGGTCAGTATGTCAGAATGGTGGAATGTGTGGAAGGAAGTAAAGTATAAAAAGTCTGGAAAAATAGCAAAGTGCCAGATTGGAAAGAGTGAACATAAGACTTTATATGGAATTTTGGAAGTAACAGGGAGGGAGCCACTGGATTTGGAGCCTGCCTCCAACACTTTAGCTCTGCGACCCAGGGCAAAGCACTCAACCCCTCTCAGCCTCAGCATCCCCGTCGAAATAATAATAAGACCTCCCTCCCAGGTTGTTGTAAGGCTCACATGAGCTGAACATATGGAAAGTGCCTAGCAATTAAGGCACTTATGGGCCCGGCATTGTGCTAAGCACTTTGTAAATATTATCTCATTGGATAATTTGATTTGTGATCCTCACGACTCTGAGAGTGAGGGGGTATTATTACCCCCATTTTGCATATGAGTAAACTGAGGCAGGCAGCAGCTCAGTGACTTGACCAGAGTCACACAGCTACTGTTTGAGGCCACATTTGAACTCAAGTCTTTCTGATTTCGAGTCCAGCACTTTATTCACTGCACCACATTCTCCTTCTTCGTCTTCTTGGTCTTCTTCTCCTCCTCCTCCTCCTCCTCTTTTTCATCCTCCTCCTCCTCCTTCTTCTCCTTCTTCCTCCTCCTTCTCCTTCTTCTTCTCCTCCTCCTCTTCCTCTTTCTCCTCCTCCTCCTCCAATAGAAATGAAGAAATAGTGATCACATGAACCAAATGCTACATGTTCTAAGAACCCAAGAATAAGAAAACAAAAGCTATTTGCTTAGAGATTGTGTCCTCTTGTTCACAGATAAATAATCCAAGGAGATAAGTAGGCAGTTTTCAGACAAAGAAATCAAACCTATCTATAGTAATGAAAAAATACTCTAAATCACCATGGGTTAGAGAAATGCAAGTTGAAACAACCCTGAGGTACCACTTAAACCTCTCAGTTTGGCCAATATGACAAAAAAGGAAAAGATAAATGTGGGAGGGGATGGGGAAAAATAGGAACACATGCATTGTTGATGGGATTGTGAACTGATCCAACCATACTGGAGAGCAATTTGGAACTACACCCAAAGGGTTATAAAACTGAGCATATCCTTTGAGTAAGCAATATCACTACTAGATCTGTATCCCAAAGAGATCAAAGGGAAAGGAGAAGGACTTCTATGTACAAAAATATTTATAGCAGCTCTTTTTATGGTGGCCAAGAATTGGAAACTGAGGGGAGGCCCATCATTTGGAAGATGACTGAACAAACTGTGGTATAGGACTGTGATGAAATACTATTGTATTGTAAGAAATGACAAGCAGGATGCTCTCTGAAAAACCTGGGAAGACTTACATGAATAGATGCAAAGTGAAGTGAGCAGAACCAGGAGAACATTGTCCACAGTAACAGCAATATTGTACAATGATCAAGTGAATGACTTAGCTCTTCTCAGCAATATGATGATCCAAAACAAATCTGAAGGACTTATGATGAAAAATGCTATCCATCTCCAGAGTAAGAACTGATAGAGTTTGAATAAAGATTGAAACTTACTTTTTTTTACTTTCTTTAACATTCTTGGGTTTGTTTGGTTTTTTTTGGTTTGTATTTTCTTTCTCAACATGGCTAACATGGAAATGCTTTGTATGACTGTACATATTAAATTCCTTGCCTTCTCAAGAAGTGGGGAGAGAAAGGGAAAAGAGAAGGAGGGAAAGAATCTAGAATTCAAAATTTTAGAAAAAGCTAATGTTAAAATATTTTGTTTACAAGTAATTAATAAAAAATGAAATTAAAATTAAATATAGAATGAATGAACGAAATGCTAAAAGAAAACATATCACTTAAGGGTCCTTGAGATAATTTGTTATATCTTACTGTATGCTTTAAAATTTTTCTCTAAATTTTTTTCAGTTGGCAAGCATTTTTCTCCTTCCCACCTGCAACTTCTTCCAGAAGAAAAAAAGAAAAAACTCTTGTAGCAAAAAATGTAGGCAAGCAAAATAAATCTCATATTTGCCACATTCAAAAAGCTAAATCTCATCCTGTACCTTGATTTGAGCTCTGGTGGGAGGTGGACAGCTCTCTGAAGTGAAGGCCTATTGCCTGGATCAGAGTTCTTAAGACTTTCTTCCCCCTTTCAATTAAAAAGCCTCTACCCTCTTTCCCTCTCATCTCCTCTTCTTCCTCCACTAGGGAAAAGAAAGAGGAAGACTTGTAACATTTAAGTGCAGTCAGGCAAAGCCCATACCAACATTGACCACAGCCCTGTTCCAGAGTACTTGCTCTGGTCAAGTGACTGTAGACTGAATTGATGATCTTAGGCTAGAAAATTGAACTCCTGTCATGTCACTGAGTGGTTTTTTCATTCACTCTCTTTGACTCCATTTGGGGTTTTCTTGGCAAAGATACTGGAATGGTTTGCCATTTCTTTTTCCAGCTCATTTTACAGATGAGGAAACTGAAGCAGACTTGCTCAGCATCACATGGCTAATAAGTGTTTTGAGGCTGGATTTACACTCTCGTCCTCCTGACTCCATGCTGGTTACTCTATCCACTGCAGCGCCACCTATCTACCTGCCCCTGAGCTCCTGTCATTTCTCCTTTATTTCGAAATCTCTACAGAGCACTATCTTCTTTTGTTTGAACAACTGAGGACTGAGTCAGACTGGGCTGCTTCCTCCTCCTCCTCCATCTCAGCCAGTCTCTGTTATGTTCCATCATAGACTAAGATTATTAGAATTCTGAGTTATTTCCTTATGATCTGAAGATTATTCTGTCCTGGTCTGTGACTTTTCTTTGTAGATCTACAGCCAGAAGTGAGTGTATCCACTCCCCTTGGAAAGATAACCAGCTCTTAGCAGGCATGGGGCCTTCATGCCAGTAAAGAATCTTCCTGGTGATTTTTGGAAAGATTAATAAATATCAATCTCAGTCTAATACTAATAACTATGTTCCTCTAATGAAACTGAACCCTAAAGATGACCAGAAGACTCTGATTTTTTTCTTCCATAGATCAATGCGAAATCCTTGCATTGACATTTCAAGACTGTGGAATCAGAGGACCCAGGTTCACATCCTGCCTCTGCTGCTTACTCCTGGTTTGACCTTGGTCAAGGCATCACCTCCCTGGGTCTCAGTTTTCCCATCTGTAAAATGAGGTTAGGAGGTGCTTTCTGAGGTGTTTTCCAGCTTTAGAGATGTTATCCTATGACCCAGGCTGTGTTTCCAGACTTGCTACCCCTTGATTCTCCTTCATACCCTCTCTGCTTTAGGATTAGGGCCCTGCTGGCCTCTGTACCTGCTCTCCTACCTCCAAGTTTCCACACTGACTTTTCCTCTTAAATCTCAAATGTTCAATCCCTCTCATTACCCATTCTACTCCTCTTAGAATCAAGGATGTGCTGGAGCCAGCTCTACCTGGCTCTCCAGATACAGATAGGAGTAAAAAAGAAAGATAGTCTGTCCACAGAGAACTTATATTTTAAGGGGGACAGACAAGATATAAAGGCGGGCTGGAGAGTAGGAGTGGAAAGCAGGGGATGGGAAGGTACCCTTGCAAAGACATGGTAGGGAGTTGGTCAAATTAGGATTGGAGCCTGGAGAGGAAAGAAGATGTGTTTGGCCTGGGCACTTTCCTTAAAAATGGGCATTTGGGGAGGAAACAACCAATCAGGGGAAAGGGCTGCAGGCTCTGAGTGAACTTTCAGGGTGAGAAAACTGCTATTCCTGGGGGAGAAAGTCTGGAGAATCAGGGGTGGAGTTCAGAGAGGAATTAGCTCATTTCAGGTCATACAACCAATAACTGGCAGAGTTCAGAATAGAACCCAGGGTTCCTAATTTCCAATACTGAACCTTCTCTGCTACATCAACTTGCCTCCTCCCCAAAGTTTTTCCCTTTTAAGCATAAATCCCAGTACCTCCAGGAAAGATCCCTGGGCTTGGTAGAGCCTGCACTGTGCCACTAATTAGTGTACCTGGTGTACCCTCAGCTCATCCCTTTCCCTCTCTGGGCCTGAGACAACTTCCTGATCACATCCCTCTGGGATGTGCCTTCTCAGGTTGTGTCCCCCCAAGAGAATGATTAGCCAAGGTCCGAGGTGCTCTATAAGTCCACAATCATAAAAACGATAGCTCCCAAGCCCCCGTTGGAATTGTCAGCCAATTAGCTCAAAGCAAAACCATTTACCAAAATGCCACAGTAAGAAAAGTAGTAATAAGACATAACTCCCACAAATCAGGGGCACACTCTCCCACAAATACACTGGTATTGTGTGGCCAGAACATCTGTGAAGAGGGACTGCTTGTCCTTCTGTCCTGGCAGATGTCTTCCTGGTGCTGGCAATGACCTTGGTCTCATAGTCTCCCTCCAACTTTCCTCCACTGATCACTGTGGGGTGCTGCTACCCTGGACCAGATACTGCTTGACTGGAGTGACCACTGCCTCCAGTTATCAGCTGGTCTAGGGCACAGCTATGTTCTAGTTCTGGAAGAACTAGAGACCCTGCCACAGGATCAGAAGGAGTTTGGGGTCTAGGGACTGTCATCTTCAAAGCAAGAGCCAAGCTCCAGGCACCAGAAGTTCCATTTCTCTCCCCAGCTGGACTCATGCTTGCAACTGGACTTGGCCAGGGGCTTCTGCTGCATGGCTAATGAATGGAGGGGAGGGGAGAGAAATCCTACCCCATCCTTGTTGTACTTTCTAAAAGACATGGGCAGCTAGGTGGTGCAGTGGATAGAGCACCGGTGCAGAAGTCAGGAGGACCTGAGTTCAAATCTCACCTCAGATACAACACTCACTAGCTGTGTGACCTTGGGCAAGTCACTTAACCCCAACTGCCTCATTCTGAGTCATCTCCAGTCATCCTGATGAATATCTGGTCACTGGATTCAGATGTCTCTGGAGGAGAAGTGAGGCTGGTGACCTGCACAGCCCTCCCTCACACAACACAAAGTCAAGTGCAAGTCATGTCATCTTTTATCTGATGGCATGGTCTTCTTCGACAACGAAGGGCGAACACATTTCTAAAAGACATCAGAGAAAATGTGAAGAGTTAACTCAAGAGCTCAGTTTCTTCCCCTGTAGCTGGCTTTCTGTTTGACTCTCATAAGCAGGGGGCAAACTGTTGGTTTTATGGCACCAGGGGCATGCAGACCCTTTATCCAATAGCCAATGCAATTTTATCAGGTTGCTCTGATTAACCTACTTTACTTCTATAAAATAAATACACAATGAGTTCAGAGTAGAGGGAGACATGAGCAGTTGAGGGCATCAGAAGAGGCTTTTGTGGTGGGTTCACTTGAGCTGAGCTGCAAAGGAAGCTGGGGAGTCTAAGAGAAAGGAATGAGGTGGGAGGGCATTTTCAGATGTGAGAGGACAAAGGCACCTATGGGAGACATGGGTGCCTATGGGTGTCTTATTGATCCCTGACTGAATATCAGGTGACTTCAGTGTCCTCCAGGACCAGGAAGCTCCTGATTCAGGCCACCAGACCCTGCTTCTTTGTTGGCTGCTCCAAAGTGTTGGAAGGTCCCCCTACTTCCCAGACACCTGAGAAAGAAAGAGTCTACTGCCTAGAACCCTTAGGGTGCTTGCACAGGAAATTTTTGTTATTGGATCTCCTGGGTATAGAACTTCACATTTGCCAGGCCTAGAGGCCTGAGGGCTAACCGGGTAAACATATGAGAGAAGAGACTTTCCAGAGTCGAACAAGGGTTAGGCTTTATTCAGGGTCTTGGTTACATGTGCAGGGGGAACTCTTCCTTAGGAGAGAGAGAAATCTCCCAAGGAGGCAAAGATCTTACAGTAAGAGAATGAAAGCAGAAGTGGAAGTGGGGAGAGAGGGGAGAGGGAAGAGAGAAGAGAGGAGAGAAGGAAGAGGGGCCTTCTGTCCTGTAAGGGCCCCTCAGAGCTAAGAGCGCCTTCAGGGTTTCCTGACCCTACTTAAGCTCTCCTGCCGCATAGTTTGCACCTGAATACTGTGCCTGTTAGTTAACAATAGGTGTGCTCAGATCTGGGCCAATCTCGAGGGCGGGGATGCTCTCTCCCATCACGTTTCTCACGGGAAGAGGTGGAAATGCACGAGATAGCCCTGTCTCACACCTCAATTCCCTGCTGTTCTCTGGGGGGGCCTCATGAGAACTCTAAGGTTTAGAAGTTCTCACTTTTACCTGCCCAAGACTGTCCACATGGAACTGAGCTTACACCCCCAACACACATTTATCTCTATTAATATCATTTAAAGAGATTTAGCCCCTGATTTCTTATTAAGTATTTGATGAATTTACTCTTCCAGGTGGAAAGACCTGAGAACATGGAGCATGAGCTGGCAGAGACAGAAAAACTAGCAGAGCTGAAAAGGGAAATAGTGGACCTGGACATGACTTGAGGACAGTCTTGTCTGGTCCCTCACTTTTGAAGACTGCCCTAGGTCATACAACTAGGATGACTCAGGCATCCAGTCTCTTTGTCCCCAGGTGCCCCTCCCTTTCCTCTCCATCACTGACTCCAGGAGGCATAGACCCTCTATTGAAACAGTCAGGGTCTGAAAGCTGTGTATCTTGTCTGCCCTCTGAGCTGCTCATTTCAGAAAGGACACTGACAAACTGAAGAGTGACCAGAGGAGGGCAGCTGGGTTGGTGAAGTGCTTCCTCCCCATGTGATGATCAGCAGAAGGAATAAGAGACCTTTAGGCTGGAGCAGAGAAAGTTGAGAATACATGTCCAGGTAAGAGTTGGACTAGATGCCTCTGAGGTCCCTTTCAGATCTGAGATTCTGGCTTGTGGAAAGAGTGCTGGGTCCGGATTTGAATCCCACCACAACGTACCTGTGTGACTTTTGGGCAGTTCCTATCTCTCTCTGAGCCTCAGTTTCCCCATATGTAAAATTTTGGACTCAGTGGACTCTTCCAGTTCTAAACCCTATGACTGAAGAATGCTCAAGCATCCTTGCCCAGTTTTCCTTGCCCAGTGTCCTTTCCTTTTGTGCAACACCAGTCTAGAACACTAGAGGGTGCCAAAGAGCCTCCTTTAGATCTCCTATGGCGACCTTAAGAAGGAGAGATCCTGTAGGAAGGCTGACTTTGACCAGGTGCCATGGAGTCAGATGCCTCTTGCCTTTTTTTTCTTAATCTGCATGACCATGGACAAGCCCCTTCCCCTCTCTAGGTCATAGTATCCTCCTCTGTAAAATGAGGAGGGTTACTATTGTTCAGCCATGTCCGACTCTTTGTGACCCTTTGGACCACAACATACCAGGTCCTTCATTACCTCCCAAAGGCTGTCCAAGCTCATGTTCCCTTTTTCACGACACTAAATATCCATCTCATCCTCTGCTGTCCCCTTCTACTTTTGCCTTCAATCTTCCCCAATATCAGGGTCTTTTCCAATGAGTCCTGTCTTCTCATTATGTGGCCAAAGTATTTAAGCTTCAATCTACAGTCATACAAAAAAAGTACTCTAAATCACTATTGATTAGAGAAATGCAAATTAAAACAACTCTGAGATACCACCTCACACCTATCAGATTGGTTAATATGACATGAAAGGAAAATAATAAATGTTGGAGAAGATGAGGGACCACACAAAAGAGAAGATGTTGGAGAAGAATGTTGAGGCAAATTGGAACATTTAGACAATTCCAAAAGACCCATGATGGAAAATCCTATCCACATCCAGAGAAAGAACTGAGTCTGATATGCATATCAAAGCATTTTTCTCTCTTTTTTTGTGGCTTTTCCCTTTGGTTCGGATTCTTATTTCACAACATGACTAATGTGGAAATATATTTAATATGCTTGTACATGTATAGCCTGTACCAGATTGCTTGCTGTCTTAGGGAGTGGGGAAGGAAAAGACTTGGAACTCAAAATCTTATAAAAGTAAATACTGAAAACTATCTTTACATGTAATTGGAAAAAATAAAATGCTATTAAGTGGTAAAAAAAAAATTTTTTTATAACTATTTAAACTTCAGCTTCAATATTTGACCTTCCAGTAAAGAGCCTGAATTAATTAATTAATTTCTTCTTAATTCTTCACTTTCTGTCATCACAGTGATGTCATCTACATACCTGAGATCATTGATATCTCTCCTGGCAACCCTCATTCTGGCTTTTGATTCATCCAGCCTGGCATTTCATAGGATGTACTTAGCATAAGAGTTAAATAAATGAAGTGACAACATATAGCCTTGTCATACTTCTTTTCCAATCTTAAGCCAATCATTTGTTCTGTGTTCAGTTCTAAATGTTCTTGGCATGCATACAGGTTCCTCAGGAGACAAATGAGATGATCTGATACTCTTGTCTCTTTGAAGACCTGCCACTTTTTGTGGTTCATACAGTCAAAGGCTTTAATGTAGTCAATGAAGCAGAAGTAGATGTTTTTTCTGGAATTCCCTTGCTTTCTCCATAATCCTGTGGATGTTGGCAATTTGGTCTCTAGTTCCTCTGTCTCTTTGAAAACCAGACTGCTCTTCTGCCAATTCTTGGTTCGCATGTTGCAGAATCTTAAGCATAGCCTTGCTGGTGTGTAAAATGATCAAAATTGTTGGTAATTTGAGCATTCTTTGGTGTTGGTCTTCTTTTAGAATTGGGACATAAACTGTTCTTTTCCAACCCTGTGGCCACCACTGCGTTTTCTGTATTGGATACATGTGGAGAGCAACACTTTAACAGCATCATTTTTTTTTTTTTGGCATTTTAAGTAGTTCAAATGGAATTCCTTCACCTCCATGAGCATTATTGTTAACAATGCTTCCTAAGGTCCACTTGACTTCATTCTCCAGGATATCTGGCTCTAGATCAGTAAGCACACCATTGTGGTTATCGGGGATGGTAAGAGCTTTCTTATATAGTTCTGTTGTGTCTTTTTGTCACCTCTTTTTAATCTCTACTCTTTCTAATTAAGCCACTACCAGTTTTGTCTTTTATCATACCTATGTTTCCATAAAACATTCCTTTGATATTTCTAATGTCCCTGAAGAGATCTCTTGTCTTTCCCATTCTATGGTTTTCTTCTTTTTCTTTACATGGATCATTTAAGAAAACCTTGTCTCTCCTTCCTCTTTTTTGGAATTCTGCACTCAGATGGGGATATCTTCCCCTTTCCCTTTTCTTCTTTTCTCAGCTTTTGGGTAGCCTCATCAGCCAGTGATATGGCATTCTTGTTCCTCTTTACCTTTGGAATGTTTTTTTTTCTTTTTTATTGCTACTTCCTATACAATACTGTGAATCTCTGTCCACAGTTCTTCAGATCTGATTCATTAAAACTATCCATCACCTCCATTTCATATCCATAAGGGACACTATTTAGGCCATACTACATGGTCTGATGGTTTTCCCTACTTTCAATTTAAGTCTGAATTTTGCAACGAGAAGCTCGTGATCTGAGCCACAGTCCACTCTAGAACTTGTTTTAACTGGCTGTGTAGAGCTTTGCCACCCTTGGCTGTAAAGCATGTGATCAATCTGATTTCTGTATTGACCATATGGTGATGTCAGTGTGTAGAGTCACCTTTTGGGTTGTTGAAGAAGGGTGTTTGCTTTGACCCGAGAGTTATCTTGGCAAAACTCTATAAGCCTTTGCTGGTTTCATTTTATTATATTCCAAAACTTGCTTGTTACTCCAGTTATCTCTTGATTCCTACTTTAGCATTCTAATCTCCTAAAATGAAGGTGACATGGGGGAGGGGACAGAGGGTGTTATTTCTAGAAGACATTGTAGGTCTTCATAGAGTCCGTCAGCTTTGGCCTCTTTAGCATCAGTGGTTGGAGCACAGACTTCTATTACTGTGATGTTGTGCCAGGCCCAGAGGCCTGAGGGCTGCCCGAGTCTTACCTTACCTATCGCAGGTCTTCGGCTGGCCAAACTGGATAAACGTATGAGAGAAGAGACTTTCCAGAGTCGAACAAGGGTTAGGCTTTATTCAGGGTCTTGGTTACATGTGCAGGGGGAACTCTTCCTGGGGAGCGAGGAATCTCCCAAGGAGGCAAAGATCTTACAGTAAGAGAATGGAAGTGGAAGTGGAAGTGGGGAGAGAAGGGAGGGAAGAAAGAAGAGAGGAGAGAGGGAAGAGGGGCCTTCTGTCCTGTAAGGGCCCCTCAGCGCTAAGAGCGCCTTCAGGCTTTCCTGACCCTACTTAAGCTCTCCTGCCGCATAGTTTGCACCTGAATACTGTGCCTGTTAGAGAACAATAGGTGTGCTCAGACCTGGGCCAATCTCGAGGGCAGGGATGCTCTCTCCCAGCACGTTTCCTACGGGAAGAGGCGGAAATGCACGAGATAGCCCTGTCTCACACCTCAATTCCCTGCTGTTCCCTGGGGGGCCTCATGAGAACTCTAAGGTTTAGAAGTCCTCACTTTTACCTGCCCAAGACTGTCCACATGGAACTGAGCTTACACCCCCAACAATGTTGAACAGTTTGCCTTGGATTCGAACAGATGTCATTTTGATCTTCTACCCCCATAATGCTTTTCTCACTGTTTTATTGACTATGATGTCTACTCTGTTTTTTCGAAGGGATTCTTGCCCACAGTAGTAGATGATCATCTGAATTCACCTGGATGTGGATATTAAATCTTTCCACCTCCTGTTTGACCACATCTATCTTACCTTGTTTCGTAGTTCTTACCTTCCCCAGTTTCCTATGCATTGGACTTTCCCTTCTTCACCAGATGCATCCAGAGCTGAGCTTCCCTTCAGCTTTGGCCCACCTGATTCCATCAGAATTGGATTCCATCAAATTCCATTTGACCTGTCCGTCTTGGTTAATCCTTCATGGTGTAGCTCATAGTTTCATTGAGCTCCACAAGCCCCTCTGCCATGACCAGGAAGTGATCCAGAAGGGGAAAATGGGGGGAGAGGGGGAGGGCTCTAGATGACCTCTGACATCATTTACAGCTCTAAACGAATATCCTATAAGGTGATACTTGAGCCTAGCCTTGAAGGCTTAAATATTATAAATTCTAAATTTATTAACTATTTTCAAAAGCAAACAATTGAAACTAACAAATCATACATGAAACCATTGGATCCTTAGGACTTCATCTGATAAAAGGGGGATGTCTTGGAGGGAGGGAGGGAGGGGCTGGAGGAAGGTGAAGGAGAGGTGACAGTCCTTGAGAAGGTTGGGGAGACCCTCAGAGCATCTTAGCTTCTGGTAAGGGATTGATTTCAGCAGCCTGGGGGAAAAGATCTATTTGCCTATCTGTTGGTTTGGTTGTTGTTTCAGTCCTAACTCTCTGTGACCCCACTGGGAATTTTCTTGGCAGAGATATTAGAGTAGTTCACCATTTCCTTCTCCAGCTCATTTTACGGATGAGGAAACTGAGGCAAACGGGTGAAGTGATTTGCCCAGGGTCACACTGACAGTAAGTGTCTGAAGCCAGATTTGAACTCACAAAGAGGAGTCTTCCTGACTCCAGGCCTGGCACTCTATCCACTATGGTTCCACCTATCTGGCCCATTTACCTATCTCATCTATTTATTTTTCTGTTCTATACAGCTCTCTATCATCTGTATATCTGTCTTTCTGTCTATCTGTTAATCATCTATCCTAGAATGAATTGCCATTTGTAAAACTGATAATTAAATCCTCTGTTGTGATATCAGGGAACAGGATTTCTCAGAGTGGGGAAAACAAACATGGAGGATGGGCTCCAAGTTTTTGCTCTAAGCTTGGGACTGAGAGAAATCTAGTCTAGGCACTTAGCTCCTGAGGGGTGAAAGGGGGTGGCTTAAGGGACTCCATTCAAGTCTGGGGCAAAAGGAGGGACCAGAATCTCTCAGTTCTATATATGGAAAGAAGGGAGGAGTATAATCTAGTTCCTTGACTTCTAGTCTCCAGGAACCGTAGGGAAAAGGATCTCTCAGCTTGAATTTGGAAAATGGCAGGGATCAAGGGCTTAGTTCCAGACTGCGGGGAGTAAGGAGATGATTGAACTTTCAGTACAAAGCTTGGAATGGAGTGAGGAGTTGAGAGAGAGAGAGAGAGAGAGAGAGAGAGAGAGAGAGAGAGAGAGAGAGAGCTTATTCAAATTTCTTGTCCCTGTGCCCTTGGCACCAGGGTATGGTGCCTGGTTCAGGAAGGAGCTTCTAAAATGATTGTGAGATAGGATTGGACTGGGCCCTTGGGCAGCAATCTGGGAACACTGGAGGGACCAGAGTTGATCTACCCAAAGCTAAGGGAATGTAGGTGGGAGGAATTTGGATCTCTAATCTCCAGGCTCAAGAACTGCTCCAGGCTGGGGGTATTTGGAAAGGACTAAAATCTCTCAGCTCCAAGACTACATGGCTTCTGAGATCCCTCTTCAGCTCTAGATCTGGGAACCTATGAGCCTAAGAACTGAAACGTGGAATGAAGGGGACAGGGTTTCTCATCTAGAACCTGTGGATCTCTCATCTCCAGACACAGGAATTTAAGGCATAGAGGATGAGGGTCTTCTGGTTCCTGCTCAGAGAGATTTGGAGAGGGGGAGAGAACAAGATGTCTCAGGTCCAAATTGGGAGGGATGAGTGCAGTGGGGAGAAAGGCATCTTGGCTAGAGGCTTGAGATGGATTCACCAGGATCTGAAATTTAGGGATTGGGAGGGGCCAGGATTTCTCAGATTCAAGTTAGAAATGGTATGGCGGGTGGGGGAAAACAGGGCAGGCATCATATCAGAGATCTTCTATTATAGCCCAGGGGAATGGGGGGAAACCAGGATCTCTCAACTTCAGGTTGGGAGATGGGGAAGAGTGTCAACCCAAGAGATGAGGGGGCCTCTGGGGATCTCAAGTCCAAAGTGATGGTATTGGGGACCCCAGGGTGTTTCTATTTTAGCCTGCAAGATTGGGGGTTTAGGGATCCCAGCTCTAGCCTGAACTCTGGATGACTCTACTTCAGGCCTGAGTATTGAGGGTGTCTCTAGGCTTTCTCAGTTCTAACCTGGGATAATTGGGGGCTCTGGGTGTTTCGGCTCCAGGCTGGGGGTTTAGAGGGCCTCAGATTGTGTTTCAGGCTCATCCGAAACTTGGAGAGAGTAGGACCCGAAGGAAACCCGGGAGGCAGGCGGCCACCTTGGCCCTGGTCCTGGCCTTGGCCTTGGCCGTCAGATTCCCGTAGCCCGAGATGCCTGGGCGGGGCGGGGTGGGACGAGACGGGGCGGCCGTCAGCCAGGGCTGCGCGGAGGCCGGCAGCCGGTGGGCTCGCTCGGGCTCGGGTCCCTCCCCCTGGCTCAGGCTCAGGAATCCGTGTCGTGTCCGGGGCGGGCTGGGGGGCGGGGGGCGGCCGCTTCCTGGGGCCGCTTGTCCAGGGAGCGGAGCCTCGCCAAGCCTACAGGCTCAGAGCAGCCCAGAGCCCCGGGGGCCGCGGGGGGTGGGCTCGGGTCGCTCCAGCCTCAAGTAAGTGTTGCGAGCCCGGGGGGCTGGGAGCTGGGATGCCAAGGCCCCCGCTGAGCGGAAACTGCCGACTCAGCGGAATGGCCGAGGGGTGGGGGAGGGGAGAGTTGCAAAGTTTGGGGGGGTGAAGATAAGCCTGAGTCCCCCTTCCCTTGACCCTGGCAAGGAGCCCCCAGGCCTCCTGGACCCCAAACTGCGGGAGGAGGGGTACAATGATCCCGGGAGGCCTGGGGCTGGGGGACTGAGGAGTGAGGTGGGTCCCACTTCCCCTGGGGGAGCAGGAGTGCAGGTTGACTGCAGGGGTCCTGTGCCTTCAGCTGCAAGGCAGAAGGCTGAGGTCCAAGGGGACCGAGAAGGAGGTCAGCCACACTTCCTTTGGGTGAGCTGAGGGGCAGCACTTGTGGGAAGAATTTGGTGGGGGAGGGGACACGCAGAACAGCTGGGTCCCCTGGGGAGAGGGGGGAAGAATAGTCTGGATCCAATGGGAAAAGCTGGGGCGGGGGTGGGCCGCTAATAACAGTTCCAATCCCCTGGACAGCGGTGGGGGCGGAATAGCTGGGTTCTGTGGGGGGAGCTGGGAGGCAGAAAGCTGGTCCTCTCTGGAGACCTCATGGAGGAAACCCTGCTCCGAAGGGAGAGCTGGAGGGTGGAGAGAGCTAGGAGTAAGGTCCTCCTTTACTCCACAATTCTGAGGAAAGGCTCCGGGCAAGATATATCAGGGTTCTGTGGAAAGAACCTTTGTGGGGCATTGAGAGCTGAGGGGTTGGGGAGGAGGCACAAAAATGCCTGGTGTTTGAAGGGGGAACCAGGACTGGAAGTGAGGGCTGGGCTGTGGGGTAGGGAAGCCAAGAAGTATGGTCCCCCACATTCAGAACTGGGTCCAGGGAAGCAAGATGTCTGGGCCCTAGGAAGGGAGTGAGGGCTGTTGGCTGTGGACATGAGACTGGCCACGCTTCCCTTGGGAGAGCCAGGGCTGGATGTCTGGGGCTGCGGTCATGTGGGTGGGGTGCAGGATTCCTGCAGCCTCAGGGACACTAGGGGCTGAGGGCAGGACCAAGGGGAGGGTCCAGATCCAGGGGAGGCTGAGGCAGCTTCTCCTTCCTTGGTCCTAGGATGCTCCCTCTTGTCTCCTTTCTCCGAGGACAGCTGCTACTGCTGCTGTTTCTTCTGGGCACTGCATCTCCCCAGGACCCTGAGGAGCCGGACAGCTACATGGTGGGAACCCTGGAACTCATGACAAGGGGGATAGTATGGGGAGAAGCAGCAGGAAACTGAGGAGGCTAGTGAGGGGATGGAAGAGAAAAGACCAAACCACAGGGGATCCTGAGATAAGGCTGGAGGAAGGGGCAGAGGCAGGGTTTGGGGAGATCTCCCAGCCAACCCCAAAGGGGCTAAGATCATCAGCTGGTATAGCTGATCAAATACTGGGGTTGGAATTTTGGAAGATCTGAGTCTGAATCCTGCCTCTGATGGCGACCTTGGGCAAGTCTCTCCACCTCTTTGTGTCTCTGTTTTGGCAACTATAAAATGCAGGTAACAACCACACCTGACCTAGAGGGAGCCAATGAGATAATCTTTGCAAAGTTCTTTGCAGACCTGAAAGCTAGAGCCCTACCTCCCCCTCCCCCCCTTCCCCCTCCCCAAACCCACTGACCAGGGCTTCTGGCCCAGAATCAGCGCTTTAGAGCCTGACTTTCTTCCTTCCTGTTGCTCTAGGAGTGTACAGATGGCTATGAGTGGGACACGGAGAGTCAGCACTGTAAGGGTAAGTATGAGCCTCCCCTCCCTCCCCCCCCCAGTGGAGAGGAGCACGCTTCCACAATCTCCCTAAAGAAGGCTCTGATGCTGGCCAGGGAAAGAGGCTTAGGCATCTTATAGTACAACCTCCACATTCAGACACCAGGAAACTGAGACTTCAAGAGGAGGAGTGACTTGCCTGGGGTCCCAAAGGTAGCAGTGACCAGCTGGGATTTGAACTCAGTTCTCACTCCACCTTTCTTGGTTCCCTTTTCTATGAGAGGGAGCTGATGAGAAGACTGAGCCAGCAATTGCTGTAGAGGTGTGAGGAGCTTGAGATGAGGGCGCCTGGGCCTTAATTTGATGCACTGTTGGGAGGTACCAGAATCCCAGAGGTGGGTTAGGGGGAGGAGCCTCCAGGTCTCCCCTGTTCAGCCAGAGCAAGCTCCTAGACTCCTCTGAGCCTGTTTCTTTGTGAAAGGGGAACACTAATGCTACTGACCCTGTGGGGTCCTTGTGAAAAGCAAATATGATAGAGTTCATCCTTGACCAGTAATCTTTGATTAAATACCTGCTACTTTCTAGATACTGGGGATAAAAGAGGATACCAAACCAGAACAATCCCTGCCCTCAACGAGCTTATATTCCCCCTGGAAGGAAACGACAAATAGAGAATGGGTCACTGAGAATTTAAGTGCGAAATTAAGAATTTACTACAACTAAGAATTTATTATGTGCTAGGCTCTGTGCTGATTTCTCAAGGATACAAAACCAAAACAGTTCCTGCCCTGGAGTTTATATCCTAATGGCCAGCAGGGGAGCTACATATAGAGATGCTACATCCAGAAGGAAAGTCAGTGGGGGGACTAAGTAAATCTAAAGAATCCAAGTATGATACATAAAAGTAACACCCATGTATCTCTGAAGTATTTAGAAGTAATACAAAGTAACATCCAGGGAGACTATTGTAGCAGGTGGCCCTGGGGATCTGCTTTGAAGGAAGTTGGGAGTTGTAACGAGCCAGGAACAGCTCCTGCCCAGACACAGAAAGAGAGACAGAGGCCCAAGTATGGGGAACTTCATCTCTATTACTTTGACTCAAGGGGAAAGTACTTGAAAGAGAGTAATAGGGAATGTGATGGGAGAAGTAGCTGGGAACCAGACAGCAGAGCATTTTTCACTTTTATCCTAGGAGCATGAGGGAACCATTGAATATTTTTGAGCTGGGGAGTGACTATCCTTTAGAAACATCACTTTTGGCATCTCTGTGGAGGATGGAGTTGGGAAGGTCAATTAGGATGCAAGGCCTGAAATAAAGTAGTGGCTGTGTTGAGGGGAGAGAAAGGGGACAGTTGGGAGACGTTGGAGGGGGATTTGAGCAGACTTGTTAATCGAAGGAAAGGGAAGAGACAAAGTTTGCAGAAGTGAGTGGCTGGAAGGACGATGACATCTTCAACAGACAGAAGTTTGGAGGAGAGATGAGTTTGGGAGAGAATATGAGTTCCATTTTGGATGTGTTGGTCTCAAGAATTTGATGGGAGTCCATCAGCCAGGAGTCCATATCCCACAGTCAGCTAATGGGGAAGTGGAGTTTAGGAGACTGATGAAGACCAGACTGGAGATTATTATCACCCTTCACTGGTCTGCTGCTCACTTGGGCCCAGAGCCAGGTCAGTGCTTTCTGGTCTATGATAGATAGCTTCACCCCAAAGCCAGCTGATTTCTCAGAGATTTGTAAGCCAGGCTGATAGCAGCTTGACGGGTAATGTCCCTTCTGTCCCAGACTGCTTAGGGGTCCTAGAGAATGCCCTCTCCTGTCTCTGAAAGACACTAGCTGGCCTTCCCTGGCCCAGCAGCAGCTATACCAGCCCAAGCTGAGTCACAGCTAAGCACTGATAGCCATCCCTGGTTCTTGGGGTCATAGACCTCTCTAAACATGAGGTCATTTCTTGGGGTGGGGATGGTCCATGGGGAATAGGTGGGGCTATTTCTAGGATGCAGGGTACTTGTGAACAGGCCTAGAGTTGGATGCTTTGGTGGGGGGTCCTTTCTCATAGCCCTGAGTCAGTGCTCAGGAAGGCAAGCAGTGGGGGCGGCAGAGGAAGTCTTCAGCCTGGAGCTGTTATGCAGAAATACAATCCCCAGGATCACTAATTCTCTCCCATGAGCCTGGTAGGGACAGCCCTGAGCCAGAAGCCATGGGAAACTGGCAGTTGTTTCTCCTCCCTGTGCCTCAGCCTCTCCAGTTGTGAGATGGAGGGGGATAGACTTGATTTCTCCAGGTCTCTTCTAACTCTGATTCATGTGATCATCTCCTGGCTGGGTGGCCTTGGCATGAGTTGCTCTTTGGGAATCATGGATCCCTCGATTCTAAGTGAGGACCATGCGACAGTCTCATCCCTTCTTCTGTTTCCTCCCAGAGAATGGACATCTCTTGGAGTGATCCTCCTAGAGCTGTCAGTGCACATCCCCCAGTTTTGGAGCTCTTTGGCTGGAGCTCTCTGAGCTGCCTCCCTTGCCCAGCAATCTCCTCATGTCACTGCCCACAGATGTGAACGAGTGCGAGACCATTCCCGATGCATGTAAGGGGGAGATGAAGTGCATCAACCACTATGGGGGCTACCTGTGCCTGCCTCGCTCAGCTGCTGTCATCAATGATGTCCATTCAGAGGGGGGGCCCCCTCCCAGGCCGAGGCCTCCCAGGCCTCCAGCCCCTGGTCCACCTCGACCCAACCCTTGCCCACAGGGCTATGAGCCTGATGACCAGGACAACTGTGTGGGTGAGTGAGGAGTAGGGGGAGGGGTTGGAGGGCACGTGGGGGGCAAGGAGGGCTGTTCTCACACGGAAGAGTCTCCCTCAGCTTCCTTCCCAGGGAGAGTGAGAGGCTTGGAAGGTGGTGCTGCCTTTTCTAGAAATGGGAGAGTCTGGTGGCAGATTGAGTTTAAGGGAAGTGATGGGGCCGTGTTGGGGCCGTGATGAATTTGAGACGCTTGAGGCAGCCATCAGAGCTATGCATTCTTCACTGGGCTTTGGTTGTTTAAAATTCTTATATACATTTTTAGGCATGGAGAATTTTTTGATTCTTTTTATTTCAGTTCCAAATTCTCTCCCTCCTCTCCTCCCCATCCCCCACAATGAGACGCCAAGCAAACCAATTGGATCACAGATAACTCCATGGTCCTTTGTAGGAAGCCTCTGCTTCCTGCCCCCAGCTCGAGCCCTCCCAGCCTGTCTGCCATCCTCTCAGTAGCATCCAGGGCTCCCCTCACACCGGGAGCCACAGCCTGCTCCAGGCTTCAGGTGCTTGGGTCAGCCATAACCCACTAGGGCTTACTTTGCCTGGGCAGTCAGTGTGCCATTGGTTAGGAGACTTCCCTTGTGCCCGCCGGTGGTGCCCCTCCTTGCAGGTTTTTCCATTACTGCTCAGAGAGAGCACGTCAGGACCACCGAGGAGCAGGGAAAACGTGGGGGCCTCACATGTGAAGGGCACACACCAGGAGCCCATGTGACCAAAGCTGACTATGGAGGGCTGTGGGGGCTGGGCTATGGGAATGGCTGGAGTGTCTCGAGCCTCTGGCACCACAGAAGTCCTTGGATGTTACCGACTGCCTCTCTGTCACTCTTTTCTGGGGATCATGTCCATCTCCCCCCGCTCCCCCTTCTCTATCCATGGATTTATACCTCTGCTCTCTTGGGGGTCTGGTGGCTGCCAAGCCGCTCTGCTGCCATCTGCTGGCCTCCAGGTATTCTTCCTCTCCAGGACCATGGGCCACTCCCTTCGCTTCTGCTGGGGTGTAGAAACTGGATTCTCCCTGCTAAAGGAGGGCTAACTCGCCTTCATTTCTTAGTGCAGGGCTATTGGAACCTAGCTAGAAAGTTAAAAAAAAAAAGTCAAATATCCTAGGCTAAGACTGTCCTTTTATTTTCTCTTTTTTGGCTGTAAACATGTGGTTCAGTGCCTCAGGCAACTATTTGAATTGTGGATAGACAATCCCTTTTTTTTTTGGTTAATCCCTGATCATCACTGGGGCTGTGGATATCAGGCTGAAGGCTCATCTTAGTTCCCATAATGTTCCCTGACTGGCACAAAAATGAACCTGAGGGCCAGCAAGGCCATTGCCCCATGCACATTTTTGGCTTTATCATGTACATGTGCAAGGAAGAAGATGGCAAAATTTGGGGTCTTAGAACCATTTGATGGGGAGGCCTCCGAGGCCCTCCATTTTATGGTTGTCCAAGATGGCTGTTTTACAGCCAAGTGTGGGAGCTTTGTGCAATGTTCCCACATCTCTGGTCTCAGGAGAGTCTCTGCTGGGTGAGGTCTGGTGGGCTGGACGGCCATCTGTCCTGGCCCTGCCAAGGCCTGACCCATGGCTGCCCTGGGGATACACCGACTCTGACCTATGCTTCTGGGTTCCAGACACAGATGAGTGTGAGCTTGACCTCCATGACTGCCGTCCTAGTCAAGAGTGCCACAATCTCCCTGGCTCTTTCCATTGCTCCTGCCCTGATGGCTACAGAAAAGTGGGTTCTGAGTGTGTGGGTAAGTAAGACATGGGGCTGGAAGCCCAGATCCCAGCCCTGCCCACCCCTAGCCCCACCCCTGACACTTCCTGCTCCCTTTAGGCTAAAACTCAGCAAAGGACTGCACAGAACAGCTCAGCCACCCTAACCTTCTCCTTTGCTGTCCTTTCAAAACACTTGCCCCCTGACCCCTCCAGACGTAGATGAATGTCGCTACCGATATTGTCAGCATCGCTGTGTCAACGTTCCCGGCTCCTTCACCTGCCAGTGCGAGCCTGGCTTCCAGCTCGGCCCCAATAACCGCTCCTGCGTAGGTGAGACCGTCTGGGGGAAGAGGTGGCTGCCCAGGGTGGGCAGCAGGGTGGAACTGTGGTGGCCTGGAGGCCCCCTCAGGCCCAAGCCGAGGGATCCCTCCCTTCCCAGCTGCACCTTGGCTTGTAAACTGCTCACAGTGGGATGGAGGAGGCTCTCCCCTCTGCTGAGTTCTCACCCTGGCTTCTGCTACCTCCAGATGTGAATGAGTGCGAGATGGGGGCACCCTGTGAACAACGATGCTTCAACTCCTATGGGACCTTCCTCTGCCGCTGTAACCATGGCTATGAACTCCATCGGGATGGCTTCTCCTGCAGCGGTGATTAGCCCCTGTTGGGTGACAGCTCTGCCCCAGGCCCTGCCCCTGCCCAGACACATTACACAGTGACCCAAACTTCTGAGACAGGGCATGAGTAATGCCTGATTCTGGGATACGGACTCCAGGGCAGCAGGAAGCTGGAGAAGCATAGAAAGAATGTCAGGGCTAGGAGGACCCTTAGAACTTAGAAAATTAAAATTGGGAGGGTCCTTAGAACGTTGAATGTCAGAGCTGCAGTGGCCAGGAGGGCCTTTAGAATATGCTAGGAGTGGGAGGGTTAGGAGGGCCCTTAGAACATGGAATGTGAGAAATGGGTGGCATCTTCAAACATAAGACCATGGAACATGGGCACCAGAGGGACCCTGGAACATAGAATATCAGAGCTCGAAAGGATGTCAGAGTACAGGCCCTTTTGTCAATTTAAAAAAAAAGGCAGAATTTCAGTGAAAGGATGATGTTTGTGCAGGGTCTTGTGGTGACGTCTCCCAAAGGGCAGCCCGGTGTTGGGCAGACAGAGCCATGGGTTTCACTTCTGCCCAATTCTACGCAATTGAACAACTGTATCCGCTGGGCTCGCTTTGCCCATGGCCTCTATTTGTACTGCCCCTCCCCTCAGCCCCTTGTTGGGGAGGAGTATGGGCTGTGCCATCAGGTGGGTTCCGACACTGCCTGACCCTGTGCAGACCCCCAAGCTCTCAGGAAATGTCAGCTGCCTGTATCTAGTGATATGTTCTATAAATCCCAGCTGCCAGTTCCCCTACCCCATGTACTTGAACTAACTCAAGTGGATAATGGAGCACCTCAATGTATGGGCTTGACTGGTCAGGAAAGCCTTCCTGGAGACAGGTCCTTCCTCTAGGGCTGATGTCTTTCCAAGGCTCCATCTGTGATGGCCCCATGCCTCCCACCACCTCGCCCCTCAATCCTGCAGACCCTCACCTAACTCCTTGTCCATCCCTCTCTGTCCATCCCCTGCAGACATCGATGAATGCAGACATTCCACTTATCTCTGCCAATATCACTGCTCCAACGAGCCAGGCCGATTCTCCTGCCACTGCCCCCAAGGTTACCAGCTCTTGGGCACCCGCCTATGCCAAGGTTTGCTGGGCTGGGAGCAGTGGGGACACCGTGTGGGGGGCATACGTGGCTTCCAGGCCACTGCTGACCTTTCATCTTTGGCAGACATCGATGAGTGTGAGTCAGGCGCCCACCAGTGTTCTGACGGGCAGAGCTGTGTCAACTTCCACGGGGGTTATCGCTGTGTGGAGACCAACCGCTGCTCGGAGCCCTACGTCCAGGTGTCTGACAAGTGAGTCCATCCCAGGCAGCCTGGATCCCTTCCCCATAAGCAAGGTTTCCCCAAACTAGCTGAACAGAGATTATAGACTGAGAGCTGGGAGGTGAGATGGAAAGCCCAAGAACATTAAGTGCTTACTCTGTGCCAGGTACATAAGTGGCAGGAACCCAAATAAAAGGCAGGCGGATCTGCCCTCCAGGACCTTCCACATTAATGGGATGAGATGGCACCCTGCTGGCTCCTGAGCTGTGGATCATCCCTCCCCTCAACAGAGCCAGGAGACCCCCAGGAGAGGGTGAAGATGAGAGGTCCCTGGTGGAGGGGCCAGGAATGGAGCCATCAGAGCGAGCTTTTCAGGGCTGAGAAGGGGGGCTGTGCCCCTAGTTCTCTTGACTTCTGGCCCCCTGGGGTGAGGTGGTGGGAGCACAATTGTCATTCCCCAGGCCTGCCTGACCTGGCCTGATAGCTTGTTCCCCGGTCCTCCAGCCGGTGCCTCTGTCCAGCATCCAACCCTCGGTGCCGGGAGCAGCCATCCTCCATCGTTCACCGCTACATGAGCATCACATCAGAGCGCAGCGTCCCTGCAGACGTCTTCCAGATTCAGGCCACCTCTGTTTACCCCGGGGCCTACAATGCCTTCCAGATCCGGGCCGGGAACCCCCAGGGAGACTTCTATATCAGGGTATGGCCCTGGTTGATAAACAGAGCTGTCTGGGAGTACCAAAGCGGGCCCAGCTGGGAGGTGGGGTTTCCCGTCATGCAGCCTTTCCCCAACTCTATCTTCCAGAGGGCTGCAGCTCCCAGGCCAAAGGTTCCCCACTTTCTGGTTCTCCCCTCAGAGAACTCAAGGCCCATTTAGCAAACACTTAGCTGTGCGGGATACAGGCAGAATCCTGATCCGGAGGGATAAAACTCACATCAATGAAACAATCTGAGAACACAAGGCAGTTAGTTTTTGGTCCAGAATTTGAGCCCAGGGACTTTAGGAGGTCAGACCTTTGTCTGGTGGGTCCTTAGGATGGGGCCTTGGAAGATGAGTGGGCTAGAGGTAGGTGAAGAGGAGAAAGGACCATGAAGGTGAGCCAGCAAATGGGGTCTTGGGAAGGATAACAGGCCTAGGGCTAGAAGGGACCTCAGAAGCTTCTGAATCCAACCGGTTTGTTTTAGAGATGCGCAAACTGAGGCCCAAAGAGGTAGAGGAACTTGATCCCCTTTCCCCTCTGTTGCTCAAGTAGTGGGTCATGGGCACAGGGCTATTGTAGAAGGGGACCCCAGAAGGAGGCTGGAGACCAAGGTGCTGGAAGGGCCTTGGAACACCCGATATCCAGGATGGACAGAATGGAGAACATGAAGGCCTGAGGCCTCTGCCCCAGGGCTATGGTGGGGGGGGATCCACACCCCTTGTGCCTGAGCTCTCTCTCTCTTCTCTTACAGCAAATCAACAACGTCAGCGCGATGCTAGTTCTAGCGAGGCCTGTGACGGGGCCTCGAGAGTACGTGCTGGACTTGGAGATGGTCACCATGAACTCCCTCATGAGCTACCGGGCCAGCTCGGTGCTGAGGCTCACTGTCTTTGTGGGGGCCTATGCCTTCTAAGAGCCTGGGGAAGGGAAGGGGGCGCTTCCCTGCGAGAACATCAGAAGCTGTTCAGGAATAGAGAAAAATCAATAAAAAGAGAAAAATCTGACAGGAGTGATGAGTGTGGGAAAGAAAACCCAGACAAGGCAGGAGACTTGCCCAGGACACATGGCTAGGAACAGAGCAGGAATGAGAAGCCAGGCCCCCCATCCCCATCTGTGGTTCTTCTGCTAGGGGCGGGCATGAATGCCCATTGCTGCAGAGGCACCCCTGTTCCAGCTGAGCCTTGGCTTTCTTGCCAGAACCAGGGACCTCAGAGGAAGCCTCACTTGTTCCCCCTCAACTGCCCCCAGGCACTGGACCCCATGCAGGAGAGGAGAATCTCCACAGCCAATATTTACACAGGCACCTCATCAGTGTGGCTGTCCAGGGGCCAGGGAGGCCCAGGCAATGGAGGACAGCTCCATGGCTCCTGTCAGTGATTGCCCACCCCCAGCAGACTCGACAACCTGGCAGTGTGAGACTTTTATTAGATCCAGAACATTTCTTGTCCAACCGACCCTCCCCCCAGCCCTGGGCCTTGCGCTGTATCTCCTCTAGGCTGGGCTCAGGGCAGTGGTCCAGGGGTACAATAAAGCTGGCACAGGGCACGGCTTAGGGCCGGACCCAAGTTCCTGGAAGGGGAGGGGAGAGGGAGATGAATGGGGAGCCTGGCCAAGGTCACCTTCCCTACCCTCAGAACCTCCCAGCCCTCACCTCTGCAGGCGCCCACACTTGATGGAGCTCAGCAGCTTCTCCTGCTCTTGGGGACTGGCACAGGCATCATAGGCAGCCAGCAGGCTGAGCACAAAATGGGAGACAAGAGTCTTTGAACAAGGGTGGGCACAGAGAGCTAGGCCCCTCCCTGTGCCCAGGGGGCACACAGCCTCAATCTTGCAAGATAACTTCGCCATCAGAACTGAGGCGAAGATCACCTGGGGTCTTGAAACCCATCTGACACAAGCTATGTGACTGGGGCAGAGTCCCTTAACCTCTCAGATTCAGTTTCCCCTTCTGTAAAATCTGGAGAACCATATTAGTACCACCTGCCTCCCAGATTTTTCTCCTTTCTCATTGATTCTGTCTGTCTCTTTGAGCTTCCTACAGCTTCTCCTCCTTCCACTGGTAGCTGAGAACCCACCTTTTATTCTATTAAGAAAATTAAACCCATTTCCCATGCAAGCCCTCATCTCCCCAGGTATTCTGAAAAGCCCATGACCTGCCTCCCCTCTCCTCCCCTGCCAAACTCCCTCCTCTACCCCAGTCTCCAGAAATGTGGCCTTTCTCAAGCCAAGGCCACCAGACAGACCCACCTTCAATCAGCAAATTTCATCTTTCATTTCCTTGTGCCCAGTTTCCCCCATCCAGAAAAGTCTTTAGCAAACCTCATCCAGCTAACTGCCCCAAAATTCTCTTCCCTTTCATGGCCAGATCATAGCAAAAGTCCTCTACGCTGCCTCTGCCTCAGCTTTCTTTCCACTCTCTTCTGAAGCTTGGCCTCCCCTGACCTCAACGTTCCACCATAACAGCTCTCCGCAGTTACCAATGATCTTAATTTTCAAGCCAACCACCTTTTCTCAGCCTCTGACACTACTGGTCATTCCTGGTCTCTCTCCTGTTCTCCTCCTACCTTTACGACTCCTTCTCAGGTTCTGAGGCTGGATCCTCCTCCATATTCACCCCTACCTGGGAATGCTCCCCAAGATTCTATCCTGGAGTCTCTTCTTCTACACTCAGCTCCCCCTTGGAGGCAGAACACACCCAGAATCCTTTCAGCTTAGCTCTCCTCTCTCCTGACCCTTTGTACCACCATCCCCGAGTTCACTGGATGTTTACAACTGAACTCAGTATGTTCCCAGCTGACAGTGGTCTCTTTTCCCCAAAGCCTCCTCTCTAAATTTCCCTAGGCACCATCCTCAGCTCCTCCCTCTCACTCAGTCCCCAGACCTCTTCCCTGACAGACCACACCTGGGTAGGCTCTCACCATCTCTGGCCTAGACTCCAACCCACTGTCTATACAGTAGCCAAAATGATCTTCCGAAAGCATCCTTTGACTCCCTGGGTCCTCTTCAGGGCCACATACAAAGCACCCCACCCCCTGCAGCCTTTCCAAAGGTCATCCCTCTGGGCACTCTCTGATCCCACTAGACAGGCCTCCCTCTCCTACCTCCACACCTCTGTGCTCATTGGCTGTTACTCCCCATGCCAGGCATGCTCCTCTGCCTTCACCTCCACCCCCTGGGGTGCCTGGCACACTCTCCCCCCTTCACCTCTACTCCCTGGGATGCCTGGCACACACTACCCCCTTCACCTCTACTCCCTGGGATGCCTGGCACACTCTCCTTCCTTCACCTCCACCCCATAGGATCCCTGGTTCTCCTCTCCTCTCAGGGCCAATCCTCCCTCCAAGGAGGACTAAGGCTCTGCTGTGTAGGAGTCTGACATATAACCATAGAGGTGGGTGCTGCCTCTTCCCTTGGAATGTAAGCCCCTTGGGGACAGGGCTCATTTGGTTCTCTAGAGAGTGCCGAGCACAGGGAAAGGCTCAACATTTCACTGACTGACTGAGATTTATGATTGTCCCAGAGGGCTTTTCCCATAACCACCCTGTGAGGAAGATAAAAATCCCCATTTATAGATGGGTAAACTGAGGCTGATCACAGAGCTATGAAGTAGGGACCCATTCTTCAGAGGACACCCCTGGATTTGAAACTGAGACCACTGGGACAGGGTGCATAACCACACTCCACCATGACTGAAGATGCAATGAAGGCTTGTTTCTCCACACTAAACCACATCAATAAAAGGGGAGCAACGGGCCTTTCAGGTGGGAGAGTGTGGGAGCCCAGAAAGTAAGAGGAAGGGGCCAGCAGGCCGGAGGGCCGGCCAGCCTGCCTACCGAGCAGGGGTGTTGTACTTCTCCAGCAGAGCGGCGGCCTTCTCCCCGCTCACGCCTCGCACCTGCATCAGCTGCCGGGCAAAGACCTCTCTCACGGACTGGGCCTGGCAGGTGAGGGAAGGTGGCCATCTCAGAAGGAAGGCCCAGGGACTGGGGAGCCAGGGAGAGGAAGAACATGGGGTGGAGGAGCTTGACCAAGGAGAGGGGGAAAGGATGGGATGGATGAGCAGGGAGACAGCGGAAGGACATGGGGTGGGGGGGAGCCAGGGAATGGGGGAAGGACATGGTCAGGGGGAGGAGAGGGGAGCCAGGGAGAGGGGCAAGGGGGCTCACCTTATTTTTCATAGCACCTTCGTTGAAGTCGCTGAAGGTGAAGAGGGAGCAGGGTGGGGTCCCAGCCCCAGGGTCTCCCTCATCCCCCCAGCGTCTGTTCCGAAGAGTCTGACCCTAACAAAGAAAAAAAATGTGGATGGGCCCTTCCATCCATCCATCCATCCATTTGGGCCCCACCTGGCCGATGGCGGCCCCTCCTAACCTCATAGAGCTTCTGCAGAGCTCGGGTGAGCAGGGCCAGGTAGGCAGCTGATTCCTTCAGGTCCGCTGTGCGTTTCACAAAGAAACCATCAATCACCTGTGGCAGGGTAGGGGTTAGAAGTAGGGATGGTGAAGGTCCTGCCAGTGGCCCCCCAGGGTCCTTGGGGCCCCTCCCCTCCCCAACCTCACCTGTGTGTTGGTAACCGCCTGTAGCAAGGTGCTCTCGGGAAGGCTGAGGCTATGGGCAGAGCCATGCTCCTCTACCAGGTACACCCTGTGGCTGAGGCCACAGCGTTTTAAGCGGAACTAGGAAAGTTGGAGCCACAAAGTCAGGCCAAGGGGTCTCCCCTGTCCCCATCTCCCATTTCTTTCTAGATCTCAGGACTGCAGGACTTTCCCTGCCTCATCCCACGTTCTCAGAGGAAATTGAGGCCCAGAGTGGGCAAGATTCAAATCCAGCCAAAGGATAAATGATTCCCAATCTAGAGTTGAATGAGCACAAAGAAGGTTCAAGGCCCCTCTGTACCTTCTGCTCCCGAAAGCGCCCATCGATGATGCTGCCACAAAGGTCGTCCAGACGCTTCCGTTCTACCACGTGGTCCAGGACAAGCTCGATGGGCCGGGCTGGGGGCAGGTTCTGCCCGTCACCATCCACCCCACCTTCCACTCTGGGGCCCCTCCCCCACTTAAGCATCCCTTCCCCACCAGGCACCCACCCCGCCTTACTCGGGACCCTTGGCCTGGTCTCCTGAGCCACCCAAACAAAGTCCCCAACATGTAGCTTTCGGACATCATGAGGGACCCCCAAGCGCTGCAGCTCCTTCAGAATCTTTGGTTGATGGCTGCTCCTGTGGGCAAAGAGAGAGCCGTGGCCCTAAGTATACCCTTTCTCCTTGACTCTGAGGACTATGGTGTAAGAGCTGGGAAGCCTTAGGACAGGAGATGTCAAAACTGGGGGGACTTAGGACAGGGGGTGTCAAAGCTGGGGGGCCTTAGGACAGGGAGCGTCAGAGCTGGGGGGCCTTAGGACAGGGGGCATCAGAGCTGGGGGGCCTTAGGACAGGGGGTGTCAGAGCTGGGAAGAATCTTAGAGCTGGATGAACAAAACATGCTCAGGGGCATAGCCAACGTTCAGTAAATAATGGAGTCTGTGCCCACATGTAGCCCTTGGCACTCCCTGGCACAGCTTCCCTCCTGGTCCTGCCTCCTCACCCTCACCCTCCCAGCCCCCGCTCACCCTATGGTCTCGCTGACATCCACACACAAGAGGATCCTGTACTCCCCTGGCCCCAGCTCGAGGGGCAGCTCCACAGCCGTGGTCCTGGTGCCTCTGTGGGGACACAGAGGAACTGTGGTGCCAAGACCACCACACCCTCCTCTCCGGCTCTGATGGCGGGTGGGGAGGAGTTCCAGGAAGGAGATGGTGGCTTGGAGGCAGGGATGTGGCCTTGGCCCTGGTGAGACACTCACAGCTGAGCCACTGCATCTTGGGGCCTGTGTCCTGCCTCCCTCCCAGGGGATTGGCTGGATCTCGGCTGTAGGCTGGCAAATGGTTCTCCCAGACCTTCGGCTTCTGCCAGCTTCTGGGACAGCTCCAGCCCCTCCGGGGTCAGCGAGTACCTGAGGAAGGCAGGAGAGCCAAGGGAGGATGTGGTCCCTGGCGCCCCAGGTCTGAGCCCTCTCAGGGTTCCAGCACCAGAGCCCTGGGCCTCACCTGGCTGGCTGCTGGCTCTTCTGGATGAGATTTCTGTGAAGGAGAGAACGCAGGGATGGCCAGGGCTGGGTGCTGCTGCTGAGGGCCACCTGACCAGACAGGGAGGCAGAGGCAGATAACGGTCACCTGACCAGTAAGAGGCAGAGGCAGATAAGGGTCATCTCCCATGGTCCCGTGAGGAGGCCCCAGGGCTGGAGTCAGAGGACCCCATATGTATCCCACTTGAGCAGGGGGAGCTTTATGAAAGTTCTTTCTTCTCTCTCAGATTCAGTCTCTCCCTCCTATAAACTGAGGAGCTGGATTAGACTATGTCTAAGGACTGGCCCTTCGCCTTACACTCTGCTCCACAGCAAAGTCACTGAGTGGCTAACTTCTCATGAGCCCCAAAGGAAAAGGCCAAGGCAGGGCTGTGGACAGCAAGCCTCCCTTCTGGCCTCTTGGGGACCCCTGCCATCCCCGGCTCTTACCCTGGGTGCTTCCTGCTCACACCTCCTCAGAAGCTCCTCCTTGGTCAGGAACCCTGGGCTTTTGGGATCCTCAAAAAAGAGGCAGAGGGTCAGTGTCCCCCAGGGCCATCCCTGTCCCCAACCCTACCTGGTCTCATTGAACTGCCTCCAGGCTGTGTCCCTGTCCTCTCCCCACCCTCCCACTCCCATCCCAGGCTTACCAGCTGCTCCCTGTAGAGAATCAGCAGCAAAGCCCGGGCAGCTGAGTGTCGGGGTGGCCTGTAGCTGCTGCGGCCACCAGCCTTGGGCTGGCCTGGGCCCTACATCAGGCAGAGGAGAGGTGCTCCTGAGTCCAACAGCTTCCCAGACCCAGAGCAGGGTGATGGTTTCCTTGTCCACCCCTCCTCAATTCTCCTGCCTGGAGACTGCCTTCCCCTCCCCAAAGGGGAGGCTCATCCCTCAGATGGCCTCAGAAGCCTTTGCTGGCACCAAGCTGGCATTCTCCAAGGCTCCATCCTAGGCTTTCATCTCTCCACCCACTCTCGGTGACCTCCTCACAGTTCAGTTATCGTTATTGTAATCTGTCCACGTGACCTTCAGTGTTTCTCCTAAGCTCCTGCCATCACCCCTGGGGGCATCTTTATAGGCTGGCCACCTTTCCCTGCCTAGATACCACCAGGCATCCAGTCCTGTCAATCATCCACCCATCTCTGACATGCAGAGCTCCTCTTCACACACACCTGGAGCCCCTCCTCACTGCTGCCCTGGATGACTATCTCTCAGGCCCCAGCCTCTGCCCACTGCCAACCAGCCTCCACACAACTAGCTTCCCACACATCTCCATCCTAGGTCTTGGTTAAAATGCCAGAGCTCGGGTGCCACTGTGGGACCCAGCTCCCATTCCCTCTCTGGTGTCTTTGGTATCTCAACATGACAGGCGCACCCAGCATTCATTCCTCCCTCTCCCTCCTTAGGATCTTAGCTTCTTTCAAAGCTCAGTTGGGGGGGGGACCTGAAAAAGGAAAGGATTCCTGACCCCCCCCAAGCTGTTCCCTCCCTCTTGCCCCTTGGTGCTGGCTGCCTCCAGACCACTGCCCTAGGCAGATTCTCAGCTCCTCCACGGGTCGATGGGGTTGGACACCCCACCCCCAGGCTGGACATGTTAAATGGCTGCTCTGAGCTCCCCTTTCTTCCAGAGATTTCCCATCCCCCCCAACCCTGTGAGCCTTAGGGGGTCCCTTCTCACCGACTGAGAAGGGACTGCATCCTCTGGGGGTGTGCTGAACCCCACCTGGGGAAGTTCAGAGACCCGCAGCTCGCCTAGACCTGAGGAAACAACCACAGCATCAGAACAGGGGCAGCTTAGAACAAAAATGTCAGGGCCGGGGGGGGGGGGGGGGGGGCTGAGAACGGGGGATGTCAGGGCCGGGGGGGCTGAGAACGGGGGATGTCAGGGCCGGGGGGGGGGGCTGAGAACGGGGGATGTCAGGGCCGGGGGGGCCTGAGAACGGGGGATGTCAGGGCCGGGGGGGGGGCTGAGAACGGGGGATGTCAGGGCCGGGGGGGGGGGCTGAGAACGGGGGATGTCAGGGCCGGGGGGGCTGAGAACGGGGGATGTCAGGGCCGGGGGGGGCCTGAGAACAGGGGATATCGAGGCTTTGAGGGGCCTGAGAACAAGAGTGGCAGGGCTTAGGTTCATTGCTACCCCTGGATCCCAAGGAGCGAAGGGCCAGGGTGTCAGAGCGGCAGGCCAGCCCCGCCCCTCGTCTCGCCCCCTAGCTTGGTGCCCGGCCAGGCAGATCCAGGCTGGGTGTCAGACAGGCCCCCCTCACCCCGGCCGGCCTCCTGGTGCTGCTCCAGCCTCTGGTCCAGCATCCGGCACAGCGCATCCCCAAAGTGCCGCAGGATCTTGGCTTCCTTCCCGCTCCTCAGGGGCAGGGGGTAGCGCAGCAGGGAGCGCAGGGCCTGGAGGTGCAGGGGCGCTGGTGTGGCGGGTCAGCCCCCAGGGCCCTGGCCCCGCCCACCTCCAGGGCCTTCCAGACCCCGCCCACCCCTCCAGTCCCCGCCCACCTCCCGCCCCTTCCAGGCCCCTCCCCACTCCCTTCCAGGCTCCTACCTCACCGGGCACACCCCACCCCCACCCTCCGGCCCACCTTCTGATAGACGAAGCGCGTCCGCAAGCCCCGGCCGGCCGCCTCGTCCCGCCACTCGCGGAGCCAGCGCACGAAAAGCGGGTTGGCGCAGGCGGGCAGCGGCCGCTTCCGGCCCAGGCGGGGCGCGGGCGCGGCCATAGCTCAGCTCTGACTCGAGTTAGAACGGCCGGCGCTCCGGGTGGGGGGCGGGGCCTCGCTCTCCTCCCCGCGCGCCACGTGACCCGAGCCCCCGCCCCGGCTCTCAGGCTTCCCGAAGGTGGAAGGTGTGGACATCACCCCCCCCCCCCCCGCCCACGAATGGTTACTTCTGAGTGCTGAGCTTCTCACACAGCTCCCCCCGCGGCTGTCAGCATTTGGGCTCTCCCTACCATAGCACCCAGGAACCGAGGTCCCACCCCTTCCGCATTCTAGCAGAAGGAGAAAGGAAGGGATAAACGAGTGCTGCGCGGATGGGGAAACGGGAACAGCGCCCCCTGTGGTCGGGAGGGCGAAAGAAAACCGCTCTCACCTTGGCTCTCTTGCAGGATCGGCCTCGGCGCCTGCAGGGAGGATGGGAGCCTCCAGAGGGCGTGCGGAAGGGTCTGAACCTAGAGAAGCGAAGGGCACTGGAGCTGGGGCATAAAGCCCAGAGAATTCACAAAGGGGACTGGAGCCCGGGAGATCTGCACGGGGGTGGGGGCGGGGAGGAAAGAATACATCCCCAATGATGTGCAAAGGCGACTGGTGGGGGGGAATCTGCAAGAAAAGGACTGGGCTACAGACTGGGGGATGTCCAGAGGGGGCTCCGTAGAGCCCGGGTTATGTTCAAGGGGTCCGGCTCGAGCCCTGGACGTTTGCAGCGGGTGCTCTCCGGACAGAGCCCGGGGGATGGGCAGAGGAGAAGAGAGCTAGAGAATTCACAAAGGGAGCGTGCGAGGAGGCTGGACGGGTCTCCGACTTCGCGCTTTGCATTCACTGCAGCGGCCAGGGGCAGGCACAGAGGTCACCGACCGCCCGGCTGCTGCCCAGCCAGGGATTTCCCGGGCGCTCGCCAGCCCTGGGCCTGCCCTCCCGCAGTTTCCATATAAGGCTCAGTTTCCATATAAGGAGCGGTGCACGGGCGCTCTGCCTGGCTCCGCCCCATCCCGGCTCATGCCCTAATAAGGCGATCTGGGGCATCCCAGAGCTGCAGGCGAGGGGGGGGCTGGTCTCCAGGGCGACCGCGAAGCCCGCGCCCCCTCCCCTCCCACGGAAAGCGACGGGGCGCGGGGAGAGGTACGAGAAGATGGGTGCCACCTTGCCTTGGCTCCGGGCGGATCTCACCGCCTTGGCTTTGGGCCTCAGTTATGCCATCTGTGAAATGGGGGGCTCTGCAGGCTCGGTTCCTAGTGCCGAAAATCTCAGCCATTCACATCTCCGAGGGAATGCCATGGGGGCGCAAATCCCCTGCTCCTCCCCCCGCACTCCCCACCCTCGGTGACCCAGTCATGAGTGGTGTACCCCCTCCCCTCGGTCTCCTGGTTGGTCGTGTTTGCGGAGGCAAGCACAGATGAGCCTATGGGCACCGAAAGAGGCTGCACGTCAAAGCCCAGTTTTTTTAGTCAGCGGCTTCCTGCCTCAGTTTCTCCGTCTGCCGTACGTGGTGCCCAGCTCCTGACAACGAGAGATAAGAGATGAGCCTCAGTTTTCCTCTCTGTACAATGGGGACTAGAACTGGGGACCCTTGGGCAGCTGTGACGTTGGGAATGGGATCCAAGGGCCCAGAGCCCCGGCCTCTCGCCCCGGGCGCCCGAGCCGACGTCGCGGAGCAGCGGAGGCGGGACACCAACCCAAGGTGGAGCGCTCCTGGCCCCGCCCCTCTCCGCAGGGGGCCGAACGCCCGAACTCCCCGGGCAGTCTAGCATGGCTGGGGAGACTCCACTTCCCGGCGTGCCCTGGGGCGGCGCAGCGCCTCCGAACTTCATTTCCCATCGGCCCCGTCTCCAGAGCGCCGGAAGCTCGCCCCGCCTCTCATTGTGCGGCTCCTACTAAACGGAAGGGGCCGGGAGAGGCCGCGTTCAGTCGGCTCCAGGCAGCGGCGGCGAAGGAGCGACGCCCTCCTCTCCTGTGGCCCTCGTTTCCTCCCTCACCCTCCCTCCCTCACTCGCTCGCTCCTTTCCGGAACCATGGTGAGCGCGGGCCAGAGAGCTCCGAGGGGGCCCGGCGCCCGACAGCGGGGGTGGTGGAGGCGGTGCAGCGGGCGGGGCGGTGTCCTCATCCTCCTCTCCATCCTCCCCTCCGTCCTCCCCATCCCTTCCCCTCCCCCTCCTGGGGCGCCGCGGGCGAGACTGGCGGCTGGCGGAGGGGCTCGCGCGCCGGGCGGGTGGCCGGGCGGGCGCGCGCGCGCCCCGACGCCCCCCCCCGCGCGTGCTCGTCTGACGTTGACGGTTGTTGGGTGCAGCGGGCGCGCGCGCGACCCTCCTCCTCCCAACCGTTATGTAGTGTTGGGGGGGGTTAGGGGCGCGCGCGGCCCCCGTACCCGGGGGCGTCGCGCATGCGCGCACCTCCAAGGGCTGAAGCAAAACGAGGGGCAGTTGGGGAGGGGGAGGAAGGGAAAGAGAGGGGGCGCGCGCTCAGCCCAGAGCACGCGGCTCCGCAGCTGGAGGAGGGCGGGGTGTCGGGCCCTGCGTGATGCCTTGGGGGCGGCCTGGCCCTTTCCGGCGAGGATGATCCGCCGCTGCCCACCCCAGGCCGGGTGGGGGGGCACTCCGAGGCTAATGCCCAATTTGGGGAAGTGGGTCCGGAAGGCCTGGGCCGGACCCCTCCCCCCTTCCTGAGGGGGTGCCGAGCTTGTCTTCCTGGGGCGGGCTCTTTCCCCTCCCCCTCAGGAAGCGGCGCCGATCTCGGCTGCTTCCTCGGGGCCTTTTTGGTGTCGTGGTAGGGGGAAGCGCCAGAGCAGGACCCCCGTCCTGGAACTGGGGGCCCGGGAGGCTCTGTCCCCGGTTGTGGGGGCAGGGGGGCTCCAGAGCCCTCATCTGCGGCCCTTAGGCAGGAGCTGCCCCTGAGCTAGAGGGGAGGCGTGGCCGGAGCTGGGCCGGGGGCTCCGGGGGCTCGGGGCGGCCGAGAGTCAGAAGGTCAGAGTTGAGGTCCTGCCTTCTGACGCTGGTCAGCGTGGGCTCTGCGGCGTTTAGTCAGACGAGGAGTAGAGCGCCTCTGCCGGGAGCGTGCCCCGCAAAGGCCCGGCAAGCCTCCGAGCACCTGCTGACTTGTTCCCCTCCGTGCCCACAGGCCTCTGGCGTGGCTGTCTCGGACGGGGTGATCAAGGTGTTCAACGACATGAAAGTTCGCAAGTCCTCCACCCCCGAGGAGGTGAAGAAACGCAAGAAGGCCGTGCTGTTCTGCCTGAGCGAGGATAAGAAGAACATCGTGCTGGAGGAGGGCAAGGAGATCCTGGTGGGTGACGTGGGGCAGACTGTGGATGACCCCTACACCACCTTTGTCAAGATGCTACCGGACAAGGACTGCCGCTATGCCCTCTACGATGCTACCTACGAGACCAAGGAGAGCAAGAAGGAGGACCTGGTGTTCATCTTCTGGTGAGTCTGAGGGCGGTGGGCCCCTCAAGGCCAGGCTTGCCCAGAGGCACGCACTGGGAATTTTGGGCACTGACTGTTTTCTCTCCTGCCAGGGCCCCTGAGTGTGCCCCCCTCAAGAGCAAAATGATCTATGCGAGCTCCAAGGACGCCATCAAGAAGAAACTGACAGGTGTGTGTGTGCGGGCGCGTGTGTGAGAGATGGCATTCCCAATAGCGTAACCCTCTTTGGTGCTCAAGGCCGAATTTCGTTGGGTCTGAAGAACTGGGTGAGAAGCCTGACTGGCTGTGGTGGGACCTTGGAAGCTCAAGGCTGGGTTTTTATCTGTAAAGTGAGGGCACTTTGGCTCTGACTCGCCCATTTCCATTCCTTCTCACAGGAATCAAACACGAATTACAAGCCAACTGTTATGAGGAAGTGAAGGACCGCTGTACCCTGGCTGAGAAACTGGGGGGCAATGCCGTGATTTCCCTGGAGGGGAAGCCCTTGTGAGTCTCCCACGTCTGGCCCTCCTGCTGGGGCTGCCCAAGCCCAGTGGGGGAGCAGGCTGCCCCCTTCCTGCCAGACCCAAGGGCTGGGGGGATCCTAGCAGGGGCAGGGCAATCCCTTCACCCCTTTGCCAAACCACCCCCTGGCCTTCCCAAACCGCCTTTGATATTCTCATTCCTCCTGAGTTGTAGCAGACCAAGGTCCCCCCGATGCCCAGATGGGGGGGAGGCCAGTATTTTTTTTTAACTGACACCCCCAGTTTTCCCCCTTCCCCGGTGCTGCCAACTTCTAACCGTAATAGTGGCTTTGTGCTTGTTGTTTAGTTTGGTGTGTAAATGGAATGTTGTGGAGATCCCTTCCCCCACACAGCCGGCTCCCCTCCCCCCCTCCCCCAGTTACTCATGTGGCCAGTAAAAGGAAAGTTCAATTAAAAAAAAGACAAATAAAGAAAAGGTGAGCTGCTCTGCAGGTAGTTGTTTTCTGGGCTGGGCAGGAGGGATTTGGGGATGGTAAAGTATGGCAGGTTCCCTTTACCATCTCTCCCGAGTTCTGACGGAATTGTTGCCTGGGCCTGGGGCTTTGATCGGTGCCTTCTGGCTGGAAGACAGCCGTCTTCTCTGGATCTTCCCTACAGTTTGACCTAAGGTGGGCCCTTCCCAAGCCTTCTGATCTCTGGGCTATTGGTTTTATGAGTCTCTTTTCCCTGGAGTTGGGCCCAGGAGGAACTCTGCCAGATGAGCCTGTTACTGGGAAGGGGCTTCTCACTCTGTGGAGGAGCTAGCTTCCCGTGAAGCCAGCCTCAAGGGAGCACACAACATGCTGGGTCCAAAGCAGGCAGCTTTATTTCCATTAGTGAAGGAAAGACTCCGCTGGCTTGCTGGGTCTGACCTCGGTACATCTCTGAAGCCCCCATGCTTGACCTGGCAGCCTTCTCTTCAAAAGACTCCCTCTGGGAGGTCACAAGTGATGCACACAGTCTCTATTGCGTGTTGTGGCTCCTTCCCCGGGGTTGGGGCTCAGGACTGGGCCAGGGGAGGGAGGAGAAGATGCTAGGATTCTCCCTTGAGGGCAATGAGGGTGTTTCTTAGAAGGAGCGTACTGGCCTGGGGAAGAGAGAATGGGCTGCTCTGGGTGGGCAGTGTTCCCATGCTCCTTCACAGGATTATGAGAGGAGGATGAGACATCCTCATCACCCTAGGAGGGCTCAAAGAGAGCTTGTTGGGCAGAGGAGGAAACTAAGGCACCATGATACTGGCATGTCAAAGCGCTGACACCCCCCTTTTCTGACATCTGACATGCTTCAGTTTCCTTCTTTGTAAGATGGCATGTGTACCTACAGCCCTCTCTCAGGGATTCCAGACAAGCGATGTAGTGAAAGGCCTTGGGGCCATCTTGGAAGCACTTGGTGAATGTCCCCTGGGGTGGCCTGGAGGCCTACTCCTATCTCCCCTGGGTTGAGGGCACAGGTGCTGTTACCTTGGCATGTTTGAGTTCCAGTTCAGCCAACTCGATGAGGTTTTTTCGGAAAGCAGATCCTCGGCGAGCCTTAAAGTCAGTGAGCTCTGAGCCAGAGTGGGGACAAGAGAACATTAGGCTGCACCAACAGGAGGGGTGCCAAGGGTGTGGGGGCTTTGCCAGCAGGAAGGGCACTTCACTCACCCTGCTTGGCCGAGTCGGAGAGGCACTCAAAGCGCCGGCAGCAGAGTTGCTGGTGGGTCTCTGCTGACCGCACCTCCCGGTTTCTCATACGGGCTTTGTCCAGGGCCTTATTGGCATTCTCATAGTCTGCCAACGCCCTCAGCCGCCTGTACAGCAGGTCCTGCAGGGAAGGAGACCAGGTGAGAATAGATGGGCTGCACAGACTCGGAGTGCCATTCATTGCTACTGGGTGTGGGTAGCCTGCCTGGAAATGTCACTCACCTTGGCCGCCTGTGCATCCCTCATGTAGTAATGGAGCATGTCGGATAGTTTGAGGTCCTCGTCTGAGGCTACTCGGCCTTCCAGCTTCTGTGGGGACAGAAAAGGGAGGGAAGGACCAGCATGTGTTGGGGTCTCCCCTGACCCTGTGAGGGAGGGTATCTCTGTGCCATAGGATGTTTACTGAGGTACCTGGTTCCTCCATACCCCAAGTGGCCCGGTCCCTCCCCTCATGTACCCTCAGACCAAATCCCCACTGGCTACACTGCCCACTGGTCAGCGCTGGAATGCCACAGCCCCCACAAACACTTGGATTTCTGTAACCTTTACCTGAACCTTGGGCAAATGGCCTGCCCCCCCCATCTCCCCAACTTCCAGCCTGGTCCCTGTGCTGTGCACCCCTCTTCTACCATGAACTAGAGGCCAGTAGATCTCTGAACCTCCATGAAGAGGCCAAGCCCAAAATAGGAAGGGCTTCTCACCCTCAGACGTTCAAACAGTTCAGCCAGTTTGAGAAAGCTCCTAGGAGGAAGAGAGAGGCAGGCCCTTGCCTAGGTGCCCCAATGCAGCAGCCTAGCCCAAAGCAACCTCTAGGGCCAGGGCTACTGCACACCTTTCCCCACATCCTTTGGTTATCTGAGACCTCCAAGCCTTGAGGGATGATGGAAGGTGTAGAGGGGGGATCTGGGAGCCCAGGGGATGGTGGAAGGTGTAGAGGGGGGATCTGGGAGCCCAGGGGATGGTGGAAGGTGTAGAAGGGGAAGGGACATCTCACATCTTTAGCTGGTGGACTTCCTGGGTGCCCAGACTGCTTAGCGCTGCAGAGATGGGGATGTAATCCTCAGCTAGGCCTGTTAGGAACATGGTCACCATCAGAGCCTCCTGGACCACACTTATGGTCTAGTAGAGGGTCTTTGGCCAGGGTGGGGAGTAGGAGTAGTGGGGCAGAGACCACTGGATTGAAGTTAGGAGTGGCTTCTAATCCCTTCTCAGGCACCAACCAGCAGCATGAGCTCATCAGTGTGAGGGAGGGCGTCCCCCCAAAGCTCTCGTTTCTTAGGGTGGGGCAGGGGAATAGGGGGTGGCAGGTCCTTTTAGGAGAGTCCCCCAGAAGTCCCCACATACACTTGTGGGAGCGCATGACCCGGTCCGCACGCAGGCAGGCATCCCTGATGCGAGTGTGGTATTCCAACAAGAAGGTCCTCTCGTGCTCAAAGAATTCGTCCACCTCCTAGGATGGAGGCCAAAGTGGAGGAGAAGGGACTGCTGGGGTCACCAAGGAGAGGGCAAAGGGCAGGTGGAGGCCTCCACTGTGGGCACTGACTTAGGTCCTCAGGGTATCTCTGAGATCTTGGGTCTGGCAGGGGTCAAGAGGCCTAGGTCCTCTTGAGAGACCCAGGGAAGCCAAGTAGCCAGGGCCCGTTGGGAATTAGCACTTCACTGGACGCTGGGGCCCCAAGGCTCCCCCACACCAGCTCTCCAGGACTGGGACCCCCCCCTCACCTTCAGTCCTGACACCCCAGTGATGAGAACCTCATCTGCTGACTTCACAATGTTCCTGATAAACCCCCCAAACAGCTCCTTCTTGTTCTTCCCCCGAACACTCAGCTGGAACAAAAGCAAGAAATGGGGTAGTCCTTGGCCAAGGCTAGGGCAGCCTCCTCTCCGCTGCTGTCCCTTCCACTGAATCAGGGTCTCCAGTGCCTGCCCCAGACAGGCCCTAAGGATGACCTAAGGGCTCCCCCATCCAACTCACATCCTGGCCATATTCCAAGAAGACATACAAGTTGTGGTCCCGTCGGAGGGTGGGATGGGCAACCAGGCGCTGTAGAAACACTTCATGCATGGCTACTGTCTTCTTAAAGATGGCCAGGTATTCCCTGGGGAAGGAAGTGAGCCTTTATGTGGCATCTTCTGGGTGCTAGGCACTGAGCTAAGTGCCTTTAAAGATCTCATTTGATCCTCACAGCAACCTGGAATGCAAATGCTGTTTTTATCCCCATTTTGCAGTTGAGGCAAACAAAGGTTAGTGACTTGCCCAAGGTCCGCTATCTGGGCTGTATTTGAATTCAAGTCATCTCAATTCCAGGGCCAACACTATTCACTGCCACCAGCTAAAGGGAAAAGAAGAGTGAGGGGCATCACTTTTCCCTTTCTCCCAGCAGTCCCAGCTATGTTGTCATGGAGGAAGCCCTGGAGTCTGAGTGGTGGAAGCTTGGGCTCGAATTCCTTGACTGCTTGGACCCTCACTACAACCTGCTCAAGTCACTTCATCCATTTTACCTCCGTTTCTGCACCTACAAAATGGGGGCTTTTGGTTGTTTTTCAGTTGGCAAAGATAGGAGAGGGGTTGGCCATTTCGTTCTCCAGCAGTAAGGGCGGAGTGACTTGCCCCAGGGTCATACAGTTAGTGTGCATCTGAAGCCACATTTGAACTCAGGTCCTCCTGACTCCAGGCTAGGTGCTCTAACTACTGCATTACCCAGCTGCTCCAAAATGGGGGCAGTAAGACTTTATTACTCACTTCCTAAGATTGTTGTAAAGATGCATCCTCTCCTACCATTACCCTCATTGTTAATTAAAAGGGTCCATTAATTTGCCCCAAAGGAGGAGTGGAGCCATGTCCCCTGGAAGTTAAGAATTGGTTCATTTTTTTGTATGTGTCTTTCCAAAACCTCAAAGGTACTTTGTAAGTGCAAGGACATGAGAGGACCCTGAGCCTAACGCCTCATTTTACAGAGTGGGTTAACTGAGGCCCAGACGGGAAGGGTGAATGTGGGAGGAGCCTAGAAGCCAGGTCTCCCTGCTTCCAAGCCAGCATCCTCCCCAATCCCTCCACCACCCTGCTTTGTGCGGAAGCCCTGGGAAGGTGGGTGAGGGGTGGGGAGGAGATGAGCCATGGGGGGGGGCAGGTCTCACCCCTCCAACTCTTGCTTCATTTTGGCAAACTCTTCTCTGGTGACCGAGCTGTCACCTTCTCCCAGTCTCTGCAGTTTTTCCCGGGAGGCCTCAAAGTCTGGCTTGGGAGGGGCCGGGGGTATCTACTCAAAACAGAAGGGAGCTGAGAAGTCCACAGCTCCTGGGATTCCACGGATCCCAGAGCCCACCATCCCTCCCCACTCCTTCCAGCAGCATTCGGGCTCTTGGCCTCCCCCAAGGCTACCGTGGGGCAGCTTACAATGATCCCCGCATAGTCCTCGTTGTCTGTGTATGCGTCGTGAAGCCAGATGAATTCCTCGTGTTGCCGAACCACAGAGAACTCTGTCTGGCTGAAGTGTGGGAGGCAGCTCTAAAAGCCAAGGATGCCCCCAATGATGTTCCCTCAGGATCAGCAAACCCTGTCCACACCCTCCCACTACACAGGCCCGGACACCCTTGACCAAGATTTTCCCCAAACCTTACACCCTTCGAAGCACCACACACCCCCTCCTCTCCCGTACTGAGCTCTGGGACACTTTCCACAGTCCTTGTTGGGCTCTGAGCCAGGGGCTGAGGGCCAGAACACTGGCGTTCAATAGGACGGCGGGCACAGGACACAGCTGGAAGCTAGAAATGGACAGAATCTACTTTCGGGCAGAATTGTCTGTGGGTGAGGGGGAGCCCTACAAGCCCCAGTGGAATTTTGTTTGTGGCTGGGGCCCAGTATTGGTCTGGAGTCCTTTGAGTCCCCAAATAAGTTTATGATGCAGCAATGGAGGCTAGAGACTCTATGGGAAAGTGTGGACCTCACCTTGGTGTGAACTGTGAATTTCACCTTGTCCCTCTCACTGACTGCATCAGAGATCTCCACCTGCAAGACGCCATCTCCCTGCAGATCCATGGACACAGGGCAGGGCTAAGGAGTGGCAGGCCCTGGCATGGCATCTCCCTTTCCTAGCCTGCATCCTAAGAGTTCTCCCAGAAAAGCACAGATGAGTGGACCTGGGCCTAGAAGGGCCCTAAATGGGCATTTGACTACAGTCACTTGAGTGGTGCATGATGGGATATGACCCTAGATCTTGTCACCAAATCTAAGGCTTTTTACTGTCCTACTCTCAACCTGGATGCCCCCAAGAAGCCCAGAGCATCATCAGTTCCCCCTGTCCTAGTCACTCCTGGGACTCCAGGCCCCTAGCAGTGATTGGAGTAATCCAAGAATATCCCTCCTATTCAAGGGAGCAGAAAACCATTCCATTGTCTTTTAATACCACAAAGACCTCCTTTCACTCAGCCCTCCAGGATGTAAGCTGTCCATCCATCCCTCCACAAGCAGGCTGTCAGGGAGGGCCTGGGCAGATCTGGATTTCTAGTGCTGGACCTGGGACCCAGTTCTGAATTCTGCTCCTTAAATTTATTAGTTCTGTGACCAGGGTTTCTTCATTGGATCATTCATCTCACATGATTAAGGTGAAGTTCACCCCCCCACCCCCCCCCCCCCCCCGCCCCCATAAGAGGTCAAAGTGCACAGCATATTGAAAAAGCTACTTAAATAAATGCCCCTTGTGATTAGCCAAGTTATCTGCGGCAGGACCCTCTCTATCTCAGGCTCCTCACCTATAAAATGGTCATGATTAGCCTCAGACCCACCAGCCTCAGGAAAGTTTTCATGAGAATCTGTGTCTGTGAATATGCTTTGGAACCAGCCATAAAGGCATTCTTTCTTCTTCCTTCAAGCCCTCTCCAGAAGAGAGATCCCAGGCTATGGGGGAAGGGAGCACCCTTGGCCTAGGGGGCAGCTGGCCCCTTCCCTTCACTGCAGCTGTGGATGAACTCTGGCTCTGCCCTGCCCCCTTCTTCCAAGCTCCTCAAGGGATGAAACAGTCTATGAATTCCAAGTACTTGGCACATAGTAGGTTGTCACTTAACGAATGCTCGTGGATTGACTGATTTAGGAAAATGTTGACTAGGTAATTCTACTAGCTAAGGTTTGTTAGTGACTGAAAAGAGCAGCCTGGAGAAGGGGATGCTCAGCTCAAAGGACTAACTGTAATGGTGGCATTTCAGGCACGGGACTGCAGTTGGATATGACTCATTTAAATCAAACCAAATTCCACATCCTGTTTCCCATCCAGGTCTCTGGGTGCAGTGTCTGTCTCCTCCCAGGTTTTGCCTCTTATCACTTAGTCTCCCCAACTTCTCCTTCTGTTCTGAGAACATTTTTTTCCTTTCCAACCACCAGGAGACTGTCTCTTTCTTGACCTTCCTCCTCTGCCTCACCATCCCTACTCTCTTGTCTGTCCTTTCCCTGACTGACCGTCAGGCCTGCTCTCAGCCACAGCTCTCTGCCTGCTCACCCAAGCGCGCACACACACACACACACACACACACACACACACACACACACACACACAGTGCTGGGATCTGTTGCTAGGAGATAGGAACAGCTCCTGCCTGAGAGGGAGGCAGAAGAAGTGAGTGGGGAAGGTCTCCTCTGGACATCTCCCACTTGGTTCATTAGGTTACTCAGTCCAGGGATTTCCATCAAGGGATGTGACTGACTCTTCCTGGGTCTTGCCCAGGGGAGAGAAGCAAAGGACTTGGAGTCAGAGATGTGGTGACTGAACCCTGGCTCTGCTAATTTCTTCTTGCCTGACCGTGGGCACGCCCCTGCCACCTCTCTGAGCCTCAGTTTTCTCATCTGTACACTGAGCTTGGGCTAGGTGATGGCCAAGGTCCTCTTTACCTGCCCCATGGAGAGAGCTGCCCTTGCCTTCATTCTCCCACCTGCAGGGCCCCCTCCCCATTCCCTGCTACCAGGAGGGGCCCTGGGATCAAAATGGGGGTCCTTGGAAACCCCACCCTAGCCCTTCTCTCCTCAGGGGTCCTGTGCCCTTCCATGCAAGCCTGGATGAGTTCCAAAGAGTCATCCATCCACCCCCCATCCCCCCATCCATTCCCCCATCCCTCCATTCCCCATCCCCCATCCATCCCCCATCCCTCCATCCCCATCCCCATCTGCCCTCCATCCCCCATCCATCCCCCATCCCCCCATCCATCCATCCATCCATCCATCCATCCATCTATCCATCCATCTATCCATCCATCCCTCATCCCTCATCCATCCCCCCATCCCCCCATCCATCCCCCAATCCACCTATCCATCCATCCCCCCATCCCCCATCCATCCATCCATCCATCCATCCATTTACCCATCCCGTTACCTGGCGCTCCTCCCCAGGGTCGGGATTCTCCTCCATCACTGGTACTCTTTAGATTCCACTCTTCTGCTCCTATGGGAGGCAAGAAGAGGGCTGGATTCTAGCTTCCACCCCGACCCCACCCCAGCCCTGGGGGACCCTCGTCTCCTTGGCAACCCTCTCGCCCCTCCCCCTCTCCGGCCCTCCCTAGGAGGCAGAATGAATGGAGCCTGCTGGGACTGCACCGACCCACAGTCTTCCTCCCCCGCCCCCCAGGGAGTGGTCTGGAGAGGGAGGGGGAGACTGCTAGGCTCCACCCCCACGGCGCTCTCCGAATGGACGGAGAGGCCGGCCTCCGTGCTTCCATTGGCTCGTCCGTCTGTCCCTCCCGGCAGCAGGTACCGCCTCTTAAGGGGGAGTGCAGATGGCAGGCAGGGGGCGGGGCTGGAGTGCAAGCTCAAGTCCGGCGGGGATGATGCAGGCCCCAGCGGCAGCTCCCTCCTCTGCCCCTCAGCCCTCCCTGGGCAGGCTCCGAAAGCTGTGCCCCCACGCCTCGAGGGGACCGGACGCCTGGAGGCCCTTCACTGCTCCCTCCTGGGGGTCCACAGCCCCTGCCTTGCCTCCTGGAATCCCCCTCCCCTCCCCACCATTACTCACCCCCTCATTAATCACTGGACAAGCATTCATGAACAATGCTTAAGACAGCACCGACTACGTGTCACGCACGGTACCAGGCGCTGGGGATGCCCGGACAAAATAACCAGAAGGAGACGGGCCCCGCTCTCAAGGCTCCAGAGCCCAGCCCTTGCTCCGCCTCTCCCCTCCCGGCTCCAGTCTCCAAAGGCAGCGCGGGCGCAGGGGCGGGGCGCGGAACGGGGCTCGAGCTGCTGCGCCTGCGCTGTCCCTCTCCGGCCCCAGGCCTTAGGGCTGGCGGAGGGCTGGGAGGGCGGGGGCGGGTCCGCGGGCGGACCGGGGGCGGGGCGGGCTGGGGCGGGGCCGGCATCGGAGGTGGGGCCCGGGCGGGCCCGGGCCAGGGTGGGGATTATGGAGGGGCTCGGGCTGGCCGCTGAAGCACAGCAGGTTGGCCTGGGTGCGGGTGTGGCCCTGGCCGTGGGGCGGCGAGGCGTGGATGTTCCTAGGAGGGCCCAGATGCCGCCGTATCTACACCCGGCGCCTGACGTTAAGGCGGCGGGGCCTGACCGTGTGGGGCCAGGGGCTGCCGAGGGCCGCGGCCGGGTGGCCCAGGCCGAACTCGTGGAGCTTGGAGCCCTGGGAGTGGTCCCCGACCCAGGCCCCGAGCCGGGCTCCGACCCGGGCCCCGAAGGTCAAACCGCCGCCGCGCCCGCGCTCCCCAGCGACCAAGCTGGTCCCGGGCCAGGGCCGCTCAACCGCGATGCAGGTGAAGGGCCGCCGCCCGTCAACCTGGCAACAGGCCCGGCCAAGGCCAAGGGTGTCGCAGTGGGTCAGCACTCGCACCTCCTGGGTCGAGTCTCAGGCGACGTCGTCGTCCCCCAAGGTCCGGAGATGCGTGGAGATTGTGCATGAGAAGACGTGGTACAGCTGGGAGCCACTGAAGGTGCGGGGCTACAGCCTGCAGAAGCGCGAACAACCAGAGCCCGCCTCCAAGAAACCGGCCAGGGCCCCCGCAGGACGGGAGCGCCGCGGGAAAGAGGGGGGCAAGCAACCAGGAGAAATCGAGGCACCGGCCACTCAGAAGGCAGGGGCTGCTGGGGCAGAAGAGAGGCGAACCTCGAAGGCAGGGGCTGCTGGGGCAGAAGAGAGGCGGACCTCGAAGGCAGGGGCTGCTGGGGCAGAAGAGAGGCGGACCTCGAAGGCAGGGGCTGCTGGGGCAGAAGAGAGGCGGACCTCGAAGGCAGGGGCTGCTGGGGCAGAAGAGAGGCGGACCTCGAAGGCAGGGGCTGCTGGGGCAGAAGAGAGGCGGACCTCGAAGGCAGGGGCTGCTGGGGCAGAAGAGAGGCGGACCTCGAAGGCAGGGGCTGCTGGGGCAGAAGAGAAGCGACCCTCGAAGGCGGGGACTGCTGAGGCAGAATTGAGAAGGGTCTCGAAGGGGGGGACTGTCGGGGCAGAAGGCGAGCAGACCCCGAATGCAGAAGTTGCTGGGGCAGAAGAGAAGCGACCCTCGAAGGCGGGGACTGCTGAGGCAGAATTGAGAAGGGTCTCGAAGGGGGGGACTGCCGAGGCAGAAGGAGAGCAGACCCCGGCAGAAGAAGGGGAGACCCCAAAGGCTGGAGCTGCTGGGGCAGAAGAGAAGCGAACCTCGGAAGCGGGGACTGCCGAGGCAGAAGGAGAGCAGACCCCGGCAGAAGAAGGGGAGACCCCAAAGGCTGGAGCTGCTGGGGCAGAAGAGAAGCGAACCTCGGAAGCGGGGACTGCCGAGGCAGAAGGAGAGCAGACCCCGGCAGAAGAAGGGGAGACCCCAAAGGCAGGAGCTGCTGGGGCAGAAGAGAAGCGAACCTCGGAAGCGGGGACTGCCGAGGCAGAAGGAGAGCAGACCCCGGCAGAAGAAAGGGAGACCCCAAAGGCAGGAGCTGCTGGGGCAGAAGAGAAGCAAACCTCGGAAGCGGGGACTGCCGAGGCAGAAGGAGAGCAGACCCCGGCAGAAGAAGGGGAGACCCCAAAGGCTGGAGCTGCTGGGGCAGAAGAGAAGCGAACCTCGGAGGCGGGGACTGCCGAGGCAGAAGGAGAGCAGACCCCGGCAGAAGAAGGGGAGACCCCAAAGGCTGGAGCTGCTGGGGCAGAAGAGAAGCGAACCTCGGAAGCGGGGACTGCCGAGGCAGAAGGAGAGCAGACCCCGGCAGAAGAAAGGGAGACCCCAAAGGCTGGAGCTGCTGGGGCAGAAGAGAAGCGAACCTCGGAAGCGGGGACTGCCGAGGCAGAAGGCGAGCAGACCCCGGCAGAAGAAGGGGAGACCCCAAAGGCTGAAGCTACTGGAACAGAAGAGAAGCGAACCTCGAAGGCGGGGACTGCCGAGGCAGAAGGCGAGCAGACCCCGGGGGCAGAAGATGAACAGACCCCAGGGGCAGAAGGCCAGCAGACCCCAGGGGCAGAAAGTGAGCATTCTCAGGACCAAGGCCAGGGTCAGTTCCTGGAGAGTGCAGAGGTCTCCAGTCAGAAGAGAGGCTCTGGGGACCAGGAGATCGAGATAAGCAAGCAAAGGGCTGAGGAAGGAGAAGGAGGAGAGGTTCTGGAGGAAGGAGAGTTGGAACGGAAGGGAGAGAAGAAATCGTTTTCTGCTGAGGGAGGAAACCTCTCGGAAAGGACTGAGGTGCAACACTCAGAACTAGCCTTTGAGGACACCACAGAGAGCCCAGCCACCACGGTCTATCTAAGCCAGAAAGAGAATGAGGAAGAAAGCCCTGTGAAGAGCGATGCCTACAAAATGATGGAAGGGGAGCAGCCTGGTCAAGGGACAGAGGAAGGGAAGCAAGCCCCCCAGGGTGGTGATGGAGGAGAAGAGGTGGAGAAGGAGCCTGAGGGAGGATAGATGAGGAGAGAGCAAACAAATCAGCTGGGATCACAAAGAAAGGCACTGGGCCAGTAGGGATGGGGAACTTGGACAGAAAGATTGGACTTGGTGGGGGCTTTGCAAGGGAGGAAGATGGATAAGCAGAGCTCTGGGGCACATTCTGAGAAAGGACACCAAAAGATGGGATATGGGCCAAAGTGGAACCAGGTCTTGCCAGTGGGGGGGTAAAGATGGGTGGGGGAACAGGGCTAGAAAGGTAGCTTCCTGGTGGAAATCTTAGAGAAGCAAAGAATGGAGAATGAAGAAACCTTGGAAAAGATGATGGACTGAAACAGCCCAGAGTTCTAAGCATGCATGGAAGATAAAGACTTTGAAGAAAAATAAGGTGATGAAAGAAATGAAAGGTGAGGACTCGGAAGCAGAAACAAAGTAAAGAACATTTTGATGCCTCCTCTGCCTCTTCTGCCATCTCCCATACTCCCCTTTCAGGCTCCTCCCCTCCCCCACATTGCCAATGCAGCTGCCGGCTTAGATAAGTCCTTAGCCAGGTCCAGGAGCCCAAACAGACCTTCCCCCCCCCACCTTTTATTTTCAGCACCTTCTCTCTTCCAACAAGTCTCTCTTCTGTCCACAAACAATGGTAATGGTCCGTTATTTCTGGGACCTTATCTGACAAAAAGATGGTTTGTCCTGGTACCTCCTTGTCATTCCTGTAAATCCAAAGCTGGCTTGGGCCCAAGCTGCCCTTCCTTAGCTCTGTCATTGTCCCCATCTTCCAGCCAAATGAACTTTCCTCGGTCCTTTTTACCTTCTTTCCCCTCTTTCCTTTGTGCTTTCTCCACCCCATCCACATCTTTCTGGACACACCAGTGTGATGCTCCGTCTCCAGTCCTGCAGTGCAGGGAGAAGGTTAACATAACTTCTCACCCATTAGACAGAAAGCTCACTGAACAGGTACTTAAGTAATAAGAGTTCAAAACCACAAATGCCAGAGAATGTTTGCCTCTTTTCCACAGATCACTGCCTTGCTGGGTAGGCAGGCCCAGGATTCTGGGATTCCCTGGCCCCAGGGATTGTCGAGCTGCTTAATCCCGCATCCTGTGTCTTGTCCAATGAGCTTCGGAGCCATCACAGCAAGGAAGGCCATACAAGGGGAAAGAAGCCTCCAACCACCCTTCCCAGCCTTGTAAGTGTCCTGCTGTTAACCCAAGTAGCCAAAGTGGCCCTTGGTGCTGCCCTCTGCTGGAATCACCAAGGCACCACCCTCCCAGGGTGGGAATGACGCTTCTGGTCCTTGGGATTGTCTGACATGGAAACAACCAGTTTGCCTTTTGTAGATCTTTAATTACTTTACAAGCATTTAGTCTGACCCTTCCAAAGCCCTCTCCTCTCCACAGCATCTACAGTGGAATGTGTTGGAAAGAGAATCTCCATTCAGGAGACTGGGGTTGGAATCCTACCTTTGCTCCTTGGGTAATGTGAGTTTCAAGTCTCTGGGCCTCAGTTTCCTTCTCCCTAAAATGAGGTCATTGGATCCAAAGCTCTAATTCTCTTGACACCTCACATGTCTAACAAAAGGCTTCTTCACCTCAGCTGTGTCCTGGACTCTTGGGCAGTCTGCAGGGAAGGCTTTTAAGTACACAAAATAAAATGCACAGGACTGCAATTAGTTACAGGATTACCTGGGAAACCCAATGAATTGAAAGACAGTGAACCAAGTAGAAAAGAGTCTCAGTCACAGGTTCAACCCAGGTGCAGCCCCCTGCTGTGTGGGGTGTCTGTGGCTTCCTGGCCCTCTTAGGAGGGTCTTTGGCAGCCTGAGGTTATTTCCAGATAGACTAGGACAAGCATCATGGCATCGTGGAAAAATACTGGCTTTGGATTCAGAAGCCCTGGGTTCAAATTCTCCCTTTCTCCTCTTGTCCTTGTGTGACCTGGGGCAAAGCACTTCCCCACTCAAGCCTCAGTTTCCTCCTCTGTTAAATGAGGGCATTGGACTTGATATCCCCTAAAGGCCCCCTCCAGCTCTAAATCTAGAATCCTCATAACAATAGGAAATTAGCTTTCTTGTTTCATATGCTGACCTTCAAATTCTAGGTGATTCTGGTTTAACAAATAAGATTTACCTCCCACTTGTCATCCCGTTAATTAAGTTAATTAAATACTGGGCTGCTTCTAACCATTGGTGAAGGAGAATTTCATAGAATTTATAAGAAGGGAAAGCTGACCTGTAGTTGCAAAAGTTTGATTTGAGCCCTTGCTTTGTCCCTCATTAGTGGTGTGACCTTGGGGAAGTCATTTCTCAGCCTCTAGATCTCAGGTTCTTCCTCTGAAGAATGAGAGGCTTGGACCACATGGCCCTGAAGGAATCTTCCTTCTCTAATGTCTCCTTGAATTCTGGAGCTGAGAGCCTGGGCCCTAATATCCTTGGTTAGAAATAATTTTTCTGCCACATCTCAGGATGTCCAATGATTCAAAAACCCTGTGGTCAGGGCATTGTCCAAAAATGAAATGAGACACAGAACAGCACCTGATGTGCATTTATTTCTAGCAGTAATTTAGGGCCTCTATATCTAATGGGGCAGTTGATTAAACTGACTGCATGCATCTGATGACTTTCTAGCACTTTTTGGAGAATGCAGTGGTCTGGCTTTCTAAACGAAGCCAAGATATGACCTCTTGCCTCTACCTCCCTAGCCCTAGGTAGCTACCTAAGTAGTAACTGGGTCATTTCTGTCCTAGCTTTGGGTCTGACTCAGCATAGTGCAGCCTCTCCTCCTAGGCTCTCTGACCCAGAACTGTGACCTGCATTGGTGGGCAAGAATACCCTCCCCACAAAATCCCACAGCTTCCCTCGGAGTTTCTATATGTGAAGCAGGCCTTGGCGAAGGGGGTGTGGGAGACTTCTTGGTGGTGGCCTAGGACAGATGGTCTCCCCTCTAGTGCACAGGCTCCTGGAATGCAGGGAGGGTCATGGCGTGGATGAGTTTTGGGAGAAATTATAGTTCATATCCAAACACAATGTTATTTTGATTGAAGAAAGGAAGACAATCTGTAGTATTTAGGCTGAGGATGAATTTGGTCAAAGCAAGAAATGCTTGTTGCCCAACCACACCCCAGGGCTGGCTTTCAGATCACCGGAGCTAACAGTGTTCATTCAGGCCTTGGGGAGGGGAGGACAGAACCCGAGAGGCTTTCCCCCTCCTTCCCCTCCGAGGATGAGAATTCTAAAATGGACAGAAGTCTGCCATATCTGGGCCCTGTTCAGGTAGGACTGATGGCAGCTGGAGATGCATTATGAAGACTGAAACAGGGTTACTAGTGCTCTGATGCAAAGCATGACCTGGAGGAATGGCCCAGGAATGGCTGGTCCCACGTACCCTGAGCCATGATGCTCCTACCTGCCACTGGGGGCTTTCAGAACAAACTTGACTTTTAGCCTGTGTTGCTGAGATCCAGGTTAAAACAAACAAAAAACAAAAAAAAATCCATTTTTACTTATCACAGTTTACTCTGCTTACCATAGCATGTAGAAAGTCATAACTCCATGGGGAAGAGTTTCAGAATTGGTAAGAGTCGACAACATGGTTCTAGACTGTGAAACTTTGTGCAGGACAAAATTTATTGAGAAATTGTGCCTTTTCTACTTGTCTGTAGAATGCTCAGATTTAGAAATGGAAGGTTTCTCATAGGCAGCCCCTTTGTTTTAGTTTCAGTTATTTGTGTTTATTTTTCACTTAACCTCCTTTCCTCCCAATTAAAAAGAAAAATCTAACCCTTATAACAAATACCCATAGTCCAGCAAACCGTTCCCATGTTGTCTATGTCCAAAAATGTCTATCGTATCCTATATCTTTTTTAAAATTTATTTATTTAACTTTTAACATTCATTTTCACAAAATTTTGGGTTGCAAATTTTCTCCCCATTTGTCCCCTCCCCCACCCCAAAACATCGAGCATTCTAATTGCCCCTATCACCAATCTGCCTTCTCTTCTATCATCTCTCCCTTCCCTTGTCCCCATCTTCTCTTTTGTCCTGTAGGGCCAGATAACTTTCTATACCTCATTACCTGTATTTCTTATTTCCTAGTAGCTAGAACAGTACTCGACGGTTGTTCCTAAAACTTTGAGTTCCAACTTCTCTTCATCCCTCCCTCCCCACCCATTCCCTTTGGGAAGGCAAGCACTTCAATATAGGCCATATCTGTGTAGTTTTGCAAATGACTTCCATAATAGTCATGTTGTGTAAGACTAACTATATTTCCCTCCATCCTATCCTGCCCCCCTTTCCTTCTATTCTCTCTTTGGATCCTGTCCCTCCCCAAGTGTTGACTTCAAATTGCTCCCTCCTTCCACTGTCCTCCCTTCCATCATCCCCCCCACCTTGCTTATCCCCTTCTCCCCCACTTTCCTGTATTGTAAGATAGGTTTTCATACCAAAATGAGTGTACATTTTATTCCTTCCTTTAGTCGAATATGATGAGTAAACTTCATGTTTTTCTCTCACCTCCCCTCTTTTTCCCTCCACTAAAAAGCCTTTTGCTTGCCTCTTTTATGAGAGATAGTTTGCCCCATTCCATTTCTCCTTCTCCTCCCAATATATTTCTCTCTCACCACTTAATTTCATTTTTTTAAGATATGATCCCATCCTATTCAATTCACTCTGTGCTCTGTGTGTGTGTGTGTATGTGTGTATGTGTGTGTGTGTAATCCCACCCACTACCCAGATACTGAAAAGTTTCAAGAGTTACAAATATTCTTTCCATGTAGGAATATAAACAGTTCAACTTTAGTAAGTCCCTTATGACTTCTCTTTGCTGTTTACCTTTTCATGCTTCTCTTCATTTTTGTGTTTGAAAATCAAATTTTCTTTTCAGCTCTGGTCTTTTCATCAAGAATGCTTGAAAGTCCTCTATTTCATTGAAAGACCATTTTTTCCCCTGAAATATTATACTCAGTTTTGCTGGGTAGGTGATTCTTGGTTTTAGTCCTAGTTCCTTTGACTTCTGGAATATCCTATTCCATGCCCTTTGATCCCTTAATGTAGAAGCTGCTAGATCTTGTGTTATCCTGATTGTATTTCCACAATACTTGAATTGCTTCTTTCTAGCTGCTTGCAATATTTTCTCCTTGACCAGGGAACTCTGGAATTTGGCCACAATGTTCCTAGGAGTTTCTCTTTTTGGATCTCTTTCAGGCAGTGATCAGTGGATTCCTTGAATACTTATTTTGCCCTCTGCTTCTAGAATATCATGGCAGTTTTCCTTGATAATTTCATGAAAGATGATGTCTAGGCTCTTTTCTTGATCATGGCTTTCAGGTAGTCCCATATTTTTTTTTTTTATTTAACTTTTAACATTTATTTTCACAACATTTTGGGTTACAAATTTTCTCCCCTTTTATCCCCTCCCCCCCCCAAACCCAAGCATTCTAATTGCCCCTGTGACCAATCTGCTCTCTCTTCTATCCTCCCTCTCTGCCCTTGTCTCCGTCTTCTCTTTTGTCCTGTAGGGCCAGATAGCTTTCTTGACCCCTTAACCTGTATTTCTTATTTCCCAGTGGTAAGAACATTACATTTGATCCTAACACTTTGAGTTCCAACTTCTTTAGCTCCCTCCCTCCCCACCCCTTCCCTTTGGAAGGCAAGCAATTCAATATGGGCCAAATCTGTGTAGTTTTGCAAAAGATTTCCATACTAGTTGTGTTGTATAGGACTAATTATATTTCCCTCCATCCTATCCTGACCCCCATTACTTCTATTCTCTTATGATCCTTTCCCTCCCCATGAGTGTCGACCTCGGATTGCATTCTCCTCCCCATGCCCTCCCCTCCATCCTCCCCCCCACCCTGCTTGTGCCCCTGTCCCCCATTCTCCTGTATTATGAGATAGGTTTTCCTATCAAAATGAGTGTGCATTTTATTCTTTCCTTTAGTGGAATGTGATGAGAGTAGACCTCATGTTTTTCTCTTGCCTCCCCTCTTTATCCCTCCACTAATAAGTCTTTTGCTTGCCTCTTTTATGAGAGATAATTTGCCCCATTCAACTTCTCCCTTTCTCCTCCCAATATTTCTCTCTCACTGCTTGATTTCATTATTTTTTTTTAAGATATGATCCCATCCTCTTCAATTCACTCTGTGCACTCTGTCTCTATGTATGTGTGCGTGTGTGCATGTGTGTGTGTGTGTACTCCCACCCAGTACCCAGATACTGAAATGTTTCAAGAGTTACAAATATTGTCTTTCCATGTAGGAATGTAAACAGTTCAACTTTAGTAAGTCCCTTATGACTTCTCTTTGCTGTTCACCTTTTCATGGTTCTCTTCATTCTTGTGTTAGAAAGTCAAATTTTCTTTTCAGCTCTGGTCTTTTCATCAAGAAAAATTGAAAATCCTCTATTTCATTGAAAGACCATTTTTTCTCCTGAAGTATTATACTCAGTTTTGCTGGGTAGGTGATTCTTGGTTTTAGTCCTAGTTCCTTTGACTTCTGGAATACCCTATTCCATTCCCTTCTATCCCTTAATGTAGAGGGTGCTAGATCTTGTGTTATCCTGATTGTATTTCCACAATACTTGAATTGTTTCTTTCTAGCTGCTTGCAATATTTTCTCTTTCACCTGGGAGTTCTGGAATTTGGCCACAATGTTCCTAGGAGTTTCTCTTTTTGGATCTCTTTCATGCGGTGTTCTGCGGATTCCTTGAATATTTATTTTGCTCTCTGGTTCTAGAATCTCAGGGCAGTTTTCCTTGATAATTTCATGGAAGATGATGTCTAGGCTCTTCTCTTGATCATGGTTTTCAGGTAGTCCCAGAATTTTTACATTGTCTCTCCTGATTCTATTTTCCAGGTCAGTTGCTTTTCCAATAAGATATTTCACATTATCTTCCATTTTTCGAATCTTCACGTTATGTTCTGTGATATCTGTCTTTCTCATAAAGTCCTTAGCGTCCATCTGTACCATTCCAGTTTTGAAAGCTCTATTTTCTTCAGTGAGCTTTTGAATCTCCTTTTCCATTTGGCTGATTCTGCTTTTGAAAGCATTCTTCTCCTCATTGGCCTTTTGAACCTCTTTTGCCAATTGAGTTAGGCTAGTTTTCAAGGTGTTAATTTCTTCAACATTTTTTTGGTTCTCCTTTAGCAGGGAGCTGATCTGCCTTTCATGCTTCTCTTTCATCCCTCTCATTTCTCTTCCCAGTTTTTCCTCCACCTCTCCAACTTGACTTTCAAAATTCTTTTTGAGTTCTTCCATGGCCTGAGCCCATTGGGTGGGCTGGGACACAGGATCCTTGATTTCTGTGTCTTTGCCTGATGGTAAGCATTGTTCTTCCTTGTCAGAAAGGAAGGGAGGAGGTGTCTTTTCTCCAAGAAAGTACCCTTCAATAGTTTTATTTCTTTTCCCTTTTCTGGTCATTCTCCCCAGACAATGGCTTGACCTCTGAATATTCTCCTCACACCCACCTCGCCTCCTGGTCCTCCCAGCCAGCGTTTGGGGACTGAGATTCAAATGCTGCTTCCCGCCCTAGGGCTTTTGGCAGGGGCAGGGCTGCTATTCAGTGTGAGAATTAAGTTCAGATGGTCAGGTCAGGGCAGGGCCGCCTCTCAGGCCCAGTTCCCTCAGGGGGTTTATGCACAGACCTTCCACAATGGATCCAGGCTCCCGCCCGCTTGGGGAGCCCCTGTCTGCAGCCGCCTCTCAGCTTCTATCTCCCCGGGGGGGGCCCGAGCCATGGGGGCACCCCACTCCCCTCTTGACCCGCCAAAGAGACTCTCTCACCGACCCTCACCTGTGGGTGGAGGGGCTTGTGCCTCCGCTGGAGATCCTGTCCCTAAAGCCTGCTCGGATCTGTAGCTCTCAGAGCCGTGGCCACCGCAGGTCTGGGCTGGGCTCCGCATCTGCAGCGCGACGGACCTTTTGCGAGAGGTTTGCAGGTCCCTCTGTGGGTGGAGGGACCCTCGTGGTCGCAGGATATCCCGTCTCCGTAGCCCGCTTGGTTCTTTTCCTCATGGTGTCGCGGCTGCTGCAGGGCTGCACTCAGCTCCCAGTCCCGGCGCCCAGTCCACAGCGCGAAGGACCCCCCGCAAGAGGTTTGCAGGTCTCTCCGGAACAGAAATCTCCCTCGCTCCAATATTCCGTGGCGTCTGGGTGCAGAATTCACCATGGGTTGGTCCCCTCTAGCCGTTCTGTGGGTTGTGGGTTCGGAGCTATGTGTATGTGTGTCTTTCTACTCCGCCATCTTGGCTCCACCCCCCCTAGTCCCATAATTTTTAAATTGTCTCTCCTGGATCTATTTTCCAGGTCAGTTGTTTTTCCAATGAGATATTTCACATTATCTTCCGTTTTTTCATTCTTTTGGTTTTGTTTTGTGATTTCTTGGTTTCTCATAAAGTCATTAGCCTCCATCTGTTCCATTCCAATTTTGAAAGAACTATTTTCTTCAGTGAGCTTTTGAACCTCCTTTTCCATTTGGCTAATTCTGCTTTTTAAAGCATTCTTTTCCTCATTGGCTTTTTGAACCTCTTTTGCCAATTGAGTTAGCCTATTTTTAAAGGTGTTATTTTCTTCAGCATTTTTTTGGGTCTCCTTTAGTAAGGTGTTGACCTGCTTTTCATGCTTTTCTTGCATGTCTCTTATTTCTCTTCCCAGTTTTTCCTCCACCTCTCTAACTTGATTTTCAAAATCCTTTGTGAGCTCTTCCATGGCCTGAGACCATTGAATATTTATTTTAGATGTTTGGGATACAGAAGCCTTGACTTCTGTGTCTTTCCCTGATGGTAAGCATTGTTCTTCCTCATCAGAAAGGATGGGAGGAAATATCTGTTCACCAAGATAGTAACCTTCTATGGTCTTATTTTTTTTCCCTTTTCTGGGCATTTGACCAGCCAGTGACTTGATTTCTGAGTTTCCTCTCCACACCTACCTCACCTCCAGACCCGCCCAGCTAGCGCTTGGGGGCTGAGATTCAAATGCTGCTTCCCAGGTTCAGGGTTTTTGGTGGGGGCGGGGCTGCTATTCAGTGTGAGATTAAGTTCAGGTGCTCATGTTGGGGCAGGGCCGCCACACAGAGCTCAGTTCCCTCCAGGGTTTTATGCAGACACCTTCAACAATGGATCCAAGCTCCTGCCTGCTTTGGGAGCCCTTGTCTGCTGCTGCCTCTGCTGCTGCCTCCTGAGAGGGCCTGAGTTATGGAGACACCCCGCTTCCCTCTCTGCAAGCCGAAAAGACTCTCTCACTGACCTTTGGTGCCTCTGGGTGGAGGGACCTGTGTGGCCACTGGAGATTCTGTCCCTGAAGCCTGCTTGGATCTGCTCCTCTCGGTGCCATGCAGCTGAGTCAGGGCTGGGCTCTGCTCCGGGTCCTGTGTGTGACAGACCTTTGGTGTTGATTTTTCAGGGTTCTCTGGAACAGAAATCTCCACTCCGTTGTTCTGTGGCTTCTGCTGCTCCAGAATTTGTTGGGAGTTCTTCTTTACAGGTATTTTATGGGCTGTGGGTTAGGAGCTAGCATATGTGTATCTTTCTACTGCACCATCTTGGCTCCTCCCCCCCACATCCTATGTCTTAAGTCCAGCACCTCTCTGCAAGGAGGGGCAGAGCCGCTGAGCTGCTCACTAGCCAGTCCAAGACATTGGCTATCATCCCTTCCCTCAGGCTGCCCAGATCATAGGACACCAGCTTATTCTTCTGTCCTGAATACTCTGCCTATAGCAAGACAAAAACCCAATGTGCATCTGGATGCTGGGAAAACCAAGCCTGTCACACAGAGAGGATGACAAAGAGGGCTGCTCTGCTGGCGTTTCTGTCCAGCTTCCTCTGAGATGCTCTTTTGCTTTACCCACACACAGGACAGCCAGAATGTCTTTGGCCATTTCCCTACTCTGAGTTATCAGTGCATACCTACAGGACTCATCATTCTTTACTCATTTTGCATATTCTGATTTTCCTTTTGGTCATCCTTAGTTTCATTTCCTCTCCATTGGCCTCAAGTCCTCAAGCTGTTGCTCTGAACATCAAACATTTTTGGCAAATTACCTCATCCTCTATGCACAGAAGAGGTCTCCATCACTTAGGAATGTTTTCCCCCACATTTCCACTTCTCCATTTAAAACCATCTCTGAGAAAAATCTTATATTTCAATGGACATGTGATCTCACTGATGATGTCCTTGCTCAGGGTATGGCTCACAGATCATCCATCCTTCCCATCCAGGGTAATTCTTGTCTGTCATTTAATGAATCTGGAACAGAAGACCCACCTGATATGATTGAGACCTTCTTTTAGGGTGGGAACAGTGCAGGACTTGGGTTATATCTATTATCTCTCTTCCTCCTTGACCAGCCCTCCACCTTTCTGAGCACACAATCCCCTAAGTCTCTTAAAGTCCATTTGATTAAGGGAACAAACAGACTTTTGTAGGTGATATCCATATCTGTATAGATACTGAGTTGACTGAAAGAGGTCCAGAATAGGAAATCCTATTGTCTTCATGTGTTGATTTAAAAAAGGCATTTGAGTTGGCAGAGCAAACGTCAACTTGAAAATTCTCATCCAGCTTGTCTTTCATGTATGTGTCAAAATAATCAAGGATTTCATGAAAGAAATAACAGAGAGATGACTTGTTTAGACCAGGACAGTATTAATATCAGATGGGACAAGAAACAGGGAGATGTATTTGCCTCTATCATGGAGGGAGTCCAGCAGAGTCCAGTGGGTGGTGAGGTCCTCCAGTGCTGTAGATGGCATCATGTTGATTGAATTAAGGTCTCAAACGTTTCAGAGCCCCCCCCCCCCCCAGCCAGAACAACTCAAAAAGAGTTCAGCCTAACTATTCACAAAGGAAACACAAAGTGGATGAATAGATGAAAAATGTCTGTTGCTCAGACTGTATTCAACAGTTGGATGGGTAACCCACAGAACTCCTCCATAAGCACATGGATATTTGACAATCAACCCCAGTGGACAAGGTGAGTCCAGGGTTAACTAGGAGGAGAGTCAGCTGGACTGCCTTAGGGATATCATGCAATACATTTGATGACAAGTTTCTTTCCCAAAGAAGGACCTGCAATTCAGGATGTCCAGCAGATAGAAGTTGTTTGACTTCAGGTCAGAGAACAGGTTGCCAGCTGAGGATGATCCAGAAGGCAAGGAAGAGGTGCAGGGGCTGGAGGGGTGGGGGGAAAGAGCATCCTGGTTGCTACACCTTACAAAATGAAAGGAAAAGGGAGCAAAATAGAAAGTCTCATTGCAGAAAGGTGGGGCCGTCATGGAGCAAGAGGAAAGAATGATCCAAAGGAAACCTAAATGAAGACCCCAGCTAATGTGGGGACCCTTGCATATGGAGAGCTCATGGAAGGCACAGGATGAGCAGGTATAGATGAGTTGTGATCTATGTGGCTGGAAGGAGGATTGACTGCCATGGATAAGACTGATCACACATCCATCAAAGGATGACTTTCTGATACATTTGGCTTGACACAACAGATACTTCTCAACAAACACTGACACAACCCTCCCTACAAAGTACTCCCTGAAAAAAGTAGTTTATCAAGTATTCCCAGAGAGAAAGGATGTGCCCTTTAACCTTGCTGGATAGGTGGTTCTACGTATTTGTGGGTTTCCTGTTAGAATGTCAGCTCACAGCACAGTGGATAGAGTCCACTCCAGAGTGGTTCTGGAGGCAGGAAGACCTGAGTTCAAATCCAGCCCCAGACACTTGATATTTACTGTGAGACCCTGGGCAAGTCACTTCACCCTAATTGCCTCACATACTCTCCCAAAAAAGGATCCTTCTGTGTATTCGTATGCAGTAGGTGCTTAATAAATGTTTGTTGGAATGACACCACAATAGAGAGAACTGGTCTTCACAGTCGAATCACTAACAGAAAGGTTAAGAACACAAGACCTTGGTGTGTTTATTGTTTGCTGAAGATCCTTAAAAGCTCCTTAGGAGAACTCTGCGAGAAACTTGCAAGATTCTTGACTTTCTCTACCTCTCCCAAGGGGCTTCATCTTCTTGCCAAGGCTGACCCCTCTGCCTGCACCCTTGTTCCCTAAAGAGGCTGTTCTGTCCCTCACCTCCCCTGGCCCTAATTCTTCTTTCCTTTTCAATCACTGGCTCCTCCCCCTGCTGCCTACAAACAAGCCCAAAACTCCTCTCTCCTGAAGCCCACCATCCCCTCAAACTCTTGTCCCAGAATTCTCTTTCACAGCCAGACTTCTGAAAGAAAAAGGTTTGTTGCCTCTCCTTCCTCACCTCTCATTCACTTCTCTCTCTGCCCTTTGCAATCTAGTTCCCTGACCCCTTGCTGGGTCTGCTCGCCCTGAGGTCACCAGTGATGCCCAAGTCCACTGGCCTGCTCTCTATCCTTGACCTCTCCTCAGTCTCTGGTGTTGTTGACCAATCTGACATTCAGGACACTTCTTGCTCCCCACAATTACCCCATTACCTCTTTCACTCAGCACCCTTACCTCCCATGAAATCTACTTGGTCAAAAATTTCTACCCAACACAAATTGTTGCAAGTCACAGTAGCCAGACCCTGTGGTCCTCTCCTTTCTTTCTCTGGGAGTCCCTACCCATCCCCTGACTTTAGGCATTAGCCTCCCAGACCTCCAGTTCACCCCTTCACCTCAGTCACTCCCTGGAGCTCACCGTTAGCCCCAAAGTGGTCCACTTCTCTAATTAAGAACCCAGAAGTGCCCTGTCTGACTGTCACATCCTGTCATTTCAACCTTCCCTTTGCCTCAGTGTCCTCAACCTGTTCTTTGCCTTTAATAAGACCTTCAATTCTTCTATCTCTCAGTACTTTCTTAGGTCATCAGCCCATGCAGACTCCCCTCTTCTGCCTCCAGTTTCCACTCAGTAGTTAGCCATTTCAGTTCTGTACTGTCCTATGCCTGCTTGTTCCATCACTGCTCTCTAGCCAAACCTCAGCCTTGCATCACTCCCACTATCTGCCTCTTGTAGAGGCAGAACACAGAAGAAATTCATAGGAAGTCTATGGTATCCAATCTCAGTTGGGCTCCTACTGCAGCAAGGCAGCCCTTTTATTGATTGATTCCCTATCTCATTCCCCACAGAAGCCATTCTAAGACATCTCTTTGCCCCTCAACCCTCCCATACTTTCCCCTTTCTCCCTCAGCTGAGGCTCTGGCCTCTTACTTTACAGAAAAAATTGAGGATTTTCAATGACCCCCTTCTCTCATCCTCTTTGTCTTTAAACCCCTTGACCTCATCTCCCGCTCTCTCCTCCTTTCCCCTAGTCTGGCAAAGAGATGGTCAACGCTTCTTGTGCCTGGTCCCTTCCCCTCCTATCTTCTTCTGCAGATTGTCCCCTCACAAAATCTTCCTATCTACTGCCTTCGAACATGCCCATCTCCCCCACTTTTTAAAAACCTTCGCTAAACCTCAATATCTCTTCAAACAATTATCCTATCCTTTCAAACCAATTTAGTCCCCCTCTGCAGTAGTCAGGGTGAACTGACATTATCATTTACTATGACTGCATTTACTACATTATCTCAAAGTGCCAAGTCCTACAGAACTGAGCCCCACACATGATCCCACAGATCATGTAAGGCCTTCTCCTGTTTGCCCATTACACTCTCTCCTTAAATCTTTGCTGTCCTCAGGGTCCTTGAGGTCCTTGGGAAGGCTCAACCATTGTCCTTTCAAAGTGCCTATCCCGGTGTCCTGAACTAAAGAATTTCAACAAAGAATGTTCTCGATGGCTCCCTACATATCATTTAGAGACCCAAGCCCACTTAGTACAGTTTCAAGTCATCCCCAAATTACAAGCTTTAAAGAGGTCCTACAGAATTTATGACATTGACCTGGAGATCAAAATCATCCTGAAAATTAAATTAGGCAAATTCAACAACTGTTACAATATTCAGTATTCTCATAGTTTGATTAAAGATCAGAGCACATTTATATATTTTTTTTCTAAATACACATCACTTTCTAATCCCTTAGTCATTGACTGCAGAGACAGGGAGATCCTGTACTGTTTAGAGGACTCATAGCATGTGACCATTAACATGATGAGAAACACAAAAAATGGAATAGGAAGGTAGACCTTAGCCATGAGCAATTCTCCCGAACTGGAGATGTGGATAAATGCACCAAGGGCAGCTTCCCAACTGATTTTCTGGGTCATCTAGTCATCATCTGGATTGTTACTTCTTGATGTCTCCCAGCATCAGCTTACAGGAGGCAGCTTTCCATCTTTAAAATATCTTGAAAACGAATCTCTTTAAGACCTGTCAGCTTTGGCGTGGGTTTCTTCTCTGCAGACCCAGTCTGGTCTGGCTGCTTTTCCTGACTTCACCCTTTGTGTTCCGTTTCCATTTCCTTATTTCAGACATTGGCGACCAGAGGCTAACCATGGTGAGTCTACCATCATCAGTGAGTCTCACATATTAACAGAGCAACATTAGCAGAGCTGTTGGATTTATCACCTATTGTCTCTTCAGTTTAATTTAGAAAAAATTATTGGGATAACCAAGCTTGGTTGGGTCTCATTAAAAGTTTCCTACAAACTCCCCCCACTCCTCTACCCTTCATTAAAACAAAAACTCAAACTCTGTTATGCATTATTTTGTCCTCCTCTGTAACATTTTCCTGGGCATCTAGGTGGCACCATTGTGCCTAGTCTGGAGTCAGGCACGGTGGGTAGAGAGCTGGGACTGGGGGCAGGAAGACTGATGTTCTGAGTTCAAATCTTTCCTCAGACACTTATTAGCTGTGTGACCCTGGGCAAGTCACTTAATCCTGTCTGTCTCAGTTTCCTCATCTGTAAAATGAGCTAGAGAAGGACATGGCAAACCGCTACAATATCTTTGCCAAGAAAACCTCAAAAAGGGGTCATAGAGTGTCGGACACGACTTAGCAACAAAAGACAACAGGGAGGGGTGATCTAGCTTCCCAGTCACACAAGGCTGGGTTCAAACAGTTCATCAAGTTTTCTCACAATTCCCATAACTGAAAAAAGTTTTCTCACAAGACAGAAGCTGGACTAGGCCCATAATTGAATAGAAAGGGAACTGAGCTAGCTCCGACAGTGAGGCACGAGATGGAGTCAGTGGGGTTCACTCTGTTCTCACAATTCTCTCATCCTCATGACAGCTCTGTGAGCTTAGGCCAGTAGAGGATAAGTGACTTGCCAAGGTTGCACAGTATTTGAGGCAGAATTCAGACTAAAGTCTTCCTGACTCCCAAGCCAGCTGTCCGCTATTCCCCCAGCTGCCTCAACAGTCCAGTGATCATCTATTGGGCACTAAGGGAGAAAAGGAGAATGAGTGTGGTAACCAGCACGATGAGATATGAGAGGCTGAATCAAGTCATGAGATGCTTGGTGAAAGCAGCCCTTCTTACCCCCACCCCCACCCCCAGGTAGGAGGCTGTCTTAGCTGCAACAAGCACCTCCTCACCCCCAGACCCCTGCCTTGGTCTAGGTTCCTTTAGGTTGAGTTGGAGGTTTTCACATAGAAATGATCCTGAGCATATAATGATTTATAAATTAGTTTGAATGAATGAGTGGAGAAAATGATTAGGCCTTTACTGTGTGCACCCAAGCTCTGGGGAGACAAAGAGAAAAGCCATTTGGGGGAGATAGGGGAGATCTCAAGAAAATGCTAGAGGAAAGCCCGTGGTCCTTAGGATTACGCTAGAGCAGAGACTGGCTTCTTCAGTCAATCAGTCTGTCAACGCACATTTGCTAAACACTGGGGAGGCCAGGCAGACAGTCTGTGCCCTCATGGAGCTGTGGTTCTAATGGGGGACCATGTTCAAACAAGCATGTACAATGCAATATTGTAAAGGCGAGATAAATCGGAGGGAAGGCAGCAGCAGGAAGCAGAACCTGGAGACCTTTCTTGTAGAAGCTGAGATCTGAAGAGAGAACAGAAGAAACCAGGGAAGCTTGGAGGGAGAGGGGAGCAGGGAGGGCATGGAGGAATGGGGGCCAGTCAGGGAAAATGGAGAGATGAAGCAGCATTAGATCCTGGAGCAAAGTGTAAGAAATCTGGAGAAGTCGGAAGGAGAATATCATGGATCCTAGAGGGGATGGGCCAGAGTTTACTGCTCAGATAGACTGGAATGAGGGGAGACCTGGAGTAGGGGACCCAGTCAGAGGCCAGGGGGCAGAGTCAGGAGACAAGGGGGCAAATCCAAGAGATATTTCAAAGGTAGAATCCCTAGAAGTTGGCATCAAATGCAATATAGTGGATGAGAGAATGAGGAGGAAAGGATGACGTCTGGGGTAGGAGGCTGGGTGTCTGGAAGGATGGTCATGGGTAAGTCTGGAGGAAAGAGAGGATCCTGACAGGTCACCTGACCTGGCCTAGTCCTGCTTGCCAGGGATAATATGGACACCTTTAGGTGCTGGTCTTGGGGGCTGCCTGCAGGGCACAGAGGAATGCTATTCCATGAGCTTCCTCACTGGTGCTCTCTCCTAAGCTGCCTAACAACCCTTCTGAACTCATTTGGTTATTATTAACAGACTCCCACCTGGTTGTGAGCCCCTGGCTCCATCCTCCACTGACCTCCCCCTTTGCCCATCCTCTTCAATCCTCTGCTGTTCCCCACTCCTTCTACTGCACCCTCTAGAACATTGTTCTAGGGGTCACAAGCTTGTTTTCAATTTAAATCTTTTTCTTTCCACTCCTTTCATCTTCTGGCTCTCCCTTGAAGGCACCGCCTCCCTGGCCACCATTTCCAGAACCAGCTGTAAATACACATAAAAATATACTTGTGCAAAATTCCACTTATGTCTCCCTCCACCCCCCGCCTTGGAATATTTTTTGTTCATCATTGTTATTTCCAGGTTTTCCCTCCACCTCCATCATTCATTAACTTCCCCTCAGTTCCCTCAATCCAACTACAAAATCAAACATTCTGGTAGCTCAGAACAAAGCTGGAGAAAATCATGAAACTGTGCTGATTGGCTGCACTACAAACTTGGGCTGCATAACCTCCCTGGCTCCTCACTGCAGCAAGGCAACTCTTTTTCATCTCCCTAATTGACTCGCTATCCCACTGGCCTCTGCAGCCTTTCTATACCTTTTCATCCCTCTCTCCCATAACTTCCCTCCCTGCACCCTTAGCTGAGAACCTTGCCCCTTATTTCACTGAAAAACGTGGGACCATTCCCTGAGAACTCCTCCCTCTCATCAGTTCAGGCTCCCAGGTGCCCTCTACCACCCATTACACATAATGAGGCAGCCCTTCCCTTTGACAAGGCAAGCCCCACTGTGTACACAAGTGATCCCGTTTCACCCTGGCTTCTCCGTCACATTGCGCCCTCTATCATGCGTGCCCATGCTCTTATTTTCAGTTTTTTCATTGTCTCCTGGCTGCTTCTCTATGGCATATCTCCCCCATCCTCAAAAAGTCCTTCCTTGATCTTACCTTGCTAACTCTCCTCCCATCTGTGGCTAACCTCCTTAGCAAGCCATCCTCAAGAGATGCCACTGCTTCCTTTTCTCTCACCCTCTCCTTAACTGTCTGACCTCTGGCACTTCACAGTTCTACAGAAACTGCCCTCTCCAAAGGGAGCGGCCATCTCTTAGTCACCACATCCAATGGCCTCCTCAGCCCTCATCCTCCTTGACCTCTGCAGCCTCTGATGCTTGAGTCACATCTTCTCTCGAGGTGTTCCGGACATAGCTGTCTCCTGGTTCTCCTCCTATCTGTCTGGTACACCTTCTCAGTCTTAGCTGGATCTTCAGTCAGGTTATACTCTCTAACCTTAGAAAGCATCCCCCACCGCACCCTGGGCTGTGCCCTGGGCCCCTTTCTCTTGATCTCATCAGCTCTCATGGATTCAATGATCACTTCAGTGGGAAGAATTCTCAGATCGATTTAATCAGCCCTAATCTCTCCACTGACCTCCATCCAGTCTCGATGGTTGTCACATCTTAAAGTCAATGTGTTCAGAACTCAACTCATTATCTCCTCCCTACCCCCTTCCCTTCTCCCCAAATTCTCTATTACTGTAGAGAGCACAGTGCCCCAGCTCATAATCTGGGTGTCCTCCTTGACTCCTCACTCTCCTGCTCCCATATTCAATTTGCTGCCAAGGCTTGTAGATTTTACATTTGTAACATCTCTGGAATATACCCCTTTCTGTCCTCTGGCACTGCCACCCTTCCCCCCATGCAGTCCCTCATCACCTCAAGTCTGGGTTACTGCAGTAGCTGCTGGGGGGTCTGTGTACCTCAAGTCTCTCCCTCCTCCAGTCCATTTGCCCATTCAACTGCCAAAGTGACCTTTCTAAAGCCCAGGTTTGATCATGTCAACCTCCCTACTCAATAAATCCAATGGTTCCCTATCAGGATTAAATACAAAATGCTTAGTTTGGCATTTGAAGCCCTGCACACCTAGTCCCTGCCTCCCTTTCCAGTCTTCTTGCATCTTACCACCAGCCAGAGACACTAGCCTCCTTACCAGGTCTCCCATCTGTCTTACTGGATTCTTCCTGACCCCATGGACCAGATTATCCATGGGGTCTTCCTGGCAAAAATACTGAAGTGGTTTGCCACTTCCTTCTCCAGTGAATAAAGGCAAACAGAGGTTAAATGACTTGCCCAAGGTCATGCGGTACAAAGTGTCCGAGATTGGATTTGAACTCAGGTCTTCTTGACTCCATGGCTTTGCTGTGTGCACCATGGCACGCCCAAGCTGCCTCCTGCACCTCTTTTGGCTCTGTGCATTTCCTCTGTCCCCCATATCTGGAAAGCTTTTCCTCCTCACTCTCCCTTCTGTCTTTTCTAGCTGTCTTCAAGTTTCAGCTGAAGTCCTAACTTGGACAAGAGTCTTTCCCACTGACTTTCATACCTCTGTTAATCGTCCTCCATTTCTTTTTTACATATCTTGTTTATCTAGCCCCTTAGACTGTGAACACCCCAGGGATGTCTGCCTTTGTACCCCTAGAACTGAGCCCTGTGCCTACTTAGCAAGGGCTTGATGCTTAACGATGGACTCAGAGACAGACAGACCTACTCTCTCCAAAGCTGAGGGTGATCTGTCTCTCCACGGACAGTTCCTTCTCAGACCATCTGCTGCCTGACTCTGTGCTCTGCACTGCCTTTCTTCTCTGGCTTTTCCTGACACTTTCCTCTCCTGATTTTCCTTTTTCTCGCCGGATCATGCCTCAGACTCTCCGCCTTACCCCTGAGTGTTTCCCAGGCTCTCCCCTCTTCTCTCTCTGAGTAACCTCATCAGCTCTCACGGGGTTAACTATCATCTCTAGATATCCCCTCGCTCTCTCCCTAGAGGAGGAACAAGCCCATACAACCCATCTTTCCCTGAGTTTCAGGCCGACATCACCAGTCGCTTACTGGATATTTCAAATTGGATATCCTGGAGACATCTTAAACTCAACAGGTCTAAAATCGAGGTTATTCTTTTTGCCCCCAAATTCTCTCCTCTTTTTTTTTTATTTTTTTATTTATTTTTTATTTTTTAATGTTTAACAATCACTGCCATACAATTGTGATTTTATCCCCCCCACCTACCCCTCACTCCCCCCCTCCCTCCCCACGACTGCATACAATTCTGTATAGATTCTACATATACTTTCCTATTGAGTATATTTTCACTATAGTCATGCTATGTAGTCAGACTAAGATAAATGAAAGAAATCGTATAACAAATCAGAACATGATACACAAACACATACACATACACAAACATGATCTGCTACAATATGTGAGTGACTTCCATATTTCTCTCTCTGAGTGTGGCAGGCATTTTGCCTTGAGATCCTCCATTGGGATTTTTTTTTTTTTTGGTAAGAAGTTCTTGTGTTATTACAAAAATCTAAGTCTACCAGAAAAAACTCTCACACACTGTGGTTGTTGCTGTGCATAAAGTTCTCCTGGTTCTGCTCCTTTCACTCAGCATCAGGTCATATAAGTCCTTCCAGGCCTCTCTGAAGTCTTCTTGTTCATCATTTCTTATGGCACAATAGTACTCCATTACATTCATATACCATAATTTATTCAGCCATTCCCCAATTGATGGACATCCCCTTGACTTCCAGTTTTTGGCAACTACATAGAGTGCTGCTATAAATATTTTTGTACATGTGGGACCCTTTCCCATTTTTATGATCTCTTGGGGATATAGACCTAGTAGCGATATTGCTGGGTCAAAGGGTATGCACATTTTTGTAGCCCTTTGGGCATAGTTCCAAATTGCTCTCCAGAATGGTTGGATGCGCTCGCAGCTCCACCAACAATGAATTAGTGTTCCAACTCTCCCACATCCTCTCCAGCATTTATCATTTTCTTGTTCTGTCCTGTTTGCCAATCTTATAGGTGTGATGTGGTACCTCAGAGTTGTTTTGATTTGCATCTCTCTAACCAATAGTGATTTAGAGCATTTTTTCATATGATTATAGATAGCTTTAATTTCTTCTTCTGAAAATTGCCTGTTCATATCCTTTGACCATTTATCAATTGGGGAATGACTTGTATGATTATACATTTGGGTCAGTTCTCTATATATTCTAGAAATGACGCCTTTATCCCCGAGCTTAGCTGTAAAAATTCTTTCCCAATTTACTACATCCCTCCGGATTTTGGTTGCATTGGGTTTGGTTGTGCAAAAACTTCTCAGTTTAATGTAATCAAAGTTATCCATTTTGCATTTCATAATGCTTTCTACCTCTCCTTTAGTAAAGAATTCTTCCCTTCTCCATAGATCTGATAAATACACTATTCCTTGCTTCTCCAGTTTATTCATGGTATCAATCTTTATACCTAAATCATGTACCCATTTGGACTTTATTCTTGTGTACGGTGCCAGGTATGGGTCTATGCCTAATTTCTGCCACACTGTTATCCAGTTTTCCCAGCAATTTTTGTCAAACAATGAGTTCTTATCCCAGAAGCTGGGGTCCTTGGGTTTATCAAACAGAAGGTTGCTATATTGCTTGCCCACTGCATCTTGAGTGCCAAGTCTATTCCACTTGTCTACCTCTCTGTTTCTTAGCCAATACCAAGTGGTTTTGATAATTGCTGCTTTATAGTAGAGTTTGAGGTATGGTAGCGCTAGGCCACCTTCCCAAGCATTTCTTTTCATTAGTCCCTTTGATATTCTGGACCTTTTGTTTTTCCAAATGACCAAATTCTCTCCTCTTAAGGGCAGATATCTGGCCTTGGAATCAGGAAGATTCATCTTCCTGAGTTCTAATTTGACCTCAGACTAGCTGTGGGACTCTGGACAAGTCACTCCACCCTGTTTGCCTCAGTTTCCTGATCTGTCAAATAAGCTGGAGAAGGAAATGGCAGGCCATTCCAGTATCTTTGACAAGAAAATCCCAAATATGGGGTCATGAAGAGTTGGACACTATGGCAAAATGTCCCCTCTTTTGAATTTCCCTGTTTCTGTTGAAGGCATCCCCATCCTTCCTGGGTTTCAGATTTGGAATGTCAGCATTGTCCTCGGCTCCTCCCTCTCCCTCAGGCACAGACTGTCAGGTGCCAATCTGGTCTTTTTTACTCTCACAGAGTCATTCTCTTAGGATGGATTCTGTCCACTGCCACCAAGACCACCCGAATTCTGGTCCCCATCACATCCTCCTGTCTGATCTGTACACAGCTGCCAAAGCAATTTTCCTGAAGCACACGTCTGACCATTTAATCAAGGCTCCCTATCTTCACCGTCTTCCCCAACCTCTCTGAGCAGTGTCATTGCTCAATTGCCTCCTACAATCCAGCCGTGCTAGCTGCCCTCTCTGCTCCTGACTCTAGCCCGTTTTCAGCCTCCTGCCCTTTGATAGCCATCTCCCACTTCTCGAGTGCTCTCTTGTCTGGGTTCGGCCTCCTAAAGACCCTTTCTTCCTTTAAGATGCAACCTAAGCGTCATCTTTGTCTGAACCTCCCCTAGGGAGAGCTTAGTGCTCTCCCTCCATAACTGATTCACTTTTACCTACTTTGTAAACATATAGACATATATGCATGTATGTATATATGTATTCATTATTTGTATTATATTGGTTTTTTTGTATGTATTTTTCTTCACCATTAGAGTATAAGCTCTAATATTTGCATATTTTGCATCAACTTATCTGCATCCATGTTGTACCCCCAATAGTAGAATCTCACGAGGGCTCCCTCAAGACCTCTTGAATGTAATTCAGCAGAGCTTTCCACGATCTCACTGCATTTGCTTTCACTTTTCTATCGATCACATTAAGTAGACTTCCAGACAGGCTCCAGGCTGGGGGTTAGGGGCACAAGGACCCAAAATGACACAGTCCCTGCTCTCAAGAAGGACATGAGCGTCCGTGTGAAAAGATTTGGACAATAAATTCAAGGGGGTATGGAAGGAAGGGGGTGAAGATCTGGGGAGTTTTTGTTCACTGTTCACTTATTTCAGTCCTGTCTGATCCCACTATGATCCCATTTGGGGCTTTCTTGGCAAAAATACTGGAGTGGTTTTACCATTTTATTCTCATTTTACAGATGAAGAAACTGAGGCAAGCAGAGTGAAGTGACTTGCCCAGGGTCACCCTGCTAGTAAGAGTCAGAAGCCAGATTTGAACTCTGGAAGATGAGTCTTCCTGACTCTAGGCGCAGACCTCTGTGCACCATGGCACCATCTGGCTGCCCTGAAGACTTACCTTGCATTAACTACAAGTGAGGATAGGTGCTGAGGACCTGGTCCCTGTTTTGTGTTCCATATATCCCTTGAGGAATAACATCTTCTCATTTGCCCTCTGCAACCCCTTCGGGCTCGTATAGTTCATTTTCACACTCAGTTCCTACAAATGGGTGATTGGGATAGACAATTGTAGTCTTTAGAATTCACAGTAAGGCAAGGGACCATCCGGTCCAGAGGCATGGCCGCCTCTCAAGAGGATTTGGGGTATTCAGGCCTCAGTCAGACTTTCCAAGGACTCCCAGACTCTCGGTTTCCTTCTGCAGAGAACAAGAGTTTCTTCTGGTTTTGGATCTGCGCCACAGAGAACATAAACCTTTGGCTATGTATTTGTGCAGACCGACCCACAAGAAATTTAGTGTTAGCTCACCCTACCCACTTGAAAGTCAGGGGTGCCAGTGAGGTGGGCAGATGGCCTCAACCTCCCTCATCCCTCATGGCCACATCTGGAATGGAGCTAAGAATACACGCCCTGCCTCAGAGGGGGTGGAGAATGTGACTTTTAAATGTATATGAAATAAATTTATCAGATGGGTTTATATATACCTATGTACTTATATACGTTTGATGTACTTCTATGTTGCATATAAACATTCATTCCTTTTGTTTTCATATAGCCTAAATTTCCCCCTATACCCCTCTCCCTCCTTGACAGTCATCCCTTATAACAAATTTTTTTTTAAGAGGAAGAAGAAAAATTCATCAAAATGAATTGCTATATAGAAAAAAATAGGACCTTATATGTAATATTCCACAGCCCTGGACTCTTTCCCCTGAAAGGAATGAGAGGGGTGGGAGGGATCTTTGGGTTTCTCTTGTTTGGCGCCAGTTTATTCTTGGTCACTTTACAACACCCCCCCTCAAGTGTTCTGTGGGGCTGTCTGTCTGTGGCTGTGGGTCTTGCTTTCTGCTCTCCTAACTTCCCTCTGCATTTATTCAGGCAGGTCTCCCAGGCTTCTCCAAGCCCGGCCAGTCCCTCTTGGATGGGGTATCTCCATCCATTTCCTACCCGGTGCTTGGCAGGTGTCCTGATCGATGACCTACTCTTTGTTTCCGAATCTTTGCTGCCAGAAAAAGCCCTGCTGTGGCCCCTCTCTGTCGTGGGATGTGTGGGTCAAAGGGCAGGTTGGGACATGTTAGCCATTGCATTGCCATCTTTTCCTGACTGTGTTCCAGTCTGGTTGTACTGCCCCACAGCATGGGGTTACTTTTTCCAGCTGTAAAATGCCATGTAAATGAACGTGGTGGTTGCCTTCCCTGAGAGTCAGGAAACTTTCTGGGGAAGAAAACTCATTTTTCCCAGCTCACAAGCCAATGTCATCACATGTTGAAATTTTGTGGTCGGCCGGGGTGACCATCCCACAAGGCATCCCACGGGGTGCCTTGTGTCTCACACGTACTCACATTCACTCATGTTTACCACCCTGGTCACCCTGTCCCACACTGACTTCCAAGCACCAGAGTTGAGTCAGTGCTGTGAATGTCCCAGGAGAGGGCGCTGGTGCTCCTCCTCAGAGGTGAGGTGTGGTTAGGTAACCCCTTTCTTAGCTGGCTTCTCCTCTATCAGATCTGGTGCTCAGTTCAGAGCCAGCAGCCTATACAGATTCCCCCGGTGCTGGCCTGCACCTGGTGCTCCATAGCCTGGGGGAACTGAGCCCAGAGTGTGGCCATCTGCATCACTTCAGCATGCCCTCTGCCCTGTGGTCAGCAGCTTTTCACCTCCCCAGGGATGACCTGGACTCTTCTGCTTGGCCCCCACAGTCACTCCCTAGAGCCAAAGTCTTCGAACTTAAGTGTGGTGGATCGTTTGAACAACTTTAAGCATTTTATCCTAGAAACAAGATGATTTGGGTTACCTATCCCCCCTTTCTGCATGCCATTGGTCTCTTCCTCAGCCACTGGAGAAGGTGCAGCAGCTCCCTGCTCTCCTCCTGCATCCATCCATCCATTAATTCACTAAGTACCCAGGGTGTGCAGAGTTCTGTGCTAAGGGTTGTTGGGTTCGAGGCTTAGAGAGATGAAGAGCCTGGGCTCTGTCCTTCTAAACACTAGAATCTGGGGGTGGTTGGTGCCCAATAATTATAGAATATAACCTTAACAGAGTGTAGTGAGAGGCCCAAAGTCCTGTGACAATTCTGAAGGAGGAAATGGCAAAGACACCATGAAGGACACAACCTTGGAACCAAGATTCCACCCACTGTTTTAACAGATGGAGCTGGACACAGAGGGGAAGGCTAGGGAAGAGTGTGGACAAAGACACAGAGACAGGAAACTAGAGTCTGACCATTTGAGGCCCTGGAGCTAATGCACCTTTTGGAATCATTATCTCCCAAGATCATAGATTAGGAGCTGGAGGGGCCTTGGGGCTCCTGGGTCACCATCATAGGGCACATTAACAAGAATCTCCTCAGCTGATCTTCTCCCCACCCCTGGGAGAGTGGGGCTATCATTATCCCCATTTTACAGATGAGGAAACTGAGGCTGGGAGAGGTTCAGCAGTTGGCCAGGATCATCACATAGTGAGGTTAGAATTGAACTCAGGTCTGCTTGACTTCAGGTCCATTGCTCTACCCCCATCTACTCTGTACCCTCACTTATCTGTAGCAGAGAGAGCTGGCCTGAGTGTAGTGTGGATTTTTATTTAAGTAGATATGATCCAGGATCCAGCCCAGTCCATCTCTGGGGGATATTCACTTTTGCCTCTATGAGGAGAAAGAGGGAGTCTGTAGCTTGGACTTCACACTTGCAACAGGGGCAATGGGCTAAAAGTCAATCAAAGGGTTGCACTTGAGGACCTAGAAGGCCACATGTGGCCTCGAGGCTACAGGTTCCCCACCCCTGAAGAGCTACATTTCTCTACCACACATCAAATATTGGTAGTCTAGGGCTAGGATGCTCCTTTTTAGGGTTCAGAATAAAGGCCACTTTCCCTGGATACTCCAAATGGAAAGAAGGAAACAGCAGCTTCCTTTGGCTAGACTCCTCTCATTGAATGCTGGTTATACAAAAGACAGTCATTGAACTAGCAAACCCACTTATCTATGAAAACAATAAACAGAAATTGGAGAGGTTACCCAGAGTACACGAGACTATTCTATCGTCTCCTCTGTATAATTTCTTCAATGCACTGCCTTTGGCTTGGGAGCAAGCTACAAATCTCAGCTCAACCAAGGAAAGAAAAATCTAACAGGGAAATCTGCCCATAGTAGTTTCTAAGGTTTCAGGGGCTGGAAGTTAAGAGACACATTGGAGCGAGCCTCCTCCACATGGCTGAGGCTTTGGGGACTGCAGTTAGCCATTCAGAAATGTGTACCTTCTACACTCCTCTTGGTCTGTCTCTGTCTCTGTCTGTCTCTCTCATCTCTCCACATTTAGATGATCAGGAATCATCTCTCTTCTCTGGATGCAAACACAATTAGGTCACAGGGTTACCCTTCAAAGGAATAGTCCTAAGGGTCTTTGGGTGGAAGTGTTATATATCCAAGAGAATTCACCTGCTAGAAGGTCTCAAGGGAAAGTTGGACCAGTCATTGGAGACTTGGGCATGAGGGAGTCTGGCTGGATGATCTCCAAGACCTCCTTTCCCTCTAAATAGATGACTTATAGAGCTGTGATAAGCATTTGCTTAGAAAGGCAGTTGGAGATGCAGTGGATAAGAAAACGTGAATTCTAGACCTGCTCATGACAGAGCAGCTGAGGAAATCACCCAAGCCCTAGGTGATGCAGGGACGGGCTTTGGTAGTTAGATTTCCGTGCCTTGTAAGTTCTCTAGATCCCTGAAATCCTGTCAACTCAGGAGAAAGCCCCTGATGAAGGGCATGCAGGCTCCTTTCCCCCACCATGCTTGTCTGAATGGCAGACTAAGTTTGGTTTGTTGTTTTCTTTTTTTTTTTAACCCAGGCTGATACATTTTAAAGGCTTTCTTGCTAGATGACTTTACTTGTCATTTTAATTGACACAGGGTCCCTTGTTTAAACTTGAACGCAGAGATTATGTCTGGAGAGAGTTGGAACACAGAGCCCTCAGCTGCTCCCCTGCCCAATTCAGCCTCTGGATTGATTGGCCATAAGTAGGTGTCATTGACTTCAGCTGAGGATAGAGACCACTCATCTTAGGCAGATTCCTTCTGGCTACACATGCTTTGCTCAGCACCCAGGGTGTGCAGAACGCTATGTTTGGCACTAGCAGGTGCTTACAATCTCTCTTGCTTAGAGGGGCAGGAGGAGGAGAGATAAAGTTGTGCCCCGGCTAGCCATGATCTGTAAAATGCCAGGTTGAATTCACAAAGCAGAATGGAATTGTTCCCATGGTGTGTTAAGGGCAGGGGCTACGCCACTGTAGTTGTCTGCATTGTCATAGTGGTGGTCCACCCCATGGACACAAAATGCAGGTTCTCCTTTCTTATGTTTACAGGCTTCATGGGACTTGAAGGAAACTAGATGTAAGATCTCACATCAGACACCAGGATCCCACTCACTTTTCTTAAATTTAAGAAAAAAAGAAAACGGAAGCGAGTGAGGATGTTTCACTAACCCAGAAGAAACCGATGGGAAGAGGCCCAGGTAGGGTGAACTCCTCCTGGTTGGGAGCTGGCTGTCGTGGGGTGGTGGGTGGGCCCAGAAGGTTTCTGTTTCATCCTGGTTCTCCAGCTCTGATCTGTGCCCTAGCATTGCCCCCAGCTGCTGCCATTTTTCATGCCTCCTTGGATGCCCTTCTTCCTATGGGGTGTGGGATGCCCCAAGGCTCTTTCATCTCCTGACCCTTTGGAACAGCCTGCTCACCTGGATCATAGCCTTTGAGAAAGGCTGAGACAAAGGCCTGGCATGTGCCCTAGAGGGGTATGAGAGGAGGAGGAGGGAATGAGTGAAACTTGAATTGTCTGGGGCTACTCAGGAGCGAGGCCTTTTTCTCTAGATGGGCTGGAAATGCTTTACAAACCTTAAACCGCTTCCTAAGTGAATGCCCAGTGCCCATGGCTCGTGATCCCCCTGGCCTGCAGGCTGAAGCAGAGGAGGGCCCTCAGGGCACAAGCTCTTTCTTCTCCTCTTGTGGCCCTAGGGAAGCAGCCCTTCCTACTGTACTCAGATTTGGCCTAGACCAGCTGAGTGACTACCGGAGGTGCCACAGGGCATCATCTATACCAAGTCCCCTTGATTCCAAATTTCAAGCTTTTTCCATAACCCAGGAGGTGCCGCAGTGAGTAGAGCCCTGAGGCCTGGAGTCAGGATAGACCTGAGTTCAAATCCTGCCTCAGACATTTAATAGCTGAGTAATGCTGGGCAAGTCACTTTACCTCTGTCCGTCTCAGTTTCGATAAAGGAAGGTTTGAGGTGTGAGATGCAGCATGGGAGCACCAAAGGAAGGTCATGATATCCAAGGTAGCTCTCAGGCCTTGGGTCATCAGGCTGTGGAGGATGGTCCCCCTTAGATAGGGTGCCCTTGGATTTGACAAAGTCAGCTTTATAGACTCTATCAGAGTTGAGTCCAGTCACCTCCACAATGGGGGCCACAAGGCCCATGACTTTTATAGGGAGGGAGGGAGGCAGAGTCTTTCTCAGAAGCATCTGATTGATTTTTTTGTTTCTGATGTTAGACAAAGAGACCTTCAAAGGGCCCAGGTCAGTCCCCTTCTGTTTGCTGGCTTCCCATTCATAGAGCCTGGGACCTTCCAGAGAAGGGGGCAACAAGTGTTCAGACAGGAGGAGAAAAGCTTTCTGGACCATCCACTGCTGGGTGGTTAAGACAGGTGGGTTTTCTGATCGTCCATCCACAAGCATGAATCACGTGCTTCTCTTGTACTAAACAGAAAGTGGGCAGCGTGGCCCCTGCCCACAGGAGCTCCCAGTCTAATGGGAGAGGCTACAAGGAAACAACTAAGATCTACACAGAGCTCGTGTACAGCAATTTCCTAGAGAAGAGGCTTGGGAATCAGGTGGGCACCAGCATGGGGTATCCCCAGGTGGCACAGGGAAAGGCCTCTTGCAGAAGATGGGACCCAGCTCGCCAATATCCCCACAGCCTCAGCACTGACAGACTGGAGGAGGAGGCTGCGGATGGTCCCTGGCTCAGGTCAGTTACCTGGCTGACAAGAATAGCAGCCAGCTGATGGTGAAGGAAGTGGCTGGGGATGAGTCAGGCTGCAGCCTCTTTGATTTCCCAAAGGAAGCCTCTGAAGGCCCGACCTCACTGTCAGATGTGCTGAGTCCCTCGGAAGTGAATGAGCTTGTTAAACTAGGCTTTATGGGGATCCCACAGAAGCCACACCTCCGGTGCGCTCCCCACACAAAGCCCTTAGCTGGCTAGGTACCAGCCAGCATGAGCGTCTCAGTTATTTACAAAGTTTGGGGGAAGAACACGGCCCTCTTCAGCCGGGCTGGGTGAGGGGTGTGGCTAGGCCACAGCTTCTAGACACCTGGCGTCAGGCAGAAGGATGGTGGCACATTAGACCTGGCATGGCTGCCGGGCTCCTGCTGCTTTACACACTGATTTATCAGGGTTCACCTTTCATGTCCCGAGTCTTTGACCTGGTAAATGGGGAGAACAGTGCCCTTTCCTGCCTTGGACATTGTGAAAACGAAAGGTATGAGTGCCTTTGATGGACTGTGCCTGGTTCTGGAGCCATCTGTGGTGAGGCCACGCAAGCCCAGCACAAGGGGGAATGATGGGCCCTGCCCAGCACCCTGGGTACAGGAGAGAAGGAGGGAGCCCATGTCTTAATGGAAGCCCTCGGCCATCTTGAGAACAACCTGGTCCTTGTCAGGCCTTGTAACAGAAGCTAATAATAGTTTGGATAAAAATGGGTTTGCCCTGGGCCCCTGTGATGGGCGCTGTTAGAGGCCCGCCACTAGTGCCGTGACTCAGCCCAATCTATGAAAGGTCAGTTAGGTGTCAAGGTTCAGTGGGGGCCAAAGTAAACCTTTCCTTGCACAACTAGGATGGGCCTGACACCCACAGGCTCACAGCACAACCATCAGTTGGCTCCCCGGGGGGCTGTTGTGGCAGTGTCCAGTCCACTCTGAGACTCAGCTCCACACTCAGTGAGTTCGTCCCCTTTGAGCTATTCTGGCCATCTCCCCCAGGAGGATCCTTCATCCCTGGGGGTCTACACATCTTATCTGAGCTACTCAGAAACAAAGGGATCTGTTTCTTCGGAGGGAAAAGTAACCCAAGAAAGCAGGGACCAGTCAGTGTCTACTTGCATCTTGTTGGAAGGAGTTTCCTTGACATTTGGAGGAGGCCTGAACCTGAGCAGAAGTCTGGCTGAGGAACAAGAAGGAAAATGGAATTGTTTGGCCTTTGTTTTTGTAGAGGACCCATGACATCCCAGAGTGATGTCTTAACTCCTGTGGATTGAAGTGAGGCAGAGCTGCTCAGAGTTGCCAGCCTCACTCTCTTCCAGAGTCATGGAAGACCAGTGGCAGGACAAGTCAGGATGACGGCGATGACCCGGGAGGCAGTGGGTGACCTTGGCAGCTTCCATGTCTGACCAAGCTCTAAGCGCTCCCCAGTGCCTGCTTCTGGCCCCCTCCCCCCAGAGTCACTGAAACATCCTGCCATTCTGCCTGGGGAAGTCTTCACATGCTTAGGGTAGACACCCCCCTCACTAACAGGTTTGAGGCCCTTGGGTTACTCTTAACCTGGCTCAGCCCATTCACCAAGAGTTTTATAGGGGTGTGACCGCTGCACACCATACAGCTTCTTGGAGCCGCAGAGGAGAGTTGGGTGGCAGGGGGACCCCAGAGGTCAGTGAGCAGCCCTCCCACCAGAGGGACTCATCCTCCCTGAACACCATCATTATGAAGTTAAATAGTCAAGAAACGGATTCCTGAAAGAAATCACTTTGGGAACCTCTAGGCTGGAGAATGAAGACACACTGAGGGATGCCTGCCGCTGATCGGGAGTGACCCCACTAGGCCCAAATGCCCAATAAACCATAGCCACCCTGGAGTTGGCTTTGGATCTGAGTTGGGCTAGGGCTAGAGCTCACTCTGACCCAGTTCTCCTTAGCCTCCGGGCTGCTCCAGGCATTTAGAAGTGGGTCAGGGATCGTCATGGCCCTGGAGCCCCTCATGACAAAAGGTCCATAGTGGGGAGCCTCGTGTACTCCTGGATCCAGGGACCCTGCTGCTTTGGCTGATACCCCTTCATCTCTGGGCATCCTGCCTCCCCTTCCCCTGACCTGGAACCCTCGACACCCCTCCCTCTTTCCCCCTCTTCCCATGCTAGGGCCTTCTGCTTTTACCTCTGCCGATTATCTCCATTTTATCCTGTTGCTGTTTGCCTTTGTCTCCCCCACAGGACAGGGAGATGCTTGAGAACAGGTCTGGGCCTTGTGTTTAGCAGGGTGCCTGGCACCAGCAGGTGCTTAATAAAGGCTCGCTGACTGACTGACTGACCATCTGTGCTCAGATTTTTTGGCCGCCTTGGCCTACTCTTTTCCCCATACTCACTAGTGGGGGTCTTGTTCTCTGGGAGGCTGGGAGGAGACTTGTGACTGTCTTGGAATTCTAGCTGTGTCTGTTCTCTCCATGTTTCCCCAGGGAAGGAAAATCAATGATTAGAACTGAGAGAGGAGTCTAGCGTGGGCCCCGCCTACTAGTCTCCTCCATATTACCAATGGGGCGGGTCTTTGGGGCCCAAGCTCAGGCCCGCTCTCCTGGAACATCTGGATGACTGTTCTCAGAGGGCAGTAAACAGCAGGTTGATTCAAAGCTGGGAGGTGTTGGAAAACCCCTTGGGCAGGAGATTTCGAAACGAGATTTAGGTTAGAAAAAAACCACAGTGGGAGCGGTTGTGGAGAATGAAAGAGATGGAAAACCTCCAAGCCAGATAGTCATTGAGAAAGGAGGAGAAATGAGAGGGTATCAGTGGCGTGGGATGGAGACAGAGATAGCTGTCTGCCAGGCCCAGGGCTCTGATGAAGGCTCGCACACAGTAGGACTGCAGTGTTCGGTTCATGTCAACACCAGCAGCTTGGTGGTGAACCCCGGGGGACTTCAGAGAGAGCTGGCAGAAAGTCCCAAGGGAGAATGCCCGGATGGCTAGGATCTGGGGAGGGAAGGAGGTACATGCAGCCTCTGTGACCGCTGCAGCTGCCAGGCCAGTTGACTGCCTCGATGGCGATCTAGCCAGGTTAGATCAAAAGTCTCTAAGGCCAGCAGCCTCCATCCCAGGCTTTCGGTGGCACCAAGTGAGTTTTAAGGACCACACTGAATATAAACAAAGGAGAATATGATGGTTATGGAAGAAATCTCCAGGAAAATGATGAAACAAGAGGGAGAAGTGTTGGCTGGACAAAATAAGGTGAGAAGAGCAAAGGAGAGGCAGGGTAAAACAGAAAAGGAATAGAGAAGGCAGAGAAATAATCCTTTTGCCCTGCTCCAGGGGCCAGGGGGGACCAGGGGAGGGTGACAGAGTCCCAGAAGGAAGAAGGCAGGACTATGAGTGAATGGCCTGCATCGGGGCAACAGCAGTGACCACCACTCCTTGGGGACACTTTGTCCTGTGCTGGATGGAGATCAGAATCATCCTCCACTTAAGGAAATAGCTGCCAACCAGTTAGCAATGAGAGGTGGAAAGGCTTGGTGATTCACCTTGTTTGTCTCCACCACTCAGAAGTCATTATTCCCCCCCCTCCCCCCCACTGCTGTCTCGTGGAGGGTGGAGACCCACCTAACCAGAGTGACAGCTTGGCCTCTTCTGGCTCCTCTGATGACAGATGACATGCTGTGACATCTTCACCCCACCCACCTCAGCCCCCAAGCCTTTTGCAAAGACAGCAGTAAACAAGCGATGGGGTCACAGACCCATCCGTGTGGGGTTCCCCCTTGTATAGTTCCTATAGGATGTATCTGGGGGAGCCCTTCTCAGGAGTCCCTGCCCCAAAGGAGACAGCGTTTTAACCATGGGGAACTATTCTTTGATGGTACAGTCCAAATAACTCCAATGGTTACTAGGGTTTCCAGAAAAATGAAATGATTTCATGGAATCCTGAAATCCTGGAGCCAGGATGGAGTTCAGCACATCATGGGCAGAAAGTCCATTGACAAATGATTAATCAACCCACATTTGAAGACCTCCGTTGATGGGAAGCTCACTACTTTGCCCATTTCACTTTAGAACAGTTCTAATGTTTAGGATGTTCTTCCTTATCCTGGACCTCCAGGGCTGATTAAAACACGTCTCAGCTCTCTTCCATATGGCAGTGCCTTGGAAATCCAAGAAAGCCATCAGTCTCTAGAAATCACCTAATGAGGCCTGAAACCACCAGACTCTACTATCTAACATTTCCTATCTCTCCATCTAAGTCATGGGTTATCTGGAAAGACTTTATTAACTGCTCTTCAGAGTTCTTAGGTCCCCTGTGTCTACGGCGTTCTCCTGACCTGTAGGAAGAGGAAATATAATTCATTTTACATGACTTGTTCTTGATGAACCTTGTGGTCACAGTCTCCCTTTCTGAATGCTCCAAACCTCTCCCTTTAGTGGTGCATTCTAGAACTTTGCCAGGAACTGAAGTCAAGCTCAATGGTTTCTAATTTGGAGAATCCACCTTCTGGCCCGTCTCCATCGCCATTGTCCACAGTTCTTTGGAGACCATCCAGTGCTACCAGACAGCTGCCCCTGGAAAAGAAGAGAGGTTACTCTCATCAGAGAGGTGACCATTGATGATCTGGCCCAAGGACCCAGCCCTTGGAGCAGGCCTGGCCTTCCCCATGGCAAGGGCCACCAAGCACCTGACTTCTATGATGTCAAACTAGAGAAGAATCAGGCTCTCCTATCCTATTCCTGGCCCTCCTACAGCTTTGTAGATGACCTCAAATAGAAATGATTCCCAGGGTCTGCTACACTAGCTGTGTGACCTTGGTCAAATCACCTCCCCTTCAGGTACCTCAGTTTCCTCAGCTGTCAAACGAGAGTAATGGTATTTGCGTGGCTTGAATGCCTCACATGCCATTGGTGAGGAAAGCATTTTGTTGACAGCTACAAGCTCTAGAAATAGGGTGCATGGTGATTAAAGGTGGGACTGTAATAATAGGGCTAGTAGAGGTTTGTCTAGAGGATGACAAGATGACGAGGGGATTGGCAAACACTCGTTAAGAGGCTCAGTGGAAGGATCTGGGAGGTGTGTCTTGGGGGAACCTAAGTCCAGGAAGGGCTCTTCTGGAGACAAGTAATCGGCCCCAAGGCCAACTTTGGATAGATGGCAGGAAAAACTCTTGACCAGTGAAAGCCGTCCCAGACAGAGAAGGAGGGGTACCCTGGGGGGCCTCCCTGGCCTCCTCTGCTGGAGCCTGGAGAGACACCCTCCTGAGACCAGGATTGATTGTGCCATCAGTTACTCTTTCCCTGATTCCTTTAGCTCTTAAGATACAGGGTCCCCAGCTCTCAGGAGCCTCTTCTCTTTCTTCTCCTTTGCCTTCATCAAATCCCCATCTAAGCCACAGGCTTAGAGCAAACATGGGTCTAGGTTTTCCCCCATCCATGTCCCAACTTGCTCCCCTTCACCCAGTAGCTTGAGGCTCCTCTGGAGAGGAATGCTCTCCTCTCCTCAGTCCTCGATACTTTGGGGCTGCTTGGGAAGATGCCTCATCTGCCGCTCAGGGGCTCATCTGGAGGCTCAGGACTTCTGGTGTTCCATGGCAGCCCTGCCAGGACACACACTGTGCGTAGGGGAAAACTGGCCCAAATGACTCAGGATGCCTCCAAAGAAAAACCCAAGAGGCCTGGGTTGGGGTACACAGCACCCCCTCTTTCCTGCTCCTCCCATTACTCTGAATTGAGTTGGTACAAACTAGTCTTTGCACAGACTGCAGACCGTAAGCATCTTGAAGACAGTCACTCTTGTGGCCTTCATTTCTGGGTCCCCAGTGCCTGGTCCATAGCAGCTACTAAAAGATGCTGAGTGAAGCAGGACCACACAGGGTTCTTTAAGGGAGGTCCTTTATTGGGCAGGCCCGGGGGGAGGGATCCTTGGTGTCCAGGGCCAGGCTCCTAGAAGAAACAGTCCCTAAAGGGGCTCCAGGCTGCGGGACTCAGCAACATGCTTTCTTGTTGGGCCTTGCGTGAGGCTAAGCCTCCCTCCTCTTCCGGAGTGCCAGGCGGGGCCCGCTCCTTTTGCCCTGTTATTACCGCTGGCAGAGGGAGAGCCAGGCAGGTTTGTTTGTGCCCCGGGGAAGGAGAGACTCAAGTCAGTCCAGTTCTCCTGGTCCTGCTCATTCTCTGTGTGTAGGGGAGGAGCCGCTGGGGCCTGTTACCTGGAGTACCCCCAGGGAGGGGCTGCCAGGAGCCGGCCAGACTGGAGCAACAGAGAGGGCTGAGGGCGGCGCTTCTGGCCTGACCAGCATCCTCGCTGGGTTTGGAAAGACGGAGCCTGTGGGGAGGAGGTCAACGGAGGCAGGGAGGGCTTTAGGGCTTTGATTCATCCCCAGGTTGTGTGGGCCTAGAACCTTTTCTCCTGACCCAGTACCTGCAGCCTCTTCTCAGGCTCGCTGTCCTCTTGAAGCCTGCCCCCTTCCCTCCTTGCTTCCTGTGGGCATGAGCCTTTCAGAACTTTTGTAGGGAATGAACGTTAGACCTGGAGCAGGGCTGGCTTCCCATAGCAAAAGCTGTGCGTGTCTTCCAAGACTGTCGCCCTTCTTAAGTCTGAATTTCTGTCCTTCATAGCGGAAACTCTTAGAGAATTTTAAGATCTCTCCTTTCCTCTCTCTCCTTTCTCTCTCTTCTTTCCCTTCTCTCTCTTTCTCCATGTCTCTTTTCTCTTCCCCCTCATCTCTTTCCGTCTCTTTCCATCTCATTCTCTCTCTCTCTCTCTCTCTCTCTCTCTCTCTCTCTCTCTCTCTCTCTCTCTCTCTCTCTCTCTCTCTCTCTTCCTCTTTTCTATTTGAAGCCACTAAGTTCTGGAATACTACTTAAATATTTTCTTCAGCAAACATCCCCATGTGTTTACTGATACTTTGCAATCTCTGCTGTGGTCTGTGGGGTTGTCATGAGGCTAGAAAGCCTCTGCACCATAAGAGTCTGTAACACTGACTGCTCTGAAGTCTGGGCATTTGTCTCAAGGGAGGCATGCAGCTCCCTGAAATTTCATAGCCCAGCAGTGACATTTGGTGGCAGTTGGGACCTGCTTGCATCATACAAGTGTTTTTAAATGAGCTTAGAAGGTACTGTCACAGCGGTGCTGATGGATCGTGTTGCCCAGTGGTCTGAGTAAGGAGGTGAGCTGCCTGCTGCCACAAGACTGGCCCTATTTCTGGCTCTTCTATGATCTGAGTGCCTGGGTCACTTCCCCTCTCTCTGTGCTTGTTTCTCAGTTTCTTCTACTGTAAAATGAGGGCAGTGGACTAGCTTGAGATCTTAAGTCCCTCTGATTCCTCGCCATAAACCAAGGAGAAGCAAAGGAGAAGGACGAAACATTTGTGATCCCTAGTGAGGAAGTCTTGGGAGTGGACAGCAGGCTGAGGGAGGGTGTTTCCTCATTTCTCACTGAGCTGCCTCCTCCAGCTTGTCTTCTGGGACCACTGGGCAGCGGAGCCTCAGCCCACTGTCAGCAGGATGCTCACTTTTCTATCATGCTTGGGTCCAGGATCAATTGCTAAAGCTATCATCTGATTTATTTCCACTCATATTTGAGGGGTTGGATTGTTAGGGTTTATTCTCCCCTGTTTTACAGAGAGAAAAACTGAGGCACGGAGAAAGGGCCACCCTTCACTTCCTGGTCAGGGAACAAGCACCTTGGACCATGTCATCTTTACCTAGCTTTGACTCTCAGCTTCCTACTGGAGCCCCTAGCTAGGTAATAACAGATCATTCAGGCTGGACAAGTTGTGGTACATGAATGTAATGGAATACTATTGTGCTATAAGAAATGAGGAGCAGGTGGATTTCAGAAAAACCTGGAAAGATTTACATGGACTGATGCTGAGTGAAGTGAGCAGAACCAGGAGAACACTATATACAGTAACAGCCACATTGTATCATGACCAACTTTGATAGACTTAGCTCTTCTCAGCCATACAAGGATCTAAGACAATTCCAAAAGACCCATGATGGAAAATGCCATCCACATCCAGAGAAAGAACTATCAAGTCTGAATGCAGATTGAAGCAGACTACTTTTTCTTTCTAGTGGTTTTCCCGTTTTGTTCTGATTCTTCTTTCACAATATGACTAATGTGGAAATACGTTACTACAACTGGACCTGTATAGCCTTTATCAGATGGCATGCCATCTTAGGGAGGGAGAAGACAAGGAGGGGGAGAAAATTTAGAACTCAAAATCTTATAAAAGTGAATGTTGAAAACTATCTTTATATGTAATTGGGAAAAATAAAATACTATTAAGTGGGGAAATAAAGAAAAAAATTCTGGAATCACAGCATCCTAGAATTTGAGTGGGAAAGCATTTCAGCAGTCTCTAAGTCCCATCCATACCAGAAAGAATCTCCACCATCATATGCCTGACAAGGAGCTTCCAGGGAAGGGAGGTACCCTTCTTTCTCCAGGTAGCCCGCCACTCTCCTTTCAGGCAGCCAAAACATGCCCATTTGTAAAATGGCCCCTTTCTCATGGTTCTGCCCTCATTAATCTCCTCCATCCTCCCTATGAACATCCCTCAGAGTCTCCTCATTGCCAGCTTAACTAAGTAGTCCTAGTTCCTTCAACAGTAGAAAGAACAGGCACAGTGAATGATGTCAAAATAGTTATAATTCCACTTGGAAATAAGCTTTTCATCTGACTGTCTTTTCTTTGCCTTGTGTCAGATGCCGCGGCTTCTTCCTCCTTTAACTGACCCTTCTCCGCCCTGGCCCCTGAGCTGCCTTGACTGTTTCTGCAGTGGTTTCCATCTAACACTTCTCTAAGGGAAAGGTGCATTAGCACCTTTTTATTTGGTGGAAAGAAGGCTTTGATGAAATGGCTTGACCAATAAGCAGACAAATCTAGATTTAGAACACTGACAACTCAGTGAGCTTTTCTGTTACACCATGTTTCCCCAAATCACCGAATCAGAAGGATCTCAGAAGCAGGCCTCTAGTTCTACCTCTCATTTCACCCAGACCTGAATAAAAATGGCAGCCATAGTAAACCCATGAAGAGGTCATCAGTCTTTCCTTGGAGACCTTCTATGATGGGGAGCTCACTACCATTCAAGGCAGCCCATTCCACCTTGGAATGGCTCTAAATGTTAAAAATACTAAGCTGAAATGTGTCTCTGTGACTTTCTCCTTTGGAAGCCAAGTAAAACAGGGTTAATTCCTCCTTTTTTAGGGGTGGGGGACAAGGCAATCCAGGGTCACACAGCTAGTAAGTGTCAAGAATGACCAAGTCATGATTCTGAGAGCCTTCCCCATTCTTCTTGCCCTCCTATGGATGCTCTTGGTCCTGCGTGTGGCATCCAGAGCTGTCCCACAGATGCCGCCTGAGTAGGACCCATGGCAGCCAGGCTCGTCCCTCCCAAGGCAGCTCAGAATCTCATCAGCGTCATGGTGATGATAGAGTTCAGTAATGCCCCACCCCTCTTAGGCTCCCCCACCCAATCTGGTACCTTTTTTAACCCAGGTGTAAGTTTACATTTATTCCTATTGGATGTCATTTGATTAGATTGTTCTACAGGGCAGCCAGGTTTAGAGTCCAGAAGACTCATTCTCCTGTGTTCAAATTTGGCCTCATACACTTACTAGCTGTGTGACCCTGGGCAAGCCACTTCACCCTCTTTGCCTCAGTTTCCTCATCTGTAAAAATGAGCTGGAGAAGTAAATGGCAAACCTCTTCAGTATCTTTCCCAAGAAAACCCCAAATGGGGTCACCAAGAGTTAGACACAACTGAACAGCAATAAAACACTCTAACCTGCAAACAGAATCTTGACACCATTAAGGGTGTTAGCTTTACCTTCAGCTTTGGCTCACCTGAAAACCTGATCAGCACGTCATCATCATCTTTCTCCAATTATTCAACAGCTGAGAACTGAAGATCCCTGGGGCCCTCCACTGGAGACCACCCAGTTCACACTGAACCATTAATGGCCAGATCAGAATGCACCTGAACTGCACAGTCTTCAAGCTCACGTCTCTCCAACTTTTCTAAAAGAATAACATGATTAAGTGCCTTACTAGCATCCTTTGCTAGAAATCTCGAAAAACTGTATGACAACACTCTCCTGATTGAAAAATAACCTTCTTTAAAAAAAGAAAAGGGAAGTGAAGTTTGATGTCTAAGAAGCCAGGGTGAAGGTGAGGGTGTCTAAGGAGACTTCACGGCAGCGTCAGCGGTGTCTAGGTGGAGTTCAAATACAGAGACTTATTGAAATGTAAAGGAAAACCTTGAGATGCAAAAGAGAGATTCTCCCTCCCCACTTAAATTCAATTCACTTACTTGTCCATGGTCCCAACATGACGTCATGGTCCTCTGGGAGAACCAAAGAACAAACTGTAACTACACATTCCCCATCCCAGAAAGTAGAGATTGAAAAATCTTAGTTGCATATGAAGAGGTCAAACTACTTCAGCCTTAGTCTCTAAAGACCAAATCCTGGGGCCTTTTCTTAATCCTTTTTCACCATGTGCATGACCCTCTTCTCCCCATATTCTCTTCTCTCTAGGTTTTTGGGGACCCCATCCCCTCAGTTTTCCTCCAGCCTCTCTGACTGCTCCTTCTAAGTTTCCTTTGCAGGGTCTTCATCCAGATCAGGCCTTCTGACCACAGCTGTCCCTCCCAGCTCTGTCCTTCACCCCTTCCCTTCCCTTCATTATTTCACTTGGTGATCTCATCAACTCTCCTCTAAAGATTCTCAAATGTACTCATCAGCCCTGACCTCTCTGTGACCTCCAGTCTTCTCAGCTCCAACTTCCCATTCCACATCTTGAAGTACAAGTCCCACAGAAAGCCGAAACTCAAAATATCTAAGACAAAACTTAATTCTCTTTCCCTCCAAATTCTTCCCTTCCAAATGGTCCTGTTACTAGGGCCCCACTGTCCTCCTTGTCCTCCAGGCCGACCACCTAGGAATCAGCCTGGACTCATCTTCCTATCCCCATATCCAGTCTACTGCCAAGACCTCATCACCTTTGTGTTCAGTCATTTCAGTCGTGTTCGACTCTCTGGGACCCCATTTGAGGTTTTCTTGGCAAAGATGCTGGCATGGTTTGCCATTTCCTTCTCCAGTTCATTTTACAGAGGAGGAAACTGAGGCAGACAGGGTGAAATGACTTGCCCAGGGTCACACTGGGCAACTTTGACTCAGGGCTTCCTGACACCTGGCCCCATACTCTTACCCACTGTTCCACCAAGCTGCCTAGACACCCTTGTAACATCTCTCTTAGATGCTCCCTTCTCTTCTCCAATATTGCCACCAGTCTGCTGCCTCATACCCATAGCCTCCTGGTGTTTCTGCCTGCCACAGGTCCACTCCCTCTAGCCCATCCTCGAGTTCACTGTCCAGAGGGCAGATCTGACCACATCAGCCCCCTGGGATTGTTTGCAGTCCTTTATTCTCTCAAAGATAACCCAAATGACATCACGAGGTTGGGGTCAAGGTCTGACTGTGGCGGATCAGACCAGTATGAGCTCAGAAGGCTCCAAGAGAGGTCAGACACAAATAGTCCATGTGAACATTTGGAGTGGAGAGGTCTCTAAATTTGTCCATTTCACAATTCTTTTGAGCTCCTGCAAATCTGCTTTGGTCATAGAGCACAGCACCTTCTCTGATGTGGGCATGCCATGTGGAGCAGTCCTGAGCCAGTGTCTCTCATGTAACACAAGTAATTCCATACTCTTCAGAGAAACCCTGAGAATGTCCTTGTATCACTTCTAGCTTCCATGTGAGGCTTGCCTTGTGTGTGAGTTTTCTGTAGAATAGTCTTTTAGGCAAGTGTACATTTGGCATTTGAACAACATGGTCAGCCAATTGGAGCTGCATTCTCTGCAGTAGCGTTTGAATGCTTGGCAGTTGGATTTGAGAAAGGACTTCAGTGTCTGGTACCTTATCCTGCCAGGTGATCTCCAGAATCTGCCTAACACAATTTACATGAAAGTGATTCAGTTTCTGGCACTGCACTGGCAGACTATCCATGTTTCACAAGCATACAACAATGAGGTCAGCACAACGGCTCTGTATACCTTCAGTTTGGTTGGCATTCTAATACCTCTTCCCTCCTTTACTTTCCTTTGGAGCCTCCCAAATGCAACTAGCTCTGGAAACTAGCTCTGGATGCCATCAAACTCATTATGAACGTGTAAATCCCTGGAAAGTAGACTGCCAAGGTAAGTAAACTTGTCCACAGCATTCAAAACTTCTCCATTTGCTGTAATCAATGGTTCCATGTATGGCTGGCTGGCGGAGAACTTCTGTTTTCTAGGTGTTAATTTTCAAACCAAAATTAGAACAAATTGAAGAGAACTGATCCACACTTTGTTGCATCTCAGCTTCAGAGTTTGCACTGAATGTAAAATCATCTGAGAATAAAACGTCATACACCAACTCTCCCTCCACTTTAGTCTTGGCTTGTAGACTTTTCAAGTTAAACAATTCATCTTCAGTGCAATAGCTGACCTTGATGCCATTTTTGTCCTCATTGAAGGCATCTGATAACATTTTGAAAACATCATGCTGAAAAGTATGGGAGCAAGTGCACAGCCTTGCTTTACTCCACTGAAAAGCATCATCCATTATCTAGAACCCTTGCAAGCATGCAGTCATGGAATGGGTGTAAGATACTGATGAACTTCACCAGGCAAGCAGATTTTGCCATGATCTCCCACAAATCCCCATGATTGACAGTATCAAAGAAATGGGTCAGATTACACTCACTAATGGTACATGGAATTACTTGTGCTTGTGGACAACACAAAATCCAGTAGACCTGAAAGATGAATTGATCTTATCGGGAGAGAACTCAGCAGCTACCACTTCCAAACGGCAGCCCTGAGTGAAACAAGGGTAGAAAATGAAGCCCAGCTTACCAAAATCAGAGGTGGACGCATGTTTTTCTGGAGTGTTCACAGTGATGAGAATCACCATGAAGCTGGTATAGGTTTTACAATCAAAACTAATCTGGTCAACAAACTTATACGCCTCCCCAAAGGAGTGAACGTCAGACTTGTGACAATGTGATTGCCACTCACAGGAAAACACCATGCCACCAATCATCAGCGCTTATTCTCCTACCATGACAAACCCTGATGAGGTCAAAGAAACATTTTTTGGAGTTGATGTCATTGTTCTGTGAGGGGGCAGCTAGGTGGTGCAGTGGATAGAGCACCAGTGCAGGAGTCAGGAGGACCTGAGTTCAAATCTCACCTCAGACACTTGACACTCACTAGCTGTGTGACCTTGGGCAAGTCACTTAACCCCAATTGCCTCTTCCTGGGCCATCTCCAGTCATCCTGATGAATATCTGGTCACTGGATTCAGATGTCTCTGGAGGAGAAGTGAGGCTGGTGACCTGCACAGCCCTCCCTCACTGAAAACAAAGTCAAGTGCAAGTCATGTCATCATTTCTCTGATGGCATGGTCTTCTTCGGCAACGAAGGACGAATACAATGTAGTTACTGAATACATATTTTGGAGGTTCTGCTGACTTCCCTCTGCATTAGTTCATGGAGATTTTTCCATGCTTCTCTGTATCTATCATACATAGCATTTTTTAAAAATTTAAGAACACTTAGTGAGTGCTAAGAATTAGATTTTTAGAAGATTTATTTGCCTGTTTCATCTTTGCAAATATTTCCAAATTATTCTCTGTTATTGTTTTTCCATTGTGTCTGACTCTTTATGGCCCCACATTTAAGGTTTTCTTGGCAAAGATGCTAGAGTGGTTTGCCATTTCCTTCTCCAACTTATTGTATAGATAAGGACCTGAAGCAAACAGGATGAAGGGACTTGCCCAGGGTCACACAGCTAGTAAGCATCTGAGGTCAGATTTGAACTCAGGAAAATGAGTCTTCCTGACTTCAAGACACTGTGCCACACACATGTCATTTCTTATAGCACAGTAATATTGTTACATGCATGTACCATGGTTTATTTAGCCATTCTCCAGTTGATGGGCATCTACTTTGTCTTAGCTATCACCAAAAGTGCTGCTATAAATATATTTGAGTCCATAAGGACTTTTTTTTTTTATCCATGGGGCCTTTGTTGGCCCAGTAAAAGAGTCTCTGGTTCAAACATTTTAGTGACATTTTGGTCACTTTTTTTGCATAATTCCAAATTGCTTCCCAGAATGGTCATATTACTCCACAGCTCCACTAACAATGTATTAGTGTGCCTATCTTCCCATAGGTCTTCCCACATTGACGGTTCCTGTTTTTTGTCATTTATGAAAATTTTCAGGGTGTGAGGTGAAACCTGAGGGTAGTTTTGTTTTGTATTTATCTCATTGTTGATGGTTTCTTTCACCATGTTAGCAAAGAATGTTCGCATTCCTTCACGTGGCTGTGAATGCAATTCTATTTTCTACAACTGTTAGTTCATATTATTAGGGAATATGAGAAGTCTTTAGCCTAAAATGGCCAGGGTTTCCCATTGCATCCTGGGCCGTCTGCAGCCTTCCTGATGAACCTCAGGCCACTAGACCCAGATGGCTCAGGAGAAGAAAGTGAAGTTGGTGACCTTGCACAGCCCTCCCTTACTCAAATCAAAGTCAACTGCAAGTCATGTCATCATCTTGCTGTCATGGTGCTCTTTGAGAAACAGTCTTATACTTAACAATTTATGTATTTAATAATTGTTTATATATCTTGGATGTCAAACCCTTATCAGAGAAATTTAAAACAAAGGTTTTTTCCCATTTGACCACTTTTCTTAAAACATCTAACGTTGTTTGGGCAGAAGCCTTTTGGTTTCCAGTTGCCTCTTCTGCTGTAGACATAGTATTATGAACCTTTATAATTCATCATTTTAGGGTGGCCTTGGATCCCCTGGTTTCTTCCTCTCACCCCTGAACTCTTCTTCCCATTTGAGATTCCTTTCTCTCTCTCCTCTCCTTCAGCTAGTCTGTTCCTTAGTTTTGAAATTTCATTTTCTTCTGCTCCTTTCCAAAATCTTAAAAGGATTTCTCGCTCTCTTCATTATCCATCTTTTCTTTCTGTTTATTCCACTTGTTCTCTGATTCACGACCCCTAGAATTATCTGGTCCCTCCCTTTTCTCTGTATTCTTCATGCAATCGAGGCTTCTAAAGTATCCATTCTGGATTCTCCCCTCTAAGTGCCTTCCAACACTGCCTTGCAGGGCTTACCCCATGGATCCCCCATTTCCATTGTGCCTCATTTCTAAAATAAACCAGTGACTGCAGGCTTCAGAGAGGATGCTGCCCCACCCCCCTCCCTGATTATGCAGCTCATCAATGATCTATACCCTCTCTTATTAACCTTTTTTTCTTCTCTTGTTTTACATTTCATTTTTTTTTTGTAACATTTTAAGTTCCAAACTGTCTCCTTGTGTCCCTCCCCTCTCTGCACTAGAGAAGCCCATCATCTGACACAGATATAGATGGGTGTGATATAGATACATAACATATCCCTATCTACTTATATGTAGTATTTATAATGTTCCAAATAACTTAGTCATTCACATTGTTCTTTGAACAATATTGCTGTTAATGTACCCGATTTCACATTTCTCTCTGTTCATTTCACATTTCATTATTTCATACAAGTCATTCTATTTTTCTAAAATTAGTGAGTTCTTCATTTCCTATAGCACCATCACACCTCACCACCTGTTTGGCCATTCCTCAGATGATGAGAATCCCTGAACTTTCTCCATTTGCCTGGAAAACTTTTCCTGGTGCCCAATGACTCCCTCAGAACAAGAAGACTTTTCAAACACTGAATCCTCGAGACCTCATCCAACGTAAAATCCCCACCTCCCTTTGTTGAGCCTTTCTCTTCATTCACAGGAGTATTGATCAGTGGAACCCTCTCCCTTCCAAAGTAAGGCCTCCTTCCTTCCTCTTCCCCTTTCCAACCATTTCTCCTTCTTCTCATTCACTGCCCTGTAGGCTTTATCTGAGACCACAGAGGTCCCACCTTCCCTCCATTGCCAGCCCTTGATTTGAACCTGAAACATCACTTCTTCCTCTCTATCCCTCTGCTTCCCTCCCCCTTTATCTACCCCCCCCCACATTGTAATATAGTCCCACAGAAGCAGTGGAGGGTCTCCAGGTTCTGACCATAATGCTCCCTTTTCACTATTACCTCTGTCAGATTTCTGTCCTCACCATTGTCTCCTTGACCTTTAGGACGATGTCCATCTCTTCCTGGGCACCCTGTGGTCACTGTTGCTGCTGCTGGCCTTGCCTACATTTCTGGTGTTTGGGGTGTTTGAGATACAAACCCTCTCTTCACTTCTGGCTTTCTTTCTAAATATGTTTCAAACTCTTTCTTATTGAACATCCATCTTTGGTCCCATGTGGTTAAGCTCCCATTTGCAGGACAGGTCACCCTGGGCTGCATCCTCAGCTTCACAACTCTTCAGAACACATCGTTCCATTCTCTTCTCCTTTTCTAGTGGGTGTAGAATAGTCTTGCTTTATTCAAATGCCCTTTCCTTTGTATTTGAAAGTCTTTCTCCTGATGGCTTACAGAACTTGTTTTTTAAATTAAATTGTTAAATTTAATCACTATTAAGTCTTGAAGTTTCCAGCACTGGATTTTTTTCTGGAATCAATCTGTGAATTCTTTGGAATTCCATTGTATATGTTCAGAAGTTTGGGATGGTTTTCTTTTATTATTTCCTTCCTTATGGTGTTAAAGCTTTTTGTTCTTCTGGTAGTACTATGATCCGTAGGTTGTCTCTGTGCATCTAGTCTTTGAATTCAATATATTTGCTTGCACAGTGAGCATAGTTCTTTTAAAATGTTGTTTTTTGCTTCTCTTTTCAAGGTTTCTCTTCATATTCACATTTCCAATCGATTGTTTTCTCTTTTGTTTCTTTGCTGAAGTTTGCATTCGAGATTCGGGTTTTTCCACTCTGCTCATTATTTTTACTGTGCAGGCCATAAATTCCGCTCTCATAATTCTCATTTCTTTTTTATACATGTCAATAACAGTGTGTTGCGGTTCCTATATTCTCCAGTTCCATAAGATCCTCTGTCTTATCAAATGTTGGATCATTTCCTACCTTCCTTCCTTTTTTCTATTTCTTTTTTTGACAGCATTTATTCACAAATGCTTGAATTTGTTTCTTATATCTGGAGGCCGTGTTTCCTTCTGTTGTGAGTGTCTTTCCTGCTGATTTATCTGTTAATGTTCAAAGTTTTTGAGATTTATTCTTTCTGATATGGTTGGTACACTTAGTCTTTTCTCTCCCTTATGTTCCTTATCACTCATTTCATGACTTCCTCCTGTCTGGATCTCCAAGCAGCTTGGCCTCCTCCAACACTGGGAATTCATAGTTCACCAGCCCAGGTCTCTGGTGCAGCTGACTTTTGGGTAGTGTCTGTCCTGGTAACTTGCCCCACCCTTTCTGTTTCTCAGCTCTCTATCCCAGCACCAGCATTCAGAACTTTGCAGCATTAGTGGTTCTGGATTGCAGCCCCTGGCAGGCTTTTGCTGGCAGTTGAAGCCTGAGCAAAAGTCCACAGCCTGGAGCTAGAGGGGGTCTAGGATAGAGGGAGTGGGGAATGGGACATGGAAATGGATTTGTTGTGTCCTTGGGTCTGCTGGTACAGTCTGTCGGTAGTATAGGGGGTTGGGAGGAAGGGTGTAGAGTGAGCTCAGGGTCAGTGAGTGAGAGTTGGCAGATTTTGGATTTGTTTTGGATTCTGAGGGTCCTAGACCATGGAGAGACAGTATTGTTGCTTTATCTTTGGTGTACCATTTTTGTTTTACAGAAGTTTAAGAGGTCTAGTTCTTTCTCTTGTTCACATATCCCAGAAGTCTTGCACTTCACAAGCGTTTCAAGCCTCTCTAACCCCATTCCCCTCCCCAGCTGCTTGTACCTGCTTCCCAAATTACCTTGTATTTCTTATATACACGGGTTTCCCCCAATAGAATGTTAGAGGCAGCTGGGAGGCCTCGAGAATATTCTTCACTTGGAGTCAGGAAAACCTGAATTTGAATCTGATTTCATACTCCAACTGTGTGACCCTGGGCACATCACTTAACCTGTTTGCCTCAGCTTTCTCCATCTGTGAAATGGGCATAATAGCACTTCCCTCCTGGGCTTGTCATAAAGCGCTTCATAAAATTGTTAGCTATTAAGTAACCACTCACATAGGTTGTAACTGGCAGAAGCAGCATTCACACCCAGGTCCTGGGACTGCCCATCGTGCCACTCTTTCTGAGCACATGGTTTCTACTGTCCTGCCATGACCAGATGACTTCCCTTTTTGCCTGATTGCTTCGCTGTGTTGTTGTGGGAAGTCTCCTCAGTCATATATAGGCAGGGCTGCTCTGAGCCCTGTCCCAGCCATGGTGCTGGTGATACCCTCCTTTGGCTGAGATATCTACTTCATCTAGCTTGCCACCCACACCGTGGAGTTGTTTACACATATGAGGTCGCAGGGCCTAGAGTTGGAAGACCTGAGTTCATAGACTGCCTCACCCACTTACCCTGTGACCTTGGGCAGGTCACATCATTAGTTTCCTTATCTGTAACATGGGACAATGATAAAATAGCATCTGCCTCAGAAGGATGTGGTGAAAATCAAGAGAAATTGTGACTCGCTTTGCAAACTGTACAGGGCTGGGTCAAGAGAAGGATGAGCCCAGGGAACCCTGCCAGCAAGCCAGAGCCTTATGTGTTCTCCCTCTTGCCTAAGTTGGAACACCTGTTAATCACCCATCCTCCCCAGGCAGAAGCCCTGGCCAATCTCAGGACAAGAGGACAGCCCAGCTGGGTCCTTCCAGCAGACGAGGTCTCCAGGGATGGGGGCGGCTCTTCTGGACCAAGATGTGTCCCCAGAGCTTTCATTCTTCCCATCCCATCCCCCATGCCATGACAGCCTAAGATTGGCACCATTGCTGGCTGGGCTGCTAACATCTACTCTCCTGAGGCCTGAAGCTGCTGCTTTACCCCATCATTGTGAACACTGCCCCTCCCTGTCTTGTAGGGTCTGATTCCATCTACACACAGCCAGGAGGGGGGTGTCCCTGTGAGGGAAGGGGGCTTATGAGGTCAGAGCCCGGGGATTGACTGGAGGTTCATAAACCTGCAGGGTGTCATCTCTGGCTGTGTGACCCCGGTCAAGTCCCTTCCCCTCTCGGGGCCTTCATATCCTCATCTATAAAATGAGGTCCTTGAACTAGACTGGCTCCAAGGTCCCCTCCAGCTCCAACATCCTGTGGTTCCCTGATGCCAGGAGGGCTTAGCAACAGACTGGGGACTGTCTTGAGGCCTTCCTGAGCCAAGGGAGTGGGGATGGGCTCACTCAGCAGGAAGGTATGGGAGGCTTGGCCCACAAGACACATGGCATTAAAGAGATCTTAGATTTTAATAACAGAAAAACCAGTTACAAAATCAAACAGAGAACACAGAACCTTGTGACTGGCAGACAGAACCAACATGTAGTGATGAAAACGTGTGAACATCACCCTGGAGGTTCCTAGAAGAGGAGTATTTAAACAAAAAATCCTCAGAAGGGAGCCTGGATGCACCAGCAGAGCTGGGAGGCAAGATGCAGAAAGGTCCTGAGGTTCCCAGCTCAGGTTCTCCTCCCCTAGGGTACTGTCTAGTCTGGTGGGTTGGCCACACTGCCACTTAGTCCCCAGTGAGACCCCAGGGCTAATCCAGACTGATAGCCAATGATCAGTGTTTAGGGACTGGCCCTACTTTGGGTCTGGCCATCTACCAACCCTTTTAGCAAGGCTGGAATTCCATGCGGACTGTCTTTTGGGAGCAGCTCTCCCCTTGACCATAAATGAAGAAAACCCACAGAAAACTCCAGGGGCACTCAGGCCAACATTCTCCAGTAACCTACCACTGGGACACAACAGTTAGAAAAGTGTGAGGCCTCTTTATTGGTGCAGGGAACAATTAAATATCCTTTCTAATTTGAGAACTGAGAGTTGCATCTCCACCTTGGTAAACTGAAGAAGGTTCAGGGTAGGGGGTGCTCCTGGGCTCAGCGAAAGGCTTCCTTTCCCAGAGCCGGTTCTAATGGGTTGATTAACATTCTGCCCTCAGGTTCCCTCTCTTTCCTGCTGTCCTAGGAGTGAGTGGGGCCACCCCTGAGCCCAGAAAAGGTCAGACCCCCACCAGTGACTCCCATCTATGCTACTTCCTTCCAGGTGCCGAAGGAGTTGATGGATTCTGGGTAACAAAGGCACAACTGTTTCACCTTAGCTGCCCCTGGGCAGAACCAGAAGGAATCTACTGGAGTGGTGAGTGACTCAAGATGTTATTTGGGTCCATTTAAGAGCAGAGAAGTGAGGGGTAGCCCTGAGGGGGGGCTGCAAGGGGAGCATGGCGGAGGCCAGGCCAGAGAAATACATTCTGGCATGACAGATGAAAGGAGGCAGGAAGCCCTGTGCCTTGTCCAGGCAGATCCTGGAGAACAGAAAGGAGACAGGTACCCCAGGGTGTGGGAGTGGGGGCAGATGGGGTAACACAATCCCTGCCCACAGTGATGAGCCACAAAGGAGGGAGGGATGGAGAAGAGCTAGCTCTTTCCAGCTTTGAAAAAGATCTCCATCAGCTCCAACAATATATTAGTATCTGTACATGTGTCATCTTTCTAAAAAAGGCTCAAGGAAAGAAATCCTATGAGCTCATGCCTCGGGAAGGCCAGTGTGTGTACGCGGTGATCTTCCCTGGGTGTGAGCACACCTGCATCCTGGCAGAGGGGGTGGAGCCCCACACCTACCACTAGCCTCCTTTAGCAAGTGTCTTGTTTTCAAATAGTCTATGCTTATCCCTGACTCCCCAGAACTTGGGGGCTCACAGCTTAATGTCTTCAAGTCCCACCTCAATGAAAGCAAAGAGAAATGTGGGAGTGTTGTCTGAAAAAGATGGGTGGAATCCTCCTTATACAAACCACCTCTGCTTTCTCCCAGTTTAAAAGGGGCCGGGCCTGAGTGCCCTTGTGCCCAGGCAGCAGGAGGTGGTGGCTCTGTGCCCAGGAGTCCTTGGTGCCCTTCCTCTGGGTGGACAGAGGGTCTGGCCTTCCTCCGGGTTTAGAGACAGTGGCTGCTTGGCAGCAGGGTGGTGACTGTATTCTGTAAGGCACCGGCCTTCTTAGAGGTTTTCCTCAGCAGTGGGCTGTCAGGGTGCTGTTCCTTCAGGTGGAGGACATGACCCTCCTGGCTGTCAGAGGTGCAGCCACATTCCTCACACACATAGAGCTTGGCCCGCCGCTCTTTGTAAGCATATTTCTGCTGCACCCCGTGGATCTTCTTGAGATGGGACTCGAGGGAGCAGCGCTGGGTAAAGGCTTTGTCACACAAGCTACATTTGTAGGGACGCACACCTGAAAGGAAGAGGGAGGCAGGAGTGATGAGGGGGCCCGTCCCCAGAAGCCCTCAAAGCCCCTCCCCATCAAGTCTACCCCAAGTCTTCTTGGAAGAGATGCCCGACTGTGGGAGTAGGAGAGCAAGGAACCAGGCCAGCTGTGCCCCCAACTCACTGGTCATCCACAAGCTGATTTACCCCATTTGTCTCTTAGTAAGGAGACCAATTTCAGCCCCATGTCACCTTCTCTTTCCCTGCTCTGCACTGCCAGCACTGGGCCCCCTCCCCCACCCAGTCTGGTTCAGGGTGTTAGCCTCCCAGGTCCACTCACCAGTATGTGTGCGCACATGTCTTTTGAGGTCAAAGGTGTCATTGAAGCCCTTCCCACAATAGGTGCAAAGGTGTCTCTTGACATCATTGTGACATTTCATGTGACGGTTGAGCATGCGCTGATAGGTGAAGGCCTTGTGACAGATGTGACAGGTGAAGAGCTCCCCACCTGGGCTGTCTCCTATGGTCACCTACCCAGAAACAGAGCTATGAGTGACTACACAGATCCTGAATTGCTGCCAGGGGGGACTTGGCCTTGCCCATCCCCCTGTGCCCCAGGCTCTGCCTCCATATCCTCCCCTGACTGCCCAGGCAGGCTTCCTCGCAAGCTCTGAATGCTATTGGGCTTGGAGCTCAGAGTCTAGGCCCTAGCTTTTCTGACCCCTTCGCCAGCTTCTGAGCAGCACAGCTAGCGCAAAGATGGGAGGGCAGGAGCCAGAGTGAGCACAGAGCCTGTGACTGGTGTCACTTCCAGGTGTCTGAAGTGGGCAGCTGCCCCCCAGCCTGTCATCACCACTGCTGGGGCCTCCTCCGGGTAAAGCCAGGCTGCCCTCTCTCTACTGACACTGGGGGTGATCCTGCTGTCTGTTCAGTCTAGAATGTGTACGAGCATAGTAGATGAGGTGAGGAGAAGGCCTGGGAGGCAGGACTCAGTTCACTGTGTCACCTCTGCCTGCCTGCAGATAGGCTGTCCTGAAGAGGAGCCCTGGGCCTCCCCACTCCAGGATTCTGTCAAATGGGGAGGCTGGATTGGACCCACAAGGTCAAGTCCATTATCCTACAAACCTAGGGGCAGGACACCGGCCAGTCCTCTGGAGGTTGTGTCTCAGATGTCACAGGATAGTGTGGAGTATTGGAGAGACTAGGGGGGAAGCTGGTCCACATTCTCCTCAGGTACGTCATGGGTGATAGTCTCCATAAAGCCAGGCACCCCACCCTCACCCTGGCTCTAGGCTGAACAACAGGGAGGTGTGTATGGTTACAGGACACCAGCTCTAGAGCTAACCCTGCTCCCAAATCCAACTGCTTCTGCCTGCACCTTGTCGCCCTTTGGGATCTGAAGCTTCACTGCCCTTCTGACAGAGGAGGGGGGGGTCAGATGTGACCCCCAGGGCGGCTTCTGTTATTGTTCAGTCACCCAACATTTTCTCTGATTCCCAAAGAAGGCCCCTGGGTTGGCATTTCCTGGACGCCAGACCTGAGTCTGTGCCCCTGAGCTCCCTGAAATTGGACCTGGCTCCTCACCTTCATCTTGGGACGCAGAAAGCCATGGTCATGGGCCTGAGGGGCAGTCAAGCGGCCCACGTCTTCTGCTGGTAGCTGTGCCACCACACAGGGTCCGGGAGCTGTGCCATAGCCAGGCTCCCGAAGACTCATGTCCAGGGCCAGCGGACAGGAAGGAGGCTCAGCCACAGAAGGCTCCAGATCATGGTAGGGCTGAGGTGGGCAGAATCCAAGACTGACTGTGGACAAAAGAGCAAGCACGTTAGGGCCAAGAGCATTCAGACTTCGAACATTCTAGTCTTAGCTTGCCTTCAGTGGGGCAGCCTAGAACCCACTGCCAAGCAATGAGGGGGCACGGCTCTGCCCCATTAAGATAATTGTAGGCGACGCCAGCCAAGCAAGCATCACAGCTCAGAGACATGCCCACTGAGTAATTTGTGTCTTAGCGGAACTGGGAGGATTCAGCCTTCTCTGCCAATTAGCCATCATGGCAAACTGCCTGTGTGCCCCACCTGGGCTGGTCCCTCTGGATTCCTGCTGTGGGCCCCACCTCCTTTCATGGTGAAGACCTAGGTGGGAGCTATGATAGCAGAAGCCTGGCCATCCCAAGCCACCTGGCTTCTCTTTCCCACTCCCATCAGCCCCCTTCTCCTGGCCTTTGCTGCCTCCTGCAAGGGGTCCCACTCCCTGAAGCCCCTACCATGTTCACTGCCACCTACTCCCTGAATTCCTGAGAGGGGGCGGGTGGCTCTGGCCCAGCCAGGCAGGCAAACAGGCCACAGGGGTGGAGCAGGGAGGAGGCCCCAGGCTGCAGCAGGTGGATTCACTGTAACAGTCTCCTGGGCTGCCTGCCCAGTCCTTACACAACCCACCCCCACACCAAGGACCGCTTAGTGTGGCAGAGAGGGCTGGGCTGGGTTACCCTTGGGTGGTGGAGGTGGCGGCAGCACCGATACCTGGCAGCCTTCGATGCTGCCACTCCCCTCCCCTCCCCGTGGCGGGCAGGTGGGCAGGCCAGCCTCCCTCAGGTCCCTGGAGTAGCGGAGACCAAAGAGTTCCCCAGCGACATTTCCAGGCAAAGGTTTTCACTTTGGGGACAAGTATTGCTTTGTTGGTTTTCGTTTTACAAGAAAGTGCTTGGATCTGAATGCAGAGCCCTCTACCAGGAAGATTTTTCAAGCTCAAAGTGGAGACTGAGGTCACAGAAAGAAAAACTGGGGCAGGTCAGGGAGGGAAGACTCTTGCCTGGTCCCCATCCCAAGCAGGGCTCTGGCCATGCTCCCAGCCTGCCTTGGGCCTCCCCTCTCCTCCCTAGAAGGAGCACAGAAGCCATCACCAGTGGGAGCCCTCACCCCTGCTCGGCCAGAACACTTAGGCGGCCCCCAGCCTTTTCGGGAGGCATGACTCAGCAGCCACCTGCCCTGGGCCTGGTCCCTGGCTTATGGTCACTGCCCATCTGCCATGGGGAGCACAGCCTCCCTGGGGGCTGCAAGCAAAGGGGGTAGATTCCTGAAGCTTGGGCCCAGGCAGAGACACACACAGGGAGCCCTGCCCAGGTCCCCAAAGTCCAGAGGGCTGCCCAGAACTGGTGGGCTTTGTGAGCATTGACTACAGGCTGAGAAGTCTCATGGGCTAGGGAGTAAGATGCCAGATATCCGCCCAGGTGTTTCTGGAACCACAAGAGGCTCTTAAAGAACCTACTCTCCAGTGGTTCATCTGAGCCATAGGTCTCCACACAGGAGGAAGTCCGGGTCTCTCGGCTTGGCTGGTGGCCAAACTTTTGTTCACCCATTCCTTGGGGACAGGGCTCAGGGGTGATGTTGCTCCCAGTCCCAAGGGGAGATGGGGATGCTGCACTGATGGTTTTGGTCCTGTCTGCTCTCCCATTTGGGGGAGAATTGGGCCATCTCTGCCTGGTATTCTCAGCTTCCTCTCACACAATTGAGGGGCTAGGGTGAAACCAGATGGAGCAGCAAAGGCTCCCAGCCAGGGTGGGACCCAGTTTGCTTCATCCCACCACCACCACCCCCCCCCCCAGCCCTGACGGACCAGTCCTCCCTCCTGCCCCCATTAGCATGTTGGGTGCTGCCCTTCGGACGGGAGGGTGTGGGAGTCAGTGTGAGGCTCCTGAGTGTGTCTGTCACTGGGGAGGCCAGAGCCCCAGGCAGGAAACAGAACAGGTTGGTTCCCTGCTGGTAGGGCACCCTGGCCCCTAATTGAATGTTTCCGGTGAGGTGGAGGCCCGCTCATCACCTGCCCACAGCCAGGCAATGTTGCAAGCCCTGGCTCCTCCCCCTGGGGTCTTGGATCCAAATGCATTTGGCCTGACTGCTCTCCAAGTGCTCCCTGTTCATCCTAGCTCTGGTCCTTACCATGAAGCATCCTTTTTGGGGCCTCAGTCTGCCCATCTGTAAAAATGAGACCCCAAGCAAGGCAGATGCTACAGACTCCCTGCTTTCTTGGGGCCCAGACCCAGCTGAGGGAGCTTGGCCCCTAGTACTCCCACCAAACTTTACTGGGGGCCGCCCAGCTAGCTTTGGCCACACAAGCCCAATGCATCAGGGGTTAGCAGAGTCTGGGAGGGGGAGCCCATCACTGTGGACTCACGAGCCATGAACCTGACAAAGGCATGGCTGGAAGAGTCCAGTTTGAGTCAGCCTCCAGGCCTGTGTCTGCCAATTACTGGGATCCTACAGATCATCCTTTGCTCTTTGCCAACCAGCCTGAGACTCCCAAGTGGGTCAGGTATGCGCACTGTCCTTAGAACCCAGGAAACCAGCAGTGTTGTCTATATGTAGAATTGAAGTCCAGACACAGGTTTAGCCTTGGCCAGTGAGCAGCAGAGAGCTCCCCTTGAGAAGCCTGTCTCCCTCCCCACTAGCATCTGCTTCTTGGGGTGAGCAGTCCCCTCCCAGCACACCCATGTTCCTCTATTTACCCTGGCTGGCATCTGCCTCAGGACACCCAAGAAACAAACAAAGCTGACGCCTGGATTATTCAAGCTGCTGGGCTCTGATGTACTCAGATCTTAGTCACCATGATAGGCTGGACTAGAACTGAAAACAGGGGGCCCTGCCTACCTACCCCCCCCCTCCTATCCTGCCTCTGGCCTCGATGAACTTGGAGAAGTCCAGACCAACCACCCCCTGCCACCCTCCTGGGCCTTAGCATCAGTAGGTTCATATCTGACTCTTGGCTCTGACCACTACTGTCAACGTCACCTTGGGAAAATTACTCATGTCTCTCCCAGCCTCCATTTGCTCTTCTGTAAAATGGGCACATAGGGGTGTGGCAAGCACTGCAGTAAACAGAGCAGCAGAGCATCACAGGAGGTCCTCCATCCACATTCCCTTCTCTAGGCTTCAGGAGGTCCATTCTGACCTCGTGAAGTCCTCCAGATGATTCTTTGCCTTGCTCTGGGCTCCATTCCTCAGAGGGTCCAGGGAGGGGGCCATCTCTTTTGGGTATCGCTCTATCTCCTTCCCTCTGGGCCACAAGGCACACCCTGGAGAAGCGGATCTTAGCCCACATCCAATGTTGACCTAACAGGAAAAGCAAGCAAGGTATTGCCAGGAATAAAGCCTAGGGAGTCCTGGGGGGGGGCTGCCAGAGCCGCTGCCTTGCCTTAGGCCCTGTCTCCACCAGAGTCTGGGTTAGTTCCTCCACCTCATGTCCATCCTGCTGCAGCTCTGATTCCTGGCTTCTGCCCTTGGCCCAGGGAGGACAAGGAAACTGAGGATCTGGGAGAAGGTTCAGGATTTGCCTTGTGACTGTGGGGACTCTGGAGTTATTGCAGGCTCAGTTCCTTTGGCACCCCCACTCATACAAAGGGACACTTAGAGATCCTCCAAGGGACCAGGCTGAACAGTTGGAGCTGGAAGGTTTCCAACATTCCCCAGCTCAGAGAGCCCCTCTCCCCAGTCTCTTTCAGAGGGAGCAGGGTCCCAACATGCTATGAGCTGGTCCAGTGGGCTGGGAAAAACGTGCCCAGCAAGCTGCTGGGGTCATAGCTGGCTTGAGATGGGAAGAAGGCAGCAGGCCAAGTCTGGAGAGGTACCAGAGCATAGAGCCTGGGGTCCTAGAGGCATGCCAGGAAGGAGGGAAGGAGGGAGGGGGGAGGGATGGGGGAAAGAAGGAAGGAAGGAAGGAAGAAGGGAGGGAGAGAGGAAGGAAGGAGTGAGGGAGAGGGGAAGGAAGGAAGGAAGGAAGGAAGGAGGGAGGGAGGGAGGAAAGAAGGAAGGAGGGAGGGAGAGAAGGAAGATGGGAGGTTGGGGAAGAAAGGGAGGAAGGACTTATTAAGCTAAGTGCCTACTATGTGCTCAGTCCTGGGCTAAGAAGCCTTGCAATGACATCTCACTGGATCCTCCCATCTCTGAGATGTCCCTGCCATTACTGTCTCCTTCTCAGTCCGGTCTGACTCCGCGATCCCACTTGGGGTTTTCTTGGCCAAGACCCTGGAGGGGTTTGCCATTCCCTTCTCTAGCTTGTTTTACAGATGAGGAAACTGAGGCAAACGGTGAGACGACTGGCGCAGGATCCCCCAGCTACTGTCTGAGGCTGGATTTGAGCTCAGGAAGGCGGGGCTTGCTGGGGGTCAGGGGACTTTGTTTGGGAAGACCGGTAAAAGGAGGCTGCCTGACCACTCTCCCTCCCTTAAACAGGTCTGTCCCCGAATGGTGAGGACTCAGCGCAGGCGCCCCCCGGCCCCCAACTCCAGCCTCTCGGGTCTGACGAAGCCCCAGCGGCCAGGCAGAACTAACAGTCCTCCCGGTGCTGCGCTCCGCTACCCTTAGACGCGGTCCGGCCGCGGCCCCGCAAGAAGTGGGAGCTGGGAGCTTGGCACGCTGGTGAAGCCTGGCACCCGTCACTGCTGGGCCCTCGGGGGGCTCCGGGCACAGGCACAGGCACGGGGGTTCGGGAAGATCCAGAAAGCAAAGAAGCGCCGTCCTGAGACGGGATGGCCCCGGCCAAGCCCCGCCGTGCCAGGCTGTGCCAGCCCGTGCCAAGCCCCCTCGAGCCGCCCCTGCATCGCGGCGGGCGGCCAGCCTGCCCGCAGGGTCAGCGGGCCCAGCTCCGCCGTCCGGCCCTTGGCCTCTGCAGGGCCCCGGGGGGCACGAGGGGCAGGGGCGCCGCGCGTTACCCCTCCGGGAGGGCGATGCCTCAAAATAAACCGCCTCGCTTCCCCCCAACCTCGCTGGCCGTCTGTGGGGAGGGGGGGGCCGCGGAGAGACGCGCTTCTGCCTTTCTAGGCAAAGGGGCGGCTGGGGGGCCTCGAGGGCACCGCGCGGCTCAGCCTGGACTGGCGGCCGGTGGGCGCGGAGGGTGCCCCGACGGGGCGGCGCGGCACTCACCCGGCACATAGATCTCGCCCCGCTCCTCGTCCGGGAGCTCGCTCCAGTTGCGCTTGCCCGAGGAGATGCACGGCTTCTTGACGAGGAAAGCCCGGGGCATGGTGGCGGCCGTCCGGGCCGAGAAGAGGGGCTGCGGGGGCAGGCACGCGGCCGGGGGAGGCCGAGCCGGGCCGGGCCCCAAAGTTCGCCGGCAGGAGCGCGAGGAGCGGCCGCAGCAGCCCGACGCCGCGCCGGTGCCCGAGCCGTGCCGCGCAGGCCGCCGGGAGGGTCAAGGGCAGGGGCGCGGTGGCTGCGGCTGAGAGGCTCCCTGGGCTCTGGCGGAGCCGGTGGCGAGGCCCGGGAAGTCTTAGGGCGCTCTGGCCCGGCCGGCCCGACGGGTTCCCACTTTATTGGCTTGCCGCGGCGCTCGAGGGTGTGCGTGTGTGTGCGTGTGTGAGTGTGCGTGTGCGCTTGGGGGGGAGGGCAGGGCAGGGAGGGAGGGGCCGGGGCGCGCTCCTCTGAGGAGCCCGGCCAGGCGTGGGGTGAGGACGGCGCATGCGTTGGGAAATAACGGTGACAAGTCACCTAGTGGTGTTACCTGCCCAACCGGTTCCCCCGGCGCGGCGGGGGGCGGGCGGGGTCACCGCGGGGCGGCCGGGAGCAGCGGTCCGGGCGCCGCGTGGCCGGCCCGCACGTCGGGTGGGGGCGGGGGGCGCGAGGACGCCGGGAGCCGATGGGGCTGTGCGGCCGGCCCGCGGTGACCCCGCCGGCCCTGCCCAGCCTGGCTCCCCCGCCGAGCCCGCTCCGGCTCCGGCTCCGGCCGTGCGTGCGTCCGTGCCTTCCCGGCCTGCCGCCAGGCCTCGGAGCCTCAGTTTCCCTGGCTGCCAAGCTCGAGGCTCAGGCCGGCGGCTCGCGCGCTCTGCGCCACCCCGGGCCCCGTGCTCCGGTTCGCCTCCTTAGACCCTCAGCCCCTCGCGCTCCCTTCTTTGAAGCTCCTTGGCCGCCGGGCTGCTCCCCGCCCCGGGCGGCGCCTCGGACCCGGCCCGGGGCTCCCCGCACTGCCGCCAGCCCGGCCCGCTCCCGGTCCTTCCTCCTCAGTCACTCGCCCAGCCCTGCTCCTCGGAGCCTCGGCCTCTGTCTTTAAGATGTGCCCGACGGTGCCCTGGAAGGGAAGCCTCCACAAAGCGGACAGTTGTCCCAGACCGCTCTGCCCCTTGGGTCGCGGGAGGGAGGGAGGGAGAGGAGGCTCCCGGTCTCGCTGTTCCCAGAGCCCGTCCTACAAAGAGGAGACCGGGGTCCGGAGAGGCCTCTGCAGACTTGGACCTGCGGTCCAGCCCTCACTCCCGTCTTGCCAGTGAGTTGGGTCTTCATTTGTGAAACCAGGACGGCAATACCTGTGCCCCCTCCACACCGGGAGGAAAGGCAACTGCTCTTTGCTTGGGAAGGGCTCATCATTTTTGCGTATTAGAACAGATGAGAGCAGTGGCTAACCCAAAAGCCCTCTGCCTCACTGTGGAATTTAGGGCACCTGCAGGGGGGCATCCACCTTTTGGGGGTGCGGAAGATCGGCGGGGCTCCTCAGCCCTCCCAGCACCTGGGCCTAGGCTGCCTCCTGAGCTCACCTCCCTCTTACCTCCCAGACGTATGCTGCCCTCAGGTAGAAAGGCTCTGTGTCCAGGGCTCGTGGTAAATTTCACCCAACCATCACAGGGCCTATTGGGGCCAAGGTGTGTGTGTGTTCGTCCTTCGTTGCCGAAGAAGACCGTGCCATCAGAGAAAGAATGACATGACTTGCACTTGACTTTGTCTGGAGTGAGGGAGGGCTGTGCAGGTCACCAGCCTCACTTCTCCTCCAGAGCCATCTGAATCCAGTGACCAGATATTCATCAGGATGACTGGAGATGACCCAGGATGAGGCAATTGGGGTAGCAAGGAGCCAGAGGAGTAATGACAGCCAACCTTGACTTGGGGTTTTGAGATCTGCAAATGCCTTACAGACTCTCACAACACTTCTGGGAGGTAGATGCTATTATCCCCCTTCTATAGATGAGGAAACAGGTTACCCAGCTAGTAAGCATCTGAGGCAGATTTCAAACTCAGATCTCTGCGGGCTCAAGCCCAGCATCCAATCCACCTAACTGTTCCCAGGTCAGACTTACTTGGGGAAAGTTCTGGGACCCTCTCCCTCTGGGCCTCTATCTGTCTCTTTCCCCCTCTCTAGACCCAAATCATAACTGCAGGTTGTGTCATGTGTGGCATCCATGTAATTCTTTTCACAATGAAGAAGTGCCAGATTTGGATCAGAAACCCCAGCTCCTTGCCACCAGCATGTTGTCAAGTACCTGCTAGGTGCCTGGCACTTCTGAGCACCAGGGACACACACTGAAAACAGAGCCAGTCTGTGCTCCCCAGGAGCTCCTGTTCTATACCAAAAGGAAAACATAAGAGTTCTGCATCAGGGCAGAAGGCAAGGTCCAAGGATCTCGAGAGTACAGCAGCAGGGCAGAGTGTAAGGCCTGGCCATTCCCCATCTTAGCAGAAGCATCCTATGTGTTGGCTCCCTGCTCATATGAGGGGTGTGAGCAGCCACATATGCCCTGCAGAGAGTGAACCCCAGGCCCACAGCCACTGGGAAGGGGGATTCCTAGTGGTCTTCATAGGCAGAAGTTGGACTGGGGCTATTGGAAGAAGGGGTCATCTGTAGTCCTCGCTGCCCTCCAGTGCCTTCCTGGTGGACTCTGGGTAAGTGTGGACCTGGGAACTCTCCAGGCCTCATCTGTCTAATGAGGGGGCTAGAACAGATCACCTCTTGAGGTCTCTTCCATCCCTAAGTCTATAAACAACTCAGGGGGCTAGATAGTACAAGTAACATTTTGTTTTACAGATGAGCAAACTGAGGCTTAGAGGTCAGAGGATTAGACCAGGATCACCTAGATCCAGTGTTCTTTCCCCCATTCTCAAATTGTAACTGTGCCTTGCTGGCCTCTCTTCAGAAAACACAGTCTTCTTAAAAACAAGGACTTTCTCCTGTCCCTGAATCGCCAGCCCAGCACCATACCTTGAACATACTCAGCAATTCCAAGTACTTCCTGAACTGAATTGGAAGTAGCTAGTGTGGTGTCCCCTAATCAATAAATCCTGAAGGATTCAATCCAAAAAGCAGCAATTAATTACCCACCAGGGACTGTTCTAAGACTGGGGATAAAAACACTGAAATGAAAGTCCCTACCTTGAAGGACTAGAGAGAAACAGATTCTGTACACGGATAAGGGGAAGCCAAAGCAATTGTATTGAGGGCATGGTGGGGGGAGGAAGGTAATAGTGGGCAGCATCTTTTGTGTCTTTAGACTAGGAAAATCAGGACTCTAATTCTTGCCCTCAGGAAGCTTCAAGTCTAAGATAAGCATCACAAGCTTCTGGACCTCTTCTCCAACGCACTTGGGCGCAGGAGGCTGATTCTCCAGTGTGACTGGCTATATTTCCCTCATTATTCACCATTTATTATTGATGAATGGCCCTTATTCTTATAAATTTTAATCAGTTCCTTACATAACTTGGAAATGATACCTTTATCCAAGAAAATTTGTTGCAGCAAAAAAGATTTTTTACCTGGTTAACTATTTCCTTTATAGTTTTAACTGTACTGGTTTTGTTTGTGCGAACCCTTTTAAATTGTATGTATTTTTCCTCTTTTCCCACTGCCCTTCTCTTTACGAAGGAGAGTGGTGAGTGAGATGTACTACATTAAACACATCTCTGTTTGGTGCCTTCTACATCTGCCCTTTTCTCTTCTCTTTGCCCAAAGCCAGTCATAGGTCCTTCCTTACTTTTTAAATCTCCTTTGTGGTCCACCTCCTGAGGTTGGAGATTGTTTTGCTTGTGACTAATTCTTTCCTGAGGCTACCCTCCAGCTTATTCCTTCTCCCCTCTCCCCAGTCCTCCTGTTTCCTTGCTGAGTTGAATATGTTCTATATTCTATACTAACCTCTGTGTGTGTGTTCTAACATCTTCTGACCAATCCACCTTTGACTAATCTCACGATGAATGTGAGGTTCCAGTGATATCTGTAACCCCCACCTCCTTTTCTTTGTTTATAGAGTCTACTTGTATACCCAGGTGATGTGAAATAATAAATCCTCCCCATTCCTTCCTATTTGTTCTCTAGTGTGTCCCTTTCCGCCTTCCCTTTTATTTCTTATTTTAAGTTTAGCAAAACATACCACAAGTACTCCCAGACCCTTTATCTTATTTAATTCTGCATATGACTAAGATGACACTTTTTTCTTCTTCCCTATTAGAATGTGAATGCTTCATCCAGTCTTTTTTAATTGTTCAAAAGTATGTTTCCCTAGATCCCTATATTTACATTTCAAAGTTTCTGCTCTGCTGAAGCCTTTTCATCAGAAGTGCAAGGAAATGCTTGATTTTATTAAAGATCCATTTTTGGTCCTGTGCTCATACTCAGATTTGTTGAATGAGTTACTCTTGGTTGTAAGCTGTATCTTTTGCCTTTTGGAGTATCCTATTCCAAGCTTTCCTCTTCTTTGATGTGGTAGCTACCAAATCTTGTGTGACCTGACTTCTTCCTCAGTATTTGGATGCGTATAGCATTTTTTCTTTGAACTGGAAGCCCTGAATCTTGGCTATGAAAGTCCTGGGATTTTTCATTTTGGAGTTTCTTTTAAGAGGTCACCAGTGGTTTTTTTCTTCACTCAGACTTCTTAAAGGTTTTAATAGGTAGGCATTTTTCATTCATGATTTCTTGAAATATAGTTTATAGGTGGTTTTTTTGGTGACGGGTTACAGATAAACTAATGATTCTTGGATTTTTTCCCCCTTCTTTGCCCTGCTTTCCAGGTCAGTTGTTTTTTATATAAAGTACCTTATATTTTCTTCCTCTTTTTAAAAATAGTCTTTTGACTTTTAATATTTCTTGTTGTCTTGAGGAGTCATTAACTCCTATTTGGTTGTTTTCTCTAAATTTTTATTATTTATTTGTTTTCAGTTTTCTACAATCACTTCCATAAGTCTTAGATTTTCTCCCCCTCCCTCCCTGAGATAGCATGCAATCTTATGTGGGTTTTCTTATTAAACACATTTGCATAGAAGTGTTACTTGTAGTAAACTATTAATTTACCTTAAAAGTCCTTCGTCTCCTGCTCTCATTTCCTTTCTCATGAGGTCTCCTTTCATTTATAAAATGATTTTTAAACACTTGTTTTGTTTCTTTCAAGAATTCTAGTTGCCCTTATGGTCAAGTTGAGGGAGTTTTTTTGAACTTTTATTTGTAGATATTGAAGAATTTTTCTTTTTTGGATTTGAGTTTTGAGAATCCATGACTCCATAACACCTCGTCATGATGTGTATCTTTTTTTGTTTATTTTCCCAGTCTCACTTCCTGAGTTAGGACTTTGTCTACAAGTCAGACTGTGCACTTATGAAGGGAATGTTGAGACCTTACTTGGTCTTCATCTATTTTCTCTGAGGTCCTACTGCAGTTCTGATATGGAGTACTGTGCTTCTCAAGGACCTCAGGGACAGTTCTGGTAGTGACCAACAAATTTCCACTGCATCCTAAGCAGCAGGATTTAGGGCAAGGTGTGATCACCACCTTTTGTAAAGTCCCAAACCTTGTTTGGCTTTGGGAAACACAACTGCAGACTTGCCCCTGTTTGGAGCTCTAGGAGACTACTGGTGGCCCCAGCCCCTGTTAGCTAGCTGGAAGGATATTCAGATTCAGTCATTTAGTTAATAAACATTTTTTAAAACTCCTACTATGTGATAGACATTCTGCTAAGCAGTGGGGGAAAAGAAGATGAAAGATAGTGCCTGTCTTCAAGAAGCTCACAGCCTAATGCAGGAAACAACGTGCTGTGGACCACACACAAACAAGCTACAAACAGGATAGAGTAGAAAGGGTTGGGAAAGACTTCTTGTAGAAAGTGAGATTTTAGCTGGTGTTTGAAGGAAGCTAGGAAAGAAGACTGAGGAGAGCTTTCTAGGAATGGGTGCTCTTGGTCTGCTCTCTTTGACTCAGTCACCTAACTGCAGCCCAGGTCTGTGGGCTAAATCTGCAGCCCCGTGGGGATCCGAACCCCAAGGATGTCGGAACCGGTCCCCAGCTTCAGGTCCATGCAATGGTCCTGGCTGCTCCCTCAGGCTAAGCTATAGCTGAGATTCGGCTCCTGGAGGGAGGCACATGTCAAATAACTAACACTGATGCACACTATATACTTGTTCCAGGCCACTGTGCTGAGCTTTTACAACAATTATCTCACCTACAATAGCCCTGGGAGGTAGGTGCTGCCATTATATTTTATAGGTGAGGAAACTGAGGCAAAACAGAAGTGAAGTGACTTGACCAGGGTCACACAGCTAGTAGGAATCTCCAGGTCAGGTGATCTACTCCCTACAAAGCCTAGCTTCTGTTCCTGCTTCTTGGATGGTACTCAGCCTCAGGCCTTATCCAAGCTCCATCTGTCACCTGCTGGTCTCCCCACCCCCCATCCCACTCCATCCAACCCGTCTTCCCCCAGCCTGGTCCCCCTCCCCAGGGCCTGCTGGCTTCTGGCTGAACCCTCTGCTGGACCAGGCTGGAAAAATGACTTACTGAGGTTTCCCAATCACTGTGAGCCCTCATGCTCTTCCTTGATCTTTATTGGAATAGTTATGGGAGAGAGCCAAGCTACATGACTCCCTCTGCTGCCGCCATCTTTGCTGGCCAGGGTCTCTTTTGTACACTACTAGCTCAAGTCCCTATCCCTGCGTGCTCTCCTCATCTTCAACTGCCTAGCGCCAGTTAATATCACCCCAATATGGGCAGCAACCCTTGTAATTCAACCAGTTGGTTTCTTCTCAATATTGATTGACCAGTCAATGCCAATGAAATTTTACAAAGGGATTTATTGAAAAGATAAAGCAAGCAAAGTACAAGACCACCCCCCACCCCTCAGACCCCTACACTTAGGTCCCTGGGACAGCAGGCTCAGACATCAAAGAACAGCTAGGAAAATTCTTCCTGCCCCTGAGCTCACTTCTGAGGGCCACTGGGTGCTGGAGGAGCTACCCTTTGCTTGTGGAACACAATGTCAAGGCTGCCAGGTCAGTCTGCTCTGGGCTGGGTCAAGCAGGTCACTGCTTAGGGTTTGGCCCCTTCCTGGGCTCAGCCACTGGACCTCTGATGGCTCCACTGACCTTTCAAGATCTCACAAGGCACCATCCCAGAAGACACAGGCAGGTGGCAGCCCCTCCCACATTCAAGCTTCCCCGGGAGGCCTCGCATTCATGAACTGACTCCCACCACACCAACCTCTGGAACTTGAAGAAGGTAAAAGAGAGTTGGCCTTTGGGGCCTTCTGTGTGAACAACTGGTTTCACCTTAGCAGCCAATTCAAAGGCTTCTGTCTCGTTTTCCTCAACTGTAAAATGGGTCTAGATAATAGCATCTGCCCTCTCAGGGTTGTTGTGAGGATCAAAGGCGATTAATATTTGTAAAGCACTTGGCAAACCTTAAAAAGCATGAGGTAACTGCTAACTCATTAAATTGGTCTTTTTGTGGCTTCTCCGCATCTCCCCTACTTCTGCTTTCAGGGGCTCAGCATTCATTCACAGAACATTTGAAAAATGCTTATTAATGCCTGCTGTGTACCAAACACTGTCCACAATATTTCCTGCCCTCAAGGTGCTTCCATTGTACTAGTGATGTGAGTCACTGCGTGAATGGGAGCCAGGATCCTCAGCATGTCCTGAAATCACCTGGAGTGTGTCCAGAGGAGGCAGCCGGGACTGATCCAAGCCGAACAAGCTCAGCATAGCAAGAACTGGAGAAAAGACCAGTGCGGGGAGGGGAGAGGAGGGGAGGGGAGCCAAGGTCAAGCAAGGTCCTCAGGATGGTTGGATTAAAGACTTAGAGTCTGAAGGAACCACTTGGGAGACTACCAAAACGTGGGTTTACAAATCAAGCTCCCCGGGGCCCAGAGTTGTTCAGTGACTTGCCCAGGGTCGCACAGCTCTTCTCACAGAACTCTGTGCCTTCCTTGCCCCCACTCTTACTACAGATGACAGTGGTAACAGTAGAGGTAACAGCCTCTGCTCACTGCACAGACACCAGCCTAGCCAGGCCCATGCAGTGGCCCTGCCTCAGGCCTGCTATCAGGTGATCTCCCCTCCCTTTAGTTATACAGTATTGTTGTTTTTCATTTGTTGTTTTCATTTTATTATTTATTATTTCCTTTATTTATTGAGCAAATAAAATCCCATGGTTTCCTATTACCTCCTGAATCCAGTACAAATCCTCTGTTCAGCATTAAGAGCTCTGCATGACCAGGCCCCTTCCTGGTTTCCAGGCTTCTTCTGCCCTGATCATGTATTCTGAAACCTAGAGAGTGCTCCTGCACACACACCCACACCCACACCCACACACACCACTTGCATCTCCAGACTTCACACCTTTGTACAAGCTGCTCCCAATGCCTGCCTGAGATGCCTTCCTTCCTCACTTCCTCCTCCACCTCCTTCAAGCCTCTGCTCAAAGTCCACCTTCTCCTGCTGCTACAGCTTTGCCTCTGAGATCATTTCCATTTACATCGTCTAAGTCTTAGTTCTAGATCAAGGGTTCTTCACATACTATGTCCCCCAACAGAGTGTGATATCCTTAAGGCCAGCACTTAGCACAGGGCCTGGCACACAGCAGGCCCTCAACGCATGTTTGTTGACTGACTGACATGCCCAATCAGTTGTCAAGCCTTGGGGAACCTATTTTCCATCCTCCATCCTAACCTGAGGCTCCATTCAAGATTCAATCCTGGTTATCTTTTGGAGGAGGAGGGCTTGGGGCAGGGGGAGCAGAGCAGCTGCGATGACCAACGCAAAGGCTCCCATCTGTTTATCATCACCACCATTAATGAGGGTACCCCAGGGTTGATGGGGGCCAGAGATGCCGCTTTACAGTTAGGAATGCTTGTCTTTTTTTCTGCGGGGGTGGCAGCTAGGTGGTGCTGATGGGGTGCTTGGGGCACAATTCTAAAGTCACATTTCTCCCTAGCCTCATAGCACCATCCCAGGCAGTCTCTCCCCAGCCCAAGGACAGTCTGCACATTATCTCCCTTCCTGCTCCAGCAGCCAGCTGCACCTGTAGAATGTTTGAGTCTGAACCAGCTGTGTCCTGGCTGAACAGGCTGTGCACTGGATCATAACAACATTTATTACTCACTGACCAATCATATGTATCCCAGGCTTAGAAACAAGTATACTCCCTTCCATTTATCTTGTCTCATGAGACACTGATGAGAGTAGCCTGATATTCCCTAGTCAGTCCTGACCCTTAGTTGTCTTAGTGATGTTTCAGGCCTAAGACCCCCACCTCCATGTAGTGCCCCCTTGGCCTATTTTCTGATGAACTCTGGGTAAAATACCAAAAGTGCATGTTTCTTTAAGAACTAACCACTCTCATTCTGCCCTGAATCACCTACTTAGCATATTTGGCACATGTTTTACTATACAATACCCTATATAAACTTTCTCTGTACCCCTATAAGGTTGCAGGTTCCCTAAGAACTCTTGCCTGTTGAAAAGTGCAATAAATCTTCACCTTGACCTCAAGAATGCTTGAGTCCGAAAATTCATTCCAGGTGGCCCTGACCTGTCTTTGGGGGATTTCAGAATTTCATCTGTCCCCTCCCCCTTTCCAGCCCTGATCTGTGCTGCAGTGGATAGAGTGCCAGGCCAGGCAGCAAGAAGACCTGAGTTCAGATCTGCCCTCAGACACTTATCATAACTGTTTGCCTCAGTTTCCTTCATCTGTAAAAAGAGCTGGAGAAGAAAATGGCAAACCAGTCCAGAGCCTCTGCCAAGCAAACCCCAAGTGGAATGTGACTGAACATGTCTTTTTCTTTATTTAAAACAAAGGTCCTCTCCCCCATCAGAGAAGTCCAAAGTTACTGCACACACAATGCTCCTCCCCTGCCATCCCCCAGTTCTAAAGAGGATGGAGGGAGGTGCATTGTAAGCGTGGTTTCCCCAGGACTAGACCCCGTCACTAAGGGTGCCACTTTGTGGTTCTTGCTCTGTTCCTTTACTCTGCATCACCTTGTGTCCCATCAGTCAGTCAACATTCATTTATTAAGCACTGACTGTGTGCCAGGCACATAGTGAGGCAAAAGAAGCCCTGCTGGCCCTCAAAAAGCCTCCATTCTAACTGGAGATATCTGGGTGCATAGGAGTGATGAACTAATCTGAAGGGAGAGGGGGAGATGCAAAAAGGCCCCCCAAAGGTGGGCTTTGAGCTGAGCCTTCAAGAAAGCTAGAAGATCTTATGGATATTATGTGGGGAGCTCTACTTGAATCCAGGGCTCCTGACTACTCTTATCATGCACATTCCAAGGCCCCAGAAGGCAGAGGGCCCTGCCTGCCCAAGGGAGCTTGGGCCACACTGAGCCTCTGTTTCCTTCTCTATAAAATGGAGATAATTTTTGTGCTGCATATTCCCCAGGCCTCTTGGGAGAAAAGCATGTTTAGCCTTCAAATATCCTAATGTGTGAGTTATTATTCAAAGGGAGATGGGCAGTGGCAGAGGCTGAAGCCTCCAGTGGCTACCCATGGTTTCCTCACTGGCTGATGGGATCTCCCCCTACCCAGGTCCTACCCACTGGTCACCTCTACAGAGGCCCTCTGGGGTCTCAGACAGACAGGAGGCAAACAGGAAGGAGATGAGGAAGAGGAGCTGAGGGCTGCCCTTGCTGGGCTGGGACTGCCCAACCCCTGCTTTCCTGCCCTGGACAAACCACCACAGTCACTAATCTCCCTGTTATCAGAGGCAGCTCCTGACACCACTGTTGGAGAGGAAGGCTGTGCCCTGGGGCCTGGTGCCAGGACCAGCTCTAGAGACCATGAGCTTGGGCCCTAAGCTCCTGGGTAAGCCTGGAAGTCCCCAGGGAGGTTTGCCAGGATTTGGGTGTTTCTTCTGAATCTATCAGAGAAGAAAACTGAGGCTCTGAAGAGGAAAGGGGCTCCAGAGAGGCGGAGCTGAGGCATCTCAGCCAGGGCTCATGGCGTCGGCTCCTAGACCTGATGGTCTAGATTTGACCTGACGGTCAAATAAAACAGTCTATCCCAGGGCACCCCCACTTGCTGTCTCCTCTCATCTCTGGCCTCCCTCTTTCATCTTGCCTGCTAATTAGCCAAGAGGCCTCCCCACCCCCAGCCTCTTGGGAGTCATTATCCCCGTTTTATATCCAGGGAAACTGAGGCACCTAGAGGGGAAGTAGTTGGGGCTGGGGTTTGGTGAGTCAGGAGCTGAGCCAACAGAAGCCTGGGGGCCCAGCTGACTCAGAGGTCCTGCCAGACTGGTATCTGGGGATTGTCTTTGCCCACTCATCCTACACAAATACATCCAAACACCAGGCGTCTCTCCTAGGCCTCTCCCCCACCCCCAGGGGGCTTGCTGTCTGGGCTCCATGGGCCTTTCTTCTCCAGAAGTGAGATTTCCCTTTCCTCTACTAGGCTGCTTTGGAGTGCCGAGGGGCTGGGGGCATTTATGGGTGCAGGAGGGGGCCTGGGAACAGTAGTCTGGTCCGTTTCTGCTTCAAAGCCCTGGGCTAATTAAGACCAAAGAGCATTAGGGAATCAGGCTGTTGGTGCCAGCATGTTACTATGAGGCCCTGTCCTGTAGGGGTAGGCCACTGGGACCTTCCACTTCTCTTGAACTTAGAGGCCTGAGAGAACTGGGTCTTTGCCTTCCCTTCTCCTCTGGGCAACCCTGCACTTCTGCATCCATCAAATGGCAATGATTTGCCCTGCCCCACCAGCCTCATGGGGCTGACATAATGGTGCTCTGTGACCCCCACGAAAACCATTGGTTGGCAAAGGTGCGAAGTAGAGCCCACAGCTTAGGGGGCTGGCATGAAGGAGGGAGGTGTGTGGCCAGGCCCCCCAGGGGGCATTCCCAGGGGACATACCTGCCAGGTGGCCTATGGGGCTTTCTCTCATAACCTCCATTTCCTCCTTTGTAAAAGGATGGTTGAACTGGGAGATTTCAGCTATCCCTCCCAGCTGGAACATCCAATTCTCCAAAGGGGCCCCCCAGCTGTGACATTCCCGGGGTCTGTTTCCTAAGGCCCCTCCCAGGCAGGATGGAACTCGTCTTCCTTCTATGTTCCAGACCCCGTCCCCTAGGCCAGGCAGCTCTACCGTTGGGTGCATTTATTATGAGGGGTGGGAGAGGTCTGCAGAGTCCCAGGAGGCTCCTGGGTCAGTCAGGGTTGTCCTCCAGCCTGGCCAGCTGCCCCGGGAAGGAACCAGGGCGCCCACTGCCCCCAGCCTGCCAGGGAGCAGAGCCCCGGGTCCCGGGGTGGGGTTCACAAGGCCAAACCCAGGCCGGCCAGACAGGTTCTGGGAGCGGGCCGGCCCGCAGACTCCCAGGTGGGGCTCTCGGGGCATGCTCGGCCCCGCCCAGGCCCCGGGTCCCAGGGGCCCGTTTCCTGGAGGGGGTTAGCCATGGGCTCCCCTGACTAGGGGAGGGGGAAGCAGGCCAGTGTTGGGGGCAGTCCTGGGGGGCTCCCCGGAGGCGGAGGCCGGGGCTCGCGGGCCGGCAGGCGCCTGGCCCGGCCCGCCCCCACGCCCCGCGGTTTCGGGGAGAGGCGGGGTCCCCCCGCGCGGCGGCGACGGGGTAACATTGTAACAGTTACTCAGCCCCAGCGAAACCGACGAGCCGGCGCCTGCCCGGCCCCCCGCCGGGGCCGCCCCGTTACTGCCCCGCCCCGCCCTCGGGCCGGCCCGTTAGGGGGCGGGGGCGGCGCCCGGGTTTCGGTGCCGGCAGGGGCGGACGGGCGGGCCGGGCCTGCTAAAGAGCCTCGCGCCAGCTCAGGCGACCCCGCCCTCGCCCCTCTCCGTGCCCTTTCCCGGGGCGGGGGCCTGCCAGGCGCTCCGGCCCCGGCGAGCGCGCCCACGTGCGCGGACCCTCGGCCTCGGCACCCCTCTCCCCGCCCGCCTGGCTTTCCGGGGTGACTTGGGCACGCGAGGATGGGAGGGGGCGGGGCGGGGCAGGTCCTGCGGCCTCGGACCCCTCCTGGCGGACGGAGAGGGAACCAGGAAGGAGAGCCGCGCTTGCGGGGGGGAGAAGCCGGAGAAGCGAGGTCTCCGGCGGTAGGAATCGGCCCCCTCCGCAGCCGCGGGGTGCGGGGCCATGGCTCGGCGCAGCGGGGACGCCTGGGCCCGGGTGATCGCGGCGCTGCGGGCCAGCCCCGCCGCCTTCGTGGCCAGGGCCGGGGCAGAGGCTCTGGCCGCCGAGCTGCTGAGCGAGCTGCGCAGTGAGAGGCTGAGCGAACCCACCAAGGTGGGAGCCCCGGGCCCCGACCCCTGGGTGCCCTAGACCCCCAGATCCCCGGCCCACTGCTCTTCCTTAGCCCCCTCAGCTCACCCCAGCCCCTGACCCACCAGATCCCCTGTCCACCAAGCCCTGAGGACTGCCCCCACCTTCATCTGCCTGCTCAACCTAGCACCATAACCCACCTTGGCCCCCGCAGACCTCTGGTTCACCACCTTTTGGCCCCTCAGCTCACCCCAGCCTCTGACATGCCTCAGTCCCCCCCCAGATCCCTAAGCCACCATGCTCCCCGACCCTCCTCATGACCGCTGGGCAGGAGCCCAGGGGTCCAGCCGGACTCAACTCTCCCTTCCCAGGTCTCTCTGCTATCTGTGATCATGGAGCTCCCCACGCAGCTGTGGCCTGACCCTACCACAGCCGAGGCAGCAGCCTCCACACTACTGGACACGCTGGCCCTCCTGCCCCCGCGGCCTGTGGCCTTCCGCCGGCCCCTCCTGCTGGCCACCACTAGCGTCCTGGCAGCCTGTGGAGCCTTGGGTCCAGCCTCTGCTGCCACATCCCGCCTGCTGCACATGTTGTTGCGGGCAGCTGCAGGCCGGGCCACAGGGCGGGAGGAGCGAGCCCTGCAGGCCACTGCATGTGAGTGTCTTCGGGAGCTGGAAAGCTGTCACCCGGGGTTGCTCGCCTGCCAGCTGGGGCTGCTGCGGGCTCTGCAGGACACCCTGGGTACCCAAGCCCACTGCCTGCTCTTTGTGCTGACTCTGCGCAATGCCCTTGGGACCCTGGCTCGGGTGGGTACCCAGGCCCCAATGGGACTGCAAGGGCTGCTGACCACTAGAACAGGGCCCCAACATGGAGAGGGCCAGGCCTGGGACTGGAACCTGGAGGCCCCAGGAGTCCAGTGGCCTGGGCCATGGAACTGCACCCTGGCCCGGGAAGAGCCTTCAGGCCAGGAAGGAGACTGGCCAGAGCCAGTTGCTGGACCCCTGGATCTTACCCCACCTGAGGCCCGGGAGCTGCGGGCTGCTGTATCTCAACTGCTGGATGCCTCCTACCTGCTGACCCCGCCAGCCCAGGCCCAGATGCTACAGCAGCTGAGCCAGGTGCTGAGGGCCGTTCGGGGTCAGCCCCCTGCCCTGCTGAAACCGCAGCTGGTGCGGCTGCTGGGCACAGCCAGGGTGTCCCTGCTGCATGCGGTGCTGGCCTCGAAGGATGCCTTTGGAGAGGCCCTCTTCACAGCCCAGGATGAGGCGCTTCTACTTCGGAGGCTGGTGGGTGCTGCCCAGCACCCAGCCCTGCCACCCCCTGCCCGCCTCTTCTATCTCCATTGCCTCCTGCACTTCCCTGAGAACTGGCCCTTGGGTCCTGCAGGGGAGGAAGGTGCCCCGGTTCTGCTCACCCCCAGCCTGGCCACAGGTCTTCTGCCCAGTCTGCTGCAGGACCCCCCTGATCTACTAGCCCGGCTGCATCTTCTGTGTCTCCTGTGTGGGGAGGAGCTGGGTGCTGATGGGAATAGGGACTGCCAGGGCACTGAGGACCAAGCCCTAGGGTATCTACAGGAGCTGCTGGCTAGCTTGAGGCAGGGGGCAGCTCAGCCAGGGGGCCCCCGGAGTTCAGCCACTCTGTGCTTCCGAGCCTCCTACCTGGCTACTCGCTGCTTAGCCAGCCACCCAGGGGCCCTGGCTCAGCTCACAAAGGGCCTTGCAGAGCTCTACCAAGCCCGGCCCTGCCTGGCCCCCCACTTTGTAGACCTTCTAGAGCAGGCTGGAGAGGTGTTGGCAGAGCCCCTGGGCAAAGCCTTGCAGCAGGTGGCAGTGGCTGGGACAGGTGGGGCCCAAGCCCTCCAGTGGCACTTGCAGATACTCACCAAGGTAGCTGGGGGCCAACCCTTGGGCCCCACACTGGCCTTCCTATGGGCAGCCCTAGGACAGACTGGGGACTGGGCCTGGGAGCAGGCCCTTCTTGGGGCCTGCCGGGCTCTCCTCAGGGGGACAGGCCTCATCAGGGCCCAACCCCGAGACCTGGCAAATCTGCTGCAGGAGCTGGCCCGGGGCCTGGATGACCCTGACAGCCGAGATCGGGGCCGCCTCTATTACAACCTGTTCACCCACCTGTCAGGGTCCAAGCTGGGCTCAGCCCTGGGCCCCACACGCTCCATGCCCATGCTGTGCTCTTCCCTGGTGGAAGAGAATGAAGGCTTTGCCTCATCTCTGACTGTCCAGGAAGCCCAGGCCCCCCTGCAGCTGAAGCGTGTTCCCCAGCAGGCCAAGGGGCCCCCTGTGGTCCTGGGCCTCACAGTAGAAGCCTCTGAGATCCTCTATTCACTGGAGCTACGCTTCCGAGTCCTGGGGCCACACTATGAGCCACTGGAGGCCATCCGGGTCCCCTGCCTTCGCCCTGGTGCTTCCCCCAAGCTGCTCCTTCTTCCTCTAGAGCCCCGGCGCCCCTATCCGGCCCTCCTGGACATCAGTGTCCTCTATGCCACCCCCAGCGGCCTCACCTGCTACGCACAGCTGCCCAGCCTTCCTGTAGCTTTTGCTGACCTCTTTCTGCCTTTGCCATCATCTTCTCTGGATGGGACCCACCCTCATACCTTCCATGAACTCTGGGCCTCCTGCCTTCCTGGGGGAGCAGAGAGTTGCATGTGGGGCCCTTGGCAGGGCCAGGCACTAGAGACTCTGGTGACCAAGCACTGGGAGCCTTTTGTCATGTCTGCCATGCCACCCACCAGTTACCAGGTAGCGATCTGTCTGCCCCCCAGCTCTCAGCTGTTGCTGCACCTGGAGGCTGTTGGGGAGGACGGGGTGAGGGTGACCCTGAGGACTGATGACTGGGCCATATTGCCTCTGGCTGGGGAATATCTTCGAGGTTTGGGGGCTGCTGCCTGAGCAGGGAGGGTGACCCTTGCTGGGGGACACTGGTTGGGGGGAAACAGGGACTGATTCTCAGGGTGGGGCAAAGTGGAGATTAGCGTTCCTGCTGCTCATTCCCCCTGTTCATAAAGGCTGGTTTACTGGTGAAAAGTCCGTGGCTTTTTTACTCTGGTATAAAGGGGGCTGGGTATAGGGTTGGCACAGTGTGGGGGGACCCTTTAGGCAAATTAATGTTTCCTGAAGGTTGTCTTCCCTATGTGGCACAGCTGGCCATCTTTTAAGTAATCTCAGCGATCACAGGACCGTAGATTTGGGGCTGAAAGGGGACTAAGGGTGGGGAACGTGCAACCTCGAGGTGCTCAGTGTGGCCCTCTGACTGAATCCAGACTGCACAGACAGGCCAAGAGGGGACTTGCCCCCCAGCCCTCAGGAGACAGCGCTGCACTCCAAATTCGGCCCCCCCCACTTTCCACGACCTCATGCTGCTTCCCTAAATGGGGGCGGCAATGGCCGGAGCTGCGATGTGCCCCGGGCCCCGGGATCCCTCCGACGACTTCTCGGGACAGCGTCGTGGAGACCCGCGCCCTTCCGGCCTGGGGGCCTGCCCAGCCGCGAGCCCTCCTCTGGGCGCAGAGCGGACCTCTGTGATTCTGCTGGTAATAAACGTGACCAGTTTGGGTTTTTTGCTTTCTCGGTGGGTGGGGGAGAATTCGCAACTAAAGGAAGCCTGAATTTAAAGGAAAAGAAATGAGGCCCCCACGCCTGGTCCTCCAGGGGCTTCACGGGCCTGTCCCCTGGTCTGGGAAGGCTGGGGCAGCAGCGCCCTGGGGCTGGTCTAGGCTTACAGAGAGCTGGAGAGCTCAGCGATGCAGGAATCTCACAACTACCCACGAAGCACTAGAACTAGTTCTAGTGAATTTCGGCACGTAAGGCTAGTGACGTCAGCACGCCTGGCGACTACTGCCTACGGCTCCCGTAACGTCGCACGCAGAGCGCAAGCGCAGAGGCTTTCGGCGCGAGTTCCAAGCGCGCTCTCCACAGCAGCGCACGCGCACAGGGAAGGGATGCCGGACGGCGCAGCCCCCGCGGTCCCGGGCCTTATCCGGCTGCAGCCGAGCTCCGTGAGAGCCGCGGAGCCGACGCCGCTGCACCTGCTGCCGTGCGACATCCAGCACGACGGGCCCGCCGCCGTCAGTCGCTTCTTCAGCCCGGCCATTCGGCCGGGGCCCTCAGGTGCCAAGAGCATGCGTGATGAGGCTGGGTGGGAATGGACTACATTTCCCATCGGCCCGCGGAATAACGGGGAGGGGGCCGAGCGGGAGAAGCTCTTAGGTGATGTCATTGCTCTCTGTGTGTGCACTCGCCACGAGGCCCGCCCAGAAACCTGGCTTGGCGTGGGTGGGGAAGCGAAGCCAGCTGTTTGTCGGCGGGGTGGGAGGGGCCTCAAACTGGGGGAGAGGCGGAGGAAGAGGAGACCTGCCCCTCCCGCCCAGCGCTGGGCGGGGTGAGGGGTGCAATGAGGAATCCTGGTTGCCTCGGAGTTCGTGCAGTTATTAAGCACCTGCTGCGTGCAGAGCCCCCCTGGAGCTCACAGACTTGTAACAGTGACAGCAGGGATTCGAATCCAGCCTCCTTTGGGCACAACTGCCCCACCCCCTGCGGCGGAGAAGCCTTCCCGGGGGAGGGGGGGGAGCTGGGCGGGACTGTCCGGCGTCTGAGCCCGGGAAGGTGCTGGAGTGCAGGGGCGCCCATTTCACAGACAGCAAGAAGCGGAGATCCAGAGGGGCTGAGGGATTCCTGGTAGGGCCTGGATAAACTCAGTGCCTGCGGGGGGCCGCGTCACTGACCCGTGGTGTCCCCCCCCCCCCCCCAGGGCCAGTGGTGTCCTTCCGGGGCCGCAGCCTGCAGGGGGAGGAGGTGACCCTGCCCTCGGGCTACGTGGGGCTGGTGCTTCGGGAAGACAAGTCCAAGGGGCCAGAGGTCAGTGGGCATCGTGGGAGTGGGGCCATCCAGAGGTCCGTGGGCATTTCGGGGGGGGGGGGGGGAGCAGGATCCCATCTCAGCATTACTGGTCATTCCTCAGGATCGGAGTGTCCAGGCCATTGGCACCTTCAGCAGCTTTACCCTTTGGGGCCTGGAGAACCCCCCTGGGCCAGATGCCAGGATGCACGGAGCCCTAAGCTGGCCCAGCCTGGCCACTGCTGTGAGTAATCCAGCTCAGGAACCCCCAACCCCTTTTCTGTGGACCCTTCTCCTATGCCCCATTCAATGCCCATCACTGAAAGGGAGAGCTCCTCTCCCTTCCACCTGGGGGGACTCTGGATAAGTGTCTGGACTGGGAAGGGGGGCCCTCAATTCAAGTTTCCAGAAGGCCCTTCAGCCCTCAGGGACCTGTCCTGGGGCAGCCTCTGGCATCAGTGCAGTGAGTCACTGGCTGCCAGGCTCAAGCCCAGGGGTATCCTGCAGCCCATGCTGGGGGTGGGGGGCAGCGATCTGGGACCGTCCTGGGGAGTGGCACGAGACCTGGGCCTGCAGATCTTCTCTGTCCCTTACAGATTCATGCACCTGTGGCTGAGGACAACTGAGGCAGCAACTCTGGAGCCCAAACTCGTTTGTCTCCTTCCTTCCCAATAAAATAAAATCTGGGAATTGTGCGTGGGTGTGGAATCTGCCCCTTCCTGTCCCGAAGAAGGAGCCTGGGGTCTGTACAAACAGTTTATTGTCCAGGCTGCACCTCTCCTGCAGCCCTTCTGGCTCACACTTTACAAAACATCTGTACACCCCTGCCCAGCCTCCCCCCATCACTATACACAGCTGCCCAGCTTTCTGTACACAGGGGCCCAAGCCCCAGCAGCCCCTGGTGGGCAGAGCATCCAGCATCCAATCGGAGGCAGCAGAATCTCCAGCCCCTGATCTGTTTATCTTCCCAGCACTGGCTCAAATGCTCAGGGCTGAGCTGAGCCTAGACAAGGCCTTTCTGACCAGGGTCCTATTCAGTCCAGCCCGCATGGCCATGGAACGTGGCATGGGGGAAGGGGAAAAGGTCACCACTTTCCCCGTTTGCTCCAGTCCTTGGGGGTGAAGTGTAGACATTTGGAGTCAATGCGCAAAAGCCGTTTCAGCATGGCCCGCTCGTGGCCATCCACAATGTCCTCTGACAGCGTCAGGATGTACTGTCCCTTGGGGAGGGAAGGAGGCAGGTCAAGTCCAGTGAAGTGGGATTGAAGGAAGGACAAAGTCAGCAAAGAAGGAAAACACCAGAATGTTGGAGGAACTTTGGGGTGCAGCTATGAGCTGGGCCCCTGCGACTCCAGAGAGCATTAGCACAAGGCCCAGAAAGTCACAGAAAACACATGTACGTGTCCTCTGACCCTGCAGGCCAGGACCCAGTGTTTACAGCCATCTTTCTTAGGGGGCAAAGCATTGTAAACTGAGGGGTATCCATCCCCAGTGAGGAAGGGTGAACAAGCCATGGCACAGGAATAATGATGGGGCATGGAGTCAGAGACACCCAAAAGCGTCCAATTCTCAATGACAAGTCAGGGGCCCAGAGGACCAAGGAGGAGATGCCATCTTGGACATGGCCAATGAGGGAGGGTTGCTTGAGGAAACATAGCAGGTACTAGAGGTTTGGCTCCCCTACCCACCCATCCTTTTCCAATGGGGAGTGGGGGAGGTTGATTGGAAAAAAAAGAATAAGAAGGTGGAGGCCTGGTACCCTTCCAGCAGGCTCTGGTCATCCACCACCAAAGCAGCCTTGGTTTTCCCCAGAGGAGGGAGCCCTGGTGCCCTCTGGGCTGCCCCGCCCCTGTCCCGCCTTCCCTACCTTGTAGTAGTTGATGAGATTGAGGTATTGCAGGGTGGAGATGACATCTTCCTTTTTGATGCTGGTGATCTCGCTAATCTCACTGCAGGGAATAGGCATGGGGTCACAGGCCATCCTGCCCACTCCCACCCCCACCACACACACACACAGGGAGAGGGCTCACTTGATTGTGATCTGGGGCCGTTCACCACTTTCTGATTTGAGTCCCATGAGAATCTCCAGGATGGTCTGTGACCAGTAACTGCGATAGGACAGGAGACCAAGGTCTGATAGGGGCTTTTCGGGGGTTCCTGTCTTTCCTTCCACCTTAGACAACTCATAGCCTACAAGGAAAGGGGAGAAAAGAGTTGGGGAGAATTCATTCATAAACAAGCTCTGATGCTGGGCACTCAAAGGTTACCCGGAAATGAGGGCCACTTGGCAAGGGTCCGAGGTGCTGAGGCTGCTGGGATGGACACCCACACTTTGAAATGCCTGCATTTAACCCCCTCAATTTACAGGGGAGGTCCCAGCTCCTTCAGGGCCCTCCCTCAGAATTCCCTGCACACACCCCACCCCGGGAAGCAGACACTGACAGGAAACCAAAGACTTCAGGTGTGAGGAATGGCCAGCTGGCTTCTGCAAAACCTTCAAAGGGGGGCAAAAAGAGAGAAGGGCTGTAGTCCCCCCCTCTTTAAAGGTGCCAACTCAGGACACTACATAAAGAAGCAGACCAGCTTCTCCTTGGATCTGCATTTCCTCTCTACCTCAGCTCTCGAGAAAGAACAGATGTGGCACCGCCCCCGTCAAACAATAGAGCAAATTCCTGCTCCCACCAGGCCTAGGCTGGTCCACCACTGGCCCAGACCTCATTTTGATTCCACGGATTCCACTCTCAACTTCTGACAACCCTCCCAAGGAAGCCCATGTTTCACACTAGGAGAGCTCCAAGAGTCAGGCATATTGTCCAAGCCAAAATCTGTGTCCTGCGCCTTCCCTAGGTGGCTCCTGGCTCTGTTTCTGGGGACTCCACTCCCACAGAAGAATCCCCTCAAACACTGGAAGGCTTTACTCGAGGCTAATTCATGAGGACGTGGCAGCCTCTGAGAATCCCCTGAGTCTGGTCCCCCTGGTGAGGGTGAGGGCCTTTCCAAGGCTCACTTCAGCAGCAGGTAAAGCACCTCTGCCTCATCCAGCTCTAATAAGAATCGGGGGAAGGCAAGAGGAAGAACACCGAGGATAAGGAAGGCACCTGAGATGTGCCCAGCTGCCAGACCCGAGTCACAGGAGCCGGCTGAGAAGGGCAGGAGAGTCTACCAGGCCTCCCACAATAAAAGGGACCCTTGGAGGCTGTCCAGGAGATCATGTGGCTATCCACTTCAGGCCATCCTTAGGAGGATGGTCAGGAAGTACCACAAAGTGCTTTGAAAAGAAAAAAATCCAAGTATTTTGAGAAATACAGACTCTGTGGGAAGGAGGAGACACTTGGGGGGCCCTTGAAGTCCTCTGGCCAGCTATAATTTAGGAAGGAGAAGAGGGAAATCCTGGGAAAGAAAACGCCCGGCCTGGCACCCTCCAAGACAGACCACTCTCCTTTGAGACTGGGGCCTCTTCCCAAGACAGCTTGGCACTGCCCAGAGAGGGAGCTCACCCATGGAGCACTGGGGCATCTATCTATGGAGGAAAGCCACCCTTTGTTGCCAGGGTTTTCTCCTCTCTCTAAGCTGTTTATTCAGGATCATGCTGAGGCCCATCCAAGACCTTCTGTATATCTGCCCTTGCCATCTACCCACCCTGGGGTTGGAGAGAGTAAAATTGCGGGGAGACCTGAGGGGACTTTTGTTCTGAGCGTGTTGAGTGTAAGGCATCTACTGGACATCCAATCTGAGATGTCTGAAAGGCTGTGGGACATCTGCAGATGCAAGACTCCTCAGCCTAGAGATGGCCGTTAAATCCATGAGAGCTAACAAGGTCACTGGGTAAAGTAGACTAGAAAGAGAAGGGGGCGCAGGCCAGAGCCATGAGGAATGGCAATGGTGAAAGGGCAGGGTCTGGAGGAGGATCCAGTAGAGGAGACAGAGGGGTGGGGGTGGAGGTGTTCTGGACACCTGAACAGGAGAGAATGACTGTCCAGGGCCACAGAGGTCCAGAGGAATGGGGACTGAGAAAAGGCCATTGGATTTGGCAGCTGAGAACTCTGAAGCTGTGACCAGACAAGCGGAATAAAGAGGCCTCAGAGTGAGAGGGGTCAGCCCAGACATCCCTGACAGGTGGGCCCCCGAACACCACCATGAAGGCGGGCATGCATGCACACACGGCCCTCTGCTCCCCACCCCATGAAGGCAGATACTAGAAGACTCAATTCCCCTCCCCCGCCATATCTCCACTTCTCCAGCACCTGGGCCTGGACTCTGGACCCTCCATCATCCTGGCTGCCCTGCTCTGGACACTCCACTTTCTTCACTTCCTTAAACAGAGAACCCCAGACATGAACCTAATCCTCCAGACAAGGCTGACCAGGGTCCTCATCCCAGGGGCCAGGTGTCTTTTAGCACGGCCTATGAGCTTCCTTGGTCACCCCATCTCACTCTCCTCTAGAGCTCACAGGCACTGATGCCCCCAGAATTTTGTCAGACAAACCACTGTCTATCCCCCTGCATCCCCCCCCACCACACACGCACCTCATACTCATGACAACCGTTTAAATCTAGCTGCAAAACCTGACCTTCATCCCTACCCAATCTTGTCTGATGACATTTGGCCCAGTGCTCCAGTCTCTCCTTTCAGAGCTTGGCTCTGTCCTCTGGGGGGGCGGGAGAGGGAGGTGGAGAACTCTCTCTGACCTCTGAGGTCTGAAGACCATCTATGTCTTTATCCAAGACACTGAGAAAACGTCAGATAGCACAAAGCCCAAGTCAGATTCCTGGAGCACTCCTCTGCAGACCTGCCAAGAAGACACTAAACCATGCCCTGTTCTGTGAGATCAGCCCTTCAACCAAGTCTGTCTAACTCATTGTCTACACCACATCTCATCTTTTCTACAGGAAGAGCATAAGACGCTGCAGCAGATGTTTTACTAAAACCTACGTAAACACCCAAATAAGAAAACACCATCAGTCAGACAGGACCAAGATCTCTCCTGATCACTATTTCTTTGTCTGCGTCTGTCAAAGCATCACTTTGATTCCTGGGGAAGGCTCCTGAGCAGATCATCAAAGTCAGACTCACTGACCAGGGCACAGACTTCCGCCCCTCCTGCCATACAAGGTCAGGACATCTGTACCTGCCCTGCTCCCATCCTGTTTCCACCTCCACCCATCCTCCTCTCCTCAGGACCCTTGGGATGGAGTTCATCTGGGCCTTACTGATCACTGACCACCTGGGTTATGGTGCCTTCTGGGAAAGATCTTTCTCCTTGGTAAAGAAGACATGAGCAAAATCAAGCATGCCCAGCTCTGTGTGCGGGGATGCCTCCTCCCCCAATGTAACCCATTCCTCTACAAGGCCTTGACCAGTCTCCTCTGTCTGTCTGTCCTCTCCAGCACTGCTTCAACTACAACAGGTGCCTCACAGGGGCTCTTTTTCCCTCCCAGCAAGGGCAAGCCCGCCCTCCCCCACTCTGGCCCCTTCTAACTGTAAGGACACTGGCCCTAGTAGCCACCTCAGCAGCCTTGACCTGCAGTTAGAGCCAGGTCCAGGCAGCCCTGTCCCTGCCCTGCCCACACTCACTGAATTCAATGAGCAGCTTGCCATAGCCACGCCGCTGGTATGGAGGCAGGGTCAGAATGCAGGCTACATTGTAATCCTCTGTGGACTCTTTTTCCTAAAGGAGGGAGAGGACACTGTGAACATGAGAGTAGGCTGAGGGAAGGGAGAAGACACTGTGAGCATGAGAGTGGGCTGTGGGGAGGGCACCATGAGCATCACAGTGGGCTTCAGGCAGAGAGAGGACAAGAGCTGGGGAAGGGCAGCACCATGGGCAAAAGACAGCTGGGTCTGGGACCCAGAGGCTGACCTTGGAGAAGTAGCCGACGATGTGGAAACCCTTGCAGTCATACTCAGTCATGACATAGAACAGGAATGGATCTGTGTCATAGTACAGGGTCTTGTGGTCCAGGAAACACTTGGCCAAAAGGCAGAGGTTCTGGGAATAACTCTAAGGGGAGAAGAGGGAGTAGCCATCAGCACCATAGCATGGGTGTGCTCAGGCCCCTCCGAAGGTAGAGAAGACGTAAGCAAAATCAGGCATGCCCAGCTCTGTGTGCGGGGATGCCTCCTCCCCCAACGTAACCCATTCCTCTATAAGGCCTTGACCAGTCTCCTCTGTCTGTCTGTCCTCTCCAGCACTGCTTCAACTACAACAGGTGCCTCACAGGGGCTCTTTTTCCCTCCCAGCAAGGGCAAGCCCGCCCTCCCCCACTCTGGCCCCTTCTAACTGTAAGGGCACTGGCCCTAGTAGCCATCTCAGCAGCCTTGACCTGCAGTTAGAGCCAGGTCCAGGCAGCCCTGTCCCTGCCCTGCCCACACTCACTGAATTCAATGAGCAGCTTGCCATAGCATCAGTTAGCATCTCAAGTCCAGCCTTGGGAGCTGGGTCTGTCTCAGAGGAACCCGACCACCACCCAGCCCGCTAATTCCATTCTCTCCTCACCTTGTTCTTACGCCCATCAATTTCAAAGAAAGAGATGGTGCCTTTGCGGTAAATCTCATTGCCCGGGGGATGTCGGAGGTCACATTTGGTCTGAGAAACAGATGCCAGGAAGGTGCTTGTAAGGCAAGGGAAAGCAGGTGGGAGAGCAGCAGGACCTCATATCCCTGGTGACCGCCCCCATCTCTAGGCCTCCTTGGCACACCTTCCCTCTGACAATCCCTGGCTCCCGCAGAATTCAAACCCTATCGGATGCAGGAGCCCAACTCGACCCACTGCTTGGCCTCTCCCTTCTAAGGCTCTCTCCCACCTACTCTCTCTTCATCAGACATGAGGACTCAAGCACATATCTCCCCATTTGATTGTGAGCTCCTGGGGACAAGGACTGAGATTGTGTCTTTCTTTGCTTCCCCAAAGCTTAGTACAGTGTGTAGCATATATAGTAGGTGCTCAGACAGTGACAGGAGGCTAGGGGAGGGAGGCCCCAATGACGTACCAGGTGACGCTGCAGACACTTGAGGCTTTTCCCATACTTCAGACAGAATTCGCAGAGATAGAGCACAGGTAGGGCAGTTAGTTCTTGGGGATATGGGGAGAAGTACCAGGGCTTGAGGCGGTGGCGGCCCAGCTCGATGCACTCGATGTTCTTCATGCGGGTAACAATGTCGTCGTGGCTGCGGTCAGACACCAAGCTGCCTGTCATGCGAGGGGCCGACGGGATTCCGTCCGAGCTATCCTGTGAGTCCTGTCGGTGGCCACAGGGCAGGGAAAGGCATGAGCATGCCACCCTCCCCTGACTTGGCTCCCTTTACTCCACCCTTACCAGACTCACCTCATCTGTGCCTAGACAGTTGGACTTCCTCTTCCGTCCTGGCTGGGCAGCCAGTGCCCTCCGGGCTGAACCATTCTGTGGAGACACAGGAGGGGGAAGGAAGGAATGAGCTGAGGGTCTCAAGGGCATGGGCTCAGGGGCACCAAGGGGGTCTCAAGCACACACCTGAGGGAAGACAGAGGCTGGTGCTGTCTCGCTGGGCACGGGAGTTGCTGGTGAAACCACTTCGACTTTCCGTTTCTGCAGAGAGAGACCGAGAAAGGTGGGTCAAAGGGGCAGGGGACCTGGGTCTTGGAAGGAAGCGAGCTCACAAGGAACTGTGGGGACGAGGGAGCTGGGCTCCGGAGCTCCAGGTGAAGAGTGGAATCCGAGGGTACCGTGGAACGGTGGTTGGGTTGCAGGCAGGAGCTGGAGGAGAGGGGCTGGTCAGGCTCGCCGCCGGGGATGGCCTCGCGCTCCTTGGGTAGGTTGAAGCGGAGCGTGATCTGCACCGGGATCGGCAGTGTCTTCCCACTGGCCTGGGCCGAAGCCGGCTGTAGAGATAGGTCCAGGGTCTTCCTCTGGGGGAGGGGGAAGGGAGCGAGGGGGAGGGGAGGAGGGGGCCCCCATCAGCCAGGTGGGTTCACCCCCCCACCCCTTCCCCTTGGGCTGGCTTCCCACCCCAGCTATGTGGGGTTTGGTGACTGAATTTTGAAACCTAAGATTCAGTAACACCACCTCCTCCCTCTGACCCGACCTGAATCTCTACAGAGCCTCTCCAGGCTGCGGCCACTATAGCAGGGCTGCCTTGTTCCCCTTCTCATCCTCAGCCTGCGGCACAGGAGCCCCAAAACCATGGGTTAAGCACGACAGGGACAAGCGAGATGGGGGCGGGGCCTGACCATCCTCCTGGGAACTGTCTCCAGGTTGATTTGGATACTGCTTCTACTCACCACCTCCCTCTCAGGGGAGCCCGGTCTGGACCCAGGGAGCCCATTTTTTGTGGGGGTCTTCGCCTCTTTTTTAGGAAACTGGATCTTCTTTAGGTCCAGCCTGTCATGGGTCACCCACTCATCCAGGCGCTTGTTGACTGCACAGAAGTGGAGAAGTTCTGATGTAAGGTGTCCCCCAGGGCTCTTCTCATCCTCCCAACCCCCGATGCCTGTGATACCCGCCCTGTACCCAAGGACCACTGGGCGTGGCACTCACAGTCTATGTAGTGAACGTAGAACAACTTCCGGCCACTAATGTCCTTCACACTCAGGATCTCGGCCAAAGCTGCGAGGGAGAGGCAGGAGTCTTGGAGGGGTGCTGGGCACAGACCCCACTTTGTCCCTGGGAGCCAGCTTCCTCCATGTCCACCCCCTGCTTTGGTTCTACCCTCTGGAGAAAAGTATCTTCTCTCCCCCTCCAAGTCCCTCCCCAGGATGCCCAGATCACCCCCTCTCCTTAGCTTGGGTCCTGCCCCTTCCCCACCAGTCCCTGGCCCCGCCCTTAGATTGCCCTTGGAATGCCCTTGGAGAGGGGGGGTGCCAAGGACTCTGGCCCCGCCTCTTGGCTCCTAGGGGTCCTTAGCCCCGCCCTGCCCTCCACCCGAGGCATCCTAAACTGGAGACCAAGTCTCACCTCTCCCAAGACCGGGGGTGGGTGGATGAGTGGGTGGAGTCTTCAGGTTCTAGCCACACCCCACCAAGCCCCACTCTGGGAGGTCTCAGGCTCCATCCTTAAATTAGCCACGCCCCTTTGCCATTTACCCCAGGCCCCCTCTCTAATCCCTTCCCAGGAGGTCTCTTGGCCTCTGGCCAGGCCCCCTCCCCGGAGTCTCTCAGACCACGTCCCTCCCTCCCCGAGCCCTGGCCCTCTCTTTATCCTTCCCTCCGAGGTATGTTTCAGCCCCGCCCCTCAGGGGAACCACGCCTATTCGCTCCCCAAGCCCCGCCCTCCCTGCAGGGCTCCAGCGCCCAGGCCCCGCCTCCACGGCGCCCGTTGGCTCCGCCCCCCGTCACTCACGCCACTCATCCTCGTTATCCTGATTACGCCGCAGCACGGGCAGGCGGCAGCCTTCGATGACCTCGCCCTGGGGAAGACACCGCGGTCAATGGGGGAGGCCGGGGGAGTCGCCGCCGTCCTGCGGATGCCTCCGCCCCGCCTCGCCCCGCCCCGCGCCGGGCCCCGGACTCACCACCTCCGCCATCTTCCCTCCCTCCCTCAGGAGCCGCTTCCGGCTCCGCGGGGTGACGTCACATCCGGCGTACCGGCGCCTCCCTGCTAGCAGCTCTGAGGGTGTGGGGCTGCGGGAGGCTCCGGGAGGAGGGGACCGGGGGCGGGAGGAGCCCGCGGCCAAGAACGCGGCCCAAGCGGGGAGGGCGGCCGGCCCTCAGGGGCGCTCGGCTCCGGGTTGGGCAAGCGGCGCAGGAACCACCTCGAGGCCCCGGGCCGGCTCCGGGCCGGGGCGGGGCCTCGCGCCTCGCTGCCTGATTGGAGGAGAGCTGGGTCCTTCACGCCACGTAGTTCGAGCGCGTCGCAGTCACGTGGGCGCGTGACGCGCTTGTTGTTCCGGCCGGGTCCTGGAAGTGCGGGCGGGGCCGGCCTGCGGGGCAGCAGACTGCGGCGGCGGTGCTCCATCCGGCCTGCACTGGGTTCGAATGCGGCTGCTCACCCGAGCTGCCTTAGCGACCTTGGACAAGTCACTCTCCAGTCTGGGCTTCAGTTTCCCCCTCTGTAAAGGGTCGGGGTTGGCCGGGCTGGGCGCCTGGAGTCAGGAAGGCCTGAGTTCCAGTCGTGCCCAGACCCTTGTTAGTCCTGTCACCCTGGGCACATCACTGCGTCTCGGCTTAACGGAGCCCTAACGGCACCTGCCCCCACCCCCGGCCCCCAGGGTTGTTGTGAAGATCGAATGGCATTTCGCTGCCAGAGTGCCCAGTCACGATGCAGCGCAGAGGCATGTCAAACCCAGGGCGCTGCCAACCACTGTTTCTCCCCCAAACCTTCTTTGGACAACCGAGCCTGGGCCGAGGGGCCTGTCCCAAGTGAGTTGTGAGGATCCCCCGCAGGCAGAGTTCGTGTTTGCTAGGTCTTTTTGCTTCCGTCAATAAATCAATTAATTAAAATAAGTGATTGCTTTGTTTTTGATTTACCAAAATGAATTGGAGCAAATACTGACCGGAGAGACCACGGAGGAATACCTTTGCCACCATCACAAGGAATGAACGGGCCTCCTTTGTCTATGGCGGTGAGTTCTCATCCTGGATCTCTCCCACCGTAAACACAAGTATTTCAACAAAATTAATGTGCTTTTGAATTTTTAACGCAGTTGTCAATTTGACGTTTCTAAACCGAAGAAGGAAATGGATCATGAGCTCCTTTGGAGCAGCAGCAGCTGGTGGTTTTATGAAGGGATGTGAAAACGGAATGCTGCAAAGGCTGGGAGGTTATGTGTGACCTTGGTCCGTTCACATCCCTTCCTTCCGTCTCAGTTTCTTGAAGGACGTCTAAGGTGACTCCAACTTCTCACAATTTACCCTCTGAGGCCCTTCCAAGTTCTCATGTTTTGTATTCTAAGGTCCCTCTCAGTTCTGACCTGCCCAGCCAATCCTGACAGTCTACATTCTATGCTCTTAAATTCTCTATCAGGCATCATTATATAGATAGGTCTATATTTACATGTGTACATGTTAGACTCCTATAAAATGTCAGATCTTTGAGGACAAAGAACTTCTATTTTTTGTCTTTGTATCTCCAGTGCCCAAACAGTGCCTGGCAAGCAGTTGGTTTATTGATTCCAAGGTCCTTTTCATCTCTTATGTTCTGTGTCCTAAGGTCTCCTCCAGTTCTGAAACCCTGTGCTAGGTTTTCAAGTCTCTCTGAGGATTAACATTCTCTGTTCTGTTTTGTACTGTCTAGCAAGACTTTTCCAAGGCCAGAGAAAGTAACAACGCTCCCCGCTCTTCATCCCTATCTTCCTGGTATTCCCAGAAACTGTCAAGTTTCAACTCCAACCCCACCTTCTGCAAGAAGCTTTTCCTGATCCCCTTTAATTCTAGTGCTTAACATCTGTGAAATACCTTCTATTTATGTACACAGTATGATGTTTGTATGTTGTCTCTAATCAGACTGTAACACCTCGAGAGTAGGGGCTGTCTTTTGCCTTTCTTTGTATCCCCCAAGCTTAACACAGTGTCTGGCATACAGTAATAGACTAATAAACACTCAGCGGACTTGCAGGATAACATTCCATAGCCTTGTCTTTTAAAAACCATGATTAGACATTTTTTTCCTCTATGTTCTAAGGCACCCTCCCAGTTCTGACAATCTGTGTTCTAATTTCTTTCCCCTTTCTGATAATCTACAATCTAAGTTCCGTCCCAACGCTGCTCTTCTACACTGTGTGACCTAAGTAAGCTCTGACAGTCCATGTTCCAAGGCTCGTACAAGCTTCGACATTCTCTGTTCTACTTTTTAAGACTTCTCCCAGGTAAGACATTCTTGTCTTTCTGGGATCACATATCTGGAGATAAAGGGACCTCAGAAATCAACTAGTCTAACACCTCTACCATTTTATTAATGAGGAAATTGAGGTCTAGGGAGGTTAAGTCTCAGTGGCTGAGGTGGGATTTGAACCCAGTTCCTCTGATTTCCCAACTCATGCTTCTTTCACTATACCAAACTGCCCTAAGGATACATTCAGCTCTGATATTCAGTGTTATCTAGCTAATAGCATTTAGGTTCTCCAGTTTCTGGTCCCTGCTAGTCTGATATTCTCTGCTTGATGCTGTAATGTCCCATCCACTTCAGCAAGTCCTATGTTCTAAGGTCCAAGCCAGCCCTGACATGCAGTTCTCTAAGGCCTTTCAAAGCTCTGACATTCTTTCTTCAAATGCCCTCCTCATTTCCAGCAGTCTTTATTCAAGGGTCCCTTCTGATAGGTTTTGTTCTCAGGTCCCTCCCATCATACACTAACAATCCATGTCTATGTTGTAATACCCATCCACGCTTCAGATTAGTTCCCTTCAGTTTCAGATATCCCATGTTCTGCTGTCACATACTGTGTTGCCTCTTACCATCTCTTAGTATGTTCTAAAGATGCTCCCACCTTAGATAAGCTTTCTCAGAGACATCCTACCTGATGAACAAATGCTATGTTCTGTGCTAAAGTCAAAGCTTGACCTTTGACATTTGAGGTTCTAAGGTCTTTCCTAGCTCTGATAGTCTATGTTGTAAACTCTCAGACAGCCAATACACATGAATTAAGCACTATGCTAAGCACTAGGGATACAAAGAAAGGCAAGATAGTCTCTGCCCTCAAGGACCTCACAATCCCTTTAGGGGTTTCCCCAACATGCAACAAACTATGTACAAACATGCCATATAAACAGGAAAAATAGGAAATAATTAACAGAGGGAAAGCACTAGGACTAAGAGGGAAAGAGAAAGGCTTCCTGGAGAAGATGGGCTTTTAGTTGGGACATACAAGAAGTCAGGAGGCCAGCAGTCGGAGATGAGGAGAGACAATGTTCCAGGCACAGGAGGCAGCCAGAGGAAGTACCTGAATCCAAGAATTGGAGGGTCTTGTTCATGGACCAGCAAAGAGGCCAGTGTTACTGAATCAAAGAGTACAAGTCAGGGAATAAGGTGTAAGAAGATTGGAAAAGTAGATAGGAGCTTCAAACACCAAAAACAGTAAGTAGGACCTGCTCTTTAGGAAAATCATTTTAGCAGCTCTATGGTGGCTGGACTGGAGTGGGGAGATACTTGAGGCAGGCAGACTCACCAGCAACTAATCCAGGCTTGTGGTGATGAGGAGAGAAGGGGGTATAATGGGAAGATGCTGCAGAAGTGAAATCAATCAGAGGTGTTACAGAGGAGAAATCAACAAGAAGGGCTAGAGAGGAGAAATCAACCAGAGGTGAAATGAACAAGGAGGCTGGAGGGGGAGAAATCAACATATTGGATGGGGGAAAGGGAGGGAGGGAGTAGTCCAGAATAACTCCTAAATTGGGAGCCTGGGGGACTGGGAGGATTGTGTTGCCCTCTACAGTAACAGGAAAGTAGGAAGTGGGGATGGTTTGGACAATACTGAGTTTAGGATGTCTACTGGACATCAAGATGCCTTGAAAGGCAGAGATATGAAATTGGAAATCAGCAGAGTTAAGGCAGGATAGGTAAATTTAAGAATCATCGGCATAAAAGTGGTAATTAAATCCATGGAAACTGATAAAATCACAAAGTGAAATGGAGAGAGAGAAGAGAAGAGGGTCCAAGAGAGGAGGGGCCTAGGGAAGAGAGCATGATCTGGAGAAGGATCCAGCAAAAGAGACAGAAAGAATGGTCAGAGAAGAACCAGGAGAGAAAGGTGTCCTGAAAACCAACAAAGGAAACAGTGTCAAGGAGGAGAGAGTGACCACTATTATCAAAGGTTGCAGAGAAGCCAAGGAGAATAAGGAATGAGAAAAGGCTGCTAAGAGATCATTGGTAAACTTTAACATTCTGTGTTCTAAGGTCACTCACATCTCTGATATTCTATGTTCTAAGGCCCTTACTAGCTTTGACCATCAAAGGTCTCCTCATATCTGATGTCCTATGTTCTCAGGTCTTTCCTAGCTCTGATATTCTATATTCATCTAAGCTTTGACATTATATATTCTATATTCTGAGATCACTCCCAACACTGACATTTGGTATTGGATGTTCCCTGAGTCTTATGTGCTGATATTCCACATGCTAAAGGCCTTTTCAGGCATCAAGGTGGCACAGTGGATAGAGTGTGGGGCCTGGAGTCAGGAAGACTCGCCTTGAATGCAAATCTGGTCTCAGACACTTAGCTGCGTGACCCAGAGCAAGTCATTTAACCCTATTTGCCTCAGTTTTCTCATCTGTAAAATGAACTGGAAAAAGAAATGGCAAACCACTCCAGTATCTTCACCAAGAAAACTTCAAATGAGGTCGTGAAGAATTGGACATAACTGAACAAAGGGCCCTATTAGTTCTGATAACCTATGTTATTAAGGCTATCTAGGCTCTGATATTCTGTAGTATATGGACTAAATCTCCTCCCAGTTCTGACGTTTTCTGTTCCCAGTTTTAAGCTTTGTTTAAATCCAACCAGGTCTAAATGAGAAAATGAAAACCAAGATTTCATAGAGAGCTCATTGTTCACCTTTTTCTTCTGATACTTTTATTGATTAAAAAATCCAAATTTTCCACCAGTTTATTTTAGAATCAATTTAGAATTAATATAATTTCCGCATCAGCAAAATCCTTTTACATTAAGAGCTAAGAAAAGCATCTATGCGGCCCAAAAGAGAATTGAGATCTCCTTGTTCATGGGTGATTTTGTGAGGTATTTCATCCCCCCCAAACAAATTTGCAGATTTATAAATTTCAATTAAATTTTTTTTATAAATTTTTTTTTATATTTTTATAAATTTCAATTAAAACACATTCTTCCTTGATTTTACCTCCCTGCCCAGTTTTGAATACTGTTAATCCCTTTTTCATAGCAGCTGCTAAATCTAGGACCAGACTGCCTACAGTTCTCTAAAGTGACTTCCCTAAGAACCCATCAACAAATGTATCTTTGGAATGGTTCTCCCTTAGCACTGACGTTTAGGAGAAGTGGAGGCTTTAGTGGGAACCAGCCCTTCTTTAGACCAGTCACAGAATTTGAGAATTGGAAGGGAGCTCAGCAGCTAGATCTCTAGTTTAACTCCTACAATGCGAAATGAAAGCATACTCAGGAAGTAGGCATCTACTGCCTGAAGACCTAGTAAGACATGGAACTCATCTCCTCTCCCAAGGCAGTCTGTTGCACTTTGGGACAACTTTGATTGTCCGGAAGTCTTTTCCTGACATCCAGCCTAGATCTGCCTCCTTGGAACCGCTTTCTCCCCTCTTCTAGTTATCCCTGAATGCAGAAACCATGTCCCCCTGCTCTTCTCCAGACTAAACAACCCCCAGTTCCCTCAATTGATTCTACTACAGCATCACTCCAGACCTTTGACTACCCCCCACTGGACACTCTCCAGCTTATTGATGTCCTTCTTATGCTGGGGTGCCCTCACTGAGTACAACCCTCCAGATGATTGTTGACCAGGGCAGAAGACAGAGGGATGTTCACCTCCCTGCCCCTGGGAGCTTGACCCTTCTTTTGTCCTCAGGATGGCACTGACGTTTTGGGTACTACATCATCCTGAGTTTGCAGGTCAGTCAGACCCCAAGATTGTTTTCAGAACTATGACTTTCCACCCAGCTAATTAGCTTTGGAGCTAATTTCTTGTACCCAAGTGCAAGACTTGCCATTTATTCCCTCAAGACTCTGGCCAGTCGTCAGCATAAAGATGATACTAAAAACCCAGAGAAGATGATGGGAACAACAGAGAGGGTACAAAGAGAGCTGAGAGCCCAGCACGGAGGCTCAGGGGATGCCTACAGACAGTTAGGCACCATTATAGGAATGATAAGCCAGCAAAGGGCACAGAGAAACGGTGGTCAAACAGATAGGCAGACCAGGAGAAAACAACATCATCAAAACTCAAAGAGGAGAGAAGTCCCAGGAAAAGAGATTCAACGGGGCACAATCTCTGCCAGTGATAGCTGATGTGCTTTAAGAGAGACAGTTTTAAGAAGTGGATAGAAACAAGCAATCAACCAGCGTTTCCCTCAGGTAAAAGATATTATTGACATCTATTTAGATCCCTTTCATTTCCCACAGTACCCTCCCCTCTTTCCCACCTAGATGGCCATCCCTTTTAGCAATGGGAAAAAGGAAGGAGAAAACAGAAGCAGGTTCTACCTCCACAGTCCCCCATATACCCTTTCGGGTATGGTGTCCCATCTCTTCAGGACTGTGTTTCCACGATCCTTTAAATGTCCATTATATGACAGGTACTGGGGGACACTGAACCAAAAAGGACACAGTACCTGCCCTCAGGAAGGTAATCTTGGGGAGAAGTACGTGCTCCTGAAGGGGGACCAGGAAAAGCCCAAGGGCTTGAATTGAGTCACCACAAAAACCCAGGGTTCTACTAAAAAGAAAAAGCACCTTGAAGGACTTCAGAACTCTGATCAACACCATGAACCACCACAAATCCAGCGGGCCAATGAGGAAGCAGGTTCCCCACTGCCTGACTGAGGTGATGACCTCTCCATGATGCAGAGCAAGACAGGGGCTAGAGAGGGCAAATGGATGGATTTGGGTTCCACCATGTTTAATTGTCCCAGGGACTGTGTTATTTTTGTCTTGTTTTATTTGGAGCAGTTACTACCAAACAAAGGAACGGAAAGAACAGAGGGTCACTAAAGTATGTTGAAAATGCCCAAAAGAGAACAGAATGAAACATGGAGAAGCAGGGCAGCATGGAAAGTAATTCAGTAAATTTATTATAGACTTTTCCAAATGTAAGCTGGGCTCCATGCCATGAATTCACATGCAGATCTCTTTTTTCTGTCCTACTCTGCATATGGAAATGTGTTCTCTTCCTCCCCCCTCCCTCTCCTTCCCTTTTTCTCTCTCCCTTTCCCCTTCTCTTTCTTTCTCAATAAATTCAAAATTTTTAAAAAGATTTTTTTGAAAAGTCGTAAGTGAGGTGGGGGATGTTGGGGTTCAGCAATGAGATGACAATGTCAGGTGTGAGAAGACACAAATGCTGGTCTCTAGGGGTGGAGGGAAGTCATAGGCAGTAGGGCTGGAAAGGCAGCATGGGGTCCTGTAGCAAAGTGCTTGAAGTGGTAAACAGGAGAATTAATATTTGATCCTCGAGGTAACCAGGAGCTACCCGAGTTTTTTGAGCAGTGAACCAGGCTTAGTGTTACAAAGTTTTGGCTCAAGTCTGCTCTATGTCATGTCCTGGCAGAACCTAACCAATTCGCTAGCACATCTCAACGCGTGGCATAGTCTCTTAGGATTCTAAGTTGGAGTTTCTACTCCTAACGAACACAGAATTTTCCTGTCCTCAAGCTGGCCCAAACTAGTCAAGGATGTGAAGTCCTTAGAGAAGCATTTCTCATCCCTTCCCATGAAGAAGTCTGAGGTTATAAACGTTTTCTTATCAGGTTCTGAAGATGATCCTGGAGCTGGTCAAGGCTTTAGATGTGATGACATTGGCCTGGTCATCAAGTGATCTAAAGACATGGCCAAAGCAGTCCATGGTGCTATCAATCCTGGCCAAGCTGGCCTGGCCTCCTCAATCCTGCGAGTCACAGCTACTGGGAGAAAAAATTTGTAAACTTTATCTAGTGCCCTGCAAAGGCCTTGAGCATTGTGGGTCTGTCCTACTAATCTCTGCCCTCTGGTGTTGTGTCAGCTGCTATTTCTAACAAGCCTTAATCAGCCAGGACTGATGACTGATAAATTCTGCTAAGGGCTACAGTCACTCTGGACGTAGCTGCTGTCTCTAAAACCTACAATTACTTGACCCCTGAGACCTAAGAAAAGAAACTGTGTTCACTCTCCCCTATCAGGAATTCATCACCCTTGTAAAGACACTAGAATGTTTGTCTAGATAGCCTAGGCAGCTGCTATGGCATAGATGGCGTAGATGGCTACCACAAATGTTTTGATAGGACATCAGTAAGTAAATAAACATTTATGTGCCAGGCACTGATTGTGGCTAAGCACTGGGGATACAAAAAAGAGATGAAAGACAGTTCCTGATCTCAAGGAGCTCACAATTTAATATGGAAGATAACGTGCAAACACATACAAACAAGCTCTATACACAACTGCAGAAGGAAGGCACCAGAATTAAGGGGGGAGAAGGCTTCTGGTAAAAGGTGGGATTTTAGTTGGCACCTAAAAGAAGCCAGAAAACAGAGAGAGAGAACGTTCCAAGCATGGGAGGCAGCTAGAAGGAGTGACTGGATCCAAGAGATGGGGTACCGCTCTGGGAACCAATGTCACTGCAGAGAAGAGTACACATTGGGGAGTAAGGTGTAAGAAGGCTGGAAAGGGCTATGAAGGACTTTGAATACCAAATACAGCATTTTTGTTGGGGCAGCTAGGTGGTGCAGTGGATAGAACAGCAGTGCAGGAGTCAGGAGGACCTGAGTTCAAATCTCACCTCAGACACTTGACACTCACTAGCTGTGTGACCTTGGGCAAGTCCCTTAACCCCAATTGCCTCATCCTGGGTCATCTCCAATCATCCTGATGAATATCTGGTTATTGGATTCAGATGGCTCTGGAGGAAAAGTGAGGCTGGTGACCTGCACAGCCCTCCTTCATTCAAAACAAAGTCAAGTGCAAGTCATGTCATCATTTCTCTGATGGTATGGTCTTCTTTGGCAACGAAGGACCAACACACACACAGCATTTTGTATTTGATCCTCCTGGCAACAGAGAGCTACTGGAGTTTACTGAGTAGGGAGTGACATGGTGAGACTAGGTTTTAGGAAAATCCCTTTAGCAGTTGGAGTGGAGTGGAAAAAGATTAGAGGCAGGCAGACACCCTCTGCACCTCTCTGAGCAGCCATTGCAATAGTCCAGGTGTGAGGTGATGAGAGTCTGCCCCAGGAAGGTGGTGGCATCAGAGTGAAAAGGGTGTATTGGAGAGAGATTACAAAGGTAAAATTGGCATCATATTGGATATGGGTTGTGTGTGTGAAAAAGAATGAGGAATCCATGACTGGGGCTGGGAGCATGTTTTTGCCCTCTGCACTAACAAGGAAGGTGGTCACTGTGGTTGCTTGTCCTTCCCTCTCCAAGAGGACCATGGCATAGGGAAGGTGGGGTGGGGAGAGGAGGATGAGTTTAGTTTGGGCATATGTTGATTTAAAACCCTGTGGGATACCTAAGGTTGGAGCACGGGATATGGAGGAGGATCTCACAACAGAGACAGAGAACAAGTTGTCAAAGAAGTAGGAGGAGAAAGGGGTGGGGGTCCCAAGAACCTAGAGGTAAGAGAGGACCAAGGAGGAGAGAGTGATTATGGCTCCAGAGAGGTCAAGGAGAATGAGTGTGGAGCAGAGGCCACTGGATGTGGCCACTAAGGAGATAATTAGTAACTTAAGGGAGAAGTTTTTGTGGAATGATAAAGGCAAAAGCTGGATCGACTGTAAGGGGGTTGAGAGAGGAGGGAGGTAACTAGTGTAGATGGCCTTTCCCAGGAGAGTCAGTGGGGGCATCTGGTGTAGACAGGTTTTCCCAGGGGAGTCAGTGGAGGCGCCTAGTGTAGACAGCCTTTCCCAGGAGAGTCAGTGGGGGCATCTGGTGTAGACAGGTTTTCCCAGGGGAGTCAGTGGAGGTGCCTAGTGTAGACGGCCTTTCCCAGGGGAGACAGTGGAGGCGCCTGGTGTAGACGGCCTTTCCCAGGAGAGTCAGTGGGGGCATCTGGTGTAGACAGCCTTTCCCAGGGGAGTCAGTGGAGGCGCCTAGTGTAGACAGCCTTTCCCAGGGGAGTCAGTGGAGGCACCTAGTGTAGACGGCCTTTCCCAGGGGAGACAGTGGAGGCGCCTAGTGTAGACGGCCTTTCCCAGGAGAGTCAGTGGGGGCATCTAGTGTAGACAGCCTTTCCCAGGGGAGACAGTGGAGGCGCCTAGTGTAGACGGCCTTTCCCAGGAGAGTCAGTGGGAGCATCTAGTGTAGACAGCCTTTCCCAGGGGAGACAGTGGAGGCGCCTAGTGTAGACGGCCTTTCCCAGGAGAGTCAGTGGGGGCATCTGGTGTAGACAGCCTTTCCCAGGGGAGTCAGTGGAGGCGCCTAGTGTAGATGGCCTTTCCCAGGAGAGTCAGTGGGGGCATCTGGTGTAGACAGCCTGTCCCAGGGGAGTCAGTGGAGGCGCCTAGTGTAGATGGCCTTTCCCAGGAGAGTCAGTGGGGGCATCTAGTGTAGACAGCCTGTCCCAGGGGAGTCAGTGGAGGCGCCTAGTGTAGATGGCCTTTCCCAGGAGAGTCAGTGGGGGCATCTAGTGTAGACAGCCTGTCCCAGGGGAGTCAGTGGAGGCGCCTAGTGTAGACGGCCTTTCCCAGGAGAGTCAGTGGGGGCATCTAGTGTAGACAGGTTTTCCCAGGGGAGTCAGTGGAGGCGCCTAGTGTAGACGGCCTTTCCCAGGAGAGTCAGTGGGGGCATCTGGTGTAGACAGCCTTTCCCAGGGGAGACAGTGGAGGCGCCTAGTGTAGACGGCCTTTCCCAGGAGAGTCAGTGGTGGCATCTGGTGTAGACAGCCTTTCCCAGGGGAGACAGTGGAGGCGCCTAGTGTAGACGGCCTTTCCCAGGAGAGTCAGTGGTGGCATCTGGTGTAGACAGCCTTTCCCAGGGGAGTCAGTGGAGGCGCCTAGTGTAGACGGCCTTTCCCAGGAGAGTCAGTGGGGGCATCTGGTGTAGACAGGTTTTCCCAGGGGAGTCAGTGGAGGCGCCTAGTGTAGATGGCCTTTCCCAGGAGAGTCAGTGGGGGCATCTGGTGTAGACAGCCTTTCCCAGGGGAGACAGTGGAGGCGCCTAGTGTAGACGGCCTTTTCCAGGAGAGTCAGTGGTGGCATCTGGTGTAGACAGCCTTTCCCTGGGCTTTAGCCACAAAGGGCATTAGAGAAACAGGACAGTAGCTAGAAGCGAGCTGGCCAAGGTCTGATCGGAGAGGCGGGTGCCAGGCCTACACTGGCGGACGAGGGAGGGAGTTTCCTCATTGGCGCTCGGACATCGGACTCTCTCGCCGGCACTAGGGAGGGGCCTCGACCCTCTGCTCTGCTCGCGCCCCCCAAGGCGCCTCCCCCTCGTTCCACAGTACACAGTAGGTGCTTCATAAACTCGGGCTTCCCCTACACTCCGGCTCCGCCCACCCCTCCTCTCGCCCCTCCCGGAGCGTCCTGGGACCACGTGCTTCTGGAAGACGCGTGACGCAAGCACGCAGCGGCGTCTCACGCTCCGCCAATCAGGGCAGCTCCCTGTCCGCCCCGCCCACCCCGCCTTGGGTGGTGGCCAGGTCCTCGGCCGGAACGTTTGGGAAAGGCGATTTGGGGAGCTGAACGGAGACGCCAAACGGAGCGCGGAGGGGCCGGTCTGGGTCCGACGCCTCCCTGCCCTCGGGCCTAGCCCTGCTCGGCGGCCACCTCCCCGCACCTGCGCACTCGGGCCGCCCCGCCCCGCTAGCGGGAGCGCGCAGGGCGCGCGCGGCCCGGGAGGCCCTGGTGCGCAGGCGCGGCCCCGCATTCCGAGCAGTGACGCCGCGAGCGCGCGCGGCGCATTTCCGCCTCTGGCGAATGGCTCGGGCGTAGGGCGCGCGCCGCGGGGGCTCCAGCTGCGACCCCGGCCCCGCCCCCAGGACCCTGGCCATGGAGGGTGAGCCTGACCTCTGACCGGGGGAGGGGGAGGGCCGGGTGGGGCCCGGGCGGGCCGGCCGGAGGTCCGTGCGGCCGCCCCCCTGCCGGGGCGGGGCGTGGGGGGGAGGCGGAGGGCGGCGCCTGACTCGATTTCCCTCGCGCCCCCTCCCCTTTTCAGACCTGTTACCCATGATCTTCGCTTCCGGTAAGTGGGGGCGGGGCGGGGGGGGCCGGGAGGGGCGGGGGGAGGCCCGGGGTCCGGCGGCTGGGGGTCCTGAGCCCGCGGTGTGCGCGCCCCCCTCCGCCCCCCCAGATTCGCCCCCGGCCCGGGGCCCCTTCGTGGAGATCATCGAGCAGCCCAAGCAGCGGGGGATGCGCTTCCGCTACAAGTGCGAGGGCCGCTCGGCGGGCAGCATCCCCGGGGAGCGCAGCACGGACACCACCAAGACGCACCCCACCATCAAGGTGAGCCCCGGGGGCCGGGGGGCCGGGGGTGCTCAGAGCCCCCCACTGCAGGGGCTCGGGGCTCGGGGGCGTGCTCAGAGCCCCCCACTGCAGGGGGCTCGGGGCTCGGGGGTGTGCTCAGAGCCCCCCACTGCAGGGGGCTCGGGGCTCGGGGGTGTGCTCAGAGCCCCCCACTGCAGGGGCTCGGGGCTCGGGGGTGTGCTCAGAGCCCCCCACTGCAGGGGCTCGGGGCTCGGGGGTGTGCTCAGAGCCCCCCACTGCAGGGGCCGGGGGTGCTCAGAGCCCCCCACTGCAGGGGCTCGGGGCTCGGGGGTGTGCTCAGAGCCCCCCACTGCAGGGGGCTCGGGGCTCGGGGGCAGACCCCCCCCACTGCAGGGGGCTCGGGGCTCGGGGGTGTGCTCAGAGCCCCCCACTGCCAGGGGCTCGGGGGTGTGCTCAGAGCCCCCCACTGCAGGGGGCTCCAGGCTCGGGAGTGTGCTCAGAGCCCCCCACTGCAGGGGGCTCCAGGCTCGGGAGTGTGCTCAGAGCCCCCCACTGCAGGGGGCTCGGGGGTGTGCTCAGATCCCCCCACTGCAGGGGCTCGGGGCTCGGGGGGTGCTCAGAGCCCCCCACTGCAGGGGCTCGGGGCTCGGGGGGGTGCTCAGAGCCCCCCACTGCAGGGGGCTCCGGGCTCGGGGGTGTGCTCAGAACCCCCCACTGCAGGGGGCTCGGGGCTCAGGGGTGTGCTCAGAGCCCCCCACTGCAGGGGGCTCGGGGCTCGGGGGTGTGCTCAGAGCCCCCCACTGCAGGGGGCTCGGGGCTTGGGGGCAGACCCCCCCCACTGCAGGGGGCTCGGGGCTCGGGGGTGTGCTCAGATCCCCCCACTGCAGGGGGCTCCGGGCTCGGGGGGTGCTCAGAGCCCCCCACTGCAGGGGCTCGGGGCTGGGGGGGTGCTCAGAGCCCCCCACTGCAGGGGGCTCCGGGCTCGGGGGTGTGCTCAGAACCCCCCACTGCAGGGGGCTCGGGGCTCAGGGGTGTGCTCAGAGCCCCCCACTGCAGGGGGCTCGGGGCTCGGGGGCAGACCCCCCCCACTGCAGGGGGCTCGGGGCTCGGGGGTGTGCTCAGATCCCCCCACTGCAGGGGGCTCGGGGCTCGGGGGTGTGCTCAGAGCCCCCCACTGCAGGGGGCTCAGGGCTAGGGGATGTGCTCAGAGCCCCCCACTGCAGGGGGCTCGGGGCTCAGGGGTGTGCTCAGAACCCCCCACTGCAGGGGTGCCGGGACTGGGAGTGAGCACACCCTCCGCCTCCAGCAGAGGGCAGGAGGTGGCAGGCTCCCAGAGGGACAGAGGCCCTTTGATGGGTTTGGGACCCCTCACTGATCTTCTCCGAAGGTGGGAGTGGCTCAGCCTCCATTCCTTTCCCAGGTCATTGGCTACACAGGACCAGGAACTGTGCGAATCTCCCTGGTGACCAAGGAGCCCCCTCACCGACCTCACCCTCATGAGTTGGTGGGGAAGGATTGTCGAGATGGCTTCTATGAGGCTGAACTCTGCCCTGACCACTGCATCCATAGGTGAGGAGGCTCAGCAGGTGCGAGGGAGTCAGGGCAGGGCGAGGGCAGGGGTTCTCCTACGTGGGGAGGGGGAACCAGAAGGACCCCACAAGGTAGGGAGGACAGAGCAGTAGAAATGAGGCACCGAGCTTCGGGTGGGGCAGAGGATCAGAGAGGATGGCCAAGGGCTGGACTGGGCCTGGGGTGCCAGGCAGGCTGACAGGTGTGAGGTGTTAGCTTCCAGAACCTGGGGATTCAGTGTGTGAAGAAGCGAGATCTGGAGCAGGCCATTGCCCATCGAATGCAGACCAACAACAACCCCTTCAATGGTGAGAGGCTCCTAGGCCAGCATGACCAGGGCCCCCAGCAGCCCCACCCCACCCTGCCCATGCCTCCCTGCCTCACTCCCTGGCTTCTCCCTCTTGCTGGCCAGCTCTACACCAGTGCTTCAGGATCCTTTTCAAATGCTTTTTGTGCTGCTGCTTGTTTCGATGTCACTGTCATTTCCCTTTCTTCCTTCCTTTGTGTCCGCATCCCCCCACTCCTCTGTTGCTGGCCCCTCATTAGTTGCTCAGTTACTGTGGCCTTGGCTTGCTTCAGGCGATCTCTTGTTTTCTTGGCTTTGCTTGTTTCATTCTGCATCTGTTCACACAAATCTTCCCATTTTTCTCTGAATTTTTTTGTTTATTTCTTACTGTATAGTAATGTGTCATTTTTTTAACCCATATCTAATTGATGAGCCTCTACTCTGTGAAAGCTATAGAGCTGCTATGAATATTTTGGTTTTTGCACGACCTGTTGCCATTTCTATCTTTAGCTTTTTTGTGGAGTTTCAGTAATTAGATCATTGAGTCAAAGGCCACAGGCCATTAATCCCTTTTCTTGCTCTACCAACAGTGCACCAGTGCACCTACCTTTGTCATCCGTGCTGTGCCGGGGCTCTGTTTCCTCTTGTCTTCCAGGCCCTTTGTCCTGCCCTTATTCCTAAATTAGTTTACTCTCTTTTGGAGAGTAGTTTTTTTTCTGACCTTTATAATGTATTCATTTTAAAAACATCATTAAAAAGGTTGCCTCCTTCTACCTTGATCCCTACCTAGCTTGTCCACTTCTAGGTCTAGCCCTGGGATTCCCTGTTCCATGGCTCTGTTCTCATGCCCCCTCATGGGTATCTTCCTGGGTTCCTTTTGACCCCACAGCAGTACTCCTAGAGTGGGAGCCTTGTTACCCTGTGGCCCTCCCCTCTTCCCACAGTGCCCCTGGAAGAACAGCGTGGAGACTATGACCTGAATGCTGTGAGACTGTGCTTCCAAGTGACCATCCGGGACCCTGCAGGCAGGCCTCTTGTCCTGCCCCCTGTCCTCTCCCATCCCATCTACGACAACCGTGAGTGATAGAGGGGAATCTGACTCCCAGACTATGTCTGGAGGCAGGGATGGGCCATAAGCCCCAGAAAGAAAACATGTAGATGGGACCTAGAGAAGCTAAATAACAAGGATATTCAGTCACTTCAGTTTAACCAACATTAAGCTATGGCAAAGAACATATGGTGGTTGGTGTTGGAACTCCAAAAATCAACCGTGAAATGGTGCCTCTGGGCGCCAGTGGGGAGGAGTGTGGCATGCCCATGGGTAAGCATATACAAGCTAGGGTGGCTGGGGCAAAAGATGGCCATGAATGAGTGTCTCAGGGCTATGTGGCACAGGACAAAGCACTTTCAGCTTGGGGTTCTCAGGGAAAACTTTACAAGGGGTTGGGGGGGGTGTGGAGGTGAATACATTAGCAGAGCCTTAAAGGGAGTGGGGTGTGGCCTGTCTGCGTGAGTGCTTGGCTGCTGGCTGGGAGAGCAGATGATAGGCCCGCCTGGCCAGAAGCTAGACTATTTGAAGGTAAATAATGGGGGCCAGACTGGGCATGGTTAGGGAGGTTGGCAAAGAGATCCTGTGAAAGAGCAGAGATACTAGGGAATCTGAATCATGCCTTATGTGGTGAGAACTCTGTGTAGCTGACTGGAGAGGGACAGGCCTGGAGACTGGAGATCAGGATTCCAAGGGAGATGGCATGGGAATATCTGAACATGGCTGGTGCCAGCGCTGTCATGCATACGAGGCTCTAGATTGAGTGAACCTTGGGGGGGGGTCACACAAGGAATAAGGTTCAGGGGTAAGCCTTGAACTCAGGTCTTGGGACCCCAGAGCTAACCTGCTTTGCATTGTACCATATGGAAAGAGGAGAAGATTTCTCCCTGGCTCTGCCAGAGGCCAGAACTAGGAGCACTTGGTGGCACATTTAGGCCTGATTCAATAAATAAGTTCCTAATAGGAATTAGGCCAAAGTAGCCCATCCCTGGCTGGGTGGGCAGTCAAAGGTCGTAGGAGCACTCCTTGGGCATTCTTGTTTGTGTGTGAGTTGGATTAAGTAACCTTTGAGGTGCCTTCCAATGAAGACATTTTGTGATACTGACTGAGCATAGAGAGAAGGGGTGGACAGGGGAGATGTGGTCGGATCCAAAGGGCCAGGAAGAAGGAAGAACCAGTGAGGACTCCCACCTCTGGAACCCAGGTAGTGAGGGGGAGGGCAGGGGTAGCTTCAGTGGGGAAAACAATGGACATGTTGAATTTTAGGTACGTTAAGATGAGGTGTGGAGCTGGAGGACAGGGTGATTCAGAGATTCAGGCTTCATCTGGATTGAGATGGTCTTTGAAATCCTGGGAGCCCTGATGTCCACATGAGAGATAAAGAGAAAAGATGGCCCAGGACAGGGCCTCAGGAGGGACATCACACTCAGAGGGCCTGAGGAGGAAGCCGAGGGAGGTGTTGCACAGGGATCAGGGAGGCCAAGGACTGAAGGGAAAGGGGAAACGGAAGGTGACTCCAGGATTGAGAACCTGAGTGACTGGAAAAATGATGGTGCCCACCACAGCAATAGTCATGCTAGGGAGAAAGGGTGGATTTGCCCATACCAATAATGAGTTCTGTTTTGGACCTGTTGGGTTTTAGGTGTCTGAGTTGGAAAAGTTGCATAGGCCTTTCAGGATTCAGGACTGAGATTCAGCAGAGAAGTTTAGAGCTGGACACACTAATTGAATACTCATTGGGTAGAGATACTGTGCCCATCAGAGCTGATGGGATCACCAGGAATGCAGGAGAGAACCTTGGGGGTCCATCTGTGGGGGAGAGGTGGCTGTTGCCAGGGCTATCCAGCCTTTGCTGGAATCAGCAAAGGCTGCTGTAAAGGAACAGTCCGAGATAGGAGGAGACCTGAGGGGACTGACAGCAATGTCAGGCTGCAGAAAGGGGCCATTCATCCTCTGTACCTGTAGCCCAGGGCTTAGAAAGTATTAAGCATGTGCTGCGTGCCAGGGATACAGGTACAGAGAAGGAAGCATCTCCTCTCATCATGACCTTACAGCCTAAGGGAGGAGCCAGTAAACACATGCAGAATTATGGGCAGTGTAAGTAAAGGGTTATTGATACTTCTGCAGAGTAAGAACAGCTTATAGAATCTTAACAGCTGCCATTTGTAGAACACCTTCACGTTTCCAAAGAGCTTTACAACTGTTTTATTTGATCCACAGAAAAACCCTAGGAAGTAGGTGCTTTTACTTTTCCACTTTACAGATGAGAAGACTGAGGCAGAGAACTCAGGGCTTCATTAATCTAAGCTTAGCACTCTCCACTGAGCCACCCAGCTGGTAGGAGTAGATAGTCAGGAAGGAGAGATGGTGTCATTGAGGGGGCAGGACCAAAGGTCCATTGTTCCTAGGTTCTGAGATGGGGAGAAGAGGGAACTCTGGGCACGTGGTGTCTGGTTCTGAAGGTGGGTGTGCGCAAGCCAAGGTGATATCTCTGGGATGCCAGACTTATAGGGTACGTGGCCCCGTAGAAGGTTCAGCCTGATCGAGCTCCTCTTGCTCTCCCTGCACCCTCAGGGGCCCCCAACACCGCGGAGCTGAAGATCTGCCGTGTGAACCGCAACTCGGGCAGCTGTCTGGGCGGGGATGAGATCTTCCTTCTCTGTGACAAAGTGCAGAAAGGTCAGTGCCAGCTGGGTATGGGGGTGGGGTGGGGCTGGGGGAGGAGGAGGAGGTCATGGTAGAGGCTGCCATACCTCTGTCTGCTCTATCCCAACAGAGGACATCGAGGTGTGCTTCACAGGGCCGGGCTGGGAGGCACGTGGATCCTTCTCCCAGGCTGATGTACACAGGCAGGTAGCCATTGTGTTCCGCACCCCGCCGTATGCAGAGCCCACCTTACAGGCCCCAGTACGGGTCCACATGCAGCTTCGGCGGCCATCTGACCGGGAGCTTAGCGAGCCCATGGAGTTCCAGTATCTGCCAGACACAGGTATGGGGCTGTGCCCTCCAAGCAGAAAGGAGAATTCTTGCATCCTTGGTCCACTTCCCCCATGGCCAGACAAGGGCTGGGGCTCTGGCCATGACCACAGCTTTGGAGTCTTCTCATGCCTGGAAAAGCTTCTCAAAGCAAACTCTGCAAAAGTGCACAAAGGAGGAATCAGTGCCCCCTGCCTCCTCCTCTTCCTTCTCCCTCTCCCCTCCTCCTCCTTTTTTTCCTTCCCCTGCCCCTTTTCTTGCATTCAGGGGCACCACTATCATCCTGCCTTTCAGGTTCAAAACCTTGGGAGTTCCTTGAAACTCTGCCTTGTCAGAGCTGATCAATGCCAGGACCACTTGGTGATTCCTACACTGGCATCCATCCCCACTTCCCATACCCACCTGCCTAGCTGCCTCCAAGGACCTTATTACAACCCGCTGTCTAGACTAATCTTTCATCTCTGCTCAAAAATCTCTGCTTCCAGCTACTTTCTGGTAAAAGTGTAGGCCCCTCTGACCTTCTGGGGTCTGAATCAGGCAACAAACAAGCATTTGCTCCATGCATACAGTATGGAATATTCAAAGACACAGTGAAGTCCCATCTCCCCAGGAGAAGCCACTTTTGTAACTATTTACCGAATAGAGGTGGGCCGTTTTAGGGAGGAGATAGGACCTTGCAGTCCAGGGGCTAGGCCAGGGAGGAGGTAAGGGACTCTCTGAGGAGAAGCAAGGAGAGGACACACTCCTAGGGGAGATGGAGAGTCATGTGTGCACCCCGAGTCCACTGAGTCTCCTGGAGATTTTCAACCAGGCCGCTGAAGCTGAGCACAGGGCTTCACGTGCCTAGGGTGGTCACTGATCATGTGACACACTTTAGTGGGCCTGTAGTAAATTCCAGGGTGCTGTGCGGATATCCATTCTTGTTCTCTTCTCAGTCCTGCTATCCAGCATGTTGGCTGTCCCTCCCAGCTCTAGCAGGTCAGCTAGGATCTCCTCCACATCTGTGGAGAGACACCCTGCTCTGACCCTCCTGGCTGTGTGACCCTGACCCAGTCACTTTCTAGTTGCTCTAGGCAATGTTCTCAGACGATAAACTTCAGAGAAAGCACAGGCCTGCATTGGTAAAGGGAGTTTCCTAACCGAGGAAATCACAGGTGCTGCCCCATCTTTGTACGTCTTGGACCATTCTAGGGCTCTCCCAGAAGAGGAAGTGATTTTAGTTGAGCATGACCTAGTTTTAGAAATTTTATCTGTGTCTTCTATCTTTTACATTGCTCTCACTCCCCCATGATCCCTCTCAGCCAGGCACATGAAATTCCCTCGAACCAGCCAGCACCTTTACCTTGGCCACGCCTGATTATGTATGCCCCATTTTGTACCTGGAGTCTCTCACCTCTCTGCTGAGAAGGGGTGAAAGGAATGCTTCACTGATGATCAACATTCAGCCTGAGTTCAAGGCTTCCTTTACCTTAGTTTTTTCTTAAAACTAAAATATTTATTTTTTCCCTTTTAAAAAAAGTTTTTTTGTTTTCAGCATTCACTTACATAAGATTTTGAGTTCCAAATTTTCTCCCCCTGCCTCTCCTCCTCCACCCTTAAGCCCGCTTGTAATCTGATATAGGCTCTACTTATATATTCATATTAAACATATTTTTACATTAGTCATGATGTGAAGAAGAATTAGAACATTGATGGAAGGCACCTTGAGAAAGGAGAAGCAAAACAAAACAGCGAAAGAAAAAGAGAGCAAATAGTGTACTTCCAACCACGTTCAGACTCCGTAGTTCTTTCTGGATAGCATTTTTCATTGTGAGTGTTGTGAAGCTGTCTTAGATCCTTGCGTTGCTGAGAAGAGCTCAGTCTGTCCAAGTCAGTCATAGCACAGTGCAGCTGTGACTGTGTACAGTGTTCTCCTGGCTCTGTTCACTTCACTCAGCAGCAGTTCATCTAAGCCTTTCTAGATTTTTCTGAAGTCTGCCTGCTCATCATTTCTTACAGCGCAGTGGAATTCCGTTACATTTACATACCACAACTTGTTCAGCCATTCCCCAATGGATGGACATCCCCTCAATTTCTAATTCTTTGCCACAAAAAGAGCTACTATAAATATTTTTGTACATGTGGGTCCTTTTCCCATTTTTATGACCTCCTTGGGATACAGGCCTAGAAGTGTTATTGCTGGGTCAAAGGATATATGCAGTTTTATAGCTCTTTGGGTATAGTTCCAAATTTCTCTCCAGAATGGTTGGATCAATTCACAATCCCACCAACAATGCATTAGTGTTCCAGTTTTCCCACATCCTCTCCAACATTTATCATCTTCCTGTTCTGTCATGTTAGCCAATCTGATAGATGTGATGTGGTACCTTAGAGTTGTTTTGATTTGCATCTCTCTAATCAATAGTGATTTAGAGCATTTTTGCATATGACTATAGATATCTTTAATTTCTGTGTCTGAAAATTGCTTGTTCATATCTTTTGACAATTATCAATTAGAGAATGACCTGTATTCTTATAAATTCAACTCAGTTCTCTCTGTGTTTTAGAAGTGAGGCCTTTATCAGAAACATTGGCTGTAAAAATTGTTTCCCAGCTTTCTGCTTCTCACTTAATCTTGGTTGCATTGGTTTTGTTTGTGCAAAAACTTTTCAATGTAATATAATCAAAATCATCCATTTTGTATTTCCTGTCTTTTATTTGGTCAGATTCTTCTCTTCTCCATAGATCTGACAGGTAAACTATTCCTTGCTGTCTTAGTTTGCTTATAGTATCAGTCTTTATACCTAAATCATGTACCCATTTTGACTTTATCTTGGTATAGGGTGTAAAATGTTGCTCTATACGTAGTTTCTGCCATACTATTTTACAGTTTTCTGAGCAGTTTTTGTTAGTGAGTTCTTATCGCAGAAGCTGGAGTCTTTGAAATAGTAGATTTACTATAGTCATTGACTATTGTGCCTTACTTACCAAACCTAGTCCACTGATCCACCACTGTATTTCTGAACTGGTATCAAGAGGTTTTGATGATTGCTGCTTGGTAATACAATTTGAGATCTGGTACAGCTAGGACATCTTCCCTTACATTTCTTTCCATTAATAGCTTTGATATTCTGAACCCTGTTCTTCCAGATGAATTTTTTTGTTTTTTCCTAGCTCTGTAAAATAGTACTTTGGTAGTTTGATTGATATGGCACTGAATAAGTTAAATTAGGTAGAATTGTCATTCTTGACCTACCCATGAGCAACTGATACTTTTCCAGTTATTTAGATCTGATTTTATTTGTGTGAAAAATATTTTGTAACTGTTCATATAGTTCCTGGGTTTGTTTTGGCAGGTAGACTCCCAAATATTTTATAATGTCCACAGCAACTTTAAAGGAATCTCTCTTTTGGGTAGAGGCTTCTTGAGGAACTTGGTGGTCCCTGACATGCCACGAACTGCAGTTGAGCTCCCTGACCTGTAGTTTCCAGACTCCAGGCTTTTCTCTTTGCTGCAGGCTGGACCTTTGGCCCTCTCCAGGCCTGCAGTGGCTCTCCATGCCCAGGAGGGGCATCTGCTGGCTCCTTTGCTACCTGGAGTTCCATTGAGCCTGGGGGTGCAGTTGGAGGCGTGCTTTCCTCCCCACTTGGGATCTTACATGTTACCCATTCTTGTTCGGTCCCATCTTCTAAAGATTATTATTCTTGGTGGAGAAAGTCGAAGCAAAATGGAGGTTCTGTACGTCCTCTCTCTGCATCCTCTGTTCTTCAACCCCACCTTTTATTATGTGTCATTTATGGGTTGGCAGAAAGCTTCTTGGGGTAGGTTCTCTTTATTATCTGTCTCTCCAGTGCCTAAAACAGTGTCTTGCACATGGTAGATACTTAATTGGTGTTTGTTGAATTCAGTTGAACTTTAGGCTGGGAACATCAGTTGGGGCCAAAGGCAGGACTTTGTTTGGCAGAATATAGGACACATTGAAAGTTTGTTAACAGGAAAGTGATGTGGTTAGAACTTTGTAGAAGGAAGATTGCTTTGGCAACCATGCAGAAGATAGATTGGAAGGAGGAGGATCTTGGGGGCAGGCCAGACCAGTCCACAGGGTCCAAGTGTAGACCAGCTGAGGAGTGATGGAATCTAGGCCTCCTCCCTAGCTGATGCTCCTCCTTAGCACCCCCCCTAACTACCTAATTAGGGGTTCCCTGGTGCCCACTTCGCCCTCTGCCATCACCGAATTGGCTGCCTGTTTAGTTCCACTGTATGATTCAGTTATCTCCTCATTGTATAAATCTGACTCCCAGGGCTGCATTGCTGGCCCTAATTGCCTTCACCATCTGCCTGTTGGGCTTTTACAAGAGGATGTCCTCTGGGTATCTCAAGCTCTGCATGGCCAAAACCCGATCGTTGGCTTTCCCCGCAAACTTTCCTATTTGGCAAGTACAGCCCCATCCTCCCTTTGTGAACCTAATTCCTAAAATCTGGGTCATTCTCTACTTCTCTCTCCTCCTTCCCCTACGCATCTAATCGCCCTCACATCTGGGCTCCCTCTCTCTGCTTCAAGGGGCACCACCCCTGACTGTGGTGGGTAGAAGGGACCTTGGTAACGCTGAGGCCACCTCAGACAAAAGGAGTCCGACTGAACACATCCCACAGGGAGTGATCTGGCAGACCTCCTGAGGAGGGGGCAGTCCATTCCTCTGAGGCAAGCATTCTCACTGGGATAAAGTTTTCCTAGTTCCCCCTCATTGGGCCTTCTGCCTCAAACCTCTCTCTTCCCCGACACTGCCTAAGGTTTGGTCATGTCATCTCTTGGCTCCCCCTTGTCTCTAGAATCAGGGGTAATCCTGTCTGGCATCTCAAGCCCCTCATGATCTAGCCTTCCTGTACTTAGGGCCCAGCACATCATAGATGCTTAAACTCTTGTAGGTTGTTGGAGGGTAGTAGGGTGAGTAAAGAGAGATGATGGATAGAAGAGATATAAGACTGCCCCACCTACCAGTTGTATGGTGTGAGGGGCAGTCCCCTCAGGTAATCCGGAAGCGGGGCAGTCCTAACATTGTTGAACAGAGATGAGGTGGAAGCAGGACAGGTTTTAGGGGTGTCCCCAGCATGGCTCAGCCCCTACTAAGCACTTGGGAAATGCTTGTGTAGTGATTAATGGATTCCCAGAAGACAGACTGGCCTACTCTCATCTTGCCTATTCATTGATCCTGGGTTTTGGGAAGGTGGGAGCAAAGCCCAACCCTGTCTTCAGAAGGGTGGGCTGGACATCTCTTTTCTGGGGGGGCCTAGGAAGGGGGTCTGTGGGATCCAGTTGGCCTTTCTTCTCCTCCCAGATGATCGACACCGAATTGAAGAGAAGCGCAAGAGGACCCTGGGTACCTTTAAGAACATCATGAAAACGAGTCCTTTCAGTGGTGAGCCCTGACAGCAGGGGGATTGGGCTCAGTAGAGGATGGGGAGGTTTCCTAGGACTAACTTCCACTCTACACCCAGCAGGCAATTCCGATACCTGGACGCCCCCCAGACGCATCGCGGTGCCCTCCCGCAGCTCCACAGCCTCGGCTCCCAAGCCCCCAGGTAAGGCCTGTGTTGGCCTAGAGTCACTCAGACCAGGCAGGAGGGGTCAGAGAAGGTCAGACCAGAGGGCCGGAGGACTCTTGTTGGGGCCTCAGGGTGTGGGCCGCCTGGGTTAGATGCTTATCATCTCAGTAACTTGCCTTGGGACTGTGGGAAAACACCATCTGTTTTGGATGGGTACTGCGGTCTCCCTGAGCACACTTCATCAGGGCTGCAGAAAAGAGGGCCATAGTTACTGGGGAGGGAGGGAGGACAAAGCTCTTGTCACTGGCCTAATTGTTGATCATTTCTCTCTTTCCTCAGGTCATTCAGGCGTCCTTCCTGGCCTGCCTTCCTCAGTCTCCCAGCCTTACACTTTCCCTCCGTCCCTCAGTACCATCAACTTGGAAGAGTTTTCTCCCATGGTCTTTTCATCTGGCCAGGTCCCAGCCCCATCCCTGGCCCCTGCCCCCACACCTGCACCTTCCCTGGTTCCAGCCCCACCCACGACAGCCCCTGCCCCAGTCCCACCCCAGCTCTCCCAGTCTGGGGAGGGAACGCTGTCTGAGGCTCTCCTGGGCCTGCAGTTTGATACAGATGGAGATCTAGCTGAGCTCCTGGGTGACCCTGACAGTACCTACACCAATCTTGCAGCCATCGACAACTCTGAGTTCCAACAGCTGCTGAACCAGGGAATGGCTGGGCCCCTGGATGGTCCTGGGCCCTCCGGGGAGCCCATGCTGATGGAGTACCCTGAGTCAATCACCCGACTCATGACAGGGCCTCAGCGGCCCCATGAGCCCACCCCTGCCCCTCCAGGGGCCTCGGCGCTCTCCAATGGTCTGGTGGGGGCAGATGAAGTCTTCCCCTCCATGGGGGATATGGACCTATCAGCCTTCCTGAGTCAGATCAGCTCTTAAGAAGGGCTGACACTTGTCCTGGGGCCCCAGGCCCTGGGCCAGTAGGGGACACATGGTCTACTCTGGATACACCTCTTGATGCTGGTCCTTTCGCCTTGAATTTCTCTGGGGAGCTGTCTCCCTGGAGATGGGAGGAGTGAACCTGTTTTAATATTTTATCTGCAGTATCTCTCTCTGTTTTGGAGGTGCTTAAGTAAAGCATTAACTCCTCTGAAGAAGGAGGTGAGGGGGGAGCTGGGGAGGACCTGGAGCTCTCAGTTAGGGAATGAGCCTCCCCAGACTGGTGGCTCCTAGGAGGCCTGGGAATGGAGGGCTGGAGGATGAGGGGAGCCCCTGCCAGGTCCTCTCCTGCCCCCTCCTTATGGAGTAGGGTATGAAGTGACCCCCCCCCATTTCTAAGCGCCTTAGACTGGGGCTTTGGTTAAACTATGGGCCAAATTAGCTCCCCTTCCTTTCTCTGCACCTGACACCAGCATTCTGAGCAGCATTTAGACAGCTCTGCCAAGGTCTCCCCGGCTTCATGGGGAGCGTCACCCTTGCCAGGCTTTGGGCGTGGGCCACGTACCCCGTCCTCAAGTGCCTTAGGACGGGCAGGTTCCCCGGGGGTGGGGGGCCGCCGACGCCGTCTTCTTCTTACTCTAACTAATAAACCCCTGTCCAAGCTCATCTGCGTGCTGGCTCCATTGAATCCACCCCGGGCCCCTCCCTGCCTCTGGGGCCGCCTCGCAAGGACGGCGGAAGTTCTCCGAAGGGGGCAGCCCTGGCACAGTAGCCTAGCCAGCCGGGCAGCTTGGACAGGGACTGCCCCCCACTGGGAGTGAGGAGCGGGTACGCACCGGGCCAAGGCCCGAAGGGAGAGGCTGGCGGCTGACCAGGTCTCGAAGTTAGCTCCCAGCCACGTGCCCCGCTGCGCACGCGCAGTGGTACGGTCGCTCACCTGGCCCCTTCCCGTCTACCCAAAAGTTTGTTTCAAAAAAGGCCATGCTGCGGGAGACGCATGCGTACGAGAGCTACGGCCTGCCGTGCCTGCGCATGCGTGCGATTTTGGTACTGCGTGCTAACAGGCGGAAGGGCGAGGGGAAGAAGGTGCCTGAAAGTCTGCGCGGAAGCATGAGGCCCGTTTGCAGCTGCTTCTACCGGCCTGGGCGCCCTGTGTGGGGCGGGGGCACGCCTCACTGACGCCCTTCACCAGGAAGCGCCGGCCACAAGAGACCCAGGATGGGTGTGAGGGCAGGGACGCTAAGGCCGGCCAAGCCGCCGGGCATGCGCACCGGGGGCGGGCCTACGCTCAACTTCCTCTCCCTTCTCCGCCAAGTTGGACATGCGCGGTGCAAGGACAAGGATCTAAGCTCCGGCTCCCGAAGGTGGGCGGGCCTTCCGTCTTGGGGGCGTGTCCTAGTGTGGCCCCGCCCCCGGGAGAGGTGCCTCCCGGTCAGAGCCCTCTGACTCCGGGCGCATCTGCTTCCAGCGGCCCCCTGCTGTGCCTCACGTTCCCTCCTGCGGCCCGCCAGGCGAGGGCCGGGGGAGGCGAGTGTCCGCCAAGGCGGGCGGATGATGGGGACAGGTCCCCTTCTGTGGAATGGGGCGGGGCCCGGACCTGCGCCCGCAGCTCAGGGGTGTGGCCTCGGGCACCGCTCGGGGCAGGACGGCCCAGGGCTTGCCAGCCTCAGCATCCGGCGGCAGGGGCGCCGGCACCACGTGCCCTCCTGGCACTCACGGGGAACGGCAGCAGCTGTCACTGGCCCCAGGGTTCGCCCGCTTCAGAGCTGGGAGGCTCTGAGGGCGCCCCAGAAGCCAGGGCAGGGGCCCACGCGGTCGTTTCTGCGGAACATGCACCGGAAGCCAGAGCTGGAAGGGGAAAAGAGGTCCGGCGGCGGTGGCCTGCCCGAGGTCACGGGCCAGTGACCTGTCCTGGAGGAAGGAGCTGTCCGCGGAGGCAGTGGGCTCACTGCCCCATGCCCCGTGGCTTGGGGAGCAGCAGCAAGGGTTCTGGGGCCCAGGACTGGTGGCTCTGCCTGTGACCCCCCCCTCCTAGGGGGCGGGGTGCCTCTGGAGGCCCCCCAAGGTGGCCACAGGCTGGAGGCCTCTGCAGACAAACCGCGGAGCCTGGACTCCGAAGATGCCCGGAGGGGATGAGTGGTGCGCAGGGAGGCACCAGCGGGTACCCCCGGATGATGGGGAGCAGGGCCGCCTCTGCAGCGCCTGCCTCGGTGGGGAAGGAGGCAGAGCCCAGCTGCCCCAGCAGGTCAGCAAGTGTTAGCCCTGCGTGTGCTCCGGCCTTCGCTGAGCGGCCTCCGGAGGGCAGAGTCCAGAGCGGAGGACTTGGGGCTCGGGCAGTGAATGGGTGGAGGACGCTTCCCTTGGAGAAGAGAACACTTCTCCTCTGGGAGGTCCAATAAATACCTGAATGTCTGAACTGTCCTGTGGAAAAGGGATTGGTCTCCTTCTGACTGAGCCAGAAAACAGCTAGGAACATGGAGAATGGGCAAAGGAAACGGAGAGACTTTCTAGCTGTGAGATCTGCCCTGGGAGCGGGGTGGGTGGGCTCCCCCTCTCACCACATCCTCAGACCCAGGCTGGTCAGCCACCATCTTGTTGGGGATCTGGTGGAGGGGAGTCTTGGTCGGAGATGAGTTAGCCCAGACTCCCTCAGAAGAATCCACCAGCTCCCAGGTCTCCCAGGCCTCCCCCTTTGCCACTGTTTGTCTCTCAGACCTTGCCAGGGGTGAACTTTGCCGTCTCTACCATCTCTTCCAGGGAGTGGAGGGTGAGGAGAGCCCCGAATTCCTCTCCAGCTCATTCAGCACAAAGGAGGGCTCTGGATGCCCCAGTCAGCAGAGAGATACCCCAAGGGAGAGAAGAGGGCACGTGGGTGCTCACCTCCCAGTACACTCTGGTGAGCACAGGCTCTAGAGGCCCCTGCGAGCAGGGGGTGTCCCAGCCCACCCCCTCCCATTCTTTCTGGGATGACCAAGAATCCCGGTTTGCAGGCTAGATAAGTCAGCCTGTCCTCCTTCCTCCTCTCCCCCTCAGGAGCCATTTCCTCCCCAGCAAGGCTACTGGGACTAACTAGAAGCCAGTAAATAGAGTGATTTGTTTCTTGGGTGTTTGGGTGGGTCAGCTTAGACAAAAAAGAAAAGAAAAAGGTCTCCTCTCTTCCCTTGGGGGCTTCACACTTGAGGCTGCCCAGTGACTGACAAAAGGCCTCGGCCACAGCCCGGAAATCCCTAGAACTCTCCAGGGTGTTGACTGCACTTGCAGCTAATTGCATTTCTAATTCTAAACCAATACGGTGGAGTGTCCCTTTAACGCTGGACAGAGGTGTTTTCTGGACTGGTCCAAGGCCAGTGCCCCTTGCACAGTGGAAGCGGGCAGAACCATGTGGGCCAAGCTGCCCCAGAGGCAGGCCAGATTGAGCAGATAACCCTGGGCCCACAAGTATTTAGATAAACTCAGTCCTGAGTGGTGAAAGCTCCTTTGGAGGGAACACCAGGTAGTCCTGCCCTTAGGGCCTGCTGCACAGCCAGGCTGCTGAACTGGGAGGAGGCTAAGGACGATACTGAGTGGGGGTGGGGAGCAGGGAGCAGCTGTGGTTTCTGGAGACCCCGTGGGGAGGGGTGCCCAGACAGTGAGTGAGAGCTGTCAGGGATGAGGGACCGGGAAAGGAGAGGAGAGAAGCATCCAGAACCTTCAGCAGGAGGAGGTGGGGGGATGGCTGCCCAATCTCTCCCTCACAGGGCTGGGCAGAGCCTGGGGTTCCTGGGCATCCTGCCAGCCTTGCCCTCTCTGTGCTCCCCACCCATGGGGAGAAGGCTGGTTTTGCAGTCAAAAGACACAGGTGCGGATCTTGGCCCTGTTCCTGAGCTCACATAACCTCAACGTTGTAGAAGTCTCTCACCCTCTTGGGGTCTGCAGGAGCTTGACCTGAAGGTCCCTCAGGCTCTAAACGAATGTTCCTGTGATCCTTCCCAACCCTCAGCCTTCTCCAGAGCTCTCTCCTTCTTGCCCTGGGACTTGCCTGTGTCCTGCCCAAAATGGGGCAGACCCTGCAGAGGCACAGGCCTTAGGCCTGTGGTGACATGGAGGGCCCACACCTCTAGGATGGAGGTAGTGACCCAGCCTGTCTTCCCAGGGCAGACCCTCCTCCCCTGTTCTCTTTCCCTCATTCATCCACTGCTACTTGTATCATGTCCATTCTTTACTTTTTCATGCCAAGGATGCCTCTGCCAAACGCTATTTACAGAGGGGCTGAAGAAGCCAGGCCTAGGCAGGGCCTGAGGACCAGGAAATGGGGGGGGTCATTTTACCCCAAAGTATATAAAGGATTGCTCCCATTTCAAAAACCCACTGAGGCTTCTGAGGAGGGCAGCAAGGCCTATCTTCTCCCGTCTCATGCTCATGGTGAGGGACCATCCAGCCAGAGTGGCCCCCCATGGTCATGGAGAGGGACCATCCAGCTAGAGTGGCACCCTGCTCCCTGCAGTGCCCACAGGGAGGCAGGTCAAGGCAGATTGAGGCAGGAGGAGACTCGGGGTGACTCCAGTTCCTTGGTGTGCTGTGACTTCTGCCCAGCGGGGGACCTTGGGGGTCAGGGGCCCGGGGTTCCCAGCTGCTGGGAGGCCTTGAGTAAGCGGGCAGCAGCACTCTGGGACTCTGCCTGGAGCCGCCGGTTATTATGTCGAAGATTCCGGACTTCTTCCTGCAGTGCTGCCTTGTCTGCCTTCTCCTGGAGGGACAGGCATCATGAAGTGAGCTGCCAGCTCTCCCCACCCACCCTCCTGGGGCCTGGCGCCCTCCCTCCCTCCTCACCTTCTGCAGATCATCCTGAAGTTTTCTCAGCATGGTCTCCAGGTAGGAGACCTTTTCAGACAGGCTTCCAGAGGCTGGGCTATGGGTAAGGAGAGCACCTGAGGAGCCTGGCCGATGGGAGGGCTGAGCCCACAGAGCTTGCCTGCTCATGCTGAGGCCTTCCCCGCTCCCATTCCCACTCCCCACCCCCCACCCCCACCATACCCTCCCCCCGACCCTCCTGGGCTGGCCCAGGAGCCAGTGAGCTCCCCAAACCCAGCTATTAGGGGCCAAGTCCCCTCCTGGGAGTGGCACTGGGCAAGGCCAATCGGAGAGAGCAGGGCTTCCCCTCCCCTGCCATGGTTTCATTCAGGGGGCTCACTGCTGGGCCCCTGACTCGAATCCTTACTCAGGCTCAGCTTTTGAGGCTTCCCGGGGATCCCCGCCCTCTGGTAGCTGCCGGCCTATAATGACAACACCACATTAATGCTCCTGCTTGGTGCTTTTCCTTCTAGCCCCCACTCCCATACAGCCCTATTGTACAGCAAGGAAAGGGTAAGGAGCAGTCAGGAGGGGGCCAGGCTCCCCAGAGGCAGAGCGAGACTCACCTCTAGGCTCCTGACTTCTAGAGCAGGCCAGAACCCCAGCATCACTGCCCTGGCAGCCAGGCTCGTAACACTCACCCTCCCGGGACAAGTCCTCCAGGATGCTGTTGCAGGTGGAGGCGATCTCAGAGATAGATTTCCACTCCTCTTCGAGGGGCTCGCTTCCAGCCTCAGACAGGACTGAGGGCAGAAGAGGCAGGTGCTGGGCCCAGCTCTCCTGTGACCACCGGGCCCAGGGCCACGCCCTCGACCCCCCTGGACATCAGAAGGGAGACTTACTTTTGCTTATGGAATTCTTCAGTGAGAGGGTCCGAGGCAGGAAGGAATCACTGAGCTCTCTCGGTAGTGGGGTGGGGTCCTCCAAGGCCTCCTGTCCAAAGGTGGCGTCAGGGAGAACCTGAGGTGGGGGCAGGGTGAGGGTATGGGTGCCCAGCTTGCCCCCCACATCCCCATAGGCAGCTCCGAGGGGGTTGTCCAGGGTTACTGGGCTGGTTCTTACCTGGTCTGAAGTCCTCCCCCCAGCCTGGCTAGGTTGGGGGGCCTTAGGGGTAGCCACCAAGAGGAGGTCTGGGGTGTCAGCTGGCAAGATGGGGACCCCTTCGGACGGGGAGCTGGGGAGGCAGCGAGGGAAAGGTGAGGGAGGAAATGAGACACTCCTCCACCCCTTCTGAACTGGGGATAAGCCCAGGACCCAGGACTGAGAGAGGTGGGGGATGGGATGAGGGGGGCTTGCAGGGGGTGGGCTTGGCAAGGAGTGGGTGCAGACCTCTGGGGAGGCTGATCGCTCTGACTGTGCAGAAACTCGGTCCTCTCCTCAGGGAGGCCTGGAGGGGGCCCAGGCGGTGGGGAGCTGTCCTGCAGGCGCAGTGTTTGCAGCATCTGAACTGTGGCTGGACCCAGACCTGCCCCTGGGGACCCCTCAGGCCCCTGCCCTTGGAGCCCCCGCCGGCTAGGCTCCTGCAGTGACATCTCATAGAGCTCAGAAAAACTCCTGTGGGAAGAAAGGAGAGGAAGGGGATGCAGGGAGCTCTGCACAGATGGGAAAAGTGAGGCCAGGGCATGGTCAGCAGAGGCCTTATATCCAGGGCCTGCCTGGACTGGAGGCCTAACTTGGTGCCCTTGTAGAGGGTTCCCATAGGGCCTTGTTCTGCTCTAGGTGCAAGCAAATCCTCCCATGGTAGGGGCTCTGGGGTTCCCACCTTCCTCCAGGGGACACCACACACTGAAAAGCCTTTGGTGTCCAAAGAAATGGCTGACATGGGAATCCCAGGCCGGGTGTGGGACAGATGGCGAAGGAATCTGGGTAGGGGACCAGGAGCCTACAGCCTCTGACCCTGGGGAGCCCTACATGCTCTAACCTTCGGGGCCGGCCACTCTCATCAGGAAGCAGGAAAGTGACACAGACTTTGGGGGCCGAGCGCAAGAGAGCAGCAGCAGCCCCAGGTCCCAGGCGTGGGAGGGGGCGGCCGCAGACCCTCAAGAGTCGAGCCCCGGGCCTCAGCCCAGCAGTCTCTGCAAAAGTGAACCGTTCGACATGGGTCACAAAGCCCTCCTCATCCGCTTCGAAGCCCAGTCGGCCCTGGCCATCTCGTGGCAGGGCTAGCTCCCGGCTTTCACAGCCTCGGCTCACTAGCTGCAAGGAAGATATCTCTCAGGCCCACAGACTCAGCCTGGGCTCCTCACTTGGGAGGGAAGACACAGGAGGACTGAAGGACAGGGTGGTTTTGCCCTGACCCCCTGCAAGCCTCTCCTCCTCCCCTTTACTTTAGGGGGTGGAGTGGTTGGCTTTGCTCAGCCTACCCTCGCCCCCGTGCTCACCCCCCACATCCCTCGCCCACCCCTGTGCCTCTTGCCCAGTCCCCAGCCTCACCTGCAGCCTGGCCACGATTTCCCCTACAGCCTCACCAGGGGCACCGCCCACCCGCAAAGTCAGTGCCTCCCCTCGGCCATGGTACAGGTCCAGCTGATGGTCAGAGAAAGTCCAGGCCAATATGTCTCGGCAGGCACAGTTGAAGATGACGTGGCCCTCACGGGGAGTCACCAGCACCAGTGTCTCGGCAGAGATCCCCAGAAGGCAGGGCACTTCGGCTGCCCCATCCTCGCCCCCTGGTGCAGCCCGCACCCCCCATACCAGGGCCCCCTGCGCCTGCAGCTCGCTGCCTGGGCCCCGAGGCCGCTCGCGTCTGCGACCCCCCAAGGAGGGCAGGCCAAAGCGGGAGGCTGAGTCCAGGGAGGTTGTGGTCACCTCATTGGTGGCCAGCTCCTGAAGGTAGTCCCGCCGTGTGCGTGTGGCCATCGCATGAAACTTGCGGGCCCGGCTTGCAGCCTGCTCGCCATTGAGAGCTTTGGCCAGCAGCAAGGCCCGAAAAGCTGGGGAGGCTGGGAAGGGCCCCCCACCAGGGGGAAGGGCAGGGCCAAAGGCTGGGGTGTCTTGGGTCCGGCTCACAGCCACACTGCCAGGGGAGGAAAAGAGGTGGGCATTAGCAACTCGGGAGGGTGCGCAGCCAGCTTTGGGGCAGAGGGCTTGGGACACCTTGGCACAATCGGTCCAAACCCTTCTCCTATCGCAAGGGTGGGGGATGGATCACTTCCCACCAACATCTTCCCCAAGAAATAGCTGGCTCTGGTACAGATGCCTCCTAGAACCTTCCCCCACCCAAGCCACAGACCTGTAGGAGGTGTGGGGGGTGCAGGGAGCATGGGCCCGGACCACCAGGAAGATGTGCTGGAAGTGAGATCGGATGGTGCTGGGGCAGAAGGGTTGAGCCCCAGGTTCCTGGAAGATGATCGTCACGATGTCATTGCCAATGTGTCTTTTTCGAAGGAGCTGGGGGAGCAAGAAAGGGGATGGGGGGGTGGCTTAGGAGGCAGCAAAACTCTGAGAACTCCCCTCCCCCCCAAACCCTCAACCAGAAAATCATCAGAGAATGAGCTGGATGGACCTTAGAGGCCAGCCAGTCCAAACTCCTTTTTTTACAGATGAGGAAACTGAGGCCCACGGGCACAGACTCAGCTGAAGCTGGTCCTGTTAGTCTAGGCCTAGTGCCCTTTCCCCCAGATCCCACCACCTTTCTCCAAGCCCAGCCTGAAGGATGGAGAGAAGGCAAGTGAAAATCCAGGCCAGGAGCCAAGCCCTGGCACGAGTCCCCCAAGCCCAGTCTGGCTAGCCAGACTCCAGCCTGAGCGCCCTCCCACACCTGCTGCTGGTTGTTGGGGGTGTAAGGCAACATGGTGGAGACGTGGAACATGATCTCGTGGTCTTGGTAAGTGGTGTAGACGGAGTGTGTCCCCGTGGAGTCCGCTGTGGCCAAGGAAAGGAAGGGAGGGGACTCTCAGGAGAGCCCTGCCCTACCCAGGACTAGGTGGGAGCTGATCAGCTCTGCCTCCCACCACCCACTTCCCCCAGCCCCTCATCTGGGCCACCTAGGGCTTCGGTTCTTTGAGGACCCCATGGACCTGCTCCAGGGAGGCCCTGACTTACGCAGGGGCAGCTCTGGGGAGCTGAGGTCACTGCCACTTCCCTCCCCACCCTGGGGCACTGGCCCCCCTCCCCCTGCCAAGAGCTACCCCCCCCCAGCCCCTCCTCTGGACACACACACACACACACACACACACACACACACACACACACACACACACACACACACACACACACACACACACACACACACACACACACGGTAGGAAGGGGTCCAAGAGGGGGCCAGGGGCTGGGGAGAGACCTGAGAAAAACAGGGAAGTCTGCGGCAGCCCAAGGAGGGCCAGAGAGAGGAGGCAGCCTCGTGGGAAGGCAGAAACAGGAAGGAAGGGAGGATGTTGGACCCATGGGGGAGGGGGACTCATGAGGAAACAGACTGGCCAGAGTAAGGAAGAGTAATCCAAGGAACCTAAATCAACGCCGATCCCCCCGTTCCCACCCCTCTTCATATGTCCGTCAGGCATTGGGAAACAGAACCTCAGGTCACAGGGTCATCAGGTCATTTGTCTAGAGCTAGAAGGACCTCAGGAACTATCTAGGCTTATTTTACAAAGGGGGAAACTGAGGCCCTGAGAGGGCAAGGGACCTCAGGACATCACACAGCTAGTGTCAGAGTTGGGGTTAGGCTCTCGGACTCCCAAATGTGCAGGGCCCTGGCTCTGTCCTACAGGGAGAACAGCCTGGCCCTAGACCTGGTCCCCAGCACCCCCAGGAATGGTTAGCGCCACCCCGCCCAGATCCCAGGCTCTGGTATTCCAGCCTGCTGTCTCTGAAGGAGACATCTCAGGCACATGCTGCCGGGGTAGATTTTGGAGACTTTTTACACACCCCACAAATCGTACCATAACCATGGCCATGGCCCTGCAGGCATCTGCAGGCATCTGCTTCCTGGCAACTCTAAGCCCTGGCTAACATCCCCAGCAAGGGGCTGTCCAGTGAGGGCCACACTGCCCACTGGGGCCAGCCCCAGCTGCAGGAACATGAGGCCCCATTCCTGGTCCCTGCACTGGCTGAAGTCCCTGGGGCTGGCCAAGCCTTCCTCCAAAGGCCGGCCCCTGACCCCACATCCCCTCCAGCCAGCCCCCACTGGGCACTGCCCCAGGGCCTTTCATCCTTCCTGTGTTCAGCCTCTGGCTGCCTGCCAGCTACCAATGTCCTCCCTAAGATGTGGTCCTGCCCTTGGGAGCGACTGGGGGAGGGCAATCTTCAAAAGGCTCCTTCTCTCTCTCCTCTTCCCCCTTGCCCACCCCTTTTCTCTTTCTATAAATCTCCCTCTCCCTCTCCCTCTCCCTCTCTCTCTCTCTCTCTCCTCTCCCCTTCCCTTCTCTATTCCTCTCTGTTTGATTCACTGGCTTCTCTGCTATCTCCAAATCCACCTAGGTCTCTCTCATCCTGAGAAAACCTTCCCTTCCTCCCTCCTGCTGTCCTTCATCTTCCTGCCCATCCCCACTCTGCCTCCACCTCCCCATCACACACCTGCTCCCCTCTCCCATGACAGGCCCTGCTCCTTGGAAGGTTATCAGGGACATCCTCATTGCTAGAACTGCCGGGCCCTCCTGAATGTCTGCAGTTGCTACTGACTTGGTTCCTGTGACACGATTCTGTCCAGCCCCCCTCTTGCCCCTCTGCACCTTCTCAGGCTCCTCTCCTGCATCCCAGTCAGTCCCCTGCCACCAAGCACTGCTGGAGCCCATGGCTCTGTCCTGGACCCTCCTTTCTCTTTTGCATCTTCTCCCTTGAGATCCCATTCACTCCCACAGGTTACCAGCTGCCCGCTGCCCTGTCCACCTGGAGGCCCCGACAGCTTCTCCCCCTGAACATGTCTCACAGTATCTTCACCTGAAACACTCCCCGCTCAATTATCTGGATCTCCCTGTTTCACCGAGGGGTCTCACTGTCCACTCTTCCTCCAGCAAAGTCACTTGCCTCCTTCTTCCTGCCCCCTGATCGCCACCCCCAACATCCCATCAGGTGCCAACATCTCAGGTCCCCTCTCCATCCATCCACATTCACACACACTCCCCAGTGCATCCCCTCTCATCTGGGCTCTTACCATAACCTCCCCGATCCAGGTCTCCCTCACGGCAGGCCCTCACTGCTCGGCTGCCATCCCCGACTGACATTTCATGTCTGACCACGAGCCTGGAGCAGGCTCCCTCCCTGTTATCCTGTTGGCCCTGACTGCCCAGGTACAGCCCTCCACCCTCCTCCTCAGTCCCTAAATGCTCAGATGGCGGCAGAGAGGAAAGGACACAAAACTGTGTCAGAGGCTGGGTCCGCCACATCCTAGTTGTGGGGCTGCCCTTGGGCCTCAGTTTCCTCACCTGTAAAATGAGGATTATAACAGCACTTCCCACACAGAATTCTTGTGAGAATTCCCCAAGTGCTGAGCACACAGTGCTCAATAAATAATTCTTTCCTTCATCTCCATTATAATTACGCTGATTTCACTACTTGGTGCAGACCTGTGGTTTCATTGTGAACTTCCAGTGTGGAAAGTCCTTGCCCTCCTACAGAATAGGAGTGCTGGAAAGGACCTCAAAGGCCTCATTTTACAGATGGGGAAACTGAGGCCCAGAGAGTGGAAGTGACTGGCCGAGGTCACGCAGATCCTTCATACCGCCTGGTCCTCCCCTAAGGTTAGGCCAGCAAGGAGCCCAAGCTGGGGGGCCTGCACAATGGGCACTCACTCTTGATGTCCAGCTGAGCCCGGTAATGCTCAAAGCCTTTGAGTCTCACCACCTCCCCCAAGAGGTGGAGGAACTGGGTGAAGGCAGGGCCAGCCTCCTCGTTGTTGTACATCTCTTCTTCCGTTGCCTGACCTGCACGGCAGTAGAGGACTCCCACCTTGCGCTGGAGACTCAGCTGGGGAAAGGCACGAGAGGGTCACGGGAGCGCCCAACCACCTGTCCCGCCTCCCTGTCCATGTCTGGATAAGGACCACATCCAGAGGGCTCAAGCGGGAAGACCTCCAAGGCTGTCTGCTGCCAACTCTGCATTTTACAGAGGAGACCAGCGGACAGGTAGGAGAAGTGCTAAGTGCAAGAGCCAGATTCAGACCCAGAGGCTCAGATCTGAGCCTCTGACTCAGATCCAGGTCTCTGTCCACTGTCCCATCTTGTCTGTACCAGCTTTAGGAGCTCCATCCTGCCCTGGCTCCCTCCTCTCCATGGATGCCTCTAAAATGTTCCCATGTCCCCAAATGAGGGCCTGAAAGGTCCTAGGGGCCCATGGGCCACTGACCCCACAAAGCCACAGCATGGTCTAGGCTGAGTCTCCTGGGGCCCCAGGGCTGCCTTCGAACAGAAGCCTTTGGACCCCAGGACGAGGGAGAAAGGGTCATCCATGGCAGGACATCCCTCGGGTCACCACTGCCCCAGCACAAGGGTGGGCTCAGTGGGGCTCTCCAAGGGCAAAGCCTCCAAGTTAGGGGTGGGGCCAGACTACTGTACTTACCTCCTGCTCATCCAGGGTGAGGAGGGTTCGAGGCACCTTGGGGGAGGCGGAGCCCAGGCGCAAGCAGGTGGGGCTCAGTCTAGGGGCTACATGCTCCAGGAGTTTTTTGGGAGACAGGCCTCGGGGTGGGCCAGGTGGCAGGACCTCTTCGGAGATGGAGCCTCGGAGGGTCCGCAGCTGAGGGTGAGGGCAACCTCCCTTAGGGCCAGTACCCACATTGCCAGTGCCCCCCCAGCCTCTATCTTCCAGACCCCCACCTGAGTTGTCCTGATAATGAGACGATAGCTGTGCTGCAGGCTGGCCGAGCTGCTGCCCTCCTTCTCCTCCCGCCGAATGCTCACGGCTACAGGGCCCAGGGTCTCGTCGATCCCAAAAAAGTTCTGATGTTCTGAGGGCCAAAGGAAGCAGGGGGCATGGTCTCATTCCTTAGCTCTGCCCTGTCAGGCCAAAGCTCTGGCCTCTCCACCCAAGGCTGGCCCCTCTATCCCTTCATTCTGGGTAGCAATGGAAAAGAGAGCCCTGAGTGCTGAGTTCTAGGCTCTCATTCCAGCTCTGCTATGAGCTCACTGAGCCAGCAAGCTTGGGCAAATCATCTCTCTGGGAGCCAGAGTATTTCCACTTGTCAAGTAGGTTTCTAAGTTCCTTCCTAGTCTGACATCCCCTGTTCTAGGGCCCCCAGCCCTGACATCTCCTGTTCGAGGGCCCCCAGCCCTGACATCCCCTGTTCTAAGGCCCCTCCCAGCTCTAACATTCCCTGTTTCAAGGGCCCCTCCCACTGGCATTCCATGTTCTAACATTCTGTCTTCTAAGTACCCTCCCTGCACTAACATTATCTGTTCCAGGGCCTCTCCTATTGACATTCCATGTTCTAACATTCTATGTTCTAAGGTCCCTTCCATCTCTAACATTCTCTTCTCAGGTCCCTCCCAACTCAGACATTCCAATATTTTATGAACAATGACAGATGACTAAGCCCTATGTCCTCCTGGTCCATGACTCTCTGCCTCTACTTCCCCTCTGGTCCCTCTCACCTTTGCCATAGAAGTACTTGCGGTAATATCCTGCCCCTGAGTCAGTGTGCTCTAAGCTGTAGGGCTCCGAACGATTCTGGGGCTCTTCCAGGATGGAGATGGCAGCATTGGGCAGCATGGGGGGCAGGGCAGGAGGTAGCAACCCCCCAAGGCCAAGCTCACCTTCCCCCCCAACCTCGCTCAGGAAGCCAGGAGCCCCCAGAAGCAGGTCTGAGCCAGAGGTTTGAGCCGGGCCAGGGGTGGGAGGGTTATCAGGGGGTGGGTCCCTGGCCCCAGCTCCCCAGTCAAAGAGAAGGCTCTGGACATCATAGTGCGCAAACCAGCGGGGCTCTGGGACTGGGGGAAACTCGGGGGGTGGCTCTCCCTCGGGCGGCAGACCCAGCAAGGCCAGGGGATCAGCAAAGAGGCGGGCAGGGGTGACTCCACGCCCTCCCTCCTCGTTGCTGTGGGCTCGGGCACGGGGGCTTGCAGTGGGAGGGGGCCGAGCCTCACCAGCATCACTGCCACTCCGGAGCAGTGGCCCCCCAGGTCCCCCAGGCCCCTTGGGCTCAAAGGTATGAGGGGTCAGGGCTGGCCGGGCTGGCTGTCGGAGCCTTCGGACAAAAAGGTCATCAGACTGCATGATGGGCGCCAAGCCCCTCCGGGGGCTCTCAGGTCTACCTGCCCACATCTGTGTCCCACGAGTTTAGCCCCCCTGGAAGTGGACCTCATTGGCCTCAGAGCAGGGCTGGGGCCCTGGTGGTGGCCCTGACCCCTTCTCCTGTCCCTCAGTCACTGATCTTCTTCAGGTCCCATGAAAGGGGCCTCAGGAAGCCTGGCATGGAGTAGAGGGAAGGGAAGGGGGGTGTGCCCAGACTTGCTGCTGTTCCGTGGTTACCACCAGGACCAGGGAAGGGCAGGCCGGACAGCGGGAGCAGGGCAGAGCAGTGGGAGGCTGGGTCTTCTGTCATCCAGGGTCCAGGCCCATCAGTGAGGGAGGCTCATCTGTCTGAGGAGAGGGGACAGCTGGTGAGCGGGGGGAACCAAGGCAGCCCAGTGAGAAAACAGGAACCCATCCCTCACTTCCCCCAAATAGAGTCTCCGGCCCTACTCCCCTCCCCCATGACAGGGTCTGCTTCCGGCCCCCCTCCTCCAGGGCCTCAGGCTCATCAAAACCACTTCCTCTTTCCCCCACGTTTCCTCCCTGGGGGAGGGGGGGGTCCTGGTCTGTCTGGGGGCTATAGAACCTAAAGTTTCAGCTGGATCCTATGGGGGATGGGATCAGATATCTTAGGCCTGCAGGGACCCCGATCCTGCCAGGACCTGTGCCATCTCGGACAGTTTGCTTAACCTTCCTGGGCCTCAGTTTCTCCTCTGACAAATGGGGGGCTCTAAATCTAGGGTTCTGTAAGCCAGTCGCAAGGCAATGAGGGTACAATCCCCCCAGGAGGAGCCTACCACTCAGCCCTCCCACGCCCCCATGGTGGCAGCCCGTGTCCTAGTTTGGAGCCTCATCTCTAGACCTTGGGAACGCCAGTAGGAAAGTGTTCCCACTCAAGCTGGTCTGAGTAGGCACCTCAGAGAAGGGAGGTCCCAGCTCAGGACAGAGATGTGGGCTGTGAGATTCTGGGCAGCCAGAGCTGGCAGGGTACAGGGCCAAGGGGAGCCAGCCTGGATGCCTGGGTCCCACCCGGGGCCCTGACAAAAGGAGGACTTCCTGTCCCCCGGGGCCTTTCCTTTCGGCCCCTCCCTTTTCCTCTCAACTCTAAGCAAGGCTGGAGTCCTGAGCAGGACCAGACCCCCGAAAACCTGGGGACGAGCAGAAGGGCCAAGAAAGGCCCCTGTTCACTCTTGGGATGTTGGGGGCCCTTTCCCCTCACGTGCTTTCTTCCACCTTCCCAACCCCCAGCCCAGAACAGCCCTTGCTACCTGGGGGGGGTCAGCTGGGGGTCCCCAGCCCAGCAGCAGAGAGTCCTGGCAGGCAGCGCGATTGGTCCAGCGAGCACAGCCTTCCTGTGAGACAGGAAGTGGCCCCTGGCTCCGGGTCCCCACACTCCTCCTGCCCCCCACCACATCCTCAGGAAGGTACTGGGGTCACTGAACCACAGTCATGGGGTACAAACTATCCCCCCCCAGCCCATAGTCCTTTTCCCCCACTTCGCTATCCCCACTTATTGTCACAAACTCAAGGCCAAGGAAGACACCATGATTGGGGTGGAGACAGAAGAGGGGCGAGCCCAGGATAAGAGATGGGGTCATGGGGCCCAGGGTAGGGGGATGAGGGTTTGAGGGGGCTAGGAGAGGATTCAGACTGTGAAGAAAACCATGGAGGGGCCCCTGGGATCTAAGGGACATGGGTCTAGAAACAGGGGGAGATGGGACCATGAGGGGCCAGAGCCTGTGACGGGGGAGACGAATGTCTCCCCCGTCACAGGATATGAGGCTGCTGTGGACTCATCAGCCCGTGTTCTGGAAGGAAAAGCTGAATGTGACCAAGCCCTGCCCCTGGGGGACATCTAGGCAGGAGGAGGGGAGAAGGGAGGAAGGCAAGGTGGGCGGGGGGCTGCTGGCAGCAGGACTGGAGTCCCCCAGAGGGAGGGCGCCTCCCTGGGTGGCTGAGGGGTAGCTGAGCTTCTCAGGATTCCCGAGAGCTCAATGGGCTCCTGTCTCTTCCAGTCCCCCAGTCCCACACTAGGTCCATTGAGGCTGTGACACATTCCATGCAGCCTGTGTCACCCAGTGGGGTGGGGGAAAGAAAGCCTGGGGGAGTCCTGGGAGCTGGGGCTCCGACCCCATCCCCCAACCCTGGCAAAGCCAAGGACCCCTGAGAGCTCATCCCTCTGACACCCCCATAGATACAGAAGTCCTGGCCGCCTCAGCCCCAGGAGGAGGGGCTGGATCCTTCTCAACTGCACATCTGGAGGTCATGACCCTAGTTCCAGCTGCCAGCAGGGTTGGACAGATGTTTCCTCCCCAAGCTAGGCTAGGCGGGTTCTGTGGGGGCTGGGCTGGAGAGGACAGAGGGGACTAAGGAAATGGGGAGATCAAGGGGTCAAAGCGGTGGATAGGCCCTGGGCTGGCCACGGCCGCTGCCTCCGCTCCCACCCGGTCCCAGGCAGAGAACCACCAACTTGAAAGAAGCCATGCAGGCCCTTCAGAGACCAGGGGAAAGGCAGCAGAGGGGGCGGGAGAGGGGCAGAGGGGCGGCAGGACCAGCAGGGGGCAGCGCAGGGGTGGAGGGGCAGAGGGGCGGCAGGACCAGCAGGGGGGCAGCGCAGGGGTGGAGGGGCAGAGGGGCGGCAGGACCAGCAGGGGGCAGCGCAGGGGTGGAGGGGCAGAGGGGCGGCAGGACCAGCAGGGGGCAGCGCAGGGGTGGAGGGGCAGAGGGGCGGCAGGACCAGCAGGGGGGCAGCGCAGGGGTGGAGGGGCAGAGGGGCGGCAGGACCAGCAGGGGGCAGCGCAGGGGTGGAGGGGCAGAGGGGCGGCAGGACCAGCAGGGGGCAGCGCAGGGGTGGAGGGGCAGAGGGGCGGCAGGACCAGCAGGGGGGCAGCGCAGGGGTGGAGGGGCAGAGGGGCGGCAGGACCAGCAGGAGGACAGCGGAGGGGCAGCGGAGGGGCAGTAGATGGACGGAGGACCAGCAGGGGGGCGGCACAGGTCAGTAGGGGTCCGGGGGCACCACGCAAGGGCACGTGCTGGGGGGGCGGTAATGAAGCCCTACCCCCTTGGCTAGGCCCCCACCCCCTCCCCGCCCGCTCCGTCCCGGGGCGCCCCAGGAGCCGCAGTCCGCGCGCTCGGGGCTGGGGAGAGGGCCCCCCCGGACGTCTCCCCTCCCCCACCCCCGCTCCCCCCGGGGCGCCCCGACTGTACCTCCTCGGGGTCCCCCCTGCGCCCCGCCAGAAGCCGGCCGCCCGCGCCGCTCCCTGCCCGGCCCTTGGCTCCGCCCCGGGGAGGAGCCTCGAACCCCTCCCCGCCGTCTCCCGCCCTGGGCCCAGAAGGAGGAGCCGGCGCAGGAGGGAGAGGGCGCCGCTGGATTCAGGCTCAAGGCCAAGGCCACGGGGCGGCAGGGAGAGAGGGGTCAAGCCGGGGGCGGGGGGGGCACCCAGCTCTGCAACTTCCCATTGACACCCTTGGGGTCCCCTCTAGGTGAAGCCCTGAGTCGGGAGGCTCTGCCTCAGTTTCCCACGTACACGCGAGTCCAAGCACCCATCCTTCCAAGGGGAGGGGGTCCCGAGTGTCTCACACTCATGTGGCTCATTTTGTTGGAGCACATCCAAGGGGACAGAGAGCAGGGCCCCCACAGCAGGTGACCTGGGTCCCCAGGGTCTGTGTGCCCAGGGCCCTGACAGCCAGCTTCTCAGGGGTCGGCTCGCAGGTGTCTGGCAGTCCCCCTTGCCTGAGATGCCCTCCCTCCTCATGGTTGCAGGCTCCTGTAGCTTCTCCAATGCCAGGGTCGTCCCTCTGGAATGGACGAATTCATCTCCAATTTCTCCTGCCTCTTGCTCATACCTGGGCAGCATGTTTGTCCCTCTGCCCCCCTTTTGTATAACCCACCCTTAGCACTGGGCCTGGCACACAGCCGGTATTTAATAAATGTTTACTGCCAGGGGGCAGAAAATGCCTTGGGGGCATTTCTGAAATGATCCCAAGGAACAGGGGGCAAATGTTCTACGGACAGGCTGCAGTCCCTGTAGCAAGAATCCCCCACCCACCTAGCACACCTTGCACTGGTAAGGAGGATCCCCTGGGGAGTTCTTAGGGACCCCGACCCTGCAGGCACTCACCAAACAAAGCCCCCGCGAAATGATCAAAGAAAACTCCAACCAAAATCAAAAATAGTGTTATTAATTCTGGTGTCTCAGAAGCAAAAAAAAAAAAAAAAAAAAAGAAAAAAAAAGACACCCCTCCCCCCTTCTTTCTGAACTTTCAGCCCCAAGCTCCAGGGCCCTGTGAGGCGGAACGTGGCTAACACCTCTGAGAGGCATTAGCGCTCTCCCTGGCTGAGCCCTGGCTCCAGCCCATGGGGAGCCGGGCCCCTGAGTCCCGAGTCCTGGCCCCCAGCAAAGAGGGCCCTGCCCCCTGGCTCCAGAGCTCTGAACGGGACCAGCCCATCGTTTTGGCGAGTCGAGGCTGCGGTTGGGCTCTGGGCCCCCTGAGCACTGTCACTCAGTCCCATCAGGGTCAGGACTGTTCAGTATTGGTGTTCCAGTAAGGGCTGGGCTGCTGGGCTCTCCTGCTCCTCTGGGGGGGCCAGCCAGTTGCCCCCACTCCCAGGGGTCCCAGCTTCACAAAGTCTGGCTGACAGAGAAGAATCCTGGGCAGGGCCAGGAGAGGAAACATTGGTACTGACCTCCGGGCTGAGGCCAAGGTCCAAGGGGGAGGTGCTGGGTGCCTGAGATTGGAGGGGTCCTGCTTTGGGGCTCCCTGAGGCCACTTCCCCATCGGACCCTCCCAGCCCTTTTCTGCCTGCCAGGCTCCACTTGCCGCTGAGGCCCTCATAAGTGAAGGGGGCAGGCGTGCCAGCCTGGGGTGGCTGGGGGCCTTCAGGGGGGGCAGGTGAGGCAAGCACGGGGGAAGGGGCTGGTCCTGGGAGCCGAGGTGCACCCATGGGTGGGGGCCACTGGAGGGAAGGGGGTCCACCCTCTCTCCTTCGTCGTGAGGAAAACCCGTCACCAGCCCCACTCAGGGAAGGCCGCAGTGTCCAGCCCAGCCCCAGGCCCAGGGGGAAGGGCTGTTCTCGGGCTGCAGAAGGGAGAAGGGACAGTTTAAACAGAGCATCACCATACAAGCCCTCCCCTTCTTGCCCCTTTCCCTGATGCCCAGGCAAACTGCTGAGTCTTTCTGGGTCTACTTCCTCATCTATAAAGTGGTTCCACAGACCCTGCCTGGCTCTCTCCATTTGTGGTCAGGGAATTCCTGCTTCCTTACCAGCGGGGGTCTCGGGGGTGGGGTGGGGAGCTGGAGGGTTATTGCTGACAGAGGATGAGCCGCCCCCACAGTCAGAATCGTCCACATTTCCGCCGCTGTTGCAGCCAGCCCCGCAACCCTTCTGAAGCCTAGGACAGAGGACATAAGGTTTGGAGCCGGCCTGGGTGGGCTCTCCCTTGCTTGCCCCACCTTGGGCCCTCCCTCACCTCTCCCAACTGCGCAGGAGCCAGCTGGCAATGGCTTGGAGGCTGACTGGGCCCCCCCAGAGGGTGTGGAGCTGGGGGTGGCTGCCAGCGAAGGACGTGGTCAGAGGAGACACATAGATGGGGTAGCCCAGAGGCTGGTCACAGGATGAGTTGATCATGTTACGCAGTGCCTGCTTGGCATTCTGGATGCTGCCACGCTCAGGATTGCGGTTACGGAGAAACACGAGTTCCTGCTGCTGGCCGGCCCACAGACCCCGCACACACTCACGGTTCACCTATGGGACAGAGAATCAGAGGTCAGGATGCCTCAAGGCAGACACAGGGTCTGGGGCCCCATGAGAGGGGAAGAAGGGTAGGGGGAAGTGGAGGCTCTTGTCCCTCTGACACCAAAGGCATGTCCTGCATTTCTCCCTAAATGCAGTGCAGCCCACCTACACCTAGAGAACGGGACGTGGGAGAAGCTGGTCCTTGGCCATGCTATAACCACCTCCAGTGGGCTTGTGCACAGGGCACAGCAAGCTGGGAACCACACTGACCGTCTGGTCAGACATCCTTCTGCCCCGCCCCCAAGGCTCCCTGGGCCTGGCAGCTTACCTCTGTCAATTTGAACGCCCATTTATGGGAAGCCTACTCTGTAATGGTAACCAGAATGCTCACAAGCACACATTATTCTCGTTTGAGCCTCAAAGCACTGTGAGGAGCAGGTTACCGCTGTTGCCATCCCCATTATACAGATGAGGAAACTGAGGCTCATGGGTTTCCTACCTACTGTGAGAGGCAGGATTTGAACCAGGACTCAAAGCCTAGTAACACACTACACAATGTATTCTTAGGTTGCCTCAAAAAGGCAACAAGAACAAGCTGCACCAAGATCCCACCTTGCCACAGAGGCTCGTGCTGCCCCAAGGGCATCACCAAGACACTACAGGGAGCACAAAGGAGGGGGATGGGGCTTCTGGCCTGACCTCTGACCCTCCTGGGATCCCAGTCCCTCACCAAGATAACGGGGATACAAAGGGCAACATAAGGGACTGGGCCCCTAGCCGTGGAATTAGGAAGATCCTTTTCAAATCCTGCCTAGAACCTTGTGAGCTGTGTGACCTTGGGCAAGTCATGAAAGTGTGTTAGGCCTCAGTTTCCTCATCTGTAACATGATGGTGTTGGACTCCACCAGCCCTGAATGCCATTAGTCAGCACACAGCCCGTGCTTACTAAATGCTGGTGGATGGACCCATGTGCTACCTGTCCTGTCCTCAAAGGTCCCTGCCTCCCAGGGAGCTGTGTCTCTCTGACTAGGTTTGCACATGCGTGTGCCTGCCTGGGCACAGACCTTGATGACACGGAAGCTGAGGTGTCTGCGGTTAAGCATGATGATCTTGTACTCATCTGAGGCGTCATCCATGACGTGCCTCAGTGCCAGCAGCGCTGGTGTGTTGCTGAGAATGGCGCTGCGCCAGGCTGGGTCACCTTCGTGCGAGATCACCAGGCGCTCCTCGTTGGCTGCGATTGCGTCATAGAGCACAGCAGGCTCCTCGTACTCATCGGGGGATGTAAAGTGGTCCTGAAGACAAGCAGGAGGGCGTCTGGTCTTCCCAGGCCTGCCACTCCCCACCACACCCCCCACCAGCCCCCGGTCACAAACCTGGTGGAGCTTGAGGGCCATTCGGACCCCCGGGGCGACCACACGGTGCAGAAGGTCCATGTCAGCAAAGACCCACTCATCCCGTGGGGATGTGATGCGGAAGTCTCCTTTGAACAAGGCGTGCAACCCATAGAGGAAGGGCTCCAGGCTGCGGGAGGGAGGGCAGGTGTCCAAGGAGGATGCAGGGGAGCAGAAAGGAAAGGGGCTGAGGGGGGCTCCCAGAACCATGCTTACCTGGCTGCCATGCTATGGGATGCTGTACCCAGAGCCCGACGGCCCAGCACGCACAGCCCAAAGCACAGGGTGACGAGGGGAGAGTTCCAGTCATGTTCCATGGGCTAAAAAACAAATCCCCCCAAGACTTCGGCCTCAGGAGTCAGGGAGAAAAGTATGAACCCCAAAACATGCTCCAGTGGGGAACATGCCTCCTCCCCACAGGCTATGAGGTTTGTGAGGTAGGGACCACTACATACACCAAGTGCCTAATACATGAGAGACAAATCTAGCTCCTTGGCCACAGCAGGAGATGGTCAGCAAGCTGTCCCTGAGGCTGCGGGCCAACTCTGAGTCCCGCTGTCCCGCCTCCTCACCCCCCACTCACCTGGCCCCGTCGTGCAGCACAGTACTGGATCCAATCAAGGTGGACTGCACAAAAAGCCGGCAGCGAGAGGCCAGCCAGCCGCAGGTCGTAGTCCTCGTCCACGCTCAGGGAGAAGGTGGGGTCTGAGTCAGCATAGCCGGGTGCGCACACAGGTCGGAGGGCTGCCCCGATGCCCTCATGGCTCAGCCAGGTCTCTAGCTTGGGAGAGCGGCTCACGTAGTAGATAATGCTCTTGGGAAAGAGGGAGGGTAGGGGGTTAGGTGAAGCCCTGGGGAGCAGGCCCTAGGGGGCAGCAAAGTGCACAGACACCATCACAGACCAAGCAGCCCTTCCCTATGTGAATGAATGTCGCCTTTCAACATCATTTGGAGGGTGGCTACTAGTGTCCAAGTGGGTCTGCAATGCCTGCCCCTATGAAAACTGCAGGTCCGTGGGAGCCCAACTCTCAGGGCCAGTGGCTCTGGCCTGGCTCTCCCCATCTCTGGACTTCACCTCTTCACACGACCTCTGGCTGAGCCTCAGAGGCATCACCAAGAGATCCCAAGGCCTGATGCCAGCTCAGGTTTGGAGAGGGCTGGGACGGTAACAGGGGAGGGTCCCCCACTGCAAGACAAGCAGCAACATCATCACGCCAGGGTCACACCTTCTGACACCCCTTAGTCTATTATCAAATAGTGCCTGGCACATAGTAGGTACCACAGACACATTAGGTCCAAAGTCAGAGGCTCTTCCTCCTTCATTGAGCCCTCCCTCCCCTCCCCCTGGAAGGGCATGATGACCATTTAACAGATGAGCACAAGAATGGTGCATCATCGTCAAAACCACTGAAAACTTCCCAGACTTGAGCTGAGGAAAGGAAAAGGTGGGCTGGCTATTGTTGGCAAATCTGCCCAATGAAGTCTATGAGGATGCGGGGGTGATGCAAAAGGCCACAGACTAGGGGCACTAGGGGCCCTGGGTTGGAATCCTGCCTCATGCCTTCCTACTGGAGTGACTCAGGGCCTGTTTCCCCATACCTGTAAGACACGGAAGTTGGACGGGGCTTCTGAGGCCCCTACCAGCTGGATGCCTGAGCCTCAGGGCTCTAACAAGGCCCTGCAGCTGAACATCATGGGACAGTGGGGAACAAGGCCTCACAATGCAGCACCAAAGGACACCCACCCCATCAGTCACTGCCTCCACAGAGCAGCCACAAGCTGAGGGTGTACAGGAGAGACCTGGCGAATGACTGAGCACCTGAGGCAGAGCCCCCTCGAGAGACAGCACTAAGAATGTCTACCCCTCATCCTGGGGGCTACCACCCTATCCGGCCCAGGCAGCGAGAGCCACTCATGGAGACTGTCACTGATCAAAGACGGGCAACAGGAAGATGGGAAACAGGAAGATAGGACCAGCCTACTGTGGGTGTGGGGGAGGCGTAATAACTTCTCCTAAATATTGAAAGGGCAACCCAGAGGCAGAAGGGCCTGAAATCAAATCCTAGTTCTGGGGCTACCTGGGAAACCCTAACTAGGTTTCCTGCTGGGGGTGCTGTGAGCACCAAGGGAGGGAATGTACGTAAAGCACTTTGCCCAGCACAGTCACCCTTGTTCTTAGAAGCTGTGTGACTGAACAAACTGCTGAACCTCTCTGTGAAAACAAGCCAAGAGCAACATGAACTTCCTTCTGACAGAAAGCTGCCATAGTCAAACCCCACCCTGCTTCCTACCCAGCCTCTGTGGCCAGTACCTTGACATAGTAGGTGATGAGGATCTTCCTCAGGTCAAACACCTGCAGCATGGAGGCGGCGTTGTTGTCGCTGATGCTGTAACCCTCTAGCACATACTTGCTGGCAGTCACTTCCCAGGCCAGCCAGCGCTGTCCAAAGGCAGCATTGAAGGACAGCACTCGGGGTAGGTGACCTGGTTCACAGCAGCAGCAGCCCTCATCTTCTTCCACACCTTCCGTGATGGCCTCCACCTCCCGCTGTTGGCAGTAGGTCCCTGCAAGAAGAGTGGGGACTGAGGATTGTAGCCACCTCCCTGACTGGCTTGGCTCTCCACCATCCACCCTGGTGCTGCTGCGAATTAGCCCCGTGGCCTCTCTTAGCTCCAGTTTCCCCAACTGTGAAACAGAACAAAGGCAGGGGGAGGAGCAGGCTGCCTTCAACTATCTGTTGGGAACCCTGGGGCGACAGACTGCATGGAGATTCTGCTTGCCTTCCTCGGTGGCAAAGCCGCCAACTCTGGCTTCCTAACGATTAAAAACTGTTCAAAGGTGGAATGGGCTGCCTCAATGTGTACTGCATCCCCATCACCAGCACCTGCCAGGGTTGCCAGAAGGGAATTTCTATCCCTTCTGGTTGAAGCTCCTGTGAATTTTAGGATCATGGCTCTATGACTAGATGACCTCACGGACTCCCCTACACTCACTGGCTGAGCAGCGCAGCCCTGCACAGTCACAGCCTAAGGCCTGGGAGGCCAGCAGCGAAGCCTCTTTTCAGAAACAAAGGTCGACCAAAGCTCTCACAAAAGAAAGAATCCAACTCAGAGCATCTCTGCTCTATGGGAGATCCTTCTCTACGAGTCCTCCTTCATTCTAGAGCCTTCCCTGTCCATTTCCAGCTGATCTTGTCCAGGCTGTGTCTATATGTGGCTGTTTACATGTTATTTCCCCATTAGAGTGGGAGCTTCTTGAGGGCAGGATTGTCTTTTGTGGTTAGCGCAGGGCCTGGCACACAGTAGGCACCTAATCAATGCTCACTGACTGCTCCAAGGAGCTGCTCTCCTCTCTGCCCAGAGACACTGTTACCTCTACACACCTGTCCTGAACAACCCTCCAGGTCTGGCTCCATCATGACTGACCTGTCCCACCCCTTCCTTCAGACGGTTTGGGAGCCATGGACTGTATAGCTCTTAAGGATCTCAGCCCTACAACACCTGAACGGAGTTCTTTGCCTGCCCCACTTTTCCGGAGGACCTAAGATTTCATATGATGTGAATTCTCAGGGAGGAAGGCCCCTGGCCTGATGGAACACTGCTGCTGCCCCACAGCCTACAGGCCTCGGCCCCCTCCCTGGGAGGCAGACCTTACTCAACACAACCTGGTCTCCTTCTCCAGCACTTCCGAAAGGCAGGCCCAGCCCAGCCATTGCCCCTTGGGCCCCACAGCAGCTTACCCCGGAACTCCAGGCCTCGAAGCTGGAAAGTGACGAGTCCGTTGCCAACCTCGATGAGGTGCACCAGAGCGTTGAGGTAGTCAGAGGCCAAGATGAAGCAGTCTCCAGGGCTGTAGTTGCCCCAGCGGCCCAGGGCCAGGTCACCACACAGCGTGTGCTGCAGGGAGCGCGTCAGGTGCTCGTAGAATATGGAGTTAAGGTTGTTATCATCGGCACCTATCACAAGAGAGATGTAAACAGGTGAGGGGACGCTTTTCCCCCAAGAGTCTTCCCTAAGGATGCTGCATACAGTCAGGGAGTGGGTACGCACCAGGGTTCCGATCCAGCTGGGTGGCCAGGCGGGTGTTGGAGTGATCTACGCGCTTAGTGCTGTGGGGGAGGAGTAGAGGTATCAGAACTCCCCTGAGATGGGGACAGGAGGTAACCCTGTTCAATAATCTTCCCCAGGCCCGACTTGCAACTCTGCCTCTGCTGTCCCACCCCAGCTGGGCTTACCTGCCCTCTGGGCTTACCTGCCCCCAACCTTCCTGTTTACCCCCCAAGCTGTGCTAGTCACCCTCACAACCTTACCACAATCATGCTCAGTTTGGGGCCTGCATTTGTGCCTAGCCTGCTCCCTGTCACTCCCCCTGCCCCCCCAAGCCTGGTCTCTTGCTGGACAAACCCCATTTCATCTTGCCTTGGCCCACAGCTCCAAATTTCCCAGCCAGACTGGGAGCTCCTTGAGGTGAAGAATTAGCAACATCCAGCCCCCGGTTGTGCACACACAGGCAGGAAGACAAATGCCCAGGTGGCATCCACCCTATCACTCACTTGTAGTCTCGTTCCCAAAACTTGAGAGGCCGAGCATAGGACATCAGAAAGACGGCGCTACCCAGCAGGGGGTTGAGAGGAGTGGAGAAGAGGGCAGAAAGCAGTGCCTGCACAAACAGCATGGCAGAGTCTGCAGCCAGGGGTCAAGGTGACAACTGGGAGAGTTGGCATGGAAGCTGCAGCCCTCCAGCCTTCCCCTGCTCCCCTAAATCCCCCAGCCTTCCCCTGTCCCCCCACCCCCATTCCTAGCCTTTTTCTGTCCCTGCCTGTCTTCCTGTTGCTTCCTTCTCCCTCCCTCCACACACAGGCTGTCCCACAGGGTACGGGGCACAGCAAAGGGCTGGGCAAAGGCGTGGAAGGCTGAGCCCCAGGTGATCTGCCAAGGGGCGATGTAGGTGAGCACGAAGCGGAGTTTGTACAGCAGGTCCCACAGCTGGAGAGGGGGAACATGAAGAAACACAGGGTTAGCAGGGGCACTGCTCCACCTACACCCCCAAACAAGCCAGGCTGGGCTGGGGCTGCCTTCTCTTAAGTCCCCTTGCCTGTTCTCCCTGGACCAACTGGGGACATTAGCTTGAGCCCATGAGATATGGGCACTGGCCAGGGCAAGTTTTAAGGAGGCAGAAGGCAATACCTCCAGGTTGTCTGACCAAAGGGCAACCTAGGCCCTGAACCCTATCATTCAGGGATTCAAACACAGATAGGAAGGCTGGGGATTACTGCCCTCCTTCCCCAGGGTGGGCATGAGGGATGGGGTGGTGATGGCATCTGCACGTCCGAGGTGCCATGATCTTGTTGGACCTCTCCTTGGGAGGGGGCAGGATGGGCCCTTCTAGGTGAAGGTGGTGACCCCTATTCCTGTTTCTTTGGGGCATGGCAGAGATCTGGAGCTGAGCCCTCCCTGGTAGCCTCACCTTGCTGCACAGCAGGGACATGAGGAAGTAGTCCAGCAAAAAGCCCTGGGAGAGGCGGGGATAGTCAAAATGGAAAAGCAGGACCGTGAAGGCCAAGGTCAGGTATTGCTGGGGTGGGCAGCAGAAGGCCGAGCGCAGGAGTTTCAGTCCGGCCACAGTCATCAGGAGGGCCCGACAGCTAGCACAGGGAGGGACAAGGGGGTCAGAGGGCCACATTCATCTGTCCGCCCACCACCACAGCTGTGTCAGATCACCCAGCCTTGCCCCGGGGAGACTTATGATGACTCCATCCCTGACAAAGATAGAGAAGGTAGGGATCCCCCAAAGAGCCCCAGGATTCTAGGATCTATTCAGGCCCCCCCCTACTCCCAGCAGCTCAGGGGCCCCCGCTCACTAGAGGCAGAATTTGTCTGGGCGGCCACTGACGGTGTGGGCATCGCCCGTGAGCGCGTTGAGCACCACAGCCGGGTAGATGAGGTACTTTTCCACACACTGGAGCCATGCATACAGCTTCTCAAACCACATGAGCTGTGCTGCACCTGCGGAGAGCCAAAGCCCGTTGGGCAGAAGCCTGAACCACATGGAATGACACACGGCACACTCTAAGTGGAGTGCCCAGGGTCACTAAGCTGGCAGAAGATGTCTTCATCCTTCTACTCCAGTGACCTCAGGGGCTGATGGGAATGATGTCCACCCTCTGCCACAAAAGCTCCATCTCACCCTGTGCCCAGAGTCAGTGTCCCTGGACCCTGAATGAATCTCCTCCCTAAAATGACCCAAAGTCCCTATCAGCTCTCCAAGGGGCTTGCCAAGCTCAAACCATCTAGAAGTACAACCAGGTTCTACAGCCATAAAGGACCTACTATGTGACCAGAGCCATGCTAGGTCCTCAGGGAGATTCTCCCACCTTAAGGAGAGAAGGGAAGATGAGAGTCATTATGCTTAAGGACAAGGGACCCTAGTGCAGGCAGGGGCCAGGGTCAGGGGGGCTGCCATGAGAGCCGCTGAAGCCAAGATGGCCAAGGCTTGGCCACTGATGATAACTGGCTGGCCATGGAGTGGGAAGAAGCAGCCAAGGAGGACTGCAAGGTTACAAACCCTTGGAGGGTTCGACCTGGGAGGACGGAGAAGGACAGGGAAAGAAGAGTCAGTTTGTGTACCAGGGCAGAGGAAGCAGACATGGTGACACTCCTGCCACAGCTGGCAAAGGGGTGTTGAAAGGAAGCAAACCCCTGGGTGACCAAGCACCCAGCGACACAGGAGAACCGAGACAACCAGAGAGCTTGGGTGCTGTCAGATCACCTTCCTTTCTGGCTGGCGTCACAGGGGAGAGGAGGGGCAGTGGGGATGTCTCCCCCACTGACTTTGCTGAAAAACCAAAGGGCTCAGAGACAGGTTGGAATCAGCTCTTGGGCCAAGCTGAATGGGATCTCCCAGGTCCCTCCTGGCAGAGGAAGCTCTGTGCCAGGACCCAGGGCCCCAATCCAGAAAGGTGAAAGGCATCCCTGGTCCCCAAGATCAGAGGATTATGGGCAGCCTCAGGGTACCCTCCTCTGGAGGTACACCTCCTCTAGGTACATCAGACCTAAAAGGCTGACAGGAAGCAGCCAATGAGTCGATCTTTCCACTCCTTTACAACCAGAGACCTCGGGGATCCCTCAGTCCAATCCATGGACTTTATAGATGAGGAATCCAGCACCACATGGGGTTAAAGAGAATGGGAGCTCCTGGAGGCCAGGGCCTTCTTCAGGCCTAGCTCTAGGGGGTCCTCAGTAAACACCTAAGCAGCTTTTGGGAAGCAGTGGGCATTGGCCCCAGGGCTGCGGGGGGTGTCACTCACTGCGCACTTCAAACTGGCTGTATTCCTGGGACTTGAGCACAGGCTGGGAAAGGCAGAACCAAGGAAGCTGCTTGCGGAGCTGAGGCAGGAGGTAATGGGTGAGGAAACCCACCAGGCCGGCCAGAGAGTAGAGGACAAAACCCAGGACAGACTGTGAGGAGAGGACAGGGCGTCAGACAGGAGCCACCACCAGTTGGTGGGCCCCACTATCATTAGATGGCCGGTCAGTTCTGGGGGAGCAGACGCTCGGGAAACATGGGCTTCTGTTGAGTGAGAGTGGAAAGAGCTGGCGCCTCTGACCCATCCTGCCAATGAGTGACCCTGGCAAAGTCCTTTGAAGCAGCTCATGGACCGAATTGCAGACAAGGAGCTGACCTGCATCGCTAGGAGGGAATGTCCTCACCTGGGAGCTCCCCATACTACTCGAGTTCCCTGGTCAGTCCTTCTCCCGTCCCTCGGACTCAGAGAAGAGGAGGCCTCAGGAAGGACAGCGACAGGGCAAGATGGGGAAGCCCAGGGCCACGGCAGTGCCAGCAGTGGGGCCAGAGTGCAGGCCCACACCCACCTTGAGGGCGATGAAGACGGTGCTGGCACTGATAGCAAAGCTGAGCACGGCGATCACTGGGCACATCACAAGGTCTGAGTGCAAGATCTCCCTCTGTGGGGAGGACGACGATGCTATTTGATGGAGCCTGCCCATCCCACCCATGTGCCCACCCCCTCTGCCAATATCCTCTCAAACTCCAGATCCAGCTCCAGAATAGCCTCCCACCTGCCCAACCTCCCGACCTTTCTCCAACCCTTCCAAGTCCCTGCCATGCTACCCACAACATGCCAACAGCCAAACTACCCCATGGTCTTACCACAGACTGCCGCAGTTTGCCAGGCAGTGGGTCTGGGGCTTCTGCACGAGGGGTCTCTAGGTTCCGCTCCTCCAGTTCAGGGAAAAGCTTGGTGCGTATTAGGGACCTGGTAAAGATTGAAAAGGATGAGCCCAGCCATGCCACTTAGCTTGGAGGAGTGTGACAGTGGAAAGGCTGTACGGGGCACTGGCATTTTCAGGTAGGAGGGAAGAACAGGACTGGGGAGGCCTGCACAGACCAGAGGACAGTGGGATCGCTGCTCTGGCGGCTGAGGTGGTAAGATATCGCCATCAGAAGGCCACAGAAGACGGAGAAGAGCACAGGCACGTGCTGATCTGGCCACGGAGCCTGCAGTGGGTAAAGCAGATGGGAGACAGAGAGACAGAGTGAGAAAGGGCTAGAGGCCATCAAGACTGGAGACCCTCCTTAGGTTCTCTGTCGCCATTTCACAATCCCCCACTGCTGCCGCACCCCATCTCCACCATCACCGTCCCTACCTTAATGGCACCCAGACAGAAGCCGTAGAGCAGCGTGGCTGCCAGGAGGCTCCGCAGGAGGCTGTACAGAGCAGTGAGGGGGCTGGTGGTCGCTAAGGATAAGGGGTGGGGGGAGACAGTCAGGTCTAGAGCTCTCCTTTACCACCTCCCACTCCTGGCACCATCAACCATCATTCCCCTGACCCCCCACCCCAGGGCGACTGGCCCTGGGTGCCCCAGCCTACCTGTGCCCCCAAAGCCGTGCATGTCAATCTGCTCAAGCAGGTACATGAGGCAGGTGTTGACCTGGGGCAGAAGGCCCAGGAGAAAGACCACAGGAAAGCATAGGGTGAAGACTGCAGGGACATTGGGGAGGGAGCCATTAGCTTCTGCCCCAAAGTCTGGAAAAGCCCTGTGCCCAAGTGTGGCCTTCCCGGCCCCCTTCCCAGTCCTCTCACCGGTGGCAACGTCACGGGCACAAAAGAAGAAGGGAGCAGAGAAGAGAGTGAGGCCATAGAGGGAGACAGGAGGGAAGGGCAGGGCCGAACCCAGGGCATCCAGCAACCAGATGAGGAGGCAGGAACAGCAGAAGTAGACAGGTCGGCTGTAGGCGATCACCCAGTTGTGACCCTAGAGAAGGAGCCAGACAGGCACCTCCTGGAATTTGGACCCTCTCAGCCTGCAAGTACCCGCCCCATTGGACAAGGCCCAGGTCTCAGATTATACCCCACCCCAATTCCCCATCAGATACCCCAATTCCCCGAAACTGAGGTAAGCCTACTTTCTAAGCTGGTGACTAGGAAAAGGGTCTGATGGTGGCAGGTACTCACATGCATGGGAGAGGCAGCATCAGGCTGGACGCTCTGCAAGAAATGGGAACTGTGGTTTCCAAGGGACCTAGTCGATGGGAACGGGATGGAGACGAAGGAAGGGGCTGGGGGTTCCCCAGCTAATGGATGGCCGTGAGCTCAGGAAGGAGGAGCTGGGCTGAACAGGGTCAGAGGGTGCGGGGGTGGGGGTTGGGGCCTGACCTTGAGCAGCGAGTACTGGCATGAGGCAATGACCAGGCAGAACTGGAAGACCCAGATGTCCCTGAAGAAGCCCTTGAGGAGCAGCAGGTAGCCCAGGAAGGCCACCAGACTGCCCAGCCAGACCACAAAGATGTTCTCCAGCACCCCCCGGGTCCTGTGGGGGTCACCGTGTCAGCAGGCCTGTGCCAATGGCCCAGTGACCCCTCCCGTACCCTCCCACTTTGGTATGAAAGCCCTCTGCCGTTGGAGCAGAGCAGATTGCCACAGCCTGGGTGCATGGAAGGGACCAGGGTAGTTTCCCTTCTGCATCGTTTATAAGCATTTATCAAATGGATCCCTTACACTGTGCTAGGGTCACCGCAGGGATTCTGTGAAGACTTGTTGAATGGAGGTGAAACCAGGCCCTGGGCCCCGCAATCAGTCCCTCCTCCCTGCCCAGCCTAGCCCAGAGGCCAATGCTGGCCAACCACCAATGGGAGGTCAAACCCCCTCACTGGGCTGAGGCAAAAAGAGATTAATGGCTAAACTCAGAGCCATCCTCCTCATTCCCCCCACAGAGGCCAGGCTCCCACCTGTACTGCTGATCCTTCCCAAGCCTGGGCAGGGATGGGAGGTGGGGCTTACCGGTCCAGCAGAGCCAACAAGGCCAGCCGCTCATAACGCACGGGGGTCCAGCGGCCAGGGAGGAGCCAGTACTTGTAGCTGTGCTGAGGTCGGGGGGGTGCCTCCTCCATGAGGGTCTGCTCCTGGGACTCATGCAGGGAATCTTGGTCCAGTAAGTCAAACTGCCGGCACCACCCAAAGATATTAGGCCCAAGGGTGACCTCCACAGACAACCATAGCTCTAGAGAAACCCCCATGCACCTCAGTACCAAAGAACTCTAGAAAAGTCAGCAGATCCCTAGGTCAATGGACATTTGGAAAAACACTCTCCTCTAGAGCCTTTTCAGATACGAATTGAATGGAAGATTTTCCCTAAAGCCTAATAAACATGCCTCTTTGCCACCTGTACTGTGGAGTCAAGCTCAGCGCCCCTCACCAGCTCTGAGAGGGTTTTGGCTTGTCGGAGTCCCTCAGAGGATCATGGCCCAAGGGCTCAGAGGGCCAGTTCAATCCCTTAGTCTGGTCCTGCCCTCTTTCTTCTTCCAGACCCAGACTCAGGTCCCTAAACCCTAGTTCCTTTCTTACCTCAGGGATTTCCAGGGGCACCCGCCGGACTTGCATCCCTTGCAACACCACAGGACGGGGCTGTAGCAAGGCCAGACCTCCTGCTGCCTCAGGAACCTCCGCAGAGTGAAAACTGGAGGAATGAGAGTGACGGTCCCTGGACCGAGAGGGAGAGAAAAAGAAAGGAGAGAAAGAGATAGAGAAATAAGAGAGGGAGAGGGAGGAAAAGCAAAAGGAAAGCAGGGAGGGAAAGAGGGTGGAGACAGAAACACAGGGACAGAAAGAGAGAGGCAAGACGCAGAGGGAGCCAATTTCAGGGTCAGGGTAGGGGAACAACATGACTTCAGCCCTGATACCCAGGGAACCCCGAGTGCTGTGGCTGGCAAGGTGACTACAACAGTGCAGATGGAAAAACTTGGGAAGGAAAGGGAGGGATGGGGAGACACAGGTTCTAGGGAGCTCTCCACTCTGTCACCATCTTCCTCCTCTGGCTATCCAAACCCCGGCCCCTCCTCCATGCAGGAACTGGATCATGTGCTAGGGTGACTAGTCCTTTTAAGGTATTGGGGTCCCACAGGAGTTTCTCAGAGGTGATGAAGAATGAGCCCCAGGGGTAGATTCCTCCTCCAGAGCCCAGTCTCCAATTGCAAGAGAAGTCAAGGCACTCATGTGGATATGGAACAAGGAAGATTTAGGCCTGGCCAGGCATGGAGTGGGACAAGGGATTCACTCACCAGGCCCCGTTAGTCCCTTGTTCCCCGCTAACTTGCTGTCCCACGGGGTTTTCGTAGCCACCCCCAGCCAGGCCAAAGGTGTAGGAACGTCGCACCCCTGGGAGCAGGAAGCAGAGAGCATAGTCAGAGACAGAGCCCTGACCCCAAAGCCCTTCAGAGCTGGGGCAACTCTTCCTCAGGGAAGGGTTGGACCAGGGAATAGGTCTCCAAGATGATGCCACCAGAGGACGCAAGAGTCCAATTACCAATTTCCTCATGTGGGAAGGAGCCATCTAACTGCCCTGAGCCCATTTCTTCTGCCAAGAGGGGGAGTAAGCAGCAGGCCACTTCGAAGGCTCTTTGTGAGGAAGGGGCCCAGGGGCAGGACAACTCACCACTCTCATCATAGAAGTAGTGCACGGCGCCTTCTGAGGTATCGTCAAAGGTGCAAGCCTCGTGCACATTGGCGCCTGACCTTGGCAGCAGCAGAGATGAGGCAAAGTGGAGGGCCGAGGGCAGGGTCAGAGCTCGGGAGTGGGAGGCTGCTCGGCCTCGCTGGGTTTCCTGCAGGCTGGAGGCCAGAGGCACCCATCAGTACCTGAGGGAGGCTCAGGGGTTCTGAGAGATGAGCAGACTGGGCTCAGCTCACCTGGGGGGAGAACCCATGACAGAAGAGGGTGGGGTGGGATTGCTCCCAGCATTGTGGCGCCTCCGGATGGCCTGAGTCCGCCGCACGCTGCTCGACCGGTCTCGCTTGGTGCCCTCATCAGCAGCCCCTCCGAAAGAACCCCACATAGCCAGGTCTTACCCCTCTACTCTTGGGTTCCAAGAGCACAGTCCTCACCCTACCCTGGAGTGGCTTGATTCTGGCACAGACCATGTCCGACCCTCAAATCTCCCCCCTCCCCCCTGTCCCATCTTGCATGGCCTTCACTCACCACCCCCAACTGCTCCTTCTTCCTGGAGTTCCCCCCGCCAACCTGGTTGGTTGGCAGCGGGTCCCCTTCGGCTCCCCAGGGCAAAGCTGTCTGACGGTGGCAGGGAGGCCAAGGCCACTGCAGGTTCACCCCCTGCTTGAGCCTCTAGCTCTGCTTTGGAGCCCGCCAGGGGGGCCCGGAGACTATCGCCCCCAGCCCCATCCATGCTGAGCACCCGGGCATGTGTCTTGGCACTGGCGGTGCTAGGGGTCCGCTGAGCTCCATATGGACGCTTGGGGGGCACCGTGGCCCCTTCTTCAGCCCCCCTGGGAGCCCGCCGCTTCCGGGGCCCGCCCCCAGCCCCTCTGGACCCCTCGGGGGAGTAACAGGAAGTGGAGGATGAGCTGTCAGTGCTGAAGCGTCTCTGGGATCGGAGACTGGACGCGGGGCTGAGCTCACTACCCTCGCTTGTGTCCTCATCCTCAAAAAAGCCCCCCCCTTCCAGCAGGGGGCAACCGGGGGCAGGGTAAGGGCGTCGGGAAGTTCGATTTGGAGGGGAATGCCGGCGGATTGGGGTTCTGCGTTTGCTCGGCCGAAGCAGGGCCAGGTCCTTGGGGCGGACGACCAGGAGGGGCTCGGGGCCCCCTGGTGGAGTCCCAGCTCCAATTACTGTGTCAAAGGAGCGCAGGGTGTCATCAGAGGGGACCCCAGCATCCGGGGAGGGGGGGAGTTCACCTTCTGATGGCGGATCTGTGTCACTGCCATCCCTGGGATGGCCTGTGGGGGGACTGTCCAGGTGCGTGGAGTTGGTTTTCTCGCTCTTAAAGCTGCTCAGGGTCTCCTTGTCAGTGCCACTGTAACAGGAGTCGGAGGAGCCAGCCTTCTGGGGCACAGGGTCCCCTGAACCCTGACGGTCTAGGGGCTGATAGCCAGCTCCCCCACGCTTCTCCTTGCGGCTGCTGGTACGCACAAGTGGCCGGTCGGGAAGAGTCAGGTTTAGGAAGCTTTTGCTCAACTCTTGGCTGAGGCTCCCTTTGAGCAGAGGGCTCATGGGAGTGTCGGCCACACTTTCTCCACTCCAGGGGGTCCCCCTGTTTCCAGCCAGGGGAGAACGCTCTGAGGAGTCTGTGCTGGGCAGTGAAGGCTCTGGAGGTGGAGGCCCTGGGGGAGTCTGGGGGAGATCTCCAACTAGAAGGGAAACAAGCCAGAGAAAGAGGAGTTGTCATGTGTTCTGGCAGGAGGGTGGACAGGAGCTTAAGAACTGTCAGAGTGAGGCCCAAGCTCCCCCAGACACCCCTCCTTTGCCACCCCAGGCCCACTCACGCAGCTTCTCCGGAGAGCTCAGCTTCAGCATTTCTCGATCGGCTGCCGTCACAATCACATTGTTGCTGCCTTGTTCTCGCACCAGCTCCTTGATGTCTACAGCATAAATAGGGACTCCCATCAGCTTGGACCCCTCCCCCCCAAACACTTGGTCTCCATACTTGCCCCGGGGGGTCTCAAATCCGCTCCCGAGGAAGCAACAAGCTCTCACCTCTCAGAGGCCCAGAGTCCTCTAACCGGGGAATCAGCTCCTGACGGAGAAGAAAGACGTGGGTTCAAGGAAACAATTCATAAGCTATGTGGGTGAAATCTCCAGAGCAGAGAGAAAAACCTGGGAACCCATGGGACAGAGTTCCCCACTCCCTGTGAGGAATGTTGCAAGGGCAGGCTCACCGTGACCTGATTGAAACCGAACACAGAATGCTGGGAGCTGCAGCGCACGGGGGGCGTGGAGCTCACTTTCCGAAACACCGTCATCTCCACTCCAGGATCCCTGAAAGTTTGGGGACAAGTAGGTCAGGACCCGCCACACTCGCCTTTCCATCCCCCCCCATTCAGCTCATCCTACCTGGGCACATCGCTGTCCCCAGCAACAGGCTCTTCCTCCACCTCCCCCAGAGTCGAGTTCCTCTTCTCCACGATCTCGCCCTGGTCGAACATGGCATGGAGCCGGTAGTTCACTGTCTTGATGGTGGTGAAGATGACCGCCACTACGAGGCAGTACACAGCTGCCACCACCATGCTGGGGGGCAGGACCTGAGGGCATGGGAGGGGTGCTGAGTGGCCACCCTGGCCTGCCCCTGGCCCCTCCATCCTCCAGCCTCCCAGAAGCTAAGGCTAGTGACCCTGTGTGCTGGGGGAAGGGATGGGCCAGCAGCCCTGAGCCTGGACTCAGCTCCCACAGTCTGTCCCCTCTCCTCCCCTAGACTCTCCCCGATCCCCCTGTAGTTCGGTCTCCCCCTGACCCCTTTAGAGAGTAAGAAGTGCAGCACTATTCCTGGCCAGGTAGGTAAGTAAGAGCACTTTCTTCTCTCAAATCCATCTGAGATTCCCTCCCCTTCACCATGTAGAGTGGCAGCCCCCACGTGCACAGGTCAGAGGGCACACACAAGGAAGCAGGGTTCCCCCCCATGCCTCAGTTTCCCCCTCTCCCCATGCAGAGCAGGAAGGGCTGTGCCAGCAGCAGACCCTCCCCTCCACCTCAGTTTCCCCTCTCCATGTACAGCAGCCCCTCCCCCCCATGCCTCAGTCTCCCCCCTAACCACGTACAGCAGCCCCTCCCTCCCCGTGCCTCAGTCTCCCCCCTCCCTCCCTGTGCCTCAGTCTCCCCCCTCCCCCCCGTGCCTCAGTCTCCCCCCTCACCACGTACAGCAGCCCCTCCCTCCCCGTGCCTCAGTCTCCCCCCTCCCCCCGTGCCTCAGTCTCCCCCTCCCCCCCGTGCCTCAGTCTCCTCCTCCCTCCCCGTGCCTCAGTCTCCCCCCTCACCACGTACAGCAGCCTCTCCCTCCCCGTGCCTCAGTCTCCCCCCTAACCACGTACAGCAGCCCCTCCCTCCCCGTGCCTCAGTCTCCCCCCTCCCTCCCTGTGCCTCAGTCTCCCCCCTCCCCCCCGTGCCTCAGTCTCCCCCCTCACCACGTACAGCAGCCCCTCCCTCCCCGTGCCTCAGTCTCCCCCTCCCTCCCCGTGCCTCAGTCTCCCCCCTCACCACGTACAGCAGCCCCTCCCTCCCCGTGCCTCAGTCTCCCCCCTCCCCCCGTGCCTCAGTCTCCCCCCTCCCCCCCCCCCGTGCCTCAGTCTCCTCCTCCCTCCCCGTGCCTCAGTCTCCCCCTCCCCCCCGTGCCTCAGTCTCCCCCTCCCTCCCCGTGCCTCAGTCTCCCCCCTCACCACGTACAGCAGCCCCTCCCTCCCCGTGCCTCAGTCTCCCCCTCCCTCCCCGTGCCTCAGTCTCCCCCTCCCTCCCCGTGCCTCAGTCTCCCCCCTCCCTCCCCGTGCCTCAGTCTCCCCCTCCCTCCCCGTGCCTCAGTCTCCCCCCTCCCTCCCCGTGCCTCAGTCTCCCCCCTCCCTCCCCGTGCCTCAGTCTCCCCCCTCCCTCCCCGTGCCTCAGTCTCCCCCCTCCTTCCCCGTGCCTCAGTCTCCCCCTCCCTCCCCGTGCCTCAGTCTCCCCCTCCCTCCCCGTGCCTCAGTCTCCCCCTCCCTCCCCCGTGCCTCAGTCTCCCCCCTCCCTCCCCGTGCCTCAGTCTCCCCCTCCCTCCCCGTGCCTCAGTCTCCCCCCTCCCTCCCCGTGCCTCAGTCTCCCCCCTCCCTCCCCGTGCCTCAGTCTCCCCCCTCCCTCCCCGTGCCTCAGTCTCCCCCCTCCTTCCCCGTGCCTCAGTCTCCCCCTCCCTCCCCGTGCCTCAGTCTCCCCCTCCCTCCCCGTGCCTCAGTCTCCCCCTCCCTCCCCCGTGCCTCAGTCTCCCCCTCCCTCCCCCGTGCCTCAGTCTCCCCCCTCCCCCCCGTGCCTCAGTCTCCCCCTCCCCCCCGTGCCTCAGTCTCCCCCCTCCCTCCCCGTGCCTCAGTCTCCCCCCTCCCTCCCCGTGCCTCAGTCTCCCCCCTCCCTCCCCGTGCCTCAGTCTCCCCCCTCCTTCCCCGTGCCTCAGTCTCCCCCTCCCCCCCGTGCCTCAGTCTCCCCCTCCCCCCCCGTGCCTCAGTCTCCCCCCTCACCATGTACAGCAGCCCCTCCCTCCCCGTGCCTCAGTCTCCCCCTCCCCCCCGTGCCTCAGTCTCCCCCTCCCTCCCCGTGCCTCAGTCTCCCCCCTCCCTCCCCGTGCCTCAGTCTCCCCCCTCCCTCCCCGTGCCTCAGTCTCCCCCTCTCCCCCCGTGCCTCAGTCTCCCCCCTCACCACGTACAGCAGCCCCTCCCTCCCCGTGCCTCAGTCTCCCCCTCCCCCCCCCGTGCCTCAGTCTCCCCCTCCCTCCCCGTGCCTCAGTCTCCCCCTCCCCCCCCGTGCCTCAGTCTCCCCCTCCCTCCCCGTGCCTCAGTCTCCCCCTCCCCCCCCGTGCCTCAGTCTCCCCCTCCCCCCCGTGCCTCAGTCTCCCCCCTCCCTCCCCGTGCCTCAGTCTCCCCCCTCCCTCCCCGTGCCTCAGTCTCCCCCTCCCCCCCGTGCCTCAGTCTCCCCCTCCCTCCCCGTGCCTCAGTCTCCCCCTCCCCCCCCGTGCCTCAGTCTCCCCCTCCCCACCGTGCCTCAGTCTCCCCCTCCCCCCCCCGTGCCTCAGTCTCCCCCCTCCCTCCCCGTGCCTCAGTCTCCCCCTCCCCCCCCCGTGCCTCAGTCTCCCCCTCCCCCCCGTGCCTCAGTCTCCCCCTCCCCCCCGTGCCTCAGTCTCCCCCTCCCCCCCCGTGCCTCAGTCTCCCCCTCCCCCCCGTGCCTCAGTCTCCCCCCTCCCCCCCGTGCCTCAGTCTCCCCCCTCCCTCCCCGTGCCTCAGTCTCCCCCCTCCCTCCCCGTGCCTCAGTCTCCCCCCTCCCTCCCCGTGCCTCAGTCTCCCCCCTCACCACGTACAGCAGCCCCTCCCTCCCCGTGCCTCAGTCTCCCCCTCCCCCCCGTGCCTCAGTCTCCCCCTCCCCCCCCGTGCCTCAGTCTCCCCCTCCCCCCCGTGCCTCAGTCTCCCCCCTCCCCCCCGTGCCTCAGTCTCCCCCCTCCCTCCCCGTGCCTCAGTCTCCCCCCTCCCTCCCCGTGCCTCAGTCTCCCCCCTCCCTCCCCGTGCCTCAGTCTCCCCCTCCCCCCCGTGCCTCAGTCTCCCCCTCCCTCCCCGTGCCTCAGTCTCCCCCTCCCCCCCCGTGCCTCAGTCTCCCCCTCCCCACCGTGCCTCAGTCTCCCCCTCCCCCCCCCGTGCCTCAGTCTCCCCCCTCCCTCCCCGTGCCTCAGTCTCCCCCTCCCCCCCCCGTGCCTCAGTCTCCCCCTCCCCCCCGTGCCTCAGTCTCCCCCTCCCCCCCGTGCCTCAGTCTCCCCCCTCACCATGTACAGCAGCCCCTCCCCCCCCGTGCCTCAGTCTCCCCCCTCACCATGTACAGCAGGAAAGGCAGCGCCAGCAGCAGCAGCCAGGTGTACAGGTGGAAGCAGTTGGAGAAGGTGCTCTGGTGCGGGTCGAAGAACCAGCCGCCCGTGAGCGAGGCCCACACGCCCTGGCGCAGGATCTGCAGCACCTGGGAGCCCATGGCCGCCCGGGGGGGGCGGCGCCGTCCGCGGGCCCGGGGCCCTCATGGGCGGCCCCGCACCCGGCCCCTCGCCGCCCCCCCCGCCCCCCGCCGCGCCCACCGCATGCGGGGCCCGCGCCCCCCCCGCCCCCCCTAGCCGCGCGGCCCCGCCCCGCCCCGCCCGCCGGAGGACCCGCCGCCCCTCGCCCGGCCTGTCGCAGCTCGCTCCCCCGGGGCCTCAGCGCTCGCCCCACGACGATGCTCCCGCTCCCGGTGCCGGCCCCGGCAGGGGGGAGGGGTGTGGGGAGGGGGCGGTGAAGGCCGGAAGCAAGAGCCGCGAGCCGCCAGCTGCCGGACGCGCATGCGCCCGCCGGACCCGGGGGGGGCGGACCCGGAAAAGGAAAACTCTCCACGAAGAACTGCGCACGCGCAGAGGTGCCCAGGACGGTACTGCGCAGGCGTCCATGTCAAGCGCCCCGATCTCTGGGCGGGGTCATGTGGGGTAGGGGGAGGAGCGATCCCGGTTAGGAATACGGAGCGACGCCTGCGCGATGGGGGCAAAGAGGGGAGCAGCGGTCCGCTCCTCGGGACTCAGTTTCGCCCGTGAAGCTGCGGAGCCGGGGCCTGTCACTCCACCTGGAGGAAGCAGTCATTCAAAAGCATTTACGAAGCAGTTGCTCCGTGCCTGGCCCTGTGCCAAGCGCTGGGGATTAAAAAGGCAAAAACGTGGACCTGCCCTCTAGGAGCTTACATGCTAACGGGGTCGGGGGAAACGATGCAGACATCTGCGTACGTACAAGACACGTGCCAACGGAGTCAGTTAGACCCGACTTGCAGATCCTAGGAGCGCTAGGATTCGGTCGGTTCAAGTTCGGTGGGCCTCATCTGTAAAATGGGGATAATCATAGCTCCAGGCACGAAGGATGGCTGTGAGGATTAAATGAGATATGAATTGTGTGAGGAACGCTACCTGTGATAAAATTCTCTGGGCCTCAGTTTCCCTGTGTGTCAGAGGGTCATAATTAGAGTAGCTGCCTTCGGAGGTCTTTTCGAGATACAATTCGCTAATTCTATAAAGAGGCGCAGGAGCAGAGGATTCGGCGCATGCGAAAACGCTGAAAGCCCGGGCACAGACGGCTTGGGGGGAGGTGGGGATGAGGTGGGGCTGCTGGAACGCATGCGCAAGGCCGAAGCGGAGGACACGCGCGGGGACCGAGAGGCGGAGCTTAGACCAGAGCCAGATGACCATTGGGTTACAGGGAAAAACTGACATGCAGCTTCGCCAATGGGACATCCTCCGGGAAGAAGCGCCGGACCGCTAAGATCTCGGGGCGGGGGTGGGGGGGGGGGGGGGATAGGAGGGCGGTTCCCTCCCCACCTCGCGACACTCCCCATTCTGTAGCCCATGGGGTGGGTGACGTCACTGGAATGCGCCCGATAGAGTCGTCTCCATTTTTTAGGTCACGGTCCAGACCCGGCTAGTTCCCGGGTCGAAAGTCCTCGGAGCAGGCAGAAATAGAAGAGCTCAGATGGCGTCGGCTTTCTTAAAGAGACAGGCACGCCTCCGCCGAACAGAGGCTGCGGCGGTCGATACCCGCTCAGCCCTTCTCCGAAGGCTCGCAGGAGCCCGGTAAAAGGGTTGGAGCGGCGCCGGAGAGGTGGAGGGGCGCGCGCTCGGGCCCGCCGGCGCCCCGTGCGGGAGCGCCCCCGCCCCTCGCCAGCCTCAGTTTCCCCCGAGTCCCCCAGACGCGCCCGGGCTAAGCAGCTCGCGGCGGGGGGCGCCCGCGCGGAGTCCCCGGGGAGCGGTTGCGGGGCTCGGGGTCTCCCGGCCGGGGCCGCCCCGCGGGGCCAGCGTCATCTGATGCTGTTTCCTGCAGGAGGGAGAAGAGCGGAAAAAAGCGAAACTCCTCCCCCGCCGCCGCCGCCTCCCGCCCGGGGCCAAAGTACAAAGAGACCTCGGGAGGGAGGAAGGAGGGAGCGCGGCAGGGCCGCCGGAGCCAGGAGTAGAGCCGCGTCCGCAGCCCCCCGCCCCCCATGGTCCCCAGGCGGCGCCCCTGGGGCCCCCGGGCGCCCCGCCCCTGAGCCGGCCCGAGCCCCCCCTCCTCCGGGCGGCCCTCCTCCGAACCCCGCCATGGGGGGGGAGCGCGGCGCTCGCCTCTCCGGGCCTCGGTTTCCCCGTCTGTTAAGATGAGCCTATGAGCGCGGGGCACCCTCAGAATGGAGCCCCTCAAGAACTTGCTCCTCAAGAGCCCCCTGGGGGCCTGGAACGGAGGGGGGCGGGCCGAGGGCGCCCCCAAGACCGCCTACTCCAACCCCGTGTGGACGGCGCTCTTCGACTACGAGGCCAGCGGCCGCGACGAGCTGACCCTGCGCAAGGGCGACCGGGTGGAGGTGCTGTCCCGGGACGCGGCCATCTCCGGGGACGAGGGCTGGTGGGCGGGCAAGGTGGGCGACCAGGTGGGCATCTTCCCGTCCAACTACGTGTCCCGCGGCGGCCCCCCGCAGCCCGAGGTGGCCCGCTTCCAGGAGCTGCGCCTGGAGGAGGTGATCGGAGTGGGGGGCTTCGGCAAGGTGTACCGGGGCAGCTGGCGGGGCGAGCTGGTGGCGGTCAAGGCTGCCCGCCAGGACCCAGACGAGGACATCAGCGTGACGGCCGAGAGTGTCCGCCAGGAGGCTCGCCTCTTCGCCATGCTGGCGCACCCCAACATCATCGCGCTCAAGGCAGTCTGCCTGGAGGAGCCCAACCTGTGCCTGGTGATGGAGTACGCGGCCGGAGGGCCCCTCAGCCGGGCGCTGGCCGGCCGCAGGGTCCCCCCTCACGTGCTGGTCAACTGGGGGGTGCAGATAGCCAGGGGGATGCACTACCTACACTGCGAGGCTCTGGTCCCTGTCATTCACCGGGACCTCAAGTCTAACAACAGTGAGTAAGCTGCCTCCCCGCCCCTGCCCCTTCCCAGACCCCTCAGCCCCCCCAGTGCTCTCTGGCCCTGCTGATCTAAGCTTGTTGGGAAGGACTGGCGGGCAGGCAGGAGTGGGGTGGAACCCTGAGAACCAGCAGCTTTCTCTAAATCCTGACCCTGGAGAAAGCAGCTGGAAGGAAGGTGGCATGGCTTGGGGCTCCCACAGCTCAACTCAGCTCCCAGGGTCATGGGCTGATAATAGCCATAACTCCCCTTCCTCTCTGTTCCTTGTAAGGTAAGTGGGGGCCATGTTCCCATTTAGCAGAGGAGAAAACTGAGGCAGAGAGAGGGGCAGTGACTTTCCCAGGGCCACTCTGGACTTCACTCATTTGACTCCAAAACCAGAGATATTTCAAGGATTAAAGCTTGGCTCCAGAAACACAGGCTTCTCACCCCACCCCACCCTAAGCATAAGGCTGAGAATGTCCCAGCTGGAGGAGCCCTTAGATCACATTGGTTCCAACCCTCTCCTCTTACACCAGAGGAAACTGAGGCCTAGAGAGAGAAAGGAACTGGCAGGAATCCTAGGGATGGCCAGGGGCCTTAGCTGACAAGAGTGGTGCTATCCTGGGGATGTTGCGGGGGCTGGGCGTTAACTGACAGTCCTTCTCAGAAGCCTGGCCATCCGTTCCCTACTCAGACCATTTAAGAATTAGAGAGTCACCTCCCTCCCCACTGACACCAGCAAATACCCACCTGGAGCAGGGATAACTCAGTCAAAGGTGGGGCCTTGAGTGGAGTACGGGCTTAAATCAGGATTTGTTTCCCTAAATAGTCCAGCCTCTGCTGGTGACTCGTGGAGCTTTGGGAAGAAGACAGTAGGCTCCGGGGCAGCCTCATCCATCTTTCTGGCCCCTCCAGGAAGCCTTCTCTGACCAGCTCAATGCCCACTGCTCCCTCCTTCCCTCCCACTTACCATGCCCTTTGACCTATCCCCATCACACTTGTCTGCCTGGGTCTAGTCTGTCTTTCTAGACTCTGCTCCTGGAAGGCAGGAAACTGGTCTATTCCCCCACAACCTTCCTCCCCAGTGCCCAGTTTAAGTGAACACAACCTTCCTCCCCAGTGCCCAGTTTAAGTGAACAATTGTGTCTTGAATGTATATTTTCACATTTTTCCCCAAATTGTTTTTAAGGGCACTGGAATGGAAGGCAGAAGAAAGTCCTTTGTCCAGCTTTGCCAGTGATTTACTGTGAACCCTCAGGGAGGTCACTTTTCCTCTCTGGACTTTAGTTTTAGAGGAGTTAGAGTCAGTGATCGAGAAGGCTTGTCGCTGTCAGTGCTGAAAAGCTGGACTTCTTGTGTTCCCTGGGGTGCTGCGGCCTGCCCTCAGTCTACCATGTGCAGGGCAATGTGCTGTGTGCGGCACTGACCCTCTGGCTGTCTTGGGCCCACACAGCCAGGGCCTTCCTAGAGGAAGAAGGGCTGAGGTGGAACCCTGCAGAAGAAAGAGGGCAGAACATTTCAGCAGCAAAAACTTGAAGAATGGACTGTCCAGCTCAGGGGAGGAGGGGGAGGAGTTCAGTCTGGAGCATGGCCCTGGGCTGAGACTGAAGGGCAGTAACATCAGGTGTAGATGCCAGGCCAGGGAGCTGGGGGGGCCTTTGGCCTCTGAGCCCAGGGGTGAAGCTGAGGGCTGGGGAGTTCTAGGTCCTTCTGTCCTGGATGGGGGATTCAACATCACTACGTCAGGAAAAAGTGGAGAGAGATGGCCCCTGCATTCAATCCCCACTAACTGTGGGTGTCTGGGCCATTAAACCTCTCTGAGCCTCGGTTTCCCCACAAAGGAGAAGCTGAGATCAGACAATGCCTGAGGCCCCTTTTGGTGCTGAGTCTCTGCAGGGCCCCCAGTTTCCAGCCTTCTCGAATTTCTGGCTTCTTAGGTTGGGAGGAAGGAGTCATGGACAGCAGGAAGGGTCCCCATCCCCACTGCCGCCCCTATCCCCAGAGCCCTGCGCCCTACCAGGAGGGGGGATTCCCTAGCAAGCTGGACCCCTGGCTGGGGGGAGGGGACTCCTGGCTTCTGTTTTTCCTCCTTTCTCTTTGCAGAGAAAATGGAACAATGGCCCGGCCCCCGCTCCCCACCCTCCCTGCTACTTCCTGCGTTTCCTGAACGGGCTTCCTGTCCCTGCCCTGGCCTCCTCTCTCCCTCTCCCTCTCCAGGCCCAGCTGGCTGCGGGGGTGGCTGGGTGGGGGGTTGGGGGGGGAACTGGGAGCAGCAACCCCCCTGGCCAAACCCCCTCTGGATGGCTGCTGAGCTCAAATGTGGCCCCTGTAACCTAGGCACCTTGGGCCTCTGGTCTCCCAGAACTTGGGCATCCTCCAGACTCCCCAGTCCTGGGTCCAGGAGTCCTGAGTGCACTGGGGGTGGGAGGGGGATCCCTATGCCGGGGGTGGGGGGACATGGCACAAAACAATGGGCTGATTTTCCTGTAGTGGCCTGGACAATGGGGTCCTTGTGAGCCTTGGCTGGGGAAGAGGAGGGAGGGAATTCTCCAGGCCCACGAGTCACAGGACTAGCTCTCCAGGGCTGCCCCAGCCTAGGCCAGCCCTGCTGCCCTCACCCCCTGACTTTCCTGACTGAGGTTGCTTAGAAAGGGGAAGCTGGGAGGATCGGGAAGGGAAGGGGAAGAAGTCTGGACAGGGCCTGAGGTACAGAGCCAGCCCAGGGCCCCACAGAGGTGGGCGGCCCTGGGGGCCAACTGGGGCCAAGTCCATGGCTCTGGAAACAGCAAGGAATTGAGCTGGGCCTTTGCACTGATGGGGCTGAGTGAGCATAAGACCCCTCAGGGAAGCCTAAAAGACAGGAAATAGGGATGTCTGAGCCTCCGGGACTGGGGCTTAGTACACAGCTCCTAATCCTGCCCAGCCCAGGGCTGACCCTGTCTCTCTGGTCCTGTTTCCTCATCTGTCCGGTGAGAGAGCTCCAGTCAATTCAGCTCAATGAGGATCTTATTAAATGTCTACTAGGCGCCAGGCCCTGGGGCTAACAAGACTGAAAATGAGATGATTCTTGTCCTCATTGAGCTTCCATTCCATTCAGGGAGCCCTTCCAGCACCGAGTTCCTTGGGATCTGGCCAGGACTGTAGGGCAGGAGCTCAGGGATGGGGGCATGAACCAGGTGTCAGGGATCACACTCCCTCTGGATGTGATCAGCCCTGCCCACCTTTAGGATGAATTCGTGCTCTGCTTTGCAACCTGAGGAAAGTCCCTTGACTTGTCTTGGCCCCAGCTACCCCAGCCCTCTTCTGCTTTTTTTTTTTTTTGGGGGGGGGGGGGCGGGAATCGGAGTTAGGTGACTTACCGAGTCACACAGCTAGTAAATGTCCGAATCTAGATTTGAACTCAGATTTTTCTGATTCCAGGGCCAGTAATCCTATCCACTATGCTACCTAGCTCCTCCAGTCATCCCTGCTTTTGAAAGGATGGGGAGGCTGCCAGGGAACTTAAAAGCACCCCCTTCCAACAGGTGCCAGCCAGAAAGAATGGTGTGATGGGCAAGAGGAGGTCCTGGGCTCCTAGGTCCTTTACAGATGAGGAAACTGAGACCTCAGGGTTGCCAGATGGGATTTGAACTCTGAGCCAGGGCTCCTCCCGCAATTACCTGGCTGCCTCTCCAGGCCACAGCTGGAGGGTGGGGCTGAGGCCCAGGAGGAAACAGGAAATGAAATGAACCAGAGGTAGAAAAGAATCCCCACTTTGGCCCAACTCCCCCTTGGGCCTGGTTTCATCTGAGTGCACTGGGCTGGGGGTCAGGGAAGCCTGGGTTCAAATTCCTTGGGAGACCTGCCCTAGCTGGGGCTGAGCTCTGGGTCGTTACCACCCATGGAGCTTCAATTTCATCTGTAAAAGCGGAACCAGTCTCCACCGCCCCAACAACAGACAGGGCCCCCATCAGCCTTCTTGAGATCACAACCCAAGTTCTTTGGAAACCTGACTACTCCAAAGAAACATCCTAGTTTTTAATCATTCCGGGCCTTTGTTCTCAGGGCAATTATGAAATGCCTGCTGTGTGCTCAGCTCTTTACAAATATCTCATTGCAGTCCTGAAACAACCATAGAAGGGACATGCAATTATCATCCCCATTGTATAGGTCAGGAACTGAGGCATATAGATGGTTGGTGACTTCTCTGTCACACAGCTAGCTGCCAGACTGTAAAGCTGGAAGTGACCACCTAGTTCATTCCTCCCCCCCATGAAGCCCAGAGAGGTGCCTTGGGCACTTGCCCAGAGTCACACCAATATGTACTAGAGGTGAGAGCGAAGGTTGACTTCTCTGACTTGGGCCAGTGCTCTTTCCACAATTAAATCAAAACTGGGGAGTGGTAGGTGTTAGGGAGAAATCAGAGACCATGTACTCTAGAACAGTCTGAGGAAGGAGGGGATACAAATAGCAGGAGCAGTCTCCAGGGCTCAGAGAAAGCCTTGAAAGGAAATCTAGAGGACAGAGGTGAGGCTGGTATGTGCTCCAGGCATGGATGTTTGACTGAGCCAAATGCTTGGAGGCATGAGATGGCAGAATGGCTGCTGATCAACTCTGGGGTGAAGAAGGTGGTCAGACTAGCCAGGGTGACTGGAGCCAGACTGTGAAGCGCTGTCTTGGTGCTTTCTCTTAGTGTCCCTAGGGTAGCACAGAGGGTTTTCTGAGCAGGGCAGAAGCAGGCATGGCCAGACCCTAGGAAGCCTTGCCTGGGTGACTAGTCAGGGCTTTTGCCTCAGTGGGCATCCCAGATTCTGACATCTACCCCATGCCCTGATGAAACTCATCTACAACATTGTGCCAGAAGGGTGGGTTTCATCCTCTGCTCCACCCTCTGAGGCTTGTGTTGTGGTAAAAAGGAACCTTTCCCTGCTCATGGGGCTCTCCTCTCTCCCCAGTTCTACTGCTACAGCCTGTCGAGGGGGACGATGTGGAGCACAAGACCCTGAAGATCACTGACTTTGGCCTGGCTCGAGAATGGCACAAGACCACCCAGATGAGTGCCGCTGGCACCTATGCCTGGATGGCCCCTGAAGTCATCAAGGCCTCCACCTTCTCCAAGGGCAGCGATGTGTGGAGGTCTGAGGATCTTGACCACAGGAGGGGGAGGGGGGACACCACAAGGGTGGGTGACTGACGCAGGCTCTTCTGGCCTACAGCTTTGGGGTGCTGCTGTGGGAGCTGCTGACTGGAGAGGTGCCTTACCGTGGCATCGATGGCCTAGCTGTGGCCTATGGGGTTGCTGTGAACAAGCTCACCCTGCCCATTCCCTCCACCTGCCCAGAGCCCTTTGCTCAGCTCATGGCTGGTAAGAGCCAAGCATTCGGTGGTACAGGGGAAAGGAAGCTTATAATGGTGATGGAGAGGGCTTGGGGGTGGGGCAGGAAGACCCAGAGATAGCCCCCCCTTTCTCTCCTTCCCCCAAGACTGCTGGGCACAGGACCCCCACCGCCGGCCAGACTTCTCAGTCATTCTGCAACAGCTGTCAGCCTTGGAAGCCCAGGTGTTGAGGGAAATGCCCCGGGACTCCTTCCACTCCATGCAGGACGGCTGGAAGCGGGAGATCCAGGGTCTCTTTGACGAGATCCGGGCAAAGGAAAAGGTGCTGACTCCCTGGGCCCTGGGGAGGGATGGGAGGATTAAAAACAGACTACCAGGGAGGCAAGAGCAAAGCCAGGATTTGAACCCAGTTCTAATCTCCAAGTCCAGTGTGTTTTGTCCCTGCCATGCAAGATGAGGTTGCAGGGCAGAACACCTGGGTCCCTGGAAAGGAAGCCACTTTGGGGACTAGGAGGACAGAAGATGAAGTTTCTGGCAAGGACGGGCTGCCTGGCACCAGAGGGGGCATCTGGGTCCTGAGAGAGTAAGGGTAGCCAGAGGACCTCGGGGCAAACGTGGTCTTTGCTACTTGACATCTTGGAGCCTCAGCTTCCTCCGCTAGAAAATGAGGGAGCGGCCCGAGGCTCTACTAGCCCTCCATCTCCGAGCAGGGATGGGAGTAGGGGAGGAGGAGGGCTGCAGAGTCCTGGAGGAGGAGGGGACAGCATCCCCTGGGGAGCCGGGCTCTCCTGGAGGCTGAGGGACGGGAGAATCGCCTGGGGGCGGGGCTCTCCCGGGGGCGGGGCGTCAGGGTCCTAACGCCCCGCCCCCCCGCCCCCAGGAGCTGCTCAGCCGCGAGGAGGAGCTGACCCGGGCGGCGCGGGAGCAGCGCTCCCAGGCAGAGCAGCTGCGGCGGCGCGAGCACCTGCTGGCTCAGTGGGAGCTGGAGGTGTTCGAGCGCGAGCTGACCCTGCTGCTGCAGCAGGTGGACCGAGAGCGGCCTCACGTGCGCCGCCGCCGGGGCACCTTCAAGCGCAGCAAGCTGCGGGCGCGAGACGGCGGCGAGAGGATCAGCATGCCTCTCGGTGAGGGGGCGGGGTTTCGCCGCAGGGGTCTCTTTGCATGCTGCCTTGTGAGTGGCTCTGGGTGGGGCTCCCAGGAGAGGGGCGGGGCGTAGAAGGAGTTGATTTGCATGCTGCCTTGTGAGTGGCTCCAGGTGGGGCAGGGGTGGGGCCTTGGGGCGGGGCTCGGCCTCTTCAAAGTCACTTCTTTCATCCTGTTGCCTGGCCTAGACTTCAAGCACCGGATCACCGTGCAGGCCTCTCCTGGCTTGGACCGAAGGAAAAACGTCTTTGAGGTCGGCCCCGGGGACTCGCCCACTTTCCCACGCTTCAGGGCCATACAGTGTAAGAGACCCCCGCTCTGAGGCCCAGGTGTCCTCCCCCACCTGCCAAGCTTAACTCCCCCTTTTCCATCCAGTCTGGGGCTCCCAATGTTAGCCCTGGAAGGGGAAACTGAGTCCCAGAGGGCTGCACGCCGTGCGCAGGATTGCGCAGGGAGTGGAGGACAGGGCCTGTCTTCCTCCTAGTGCTGGAGGCCATGCCTTCCCCCTTCACTATGGTGCCAGCCCTGGTGCCCTGCTTCAAAGGGCAGCATCTCCTTGGGACTCTTGCCACTTAGCCAGCCTCAGGGGAGGGAACAGCTCCTGAGTCAGCTCCTCTTCTCTCCTCAGTGGAAGCTGCAGACACAGGGCAGGTCTGGGGTCGCCAATCCCCACGACGCTTGGATGACCCAGGAAATGGGGAGCGCCGGCCATGCTGGGCCTGGGGGCCTGGGTCCCCTAAGCCAGGGGAGGCTCAGAATGGGAGGTGAGTGTCCTGATTAGACCCTAGATCATTTGCAGCCTCCTGCAGCCCTTCCCCAGTCTCTGCCACTCACTTGTACTCTCCTCCCCCTCCCCAGGAGGCAGTCCCGAATGGACGAGACAACCTGGTACCTGGACTCCAATGACCCATCCCCGCTGGGGTCTCCATCCACCCCCCCCACGCTCAATGGTGAGTGAACCATAGCCCTTCAGGGTCCTTTCCAGGAGATAGTTCTGGGCCCCCATTAAACCGTCTTTGGCCTGTCCTGGATGCCCGTGAGGACATTTCTGATCCTTGTTAGGGGGCCCTGGGCATTTGTCCTGCCATCTAATGGTGGAAACCTGTGTCCCCAAGGTAAAACCAGAGTGGTTGGACCAACACAGGCCCCACTTCATGAAGGGTAATGGCTGAGGATGAAGGGGGTTGAGAGGAGGGGACACAATGGCACCCACAAGGATGGGTCAGGTATCCTGCTGTATGCCTGGGACTGTGCCAAGGGGAGTAAGGATCAAGTCTTGTTGAGGATCTGGTGCTTGGAATGATGAATGAGCAAGACCCTAAGTGTCCAAAGTGGCAGAATGGCAGATTCAGGCTCTGGGAGCCAGAGGAAGCCCAAGAAGGGAGAAGGGGCCCCTAACACTCCAGCGCCAGCCTCCTTGCCAATGTGACCCACATTCCTCCTCTTTATTAAACCATTCGTTACAAGCAGCCTAGCTGACCTGCCTTCCCTGTAAAGGTCATCTCCTACCTCCATGCCTTTGCACAAAGTCCTGCCTATCTCAGCGGTCACCTCCTAGGGGAAGCCTTCATGGTAACTTGGTGTTTCCCCAGTAATTTGTGGCTTCTAGAAGGCAGAAATTCTCTATAGCTTGGTGCCTGCTGTGTCCCTGGAAAGTGGGAGATGGAACTGTGGGGAGGAGGCTGGGAGCTAAGCGCTCGAGTCAGTCCTACTGTGTGCTTGGGAATACTGTAGGTGTCAAAGGGGGAGGGAAAGTCAAACGAATCGAGAGAAGGTAAAGCCTCTATTCCTGCCCTCGTGGAGCTCCGCATGGACTGTGTGGGAGGACAGGGCTCACACGTTCAATGCTGTGGACAGTGTTAGCAGGCTAGGGACCGGCCTTTTCCAAGAAGCCCTCCTGGGGAATCTGGGGAGCTTAGAGATCAGGGGTTTGGAGAGAAAGAGGGGGGCATGTTTGTTCTGTCCCTCTCCAGTGATTCAAAGAGAAATCCAATCCATTGAGCTCAGGTAGCATTTATTAAGTACCTACTATATACCAGACATGATGGGAGTCCCTGGGAATTCAAAGCCAAAAATGAGCCCCTCTCTGCCCTGATATTCTATTGGAGGCAACTAAGATTCAGAGAAGGAGATAGTCATTATGTTGGCTGGGGGAGACTCAGATGTGAAAAGGGATCAGAACAGGCCTCGTGTCTTGCAGTGGGAGCCACCAAAGCCCCTTCAGCCCATGAGTGACTGGGCAGTGTCTCTCAGACCCAGGCTTGAAGACGAGCCATTAAATCAACCAGGGGTATAAGGTGTAGGGGGGGCAGCCACGAGCGAGCTGAGGGGAGTGGGAAGAAGGATGAAGCCTCGCTGGTGCTGCTGCCTTCTTCCCCTGGCCCAGGGCCTACCTTAGCTGTCCCCTGATGCTCCCCTGCCCTACTCTATACTTCCTTCACAGGTGACATCCGCCCCCCAGAGCCTGAGGAGCCACGGCGAGCAGGCCCCTCGGATCGGAGTGGGACTCCCAAAATCATCCAGCGTGCCCTGCTCCGGGGGACAGCTCTGTTAGCCTCTCTGGGGCTGGGCCGGGACTTGCAGCAGGCTGGTGGTGGGGCCCGAGACAAGGGAGACACTACCCCAGAAGAGGCATCATCATCACCCCCCTCCCCCCTCATTCGCTTCTCTCCCAAAACTCCAGATGCCCCGACCTCTCCACTGAGCCTAGATGCTGAGACACCTCCCAGCCCCCCACTTCTTGACCTGGGAACCCCTGGGGGGCAGCCCTCTGCCAAAAGCCCACGCCGAGAGGAGGCAATACGGGGTAAGAAGGCCTGGCCCTAGGGAAGGGAGTGAACCTCCACAGCCTCCAGAAAGAAACCATCTGTTTATCAGAAGGAGGAGGGAACTTGGAACTTAGAATGTGGAACATTAGAGCTGAGGGGGCCCTTAGAATAGGGGTGTCAGATCTAGAAGAGCTCATAGAACGTCATGGAATATCAGAGCTGGATAAGACCTTAGAACGCAGAAGCCTAGAACTGCGAAGGCCCTTAGAAAAGGGACATCCCCATCAAAGAGCTCACCTAACCCAGTACCTTATCTTGGGGTCAATGAGGGACTTCCTCCCCTGCCTTCCGAGCTGGGGCTCATTCCAGGAAACCCCACTCCACTGCTTCCCTTTGCATCGGATTCCTTTTAGCTGCTGCTTTTTCAGGTGGGGGCCCATGTACTGAGGAGGTTGAAGTCTGGCCCTCAGGAGAGTGGTGGGAGGTTTAGGCCTAGGGCCTGATGCTCTCCTGTATCAAGCTTCTCCTCTGCTTTCCTTGCAGGTGGGGCTGTCTCACCCCCTCCTGGGGCCTTCCGTTCCCCTCCTGGCACCCCCCGATCCCCAACGCTGGGCCTCATCGGCAGGCCTAGGCCTTCACCCCTCCGGAGCCGCATTGATCCCTGGAGCTTTGTGTCCACTGGACCCCGCCCATCCCCGCTTCCATCTCCACAGCCTGTCCCCCGTCGAGCTCCCTGGACCCTGTTCCCAGACTCAGATCCCTTCCAGGACTCCCCAACTTTCAACCCTTTTGGCCCAGAATCCCCACAGAATAGGAGAGCCCAGACCAAAGACATGGGGGGCCAGGCTCCTTGGGGAGCCACAGAACCAGAGGAGAGCCCCTGAGTGAGGGGAGCAAAGCATACCCCACAGTGAGGTGGGAGCATCTCGGAGCCTTTGAGGGAACTGGCCCTGGGGAGGTGGATGCCCCCCAAGGGGGACCTTCAGTCAGAGGGGAGCCCTCTACAGGAGCCACTATATACACTGGAAAAGGAGAAAGGGGCCGGACCCCCTAAAGGCCACTGTATCCATGGAGCTGATGGCCCCTGTCCACTATTCCCCTAGTCCCTCTGGAAAGGGCTGAGCAGTCTCTAGGAGCTAGGGTCCTTTCCCAGCTGCCTCAGTTTCTTCCAGAGGCTCTCAGTTCTCCTCTAAGGTGGCCCTTTTTTGAGGGGGGGGGGTGTGCAAGATGAGGATGAAACCTCCCTTCCCTGGAACACTACGCTGCACCTGAAGCCTTAACACTGGACTGAGGGGAGTCCAGAGGGGAAGCTGGGGTCACTCCTGCCTCTCCAGTCTCTAGGGGACCTCTGAAGCCATCCCCTTGCCCCTCTTCTTCCCCCATTGGGGCTCGACACTGTAACTGGCTGGTTTAGGGGGCACCAGAACCTGTCTCAGGGAATCACTGTCCGCCCCCCCTCCCCTGGCCCCAGGGCAGGAGGCAGGGAGTGGGAAGCTATGTGGTTGTGGCCCCTGGGGACGGGGAAAGGGATAGGACTGATGTGTCCAGGAGTGACTTCAGAGCCCGTGGGGTGTATCCCACTGTTTCCCCACACCAGGGGCCCCGAGAGTGTCTGGGACGGGGATGAATCCCCATTGTAGCTTGTCATGTCCTCAGAGATGGGGACTCCCAGAACACTCCCCCCACCTCCCAGCCCTGGTCTGGAGGTCACAGCCTAGACCCTAGGCCCTAGAGTGCCACTGAAACCAAATAAACTTCAGCTGTCTACACTGGCTCAGCTTTGTCCTGTTTGACAATGGGAGAGGATTCTGGGGATAACTAGGATCTGGCCCTGGGACCTAGGGATGGGTATCAGGAGCTTTGGAAAATCAACCAAGAGTACAGACTTCTGGCCTAAGAAAGGTCAATGGGCCTTCCTACCCTCCAGGAGAGGACATTGTGTTGGGGCAGACCACGTGCCTAAATGGAGAGCAGAATGGCAAGCTTCCGGTGGGTGGGTGAAAGCTGATGCCGAGATCCATTTGGGGCCATTTCACACATATGGCAGGGGAGGCTAGGGAAAGAATTTGGAACTCAAAAAATATTTAAAAATTAAAATTGGAAAAAAACATGCAAGCGAGACAGTGTCTACCCTCAAGAAGCTAATATTCTTGTGTTAATATGTGATTACATTATTACATTGTGTTAATATTATGTTTTACAACCATTTTAATAGTGTCAATATATCTTTACAGAGATTTTTAAAAATTATTTTGTTTTCAGTTTTCTACAACCACTTCCATATATCTTAGTTTTTTCCCCTCTCTCCCTGAGATGACATGCCATCTTATATAGGTTCTACACATACATTCCCATTTAACACATTTTCACCTTAGTCATGTTGCATGGAAGAATTAAAATGAATGAGAGAAAGCACAAAACATAACACAAGAGAAAATGGTCTGCTTCGTTCTATGATCCAATTCCATAAAGAAATATGGATCTCTGGAGGCGATAAGAAGCTTATATTCTGATTAAAAAAATGACATGCAAATACATACAAAGCAAGTTAGATATAGGATTGATGGGAAATAATGAACCAAAGAAGACGCTGATGTTGGGGGGGTTGGAGAGGGTGGGGTTTTAGTTGGGCCTTAAAGGAAGTTGGGGAGGTCAGCAGTCAGAGTGGAGGAGGGGGAGCCTTCCAGGCCTGGGGGATGGCCAGAGTTGAGAGACAGACAGCAGGAGGCCTGGGTCCCTGGATCCAAGTGTGTTGGGGAGGAAGGTGTAAGAAGACTAGAAAGGTAGGAGGGGACCCAGTATGGAGGGCTCTGAAGGCCAAACAGAATCTTGTGTCCAATCCTGGAGGCCCTGGAGTATTGAGTAGGGGGTGATAGGATCAGAACTGAGCTTGAAGAAAATCCCTTTGGTGGCTGAATGGAGCATGGGCTGGAGGCGGAAAGGCTTGAGGGAGGCCGACCCTCTCCCCCAGCAGCTACTGCAATAGTCCAGGTATGAGGAGATGAGGCTCTGTCCCAAGGTAGGGGCAGTGTCACAGGAGGGAGGGAGGGAAGAGGGGACAGGGAAAGAGGGAGAGAAAGAGAGAGGGAGAGCGCAAAAAGAGAGGAGAAAGAACAGAGAGATGGAGGGAGAGACAACAGAGAGAGCAGGGGCAGGGAAGGAGAGAGAGAAGAGGTAATCAGAGAGAGAGAGGAAAGAGGGTAGAGAGAGTGTGTGAGTGTGTGTGTGAGTGTGTGTGTGTGCATGGGTGCATGTGTGTGTGCATGTGTGCATGTGTGCATGTGTGTGAGTGAATGTGGGGGGGCAGGGGAGCACTAGCAGCTGGGGGGATCAGAAAAAGGAAGCCTGTAGAAGGGGGCTTTGGGATAATTTTCAAGGCATTAGGGGGCTGTAGTGACATGGGAAAGTATCCCAGGCAGGAAGATAGACAGTAATACTTGCCCTTAAGGGGGCCAACCCTTAAAACTTGGCTGCTGTTCTGATGATTAGTGGGGGTGGGAAAAGTGTTGCAGTGGGCGTGGTAAGCCCTGGGTTTCTGTTGCAGGCCTTAGAACTTGTGGGAGCTGGAGATTGGGGGCTTATCTGGTCCTCAGTTTCCCCACATATAAAATGAGGGTGGTGGCCCAGATAACTCTTAAGCCTTTCCCAGATCTGGATCCCAGGATGTTCATGGGATACTGACCTGTCCCCTGCCTCCCTCCTGTAGCTGGTTAAGTGGCTGCCTGAGAATGTAAGCACAGGGGAAAAAGGAGAAAGGAGTCCCAGGACCTGTGTGTGGGTTCTGCTGATGGCTGAGTGTGCTTGCACAAGTCTCTTTCCCTCTGTTCCCTCTGTAAGTTGCAAGATGCTTCCGTGGTTTTAAGGTGACTCACATCACTCTCACCTAGTCCCCAGCCCACACACCTCTAGCGGAAGGCTCCTCCCTCATCCCAGGCTCTCATCCCCTCTCATTCATCCATACAGGGCACCGCCCTTGTCCTCCTCCCATCATCCAGGAGCTGGGTTTCTCAGCTGCTTGCTCTCTGTCCATGCCCCTCAGAGCCCAGGAATTTAGTGCACCCAGCTCCTAGATCTGAGGAGCAGGAGTGATGTTGGGCATGGGGCCCAGGGCCCGGTACTGGCTGCTCCTGGCTTGTTATCTGGCCTATTTACTGCTGGGGTCTGCTGTGTTCATGGCCATTGAGGGTCCCCCTGAGAGCAGGCTCCGGGAACAGCTGCTGGGGCACCTGGCTGCCTTCCAGACAGATCACCAGGATTGCCTGTCCCCCGGGAAGCTGGAGGTGCTGCTGGAGGCAGTCCTGCAAGCCCAGGCCTATGGCGTCTCTGCCCTGGGCAATGCCACCGAGCCTGAGAACTGGGACTTTGCCTCTGCCCTATTCTTTGCTGTCAGTATCCTCACCACCACAGGTAAGGGGCCCTGGAAGAAAGGACAGGCCAGGGGACTACGCTGGATTCCTGGAGCGCATACCCTGCTGACCTCTATAGGGTGGAATGGTGACCGGGGGATGTGCTCAAGGTCTTCCTCTCCCTGTCCCAGAGCTCCTAGATAGGGCAGCCAAATGACAAGACCAGAGATTCCCCTCCACACACGTACAAACTCCCAGTGTGGGGTGTAGGGGAATATCCTTCCAGCCCTTGACGCTCCCCAACCAGTACCTCCAGTTTATCAGCCAAGAGGGGTGTGTCCTGTCTCTGAGCCCCACCCACTCCAGGCTGCTCTCTTTGGAACCTGGGAAGGACAGGAACCCGGCCCAGAGTCTTGGATCTGGGAGGGTCTTCAGGCCCTGTGACCTCTCTGACAACAGATGGAGAACCATCCCTTGGCTTGAATCTCTCCTTGATGGAGATCTCACCCCTTTCCCACTCTGTTAGGAAGATGTTCCTGGGATCGAGGCCCTGTTTGCCTCTTTGCTACTCCCACCCCTGGTTCTACACCCTCGAGTTAAAAAGAACATGTCTGATCCTCTTCCCATGACAACCCTTCAAATACCTAAAAAGGAGGGTGGTGTCCCCCTAGGTCTCTCCCGCCTCGACTCTTCTCTTGTCCAGGATCTTATTTTCTCCATGTTTACAAATGAGGCTCAGAGAAAATTAGGGACATATCCTTAGTCACACAGATAGAAAATGTGTAGAGTGGGATTTGAATCCAGACCCTCAGGACTCCAAATATTTCATGAGGCCACTAGGGGTACAGGCGATGGTGCTTTGGGGTTTAGTTTTGGTTTTATTTTGCTTTTTAAAAAAAATGTTAATTTCCACCATCCAGCCCAGTGCTGGCGCAGAATGTCTGCTAAATTGAATTGTATAAAGTCCCGATTGTCAATATACAGGTAAAATGTTGGAAGAAGAGTCCAAAGGGGCTGGGATGTCTAGGTTCTAAGCTTGGCACTGAGATAACCTGACTGGGTGACCTTGACCAAGCCATTGCCTTCTCTGTGCCTCAGTTTCCCCATTTGTCAAATCAGGATGTTGGACCCAAAGGTGAGGGTCTCTGAAGTCTCTCAGCCCAAGAGCTCTAGGAGATAGTCATGTGACTCTCTGCAATGTCGAGGAGGGTGAGTCAAATCCAGTCAACCTTCCTTAAACGCCCACAGTGTTCAGAGTTTTGTGCTGGGTACTACAGCATTCCTGCAGAAGGAGAATTATGAATTTGGGCTTTGGTAGAGGCAACAGAGCCATCAAAGATGGAATGAGCTGCTTGCCCAGGTAGTGAGCTCCCTGTCTTGGAAGGTCTTTGAGAAGAGGTGGTGTGGCTGTTTGTCAGGGATGTCACTGGCCAGGCTCCCACGTGGATTGTCTCCAGTCTCTGAAGTCTTTCTAACTTGGAGACTCTGAGTTTTGAGGAGGAGGGGGATAGCACACTTCAGCATTTAACGGTCATCTCCACCAGTCCCTGAGAAGCATCTCTGTTGGGGACCTGGAGGAGGGGTGGTTCCCAGAAGTTTGGGGTGATGGGAGTCAGAGAGGGAAGGATGACCACTGGGCTTCCTGGCTTTGGGTCGGGGGCCCTGAGTACCTTGGAAGGCTCTGGTCTCAGACTGCGTGTGAGAGAGCACAAAGAGCCCTCCCAGGAATGGGATAGCCAGGGTCAGTCCTTGCACTCCTGGCTCAGTCTCCCCTTCCCCTTCTTCCCCCCCTCCCTATCCAGGCTACGGCCACACGGCCCTGCTCTCTGATGGCGGGAAGGCTTTCTGTGTGGCCTTCGCAGGACTGGGCCTGCCCGCGGGTCTTGTGCTGGTGGCAGTCCTGCACCAGCACCTGCTGCACCCACTGCGCCATCTGGTGAGCTGGCTGGCCACCCGCTGCGGCCTGCTTCCCTCCAGGGTCCCCTGGCTCCAGGCTTCAGTGCTGGGCCTGATACTTGCAAGCATCTTTGTACTGCTTCCTAGCCTGGTGCTTTGGAGCCAGGAGGACCACTGGAGTCTGCTGGATGCCTGCTACTTCTGCTTTATGTCGCTCAGTACAATTGGGCTGGGGGACTTCGTGCCGGGCCAGGACCGCCACCCTGCCCTCTACTGGCTTTCCCAGCTGGCTCTCATCTGTGAGTAAAGGAGATGGTCAAGGAGTGGGGAGGGACCCAGGAACCCTCGGGACTATCCAGCCACGTTGACACTGAACACTTAGTCCTTAAATAGAAAGTAACTCTAACGGTGGAAATTCAGCTACCTTGGCAGGCCAGTGTGGCAGAGGAGCTTGGGATTTGAAATTGAAAGGAACCTCAGAGATCATCTACTCCAGCTCCCTCATTTACAGAGGAGAAAGATGATCTCCTCTTGATGCCACCAAAGGCATAAAGCGCTAGAGTCAAGATTTGAACATGGGTCCTCTGACTCCCAACTTGGCACTTTTTCCTAAGGTCAGCTAAGGGAGGGCAGGAGTGGAGCTGGGGGGTGGAGGTGGGCAATAGCCAACCTTTGAGCAGGAGGTAAATGACAAAGAAGACTGGGGTGGGAATAGCTGGCTTTTGGTGGCCAGGCATCCCCAAGGGGATTGCTTTGGATCCTTCAGTATGAAGACAATTTCCCACAGTTAGAATGTTTTTGAGAATTAAGGGAGACATCATAATGATCTTCAAATGACACCAAAAGCTGTTGTGGGAAAGGCAGAGGGATCCATCTTGTTCCCCTTGACCAGAGAGGTCTGTGCTAGGAATGGTAGAGTGAGGGGGAGCTGGCTACTTGTCCTGGGTGTAACCAAGGGGTTTATGGATGCCTCAAAGGTCGATCCTTCTGAGGCTTCCACAGAGAAGCTGGCCTGCTTTAGAAAGGGCTGAAGCTTTCACTGCTCCCCATCCTGAGGGGCTGAAGGCTATGCTGCCCCCTGGACATGGAGACAGGGGCCAAGGATCCGAAGCAGGGAGGGGCACAGTGGGAGAGGCAGTTGCGCTAGGAGCCCAGCTACTCTTTCCAGGAAGGGGTGCATTGTAAAGTCTGGCGGCCCAGAGGGCCCCTATCCCCTTTTCTCCCTCCTCACTCTCTCATTCTCCACTAGGTTACCTGCTTCTGGGGTTGCTGGTCCTGCTATCAACTCTGGAGACTGTCTCAGGGCTAAAGGAGGTTCAAACAGTGATGGATTTCTTCATCTACAGTGGCTCCAAGAGCCCGGAGGACCAAAGGGGCATTGTGACTCAGGACGTTCTTACCCTTAGCCACTGCCCACTCCCCAGTACCTCCCCTGGGACAGGTCACCACCTCCAGAACTGCCCAACAGAACCTGAAGTGTCCACCCCCTCCATAGTATGAGGTGGGGGTGACATGGCCAAGTAGGAAAATTTCTGGAACTGTGGGGCTTGGGGGAGCAGGTTGGACGCTGTGAGCTTCAGGGGATGTGTGTGTCTGTGTGTGTGTGTGTGTGTGTGTGTGTCTGTATGTCTGTGTGTGTCTGTGAGTGTGAATAAAGAAAAGTCTGCTTTCTGCTTGTCTCCAGCTCAGTTTCTCCCAGCCCCCTCATATCCAAGCCCCCAGGCTGAGCCACAGCAGCCCAGGGGCCTTGGACCCAGCATCCCAGTACTGGAACAGAGCCCTCTTTTGCAGCTGTGCCAGCAGGGCCAGGGAAGGAACTGAACTTGCCAAGGCCATAGAAACCCTGGCCAGCTAGTTTTGTAATGCGTCCTCAGCTGTAAAGTCGGCAATGACTCTTGTCCTACACCTTTTCTGCTCTTTGATGTGAAGGGAAGTCCTTGGTGTTGTAGGAACTCGTGCTTGTATGTTATTCAGCACAGGAGTAAGCGGGGATGCTGAGGAGGTTTTGGTTACACAGGTGACCAGAAGCCAAGCAGGATGCAGACCAGACCTTGGCTTGACAGGCAGACCTCTTTCTTGGATGGGGGAATGGAGTGGGGTGGGGGTGGGGGTGGGGGTTGTCAGCCACTCAGCACTGCCTTATTTGCATACGACCAGGCCAATCTGCATCCTCCTTGGGCCCACTGCTCCCTCCTCCAAATGCACAGCCAAGCTTCACCCCAACTCGTGTCTGGGGCTAGGAGGTAATGAGAGAACAAAGTCGGGGCTCCAAGTCAGAATTTATTGCGGAAAAACTGCTGGATATGGTGGCTGGGTCTCTGGGGGTGGTCCAGGGGACCAAGGGATTTCGGAGAGGATTTTGGCAACCAGCTATGGCCACAGGCTGATTATCAGCGGTTCTGTAGCTCCTCTCCCCGCCCTCCTCCCAAATGACAAAAGCCACCTGAGCCAGTCTTTGCTTGTCTAGGGGAAGGGGAATGGAGGCTGGCAGACTGAGTCATTGACCATTCTGCGCCCACCCCTTCTTGTTCAGTTAGCAAAGGTCCAAGAACACACTGGAGATCGTCGAGGATCCCTAAGGGCAGTGGGCGCCCTAGGGTCCCCCGGATACACAAATACACACACGCACACACACATACACACACACACACATACACGCTTCAATAAATACGGCTCGCTGGGCTGGGATTTGGATACTCGGCCGACCCCCTCGCTGGGGTCCCCCCAGACTCGGGAGTGCTGCGAACCAGGCCCCACGGTGGCCTCTGGTGGCCACGCGAGGAAAGGCACAAGTGGGGCGGGGAAGAGGAGCGGAGAGGCGGATCCTTTGGCGGTGCAGGAAGGCGCAGGGCCGGACAGGGCGGCCGGTGGCTGGACTGCAGAGGCCTGACCCGGTCCAGCCTAGCCGCAGGAGCCAGGCAGATCGGCAGGGAGGGGACACCCCTCGGTCCAGTTCCAGGGCCACCTGGTCCACCTCGCTCGATGGGTGGTGGCCAGGGATCCCCAGGAGGAGCCCGGGAAGCTTGGGCGGCCGAAGCCAGGGGTAGCGGCTATCCTCGTCCCCCACCTACCCCGAAAAGGATGGGCCACCCTAAGGGACTGGACAAGGGTCCGCGGCTCGGTCCGGTCCAGTCCAGCTGTCCCGACTCGGTTTGGCCCGGCCCGGCTCAGCTCAGCAGGCAGCGCTCCCGACGGCTCAGCTGACGGCTCAGTTTCCGACGCCGCTGCTCCAGCCCCCGCTCCAGGCGCTCGTCCTCCTCCAGCGCCCTGGGAAAACGAAGGATCAGCATCCAAAGTCTGGCCGGGCTCTGGGACCGCTCCACCCTCCCCGTCCGGGTTTTGGGAGGCGAAGGGTCGCAGGACAGTGCATGATTGCGGGCTGCATGAAGCTCTTTCCCCCAGTCGCATTCCATCCCCCCACCAGACTAGCAAGAGAGGGTGATCACCCCCCACCCAGTACCACCCAATCCGGACAAGCCTGAGCAAGTAACTCCAGGGGCCATCGCAGAGCCACGTCCCCCTCCCCAGTGGTGGCACGGGGCACCACTGGCTGCACTCACGTCCTCTCCTTGTTATCCAGGTCTCGAACCAACTCGTCCCGCTGGTTCACCAAGGACACCAACTCCTCCAGCAGGAGCTGTTCCCGGTGCTGCTGGGCTTCTGTTTTTAGCCAATCTGGAGATGGGGCACAGAGGGGGAGAGGAGGTGAGAAAACCAGCTGTGTCCTTGAAGTTTGTTTGTGGGGCTGTCTGGTCAGCCGGTCTCTGTGACCCTGTGTCTTGTCTGTATATCTATGTCTGCACCCTATGTCTTGTCTGTATATCTATGTCTGCACCCTATGTCTTGTCTGTATATCTATGTCTGCACCCTATGTCTTGTCTGTATATCTACGTCTGCCTCCTCCCTCCTGTCTCGTCTCTCTGTGTCTTGTCTGTCTCCTCATTTGAAATCAATAAACATTTATTAAAGAGTTACTCTACCCAGGGGCCTGTGCTAGGCACTGGAGATACAAAGCCACCCCCACACACACCCAAAATAGTCTCTGCCCTTACAGTGCTGACTTGGATGCATGCCCCCTCCTGTCCTCATCACCTTTCACCCTGATTGTTGCTGCTGGGGGGAGCACTGCCGCCTCTGGACCATCCTCCACCAACCACCAAAGCACAGACCTGACCCTGTCACTCCTCTAACCAGGTGCTCCCTATAGCTCCCCAGGACCAGACAGGATACCCTCAGTTTGGCTTTTAAAACCCCCTACAATGTGCCCATTGCCCCCTTACCAGCCCTCTTATGCGTTACTCCCCATCATATACACTGATCCAGTGACTCTGGCTTCCTGGCTGTTCCTTACACAAGACCCTCATCTCCAGACTCCAGGCATTTTCTCTGCAGTGCCCCCTTGCCAGGAATGCTCTCCCTCCTCATCTCTGCTTCCTGGAAGTCCTCCCTACAATCCCACCTTCTCCAGGAAGCCTTTACCAGTCTTCCTTAATGTTCATGGCTTCCTTCTGAGAGTAACCTCCAATTTACCCTATCTGTCCTTGTTTATACCCAATTGTTTGCATGTTGAATCCCCTTTACACTGTGAGCTCCTTGAGAGCAGGAGATTGTCTTTGACCTTTTCCTACCTCCCTGGAGGTGAGCACAGGGCCTGGCACATAGTAGGATCCTTGACTGATTGGGAACTGGTCAAGTGCTCCCATTTGGCTGGAGTGTGGACAGACTGTGTGGCAGGGAGTGGAAAGAATTCAGACTGAAGGGGTGGTGTGCCCTCAGTGCTGGGCTTTGTCTCTGGGGTAATAGGGAGCCCCTGAAGGTTTCTAAGCAGCACGGCATGCCTGGACCTTGCAAAGAGCGATCTGGAAGCTGCCTAAAATGCACATTGGAAGGGAGAGGTGCCCGAAAAAGCTGTCATAGCTGGACCCTGGGCCACCCCCATTTCCATCTCCAGCCCCTTTACCTTCGATGGCCATCATAGCTCTCAGTTCTCTGCTCAGGAGCTCAAACCTTCTCTCCAGATCTTGTTCTTCTATCCTGCAATGGGAAGGCGGGGTGTCAAGGCAGGGGGGCCTCGTCTGACCTCCCCCTGCTGTGCTGGAGCCCTCAAGAACCCCCAGGCTCCTGTCCTGTCTCAGGGGAGTGATGAGGGTGGCCTTCAGAAAGAGTCAGAGGAAGTGGGGGCTGCAGAGTGACCTTTATCACTGAATACGCATGCTTCCATGGGATAGTGTAGAATTTCCCATCGTTCAACATATACCCATTCGTTTAAAAGTTTCATTCAAAAGAAAGCAGATCTCCTGGTGCAGCATTATTCTGTGAATGTCTTCTGCCCATGTTGCATGTTGTGCAGACATGGCCTGGCCCAGGCCTAACCCTAGTCCAGCTCGGAGGGGAAGGCTATGTGTTGGCAGCCAGGTGAGGCACCCGAGTGTGAATCACACCTCAGAGACTTACTAGTTAGCTGTGTGACCCTGGGCAAGTCCCTCAACCTCTCCTCTAGCCTCAGTCTCCCCACAATGGGGATAATAACAGCACCTCCTTCACAGAGTGTCATGAGGATCAAATAAGGTGATGCAGGTACTGAATTTTGCAAACCTTATAGAGCCACAGTATTAAGAGCCTGGATGCGAGCCCAGGGCCCGCCTAACTCCATGAGGGTCAGGGGGGTGGAGCTGCAGTGAAAACTGAAGTTCAAATTCAGCCTCAGACACTGTGTCATTGTGTGACCCTGGGCAAGTCTTTCCACTCTGCCTCAGTTTCCTCATCTGTCAAATGTTCTGAAGAAGTAAATGGCAAACCACTCCAGTATCTTTGGTGAGAAAACCCTCAAGGGGGCCATGGAGAGTCGGCCACACTGAGTCACAACCTCTACCTCCACATTCAGCACCTGTCCTTTGCATTACTCTGCCTCCTTTATTGTAACTTCTCCCAAATCAGACAGTAGAAATCACTGGACATGCCCCATTTCCCTTGGGATTAGGGAATAAGATCTGTATGTCCAACCATTTCCTTGTCTAGTGCCTGGGATTCACCTACAGTGGGAGCTCTGGAATGAGGAAAGTCCCTCTGCTAGGGCAGGTCTCGCCTCCTATCCAGTTTCACACAGGAGCCACCAATAAAGGTCAGTGTTCCCAGAGGGGAAGGGAAGGGAAGGAGTGTTTCTGCAGTGGCTGCTTCATCCTTCATAAGGCACCCATTGTGCTAGTGCTTGACAGGTCCTCACAGCCACCCTGGAAGGCAGGCATTATTACGAACGGGTCAGTCTTTTAATCATGTCTGACCCCATTTTTATTGATGAGGAAAACTGAGGCAAACAGGTTAAATGACTCGCCCAGGCTCATCCGAACTCAGGTCTTCCTGTTTCCACTGCCACCATCCCTGCCTCTAGGCTCCGAGGCCAGCTGTCTGTTCACTCCTCTTCCTGCCCCCTAGGAGCAGGGGTCAGTCCATAGAAGATGCTGGATAAGCTAGTCCACTGAATCCCCCTCCCATGCATTCCCAGCCATGGTAGTTCTGCCCCCCCACCCCCAGGCCAAGTGTGTCAAGTCCAATGACCCCCCTCCAAACCCCTGTAGGCAGCTGGGGTATGGGGCAGTCTTCTACAAATGAAACACTCCTAGTACCTTCAAGCACTCCTCATCAACAAGGACTTGAGGCCCTTCCCTGTGCTGATCGCACCCCCCTCAGGACCCTCTGGCTTAGCAGTATCCTCCCTCCTTTCCTCCCTTCCTCTCTTCCTTTCTTGTATTTCCTAGGACTGAGCCAGCAGGTCTCCCGGGCATCCTGCACTGTGCCCCTGCATATCCCAGCTGGGGCCCTCCAGCACACAGTAGATGCTCAGCAAAACCTTTGATGGAGAAAGGAAGGAGGCTTAACTAAGATCTCCCCCATGGGGGTGGGGAGGTAGGCTTACAGGAGCTGGAGCTGGTCCTGCCTCCGGATCAGTGCATTCTTCTTGTTCACCAGGGTGAACCACTCCTGGATCAGCACCTCCTCCTGCAGCTTGTCGGCACTGGAATGGGGATGGGTTTGTGGGACTGTCCAGAGGAGCAGATACCCCCTTGACTGGAAGCTGCCTCAGGGCAAGGGGTGAAGAGCCTTCCTTCTTGCCCTGCACATAGCAGCCACTCTAGGAATGTTCATACAGCCTGAGTTTTCCCACTTCCATGCCTTTGCTTGAACTTTCTACCATCCCCCTACCTCGGATGCCCTTCTTTCCCTGATTCTTCTGTTAGATTCCTGTCATTACTTAAAGTCCAATTCAAAGCCTCCTTCAGACACCTTCCCAGATTCCCTCAGCTGGCAAAGTTTGGATAATGCTGCAAGACTGTAAGTTCTATCTGGGCTATGCCTGAACCAGCTCATACTGGGAGATGATGGTTAAATTTTCAGTGTAAGCATTTACACCTTGGAAATTGGCAAAAATGACACATCTGGGTTTTTTTCATTTCATTTTCTTTCAATAAAGCAGATTAAATTTAAAAGTGTGTTTTTTATTTCTTTTTAGGGAAGGAGAGCTGGGTTGTTAATCATTTACCAGCAACCCCCTGATTTTAGTCAGATAATCATGTAAGCTCCTTGAAGGAAAGAATTGTGTCATATGGAACTCTGTGTCTCCTCTAGCACCAGTGCAAGGCTCTGCACACAGTAGGTGCTCAAGAATCATTTGTTGAATAGTCTTTGAATGAATCAGAGTAGGGGAAGACAAGCCTGCCAGCCCTGTGATTGTAGGCCTAGGATTCTAGCCCTGGTATTCCACTGCTGGGCACCAGGGGGCAGCATGGAGGGCAAAGCAAGGCAGAGCCAGAAACTGGGAGAGACCTGAGAGCCTAGATTAGCTTAGAACCTAGAATAGGAAATATCAGAAATTCGAGGTGTCTTGGAACAGAGACTGGAGGCCCTGTAGCCTAGAACAGGGAATGTCAGAGTTTGGAAAGGCCGTGGGCATCCTCTGGTCTAGACTAACCCCTTCCCTTGGAGACACAGAGACCATGAGGTTCCCCTGGAGGAGAGTGAGAGGCCCTGGCAGCACCTGTCTCCATAAGGCTCCGCAGCTGGGTCTCCACCTCGGCCGCCCGCCCGTCGATCTGCCTCTGTTCCTGTTCCAGGGCTTGTAGCTCGGCACACACGTACTGACTTGTGTCTTGGAATCGCTGCTGAGGGGTGGGGTGTGGAAGGTGCTCAGTCTTTGGGGTGGGGCATGCAGCCCTGCTGCCCTCTGCACAGCCCCCCCACCTCCTGGTGCTCTGGGGGCCCCTCATCCTTCCCCCAGATCGGGGTCCTTGGTGCATTCTGGACCACTGGCACCCTCTGGAGAGCAGACAGGAATGAAGCCTCCTTCATCAGCACCAGGGGCTCCCAACCCAGAAGACTCTACTGATCCAAGCTGGCCTCTTCTCAGGAACTTTTCTTAGCTGCCCAGAGCAAGGAGAGGTGGATTGACTTGTTCTGGGTCACACGGCCAGTGGACCGCAGAGACAGGATCTGAGCCCATGGCTTCCTGAGGATCTCTCTGTCTTTCTCTCTCTCTCTGTCTCCCTCTCTCTCCTCTCTGTTTCTCTCATTCCCTCTCTCTCTTTCTGTCTCTGTCTTTCCTTTATACAATGCAGATATGGCTTCCTTTAGATACACTGCCCTACCTTCACATCGGTAGTAGGCTTTCAGGTTGGGGGACCCCAACCTTCTCTTCCCTGTGTCCCTGCCCTCCCCCCTGACCTCCTCACCATCCCAGGCTCCTCGCTGGGGCTGATGTTGGAACCAGAACTTGGCAATGATTCCTCCACAGGAGGGTTCACATCTGGAAACAGAGGTTGCCCTGAATGTACTGGCCCTGATGTCTCAGGGGCCAGAGAGAGACCCTCTCTCTCTCTGGAGAAGACTCCATCTTATAGAGGGGGGATCCCTGTAGCTTATGTCTGTGGGCAACAGTGTGTGTGAGGCTGGGATGACCACAGGGGATGTGGGGTCTGAGAGCTGGCACTGTGCCTTTTCCCCCACCCTGAGGCCCTCCTTGGCACCAGGAGGCTTACCGGTGGGCTTCTGGTTGGCAGAGACAGAGGCAGAATCTGGAGCTGGAGTCTCCTGGGGAGAAAGAAGTGAGTCTGGTAAGAGGCAGAAATGACTAAGGACAGATGGGAGTCATGGGACCCTAGATCTGAGGCTGAAAAAGGACCTAAAGGGTCACCTAATCCAGCCATCCCCCCTCACTTCACAGGTGAGGCCCAGAGAAAGGGAAGCCTTGTGTGTGGGTAACACCAAGGATTATCATTCCCATTTTATAGAAGGGCAGACAGCCAGTTAGTATTAGAAGAGCCTCTTTGTCCAATCTGTCTTACAAGGTGGTTATGGGAAGAAATAAAACCTTTTCTTTCACCTCAAAACTCTCTTTCCTAATAGGAGTTGTTATCCAAGGCTTTCTCTGGGAAAGAAGAGGCAGAGTGCTGGGATGGGGAAGGGGCTGGACTCTTAGCCCTCAGGTGAAGGAGTGTGCCCCAAATATCCTCACCACCCATCCCCTCTCGCAGCCTCCCTCAACTCTCTTGTCTGCAAATTGACCTCAGCCTTTCCAGGGTGTAGTTCAGTCTCCAGCCTGGAGAGAGGGAGGCAGCTAGGGCCATGGAAAGAACACTCAATTAGGAGGTCAAGGACTTGGATTGGAACTGGGCTTGTCTCTGCCACCCCTCTCTGGGCCTCAGTTTCTCCGACTGTAAAATGGAGGTAGGGTTAGATTAGATGCCCTCTGAGAAACCCCATGACTTCTTGGGACAATTAACTTGGTAAGTCATTCATGGCAAACACATTAAACACCGACTAGGCACAGCCTACATTTGGTTCTGGGGGAATGGGTAGATGACCCAAGGTCCAGTCCTCTCACTCTGGCTGGTGCGGGCAGGGAGCTCACCTACCTAGTCTATGTTCTGGGCTGTCCTGGTCTGGGCTGCCTCAGTCCTGGGCAGCTTGTCCTAGGCTGTCTTCTCTCTTCCCCACCCCCATGGGAGTTGCGTTCTAAAGGAAAACTGAACGAAAGACTTGGGAGGCAACTAAAAGGCTACTTCCATTTTACAGATAAGGAAACTGAGGCCTGGAGAGAGGTGATCTGCCCAAGGTAGGGGACAGAGCTGCTCATGGCAAGTTATTTCAGGGCCATGATTTTGTGCAAAAGAAGGAAAATATTTCCAAATCTGTCTTTGATGATATCACGGGTCAGGCTGACATTTCAAAAAATTACAGACTATCAGACCTTGGAGAGACTTTGGAACGCGCAATTTCAGAAAACACAGAACACAGAGAGGCATTAGAGATCAGCTGCTCTGAGTCCCCACTCACAAGTGGGCCAATTGAGGCCCAGAAAAGGGAAATGCTCTGACCAGGGAGCCTGGGGGACCACAGGGCCAGCCACCATTCCAAGATCTGACACCAAGCTGGGCATGCCTCTTCTATGCCTTCTCCTCAGCCTCGGGCCGGTCTCCCTCGGGCCCATTATTTCGCCACTGCCTTCGTCTCTCCTCTCTGGCATGGCCCTCAGCCCAGACGATAAAGAATCTGCCCGGGAGCTGACAGCCTCCCAACTGGATCTGCCAGCTTCCAAAATAGGTCCTCTCAGGCGATAACATCGGCTCCCACTGGGCATCTTAACCACTTATTAGCTTATCTTCTCTTGGGCCGGCCCTTTTGTTTCCCAGGATCCCCATTCCGTCTCTCTTCGATTGCCCTGACTACCCCTGTCACTCCCATAGCCACCTCTTACCAAGGACATTAGGATGTAGTTATAACAAACCAAGAGAGGGTGGAGGTCCCCAGCGCTAGACAGCACCCCCGAGTCCTCTCCCATGCCAGGCAAGGCTGGCCCATTGGACAACCAGAGCCCCAAGGCTGCTATCTTCCCCCCAGACCCACACACAGGAGGGCAAGGGTGTCTGGGTCAGAATTGAGTCCATGGAGCCTGGCTTCCCTACTGCCAAGAACATGGAGGAGCTTTCTGCCTGGGCCCTCAAGGGCCGGACGGATACTTTCCCAAATGCTTTGTTTTAGTTTGTCTTCACAGCGAAGCCACATTGGTGAAGAGAATGCTGATGGGGGGTTATGGGGTACTGAGGCAAGACCAGGGTCAAACTGCCAGGTTTATCCTGGTCTCGGGATCTTTCCACTATAGCCAGTGGGGATAGAGAGTCAGAGGACCTGGGCTCAAACCCCAGATCTTTCGCTTCCTTCTCATATGACCCTGGACAGCAAAGGACTGTCAGCTCATTTATATTCTCACAACAGCCCTTGTGTGGGCAGGTACTTACATTATCACTCTCACTTAATGAATGGGGAAACTGAGTCTGGAAGAGTGACTTGTCCAGGGTCACCAAGTAAGTATGAACGCCTGGGACAGGGGTAGTCTCCTGTTTGCCTTTGTGACCTCAGTTCCTAATAAAAGGCTGGGCACAGAGCTGGCCCTTAATGTGGAATTGTTCACCTGGACTGTGACTGATGATTGGGGTCTGGAGAGAGGCCAGTTTTGCCTCTAGAAGGCTAGGGCCTCAGAAGCAGCCCACCACAGGGAGCCAGCAAAGCTGCCGCCAGTGAGGCTCGGGGGTGGGGGGGAAGGCAAGCAAGGAGGTGGACAAGCCAGCAGAGAAACTCAGGTTCAGAGAACTCTGTCCCCGGGAGCCAGGAGATATGAGCACCTAAGGCACCAAGGACTGGTCAGTCCTGCTTTTTGGACCCAGGCTCCTCCTCTGCACAGCAGGGAACTGGATTCAGTGATCTCTAAGGGCCCTCCTAGCTCTGCCATTCCACATTCTGTGTTCTAAGGAGAGTTAGTTTTGAAGTCAAGAAGACCTGCATTTGAGTTTTGCCTTTGGCCCCCAGTGGAGAGAGACTGTGAACAAGTGATTTCATCCCTCAATGCTCTGGGTAAAGCTCCAAGGCTTTGAATTGCCCAGAAGGTGCCTTTCTGAATGGGTAAAGGGCATCTGCTTAACCAAGGAAATCCCTGGTCTCTGGTCCCAGCCCAGTCTGCTTCAAGGCTCCTCCCAGCTCTGACCCTCTTTGTTTCCATGAGAATCAGAATCTACCTCCAAGGCTGTGCCTCATGCCTCTAAGCTGAATGCTCCAGAGGCAGCCTGAGGGATGCATGCCTGGGCTCCTGCAGGGGTCAGTCTCACTTCTTCCACCGTCCAAAGGCTGGACAAGCCCATGGCTGCCCCTTAGTTGGTGGTGGTTTTTCCCTGGCCCTGGAATTCCAGCGCCAGTAGAGCCATTGAGAAAGCCAGCAGCCAGAGATGGGTGAGGCCTCCTTAACATTCATAGATAGGCCCAATGCCTCTTTAACAATGAGGTCTTTACACAATCACCTGGAATCACCCACTCCCTCTGGCCCAGGCATTGTGTGTTAGAGCACAGAGCCAAGAAAAATGGAAAACTGCCTCTGAGGGAGGTGAGGATCAGAGAGGCCCTGAGCCAGAGCAGAGAGCCAAGGGGGAAGGAGCAGAGAATGGAGGTCCCTGGGGCCTCTGGGATACCCTGGAAGCCTGGAGAGACACTGCTCCTCTGAGCTCCTTCCCTCATCTGCAAAATGGGGGGCTTAGTGGAAATCTCCCAGGCTCCTCCCAGGTCTGAGGCATTCCAGATCATCTGTTCTAAGACTCATTCTAAGACATCTGTTCTAAGACTCATTCCAGGTTCTCTATTCTAAGACTCATTCCAGGTTCTCTGTTCTAAGACTCATTCCAGGTCATCTGTTCTAAAATCCCTGGCAGCACCAACATTCCATGTTCTGTGTTCTAAGGTCCCTTTCAATATAGACAATCCATGGTCTATGTCAGGGGTGAGGAACCTGTAGCCTCAAGGCCACATGTGGCTTTCCAGGTCCTCAGATGCAGCCTTGTGACTAAGTCCAAGGTTTACAGAACAAATCCTTATGAAGTTTGGATTTAGTCAAAGGGTTGCATTTGAGGACCTAGAAGTCCACATGTGTCCTCGAGGCTGCAGGTTCCCTACCCCTGGTCCATGTTCTAAGATCCCTTCTAGCACCAACATCCCATGTCTGTGTTCTAAGGTTTCCTCCAGGTCCGATAGTCTTTGTTCTACGTTCTGTGACTGATCTCTTCTAGCTCAGACATCCTGTATTCTAAGGTTCTGTGAATCTATGAAAGAGAAGTCAGGGGCTCAGGGGCATACACACTCGGTGCCTGAGCCTGGGATGGGGTAGTGGGACATCGGCCAGGGCCAGGACCAACGGACCAGCTTCTCTGGGGGTGCTGAAAGGCCTTCCTGGTCCTGATCCGCCTGCCTGATTCACCTTCCTCCCCTTCACACATTCTCTGCTGCAGCACAACAGACGTTTCTTCTGCTCTCCCCTCTGAAGGCCTCCCCTTGACCCTTTGGCCCGTCCAGCATCTGTCTCGACATCCCACCCTTCTCTTCCCCTGCAAGGAGCAAGTCTCACTGCTGCCTGCCACTTCACCCCTAGCCAACATCTCCTTAGACCCTGGAAACAAGGCCAGGCTGCTCTGTCCACTGAAGGTCACCAGGGTCTCCCTCTCTCAGTTCTCTTCCCAATTCTTGCCCTCAGCTCTATTCTTTCATCTAGTCTCTGCCTCAATAACCCCACTCACTCCCATGGTTCCAACCATTACTCGTGTCTAGGCCAATGGCTCCCAAACCTCTGGTGTTCATCCTTCCCTTTGTTCTAAGCTCCCTCTGCCTCCATCTCTCCCTCCTGTGGAGATGCCACTCAGCGAGTCCCTAGCTGAACGCTTACTAGCCATACGACCACAGGCTGCTTAACCTTTATGAATCTGAATCATTACCTAACCTCGATGAGCCTCAGTTTTCTCCTCTGTAAAATAGAGATAATAACGCTGTTAATTTACCTCAGAGAGTCATTGTAATAGTAAACAGCTGGTGTTTATTAAGTACCTACTAGGTGCCAGGCTCTGCCCTAAATGCTTTACATATGATTTCACTTGATCCTCACAATGACCCTGGAAAGGTGTTATTATCATCCCCATTTTACAGTTGGAGAAATTGAGGCAGACTTACCTAAGCTATCTCTCGGTGTCTCTCTCTCCTCTCTCTCTCTCTCTGTTTCTCCTCTCTGTCTCTCTCTCTCTGTCTCTCTGTCTCTGTCTCTCTGATTCTCTGTCTGTCTCTCCTCTCTGTCTCTCTCTCTGTCTCTGTCTCTCTGTCTCTCTCTGTCTCTGTCTCTCTGTCTCTCCTCTCTGTCTCTCTCTCTCTGTCTCTCTCTCTCTGTCTCTCTCTCTGTCTTTCTCTGTCTCTCTGTCTCTCTCTCTGTCTCTCCTCTCTGTCTCTCCTCTCTGTCTCTCTCTCTGTCTCTCCTCTCACTCTGAAGCTCAAATGACAGAATATATATAATAGCATAAAGTGTAATGTACTTGTTAGGGTTGAGGTTTTCTTTTTCTCCAGTTGTGATTTCCTTGCTTTGGAACTCTCCCGGTAAGGAGATTCCCTCTTCCAAAGCAGACCAGTCCTGACTTTGTGTCTCTTCTCTGAGCTCCCTCAAGCTCAGCCCAGTCAGGATGTGGCAGAGGCACAGCCTGGCTCCAGGCCTCTCGGGCTCTGAGCCTGGCTCTGTCTAGCTGGCGGCTACCTCTGCAGCGTCACCACCATCTTGGGCTCTTTCCTCCTCTGATGGGGTGCTGAGTCCCTTGGATCCCATCTCTAGCATGTCTGCCAGCCCCTCGTTACCACTTGTCTGAACTAACAAGTTCCTCCTCTCCAACCCATTCTGCAACTCCTTGTCAGAACACTCCTGACTCTATACATATCTTTGGATAGGTCACTGCTCTGCTCATGTGTCCATGGCACAGTGTCGTGACTCAAGGCATCAGCCTTGCTACAAATTCGAGGAAAGAGGAACTGATACTCAGATGGTTCCCAAATCCTCCCTTGACCTTCCAGATCTCAGAAACAAGTCACTGGTTTGCCAGCCTGGAAGACATTACACTTCTAATGCCCTAGATCACTTCCTGCCCCACCCTGATGGAGCTTCTCTCTTTCCTTCTTTCCCCTAGCCTTGGCCTTGGGACGAAGGGTGGATGAAGACAGAGTTGGTAAAAAACTCCAAACCTGAACTACGAAGAAACCACATTGATGCTGGGGAGCCTCTTAATCTACCCGACCACAAGGGAAAGCCATTTGGAATTAGGCCTAAAAATGAAGTAACCAGCTCGAACCCTTGACAGACCCCATGGCTAAACAAAGACCCCATATACACATACATTGAGAGCTTCACTTTGTTTGGAACTCAGACCTGGGAACTAAGTAGGTACCAATTGACAGGTGCAGTATAGGAATAGCATGGGCTGGAAGGAGTGATGACCAGAAAGAGCTCAAGGAGGCATGGGAAAAATTCTATGAAGTGATGCAGGTAAAGTGAGCAGAACCAGAAAAACGATGTACATGGCAACGAGGAGAGTGTCGACAGAGAGGACAAGAGCACTGAATGCCAGAATGATCATGAGGGGGTTTGGCCGTGTCCTGTTTTATTCCAAGTGACCTCTGTTTCATGGACTCCTCATCATCCCAGCAAAAGTAGACCAGGCCAGCAAAAGGGGTCACACACTTGGCAAGGGAGTTTGAAAAGAGCCGCCTTCCCTAATGGAGACCATCTAGAGAATACAACCCCCTCTTATAGGAAAGAAGCTGGGCAGGGGCAAGGGGCCAAGGGTCTCCACCAAGGCGACACAACAGGAGAGGAGCAGCGAGGCTCAGCCTTTGAACACAGCTTCTCTTCCCTCCGATACAGCAAGCTTGGGGCTCCCTCCCAGATCCCAGGAAATTAATTCAGTCCAAACATGGGGGAGTCACCCAAATCCTCTTTTGGATGTGGGGAGACTCCATGGAGCATTAAACAGTGCTCTAGGCCTGACTTAAATTGAGGCCCTCTTACCTCCGCTTTGCTCTCTCCCTCCCAGGTCCCCCCCTACACTGCCCATCACCACCCCCCTGACCAGTTTCCATTCAATAATTCCCTGTTTGTCTCTGAGGTCCACCCAATTTACCTCTCTGCCTCCTGCCCTGCCCTTCCTTCCTCTGACTGAAGACCTGCCCTGACCCCCCTCCATGCCACCATGGCCTCGAAGGCTCCTCCTAATAACACCTCCCTCTTCAACAAAGAGATTCTCTTCCCATGGTGACTCACTGTTCCATGGGTCCACACCCTTCGAGCTCCCAGAGTGGGAGATCTCAGGGGTACAAGGGCTGGGGGATACAAAATGTAGAATCGACCTTAGAAAACAGAAGCCATTGACTTGAATGTCAGAACTGGGGAGAGGCAGAGCTTGGAACAGGGAATGTTGGAGCTAAGGGACACTTTAGAGCATTACAACAGTGCTCTAGGTCCACTTAGAACTGTGTCTGGACAGAGTAGCTTACTAACTGAAAGAACATAGAATGTCAGAGCTGTGAGGGCCCCTGGAACAGGGAATGTCAGGGTTAGGAGAAACCTTGGACCATGGAATGCTACATCTGTTGTCCAGGTGGGATAATGAGGGGCCAGAGAGGAGCATGAATGTGTTTCAAGTGGCCTCCTCTGACATTCTAGATCCTTAGGGCCCCTTTCAGCTCTGACATTCCCTGTTCTAAGATCATTTGGGGCCTCACTATCTGAGGGAACCCCAGGATGAATGCAACCTTTCACATCTATCACCTAAGAGACAAACATATCCAGCACTGACACCAGTCAGGCACTGTGCTAATAGCTCAGGATACAAAAAGAGGTAAAAGCCAGTCTGTTCTCAAGGGGTTCACCACCACCCATGACTCTTCCTCTGGGGAGGCTCCTTGTTCTGCCTCCCCAACGGAGGTCCTGTCATCGTGACTGACTCAAAGCAAAGTGTCAGGATCCCAGAATCCGCACTCGATGAGACCTTAGACATATCTAGTCCAAATCACACTAGACCACACAGCCAGCCTTTGTTTGAGGAGGGGAAGCAATCTGGGTTTGAAGGGCCTGAGTTCAAATCTCATAGCCTATGTCACCCTGGGCAAATCATTTCTCTCCTGGCCTCGGTTTTACCCCCTGGAGAATGAGGGGGCTGGACAGGGTGGCCCTCAGGCTCCTTCCAAAGTGGCTTATTCTGCTTCTGGACAACTCTTTCTAATTCTTCCACCATCCACCCTAAATCTGCCTCCTTCCTGCTATGGCTTCTCAGGATGCCAGCTCGCCCTGAGCCTTTAATAGATTCTCATAGGGTGTGACCTTTGGCCCTGTGGGTCTGTCTCCTCTAGATGTCCTTTGGCTCTGCCCCAGCTGCAGCTCCAGGACCCTCCTGGCCCAGCAGTGGAGGGGTTTACAAGGGCACAGGGAGGAGGGTGGCCCCATCCCTAGCTGTGGACACTCATATTCTCTAATGCCTCTGGGATTACAGTGAGTTCTTGGGTTCCACGGCCCATGCTGACTCACACTGACCCAGAGGGCCACAAAGCCCCTGGAGCTTTTCCCTGAGAACTTTAGATGATAAACCCCTTGAGGTCAGGGCTCTTGTCTAATCTAAGCTTTCTACTGACCCTGTTCCCTGGAAACCAGTGCCTGGCCCTGGGTGCCAGTGTTCTAGAGCAGACTTTCAGAAATGTTATTTCGTGCTGAATTGTCCTTTCCTCTGAGAGCTAGGGCTCTTACAAATTGACTTCTTGAAAAACGGTCCCCTCAGGGAAACCTTAGAATATAACAGTGAGAGGGGTGGAGGCAAGGAGATTATCACCCTCCCACCTCCCATCCCATCATTTTGCAGGTGAAGAAACTGAGACCCATCAGGAGGTGGCAGGACCCTAGGATCTGAGTTTCCCAGCCTCCAGCCCAGGCTGAGAACCCCCTGGGATGGCAATCTTCCAGATCCTCCTCTCCAAATCACAGGGCCTCTGAGTAGGCAGGGTCAACCCTCAGAAGACTCCTGCTCCCACCTGTCCCTGAGCCAGAATCCCAAACAAACGTCTCTTCTTGAATATCTCCAGTAAGGTGGAGCTCACTCTTTCCCTGGAAAGCCCACCAGGATGGATTTTCATGCCATTCCCTGTTCCTGGTCCTGCCCTTTGGGGGTAGACAGAACCAGGCTGGCACTTAGTCTACATATTGTCTAAGACCTCCCTCCTCAGAGAGCTCCATCCCTCTCCATGTCCTGATAGCTGTGTCTCCTGGCAGATCCATACAACCTGCTGTCCGCTAAGATGTGGTCTTCTCTAACAATCAGAGAGCTCTGGTTCTACCCAGCTCTCAAAGTCTGATCTGAAGAACCCACAAACTTCCCATTCCTCATCTCTCATTGGTTCTCAGCATCTCCCGCCTTCTCAAGGGCTGCCCCCCTTTATCAGGGTGAGTGTGAAGGAAGAGATAATGGAAGAGCCCCCACCAAGTAGGTTGTCACTATCCTAACAACCACATGTACCTCATCCCATGGCTGAATGTGAAGGTGGAATGGTGGAAAAATTAATTGATTTAAGGAATTAGAAGACCTAGACTCAAATCCTGATTATATCCCTTACTATTGTGTGACCCTGCACGTGTCACTGAACTCTCAGTTCCTTCACCTGATAAAGACCCTTGTGCTCTATCTCCTCCTCAGGGCTATTGTGATGACCTTGGACTATAACAGACACGGAAACTGTGTAGGGCTGGCAAGAGAGCATTGACTCTAAAGTCAGAAGTCCTGGGTTCAAATCCCTAATCTTACAACCTGTGTGACCTTGAGCAAGTCAATTAAATTGTCTGGGCCTCATCTGTCATCTGTAAAATGGGCTAGACGAGGTGGTCTCCAACTGCCTTCCAGCTATGGTCTTCAGTGAACCATGGTCTAGTGGCACATGTCTACATACCCATATATACAAACAGATAGATATACTCATAGAGACATATGTACACATATATACATACATATATACATATACACATGCACACACATATGAATTACGGTGCTTCTTTTCCCTCCCTCTCTGTGACCCTTGCCCCTTCCCAGCCCAACTCACCGAGGGCCCTGGGGCCCCTGAGTCAGTGTCTTCCACAGAGAAGGAAGAGCTGCTTCGAAGCCTGGAGCGCCTTTTCTTCAACAAGTCAGCGTCCCGAATGTGGGAGAAGGAGCCATGGGCCCGAGGAGGGGGGATGGGCCCCATGCCGGCCTCCCCATTCAGAGAGGGCCGTCTTAGTCTGACTGCACCAGGCCCTGTCCCATTCATCAGCCCATCAGCTGGGGACGGTGTCCTGGTCCTGACCATGGGGCCTTCAGCTCTGGCTCTGGTGTCCTCTGAGCCACTGCCCTCCTGGATCCCAGCATCCTTCTTGGCCTTGGTTGCATCCGTCCCAGAATCCTTTAGGGCCAGAGGGGCCCCCATCCTGGAGTCCTCTGTGTCGCCACTTGACTCCTGTCCTGAGCTCTTTGCAGTTGCTCCAGCCCCTGGGATCTCGACTGAGAGGCTGGCCTTACCCTCCTCTTCCTTCAGCTGCCTCCCAGCAACCTTTGCGGGATCCTTCGAGGGACCTCGGTTGGTATCGTCCCTGCCCCCCATCTCAGATCCGCCAGCTGGGAGTCCAGCCTCGCCTCTGACTTCCCTGGTGGGGGGAGTCCCTGCCATGTCCCCGCCACGCTCTCGAAGGCGCTGGGCCAGGTGGCTGGAGCCCAGGGCTTCAGGCAACTCGGGCTCAGGGCCACCCACTCTGTAGGTGCTGGCCCGGCCACCACCCTCCACTTGTACCAGCTGCAGTTCCTGGCCCGTGCAGAAGGCCCGGATCTGACACAGGTAAGTCATCACGATCAGCTTGTCAGGGACGGCCAGGAGCACCATGTCCGCAGGCTCCAACAGCCGCGAGACACCGAGGGCTGCAAAGCCATCAAAAGCCTGGGGGATCACAATTGTATGGCAGTGACTGTTAAACATTACAAAATAAAAATAAAAAAAAAAAAAAAAGCCTGGGGGAGTGAAGGACATGGGTCATAAGCAGGGCCAGATTCCGAGCCTGCCGGCCGCCACCAGGGAAATTCCTGCCCTGTCTCCAACAACAACCCTCAAAACTTTTTGGTGACCAGAGATGGGAATTTTTTTCCCCAAAACCACCATCCAGGGGATTTCTGGGGCCACAGGAACAGAAAGACCTAGCTCTCTGCCTAGATGCTGACACAGTGCCATTAGGACAGGGGGCTGTGGCAGAACAGGGGAGAGAGTACTGGATTTGGAATAATGGCCCTGGGTTCTGACACTGGGACTCAGTTTCCCCATCTGCAGAATGAGGAGGGCCTAGCTGGATGGCCTCTAGGGTCCTACTCTAATTTAGCCCACCTCCCTCATTTTAGATGTAAAGAAAACGAGGCCTTGGGCGGTGGAGGGATTTGTCCACCATCACCCTGGTAGCAAGTGGCCGAGGAAGGATTTGAGCCCAGGTCCTCTGGCCCTTAATCCAGGGCACTCTTCACTGGACAATACTGCCCCTTCCCCAGCTCATCCCCCAAGCTCCCTTCCCCCTATCACACACACCTGTTTGTTGTTCTGTTTGATATTCTGGGGGTCCAGGGCTGCAAAGTCACTGCAGGGCCAAGAAATCCAAGTTCAGGGTTAGAGAGGTCAGGAGCAGGCACCCTGGCCTACCTGCTCCCCTCCCTCCAGCACAAGGACACAGTCACTTATAGCTCATGAAGAGCCTTCCCCAAGTCACCCCTCTGAGAGATGCCATGTAAAGGGCAGAGATGTCTAGCCCCATTTTAAAGATGAGGAAACTGAGGTCCAGGGGGAGATGGCATGTGCCCGTGATCATGTGGCCAGGAAGCAAGTCCCCTTCCCGGCTTCCCAGCACCGCCCCCAGGCCTTCCCTTCTGCCCATCCATTGCCAGCCTCTCACATCTTGTCTGGATGGAAATAGTGCAGGATAGCACAGAAGGCCAGCCCGTTGCGCCATGACGTGGTGAAATTGGTAACACGGACTCCTGGGTAACCTGCTGTGACCTCTTGGCACCACTCAAGCAGGGACTGGCTGGAGCTGACCTGGGAGTGAGAGGGGAGAGAGAAGAAACCATGTCAGGGCTGGAGAAGATCAAAAGAGGCAAGGATCCCAGTCTGCAGGTCCAGCCCCTGGTTTGGGACCTCCTGACCCGCCACAGAGAAGAAAGCTCAGCATTGGCACCACCTGGGAACAGGCCTCCTGCCAGCTGACCTCAGTCCTGGGGCTCCTGGCATCCTGATTGTCCAGGGCCTACATGGAAGGGTTACCAGGGCAAAGGAAATCTCCCATCCTTCACTAGTGCCAAGGACTGGGCCCTCAATCACCAACACAGATGTTCCAGGCATAAAGGCATTGGGGAAGCTCACCCAAGAGGCCAGACCTCCCCCCCTAGTCAGTGGCAGAGGCCACCAACAGTCTGCACCCAGAAGGCCACCCAGTGCCAAGGTGCCAGGCTTCCCATCCAAGCCATGCTGGTCTGCCATGGGGAGGACTGAGAGGGGCAGAGGCCAGACCTCAAAGCCTGTTCAAGACCCTCTGCTGCCCTGCTTCTTGGGCAATCTCAGACCTGAAGGAAGGGGCCACATGCCAGAGGCAGCCTGCACCTCTCCCCAATCCCATCCATGCATGAGTCATTCTCTTCAGTTAGCTCAGCTTTTGCCCCAAACATCCTGATCTTGGGAGGGGGTTAGTGAAAAAGCAGCAGGCCAGGAGGGCTTGTGGGGGCCACTGTCCCTACCTTGGTGCCCAAGGGAGGCTCCGGGCCTCCCCCCCAGCCCTGAGGCCTCCTGTCTTCTTCAGGCCATTCTTGGCTGGGGGGTGTTGGTGTAGAGAAGGCAGGAGAGCCCCGGGCCTCCCCCTCCTGTATGGCGGCGGGGGCCACCCAGGAGAAGCTGGTGGCTGTGGCTGTGGGGGCTTCTTCCCCAGCCCCCCCACCTGCTGGGGCTGGGCTTGGCTCCTGGATAGACCCCTCAGGTTCTGGCTCTGCTCCTGACTCTTCCCCCGAATCCAAGAGTGCCCACCCTGCCCTTTCCCCAGCTGATGCCACCTTTCTAGACATCAAGATCCCAGGCTCCGTCTCCTCAGTCCCCAAGATCTCACGTAACTCCTTGGTCTCCAGTATCTTAAATGCCAATTTCTCAGTTCCTATCTCTTTATTCTCTAATATACCAGGTTCTGCCTTCTTGCTCCCCAATATCCCAGCTGTTTCCTCATTCCCCAGAACCCCAGGTCCTGTCTCCTCAGTCCCCAATATCCCAAGTGCCAAAATATCTGTTCCTACCACTTCAGTCCCTACCTTTTTAGTCCCCAATACTCCAACCCTCGGTTCCTCCTTTCCCAACACCCCAGATTCTGTCTCCTCAATCTCCACTATCTCATACGTTAATATCTCTTCAGTCCCCAGTACCTCAGATTCTGTCTCCTCAGACCCCAGTACCCCACTTTCTATAGCCATAGTCCCTACTACCTCAAGGGGCTGAATATTAATTTCTATCTCTTGGACCTCTGTTACCCCAGATTCTGTCTCCTTTGCCCCTTGTACCCTATATTCTGTCTCCTTTGCCCCCAATAACCCAGATTCTGTCTCCTCTGTCCCAAGTACCCCAACCTCTGTCTCCTCTGTCCCAAGTACCCCAGACTCTGTCTCCTCTGTCCCCAGTACCCCAGATTCTGTCTCCTCTGTCCCAAGTACCCCAGACTCTGTCTCCTCTGTCCCCAGTACCCCAGATTCTGTCTCATTTGTCCCCAGTACCCCAGATTCTGTCTCCTCTGTCCCTAGTACCCCAGATTCTGTCTCATTTGTCCCCAATAACCCAGATTCTGTCTCCTCTGTCCCAAGTACCCCAGACTCTGTCTCCTCTGTCCCAAGTACCCCAGACTCTGTCTCCTCTGTCCCAAGTACCCCAGACTCTGTCTCCTGTTGCCCAGATTCTGTCTCCTTTGTCCCCAGTACTCCAGATTCTGTCTCCTTTACCCCCAATAACCCAGATTCTGTCTCCTCTGTCCCAAGTACCTCAGACTCTGTCTCCTCTGTCCCCAGTACCCCAGATTCTGTCTCATTTGTCCCCAGTACCCTAGATTCTGTCTTCTCAGACCCCAATACCCCACTTTCTATAGTCATAGTCCCTACTACCTCAAGGGGCGGAATCTCAATTTCTATCTCTTGGACCTCTGATACCACAGATTCTGTCTCTTTTGCCCCCAATAACCCAGATTCTGTCTCCTTTGTCCCCTGTACCCCAGATTCTGTCTTGTTTGTCCCTAGTACTCCAGATTCTGTCTTGTTTGTCCTTAGTACTCCAGATTCTGTCTCCTTTGTCCCAAGTACCCCAGATTCTGTCTCGTTTGCCCCCAGTACCCCAGACTCTGTCTCCTTTGTCCCCTGTGCCCCAGATTCTGTCTTTTTTGTCCCAAGTACCCCAGATTCTGTCTCATTTGTCCCCCATGCTGCAGATTCTGTCTCATTTATCCCCCATGCTCCAGATTCTGTCTCCTTTGTCCCCAGTACCCTAGATTCTGTCTCCTCAGACCCCAGTACCCCACTTTCTATAGCCATAGTTCCTACTACCTCAAGGGGCTGAATATTAATTTCTGTCTCTTGGACCTCTGTTACCCCAGATTCTGTCTCCTTTGCCCCCAGTTCCCCAGACTCTGTCTCCTTTGCCCCCAGTAACCCCCCTCCCATCTCTTCGGTCCTCAATACTCCAGTTTCTATAGCCTTGGTCCCCACTATCTCAAGTGCTTCTTTGGCCTCTGCTACCCCAGGTTTTGTTTCCATCCCGAAAGCCCCAGTTGCTGTCTCCTCAGTTCCTACTATCTCAGCTGTCGATGGCTCTTCGGTCCCCAGCACCCCAGGCTCTGTCTTAGTCATTTTCAGCATCCCAGCTTCTATCTTCTCAGGCCCCAATGTACCAGGTGCCAAAATCTCTGCTCCTGTCCCCTCAGTCACCAACATCCCGGTTTCTATAGCCTTAATCCATCCTACCTCAAATGCTTGAACCCCAATTTCTGTCTCCTTGGTAACTAACACTCCAGATTGTGTCTCTTTCTTCCCCAATCTCTCAGCTCCTTTCTCCCTATGCTCCAATATCCAAAATTCAGCCTCCTTTGTTCCAGCCCCCTCTGCCCTAATCCCTACTACCTCAGGCCCTGTTTGGGGAGTCCCCCCTACTCGGACCTCTATCTCCTCCCCGTTCCTCAGCATTCCAGCACCCACATCCTCGATCCCTGTTAGCCCGGCCCCGGCCCCATGCACCCATCTGTCGGTGCTCCCTGGATGAGCGCCACTCTTGCTCACCTGGGCCATGGTGCCTTCAGCTCCTGTGGTAGGGACCCCCCGGGCCCCTGCCCCATCTTGGCCCCTCTCCTCTGCTCTCCTACTGTCCTCCTCTTGTCCTGAAACTATGCCCAAGGGAAGCTCCCTGGGGGCCCCAGCCCCATGCCCTGCTCCAGGGACTGGATTGGGCACCTCTGGGCTCTCCTTCTGCTGATCTGGAGGATGCTGGCCTGGCCCCTGGGGTCCTGAAGGACCACAAGCCTGGACTCTTGGCTGCTTTACCAGTTCATCTTCTTCCTTAATCTCTACTCCCTTAATTTCTTGGCCTGAAGCTGCTTCAGGGGGGACCTCATTAGGGGCTACTCCTGACTGGGTCTCTCTCTGGGCCCCTCTGGGGGTCTCTGGCCCCCTCCCAGCCTCCTCTGAGGCCTCTGCTGCCTCCTTAGCCTCCGGCCCTCTGGCCTGGGGCCCCCTCCCAGCCTCCTCTGGGGCCTCTGCTATCTCCTTGGCCCCTGCCCCTCTGGCCTGGGGCCCCCTCCCAGCTTCCTCTAGGGTCTCTGCTGCCTCCTTGACCTCTGGCCCTCTGACCTGGGGCTCCTTCCCAGACTCCTCTGGGGCCTCTGCTGCCTCCTTGGTCTTTGGCCCTCTGGCCAAGGGCTCCCTCCCAGACTTCTCCTCCTCTTCTCTGACTTCAGCCCCGTCTCCAACCCTTGCCCCATGGCTCTGCACCTCCCCCCCTCCTTGCCCCATCTCTTGAGTTTTGGGGCTCACAGCTCCCTGCTCAGCCCTGGCTCTCTCCCTGGCCCCTCCACCCTCCTGGAGGGGTACTCCTTCCTCTCCTCCCTCCTGGGAAGCATCCCTGGCCTTGATGTTCCCTTCGCTTCTCTCTCCAGCTCCCAGCCCTAGCTGACCGGCTCTCTCTCCTATGGGTCCTGTCTGCTTCCCTGGGGGGTCCCCAGTTGGAGGGGCTGGGTGCAGGGGGGCTGTGGCCACTCTCTTGAGCCGGGGGGCTGGGATGGGGGAATCCTCGAGGGGTTGCCATGGGGACCTGGGGGAGACAGGATGGAGCAAAGTTTCAGAGTCTGTGTGGGGGGAAGGTCTGGCCCTACACCCCACCTGGGGCCCCATTCTTTTGGGCCCAGAACTTCCCACTTGAAACCAGTTGAGACAAGGAGGAGGAAGCAGGCGGTGGGGCAGGGGAGGTGGGGCAAGAGACGGGCCTAGGGAGGGGGCTGGTGCCAAGGCCCAGTAAGAGGGAAGTGATCTGGGGAAACTGCATTTCCTGGAAGGGCCTGAGGAGCCTGGCAAGAAGGCGAGGGGTGGGTACCGAGCCTGGGAGAGAGGCAGAGAGAGGGGGACCCCCTAGGGCATGGCTGGGCCTCCGGGGCCTCAGTTTGCTCATCTGTAAAATGAACAGGTTAGACTTATGGCCGCCAGTCTGTCCAGAATGGGTCAACTTAAATGAGAGAGGAGCCTGCAATCACCCTGCGCCTCCCACCATGTGGCCACCCTGCTCGCTTCTCCAACTCCGATGCTTCCTCTTCACAGTCCTCACCTCATGTCCTGCGTGGGTCCCTGGAGCGGCTGGGCCTCAGTGCCCGTCCTGCCCCCAGCTGCTTCCGGCTCCTCCTGGGGCTGGCCCCCCGGGCTCAGCAGGCCTCGATGCCCCCTGCCCCCCTGGCCCCGGGAAGCCCTGAGAGGGGGCGTGGGGGCAGGGGCACTTACAGTGGCTGGGCTGGGCTCCTTCATGCCACCCTCCTCCGACTGAGCCTGGGACGGCTGGGCCAGGGCAGCGGAGCGGACAGAAGCCGCTGCTGGCAAAGGAAGGGATGGAATGAGGCAGGCAGCTCAGTCCCCCAGCCACCTGCACACCAGCAGGGTACACCAGCAGCTCCCTCTCCCCTTACCCAGGCCTCACCATCCTTCCTGGAGCCGACCCCAGGGCCAGACCTCCCTCCTTCCTCCTCCTCACGCACAGTGTTCAGCTCCCGGGATGGATCTGTGGGTGGCACAAGGAGGTGGGAATGTGAGACCCCCTACCCCAGACCAGCCCCTCCACCCCGAAGAGAGAGCTAAGGTTGTACCTGGGACATGCCCCGACCTCAGGGCTGCAGCCCGACCTACAGAGATGGAGAAGAGACCAAGAGAGATAGTAGAGTAGAAATGGAGACAGACAGCAGTAAAAGTAGGGAAAGGAGGGCCAGGTCAGCCTGAGGAGTGACAGCTGGAGAGTCTCTGAGGCCCCAGCAAGGCTCCTGGGCACCCAGGGCATCCCTAAAGCTAGAAGCTCAGTTCAGACTCAGCTCTCCCAGACCCCACCTGGCTGGGCAGGCCTGGCCCGGCCCTCCAAGGCCACCTGTCCCACTGCATCTTCTTCATCACTCTCAGCAAAATCCTCCAGGTTCCCCACATCGCTGGGTTTCACACTCATCAGGCTGGCCAGGCTCTGCATGTCATCGTCCCTGAGGGCAAGAGCCGGATCATTTGCCATCCATCCTCCTTGTGCCTTAGCATAGGCTTTACCCCATGTGGCCATTCCCAAGTTCCATTTAAATAATATATGGGGGGGGGACTTTCCTGACAGTCCCTAATTGTCAATGCTCCATGAAATTGTATATATTGTGCACAGATTGTCTCCCACTGGGATGGAAGCTTGCGGAGGGCATTTTTACTCATTTTTATTTTTGTATCGCCAGGGCCTGACACACAGTGGGTGTCTGATAATTCTTGCTGAATTAAATTGAATTGAATTGAGATAGGAAAGGCAGGAAGATGATGGCAGAAACACTCACGTGGCTCGCCCTTCCCTGACCAAGACGCCAGATAAGGTCAGGCTCAGCTCCGCATTCAGCACCTTCACTGATTTCGGCTTTAATTTCAGCCGAAGGGGCACCTGGGATGGGACAGGCCCCGCATAGCGGGACAGGTCCACATCTGCAGTGGCCAACACCTTGCGCTGCCCCTTGGACTCCTGGGAGAGAAGGGATGAACTTGAGGACAGAAACCCCTGAGTGTGCCCCGGGGGGATTATCGGAGCTCCCACATCCCCACTTACCTCCTCTGAGAAATGATCCAAAGGCCAACCAAAGTTGGTCGCAAGGCCACAGTCCAGTTGTCTGGACCCTACACCTGTCCAGCTTGATGGGACAGGCGAGAGCTGGTGCCTGGCTGACTGAGCCCCAAAGAATCCAGACCCCCACCCCCCAAGATGTGATGGACACCAGAGGAGGGGATCCAGCTGCCTGACAGGAGGATCTGTATTCGAGGCCCAGCTGTGTGACCTTCAGTCAGTCATGTGGCCCTTGTGGGCCTCATTTCCCTCATCTGTAAAATGAAGGGGGCACAAATACTCTCTGAAGGCTACTCTGGCTCTAGACCTGTGAGATGACAAGCCTACTTGGGTACCCTTTGTAAATCACTTCACCTGCCTGGGTCTCAGTTTCCCCCTCTGTAAAATGGGGGTTGGACTAGACGATCCCTGAGGTCCCTCCCAATCCCAAATCTATGAAACAGAAGCTGCCTGAGGGCAGGGACTTCAGCCCACAGCAATGCACCTCACACATAGCAGTCAGTTAATTTGGTGGAGTTGGATTGAATGGTTTAACACAAACATAATAATACAAAAAACATGTGTATCTGAAGCTCCAAACTCCAAATTCTTTCACTCACATTCTCAATGATGAACGTCCATTCCTTGGTCTCATACTGCTCCACGTGGGGATCCTGCGGGGGTCAGGAGCGACAATGAGGGGCCAGGAGCAGATGAAGGAGGGGCAGGAAAGGGACCTGGAGCTTTGGGCTCCATGTGAGTGGGAGGGAGTTGAGCTGAGGGCTATGGGAATACATGGGTACTTGGTCCCATTGTCCTAGGATCTCTCAGAGCCTCAGTTTCCTCTTCTCTCATATAGGACAGAATCCTGCCTTGTCTCCCTCCCCACCCCCAAGGTGTTCTGGAGAGCTAGTGCACATGACCAGAGTCAAGAGCACTTTGGAAGGTGAGAGAGGTGAGGAGAAGGCAGAGAGAGAAGGAAGAGGCAGCTCCTGACCATGCCAGTCTGTGACAATGTCTGTTTGCCACGCGGCACACTCCACACCAATACCATGTGTCACTTCAGCCTGAAGAATCTAGGCTGCCAGGGAACCTTGATGAATCATCAATGACCCTCCATTCTGGGGACCTCCAGGACTGGGATTGATTCTTTTGCAAAGTATTTGTTGTTAGAAGATAGGGTTAGGGGCTGGGAGACAGATGACAAGTAAAAAGGAAATGATTTTTGTAAAAACTAAGGTAGGAGAGAGGAAGGGGCCTGGGGTTCCCATTCTGGCTCAACCAGTGACCAGTAGTGTGTGATCCCAGCTTTAACAGCTCTGCGCCTCAGTGTCCCTTCCTGTCAAATGAAGATAATTCCCACGCTACTTACCTCCTGGGATTGTTGGGAGGTAACTAATTGCTTTAGAATCTATAAAACCTTAGAGTAATTATCATCATTGTCACTTATTATTTGGGTCAAAGGTTTTATAATTGTTCCATGAGAACTATCAGTGGTGGCCATGAGGAGAAGCAGAGAAGCTTAGGGGGCAGTCGAGGGTCGTGAAGATCTAGGTTCTAATCCTGTGCCTGACCTGAGAGAGCTGATACAAGATGAGGCATTCAGTGCCCCGGGAGTCTCTCTAAGATGAAAGGGCGAAGACTTGGATAGAAAATGAAACCATATTTGTAAAGCGCTTAGCACAGCCCCTGGCACATAGTAGGGGTTTAATAAATAGGAATTTAAGACACTTAATAAGTTCTCCTTCCCTTTATTTCTTCCTTCAGTGGTTCAGGGAATTTCCTACCCTGCAGAAATTGGAATTAGTATTCTGTTTCTCCACTAGAGCCTGAGCTCCATTCTTCCTGTCTCTGTGTCTTATCAGAACACAGTAAGTGTATACAGTAAGTGATTCATAAATCCTTGTTGAGCTCAGTCAGGGTCACTGTTGCTTCCTGGACGCCCCTGTCAGCCTGTGTCAGACCCTTGACTGTCTGCTGTTGAGGTCCCATGTTACTGCCTAGTGCCCTGGGGTGAGTGGGCACAGGGATGGTGGCTTACCCGATAGAGTGTCACAGAGATGTCTACGTTCTCGGGCACCATCCACACCACCATTCCCCGATAAGGGTTCTGGATCCCGGGCTGCCAGCTATGGGCCTGTGGAAAGATTTCTGAGCCCAAGGAGTCGCTCTCATCTTCTTCCCCAACTCTCAGGTCTCCCCCGCAGCACCAGGAGGCCACATGGACTCATCCAGAAATGGGAAGCTTGGGAGCCTTACCTTGGAGCAGATGCGCCGGTTCCTCCGAGTCCATATCACCACCAGCTTGTCTGGCTGCCTGAGGGCATAGACCAAGCAGAGAGAGTGGGAGGAAGCTTTGTGGGGCTGCCTCCATGCCCTACTCACCCTCCAGTCACCATTGGAGGGAAGGGGCAGGCAGCTGGTTCCCTTATCTCGGGGCACAGTTGTAGGGTGGAGACTGGAGGGCAGGGTGGAGCAAGGGGGCAGTAGGGCAAAGGGTTAGGGGGTGGAAAGGAGAGAGCTGGCAGAGGACAGGAAAGGACAGGCAGGCAGGCGAACACAATGACCTCCACAGTCAGAGGCAGAAACCAGGTGGGGGCCCAGAGAGAAGCCCACAGCGCACAGGGACATGCAGAAAAGAAGAGGACTGCTTGGGCCTGACCTTTCTCAGCTCTGTTCAGCTTCATGCCCCATACACTATGGCAGAGCAACAAAGCCTGGAAGGGGCCCTTTCCGGAGGAGAGGGAAGGGACGCCCTACTTTGGTTGTAGGGGAGGAGGAAAGAGAATTCTTTGCCCTGCCCCCTTATACTCATCCATTTGACAAACTTGGTGCCTACTGCATTCAGGGTGCAAGGAGGGGCCAGTCCCTGCCTTTGCAGCATTTATGTGGTGGGGGTGGGGCAAGAATCAGGAAAAGGGGAGGTGACATTTGAGTTGTTAAGGATTCGGTAAAGATGGAGAGGAAGACACAGCCTGAGCAAAGACATAGAGGTGGGAAAATTGGGGGCATGTTGTCTGTGGCAAGAATTGGGGGCAAGTTTGGCAAGAATGTCCAGTGTGTGGAGGGAAGTAAAATGAGACAAAGCCGGAAGTGGGGGGGGGAGGGGGCTTGAAACCAAGTAGAGGTCTTTGAACCCAACCCAGCATTGTAAAAGTGAGATGCCCATCCTCTCTGAGAGAAGAGAAGAGGCTTCTCAAAGGGAAGCAGCTTCTGTTTGGGGAGTTCTGCTGGGGGCAGGTGAGAGGGCCTGGGCAATGACTGTTGGCCCTCAAAGGGTGGGGCTGCACTGACTCAGATTGGGGCACTGCCAAGTAGGAATGGGCGAAGCGACCAGCCAGCTGATACAAGCAGGTGCCGCTCTCAGCATTTCAGCCCACCCAGTACTGTTCTCAGCTTCATCACCTGGCCTGAGGATGGCATGCTCTGCTAGCTAGCCCCAAAGCCCTGTCTCTTCCCCCAGAGTCCCTAACTGATGTCCCTTCTCCACACCCATCCACAGTATTATTGTGGTCCGTAGGAGGTATTACAGTGGGTTGGGTATGGAGTAACTAGATAGCTGGTTAGAGAGCCTGCAAGACCCAATCCAGAAAGGCCTGGAGCCTGGGTCTGAATACTGCTTGTGTGACTGGAGAAATCTCATCCTTCCTGTGGCCTCAGTTTCCTCATCTATCAAATGAGAGGGTTGGATCAAGGTTCCTTCTAGTTCAGACATCCTCTGACCTCTATTTAGGCTGCATCCCCAGAGTAGAAACAGACAAGTGATTCCCAGCCTCAGCTCGACATCCCTAAGCACTGCTCCAGGAAGGCCAGGGATACCTCCTGAGTCGATAATCCAGACTAACATCTCAGACCCACCCAAGGCTCTGCCCAGCCCCAGGGCCACTCTGCTCCTCACTCTCCCCAGCTCTGCCCTTGGCCTGGCCCCTTGCTCAGCATCATTTCTACCATACTCCCAGTATCCCTGCCCAGATGATTAGCCCTCCTCAACAGATGAGAAAACTGAGGTTCAGAGAAGTGACTCAGCCAGAATTACAGTCATTACATGGTGGGGATTGGGACATTCTCAGGCCAGCTCTCTTTTCTCTGCAAGGAGCAGTCTCTCTTATTATGAGTTAACCCTCCTTTGCCCTGCCTGCACCGCCTCCCCCCAACACCTTCCTAGGCCCCTTGTATTCAGGAGTCTAATTTTAGCCCTCTGGAGGGGCAGGATGAGAGGAGAAGGTACCGGCAGCTGCAGCCCTAATCCTGGCTCCGGAGGGGAAGCTGACACCCGGGCTGCCTGGGTATATTTAGGGTGTGATGAGGGGACAAGAAGCAGCTGGAGGGGGCTGGCTGCCAGGAAGCCACCTGGGCCTGCTTTGGGCTGGGTCACCCAGACCGCAGGGTGAGAGGGCCCCAGGCAGAGAAGTGGCATAGGGGAGCTGGAGACAGGCTGAGGCCTGCTCATGGAGCCCTACCCGCTCCCTTCCCCTTGGAGGTCTGGCCCTCTTCTGCCTTCTCTCCTCCTTTCCCCAGGGCCTTTTCCCTGGCCCTGGGCTCTGGGCTCCTGGTTCCTCTTTCCACTTCTGATCTCCCTGCTCCCTGGGATTCCAAGCTCTTCACTCCCCTCCCCCTCCTTCTCCTCCTTCTCTATAACTCTCTCCAGGCCCCTTTAAGTTTACGGTCTCCTCCTTCTCTTGTCTCAGCTCCCTATGGTCTCAGTTTCCCCTTTTAAGGGCATTTCGGAGAATCTCTCAGCCTCATGGCTCCCTGCCCTGCCAGGCATCTTTGCCCTGTTTCTGCCCCTTCCCTGCCTGGGGAAAGAGCTGGGAAAGGAGCTCTCTGTCCCTTCCTCTGATCTTCTTCTTGGCTACCTAGCAACCCCCCTTCAGCCCAGACCCCCAGAGATTTGTCATTCCTGCTTCCTAACCGCACCCTAAACCAATCCTCATTCCTATCAAAGGGAAGGAGGGAGAGGGGGCTGGGTTTGGTGGCCAAAATGATGGGAAAGGGTAAGAGGGCTGAGATATGGCCTAAGAAGTGAGGTAGAGTTCCGGGGAGTCCTGGGGGTTTGGACGTCTCCCCTCATCTGGCAGGCAGCTGGGCACATGCTAGACTGAACAGCCCTGTTCACCATAAGGACCCCCCCCTTCCAATGGCCCCTTCCTCATATCTCCCCCCCCATGGGTGGGAGCCCTCGAACTCTCCTTGTAGCCCCAGTTTTGAGGAGGACCTAACCTGACAGACCCCTGAGGGGGGGCGGATGGACCCTTCTGGCTGGCAAAGACCTGAGAGGCGTCCCCCCCACTCATACGCACTAAGGAGGGGAAGGGGAGAAGGGTCAGCTTGAGAAGAGGGCACAGCGTGAGGGTATCCAGGGGCTGGGGCATGGGGGCTGGCAGAGGGAGAGGGGGCAGTGCCAGCGTGGGAAGGGGGAAGAGCTCAGGGGGAAGGCAGGAGTGAGGCCCCCCTCAGCACACTGCTCACCCTCACTCACCATTTCTTGGTGCACTCCACCACCAGCTCCTGGTAACACGCCACGAAGTGGAACTTGGCGGCGCGTTTACCCACGCGCTGAAGCCTCTTCCACACCGAGGTCATGGCCTCTCCCCCTCCTTGGCTCCCTCCCCTCAGACGTGGTTGTCAGCAGCGCCCCCCGGGCCCCAGGGCTCCATCCCGGGTCCCACAGGCCGGGTGGGCAGAGTGGGTGCGCCTGGTCCCTCACTGCCCCCCAACCCTCCGGGGCTGGGGTCTCAAAGTCCCTGGCCCGACAGTCCTGGGTCTCGGTTCTGAGCCTCCTGTCGGTCGGGTCCCGACCCGTCCCGTCCAGTCTGGGGCAGATGGGCCGACGTCCGGACCGGAGCTCTGCCCTGACCCAAGTTTGGGAGCGCCCGGCAGGGCTGGGGGCGCGCCAGGGGAGCCGAGGGACGCTCGGAGCGATTGGACTGAGCGCCGGTTTCCTGGAGCCGCACCCCCCCTCCCCGAGGGAAGGAGGGCGGGGAAGGGGGTGGGGCAGGGCGGGGGGGGAGGGGGGGCCTGGCCCTGGGACCTGGAAGCGTGTGAGGCTGAGGAGAAGGAGAGGAGAGGCCGGGAGGTGTGGGGCAGATTCTGCGGGAGGGCAGGGGGGCGGCCGAGCTGGGCCAGGCGGCCAGTGCCCTCCCCCGTGGGCGCGGGCCCCGACCGGCTTCCCCCAGTTGGGAAGGGCTCTGCCTGCGCTGGGAGGGCTGCAGCGGGCGCCCAGGGTCTGCCCATGGCCCGAGGAGGGCAGCAGGAGGGGCTGGCCGAGGGCACTGAGAGTATGCCATCCTGGAGGGGAGCTGCGCTCGGTGTCATCTCCATCCATTTAGACCGAGGTTGTTAGGAGATGCCTTGGGCACAGGATGGCATCCTGTGCGGGAATTGAGTCAGGAGGGATTGGTGTGAGAGAGGGAGGGAGGGAGGGGGTATGCAGAAAAATGGGTGTGTGCGTGGTCACACCTGAAGATCGAAGGGTAAGCTTCCTGTGGATGGCCTCTTTGTGTGACTCTCCCAGTGGGCTTAAGAAGTCTAAGTCTGGTCTAGTGGCTAGACTGCCTTAGAGCCTGCGAGACCTGGGTCCCCACCTCTGTCACTTACTGCCTGGATGACCCCGGGCAAGTGACTGCAGCTTGCAGTGAGCTAAGGGAAAAAGCAATCCCTTACTGGAAGAGGTGCCTACCTGCATCAGCAAAGGGAATTTCCTCAGATGGGAATTCCCTAGAAGGGTGAAATCCCGGGCAGGGTCCCTCTTCCTGTCCCTAGGAGTGGGGGGCCATGTAGAATGATGTGGATACCTAAAGGAAGGAGGGAGGGATGGACTGGGAATCTGCTCCCTCCATGCCTAGAACAAGTATAGTAATGTGTTGACAGAAGAGAATCCAGACCCAGAGAGTGGTGAGATCACTGGACAGGAAACTGGAAGACTGAGGCTCAAAGCCTGCTTCTGACTCTTACTAGGTGTGTGAGCTTGAGCAAGTTACTTAATCTCTCTAAAAACTCCATTTTCTCATTTGTAAAATGGGGGCCATACTAGCCTTGGGTCCCACCACAAAGGGTTGTTGTGAGACCTAAAGAAGAGTTTCTAAAGACATTAGCTATTCTTAATGATAGTCGTCATTCTGTTCACCCCAGTTCATTTGATCTGCTTGGAGAGCTGATGCTGAGCTCTGTGAATTATTCACCAGTGGTGTCTTCGTTCCAGGGCCCTTTACTCTTTGTAAAGGCTTGGGGGGAAAGACAGTTTGTGGCAAATCTAGCTGGGTTTCAGCGATGTTTCCTGGTGTGTGTGGGGAGGGGGGAGGTTCTCGGGTTGGGTGTGGTTCAGCTGTGGGACTGTTGAACTGTGCAGACTTCTGAGAACTCAGACTTCATGAGTTGCAATGTTTGACCAGGGGCCTGGATGAGAAAGGAGTTTGGAATGTATTATTTTAAGTATCTGTAAGCTTCTCACTCCCCATCCCCCCTTCCATAAATGCATAGTTCTGCCCTCTTCTCAGGGAGCTGGGCTTCCGGAAAGGTCCCTCTGAAGCTTGGCAATGTAGCTCTCCTTTCTTGGATGGGAGCAGTGTGAGGGAGAAGGCCCCCTCAGCTGGTTCCTTCTTCCCTCCCTTCCTCTCCAAAGATGGGTCTGGGAGTGTAGCCCTCTTACTTCCTGCCCCAGCAGGAGCCCCAGCTAAGGCTTCAACTCCACCCCCAGACTGGGTGGAAAGTTTCTCTCCTCAAGATGGACGGTTCCTTCCACTTCCTCTCCACCCCCATCCCCCTTGGCTGCAGATGGGGTCAAATGTAGCCAGAAGGCGCTCATTTTCTACAGAAGAGGAAAGGGGGGGGGGGAGGCCCAGGGAGGGGAAAGGTCCTCTTGTCCCATCCCATTAGGGGCATAACAGGGCTCTTATGAGCCCAGCCCTCCAGACTCCTAGGCTAACCAAGACTTTGACACACCAGCCTGGCAAGTGGCACACACTGCCAGTCAAGAGCAACTTCAGAGAACCCCCACCCTGCTGTGCTCCTCCAGCTCCACCTGCCGGTAGAAAGATATGCTACAGCTCATGCCCGTTGTCTGACACACCTCTCTTCCCATCCCTAGCTTACAAAAGACAAGAACTGAGCAGAGACAAGAGCCATTTATTTATTTGTGGGATCCCAGGGCCGAGACCCCAGTATGTTAAATACTGGGCACAGCCCTGGGCCCCAAGCCTCCCCATAACCAAGTGAGGAACAAGGCTGACCTGGGGGGGAGGGGCAGGTCTTGCCCAATAGCCAAGCCAGCGCTATATGTGACCCCACAGCTTAACAGGCGCTACTCTTAGTAGGGTAGCATTAAGTGGGTTATGGAGCTGATCTGCTGTTTGCCCCCACAGTGGAGCAGGCTAGCTTCTTTTCGGATCTGGAGCCAGGCTGACTGTTGTTTCCAGGAGAGGCTCTCAGGGTCTGTCTGAGATGCCAAGGATTAAAGTCTCTCTGCTACTTCTTCCCTTGCCCAAGCAAGGAGCCTCAAAAGAGTTGAGCTTACCTGGGAGCCCTTGAAGGGCAGTAGGGGAGAAGTAGGCATCAGGGTGGATGGGGTGAGTCCACCAGTGGCTGGGAGTGGGGGTGGGGAAATAAGCTGGGGCCTGGATCTCTAGCCCATCAGCATCTCTCCTCTGAGAGGCGACTGAAAGAGAAGGGAGGAAAACCAGCTTCTCCCACCTTTGGGCCCCAGCCATTCCAGGCTACTAGCACAGTGAGAGATCAGAGGACTCAGAGAGAGTGAGTGTGTGTGCTCACCTACATGCCCACATATGCCCTCCAGTGTGTGTACCTGCCTGCACTGTCGAGGGAGGGGGAATGGGCTAGGTAGGCCCCAGCCCCATTGGTGGAGACCCACATTGCTCCAGAGGGCACCAGGGTTGGCCAGTCCTCAGAGACTGAATGAGTCCTGCAGCCACTTGTCCCGGGAATTGTGAGTCTGGGGGACTCGGAGTGGGGGTGGGTCCCGGGGCAGGCTGCAATCGGGTGGCTCATCCTCATCATCTGAGAAGCCGGTGTCGGGAGGATAAGAGCTGTCCGAGTGCAGGGAGGAGGACATGTCCTGGCAGAGGCTCATGTCTTGGCACAGGTGCTTGTAGTCTTGGATGGACTCGTGTAAGGAGCACAGCTGGCACAGCAGGGACATGTCAAGCTGGCGGAGGCCCACCTGGGGAAGAAGGACCCGATGGGCATCCCAGAAGGCCTAATGCCCCCTCCTTTACTAGAACATCACATCTATTCCCAGGGCCACCCTGGTTCCCCCATCTCAGCCCCCCACACCCTGTCACTCAACCCCTGGCCTTTCTGCCCGGCACACCCCAGCCATCCATCCTGCCTCCGCATCATTCTAGCCCTTCCCCCGCCATCCCTGCTTTGCCCGGCAACCCCGCACCATCTCCTTCCGCAGCACCGCCAGCGCTGAGTCGAGGTTGGCGGGGCGGCGCGGGGGCTGCGAGGGTCCCTCGGGGGCGCGGCCAGCCCGGTTCAGCTCGTCCTGGATGCGGTTGCGCTGGCTGTAGACGCGCTCCAGGTCTCTCCACGAGCCCCCGCTCGAGTTGAGAAGGCCGCTGAGCCCCCGGGGTAGCGGCGGGAGCCCCTCCAGTGGACAGCTCAAAGGCGCGGGTGCGGGCGCAGGGCCCCCCGGCAACCCGTTCATGGGCACGACGCGGGGGGCCGATGAGGAGGGCCCAGGCCCGGGGAGAAAATAAGCCCCAGCACGCCGGGTCCCTCCTACCCTCCTCTTGGCCCCGGCCCGGCCCGGCCCGGGCGCCGCTGCCCCACCGAGTGCCGGCTTTGTTCGCCTCCGAAGAAGCCCCACCCTGAGCCCCCTCCCCTCGGCCAAGAGGGCGGAGCCTCTAGTAAAAGGAAAACGGACAGTCCGAGCGGCTCCCCACATTGCTGCGATGGGCGAAGGGGTGGGGGGCGGGAGGCCGAACTCCAGGGAAGAGTCCAAGCGTCAGGCATGGGGCGGTAGGCGGGAAAGAAGGGGAATTCACCCCAGTTCTAATCATCTTGGGATGTTCCTGAGGACCAACAGCGAGAAGGGGAAAAGGGACGCCGCTCCTTTAAGGTGGGAGGAGACACCAGTGAGAAGCGGGATGGAGCGGGGTTAGGCAAGAGCCCCTCCTGCCCTCATTTTGTTTCGGGCATCAACCGGGTACCCCGCCCTTAACCCTTGCCCTCTCCGGTTTATTTCTGTAAAGGGCCGCCTCGCCTAGTCTTCTAAGGGATGGATCCCACTTGAGGAGGCTGCAGAGGAACAGTGGGCTGTTTTCCTCACCTGCATCGTGAGAGGGTGGGCTAACCTTGCTCTCCTGGGGCTCTTGATCTATCCACTGCCCTATCGATTAACATGTGGGCATCTTATTTTGGTATGAATTTGGACTCCAAGGTCACTGGAGGCCAGTCCCACCTTAGGTTCCTCCCGTTAACCCTTCATTTTCCAAAGACAAGTTTGGAGCCTGAGCCAGGTCCCTGTTGACCCACATCCCCACAGATATAGTACAGTAGTGCAAACTAGTGCCTGGTTTCACATTCCAGCCCCTTTTCTTGGGGGGAAAGGGCAGTATTTATATCTTGTTTTCTTCACCTCAATTCCCCCTCAATATCACCCCCAATTTGGTTAATAAAGCAAGTCAAAACTGTCTCTAGGTCTGTTTCCTCATCCATATCAGGAGGGCCCTCTCTGAGGACCTTCTGACTCTAAGCCTAGCAAAGTGAGGCAGGAAACCAGGACATCCAGGGGCTGGTTTTTCCCTGGCTTCTCTCCCTTCCTTTAAGACCTCTGAGGCATCTCCTGCTTCATCCCCTAACCAGCACAAGTACGTCAGGATACCTCCCTCAGGAAAGGGCCAATGGGAAAGCATCTGAAGATTCTGGGCAGGCATGAACTTCAGGGGTTCATGGAAACTGAGCTGTCATATCACCTGTAAGATAACTGAGGCCCAGGTCACACAAGAACACAACTGCGAAGGCAGCCACCACAGGCCTTGGGATTTCAAGCCAAAGGGTCTTTCCACCAAAACCTGGGACATGCAGAGGAAGGCAGTGTGCTCAGCAGGACACATGTGGACCCAGGGAGAAGGAACAAACCACACAGGGGCAAGGATGTTTTCTGTGCCTTTCTCTTGCATTGCAGCTATTCATAATAAATCCTGGACCCATACACTAGACAAGTCCAACGCCCTGGGGCCCTTCTTCTTTCCCAAGCCCCCTCACTGTTGCAGCTGGCGAATCCCCTGCAGAGCTTCAGCACAGACCCGGATCAGGGTGCAGAGCTGGATGCTTCCTTCCAAAGAAGTGCTGGGGCCCAGTTCTCCTGAGGCCCATGCAAGTTTCTGAAGCAAAGCCGACTGTGATGATGCCAGGACATCTGGGGCCAGAGATGCTGTGGGAGCCAAGGTGGGAGAAGGCCCCTGGGCAGCCCTGAGCCCAGCAGCTGCCCCCTCACAATGCTCTGGCCGGGGGACAGGGGGCTGTGGGGCTGGCCGAGAAGCAGTGGGGAGCTCTGAGGATGCTAGCTGGTGTTCACGGGCTTGGGAGAGAGCAGCCTGGGCATTCAGAGCTAAAAGGAAGAGGACATCACAGGGGAGACTGACAGGGCATTATCCCCAAGGGGCTGTTCCCCCAGACTGAGGTTGATCACCCCATCTTTCTCAGTCCCCTTGACTCCCTCACGATAGGAGAAGAAACAGCCCTGCCTATAGTACTCCAGAATCAGACTGATGAGTCATCCCCTTGATCACCTTAGCTTCCCTGACCCAGAAACAGCATCTTCTCAACTTCTGGAACACCCAGAACAGAGACTGTGATCTTCTCTCACCCTAAGGATCCCCAGGACCCCCTCACCTGGGTTATCCTTGTCCACATCTGAATTCAGCTCCTGACAAGCTACACAGTAAGTTTTTCGTTGTTTGTCTTGGAGTAAAATGGTCTGGGAAAAAAGTCAAAGAAGGGTTACACCATTCTCTCTGTGATCCTACGGCAGTCATTTCTGCCACTGGGCCTATTTCCTCCTAGTGCTCAATGAACACTGGAGTGATCCTCTACGTCTCTAAGGAAGGTCCTACTCTGGTGTGCAGTGGTCTAAGGTTCCTTCCCACATCTGCTGACAACAGCCCCGACCGGTTTATTGGTAAAGGGTACACACACACCAGTAAACCCACAAATATGCCCAGTGATTTTACAGGGAGAAAGAATGCTAATAACCAGGGGAGGATGAAGGATCTCAGGATCATCCATTTAGAGCTGGGAGGGTCCTCAGAAGTCATCTCTTCTCTAACTGGCTCCTTTCATTGAGGAAACTGAGGCCCAGAGAGGGGAGATGTGACCCAAGACCACGGAGATAGGAAGCGGCTGAGGTGGAAACCGATCCCAGGGCCAGACTCCAAATCTAGCCCACAGCGTGCTGGGCTGTGAAGGAAGCTAGGCATTCTACGAGGCGGAGATGAGAAGGGGTACACCAAGGCGGAAAAAGGGGGACAGTTCCACTAGTAAATGTCGGAGGTGGGGCCCGGCCTTTCCCCTGCTCCCCAAAGCTCAGCTTCACGTCACCTCCTCTAAGGAAGCCCTTGGGGATCCCCGCCCTCTACGCTCCTCGTGTTCTGTGTTTACACCCAAGCCCGCCCCGGCCCCGCCCCGCAGGCCCAGACGCCACGCACCCCGCAGTCCTGGCACGTGTCCCCCAGCATGCGGTAGCCACACAGCAGGTAGTCGCCCATGAGGCGGGAGATGCGATCCTGCCGCTCGCGTCGTGCCTGCAGCACCTTGGTCTCGGCCTCGGAAGGAGGCTCCCAGTCCACTTCGCCGGCCTCTGTGGACGCGGGGACGCCGGGGCGGGTGAGTGGGCCTGGCCCGGCGGCGCGAGGCCTGCCGCACCCTGCCCTTGCTCTCCCCCACCCCCGCCCGCAGCCGGCGCTCCTCCCCGGGGGCCCCCCCTCGGCCCGCCCCGGCCCCCGCCCGGTCCCACCTGCTCCGTTCAGAGCCATGTCGTCGTTGCCGCCGCTGACAAACACCTCGCCGGAAGTGACGCAAGCGCCGGCGCCGCGGCCACTGGGCTCGCGCCTTGGCTCTGAAATGACGTAACCGCTCGGTCGTCCAATGATGTGGCTAGGGGGCGGAGCGAGGGCGGGGCACGCTTCCGGATCCGCCCCGGGCCGACGGTTCCTGCCCTCTCGCGGTGCCGGAGACTAGGGAAGCGGGGATTTCCCCGAAGGGAGGGAGGTTTGGACGCCCTGAAGCGTTGCCACGGAGACCGAGTCACGTGGCGCCTGCGCGTCGCGAAGCCCCGCCCTCAAGGAAAACGGCCGGTTCCACAGCCCGCGGGCGGGGCCGGAAAGCGCCTTCTAGGCCCGCCACGGCCTGGACCTCGATAACCTCCTCCGGGAAATGGGGGCCCAGGTCCAGAGGCAGCCGGACCTGGCGGGTACATCGCTGGGTTTGGAGTCTGGTGGCCCTGGGCACGTCTCCTGCCCTCTCTGAGCCTCAGTTTCCCCCTCTGCTAAATGGACGCAGCCTCCAAGCTGCAGGCGCCGGGCTGGTGATCCTGCACACCCTTCCCCCGCTTCGCTCTGGGGGCAGCCCCCCTGCCGGGCCTTCGATCTCTTCCGAGCCCCCCACCCTCTCCCAGGTGGGCACGGAGCGGTTGCTTTTCTTAACGGTTGCTGGGGGAGGTGGAGAAACGCCCCTGCTCTGGCGATCCCTCCCCTCCCCCCCACTTAGACTGGAAAGGGAAAACTGGGGGGCCTTGGGCCCCCAGGAGGTTGTGGCGGTGGTTGGGTGAGTGTCCCTCCAAAGGGCATCTAAGTTGTTTCTGGGAGGAGCTGGGCATGCCCGTCCTGCGCTAGGGTGAGGTTCCCAGAGGAGCCCCGAGTTTAGCCCCAGAGTTTATTTCAAAGGGACAGACTTGAGCCTGAGGGCACCAGTTGCTTAGTTAGGAACGTGTCTGCTCTTTGTTCTTCAAAGCTGGGCACCTGGGGCGAAGAACCTCCTGCCAGAGGTAGAGCACTTGGTGCCCAGACGACCAGGGGAACCTTCGCTGGTCACTCGACAAGGGGAAAAACGGATGTCTCTGTTTTCCCCCAAAGGAAGGCTTTTTTGAACCTTTGCCCAGCTGGCTGTTCTAAATAGCTACCTGCTACCTTTTTTTTCTTTTTAAAGAAAGTTGGGCCTTGAATTAAAAGAGCCCGGTAGAGCCCACTCTTCTGAGGAAGAGCCAGGAGGTCTTGGAACCAAGGACTTCAGGCTGAAGTCCAAAGGTGTGCAGAGCATTTCTGGTGGGGAAGATCCAGGGCAGGAGGGGCCAGGTGGGAGCCCTACCTGGACATGTTTGGTCATTGATGACAATCCACTGCAGCACTGGAGACTTGAGTTGGCCCTTCGGATATGACCGTGACTCCATCTGTTCCATGTTTTGTACTCCTTGTCTTTGTCCATTTTTCCCACTGATGGTATGTTTTGGTGGGTTTATGAGGGAGAATGTGTGCCAGCTACTTTTCTTACTATGCTATTTCATTAAATGCATTTACTTTGAATACATTGTGTCTTCTGGCTGATTAGTAAAGCTGAGTACATTGCTACGGGCTCCAAAGCTTTGGTTTTAGTGGATATAGACTCAGAGAATACTTTGAACCTAGGGTAGCCTTCTCTGGGAGACTTCTCCTGAGAGTTGGAGAGGGGGTGCTCCTAGGCATTACGTTTGGTGCAAAGGAATTCTCCCTGGAGAAAGGTGGAAGTCCTGTTTAATAAAAACAAAAAAAAAATCAATAAAATTTAAAATAATTGTAATAATACCTCCTGAGTGTAGGGCCCCCTTCCCCTGACAGAGATATTGTGGTTGGCAGCCAAACATCTCACCCTCCTGATACCAACCTGGCAATGTAGGGCCTCCCAGGACAACAGGTCCAGACCTCTGTCACTGGCCCCACTTGAAGTCATTCTGGCTTGATGTCAAGGCCTCCAGAACTTTCCTTACTGACCATTTGCTATAAGGACAGCAAATGTTCTTGTCCCTACTGGAGACTGAGACCCTAAGAGTGGAATGACTTAGCCAAGGTCATTCAGCTCATCCCTTGGCAGAGCCAGAATTCAGATCCAGGTCCTCTGTTCTCTCTAATTGGTCTGGACCTTCCACCGCAGAAGCATGAGGGGAGATTGAGGAAAGACAGGGGTTTCTCCAGGCCTAGATATTGCTGCTGGGTGAGATTCAGGCCTCTGCCCACCCTACCAGTCCCACTTGGGCCTCAACACTGGGCCAGTCCATCCACTCTTTCTACCAAGCCTCTTGCCCCAGGCCCCCAAACAAGATCCCATCCCATAAGATCATTCCTGAGGAGCTCAGCCAGGAGGCCAAGGGCTGTTCTGAGGGTTTTCTTTCCCCACTTGTGGGCCCCAACCCAAGGACTACAGCTTTTTCCAAATGAAGTGGGCCTGGCCTGGCATTTGAAACCAGTCACAGTTCTGCACCACCCAATCTGACTTCCCACTCCTGCTTGTAAGAATTCTCCACTCAGGTAATGAACTGATCCAATTCTGGAGGGCAGTTTGGAACTATGCTCAAAGAGCTATAAAACTGCACATATACCCTTTGACCCAGCAATACCACTTCTAGGTCATATCCCAAAGAGATCATATAAAGGAGAAAGAACCCACACGTACAAAAATATTTATAGCAGCTTTTATTGTGGTGGCCAAAAACTGAAAATTGAAGGGAATTGGGGAATGACTGAAGAAGCTGTAGTTTATGATTGTGATGGGATACAACATATTGTTCCATAAGAAATGTTGAGCAGGTGCGTCAGGCCTAGAGGCCTAAGGGCTACCCGAGTCTTACCTTACCTATCGCAGGTCTTTGGCTGGCCAAACTGGATAAACATATGAGAGAAGAGACTTTCCAGAGTCGAACAAGGGTTAGGCTTTATTCAGGGTCTTGGTTACATGTGCAGGGGGAACTCTTCCTGAGGAGAGAGAAATCTCCCAAGGAGGCAAAGATCTTACAGTAAGAGAATGGAAGTGGAAGTGGAAGAGGGAGAGAGGGGAGAAGGAAGAGAGAAGAGAGGAGAGAGGGAAGAGGGGCCTTCTGTCCTGTAAGGGCCCCTCAGCGCTAAGAGCGCCTTCAGGCTTTCCTGACCCTACTTAAGCTCTCCTGCCGCATAGTTTGCACATGAATACCGTGCCTGTTAGACAACAATAGGTGTGCTCAGACCTGGGCCAATCTCGAGGGCGGGGATGCTCTCTCCCAGCATGTTTCCCACGGGAAGAGGCGGAAATGCACGAGATAGCCGTGTCTCACACCTCAATTCCCTGCTGTTCTCTGGGGGGCCTCATGAGAACTCTAAGGTTTAGAAGTCCTCATCTTTACCTGCCCGAGACTGTCCACATGGAACTGAGCTTACATCCCCAACACAGGTGGACTTCAGAAAAACATGGAAAGATTTAGATGAACTGATGCTCAGTGAAGTAAATGGAACCAGAACAGTGTGCATGGCAACAGCCACATTGTTAGATGACCAACTTTGATAGACTTAGCTCTTCTCAGCAATGCAGTGATCTAAGACAACTCCAAAAGACTCGCGATGGAAAATGCTATCCACATCCAGAAAAGAACTACAGTCTGAACGCAGATCAAAGTGTACCATTTCCTCTCTTTTTTGTGTTTATTTTTGTTTCTTCTTTCTCATGGTTTTTCCCTTTGGTTCTAATTCTTCTTTAGAACATGACTAATGTGGAAATATGTTTAATGTGACGTATAAGTAGAACCTATTATCAGATTGCATGCCATGTTATGGAGGGGGAATGGAGGGAAGGGTAGAATATTTAGAATTCAAAATCTTATAGAAATAAATATTGAAAACTAAAATTAATTAATTAGAAAAAAAGAATTCTCCACTCAAGTGAAGAGCTCTTCTTATGGTCCCCCAGATGTCAAGTCATTTGTTCACATTATACCCCCTGGCCAAGACATTGCCTTTCCTTCTTCCTGCACAGCCTGACTTCTATCATCTTACAGGGTCCAGGAGGAAATGACCAAATTCTGGGGCTAGACTGGACCTCAGACCTTTACCTTACATGACAATTCCCTCCATATGTTCCCAAATGGTTATCCAGGCCTCCACTAGAACAGCTTCCATGATGGGGAGCTCACTACCTGCCACAGCAACTCATTTCAATTTGAGACATAACCAAAAGATAAGAAGTTTGTGGAGTCAAGCTCAATTTGCCCACAAGACCAACTGCTCTTCCCTCAGACATGTCATTGCCTGATTGTGTGTTCATGTCTTTTCTTCTCTGGGCTAAAGATCCTTAGTTCCTTCCCGGGATTCTTCTCTCTTCCAAGGCAGAGTGGAAAGGAAGCTGGCTCTAGAATGGGAGGTCTTTGGTGCTCATAATAGCAAAAATGTTATTATCCCCATTTTACAGATGAAGAAGCTGAACAACTCTGCCTAGGTCACACAGCTGGGAGGAAGAGCTTGGGCTGTGATTCAGATGAGTCAGTTTTGCCTCCATGTCCTTCTCTGTAAAATGAGGGCATTGGGGTAGGTGGTCTCTGAGGTTTCTTCCAGTTCTAAATCTGTCTTCTAATGATCTTTTTTACCTGAGGCAAAATAGCTGAGGGATGGAGAGGAGCTAGGGACAAGGGACAGAGGTCAGTTTGACCATGAGTTCAAATGAGGGACAGCTGTCCACTGGAAAGCTCCCAGGGTGGGGTTGGTTAGTGAGGAGATCAGATAACAAGAGAGGGTCAGCATTCAGCAGAACTCTGGGGAGGGCTGCATTTTAGGGTAGTGAAGAGGACCTTGGAGGACAGTGGTCACCTCTACCTCAGGTCAGCACCCTGAGACAAAGTTCCATTTGCCCTGCACTAGTTACACTTTTGCCTCAAAGTGATCACAAACTCTTTCAAGGCCTTAGACTGAATCCCCATGGGACCCTGCCTAGAGATAGGGGTACAGCAGGCATTTGTGAAGTGAGTGATTTCCATTCATGTGATAGCCACAACCCCCAAATCCTAATTACCCTATTCCATAAATGTACATATACATACATATATATATGAAGATATACATGTCTAGAAATGTATATATTTATATTATTATCCCTACATGAATTTTCCCCCTTTTCTATACATATGTCTGTTTCAGACAGCCTTCCTCTTCTGCATGGGTTGATCAGACCCTCTGTGGATTTCAGGATGTGTTCAATTGGGTAAGGGTTGCTCCTAAAACCCTCCGAGCCAGAAAACCCTGCCTATTTGTCAAGATTACCAAGAAAAGAACCACTCCTATCTTGGGGAACTTTCATCAGAGCACGGCTTAGGTGCCATTCAGTCTGAGACAATACTTTGGCACCAACTCCTAATGACAACCCCCTCCCATATTTTCTCTCCCACTGTGACTATTTGTGTTTATGTCTAATCCTGGTGATTACACTTGTCATGATAGAATGAAACCAACCCTGTACCTGGAGTCAGAGATCCTGGGTTCAAATCTCAATTATACCACTTCCTGGTCTCTTTGGACCTCAGTTTCCCCTACTGTAAAAATGAGGATTGTATATCTGGGAGAAATCAGAGCCAGAGATTGTCCTCCTCTGACCCCATCAGCTCCCTCTTAAGGGGAACTTATGGGCTGAGTGTTTCCTGCCTTTTCCATGGGTGAAAATAAAGCCTACTTTGTACTTGATAAGTGCTCGCTTGGGAACTGGGAACTGTGTACTGGGCAGGGGAATAAAAAGCTACAGAGATGCTGAAGGTCCCTCTGATCACATCTAGTTTGTGTGAGCCCAGAATCAGGAAGTAAGTGGGAGAATTTTTCCTATTTGACAGATGGGGAAACTGAGTCCTAGAAAGGGTAAGTGATTTGTCCAGGGTCACAGAACTAGCAAGTGTCAGAATCAGGATGGAATCCCAGACCTTCTGAGCCTAGGGCCAAACGCACTTCTCTCCACTAGCCATACTGGCTAGCACAGAGTGGGCACTTGGTAAATGTTCATTGAAATCCAGAAAAATCCATGATACGTTTAAAAAAACAAACCAGGAGGAGACTTGGACAGTTTTCTTATTACTTCTTAAAAGTTAGAATGGGTAAAACATATCACTGTGACTATATAGAGAAATCTTAGGGAGCTCTCTGAACCCCAGAGAAGTACAATGGCATATCCAGGGCCACACGTAGGTTTAAATGTCAAAAATGGGATCTGCACCCAGGTCTTCCTGTTTCTCAATCTATTCTTATTTTATCCACTCCCCCCATAATTCTTAAGGGGCAGCTATGTAGGGCTGGACCTAGAGTCAGGAAGCCTCATTTTCCTAAGTTGAAATCTGACCTCAAAGAAAGAAAAAAGAAACTTGGCTTCAGACACTTACTAGCTATGTGACCCTAAGCAAGTCCCATAAGCCCATTTGCCTCAGTTTCCTCACCTGTAAAATGGGCCAGAGAAGAAAGTGGTGAACCACTCTAGTATCTTTGCCAAGAAAATTCCCAAAGGGGTCACAGAGAGTTAGGACTGAAAAACGACTGAAGGAATGACTTTTAAGTGAAATTGTGTTAAAATACAAAAATAAAATTCAATTATGCTAAGAAACTTGACAAGCTACTTATTAGAATAAACATTAACAGAAGTTGTCCATTTTATCTCTTCTTTGTCTCATGCTTTGTGCTGGCTGTTGGAGCCTTTCTTGGTGGTTACTAAGTGCCTAATAAATACAAAATAATCAGTGTTTGTTGAATGGAATTTGAAGCTCCCACAGCTTGAGCGGCCTTCTGCCCAGCTGCATTTCCCATAAGGAGGGGCCCCAGGAGGGCCCTGCTCTGCCGGGTGGACGGTGCCAGGGGCTGAGCAGGCCATTGCCCGGTTACCTCCCCCTCTCAGCGCTGATGCCGAGCCCAGCTGGAGGAGCTGAGCTCAGGATCCTGGACCCTTCACAAAGCTCGGTGGTCCCTCCTCCCGAGGAAGCCCCTCCCCTTGGCCTGGCTGGCAGGCCAGGCTTTCCCATCCTGCCTGAACCCCAGGCTGGGGGCTCCCTATTTAATCCACTTCTCAGACCCTGGTGAGAGGGTTGGGCAGGCGCTGCCATTTCTCCATTTGGGGAACATTGCCCCCTCTCCCAAGCCCTGGGCCCCAAAGTTGTGCCTGACTCTTCCCCAGTCCCTGGTCTGGTTCTGCTTGGCTCCCCATCTTCTCCTGGGCCATCCGGCTGGGAAAGGGGCCAGGCCCTGAGCTCAGGATTTGGCTATTCCAGCCAGAACTGTCTGAGGCGGGAAGCCAGCCCCGGCCCAGACACCACCAGGATCTAGGCCAGGGGTCTAGGAGCTGGGTGACATGGGTCCTAGGAAGCCTACCAGGGAGAGAGACTGACGAACTATGGTCAGGGGCTCAGGAGGGCCACAAGTTTGAGGAAAGGATGGGGAGGGGGATCCAGAAGGACCCCACAGCTGCCTGTTGGAGGCTGAGACTGGGTCAGACCATCTGGGTCTGTGTCTAGCCTGCTTGCAGAGTATTGGATTTGCCTCTTTTCCTGTTCTCTGTCCCCCTGTGGGGCTCTCTGGAGTGTGAGGGCAGGTGGGAGATTGGAGAGTGAGTCTTGCGGCTCTGAGGTTGTATGATTGCTGGCTGGCACAAAATGGGGTCTTACTGTTTTGAGATCCCCACCCTGCCCCAGGTTTCTGGCTGAGCCAAACCAGCCTCCTCCTTTTACAAATAAGGAAACTGAGGCCCAGAACAGGAAAGAGACTTTTACAGACCACCCCCTCCAGCTAGCTGGGCTGGGACCCCTGTTCCCAAGTGGAATCAGGGCTTCTTTGCAGCCCAGCTCAGAGCTGGGCAGAGTGAGAGGGGCAGGGCCCCAGCCCCCCACAGAAGTGGCGACTGCAACAACATCTCCCTTCTGGCCCCTAGGCCCTGCCTGCCACATCATTTCCCCGCTCTGGGGGGCAGTGGGCACAGAAGGCACCAGGGAGCTCCTGGCCAGGTGTGTGGCGGGTGGGCACAGGCGGCCCAGACGTGCCCCCCTCTCTCTCCCCCGAAGGCGAGGGCGGGCTGTGACTCTCTAAAAAGCCAGCCAGCCGCCCTCCCCCTCTGGCCCCCAGCCAGCCTCCCAGCCCCCAGCGCCGCCTCCCCTGCTCTCTCCCCGCTTGCTCCAGCCACGGAAAACAACTCCTCATTTTTCCCTCCCTCCGTCCGTCCCTCCCTCCGTCGGCCCGGGTCCTGCCCAGCCCCACACTCCCTGGGTCCGTGGGGAGCTGGCGGGCCAGGAGGCAGCTCCGGGACGCCAGGAGGAGGCGGCCCGGGCCACCGTGGGCAGCAGGCAGGCCGCGCTCGCTGGCTCCCGAGCTCAGGCCGGGCCGGGCAGCTCATCCCCACCCCTGCTTCCCCCACTCCTGTCCTTGTTTCTGCTCCCAGCCCGCCCGCCCGCTGTGCACTCTCTCATCCGCCTCCAGCCTCCCCAGCTCCGGGCCTTCTGGGGTCCCCCAGGCCCACTCCATCAGGGACTGGAACACTTGGCACAAGTTTCCTTCCCAGTCTTCTTCTAACCCGGTGCTCCTCACTTCCATCTCTCCAGCTTCCTTTTCCCTCCCTCCCTCCCTCCCTCCTTCCCTTTCTCTCCTCTCTCTTTCTTAGCTCCTTCTTGCCCTACTGCTGCCCCAGCTCCCTGAGGGCCCCTTGCCCGGGACCCCATGCCCTGGGCCTGCAGTGCCCCCCTCCCTCTGCCTCCTGAGATGCCCCCCTCCGGCCTGTTGGCTCTCTTACTGCTGGTGGGCCTGGGTGGAGGGGTGCTGGGGGGCCCGGCAGGGGAGCGGGGTACTGGGGGTGGAGGGGCACTGGCCCGGGAACGCTTCAAGGTGGTCTTTGCCCCCGTCATCTGCAAGAGAACGTGTCTGAAGGGTCAGTGCCGAGACAGCTGCCAGCAGGGCAACAACATGACCCTCATTGGGGAGAATGGACACAGCGCTGATACGCTCACCGGCTCCGGCTTCCGAGTGGGTGAGGCTGGGGCCGGGAACCTTGGGCTCTGGCAGGAGAGGGAGGCTGGATTCCGGGGTGGCTCAGAGAGGGCAGGGAATTCAAGGAGAAATGCAGGTCCAGGGTACTTGGGAACAGGGACACCTTGGTTCTGAGATGGGGAAGCCAGGATGCCTGGGCTCTGTGGGGGGAGGGGGGAGGGAGCACCTGGGTTCTGGAAGACTGAGGGCAGGATGCCTGGGGCATCCAGGGAGGATTCTGGGAGTCAGAGGAAGAACACTGTGACTGGACGGGAGTGTCAATCGGCACTGAGGATGGACTCAGCTTTGTCTGAGGGGGGAGGATGAGAGAGAAATTCTTCAGTTCCTTCCTTTCCTGGCACCAGACTGTTCTGTTCCCACCTTCTAATGCCCCTGCCTCTGGTTCACTGTGTTTTTGGCCTTTCAAGTCTCCCTCCAGGCTGATCCCACGCTCAGCCCCCTAGACCTGGTGGCTCCCCTACCCCCTCAAATCCCCAAGGACCCAAGAAATGAAGGCAAAGTCCTGGTCCCCAGGTGGGGGTGGGGGAAGAAGGGTGGCAAATTATCCCCAGGGCCCTGGGTGGCAGGGAGGAGTCCCTTGTTAATTATGCCTCTGGGGGGGTAATTAGTCAGACTGAGGCCCAGGGAGGCACTATCCAAACATCTCCCACTCTTGGGAGCCCCAGGCTTAGAGGGGCAGACTTGAATCTCTTGTCCAGGGGTCCTACAGTGTGTGACAATATTGGTGCATCTGTGTGTGTATCTAGTGTGCATGTGTGACTCTGTGTGTGTGCATGGACAAGCATGAGCTTCTTCAAGCCCAGGGCCTTCCTGCCTCTGCTGTTGTCTCCGTCTGTGCTGCCCACATCCCTCAGGCACGGTGCCCGGGGCCGCGGGTGGGCGGTGTCACTTGGAGGTCAAGCTCACCACCAGGAGTGACTCACTTAGAAGGGCAGGAAGGAGGCCCTCTCCCCTCCCCCCAATCACAGGATGGATGGGCCAGGAAGGATGCCTTTTCCAGGGGCTGGGGGCTGCCAGCCTCAGCTGAGCCCAGAATGGCCTGCCCCACCCTGTCCCTGGTATCTGGGAGGCAGCTGCCTGGTGAGGCAGAGAATGTCTCCACGACAGGAGAGGGAGGGCAGAAAGGCTGAAGGCTGGGGTGAGACAGTGAAGCCTGAGATGCTTGTGGGACTCTGGGGGACTAATGTTCCAATTTTGGGGGGATTAGCTGATCTTTAAAGGTCTCTGTGACCTGGGAGGGCTCAGGACCGGGGAACTGGTAGCCAAATGCTCTTCGTGTGTGCACGTGTGTGTAAGACATGAAACATGCTGCTATCTGTGTACCAGGGAGTACATACATATGTGAGAGGGCAGGCACTGGCCTCGGCACCCTCCCTTCATAGCCCAGTGATCCTGGGCAGGCCTCCCACACACAAATATACCTCCAAGGGAATTGGAATTGATTTTCTCTAAGGTCCTTCCCAGTTCCAGATCCTTTGACTCTACATCTGTGTGTGTATCTGTGTATGGCTGGGGGCAGGGATGGGGGAGTCTGCCCAGATGCCCTGTGGAAGGCAGATGGGAGAGCTATTGGGCATATCACGAATCCAGTTGGGGGGGGGGTGAGGGAGAGTGGGGGCCTAACCACTGTGACACTCCTCCTCCCTCACCCTACCCCATCTTTCCTTGCAGTGGTGTGCCCTTTGCCCTGCATGAACGGGGGCCAGTGTTCATCTCGAAACCACTGTCTCTGCCCCCCGGACTTCACTGGACGATTCTGCCAGGTGCCAGCAGGAAGCATGGGGGCAGGCCTAGGCCGAGGTGGGGCTCTAAGTGGCCCCCCGCCCCCTGCCCCTGAGGGGGAGCCAGTGGCCAGCAAGCATGCCATTTATGCAGTCCAGGTGATTGCAGACCCCCCTGGTGCAGGGGAGCAGCCTCCAGCCCAGCATGCAGCCTTTCTGGTGCCCCTGGGGCCTGGCCAGGTCTCAGCTGAAGGTAGGAAAACTGACTGGGCAGGAGACACCCAGAGATGGAAAGACACCAAGGCGGGGAGGGGTGCAGACAGAAACCAAGGTAGAGATCAGGAAAGACCAGGTGGCCACCACTGCCTCCATGGGTAGGTTCTGCTCTATCAGAAAGCAAGTAAGGCCTCAGCTCAGGGCTAGACACGTGGGAATCACTTCATATGCACTTTTCCATTCATTCATTCTTAGGAATAGACCTGGAAGAGACCATAGAGATCTTGTTGTCCTCTAGTTTACAGAGAAGGAAACTGAGGTTCAGAGACGGAGAGGGGCTTGTCCCAAGTGACCCCAGTAGAATAGTGGAGAGAAAAAGAGACAGAGAGACAGAGACAGGCCCCTGACCAGCTGTGCCCAGGAAAGGAAGCTTAGGCCATTATGGCATCTGCCCTTCCCCAGGCAGTGGCCTGTGCTTGGGGCAAGGAGGCTGGAGGTGGGCCTAGAGTATGAGATGCTGACCCACTGTGCCCTATGCCCTCCAGTGCAGGCACCTCCGCCCCTGGTGAACGTGAGAGTTCATCATCCCCCAGAGGCCTCTGTCCAGGTTCACCGCATCGAAGGGCTGAGCGCTGAGGGCCCTGCACCCCCTCAGCACCTCCTCCCCCATCCCAAGACCCCCCATCCCCGGCCTCCCACTCAGAAGCCCCTGGGCCGCTGCTTCCAGGACACATTACCCAAGCAGGCCGTGAGTGACCCTTAGGGGCCCTAGCTCTCCCCTGGGGACCCCACCTTAGCCTCTTGGACCACCCTTTCTCCCCTCTTACAGGCTATGACTACCAGAACCCTGTCCTTAGCTCCTCCCTTGCAGGGTACCCAGTCCTGGGCTGGCTCTGAGGGTGGGCAGGCAGTCTTGGGCTGGGGGAGTCAGATTCTGACTAGCTGTGGGTGATCTTGGAGAAGTTCTTTCCCTTTCTACAAAATGAGTGGCCTAATGAGATGCCCTCCAAGTCTTCTCCAACTGTAACATCCTAAGATCCTCAGGGGTTGTGAGTGGAAGGTGATGGACCTGAGGTCTTGGGGTCTCCCCTAACTTGGTCCTTCCTTGGACCTCAGTGTGGCAGTAACCCGCTTCCAGGGCTGACCAAGCAAGAGGACTGCTGTGGAAGCATTGGCACAGCCTGGGGCCAGAACAAATGTCACAAGTGTCCCCAGCTGCAATGTGAGTCCTATGGCAGCCCGAGCCCAACCCTGGCCCGCTCCCATTCCACACATAGCTTGACCTCCTGGGCCCCTGCTCCTCTTCCCCATCCCTCCTTCCCTTCCCCTCCCAGCGGGCCCCCCTATCCCCACTCCCCAGTGACAGTTTGCCATGCTCTCCCCCAGACACCGGAGTGCAGAAACCTGGCCCCGTGCGTGGGGAGCTGGGGGGTGACTGCCCCCAGGGTTACAAGAGGCTGAACAGCACCCATTGCCAGGGTATGGGGACCCTGGGAGGTGGACAAAGTGGGGTTGAGAATGGCCAGAGACAGGCCAGACTGTGGGCTGGAAGGTCCCTGGGCCCCAGCAATGTGGAGGTGGGAGGAGGGAGCCAAAGTGGAGAAGGTTGGGAGGGTGTCAGAGCCTGTCTCTCCATTCGTGCCCTCTCTGTTTTCCCAAAGACATCAATGAGTGTGCCATGCCAGGCATGTGCAGACATGGAGACTGTCTCAATAGCCCAGGTTCCTACCGGTGTGTCTGTCCTCCTGGCCATAGCCTTGGCCCCTCTCGAACCCAGTGCCTTGGTAAGAACACCCTGGGGAAAAGTCAGAGGCCATGTGGTGATCGTATGAGTATCAAAGGTCATATTGTGATGTGGAGGGGCAGACTGGGAAAAATTCCAAGGTCAGGTGCAGAGGGAGGTCAGAGGTTATAGGAGTCAGGTTGAGAATACTTCAAGTCATATGGGGACAGGTCAGAGAACATATATATGTTGAAGCAAGGTCAGAGGTGTTGGGTCCAGTTTGCTATGGAGTCAGGGTCACCCAGGGTATGAGGTTGGGCCTGGAGGTGGTGAGGCAAGGGTGCCCAAGGTGGGCAGGGAATCTATCCTGATTCTTCTTATCCTCTGCCTAGCTGAGAAGCCAGAGGAGAAAAGTCTCTGTTTCCGTCTGGTCAGCCCTGACCTGCAGTGTCAACACCCGCTCACCACCCACTTGACCCGTCAGATGTGCTGCTGTAGCGTGGGCAAGGCTTGGGGGACCCGCTGCCAGCGGTGCCCTGCTGATGGCACCGGTCAGCCACTGCCCTCCCTGCACTGTTTGGGGCTTCCAAGGCCCTGCAGGGGAATGGGGAGGGAAGCTTAGTACTCAGGCACTGGGGGACAGGAAATCTGTGGGAAATCTCAGGGCCCTGACAGAGGCTTCTCTCAGCTCCTGGGCACTACTGGGGGAAGGTGGGAACCCCAGAGATGTCCAGGGAAAGTTCACTTCTATTTTCCCTTCCAACCCTCCCCTCCCCCCCCAGCTGCTTTCAAAGAGATTTGCCCAGCTGGAAAAGGTTACCACATCCTGACCTCCCACCAGACACTCACCATCCAAGGAGAGAGTGACTTCTCCCTGTTCCTGCATCCAGATGGGCCCCCCAAATCCCAGCAGCTCCCAGAGAGCCCCAGCCGGGCCCCCCTGCAGGAGGAACTGGAGGAGGATAAAGGTAAGCCTAGCAGTTAAATCAGACCCATGCTTTGGGGAGCAGAGGACAGGGGACAGAGCCCTGTCCTCCAAACACTTCCCCTAGGGACCCCGGAGGTAGACTCTGGACTCAACCTCAATCTATTTCCATTAACTATACTCCATCAGGACCCAGATCTCTCCCTACCCCCAATCCTTTTCCGGGCACTCTGCTGGAGTGTGTCCTTCAGAGCTGACTGCCTCCACTAGGACATTCCCCAGGGCTCTGACCAAATTCTCTGCAAGTTTGTGAAACGTCCACCGACATTAGACTCGAATCCAGTCCCCAACCCCAACTGTGTTTCAAACTCTCCTAAACCCCCTCCCCCCCCCCTGAATGCTGGCCTTTTCTCTTCCAGGGGTGACCACGGATTCTGTGAGTATACAGGCCAGAACCTGGCCACTGCTGAGCTGGGGAGTCACAAAGGGAGGCAGAGGGCATAGGGGCAAGTTAGCAACCTGGCAGAGGTATGGGGTGGATGAAAAAATGAGGTTGGGAGAATGGTAGGCAGAGCCCAGGAAGCTGAGACTTGAGTTCAAGGCTGCCTTCTCTCCCCCCACGTTCTCCCCACTCCATCCGCAGATGGACTCCGAGGAGCGCTCGGCTCAACAGGGCCAATCCCCTGTGACGACGCCGCCGCCAGTGCGCCCTTACCCAGGTGAACCATGGAGGGGGAAAGAGACCCGGCAGGGAGGAAAAGCCTTACCAGCCGCGGGAGGCAGGAGGGGAGAGCTAGCCTAAGTCCTGGAGGCCAGTCCTTACGGATGGGGCTTCAAGAAAGGTGCACCCACCCATTCAAGCGATCAACCACGTCCTGGGCTCTTTTCTTCCAGAGCTGATTTCCCGTCCCACCCCGCCAACTGTGCGCAGAGTCCCTCCGGATCTGCTCCCATCGAGGAGCGCGGTGGAAATCGCCCCAACCCAGGTCACAGGTAAGCCACGCACTCTGTCCAGGCTCGACCCCTAGCCTGGCTCCCAGACCCTGCTTCTGCCCGGGCCACCTCCGCAACCATATCGATTCAGTTCTTCTAAGTTCCGGGTCCTGGGACAGAGACAAAAAAAGACCCAGTCCCTACTCCCCACGAACTTCCATTCTAACAAGCGGCAACGCCACAGCAAGGCAAGTAGTCGCCAGGCAGGGGAGCTTTGGTCCTAGGACTGCGAGTGGGACCATGGGGAAGTCCTTCGGCGCCCCCCTTCCAGCCTGGGGCCTGCCTGGCCAGGCGAGGCCATCGCCAAAGCGAGCAGGGCCGCCTGGGTGTCCGGCTCCTCAGGGCGCCGCTCTCACTCTCCTGGCAGAAACTGACGAGTGTCGGGTGAACCGTAACATCTGCGGCCACGGAGAGTGCGTCCCCGGCCCCTCGGGCTACTCGTGCCAGTGCTATCCCGGCTACCGGCCCCATCCACAGCAGATGTACTGCGTCGGTGAGCGGGAGCGTCCGGTGCCTGGCCCCGCAGAGCACTCGCGCGCGGGGCCCCACGGCAGGGAGGGGGCCGAGGATGGAGGGGAGGGGACAGAGCCTCAGTGTGCACCAGGGGCGTCCCGACCTCTGATGTCAGAGCTCCTGGGGGCCCCACCGAGATCAAGGATCCAAGGATCCGCTACGACGTGTCCTATGTCGCCCTCCCACAGATGTGAACGAATGTGAGACTGAGCCCTGTGGAGTCGGGAAGGGCGTCTGCATGAACACTGGAGGCTCGTACAACTGTCACTGCAACCGGGGCTACCGGCTGCAAGTCACCCCAAGCGGCCGCTCCTGTGTGGGTAAGCGCGAGGTTTGGTTAGCTTAGAGTCTGGGGGCCGCTGGGTGGGGTTTGGGAAAGCTGGGGTGGGGGAGTGGCTCTGGGGAGGAGCTTGTAGAGGGGTGGGTGTGGCTAATGAGCATCAGGAAGAGGCCCGTGGATTCCTTGGGGACCTGGGAGGAAGGGCCAATAGGGCGGGACTTAGAGATGCAGTCCAGTTGTGGGTCACGGACTGAGGAGGGACGTGGCCTGTAGAGGCAGAGCTATTCGGGGCGGGGATTAGGCAAATGAGTGGCCTGAGGGGCGGGGCCTCCGGAGGTTAAGGCACCTGGAGGTTAAGGTGTTAGTTCTGCTGAAGAGGTCGGACCTATGGAAGGACGGGTTCTCATTGGGGCAGACCCCCGAAGGGGCGGAGCCTGGAGCCCGGCCCTTGTCTTTTTCCCATCCCGGACTCAGATCTCAATGAGTGCGTGAAGCCCCACCTGTGCGGGGACGGCGGCTTCTGCATCAACTTCCCCGGGAACTACAAGTGCAGCTGCTATCCAGGTTACCGGACCAAGCCGTCCCGGCAACCACTGTGCGAAGGTAGGCCCGGGATGGAGAGAGGGCCCGGCAGACACACCCTACAAGCCGGAGCCGAGCAGAGCCGGGCCGGGCCGAGCCGAGCCGAGCCGAGCCGAGCCGGGTGGGGCGGGAGGAGGGCCCAAGATGCGCCGGGAGGGCTGGGCACGTGGAGACCCGACCCTCCCCAGCTCTTCTGCCGTGACATCCATCCTCTCCCGCGTCCTGGGGTCCTGTAGGCCCCTCCTGACCCTCCCTTCTGTCCACAGACATCGATGAGTGCCGGGACCCCAGCTCTTGCCCTGACAGCAAATGCGAAAACAAACCTGGCAGCTTCAAGTGCATCGCGTGCCAACCGGGCTACCGGAGTCAAGGGGGCGGGGCCTGCCGAGGTGAGGGGCAGGGAGAGGGGAGGGACCAGGCGGTGGGGGGTGGCAATCATCTGGCACACCTTCTGGGCTGAGAACTTGGACAATGAGAAAGTGATTTCCCCCACCCCACTGCCCCATTTACCGGGCTCCCAGGTGGGAAAGGAGCTCCTTGAGCTCTGCCAGCCTATGTATCCTTAGCGAGCGGAGGGCAGGCCTGAGCCTTTTCGCCAGGACAGTAGGTAGTCACGATTATGCGGTACTGGAGGGGCCGGACTGGGATGGGGACGCGGACGAAGTTGGGGTCCAGCCTGGCTGCGCTCTGTTCCTCCCAGCTGTCCAGCCCCTCCAACACTCCCTCACCCCTACAGACATAGACGAGTGTGCTGAGGGTAGCCCCTGCCAACCAGGCTGGTGCGAGAACCTCCCCGGCTCCTTCCGCTGCACGTGCGCCCAGGGCTATGCGCCCCCCGCAGATGCCCGAAGCTGCCTAGGTGAGTGGCCCTGAGGGCGGGGGGCGATCTAGGGCGGCCTGAGGTCCTCTGACTGGATACTGACCTCTGCCCTCCTCCTATCCCCGGCAGATGTGGACGAGTGCGAAGCCGGAAATGTATGCGAGCATGGGGTCTGCACCAACACCCCCGGTTCCTTCCAGTGCCAGTGTCTCACGGGCTACCACTTGTCCCGGGACCGGAGCCGCTGCGAGGGTGAGTAGGGAAGGGAGGCCTGGCTCTAAAGGTGCTGAGAAAGCTGGCCCAAGGGGCAGGCCTACAGTTTGCCCGTTCATAAAATGGAATTTGGACTAGAAGAAGCTCTAGAATCCCTCCCAGCAGAGGCCCCTCCAGGTTCTGACATTCTGGGTTCTAGGTTCTTTGTTCTAAGAAGGAAGTACCTTCTTTGCTCCTACATTCTATGCTCTATCTTCTAAGGACTGTCTATGTCAGACATTCTGGGTTTTAAGGTCTTTCTCAGTCTAGACAATCTAGGTTCTCAAGGCCTTCCCAGACCTGATATTCTGACCTGTTGGCTGGGTCAGCAAGTGGTCAACACTGCTGCCCCCTGGTGGCTGTCTGCTGACTCTGAGTCCCGCAGAAGCCCCCAGGTCTCTGTCTGGGATCCAGTACAGCATTTTTGAAGTGTGGGCTGTGTTCAGAGTCCTACACTGGGTGCTGGAAGGAAGGGGATGGGAGTTATCAAAACTAGTTAGCTCGAGGCCATCTTCTATCCTCTTGGAGACGGTAGTCTAGTAGCTCCCTGCATTTTTCCCTTTCAAGGCTAAAGGTCAGGGACAGTGAACAGGTTGCCCCAGCAGGGTCCCTGAGAGTAGGGGACAGACCGAGGTCTGATTTCTGTTCATCCCTCTTTGGACCTCTGAGCCGAGTTCCTGTCCAGGGTTGGGACAACCCTAGAAACAGGACCATGGAGCTCAGGACACCTGGGCTCACTGGATCTCTGGTTCCCACCTCCAGACATTGACGAGTGTGACTTCCCAGCGGCCTGCATCGGAGGTGACTGCAGTAACACCAACGGTTCCTACCGATGCCTCTGTCCCCCAGGCCATCGGCTGGTGGGTGGCAGGAAGTGCCAAGGTACCCACCCATCTAGCAGGAGGAAGCGGGGCATGGCGGAGCAGCTGCACAGCAGTCCTACCACCTTAGGGAACTCCACAGTACCCATACACTCCCCTCAAAACCTCCACCCCCCCCAGAGAACCCCCCCATTCAAGTCTCCCAGAGGTGCAGTTGGGGCTAGGGGGCATGGCCTCAGCCCAGGCAGGGCTGAGGACAGAGATGGAACTCATGATGAATCTGCTCTTGGCCTTGGCTGCTGGCATATCCCCTGTCCTTGTCCTTTCCCAGACATAGATGAGTGTAGCCAAGATCCAGGACTGTGCCTCCCACATGGAACCTGTGAGAACGTGCATGGCTCTTACGTGTGTGTCTGCGATGAGGGCTTCACCCCCACCCACGACCAGCATGGCTGTGAGGGTGAGTGCCTGCTCCTCCACCCACTGCCTGCCTCTCCCCTTCCCAGGGATGCCTGAGTCTTCCCCCTTGTGTCTCAGAGCAGTCCCCTGAACCTGTGCTCTCTTCCCTGCCCCCACACCCATGTTTCAGAGGTAGAGCAACCCCACAACAAGAAGGAATGCTATCTAAACTTCGATGACTCCATCTTCTGTGACAGTGTCCTGGCCACCAACGTCACCCAGCAAGAGTGCTGCTGCTCGCTGGGTGCTGGCTGGGGGGACCATTGCGAGATCTACCCCTGCCCTGTCTACAGCTCAGGTCAGAACTGGGACTGCTGGGAGACTGGGGTGGGGAGCACAGGGTACTGGATACCTAGCCCTTTGGACCCCCAGGGACCTACGGCCCCCCATTTCCCCTCTTCCCACCTCAGTTTCTTCCTCTGTAAAATGAGGATGCAAGAGGTGGGATGATTCCAAGCCAAAGGTCCTGGGTTCAAACCCTGCCTTTTTGATGTTTTCTCCCTGGGTGACCTTGGCACTAGGTCTTTTTGCCATTTTTAAGATGAAGGGATTCAACTAAATGGTCTCTAAGCACCATACTAGTTCTGGAGGCAGCTAGGTAGTGCTGCAGTAGACAGAACTCTGGGCCTGGAGTTAGGAAGACCTGAGTTCCAATCTGACCTCCCACACTTTCTTGTTGTGTGATCCTCAGCAAGTAACTTAACCTTTTAGCCTGTTTCCTGATCTGTAAAATGGGGATGTTAATAATAGTGCCTCCCTTACGGATGTTATGAGGACCAAACAAGATAACATGTACTGTTCTGCAAACCTTAATATGCCAAAGCTGACGTATTAGCTATGTTTATTATTATTCTAAAAGATTGGAGAAGTAGCTGATCTCTAAAGTCCTGCCTAGATTTGAATACTGGGATGCTGTGAGAGGAGGGGAAAGAACTGTTCCTTACTGTCCCCTGTTGCTCTCACCCCCAGCTGAATTTCATAGTCTCTGTCCGGATGGAAAAGGTTATATCCAAGAGAGCAACATGATCAGTTATGGCATTCCAGCTCATCGGGGTAAGGAGCGCTTCCCTGCCCCCCCCCCCCCATTCATTTGTACTTTCATTCATTGAACAAGCACTTATGTAGTACCTACCGATTCTATCAGCCGTACGACTGACAAGCATTTATTAAGTGCTTCCTGTGTGCCAGGAAATGAGTTTAGAACTGGAGATAGAGAAACAAAAATGAAATCATCTTTGCCGTCATGGAGTTTGAAGGGAACTAGGGAATCTATGAGGTAGAAGTCAGGGGAGAAGGCATTCCAGGTGTGAGGCACAGCCAGTACAAATGAATGGAAGTTGGAGATGCAATGCCCAGGGGGAACAGGGGACATGGAAAAGCTTGTTGTAGAGACAATGGATGGGGAACCACTTTGGTTTCTCTCTGCTGGCTCTGGCTACAGAGAGGAAAGCAGAGGTAGGGGTTTCCTGCTGAACCCTGCTGGTTCTCCTGCAGACATTGATGAGTGTGTGCTCTTTGGAGAGGAGATCTGCAAAGAGGGCAAGTGTGTCAACACACAGCCAGGCTATGAGTGTTACTGCAAGCAAGGCTTCTACTATGATGGGAACCTGCTGGAGTGTGTGGGTGAGTGTGAGGGTGAGCTGGGCACCCTGCTGGAGTGTGAGGGTGTGTGCAGGTGAAATGGCACCATGCTAGAGTGGGTGGGTGAGTGTGAGGGCAAGCTGGGCACCCTGCTAGAGTGGATGGGTATGGGTGAGATGGAACCCTGCTGGAATGAGTGGGCACATGAATGGTCCAGCTCCAGCTAGAGACCTCCCTGCCCAGCAGCCCATTTCTCTTGGGGTACTTTCCTTTCTCCTTCTCTTGGGCCATCCACTTGTCTGGGTTCTGCCCTGGGGCCAAGCATCCCATCCCCCTCCCACCTAGCCCTTTTAATGCTTGCTGCCCAATTTGGACATTCAGCTATGGCTTTCCTACAATGAGGCTTCCAGGATGGGACGCATCATTCCAGGTGGTGTCTGACCAGGGCAGAGGATAGAAGCCCACCACATCCTGAGGCTCCTCCTCATCAACCAATTCTGGGCTTCAGTTTTCTCCTTTATGAAATGGGGATGGTTACCCATGGCCTGCTCCCTTCAGAGGAGAGGAGACAGAGGGCAAGTTTTGACCCTGGTCCTCTGCTTTCTGGGTGGGTGCGCACTGAGGGCAGCTGCGGCCAGCAGGCCTGTCCCTGAAAGGCTTGAGGCTTGGGGTATGGAAGGGACAATGGGAGTCTGCTCCTTTCCCTCCACTCAGATGTTGATGAGTGTCTGGATGAGTCCAAGTGCAGGAATGGTGTGTGTGAGAATACTCGTGGGGGCTACCGCTGCTCCTGCACCCCTCCCGCTGAATACAATCCAGCCCAGCGCCAGTGTCTGATCCCAGAAGAAATGGGTGAGGAGCTAGGATGAGGTCCTGGGGGTAAGAAAGGAAGGGGAGCTGAGGCTGGAGGTCTGAGGAGGAGGTCTGTGACTGACTCTTCCTTTTGTAGATGTGGATGAATGCCAGGATCCTGGGGCCTGCCAGCATGGACGCTGCATCAACCTCCCTGGCTCCTTTCGCTGTGAGTGCCACCTGCCCTGGGTTCCAGGGCCCACTGGACGGGACTGCCAGCTCCTGGAAAGCCCAGCAGGTGAGGGCCGGACATCCTTATGTCTGCCTGTGTTTCTCTCCACCTCTGTCACTGTCTCTGCTTGTCTAATTCATTCATTCAAGTCTTGGATACTAAGAAGTGTATGATGCTGGGCCAAACCCAGAGCTCAGCCTGGCTTCCCCTGCCTTCAGGGAGAAACCTGTCTAAGGACACAATTCAACATGAAAACTGCAAGAAAGGGGTGTGGACCCCAAAATTCTGGGAGATCCCTGGGGAAGGGCAGTTGATGATGCAGCAGGGGCATCATGGAAGACTTCTTGAAGGAGAGGACGTTTCCTGTGAATTGCATTAAATTTCAGACATTAGAAACAGCTGAAGCAAAGTCATAGCGATGGGAAAGGTCAGTGCAGATTAGGAAGCACAGTGGTGTGTATGAAGGAGGTGCTAAGGAGAGGCAAGATCAGAAAGGCAGCCTGGTCCCTGTCTGAGCCGGGCCTTGAATGCCAGACAAAGGCATATGACTTTCGCTGGCCCTGCAGACAGGCCTCCCCAGAGTCAGCCTCTAACTCGCTATTGCCCCTGCAGACAGGCCCCAGGAGCGGAGGGATGTGTGCTGGGGTCAGCGAGGGGATGACGGGATGTGCGCAGGGCCCCTAGCTGGCCCTCTCCTGCCATATGAGGAGTGCTGCTGCCGTCAGGGTCGAGGCTGGGGGGCCCAGTGTCGTCCCTGCCCACCCCGGGGGCCAGGTGAGCCAGGGTTGGGTGTGGGGGAGAATGGGAACTGGAGGGATTCGTGGCTTTGTCTGAGGAACAGGAGTGGAGCGCCCCAGGTGAGGGTGGCCCAAGTGTTCAGGTGAAAGAGGGGAGGGAGTCAGAGGCTTTGGATTCGAATCCCACTGTTCCCGCTTGCTCAGGGTGTGACAGTGACCAAGTCCCTGACCCTCTGGGCCTGTTTACCTCTCTGTAAAATGAGGAGGTAGTGGGACTAGACAGCTTGGTAAGTCCTGTCCGGCAGGGCCCCGGACCTCTAAACTGAGACCTCGACCCTCCCCAGGACTTCAGTGTCCGAACTCCCAGAGCGAAAGTAACTCTTTTTGGGACGTGAGCCCCCTGTTCCTGAGGAAGCCGCACCGAGGTGAGTCGCCCCACCCCCTGCCGCCCCAGTCCAGCTTCGGGGCCCGGGGTCCACAGAGAAGTGGACCTGGAGCCCCTCCGCAGGCATTTACGAGAGCTGTGAATAAGCCCGGGGAAGTCACTTCACCGCTGTCAGTAAAGTGGGGATAGTAACTCCGCCTACCTCACAGGGTGTGAAAAGCGCTTCGCAGCCCTATGTAAATGTTAGCTATTATTATCATCGTCATCCCTCTCGGTCGCAGAAGAGGACAGCTCCGAGGAGGACTCGGACGAGTGCCGCTGCGTCAGCGGCCGCTGCGTGGCCCGCCCGGGGGGCGCGGTGTGCGAGTGTCCCGGCGGCTTCCAGCTGGACGCGTCCCGCACGCGCTGCGTGGGTGAGCCCGCGGGGATGGGCGGAGGAGGGGGCGGCGCCGCGGAGGGCCCCGCCCCCAGCCTGGTCCATTTCACGCCGTCTCGCCGCAGATATTGACGAGTGCCGCGAGCTGAACCAGCGGGGGCTGCTGTGCAAGAGCGAGCGCTGCGTCAACACGAGCGGCTCCTTCCGCTGTGCCTGCAAGGCCGGCTTCGTGCGCGTCAGGCCGCACGGGGCGTGCGTGCCCCAGCGCCGCCGCTGAGCCCGAGAGCCGGAGCAGGAGCAGCGGCCGCCGCCTAGCACGGGGCCCCCGTGCGCGCTTCCCCCTCGGCTCGGAGGGCCGAGGCCAGGTACGAACCGCGTGAGCCTGGAGCCCCGAGGGACGTCATGCCCCGAGCTGCCGCAGTGCGAAGCTGCCTGACTGCGGACACGGCCTGGTTACGGACTGTCAGCTGGCTGGGGCAGGCACCTGCACCAGGCCCTTAGGAGATTGTATCTTAGTAACAGAGGCCGGGACACCTGCTCCCTCCCCGTGGGTGTGACTGAGCCTGCCCACCCACCGAGACGGGTGGATGGAGCCTGCAGAGATAAAGTTCGCCTGTTTACCACTCTTCAAGTTCTTGGTCTGGAAGAATAAGCCTGACCCTAAAAGTGTTCAGTCCCCAATCCACCACTTGTGGGGGTCAAGCTCTTCTTGGAGTGTCAACCCTAGAGGTCCCGTTCTTTCCAGAAGATGGAAAAGGCCGCTCAGCCCCTCAGGTGCCCCCCCACTGCCCCATAGGAGACAGCCCAGCCCCTCAGGTGCCCCCCACCCAAGATCCAACACTCCAGGCTCAAGACTCCCTAGAAATAAAATGTATTCCAGCTCTTGATTATGTACATGGGGAGACAGGCCCTGAGCCAGGCTGGGGGCCTCACACATGGTTTGTGCAATAAATACACTGGGGGCAAAGTCTGGGCCAGGCCCCAGGGCCAGGAGCCCCTCCCCCACCCCAAGTCCCTGGCTCTGAGCAGGGGGCGATGCCGGGGTTCCAGGCTCAGTCCAGCTTCCGCGCTCCTAGCTTCATGGGCCCCTTGGCTGCCTTCCTCTCTGCCCGCTTGGCCTCCATTTCTTTCTTCCTCTCCTCTCTCTTCTTTCGAGCAAGCTCGGCTTTGGCCTGTCCTGAGAGACCATGATATGAGAAGCAGGGGTTCAGAACCCCATTAACACCCCCTAGAAGGGAGACAAGGGAACCTACTGCTCTCTGACTCCAGAGTCCCCCAGCTCTCCTCGGTCCCCCAGTCCCCAGAGGCTTCTGTGCTCCAGGAATCTGGATTTCTCTGAAAAGAGAAAGAAGTCAGAGCCAACCGAAGGGATTCAGAGGCCTAACCTTCACCTCCCTGCACATTCAGTAGTAAACTGCCTCCCAGGACCTCCCAGACCATAACCGGGCTCAGGGTTTTGACAGCACCCCCACCCCACTGCCCAGGCCGGGCAGGCCTTCCCCACTCTCTGCCAGGACAGCACTCACCCACACGTTACCTGTGTGTTGGCAGTTAGGCGAGGTGCCAGGGCTGAAAAGGGATCTGCCTTCTCGCTGGTCTCTGTCCCACCCCAGTTGTACTCACTGGCCAGCTTGGTGCCCTCGGGAAGCTTCTGGGGCCTTGACTCCTGCCAGCCCTGGTCCCAGGAGCCTTCAGCCTCCCAGCTGCTCCAATCAGACTCAGGAGGTTTCTGAGAGGGGCTACCCGCCTGCGATGGGAGAAAGTTGGAGAGGCCGGGGGGTGGCAGAGTCTCTGGACCTGGATGCAGGGCACCCCCCACCTTGGGCCCAGGGCCTCACCCTCCTGGACTGGTGCTCCCTATCACTGATGCTCCAATCCTCCCGATGAGCCTCTCCTTCCTGTAGAGGAAGGGGCAGGGAGTAAGCCCAAGGAGGGGCAAAGGGTGGAGATCTGACTCAAGAGAAACAGAGGGTCCAGCCCCCATTCTAGCAGGCCAAGCAGCCCTCCCCGCCCCCCCTCCCCCAGCTGCATGGGTTCCCTCTGGGCTTCCCTAAAGCCTCTCCATCAGGAAGAAGTGGCCAGTGTTGCCCCAGGCAGCCATGCAGGATGTGGGAAGGTGGCAGAGGGAGAGAGAAGGGACTGTCTCCAGGGGATTGTAAGGGACATATAACCTCAGAAAATCCTCAAATGGTGTGCAGAGTGCCACAAAGGAGGCCCCAGCCTGCAGTGAGCTTCTTGGGGCCACAGAAGGGAGAGAGCTGGGATCGATACCTAGCACTTTACAAATATTGGCTCCTTTGAACTACCCTGGGACGAGCTGCTATCATGAATCCCCATTTTACAGGCAAAAAAGCTGAGGCAAACAGAGATGAAGCAACTTTTCCAGGATCCCCCAGCTAGGATGTATCTGAGGCTGGGTCCTGGGCCACCCAACGGCCTCCCTCTTCCCCTGCCCCCAATGGCCTTGGGGGGTGTGGGAAGGAAGGAAGCTGGCAGAATGGGATCGCTAGGCAGGAAAGCAGTGGGGGCTCCTACCCGACTTTGACTCTTTCAGAGGTCACGTCCCCCTGGGCTGTGGACCCTTTGCACCCTAAGAGACTGACTGACTGAACACAAAATCAATAGCAGTGAAGCCCAAAGAGCCACTACCCCTGCCCTCCCAGCCAGGTCCGTTCCAGTGTGTGCAGGGGGAGAGGCTGAACAAGTGAGGCTGAGGAGGAGAAAAGAAGCGGCTGGGACAGTGATCAGGGGCCCTCTTACCTCCAGGCTGCCCCAGTCTTCGTCATCCCACCGGTCGGCAGAGCCCTCCCCTTCCTCGGCTGCCTCCTCCTCGTCCTTGTCCTCCCCCTCCCCTCTTGTGTCCCACTGACCTGAGGTCATCGGAGGGACCTGGGCAGGGGCAGCTGCTGGGGCTGGGGCTGGGACTACTGCTGGGGGGCCTAGAGAGGAGAGGAAAGAAAAGGGGGCACATCAGGAGTTCACCAGCCTCCTCAGAGAACCCAGATTTCCTATGTTTCCATAACTGATGAAGGAGAAATGCCCACCAGGTTCTCTGATGGCCAAGGGTGGATGCTCCAGGCTGCTGCAGCTGTGCAGGGGGAGGGGGCCCCACACCCCACCCAGGCAAGGAATGGGGCCTGGAAGTTTGGGCAAATCTAAATTCCAGTGTTTGGGACAAGAAATGGAGAGAAGCTATGTCAAGTGGGTTGGTGGTTCCCTTCCCAAATGAAAATCTCCTGGGGTCTAGAACTGAAAGGGCCCTCAGAGGTCAGGACACTAGGAGCCGAAGATGCCAGCTGTTGCTGCTGCTGCTGGGGGAAGGAGACAGTCTGAAACCCTAAGCTCCCAAGGAAATGGAAGACTTACCTTCTGGGAGTGGCCTGGGGGGGGTGTCACTGGCTGGGGTGCTATCAGGGGTGCTGGGGTTGGCTCGGATCAGCTTGGAGGTGAGGGAGGAGACACCTGTTACAGCCCAGCCGGCCCAGCTTGCTGCGGTGGCCCCTGGCCTGGGGCTAGAGGCTCTGTGGACATCCTTCTCTAGGGGAAGAGAGGCCAGTGAGGCATGCCGGGGGTGAGATTTCTGGGGACGAGCTTCCAGCAAAGGGAGAACTTGGGGAGCAGGTGACGGGGGAATAGGTGGGAAAGCAGGTCTGGTCCCCACAGCTGTGTCCTTGGGAGGTACTGAGGCTTTGGGGTGGTGCCATGCAGTACCAAGAAGGAAGGACTGAGGGGGAGGAGGTGCCTCCATGCACTTACCCATTTCCTCCAGCTGGGCTGGGTCTTCAGACACAGACTCAAGTTTGGCTAAGAAGCTCCGGACAGCCTTGAAAGCCTGAGGGAGGAGAGAGAGGGGGAAGTGGGGGGGGGGGGGTGGATGGGGTGGGGAGAGCTGGGAGCCAGGAGACTCCACCCCATCACATCCGAGACAGGAACTGTCTCCTGATCCACACAAGGGGACACTAGGAGACCTCAGGGGTTTCTTACATACTTCTAAAGGCTACACTATGTGATGGGGCTCTAAAGACACAGGGGATAGTGTAGCCCGGGAGCTAGGTTCAAATCCTGCCTCAGAGAGGAGTAAAAGGGGTTGTCCTAAATAGGCTCCAATGTTCCTTCCAGCACTACTTCTATGACCCAATTATCTTGGATAAGGCCCTTCACCTCCCCAGGCCTCAGTTTCCCTATCTGTAATAGGAGAGGATTGGACCCAATTCCCTCTAATGTCCCTCTCTTCCAGTTCCCGATCTAAGATTCTAAAATGCTGGCTGGTATTTGGGTTTGAATGATAAACATGACACAGAACAGTCCAGGAAAAGACAAAAGGAGAGGGCCAGACAACTTTCTCTCAGACCATCTGAGGACAGCAAATCACCTGAGTTGGAAGGCTCAAAGGAGGTTTCTAGGGAGGGAGTTGGGGGGCACAGCCTAGGCAAAAGAATGGAGGCAGGATATGGTTCAAAGACCTAACATAGAGGTTAGTGGGAAATCAATAGGGCTGGGAGTGAGCTTAAGTCCCAGGTTTGTCAGGCGGCTTGTATCTTGTTGTCCAGCCTGGTGCCCAGGGTTCTGCCCAGCCTCACCTGGTCACGCACAGTTTTCTCAGGGTCTACAGTGAGGGTACAGAGGACTGGCAAGATCTTGAGGGCACAGTCGTTCATGGAGTAGAGATTGTGGGTGGCGGCAAAGCCCAGGACTCCCGCTGCCCTTGACGGGGCGAAGGGATCCCTGGTGGCCCGGCTGAAAGCCGACGTGAGGACTCGGTGTCTGGTCTGAGGAAGAGGAGATGACACTCAGCGACCCAGCCAAAACATAAGAGCCAGGTCTTGCTCTGGGGGGCATCAGGGAAACAAGGGACAGACGGAGGCCACCCAGGCTGGAGAGGTGCAAAAGTGAGTGCCCGACTCACACTGGCACTGAGGTAGGGACCGATCTTGCCCAGGCACACGGTGGTGTTGCAGCGGATAGGGCCCTGGTCATCCTTGGCCTGCAGTCTGGCAAAGTGCTTCATCAGTTCTACGTTGAGATTCTGTTCATTCAGCTTGGGGGCCAGGAGCAGCATGGACTAGAGGACAGAAGGAGGGGCCGGGGGCCACAGCCTGGCTCAGAACCTTTCCAAGATCCTGGAGGCCCACATCTGGCACCCAGCCCACTCTCTTCTCCCCCATGGAGGCTGCTGCCCACACTCAGGCAGCCTCTGAAAATCCCGACAAAGCAACTTTTTCCCAAAGAGGGCCCATTTGCAGATCTGCTGATAATGCCTTTGGTAGAGACCACCCTGTACAAATGCTCTCTCCAGTCAGAGAGAGGACCCAAGTTTGGATTTTGCCTTGTAGAGAGGATCAAGCCCTAGGACTGGAAAGGATCTCAGCAGGTCACCAAGTGCAATAAAGACTGAGGATCTGGGACCAGTTCACACAGGAAGTACGTGGAAGAGGAGAGATTTGAACCGAGAGCCTCAGACTCTAGTGCCTATTTTTACTACACCAATTTGCCAGCTTCAATGAAAAGGGGCACTGGGCTGAGATGGTCAGATTCATGGGATTCCAGGGCTCACAAGAGGCAGAGCTGGCACCCAGACCCGGGTACCTCTATGCTGTCATCACACAGTAATGACCCCTGCACTTTGACAATTCAACTTCCCACCAACGCAGAGAAGAGTCAGCAGTGGCCACCTGCTCGAGCCCACCCCTCACTTCCTGCTTCCCTGGGCGAGGTGGAGCCGGCTGCTGTGGATGACGCTTCCAGCTACAGACTCATGCCAAGCAGAACTCAGGGCAACCAAACACTCGGGATGGAGTTTCACAGGTCTTGGGAGAGGGTAGGGACTGAAAGGTCATCCCAGTCCAAACCCTTCCTTTTTGACATAAAGAAGCGGAAGTCCAAGAGGTCAGATGCTTTGTCCAGGGTCCCAGAGCCAGAGTGAGGGTTAGGGTTAGGGTTAGGGTTAGCCCACTCCTATGATCTTGCCGACTCTGGGCCAACACTGGGCCCTGATGGTCAGTATGTCTTGTTTCCCCCCCAGCCCCCAGCCCCATGTGCCAGTGTTAGCCCCTCCCTGATGCACCTTGACCGTCTGCTCCCGGATGGCAGGGTTGGTATCCAGGAAGCCATGCACAATGTGGGGGAAGATCTGAGTGTTGACCGTTGGCTCATTGAGGTATTGAATGAACTGCTCCATCTGTGCCAGGGGGGTGGGGAAGAGGAGATACGTGAGACCTATGGCAGTTCACCAAGGGGAAGCCACTGCCCAGAGCTGAGACAAGGCAGGAGCTCGCGCCCTGCCATCTGCCCACAACTGTGCTCTCCTCTGCAGGCTGGTCCCTTTATGGGGAGCTAACTTGTATTTCTTTCTCTTTATCTGGCATAATGCTTTCCAGATAGAAAGGGCTCAACGTTCTTTCACTTGTTCACTCATTCCTGGGGCCTTCTTTGCGTCAGTTTCTCCAACTAGTCCACAAACAATAAAGACCAGCAGGTAACATTCCTCATCCTGGACTCAGCTTGGGCCAGCCTTAGAAGCTCCATGTCTGGCTGCAACTTGCTATGTCTTCAGCTCGAAAAGATCCTTGTGGTCAGTCAAAAATACCCAGGCCTGTGCTGCTTGGGTTTCCCTCCCGGGGCCATTACTGCGGGTACCACCAAAGGACTGCAAACTAGAGAAGTTCTGTGCCTCTGGCCCCACAGGCAGCCCCAACTCCAAATCCAGGCTTCACTGCTCTCCTCCCCCTACCCTTGCGTCCTCCAGAAAAGACACATCCCTGCCCCAGGACCCTGAGGGCCCCTCAAACCCACCTGCTGCAGTAAGCGGATGCGCATGGCCCGGTCCGTGGAGGAGAACATCTTCACCACAACGGGAATGATTTTCTGCTGGTACTCCTCAGCGTTGAGGAACTTCCCAACCTGCAAGAGAACAGAGGCTGGAAGCTCCGACCGGTGGCAGAAAGTCTGCTTGGGCCCTTGGCTGCCCAAGCAGAACCTCCCCTTCCTGGTCACATGAAGCTTAGCTCACCTTGAAGAGAGGGGTGAGGATGACGGCTCCAGCACTGCCATATTCAAAGGCTGTCAGCAGCTGGGGCAGGATCTTGTGCCGACAAAAATCCTCAGGGAAAGAGTCCAGATTCTTGCTCAGTTCCTGGAAGAATTTCTGCTTCTCGGTAGGTTCTTTGATCTATAGAGTAGTTGGTGTAGGACAGATGTGAGACAGAATCATGGGGATTAAGGGATCATCTAGTCTAATCCATACCTGAGCAAGAATCGTTGCTATAGCCTCTCTGGGCAGTGGCCATCCAGCCTGTGCTCTATGACCACCAAGAAAAACCTGCAAGCACCTGGTGCACTTATAGATAGCTCTGGTAGCTCAAAAGTTATTGTTTGTTTTTCCTGACATTAATCCTTAATATACTTCTTTTTAACGTACACGCGTTTCTCCGAGTTCTGCTCCTTTTTCCAGGTGACAAGCCTTGATCATACCCCAAAAGTCTCTTCTCCATCCCTAGCTCCTTCCATCCTAAGGCACACTCTCAAGGTCCTTTTCCACACTAATTGCTCTCCTCTAGATACAGGTCAGCTCATTCATTTCTTTCCTAAAATATGACACTGAACTAAATGCAGCATCCCAGATGAGGTTGGCCTAGGACAGAATGTGAGCGGGCCTGTCACCACAATGGTCCTGGCCACCATGCTTCTCTTTCTTGGAGATCACTAACACCCTCCAACCCCTTCACTGTGCCTCCTCCTTTGACTTGCTCCTAATCTTCAGGAACCAAACCTTCTTCCTAGAAAATGTCCATTTTTTAAGGGTGGCCCACTGGGAAATCATGAGATGCTCCCAAAGTGAACAACACATAAGATCACCTCCTAAAAAGGAAGACCTGAAGGAAGCACCTTTCAGAACTCCAATCAAGATTCCATATCCACACAAGCCACAAAGATCACAAAAGGACACAGCAAATAATCTTCTATTGTGAAAAATGTTAAATGGCTAATATGGAAATATGTTTCTCCTGACCTCACATGTATAATTGAAATCAAATTGCTTGCCTTATCAAGATGGGAGGAGGGTTGGAATAGAGGGAGAGAATTTGGAATCAAAATTTTAAAAAAAGATTGATAAAATTTTTTTCCATGTTAATTGGGAAATGTTTAATAAGATAAAAATATTAATTAAAAATTACTGCAACCAGGATAAGAAAAGAAACTGATAACTGGGAAATCTTTGCATCAAATGTCCCAAAGAAAAGCTTGATATTCTAGACTGAAAACTAACACAAACATATGAGACTGAGAGCCAAACTCAATACATAAATCATCTTGGAGCAGTCATGTGGCAAAATGGTTAGAGCGCTGGGCCAGGTCAGGTCAGGAAGACTGAGTTCAAATCCACCCTCTAACATTTACTAGCTTGGTGATTCCGATTTTATCCCTTTGCCTTAGTTTCTTCAAGTCGAAAGGGGGGATAACAATAGTACCTACCTCCTAAGGTTTCTGTGAGGGTCAAATGAGGTAAGATTTGTAAAGCTTTTAGTAGGCACTTAATACATTAATGCTTGTTCCCGAGCCCCTTCCAAAAGAAGAAATGAAAACCATCAACAACCATGTGAAAAAATGTTCCAAATTACTAGTAAGAGAAATTAAAACCAATAATTTTTTAAAATGATGAGATTTCCCGTAATATACATTAAATTGGCAAAGATAATTAAAGCCAAAACCCACCAATGTTTTGGAAGAACTATAGGAAAGCACAGTAAAAAGGTATAGAGAACTAGCTTTGGCGTTGGACAAGTCAGGGTTCAAGTCTTGTCTGACACATACCAGCTATCTCTCGAGGCCCCAGACAGTTCTAGGACTGAGTCACCGACAAATTATTGATTTCCTGACACTGGTGGGAGGAGTTTCCATATTGGGTATTTCCTATAATAACGATAATAAAAGCTAGCATTTCTAGAGCGCTTTAAGGTTTGCAAAGCACTTTGGAAATCTCATCACATTTCATCTTAACAACAGCCCTGGGAGGAAGGTGCTGTTATTATCTCCACTTTACAGGGGAGGAAACTGAGGAGGCAGACAGAGGTCACAAAGCTATGAAGCATCTTAGGTCACATCTGAGTTCAGCTTTTCTGGATCCTGGGTCTAGCCTCTACCTACCAGCTGGAGAATGTCTGCCCAAATCATGGTATGTGAATATAATGCAGTATTATGGTGCTGCAGGAAAAGACAAATACACAAAATTCAGAGAAACCTGGGAAGACTTGGACAAAAAAGGAGGACCACAATGCCAGGTAGAGGCAGCCAATGAAAAACAAGCTGACCACAGATGAAACTAACTGCGTCGGAATCCCAGATGCTGACACACTCTGCTCCCCTAAGAGCTGGAGGTAGGGGTTACAGGTACAGAATAGTGCAGCTGCTTTTGCTCAACTCTTTTTCTTTGTTAGAGGGAAGGGCCAAGGGGAGGGAATGCTGGGTACTCGGAAACAACAGTAGTGTCAAGAACAAAAAGTAATTTATAAAACTTTTTAAAAATTCCATCCTTTTAAATTTGTCCCAGGCCTCTAGACTGTCTAGAACTTTTTGAATATGAATCTCATCACCCAGGGACAGTGAATTCTTTCTGCTGTGTCGGCTTTCAAACTGAGTGCATGTTCTCCATGTTTTTATCCAACACTCTTGTAGAAATGTTAAACTTCAGAGGGTCAAGCATAGATCCCTGGGGCACTCCACTCCAGACCTCCTTCCAAAGTGATGCTGATCCATTAGTAACTATGCCTTGGGTCTAACCATTTAATGAGTCCTCAAAACCATAGCCTGGGCAATGGAAATTTGCATTTGGTTAAACTCCTAGCCCTGCGTAACCTTGGATAAATCATTTCCCCTCTCTGCGCCTCTGCTAACACTTGGCAAACTCTAGGGACCACATCCCTACCCATCACACAGCCCCGGCCCTTTCACTTTCCCTTCTCCAAGGATGGGCAGGGAGGACAGAGAAAGGGGAAAGAATCAGCATTTTTCTATAATGTCTACTCTGCGCCAGTGAGCACTTTCCAGTTATCATCCCACTTAATCCACACAACAACCCTTCGAAGATACTATCATTATTCTCATATTACAGCTGGGGAAACTGAGTCAATAGGAGGTTAAGTGACATGCCCAGGATCACACAGTGAGGCTGGATTTGAACTGAGGTCTTCCTTATTCCTGGCCAAAGCTCTAATCAGGCCATAAAAGCAAGGGCCAGGGGGTCCAAGAGAATGGAAAGGAACTTAGAAGGTGGGGGCTGAAAGGGCTCTGGGAGGGCACCCAGTCCAGCCCCTTCCCTTCATAGATGAAGAAACCAAGGCTCAGATTCGTGAGTTACCCAAAGCAATGCAGTTAGTGGGCATCGGGCTAGGGCTGGAATCTAGGTCTCCTGACTCCTGGGCCAGTCCCCTTTTCACCTGATGCCAAAGGGTTGTCAAAGATGCCAATTATTATTAAGGATGCCCTTACTGATTTCATTTCTAAACTAGCCAAGATCCTATAAGACACATTAAGTGTCTCAAGAGAGGCTTTGTCATGCCATTCTTGTATGTGTGTCGGTGGACATTTCTGTCCTGCTTTTAAAAATGGATAACTTAAATAAACCCCAACACGCATCATTTCTCAATATACCCCACACCAAATTCCCTTGGAATCAAGAAACACAGGGCAAAGCTGATGGTGTATGCCACATTCTGCACCCTCAGCCCCCCTCTCCTCTACTGAGTGGAGATGTACATTTCATCTTCTTTTCTCCAGACCCATCTGGGCTCACCTGGCCTGGCTTTTCAGGTGGTTTTTCAAGCTATTGTTAGTTTTAATAAGCAGACCTTGAATTGGGACTTCTACCCCCATTCTCCTCTCTTCCCACCATGTTTCTCACCCCTCTATCCTAGTCTCAGTTCTGTTCTGCTCAGTGAAATGGTCCCTGCCTCAATGATGACCAGGGTCTTGCTTAACTAGTTGATGGATAGCTGGGCTAGGCCAGACAGAGCAGTCTGGTATCAACTGCCATCCCTTTGTTTTCCAGTGTCTATATCGACCACGTAGCATTTATAGTGAGGGGAATGTGTGTGTGTGTGTATCTGTCTGTGTGTGTGTGTGTCTGTGTGTGTGCACGTGCACACAACATTTCTCCAGCCTTAGAAAGGACACAGAAAGAAGAAAATCAGAAGAGCAACAGCTCCCAGTGTACAGAGCAGGGGCAGGGGGCACAAGTGAGGCAGGAGGTAGTCCAACCCAGTGCCTGTTCTCAGGGGCAGCTCACTCCTACAGCATAAGCTCACCTGGATCTCCTCAAGGAAGAGGTTGGTCTCCACAAAGCTGTTGCACATGAACCCGCCGGGGGCCCGGCAGTTCTGTAGGAAGCGGGATGGATTGGGACGTACCCTGGGGTTGGCCCCCACCAACTCGCAGTAATGGGGAACCAAAGACTTTGGAATCTGAAAAAAGGGTAGGCATGAGAGGGGCCTCAGTGGGTCAGGGAGGACAAGGGGCTGAATGAAGTGAGCGACAGGAGAGATGAGATGACCAGAAAAGGGAGAGAGGTCCATGGCTGAAGGGAGGAAGGCAAGCCCCAGAAATGAGGGGGTATCCTGCGGGCTGGGGGAAACCAGATCCCAGAGACTCACCTTCCCAAGGGAACGCAGGGAGGAGGCCCGGGCCAAGGGGCCATTGAACACCTCCCAGATTAGACAGCCCAGTCTCCACATGTCAGCTGACCTGTGTTGACCCAAAGACAGGACTCAGGGGCCCTCCTGGGCCTGACCATGCTAAGCCAGGTGGCGCCAGGGCTCCCTCCTCCTGCCTCCCCTTTCCTGAATTTCTGCTTTGCTGTGGTACAGCTAGAGGCCAGGGAGAAGGAGCAGGGCCTTCATGCACCAGCACCTCTGGGCTCCCAGGCAGGACACAGTCTCATTCCACAAGGGGCTTGAACCTCCCGCCCATTCAATCCCCCATGCTCACCATTTCTCTCCCACTCCTTTGCTGCTGCTGTCTGTCATCTCAGGTGGGTCATAGCGCTCCAGGTCAGGGATCCCCTTGCGTGGGGGCTCCCCGCTGTCCCCCTGGGCTGAGTACATGTAATCGAGGCCACCCAGCTTCCACTCCCCAGCTCGGTCCACAAAGACGGCCGCCGTACACACATTGTTGTGAATGAGGTTGCAGTCGTTAACCAGGAAGCTAAGGGCTTTCTGTGGGGATGAGATCAGGCTGAGGCATGGTCTGGGAGGCTGGCAGTACCCACCCTCCCCACTCCCCAAAGGGCAAGTCGAGGGGGATCCTCACCACAGTCTGATGCAGCCCCCAGGAGATCTCCAGCTCACTCAGGCCCCCTGTGTCTGCTTTCCACTTCAGGTATGTCCCAAGTGGGGTCACAGGCTCAGTCACCACATGAAGGCATTTGTCAGTCTGGGAGAAGATCCAAGATACAGGTGAGTACAGATCCCAATTCCAGGCCCCTGGACTGAGACAGATGGGAAGTTAGAGACCAGGTTGGTCAAGGTGGGGGAGCCAAGGGTACAGGCTGGGGACACCAGGAGGCTCTGAATAAGACCTGGGGAGATTGCTGGGGGGAGGTGCAGGTCTTAAAGACAAAGGGGGAAGAGAAGAAACAGTGGGAGGGGGACCAAGGTTCAAATCCAGCTCTGTCTCAACTCGCTGTGACCTTGGATAGGCCCCTTCCCCTCTCTGGGCCTCAGTTTCCCCAGGTTAAGACTAGGAAATCTCCCAAGTCCCAATGATCTTATGGGAATAGAAGGGCAGACGTTAACCCGAGGGGGCAGAGAAAAAACAGGAAGTAAGGGTCAAGAAGGGAAACTGAGGGAAGGGGGCAGAGGAGGCGTCTTAGGGGTGCGCCCTGCTGGCCTACCTCCAGCCCATCGATGTAGGCCAGGATGTTGGGGTGCCGAAGGGTTTTGAGCCGCTTGAAGGCTGCCTTGGCCACCAGCGTCTGCTCCTCCTCCCCGGGCTTGGCCTCGAACACGAACACGGACACGGCATTTCCCGTGGCCTGCGGGGAGGCGCGGGCTGGTAGGGGGCCGGAGAGCTTGGGGAGCCCCTGGGCCCTTACTGCCGCCCCTCCCCCGCCCCGGGACACGTGGGGGCTCCGCTGGAGGGGGCAGGGAAGGGGGCCCTCTCCCCGGGGCTGCCCTAGGCCGCGGGGGCCACGTCAGGCCGGGGGCGGGCCGGGGGCGGGGCCGGCCGGACTCCGGCCGTCCCGGCCTCCAGCCAACCAGGCCTGCTCGGCTCGGCCGGGCTCCCGCTCCCGGCCCCGGCCCCGGCCCGTCACCTTCTTCTTGCCGCGGTGCAGCGTCCACAGCCCCGGCCCCGGCGCGCCGCCGCCCTCGGGGGGCTCCGGGCTCAGCTCGTACGGGAAGTCCCGGATCGGGTCCCGGGCGAAGAACCACATTTCCCGCCCGGCCCCGGTTCCGCTCGGGGTCCGGCTCCGGCTCCCGGCTCCGGCTCCCGGCTCCGGCTCCCGGCTCCTGCTCGGACTCCGACTAAGCCCGGGCCCGGCTCCGCCCCCTAGAGGGCCCGCCCCTCCAAAGGTCCCGCCCCTCGCGGCTCCGCCAATGGCGGCCCCGCCCCCGAGGGCCTCCTGCTCCGCTGCCACCCCGCCCTTTCCGCCCCCATTCGGGGGCCTGCCCCCTCGAGGCCCCGCCCCAGGAGCCCGGCGCGCCCTCTTCCGCTCGCTCCTCTGGCCCCGCCTCCTCGAGGCATCTCTTCCTCCTGCCAGTCACAGAGAGGGCGTGTAGGGGCGGGGTCTCGAGGGGCGGGACCTCTTGGAGGCGGGGCCTCTCGGGGGCCAGAGGCAACAGGACGGGAAGGAAGAGGCGGGAGCGAACGAGGAGAGGGGAAACCGGAAGCCGGAAGCGGAAGGGAGAAGCTGCGTTATTACGGCTGACGTTGGCAAATCACCCTGGCGGGGCGTGCACTTAGTAGGTTGTTAATAAATGCCGGTCCGCTCCTTGGCGGGCCGAGCGTCAGTTTATATCGTTCTCGGTTTACGTTGGAGGACACGGCCTTGCCCATGGCCGTCCGAGGACTGGGGTGCACTGGAGAACCGGACCTGGGTTCAGATCCCGCGCGAGGCCCACCTCCCTGCCGTAATCTTGGCGGGTGAGAGTGGGTCCGGAAGTTCAAACGGGGCCTCAGGCACTCACTAGGCGGGTGACCTTGGGCCAGTCACGGCACCCTGCTTGCCTCAGTTTCCCCATCTGTGACATGAGCTGGAGGAGGAAAGGGCCAGCCCCTCCAGTATCTTTGGGGTCACGAAGAGTCAGCCACCACTGGACGGTAGCATGGCACGTTGAGATCTGCAAAGCGCTTTACAAGAGTGACCTCACTTGATCCTCAGACTGGGGCTCTTATCATGCCCGTTTTACAGAGGAAGAAAAGTCACTTGCCCAGGGTCCCACGGCTAGTCTCCGAGGCCGCGGTCAAACTCAGGCCTTCCTAACTCCAGGGCCCATTCCATGGTTAATGGTGAACTTGGTCTGGAGTAGCTCGTAGCTGCCCCAGGGCTCTTTGCATGATCGACAGACACCCCAGGCTCCTAGGGGATGAGCGCTGGCAGGCACCTTTGGGTCAGCTGCTCCGACCTCATTTCAGCAAACTTAGGAGAGCCAGTAAACATAGGGACCTGGTCACTTGTCCAGGTACACCAACCTGGTAACTGATAGAAGTACTAGAAAAACCTCCACAGATGGATGGTCGGACCTCCATCCCAAGGACAGGCAGCCAGGACTCTTGCCTCCTATGCCCTGGGAGTCATAGAATCTGGCAACAGGAAGGGCATCTTAGCCAAAGGTTCCTGAAGCAGGGACCTTTCCTCCAGCCCCCCTTTGTCTGAAGCCCTCCAGGGAGAGGGAGTCCTTGGGAGAGACCATAGGCTGAAAGGCTGGCCATCTGATGGGTAGAGGCCCAGCATCTCCAAAGAATGGCCATTGTTTCCTAACAGATCCAGGGATGGGAAGCCCATTACCTCCTGAAGTTTCCCAGTCCACAGTGGAGAGCAAGCTCAGATTGGTTAGCATCAAGCCAAAGGATGCCTCCTTGCCACCCCAGACCAGGGCCTCATGGTTCTAACCTTTGGGGTCAAGCAGAACAAATCTAGGCCCCCTTCAATTGGGCACAGAAAACATTTGTCTTAGTGTTTACTATGAGCAGGGCTCCTCTTCCTCATGGTGGCCCTTCAGATGCTTGAGAAAGCTCTCCTGCCTCCCACACTCATTAACAAATACATTCCTCTCCCTGGGAATAAAGATCACAGAAGAAAGAAAAAAGCCCCTCAGTCTCATGCGGCAGTATATGAAATCTTCCAAACCTATGGTCCCCCAATTCTCCCCCAGAGAGAGGTACATTTTCTCACCACTTCTGGTGAGTGTGGTTGGTACAACGGATTTTGTTTCCATATCCTTCAGCTTAAAAGATTGTTGCAGTCATCAGGTGGCTCGTTTTCTTCCCATTTCCGCTGAAGATCTATGGTTGACTGTTGGGTGTTCTCTGGTCTCCTCTGACTTGTCAACCCTTCCTGTGACCCCTGCAACAGAGTGCTTCAGATGGCAGCCTCTCCATGGAGAGCCTAAGGAGTCTGCTTCTGGAGAGTTGGGATGGTATGGATCATGAAGGCTGTGGAGAGACTTCGGAGCTTGCATGTATAACCTGTAACTCATTCTGGTCTGCTATCTAGATGGCTAGGGGAAGCATTTGTTGATTGGTTGTATGACCAGACCTGGGAGTATCTTCAAAAAGGCCCCAGGCAGCTGTGGCCACATCTCCTTGGCTATGTTTAATCCCAGTGTACTCTTGTTGGATCTTGTGGCCAGTGAGAGATGGTCAGGCCAGCTGAGAAGCGCTTTACAAATATTATCACAACCACCCTGGGAAGTGTGTGCTGTTATTATCCTCAGTTTGCAGATGAGGAAACTGAGGCAGATAGAGCTTATGCAGCTAGAAGTGTCTGAGGCTGGACTTGAACTCAGGCCTTCCTGACTTCAGAGCCAGGGCTCTGTGTACTATGGTGCCACCAATTGCCAGCATCCCAGGAGCCAACTTAGCATCTTCTCTATCAATGCCCTGAGGAACAAGGAGTGACCTTTGGGACCCAGGCCAGGAGATGTTAAGACAGGGACTCACTCATTGAGCAGTCCTGCCAGAGCTAGGCCTGACCTTGGCAGGGTCAAGGTTATATAGAAACTGAGCCTACTCCCTGCCTGTTCTTTGGTTCTTTCTGTGTTTTTGGAGTGAATATTTGTTTGTAATTGATGGTAAGTAGTTAAATGGAATTAAGGAGATAGTGACTGGAACTAGTCACAGAGTCAACTGGTGGTATTATAGTGGATACAGCACTGGGCCTAAGGTCAAGAAGGCCTGACTTCAAATCCAGCTGCAGACACTTCTAACTGTGTGATCCTGGGCCAGTCATTTACCCTCTCTCTGTCTCAGTTTCCTCAACTATGAAAATGGAGATAAATCATATCACCCGCCTCTCAAGGTTGTTGTGAAGATCAAATGGCACATAGTAGGCTCCATATAAATGCAAGCTATTATTAATAGAGGGTGGAAAACATAGAAGAGCAACCACACAACATTTGGGACCTCTTCAAGCACAAAGAGCAACAACCAACCAACCTCCTTGGAATGCCGATTTGAGGAAGAGCCCATGCCAGCCACACTTCCTTCAAGTCTGGATCAGCCTGCCCCTTGCCTCTGCTGCTTTTGGGTTCTCTGTCCCCCGCTTTTCAGCTCACTTCTGTCATCCATCACTGGGATGGAAGCTAGCTTAGGGGAAGGCTCTGATTTGTCCCTCTAGTGCTCGGCTCATAGCAGTAGGTACTTAATAAACGTGCGCTCTATGTATCCATCCATGCAGCTCTAGTTTTTTCCTGAGTTATAGCCCTGCATCACCAGCTCTCTACTGGATATTTCCAGGTGGACATCCCTGAAGGACAGTGGCTAGCAAGGCACTGCTCAGCTGAGGCTACAGACGCCCATGACCTTTGGTGATCTCTATCCTTTCTCTGCCATCCCAGCATTCCAAGGGTCAGCTCTAGGGGAGGTAGCTGCCTCATTTTCACATTCATCACCCCACCATAGCTTCCTGAGAAAAACCGCCCTTTGGAGTAATGTCACCTTGGGTTCTAATCCAGAATTTCTCCAAAGAAAGAGGTTGAGGGAGGAGGAAAGTTAAAAAAAGAACCCTCAAAAATGCACATATTAATCAGGTATGAAGGTATGAAACAGGCTTATTATCAAACAGAATTGAGGATGAAGAAAGAATCATTGTGTGGTTGTTGTCCAGTTGTTTTCCAGTCATCCAACTCTTGGTGACACCATTTGGGGTTTTATTGACAAAGATATTGGAGTGCTTTGCCATTTCCTTCTCCAGCTTGTTTTACAGATAAGGAAACTGAGGTAAGCAGGGTGAAGTGACTTGGCCAGGGTCACACAGCTAGGAAATATCTGAGGCTGGATTTGAACTCAGGATGATGAGTCAGCCAGACTCCAGGCCCAATACTCTGTGCACTATGGCGCCACTTGGCTGCCAATTGTATGGTACAAGATGATTACCTTGACGTGTCTAGTACAATCCATTGAGAGGCAAACATTCAAGCTTCTTGGAGCATAAATGTTTTTTGCAGAGTGTTAATTATTCAGTCAGATCAAACCAAGAAATGTCTCCTTTCTGGTAGCTTCATCACTGGGATGCTGCCCTCTTGCCAGAACACTGCCAACACAGTCTATCTCCAGGACCACTGTACCAGAAGCCAGTCCCTCAGGGTGCTGGCCCCTCAGTTATCCCAAGGAAGAGGAAGCACAAAGGCAGCCAGAGGAAAAAGATATAGAGAAGGGAGGCGAGGCCAACAGGCTACATGGGTGACATTGCTGTGGCAGTGAATAGGGAGGGACCTTGGTTCCCCCATCCCTCACTGGCATCGAATCCGGTGTACTGGATCGAAAGGGGGCACCATCAAGCAGCCTGGAGCCTCTTCTTCAATCCCATCCAGTGCCCCGGCCCATTTCTGCTGGGGGAGGCCACAAGATGGCATTGCCACTACCCTTGAGTCATCCCTCCCTGCCATCTCCCAACCTGCCCTTGGCTAAGAATCTGGCCCCAGGTTCAGCAGAAGTCTAGAGATATGATCTGGAATATAGCCCAAATTACTAAAAGTATGAAATTGAAATCCCTCCGATCCCTTCCAGATCCCCTCCCAAGGGCCTTCATCAGACAACCCCTCCACCCCCATTAACTGGATGCAATAAGTCACTTTTTTTCCTTCTTAAAAAACATTTGAAAATGGTGAATTCAACTATCACTGGCAATTCAAAACATTTCAAGATAAGAAAAGCAGCACATCATATGCTCTGTATATTAGGTTGACCTTCTTTAGTGCAGGAAAGATTGTTTACTTACTATATGCACACGCAGAGCTGTAATCTCTCCATTGCACAGTTACTCTATTTCACAAGGTAGTATGGTTATTCTAACTATTGTCCCTTGTTAAGAATTTCATACCTGAAGTTTTGGAGAAGGCCTCTTGCTGTTATATCTATGCATCTTTGGGGGTTTACAGAAGAGATTTTATTCTTTGGAGGTTGTAGAGGGACCATTTTTAAAAACCTACATTGGGGAAACTCTACAACTATGTCTAAAATTTTGGGGCTTGTTTTTGGTTTTTAGCAATAAAGTAGCATGAGCTGAGAATGCACTGGAAAGAAAAGATAGAGCAGGGCAGAGAGACACTATCACCACTGGCTAATGAGGAAATATATTTTGCCTGATTTTATCTGTGTGGCATGAAAGGCATTGCATTTCTTGCCTTCTCATTTGGTGGGGAAGGGAGTGGAGAGGAGAGAATTTGGAACTGAAAATCAAAAGTTTTAAAAAGAAATGTGTGGACAATTCACTCTTGATAGTCATGTGACTTATTCATCTACTCAGAGAGAGCCTAGAAACCCAAACAAACAGTGAAAATCAAGGCAGGCTTTCTGGGGGTGACTCAGGCTGTTGTCCTTGGTTGGGATGTTCCTCCCAGGCTGTCTGAGGGAGGGATGAAAGGAAAGGATGAGAGGCACATTCTGGACCTCCTGGAGCCTTCCTCATTCTGAGGAAGCAGCCAAATGTGCAACAGCACCTGAAGAGGAGCAGAGATGGAGATGGAGGGAAGGGGGGTGGTGGCAGGGAGAGCGAAGGTGTCGCCTACATTTGGAGTTTGAGGAGGCACAGAATGAGAAGCCCAGGGATTCAAGGAAGGGGAGGATAAAAGATTCGGAAGGGTTATGGCAAAGGGAGAGGGGGAAGGAGGAGGATCAGGGTTTGCATCGTGGAGTTAGAACATGTGAGGAATGGTCAGATCGCAGGCATGACCATGGTTGTCCCAGGGGACATCAGCATGTATTTTGATGTCCTGAGGGAGGCATGCAGAGGTGTACCAGATTTTCTCTTTGAGAAACAGAGGGGAGAATGACCTAAGGTCAGGAGGATTCACTTTACACCCCAGTTTGGCAGAGATGACCAAAAACTTAGACCGTCTGTGCCAGAGGTGCCGACACACAGCTATGAGACAGCAAATTGGAGTAATCGTTTTAGATAAGTTTGGAATGAGGTAAGAAAGGTCACCAAACTGCCCCGCCTTTAACCCAGAGATCCCACCACCGGCCCTAGACCCAAATGAAGGCAAAGACAGACACAGAAACCCAGTATATACTGAGACAGTCAAGGCAGGACCCTTTGTGGTGGCAAAAACGAAACAAACAAACAAAAACCCTGGAAATGAACCAAAGGCTTATCTTGGAGAATAGGTGAAAAACAATTTATGAATGTAATAAAAGAAAGGGCTGCTAGGGGGCGCCATAGTGCACAGAGCACCTGGTCTGGAGTCAGGAAAACTCATCTTCCTGAGTTCAAATGTGGTCTGGGACATTGACTAGCTAGGTGACCTTGGGCAAGTCAAGTCACTCTGCCTCAGATTCCTCACCTGTAAAATGAGCTGGAGAAGGAAATGGCAAAGACACTCCTGTGTCTTTGTCAAGAAAATCCCAAATGGGGTCACAAAGAGCCAGGCGCAAGTGAACAACCTGAAGGTAACAGAAGTTTCTTCTCCTTTAGGTCTTCTTATCTCTTTGGACAGGACTCAGAAATGATCCTGGGACAAGTCATTATTCTGCAATCACTTTTTTTAATATTTAACATTGGATCGTATCCCAAATAGTCTGCATTTCAGCCAAGCCTTAGCAGGGCCCCTGATGGCCGTAGGCACACAGGTGCCAACTGTACCTTACTTTGGGCATCTCATCCCAACTTTGATGTTGCTTTTCTCTCTCCCTCAGGTTTTGGATGATGGCTTGCGTTTTGTGGGAATTGCCATTACAATCATTAGGTCTACTCCTGTTCATCTATTGGTTTGAGGGAAAAAATTCCTAACACAGAATGACTCATGCTCTGAAACTTCTAGAAGAGATTGTTGTATGTTGTATTACTTAATTGTGTTTCCATCTTTTAAGGAAAGGCTTCAGTGATGTTTGTGAGGGGAGAGTGGCTTCCAGAGGAATGACCCAGGACCAGATTGTTGAGGCCAACAGTCTGTCTGTCTGTGTTCATCTGTTGTTTTCGAAGAAGACTATGACATCAGAGAAATGATAACATGACTTGCTGTTGACTTTGATTTGAGTGAGGGAGGGCTGTGCAAGGTTGGTGACCTTGCATCAACCTCACTTTTTCCTCCTGAGCCATCTGGATCCAGTGACCAGATATTCATCAGAATGACTGGAGATGGCCCAGGATGCAATAGGAGACCTAGGCCTTTTTAGGCTGGCCTTTTCAGGTACTCACTTAGATGGAGGTAATGCCCATTGAGTAAATAGGATGAGGCCAAAAAAGGTGGGACTGGAGGATCTCTGGGTAGAAACCAGAATTCAAACAAAACATTCTTAGTATCAGACAAAGGGATGATTGGAAGTGGCAGAGAGCTGAGAGAGAAGTGGGACTCATATACTTCAACTACAGTCATCACATTTTTATCAAACAGATTGGAAAAGGAAAGGGAAGGGGTGAGGTACCTTCCCCTGGAGTCCCCCCACCTTCAGCATCTCGGGGACTTTCTCTTTGTCGACTTCTCAGATCTCCAAGGGGATGTGGAGGAAGTTTCTGAGTCAGTCACACCTGCAGATCTTGGAAAGGAGGGAGAAAAGGTCTACAGATTCTACAGAAAAGGAAAATGGACGAGGGGATGTTGGCCAACAGTCTTCCAGTTCAATCTAGTCTCTTCTCAAAGCACAGCTTTGACTTCTCTTCCCTCCTTTACTCAGTGGACTCTGGAAGGACCCTGTCATCTCTAGAGTCAAACACAGTCCATCAATCACTAGACATTTATCCAGTATCTACCACGTGCCAGCCCTATGCTAAGCGCTGGGGAGACAGAAAGAGGCAAAAGCCATCACTGTCCTCAAGGAGCTCACAGTCGAATGAAGGAGGCAACAACCAAACAAACATACAAATGATCTATAAGCAAGAGAAGTAGGAAACAATTCATAAAGGGGAGGTGCTAGAGTAAAGAGGTTAGCAAAGCCTTCCCGTCAAACAAGGGATTTTAGTTGGAATTAAAGGAAGCCCGGGAGATCAGTCATTGGAGCAGAGGAGGGAGGGCTTGTCCAGGCATGGGAGCAGCCAGAGAGCAGTCCCAAAGCTGACAGATGGAGGGTCTTGTTCATGGAACAGCTGGGAGGCCAGGGTCACTGGATGGAAGAGGGTGTGTCCTGGACTGAGGTGTAAGGAGACTGAAAAGGTAGGAGGAGTGGTCAAGCTAGGAAGGGCTTGGAATGCCAAGGATCCTGGGGGGCATAGGGAAGCTCCAAGCTTTATTGAGTAGGGGGTGACATAATCTGACTTGTATTTTAGGGAGCTCCTTTTAGTGACTGAATAAGGGATGGATAGGAGTGGGGAGAGACCTGAGGCAGGTAGCCCCCACTAAGAATAGACTACTGGACTAAGTAGTAAATATCAGGTGAATGACAGCTATTTATTTCCTCCATTACCAAAAAAAATAAAATAAATGTTTAAAACACAGAAGACTCAAACAGGCATTAAAAAAAAAACAAGACCTTTGCAGGACTGCAAAAGAGGTATTTCACTTTCCCCTCTGTCCTTGCCCTGTCCAGGCAACTTACAAACTCGGATTTCCCAGCAAGCCAAGTCACTGCTTGGTTCGTAGCCCTCTGGCCTCCCTCTGGTGCTGCCCCTTCCTCCTCAGAAGAGTCCATAGTTGGCAGGAATCACCTCTGCTTCCAGTCAACACCCAGAAACTCCAAGGTCTCTGATTTACCAGAGGCAGAACTCATCCATCTCAGAATCAAGGTTTGGTGCCTGGTTTATAGGCAAAGAAACACAAACCAGCCAAGGCAGCTAGGGTCAGCCAGTAGACCAAACTTGAGGTTTGGCCAAGCACATCTTGCTGCTGCTATATTTAGCTGCCATAATAGCTGGGAGGAAAGAGGAGGAGGAATCCCTCTTCCCCTAGTTGAAAGTTCAAAGGAGAGCTGGAATTTCCCTTTTTGCAGTAAAGAGGCCACCTCAGAAAGAACTGACCTACAGAATCCTTACAGACTGCAGAATGGGAGGTTCTTCCTGGCTCACTTACCAGTCTACTCCCCTCCTCCCAGGCACCAACCAAGAGCTACTGGCATTGAAGACCCGTTAACAAGGGTCCACACTAAATGCACACCTCCCCAAGGAATCCAGTTCCATGGTAGGTCCTCTAATCCACACCTCATCCCTTACTACACATATAATTCAGGAAACATCTGATCTCCAGAGGATTGGTCTCTTATTTGACCAAAGCAATAAATCAAGTCAGTAAGGATTATAATTGAAAACCTGTTTTCTTCTCTGTAAAATAAAAGGGCTGGACCAGATGACCTCAGAGGTCCTAGGAATGACAACTGTGTGTCCTCACATTAAAACAAAACGAAACCATCTCACACCATTTGCCAGCTTAAGGTCATTTAAACATAATGGGTGATATCATAAGCAAATTAGGGGAACGTAGAATATTTTACCTGTGAGATGTATGAATAAGGGAAGGATTTGTGACCAAACAAGAGACAGAGAACATTACGGGATATAAAATGGATTATTTTGATTACATGAAATTTAAAAGGTTTTACACAAACAAGAAAAATGCAGCCAAAATTAGAAAGAAAGCAGGGAACTGGGAAACAAATTTTACAGCACTTTTCTCTGATAAAGTCCTCATTTTTTTCAAATGTATAGAGAATTGACTCAAATTTGTAAGAATATGAGTCATTCCCCAATTGATAAATGATCAAAGGATATGAATAGGAAGTTTTCAGAAGAAATCAAAACTATCTATAATCATAAGAAAAAACTCTCTAACCCACTGCTGATCAGAGAAATACAAATCAAAACAACTTTGAGTTGCTACCTCACACCTATCAGAGTGACTAATATGACAAAAAAGGAAAATGACAAATGTTGGAGGGGATGTTGAAAAATTGAGACACGAATGCCTTTTGGTAGAATTGTGAACTGATCCAACTATTCTGGAGAACAATTTGGAACAATGCCCAAAGGGCTACAAAATTCTGCACACCTTTTGACCCAGCAACAGGTCTGTACTGCTAGGTCTGTATCCCCATGAGATCAAAGGAAAAGGAGAAGGATGCACTGTCAACCATTTACCAAAGATTTGGTCCAAAGAAACAAAGAGAATCAGGTTTCCTCTTAACCAAAGGTTTGTCCTAAGAACAAACAGAATGGGGTTTCCCCTTTACCAACGGTTTTTTCAAGGACAAACAGAATCAGGCTGTACATGTGCTATAACATGCTCATTTATTCTCATTAAGCCAGAAAATCATGCATGATGGAATCAGAAAATAATTCTGAGGTAAGCAAGCTGACGAAGATCCTTTATATACTTAGAGAAATCTCAACTCAGGATGTCTGTGTCAACCAAAATTATAGTCTTCATATGTGTTTAACCATAATGTGAGACAGGAATTTCTTAATGGGATAGGTTGTAAATATAATAAGAGATCGTCAAGGTGTCAATTGAAATTATACATCCAGGGCATCTGTGTTTCTTTTCTCATTAACCTGACTATACACATACATATACATGTATAAATAATACAGCATAGCATGTGACCATAAAACACCAAGAAAATAAAAGTTCTGTTATTCAAGATAATGTCCTGGTAGTAATAAACAGAAGAATTTCTGGTCAGCTTCATCGGGCCTTGTGGTTGCTGATGCAGGAAAGGGCATTTTGGGTTTCCTCAGAGAGCAAAGCAAAGCATGTCTGTTATGACAATGCATGCAAAGCATTATGGTAGGTTAAACTCAGAATGGGACAAAAATATCTTTCTTCTGATTGGTCAATTCAGGTGAGAGGGGGCGCAAAATGGTTCACAATACAAAAATATTTATTGCAGATCTTTTCTGATGGCAAAGAATTGGAAATTAAAGGGTTGCCCATCAATTGGGGAATAGCTGAACAAGTTATGGTATATGATTGTAATGGAATACTATTGTGCTATAAGAAATGATGAGCAGGATGCTTTCAGAAAAAACCTGGGTAGATAACATGAATATCTTATGTAAAGTAAAATGAGCAGAGCTAGGAGAACATTGTCCACAGTGAAGACAATATTGTAGGATGAACCACTGTGAAAGGCTTAACTGTTCTGAGCAATACAGTCATCTAAGAGGATCCCAAAGGACTCATGATGAAAGATGTCATCCGCCTCCAGAAGAAGAACTATGAAGTCTGAAGGTAGATGGAAGCAGACTGTTTTTCATTTTCTTTATTATTCTTGAGGAGTTTTTTTTTTACTTTCTTTTGCAACATGGCTAATATGGAAGGAAATGTTTTGTACAACAGGAAAAAAAAGTGAATGGTCTTTATTTCCGTCGGGTGACATCACTGGAGTTTGTGATTTGAAAAATATGTGGGTGGTTGTTTGCTTGGTTTTTGTAAGTTTCAGATGATTCCTCTTTTTCACCTCTCTTTTCATAGGATCCTAAGGGTATAAATTTTTTCCTCTGGGTGTTCGATGAAGGATTTCCAGTCATTAGCCAGAGCAGGAGTCAGTTTGTCCATATGTGTGTGAATAAAAAGGAAAAACATTTATGTGCCAAATTTTGTGTCAAGCCCAGGGAGGGGTGAGGGTGGGCGGATACACAGAAGCAAAATAGTCTGCTTGAGAAGGGGAATTAACACAAATAGGAAGGAACCTAGCAAAGGGGGAGAGGAAGATCTCCCTGAAGCACTTGTTTGGTACTGATGTGTTTTCTGGGGCTTTCTCACCTTTGCCAGTGAAATCTGTGAATTCTTCTCCTGGCCTTAAAAAGTCTTCTGTTCATCTTGGCCAGCCCCATCTTGCAGTCTGAACTGAGGAAGGTTTGAGGCGGATGGAGAGGGGACTCTTGTTCAGAAAGAACCTGAGAAGTTTTACTACCATCACCACCATGTTTACAGCAGTGGCTATATATGTATGTGTGTGTGTGTACACATAATACAAACACACACCTATACATATATACACACATATTTATATACATATATATTCTAATTACATGTTAAAACAAATTTTAATATTTTAAAGTTTTGAATTCCAAATTCTACCCCTCTCTCCCCCCTCGCTAAGATGCTAAGCCATCATATGTAAGTTATATATGTGCAATCATGTAAAACATTACCATATTATTATTTTATACTCAAACAAAAAAAGAAAGTACAAAAAATAGCATGCTTCAGTTCATATTCATACACTTTCTCTGGAGGTGGTTAGCATGTTTCATCATGAGTTCTTCAAGACTGTCTTGGATCATTGTATGTCTCAGAATAGCTGTCATTCACAATTCTTCACTGTACAATATTGCTGTTACTGTTGTTGACCAGAAAGTTTGGTTTAAAGAGGCAAATAGGCTAAATTCATTCTTGTTTATTCCCTTAAAGCTAGCAGTTACATGATCATGGAGCCAGAAGAAAACCTCTGACTGACTGGTACATGAATGACCAGGCTTAAATACACTTTACCAAGAGAAAGGAATTTCTTAATTGTATAGGTTGTAAACACAGTGAGACAAGATAATTGACAAGGTAGAGTCAGTTGGAAATTAAGATCCCAGGATGTCTGTTTTCCTCTCTCTCTGCATATCAAGATAAGAAAAAATCCTACCACTCTGGCTGTAGGCATCCTGTCATAAACAGTTGCTGACACATGAAAGGGCATTTTTAGAGCAAAACAAAGCAGTCTGTCTGATTCGTTCAGGCTTTGGCCCTTATTAAAAGTCCAAACATGACATTAAATGTTATCACTGTAAGTAATGTTCTCCTGAATCTGCTCACTTCACTTTACATCAGTTCATGTAAGTCTTTCCAGGTTTTTTCTGAAATCATCCTGCTTGTCATTTCTGATAGCACTATTGTATTCCATCGCAATCACATACCAAAACTTGTTCAGCCATTCCTCAATTGATGGGCATCCCCTCAATTTCCAATTTTTAGCCATCACAAAAAGAGCTGCTATAAATATTTTTGTACAAATAGGTCCTTTTCCTTTTTTTTTTAAATCTCTTTGAGATACAGACCTAGCAGTGGTATTGGTGGGTCAAAGGATACAGTTTTATAGCCCTTTGGGCATAGTTCAAATTGCTCTCCAGAATGGTTGTTGGATCAGTACACAATTCCACCAACAATGTCAGGTTCCCAGTTTTCCCATATCCCCTCCAACATTTATCATTTACCTTTTTTGTCCCTCTAGCCAATCTGATAGGTGCAGGCGGGCTTTTTTTAAAAGGTAAGAAATTTGAGGAAATCCCAATAAAACAAATTCTTTTCTACCATGAGGTAGTGTCCCTTTATGAAGCAAACTGTTTGGCAACTACAAAGGACAGAAAAGGTATTTTAGGTGAAGAAATCAATCCTCCTGGGAAGCCAGTAATTCAATGTCCTTCTTGTAGGTGAACAATTTGGCTGCAGAAGAACTTGGATTAATAAAAATTGGTAAATTTCACATGCAAAGAAATACAGAAATCCCCTGGCTTCCTCCGGGTCTCAGCTACGCCTCACTTTCCGCAAGAAGCTTTTCCCAGCCGTTCATCCCGAGGGCTCCCGCTGAGGTGCTCTCCAACCCCTCTGGCTCGCAGGTGGTTGTCCTGGAGACTTTTGCCTTTGTATGCTCAGGGCTTGGTCCGTAGGCTTCTTGACTTGACGTCAATCCACAAAAAGGGCTCTCGTTTGCCAAAGATGTGTAATAGGTAAGTGTGAAAAACAGGACCAGTGGGACCTCAGATACCGCCTGGCTGTGTGACCCTGGGTGAGTCACTTACTCCCTCGTGGTCTTGGCATTTGTCACTTTCTGAGCGTCGGGGAGTTAGAACTCACAAAGCGAGTGGGTAAGTATGTGGAGACCAGTATAATGAGACAAGGGAGGCTGGTTTTAAAACTAACAAGGGAGCTGTCGCTTTTGGGTTTTGGAAGAAGGAAGGGTGAGAAGCCACACCTGAGTCACGGGGAGGAGCGGAGCTCCGGCCTGGAGCAGCCAAGGATGGACAGAAGCAGAGAAGGCGAGGGCCACCGAGGGAGGATCACAGCTGCGCAGGCGCTGAGAGGGAGCTTTCAGGGAGGGGGGGGGGGTGTGTGTGTCGTGAAACTGACAGGGGCGGAGCTTCAGCGGCTCGCCCCTGATTGGCTGGAGTAAGGCCGGCTCTCATTGGAAGACGGTCGAGAACCTCCAGCTTGAGGAAAGCGGAGCATTCCAAAGAGGCCTGTTAAAAAGCGGAAAGGGGAAGACGGACTCTTGCCTCTGATTGGCTATTGGGATCAGAGGTTGAGAGCTGATTGGATGGTTCAGCATCCCGGTGAGTTAAGAGCTGGCTAAACTTAGCGGAGCTGCCTCAGAGCCCAGAGCCTGTCTGATGATGTGGGAAGCTAAAGCAAGAGAATAAGGGGGAGAGGAGGAGGAGAAGGGGGAGGGGCGAAGTTTTTTCAACTCCCTTTGAAAGGGAAGGGATGTCAGTAAAAATAGCTGCCAACCCTTCATCAGCTCAGGAGAAGGAGAGAGGAGAGAGTGGGGAAGACTGGGAAGAGAGCCCCTCCCATGGGGCTTCTTGTGGTTCAGTCGTGTCCCACCCTCCGGGACCTCACTGGGGGTCTCCATGGCCGAAATACTATAGGGGTTTGCCATTTCCTTCTCCAGCTCATTTTACAGAGGAGGAAACTGAGGCAAACAGGGTGAAGTGACTTGCCCAGGGTCACACAGCTACGATGTCCCTGAGGTCAGGTTTAAACTCACGAAGATGAGTCTTCCTGAATGCAGAGCTGGTATTCTATCCACTGTGCCACTTGGCTGCCCCACCCATCCATCCATCCATCCACCCACCCACCCATTCACCCTTCCATCTACCCACCCACCCATTCACCCACCCATCCATCCACATCCACTTATACACGTACATGTAAACATATATTTGGGTATGTATACATATATAATAATTCTCTGTGATACATGTATTTAAATTTTCAGAAATTTGATAGACATGGAGGTTGAAATCCTGCAGTTATCTTGTAGCGTAATCCCAGTGAGAAGAGAGACCATTGCTGGTGACGGAGTCTGAGAATGTATCTCCAGACAGATGGTTGTGAAAACCCTGTCTGTTTCTCGAAAAGATACTTAATAACAAATTCCCCAGAGTTACACTCTTTCTTTCCCAACTTACACTTGCAGACTGATTCCTCTGGGGGAAATATTCCAGGTTTAAAGTACTCTGTGGACACACTCTTCTAAACTTACAGCTCAAGAGCCACCAGTGAGTTTACCTTGTTTCCAGTTAGCCAGAGGACACAATTCACTTAAAGCAAAGGCATTCACTGAAATTCGGAAAGAATACAGGCAAATAAACCAACAAGCATTTGTTGTTTACTGTGTGTCAGGCACTGTACTAACCACTGGAAATGCACAGACACAAAGGAAACAGGCCCCAGCCTTAAGAAGTTTACATTGTGCTAAGCCACTAGTGATTACTGAGGAGGGGTATAGCATCTCACCCCTGAATTTGAAGAATATTAATTTGGCTGCTATGCCAAGGATCAGATCAATGGTAGAGGAAAAAGGCTGCAGATAAGGAGACCAATTCAGAGGCTAACAAAACATCTTTCCCAATAAATCATATCTCTATGAAGAAGAATGTTCTCTCTAAAGCAGAGGTCCCCAAACTTATTGGCTTACCACCCCCTTTTGAAAAAAAATTACTCTGTATACCCTTGGAAATCTACTTTCTTTAGCCCTTTAATTTTTTAAAAATTTGCATCATTTCAAAAATATAGAAAACACTTTTTTTTAAATGGTGTACCCTAAATTTAATAATTTAGAGTAAATTCGTGGTGGTTTTTCCTGCATTGAAATTTTGATGACAAAATATTGTGTCATGTAACCATATCATATGGTATTGTAAACAAGTCATTACATGAATATCTTCCTGCCCTTGCATGCTGGACTTCCGGGACAATTTGTCCCCTGCCTGTCTTAACGTTTGCATGTTAAGACCTGGTAGACTTGACCATTGATTGGTTAAAACTTGCGTTTTGTGTATTTAGTTGGAAAGTAATGTCATCATTACAACTTTAACTCTGTTACACAACAGATGAAACATGTCTGAATGGTTTTTCCAAATTCTCTTCTCTTCTTTCCTTATTCTTCCACTGCACCCTTATTTTTATTCAATGTCCCCAATTGTGGTGGAGGCTCCTACACCCCCATTAATTCCAGCCCCCCAGGGGGCAGTATCTCCCACTTTGGGGACCTATGCATAGGCTGCTATTAGAATATAAACTCCTTAAGGGCAGAGGCTGTCTTTTGCCTTTATTTTTATCCCTAGAGCTTAGCACAGTGCCTGGAACACAGCACGAACTTAATAAATATTGATTGATGGGTTGATCTATGGAGATTTGGAGACAGACAGTCACAGGAGCCCACCAAGAGGTGGCAGGTCTAATTGCACTGAGGCAGGCACACTCACACTTTCACTTTCTGCTCCAGAGACCAGCACAGTCTGGACCTTGGCTGCCCTGGGCTCCACCCTAGAGGAGGAGCACCCCAACATGATGGGTCAGGCCCCTACTTGTGTTCCTCCATTCATGATTCAGTGTGGTGGGCAGTAGAGAAGGCTAGTCTCCTTTACCAATGGTTTCTTTAGGGAGGTGCCGGACTTTGAGGTCCCCTTGGAAAGAAGGAAATCTGTGAACACTCTTGCTCCCAGGTGACCCTAGGCAAGTCACAGACCTCTCGCAAGCCTCAGTTTCCTCATCTGTAAAATAATTCTAATTAGGGTCTACATTCCAGGGATGTTGTAAAGAAAGTACCTCCAGCTGTCCTTTTACATGGAAAAACTTTTTGTAAACCCGCTAACTCAGGGACACCTACAGCAGGGTCCCTGGGAACAGGTTCTTGGCATGTGAAGGCTGTGGGGTTACTGGGCTTTAAAATATCCATAATGGTGGATGATTTGAAGTGAAGCAGCTGCTGATAGCAAAGAGCCAGGGTTGGGAGTCCTGGGACCTTGGGCTCTGCTCCTTACCACCAGCCACTGGGGGGACGTTGGGCAGGTCTCTTGCCCCCTCTGGGGTTTGGCCAAGATGCTCCCTTTCTAACCTGGAATCCTTCCATCCTCAGTACCAAATGCAGCCCTCAGCCTCCTGCTGGCTCTAGGCATGTAAGGAGGTCTTCTCCCCATCCCCAGTACAGGCCAGTACTCAATCAATGGAGTCAACAGCAGTACCCAGCACGTCCCTGGTTCCCAGAATCCCAAACTGCCTTCAAGGTTCTGGGGGTAAATGCTGCCCCTTCCCATTCTCTTCCCCCCCCCCCCCAATTAGTTTAAATTTCTTCTTGGGCACATACTGAGTGCCTACCCCTCCCCACTAGAGAATGCTCAGGAAGTGAAGAGGATGAGGGTCACCGACATCCTTCCAGCTCTGGCCCAGAGCTGGGATCTGGCACAGAGTAGCAGCTGCATGGGCATTAAACTAAAGGATGGATGCCTTCAGGAGACTGGATAGGAAAATCAATAACTGCCGTAATGAGTTTGGCCACTAGATGGCAGCAAAGGCCCAGCCATGTTCACTCCCAAGGCCCTGCAGGGACTCAGTCCAGCTGTTTACAGACCTGATTTCCATACCCCTTGCTCTCCTGAAAGACCCCCTTCCAAGGAGGCCTGTGGAGAGTGGCTGCATCCTCCCAGGGCATGGGACCGAGAGGCCCCAGCCCAGAGTTCCATCAAGGGGGGCACCGAGTCCTCCAACATCAAGTTTTTTCTTTGTCCAGATCCCTGTGGCACCCCTAAGATGGGCCTTCTCCCCACAGCTACCCAAGGACCAAGGGACAGACTTCACCCCCTCCCCATAAGAGGGAGCCAAGCTGGGGTCCCACTGCCCCATCTCCCAGTGTAACCACACCCACCCCATCTTTCAGCATGACCTCGCCCAGGCTGGGAAGGAGCTAGGAGGCCAGAACTGGAGGCCGAGGCAGCTGATGCCCAGCTCTTATACAATTTTGTCAATTGTTCCTACATCCAGAACTAGGTTTGAAGCTGAGCTCTGGTGCTGGGACCCTGGGCAAGCAGCTTCCTCTCTGTTGATCTGCTTTGCCATCTCCTAAGAAACAGGATGGGCAGCAAGAGGATAGAGCACAAGCCCAAAAGTCAAGATGCCTCATCTTCCTGGGTTCAAGTCTGGCCTTAGATGTGTGGCCCTGGGGCAAGTCACTCTACCATGTTTGCCTCAGTTTCCTCATCTATCAAATGAGCTGGAGAAGGAAATGGCCAACCCCTTTGGTATCTTTGCCAAGAAAACCCTCAGTGGGGGCACAGAGAGTCAGACACAACTGAATGAACAAAATTTATTAAGCGCCTCCTCTGTGCTAGTACTCAAAGAAGGGAAGAATCCTTGCTCCCAAGGATCCAACACTCTTGCCCTGTAGATGCCATTTCTTGATCTCCAGTCACACCGCTTTGCAGGCTTAGGCTCATTCTGGAAAAGGGCATGCACCTCATAAATGGTTGACATGAAGTGCCCCATCATCCATTCATTCCCTTGTATGACAGGACTGCCCAAACAAGGAACCCTTCCAGAATGAAGCTAGTTATAGAGGGCAACTGTGTCACCCCCTTAGGCAAGTCACTTAAGCCCAATTGCCCCCCCCCCCTCAAAAAAAGGCCATTCAGGGTAATGTAAGGAGCCCTCTTTCCGTGGGCTGAGCTCATTTGACTCATGTAACATGATGGATAGCTCTCCAGGTTAGGGTGTGTGTGTGGAAGGAAGCGGGGGAGAACTTCTGCATAGGGAGGGAGGTGGGACACTAGATTAGGAACTAGTGATAGGCTGGGGCAGCCAGGATGGTGAGAGGCCTTGCAGGCTTAGTATAGGGATGAAGGAAATATTTAGATATTTAGACGTGTGTGTGTGTGTGTGTGTGTGTGTGTGTGTGTGAGAAAGAGAGAGTGCTGGGGGGAAAGGAGAGGAACAGACACACAAGCACATTCTGCTTGGCCTCAGAGGTTGGCACCACCTACTTTGGGGTAAAGTGAGACATCTCATCGTCTAGACAAAAGCCTCACATTTCAAGATGCCTTGTTTAACGTGTTGACCTGAAAACTTAATTAAAGAAAAGGCAACAGGCTAAATGCATACATTTTATGATTTAATTAATTAACCAGTTCCCTATAAAGAAAACAGTTACATAGCACTATGAAGTCAGAGGTGACTCTGACTACCTAGTACAGAAATCATCTGTCTTAAGTATACTTTGCCTTGAGAAAGAAACTCTCCTAATTAAGCAAATCATAAATTCAGTAAGACAGGACAATTAACAAAGCAATGTCAGTCAGTCCTTGGGATTCCAGGCTGGGTAAGCATATGTCTCGGTGATAAGGAAAGAAATCCCACCACTAGTAAGTGGGAGGCTTCCTGCCCTAAACAGATAATTGATGCAGGAAAGGACAAACAATGTTCAATAGAAACCCAGGATGCCTATATTTTCTTTACCATTAATATACCATAACATAGTATGTGTCTATAGATAATAAGATACAAAGGAAAGTCCCATTATTCAAGATAGTGTCTTAGGTTAAAGGTCTCCCAGGGAATGCAGAGTCAGCCTTGGCTGGCTTTTGCTGACATAGGAAGAGGCATTCTCTGAGTTTGCTTCAGAGAGAACAAAGAGATTATTCCAAAATTTTATATTAAACATTATCAAACGCCATGCCATGGGCAGGAGATCCATTATGGATGCCATTTAGCTAGCTGGCACATTGCTGGGCCTGGTTCCCTGAATGTCTTCTGAGAGTTCCTGAAAGGGCCCGGCAGCCTGAGGTCAGGGGGGTCTGGGCTGGGCCATTGGGAAGGGCACTAGACTGAGCAGCCAGCAGCAACGCGTGCCTATTTTTGCCAAGGGCATCCCATCTTTCCCTGGCCCTTCTCTCCAGGCTCTGGCAAGCAGGAGAGGCTGGGAGAAGGGGCCAAGCTGCAGGATAGGCTGGGGCTTTCCCCAGGAAATCTTTTCAGAAGTCTCTTGCTCCGTTTCCCTTCAGTCTGCACCCTCTTGGTCACCTCACCTGTCCTCCATGCAGAGGCCCCAGGTCCGTCTGGGAAGCCCTGGGCACCACTAGCTCTCTCCACCCCACTGAGTAACAAGCCAGAGGAAACACCCACATACTCTGGCAGGTGGGACCAAACTGGCATCTGCTGCTCACTTCCTTGGCCAGGACAGGGCACGCTCACCTCAGTCTAGGGACTGGTTTATCATTCCCTTGAGCAAAGTTCTAAAGTCTTTCAAAGTTGTTTACTTTCTCCTTGCCTTTTCTTAGACTTCCTAGCTGCCTCTATCCATTTTGTCATTTTAAAGAAGGGGCAGCTAGCGACAGGACTTTTCATTGTCCTCTAGCCTCATGGGGGGAACCCTGAGGTCTCTTCCAGTCTGGGCTTGGCTTTGGACTCCCAAGCAGTCCTGGCCTAGTTCCCTCCCCACTCAGGAAGTGACCTGGGACATAGCTCAAGGTAGATCCCAATCCACTGCCTCTCCCTTCTTTGAACCCTGGGTGATCAAACTCCACCCCAGCTCCCTCTTCCCAAGCAGCCTTCTCAATCTACTTTTCCTGGTTACTCCTTGTCTCCCAGGCCCACTGTGCCAAGCTAGGTCTCAGGCTGAAAGCAGGTAGGGATTCCAAGGTGGCAGACAAAGGACCATGTATGCAGGGCAGGGGCAGGCCCAGAGGTCCAATAGAACAAAGTTACCACACAAATTTGGCTGGAAAGGCCAGTCCATAAGCTCCAGGACTAAGCACTGTCTCAGCTCCTATGCAGTGTCTTTGTGAAGGAGCTACCCTCTTTGGGGCCCACAGCCAGTTGTTTCATAACCCTGGGGGTCCTCACCCATCAGCCCATCCCTGTGCGCCACCCCCCCCCCTTTTATATCTGCCAACCAGGATCTAAAAAAAAGACTTCAAAGATCAGAGAACAGAAATTTTCTTTATTTAAAAAAATTTCACAAATACACTTCCATCACCAACGGAGACAGCACCTGGAAACTCAAAACAAAGCATGAGCGTGGTGTCAGGACAAGAACCATGACCTTACAAACTACTGACCTAAAGAGAAGAGTTCTGTGTATGTGTATACTGCGTGTACACCTACTATGGAGGGACAGCTTCATTTAGAGTAACTCCCCTTAGGAGCAGAGAAAGCAAAGATACCGCAGGGATTTGAACCCCGTCCTGGAGCCCAGGAGTGCCAACCACCAGTATCTTTTGCTTTTTTTTTTTTTAATAGAAAAGGTGAAAAAGCAAAACCTGAGGAAACAAGCATGTTTTCTCAGGAAAAGAAAAACCTTTGGATAATGTATTGGAGCAGAAGAATCGGCTTCGGCTAAGCTGCTATGTGTGTGAGGTTCACCTGAAAAAGTCTGAGCAGAGAGTTGGGCAATCCCACCCACGCTGGGTGTCCCTAGTGGACAAAACTGCCTGCCTTCCCTGGCCCCACCCTTCAAGGTGACTGACCCAACACCAAGTTGGCTTTGATTACTCAAGTCTTCTAACAGTAGGGTTCTTCTAGAGGCCTGTGGGCATTAGCATTTAAATGCTACTTTCCTCAATATTCCTCTAATTTAGTGTTCACAGAGCTAATCTCCAATGCTGCCCTCGGAGCCAGCCCTCTGGCCATTCTCCATTACCTTACAAGTGCCCCGTTGGCGAGGATCCAAGCCTGATGAGGTGAGGGGGGTGTGGTCTGGGCTAGGCCAAAGATTCAGGCAGAATGTGGCAGGAAGGAGTCACTTAGGGGAGGGGGAGAGGTTGGTTTAGGTTTGGGAAAAGCTGAGGGGGGAAACTTTTTTCCCTTTCCCTCCCCCCTCAAGACATTGTACTTTGGGCTCCCTTGGGAACTGCTTTAAAAACAGTTGTGCCCTTAGATTAAAAGCCCAGGTACAGCGCGGTACCAGCATAAGCATTCCATTACAGAGCAGCAGAATGGCTGAGGGTGGGTCGGGGATGGGTAGGATGACCGACCACTCCCCTGCAGGGGACACCTTGAAGATGTCAGGTTAATTAGTGCAGAGACTGAGGATCAGAATCCAATTCTTTCTGGTCATAAGCTTACAAGAAGCAAAAGGGGACGGTTTGGGGGAGGAAGAGCTAATTCCATCCCTTGGTGTACACCCCAGTGACTGGGGCCCAGGAGAGCCTGGCAGAGCCCACAGCTGCTGAATGCTTAATAGTCAATGTACTTCTGCACTAGACTGGTTTACGCCATCTCCCTCCAGAATATAATCAATGTACACCGCGCTTTGTTATTATCCACTGGATTGGTTTACACCATCTCCCCCAATATTAGTCAAGAGATACTGTTTTGTTATCATCCAGTGGGTTGGTTTACGCCATCTCCCCCCAGAGATGATCAAATACACTCTGTCATCCATCACTTGCCACAAGAAGGCTTCCGGATGTACTGCTACTTTTAAGCCTTAGGTGCCTCCTTTAATGAAGGGTATCTGAAAAAATCTTAAGAAAAAAGGCTTAGCGCCCACCTCACCCCTCTCCACCCTTCTCTGTCCTCCACCTCCAACCTAGGTTCATTAACTAACACTGGGCTGGCCGCCTAAAGCGAGCCTTCTCCAACACCTGAGTAAAGAGAGAAAAATGTGTTCACCTGGTTCTCTTGTCCTCTTCCAAGTCCCTTCTAATAGTCTGAAGTTATCTCAAAAGTTGCTCCCAAGTCCCCCACCATTAAAATGGCATTTAAATGTTTTGAAAGAAAGTGAGCTAGTTCTTACTGTGGCTTCTCTGGCCCATCACAAGAGAGGAGCTTGTTTGTATGTTCCTGCATATGACAGTTAAAGACACCAAGGGGGAAAAAGAGAGAGAGACTTGGACAGAACAGGCCTTGGCACTGAACTGGTAATTTTGGATGTCACTTGCCATAAGTGTCTTCAACATGTTCTGCTTTGTTTGCAATGTGTTTCTTGAACTGATTTTAATGGCTCCATCTGGAAAAGACTGAAGGCTTCAGTGCCCCCCACCCGCCCTACAGAAAGGGAACAAAAAAAAGCATCTTTACCGAAAGGAAGTGAGCCCAACTCGTCAGACTGGGGGTTCAAATCACAAACATGATTGCTTAAAGCTGCAGACATTTCCTTTCAACACTCAGCATGTTTTGTTTTGTTTTTTTTAAAAACCACTCATCATCATCAGCTGGATTGTCCATCAACACAATCACTACTCCAAGCATTGGGAACATTTTTTATATAACTCATACTCCAGTCGTTTCAAAATGCGCTCTACACCCAGCAGACCAAGCACACGGCCCATTACTTGCCAACAGACCAGACCTGCTGTCAAGACACTGCATTCACTCTGTGTGAAGTCTGTAAAAAGAAAAGCTACAAACAAGTAAGCCCCCACCCTGCCCTAGCCTCCCTTCCCTCAGAACAAAAGAGCAAGTTTTCAAGAGACCACTGCAAGGACTCACACACTAGAAGAGGAAGGAGGAGCAGAGGCCAAGCGCTTGCTTATTAGGCATGTCAAATCCTGAGCAGCTTCATGAAGGGTGAAATGAAGCCTCTGCAAAGGAAAAGTCTAGAAACAAAAAACACCCCACATGCCCCCAGATACCCGAAGCTAGAATCGTCATAATACACAAAAGGCTCAATGAGATGGCTTCAGCATTCAAAATCTGCATGCAGTCTCTTGGCAGTGTGCAAACTGACTGTGCCTTCCTTCCTGATTCCAATTCTCTCAATCCTGGCCGCTGAAAGCACCATAATCACCTGTTCTGGATACAGAAGCCCTTACCGACTGGAGGATTTCCACAGTTACCTGTGTTTGTCTGAGCATAAGCAAGTGTCCCAACTGTCTAAGAGGTATTTTATTCCTTATTTAGAGGGCCTCTATTGCCAAAAGTGCCTGGATTTTAAGAGCTGGTCATAGTTCTACATTGACGAGGGGTGGGCTTAAAAGTTTCTTTTAAGTCTTTCCTGCCTGTATAAAGTCAATTTCCATCTTCAGCTCAATCCTGATCTTGTCCATTAAAGTTTGTTCGTAGAGTGGGTTTCTGAAAGATTAGAGAAGAATCCCCCCCAAGATTGCCCAACACCAACCACAAAACAAGACAACCTAATACTTGAGATTCATATTCTAGTTCTCAGCTTCATCTTATCCAATTTAACTTTACAAAATACAGTCTCAATCACTTTCAAAATTGAACTTTTAAGAACATTTAATTTTTATCTATAAATATACTAAAACTGAGGCTGACTTGAGGAACTAGGATTTGGTTAAATCCAGCCAGTTGTTAGTTAGGCTCGTGGCCTGGTCCTTGAAGAGTCACATGTACAACAAAAGGCAACTCTAGACAGAAAAAAAAACAGAAAATTATCTACTTCTAAGGGTGAGGAGAAAGGCCTCCCCAGTGCAGCATCTACAGAATAAAAGCTATATCTATGTTACTGGTGCCCGTAAGGTTACCCTAAAAGAAAAGGGCCATTGGGGGTTACTGATGGCCTCAGACCCAAACAAGTCTAAACAAAAGACTATTTACACTTCTTATCCCTGACATGCAATTAACTGCTAAGGCAAAATAAACTTATCTGGTAAGAGATGCCTGCTGTTTTCTGCTTCCAGATGAAATGAACTCTTCAACAGAGAAACCTGTCTGAGGCAAACGAAACGGACAGACAGCACACAGCCTCCTTTCAATCCAAATTGTGCAACTCCAATTCCCACTCATCTTTGCATAGCATTTCGGCTTCTTCTAAGGCCAGGAATATTTAGTATATACGTATGATTCATATGCAGTAATAAATTCTTTTTTCATTTCTTTTTTTACTGCCTTTGTAAAAGCAGCATTTCAAGGTGAAATTTTTCTCTTCATTGCAAATAAATGTTCTTAAGATTTTTTTTTTTTTGCCACTTGGACATAGCTCTCATTTGTCAAGCCATAAAGCTTTTTTATTTTTTTAACTGGTAGGTTTTTCCTTGCTTAGCTTTTTAAATTTTTTTTTCCATTTTTGCATTTGCAGATAATGGATTTCTTTGTGGTTGACCAGGAGTTAGCATCATTCTCAGGTTATTAGGGTATTTTGTTACTTTCCCTCCCAGGAGGTATGATTATTTACAATCTTTTCTGCCTTTTACTTATCATTTTCACCAAGGAGCTTGGTCCCTCTCTCTCCATTTTAGGCCGCCATTTTGCCAAGCTGGTTATGATTCAGATGAAGTAATCTGAAAAGAGTCTACAGGAAAAAAAAAAAGATTTCCCCTCTCCCCAAAGCCAAGGAAACAAGGAAGACAAAACACATTGGAGCTTAGCTCAGCACAAGAGTATAGAGTTCTTAGCTTTTTAATCAATTTTTTTGGTTATTCATTTGTAAACTTTTACTTGAATTTCACACGTACAGAACTTAAATATTATAAATGGCATACCTTAACATCTTGGTTGCAGTCATACAAAAAGAAAGCATCTTATATTTTATTCCTCCACTAAGAAGAAACTTGTTCAACAACTGAAAACAGAATCTTACTTGATATAAAAGCTACCATGAGAAGGAATCCCTCAGGATCATTAGCAATGCCTTTCCTCTGAAGTTCTAGTTTTAATTATATTAAATCACCTGAAAAAAATGCCAAGAGAAAAACCACCCGCAGACACTCAGCCAAAAGCACAGTACCATTCACAAACCCTCAAAGCCCAAGAGTTTTACCTTTTGCCATAGGGAGGATGGATGGATGAATGGATGGGTTGCACCTTTTCCTTTTCCTTTCCTTAAAACTTTTTAAGAACAGCCACTTTAAAAGTTTCAATTAGGAACTTTACCTCTCCTCCTCTCTCCTTGAACAATTTAACATTTTCCAGGGACCCAAGGGTCTTAATGTACTTCCCCAATGCAAACTCTTAAAATGGACGATTTACCATATTTGGGGAATTACTTGCCAACTTGAAAGCTGAAAATGGCTTTTTCTTTTTTTTTCCGTCTAAGTTATTAGGCTCTCTCTGGCTTTCAGTAATCTGAAAATATAAACAATTACCTACCCCAGCCCCCAAGGCCCCAAGAATACCACCGTCTAGGCCTTCATCGACTCATTGGACTTCCTGAACATTTCACTTGCCAGACTGGCCTATTGGCTCTTCTCCAGGAGGGGGTGGGCTGAACTTTAGCAACACAAGCTGCATTTTCCAATTCTTCCAAGGTAAAAAAGCTGAGCTCAGCCATCTCTGACACAGCAGTGAATCAATGCTTCTACCCATTTTGACTAGTCATCTGTGGGGGGGAAAGGTCTTAGAAACAACTCATAGTCATCTACCCCCACCCATAAAAATCTCAGGAAAACTTAATACTCCCGCAAAAGTACATAAATCATCTGGAAATCTGTAGCTTTAAAGTCTGTTTGAGAAAAGAAAACATAACTACCAGCCGTTTTTCCAGCTCCAGCACACCTTAATGGAGAGCTTAACTTAAAAGCTTTAATTTTTCTAGAAAGTGCTTAAAAACCTTTCAGTTTTGTAGTATTTGTTTATCCTGATACTGGCTTCTTTTTCTTTGATATTCGAGTCATCTGACCTTGAGCTCTAGAAAATACCTGGGGGAAAAGAACTGAACAAAAATATTGCCCTCCCCTTTAAAAGCCCCCCAAAACATTTTAAGAAAAACATTCTTACTTAGAAAATTCAAATTTGAGGGGTGGGAAGAAAAAAAAGTTTAGGCATAAAATCAAAATACTCAGAATTTGTCCAAGCTGAAAGATGAACTTAACTGCTTCCAAATCCAGTGGCTTATACACTTCCTCAACAAGGTGCGGGGGGTCTCCAGCTCTCTCTTCAGGTTCACTCCATTGCCCCCAATTTGCTTTGCTTTTACAGTATAGCAATACAATGGCTAGCTACCATTCATTCTTAGCATTGAAAGGAAACCTGCAGGAATCCTAATTAGGCAGACAGTAACACTCTCCAGGCCTTGGCAGACTGCCCCCAAAAGCTTCAGACAAGACAGATGCACTGAAAAAGAGAAACCTACAACAACCCCCAAACAGCCAAACATCCCCCAAGAGAGAACTGTTACATCATCCATCCACAGCTAGGCAGTCCCAGTGCCGTGCCTACACCACAGCCATACTATATGCACCCCCCTTCCCCACATTCCAAGGCATTAATTACTGGCTTATCAAAACTTCCCGCATTTACCACCGCTCAGGGCCCTGCTGCAGCCTCTAAGGCCCCTATCGTGGCCACGCTGGCTCCCAGCTGAATTCACCAACCGCGCCGAGCTAGCTGCGCCTCCTGCCCTCCTGCCTGTCCTTGCTCCACCGCATCTGCATCTGCTGCTGCCGCGCCTCCTGCCCGGCTCTCTGCTCTGGGGTCCTGGCTCGCCTAGGGGGCCGCGCTGCTCTGCTCTCCTGTCAGGGGCTGGGACCTCCTTCCTAGCTTCACCAAGCTGACTGGCTGCTGGGCTGCTCCTTCCTTCTTTCCTCGCCGGCTGCTGTCCCTGTCCAGGGTCCTGGTCCTGTCTGCGGCTTCTGCGTCTGCTTCCTAGCTGGCTTCGCAGCCGCCAGGGGGCGGGCTGCCGGGCACTCCCTCGTCAATTACTTTCTCAAATAGCTCAGTCCAAAGGCAAGGTTGTTTATTTTTTTTAAGTCCCAAATTAAATTACCTTAAAATAGTTGGCTTTAAAGGCATTATCTATAATATAGAGAGCGCCTACGCAGCTTCTAAATTATCTACACAAATGACTGCCTTTTAAACTAGATCAGCTCAGTCCATTTCCTAAATCAGCAGCTATGCCAAATAAGCCTTAAAATTCGCCCTTGCCATGGAGGGAGTGCCCTTTCTTCCTGGAACTCCTAAAATGGTTCCTCTTCTACGCTGGCTGACTCATCTTCCAAGTAGATTCAAATCTCAACCTCTTAAATTTTTAGTTTAGCAGGTTAACTTGGTTCCTACATTATATAGTCCCTGCCAATGAGCTTTTTAGGCTTTTTTCCAATTTTTTTTTAAGTTTCTTCGGCTACTTCTTACGTTGTCTTTTTTCTATCTTCTCTTTTTAGGTTTCTTCTAATTTTTATATTTTCAGATCTCTCTAAAGTTCTAAGTTTTATTAATTTATTTTTTTCTGCCTCATTAACTTCCTAATCTTCTGCTTTCTTCTTTTTTCTTCTATTTTCCTAACATTTTTTTCTTACCACTATTTTCTTCTAAGATTCTTGTTTTTTCTTTTGCCAAAATTTTTCTATTTTCTTTGGCTATTTTCCTATTTCTTCTTTAGCTAATTTATCTTGTGGAATTTCCTAGTTTCTTCTATCATTTTTTCCAAATTTTCTCTAGCTACAATTCTTTTCTAGATGCTTTTTGCTGTCAATTTTCTTTCAAAAGGTTCTGCTAGTTTACTTAGTAAACCTGTCTTCAAATTCCTCATCCTTGTCTAGGCTGTTTTCTGCTTTTCCTGATATTTTTCTAAGTTCTAGTTTTGTTCTTCCAATGGTCCTTTTCTTTGCTTATTTTTCCTCTAATTTTTATTTTCTTCGAATTGTCCTCTTGCTACTTCTTGCTAAGTTCTAGTTTCCTCTTCCAATCTTGTTTTTCTCTAACTTCTATTTTCCTTCTTCAAATTGTTGACTTGCTATTTTTTAAATTCTATTTTTTCTTCAAAATTTCTCTAATTTCTATTTTCCTTCTTCAAATTGTTCATTTGCTATTTTCTCTAAATCTGTTTTCTTCAAAGCTTTTCTTCCTATTTCTAAATTTCTTTTCCTTCTTCAAACTGTCTACTTTTCAAATTCCTAATTTTTCTTCAAAAATGTTATTTCCTGACTTCTATCTTCCTCTTCCAATCTTGCTATTTCTTTAATTTCTATTTTTCCTCTTTCAATTCTTCGTTATTTTCCCCTTTTTTTCTTCTAAACGTTCTCTTGCCGTTTCCCCTCCTCCTTCCCCCTCGCTGTACGTGAATCTATTTCTGCAGTTTCCTGTTTTTTTCTGATGCTAGTTTTCTCACAGCTGTCTGGCTCTCTCTCCTCCATCTAATAGCAGCTTCAGCCATTTTAAAGGCTTTTTTAGTTACTTTTTCCGTATTAGTTTCCTTTCATTTTCTATTATTTTCAGCTTAGCCTTTTTTTGGGGGGGGAGGGGGGTCAAATTTGCCATCTGCTAAGGCTCCCGAGGCTCGCTCTTTGGCCCTTCTACTGGCGTATATTACAGACAAAGCTCTCTTTTCTGTCAATCCTATTACGAAGCTCAAATAGGGCCAGTTCTGTCCTAAAGGAGAAAGGCATCTATCTCGGCTTAAAATTTAGACCTAATAAGATTCCTATCCTGACTCTTTCAAAGAGTTTTTCCTAATTTAGCTCAACCTTCTTTTAAAATTAGCTCATTTCTCCTTATGTTTGCCTCCTTCCGATTGTCTTTTAAAGTAATAACCTTCATTTGGCTGCCTGAAAAAACTTTCCTATCGTAAAATGTACAATACTTCATACCAAATTTAAGAATTAAAGAAAGCTAAAACAAGTTAACCCAGACAACCGGCTACCTCCTTAATCCTCGAGCAAATTCGTTCTAAAATGCCTCTGAAGTCCTCCCTTCTGGCTCCCTCAGCCTACCTGGTCTAGCGCCTAGCCTCTCTGCCTGCAGTCTGCCTGACAAGGCGTTGAGAGGAGGACTATTTATACACCACGGACAGTCTCACCGCCAAGAACACGTAACACTCCGCCCCCTTTGTTAGGCAAGCAAAAATAGTCCCTAGCATTTTTTTCCCCAAGACCTTAGATTTTATTTCCCCGCCCTCCCTCCCCACCCTCGCCCTTTCACTAATATAGGCCGAAAGTGAGTTTTATGCCGAGGTTGTGTGCCAACTAATTACAAATCCCCTTCGCGACCACATTTGTACTTCAAAAAAAACCAAAGAAGCAAAAGTTCTAGAAAAATCTAGCCCAGCAAAGCCAGTTGACTGACAACTTGGTCGTAGGAAAGCTGAGGAAGGGGCATCCTCTGGAAATGCCCTAGAAGGGGAGCCCCCAAACTGAAGCCTGTACCGGGGCCACTGCCCAGAGCTTTGGAAAAGCACAAGGCCCAGGAAATAAACAAGGGGGGGGGGGGGCCGAGGAGGGGGAGTAGGAAAGGGGAAACTTACAAAAGAACGAGGGGGAGGGCGGGGGGAGGAAACTGAAAACAATGGTCCGGGGCAACTATGTAGCAAGCCCAGAACTGTGGGATGCTGAGCGACACGCCGACTCTCACTATCTCTCTGTTTATCTTTTCTGTTCATGTCTCTGTGTATCTCTCTCTGTCTCTGTCTCGGGGGACCAAGAGAGCTTTTTTTCCGGGGCCCTCTGCCCTTGGGCCATTTAGAGATCTGGCCTACTTTCCAGGCCTTAGGCAGGGCCGGAACTCTGATTAAATTAGCTAAATTATACTGTTCGCCTCGCCCCTTTCTCTTGCCCTTTGGGGGGTGGGGGGTGGGGGTGCGAAGGAATCCAAAAAAAATTCCTTTCAGAGATTGCATCTGAGCCTCTGTCTTGAAAATGTTTCCAAATAAAGAAAAGAAAGGCCAGACAGCTGCAAAATGTTCCCAAACTCTACCTAGGGCAACCTGTCCTTTTGATTTTTTAGAAAATCTTGTCTAGTTTTCTTAGTTGAAGTTTCTAATAGGTTTTTCTAAAAACCAGGCATAGGTAGGGGGGTCAGGTCTTTCCTGTGTTGTCATTCAAACAGGTTTTGTGACCAGAGGCTAGCTAACCAAGCTGGCTTTTAACCAATCTAGACCTGGTGGTCTCTTTGTTCCTGAACTAACAGGAATGTAAAAACATTAAAAAGCACCCTTCTATTTCACCTCCCTCCTTTTACAGATGAGGAAAGGAAGACCCAGAAAGGGATCTCATAGGATTAACAGATTGAGAAAAACCTTACAGCCCCACCCAGGTACACCTGGGTCGATAAATTTATCTGCCTGTATGTATGTATCAACATATACACACACATATAAGATTGGTTATTTCAATATAATTGGTCTCCCTTGTAATCCTATGGATTTTATGTATTTGAAAACATACTGAAGTATCTATTCATAGATATCCTCGGATTACTCAAAAGGTTCATGACAAACACAAAGAAAAAATGAAACTAATTCTGAAACTAGATAAAGCCTATTTTACATGTAGGGAAACTGAGTCACAGTCAAGGAAAGATCATAAATAGAAGAAACCATCCATAGACCAACATCCTTATTTTACAGACCTGCCCAGAGACAGATAATGATTGCCCAATGTTGTGTAGGTAAATCATTTTAAGCCCCATCTGCTGTGTTCCCCCCTCAAGTTAGGTTGAAGTCATTTGAAGCTCCCACCCCGACCCCAACCAATCCTGTAGCATTTTAGGATTTGTGCAGTTCCCAGATAACACCCTTGAAAGAGGTTAACCTTTCTAAAAATTTACTGTCAAGATTTTTCAATACAAATTTCAGTTGATTTTAATAATACATACTTAGGGAAGGGACTCCAAGGGAAACTGAGGGGGAGTGGAAGTGTTTCCAAATGGTGATGTAAAAACAAAAGATAAAAAATTAAGAAAAATATAGAATAAATGATCCTTTTCCTTTTCTCTTACTGCAGTTTCCCTAGTAATGCCGATCTCTCGAATGACAACAGAAATGATTAAGTTTTTCCACTTCTGATTTCCATTAAAGGTTGGAGCTGGCTTTGCAGAGATCTAGTCATTTATGTAAAAACTTTAAAAGCACGGTTTTTTTCTGCTGCTTAGCATCTACTTGAAGACTGTCTCAAACAAAATGAACTAGTCTAAAACGCTAGAATGTGGTTTTTCCCTCTCTCTCTCCTTTGGGCCCCACAAAATGGCCAGACTCAGTATGATTGATTACCAAATGCAGCTTTGGATGAAGGAGGCCTGGGCCAGCCAAGCAGGTGCTGGGACCAGTCTGGGGGTGGGGGGCGAAACAGCCCTGCGCCCTGATCCCTGAGCTCAGTTCTAAGAAGGGGAAGCACCCAGAGCCCAGCCGCAGGATGCCCAGGAGCTATTATGCCTGGCACTGCTACCCTGCCATGAAGGCTGGGAAGCCTCCTTCTTTCCCAAGGTCAGGCAGCTCCCAGGCCCATGGTTACTCAAGTACAATGGGAACTGCAGGGCTGCATTCTAAAGGCTTGGGCCAGAAATGGGCCGTTCCGGGGTCTTTCCCTCCTTCAATGGGTTCTCCATCGCTAAAGCCTCTCTGGGAGTCAGAAGCCTAACTCGGCTGCAGCCAGAGGCCCAGGGCAGGGGGGATGGAGAGGAGGGAGGCAGAGGAGGGAGATGACGAGCCTGGCGCAGGCACAGAGGGGAGGCGGGGCGCCGGGCGCAAGGATACCACTGCAGAGGGTGAGACGGCCCCCTCCCTTTGTGTCCGGCTCGGCTCGCGCGTGAGGCCTCGGCCGGTTCTAACCGGCTGCAACCGCCCCTGGCCGCCCGCGGGTGCGGCGCTGAATGGCGCAGTGAGTTACTGCGCGTGCGCGACTCCTTTCTCTACCCCCGCCCCCACCTTCCCACTGCGGCTTTTTTTTCCAGTTTGTTTGGGGGGAAGGGAAGAAAATAATGCCCTTTCCCTCTTCTGTGGGGTCCTAAGGCACAGGGAACGAGGGGTGGCATGATCCCCGTGGTTCGGAGGAGGAAACCGAGGCTGAGGAGAAGGAGCCCTAGAAAGGAAGGACCTTAAGAGCCCATTTAGCCTCCCCCCAATGTTACGGGAGGGGACCCCCACCCCGAGCAGAAAAGAGGGAGCAAGCCATGGGGAAGGGGGCACCGCGTGTGTCCGTCCGTCTGTCTGCGTCCCCCCGTCCTTTAATGGAATGGGAGCACCCGTGAGCCCAGGCAGACGGTCCTCTGCGGTGCCTGTTTGGGGGTGAAGGGGGCGGGGGCGCTTCAGGACCCTCCAGTCCGACCCCGTCTGTTTGGAAGGAAACAGGCTGGACGGGGAAGGGCTTCGGCCAGGTCTCGGGGGGCCTGGTTCTCTCAGTGCTCTGACCCCCCCAGCGCACGGACGGTACCCCCGAGGCCCAGATGCTTGGCAGGGGGCGCCGGGGCTTGTCCCCAGTGCTGAGCACCGAGCCCAGGCCAGGTTTGCTTGTTTACGGCATGAATGCCCTTTATCTTGGCAGGAAAGGTGAAGGGGCGGGGGTCCCTCTGCGGCAGGTTAGGTGACCCCGGGCCCTTGGAGGTGAGGGCTGATGGGCGCCCCCGGCTTGGGCCTGCATCATGCCCTTCCTGGAGGTCACTGCTGCCCTCATTCCAACCCCCTTTGTGGCCCAGGCCCTCCCTCCCTTAGACCATTAATTCCTGTCTTGGTCGTGCTTGCCCTGGGGGGCGTGGAAGTGAGGATCCCCCATGTTAGAGGCGAGGGACGTGCACTGGGCCAGGATCAGACTGGACTCCTTGTAGGCCCGGAGAGCTCCTGCTGCCCCTTCCTGCGCTGGGGAGAGGCTCTCCCAGTGTCCTCTCCCAACCCTCCAGCCTCCTGAAAGGGGGCTGCAGGGCTGGCGTTGGGGCTTTGCTGCTGAGGACTAACTTTGCTAAAAACTTTGGAGAATGTCATCAGTGAGTCACCAGGCATTCATCCTGCCCCTCCTAGGTGGGTGCCAGGCTCTGGAATTAGATCTTACTGGTGACAAATGCCCATCTTTCACAGCTCCCTGCTGAGTGTTTCATGGGTCTTCCCAGGGCTTGTTTTTCTCATATTGGAATGTTCTCCAGTTCCTTCTCCCAGCTTGCATCATGAGTCCCTTCTTTTTGGAGAAATGCCTCATCTCATCTGAACCAGCAGGGCCCAGATCTGTCACTGGATTCCTTTGTGGAAAGATTCACACCCATCTCCTTAGAGGGGGGTTTCAAGTGATCTTTTTTCAATCCTGTTTTAGAAGCTACTTTTAAAAAATTAGTTTTTATTGGTATGTTTTTAAAGCATCCCTATAAAGTACATACTCCTGGTACGCCTTCCTCTATTCCTTCCCAGAGAGCTTCCTATTTAACAGAGAGCATTTTGAAAGAACAAAAAAAAAGAGGAAAAAATCCGTGTGCCAGATAATACATCGCAATGCAGTGTATGAGAGTTGTCGACCTCCAGATGTCTTTGGGGGGGGGGGTGTTCGCCTCCCCTCCCGTGTCTTCCTGTGGTCATGTTTTTGCCACATTCACTTTTGGATGCTTGGTGTTTTCCGGTTGTATCCATTTTTCATTTGCCTTGTCATAAATTGAGTTCACTCTGTCTCCTGTTTCACTGCATTCATGCCCTTTGTCAATACTCAGAACACAGGAATATTCCATGACATTCACCGACCAGTATTTAGTCAACCATCCCCCATCCTATGGCTATCAGAAGCCACTTTCAAAGCCTTTTAAGATTTCCCTTGGGAAGGCTTTATCCTCACAAATCCTGCCTTTTCTATCCGCAATAATTTCCCATTCCCTCAATCCCCCTCCACCACTGCCTAACTCAGGCCCTGATCCCACTTTTTCAAACATTTAACTTCTATCTTTGTGGACTTAAGTACCCCAAGGCATTTATGTAGGAAAGGGGCCCTTAGAGAATCAAGTCCCATCCCAAAGACATCTGCCAGTTCATACAAGGCCTGATTCAAATCCAGGGTCTCAGCCTCAAAATTCAATTTACTGCAGTAGTACCCTCTTAGGCGTGCCAGGTGCTGGCTCTGTGTAGAAAAACAACAAAGAAAAACAGTTCCTGCTCTTGAGGACTTTATGTTCTACAGCATTGACTCAGTAATTAAACTCAGCTTGTGTGGTGTGATGTTGTGTTTGTCCTTTTGTTCTCAACATTGAGATGATGACATGATTTGCAGTTGACTTTGGTCTGAGGGAGGGAGAACTGTGCAAGGGCACCAGCCTCACTTTCTCCTCCTGAGCCACCTGGGTCCAGTGGCCAGATATTCATCTGGACAGCTGGAGAGGATGCAATGGGAGACCCTGGCCCTTTTAGGCTAAGGACTTACCACATTCTCACTTTGACTGAGATACCCATTCAATGAATAGGTTTCTTTAAGTAGTTACTCAAGGGATGGCTCCTTTAATAAAAGAAAAAAAATCAAACTGGGAGGGAAAGACCCTCAGGGTTCCTGGGTAAACAAGAAACACTATTTAATATTTACTCAGCTTAGTTGTTTCTAGCCCTCCCTCTTTCTCCAACAGAAATGAATCAATAAGAACAAAGGGTATTAATTTGGTTTTGCTTAGGCTTTCTCCTGTTCAGAGCCTGTCCTGAGGAGGAGTGAGCTAAGTCAGAGGGCAGTGAGGTCCCCATCACAGGAGTCCCCAAGTGGAGGCTGGGGTAAAATTCCAAGAATGTTCCTGGAAAAGCACAGGATGAACTGGATTCTTTCCAAGGCTGAGTCTCTGGTTCTGGGATGTCAGTGCGAATCTTGGCAAGGATTCAGTTCCAGCTCATCAGCTAAAAGGGGGCCTGAAGGGGGGAAGAAGATTGGGGAAGGGGGAACTCACAGGTGGCCCCATAACCAAGCAGAAAGTCAGGTGATCAATGCCCACTACCTCCAACCCAAGCTGCAGCTGCAGGGGATGAAAAGTCAAGTGTTTCAGAGCTTCCAATGGAGCCTTTGTCCAAAGACCCCAGATTGCCAGGCCCACTTCCCCCCCTCTCCCCACTCCTCCCACTCCGCCCCCTCTTTTCTCTGGTTTTATGGCCTGGCTTTCATGGAGCTCATGCCTCTCAAGAACATGGACAATTTTCCATCTTTTCTTAGCCCAGGTTTTGCTCCTGAGTGATCAGGAAAAGAGAAGGCCCCTCAAGTGCCGGCAGATCTCTTCCTGAGCAAAGGCAGGAGAAGGGAAGGGGTGTGCAGTCCTGCTTTAGGAGCCACCTGTCCTCCAGAGACATGAAATAGCAGAGCCCAGGCTTCTGCTTCCAAAGCCAGAGAATGCACTTGTCACTGATAGGATTGGACAATTCAGAGCTGCATAGCCAGCTCAGATGTCATCCTTTACAGAAGGGGAAACAGAGGCTCAAAACCCCTGCTTGGCTCAGGCCCCCAGGTTGTGGAGCAGGATTCAAAGCCAGTGAAAACCAGTGCTCCTCTCCCTTTGTCTCGCCTGATCCTTCCAATGTATTTCACCTCTGCTTGTCCTAATGGAGCTCAGACATGGCTTGTGGGGTGCTGACTCTACCTCTCTTTCTGGCGTTGGTTCTTAACGTGAGATCACAGACAGAGGGGCCAGGGTCTGTGAACTCAGAAAGGAAAAAAGTGACAGCTTTACTTTCCTGAACCTCCAACTAAAATGGAACATTTCCTTCCTTTCTGAAAGTATGAAACAAAACATTATTGTGAGAAGGGGTCTGTGAATTGGGCCCCATCCTAGCTCTAGCTCTAGGCAGGCTTTGCTGGTCCCCTGAAGGCTTCCCACACCTCATCCTCCCCTCCCATCCAGAACACTGCGGTGTTCTGACAAAGCAAAAATGTTCTTCCCCACCCCCAGCTCTGCAGTCAGCCTCTGCAGTAGGAAAATTTTTGCCCGCATGGATGACGCAGTTCCAAGTCTCACATCCCTGAAAGTAAAGTAAGTAGAGAGTGAGGTGCTCAGGCTAAGATCATCTGCATCCCAGACAAAGAAGTACATCTCAGGGGAAGTAAAAATCAATACCCCCACCACCAACAGCCCAGCTCAGTCTCTAGGGAAACCGAGACCTTTCAAATAGAGTAATGAAGGACAAGGTTTCTTCTTTACAGAGAGAATCTGCCTCATCACGGTCTCCTCAGACTAAGAGGTCTTGTACTCCCAAAGGGTCACAGAACAGAGAACTAGACCTGATATCACTGAGGCTGGGGATCCATTCAAGAACAGCTTCCAAGGGGCTCTGGAAATGTGAATGGAGGAAAAATACATCTTTATTTTCACTAGCTGTCTAGCAGAGGGGTCTGTGACCCACAAAAGGTTAAGAATCCCAGATGTAGGGTGATTCCCCCCTTTTCAGATGAGCCCAGAGAGAAGTGACCTGCTCACACAGATGGGAGGTTACAGAACTGGGGAATCCAGGGTTGTGTTGGGGGGGTTTACTTTTCCAGGGAGAGGAGAAACCAGAGGAAAAAGCCTTCCAAAAGTCCTTCTTTGCCTCCTTTAGTCTGTGTCTCTGGAGTGTGACCCACCCTGTGCCTTTCTGTTTCCTCCTTCTTTAGTTAAAATGACAGAGTGTTCTAGGCACAGAGCCTTGGCCCTAGCACATCGAGAGGCCTGGCCAGGAGAGCTGGCTCAGCAGAGTGGGCCATGGGAGAGAAGGACAGAGGCTGAAATGCCTCATCTCACACCATCCTACCACTTCCAGGCTGGCATCCTAAGCTCTCTACAGTCTGACCCCACAAGAGAAAACAACCACAGGCCTTGACTTTCTTACTGTTCTTTTCAAGGCCTAGCTTAGCACCAAAAGGGGATAATTCAGCTTGGATTCAGCTCCTACTCCTGGCTAGAGGCAGCCTGTCCCAGTGCTGGATTCAAGTCCTTTCTCTGACCCCTGCAGTGACCCGGAGCAAATAATTTCACTTGCGCACCCCAGATAACTGAGACAGGTCCTGCCCTCAAGGAACTTCCAGTCTGGTGAGCCCCAGGTAGTATACCTCATACTCCTCATTGCCTCATCCCCCCAAGGGTGTCCAGTCTTGGCAGTTCTGCCCCCACAAATTCTCTCCCACCCATCCTCTCCTCCTCACTAATGTGGCCTCTGTCCCTATTCAGGCACTGGCCCCTCTTAGCCAAACTGGCACAGGCGCATCCTGGTTGCCCCTTCAAGCCTCTGCCCTCCTCATTCTATCCTCCACCACCAATGAGGTGATTGTCCTAAACCACAGGTGGGACCTTTTCTCTCCTCCATGCCTCAGTAAATCCAATGGGCCCCTGTTACCTCCAGACTCCAATACTGACTCCTCGTTCATTATTGAAAGCCTGGCCCCAGCTGGCTGCAGCCCCATTTCCAGGCTTGAAGAGACTTGAGAGACTGACCTATGACTTCCAAGGGATAGGGAAATTCAGGCTTTGGTTTGGTCTTCTCTGATCTACCCGGGATGTTTCCAAAGGGAACTGAAGCTTGGTGTGGGTAGGAGGGGGTTGGTGTACCTGGCTGACTTGGTAGCTGGAATTGCTTTATTCAGATGCCAACTCAGGTACTTCTAGCCCCTCTGGTCTGTAGCTAACTGTCCAAGGCTTGAAGAAACAGAGGAAGTGCTCCCCCCCATGTTAGTGGGAGGACTTTCCCCATGTGCCAGGGAAATCACAGGGCCTGTCTCTGTTTCAACCCAGAGCAGTATAGCAATAGATTCCCAGGTATGGTGAAAGTAAGAAAAGGACTTCCCTAGGGTTGTGCAATTCCAACGGATTCATGGGTGTGTGCACAGCACTTCTCCATGCCCAAGCCACACTGGAGGGTCTGTGAAGCATGCCTTGAGGATCAAAAGCCATAGGCAGGGCCAGAAGACCCTGGGGTCCCAGCTGAGGAGCATACCTGGAAACAAACCCTGAGTTTGAGGAGGCTAACTGCCTCTAGAGAGCCCCTGGTCTTCCAAAGCCATCCTACCTGCCAGGGAGAACCTGCATACCTCATTTTATTTAGCCCATAGCTAGGAAGAGGGGTTTCCTAAGGCTGCCCTTGAACCCTTCACCCCTCTGCTCAAAACCTCTCCGTGGCTCCCCACTGCCCATGGGGTAAAGTGTAGACTCCTCAGCCTATCAGTCAGGGCCCTGGCCCTCCACAATCTGCCTCAACCTGCCTTTCCACTCCCTTCACTGGCGCACTTTGAGGCCACACCCGACTGGATTCCCTCCCATTCCCTAATTTCATCCTTTCTTCTCCTGCCAACAGGTCTTTGCCCAGTGCTGGCCCCAGTCCGTTCTCGTGACTGTGTGCCAGCTGAAATCTCTCTTTTAAGACCTAGCTCAGGTATCTCTCTCCAAGAAGGCCTCTCCCCTTCCCCTGCAGCGCTCCCCTCAGCCTTCTCAGAAGACTGTCCAGACCTGCCTGTGTGTACCTCATACCAACCTTGTTTGTGCATGTGCCTTATTCTCCCTGATGGATGATAAACAAAGACTGCCCTTTGTCATCCTTTCTAGTGCCTTGAATTTAGGAGATGACCGATCAACATTTGTTTAATTGATGATTTGCATTAATTAATTATATGGATTGTGACACACAGTAGATATTTCATAAATGCTTATTGGATGCAGGAATGAATGAGGACCTTGGCAGCCATGTTCTTCATACCACCAATGACCAAATTAGCTGACTAAATCTGTTAAAATTTAAATATTTCATTTGATAAATATCATGGCTTCCTCTCAGACTCAGTAGACACTAGACTACCTAGAAGCTGTGAAAGCTTTTGTTTTTTTCTATAAAACTTCAATGTGGAGCTTGCTTGCTGTTGAGGCTAGTGTCTGTCTGGGGCCATTTGGGTCAGTACTCCATAGGGCCGGAGGAAACATGACATCACCTTGGGAGAGTCCTTCAAACCCTAGGATTCCAGAGAGGGTTTCCATAGTTGTCTGATGAGACCTCTTGAACATCTCCTTTGGAGTCACTTCAGAGGCCTTGGGAAGGGGATGAGGGAGGGGCTAAAGATGCCATCTTTGTCTTCTGTGTCATCTTGTCAAACATGAGTCACCCCTGGCGGCCTTGGGTGTGGTGTTCAGCTGACCAGGTCTCATCTGCTGTGGTCTCCAGACCTCACCTGGTCTCCCTGGACTCTGAGCTAGATCAATGAGGCCTGAGAAGAGACAGTTTGAGAATTACATCCATGGTCCTTAGCCTCTGACCTCTTCAGCCACATGCCAGAGATCCTGGACTGACATTTCTGGGGTGTGTTAGTGTGCAACTGGTTATGACATCCAGGGACCCACTTGTAGGCTCTCTTCCATTCCCCTCCCCCTTATACACTCTTTGCCTCTGGACAGTTCTCACAGGAAACAAGGCTGGTGGAAAATGGCCAACACCCAATAATATCCCCCTCCCCCTGCCCCCACTGCCCAGTCTGAATTCCAGGAGACTGGGCTCTTCTGACAGCTGGAATGTGTAATAAATAGAGGTCCCCATGTGGACACCAGATCAGGTTTCAGCTGGGGCCCAGTGGGAGGGTGAGGGAAGAGTTATAGGCCGACCAAAGACTACTGACTTCTCCTAGATAGCTGTGGAGACCTGGGCCCAGCAGCAGAGCCAGGAATCCCAGCCCCAGTTGTGCCATGAACTCACTGGGTGGCTTCTCACAGGGCTAATTCCTGAGGCCCAATTTTTCTCATCTGTAAAAGGAAAGACTGTACTGAAACCAGGAGTTCTCACCTGCATTTCCTCAGCTCTGTGCACTTGGATGGGAGTGGGGGGGAGTGAATCGCATCTTTATTTCAATATAAGTTGTGTCCATTGTAATCCTATGAATCTGACTCGGAGCACCAGCATGCCAGAGGTGCATGATGCCTGGGACTAGATGACCTCTAAGGGCCCTTCTAGCTTTCAGATTCATTAATACTCTTTACTAAGTGCTAAAAAGCCTTCCCCCAAGGATCTGGCTACCTCCTGCAGCCCCATCCATCCTCCTGACAAACTCTGGGAGTGCTGCGTCATTGAGCTGAAATCTGCCCCTCTCTAATGTCCCCAGCCACACCTGGAAGCTCCCAGGGTCCCATCTGGAGATGGACCTGGAGGAATACAAGCGTCTCACCCAGAGACATCTAATCAACCCCTCCCCCCGTTTTACATATGAGGAAACTGAGGCCCAAGGTCCCCAAGGGGGGAAATGGAGCAGAGATGCCCTCTCCCAGACCTTCTCTCATCAATGAGGTCTCTGTAAAAGCGCCTTGCCCGGTGCCTGGCACACAGTAGGCCCTATATAAAAATGCGCATTCCCCTCCTCCCTACCCATCCTCCCACTTCTTGGAGTGGAATTTCCCAGAACTCAAAAACAGGCCTGCATTTTACCAGCCTAGGGACCGTCACCATGGAAACGGGCCACGTGACGGCTTCTTGCAGTCTTCCCAGCTCCCGAGGCAGAGCCGCGCTCTCATTGGTCCTCCCGTCCCCCGCCTGCAGAATCCTGGCCAGTGATTGGCCCGGGCTTGTTGCTAGGCTGGAGCCTGACTTTCCGCAGCTGTGCGAGAGAGCCAAGGAGTGGGTGGTCCCTGGCTGCCTTTCCTGCCTCCCTCCCCGGCTGCCATGGCAACCGCTCTCCCTCTATTTCTGGCCCGGAGCGAACAGCTCCCTTTCTTTTCTATCTTCCAAAGCAAAGTGGGGGCAGGGCAGCCTCGCAGAGGAACCTCAGAGGTGATCCTTTGTGACAGAAAGGGAAACTGAGGCCAAGAAAAGGGAAGTGGCCTGACTAGGGCCCACAGCTAGTCAGTCCCAACCAGAGGTCACAACCACATCTCCTGACCCTCAACCCACCGGCCCTGCCATGGAACCAGGGGCCGATGCCTTTGTGAAAGTCTCAGGACCCCAACCCTGGAGCTGGTGTGTCTGGGGAAAGTCAGAAGAGCTGGATGGGCATTCCAGCTCTGTCATTTCCATGGGGAATCACAGGATGTCCGAGGACCCTCAGCACTGACCTAGCCCTGAGCAGGAGAGGCCAAGGAAAGCAGCCTTGCTCCTGGGGTCAGCCCAGCCTTGTTCACTTCACAGGCACTCCCCAGCCTGGCTGGGAGGAGAGGGCTCCACTCATCACGGGCCTTTGCCCCTGTCTTGGGCACTTCCTTCCTTCCTTCCTTCTGCTCTGGACAGAACTGGGTCAGGGGCATCGAGTTAGTGTCCCCATGGGCCCCCCACAGCATGCAGCGCTTGACTTTCCAACCGGCAACACACTTAGCGAGCATGTCACACATGTGTGTGTTGACCAAGAGGGCTGGTCTGAATGGCTTCTGAGGACCCTTTCAGTTTTAAAGCACCTACTAGTGCCATAAACTCTGGGGGAAGAAAGACAAGAATTAAAGCAGTGCCTGCCTGCCCTCCAGAACTTTCCATTCTGTCAGAGGAAACGTGTATACACATACACATTCCTATGTAGACATGTTGAAAGAGAGAAACAGAGAGGAAGGGAAGGAGGAAGAGAGAGGAGAACTGTATCATGTCAATGGTCTGAATGGTTGGTTCTACCAGTGAGCCCAGAGAAGACACTGCCCCACTCCCTGCCCCTCCCAGGGCTTGTTATCTGTCCTTAAATATTTGAAAGATGTGGGGGATTTGACCGGTTCCCTTTGGTTCCAGAGGGCAGAACCCTGCAGTAATGGCTGAAAGTCTGTGCACCTGTATTAAGTGCTTAGAAAAAGAAAGATTTTTCCAGACCTGGCCCCTTCGAGGTCCATGCCTCTGGTGTCTGTCTCCAGTTTCTCCTGTTCATATCTTGTTTGTACATGCTGTTTGCATGTTGCTTTCCCCATTAAACTGGGGAGCTCCTCGCAGGCAAAAACAGTCTTGGCTTTCTCTGTACCCCTGGTGCTGATTGCTTTTTTCTTAATAGTGGTTTTATTTTTCCAATTAGATGTAGAGACAATTTTCAACATTCATTTTGGCAAAACTTTGAGTTCCAAATTTTCCCCCCTTCCCCCTTCCCAAGGGGGCAAGCGATCTGACATAGGTTACACACGTACAATCATGTTAAACATATTTCAACATTAGTCATGTTGTGAAAGAAGAATCAGAGCAAAGAGTGAAAATCACAGGAAAGAATAAACAAAAAAAGGAAAAACAGTCTGCTTTGATCTGCATTCTTTCCCTGGATGTGGTTGGCATTTTCTATCCTGCAGTCTTTGGGAGTTGCCTTGGATTCTTGTATTCTTGAGGAGAGGCAGCTCATATTCCAATAAAGGAGGATATATGTATGTAGGCACACACGCACCACTAGCACGGAGAGGGAGAGAGGGTCTGGGAAATGCCTCTGGTAGAAGGGAGGATTTCGCCTAAGCCTTGATGAAAGCTGGAAGACAAGAGGCAGAGGTTTGAGAAGGTCACTTCAAGCCTAAGGCACAGTCAGTGCAAAGACCTTGAGTTGGGAGATAGATTGTTCTGTCCAAGGACCTGTCAGACCAGTGGAGTGTGTGTGTCTAAGTATGAATGTATTAAGGGCTGCCACTAAAGTTGTGATTCTGGGTGACAGGGGAGGATTTGGGGGGAACAGATGCACATTGAATTTGAGATGTCTATGAGCTACCTAATTCAGATGTTCAAAAGGCATCTTTTGGTGTTGGGAGACTGGAACTTGAGAAGAAGACAAGGCAGGTTCCATAGGTCTGAGAGATGATCCTTCAACCCATGGAGCTGATAAGGTCACCAAGTCATGTAGTCCGGAGGGAGGAGACAAGAAGGCCCAGGCCATTCCTATGGAACCCTCAAGGTTAGTGGACATGATTTAGGGTAGAAGTGGGGAACCTGGAGCCTCTCTGATCTAGGGGAAGATCCAGCACAGGAGACTGAAGAGGGGGTGGGTGAGGGGAGTCAGGAGAGGAGATGTCCCAAAAAGTTAGAGAGAAATCACCAAGCATGTATTAAGTGCCTACTGTGTGATTAAATCCTACTGATACAATAAGGGCCAAAACACACAAATCAGAGAGTATTCAAGAAAGGGGAGTCATTGATTGATTGAATGAGTGAATAAAGCATTTACTAAGTCTTATTAAGTGCAAAGTATTGTGGCTGCAAAGAGAAAGTCACAGCCCCAGCTATTAGAGAACTCCCATCCTAATGGGGAGACATCCCATAGGGAAGGTTTTATCTCCAAGTCCCAAGGAAGGGCCTCAGGGTTCTTAGCAGGTAGCCAGGTCTCTTCTTGGTAGTATACAGTCCTATCAGATCCTGTAGGTGAACTGTTTGGCAGTGCCAAGGACTTTGGTGGCAAACCTTTTCCTGGGTCGTCAGTATCTGTGGCCAAAGCCTCTTTTGGAGTGGAGCCAGGCTGTGGCTCCACAGGAGACAGCTGAGAGCTGGGCCAGAGGGCTTGCTGTTCCCAGGGTTATGGGTTCAGGGTACTGTGGTGGGGGAGGGGGATTCTTCATTAATTCATTTATATACAGTATTACAATGTGGGAGAATGGTGGTCCTGATATGACCAGCTGAGCACCCACTGCCACTTGTCTCTCCCTCAGGTACCTTGTTGCTTCACCTTAGGCTGGTGGGCCTGCCTAAGGGGTGGCAGCCCCTTCTCTTTGGAGTGGCTTCCCCAGATGAGGGCTGAACTGGCAGGAGGACCAGTGGGAAGTGCTGCCCATTGATGGCAGTTGGTCAACAGTTGTTGCTAGTGATGAGGAAGGTGGGCCTCTTCTCGCCTCAATGACTGTATCCAAGGGTGCAGAGAGATCAAGGATGGGGACTGAGAAAAGACTTAGCTGTGGCAGTAAAGAGATCGCTGTTAACTTTGGGCAGGGTAGTTTCAGATGAGTGATGAGGTCAAAAGCCAGACTCTAGAGAAGAGGGAGAGAGGATTATTGGAAGAGGGAGGAGAGAGATAAGATAATAGCCCACCTGGGACCCTACGATCAAGTGAGGCAAATATAAGGCAAGAATGACTTTCTACCGATTAGAGCTGCTCCTAACTGTCATGGGTTACCTAGAGAGAGGGTCAGGCTGGAAGGATTCAAGCAGAAGGTACATGACCATGTGTGGGATATGTTATATGGAGTAAGAATTCCCTTCTTGTATGGGTTGTAATTCTGTATATAAATGAATTAATGAATGAATGAAAAAGCTTTATTAAGTACTTACTATGTGCCAAGCACTGTGCTAGCCTTGAGGATAGAGAACTGAAAGCAGATCAGGTCCTGCCCTTACTTTCTAAAGGGGGAAACAATCACAGGTGGAGAAATTTGGTGCAGATTACTGGGAAAAAGAGTAGAGCTGGGACAGCAGCTTGACCAGCCCCATTCAGGAACAATGCAGGAGCTCTCTGATCAGAGTTCTTAAGTCCAGAACTTGAAATTTTTATCTCTTGGCTTAGCCCTTTCCCAGTAAATAGTAGGCCTTTAATAAATTCTTGTTAAGTTGAATTGATCCAATGTTATCTACACTTAGAATCTCCCCTCTGGTCTAGCCTGGACTGGTGGGTGGGCCAGATGAGGGGGTTTTCTCTGGTTCTCTGGCAATCTGGTGAAGGTGTGGCCTCCTTTTCACCATCATGTTTTGAAGGATATAAAGTAAAATATAGAGGACTAGGAGGGAAGCCAAATATGTTGAAATACAGGGATCAAAATACTTTAAAAACATATTTAGGGGCCCCAAGTTAAGAAGCGCTGATGTCACAGCTCCATCCCAGTTCCCAAGCCTAGAGTCCAATAAATAAATGAGTGAAAGTAGAAGGGGCAGAGGGGTCTGACTTGGGAAGATCGTGGGACACAGGCTGACACAATTACTCTCCTTATGAGCCAGGAAGAGTCCCTAGCTCACGTGGTCCTGCCCACAGCTGAAGGGCCCTGAGAATGAGGCCAGGAATATAGGGCAGTTCCCCAGCCTTGGCTTTAGACACACCCACCCCGCTCTTCTCCAGCCTTCCCGCCACCTCCCCAGTGGTTTGTTAGGCAGGCCCAGGGGAAAGAAAACAGAGTAAGGCTGGCTCAATCTGAAAAACACAATCAAATAAACAGCTCTCAGAAATAAAGACTCCATGACTGAATTCCCAGCCAGCTCTCTGGACACCCTCCCTCCCTACCACCCAGCCCCAGCCCCAGCCTCTTTCCAGACTCTCCCTTATCCTCCCCCAGCCCAGGCTGCTCTGGAGGTGGTGTTTAACCTCATTTCACCCAGAAAGGTCAGGGAGGGTGACTTTCCTTATCCCCAACTTCTTCCCCTCCTCCCAAACCTGGGAGGACCTGAAGGGAGAGAAGGATGAAAGCATAGAAAAGGAAAGATGAAATCATTCAGCTAGTGTTTCTAGCCAGTCTCTTAGACCCAGTCACACAGAGATAAATAAGGATCATGAGATCCTGAGCTGGCAAGGAGGGCAGGGCCTATACTCATCATCCGGGCTAACCCTCTGATTTTACAGAGGGGAAACTGATCCCTAGGACATGTGAGTTGAGGGATTTGAACCCAGGGCTCCAGACTCTGAGTCCTGAGTATTTTCCATGGTCTTTCTTCACTTGGTAGGTGCATGAATGCCAGCTCAACCAAACCCATGTTTCTAGCTGGCTCCAGACTATGTTTCATCTCCCATCTAGCCATCCTCCAGGACCCTCCCACTGAACCTGCTTGGACATTATGCCACTGGGCTTCCTTACAGTTCACTGTTTGGGTTGTTTTGTGTGGCAAGGGGCCACAGGCTTAGGGAACAGTGACCTGGTGATGGGGTACAGACTCTTGGAACCTCCTTGAATCTTCCACTTAATCGGGCTTTTCATGCCCAAATATGTTACCCTTAACCTAGCCTGGCTCTCCATTGTCCTTTATCTCCCCATTGCCTCTACCCTTCCCATCCTTGATCCCATCAGAATCTCACTCTCTTGATTCTGACCTGTAGTCAGCCCAGTCCTATTAAGATCCTCCTTGGACTCCTCCTCAAGACCCCCCAGACTGCTAGACCACCCCCAGATTCTGTCTAACCTGCTTGTCAACAGAAGTGTCACAAATGGTGAGGCTTCTTAAGAGTCAACCTAATGTGGTAAATCTTTAATAAACTTAGTTTTTCTTTGGCTGTAAGAAGGCTTGGATCAAATTCATTTGGGCAGGATCTGGAGTGTTGGTATTTTGGGGTCCCAAGCACCCCAAACCTCAACATATGGTTCTCTGATCTCAACACTGGGAATGCATGAGTGTTTTGTTCAGAATCAGTCATGGGCCTAGACCAATAGCGTTTAGAGGGCAGATAGACCTAGGTCTACTCATATACTCCTCTCTCAGAGGAGATCATCAGGGCCAACCTTAGGGCCCGTTCTGCTTCCCTCATGATGCCCGAGCTCTCTCAAAGCCTGCCCCTGAGAAGCCTAGCTCTATCAGGCACTGACTCTCTCCTTTTCACCTACACTTATATAACTGTGTGGGCAGCGCTTCCCTTGTTCATAAGCAAAGACATCATGATGAGAAGTGCTGTCAGCCCAGGGAGGGTGAGGAGCCCGTTTTGATTGGGAAGTGGAGCAGGGAAAGCAGCCTTTGGAGGTTGGCTGGAACCAGAGGGTGAAGCAGATGCCACAGGAGCACCAAGGGAAGTGGGAGGAGAGATTGGGGGGTGAGTAATAAGGATGCATCTAGGCAGAAGGAACAAAATGGGCAAAGAAAGGCAGAGAAACCAGGAATGCTGGGAAAACAAAGTCTACTCAACTAAAGTAGAGAGTAAAGATAATGAGGCAGCCACGATTCTCCTGTTTGCATGTGACATCATAGTGGTTGTATCAATGCCCAGAACACAGCAGAAATTCTTAAATGAGGTTCATGATCACTCGGTACTGTAGCCTAACTATCCATACATGAAAAGCCAAATGGATGGACAATGTTTGTTGTGCCAATTATGTTAGGAGAGTGGAGGCACAAGCCCTAGAGATGGTCATGTATCAGAATATCTTTCCTGGAAAGTCTTAGTGAATGGACAGTGACATGGGCCCAGGACTGAAGAGCTGGAGGAGAGCAGACTGGGTCACCTCTGGGAGACTGGGAAGTACTTTGAGTGAGCTCCATGCCTCATTAGCACCATTGGAACTATCCTTCCCATGATGCTCTAAGGCTCCGAATTGTTAAAGTATCATTTTCTGGAAAATTACCCCAAAGGCAGTGGAGAAACCCATTGTCTGCAGCATTTTCTTTTCACCAGATCTGTCATTTTCTGGGAGTAGGGACTGCCCCTTGATAATACCTTCTCTACCAGTGTAAATCCAGGAGGCAATCCCTCTGAAACTTCCAGTCTTGTCAAAGAAGAGGTGATGGGACTTGTCCAGGGTCTCACAGCTAGTACAGAGCTGAGGCAAAACTTGAACCCAGATTTTCCTAGCTCAGGTTGGCTCTGAGTCTACTAGGCACACAGTCTCCCCCATAACATGAGATGTTACAAGGCTCAGAAAGGATTCTACTTAATTGGGAGACCTCAAAAAAGAACCAGGGTCCTAGAGATAAATGTGTGTGGTTGCCCCAAAGTGGTCAGGCTAGAGAGAGCTCAAACTTGCCAGTCTGCCCACTGGCCCATTTTTTGTTGTATGGCTTGAGAGCGAAAAACTGTCTTTACATTTTTAAACCTTTAAATATTTAAACATAAAACTTTATTTAAAAATGTGAACACCATGTTTGACTCCACTGTGGTTTGAGGTTTGGGGCCCCTAGTGTAGATGGAGAAGACTAATCTGTTCATGATAAAACTTTGTTTCCATGGGCACAAGGCCAGTGGACTAGGGTTGGGCAGAGTAGCTGGGTAGAGTGTTCAGGAGAAGTAGAGACTAGACAGCACCTTCCCAGATGAAGTTGTCTTTGGGCAGAGCCAAACCTGTTTTTGTGGTTTTTGTAGGGCCACTCAAGCAATCAATACAGGCATTTAGGAAGCCCTTACTACTGGAATACAACACTGCTGAAAGGGGTGGGGGGTACACAAGAAACTGAAACATATAGGTCCCTGCCTTCCAAGAGTTCCCAGTCTAAGGGGGGAGACTACATGGAAATTACTGGGTCCATACAAGACAGAGGTGGGGAGATGGACGGCCCTCACAGTGGGAGGCACAGGGAAAAGTCTCTTGAGTCTAGAAGGAGGGCAGATAAGCCAAGAGGCCAAGGCAGGTGAGGAGGGAGAGCAGCCCAGGCATGGATCTCCCAGATTGCAGGCTTTTAATGAGTATTTACGGTGTTGAATGATGGAAAGAATCATTCAAGCTGCTTTTCTCCTTTCTTCTCCTCCCACGTCTATCAGCAAGGAGGATTTCTGCTCAGAAAGTCCCAGGAGTCTTATCTCCTCAGTGCAGTTGGGCACATCTCCATTAATGGTCTGCTGAAACGGTTTTACTGGGGTGTGGCCTGTACACCTGCTACAGCTTCTTAAGGTCACAGGGGAGAGTTGGGGGGCAGGTGGATGAGCAGCCCTGAGAGGAGCTTGGCAGCCATGGTATTGGTCCTCCCCAAACATCTCGGACACCCCAAACACAGAGCTGAAAGAGGGGGTCCTGAGCAAGGAACAGAAGGAGGCCAGTGAGGCTGGATCTTAGGGTACAAATAGAGTTAAGTCTGAGAAGCTTAGAAAGGTAGGAAGAAGCCAGATTGTGAAAGACTTTAAAAATCAGAGAGGATTTTCAGTTTGAGCCTGGAGGTAATGGGGAGCCATTGGGGTTTATTGAGGTATGTAGGGGGCAAGGTTGATGTACATCTGTGCTTTAGGAAAGTCTTGGTGGCACATGGGCTAGAGTGGGGCAGTGGGGGGGCTTGAGGCAGGCAGATCTCCCCTCCCTTCCCACTCCCCAGGAGGCTATCCACACTGGGAAGATAGTGGTGCCCTCATCAAGGAGTTTTGAAAGGGGAAGGTTCAAGAGGGAAAGATACAAACTCTGCTTTGGACATTCATAGATGTCTAGAAGACATTTGGTGTTGGGAGACTGGAGCTCAAGAGAGACTAAGGCAGGCTTTATAGGTCTGGGATCACCTGCATAGAAGGTAAAGGAAGAGGCTGCCCATGGAGATGGCATGTGCCAAGCACAAACATGATGGTGATGTGGAACTTGGAGAAGATCTCTAGGCTAGCCTCCTCATTTTATAGATCAGTCAGTCCATCAGCCAGCATTTATGAAATACCTACTCTGAGCCAGATGCTGGGCTGAAGTGCTCGGGAAAACAAGGCAAAAAAATGAAACAGACCCTGCTCTCCAGAGGCCCACCTCTGTGTCTTTGCCCAGGCTGTGCCCTATGCTTGGAATGCCCACCCTCCAAACCTAGTATAAATCGGACCAAATGTCAGTGGATGGCCGGAGCTGAACAGAGCAGACTAGAGACAGGAGAGTCAGGAATCAAACAGAAATTTAATTTCAAAGTGAGGGAAACATCTTGCAAACAAGGGGGTCCCACCCCTAGTGAAGGGACCTCAATACTTGTACCAGTGGCTATGAAGTGAACTGTAGCTCCTACGATGAGGGGCAGCAGTGAAGAGACAAGTTTAATTCATAGCAAGCCTTCATGGGAGAGAGCACCTGGTGCTAGGCAAGGCAAGGCAGGAATTAGGTGATTCTGCCACAGGGTGAGATCCTCAAGAGGCTGTGTGCAAAGGATTGTTGTTATGTCAAACTGAGGGTATGGCTTGCTGACTGGGCCTCAGCTCTGGAAAAGAGGGCGTCTCTGAAAATCTCAACACTGAGAAATGTGGCTGAGCCCTCCTGAGGCCTGGAGCAGGACTTTCCTAGAGGTCTAGTAACAACTCACACACACAGCAGGCTCCCTCCTCTCCCTGGGTGGGATTCTCCAATGTCCAAAGCTTCCATTCATTTGGACTTTGGGGCAGGAGGTGGTAACAGATTGGGACACTGCCTCAGCAAGTTAGTGACAAAGTCAGCACCAGAGCCCAGTTCTCCTTAAATCCTGTGAGACGCAGAACTGGACAGTGGACAGAACACTAGCTTTGGAGCGAGAGGACCTGTTTTTAAATTCTACCTGATCCTTATTTGTTGTGTGATTGAGATTGAGGAAGTCACTTCTGTCTGACCTCATCTATGATTGGACTCAGTGGCCTCCCACTGTAATCCTAGACCAATTCTCAGCCTCCTCCTGTCCCCTCTGCCTCTGTGGGGCTACAAGCCCCCAGGTTTTCCATGGTCCAGGGGTCAAACTCAGGGGTGCTTAGGAAATCTCCCGAAGCTCGCCGTTCTGCCCCTGTCTTGGGATTTCTGAGGGAAAACCGTGTTCTCCTGGCTCCTGGTTCAGACCTGGCTTTAGGTCTCAGAACAAAGGCATCTTGGGAGGTGGAGCCAGAAATTCCAAAGTCTTCAAACCCTTCCCTGGGCGGACTGGTAGCTGCAGAGGCCTTCTGTCAGTCACTGCTTGCTTGCCGCAGCATGAGCTCAGCCTGCATCAGCCAGGCGTGGGTGTCCTTTCCTGCCAATCTCTGAGTGCCGCAGTGTGACTCAGAGGGCTGAGGAGGCAGTGGGAGAAGGACACTGCAGGGGCAGCTGAGTATGCTGGACTGAGGCAGGCAGGCAGGCTTGGGAGGGTGGGGGAGGGGACACTGCTCAAAGGTCCATGACCCAGGGTCTCCCTTTCTGACAGTTCAGTTCAGCTCAGCTCAGTCCACTAGAAGAGCCAGCCTGGAATCCGGGCTCTGAACCTGACTTCACCTGAGTGATCTCCCCTCCGTGGAGCACTCTGGCCTTTAAGACCCTTCTCAGCCTCAGCCTGATCCCCTCACCCTTTTCTGATACCCTTTATCAGTGAGGCAGCTAAGCTCTCTTCCCACTCTCACTCTCAAAGGAGATATACCCAAAAGCAAGAAACTGGGTCAAATAGGCAGTGTGAAGGGACTCACAGGATCTGGGTTCGAGTTTAGGCTGTGCTCTGTACTGTTTCCTTCTCTGTTAAATGAGGGAGTTGGACTGTAGGGATTCTTAGACCCCTTCTTGTTCTCAGTCTGTGACTGACTCCCTTTATAAGGGAGGTCTCTACCAATCCTAGCTGACAAGGTAAAGGGAGGGCAACAAGCATTTATTAAGTGCCTACTATGTGTCGGGCAGAGGGGCAGCTGGGTGGCACAGCAGATAGAATGCTAGAAAAATATTCCCCAAAGCTGAAACAGGGCAGCTGGGTGGTAGAGTGGTTAGAGCCCTGGGCCTGGGGTCAGGAAGACTCCTCTCCCTAAGTTCAAATGTGGCTTCAGACATATCCTAGCTGTGGGCAAGTGACTTAACCCTGTTTGCCTCAGTTTCCTTATCTGTAAAATGAGCTGGAGAAGGAAATGGCAAACCACCGCAGTATCTCTTCTTGCCCAAATGGGGCAAGAAGAGCCAGATACAACTGAAAGAAAGAAAAAGAGCCACAAAATGGGCCAGGCATGGAGCCCATGGGGCTTTACAAATATCTCATTTGATCCTTGACGTTTCACTTTAGCAGGGGAGAGGAGAACAGGAAGGCTTCATGGAGGAGGGGGTCCTGGACTGGAGCTTCAAGGAAGAGAAGGCTTTCCACAGACAGCGATGGAAGGGGTGTGCTTGGATACGAGGGTGGCCTATGTCTAGGTCCAGAGCTGGAAAAGGGAGGATTGAGAGCAGAAAACAGCCAGCCTCTGGCTCATTCCATGCTCTTGTGTACACATGGAGGCTGTGACCAGGCTGAAAGAGAAAAGCAAAAGGGAAGGGGGAAGCAGGATTGTGGGGGCCCTGAATCTCAACCTCAGGACTTTGGAGCCCTGTAGGATTTAGGCCTACTAACCTAGGGAGGAAACAGGCCTAGAAAGGTAGGCTGCTGTGCCCAAGGTCATACCGAAGCTGATCCACTGGCCCCTCTGGATAGCAGGGAGCCCTGAAGGTGGCAGGGTCAGCTCTGTGCCTTAGGGAGATGAGTTTGGAAAAGATGTAAAGAAACCATAAGGTTGTCAAGACTGGAAAGGGGAAGACTCCAGAGAGAAGGAAGAAGGGGGATAAGGGCCTGAACAGGGTGGTGCTGGAGATGGAGGGAACAGATGTTGACTACTAGATAGTGCATCTTGGAGAGGTGGTGGGGCTGAGGAGGAAAGGGGAAAGGTCCAGGATGACCCATGGGGCTCATGGGAACATTGATTTGCAGCAGCCAGGGTCCTTGCAGGCCACCTAGCCCAACCCTTATTTTACAGGTAGGGAAACTGAGGCCCAGAGCGTGGCAGTGATCAGCAGAGCCAGGTTTCAGACTCAGGATCATCAACTCCAGCTTCAGAGCTCTTTCTGTTTTACCACAGTGACCCTGAGGATTCCTGCTTAGGTGACTGAAAGGAGAGCAGGTTGAATTGGGGGTGTTGACTAGGCACCCAAGGGGGAGATGCCTCACCAGCACTCAGTACTGGGAAAACACTAGCTCTGGAATCAGACAAACTGGGCTCAGACATTACCTCTGATGCTTACTGGATGATGGAGCCTTCTCAGGTGATTCCTGAACCATCCCATACTTAAGCCCTGGGGAGTCACAATTATCTCCAAGGGAGGCCTGGGCCTCTGTAGATAAGGGGATAAAAAGAGTCCTGAGTCTAGCAGACGGCCTTCATTCCCCCCCCAAAAAACTGTGAAACAGGAGTTTAGAGATTGGAAACTGGAGCCAAAGCCTGGGCAGGACAGGAAATGCCATCCCAGCCACATGACCTGGGGCCTTGGGGACTCTCTCCCTCATCACTCTCTGGGTGACTCAGCCCTAGCTTTATTGGTGACATAATCAAGCCTGTAAACACTCCAAGGCCTTCTGGGAGTTCCAAATATATCTAGCATAACATTCCTGGCCACCTTGGGCCCTGAACTGAGAGTGGCCCGAGGCTTGGCATTGGGTGGGGCAGTGCTACACAGACACACACAGACAAAAGATCTGTCTGGTTGTGTCCCGCTGGGATCATTGACCAGGATGCTTCAGACGTTAGTCATGTGGTCTTGCCATCCCTCCTTGTGCCTCAGTTTCTTCATCTGTAAAATGGGGGTGCTGGTTTCATCCCCTGCATTCAGCTTACTGTTCCATTAAAGAGGGCTCTTCTCCAGCCTCCCAGACACCCAGAGGCCCGACCGGCTCTCGGCAGACCGTCTGGAGCCGCCTCTGCGCATAGGCATGACTCATCTCTGCAGTGAAGACAGGTGATGCAGGCGTCCTCGCCCGCCTCTGGAAGGGAGAACTCACTGTCCGCGAGGGCCCCCTGGTGGCCAGACCAGCCAAGGGCCGGCCCCACCCAAGGAGACCCAGCTCAGCCTCCAAGCCACGACCCTGACCTCAGAGTCTTGATTATAACGTGTTCTCTGATCCCTTCACTTGCTCTCTTGGGGACAGAAGACAGTCAGAGAGATCCAGACAGCAGGCCCAGCACCTTGCATGGCCTGGCCTCAGAGAACCCCTTCCTTGCAACTCCCTGGCCTCTCCTACTCTCCTCTCCCCAGCAAGCTCAGTCTCCCCAGTGCATGTGGTGCCTTTACGCACCATGTAGCATTAGCTTGAGCACAGGAACTTTTTGTCTCTCATGGGTGCCCCACTGACCAGCCTACTAGGATTCATAATTGCTGTGCAGGTGTACCCATTAATCATCTTCAATTCAATGTGACAAGCATGTATGAAGGTCCTACTGTGTGACTGTGCCCACCAAGCATGGGGAGGGGGCAGGTACAGAAATCAGATGTCCGAATGACACTGGTGGCTTCTCTGGAACCTGTTGGCTGGCTAAGGAGTGCCTAGAGAAAACAAGGACTTTATACCTTATTGTACCAATATCCAACAAGCGCCTACTATGCGCCTGTTTATTTATATCTTCTTTACAGATTGTTTGTGGGCACTGAGGTGATGCAGCAGATAGAGCCCTTGGAGTCAGAAGACTCCTCTTCCTGAAATACAGCCTCAAATATGGCTGTGTGACCCTGGGCAAGCCTAAAAAATGACAAACTAACCCCAGTACAAGTCCAGCCAATGTTGGGCACCTCTGACTGGCCTGTGTCACTCCCAGTGTGGTGAGGCTCTGTCTTTTCAGCCTTCTATTCACCCAGCTGGGTTTGCATTAGGGGTCTGCTGAAGGCTTAAAATGTCAACCCCATTCAAGGGAGGTAGGAGCTGGATCTGAGCTCAGACACCAGGAGCCTGAGACCTGAAGCAAGTCACTTTATCAGTCATCATGGAACTGCCAACTACGTGCCAGGCACTGTGGACCTTAGTTTCCTTAGCTGTAAAATGAGGGAATTGGCCTCTAAATTTCCGATCCATCGAAAGCCTAAAACCTCCATCCAGATCAGGGCCCAAAGGAGCGGGTCAGGGAGACATAATCAGAGGCCCCAGCCAGCTTCAGGGCCCTGAGTCCTAAGCTCAGGCACCTCCCCACCCCATGCCTCATCTCGGCTTCCTGGCTTCCTTCAAGTTTACCTCCTCCAAGAAGCCTTTCCTGGTACCCCTCAGTGCTAAGACTTTCCCTCAATGATAAGACCATCCCTCGCTGGATTGTCTTAGGGCTTGTCAAGCAAGTCTTTCCTTCCAGAGACTCAAGTTAGAGAGGACCCTGATCACAGCCCAGGCCCTGCAGTTCAGTCTGGGGGGCTCTCTGGAACACTCATCCAGAGACCTGCTGACCTCTCAGAGACCTAGTTTCCTCATTTTTTAAAAATGGAAACATTTCTGCTTCCTGCTGGCTAAGTCCTGTGTTTGAAGGCTGCCCCTGGCTCCGACACTGGAGAGTGTTTAGGGTTAGCCAAAAAAAAAAAAGGATTTCCACAAACCCATAGCAAGCCTGGGAGGGGACGGATCCACCACCACAAGATGCTGAGGCTAGGCAGGTCAAACCAGGCAGCCTAGGGAAACAATAACAAAACAGGTTTGGGAAAGAGGGGCCCTTCCTGCCCCAGGCCCTGGCCAGCCTTCCTGGGAGGACCAGGCCCCACAAAGGGACTGAGTAAGGAGGCTTGTTGTGTCACCCCCACCCCTGCCCCATCCACCCCTCACCCCCAGCTTCTCTGGCCCCTTGGCCGATGTTTTACGGCCCCCCTTGAGCACCTGCTCAGTGGTGAAGAGTTTCTAGGAGGTAGTAGGCTCCAAGCTTCCTCAAGGACCATCTCTTTAGAATCACAAGCTGTGAGCCAGGAACTTAGAGACCTTGGAGTTCCACCTCCTTGTTTTACAGATGAGAAAACTGAGGTCCATAGGGGAGAAATGACTTGTCCAGGGCCACTCAGCCAGTATTTGAGGGAGGATTTGGCACTGGGTTAACTCCACCTACTTCACTTTCAGAAAAGTTGGTTTCCTCTACCCCCATCAACCCCAATCCCTTTGGTTTTACTCTGTGCCCCTGTGGGCCACTCACCAGGGCAGCCTAGGGTCCCAGTGGATGCTTTGGCAAGTCTGGCAGGACAGTGGAAAAGAGCCCTGCGTTTGGAGTCAGGTCCTGCATTCAAATTCTACTGTTTGACCTTGGGCAGGTGGCTTAAACTCTAAGGGCTCCAGTTTAACTGCAAAAAGAGATGACTTTGGAAGTTCCCTCACTCTAGGCCTATGGGTGAATGTCCCTGTCTGGAATGCAGCAGGGGTAGGGGGCTCACCGCCTTCCTCAATTCCTTCCCTCCCCCAACTTGCCTCTAACTTTTCTGGAGCATTTTGCCCCCATCAGCTTCTGCTTTGGCTCACGCTTCTCTGTGGCCCCACCACAGTCCTTTGTGGGGTTATGAGGTCTGAGAGCTGGAGCTGTTTTCTTTTTTTTGTAAATGAATGAATGAATGAATGGAAAAAGCGTTTATGAAGCACTTTTCCTGTGCCTGGTAGAGGGCTGAGCACCAGTGATACAAATACAAGCAAACTAGACAGGTCCTGCTCTCAAGGGGCTTGTGTTCTGATGCCAAAAGAGGTGCTGCGGGGGAGGGGGGACCAGGAAACTTTGTGGTGGAAGCAGGTCCAGGGGCCCAGGGGCAGAGTCCAAGTTCTGGGGGAAGGGAGTGAGAGAGATGGCCTGGTGCATGTGGTAGGATTTGGAAGTGGGCAAGAAGGTGTATGCTTGGGGCCTGACACACAGGAGATACCTGGAGGCCAATATGGGAAGGGGAGGTTAAGCAGGGATGGGCACCAATGAGTCCTTCCACCTTGACTTGGTGCCCCTCCCTTCCCACTCATCCCCCTGTGGCACTACGGACTCCTCTCACCTTGAAAAGTGCCCTCTGCTCCTGAATTTCTCACTTGGAAAGACCCTCTGGCCCCTTCCTCCAATTAATCTCCACTTTAAGATATGTGTTTTCTTCCTCAATAGATTATAAGCTCCCCAAAGGCAGGGAATGTGGTTTCATGTTTTCTTTGTACCCTCAGCACCTGGTAGACAGTAGGTGTAAGCACCTAAGTGTTTGTTGAATGATCACTACAGTAGAGCTCTAAGACTCAGATGTCTGTAATGAAAGTATCAAATCCATTTTACAGATGAGGAAACACATTTGGATCAGTAAAAGAAGTAGAGAGGGATTTTAAATTTTGGGGTGACCTTGGGAGAGTCACTTGCCATCTCTGGACCTTTTCTATAAAATAAGGGAATGGTCGTAGGTCCCCTCAAGGTCCCTTGTAAGCTCTGTAAGGGCTAAGTATTATCTCATTGTTTCAATAGTGGGAAGACTATTGGCAAGGGCAAAGCCTGGAAATTCAAAGTAGGATTAGAACCCAGCTCCCCTGATTTGACTCATTAGGCTATATCTAACCACAGCACCACCTTTGTTTCATCAAAGATCCTGAAAAACTGGAGCACTGGGTTGCATGGAACAAGATGAAATTCAACAGCATACGTTGGTTTGTTGTTGTTTTCAGGATCTGGACATTTTTAATTGTTTTTTTTATTTTTTTTATTTTTTATCAACACCATTTATTTATTTTTTTTGTTTGTTTTTTTATCAACATAATTTTTATGAACAATTTATTTTTTAAAAAATATTTATTTTTGTTTTCAACATTCACTTCTCTAAGTTCTAAATTTTCTCCTCCTCCCTCCCGTCTCCCCTCCCCAAGATGGTGTGCAATCTGATGTAAGCTATACATGTACAATCATATTAAACATATTTCCATATTAGTTACGTTGTAAAGAAGAACTGGAACCAAAGGGAAAAACCATAAGAAAGAAGAAAAAAAAAACTGAAAGTAGGCTGCTTCAATTTGTATTTAGACTCCATAGTTCTTTCTCTGGATGTGGATAGCATTGTCCATCATGAGTCTCTTGGAATTGCCTTAGATCACTGTGTTGCTGAGAAGACCTAAGTCTATCAAAGTTGATCATACAATGTTATTATTACTGTGTACAATGTTCTTCTGGTTCTGCTCACTTCAGTCGGCATCAGTTCATCTAAGTCTTTGCAAGTTTTCTGAAGTCTGCTTGCTCATTTCTTACAGAAAAATTTCTTATGGAAAAATTCATGTGCCATAACTTGTTCAACCATTCTCCAATTGATGGGCATTCCCTTCATTTCCAATTCTTAGCCACCACAAAAAGTTGCGATAAATATTTTTGTATGTAGGTCCTTTCCCCATTTTTATGATCTCTTTGGGATTCAGACCTTGGAAGTGGTATTGCTGGGTCAAAGGGTATACACAGTTTTATAGCCCTTTGGGAACAGTTCCAAACTGCTCTCTAGAATGGTTGGATCAATTCACAACTCCAGCAACAATGCATTAGTGTTCCAATTTTCCCACATCTCCAATATTTAACATTTTCCTGTTTTGTCATGTTAGCCAATTTGATAGACATGGCGTAGGACCTCAGAGTTGTTTTAATTTGCATTTCTCTAATTCATAGTGATTTAAAGCATTTTTAAAATATGACTATAGATAAATTTCTTCATCTGAAAACTGCCTCTTGATATCCTTTGACCATTCAGTTGGGGAATATCATCATCATTTTTGAAAATATACCTTCCCCTGACCTTCCCAACTGATTCTAGAATTTTTTGTTTTTGATTTTGAGCCTTTATTTTTTCTTAATTTTTAATAAAACTTAATTTCTTTAGGGAGAAATGTAGCCTTAGACTTGAGTTCAAAAAACCCAAATCACAAATACAGCATAGGGAGGGGGTAGGACATGATTTCTGCTGCTGACTCATTTCAGTTGTGTCTGATTCTTCGTGACTCCATGTGGGGTTTTCTTGGCAAAGATGTTGAAGTAGTTTGCTATTTTTTTCTCCATTTCATTTTGCAGATGAGGAAACTGAGGCAAACAGGGTCAAGTGACTTGCTCAGTGAGCGTCTGAGACCAGATGTGAACTCAGAAAGATGAGTCTAGGGCCGTTGTTCTGTGCACTTATGGCTGTTCCCTCTTGACCCATCCATCACCACTCCCTTGTCCCATATAGCTCTCCTTCCCTTTGTCTGCAATAGGTGCCTCAGCGTTCTCCTCTTTCTTAACTCTCTGCATTCGACCTTTCTAACCTCTCATTCAACCAAGTTACCAAATGATTTTTCCCCCTTTTTTAATATTTTGAACTTTATTCTATTTTAGACTTTCGGCATTTTAATTTCATTGAACAATTCAAGTGCATCTTGCAAATTTCCATATCGGAAAACAGAATTTATACAACAATTTCACAAATCTTCGTACTTAATGATTCCAAACAACAAACTAAATTTGACTGTACAAATCAAGGAAATATTAACCAAAGGTAACCACTGGCTCAGTCCACGCAGGCTTTGTCTTAATAAAATCTCTCTTTCCTTCTCTCTATCCTCTCATTCTCTCTATAGGTGGGAAGCATCATAAGGAAAAGTCTAGGTTTGCAAATAGCTTCAACAACTCACTTGCTTCACCATTTCGACCTTCTCTTTGCAAATGTAGAATTAAGAAAACACTTGGCATTTTCAGGATTGAAGTAAGGGAAAAAACCTGGAGGCCAGCCCGCGCCATCCTTCACCCCGCCCCTTCGAAGCGTTGCTGATTCATTCAGTTCAAAATAGGGCTTTGGTCATTCGCAGCACAAAGCCTGTGTCAGTTCCCCTGGCACGCAGGCGGAGGTGATCGTCACTGTGCAGAGTGACGCATTCCCACCTCTTTCATCCCTGTGAGCATAACTTTGTTTTTATAGAGAATTGTCTTTTAACCGAGCAGTAACCTCACATCTAGGCATTTCTAACCCGCAGACAGAGATGTCCAAACTAGCTTAATTCCTCTCTTTACCCTCCCCCTTCCACAAGCCCTTGGACATGACTTTCTACCAAGATGATCTGAGGCAACGTTTATAGGAATTCTAAACAAGGAAAACATTATAAAATGTTAAAATACAGTTTGAGGTTAACATCCCCAAACAAAAGTCCTTCCTTGAGTTCCTTCCTGGACCGTTCCTCTGAAAGATCCCTTGGTGGATCAGAATCATCTTTTTGTAATAGAAAAGGTAAGGTCATTGGCCATGGCTTCACGGAATTGGAGGAGACTTTCTGGAGATGGGCCAATGGCTCATCTACGTCAAGGGGCAGGAAAAGTTGTTTAAAGTTTAGTTTCTGCCCTTAAGAAAGGCCTTTTTTCTTGATCTATCCCACATTTCTAAAATTTCTAATCTTAGAAAGGATTTTTATACCAGAGAAAATATTATTTTTTAATATTTATTTTACTAAAAAGGAGGTTGCTAATTACTTCTAAATCCCCACTTTTGTGCTTCTTGCGTGATTATGAGACATCCTGTATTTTAAATTGTAGGATTTGATCAGTTTTCAATGGAGAATGACCATCCATGACTAGGCTGCTCTTTCTCAGTCAGCAGCCTGTCAGGAAGTGAGCCTTGGGATGACATCATCCTTTAGGGCAAGACAAGATCTTACTGGGCAACCGACAGTGATTGGGTGATGTAACAGCTTCTTAATAAGATAAGAGCCATTGCCACTGCATTTTGTTGGCATCTTTCTCATAAATTATTTTCCTTCTACATTTTTTTTTTGGTCCCACTGGAAAGTTGATTAACTGTACTGTCTCATACTTGTGGCTGTTGCCCCAGGGAAGACAGACCGCCATGTTTTCTGGGTCATGGTCACTTGCTGCATGAAACAGTAGACAGTTCCCCAGGCTAATCCCTAGGGCTCTGAACAGGCACAAGGACAGGGTAGGCCAGAATGAATCGTGGGACCAGCAATATTCCCCAGAGTGGGTTGAGACCTTGTGGTCCTTGTTCAATTCTCATTCTTCTTGCCCTCAGCAGCCCCTTTGGTACTCAATCATGTCTCTCTCTCTCTCTCTCCCCCCCACCCCTCAATACTACTTCATCAGTTGGTGATGTCATCAACTCCCACAGGTTCAATTATCTCTGTGCAAACAATTCCAGGATCTATATATTAGTCCTAACTTCTCTCCTGACCTCTGGTCTCACAACAACAACTGCCTTTTGGACCCTTTGAACTGAATGTTTTGTAGGACAGCCTGAATGCAACATGTCCAAAAGAGAACTCATTTTTCCTCCCCATCTCCAAACCCTCCCCACCTGCCAATTTTCCTACTATATGCTCCCCGTTCCACAGCCTTGTCAATTCTGGGTCTTCCTTCCACTCCTCCACTCTCACCTCTCCCACAGTTCATCTGTTGCCAAGTCTAGTCATTTCCCCCTTCAGAGTATCTCTTGTAATGGCTCCTTTTCCTATGCTCATGCAGCTGTTGAGGGCACCATCACCCTTCCTATCATTCAGGTTCCCAGCTTCAGAATCACTCACCTGCTCATTCGCCCTCACCCTATGTACCCATTTATCATATCTCCAATTCCTTCTCCAAGAAGCTGCCATGGATTTTCCTACAGCACAGGTCACTCTCCTGCTGAACTTGGTTTGACATTCGAGCCCTTTTAGCATCTGACCCCATCCTCCCCTTCTAGCCTCACTGGACATTCCTTTTCCCCACACAGTGCACACATTCCAGCTAAGTCTGACCTCTGCTCCTCCTCACACAATGTTCAACAAGGCTCAAATGCCACTTCCTACATGGAGGTATAGCCCTTACAAGTTTATGTAAAGCACTTTGCAAAACCAAAAGGGCTACCTATATATAGGTACTTGGGCCCCCACTCCTTCTTAAAATGTAAGTTCCTTGGGGTGGGGGGCTATTTTCTTTTTGTCTGTCTAGCTGGTCCCTGGCACATCATAGGTGTTTAATAAATGTTTTCTATCTGAGTATCTGAGGTAAGTCCAGCTCAGATTCTGTGACTAGGGCAAAGCCCATCAGTGGTTTGGTTCAGGCCCCTCCCCACTACTAGGTACCCAGTTCAGGGCCCTGGTAAAAGCAACATCAGCCAGAGCTCAAAAGGGAAACCTGCCCCCCACCCAGCAGGGGAGTCTGAGCCCTCCCCAAGGGGCTGGGAGTCAGGGCCTCAGTCAGGAAAGAGGGGAGCCAGTAGCAGAGACACCACGGGGACTCGAACCCCGGCCCACTGGGCGCGCCACCGCCAGTGCCTTTTGCTTTTTGGCGCTCTTTCTTTCACAAAGTTAAGGGTGAAAAGCAAAACCTGAGGCTGCAGGGCAGCCTCAGTAAAAGAAACACCCGCGGACGGGGCTGCCCCCCCACTACCCCCACATAGCAACGACAGGAAGGAGGGGCCTCCTCTCTGTCTAGTCTCAGGAAACCTACCTGGTGCCCCCCACAGATGGCCAAGCCAGGGGCCCAATTACCCCCTTCTCTTCACCTGACCATCTCTGACCTCTCCTGTTCTCCCTGACTGACCCTTCTTGTCTGTCTCTCCCCATCCTCCTCTCCAACCCCATCTTACCCTCATCCCTATCATTCATCACTTCTTTCGTCTTCCTAATTTTCTCCATTCCTTCACTCATCTTCTACCCTGGGCTTTCCCCCTGTAGCTCCTACCCCCAATGCCTGCTCTTTGGTTGTCAAGGACTGACCCAGCTCTAATAAAGGTCATTCATGATACAGAAGCCTGGACTCAAGGGCTGACACTGGAGTCAAAGTTAGTAGTCAATGAGGATGAACCTTTCCCTCTGCTGGCTCTCCCCACTCATACACACATGGCTCTCAGCTGCTTATCCCTCCCCAAGACAAGGTCCCCAAGGAAATCTTACCAAGCCTGCCTTGAGCTGCTCCTCTTTCTCTTTTAATCTTGTTGAACCCTAGGAAGGAAGGGAATGGTAGGGAGGGGCACCCCAGAGGAGCTGGCCTACTTCCCCCACCCATCTAGCCCTGATCTGGCTCTTGCTTTGATAACAGCCCCAGACTCTACACAGGCCTCATCATAGCACCTACCCCCCACCTTATTTGCTCATGAGGGCTCCTCAGAATATACCTTCCTTACAAGAGTGTCCACTCACCCCTTCCTTACATCCACACTTTCCCCTATTACATCATACAGACAGTAGGACTCTGTAGATGGCAGATGCCAACTGTATCCAGCCAGCCATCATCCCCCTCCTCCCCTACACCATCATCCTACTGCCTGCCCAAGACCATGTGGTAAAAATCCAGTTAAGGGGACATAGCAATCAAGAATGTGATGACCATAGCAGACACCTTCCTGGCCAAGCCAGGTGTCTCCAGGGACACCTTCCAGTCATAGGATTTCAAGCTGGACACTCTTTAAAGATGACTGAGCCAATTCCCTCATTTTACAGTTTAGGAAGTAGAGGCTAGAGGTAGAAGGACCTATCCAATATCCCAAAGGGAGTAAGTTATAGAGCAGGATTTGAACTTGGGTCCCTTCCCAGCTGCCTCCAAGATCACATGTAGGCAATACTAGGCCCTCCCTCTCCCCCCACTGCCCATGCCCGCTTCCTGTAACACTCACTGCTTCCCTGATGGCTCCTGCATGCTTGCTTCCACAGAGGATGGAGGGATGGTCTCACATCTGGTTGCTTGCACATGAGGACACAATGAGCCAGCTTTGTCCCATTCTGGATGCATCTCCCCAGCAGGCCCCCATTTCATCCCCCTTGGCTAGGGAGCACAACGGTCCACAGAAGGAAAGCAGGGGCCAACGTATGCCTTGGCCTCCTTCCCAAAGACACAGGAGTACAGGGAGGAGGGTGAGGGGAGAAGGAGAGGGAGGGCCCATTGCAGACTTTCCCAGCGGTTGAGAATGATGATGGTTGGAGTCAAGGGTAAGGGAACTGGGGAAGCTGAGGGATGGTGACAGGCAGACAACACCCCCCACCAAGGAGGGCTAGGGGCAGCTGGGAGACCCATCAGCTTGGGCCTGCAGTCTGAAGGGACAGGCATCCAGCAGGACATTTGGAAAGAAGCCATTCTGTGGAGCTCAAGGACAGCCAGTGAGGTAGGGAAGGGCAGCTCCCGAGTCATTCACTTCCTTTCTTTCCAGGTTCCCTTCCTACCCGAAGAAGAATCTGATTTATAACAAACTCCAGGTACCAATTCAGGAGCCCAGCTGTCTGAGAAGGCCAGGGTACAGTCAGCAAACCTTGAGGATTCTCATGAGGCTGTCACCATTCAGGGGCATGACCTGTGCATGCCAAGTGAGGAGACCAAGGATTTCTGGATGGGATGGGGATTGTTGGAGGAGAAAGGAGAGGCCCCCGGACGGGGAGCTTTGGAGATATGTATGGGAGCTGGAGGCTGAAAAGGCCTGGATACAGGGAGAAGACAGGGCAGGTCAGTGAGATTATGTGTTAAAGCACAGTATCTAAAGGGATCACCTTATAGAATGAGACAAAACAAAATTCATTTGAAGAAACAAAAGGTCAAGGCCAATCACGAAACAAATGGGGACACAGGGGCTGGGCATTCATTGCTTGTACTCAAGCCACATCACAAAGCAATAATCACAACTACTTGGTGCTAGGTGTCAAAGAGGGACACAAATACAATCAAAAGGCAGCAGAACAAATGAATGGTAGTCAGGCCAAAGGCAAGCTACTAGAACAATCTCTAGTCAACAAAATCTTAGGAATTGTGGAAAGCAATTTACGGAAAAGCATTTCACACCACATATTCAGAAAGTTCCACATGAGCCCAATATGAAGGAGCCTACCATCTAAGCTAGCATAGAAGGATGTACCATTCAGAACTATAACCACACACAGGCCTAGAGGATGTCTAATATAAAACAACCAAACCATAGAAGCAACAGACAAATGCGTCAGTAGGCCATTGCCCAGTAGTTAAGGGGCCAAAGGATGAAAACCATAGCTTTTAAAACAAGAAATCCCATCAATAGTCATGTGAACAGTGCTCTAAATCATTCCTAAGGTAACTATTTAACCCAAATTAACCTGGCCTTACCTCACAGAGACTACAACACAGAGGTAGTTCCAGCTTGGAGGCTGGAGGACAAAGCTGCCCATATACAGACAGGTAGCAGAACTGTGACTGGTCTTAAGGTGCCAATCCAGCAATTAAACTCAAGTCTATAACTCAAGGAGGCTGAGGGCAGAAAAGGCCCAAATGGTCCTAGCAGCAAAGACCAGGAAAAGGAACATGAACATTGGATCAACACCTCAAACTATGTACACCAAGATAAGCTCCAAGGGTACATGAGTCAGATATAAAAGGTCACAAAGCAGGAGCAAGGAAGAGGACACCTCCTTTTAGATCTAATAGGTAGGAGAAAAGTTCAGGACAAAATGGACAATTTAATCAAATACATTTTTTAAAGTTCTTGCACAAAGAAATCTAACATAGTAAAATTAGAAGGGGAACAGGTTTACAGTGAAAAATCTTTTGCGCCAGGTTTCTCTGATAAAGGTCTCCTATCCAAGATACAAAGAAAAAACTCATTAAGAGCCATTCTCAACAGACAAACTGATCAAAGAATATGAACATGTAGGGAAGTTATCAAAAATCATATGGAAAAATAATGCTCTAAATGACTAATAATCATAGAAATGTACATTAAAACAACTTGAGTTTCTACATTACTAATGAGGAAAAGGACCTATCCATATAAAAATAATACTCTTACAGTTTTGGAATAGAATATTACTGGGCTGCAAGATAGTTCTCAATAAACCTGGGGACTTGTATGAACTGATACAGTAAGAGTAAAGTGCCAAATCTACAATTTATACAGTGGCAACATTATAGAGAAAAAACAATTAGTTTTAGAATTCTGAGCAACAGAATGATATAAACCAAAAATGCAGAGCAAATGCCTAGTATCAAAGAAAACTGGAAGATACTCTGTAATCAGAAGTATATAATCCTAGGCAACAGATTAAAAACAAATCGGACTGCCTTCAACTAAGATCTTATATCAGGGAAGATATTAATTTTTAAAGAGAGAAAATTAAATTTTAGTAGAGCAAAAACTGTTGGATTTACATCTCACAATTCCAATTATATCAATAAGGTTTTAAACTATCACAAAGAAATAGGAGAAAATGAACTGTAATACCAATCATGATTGAAGAGAAAATTTTTGGTATTCAAATAGACAAGTTATTTGATTATTTAATTGTACGACAAAAGGGACTGCACCCAAATAAAAAAGGAAACAGATGGGGGCATAAAGGTGAAATCTTGGTAGTAAATATTTCTGTGGACAAATATCCACAATCTCTTCCTAAGGCAATATCGCAGTATTTGATTTGGAGCCAAAGATGTAACTGACCAAAGAAACCTTTGCACCTAATATTCTTAGCTCTAAACAACAACCCACGTGTTTGTCCAACAACTGGGGCAAGGGACTGAAGAAGTTGGTGTATGTGAACGTTCAGAAATCTGATTTTCCTGCAAGAACTGATCAACGTAAAAACTACAGAGAAATATGGGAGGACATATGGACCATTAGTGAAGAAAGCAGAAGTAAATCAACACAGACACTACCTGAAACTATAATAAGCTTACAAAACCAGGGAAAAACACCAGAGTTCAGAAGGGGAACAAATCATGGACGGACCCATGGACGCACTGGGAGCCAGTTCAGAAGACATGGATGGGGGAGTTTGGCTGGAACACAGCAACCACAAAAGGGGGTAGGGTGAAGGAAGACAGGAAGAAGGATCGTAAAGTCCACAGAGGAGGAGGGAAGGTTGGTACAACAAGGACAGAGTGTAGGGGGAGATCTGGAGGATTTGGAGGATATTATCGGGGTGGCATGGAGGGAGAGAGGGGAGTAAGATACAAAAGCAAATAGCTTTGCTGAAAGATATTACCAAGAGATGCAACTAAAAAACATTAAAATTGAGATAGTGAGATAAACCAATCCAAAATAATTTCATACTTAAAAAAAAATAAAGCCACAAAAGACAAAAAGGAATTACCATTTGCAATTAATGACTACATAGCAAATATCAGGACATTTATCTACCAAGACACAAAGACTTATTAACTATAAGAAAGGGAGATTTGCATGGCAACATTTCTGAATATATTATAGAGCTGTAATCAAAGCTATATGGTATTACTTACAAATCAAAAAAGAACACTGATATAAATAGGTCAGTTTGAACTAGAAACAAATGGACAAGAATAGTGTTTGACCATTCCAGGATCAGAAACTCTAAGGATAAAGTATACTATTAAAAAAAAAAAAAAAACAAAATCAACATACCGTATAGAGAAGTGTGGCAAAAATCTTTTTTTAAAGTTTAGAATTTTATCATGCCATCTACCACAATGATGACAAGTGTGCCAGTATCCTAAATAGTGATAAGGAAACCAAGAAATTAAAGAAAAATCTTTGCAAAACACTTTTCAGATAGAAATCTGACACCTATGGTATGATCTATTAACCCAAAAGACAAATGGGCAAGGGAAATAAAAGAAAACAAATCAATAACCACATGAAAATGTTCACACTCTAGCAAGAGGTATGTTAATTAAATTAATCCCCAGGATGTTCTCTTATATATATAGATCCACAGGACAAAGAGAATGAAAATATATAGAATCCACCATTCCCTGACTGAGGGAGATTTTTTTTTGGAATGTGCATCAGAATTACAAACTTGTTCATACCTTCCACGCTGGGGGAAGAGGGACAGGTGAGGAACATGGGCTAATGCAGTAGACTGCTGGCCTTGGAGCCAGCTTTCAGTTCTGCCTCGGACACAGGCCCACATTCCCTTGGTACAAAAATATTCTTAGCAAAACTAGAAACAGCTCATCTCTTCAACAGTTGGGGAATAGTTGAACAAGCCCTAACATTATATACAAATTGATTACAATTCTACTAATAGCAAAACACACCAGAAAAACACAGAAAAGCTTAGAAGGGGTGGGAAAGAGAGGAGAGTATTACCTTGTTAATGTATACTTCTTAAAATCCAGTGAGACTAACAGATATCTAAAGATTCATTTATAGGATTTTGCTTATTTGAGGATGGTGATTTTTTCACTATTAAAGAATGAATAGATGAATGCTTATTATAAATGGCAAAAAAAAGTATCAAGGACTTTGTCTTTTAGAAGAGAAAGTTTGGAAAAATTACGAATTGGTCTAATATACTAAAGATGGTAACATTACGCAAATTAGCGTATTTGGTATTGTATTAAACTTCTATACCACTATGCTGCTTTCATAGAATTTGATGAAAAATGACCTGTAATAGTAAATTATCAGTGTCAAAAAGTATTCCTTTGGGGAGTGGGGGATACTTACATGAGAAGATGCCAACACATGCCCGTTAAAGCTCTCTCTTATCAAAGTTATCTGGTATCAGATAAATTAGAAAAGCAGAAACGGATTAGATAACTCAAAAACGAAATGCAGATGAAATAGACTAGTATTGAATAAAGTCAAGATCATGAAATACTGAGGAAGGATTGAGCTTCATATACTAGAATTCCCATTATCTCAATGGTCTCAATATTTTTTTTTCAAACTGTGAGAATTAGGAAATAATGAATGTTGTAGTTAACTTTCCCACAAAATTCTGAAGTATTCAACCAAGTAAACAATTTTAGGCAGTAAAATGCAAATTGTCAGGAAGAAAAGACAATATCTTTGCGCCATATATTTGAGATAGAAGTCTGTGATTTGAAATATGGTCAAAGGATATTAATGGACAGTTTGAGAAAGAATCATCGAATGTTCATACGAAGAATCAGAAAAATGCAAACAGACAAAAATTTCTCCATTCTATGGGGGTCCCCACTGGGGGCTGAGTTGCTTGTTAATCGGTTACAAGGAAAGGCTCATGAGAAAGGGAAAGATAAGGGTAAATCAGGTAATAATTGACACAGAACTGTACCAAACTTGTCCTTAGTCTTCAAAGAGGACCAAAATGACATCACCATGATAAAATGAAATTTCAGTGTGTCCGACTGTGGCTGATCAGACCAATACCACCTCAGAATGCTCAATCACAGGTTGGGCACAGATGGTTCATGTGAATATTTGAGGTGGATATCCCCAAATGAAGTGACCTAAGCAAAGAAGGAAATACATGAAGAATCAATCTATCTACATACCCCACACATATTTGCACTGAATATAGTTATGTAAGCAATAAGCAAACCATCCAAAAAATAAAAAAATTCAAATTCAGAGGGGGGGGGGTGTCATGGAAATCAAGGGCTATTTTGTTACTACTTTGTTATAGTTAAAAAAAATTTTAACCTACATAATGTAAATTTGTGATTCCTTTTCCTTTTTTGTTGGAAATTGAAAGAATTTCTGCAGTATTTAAAAAAATACAGTGCTGAGTTGTAAAGCACTGAGGCCCTCAGAGAAGCTACTGCTGACAGGTCAGATCAGGGAAGAGGAAGCAGAATCAGTTAGCACTGATTGACACATTTCTAACCTGAACCACACATAATTAAAGAGATAACTTTGAAAGAACAGAAAACTCTTGGGCATTCACCTAAACACACATTGTTGTTGTTCAGTTGTGTCTGACTTGTCATGACCCCATTAGACATACATGAAGCCAATTATAAAATAATTTTTAGACAAATAAGGAAATTGGAGAGATTGAATAGACATGGATATGTTCAGCCAATACCTTAAAAATTATAAAAACTGCCTCAATTATTCCCTTGATTTTGGTGTTACATAATGTCTCAGGGTCAATACAATATCCTCTAGGATTAAATAAAAATTTTTTTGATAAATTTTAAAAGGTACTTATATGAATGGGGAAAAGAGAAATGGATTTATATAACTCCAAACATATCATAAACCTATCATCAAATTTATCTGGTTCTAAATATGTCAGAAATGATCAACGAACCAGATTCAATAACCTCAAAGGAGAAGCAAATGTATACAAAACACAACTTTATAAATCCAAAAGCTAAAGTCTATGGAGGGAAAATGAGCTCAGATAAGCTTTCATACCGTCTACCCAGTGCACTGCAAATGCAGAGGCAATATAAATGTGATTATAAAACCATCATTAAGAATTAGAAATGAAGGGAGATCTTGCACTATTTGTTGAGAAGCATAATTATAGGAAAAACAGATTTTTATCATGTGATTATAAAGAACTATTATTATACAACAAAATTTAAAACATTGAGGAGGAAAAAGGCAAATATACAGGGTTGGGGAGGGGGTAGATCTTGGGAACAAATAAAATTCATCATTCAAAATATTAAAATTTGATATGTAGAAGTAATGTTCATTTTCCAAATGGTTTGGATATACTCAAGGCAGCTCTTAAAAGAAATATAAATAATATCATGGAAGTCTTCAAGCAGATGAGAGAAATATAAACTAGAAAAACTGCCATAATACCTCACAGCCAAACTGGCCAAGATTTCGAAAGACAGCATTCGATGGTGGTAGAGCTGCGGCAAAACGGGCACATCGTACTGCTGCTGGGGCAGTTAGAAACTCATCTGACCTTGAAACAATGTAGCACCGCACAATAAAGAGTTGCAGCACCTCTGTGGTCTGACTCCACTACCAGGGCTATGCTCGAAGGAAATGTATTGGCAGGAATGAGATTATTCAAAACAGTAAAAACCTAGAAGTCATGAATACAACAACTGAGAATGGCTGAGCAGCCTTAATATCCGAACTGACTCATATGAAACAATCCGTTTGGAAAAAATGAGAAAATACAAAACTAAGAGTCAACATTGACTACAATTTAAAAAGAAACACCAGAAAACATATATAAATGTTCAGGAGACAACTGTCATTGTTACTTAGTAAATAAAAATAACATGAATAAATCTTGGGGGTTCTGAAATTTTGTTTAGTTTTTTAATCCTAAAATTACCAACCATCCAGTACATCAGAGTGCTAGAAACCAAGGGCTGCCATTTGAGACCTGAGAATGGTCATTACCTCCTGAAGGTAGGATGCGGTAGGGCTGCAGGAGAAGGAAGTACAAGCTGTGAATGGAGGAAACACAAAACATTTCTAAAATTACATGAAAAGTACATGGGAGATGGGAATGAATCCGATTCTGGACAAAGTCTCGGGAGGAAGGCTACCATCACTTGGGGCTGTGAGCTGAACAGGGGAAGGTATGTGAGCCTTTCAGGAGAACCAATATGCCACAGAACTACATCCCACGTGCAGACAGGGCATCTGCATTTTCAGCCGTTAATGGATACTTTCCTCTTGTGCTTCAAGTAGTGCTAGGAACAGGATGGCGTGCGTCAGACAAGTAAAATGTACCAGTTCTTTGATATTACACAGTAGGGTCTCTGTAGTTGCCACGTGGGATTCAATATTTTTTGTTAAAGGTATTGAATATTTTAACTGAACAGATCTAATACAATGATATTAATTAGCATGAGTATTGCACTTGGAAGACATGATTTAACTTGATGGATTTACATACAAAATCTGAAATAAAACACTGAAAATGACCACCAGGATTGTAGAAACCCGAGAGCACTTGGTGATCATCACAGCACACTAAAAGCCTCTTTCAGAGGGCACCACCTTTTCCATGTGGGATTCAATTTAATCTACTCTCTGCAGAACTCTGCTGAGAGCTTAGGGAGGAAAGGGGAAACTTAGATCACATCTGGTTGCTGCCATCATGGGCTGAGGCCATGGGGTGGGAACCAAGGGGTCACTATACCCTGTCATCAGGAGAAAAATACTCAGTATAGCAACAAGCAGTTTTAGAAAAATGGGATGTAAGGTAAACACACCCCCCCACACCCACACCAACATTTCTATAGTCTGTGAAAGCATATATCATTTAAAACCTCCCTTTTGTTTCAATGGAAAAAATATTTTAAAATAAATTAAAAATTAAATTAAAAAAATAAAATTTTAAAAAATTAAAATAATGACTCCAATCTAAAACTTACAGACTTTTTCCCTTCACAAAACGATGCAGAAAATGAAAAACTGGATAAACAGAGCAAGACGAGAACAAAAAAGTGCCTGAGCTAGTACAGTTTCGTCCTCTTTCCCTGAGCCCATTGTCACAAATGATCAATAAACCAGACTCGGTAACCTCAAAGCAGAAGCAGGGCACAGGGCCCAAGCCCCACCTGAGTCCAATGGCCTTTCATCCAAATGGAAACTGACTGATCACAGGGAGGCAGCCCTTCCATCTCTGAGATCAGCCCTAATAGGAACTGAGTAATCTTAGAAGTCTTAAGTGACAAGTGTTCTATTGGAGATGGAGTAGAAAAGAAAACCCAAACTGGCCCTTCGCCTCTGGCATATAGAGTTCTACAGTTGGAAATGTTGCCTCAAATTGTCCTGGGGTAGGTAGAAAGGTATGAGGGCATTTCTCTAAGAAAGAAATGGCTGGATTCAGAATATTAATCATTTCTGAAGCATGTGACTAAAACAGATTGTAGTATTTTTTCTTGAACAATTCTCTAACAAAATGCACAGGAGAAAGGATTTGGGCATTCACCTAACAGTAACATTTATGTCTGTAACATATACAGACATATATACATACACGCACATTACATATAATTACAATTACAATTTAGAACAAGGACTAAATTGGACAAGGAAATAATGCACGTGGCTGGGTGCAGCAGTAAAGACACAAAACCACCCCAAGTAATCCGTTGCCTCGGTATTATACTAAAACTTAGCATCCCCAAGCTGCTCCTCTTAAATACCAATATCATTTGAGAAGTACAAGTGACTGGTACCAGATACAATGTCAAGTCTCGGGAGGGGAAGGTCTTTGTAGAAGAGGGAGGGCTACATGAGGGTGAGGGTTGGGATATGTACAAGGCATAAGGAGAAAAGGTTGGAAGTCTCAAGGGCTGAAAGCACAGCATCTGGGAGGTCCCTAATAGTTCAGTCTGGCTGGGTCTGTGAAGGGCAGATTATTGGGTAGGGTGCAAGGGTGGGGGCATAGAAAAGGCTTCAAGCCATATTAAAGAGAAACACAGGCATACATATGTATATACATGCATTACAGAAAGGACATAAGGAATTTTGGAGCAGTAAATGGATTTTAGTATTCCAAAGGGTCTTTATGGTCATCTCAAGGGATTCAATTCCAACAATTCTAAACACCTCTGGTTTATAGATTCCAATGCTGGGGCAAATCATAGCTTTGATTAGATTTTAGTGTGGGGCCCCTATATAATCTATAATACACCACATCCTCCAAACAGAGATGAAAAACTAATCCAGACTGACTCAGCAAAAACAGGATAAAACTCCAAAAACCATTTAGTTTTATGTAAACCTCCTTTTTAAATGCATAGAAATAAATACCATTTTCAAAGACAAGACCATATATAAAATATATTTGGGTTTTCAACTATGAATACACATATTAGACATATAAAGCAGCATCAGCACAATCATCCCCAGTTGCACCCGATCTGATATTACAGTGTCTCAGTGCCAATAGGATCCTTCACAGACCATTCCTGCTGGGCAGCAGTCGATCAGATTTGGGAGTCAGGAAGATCAGAATTTGAATCCTACCTCAGGTTATTATTAGCCAGGGGACCAAGGGGCCACGAGCAAGTCACTTAACCTCTAAGGCGATTTTCCTTCTTTACAAAATGCAGATAATGTCACCTACCTTCAGAGACTGAGGTACGGAACAAATGAGAAAGCTCTTTGCAAACCTGAAAGTGCTGTATGCTGTATATAAACTTAAACTACAATGAGTATACAAAATGTACAGCGAGAGGGGGAATTATACAACTACATCTCAAAAACTAATTTAGAAGCACGCAATAGACATTTATAAACAAAACAGAGTAAGTCACCTGAAGTAGAACCAAATGAATACAATAAACAGAGAATGCCACAGCAAGCACTGGGGAAGGGATCCATTATTCAATACCCAGGACAACTAAAGAGCAAGCAGGGTATGGGGAAAAATGGCATCAGATACAGCTCATACCATATGCCTCAATGAGTTGCAAATGCATGTCAATTATTTTTAAACTATCACCCTATAAAAATATTAAGACATGATAAAATGCTATATCATAGTTACACAGGTGGGAAATTCTTAGCTAGTTAGTAAATGTCAGTTATGAAAGTTATGAAAGACAAAATAAATGGGTTTCACTGTAAAATTCTGGCATAAAAAAATATAAAGACTTGAATACCTAAAAATAAAGGATCAAAGGATAGAAATATCCAAGTATCAAAACACAAATCATTAACCATGGGAAAATGTTGAAAACAAATGGAAAAAATGCAAATTGGCAAAGATCACAAAAGACAACATCCAACGCTGGTTGAGTTGGGGTAAAACAGGCACGTTGTGAGTGTTGAGAAAGCCATGAATTGGTATGATCTTAATGCAATATGACATGATTAGATACATGAACAGCCAAGATACTTCTGATGCCCTGTAAGCCCAGGGATCCCACTACTAGGCTAGACTTTCAAGGTAACCCAGTTGTACAAGACACATAGAGCAGCATTATCTATAACAAAGCCTAGAAACCCAGGAAGGTGACAACTGGGAAATAGCTAAGCAAATCGTGATAATCTGAACGTAATGCAATATTGTGGTATAATATTTTTAAAATGTGGAATGATGTGAAATATTAAAGCAGAACAAAAAAATATTCACATTGGTTGTGATTACAAACTACAAATGCTAGGGGGAAAATAACACCAATGTTTAGAAGAGGATGACTGATATGGCTTTTAGAGAAAAAAATCATACATAATAAAAGTTTGGGTTAAGCCTCTTTAAATACCAAAAGGAAACAGATACAAGTATAATCCTCTCCCTCAGAGTCACCTCTGTACATGAGAAGGTGAACAACCTCTCCTTGGATTGAAGCCCACAAAGCTTGGCCTCCCAATGGAGACAAGAGCCTGGCTTAGCACTGGATGAGATGCAAAGTTCAAAAAGATGCAAATGATGGATCAAACACAAAACAGTTTAACAGTAGTCATTATGTGGGTTTAAATTAAGAAGAAATATGCAAACATAACCCATCGAGATACTCCCCTCATAGCCACATTGGTAGGGATTGGAAAGATAACATCGCAAGTAGGCAGAGCTGGGGAAACATGGGCATGTGGTGCTGCTGGGGCAGCTATGAACTAGCATAACCATTTCAACACAATATGGCATCATACAATGGAAGGGATCCGCCTACTAAACAACACCTGACAAACACTGACAGGAAATCAAAAGCTTGGGCCCTATAGATAGCTCTGATAACAAAATCCTCAACAACTGGGGAATGGCTAGATAACTCATGATAACCTGTACGAGCTGGGGGAGTTGGACCACGAGAAAGGGCAAATTTTAAAAAATAAAAGAAACATGGAATACTACCATGAAACCAATGTGAGTCTGAAAGAATGCAAATAAAAATAACGCCAAGAGAATTTTCACTACTAATTAAAGAGAAGAAAAATCTACCATTGAAACCTGAAAGATTTTTTTGCTTGTTTTTTCTTTTTTTTACTGGTTTGCATCTATGCACATGCTACCCTGGGGACAGCCTCTCCTGGGCATTCAAGTCCACAAACACATGGCCTGTCATGGTGGGCAGAGCCTGGGCTAGCACAGGATGAGATCCAAAGTTGATGAGGGGAGATGATACACAAAGTGATTACTATCCAACATCCTTTGAGAAGTACAAGGATGGTTGAAATCAACAGTTATGTGTAGTCTAAAGCGAAGGTCATTTGTCAGGTTGGGCTAAGGAAGGAGTGGGTAGCTCTTGAGCTGAGGTTGCAAGGAAATATACCAGGTATAAGGAAGAGGCTGGAAGTCTCAGGGGCTGAAAGTACAGTCTATAAGAGACACCTCCCAACAGTCCAGTCTGGCTGGGGCTCTAAAGGTACCAGGGTACAGGGGAGCTTTGAACCATATTAAAGTGAAATGTGGGGGCACACAGAGTAAAGAAAGGATGGACTTTCTGAGCAGTATTGCAGTAACTGAAGTGAAACTGAAAGCATATATTAGAGTAGTTGAAAAATCCACAATCACAAAATGCTGGGAAACACATATTACTGAATCGATGAGAAAACGGGGGTCACAGTATCTGGCAAAATGGCATTAGAATCACCTCCTACTTGAGACTCTGATATATCACAAATGTACAAGTGACCTAAATTCTTTAAAAGAATTTTTATAAAGAACAAGGAGATTTCATCAGGTGAGAAATACTTATCAGTTTGACAAATAATGCAGTGACAGGAGACAAAATAAACGGGTCTGACTGCAAAGACCTGGCCTCAAAAATCAAATGACCAAATTTATAATTTTCATTTACCAAAAACTTTTTAAGTGTCAAAGGATGGAAACATGCAGATATCAAAATACAATAAATAACTACCATAATTATATTCTTTAATCTCAGAAATTTCTCTACTAGAGTACACCCTGGGACATAATGGGGAAAGGGAAGACCTTAGCATGTATGAGATGTGAGAAGCAGCATTAGTCCTAAGGGCAAAACCCTAGAAATCCACCTGTGAGACAACTGGGGAATGGCGGAACAAATGGTGCCATCCAAATGTGATGCAATATTGATGTGCCACAAGAATTGGTAAATGTGAAAAAAATAAAACATGATTAGACAGAAAATATTATAGCAGAGCCAAAGGAAGTTATATAAACTCAAGAAAAAAATATACAAATGGTCAAAAGGGAACAGTGCTAAGACAATAAAAATTCACCATATTTATTCAGGCAAGTTTGGTTTTGTACTTGCTTTTGTCATGGTTTTACATCCTAAAATCATCTGCCACTCAGTCTGTTATCCACCTATAGAGTTGCTACTGGAGACCCAAGAAAGGTCACTAGTGATGACAGCTACTGTTGGCCAAATGCAGCTGGAGGGCGAGGGTGGCAGAGAGAAAGGATGAGGCAAAGCAGAATGTACATTATCTGAGACATGACTTTTGACAGATAGAAACCAGAGGCCGAAGGGGAGAAAAAAAATATTGAAATCCTGGGAGCCTAAAATTAGGGTAGTACCAGATTACAGGGGCGGGGAGGAAGGGGGCTGAACCACAGCCATATTAAAGAGCATGGCTGTGTACACATACATACATACATACACACACACACACACACTACAGAAGAACACAGAGTATCTGAGGGCAGTAAATGGACTCGCTCTCCTTTTCCTTCCTAGCAAGACTAAGAGGAGGAATTACAGTAAAAATGAGGCCCATAATATATATTAACAGGGGCTACGCCTCTCCATGGTCATCCCATGGGATTCAATTCCAATACTGTTAAGCATTTACTGTTCATGCATCCTTGCATTAACGACTTGGGCAAATGAGGAAAAGGTGAGATTACAACAAAGGCATTAATCATATCTTAACACAAAGAGAAAAAACACAATGAAAACACAACGCTAAGCAGCTTTGGCAAAAACAAACCAACAGGGAGGAAGCCACAAAAGTGGCGACATTCCTACAGCATTCTCTAACTAAAAAACAAGAAACTGATTCAAAGATCACTTACAACACAATCTACTAAACATCTGGGCATTCACCTAAGACATGTTAGATCTTTAATCAATGGTGTTAGAGAAAATAATTAAATTAGACAAGAGTCAATACACATGGTGACCAAAATATTCTTTGTTTTGCTGCCTCTATGGAAAATATATTCTAATGTAGTTATCCAAACTGATATGTATAAAACTCATATTAGATATAAAGAAATGAGTAGCGAATCAAATGAAATAATCCCACAAACAAATGTGTAATACTATGTGATAATCTAAATTATCAAAATACCAGGAAAAGGATACATTATCCAACAGACAGGGGAAATGAGATTAGATATATCTCATAATAAATATTCCAACAAATTAAATATTTTAATTACCATAAAGAACTTCTCTAAAACTACACAAGTCAACAACCACATGGAAGTATTCGAACTAGTAAGGAAAGTGCAAACTAGAAGAACAAGTAATACCTAATGACCAAACTGGCAAAGGCATTCATTGCTGGTGGAGCTGGGGTAAAAGAGGCACATCATGAAGCCGCTAGTATAGCAGCTAAGAATTTGGTATCACTTTCTCAGTGAAACATGGGATCAAACAATGAAAAGCTACCACATTTCTTATACCTTTCCATCCTCGGAATCCTACTGCAAAGGCTATTCCTTAAAGAAATCCTGGCCTCAGTAAACTAGGCATGGCGGCCTTATCTATAGCAAACCCCTGGAAATCCATGTATCTAACCAATTGGGAAATGGCAGGACAAGCCACGGCAAGTGGAAGATGATGAATACTGTTGTACCACAAGAAACGACAACTAAAAATACATAAAATATGGGAAGATAATCAAATACTATAGAACTAAAATAATATTCGCATTGACCATGACTATACATAATGCAACACTAGGAGAGTGGGGAGGAAACATAGATGTGCAGATGTTAGTTGATAATGCTTACTAAAGAGAATACAAATCACCATAATTAGTGGGTTTCTTTTTTAAAACTTCTTGTTTTATATCCCAAAATTACCAACTTATATTATAGAGCTAAAAACCAAGTTTTGCTTCTTGAGGCCCCAGAAAGGTCACTGCTGAATGAAACCCGAAGGACGCTGGCCCTGTGCTTTAACCAGTCTGGGAACTCTAACTGCTGGGGTGAGGGGAGAGTGGAGAAAGGGCACCGGGTGGCACTACAGGTACAAAGACAAGTGGAGAAGACAAATCAATGGAAGTTAGAAGAAAAACTTCATAGTAAACATATCTTTTAAATGCCAAAGGAAATTAGGATGGGATCAGTATGGGATAATGAGATGGATGGCCTCTCCCAGGCAATCAAGCCCACCAGCACTCGGCCTCCCACTGTGGTAGCCCTAGGTGAGACAGAATACTTACTAAAGATACAGATTCGGGGGAGGGATGAGACATGAAACCTATTAATATAAAAACGTCATATGAAAATTATAAGGGAAGAAGAAACCAGGTGCTGTAGGTAGCACATAAACTGGGGGTAGGGGTTGGGATACATACATGGCATAAAGAAAATAAAGCTGGACCCTCAACAATCCAGCTGGACTGAGGCTACAAAGGGAGGGTGGGACAAGGCTTTGAATGCCATTAAAGAGAAGTCTGGGCACTCACAGGTACATACACATAATCTCATCCCACTCATAGCAGTACTCTGGAGAGCACGGTCCTCTTCAAGAGAAATAAAGGAAATACGTTCCTCAAAGTATTCCAAAGAGGTAATCTTTACGTTCAGGCCATGGGATTCTAAACCTGCACAGTGGGCAGCCCGGGGGCTAGCTCCACCCATGGACTGTGGGACAATAGTGACTGATATTATCAAGAGACAACAGAAAAATGAACTTGCCAAGACAGTAACTTCAGCACAAACAACAAGATAAAACCACAAAAGTCATTCTTTAAAAAATATTGTTCTCTAATAAAAAAGAAAATGATGGAAATACCATTTATGACAACTGAATGCACAATTCACCCAAGACCCACACTAGGTTTACAGAATCACAAGTCTTTAAGCAAACTTTTTGTTTTAAAGAACTATGGGAAGACATTGAATGATATTACAGCAGATCCAAAAGAACATTCACATGGTACAGAATTATATGTTACAAATACCAGGCTGAAAAATACAAAAATTGAGAAGGGAGAATGCTGGGTTTTAGTTAAGAGAATAAAAATATGCCTTACATAAAGACTACAAACTCTCCCCACTTACAGTGCTGATTTTATATCATTCTCTTAGCACCAGGTCCACAAGTTACTTCACAGAGCAGGGCAGTGGGTGACTGGAGTCAGACTAGAGTTGGAATCCAGCCTCTGGCATTTACTAGACTTGTGACAGCAAGTCATTTTATCCTCTAGGCCTCAGTTTCCACAGCCATGAAGTGATGATAATGAGAATCAACTGAAATAATGTAAATAAAGCTGTCTGAAAACCTTAATGGCTAGCGAGGCACCTTTGAGAAAAAGGAGGGGGAGAAGGTTATACACTTGATCTCAAGATCTAAAGTAGTAATAATGAAAACCAACCAGTACTCCCATCTAAGGTCAATGAAACAGATGACATCACCCCAGGCACAGACAAATCCACACAGAATGGGGAGAAATCCAGTAGGTCAAAGCCTTGGGGGAGGCATGTGCCATCCCACCTCAGGAGACAACCCTAGCACTTCACAAATTCCTAATTACTTCTTGGAATTGTCCTAAGGAATAAGGAGACAGTGGAATGTCACATCACAATTAAACACCAAGGGAATCCTTAGCTATTCAATAAATAAAGCAATTATAAATGAGAAAAGAAATGGGCTTGATTGCAAAAGCCTGGTATATAAATATAAAGATATAAAGAATTTATAGGAATGACATTCATTCCCCCAAAGATTTTATAAGGGTCAGAAGACAGAAACATGCAGATTCAAAATATAAATCATTAACTACGTGAAAGCATTCAAACCACTGGAAGAATGGACACACTGGGCCTCTGTGGGCATAATCTCTGAAAGTCAGTAGAGTGCTATGCCCTAAGGAGATGAAATGGATATGAAGGGCCTAACATCAAAGTCGTGGAGCCTGGGACCGGGCTTTGATGTTCTTTGATGTTAGGACGGTCAGTAAGGCAGGAAAATGCTCAACAAATTGTACTAGGTGAATGAAATGGAACACTGGCATTCTAAAGGAAACGATAAATATAAATTTCAAAGTTAAAAACCCGAAAGAATATTCGCACCAGCCAAAATTATATAAACTTACAAACACCAGCAAACAATTATCTGTATGACCAGAAGGGAACAATTGATACTGCTTTACCATAAAAAAATGTGTTTGCTTTTGTGATTTTTCTGAATATTTTTATATCCTAACATTACCAACTACTCAGTACATTAAAGACCCATAAACCAAGGGCTGCCACTTGAGTCTCAAGGCCACTGCTATGAGGGGGCAGCATGAGTTGTTTTAGAGCTTGGGGGAGTTATTCTAAGGGCAGCATGAGGGAAGGCGTTTGCTGGGAGGGAGGAAGGCACACTTCAGGAGACAAATCAGACAGGAGGAGGAACTGGAATAACTGATCACCTTTAAATATCAAAGATATTAAATATCTGCTCCCTCCCTGAGCAAAGCTCTCTCCATAGACATCCCAGGAAACTGTGCTGATGGCCCCTCCTTGGCATTCAAGTCCACAGGCACTTGGCCTCTTACTTCGAGCAAAGCCTGGCCTGGCACCAAGACCCAAAGTTACCAAAGACACCAATCAAAAGGGGTGAGACACAGACTAAAATCCAACATCCTTTGAGAAGTATAGACGGGAGGTGGAAACCAGGTGCTGTCAATTCTAAGGGGACAGTCATTGTCAGGGGTGGAGGGGGTAGGGGGAACTCCTATGTAGGAGTGGGTAGCATTTGAAGGGATGGGGAGAGGAAGGTGTAGAACAAAGGATGGAAATCTCAGAGGCTGGAAAGCCCAGCTGTGGGACACCAAGAGTCCAAGTCAGTCTGGGAAAAGAAAGCACGTACACACACATTACAGAAAGGACATACTGTAGGGAATTTTAGAGCAGTAGATGAATTATAGTGTGCCCCCTGCACTCACATCAACACTATAAAGAACAAGGCCTTTTCAGAGAAGGAAGGGAAATAAATTTGATCTCCTTGAAAGCATTCCAAAGGGATAGGTCTTTCTGGGCATCTCGTGGGATTCAGTTCCAACAGCAGCAGCTTTATCCTCAGAAAGTCAGTACTCTATACTACGGTGATCCCATAGGATTAAATTCCACTATGTTTGCATTACCATGGTGTGAGAACCATGGTCCTAATAACATAAAGAGAAGAAAAATGAACCATAAAAATGAACATTTCTGCATCATTCTCTAATAAAAAACACAATTCACAGAAAAAAACATTTATAACAACAGCAGAGTAAAATACCTGGGGCTTCACCTCCCAAGACACACATTAGACCCATACAGTCAACTTTACCATAATTTTTAGAGAACCAGTTACATGGCACCCCAATAGTTCATTTGTTGCCTCGGAATCCATGGGCTACTTCTGAATGAAATCAAATTTAAGCAACAAGTGAGAAAGGCAAGGTAAGGAGAGGCCTAAAGGGAGATTCATGCAAGTAGATCTCAAAAATTACTTGAATAGTAAAGAAATCTATCCATAGAAACCTATCCATAAACTGGAAAAGATCAACAAACCAAAATCAAGAAAGCTTAAATGGAACAAAATGCACGCATCATTTGATAGACTAAAAATGTCAAAGCACCAAAAGGGACAGATTATCCAACACATAGCTGTGTTTGGTAAAGTGGGATCAGATGCACCTTACAACATATATTCCCACAAATAACAAAAGTGTAAGTGATCCAAATATTCTAAACTACCATAAATTATAAACTAATGGAATATTATAATGCAATTCAGAGGTAGGAAATTACAAAGTATTTAAGGCACTATGGGAGACAAAAAATGGATTTGTATAATAAGGCAATTTTTGATATAACAAACACAAAGTTCAAAGGTGAACAAATTGGGGAGGGAGCAGCATGAATTTTACATGAAAAATTTAATGTAAAAGTCTGTCATCCAAAAGTATAAATATCACTCACACACACACACACACACACACACACACATACACACACACACTAAACCACCAGGTGACAAACGATTATTTGTCACATTTCTCAAAAAATGAGAATCTACGTAGAAATGTTCAAAAACTAATAGGACAATCACAAACTAGAACTTGGACATTTCACAATCAAATTGGCAAAGATGTGAAAGACAGTATACAGTACCGGTAGAGCTGGGGTAAAACAGGCACATTGTGGCGCTGCCGGGGCAGCTGGGAATTGGTCTATTTTCATTAATGCCCACCTGGGATCATATGATAAAGAGCTACAATACTCCTAAGGCCTTTTCACTACATGGATCCCATTACAAACTCTTAACTTTGCAGAAAAATTAATAAGGCAAAAAAAGTCCTAGTCATAGAAAATATACATATAGCATTACCTATAAAGTATCAGCACTTATAGGTATAGCATTACCTACAAAGAAAACCCAGGAAGCCAAGGCATTTCACCATCACTGCTGTGGTGTGACTGTCCCAGGTGCTACAGAAGGGCACCAGCCTGGAGCCTGGAAGACCCAAGGTTAAATCCTGCCTCTGCATGGCTAGGGAACAGCACCTGCCTCCTGAGTTAAGGTAATGTTGTCTCTCTGATCCTCCCATGGAAAGTACTTTGCAAACCTGATAAATGCTATTATTAGAGATAAAAGAAAGAGGAAAAAAGATTAAGTGAGATTGCAAAATACATTCTAATAATCAGAACTACATAAGGCCAATGAAACAAATTGTCACATTAAAGTGGAAAAAGTGGAAATATACGCCAAAATCAGTGTCTGGGAAACCCAGTATCACAAAAGCACTGGGGAACAGATGCATTATTAAACAGACAGGAAAACTTAATAGTATATGGGAAAACAGATTAGATAGCCCTCATACCATATGTTCAAATAAACATTTTAAAAGTCTTATAGAATTGGGAGATAAAGGAATGTTGTATCAATTATACAAGGTGGAGATTCCTTACCTATTAAAAACAGACAGCAATTGTAGAGACCAATAGGTTTTATCATAAAAGTCCAGCATCCAAAATACAAAGAATTTAAAAGAATGTCCATTTTTTCAAAAGATAAAATGGGCAGAGGATATAAACATGTAATTTTTAAGATGACAATCAGTCCCTAAATTAAAACATTCAAACTAATCAAAGTAAGGCCAAACGAGAAAGGCTCATGTTCTGCAGCTGGATGAATAAGCCAAGCCCGAGTATGATGGAGCCATGTTGTACCAGAAGCAGGCCAGGCTGCCTAAGTATGCAACTTGACAAGTACAAGAATACGGGAAATGAAAATAAAGGAGAAGAGAATAAATGTAAACCCTAGAGGGAAAATACCTCCAGGGTTCAGGAGGGAACAGATTTTACAGTCTGTGAAAGTTATAACCTACCATCAATAGCAAAAGCATGGATCTGTACTTCTGTTGTACACATATGGCTTTAGACGTTCCTTAATTAGCACTAACTGCATTATGGGTGATTGTCCAAAGTGCTTATTCCATTTCTAACCTTAAGTCCAAGGCCAGTAATGATACACTTTCCCACCTATAAGGAATTAGGATCAGAAAGGAGAAAGTAGAATCATGCTAGATCACCTTCAGGATCAAAGGCTCTACTTGGCGTTCAAAGCCCTTCAAGAACTGGCTCCTTCTCACCTTTTCAGCCTTTTACCCCTTGGTCCCTAGGGACACTGACCTTCCTGTAGACTTTAAACCACTCCATCTCCCAGTTCTAACCATTTTCACTGCCTGTCCCCTAAGCCTGGAACTCTTATGCCTCACTTAGGAACATCTCAAGAACATCTGGCTTCCTTCAAGTCATCCACCTTTGACAGGATGCTTTTACTGATTCCTCTTAGAGACACTATCTCCAGTTGAGTCCATCTACATTTTGTGGGTACATTTCTGTTAGCATACTGCCTCCCCCCATCAGACTGGGAGCTGCTTGATCTTCATAGCCACAAAGTTTAGCATGGTACCCTGCACATAGTAGGTGCTTAAATAAATACTTGTTGATAACTTGGGGAGAAAAGCAGGCTATGATAACCCTACAAAAATAATAGAAATACTATTTACAACAGAAGATGCAGAGCACTTGGGCATTCACAAAGACACTTGTAAAACAATTTAGAAGTTGAATAGCGATTACCCATACACATGGCTGGGATAGACAAAGATAAAATATAGAAATTAGTTCATTGATTTTGCACTGTACTAATTCTCTGTACCCACAGGCTACTTCACTGAATTGAGTAAAATTTGTGTAACAAATGAAAAAGGAAATTAGAGAGAAGGGAGACTTCTCAATGTGGTGATCTAGCTACCCAGCACTAGACAGAAATAAGAAAATTTCAAAGAACACATTAAGTAACCTTCAAGTAGAATTGAATCTCTATCACAAAAAAGGGCACCTGTTACCAATAAAGGAAAACTGAAGGGGGAATGGGGTGGAGATGGACAACGAGGTTAAATAGCACAGGAGATATTTCCCAATACATTGCAAATACATGCTACATTTTTAAATGAATAAAAACGAGGAGAAAATGGATTACTGAATCTAATCTCATTGAGTTAGGGAAATTTTCAGCCATTCAACAAAGAAATTACAGGAAGTGAAATAAATGTTTGCATAAGAATAGTTTTGTACAAGAAAACATAGCGATCTATAATAAAAAGGAAAGACTGGGAGAAAAACCTCATATAAAATACACTTTAAAAAAATGTGAGCTCCACAAAACTAAAATGAAGTTACTGGCACTTGACTTTTCTTGTCAGGGAGCCGGAAGGAAAGAAGAGGTACACGGTATGAAGCTGGACTTTTAAAGGAAGCATGTATGCATATATGCACATACACACAGAGCACACAAACTCCACTCAGTATAGGTATAGATAGGGGAAGGTTGGCAAACCCCAGACAAATGAACAAAGTTGAACCCATCCAATTCTGAAAGTGAAAAGGGGTAGCTTGGATCGGCCTATCCTAGAGACACTGGAACCAGACCTTAGCTAATGCCAAGTATCAGAGTGGGAGATGAGAGGCCTTGGGTCTCTGTAAGCTCAGGCTTGCCTGATTGGAAGGTGGGCAACCACAACCTTTCCATCTGAGTCCCCCAACTCACCCATCATTAGCGACTGTTTCAAAGAAGGGAAAGGGAGGCAATGTGAAATTGGATCTCAAAATAATTAGTGTTAAGAATTTCGACATTAAGAATAAATCAACTGGTCTTTCCTCAGATTACTGCAGGGTTAATGAGCATGTTAACAATATATTTTAAAAATGGGATCAGATCCACTTCATACCATATGATACTCAACTATAAAAGTGCCAATAAATTAATGGAAAAGCCACAATAATTAAAGCAGAAAAATGGGTTATCACAATCATAGGAAAGGAATATTCGTTTCTCCTTAAAATATTCATTTGATATATTTTATATAAAGTTTCTAATGCAACAAAAAAAGCAATATATCTGGAAGAATATGCAGATAAGAGGAAAAAAGTGTCAATTTTTGATAAAATCACACCTAAGCATGTTAAATTCTACGCTATTTATTTCTCATTAGATAACTGGTCAAAAGTTATGAACATTTCAAAGTCCCATCTGAAAAATAACTGAAGTGATGAGAAATGCAAATTTAAAACTGAGATAGCAACTTCTTCTACCCATAAGATTGGCTGAGGTCTGGGGCAGTGGGTACAAGCTAGTGAGACGGACTGGCCACAAGCCTGGTTGGATGATACAGGAAGGCCCCCAAGGGACACACAAACTCAATAAACTGACCACGGGCCACAGTGAAGCCTTCAAGCATTTTATCCTCACACTTCTCAAGATCTACCAAGCTGCCAGAAAAACCCAGGAGGGGGTGAAGTTTACTTGGAAAGGTATAATGGCATTATCCAATAACATCCCAGTGTACAGCCACGGGATAAATGTAGCACAGAAACATGTTATATAATGCTGCCATAATACTAAATGCTACACCATCATGAAACCCCAGAGGAAGATGGGCAGTCATATAGAGGAAGGCTGTGGCAGCAACCACAGGCTGCATCTAACATTAGACACCTCTCTCCTATCTAAGCCAAGGACACGGTGTTAGAACCAGGAAAGGGTTTAGGCAAGGAAGAAGAAGCAACACATGTAATGAGATGCCCTTGGCAGCTGTGTTTGGGCTACTGGCATGAAATGGGCAAAACCAAGAAAACAACAGCTCCCACCTAAAAGCATCCATAAAGCAAAGGCCAAAAAGGAGAAAAGTTCCCTCATGGGGCCAACGAGAGGCCAGGAGAGATACCAGGGCTAGATCAATCCGTATGCCAGATAGGTTTTTGCCTTGTTTTTGTCACCAGGACAAAGGCCTGCCGTCAAAACAAAGCCACACACACACCTACCAGGGTCTCTTAACCCTTGGAAATACCTTCCTTTCACCAACTGGGACAGGTTCAGCTGCCCTGATCAATGCAATCCACTACAGACACTCATGATGACAAATGCTGTCTATCTCCTGAGAGAACTGATGGACTCTGGGTGTAGACTAAAGCAGATTTTTTCTTGCAATATAGCTAATGTGTTTTGCATGACTTCTTCTGTATAATTTTTTACTTTCTCACTACGTGGGGGAGTGAACATGATTTCTATCAAATGCCAAAAGAACCTAGTCCCCATCTGGTCACCAAACAGGCCCTCTACATAGCTCTAACCTTTAGAGAAGAGGTACAAAACGCTGTTAAGACTGAGGCAATGATGCAAAGTTGGGGGAGGCTAGACAGAATAGCCTGAGACCAGAAAGCAGTAAAGGCATGGGAGTCACTAAGCTCCAGGTAGGTACAGCTACAACCCAGACTACACCAAGCTACAGTAGGGAAAGGAGGTGGTAATTAGGCTTCTTGAGACTGAGGATACAGGACAACATGACAAAGGCACTGTGAGGGAGAAAATTAAGGAAGGCTCAGGGTAGATGGGCATGAGACCCAGATGTGAAGGATGGGCCAAGGATTAAGGGAAACAAGAAAGGAAGGTGACTTGTCTAAGGTCACACCAGAAAAGGAGCTGTCAGGATACAGGAAGTCCTGCCTTCCCTGTGGGCCAGAAGAATTCAAAGTATCTCATCCTGATCACTGGCTACCTTGAGCAGAAAGGCCATCCCCAACTGAGCCAAGAGTCATAGGATGGCAAAGAGTGGCAGAGAAAAGCTCAAGTGATCAGAGTACTACTTGATACTGTTCCTTCCTCAGGAGCCTCTGTACACTGTAGGTGGAATGATCAGTGGTCCAGAGAGACTAACAAACTGTTGGCACCAACAGTGCCAGCCTAAAGCAGTAGATTAGTGAGAGCAGGCCAGCGTGAGGCAGCTGAAAACTCTGCTGATCCAATTTCCTGAGCATCAAAAGGGATGCCATGGAGCTTTCCTGAAACAAGCCCTTGGGGAGGCTCTGGGGCAAAGCAGCCCAAGATATTCTGATTCCAGAGGGAGAAAAACAGACCAGCTCAGCACTAACTTGAGACTCATCAAGCATTTTAACAATTTCAGGGACCCACCCCAATTCAGTTTTATCAATAACAAAGCCAGAGAAACAGAGCCTTAGTGCTGACCTTGACCAAATACAAAATGTCTAAGACAAGTCTGTGTGAACAGTAGGGAGAGGACGAGACCCTGTCCAGTGAGGACCCGTCATCCAGTACACTTGTGCAGGCTTATGCCAAGGACTAGGCCAAGGCCTGACAAGAAAAACCCCAAGCCTTTACAACGTTCCTTTCTTCCCTGGACTGGATCTATACAAGTCCTCTGAATTGGCACTCAGAAAGTCAAAGTACTTCACCAGCTCATTTTAACCTTTTCCCCAAACACCAACACAAAAATCCCTGTAGCATTTAACACCAGGATGGCTAGAGTAGGGACTTAGTCTGTTTATTGTAAAGTTTCTTTCTCCAGATAGGAAAAACCAACCAGGCTAACCCTAAAAACTGGTAGGCCTACAGACACAGTTGCTCCAGGTTTCTTCCTCTGGAGCTGAACAGCGAATATGACAGTACTTTAAATATTTCAACATTGTCATCTGGAGTGAAGGCATGAAGGTGGATGTGCTAAGGTTTGCGGCCAGCCAATAACACACAAGGCAGAAGAGTCCAACAGGGTGGGCAAGAAGCAGGCATACTTTCCTCAAAGTAATGCCCGTAGGAGATACAAACAGCAACCCCCTCCCCCCAAAAAAAGACACCATTTGTCCTCAACAAGAAATCAGTTTTACCAAGGCCACAAGCCTTTAAACTCTCATCTTTGCCACTGGACGTTGTTTCTGAAACCACAAGCACTTTCACATTTTCTGAATTATTGAAAGGTTTTCTGACTTCTGGTTTTTTTATCACAACCCACTCAAAGGGCACACCCCAATTCTGAGCCTGCTGACTTCTGATAATTCCCCACCTATTACAGAAATAGAAAAGCAGTTTCAAAATTTTACTAAATCCAAGGATTCAGTTTCAGTGTTACCACATTAATGAAACCAAGGAGAAAATATTATCTACAAAAGTTGGCTCACCTGAGAAAGTCCAATCTGGCACTAAGGAAAGAAAAATTCAATTGAGAGCTTACTTACTTGAGTTCTGGAACATTTCCACTTGCTCCCTGGAGGAAGGACATATGACTGAAAACTTGGTTTAATTCTGACTTCAGACACCCCTCCCCCCCCCATATCAATGTGGGCTCATTCTTCAGATTCAAATTCAAACTTTAACTTTGTGTGGGGAAGTGAGTCAGAAGAAATTCAGAACATAGCCCTTACCTTCAGTTTTAGGCTGTTTGATAACCAACATGTATACATTTACCATTCAGAGAGCCCTAAGTATCACAAACCCCACTGGTAGCACCCTAAATGGCACAAATCATGTCAGGCCCCAACAATTACCATGCCTTAAGCTGCTGACCAAGAACCGGGCCTGCCCCTTCCTACCCCTTCCCCCGTGGCCCATCAGGCATCAGATCCACATGACCCAGAGTCCAAAAGAAATCTTTGAAAGCATGTAACATCAAACCAGGAAGGAGGTTAGGGGGAAGAGGCAGTTTTCCCAATTACTCAATTCCCCAAATGTTATGTTGAGTCCCACCACCAGTTAGTTTGGTGCCCAGGACATCTGCTCTAGACAGGCAAGTTTATTTTCCAGCATGGTATGCTATCCAGTTCTTGAGACAAACTGAAGCAAACGAAACCAAATCAACAGTATCCCATTATGGCCCAATTCACTGCTTTCACAGTATTCTCAGCACAACATCAGGCCAAGTACTGGTACTAACATTCCTCCCCAGCCCTGCCCCATCACCAGGACTAGAATGCAATTCATTCCCATTGACACTGACTTTGAAACATTTCCATGGTTAGGCGTCAGAAATGCAACTGGGGATGGGGGTTTAGTTCCTGAAACACATTCTGTTTAAGACTCTTATTAGCAAATCATAACTTGGGGAATTTGACCAAGCAATGTATTGACAATGATTTTCACCAGGTAAACTTACTCAGTCCATTCACAGGTTAGGTTAGATCATTATACTACTCATTATATAATCTTACTTCACACTATTATTGCATATTACAAGAAAAAAAGTACCATGCTATACACACCCCAAGTGGTCTGATAGAGAAACTGTCAAGTCAAACAAAAGTATACACATTCCCCTTACAGGTGGAAAGACATGAGAAATACAATAGCAACTTGAAACTTCCAAATTTTTATTTGAGCTACTCGGGGGAGAAAAATGTTAATCATTTACAAGACATCACCAATTCATACCAAGATACAGACTAATATACTTCACTTTTTAAGCATCTAGAGTTATACATTTCTAAGACCATCTACATTGCAGTAAAAGAAAGCTTCCCAATAGAAGTTTTGTATGAAGACTGAAATCCACCTGGAGACTTGCCAGGTTATTAAAACCAAGGATGGGCTCTCGAGGCTTTATCTTTGGGTGACTGGCATAACCTTGAAGACTGTTTTGGCAAAGGACAGGATACAAAATCACCTAACTATCCTTTTTATCATTTTCTAAACAATCACAAGTTACCAAAGACTATGCAAAATCTACAAGTATTAGCAACTCAAAATAAAACTCAAGTTAATTGAAGCAAATTTACAAAACCCACCCAAGACAAGACCTCCCCACCCCACATACCCCTAAGGAAAGTCCAATCTTATTTCCCCAAGTTTTTTTACCCACAGTCTCATTCACATTCAGTTACAGTATCAGGGCCAACAACACATCCCTTTTCCTTTGTTCCCCAAGTTCGCAGCACAGGTTCTGATAGCACTTTATTAGAACTTTACAAAGACTCGATGGAGGTTACACATACACACATCCTTGTAGCTGATCCAAAAAACCCCACAAAACCATCAAGAGAACATTCTTACAGTACTTAAAACCTTCAGAGAATTTAACTCTTATCACCTGTTTGCTGTGATAGCATTAAGTTGTTTTTTGAAGAATTCCTCTCCTACAAACCTACAATTTCAGAGGCTGATTCCCTGGCTGGCAATTCTCAAGGGAGCAACACTGAGATCTCAGCTCGTAGATAGGCTCCCTGCCAAAGGTGCTAATCTAAGTGACCACATTAAGAAACTGTACTTTGGGTTTTCTCGGATCTCCCATTGTCTCTACTTAAAATGCCCAAGATGGGTTTTCTTAAGTTCACAAATTCTTGGGTCAAATAATACCCAGGAGGTCCCACTTGCCAAAAACAGCTTTATTTGTAAGGGCCCCAAAGGATCTCTGGCATGCATCCATTACCAGCCTACTTGGCCTTTTGTAGAAAAGACTGACTTCCCTTCCTGGTTCCAAAAGCAAACCCTATTTGTGGGCTAATTTAACATCCCCCCTCCCCCACATCAGCCTTCCCCCTTCCTCCTCCAACCACCCCATACAGCCAAGGTTTCCTTCACTCCTCCCCCCATATCTCAAACCCACCCTAGAGGCTTGCCCTCCCCCCAAAAGTAACATCCCTTCCCCTCCCACCTCCACTTAATATTCCAGTCACTCAAAAGGCAGCTGGCATCTTAAGCAGGCAAAGTACAATTAGCTGACTCATGCCCAGCATATCCTTACTCAATAGGATGACTGAGCTAAGTGTTCCCTTCTCAACACCCTCTCTGACTTGGCCTACTGTGCTTCTCCCTAATTAAGACTAACCCTCCCCAGGTTGTTTGTTCCCACCCATTCCAGCTTTCCCTTCACGTTCAATCTAAATCCCTCCTATGTCTAAATACCCAAACCCCTTTCATGAATGATTCAGCTCTACGAAGAGCTCACTTCAGTGCTTCCAGCTTTAAACACTCATAGAATTACATCAGCACAAAACCATTCATAAGACACTCTAGAAACGGCCACTGGAGTAGACTCCGTATCTCAGTTCCGATTTTTGGACAGTTTGTAGCATCGACCAAGTTATTACAGCTCAGTCTTCTTGCTGCACCAAGTTCCTTATCACCAAACTGGAAATTAACTTATGAGAAGACGCCTCCAAATTGGAAGGTAGCACCTGACAACAAACCCCGCCCCCCAAAGGCCAGCAGAGGCACTGCTAGGCTTATTAACCAACATGGCAGAGGGTGCCAAAAGCTCCAGGGCAGAAGCACATCCTCAGCAGATACACAGGGATGTGTTGAACTGGATCGATTTTTGTTTCCTGAGGTTGCTCACTGCCAGCTGTGGTCGAATTATCAACACACCACCTGGAAATTTAAAAGGCCAGCAACCTTCCTGAATGGGCTCTGCAAGCATTAAAGCTGATGAACTTCCTTTACAAGGCTCTGGAGGCATCAACTACGTGGGCTCTGAAGACAAGGAAACAAGCTTTCTCCTTCGGCTCTCTCCCTGTCGCACTGCTTGCTAGGGACTCACATTGGGCAAACTGCTCCATTTCTGATGGTGCCATCAGATCGTCCGGATGAACACTATAATCAATCATGTTCCAAAAATTTACTGTAAAACCCACTTGGAATTTGCTGAAGAGTCACCCAAGCCCACGCCGTGAGCTAAATTAATGATTACGGAGCCCCACCCATTCCTGGAACACCCCGCTTCTAGAAGAAGCCTCATTTCCCATACTGGTATCTAGGGTGGGGCATCTCCAACCTTAGACTGCTGCCCCACCCAAAGGGCCTTAGGAACACTCCCTCCGGCTGCCCAGTTTGGTTCACAGCCGATGACAACGCCTTACCGAGCCAAAAGGCACCACTGAGGGACGTAGTCAGGAAATTCCCCTTATTTACTTACGCCTCACCAGAACCAGTAAGAATTTAAAAACTGAACTTATCGACTGATAACCTCGTGAAATAAAGGAAGGAGAAGCAGAGGTAGAGGGAGCAGACTGGGTACTTCACACCTAAAGAAGTTAAGCTTCCAACCTATAGGAAAGAAAGGTTGCCCGCGGAGAATCCTGCATTCTGGAAGATAAAACGTGTCAATTTCCCGCCTCCCTCCCCCACCCAGTAATTGACCAGCACATCAATCCCTGCAGCGCCACCTAGCGAGGCAGTCGAGTAAAAGCTCTTATAAGTCTACTTCGTGGAGCTGTCCCGGGACCACCCGGGGCCCCTCCAGCATCCACTACAGCCCTCCCTGGCTTCGAGTGCCCGTTCTCGCCGACACATTACATACCACCCTGAGCCTCCAGGAGCTAAGTTCTTTTCCACAACATCTGTGCTCAGCAGCACCTCCTGGGGCTTTCCCAGTCTCACACCCCCAGGATGGTCCACAAACCCTTTGCTTTGCCTGGAAAAAAAAGTCACCGCTGGTATGACACGTTCGAGCTCGGACCCCCCCCACCCAGACAGCCCACCATCCTCGCTTCTCCCTCACGGCCTGCTACACACAGCCACCTGCTCTTTCCCAACCTACGTGAACATTAAGACGCCGGGGGACACGGTCTCACCCCAGTCCATAATACAGCCCCCCATCAGCACCGCTTCCTCTTCCCTCCATACAAACCAGGGCACCCCGCCTCTTATGTAGGACCTTAGGGGGTGCCCTTTTAGAAGGCTTTCTTTCTCTTTCCTCCGCCGGGCAGATTAACAGCCGTGGCTCGTCACCCTACATCTCACTGCTACCACGTTCAGGTCACCATCCTCACCCCACAAAACTTGGTTTTCTCCACCCCTCCCTCTGGTCTTCTCCCTCCATGACCCACTCAGCTCCCGACAGCTTCCTATCCATTGCCCCTTCCTCTCCCCAGGCCATGCCTAGCACCCCCACCCCACGCCCTCTGCAGGTTGTCTGCTCTGACCCCTACAGACACTACACTAGCAGCCCTCCTGCACTATGCCTCCAAGGCCCAGGAACAGCGGCTTTTATACGGTTCGTGACGCATCACTCAATTGACGCTCATCGGGACGATTCCTACGCGACCGCTAAAAAAGTTCCTCTCGGGCCTTGGGCCTTGGCCTCACTTTTACCCAGCTCTCTCTCCAAAGCCCTGCCCCCTTCGAAATCAAAGTCGAAGACTGGAAGTTCGGGGTGAGGGGAGCTCCTGCACCACCTCCACCGCACTGTACCCCTGAAAGCCTTGCAGTTCTCGGATACGAGACGCAAACTTAAAGGGAAGCATTTTTGTGGGGGTTTCACGTCTCAAGGCCAGCCTTGGAGACTTCGATTTTTGAGAGAGCCCCCAAACTTCAACTTGATCTCGAACTTTCCTCGCTCAAAACAAAGGGGAGAAAGAAGGTCCGGCAGTCCCCAGGGCGCGGCCGGCGGACGGATCTCTGCGAAGGAACCGAATAACTTGCGGAGGACAGCGCGTCCTCCGAGAGGGCGGGGGAGGAGTGGGGGAGGAAGAATGCTCAGTCATCCTGGGGCCGTGTGCAGAGGGGCGCGTGACTCTGGGCGGGGGCGGCAGCAGCTGCAGCCTCGTGATTCGTCCGTTGACGTCAGCACCGCCTCCCGCTCCCAGGAGGCCGGAGCGGGAGGCCCAGCGCGCTTGCGCAGAAAGAGGACCGCGGCTGCAGAATGGGGGTGGGAGCGGGGTGGAGCCTTGTTAGAGAAAGAAAAGTGGGTTCAGGGTCCGCGCGGGAGGAGAGGAGGGCGGGGCCGGAGCGCCCTGGTACTGGGGGAGGGCAGCGATCACCCCGCCCCTGTACCCCGGAGAGGAGGCCGGTCCAGTCCTCTTGCGCCCCGTGGGCCCCCCAGGCCTGGTCCGGGCACCCCGGGATCGGCCCCCTGCGGGCCGCGGGCCTTCCTTGGCTCGGTCCGCCGGAGGTCCTCCTCTCGCAGATAGCCACCCTCGGGGCCGGGCAGCCAGCTCCTTCCACAGCCTGAGCCCCTTGGGGTAGGGGCCGCCCGTGCCCCCATTGTACAGAGGAGGAAAGCGAGGCAAACAAGTGACATTCGGGGGCACGAACCCCGGCCTGGTTTGTCATTTCCTCTCCAGCTCGTGTGTACAGATGAGGAAACTGAGGCAAGCAGGGTCAAGTGACCTGCCCAGGGTCACACAGCTAGGAGGTGCCTGAGGCCGGATTGGAACTTGGGTCTAATGACCCCCTGCACCATCTGGCTGTGCCCCTGCCCACGCATTTCCTTCACTTGTTTGAAAACAATCTTAGGGCTCCTTGGCATCCCCGGACTGGCAAACGGAGGAGGGAGGGCACTCTGGTGGTATAGGATGGGAGGATTTGAACCCGGGACATCTGACCCCCAGCCACTGTGTGCCTCCTGCCTGATTCTGGGGCTCCAGCTTACAGAGTGGAGAGGCAGGCTTCGGGGGAAGTAACTTGCCCAAGGTCACTGGGTGCTAAGTAGCCCAGGTTCTAGGGCTCTGAGAACACACTTTGGTATACATTGTAACCTCAGGTTTAGAGAAGCTTTTGGGGGAGGGGGAGGAAGGGGCCTGGGCTCTGAGGCTGAGGAGGACTCATTCATAGCTAACCAAATGAAAGTGGAAAGTCCCCAGGATCTAAGCATTTGTAATCATTGGGCAGGCTGGCCTTCCGGGTAGCCCCCTTCTCCCAATCATGTTTTTAAACAACTAAAGTTAGACAAGTGAAATGAAGCATGCAGGACTTTCCCCACCCAAGTTCACTGATCCCCTGAAATCTATCCAGGAGCCCTGGGAGGAAGGAGAGGGGAGTGGGCCCCACTAGGTAACCATGGCCTAGCCCCTTGGCTGGGGAAGGGAGGCCATTTGGGGTGATGAATCTACTGCTCCAGGTCCTGTACAAGGACAAACAAACAACCGAGTCCCTGGTAACTGGGAGGGGAAGCTGGCTGAGACGATAAACAGAGCTCATGTGGTGTCCTAGGCAGCAGCTCCAAGATGGCGCCCATGGGCCTGGAGCCAAAGGGCCACCGCCCCTGGGCCAGCCAGCTGCCAAAGTGCTGAGGAGGACCGGCCCGGGCTTGTTCTAGCTCTGCAAGGCTGCCCGCCCTACCCCTGGGCCTCCAACTGCCCGGCAGGACCATTTATTTAGAGAGGAGGGGGTGGGGCAGTTGAGGCACCCTGACCCCAGGACCAACCCCACAGGAGCTCTCCTTCCCAGCCTGTCTGGGCAGTTTACTCCCCACCTGACCTCCCTGCCTCCATGTCCTTCTCCTCCTGAGTGTGAGGGGGCTGGATTCCTTGACTTCTAGGGGTCCCTTCTAACTCTGCATCCCCTTAAAAAAGAATCCCCTCGAGGTGGCTCACTCTGCCAGTCTATCAGTGGGGACAGTGCCTGGGAAAGGAATGTGAAGTAACCCAACATGATGAGCCAAGCATTGGCAGTCACCTAGTTTTCAGCAAAGGAAAAGCTAAGTGAAGCTTGAGGTCTTACCCAGCCCTTTCTAAACCGCCCCCACCAAAGGCTCGGCATCTTTAATGAATTCAGGTAACAGCCTTCTGTGGGGTCACCAGACGAGGGACTGCCCGAGAACAGGCCAGGCTGGGTCACACCTGAAGGAAGAAACCTTGGGCATGAGCCCAAAGAGCTTGGTCTCCAAGAGAAGGGCTTGGAGTTGCTGCTGTTGGCATTTGTAGGAAGATGAGGCAGCACTGATGTTTAGGACAGGGTGAGGTGAAGGGGGGGCGATTAGCTGAGAGGTGAGTGCCCCCCCTTTCCGTAGCCCCCTGGAGCAGTTGGGGGGAGAGGGCCAGCAAATTCCCTGCTGCCTTTCTGGAAAATTAGATGAAATTATGCAAGAGAAAATATTGGACTGTTCTAACCCCGTCCCTGGCAACCAACCCTTCATCCAAGGCGATAAACCAGAGATTGCTGACAGCAAGAAAAATCCCACAGGAACAAAAGTGATCCTTGCTCACAGTCACAAAAAAGCCGGAAATGAAATAGGTGGCTAAGAGCTGTGGACTGGGCACCTGGTGGGTCATTTGTGTCTGTGCCTACCCACTGCCCAGCACAAAGCAGGCACCTAACACATGAGTTTTAATCGATTAGTGGGGGGAGGAAGGGGAGGAAACAATGAAAGAGACAGGGAGAGACAGAAAGAGGAAAAGAGAGACACAAAGAGAGGGAGACACAGATGGACAGAGACAAAGATGGAGAGACAGAAAGACAGAAAGAGGGAGACACAGATGGACAGAGACAGAAAGTGACAGGGAGAGAAGACAGAAAGAGTGGGAGAGAGGGGAAGGGGAGGAGAGAGGGAGGGTAGAGAGATGGGGAGAGACAGCTTGAGAAAGGACACGCTGCCCTCTCTGGTATAATAATAATCTGATGACTTGTTTTGTTTTGTATCGTTTCTTCCTGGGGAGAAGTTATTTTAGTTTGTTGGGAAGTCATGTTTGCGTCATCATCAAAACAGAAGGTAACGGTAAATGAAGACAAGTCAGAGAGAGAGCTGTTTATGGGGATGGAGGCAGGGCGCCTGGGTGTGGAGGGATGGGGGAGGAGGCTCGGATGGAGGCAGGGCGCCTGGGTGTGGAGGGATGGGGGAGGAGGCTCGGATGGAGGCAGGGCGCCTGGGTGTGGAGGGATGGGGGAGGAGGCTCGGTTGGAAAGGGACTGTTTATCTGGTTTGTCCTAAACTCGGGCTGTTGTCCTTCGGTAAAAGCAGCTGGGCAGATGGATGGGTGGAGGGCCTGGGATGGCATGGGCCAGGATGGGATGGTTCATTCCTGTCAGAGCTGGGGCCACAGCTACAGTGTTTTCCATCCTCCCTCCCCTCTCCCCTCTCCTCTTCCCTCCCTTCATCCCTCCTCCCTCCCTTCCTCCCTTCCCCCTTCCTTCCTTCCTCCCTTCCCATCCTGCTCAAGGAGCCCAGGGAGGAAAGGAGCAGAGGAAAGTAAACAGGAAGGGGGAGGGGAGAAGGGATGTCTGCTTTTGTACAACATGTTTCTTTGGCCCCGAGCTTCCAGTGGGTGTCAGAGGTCATTCTTTACCTTTTAGGGGAGGATGAAACAGTTCCATACATACTCCCCTCCTCCCCACCCCTCCATTCTACCAGCTTACAGAGCAGGCCAGATGGGAGAAAGCTGAGTAACTTTCCATGTGACGTCAGCTCTGCAGTTCTGTCTGCAGTTCTGAGCGGGGGAGGAGAGGGAGACTGAAGAGCCTGGCTCCCAGGCCCGGTGATGCTTGTGTTGGCATCATCATCCCCAGGGACCTTCTCCATGCCCAGGGCAGGGCAGCTTCTCTTGTGGCTTAGAGGGCATGAGCAGGACCTTGGCCATGGGGATCAGGAAGAAAGGGTAGCTAACCTAAAATCATCCTGAGAAGGCAGGCCCAAGAAACAGCAGCTGGTGCTGCCTCTGAAGGAAGGAACTGCCCCAAAGCTAACTAGCTAGATTGTCTAGTAAGGGCTTGCTCTGTGCCAAGCCACTGTGTCAAGGCCACTGGAGATCTCAGCACATATAAACCAAACGTTGTTGTTCGGTCATGCCCAACTCTTTGTGACCCCCATTTGGGGTTTTCTTGGCAAATATATGAGTAGTTTGCCATTTTCTTGTCCAGTTCATTTTACAGAGGTGGAATCTGAGGCAAACTGACACAGAGCCCTTACAACATAACCTGGGAGCTGGGGGGAATCAGGAATTCTGCAGTTAAGTTGAATCATGAAGGAAACCAGAGATTCCAAGAGGCAGAGGTGAGGGGGAGAGCCTGGGGATCATCAGCCAGTGGGTCCAAAGGTACAGAGTTCAAGATGGGGTGTCCTCTGTGAGGAACTGCCAGAAGGCCCCTGCAGCCCCCAGGGAAGTACAGTAAAATGCTGCCCAGCCCCCTCCCCTCTTTGGTGATGGGTGACTCTGGGTGGGTTACGTGCCCTGTACCATCAGACCTGCTAGTTTGGCAAATCTGCTTTTTTCCCTCTAACTTTTACAATCTTGGTTACAAGGGAAGGCAGGCAGAAGAAGGGGGTCATGTCGAAACAAGCTATCAATAAAACAAAATTAAAAATAAAACAAAGGCAGTGCCCAGAAGTGGAGCTTCCACACGGCCCTGGCAGCTGTGGAGATCACCATCAGTATGATTCTCTTTCTCTGGCTAGGCATGGACAAAGTCAACTGAGGACCTGAGTCAGTCGCCATATTGAATACTCACTTCTCACTTGGGGGGCAGCATGGGTTGGGAAAGAGACTGGACCTGAGACAGGAGGACATTCTGTTTCAGCCCCAGCTTTGCTGGGTGACCTGGGCAAGTGACTTAATTTTTCTGAGCCTTACTTACCTCCTTTGTGAAATGGGGAAGTTGGTACAGATGACCTGTGACCTCACAGATCTAGATCTCTGAACCTGGGATTTTAGTGCAGCATTTGACCTGTAACCTCTGAGACATGTTCATCCTTTGTTGCCAAAGAAGACCACGCCATCAGAGAAATGATGACATGACTTGCAGTTGACTTTGTTTTGAGTGAGAGAGGGCTGTGCAGGTCACCAGCCTCACTTCTCCTCTAGAACCAGCTGAATCCAGTGACCAGATATTCATCAGGATGACTGGAGATGACCCAGGATAAGGCAATTGGGGTTAAGTGACTTGCCCAAGGTCACACAGCTAATGAATGTCAAGTGTCTGAGATGAGATTTGAACTCAGGTCCTCCTGACTCCTGCACTGATGCTCTATCCACTGCACTACCTAGCTTCCCTAACCTCTGAGAAGCCCTGAGTGAAAGGAATCAGGGGCTAAGGAAGGAGGGAAGGAAGGAGAGAGGAATAGAGAAAGCAATCGGGAAAGATTTCTGAAACCAGGAAACTTTGAAGGGAGCGATGATGGATTGGTCAGATAAAGTCAGTCAATCAACAAGCATTTATTAACCACCTACTATGTGCCAAACATTGGGGATACAAAGAGGATAAGCTCCAAGGAGGAAAAGTGTTGTAGAAAGGTGGGGGTGGGGAGGGGAAGCCCCAAATCCCATCTCAGTAGCTATTTAAGGAACAATTATTAATGACCTATATACAGGAGAGGCACTGTAGGAAAAGTGCTTACAGTGCTTGGCGTGGAGCCGCCTACTATGTGCCAAGCTTGGCGTCAGGAGGGCCAGGTCTCGAATCCTTGGTTCAGGGTATGGATGACAGACAGGTTGCACCCTCAGAGGACAGACTGGTACCCTGGGAGCTCTTAGGGTGTTGGGTGTGCTGAAGGCCCTGCTGGAATGTTCCCAACCCCAATCTTTTCATCTGAGATGCCAATATGAAAAACTTTAGAGCTGATGAGTCACAGACCAGCTCTGGCATCTCTGGTTCTGTGTGATTAGCTCGGGCTTTCTCATCTCGGGGAGGGGTTTGCCTGGTTCAAGTTCTAAAAGTTTGATCTCAGTTGTCACCCCTGAAACAAGGTGACCTGCTGCCTCTGTCTCTAACATTTGACACAGCAGGTTTCAGGAAGGGAATTCTGGGAGTACAGAAGACAATCAGTCTTTGTCCTCGCTCCTTCCCTTTCTGGTGTAGGCCAAATTCTTTTCTAACTCTGGGCCTCAGTTTCCTCCTCTGTAAAATGGGGGGTGATTAGAGATCACTGATCCTTTAGATTTCAGGCAATCAGTGAACATGGATGGGAAAAATTTTCCTCTTTCTTTCCAGCTTCCTTTGCAAGCCCCTCCTGTGCCTCCAGCTGGGAGGTCCTGGCTTTCTGATCATTCCATGTTAGTGTGTTCAGAGTTTGTTTCCCCATCCCCTACTCTGTGCCATGGGTCCAAGGACAGAAAACAATCCCTGCTCTCTTCGACAAACAAGAGATTCACTGATAACAAGTGTATTGACAAACTAATAACAAAGTAATTAAAGTAATTGGGAGGAGGGTGGAGAGAGAGAGAGAGAGAGAGAAGGAGAGAGAGAGAGAGAGAGAGAGAGAGAGAGAGAGAGAGAGAGAGAGAGAGCACTTAGCTGCCCCTGAGGCCCAGGAGGATCCCAGAGGCCTTAGTGATGAGATGAAGAGCCTCAAAGGGAACCCAGAGGCCCAAGAGGCCAACCCACATTGTTCAATTATCTGCCAGAAGAATGCTCTCACAGATTTCATCAGGTCCTTTGCTTCAAAAACCCAAGGTAGTTTTTGGAAGCAAGTCTAAGCAAGCCTGTGGCCCACTCAGCTTGGCCAGTTTATTTCCCATTTCTCCCCAAAAAACCCTGCAGAAGCTCTTAGTTCCAACTCTTTAGCCTTCAAAGCCCTCTATAACCTTTCCAGCCTCATCCCATTCTGCATTCCAGACAAACTGGACAAAATTCAGGCCTGTGCTCTCTTGCCAAGAGTCTTTGCTATATCTGTTCCCTTCTTGGATCTTGAATTACCGTGTATTCTTTTTAAAAAAATATATAATTTTTTTCCCATTATATGTAAAGACAATTTTTGAAATTCAGTTTTTTAAAGATTTTGAGTTCCAAATTTTTCTCCTTTCTTCTCCCTCCCCAAGATGGCAAGCAGTCTGATAATAGGTTCTACATGTACAATCATTTAAAACATTTGCATATTAGTCATGTTGTGAAAGAAGAAACACAACAAAAGGAAAAAACCATGAAAAAAGTGAAAATGTTATGCCTCAATCTGCATTCAGACTCCATAGTCCTTTATTTGGATGTGGACAGCATTTCCATCGAAGTCTGTTGGAATTGTCTTGAATTTGCATTGCTGAGAAGAGCTAAGTCAGTCCTAGTTGAGCACTGAACACTTAGTTACTGTGGAGAATGTTCTCCTACTTCTGCTCACTTCACTCTTGCTATGTGTTCTTAAAAGGTGACTCAAAACCCACCTCTCCAGGGAGGTGTCCCTGTTCTTCAGTCCCCATCTCCACCTTGGCCATGACTTCCCCTTCAGACCTTTGTTATTTACTGAGCAACATTGGGTCTTACAAACACTTGGGACAGTGTCACCCAACCAGTGAGGGCAAAGGATAGTGGCTTACTAAGAAATGCAAATTGGGAATTCTGGTTAATCACTATTATCAGCCTTGATTTTCAGGTGAGGATTGCTATGAATTACAAAACTAGCTTGTGTTAGTAAGTTGTTAGTCTCAGTGAGTCTAAGTGGTGGTTTCTTTCGTAAGATTCCCCTTTTCTGTGTGAATCAAAGTTCCCTTTTTTTGTGTGAGTTAATTCCTCATTTGTACTCATGGAAAATCACCAACTTTCCTCATGATGCTAACTAAGCCCCAGGACTGGTGGTGTGACTACCCTGCTGAACCACAGGCTTTGGGAGTGCACTGCCAATCAGAGAAAAGGGGCGTTCCCTGGGCAGAGATGGTCCAACTCTCCAGTTCCCCATTCCCAGAAATAGGTTCTGTTTCTACCTTATTTTCAGTCACATTTTCTGTTCTTCTCCTTGTTCAAGATGACCCAGATACGTTAGCCCACCGTGTGGCAGATACTACTTATAGTTAGCACCCTCTGCACCAACCAACCAGGCAGTGGTAACGCCCATGACCCCAGGTTTTGTCATTTGTATGAGTTCCCCTTTGTGGACTTTAAAAAAGCTCTATAAAGTCTCCATGGGGATCGGGGGTCCTTGGCTACTGAGAAGCCTAGGACCCTATTGGCAATTACTAGCCTTGCTAATAGGCAGCTGGGGACCTCATATGCATAGAGTGCTGGTTCTGGAGTCTAAGGGAGACCTGAGTTCAAATTTAGTTTCAGACACTTAGGAACTGTGTGACCCTGGGCAAGTCACTTCACCCTGTTTGCCTTAGTTTCCTCATCTGTAAAATGAGCTGGAAAAGGAAATGGCAAATCACTGCAGGATCTCTGCCAAGAAGACCTCCAATGAGATCAGAAGAGTTGGGCACAAGTGAACAGCCTTGCTAATAAATGGAATGTGTGCAGTTTCTCTTTACTGCAGATTTCTATTGCCACACTATCTCATAGTACCTGCCCCAGGGCCTAGCACAGAGCTCTGTAGACAACAGGGGCTTAAGAACTGCCTGATGATTTATAGAATAGAGCCTGTTGATAGACTCTAAGAAGATACAGCATTGTTCTGTACTCTAGAGACAGGAGTTAAGGGTGCAGGAAGGTGTTCGATTTTAGGTCCAATGAGATAATATTTGTAAAAAACCAAAACAAAACCCAGCATAGTACCTAGTATTCTGTAAGCACTATAGAAATACTTACGCTTTGCCGCCCACCTTTAGGTGTCAAAACTTTGGAGGCAACAAACTGGCTGGGTTCAAGGCCCAGCTCCAGGGAGTGTGAAATTTTCCTTTCTCTGACACAGATTACTTATCTGTAAAATGAGAAACTGTACTATCTCTCCTCTCCTCTCTCTCTCTCTCTCATTCTCTCTCTCTCTTCTCTCTCCCCTCTCCTCCCCTCCCCCCTTCCCTCTCTCTCTCTTCTCCCATCTCTCTCCTTCCCCCTCTCTTTCTCTCTCCTCTTCTGTCTCTCCTTGTCCTCTCTCTGTCTCTCTCTCTACCCTCTCCTCTCCTCTTCTGTCCTCTCCTTTCCTCTCCTCTTCTCTCTCTCTCTCTCTCTCTCCTCTCTCCCCTCTCTTGGCTGTTGTGAAGTCACTTTGTAAGCTGCCAACCCTGGTGACAATGTGGCCTTCTCTGGGATACTTATGCACAACAACACAAATGTGCAGAGGGTCTGTCACATAGTAGGCACTTAATAAACGCTTGTTGATTGATTAATCTGTAAGCAAAACTGGGCAACTTTTCAGGGTGCCACACCTTAGGGAACAAGATTTTTCTTCTGCTGGAATTACAGCACATACAGGGATCTAAGCCTGGACGGTGACCCAGCTTCTAGACATCTCCAGAACATTGAGATCACCAGCCCTGTCTGGCTCCCGCCCTCTGGAAATCTCTCTTCTCTGCCCCTCCCAAGAATGCCAGCTGGGATACTCTGGGGGAATTAGTCAGAAGCCTTGGAAAAAGAAGGCGTCTCTGTCCCTGACTGCAGTCTTAGACTCCCTGCCTCAAATAAACGCTGTGTCCCTGGGTTAAAAATAGTCATGTTCTAGGAGCTTCCAGTCCCTGGGGTGTGAGGGACCGTCCGAAGAGGAGAGAGGCAGGGACTGGCCCAGAGGGACAAGTAAGGGCTCCAGGGGCCCGGTCTCCTCTCTGCTGCCTCCAGGGGAGGGAGCCCCTAGGAGAGGGCCAATCTCTATACCATGATGATAATAATAACAAAATATTTCTGTGGGCCGGGCCCTGTGCCAAGTGCTTTGTAATTATTGTGTCATTTGGTCTTTATGATAACCCTGGGGAGGTAGAGGTTATCCTCATTTTACAGATGGAGAAACTGAGGCAAACAGAGCTTAGATGACTTGCCCAGGTGTCACAGCTGGGAAATGTCTGAGGCCTGGGTTTGAATTCAGGTCTTCCTGACTCCAGCTGCCCTGAGAATTAGTTCCCCCAAAATCCTGATATCACTCTGCACCAGGGAACCCCACGGAGAGCGCCAGTGTTAGTGGGCAGGAATTAGAAGGCACCAGCTATGAGATCCCAGCCATCCAGTTCAGCCTCCTCGGCCCCTTCTAGCCTTGGATCTCCGAGCCTGACTCCATAATCCTGCCCTGGTCCCCCAGGGCCCCACTGCTCCTCTGCTACACCCCCATCCAGAGTCTCAGACCAGGACTGGAGCCTGGGGGGGGGACTCGGAGCCTGGGGAGCCTGGGGGGCTCGGCTGGGCAGGGGGCTCCCATCACACCTCGGAGGCTGATGCTCAGTTCAGCTCCTCCAGCCTCAGTTTCCTCTTCTGTAAAATGAGGGGCGGGCGCTCTTAGAGGTCCTTGCCAGCTCCAGGGTCTTGGTCCTGTCTCCCTTTCTGTCCCTACCCGCCCTTCCCCCATTTTGCTGCATTGCGGGGGTTTAAGGCCCAGGCCAGTCAGAGAAACCAGAGTGGGACTCCTGCGCCATCTGCTGGTCAGACAGACACAGCAGGCCCTGCCAGCCACACCTTCTCTGTACCTAGAACTGACTGACCCTGGGCAATCTCATGCAGGGAGGGGCTCTGTGTGTGCGAGGCCTCACAAAACCCCTACCTGGGTAGAAAGCCCTCCGTGCCTCCCCTTCCCTTCAGAGACCCAGGAAGGGAGCCCAAGTCATCTGGTCTGTGCCAGCCTGTGCCCAGACCAGGGCTACTCACTGGGGGGCAGGTCATAAACATTCTGCTCCCTGAGCCTCAGTATTTCTGCTCTCCCTTGTTCCTGCACCTTCTGTCTTCTACATTTCTGAGATGCCCCTGGGCATCCACACCAACAGGTAATGATCCCTTGGTCTCCCTGCCGGCACTGTTTAGAGCAAAGCCTTTACTCTCAGACCATGGGATTGAGAACAGTGAACCGATTGCCCCCAATAAAGTGCCAGGTGCTCTGCTGCACCCAAGAGAGACAAAGAAAGGAAGGCAAGAACACAGACCCTGGCCATGAGGACCTTCACACTAGTGGGGTGGGGGTACAAGAAGGAAATAGCCAGATGTTTACTAGATGGAAACTGTAGATGGAAGATCATCTCAGAGGGTAGGAGGCTGTGTTTGATGGGAGTCTTGAAGGAAGCTGGGAGGTCAAGGTGAGGAAGGAGGGCATTCCAGGCAGGGGGAAGAGCCAGTACAAAGACTTTGAGTCTGGAGATGGAGGGTCATGTGGGAAGAATAGATTGTATGTGGAATTGTAGAGTATGTGGAAAGGATTAAGGTGAAAGATGACGGGGAAGGTAGGAGGGACCAGGCTGTGGTAGTCACATCTGACTCTTCCTGACCCCATTGGGAGTTTTCTTGGCAGAGACCCTGGAGGGGTTTGACATTTCCTCCTCCAGCTCATTTGGTAGATGAAGAAACTAAGGCAAACAGGGTGAATGACTCAGCAAGGAAGGATCTGAGGCTGGATTGGAACTCAGGGCTTCCCAACTAGGCCAGTGATAACTAATATTTGATCCTAGAAGGGATAAGGGTTACTTGCCTGCCCACTGGAGGTGATCCAGGGCAGGTGTGGTGACACCTGTATTTGAGGTGTATATTAATATATATTAGTTGTATATAATCCCTCTGATAACCCTCTGGTCAATGCTCAGCCTTGGGCCTTGGGAACTCAGGCATTTTCCTTGTCCTTGGGAAGTGTTTCCCCTTTATTGAGCCAACATTTGTCTCCATAACATTATGGCAGCAGAGACCTCTAGAACAGGTTGAGCCAGCACCGGGCTGCTCACCTCCGTGGGTTCTGGATGTGGAGGGGCAGAGGGAGCAGAGCTGTCCTGCTTGGAGGAACTGTCTGAAGAGATGTCAAGGAAGGGACTTGGTAATTAGATATCGGCCTCAAGTCTAACTGCCTCATTTTATAGATGAGAAAATGGGGCCCTGGGACTCATCCAAGGCCCCATGGGTAGCAAGCATCAAAAGCATGGAGCTGCTGGACTTGGAGTCTTAGGCCCTGAGTTGAAATCCTGGCTAAAGCTTGTATTTCCTGTGTGACCTTGAGCAAGTCATTTGGTCCTCAGGCCTCAGTTTACCCATCTGTAAAATGAAGAGGTTCATCTAAATGACTTCTCTATTCCCTTCCAGCTCTGCATCCAGAGCCTATGGATCCTATTTTATCAGCCTTTCGCATGACATCCCCTTGGATAATTGAAGATGAATTGCATGTTCTACAACCCCCAGCCTCCTCCAATTATGTCCTTTCTTGTCTGTTATTTAAGAAGGGCCCCCTTGGGCCTCTAGTCCCATGGGAACTATGTTAGCTTCCTTTCTGCTTAAGCTGCTCCCACCATTGGGAAGGCCCTTCTGCCCCCATCCCAAGAAAATGGCGGCCAGGGTCTGGAAAGTTAGAGTGCTGGTGAGTGGGGGCTATTGGGGAGTAGACTGACACATCCCATCCAGGAACAGTAGCGATGTTGATTTGATCTCAGATCATGGTTTGTGGGTCCAGAACTTGGAAGGAGGAAGGGGAAGAGGGGGAGGAGAAGGGGAGAAAGTCAAGCAGAAAGGCACTGAACCATGAGCAAAGCCAGCCCTGCTCCCAGCCCAAGCCCTCTTCTCCAGGAAGCTTGGCCTGGCTAACTCCGCCAACATGAACCTTTCCTTTCTCAATGAGGTTATTGTCTGGAGTAGACCTTCAGGAGCCTGGGAATTGTGGAAATTTTGAGTCAGGAGCCGTCTTGTGGTCATTCAGTCCATCCTGGAGGCGTGAGTCATCCTGGCAACATTCAGGACAAACCCCCCCCTCCCCCTAGCACACACCAGGGCCCTCTCAGCCTGGTCCAAAGGGGCCCATCTTGTCGGGAAGTTTAATGTAATCTGACAAAGATTTATTAAACTCCTTGTGCTTGGTGCTGTGACAGTCCTAGACCCAAAGCCCAACTACCTAGGACAACTTTCCTGGACCCCTCCTCAAAGCCCTTCCCTCTGATTAGCTCCTGTCTGCACTGCACAGATCTTGTGTGGGTGTATGTATACATACACACACATGCATGTCTTTGTGTACTGCCTCCTCCATTAGAAGGTGAGCTGTCTGAGAGCAAGGACTGTTTAATGCTGGGCACAGAGTGAGCTCTTAGATGATCACTGGGGGGAAAGAACTGGACAGCTGGGGATTGGGAGGCTCCCCAGAAAGGATCCGTGTAGGAGAGGAGGGGACATCTTGCCCGATGGGGGAGGCAGCCTACATCAAGTCACTGAGGCAGGGGTGGAATGTCAAGGTGGAGGTGCCTTAACCCTTTTCCCCCAGGGAGCCACAAAAACTTTCTGAATAAGGAATGAGGTGGCAGAGGCAACTAGGGAAGCCAGCCTAAACCTTGGTGTCCAGAAGACAATCCAGGGCCTTAGCAAGGGCTGGGGACACTTAGCTTATGAGAGTCAGGTATCAAAGAGGGACACCTTGGGGTTGTTTGCTGCTAGAAGAGGGAAACGTGGCTTCTGATGGGCAGAAAGGTCGGGTGTGAGGCCACATGTGGGTGAGGGATGCTGAGCTTCTTGAGGGAGACAGAGAACATTCTGAGGAGGTGGAGGCTCTCCTCTAAACTTGGAAATACTACACATAACCCTAAATGTGCACCCAGTGGCACAGTGGATAGAGTGCTAGCCCTGGAGTCAGGAAGACCTGGGTTCAGATCTCACCTCAGACACTTACTATATATGTAACTGTGGGCAAGTCACTTCACCGTATTTGCCTCAGTTTCCTCATCTGTTACATGAGAGGGTGGGCTTAGATGTTCTCTGAGGCTCTCCCTGGCTCTGAATCTTTAGGGCCTGGGTGTCTATGATCCCAACACCAGGCTTGGTGTTCCTGAAAGAGCTCCTTGGACGACCCTCTCCAGCACATCTATGAGTGGGAGCTGCTATCTAGGGCCAGGAAGGATAGGGCTGATGGCTGGCTCCTTTCCTGATGATTCCAAGATACTTTTTCCAAATCCTCCACAGTGTTGATCTGAGGGGTGACCCTCAGACAAACAACAAAGGCTTGGTTGCTGCTGCCCCCTCAGCTTCCTGCTCTGAGTATGTGGGAGTTCTTAACAAGGCCCTGATTGGTGTATGACAATGAGGATGAGCTCTGAAACTTCAAATGAACCCCCCTCCTCCCCCAGAAAATGGGAGTTAGCTCTGTCCTTTCCAAGGGCTGGAATTCAAGAATTTAAGCCCTACCTTCCACCTTTGCCAACTTCCCCTCCCTCCCACACACTTAGTCCCTTCTCAGTCAGATTGCCTTCCATCTAATCTGTCTATATCCTGAATGTAAACAAGTCCAACTTACTGAGATTGTCCCTGGGGTTTCAGAAGAATAAAGAGTGGACACAATTCAGCAGTAATTCAGGAAGGGAGCTGACCCTTGGCTCTCGGATGTGAGCAGTAATTGTAGCTAGAACACAGGCCTGAAGGCAGCCCAGCTCGCGCGCGCATGTGTGTGTGTGTGTGTGTGTGGCACATTCCGGGGAAAGAGGGTGTTGGTGTGGACAGAATGCCAGACCTCACTGGCACTTAGCTTCAGTGTCAGCCCAGTCTCCTCCACAAGAGTTCCAGGGAAAGCAAAAAAAGGAAACTAAGGCCCAGAGCACATGAAGGGCTTGGTCAAGGCCACTGGTTGTCCATGGAAGAATCAGATTTGGAATCTAGGTTTTCTGATGACTCCAGGATTCTTTCTGCTGGACCACACTGCCTCTGGGAGGTACAACTGCCAGACATGGACAGAACATAATTGCCAGTCTCCTGCCAAGACACAAGCTTTTTTTCTCGACTCATCCTTATGAGGTCTATCTCCCCCGCCCTTAACTAACACATCCCATAGTGCTCCCCCTCACCCCAAATTTGCATTTATTTTACAAATATTTTGACAATAATAAATGGAGCTCACTCATTGCTGGCACTTTCACAAAGTATTTTCCATACCCAGGGATTAGGCTCTCTACTGAATAGATAAAAAACAGACTTGGAAGTTGTCAGATACCCATGGAGACACAGGTGCTAAGTGGAGGTGGGATCAGGGCTTCACGATTCTAGGTCCAGCGTTCTATCCACTACATGGTGCTGCCCCATGTCTCTGCTGACCTCCAAGCTTGCATCCCCAGCAGCCTTTTAGACATGGGATGGGACAGGATGTCCAGTAGAGATTCTAAACCCAACCTAACCAAAATGGAATATACAATCTTTCCCCTTTAACAGTCTCCCATCACCCCCAACCTTCTCTGTTACTGTAGAGGGCAACACCCTACTAGCCCCTCAGGCTCTCAATCTAGGAGTCATCCCTGAATCCTCTCCATCCCCCCACCATCCAATATGGTGCCAAGGCCTGTTGATGTCACCTTTGTAGAATCTCTCGAATATGCCCCCACTCATCACCCCGCTGGTGTGCACCTGGACTGTTGGAAGTCTCTCCCCATTCTAATGTATCCTTCACTTAGTCTAATCGTCACCCACATCCCACCCCATTCCATAAACTTTTGACCTCCGGGATCAAAAAATAAGATCCTTTGGCTTTTAAAGTCCTTCATAACACGGCCTCTTTGTCTTTCCCATCTCCCTGCAATTGATTCCCCTCCACGTCCTCTGCCATTTAGTAACAATGGCTTCTTTGTGGTTTCTTGCCCAATCCTCTCCATCTCTCTCCTCTGTTCATTTTCCTTGGCTGTCCCTCTGGGCCTGGAACTTACTCTCTCCTCCATCTTTGATTCCTGGCTTCCCTCAAGTATCAGCCAAGATCCTATTTTCTGCAAGAAGCCTTTCTACTTACTGAGAGCAGCACACACTTAGCCAAGTGTCTGACACATAGTAGGTGCTCAGTACATCTATTTCCTCCTGGCACTTAGGCTCGAAGGTAGGGGTGGTTTTTGTGTCTCTGGTGTCTGTGCCTAACAGATAGCTTGTTGAATGAGCATCTCACCTGCTAACGGATAAAAAATACCCATTTTAGAAGTGAATGCCTGTTATTGGCAATTGGGTTCAACCAGCATGAGTCAATGAGCAGGGGTTCCAGCACAGAGAAACTGGAGGCGACCATATCTAAAGCAACCTGAGTTTCTAGAGTTCCAGAAGTTGTAGGGAGGTTCCTTGGTCCTACATAAGCATATTTTAATCTAGTACTGACTGAGTGTTTGATTGGGACCAAAGTCTATGTCCTTGGGCAAGCCACTGTATGTGAATTCAATTTCCTCATCTATAAAATGGGTACGAGATCCGGCTCACCAAGCTTTGTGGATGAGAGCCCTCTGGAATCCTGGGGCTTCTGTGTCTTGTGGATTTGAGCTCTTAATTTTGTAAATATGCAAGCCAAGGTCCAGAAAGGGCACAGATTTAAGGTGGTCATCTGGTCTTCTTTCATTGTCCAAGGTCTCATACATGTCACAGAATTGAACTTGGAAGGAACTTCAACAATTATCCAGCTTACATGAAAGGAATCCCCATGAGGAGAGCCAACCAGTATTCTAGACAGTGGTGGCAGAGCCCCAATTCAAAACCAGTCTCTCGATTCTAAAGTCAGTCTTAACATGGTTTAGGAAAGTGAGCTGTCAATTGATGATATGTAGAGGTGGATGGTCTTAACTAACAGGACTGGCAGCCCCTAGACAAGTTATGGAGGCCTGTTTGAGGGAGGTCCCTGTGGCTTCAGCATCCACACTGGCCCCAGGCTGTAACACATTCCTTCCTTCTTAGGCAGGACCCAAATGGGCAGACCTCTCTTCTCCACCTCATGTCTGAGACAGTCTTTTTCAACCTCTAGCAAAAAAAAAAAAGAAAAAAGAAAAGGGTGGGGGGGAGTGGGCTGGAAGGTAGAAATAATAATTCTGTAGCCCTAGACAAACACACCAAGGATATGTCATTTTGGTTTCTCAGCTGACAGTCTGAGCAACCCAAGGATCACTATTCCTTGCATTCCTACTTCATAAAAGTTCTATAAACAGCCTGTAATAAAAACACAATACTCTCATTTTTTGTGTCACAAACCACTCCAAAATGTGCTAGAAATAATCTTTATTATTAATGGTTATTTATAGAATACAAAAAAAATTAGTATGCCCATTAAAAAAAGAGTAACACCACGTGTTGCTAAGAACAGGAAAGAGAGAATACAGAAAAAACCGTGAAATGAATAACAGACGTACATCACTGCCCTGCCTCCCTCCCCCTCCCCAAAGAGGCTCTCCTCACTGTTGCTAAGCAGCATCTCCCCTGAGAGCTGCTGGGCAGCACTGCTTGTGCAGAGCAGGGGCTGAGGGTGGGCACCAGGGTCCTGCTGGCTCATCACAATCTCAAAATCCTTGAGGCATTTTTTAAAAGAGAAAGCTCTCCGAGGAGGTAACAAAACACCAGACATTTGGGATGATCTGACAAACAGACCATGTCGAGGACACACCTCTGGTCACCTTGCTCAGCAGCATGAAGGGAATACAAAGTAAATTCCAGTGATGACACTTGCCCCTTTCCTATAAGACGGATTTCTTTTAAATATGGGATTAGTAGTGACAGGAAAGTCTTGAAAGAAACCCCAAACCCAGTTTTGACTGCAATAGGAAATGTTCTCCCCTGTTGAAAGGTTTGTGCTGTTGGTAATTTTTAGGGGTGGGGAGAAATCAACCAAAATATGAATGGAAAACAAATTATTTTCTTAAATTAAAATTTCCATTCGAATAGTGCTTAAAAGAGAGTTATAGGGCAGTGTTAAGACCTTAAGTGACAATGAATTCCTCCAGCTGTCCAGGTTAAGTACAGGGTGGTGGGGGGAAACTCTTTGCTGACCAGCCAACCACAACAGCTGGGCTCCTAACCTAAGGGATGACCCTGAGCCAGCCTGGGGAATCCAAATGCTCTCAGTGCCACTGATGGAGGCCCTAGCTAAAGTGCTGGAGATCCTGTGTTCCCAGAAGCCTCTGGCAGAACAAATGAGTAAGTGGGCTTAGGGCCTGTGGGACGCACAGGCTTATCCCAGAAAGCAGAACTTCTATGGAGATGAAAAGGAGATTGTTTCCTGGTTGATAACAGACATTCCAAGCCCACCTGAATCTGCCCACCAATGCGCTGTCAACCCACCCTTGTTCCAGCCTTCTGTCACGCAACAGCTGACAAGCGGAAACATGCCTTAGGAAACGCTGTGGCATCCTGGAGGAGCCTGTGGAGAGCATGTGTGTGTGGGGGCATTGCTTCCCAGCCATCGGGAGCAAGGTAAGTGGGGGGGCCCCCCCACAATGAGCTTACAGCATCCAGCAGCAGCCTGGAGGCTGGTTCCTTCCCTTCCAGCAGCCCCAGGAAAGGAGTGTGACAATGTGTTTAGCAGAAAGAATGTGGATGATGCAGATGCCAAGCCCACTGGGGTCAAAGAGGGGGGATCTGAACCAGACTCTGCTGCTCTGATCCCAAGCTGGAGGATTCTTTGGCTGCTTCTTCAAGATTCAGCTTGTTCACACAGTAGCAGGCACTTTGGGGAGGGCAAGAGGCCCACATTTCTGAGCGCAAGGAAGATGCCCAGAGACCCAGGGCACAGGAGGGAAGGTGACACTGAGGGAAGACCCCTACCCTGTCTGAGCCCGGTGGTAGGGCCCTACAATCACCCAAGGCATTGAATGCCAAGTCCCAAGTCACCTGGCCACAGATGGACAGAAGAGGGAAGCACTTACAGAAATTAGAGGAATCATTTAGCAGGGAACAGGACTGTCCACGTGTCTCTCAGCCATTTCCCCAGCCAAGGGTGGGACAGACAGGACTGGTGCCCCCAATCCAGTGCTTGCTTCGGTTCAGGTAGGGTGCTCTGTTGTCTCTTCCCTTCAGCCCTGCTCTAGGCTGTCCGTGGGCTGCACCACACCATAAGTTGCTGGGCCCAGGGACAGTTGGCGACTGAAGAAGGAAGTTGTCCGTTTGGGTTTCACTCGTTTGATCTCCTTGCCTGGAAATTGAGAGGGAGGGAAAAGGACGGAGGGGAATTTGCTTCAGGCTGGTGATAATGTGTCTTGGCCATCAGCCAAGCGGATATAGGCAGAAGTAGTAGGAGAGTTCTGAAGGTCACTGTCATGGAGTGCTGGGCTCAGACAGAACTGGCACTGATTTAGCTCAGGGCTGGGAAAAGGGTCCACAGAGAGTGGGCAGTGACAAACCTTGAAAGAGAGGACATGGGCATGTAACACAAGTTTGCCTGGCAGCAGGGACCTAGGATATTCTTGTAAAATCTCATCAAGGACAGCATATGGCCTTGCTCTGGGCATGGGTATGCTCAGACTTGGGTGAAATCAAACTGAGAAGCATTTCCATTGGTCAGGGTTAATCAGAGCAGCAGTCAAAGGTACTATGGTGTCTACTCCCCTTCCAAGGAGTTCGGTGGAAGCCAAGGTTACTGCAGAAGACGTCTGAAAAGGAGATCTGGCTTTTAGAACACACTTCAAAATCCCAGATTAACAGGCTCCTGACCAAGGATGGAGTATACCTAACAAGGGGGTAGTTAAGAACAGAATTGCCTGGTGCGTCCTACAAGGATGCCCTTCTCTTCTCCTTTTCCCCTCCTGGATGGACACTGACCCCCACCAAGTCCCACACGTGTAGAAGGGAAACTTGATCAGAGTCCCTGGCCTACTATGACACTGGCCCAATGGGGGCAGGTTGGGCCAAGAGTCAGGAAGACTAGCCCCAGATACTTACTAGCTGTGTGACCCTGGGCAAGTCAGGTGACCTCTATTTGCCTCAGTTTCCTCAAATGTAAAATGGGGATAACAGCAGCACTGACCTCCCAGGGTTGTTGTGAGGACCAGGAGATAACACTGTAAAGTGCTTAGCACAGAGCAGGTGCTGGGTAAACACTCGCTGCCTTCTCCTGTCCTAAGAAAGCCCTCACCTTCACAAATACACAAAGTACAGGCAACAAGGAAGATGAATGAGAGGCCCTAGTGCAGGGAAGCCCACCTGGCCTCAGGCAGCCTCGGTGGGACGACCTCCATGACCAGCTGTGGCTCTGCAAAGGTCTGGCGGAGGCAGAAAGGAGTGAGAGGGTGGGTAGGGGTGGGGGGGAAACACAGGAGAACCCAAGCCCCTTGGGGGGAGGGCATAGGAGGCACTCAGCGAAGGCTTGCTGAATGAGTGAGTGAATGTAACCGTGAGGACACCATGGAACCAGAGGTGTGGACGGGGAAAGCACCTGGGTGCAGACCAATGGAGAGACGAAAGAAGCCACAATGATGCTCCACGCACACCACGGGCGGCTGGGACACAGGGAGGTGTGGCTGAGGGGAAACAGGGAGCCTCGATTATCCAGACGTCTGCTGAGATCTCTCTGCCTGAAGCAGAGCAGTGAATCAGTGCTCATTTACCTGCCTGCGAGGCCTGACATCCAGGCTGGATTCTGAGCTTCTCTTCCATCTACCTCTGTCCACACCTCAAGTGGACCTGCTCATTTCATGCCATCTCTCTCATCAGGGGAGAAGCTTCCTGAAAGCAGGGAATGTTTTTGTCTTTCTGCATCCCTCGTGCTTCACACAGGGCCTAGCACACATTAGGTGCTTAATAAATGTTGTTGAGTGACCATTCTCACCCATGAGGAAGATGTGGTTGTTGGGGTCCTAGGATCAAATGAGCACTGCATGTTAGATTCTGGGCTAGAGGGGGAGGGAAGCCAGGTACAGTCGGACACAGGTCCTTGATTTGGAGAACGGAGACATCACTGAGTAGAGGAGAATTCGAGGTAAGAGCCCCTGGACTGGTCACTGAGAGGAAAGACCCCAGGAACAGGAGGGCCAGGAAGCGTTCAGGAATGAGATTCTACCGATCCAGAGAGATCATGCCCTTGAGAAGGGAAAGGGGAAGGGAGGAGAGTTACCTAAATATACTTCTGTGGAGAGATGGGAATTCTTCACCAATTTGGTTTTTTTAAAAGACAGGATCAGGAAATTTCTTAAGGGAAATTTAATGACTTATTCCATATATTACACGAAAGGTAAGTCACTGAGTACCAGGAAGGCAGAGGCTGAGGCTGGCATGGTGACTGGGACCTGGCAGAAGACTCGGCAGCAGTGACAAGGGCAGGAGCAGTCAGATAACAGAAGGCTTGAGCTCAAGGCTCAAAGGGGATTGCCACACAAATGAATAGTATGATGCCTTCCCCAGACCCCTTTTAAGGGTGACTGTCAGTGGAAAGTGCTTGTAAATGATCTGTGGGACCGGGTCGGGAAAGGAGGGTCTCAAGCAGTGGGCAGAGAAGCTGTCTCATGTGTGGCAGATGTTCCTGAATAAGCCAATGGCATCAAAACTAGAGTTAGCATGAGCCCATGTGCTTCCCTGGCAGGTTGCTGTGTGTGTGTATGTACATCTATGTGTGTATCCATGCATGTGTGTATGCATGCATGTATGTGTCCATTCTCCCCCCTCAGATTCTCCCAAGTGCGCTGCTTAGAAAGTAACCCAGGTTTGCATGGCCTCTTGGGTCTTTATTATTACTGCACTTGCTTTAATGAGTGCCTAGGGTGTTGTTATTTGTTTTGTGTTTAATAACAAAATAAGACAAAGCCAGAAGTTAAAAGGTCAGGGCATGTGAGAGAAGATAAAGATGAAAGCCTGGCCAGGTTCTGACACGTGAGGACTCAGGGATCCGGGGCTGGTAGGGACAGTGAAGCAGAGGCCCGCCAAAGCCAAGATTCTATTTGAGCTAGAAGAGGTGTTCAGAAGGGCCAGAACTGGCTGGGAGGATGGGGGACTAGGAGGAGGGGAGCAGAGCACCTCAGGGCTCAGTCTGCTGCCAAGAACGATTCTCAGAATGAACAGAACAGAAATGGCCAATCAGGAGCTGTGTGGCTCCTGATGGGAAGAGAGCCCAGCAGCCTTCCGAGAGCTGGGGTCACTGGCAGGGACGTGCCACATCCTCAGACTTTGAAAGAACTGGCCAAGGGGACTGGCGGGCCACTGTCCGTGAGACACCGGAACGGGTAGGAGGCACCACGAGAACTGGGAGCAGCAGGGCGTGGCTTCATGGGGGAGGGATGTGAGCATAGCTGATGTTGCTCACCAACCGCTTGGACAGAAGCTGAGGGGGTGAGTGTGAGCCCCTCAGATCTGCAGATTCCACAAAGCTGGGGGCAAGGAACTCCTACTACATGGCAATAATAAGTCAAGAAGGTCTTGAAAGGCCAGAACTTTGGGCAGAATCTACTTGAACGCAGTTAAATAAGCACACAGAAAGCCTTCGATTTGGGCTCCCCAGCAGGGGGTGGGGTGTGACTGCCATGGGAAGATGATGAGTCAATAACACAAGACAGAAGCTAAGAATGCAAACAGGCTTTGAGAAGACCCACGTGCCCAGGACCCTACGCCTCCTTCCCCCCAGTGCTGGACATCCTGTTTTAGAAAGGCCACTGAAGGATGAGGCAAAGCAGATGGGGAGCACACTGAGCATCCCTTTGATGGTGCCCTGGAAGGATGGGAAAGGCCTGGGGACATTGAGCTGAGAGAAGACTTGGGGGGAGACGCAGCAGAGAAGGTGTCAGAGGGAGGGGCTGCTTTGGTAGGTCAAGACTGGCCCTTTACACATATCTAACAGAAGCTGAAGAGTGTTGGGGCTTGACTCGAAATCTGGGTATGCAGCTGTCCAGCCCCCTCCCTCCATGTACCTGGATGCCCACCTGCTAGTGGGTTGTGGAGGAGCGTGACTTGGGCATAGCTGGATGACCTCCAGAGCCTTGTATCAAGCTTTTCTCTTGGTGGCAGGAAGCCTACCTCACGCCCTTCCCCAGGGGTCTGGAGCCACTCACCATCATCCACATAATCGATGGTGGCCAGGTGCTGAATCCGGCTGCAGACCACACTGCTCTGCCTCCGGAGCTTGTGGCGCTGAGAGGTGGTGGGAGGCTGGGGGCCGGGGCCAGCCGAGGGGCTGACTTTTGTCTCCTGGGCCAGGGCAGGCTCCTTGGCTAGGCTCAGCTCGATGCAGTACTCAATGAGGCCACTCATCAGCTCTGCCTAGGAAAGCCAAGGAAGGAACAGGGCAAAACAGGCTGGGACTGTGGGAAGTCGGGGGATGGGGCTGAGGATACCAAGCCAGAAGGGACTTGGGAGGCACAGAGTTCACAGAGCACCACTCAGAGCTCTTCGACCCTGTCCCCATCCCTGCCCACAGGACATTCAGAGTCAGAGGACCTAGGTGAAGTCCTGCCTTCTGCTCTGTGACAGAAGCCCAAGTCAGCTCACCTCTCTGACCTGCGGTGTGTTCTGTGAAATGGGCTCAACCATAGTTTCACTGTCTAGTTCACAGGGTTATGAAGCTATTTAATCTTGGTTATAAACCCAAGGGTAAGTTAGTATGACTACCACCTTTCACAGAGAGGGGGACTGAGGAAAAACACAGGACAAACAAGATCATGAAAGCATGAATTAGCCCCCCAAAACCTCCCAAGCCAAATTAGTGCCCCAGACCAAAGCGGTCTCCCATCGTGCCCAGGCTTCCTCCTCTGGCTCCGATGGGGCCATCTCCAAGCTGTCCAAACAGCCAAGAGGCTGGAACAGGGTGAAGAGCTACAGGCACTGGGTTCCAATTCTGGCCCTATCTGTATGACCGCAGGGAAGGGGATTTCACTGTTGGTCAACCTGGAGTGTGGGACACGCTCATCCCCCACTGCTGAGGTCACTACCTGCTTGGAGTAGACCTTCAGCAGCTTGTTGATAGGCATGCCCTCACTCTCCCCATCAAACTCCAGCCACAGGATGGGCTCATCGTCGCCTGAGCAGGTGTAGTCCCAGGACAGTTCTTGGAAGCGCAGGCCCAGGAGGACGTGCTGGTAATGAGACAGGGAGGGAATGGTCAGAGGGGAAGGGCCCAGGTCCCGGCCACTGACCAGGGACACAATGTGGGAGGCCAGCCTGCCTGCGGCAGGGGAGTGGCTGAGGGGATTTGCACTTCTGCAGTCAGAGCCAATCAGTTCAAAGAAATGAGACGCCCATGGTTCTGAGGGGGCTGCATCCCTCAGAACCTCCCATGGGACTGGGGGTACTAAGGAATAGGACAGCAAAGGAGGAAGGGAAAGGGAGATTGGCAAGGGGACCTCACTCTTGAGTCTACACAAAACAACCTATGAGACAAACAACAAAGACCTGAGTGAGGGCCATCTGAATCTGCACAGGACTTTCCATATGCTCTCACCCTGGGAGGTCAGAAACTGAGGCACTGGGAGGAGATGTCCAAGGCCCATGAAGTATTGGATAGAGCCCAGCACCATCTGTGCCACTATATGAGGAATGCCCGGGGAGGCTGTCTCCTGATACTGACGGGACCCTGGCACACTCAGAGTGGGCCCCAGCAGAACCATACCTTCTCCTTGGTATCGATGACGTGGACACCCTCTAAGTTGATGGCCACGGTCACGGCTTTGCGCCCTCCCCGGTGCAGGAAGCCCTGGGCCGGCTTGTCGACCTCGCCACAGAAAAATGCACACCTGGGGGGCACAGGGGTGGTTATCCTTAGGCTAGGAGCTTTGCCAGCTCAAAGGCCTCTCTCTGAGACTCACCCGTAGTAGGGCAGCTCATGGCACTTGAGCAGGTAGGCCCGGTAATGCCTGGTGAGCAGCTCAGCCTCCGAGCCTCCCTCTTCCTCTTTCACCTCCTGGTAGGCGTTCAACAGGCCTTGCTCCCCTGGTACCAGCCGGGGTCCCCGGCTCCGGAAGGCTGTGAAGAGGCTGTGAGGCCGCTTGCAGAGATGGGCAGGCAGGAAGGAGTCAAGCTTCTCTCTGGAGGATAAGATGGGCACCATCAGGGAATGGAGACACACCTGCAACCTTGCCAAGGGAGCAAACCTCCAGAGCCCTGGAGGTATCAGGCCATGAGGCTTCCATCCACTATATTCATGCTGATGTCCCATGTGGGACAGCTTTTGGCCTCTGGTGGCCAAGCTAAGGACATTGCCTGGGTCACACTCTTTCCACCTCAGGGAATGACCCCTGGCAGGTCCCAGGAGAAGGCTTTCTCAACATCCTGCTCTCACTAGGGCCAGTCTCTACTTAGAGGCTCTCTTGTGAGGGGGTGGGACAGGGCCCAGGCCTCTGAAGATGGGGAGAGAGGACAAAGTGGAAAAAAGCAGCGGCCCACAACTGGAGGCCAAGGGAGTAGGGACAAGTAGGTCCCTCACAGAGGTGGCCAGAGCCGAGCAGGCCTGGCCTCAGAGCCTCAGGTATGTATTAACTCAAGACAGGCAGCCCCCCAGACTGTGAGTGTGTCTGGGTGGGTAATCTGTCCACCAGAGACCAATGAGGGCATGCCTGATCCTGCCTCACTCAGATCAGGGTTCAAATTCTGGGGAGGCCACTTCCTTGCTGGGGTCTCCTGAGCCTCACTCCTCTGGCAGTCTTTCTGGTCAAGCCTGGGGGCTCCTTTTCTCAGAATGTTTCTAAATATTTGAAGGAGATCCTAAGTGTCAGTGGGAGTCAGGTGAAGAGACAGGTAAAGATATATTTCTCCTCCAAGTGCAATGAGCCCTCCTGGTCCTTACTTCACAGCACAGGCTGTCTGCTGGCCTTGGCGGTAAGGCCCCAGTTCCAGTCGGCACACCAGGGCCCCAAGCTTCTCGCAGTCTTCCACGTCACAGGGATAGCGCACCTCCAATACGTTGAACTTGGCCTCTTCATACAACAGCCTCAAGACATCCTCATTGTTGACCTAAAAACCAAAGGGTGCTCAGATAGAGGCCTAGCCAGGGAGGCCTGGCCTGGGAGGCACAGCAGGACCCTGGGAGCATGTGAAGGGTGAAGGGAGATGAAAGAGAAGGCCGAGACAGGAAGCACCCTGGGGAGTCTGTTCTGGGCTCTGCTGAGGCCAGGCAGCCTCACCTGCAACTCCTTCCTCTTTGGGAAAAAGACATTTCTTCTGAACTGCAGAGATGGCTCATCTGGGAAGAGATATGAGAAAGTCACAAACCTGGCCCTCTCCCAGATGTGCTGATTCTTCATCCAGCCCCTTTTCTCTTGTTCCGGCCTCATGTGCCACAATTTATTAAGGAGACTCATTGGGGATACTACAGGTGACCTCCTCCTGAGGTTCTACTTCAGGCAGGGGGGAGGGATGATGGCCAGCTGAGGAGGCAAAGGTAGCCTGGGTAGGAGGCTTTCTGCTAGTCTCAGGCATGCTCCACCCAGCCCAGCCCAGACCAGCCGTGGCCTAGCTAGCCATCCTGGTCACCAGAATGGCCTGGGCTCTAGAAGCCTTGGGGACAAAGCCAGGAGGGACCGTGGGGTTAGACTCCATGGCTACAGGTCCCATGGAGCAGCTTGCACTTCCCTTGGGCTAAAGGCCAACACTCTCACCTCTGACCCCATGATTAGAGAATTGGACTTATCTCAATAGGAAAGCCACCCCTCTAAACTGAAATGAGAAAAGGAGAGAAGGAGGGCAAAGAGAAGTTCTGGGGTGTGAGGAAAGAAAGTGCTACAGACCCATAGCCATGTCATCCTCTGGGGCATCTGTGAAGCGTAACAGCAGGTCCGGCCACTGCCGGCACACCTTGTACGGCTGGTGCTTAGGTTTCAGCTGCACCTCTGCAGAGAAGCAAAGAAGGGCCCTTAAGTGTGGTAGAGGCAGTGCCTCAGGAAGGAGCAAGTCCCTCCCTCCCTTCCCAGCTCCCTATGTCCTGGTTCCTCGGGATGCCCCAGCAAGGCCAAGTTTCAGGGAGAAGAGGCTGGGCCTTGGGTAGGTGGCCCAGGCTGGGCCAAGCCAAATCCAGCAAGGTCTCTCTCTCCAGAAATCAAAGGGCAGGCAGGCCTTGGGAGGAGCAGCCCCACATTAAATGTATGAACCCAGAACATCCCTCCTCTGGGCTCTATCTACACTGTGCCCCCACAGGAGGCAGGTGACTATTAAGTCCTGTTGAGTCCAGCTGACCTCTAATGTAGGTACAGTGGAAAGCGTCCTAGATTTAAAATGAGAGGAACAATGGGGATTCAGATCCCACGGCTGCTTCTTTCCTGTCATGTAAGCTCTTGGGCCTCAATTTCCTCGTCTGCAAAATGAGGGGCACAGCCTCAATGACCCTGTGACCCTAAGGAGTGTCTCCAGCACCCCCCCAACATTTTACTCTGCATCCCCTCCCCCACCCCCTGGCCAGATCCTCAGCTCCAATCTGGTCTCCCAGCCCCTGTTCACCTCCGCCTGCTGCCCCACTGGAGCTGCCCAAACATAGCCTTTCTGGGAATCTTCCAGGCTTCCATCTGGTAGCTGTCCCTGTGACCCCACAGATCTCTCCTTGGTCTTTAGGATCCTGCCTCTGCCCCCAACCACTCCTAACACGGCCCCAACTCCTTTCTTCAGGGCTCTCCGATCCCCCAGCCAAAATTGTTCCTTCCAGTAGCCTCATTCCCATATCCTCCACTTCCAACCCCATTCCTTTTCCCAGTGGCCCTGGGGTCAAGCTGCCAGTCTGTTTACCACATAGTTCTGTAGTTTGCCACCAGCATCTCCTTGGAGAGGAGGAGCTCCTGGGGACACAGTCCTGTACACAATGGGCCCCCAGTGCCATGACTTAGTGACTGAATCATGAGGACACCTGGGCCCCAGGCTAGAGTTGGGAGGGTCTGGCCCCATCACCTTAATGTCTTGGATCCCTCAGTCTCCCAGGGGCTAGCTCTTTTCTTCTCACCCCGCTGTGCCCCCAAAGTCTCACTTGGCCTGTCAGGGTGAGGTCCTCCCCATGCTGCTGGGCATAGCCAGGGAAGCTCGCTGACACCACACTGGGCAGTAAGTCAGAGTCTTGGCTTGCTGGGCCACAAAGAAGTCTCAACGCTCACTGTGAGACTACAGCTCAGGTATGCCCATGGCCAGGGTGGAAAAGGAACTCCAGGGTGGGCAGAGCCAACCCACGTCAGAATGCCTCAAGTCAGACCACAAGCTGATTCCCACAGCTAGAGTCAAGAATGTGCTCAGAGCTGGGGAGGGGGAGGAAGGCAAAGAGGTCCAAGACAAACAGGGGAACATCAGCTGTCAGGGATGGCATGCCCCTGTTTTTCTCTACAGGGCACTGTCTATGTAGGGATGGAGTGGAAAGGGGAGGGGCTTGGGGGATCAGCAGGAGAGAGCCCCACCTGCAAGGTCAGAGAACCATGGAAGCCCCAAGGCCTGGAAGATGTAGGGGCAGGTAGGGATGGGAGCTGGGGCTGCTGAGGAGAGAGGATGGATGGGCAAGGAGGGAGCAGGAGGAGGGCGGTGTTGGGCTGGCTGACAGCCAGGTGGCCTGACTCCTCCCAAACGACTTAGTTCCTGACAGAGGACTGTCCCCCAGCATTGTGGCAGCCCCCACTTCTAATTCCATGCATGGCTATGGGTAGTGGTTATCAGCCTCAGAATCAATGATGAGAACCAGAGCCTGAGCTTGAGGATAAGATGTAGAACAGCCTGAGGGTCCCTATGGTTCCTGCTTTGAAATGGGTGGATTATGCCTGCTCTACCACTTGGAAGGGCTGAGCCAACCTCCTCAAGGGAGGGCAGAGGGGGCCAGTCCCCAGGCTCCAGTGCCAGAGGTCCATCAGCTCCTGCCCTTCTCCCTCAATGAAAAGAAGGGTAACACACGGTGGGGGATCAGGGGGGAAGAAGGAACTCAGAGATCAGCTGGCCTGAAATCCTCTTTGGGTACAGATGGAGAAACCGAGCCTCAGAGAGGGGATGGGAACTGCCCAAGGTCATATAGCAAATCCAAGAATCTGAACCCACATCTTTGGACACCAAGACCAGAATTCCAACTTTCTAAGGTTTGGGCCTGGCTTGGTCTTTACAACTACCCTGGAGGAAGGTGCTATCGTTATCATCACTCCCAATTTAAGGATGAGGAAACTGAGGCAGCCAGAGTTCAGGTGTGTTGGGCCCTTCTTCCTGATTCTGACCACAGTAACACCTGGAGTGTGGCCCTCTCAACAGCCTGGGGAGACGGAAGCCTGTAAAGTACTTTGCACTCCCTGTTGGTGCCTGTGACCCTCCCTGCATTTCCAGTTCCCATACCTGAGTTGTCTGTCCATGCTCCCTCCCTCCTTCCCCCTTGAAGCCTCATGCTGCCCCCCACCTCAGTCCCAATTGTCCCCTTGGAAATGGGAGCCACCTCAGACTTCATGCCTGGGTCCAAAGCCATGCACCCTATGCTCACCTTCCTGCTCCCCACACAACACTGGCAGGAGCCTAGGGGGCCAGGAAAGGCCTTCCCTGTTAGCTGATTTGCCGAGTTGTCCACCTAGAGGCTGAGAAAACTACCTCCAGATAACATTTTGTTTCCAAAAGTAGCCCTTTCCATGTTCCAGTTCATAGGATCACAGGTCTAGAGCTTGGGGGATCTCAGAAGCCACAGTGTTCCTGCTCATTTTACAGAAAAGGACACTGAGGCCCAGAGAGGGGGAGTGAATGCCAGAGGCAGGATTTGAACCCAGGTACACCAACTCCAAAGTCAGCCCCCTTTCCACTGTACCAGATGCCTCCAGTTGATAATGTTTGAGGATCCTTACCAAGCAAGGGTGAGATGAGCCAGAGGGCAAAGGCCTCCACAGCAATGTCGGGGAGCTGCAGAGCCTCTCGGATGGCGCGGTGAAGGTCCTGAGCAGTGATGGAGACCACATTCTCCACAACCAGGGGCACTGCTGTGTCGTCCATGAGGTACACGAGCACGTCCGCTGCTGCAACACAGACTACAGTCACGTTGCTGTAACCAATCCAACAGCACCCCCTCTCAGCCTTGGAGACCTAGGGGGAGTTCTAGGGGGTGCTGCTGGGCAGGGGATCTCTGAGCTCCTCCTCGGAATGGCCATCTCTTGCCAAACACCCCCCGGGAAAGGGGCACCTTTCTGGCCACAGGCTAGTCTGCACCACCCTGCAAACCTAGAGCAGACACTCCCTGCAGAGTCAGACAGCAGGGAATGTGGGGTGGGGGAAAAGGACATACTGAGGTGCAACAGAAAGGACACTGGGATAAGGCCCATTTCTAATCATGGCCATGGTCACTTAGTAGTAGGGTGACAATCCCCAGGACCCTGGGGGAGATGGCAGAGAGTCATGTGAAGGGACCAGACTCTGGAGGGTAGCATGGGAGCCTGATCAAGTGGTCCTCCCTACCCCATGATCTCCACTTGCCAGACCAGCTTTCCTGCTGCCGCTGTGCACTGGGGCACCACATGGGCTGCCTGCCTCCTATCCCTGGAACGTTGCCCCTCCTCATCTCTGTCTTTAGGATTCTCAGGGCCCTTCATAGTTCAGCTTAAGAATGACTTTCTAAAGGGCTAATATTTGGAAGAAAATTATGCTGAAATGCACTTTCTCCAACCCATCCACAGGCTGGGTATGGGGGAAAAACAAAGACAAAAAAAATCCAAAACACTGGTCCCACCTTCCCATTGTGAACAAACATTGTTGGTTTATAATCTGACAGATTATGATACAATGGCCTAAATAGAATTTATGCTTAACCATGAAAAAAAAAAATGATTTTCTACATGAAACCCTACTGATCTGCATGCTGCTCCGCCCACCCCCCCCCCAAGATCATCTTTATTTTCACTCTCTTTGTATCTGTACATGGCGAAAGGGGAGCCCTGGATTCGTGTTTGGCTCTGTTGGGGTCTCCAGTGTCCAACACAGTGCCTTGCATAGAGCAGGGGTCTAACAGATGCAGGCTCACTGAGTGCAAAGGCCTGACGTCTCCCAGTTGTGTGAGCCAAGGCAAATCTATGAACTGTGAGTTCAGAAGCCTGACAGGTGCAGGGGAAACCATGGGAATGGATTGCCCATGAATAAGAGGAAGGAGGGACACAACAGGGGGCAGCAGAACTCTGGTCCTTGGGGTGCCTGGCTGCCAGGCTGAGGCTTGGCCTGTTCATCTGCCTGGTTGAGCCTGGCCTCCCCTCCGGGGAGAGGGAGAGTGGTCACCAGCAGGTGCATGGGATGGAAAGGAAGAAGCATCTCAAGCATATCTGTGTTTGGCCTCCATCAGCCCTCCCCCCCATCATGTCTGGCCTCTGGGCTCTTGGCCTTCTCTGTGGCTGTGCCCTCCCCCAGGTCCTTCTCCCCTCTGCCCACTGACCTCCCTGGTCACATTCCAGCTAAAATCCGCCCTGCCAGCCCCTCTCAATGCTCCTTATTTCCTGTCTGTCCTAGGTCAGTTTGCTCACAGTCTCCCTCATCAGACTGATTCTCAATTTTTTACCTTTCTTTGTATCTCCAAGTCCTGGCACATAGTAGGTACTTAACTTAATGCCCTTTAAGGAATGAAACACTTGCCCAGGGCCATTTCCATCCAAGCTTTCCTTTTCTTTAATAGCAGTGGCCCAGTTCTCAGAGATGGGGCTGAGGGTCTTCTGTGCCTTCTCCACACCCTCTTACCTCAGTGAGAATTAAGTACCTCTTCCCAGGTAGGGGCCGGTGCTGGCTTGGGTAGGGACATAGCACATGGAAAAGAATATAGGTGATTTAGGAGAGACTGCACTAATAACTGGTTGGGGGTAGGGAGGATTCAGAAAAGGAAATGGCCCCTGAGCTGAGTCATGAAGGAAGCTAGGGATTCTAAAAGCCAGAGGGGAGGAGGGAGGGCATTCCAGGGTCATGTGGAGATGGGAGATGGCACCAAATTGAGGGATCAGTAAAGAGTCCAGTTTGGCGGAAGGGAGTCAAACTACAGGGTCTATGGTTGGACCTGTGCCTTGGTCAGTGGTGTAGAGGGTAGAGAGGACAGAGACTCGATGCCAGGTGAGGGGTTACCAGGGCCTGGATTATGAGTGGAGACAATGAGCTGGAGGCAGACAGGCTGAGAGGGAAGGAACAGAAGAATGGAAATGCACATCTGGAGGCCAGGGACAGTGACTGGCAGACAGATGTTCATCTGCCACAAAATCAGCCAGTCCATAGCCCTTTGCAGAGATAACTCCCTCCTCCCCCTCAAGTATTCCATTTCATTTCTGGGGGTCCTCAGGCCTAGCCTAGAGCATGGCCCATCAGAAGGCAGCTATTACTTAACAGCCAGAGATGGGATTCCAAGTCAGGCTAATACTCTACTTGGGGTTCATCCGTGGGGAGGCTAAAGCGCTCACCAAGCAGAGCGACTGGCAGGGAAGAGCAGGGGTCTGGGGAGGGGCAGACATTTAAGGCCTGGGCACAGCCCCTGTCTGTCAATCCTGGCCAAATGTGGAGTGTCTGACCACCAGGTCAGCTCACAGAGGGCCCTGGGAGACCGTGGATGGAGCCACTCCCCTGCCTGGCATCTCAGGGATCTGGGATCAAACTCTGCTTTTGTCATCCACTACTTGTGTGATTGGGTCAGTCCTTCAGCTCTCCACAGGTCTCTCCACAGAATAAGGAGCTAAATGGTCTTGAAGGCCCCTTCTGACCCTAGGATTACTCCCACTAAAAACCACCTGCTAGGCCATGAAGGGAAGAAAACCTTGGCAAGGCCGGGAGGGTCAGGGAAGGAAGGTCCCCTCAGAGAAAGCCATCTTTTTACACAAAGGTCAGGGAAGGAGCAAAGGCACAAGCCAGCAGAGGCATCCAAAGCACCACCAGGAGAGGAAAACAAAGGGGGCTCCAGAGAGCTGGCTGGGGAGATGGAGGAGGAAGGAGGAAAGCCAGTCCCAGCGCCCCAAATGCTGAGTCTTGTGATGACTCAACTTCTCCTGTAAAAGGGGGACAAGCCCAGCTTTGTAAAGCGATTTAGGGCCTCTACGTAGAGATGACCAGGGTCAGCCTGGAAGATGCTCCCAAATTGGACTTCTAAAATCTCATCCAACTATTCACTGACAGTGTCTGAAGGTTTCCCAAGTGTTTTACATGTTTTCTCACTTGATTCTCACAGCCACCCTGGGAAAGAGGTGCTCTATATACCCATTATACATAGAGAAACTGAGGCAAGCAGAGGTGAAGTGACAGACACAGTCATTAAAAGTCTAAGGCAGGACATAAATTTAGGTCAATCAATAAATATTCATGAAACACATTCATGAAATAAATATCATGAAACATAGTAATGTGCCAAGCCCTGTGCTAAGCCCCAGGGATACAAAAAGTGGTAAATGACAGGCCTTACCTTCAAGGAGCTTACTGTCTAATGGGGGAGACACTGCGCAAACACATGGCCCCAAGTGCCATGCCACTAGCCCCCCTCTCACCCCCCAAACTCACTCCCTGGTCTCTCTTTTCCCAGCAGATCGCCAGGCTCCGGCCTCTGCCTCCTCTCCGCTCAACCTGCTGCTCTCTCCAAAGTTACAGCCCTGCTGTCCTCTTCTCATCCTTCACCCTCTGGAGCCCCCCTGCTCTCCTCTCACCTTCTAGGCCAGCTCTCAGTCCCTCACCCCAAGACACTCTCCTGCTTCCTTTCTGTGGGTTCCATCCCCACGCAGAAGGCTCCTGGGTCTGCGCCCTGACCTCTCCTGAGCTCCAGGCCTGCCCAACAAGGTGAATCCGATGCTGGACACTGGACACCCCTGCCCAGCCCCGGCCAGGTGGGTGGCCTCTCCCCCATGGCCCTCCTCTTCAGGGCTTGGCCCCCCACCCCCAGTGACCCCTCGGTGACTGGCCCCTCCCGTCTCTGCCCCTTCCAATCCCCCCCCACGGGTACCCTGGTGAAATCCCTGGGGCAGGGCTGACCCTTCCGGCCCTCCCTTCACACACTTTCCCGTCCAGCCGGAGGGGCCGCGCCGGGCACCAGCTCCCATGCCCGCCCTCCTCCCACCCAGGCAGCTCCCCGAGAACCCACCTCGGGCTCCCACGGAGGACACGCTGCTGCGGTGGGAGCGCTCCGCCGGCCCCGGGGGCCCCGACCCCGCCTCGCCTCCGTCCATCTGCAGAGAGAGGGCCCAGGATGAGCGGCACCGTGTGGTGCCTACTGCGGGCCGGGCACTGCTGAGCGCTGACAACTGCCACCGCGGGGAGGGGCTGCACCCACGGGCCGGGGCCACATTCGGGCCGGGGCTTCCTGGCCCCCCCTCGGGAGCTACTTCCCGAGTTATGGGGGGGCAGAAGTGGCAGGGAGGGGGCTGGGGGAAGGAGGGTCAATGCCAGGCTGGGGGGCTCTCAAAGAGCCTTTGGGGAGGATGGAGGGGGGCCGGGCTGAGGGGGGGGGTGAGGACGGGGGCGGGGGTAGGAGCGGGACCGGAGCGAGGCTGAGGAGGGGGCGGGGGGGGGGGGAGCGGGACCGGAGCGAGGCTGAGGACCCGGGGCGGGGGGGGGTGGTGGTGGGGGCCGGGAGTCAGAGCGAGGCTTTGGAGAGCGGGGCGGGGGGGACCAGAGGGAGGGTCGCGCAGGGATGTCAGGGCTAGGCGGAGGCGGAGAGGGCAGGGGGGAGCCAGCTCCGACACCAAGAAGCTGCGGGGCGAGGGCCCCCGCCCCAGGACGGTCTCCCCCACCCGCTCTGGCCCCGGAATCTCACCCCAAATTGGACCGGGCGGCTTCGGGTATACGGAAGGCACTGGAGCAGGAAGCGCCAAGCCCCACGGTTCCCGCCCCCTCGGCCCGAGAGAGCCAATAGGAGGTCAGAGATGTGGCGCATGCGCATCTCTCTGGCGCCTTCGAGAATGTTGGGCCCCACCCCCTTAGGCCTCCCACGTGGTTCTGCCCGCGGGGCACTTTGGGTGTTGGAGTGCTGTCTTTGGTCTGGAGCCTGTTAGAACTCCACTGGACCAGGAGCGCTTTCTTTTTCGTTCTGGGTTTTCTCAGCACCTGTGTTGCAGTCGCTAGAGCGCCTGAGTGTGATAGAGCTGTGTGACCCTGGACAAGTCACTTCACCCTGTTTGCCTCAGTTTCTTCATCTTTTAAATGAGCTGGAGAAGGAAATGGTAAACCACTCCAGGATCTCTTCCAAGAAAACCCCAAAGGGGTCAGTAATGAAACATCAGAAGGCTGAAGAACTGCAGTTATTGGAGCCCAAGGAATATTTATCAGCTGCCTGCGTTCCCTCCCTGAGCTGCCGTTCCCTGGTGTCCAGGTGAAGGAGCATGGTGAAGCCCAACTATGGGGCCTGGGAGTCAGATGTCCTGGCCTTGGCCTGCTGGATGGCCAAAGCACCATTCATGGCAGGGGCCAGGCAGGTTTGCCACGGAATGACTCGCTCCAGGGCTGCAAGTCCTGTAACACTGCAGGCTCTCAAGTATCACATAGAAGACAATGAAGAGGCATAGAGTGGCCAGGCTACAAGGTAGGACCACGAATGCCAAAGAGGAGCCAGAGTCAAGGATCTCACCGAAGGAATCTATCACCTCAGAGTCAGATGAGCTGGTCATGGGGCAAGGGTGAGAGTTGCCTGATGGGCTCCCCCAGTGCCCCAGCAATATCAGGAGAAGGCAAGGAAGCCTACCCAAAGACCTATCCACCTTGTGTCCAACTCTTTGAAGGACATGGACAAGTATTAGCCAAGCCCTGTTTACATAAAGCTAGAAGGAGCACCCACATCAGTGAGAGTATACAATGGGTCATTGTTTAGGTAGGACTTTGACTGATATCTCCTTGACTAGCTGGGTGACTCTGGGAGGCTTGGAAAGATACTGCAAATGGTGAATGAGCTAGGGCCAGAGCTGAAGGAGAGGACGGGAGTAGTCTGGATTGCTTTTCAGAAATTACACAATGCTTTCACAATCCCAAACTGCCTCCGACAGATAAACACAACTAAATCTTAACATGAATATTCTGGGGATGCAAATCATAGAAAAGCAGAATCTCCAAAGAATTGAATTATGGGTGACCCAAAAGATGTATGGTAAGAAATATGTAGGATGTAACATATAACCAGTTATATTGCCATATGACTTAGGCACAGGTAGTTGTACAAAAGGCATACATTTCCTGGCTGATGATCAGAAATGAAGATGAACTGATGTACCCATGAGGGCTAGGGTGAGAGATGCATAACCCACATTATGCTTGAACAGCCACAAGATGCTGAAAGACCTAGAGGAAGACTTCTAATGCATTGGGTAGATCTTCCATGGAAGATTTCTGAGAAGATATGGTCAAGACTCACATAGGATTAAAAAAAAAAGCATAGATGAGAGCAAAGGGATAAGAAGTCAAAGGAGATGAATGGTTTTCCAAAGAATTGCATGCCATCACCCACCATATGAAAGACCTCCAAGACACTAAAAATAAGAAAAATTTAAGTTAATCTGAAATTTCACTTCATACCTCTCAAGATAGGAAAGATGATCAAAGACAGCAATGCTGAAGAGCTCTGGGAAGGCAGATATCTGAATATAGTGCATCAGTATCATCATTATGGGAAATAATTTTTAATTGTGTGAGAAAAATCACCCAACTGTTAATACCTTATGACCTAGTGATTGTCCGGGTCCAAAGATTTGTTCAAAGCAAAGAAAGCCCTTAATAAATATTGATTTATTCATTGACTACTACTGAACTTCGGAAGTTTAAAAACAGACAGTCCGCACATGCACCAAGGTATTCAGAGCAGCCCTTTCCTTGATAACTAGAAACAAGAAAGCAAGCGTCTGTCAACTGGGAGAAGACGAACAGGCAAGCCCATGTCATTTCTGTTCCTGTTCCATGTTCCTGTTTCCCCACATGTGATGTAAGGACCTCTTTAGCTGTTCAGGAAGGATCTGAATTGTTCCAGCATATTGATGGTCAAGAAACAGGAATCTTGGAAACATGGGGCAAGAGACCGAGTCACTCCTGCCTGGAAGCTACCGGCTGCATTAGATGAACCTCTGTCCTCCTTCCACAGTACAAGCTGTTCTGTCTACTAGCTTCCCCTAGTGGATGGGTGGGCCCTGAGGAAATACCAAGGGGTTGGAGGATCCTGGTCTTTGTTCTCAGCTCCCTACCAGCTTGAGAGATCTCAGTGTAGACACTGAGCTACTTCACCAAACAAGCTGTGAGGTAAGTGGTGTCTTCAGAGGCAGGATGAAGTCAGTCAACCCCAAGGGAAGCCAAGCGTGGGAAAGTCCTAGATACCAGCCTTTAACTAAGAAGAGGCAGCAGCTCCCTTAGTGGGAATAAAGCTCTATGAAGGAGAACCCTCGGGGTTGGGGATTAGGAGAAGGTTTAGAAGTGGGCCCATTCTTCTACCCATGAATACGAGAGCTTTGTTCCTTCTTGTTTGTCCTTCTGTCTTAAAGACTCACTGTCCTAAGGGGGAGTGGGGGGGGGGGGTGTAAGCAGGGAGGAACTGGTGAGGGCAGGGCTGGACCCCAGGACCCCAGAGACCATCTAGTCCTAGGGTTTGTAACTTGTTTGTGTCATGGACTCCTCTGGTAGCTTGGAGAAGCCTTTCTCAGAATCATGTTTTTAAATGCATATATATGTATACATATATATGTAATATACATACAGACTGTGTAGGATTACCGAGGAGACCTATTATATTTGAAGTGTTTTAATTATTTTCACAAGTTCAGGGGTCCCAGGTCAAAAACCCTTGATCGAGTCCAACTCCGTCATTTTATAGATGAGGTAAGAGGCCCAAAGAGACTAAACAATTCACCCAGAATCCCAGCTAGTAAGTGGAAGAGTCAGAATTCGAACCTGGGTCTTCTAACTTCCCCATTCAGCCAGTGCTCTGGTTCTCAGGGCCAGTTCAAGCATTCAGCAGAGTTCTGATGGAGACCTAACTTCCCTCCCTTCCCAGTGTGTACCAGGTGAAGGGGATAAGACCTCCGTGGAGCCTGTGATGATGGGGAAGACAGTGTCCTCCAGGGCTTCGTAGGACAATAATAGTATTCCCAGCTCATGTTCATAAAGTTGCTTTTAGTTTTTCCCAGCAGTTTATCCACATTGGCTCATTTCAGTCTCATAACATTCTTGGGGGCAGGGGAGGTCTTATTCTATAGGTATAATCCTTCATGCCCTTTTTGTATCAGATATAAATGGCTCACTGTGATTTGATCACAGTCACACAGTAAACCAGACAGACCGTGGACTCTGGTCTTCCCGAATCCACATCTAGGTCTCTATCCTATCACGATTCATCCATCCCTGCTGTTCTTAAGCACATATCTGACCAGGTCACTCTGTGCTGAAACACAAGCAGACCTCACAGAGGAATCCCGAGTGTCTCTCCTTCGCCCATTCTTCATTCAGGTCAAATTGGCCTTTTTGCTATTCCACATTCCCAGGGTTTCATCTCTCTCCACATCCCTCACAACTCCCTTCTCGAACCTTTCTCTTCCTTGGAAGCTCAGCTCCAGGGCCACCTCCTCTAGGAAGCTGCCCTGGCTTCTCCTAGCTACTAATGCCCTCCTTCATGAAATGACTAGTTTGCATTTCCTTCTGCGTAAACCCCTTGATTAGAAGAGAAGGTGGGTTGATGTGTGGTGAGGGCAAGGGATGGCAGGTGGAGAGCTGGAGTCCATTAGAAGAAGCTGGATGGCCTGATTCTGTCCCTTACAACCTGGATGGTTTAGGGCAAGTCTCTAAGCCTTTCTGGACCTCAGTTTACCTATCTGTAAAACTAGGAAGTTTAACCAAATGGCTCTGTAAATCCCTTCCAGCTTTAAAGTTCTGATCCTACAGGTGAGGAAACAGGCCCGGAAAGGCTTGAGGGAGGTCACATTGATAGTGATTGGCAGAGCTGCCTGTCAAACACGGTCAGGGCTCCTGGTCTGAGGCCCTATTCCTGGGGATCATGGGGAAGCTACTGGGTGTCTTGTTATCATGGGTAAGAGGACTTTCAGATTTGAGTCTAGGGCTTTAGGGGAAGCTACCCCTGGGGCAGAGAGGACCCACCGCCCTACTAAACCACTTGGCAGTGGCTCCTCCCTTTGCTCCTAGGGCCTCCTTGGTGCCCTCCCCCTTGTTTGGGGCTGTGGTTGTGCAAAGGTCAATTGGGGAGCTTCAGCCTCTACGCACAAGGTCCTTCCCCCTTCCAGGGCCTCCATCCCTGCACAAGGCCTGTGAAGTAGACTCATGGAAATGGAGGTTGAGTCATTCAGAAGAGGGAGGCATAAACAGCTTATCCAGTACTCTAATGGGTGACTTCCATGTATGGGATGCCCCGCCCCCTTCCCCACTCTATGCTTCCAGTGAGTTGGCATTGCCATCTAGTGGCTCTCTGCCCTCTTGACTATCTTGGTCAGTCCCCTTGAAGTGAGCTTCCACAGAGCTGCTGGGTGACGGGAATGGGGCATCAGAGCTTCAGCAGTCCGGGGCCAACTTCATGTGGCTAACGTCTTAAGGATTTCCCAGGCCAGGAGGCAGGAAGCCGCCCAGCACAACTGTAACCGGATATCTGGTGTGCTTGTGAGGAGGGGAGCTTCTTCTGTCATGGTGTTGAGAACCCAGAGCCAGGAGGCCACTGGGAAGCCTGGTCTTCTCCTTGTCCCCGCCTCTGAGAATATTTCAGCTTCTCCCTCTTCCTTTCTTGCACTTTATCCAGGATCTGTCCCTCCCTCCAAGGTCCTCGGGCCTGGGCATCGGGCCATTTCTCACCCTCCTGCTCCTAGGTTTAAACATTAGTGAGAAGCTATCAGCTCAGGCCTGGAGGAGGAGCCAAGTTACACTTGGGTCAGCTTTTTCCCCTTCGCTGGAGCCCCCTGTTTCCTGGCTCTGTGTGCCTTGGACAATGCCTGTGGAAGAGTTTGTGGCTGGTTGGATCTCGGGTGAGAAATTTTTCTTTCTGGTGTGGCAGAGTATCTTTCAATGGGGCATCACTGTGTGGGATGTGCAAGAAAGAGAGAGAGACTGACAGAGACAGAGGAAGGGAGAGAGAGTGAAAGAGAGGAAAGAGTGAGAGAGAGAGGGAGAAAAAGAGAATGAGAAAGAGGAGATCAGTGATGACTTGGTCCCAAGGTTAGAACTAGTATGACAAGCCTTGGTTAGGCAGAGTACTGGCTGGGTTGCCTAGAGCCATCGGTGTTAACAATTTAATCCCCCTTTAGAGAAAGGGATTGCCCTGTCCTGGGCCCCTGCCTCTCTTTCATCTCCCCACCCACCCCCTAGCGCCACCTGATGGTGGCCCACAAGAGGCCTTCTGGACAGGTGCCCCTTGGGCCAGTCTTTGGATCAGAGCCATAGCCATAGGGAAAGGTGGCTGCTTTTTCAATTCTCAGCTGTACTCATCATGCCATAGATGGGCTCTTCCTTTGGCTTGGTGAGCCTGTGTAGGACCCAGGACCCAGCACTTCTCACTCCACTCTCCTGCTGTCTAGATGGACTCTGGGAGCTGGAGGGGGTAGGCAAAACCTCAATCTCCTGGCAGACCTGTTCCTAGAGCTGTGGGCATCATCAGTGAGTGCCAGAGCCCTCCACCCACTTTCCCTGCAGGCCTCTTAGCACTCCAAACCATTAAGGGATTAATCGATGGGGGAGAAGAGACCTGCTCTTGTCCAAGCTCCTCTTGAGAATCAGAGCTTTTTACTGACTCTGGCTGGTATGTTTTGATCATGCAGTCCATGATGCCCTGATACAGGTTCTGAGGCTGCAACCAGACCTGGAGCCAGAGGAGACACTGGGCTCACCATTAGGAGGTGGAGGGCGGACAGTGGAATTTGTTGTGGGGAGCCAATCTTCCCAGGGTCCCAGAGTCAATACCGCTTTCAAAATCAAAATCTTCCTGTCTAAAAGAGCAGCCTCTGGCTGGGATGGGAGGGTTGGATGGGAAAAAAGTCAAGGTTGGAAAGCCAGGCCTCTTTCCCCACTTGGTGTTTCTTTTCTCAGGGCTTCTCTGAAGTTCCTTCGGAATTAGAAATTCCAAGAAGTAGAAGTCCTTGCTGGGGAGAGGGGAGTCAGGAGAACACCAGGTGCTAGAGCCAGAGGCAGCCAGGTGACAGCACCTGGGAGTATGTTGGTGCTCCCTGGGCTGGAGAAGAGGAAGATGTGGCTCGTTCTTGGATTCATGGGGAGGAAGGAGCAGGTTCCATCTGTGCTTGGCTCCCTTCTCCCCTCAGGGGGCTCTGACCCAACAGCCCTGTAGCCTAGTTCTTTCTCCTTGTCTACAGGAGCTCTGGGCTTGATGCTGGGACACCCCCTAGACACAGTGAAGGTGAGAATGAGAAAAGTAATGGTCAACATCTGGAAGCAGGGGCTGCACACCTGGACCACTTGAGGTTGGGGCGTGGATTCCCATGCCATCTTCGAAGCTGGAATCCTGCCTCAAAGCAGCAGCTCTAGTGACTGGACTGGCTCCTGGGCAGTAGAACCAAACATTGACAGTAGAACCAAACATTGATGAGGGGAACCATTTACTTGTGGGAGATGGCTGAAGGCACCCCATGGCCCCCCACTACAAATTCCACTGATCTCCCTCTACTTTCTGATGGTGAGTCCAGTGTGTCTTCTGCCTCTAGGTTCGGCTGCAGACCCAGAACACATATCGAGGCATCATGGACTGTGTGATCAAAACATACCGCCGGGAGTCAGTAAGAATTCTCAAGAGGAGGGGGCAGCTTGGGCAGGAGCAAGTCTCTTCTTCCTCCTCCCCTCCCCTGAGCACCTGCTCCAATCTAACCTATGCAGAGACAGAGATGAGGTTTGGACTGCCAGTGAGGGAGGAGTGAGGGCCACTAGAAAAGATCTCTCCTGGCAAGCTCAGAAACTTGGGTTCTCATCACAGCTATCTCCTAGACTCACAGAGTCATAGCTTCAAAGCTGGAAGGGACCTTAGACATCATTTGATCCTACCCTCTCATTTTACAGCTGAGGAAACTGAGGCTCATAGAGCTAGAAGCCTCCTGTGTGAGAGCATACAGGATAGTGAGTGACTCAGGTGGGATTCAAGCTTAGACTCTCCAGTCCAGGTCAGGTCTTTCTTTTCTTTACTCTTCTCTCTTGCTGGGCCCCACCTTCCTCACCTGTGAAATGGAAGCTTTAGACCAGATGGCCCTAGGGGTTATTTCCAGTGCTGACATTCTGGGATGGTTAGGAGAACTTCAAGATTTCTATCCGTCTCTGGGTCCCTATAGGCAAAGAGTAGACTATTTTTGTTTGAGTAGGCTCTATTTTAAGTAGAGGGCAGGGGCTACTTGGTGGTGCTAGTGGGGGTGGGTGGGTGGGGGGGCTTGGTACCCAGCCCTTAGGACAAAGTCTGGTCCATAGGAAACCCTTAATAAATGCTTGTGGGATGAATGGAGTGAATGACTAGAGGAGGGCCTGTCCCCTGCAAGCCCCATTTGAGCACACTCACCAGGGCCCATCTCCAGCCTAGGCCTATCTCTGTCTCTGCCTGTAGGTCTTGGGCTTCTTTAAGGGAATGAGTTTCCCCATCAGCAGTGTGGCTGTTGTCAACTCTGTCATCTTTGGAACCTACAGCAACTCCCTGCTCCTGCTCAGCTCCATGTCTCACCAGGAGCGAAAGGGCCAGCCCCCCAACTATGGCCACATCTTTGTGGCTGGCAGCATCTCAGGGTTTGTGCAGGTAAGTGTGATCCACCATTCTGAGCACCAGGGAAGGCCAGACTCTGGACACACACATAGATGGCCAAACATTCTGGCCGTCCCTTCCTTGGGCTAAGGCTTAGAGTGGGTGATGATGCCATATTTCATGCTGTCATCACCACACAGAATCAGGACTTCTTCTCTGGCAGATAAAGTCAGAGTTTCTCAGTAGGAGGCAACCTCAACACACCTTACAGAAGACTCTGAAGCCTTCCACTTGGGATAAATGAAGAGTTGTCAGGAGAGAGCCTTGTTCCCAGTTTGTAGGGACTATCACTTGGAATATGGGTCAAGTTGACGGTCTGCATAGACCTTACTCTAGTGGTGAGGAGCGCCACACAGGGGACAGAGGACACAGAGATGTCTAGAAAGAGCTCAGGTTGGTAAAGAGACTCAGGGGAGGGAACTAGGTGACCAAGAGGGAAAGCTAACTAGTGTTTAACCCTAACAAAGGGTTAATCTTAGCAGTCTGATCTCCTAGTGTGGGACCTCCTGACCTTTGGAAGTGTTTTCTTGACCTATAATTAGGGAATATTTGGAAGCAATGGAGGGCCCTGGAATCAGAGGAGCTGGGTTCACATGCAACTTCTGTGTGACTTTGGGCCAGTCGCCTGATCTCCCTGGGCTCAGTTTCCTAATCTGTAAAATGAAAGAGTTGAATGAGATCATTTTTGGCTCTAGGTGTCTACTCCAACAAGTAATGCCCACTCTTCTCATTCCTCTCGTGCCTTGACTTTGTTTTTCTCTCTGATTTAATGACCTGGCCCTCTCCTGGCTCACCCTTTGTTCTTCTTCCACCCTCTAACCATGAGTGTCCTTTGGGGTGCTCCTTGGAGCCTCTTCTCTTCTCCTTTCACACTGTCTTCCTTGGTGACCTCATGCCCTCCCATGGCTCTAATCATCTTCTCGATACAGATATTTCCACCTCACCCTCTCTAAGCACCATTCCCTCACGACTAACAGAGGGTTGGACAGATGGCCCTTTGGCACCTCACATTCAGCAGGCCACCAGCCTCTAAACTCGCCCTTTCCCCAGACTCTCATTTTTAGTGATGACAGCAGCGTCTCTTCGCGTCTGCAGCCTGGGGTGACACTTGACTCTGCCCTGTGCCTTGACTGGTTTGCAAATGTTGTCGATTCCACCTCTGTGTCCTGTGTCCTGTGTCCTGTGTCCTGCGTCCTGTGTCCTGCATCCTGCATCCTGCATCCACCCCCTGCAGCCCCTCATTGGTCTCTGCTTGCACTCTGTTCTCTCTCCAACCCATTTTCTACCCAGTTGCAAATATGATCTCCCTAAGTTTCGGCTTTGCCCAAGTCCTTCTCCAGCTCCAGAGCTGGAAGCGGCTCCCTCTTGCCTCTTTGAAAAAATTTAAACTGCTCAGTCAGTCAGTAAACATTTATTAGGTGCCTCCTGTGTGCCAGGCACTGTTCTAAGCACTGGGGATACAAAAAGAGGCAAAAGACACTTCTTGCCCTCATGGGGCTCCCTGTCCAATGCTCAGCTTTAGATGACAGTTCATAATCTGACTCCACTTCTCTCCTTGGCCTTGGGTGTCCCACCTCTGCGCCTTTGCCCTAGGCAGCCTCCAGGCCTACAGTGCCCTCCCTGCCCACTCCCACACCTTAGACTCTTTAGTTTCTTTCAAGGCTCATCTTCGGTTCCCTCCATGGGGCACCCACCTTTCCTGATCCTCTCAGTCGATAGTGTTTGCTCTCCCCCCAGATTGTCTTGTACCCACTTATCTAGGTGCAGGCTCTGCTCCCCAAGTGAGTGGGAGGTAGGGACAGGCTGGAACCCATGTTTCCTTTTTTGTCTTTGGGCCCTCAGCACTTAGCACAGTCTTAGGCACACAGCAAGTGCCTGATACATGTATTTTTTAAAAATGGAATTGTCGAACTGCTACATCCTCTCATAACCCTAACTCAGACTAGACTGAGGAGCCTCCCCTCTCCGTGTGATGCAGATAGCCACAGGCCCAGCATTGGGCTTGAGGCCTTGCTGGAGGGTGACCCTTGACATCCCAGCAGCCATGGCTCGCAGCGCTGCCCACAGCTTGACTTATTAGTGAGCACCTAGTTCCACAGATCTCAGGGATAGAGGTGGTACTATATTAATCATTAAGTAACTTAGGGGACTTTGTCTTGCTCTTTGTCCTTGATCTTTATTTCTTGAGCTTTTTGGGGGTGGGATTGGAAGGAGTCAAGTTCTAGGAGGGAAAGAGCATCAATAAATGTTTATTAAATACCTACTGAGTACGTTGGAGTGAGTGCCCAGCCTGTAATCAGAAAGACTCATCTCCCTGAGTTCAAATCTGGCCTCAGATACCTTATAACTGTGTGACCCTAGGCAAGTCACCTAACCCCATCTGCCTCAGTTTCCTCATCTTAAAATGAGCTGGAGAAGGAAGTGACAAATCACTCCAGTATCTCTACCAAGAAAACCCCAAATGGAGCCACAAAGAGTTAGATATGATTGAAAAACAGCCAAATAGGAATAGCAGCAGGTGCTGTAGTCCACTGCCAAGTGCCACGCTGTTCTGCGTGTACAGAGCATGGTGGGTGAGGGCTCAGAGTGGAAGAACCAGCATTTCCATACACAGCAGTGGGAGGTTTAGAAAATGCTCTTTTCACCTCAGGACCGTATTATTGTACCCATTTGACAGATTAGAAACTTGAGGCTTAGGGAGCTAGCAGGGAATTTGAACCATCTTCTGCCTTGCCTGTTCACAGCATCTTCCAGCTCAGTCCCCAGGACCCCTTCAGCGAAAGTCTACTTAGCACCACACTTTCCATTCCTAATGAGGATCACAGTCCACAGTGATGACAAAAGGTTGGGTTGTTTGCTGACGTTAATGATTGATAGTCCCCCAAAAGGTTCTGGTTTCTCTTAATTCCTAGCCTGGCTGGGGGTACATGCCCTCACCCTTCCCAAAGGCTCCAGACTGAAATCCTTCTCTTGAGGCTGGGATCCTGGACTTGGTCCAGGATTTCGTCTTGGTCCAGCTCCCACATCATTCTTCTAGGCTCCCTTGTGGACAGCAGGGGCAGAGCCACCAGCATCCACTGCAATAGGCCAAGTGTGGGAGGATGAGGGCCATGTCCTGGAGATACTGCAAAGGTGACATAGACAGGATTTGGTAATAGCTCGACCCTGGGGGGTAGGGGAGAGAGTCCAGGATGACCCCTAGCTTGTGAGCCTGAGGACTGGGAGGATGATGGTGCCCTCTACAGTAATAGGCATAGTAGGAGTGGGGAGGAGCAGCTAGGTAGTGATGAGGTAAACAGAATGCTGGGCTTGGAGTCAGGAAGACTCATCTTCCTGAGTTCAAACCTGACCTCAGACCCTTACCAGCTGTGTGACTCTGGGCAAGTCACTGAACCCCGTTTGCCTCAGTTTCTTCATCTGTAAAATGAGCTGGAGAAGGAAATGGCAAACCACTCCAATATCTTTGACAAGAAAACGCCAAATGGGGTCAGGAAGAGTCAGACAGGATTGAGCAACCACAGGAGGGGGTGGGGGCTGGTACCCTATGACATGTGTACTGGACAGTTTGGAGGGGCTAAGTGGAGGTTGGCTATGAGCAAAATTGTGAAGATAGAAACCAGTGTCATGTCTTAGACTTGGAGACAGAAGATCTAGGATTGAATCTTGACCCTATAAATTACTTACCTGTGTGACCTTGGCCAAATGACTCTGAGCCTGTTTTCATCACACACACCCCAAAATGAAGGGGTATGGCTCAGGACCTCCAAGGGCCCTTTCAGCTCTGTGAGCTGGCTCTAAGTCCAGGCCTGCCTCCTTCCTCAATAGGTTCCCCTCGCTGCTCAGCCCCTGCTCCCCACTCTTAAGGTCACAGGGGAATGGAGCCTTCCTTAAGAAAAGGAGAAGGGCTTTGGTATGAAAACAAAGATACCTGGAGAAGCCCAGAGGGTTGTGCAAGGGAGGCTGGAGGCTGGAAGGATGAGGCAGAGGAAGAAAGGCCAGGAAGGCCCTGTAACAGTGGGAGGTTCGGGAAGTTCCTTTCTAAAAGGAGGGGTCGGAACCTCAGAGGGGGTGACTGCTTGTCTGTTGTTGAGTTGTTTCAGTCATGTCCAACTCTTGGTGACCCCATTTGGGTCTTCTTGGCAAAGATACTGGACTGGTTTGCCATTTCCTTTTCTAGCACATTTTACAGATGAGGAAATTGAGGGAAACAGGGTGAAGTGACTTGCCCAGGGTCACACAGTGAGTGAGTGTCTGAGGCTGGGTTTGAACTTGAGTCTTCCTGACTCCAGGCCTGGTGCTCTATCCACAGTGCCACTTGTCAGTCAAGGACCAATGATGAGGAATCGTGGGTACTGTCAGGTGAGGCATCAGCCAGGGAGGGTCAGAAGAAGAGACCAGGAGTGTGGGCTGGCTTAACAATAGACAGGTCCACTGGTTTCCTGACACAGTTGATAACTTGCCTTCCCATGAAGGAAAACAAAAATCAGGTGACTCTCTCCTCAGTCCCATGTGCCCTGCCCTTCTCTTGGGTGCACAGGCAGAAGCCAACCTGGGCCCTCATTTCACTGTTAACTTTCCTTCTCTTTAGGGTCCTGTTCTTCTCCACTGATCTGAGCTGGCCTGGCACCTTCAGCACAAAAGCCATGTGGGTAGGAAGGAGCTGAAGTCAGGGGCCCTGGGCACGAATTTGTGTGAACAAGCTTTGGTTTCTTCATCTGAGATGTGGGAACAATCAGTACATGTCCTGACAGGGAGTGGGGCCTGTGTGAGGCAGACCTTTGGCAAAACTTCAAGTGTTATATCAGTGAGGTTTTAGTACTACTCATCAAACAAGTGAGGCCTGAGGCCCCTCCCCCAGCCTAATCACAGCCTCTGGTCCTCATCTCTGCTACAGAAGCGCACTTTTCTAGGTAGGAGGACAGCTCAGCAGCCATCCCGTGGGGCTTGTGGCTGGTGGGCCTCTCTGCTCAAGCATCTTTGACTGGCTGCCCATTAACCTCTCCTTCCAAGTCCATCCCATCTAGTCCCGTTCACTTCTTCAGCCTCCCCTGCAAAACTCCTGATTTGTTCTCTCAGCCAATCAGAACAAGTCTAACCTATGGAATACCTGACAGGCCTTCAGATATTTGAAGGTAGCTCTGTACCATCTCCCTCTCCTAACCCCCACCCAGTCCTTTCTCATCCAGGCCAAACATGCCAAATTTCATTAGCTAATCCTCATGCCAGGAGCTCGAGATCTTTTGACATCCTGTATCGTCCTCCCCGACCCACCTACTAATGTGGCCTGATGCATATCCTCCATTTAGCCACCAAAGTGATTTTCCTAAAACATGGGTCTGACCATGTCACCCCCTACTCAACAAACTCCAGGGGCTCCCCATTGCCTCTAGGACCAAATACAAAATGTTGTCTTTGGCATTCAAAGCCCTTCCTCACCTACCTCTGCCTGCCTTCCCATTGTTCTTACACTTACCCTCAATATGTATCTTTCCATCCAGTGACACCAAGGACAAGCCCCTCCATTTCCCACGTCTGGGCATTTTCTCTGGCTGCCTCCATGCCTGGAATGCCCTCCCTCCAAATCTCTGCCTTCCCTGGCTTCTTTTAAGATCTAACTACAATCCTGCCTTCTGCAAGAAACCTTTCCCAATACCTCTTAATTCTAGTGTCTGCTCTCTGGTAATTATTTCCTGTTTATTCTCCTTAGAGCTTGGCTGTATGTATTTGTTTGTATGTTGTCCCCTCCATTAGAGTATGAGCTCCATGTGGGCAGGGCCTCCTCTTGGCTCCTTTCTGCTTCCAGTGCTTTTCGCGCTGGCACATAGTAGGTGCTTAATCAATACTGGTTGCTCCCCTTTGAAAACTTTCCAGCATATTGATATCCTATGGTGTCCAGAACTAAGGTGTTCCAGATAAGGTCAGAGAAAGGCAGAGGACTGTGGGATTCTCCCCTCCCTTCCTCTGGCCCTCACTCTCCTAAAGTTCACTTCTTTCCTTTTTGAACACTGGGACATTTGCCCTTCTGTGGTGTGTTCTCTTTTCCACTTTCCGTGACCTTTCACACAACATTGATGAGGTCTGGCAGTCACACCTGTCCTTCCTCTCAGGACCCAAGGGTAGAATTCATCTGGATTTATCAGGGACTGCCAGGTGCTCTCTATCGGCTCTTAGCCATTAGTTCTGACATTTTGAGTACAAAGGTCGTTCTCCTGGGCAGACAAAAGAGAAGCAGACTCCCCCTCCCTCGTTGGCTCTCTTCTCATCTCTTCTTTGATCTTCTGCGCAGCTCCTCTCATCTCCTGTCCCTTTTGTGTTGTCCTGAGCTGCCCTCTCCAGCCCCAGCTGCTTCTAAGCTTTAGCGATCCCGAAGCTAGTTTTATAGAACTGTTCCAAACTCTTGGGTCCATCTTAGGAATCCCTGATTTTGCTTCTATCTTTCAGGCAGCTAGGCGGCGTGGTCGGTGAGAATATTGCATTCCCTAGCAGCAGTCAGAAAAACAAGACGAGTTCAGATCCATCTCAGACACTTAACTAGCTGTGTTAGACCCAGTCTTAATTTCTTCATCTGTAAAATGGGTCTAATGATAGCACTTACCTTACAGAGTTTCTGTGAAGGTTAAGCGAGATGTGTGCAGTGCTTTGTAAACCTTAAAGTGCCCTGTAAATGCTAGTTATTATGTATACGTTTTAAAAATCTAAGTTGGTTAGGGAGGCATCCACAGGGGTCTCTTTCAACAAAGTCCCATATTTCCTCCTCCTTGGGTTGTTTCCCTTTGTGTCATCACTTTTCATTCTTGAGCACTTCCTATTCCTTCTGGTCTGACTTCCACTGAAGAATGCAAGTCTGTGAGATTGTCTCCATTTTAGGAGTCCCAGTTCCTCTGAAATCTGCTTTCCTCAAACTGAGGATATACATCCTATCGTTTCTGGGTTTCCTTTCCTCTATCACAAACTCTAGGAGGGAGTAGTCCCTTCCCACTAAGGTTCTCACCATTCCCACCCCATTAACCAGTTCCTCCCTTTTAGAGGGAATCAGATTCTTTTTCTCCTTGGTCCCTTCATCTTCTGAAGGATGAAATGATCATTAAATTAAATCAGGAAGTTATTAGTTGTCCTGTTTTGGTCAGAGTGTTCGTTTGTCTGGATCACAGAAGCCCCCATTACTATTTCATTAGTTTGGTGCCAGACTGGTGAGATTCCCACATTCTAGTCTTAGTGATTCTAGTCTACAAGCTTCCAGTCTTCTCTCTAATTCAACCTCCTGTTGAAGATTTCTAGCACTGTTAATTGCCAAGATTTCACTTGCTTGCCACACTCAGCAATATGGAGCTAGGAGCAGGAGGAGTTGTGTGAGGGAGGCTGTTGAGGCATGGAGGTCCTGAGACTTTGGAAGACAAGAGGTTACCAAGAGAGGTCTGTCACTGGGAGCCTTTGGGACTGACACAACTGACTAGAATAGCATAGTTCTAAGTGAGGTGAAGGGTCAGGGATTCAATACCTGAGGGTTCCAAGTAGGAAGAACCCTGGACTTGGGGTCAGAAGACTCATCACTGATTAGTTGTGTGACCTTAGGGGAAGTCACTCACATTGACTGGATCTCAGATTTCCTAATTTGTTATTTTCCTAAAGTGTAGCTCACACAGTTTCCTGCTTTCTCTACCTGGGTCTTTCTTGTGTGCTCCACTGATGAGTGAGAGAGTGGTTCTCTCACCAGGCTACCATCGGCTGGCCTCCCCTCCTTTGCTTCCCTGTAGGCCTACTGCTTGGCTCCTTTTGACCTCATCAAAGTTCGACTGCAGAACCAGACGGAGCCACGGTCTCGGCCAGGAGTGGCCCCACCCCGGTATAGTGGTCCCTTGCACTGCGCTAGGACCATTCTCCGGGAGGAGGGGCCTTGTGGCTTGTTTCGGGGAGCTTGGGCTCTGGTGCTGAGGGATACTCCAACTATGGGCCTCTATTTTCTCACATATGAGGGTCTCAGCTGGTGGCTTACTTCAGACAGCAAGGAACCTGGTGAGTAGGAAGGAGAAGGGGGAGGAGAGGGACTGAACTCCTTTTACAGCATGGCTGGAGGATGGTGGGGGTGAGGTGGGGATGTTTAGGGGTGTGTAGGGAAGGAGATGAGACACTACTGGTTCTATGATGGGACGGGAAGGTTGGATGTCCTCATTCCAAGATGGCAGAGCCCAGAAGAGGAAACACTTGGGCTCTCTTCTCCGTTTCTTAATTGCAGGCTCAGCTACAATGCTGGTGGCTGGGGGCTTCGCAGGGATAATGTCCTGGACCGCAGCCACTCCTTTGGATGTAGTCAAGTCACGGATGCAAATGGATGGGCTTAAGCAACGAGAGTACCGGGGGCTGCTAGATTGCATTGTAAGCAGTGCCCGGCAAGAAGGGCCATGTGTCTTCTTCCGGGGCTTGACCCTCAACAGTGTCCGGGCCTTTCCTGTTAATGCTGTGACCTTCTTCAGCTACGAGCATCTTCTCCGGTTCCTGAGCTGAGCCTTCCAAGGGATGTCAGCCGCTCCCCCAGCAAGTTCTAACTCTGAGACTGAATCCCATTTTGGTACCCAAAATCTGGTGTCAGTGGTGGAAGAAGGTGGCCAGCCAGTCTGCCTCCACTACCTAAACTGGGCAAAATGACTTGTTCCTTGGGGGCAGGAGTTGGGCTCCATCTGGCCTGTATAAAAGTGACTGGTCAAGAATGGGATGGAGGGGAAAAGAGACAAGCATAAAGGACAACAAACAGCAGATGCTCTGGGCCTCAGTTTCCTTGTCTGAGGATTGGGTGGGGGTGGGTGACCTGCATGGCCTCTGAAGGCCCTTCTAGCTCTAGAAGAGGGTCCTGAGAAAAGATGATGCGTGATTACTTGGATGTATGAGCTGGGTCTGACTACCACCTAACATCCCAATCCCTCCCCTAGGACTTTAGAGAATATTGTCAAAAGTTACTGTGTGGCTAAAAAACTGCAGCCGGCCAGGGCCAGGCCTGTTCTCAGGAGACAGCCAGCTTATCCCTGGGTTCACCCCTGAAGCCTTTCTAGACTGGTAGAACCTGCTATAGCTGATGAACCACTGTTGTGAACCCGAGGCCTTCTCTACTCCACTGGAGGTTGGCATAAGTGGTGGGGACAGATCATCAATAAAGGTTCATTCTGTTCCCCTTCTTTTCTCCTGAGGTCTTAGTGGAGCAGAAACTGAATGAATCAATATCTTTCCTGCTAACATATGAGCTGGATAGTAGCTCTTCCTTACATTTGGCTTGGCCTAGGTCAAGCCCTGTATCTAATTTGGGTTTCTACATTTCTACCATTAAAAGGTTAGAAACATAAGCCCTGAGGAGAAAGCCCAATGGAATGGAAGCTCTTTATTTTGGAAAATAGAAGGCCAAGCAATGACTTCATGGGTGTCTCCAGAAATATAAGGAATTCTCATGAGCCTACAATATTAACTAGTTCATCTCCATGGAGGACAAAAAGAGAGGTCAAGGCAAAAGGTTAAGGTTAGATCAAAGGAAGAACCATGTGCCTGTAAGAAAACTCAACAGTGGAAAAGCTCCCAAGGGAGGAAGTAGAATCTTTATTCTTAAAGACCTTTAAAAAATAGAATCAGTTCATCACTGACCTTCCTAGAGGCAGGGGCCAGATAAAATGACCTTCCAGTTCTGTAATTCTAGGGGAAAGATTATTCTGATTCTACCTAGAGAGCACTAAATACAGGGTCAGAAAGCTAGGGTTCAAATCCTGGTTTGGCTAATTCCTAGATCTGCTACTTCCTAGCTATGTAACCTTGGGCGCATCCCTGCTGAGCCTTCCAGCAACATCTGGAAAGGGAACGCTGGACCCTTCCCTTCCAGCTTTTACTCCTCTGATCCTGATCAGTTCATTAGACACTCATGGCTTTGGGTTCCTCCTTCTAAGGCCCATAACAAAGAGGGTCAGTGATAGTGGGGCAGGTAATTTTTGTGTGATCATACATCCTGTACAGGTAACAATACATACCTCAGCCTTTAAGGTAGCAAAGGAAGTCTGGTATTTTCCCTGACCCACACTGACTTGAGACCTGGGTCGAGTTACAAGGTCTCAGTTTCCCCAGCGACTGATGTCTTTTCCACTAGTCTAGAAATTTGGACTTTTGAAAGAGTTAACAGAACTGGCCAGTTTTCTTCATCAGGAGGTCATCCTCCTGACCTGTTTCTCCTAGGGAAAGGAGATGTCTACAAAAAACCAAGTAAGAACCAAGAACGGAAAACTCTTTCAGAAAAATTAGGGTCCTGACCTTGATATGCCAAAGGAGTATTCATTCTTGTCTTTCCTGTAGGACTGAAGGGTCCCTGGTGTGACAGCTTTCTCAGTTATTTCTTGGACTCAGTCTTTTCATATTAGGGTTATATGTTACAGAATAGTTAATCTAGCTTCCCCTTCGCTTAAGGTGCTCTGGGATTCTTCTGAAAGGAAATTCTTTTTACTTATCCTTGAAAGCCCAAGCTGCAGTACCAACCACCATGATCTGAGGGGGAAGAGGTAGCAATCTGGAGTCAGCCTGGGAGGTGGGAAGGTGTCAGTGAATCACCCTCTGCTGACTGCCTACATCCCTCTGGTCTTGTACAAGTGACACTCTGACTCCCTGTTTCAAACCTTGATTGCCATCAAAAAAACTGATTCTAAACAAAGAGTTCATGGAGTTCTCGTCCTGGCCATAAAGCCTAGATTCTTCATACCCAAGCTCCCAGTTTCCCTGTCAATGGTTTCTCATCTGATAGCCTAGAATTTTCAAGAGGGTTAAAGTTACTAGGCAACATATCCAGAATTATTGGCCCTTCTGCTCAAGGGGGAAGCAGCCTTCACAGCTTGGCCTCAGTTTTCCCAGCTTCTCTCCTCTCAGCATGAAGTAGTCTTATTTCCACTGGAAAGAAATCCCCAAATGTCCTCTGTTAGCGTTTCCATGGGAAACAGGAAGGGAGGGACGGGGACTCTGATGGACCAGGGGGGCCCTCACTGGGAGCACATGCGTTCTACCTCCTCTTCACAGTCATAAAATTTCCCAAAAAGTTCTGGGGAAGCTCCGTTACACTCAAACCATCGCCGCAAGGTGCCCAGTGCCCGCAAGGCATCTCCTTTGGTTGGCAGAGACATCAAGTCGTTGTCTCCACTCTCTTCCTCACTCTCACTGATGATTTCGTCTTTGCATCCTCCCTGGTCTGCCTTCTCACCTTCCAGGTCCACAAAACGGGAAAATTCTTCAGGTTTCAGCCCCTGGGGGAGGGGGGGCATCTTGGGCAATTCTTTCGTAGATGGAGGAGTTCTGCTGGGCCACAGGCCAGCAAGGGCGAAGCTGCTCCTGATGAAGTTGGCAGGCACTTTGTCCCAGGCGGCTGCCATCATGTGCAAGGCATCAAGCACTGTGATTCCTGCCCCAGCGGCAGCCAGAGACATGCCCTCTGTCTCCCCTTGGAGAGCAGCCAGCTTACTCAGGAGGCGGTGCCGGTAACGGGTCTTGAAATCCCGTACCACAGGAGTGGGTAAGCAGGGTATGGTACCATTGGCAGGCAGAGGCAACAGCCTCACGTGCTGAAGCTCGGGCAGGTCTGCACCCTCCTTGGCTGGGTGGGCAGTTAGCAACAAGGCCACATGTCGGCCTTGCTGCCCCATGTCCTGGTCCAACTGAGCCAGCCAGTCCGCCCATGGGATCCCTGGGCCTGGGTGGTAGAGGACGGGCAGAGCCTCGCTGCTGACCCCAAAGAAGCACCGAGGAGAAGGCTTACGGCTTCCCGACACCACCAGCCTCCGTTTCTCTGTCCCTCCGCTGTTGGCACACAGTAACACCTGTAACTGATCACCCAATGCCACCCCACCAGGGACTGCCCGATACAATAAGGGCACCTCAGTACAACCAAAAATATCCTCTGGGGAAAAGTCCTTCAGGGTAATGGGAGTATGGGGGTCTGAGCCCAGGGGAGCAGGCTCTGGGGAAGTCCGCGGAGGAGGAAGGACTTGGCGGACCCCCAGACCCACATTGTTGCGGCGCTTCCAGCGCACCAGCCAGCCGATGCTGGGTACGAAGTGCTGGCCCATGAGGTCGGCCAGCTCCTTGGCTTTGTGCAGCAGCATGGGGCCCGTGACGTCCCAGGCCTTGGCCCGGGCGATGTGGTACCAGCACAGGAGGGCCTCGTCGATGCCGCTGTACTTGGACTCTCGCTTGCGCTTGCGCTCCCGGTTGGCTGTGCCGCTGCACCAGTCCGCCAGGAGCTTCTCCTTATTCTTGCAGATGCGGGAGATCTGAGGCTGGGAGACCTGGAAACGCCGGGCCACCTCCGACTGGGACATCTTGGACTCATCCAGCAGCTCCAGCACCTGGATCTTCTCCGCCAGGGACAGGGCGTGAAGCTTCTTTTTGCCACCGAGTTCCATGGCTTCTGGGGGGACACCTGCAAGTGGGGAGCCACGTGAAACGGGGGCGGGGCCAAGAGACGGAAAGAGGGAGGTGGGGATGGACAGCGAAGGCCAGTGTGGGGAGGCGATGCTGGGGGGAGGACGGAGCAGGTGGGTGAGGGAGGGAGAATGAAACAGGTGTGCGTGGGGGGGTACTTGGAGGGGAGCAGACACCTTCGTACTGCACCTGCTGTGCGCAGCGCTTGTTGGGGATGCTGTCTTCACCCGGGGCTGACATTCATGATGAGGACTGTCCGGCCTGACCCACCTTAATCTGGTCCAGCCTGACGAGGGGAAGGGCGAATAGACCCAGAAGAGCAGACGCTGGGAGGAAGAGGAAGGGGGAAAAGAGGGGGCTGCCGGGAAACCAGGAGGGAGCCGAGCAGGGGGGAGAAGCCCACGGGCAGGTGGGGACACAAAGGGAGCAGATGTGGAGGCCAAGGGGGGAGGGGCGGGGAGGGAGAGGGGAAGAAGGCACCTGACTGAGGGGGCGGAGGCCAGGGAGAGAGGATGACCCCCCCAAATGGGGAGGGGATCAAAGGTGAAGGGGAAACAGGAGAGGGGTCAAAGGTCGGGAAGGGCCGGAAGACACACAAAAGTAGGGGAGAGGGAGGAGGGGCGCGGGGGTCTCCCTAGCATCCCCCGGCAATCCCAGTCACCCACCTCCCGCGCGCGCTCCTACCCCCTGGGCCCCGTCCCTGCGGCTTCGGGCTGGGGGGACGCTGCAAGGGGCGGGGGCACTCCACGAGATGCAGAGCCCGGCCCGGCCCCTACCCCGCTCAGCTCTGCCGGACCTGGCCCCGGCCCAGCCTGGCTCGATCTGCTCCCCGCTCCGGGTTTTCCCGGGCTCCGGGACGAGGGGAGGGACAACCACTCCGGTACCCAGAAGCCACAGGGCCCTTTCCTCCAGAAGCAGATGATTGGCTCCCAGTGTGGGCCCAGTCCCGCCTCCAGCTGGCCTCCATTGGCAGCTGCCGAAGAGACGGTTTAGTCCAGGCCACAGTTCGACCACCTCGGTACAAAACCGGCGTTGGCCCCACCCCCCTGGGGGGGGGCGGGACCTAGGAGTGCAGAAAAAAGCAGGTGCTGGAGGCGGGGCCTCAGGGTATTGGGCGGGGCCTTGGAGTGAGGAGAAAGGCAGGTGCCAGGGGCGGGTCTTCGTGGTGATGAACAGCACCAGGAAGTGAGGAGGAAGGCCGATGCTAGGGGCGGGGCCTAAGGGAACGGTGAGGGGGCATGAGCAGGTGCCTGGGGCGGGCCTTCGTGCTGATGGACAGGACAGGGGCGGGACAAAAGCGGATGCTGAGGGGAGGGCTTTCAGATGAGAGGCCCGCAGGCTGGCAGGCTGCGGGAGGGGCTGACGGGTGATGGGAAGGGAGTAAGGCTGCAGAGGGGCGTGGCAGAAGCTCTCCTCCAGACCCCGCCCCCTTCTCCCGCTGGGGGCGGGCGCATCCCAAGGCTTTTGTCCGGGGCGCAGCGGGAAGACCGGGCTCAGGCCCCGGCACCCTGGGCAGGCGGGCAGGTCCGGGACGAGGCGCTGCCGCGGAGGGGTGTCCAGCCTTGCTCTGCTGGGCCCGGGGCGGGGGCAGAACCAGCCCCCGGGCAGGGAGACGAGGCCCAGGGGCAGATCTGGCCTTGAGGTCGGCCCCCTTGCCCCAGCCAGGACTTCCCCTTCTGGGGGTCTTCTGACTGACCCCCGCATGGGGCTGTTGTGGTGTGAGGGTCTCCCGCCTGATCGGAAGAGACGCCCCTCTGAGGACCCTGTGTGAGGAAGGGGGAGGGGGCAGACAGGAAGGCGAGCCCGGGGCTCCGATCCGAGGGGCTGCTGGGAGCCTCTATTCGGAACCGTAACTAGGGTGCTCGAATTTAGCGTGGGGCACTGCTGATGAGAGCCGCCTTGTCCTGTGGCCAGATGCTTTCCCCTGGGCCCTTGCCTCTGTGGCCCCTGACCAAGCTGCCTCTGCCTCCTCAGCAGGGATGCACTGAAACCTTGCAGTAAGGCAGGGTTCACTTCCTCCATCCCAGTGAAGCCTCAGGGACCTACTCCCTAACTTCTCTTTGCCCGACCTGCAAACAGACTTCTGCTTCTACTGGCTCACCTCTACCGTCTGCTTGGACAGAAAAATCCTTGATGGGGAGCCAATCCAGGGGCGGCCAGGTGGTGCAATGGATAGAGGGCCAGCCCTCGAGCCGGGAAAATGAATCTCCTTAAGTTCATATCTGGCCTCAGACACTTACTCGCTGTGTGACCCTGGGTAAGTCACTTAACCCTGTTTGCCTCAGTTTCCTCATCTGTCAATGAGCTGGAGAAGGAAATGGCAAATCATTCTAGTACCTCTGCTAAGAAACCTCAAATTGGGCATGGCTGAAAATGACTGAACAACAATCCCCTTCAAGAGTCTCCAACACTGAGAGAGGTCCCAACCATAACAAACAAGTCTGTTTATGCATCTGCACTGACACCAAGAGCCCATGATATGACACACACGAAACCCACATAAAATCTGAGCCCTCAAGTTTCAGACTAGGAGCGACCTGGACAGAGGTTAGCCAAGGAGAGAGAGCCCAGTGACTGGCCAGGGCTTGGGGAGATTTCTCTCCTGAGGTCTTCTGGTTGCCCTTGCTTGCTCAGGACAGGGCAACGTAGAGGGAGGGCACAGAAAGACCATCTAATCCTTCACATGCCAACATTAGATCCCACTCTCCAAGGTGAACATACACACAATCATGCAAGACTGGCCTGGATTTTGGCCACGGCACCATCTTCCATGAGTAGACAGAGGTTGCCTTCCCAGAGAAAGCTTCCTCCCCTACAGAAGTCAAGAATCTCCTTCAATATCCTACTTTGATACCTGGTGAGCACCCACTCAGACAGGTTCTCTCTTGCAAGAAAAGCTTGACATACAGCCCTGGTCTGGGCAAGGTCTAGCCTAACAAGTTATGGACAGGCATATCACCACCACTCAACATTGCGGTGGCTCCCTAACCCCTCTAGGATCACTCAGGATGCCTTTCCAGGCTTCTTCCATGTTGTTCTTCTTCACACACTTGAGAAGACATGCTGTCTGTCCAGCACCCCATCTGTGCCTTTACCCGGGCTGCTTCCCTGCCCGCTCAAGGCCTAGAATCCACATTTTCCTCACCTAGAATCCCTAAAAATAATAAATCAAGCCCTGACTTGTAACATTTGCTGATTTCTGAGGTGTAAGTGCTCAAACTAACAACCTAACAGCTGAAGCTGGTTGCAGTTAAGTGCCCCCACCCTCACCCCTTACCTTATGAAAATGGATTTTGTACCTATTTACGTCAACCCTGACAGGGGAGAAGCTCCTTAAGGGGCAAGTAAGGGTTTTTGTCTTTGGCATCTGGCATAGCACCTGGCACACAGCAGGCACTTAATGCTTGGTGACTGATCATTGTGGGGTTGACCACTGGATAATGAATTTTTTGGCAAGAGAACCCACACAATAGATTCAGAAGGCTCCCGGGGCGTTAGAATGCTTCTGCAGGGACAGGCAGTGTGAAGAGGATGTTTTCAGTGCTAGCCCCACTCTGGCCGCTGCAGCTGGGCTGAACACGTCCAATCCTTTCATAGGACAGACCTCCCCAGTGCTGAAGTTGGTTCAGTCCCTTGGAGGCTTCTCTTGTTTGTACCCAATACCGCCTGCTCCTCCAACTGATTTTACGCAGCCTTACTTCATGGCCTCCTTCCCCTGTAGGCCTCATGAAGTTCAAGGTAACTACAGCTCAGGTGCCAAGACATGGCCAAGGCACGGAGGCAAGGGGGAACTTCACAAGGTGTTCAGGACCAAGTCGGCACAGATGTTTCCGCTTGGTGACTTTAACAGGCAGGTGGACAGGAGACAAAACTCTGGGATCAACGGATGACAATCCAAGAGCCTTAGATCTTGGATGCTCTGCTGAAGGGCTCCCCCCACCCCCATTTATTAATGGCTGTCGTCAATAAAATAAATCCAAAACATCTGAGCCATTTCTGGATATACTTCCTTCCACTGAACTTACCCTTGTAACAAAGAAAATTCAAAGTATCAGAACAGTTGTGCCCCTGGCCGTGCTCTTCAATGTCCCCAAACATTTTCTTCTTGAAGAGTCCAGAGGCACTGGATGTGAAAAGGATGGGTGGTCCTGACAAAACCAAAGCACTCAGTGCAATCTTGCCTTCTGTTGTGAAGGCCAACAAAGCAGCAGAGGCTCCATGTAAAAATGTTTATTGTACTAATGTCTGGAATACAGGAACTTAAAAAAATGACACCTCAAATCCAAAGTGACAGTGAGAGAAGGCCAGCCTTGGGACCAAGCAGGAAGGCCTCCCTGGGGCACTGCCATGGACTGTGCCCCTTCCACACCACTACCAGCCTCGCCTGGCAGAAGCCCGAGGAACCAGGAGCATCAAGGCCTTACCAGCTGCTAGCAAGCGTGTGAGGAGGGGATGTCTGAGGGGCTCCCCTGTGACTTAGGAGTTTGAGTGCATGGGATGGGGGCCTGGGGGCTCCCAATTTAATTGAGGGCAGAAGGCTGAAGGCCCAGGTAGGGAGGAGGAGGAACAGAATGGGGATTTTGGAGGTAGGCTTGAAGTCGAGTTAAAAAACAGGCACATTATCCACCATCTCCCTCTGGCCCCCACACGACTTGGATGGCCCCCTGATGCTTCCCTTCTCCCCACAAAACAAAAGAAGAACAAGGAGAAGGGGAATTGAGGAAAGAGAGTGGACGCACAAGGTAGAGAATCACTTTTGCCACTAAAGAGGGCTATGGAAGATGAGCTGGGAGGGAGGAGGCAAGTTGCAGCTGTGGCAGCACCAAGGGGCCAGGTGCCTGGGTGCGTCATGCCATGCCCCAGGTGTCCTTTCGCAGTGCCACAGAGAGCCTCCCTGCAGGGGCAAAAGGTGGCAAAGTGGAGAGGCAGGGGGAGCCAGAGAGCCCCCCAGGCTTGTCCAGCTCATGCATCCCCTTGTGGATGCCCTCAGAAAGGAAGCGGGGCAGAGCTGGAAAGAAGTGAGCTGCCCTCCTGCTCCAGCGTGGAGGGCAGAGCTGAACCCTGTGAGAACCAGGGCCTGGGCCCAAGGCAGGCAGAGTGAATGCACTTTATGGAGAGCAAAGGAGCAAGGAGAAGCCAGGGCCTGTTTCTTCCCAGGGGCAGCCTGTCTCCCCCATCTTCAGGAGCTGCCAGTTCAACCTGCCTGCTGCCCTGGACAACCTGGCACTACCCTCCCTGGGTCTGCCAAAGGGGAGGACGGGAGAGGAGAAACTGGAAAACAAGAGAGAGGTTTGGATGGAGGAGGGGCCTAGGGGTGCCTGGGCTCCCGGTCACATCAAGAAGAGTGCTGGTTCTGGTAGATGGAAGCCTTCTCCTTCAGCAGGTCCAGACATAAATGGCAACTCCAGCTCCCTGCAGAGAAGGAGAACAGGGTTCTACATGCAGGCAGCTGTGCAGGTAAAGGCATAGGAGGCTAGGATTCACTGGTAAAGACCACAGGACCATGGGGATTGAGTTGGAAGAGGCCTTAGAATCCAGAGAGTTCTACCCCTGTATTTGTTGTTTGTTCATTCACGTCTGATTTTTAGTGACCCCATTTAGAGTTTTTTTTGGCAAAGATACTGACGTGGTTTGTCATTTCCTTCTCCAGCTCATTTTATAGATGAGGATACTGAGGCAAACGGGGTGATGTGACTTGCTCAGGGTCACACAGCTAGTAAGTGTCTGAGGCTGGATTTGAAGCCAAGATGAGTGTTTCCGACTCCAGGCCTGGCACCCCCAGCTGCCCAAAGAGGTGGTGCTAGGATCTGCCTCCAAGTCCTCTTTGGGATCCCCCCCAGCCCTGTCTACCTCAATCAAACCCTTACATCCTTGTGAGCAGAGGGTCTTCACCTTCCATGGACCTCTTCTCAGAAACATGTTTTTAAAAGTATAAGATGATAAAGGAAAACAATTCTATTGCCAACAGTTAGGAAAACACTGAAAAACACCCACAGAGCCTAGCCTGTTGATTGTAAAATCCTCCTGGGAAAGCCTTCTGACAGTCCCATGTCAAAGACAAAACCAGCAGATTCCACCCTGCACCTGCCCCTATTGGAAGGAGTGACCTGCACTTCTGCAGAACCCACAAGGTCAGGTCAGTGGCTGGGCATTCCCTAAGCTTATGCAGACCCGAGAACTTCACTGAGAGAGTGAATCCTTCTCTTTCCTGGTGGGAAGACCTACCATCCACTGGGGATCATCAGTTTAGAGCCAGAAGGGACACTGGAGGCACTGAGGCCGATGCCCTCATCTTCTCAACGAGGAGACTTGGAGCTAGACGGCTAAGCCAAGATTCAGAGCCAAGTCCTCAGTCTGTAGACTGCTGTGAGATGGTTCACGTTCTTCTATCCAACAGTCACAAACTCAGAGCCCCCTGAATGCCCATCCAGTTGGCCTGGCAGTGTGCTGCTTTCCCCTCTAATCTTGTTAACCTTCCTCCCACAGCTGGGCAGGGCAGGAGCAAGAAACAAAAGCTCCCATCTGGTTATTCCCTTCAGGACTGGGATCCCTCCCTTGCCCCCACCACAACTTTCGTGTTGATCTCCCCAGTGCTGAGCACCTCTCCAACCAACACTAAGTTTCCCAGATGCTGGGCTAGGGGCCTCTCAAGCCTGGTACCCAACTTCCACCTGTCACTTTTCTGTCAGAGGCTCTGTCCTCCTGCCCGGGTGCAGCTTTGGGGTCCTCCTCAGTTGCATGCTGGGTTCTTGATGACCTCCCTCACCTACATTTAATCTTTTCTTCCTCATCGTACCCACAATCACTTCATGGCTGCCATAACTGCTTCCCTTTCCAACCCAGTCTCCACAAAGCTGCCACAGGGGTTTGGTTAAAACCCAAGTCTAACAATGGCACTACCCTTCTTACTAAACCTCAGTGACTCCCTTTTGCCCATGGGATGAATGTCTGAAGTCCTTTACCACCTTACCAGGAACATCATACATCTCTCCTCTTCATACCCCCACCTCCTCCCTTTGCCCAGGCTGTGTCCCACACCCCTCTGTTCCCTCCACTTCTTGGAACCACTCATTTTAATTCAGGGAGAAGCCATGAAGCCTGTCCTGATCCACCGCCCCCCGCTGCTGGGGCCTTCCTCCCCTCATCATCTCCAATTGAGTGTGTCTACGTATGTGCTACCTGCTCCAAAAGAATCTAAGGACCTTGATGATAGGGACCATTTCTTTTGTGTTTTTGTATCCATGAGTATGGTGCCCAGCATATAGCAGGTGCTTAATAAGCACTTGCTAATGGGCCCAGGCTTCACTGAGGACACTCACCTTCAGGTGGCTCCGACATTGAGGGGGTGAGACAGTACATATGGTAGCCACGATCACAGTCGTCACAGAAGAGCAGCTGGTCCTGAGGTGGGGGGAGGCAAAGAGAACAGGAGGCAGGGAAGGGAGGTGATTACCATGCCTTAGTCCAGCCATGGCAGGGGAGGGAAATCAGGGTAGGGGAGCCTGTGTTGTGAGCAGTAGGGCACAGCAGGCAAGAGGGAATGTCAGACTCATCCTGAGGAAGGACCCTAAAGGTGACTGCGATGGGGCGGAAGATCCCAGGAGTGAACTCACGTCATTCTCGGAGGTCCCGCAGATGTTGCAGCATTTACACTCGATGCACTGCCAGCGGTAGGTCTTCACAGCAGCCATCATGACGGGGGTGAACTGGAGGCAGGATGGGTGCCCTGGTGGGGAGAGAAGGGTCCGAGTGGAGGTCAGAAGGCCTGCCACCCTCACACCTCAAGGTAGGGCAGTGAAGCCACACATAGGCCGGAGACCTGACCAGAGCAAGCATGTTCTAGGGAGGAGGAAGAAGGGGTGCGTGGAGTGGGGAGGTACCTGAGCGGCCACAGTCGGAGCAGGACACCAGCTCCTCAGGCTGCCCTGTCTTCTTGTTGATCTTTGAGTCTCCCAGACAGAAATCGCAGTAGTTATTGGGCAGGGCTAGTCCATCAGGGCCCTTCTTGGCTATGGGGAAAAAAGAAAGTGGTGGGCAGATTCAGTTCCTACCTTAGAAAAGGAGAGGACAGGCCTGGGACAAAGGGCAGGGCCCATGAGCCGGGCAGCACCCGATTCTCCCCCCAGTCCTGCCCCAACAACCTCCTTACATTTCTGCTCCTCAGACCTCTGGGACACAGGGGTGGGAGGCTGAGAGTCCTCCTTGTCTTCGCCTTCTTCCTCTGCCAGGTGGGAGTGAGCATAGTGGTAACTGAGGCCTGGACGGTTCTTGTAACGCTTCCCACAGACTGGGGAGAGGACGGCAGAGAAAGGCATGGGAACCCAAGCAGTCTTTCCCTGCTCCCTGCAAAGTCTGAAGCTCTGCCAGGGTGCAAGGAGGCACCCCCCCCGCCCCCTTTCCAACCCGGAACATCAGCTCGGTTCAGGGACAGGGCTTTAGTGGATGTTACTGACGATGGAAGAGGGTGGGCCAGGCACGCCTGCTCTCCTCTGTCCTTCCTAACCCCACCCTTGACACCAGGTCCCATTTATGGCCAACTGGTTTCTCGCCTCATTCCTGCATGGCCAAGAGGTGCCCCAGATCAAGAACAGGGGAATGGCAAAGAGGGAACCTCTCTGGCTGGCAGTTAGAAAAGTTTAGGGGCAGGAGGCAAGAGACTGTTTTCCAGGTATGCCCTCAGAACCAGGGCCCAAGAGATCACTAAATTGCTGAGGAATCTGCCAAACTCTCCACCTAAAGTGAACGGACCTGAGTGGTCCCAGGCAACCCAACTAGGGGATGCTGTGGGCAACTGAGAGGAATCATGGGAAGGTAGAGGGTAGGTGGGAAGAAGGCCAGCAAAGTTAGCTTGTAGGTGACAGGTACAAGTGGGGTGCTAGGGAAGTCAGTCCCAGTAAGTCAGCCCAGACAACAGAGGCAGAAGATGCCAGGGGTAGATCAGGAATTCCCCTGTCTTCTCCCATGCTGGGTTTCTCCCATGCTATCCCCTAGCCCCAGGCCTCCCTCCAGCCCCCCAGCCCCAAAAGCTTGCCTTGATTCTCATGGTGGAGGGAGAGAGGGGAGAACAGGCAAGAAGGGAGGGAGACACAGAGGGGCATCGATTCCCCACCACCAAGTGTCACTTCAAGGGGATGGGAGGCCCCCTTCCACCCACTGTAACCCCCAATGTAACTGGTTCCCTTAAACTCTCTTGGCCAATGCCAGGGCCCCAAGTGCCAGAGGAGCAAGTCTGTGCAGGACACGTGGGGGCAGAGGCAGGTGCAGCAGAGCAAAGGCTCCCTCCCTGCCTCCCCTCCCCAACCCCAGCCCCTGCCATTCCAGAGGTTTTCAGACTAGCGCTGCAGGAGAAGACAGAGGCAGGAGGAGCGTCGGAGGAAGGAGGCAAGGGAAAAGGAAACACAAAGGCAGAGCGCCGAGAGAGGACGGCTACCTCTCTGGGGTGCTTTCGAGGTATGCTTTTGTTTGAAACTATCTGAAAGACAGAAAGAAAAGTCGTGAGAGGAAGGCACACGCACACACACATGTACACACACACATATACACACATGTACACACACACGCACACAGGAGCAGCAGCTACAGCATAAGTCCAACAAGGAGAGAAGTCTCCGAGTGGGGGGGCGCTTGGAGGGACAGAAATGGGGGGGAGGCAGGAGAAAGAAGAGAAAACAGAAAGGAAGAGAAAGAAATTTGCATTAAAAACCTCACGGGGGAGGGGGCTCCAGGACCACCAGGCCCCCATGCGGTCAGCTAGACACCTCCCAGCATCCTGGAGGGCTGGGGGCAGAACTCAGGATGACAGCCTACAGGCCAAGGTCAATGCCTTCTTCCCTCCCTCCCCCCACCCATCAGGGGGGCTGCTCCACCCACCTGACCCCCCCCCCCCCAAGAGGTGGAGGCACTCACTGTCACATGCATAGGGCTTATCCCGATCCTCCAGGATAGTGGCATCCAGCTTCTTTCGAGCGTTGCTCACCCCTTTGCCCTGCCAATGGGAATAAGGGAGATCTCAGGTCCTGGGGAGCTAAGCTGCCCTTGGGGAAGCGGAGAATCTCCCCACACTTGGCGTATGCTCCCCTCTCCCTGTGAGGAGCAGGGAGGCACCTGATACACCCTGTTGGTCATCTCCCCTTCTCCCAGCTCACCTTGGCTTTGCCCTTGCCCCGGCGCTTGGGTGTGTCTTCCTCATAGTCCTCATCATCCAGATCATCCAGAAAGTCCTCAGGCTCCAGGATCCGCTGAGGGAAGGGGAAGATAAGGATGGGTGGGGAGAGGAGCAAGGATGCTCACAGCATCTGTGGGGAGGGGGCGCCATCCAGACAGGCATGGCACATGCCCCCCTGCCCATTCTCAGCTGTTACTCTGCCAATGGGAGGCAAACGTAACTGGGAAGCTTCTCGTTCCTTTCCCAGGGTTCCCACTGAATTTGGGGAAAGCCTGAAGTTGACAGAATGCATTTTTCTTAGACACTTCAGGGAATGACATGGCCTGCCCCTCTCCCACTCCGAAAGTCCATCTGGCTGGTTTAACCCAGGCTGCTCCAGCATCCTTCCAATGAGGGGTCCCTTGTCCCTGTGAGGTCCCTCCGTTGGTACCTTCCTCGCCCTGCTGTTAGTAACTGGGAACTCTCCCAGGCTGTCATCATCCGCCTGAGGATTGGGGGCACCCCGCTTCTCAAGGGGGTCGGTGCGCAGTAGGGCCTCCAAGCTGCTCCCATCCTGGGAGATAAGTCCTTCCTTCTTCAGGGTCTGGTCTGTGTCTGGAAGGAGAGCGAGGCTACACTGAGATATGGATGGGCACAGGTAGTCATGCCCATTGGAAGGAAAGGGCCCTCATTCACCTCTGACCCCCCAACTTCCCAGGATCCCACAGTCTCCAGGTTTCCCCTTTCAGTCTGTCTCTTAGCCCCAGAAACTGACCATGGCACTACTTGAAGAGGAATACTGCCCCTACCTGGCTTGATGGATGGGAAGGTGAGTCGGGGGTCTTCAGGAGGGTGGGCTCGGCGCTTTTTTCGCCAACGCCGGGCAGGATAAGAGTACAACTGCCCTGAGGCCAGCCCTGTGAGAGATGATCGGGGTCAGTAACCTGAGAAGGAGAATGCCTTCTGGACCAGGAGATGCCCGCTCACTCTGAGGCTGGGGTAAATGTTGTGGAGGCAGGGAAGAGATTCCAGACAACAGGTAAGACTGTTGGAAATTGGGTGGGGAAAGATGGAAGCACAAAAAAGAAAAAAGAAAGTGAAGGGGAACCAGGTGCTGTCTGTCAACAGACTAGGGAGAACAAAGGAAGCCAGAAGGGCTGCCTGTCCTTCTGCTTCCCTGGGCCTCCCATCAGCCCAAGCTAGAAGCTGTGTGCTCAGCGGGCTGGCCCTCACCTGGCCCCCGGTGCCGCTTTTCCATCCAGATGTAACAGTTGCTCTGGGCCACTCCAGTCTGGGAGTCGAGGAAGGGCAGGCGCACGCTGCGTTCGGCGCAGAGGCGGGCGTTGTAATTGTGGCACTGTTCCATGGCATCTCGGTAGTACTGCTCCCCCAGGCTGTAGGGGGACAGGAGGGGCTTCAAGGGAAGGCTCAGAAAGCTGTCTGGGACCCTTTTGACCTGTCTGTTCCCTCTTCTACCTTAGAGGACACCAGCTGAGCCAAGTCAAATGTCACCAAGAGGAATCAAGCTGGGCCCCAGGGGCCTCTGGGTGTCCTGGCTGGGAAGGCCCAGAACATAAACCACCTCAAACCCCACACCATGATCTGATGAGCTCTCAATAATTTGGTGCTTTGAGCAACTGGGAAAAATCCCCACCCCCAAACCAAAACAAACAGAAAGGCAGCAGCAGAAATGCCACCAGCCCAGCTTAATTCAATGAGCTGTAATTACTGTAATTTGAGGTAGGCCTCTTATGTGAGGAGGAGGCAATGGGTCCATATTAGCTGGCTTTCAGAAATCGGCCTCCACATTCTCACCATCAGAGAATAAAATTGGATAAACAAGGCTAAAGAGCGCAGTTCCTTTGTTTCCACTGATGGGAATTGAGAGTGACGTTCAGAAAGAAATGGAAGGTGAGCAGGGAGATCCTGGAGCCTTCAGGTTGTGTGGGTACCTCAGGCATACACCAGGAGGTGGGCCACACAGCTTTTTAAAGAACACTATGTATTTGGGAAAGGGCAGAGAACATGGCTCCTAATGAGTTGGGGGACAGGGGAGGGAGAACTCAGCAAGGGATCCCTGGACAGAGAAGGGTCAGATCCTGTTAAGCAGCTAAGAGAGAGATGGGTGTTTGGGGACAATGGGTGCTACCCTTACGAAGAGATCTCCTTTTCATTTCTTATGCCAGGGAGAGAGAGTCCCAGCTCAGGAGCCCATCACAAATAAAGCCCAGAAGTGTCCTGTTTGTCAAATTAAGACTAAACTGTCAGATAACTAAGTACTCCCCCCCAAACAAAAACCAAAACAAACCAGCCTGGTGATAGCATGGCAAGGGGACAACAGCTGCTTCTCTGGGTGGGGATCAGGAACAGGAAAAAGAAGGTGGAGTTCCCTTCCTTGGAAGAGAAGCCTGGTCAATAGACTTTGACTGTCATCAGCAGCCCCCAGCAGGGGGCTAAGCAGGTACTAAGGAGGAGGTGGATGGCTCCCCATTGCCAGGGTGCCAGGGTATCAGGAACCCCAACCCCACCCCCCAAGACTACCTCAGAGGTGAGATGGAGAAACCAAGGCCTGTCTCAGGAGATACCCTGCCAACCCCCTGAACCCCACCTGAAGGTGCCTGCTGCCACCCATCCAAAACAGGCCTACCCCAAGAAACTTCCCTTTTTTAGCTTTTCTTTCCCTCTTGCCTTCTTTCCATGCTCCCCTTGGGATCTAGAAGAGTCAGCTTTTCTCAGAACAACTGGATTTCCCTCTACGTCAGTATAAAATCGGTGAAACTGCCTCTGGGCCCTGTGGGGTGCTGGGTACAAACCCAAGGAAAAGGATGGAAAAGGGGGGAGAGAACCTTTGTGTCAGGAAGGACAGAGTGGGAGATTAGCATGATCCTCTCTGAACTGAGGGAAATGCCAGCCTGAGGAGAGACTGGGGAAAAGGAGTGGGCACATCAGAGAGGATGATGATGGAGTGGGATGGGTGGGTGGCTGAGCAGAAAGGAAGCCTGCCGCCCCCTCCAACTAACCCAGGAGAGGGAGGGCACCCAGCTGAATGGCAGTGGGCATGCTCTCCCTCATCAAAAAGGCTCCCGTCCAGGGAGCAGCTTGCAGCCTACCATAAAGCAAGGACAGAGGCCTGAGAACCCTGGAAAAACCCTCTCTTCCAACTCCCTGCACCCGCTTAAAAAGGAACAGCTGGAAATCTAGCTGGCACCTAGAGAACAGGAGTTCTGCTGACCCACTCCTGGGCGAGGTGGAGTGAATTCAAGGCCCACTTCATGCTAAGCTCCCAGGTAAGATGCCAAGGCCACGCCACCTTTCACGGCTGCCCGCACTTCTGAGATGCCTCTACCCCTGGCCAACGGCATGAAGCAAGCTCCTCAGGATTCAAGGAAGAGCCCCTGGCCTGCCCCCTGGGAACAGGAGGATCCTGCCATACGGCCGGCCCTCCTTCCTTTCTTCAGGTGGGTCAGGCCCAAGAGCTGCAGCCTTCCCTGGCACCCGGTTTCAGCATTCATTCCAGAACCCCAAGCAGGGGGGACCCCCTTTGTATTTAAAACTCCCCTATTGGGTGAACAGGTGCCCCTTTCCTTCCTTCCCAAAGCGCATCCTGTGGCTCTGCGTCTGGCCGGGGGTGTTCGTGCCAGGCCCACCTCCTGAGGACCCCGTAGGGCAGCCCAGGCCGCCCCCCGGGGGTCCTCCCCAATCCCCCGAGGACGAGCCTCAGCACCGGGCAGGGACTGTGGAGGGCGGGGGCGCCCGTCCAGGCCCCGCTCTGTGCCTCAGTTTCCCCATCTGTCAAATGGGACGTGGGACCGTGGTTGTCTCTAGGATCCCTCCCGCTGACTCTCTCCGTGACCTTGGCCCTGGCACTGCCCGCGTGCCTCAGTTTACTTCCTCGGTCAGGCGAGACGACCCCCCCTTTAAGGTCCCTTTCCAGGCGCCGGAGCTCGGGCCTCAGTTTCCCCCTCGGGGGCGCGCCTGGCTGGAGCGGGGCCCCGCGCGCGCCCCCGCTGGAAGTGCTCGCGCCCGCAGCTGCCACGCGCCCCGGCCCGGCGCCCAACGGCCTCGTCCGGGCCCGGCCGCCCCGCGCCCGCCCCGGCGGCGTCTCCGCGCACGCCGCCGCCACGCCCCCCTCCGCGGCCCCGGGCCCGCCCCCCCCGCCCGCCCCGGCTCTGAAGAGACGGCGGTCGCCACTCACAGCTTCACTACATTCTCCACCACGGCCGCCATCTTCCCTCCTCCTCTCCCTCAGCCCGGGAGCCCCCGGGGTCGGAGTGCGCAGGCGCCCAGCCCGAAGCGCGTGCCCGCGCGTCCGCACGCTCCCCGCTCCCGCCCCCGCGGCGACCCCAGCGCGCAGGCGTGCAGAGAGGAGGACAAGGCTGCCAGCGCGCAAGCGCCGGGGCCGGAGAGCGCGCCCGCACCGCGGCGCAGCGCGCAGGCGCCGATTCCGAAGGCCTGACGCGCTCCACCCCGCCTTCCCCAAAGCTCCAAACAGAAGCTCTCTCCGTCTCCTCCGCCTCCACGTAGAAGCCGGCTCGTAGTTCCCTGCTCCAACGCGCAGGCGCCAAAAAGGTCGGCCATCTTTCCCACTTCCCCAACCCCCCCCGCCCCCGCCGCCCCAGCTCCATCGCGCAAGCGCGGTAATTTTCCCATTAGCAGGAGCCGAGCCAGTACCGGGTAGGAGGGAACAGAACCAAGCCAGTGCGCACGCGCGGTTTGAGCCTGTGACTCCAGGAAAGCGACAAAAGCCTTGGGACTGCAGTGAGTCCCTTGCCTCGGGCCGGGGGGGCCCTTTTCCCCTTCACCTCCAGCGTCCTCTGGGGGCTCCTCAATTGTGGAAGGGACCCCCAGGGTGGGAGCGAGGAGGGGAAAGTAGCTGCAACTGAAAACAGTAACTCAAACCTAAACTTTTTCCTTTGCCGTGGGCAGCCAGCATTTATTAAACGCCTACTGTTTACCGGGCACCTGCTAACCTGGGCATATCCAGAAGGGCAAAAACCGGTCTGCCCCCTGAGGACCGCCCTGCCTCCCATTTTTCCGCCCAGGAATTCGCGGGAACAGGCTCGTATACAAACATACAAAGTTGCCCTTATTTTAAAAGTTACATTGTATCTCCTTTGCAACTTTGTATCCATGCCTGTTTTCTTCCATTTTCACACGGATTTCATTTCCAAACATGACCATGAAGATAATGGTAGTGGAACAAACAGGCTTCCGGGGGGGAGGAGGGGGGAAGATTTGCACAAACACTTTTAAGTTAAATCTGATTATTAACACTTTTAAAATGTAGTCAATTAAGAAACCAACGACAAATCAAGCGCTGATTTGTAGGGATTGCCGGTTTCTGAGGTGTAAGAATTCACCTGCCTTGCCGGCTCTGTTAACAGAGAATTAGAAGGAAAGAAAAGAAAACGGTTTAGCCAAGCTATCCATGCACCAGCTTGTGTCTGGCAGGAGCTGCAATATTCTACACTCATAGTCTCGTCAAAATCACTTCGATCCAATTCACCTGCATGTCATAGCATCACCTCCCTGATGTCATGGTCCTCTTCAAGAACAAAGGACAACAACATTGTTGTTAATCAGTTCAAACCCTCTTTTATTTATTTATTTATTTTCAAGGCAATGGGGGTTAAATGACTTGTCCAGGGTTACACAACTAGGAAGTGTCAAGCGTCTTAAGCAGGATTTGAACTCAGATCCTCCTGACTCCAGGGCTGGTGCTCTATCCACTGCACCACCTAACTGCCCTAAACCTCTGATTTATAATTTTTTAATATCGAAAAAATTCCCAAAGTTAAAAAATTTTATTGATGCTCAGTGGAGAGAGCACTCATTGACCTTGCGGTCACAGGACCAGAGATGAAATCCTAGAAATAATTTACCACACAAGTGAACCTTGGTAAATCTCTTAATGGTGACTTCTCTGGGCCTCAGTTTCCTCAGCTATAAAATGAGTATTTGAAGCCAGATGACTCCTAAGTTTCCTTTCAGGCCTAGATCTAGAAGTATAAATTTTTGCTGACTCTAACCCACTTTCAAGCTCAGGGTGATTGGATTTGATGCCCTCTGACCATCTTTCTGCAATGCTGCTGAGGGCTAACTTGTTCATCCCCACCCTCTGCCTCTGACTTTGCTTCTCTACTTTGGATTCTGACTAGGTAGATCAGGGTAGGGAGGGACCCCTAGACACACCCCAGTAGTCTCTGGTCAGGTTTCTGCCATAGGTATCATCCCTTCCCTAAGCTATGACTTTTACCTCTTGTTCCACTAAAATCCCACCTTCTACCTGAAGGCTTCTAGATGCGCCTTTAATGCCATTGTCTTCTTTGTTGGTTCATAGTTGTCTGCACATCATCTCCCCCATGAGACAGTACACCCCTTAATAGCAGGGGCTGTAGCATCCTCAGCACTTAGCACAGTACCTGGCATCGTTTGGTATGTGCTTAATAAAGTTTATTAATTGACTGTGCTGGGAAAAATAATCAATCCATACTCTGCTATTCCTCAAAAGGATGAACTCCTCCATTGTTTGTACCATCCTGAAACTTCCCAGATCCAAATGACACTCTCTGGGCTGCCGCTTTCCTTATTAGGATGGAGGAACCGAGGAACCAAGTAGCAGGAGGCCTCACAGCCAGTATTCCAGGGTCCCAATCCCCCACCTTCCCTAAGCAGATCTGGAAAATGTGCCAGATCTAATCTGGATGGAGAAATCCATGAAAAAAAATCATATTGAGTTGTTTTGCCAGCCCAATTTGGTCTAGGAAAATAGACAGAAAGGGATCTGGCCAGAAGCCCTCCAGTGTTGTGGACCAGGGTGAAAGGAGGTCAGACCCACCCCTGAGTGGCAGGAGAGGAACAGGTGCCAACACTAATCAGTTCCAGGTCTAAGATCAAGGTGGATGGAGGAGGAGACCTGTTCTCAGGGATGGCATTCTGGGGTAAGGAGCAGCTGAGGAGGGCCTGAGTTGATGTACATAGAGGCAAGCTTAGATGCCATCAGCAGCAGCAGTAGTATGGCTCAGATCTCAGAAGAAGAGCAGGATCTCAGTTCCAGCTTCTTGCCCAGCCTATGGAAGAGTAACCAGGGCAGGAAACTCAGTCTAAAGAGGAGCCTATAATTCTATCACTCTGAACGCACAGAGTGTTCCAGCTGACTGGTAGGGGCTGGTTCCAGCAGCATCTACTGATGCTCAGACCCAAACCGTGGTCAGGAACTTATAGAGCTCAGACTTGGGCTGGGCTGAGGAGGACAACGATTAGATTTTGCTTTGGATTAGACCACTTTGGGAGCACTGAAAGCTTATGGGTCTCCAGCTTGAATTGTCCCTGAGATCCTGGAATAACATAACATTCAGTACCCTAAGAAGACAGCAACAGGACCAGTCCAGATGTTCCCTCCAAAAGCACATAGAGTCTGGCCCTAATACAAGCCTGAAGTCAGGAAATAGGCTGGAAAAATGAACCTGCTGCCCCCCAAAAAAGGATCCCACCATAAAAAGCTATTTTAGTGACAGGGATGCTATCACCAAGGCAGAAGAGAATAACTCCAAAACATCTCCAAGCAAAGCCTCAAGAGAAACAACCTGGGTACACATTCAACTAGAATTCCTGGAAAAGATGAAGCAGGTTTTTTTTGTTTTTTTCTTTAATGAGTTAAAAACATTTTTGCAAATGAAATGAGAGCTATGGAAGAAAGAATTGAAAAGGAAATGAATAGCTTGGCAGAAGAGGCATCAAATCTGCCCAGGCAACAAACTCCTTGAAAATTAGAAAGGAACAAATTGAGTTAATTGAATTAAAGATATATGTACATATGTATGTATGCGTACATATATGTATGTATACCTATACAAAATGTCCAGAGGATGTATGTATGTATATATGGGTATGTGTATGTGTGTGTGTGTGTGTGTGTGTGTGTGTGTGTGTGTGTATAAAATGTCCAGAAGGAGAGAGTGCTTACAGCTGGCAGGATTGGGCAAAGCTAAGATGTGTATAGACATCACCCCTGTGTCCTTGGGTGGAGTAGAAAGAACTGGGAAGACCTGGCTTAGAAGGCCAGCTCTGCTACCCACTGGCTGTATGACCTGGGCAAGCCGCTGTGCTCCCTGGATCTCAGTTTCCTCATCTGTAAAATGAAGAGTTTATATCAGATAATTTCAAAGCCCCTTTTTAGCTCCATACATTATGGAAGAGTGGTGCAATGAGGTTGGAAGTATCATTATTAGCCTTTAGCAAATGAGAAAACTGAGTCCCAGGGAGGTAAGGTTGGATAGAATGGATAGAGTGCTAGGGCTGCAGTCAAGGAGACCTAGGTTCAAATCTGGCCTTAGACACTAGCCAAGTCACTTAACTGCTGTTTGCCTCAGTTTCCTCATCTGTAAAATGGAGATAACAGCACCTACTTGGCAGGGTTGTTGTGATCAGTTGAAATAATTTTAAAGTGATAATGCCTGGAAGATAGTAGTTACTATAGAATTTCTAAATGGCAGAACCTGAATACAAATCTGACTTGATGACTTCTAGGGCCCCTTTAAGCTCTAAATCTAATCTTGGCAGCCAGATTCTGCTTGTTTCAGGTGCAAGAATGACAGTTTTGGAGTTGGAAGTGACTTCTAGGGACATGTAGGTCCCGAGCTTCTGAAACTTTTCCCACCTGCAACCTCTTTTTGGTTTGGACTGTGTTGGTTGGCATTGTGTGGCTGGAGATCATGCACAGTGTAAAGTGCAGATTCATCACAATTTTAAATTTTTAATTAATTTTTGGTCATTGCATATTTGTTAACCTTTTACAGTTGCCAAATTTTTGATCCACAGTTAAGAAGTGCTGAACTGTAGTCTAAGCCATATGATCAGGAATCTCATCTACAAGTAGTCAAACAACTTTTCCTGGAAGACCTCCAGTGATGGGGAACTCACTAGCTCTCAAGGAGGCCCATTCTGCGGTGATACCTGGAGTTGAACTCTTCAGGAGTTTCCTTACATAGAAGAGTCTGTCTGGTTCAATGCCTCCTTCTTGTTGTTCCCGGTGCTGACCACTAGAGGGCATTTCAATCATGTCCAACTCTTGGCAACCCCATTTGGAATTTTCTTGGCAAAGATACTAAGAGGGGTTTGTCATTCCTTCTCCAGCTCCTTTTACAGATGAGAGGGCAGCTAGGTGGTACAGTGGATAGAGCACCAGTGCAAGAGTCAGGAGGACCTGAGTTCAAATCTCATCTCAGACACTTGACTCCCACTAGCTATGTGACCTTCAGCAAGTCACTTAACCCCAATTGCCTCATCCTGGGTCATCTCCAGTCATCCTGATGAATATCTGGTCACTGGATTCAGATGGCTCTGGAGGAGAAGTGAGGCTGGTGACCTGCACAGCCCTTCTTCACTCAAAACAAAGTCAAGTGCAAGTCTTGTCATTATTTCTCTAATGTCATGGTCTTCTTTGGCAAAGAAGGATGAACACATACAGATGAGAAAACTGAGGCAAACAGGGTGAAGTGACTTGTCCAGGGTCACACAGCTAGGAAGTGTCTGAGGCTAGATTTAAGTTCAGGAAGATGAAGTCTTCCTGACCCCAGGCCTGGTGCTCTATCCACTGCATCATCTAGCCACTCTCTAGGGCCAAGTAGAACAAGACTGATCCCCCTTCCACAGCTCCTCAAATGATTGAAGATAGCTATGATGCCCCCCCCAAATCCCCTCTCATCCAGGACAAATATTCCCAGTTTCTTCAATGGATCTTCCTATAGCCCTTCCCCATGGTCACCTTCTCCTTGGACGCTTGCCAGCTAGTTAACATCCTTCTTAAACTCTGGCACCTGGAGCTTAACGTATTACTCCAGCAAGGGTCTGGGCTGGCCCAGGGGCTCTTTTAGAGGCTTTAAGTCGCTTTTCTGATGATGTCTTCTGTTTTTGCATCACTTCTGTCTTCCACTGTATCTTCCCCCTCCTCCCAGAGAATGAAAACAAAATTCAGTGAAATGAATCAAAGAGTAAAGCGCCATAGGTGCAGAAGTGTCCAGAGCAGAGCTTTCTGTTGTAGACAAGAAATGGCCCTAATATGGGTGCCTGCAGACTGGCCACACTGAAGTCGCAGCACATGAAGGACCATTGCTGTGCATAAGAAATGATATGATGAATTTGGAGAAACTCGGGAAAGCCTCTAGGAGCCAATGCCAAGAGATGCAGTAAGCAGCACCAAGAGAAGAAATACAGAATGGCCACAGTAATGTAAAGGAAAACAGCACTGATGAACTTCTGAGCTCTGATCAGAAAACTGGGGGTGAGCGTCACTCTCAGGGTAGAAGTGGTGGGTTATGGATGGATGCAGAGTGAGGTATGCTTCAGAGAGGACCAGTATGTTGGTGTGTAACTTATTTAGATTCTTTCCATTGCAGAGAAAGGCATTTGGGAGGTAAACGAATGCACCAAAATGTTGGGGGTGTAAGCTCAGTTCCATGTGGACAGTCTTGGGCAGGTAAAAGTGAGGACTTCTAAACCTTAGAGTTCTCATGAGGCCCCCCAGGGAACAGCAGGGAATTGAGGTGTGAGACCCGGGCTATCTCGTGCATTTCCACCTCTTCCCGTGGGAACATGCTGGGAGAGAGCATCCCCGCCCTCGAGATTGGCCCGGGGTCTGAGCACACCTATTGTTGTCTAACAGGCACGGTATTCAGGTGCAAACTATGCAGCGGGAGAGCTTAAGTAGGGTCAGGAAAGCCTGAAGGCACTCTTAGCGCTGAGGGGCCCTTAGAGGATAGAAGGCCCCTCTCCCGTCTCCCCTCTCCCCTCTCCTTTCTTCCCTCTCCCCTCTCCCCTCTCCCACTCCCATTTCCAATCTCTTACTGTAAGATCTTTGCCTCCTTGGGAAGAGGATTCCTCTCTCCTGAGGAAGAATTCCCCCTGCACATGTAACCAAGACCCTGAATAAAGCCTAACCCTTGTTTGACTCTGGAAAGTCTCTTCTCTCATACGTTTATCTGGTTTGGCCAGCCGAAGACCTGCAATAGGTAAGGTAAGACTCGGGTAGCCCTTAGGCCTCTAGGCCTGACACCAAAAAACAGGTATAGCCCTGAGAGGTGCATGGAGAGAATGAGACGGGAGAGGACAAATGTGTGTCCTCCTGCATTCTGGAGGCTGATTACAATTGTAGGTAAAATGACCCAATCCTTGTATGTCTCTGAGTGTTTTAGTGTCAGACACCAGGGGGCACTAAGAACCCCAGGTTGGTCTGTTTAGATTCACACTGAATTGAAGGAACCCTTTGGTCTGAACAGTTGATTTTTATAGGTGGAGATTGTGCCAGATACAAAGACATGCAGCTGGATGAGGGCTAGAGCTCTGGCCTTCTGACTGCCAGGTCTTCACAATATGGCTCCAGGACTCAGTCCAAAATATGGATTTTGTATGTCTAGCCTCCATAAACTGTGCTCCAACTGGTGTCCTTGACATCCTTAAACTCAGTATTCTATCTCTGGCCTCTGCACCTTTGGAAAGGCTGTCTCCCAAAAGAGTAAGTTCTTGCCACCCAAGTTCTATCAAAGGCTTAACATCAGAAATTAGGATCTAATTGGCTCCTGGGATTCTAAGATATAAAGCTGGAAAGGACTTTAGAGACCATTGAGTCCAAGGACCTCATTTTTATATAGGAAGAGACTGATGTGGGAAACAGGAAATAAGTTTTATTTCCACACTTTGATGAGGGCGGTGTGTGTGACCTAATACAGGGAGGTGAAGGTCAGAAAATTACTGTGCGTGCTCAATAAGTTTTTTGAGGGAAAACCTGTCAGAGGAGAATATGAAGTCACATGGCCAGGGGATGGTATCAAGGGAGATCCAAATTTTGGAATTCTGTAAGGGTTCTGCCTCATCCTGACATGGTCATTGTCTTTCCAGTTCCATGCTGGAAGCTACCTTTCCTTGCCGGGGAGGGGCAAGGTGCAGGGGAAGAGATGTAGAAGGCCTTCCCTCCTCTGAACTCCATTTTTATTAACTTTTCCTTGCTATCTTTTCTGGTGTGTCAAGTTCATCTGTAAGACAGAGGCTCAGAGAGGCTACTCAGCATGACTCCCAGCAGGGACTGTATTCAGGTCTTCCCTCCAAACCTGGTGTTTTTCAGTTGCGCTGCCTTGCCTGTGTGGCTCCCAGTGGGGGCTATTCACCACTTGCTCTTACACTTCCCTTCTCAGAGGGATCCCTTTCTGTCAGCATCTTGGGCACCATGTTTGCCAAGGAATTCCTCCTTGCAGCCCACTCACATCCATTGTATCACATGCTGCCATTCACCACCCTTCTGCCTTTGTTATGTATGTGTTTTGGGTGAAGTGAGGTAACCTTCTCTCTCATCTGCATGCTCCTAAGCCCTTTGATGAACTTCAGCTTTGGAGACTTATAGAGACTGGCCGTAGGATTTCCTCCAGCTGCCACCTTCCACAGGAGGCCTTTCCTCACCCCCTTTCATTCTAATGCCTTCCCTCTGGTGATTAGATTCATTTATCCTGTATAGAAGCTTGTTTGTTTGAATGTCATCTCCTGATCAGATTATAAACTCCTTGTCTTTTTGTATCCCCAGTGACTGGCACATATTAATCAATGCTCATTGACCCACTGAGGAGTTAAGTGACTTCCCCAGAACCATGAAACTATTAAGTAGCTGAGGCTGGATTGGAACTCAAGTCTTTCTGACTCTTAGCCCAGAGCTCTCTCTGCCCACTGTGCCACAGAAGCCATTATGTGGCTCCCAGGCCAGCTCTCTAGTTGCTTGGCCCAACATCAGATTACTTCTTTAGAAAGAGGAACTAACTCAGTGTTGATTCAAGCCCACAGAATGGGTCCATCTCAATGTCATGGACAGCCAGCCACACTGCCCTTGGATAGTGACAGCATCGGTTTGCACATGACAGTGAAGGGTCTCCGAGAGTTCATGGGGGTCCCTCCTCTCAGAGGGCCTAGTAGCCAGGCAGGGTCCTGGATAGTCAACTTCTCCCTGCTGCAGTCTGGTCCATTTGACCCCTCATACTTCTCTCCCTAGCTAATGGGAAATGAACATCTTGCAGAGGTGGTGGGGCTGACTCCAGTGGCCTTGGGAAGTGCAAGTTGGAGAATAGAACCCTACATTTGGGGTCAGGTGTGGGGAGGCCCTTCATTATACTGGTTGTCCTCCTTTGGATACTCCAGTTTTTCAACATCCCTCCTGAAATGTGGCTCCCAGACCTGAGCCTGATGCCCTCATGTGGTCTGACCACAGTAGAGCAGTGGGACAGTTCCCTTGAGTCCTGGATACAGATGTCTCTGCTAATAGGGCCCATGGTCACTGGTCAGTTGTTTTCAGTAATGGCAGACTCTTCATGACCCCATTTTGGGTTTTCTTGGCAAAGGTACAGCAATGGTTTGCCATTTCCTTCTCCAGCTCATTTGACAGATGAGGAAACTGAGGTAAACAGGATGAAGAAGCTTGCCCGGGGTCACCCAGCTAGTAAGTGTGTGAGGTTGAATTTGAACTCAGGAAGATGTCTTCCTGATTCTAGGCTAGGTGTTCTATCCACTATACCACTCAGCTACCTATTGAACTTGTGGTCCACTAAAACCTTCCTTTTCAAACTGCTGTCCAATCTTCCCCATCTTTTCACTTGTGAAGTTACTTTCTGAGTCTGAGCTGAGACAGTTATATTTATCCTTATTAAATACCATCTTTTAAAATTAGACCCAGCACTTTAGCTGGCCAGGATCTGTTTGGACCTTGTTACCCAGGGTAAGCTCTCCCTCCTGGATTTGTATTATCTGCACCATTGAGAAGCCTGCCATCTTTGCCTCTATCCAAGCCATTGTTTAAAATGGCTTACCATCCCTCTGATACTCCTCCTTCTGTGATGACAAGAGGTCCATGTAAAGAGACTTTCAAAGGGAAAGTGATTTCCTAGGTGAGGTCAAATAAAACTCTAGTAAAAATCACAGGGCTGCTAGGTGGCGCCACAGTGCACAGAGAGCCAGGTCTGGAGTCAGGAAGACTCAGGACATTTACTAGTGACCCTGGGTAAATCACTTGTTTGCCTCAGTTCTCTCATTTGTCAAATGAGCTGGAGAAGGAGATGGAACCACTCCAATACCTTTGCTAAGAAAGCCCCAAATGGAGTTATGGAGAATTGGATACAACTGAGCAAAAAAAGACTAACTCAACGTCCACCCAGGTAGAGATCTCCCTGCTAAGAGCTGGGCAACCCTGATTAGTCCAGACTATGCCAGAGAAGGTAGGAAGAGGGAAAGCTGACCAGAAACGCTGGCCATGGGTAACACTTCTGTCAAGCTCATTCTCTCTGGTCCAATCCCTGAAATGGGGAAATTTTCCACTATGGACCATCCATGCTGAGTCAGGGAGGGTTTCAAGTATTCTTAGCTGGAGGAAAGGAGGGGTGTGTATATGTGAGAAAGGATGGAGGGCCCCAGGAAGTACACAACTGATAATGGAGGGGCAGTGAGGAGGGTCTAATTCCATGATGGTGTGGAAGTGAAAAGGAATATTCTTTCCTCCTCTTCCCCTTTTGGGAATCCTGTCCCATCTGCAGATTTTTTAAATTAAGCTGAAGGGCCCTTAAAACATAAATGAGATTTGAAGGGACCTGGGAACAGAAAACCTGGCACATAAGCTCTGTCTAGTTTACTCCTCCATCCCAAGAGCCTTTAGTCACCCAGAAGATTAGTGGCCATTCCAGAGTGGGAACTCTGCTGGAATGACCTTGTCTGCTGCCAGGGGACTCCCTGCTGGCACTTTCCCTACTCAGTACAAATAGCGTCCGAACCTGCATGGAGAAAACATTTGAGCACAGTGGTTTTGGTCAAGCAGTGGGTGAGTGTGGCCCAAGGCTCCCAGGCCTGACCTCCAAGCCAGGGCGGCACCACTCAAGGGTGACTGAGGTCAGTGCAAAGGGTTGTTCAGAACTAGAGCTGGGTTCCAATCCTAGTTCCATTGCTTATTAACCGTGACCCTGGGCCAATCCTATCCCCTCTTTGGGCCTGGTTCTTCCTCTGTAAAAGGAGGGGGATAAACAAGAAGGCCTCTCAGGTTCCCTTCAGCTTGAGTGCTGGGATTCTCCATGAAGCAGGAGGTAGGCATTAGGATACGAACCTTTTAGCAGACTTGACTTTTTAAAGGCCTCTTGGCCCTACTTTCCAGTCACTTGTAAACAGGTTTTTGGCAAGTGAAGAACCATCCAGGTTCCTGTCTTGCCCACCAAAAAATGGTGGAATTGAATTGCACCCAAGCAGTGGTGTAAAAGCTGTAGAGCCAAGGACTTGGTGGCCAGAAGTGGGAACCAATGCCAGGTCCCATAAAATGTGAGGGTGATTTGTTGGGTAGGGTCTCCATGAGGGAGGCCGTGCAAGGATCAGTACCTTGGCCTCCAAATTTCTGCTATTGGGTCAGCTTGCAGCTGGGTTATCCCTAAGACCAGCTTCGTTAGGGCTCCTTCGTTAGGACAGCGAGCCCCCTTTCAGCCCTGCCCTCTCACCCTGCTTCCTCTCCTCTCCAGGGCTGCCCTTGTCTGCAAGGCCTGGTGCTCTTGAGGAAAGCCAGAATCCACTACTGTCCTAGCAACCGCCATCCACTCAAGGACTGAGGGGCACAGAAGGAGATGGTGGCTGTTATCAGGGGTTCAGCAAGATCCCACAAAGGAAACAACTCAACTGGGGGAACAGGCATGACAAGGGGGGGGGCAGGAAATGGAGAGAGGCATGTATGGTGGAGGAAACCACCCAGAGAGAGGATGCAGACTCTGGGAAGCCTGCCTGGTTCAAGGCCAACACAAGGAGTCACAAGGCATGCAATGCTGTCCGGGACCTTTGAGCCCCAGGAGCCCAGAGCCGGTCACACAGGTGTTCCCAGTTCAAATCTCTGAGTCTTTGCACTGTACCCACCTCTGGCCTGTATTCTGCAATCTGACTATGTCTCATTACTCATTTCATTATTGAGGAAACATTTATTAAATGCCTGCTGCATTCAAGGCCCTGTGGATACTAGGGAGGAGATAAAGAGAAATAAGACGTGATTCCCTGGTCTCTCGTTAGTCCTGGACTAATTCGCTTATCGAATCTCTTTAGAGAGCTGAGAGGCAGGCAGGGCTGGGGAATTAGGTGAATGCCCGTTGTCACTGGAAAAGCTAGTTGGGGATCTCTGTTCTGCCAAATCACATAAACCAGAGCCTCAGTTTCCTCATTTGTAAAATGAGGGAGCTAAGCTAGACACCTTCTCAATCCTCTGACTAGACATGGCTTACAGGCATTTGTTTGCCCGTGTCTTCTGCGCATTTGGCCATGCCCCTGGCATCTAGCATCTTGCTGGCTAGTTATTAAATATAAGTTGGTTAGTCTCAAAGCAAACCTGAGATGGAGACAGAGAAGGAGGTTGAGGCAGAAGAGGCTGTCACCAATCCAGCAAGGTTTATTGCAGTCACAGCTCACTCTAAGTCAGGAGAGGGGGGAAGGGGAAAGGGACGATACCACACCCATGCTACCTGCAAGGTAGACTAAGCTGTGTCTAGAATGTTGGTAGCCCCCCACCCCAGGGCTGGGTGGATTCCCTCAGTTCTTTCTTGAGACTTCTCCATCCTGTAGCTCATACAAGAGAATATCTCCTGGTCATCCTTGCCCTGGCTGAGGAAAGGAAGAACTGGGTGCCCTGTTCCCAACTATGAGAAGTCTGCCAGCTAGGGGATCTGAGAATAGAGCAGAGGCAGTCTTAGCAAGAATGGGTTGCTTCCCTCGCACCCATCAGTCCCAAGGAGTGCACAGAGCTTTTCTAGTAGTCTCTCTCAAAACTTCCTTCTTCCCACGGGACAAGATGGGGGGAAGCTGTGATCTGCCCTCCAATCACAGAAGGCTTGGCTATGTAACAAATGAAGGCATCCTTGACCCTCTCTTGCCCCCCGGGTTCACCACAAGCCTAATGCCACCGTGCTGTCCTATCCCATTCCCAGGGGATTATGTGGGGATCTGCACTCTGTCCAGTTCTTGGTTCTGGTCCATGATCTGTAGCACATCATCCAGTATGGAAGGCCCCAGATCCACGTGGAGGGAAAGGAGGGAGCTGGCTTGGGAAAGGAATGGTTCCTCTGTTCCTTGCTCAGGTACAAAGCCGTTCTGGGGAGAGTCGGTCTCCGGAGTCCTCCAGACCTCCAAGCCCTCACTCTCCTGGGAGGTTGGTAGTAGCGTCTCCAGGTGCAGGCGGGGTGGCTTGGGTGGGGCTTGAGCTGCAGGCAGAGTGAGGGCCTGCGGCCCACCAATGACTGGGAGGGAGATGGCATTCTTGAGGAGAGGGGAATGCCCATCAGAGAGCCCCCGAGGCTCCCTCCCACAGACTGTGGTGGTCCGGGCAAATGGGAAAGGGATGTTGAAGGTGCCATCTTCCTCCTCCTCAAGACCCTCACCCACTGTGCCAGGTAGCAGGTGGAACTTGCCCTGTAGGAAGGAGATGTCACCAAACATGTCATCCTCACCACCATTGCCAATGTGAATGGTGTGACGGAAGTCACCCAGGGGTGGGCTAATCATGTCTGATGACAGCAGGTCCCTCAGCTTCTCCTTTTTCCCTTTGCGGTTGCCCCGCTTCAGGTAGATGGGCACCTTGGTGGACATATCACCCTACCATCCACAAAGGGCGAGTAGAGGAAGGACTGGCTGCCACAACAAGCTAGATTTCTACTGCAGAGTGGGTGCCCTCAAGCCTCCCCAATCCTTGTAAATCTGCCAATGGGAGGTGGCCCAAAAGGGGGCAAGGGTTAGCTTCAACCAAAGCTGCTCAAGAAGTCAGCAAGATGAGGCAAAGTAAAAAATTAGAGTCTTTTCAAAAAAGGGCCAAGGGGCAAAATGGCAGCCAGTGTCCTTGCCTGCGGGTGTCTCTTGCCTGGCTCCCTCAATGGGCAGATGACTGTTTCTCCTGGATCCAAGAGGCTGGAAGTTGACACACTCTGAAAGAAAAGAACAAAGTAAGTGTCTGCCCACAGTGGAAAGCTGTCCCTACCATTTCATTTTCTTGCCCTGGTCCCCACCAGAAGCCATCCTTCTACACATTCCCATGACAGTAAGTGCCCCTGGCTTTCCAGTGACTAAAGGGAAGAAGACAGAAATGTCAGGATCAGGAGGAAGACAGGTTGGAATGTCAGACTTCAAGGAACTTAGAACAGTCTAGACTACAAAGGACTGTCAGAGGTGAACCTTGTGGATTTAATGTCACCCCCTCACTTTAGAGGAGGAAACAGAGACCCAAAGAGAAGGGACTTGCTTGAGATAACGCAGCAAGCCTGTGGCAGAGCCTGACCGGAACTCAGGCCTCTTGACTTCCAGCTCCCACCACCACATTTTATCCCCTCTGCACTGTGTATACAGGACAGCACTGCTATGTGTGGCCTGTAGTTTTGCCTGCCCACCTAGACTAGGAGCTCCCAGAGGACTCAGGTAGCCCTGAATGGGGGAGCCCACCTAAACCCCCTACCACCTCCCCAAAGCCCTCATTATCATGGGATCCCAGGAAAAGATTCGATCTGCTCATTGATAAGGTGCACGACTGAGCAGACTTGCCAGGTGGGGACTAAGTCCAGATGGGCCAGGCCCTGCACTCACAGCTGGCAGGCCAGTAAACCTCCTGGCACAGAGCCAGGGCCCACTCTTCCTATTGGTGAGGAACCTCCCTCCCTCCTGCTCCCTTCAGCAGCCTGGCCACCCTAGCCCCTTTAGCTCTAGGGCTCAGATCTCAGGGTCTATAAACCCCCCCTCCAAAACCCCTTGCCTCTCAGCTGAGGGCCTATAAGGCTGTTCCCAGACAGTGAGCGTTTCCACAACAAACTTAGCCCATGGGTGGGCAGAAGTGCTTGCCAGACAGCTGCTTCATTCTGGGCCAGATGTGTCCACCCATTTCCAGATGTGGAACTGAACAGGGAAAGAGTGGGGTGGGGAGGTACTGCTGGCCAGTTCCTCCCAGTTGTCCTGTGGGTGTCAAGCCCCAGGCAGGTCTCTGTCATCTGGATCACATCTGATGAGGGCAGGAGGTCTGTGGAAGCCAGGCCACCAAGCCACCAGATTCTGGGGGAGGATCAGGTGGTGGTAAGGAAGAAGCCCCAAGTTTGGAGGACCTGGACCCCCTCCACTTACTCTGAGGGACCTCGCAAAGCCCCTTTTCCTCTAGGATTAGACCAGCTATCTTCACAAGCCCCAAATTGGGCCTGTTTCTGTCCCATCCGTATCTGTCACCTCAAAGCTTTAGGAATGAATGTTTAACACCAACCTGCCCTCCTCACAATGAAACATTTTCTAGTGGGAAAAGTGTGCTGACCTGGAGACCTGAAGCTGACCCCAGCTCTGCCAACCTGGGAGGCCTGGTAGAAACCACTCACAAGCTCCCTGACTTCAGCTTTCTGCTCTATCAAATGGGACCCCTGGCTCAAGGCCCTGGGAGCCTATGAAGATAACCTCCATTTGGGACATCACAGAATGATTGGATGTGACCTCAGAGGTCATAGACTCCAACCCTCTCATGTTATGGAGGGGGAAAGTGAGGCTCAGTAACCCAAATCCTCTGACCCTCAGCCAGGGTTCCTTTGTTAAGATGTCTTCCCATGAATTCACACAGAGAGGAAGAGGGAGAGAGGGAGAGAAGGAGGGAGGGAGGGAAAGAGGGAGAGAGTCAGTCTTAAATCCTAACTCTCCAGGGGCCAGAGATTTCAGGGATTTTACAGGATGAGAATTTACCAGGAGCCACAGAACGGGGTTCCCCTTGGGGTCGGGAGCTCAGCGGCTAACTCACAGGGGCCAGTAGATGGCGCCACGCGCCCCCTGCACATAGAGCCCCCGGCATGGGGTGAGACTCTGGAGTCCGGTCCTTGCCGGGTTACACCCGTGGACGGGAGGGAGGGTGGAGAGAGGACAGGGGGGTCATGGAGAAAAGCCATGCCTGGCTCTGGGCTGCGAGCTCGAGCCTGCCGCCCGGTTGCTCTTTGAATGGGGAGGGGGCTATGAGACCCTCCGCACCGGGAGGGCCGGGGGCCGGACCCCGGCACGTCACCAACTACGCCTCGGCAGAGGGACGCCCAGCCTGCCGAGCGTCCCCGAGGGCTCGGGGGTCCGACACCAAGGGAAGTGAGGGCGCCCCAGCTCGAGGCTTGTCCGGAGGCTGGAGCACTAAGGGCCGTTCGGACCCCCTCCCCACCCCCAAGCAGGGCGCCGCCAGCCCTGCCCTGCCCTGCCCTGCCTAGCCAGGATCTGTTTCAGGGCACGGCTAAAGATAGGCGCACACCTCAGCCATTTTCTAAAAATACGGGGCGCTCTCCCCCTCCCCCTGGGGCGGGACGGAGAGCGGGGAGGGGGGTTGCACCCAGGATCAGGAGTGGTAGCTGAGGGCAGGGAGGCTGCGGGAGGGCTGGCCATGAGGCTGGCCGGGGGTCTTGGAGATCCCTAAAGGAAGAAGGGGCACGACTGGCCGGGAGGAAAAGGGGAGGAGTGAACCGAGGAAAAGCTCCGGGAAGGAGAGGGAGGGGGGACAGGGACAGTGCAGGAGGAGGGACAGAAAACGCTGAAAGAGGCGGGAGGATCTGGGGGGGGACCCTCTCCACCCATCGAGCAACCCCTCACTCCCACCAGGGAAATTCCGTAGCCTGGCGTGGGGACCTCGGGGTGCCCCCCTCCTGAACAGCCGCCCCGCTTCAGTCCTATCTTACCCCGGGAACTTAGGGTGAGGTGCTCTCAGCCAAGCCGGTAGGTCCGGGTCCGGATGGGCTTAGGACGGACAGGCGGCGGCTGCCACAACGAAGACCCTCAGCTGTTGGGACCGAACTGTTCCCAGGCTCCCGGCCAGCAGCTCCGCCTCCGCGGGCCCCGCCCCAGGTCCCCGACGAGCCAATGACCGCCCTGGCTCTGGCCCGGCCCGGCCAGGCCCGGTCCGAGCCGGCTCCGCCCCTCCCCGCCCCGCCTCTCCAGCTGCTGCTTCGAGCTGTCCAGGGAGGTAGAGGTGGGGTGGGGAGGAGAAGGGAGGGAAAGATGAGTGTGGGGAGGAAGGAGAGAGTGGGCTAGAAGGAGGGAGGACCCGGGGGATCCAGCCCAGCTCGTGTCCAGCCTGGGGCTTTACCTTGAAGGATGCCTGGGGGCCATCGAGCTGGGGAACTCGACTCCCTTTGGCTGTTCAGTCCTAAAGGAATCTGGCCCCCACAGTGCGGGCAGGCTGTTAGACTGGAGGCACCCATAATTCTTGCCCTCAGGGAGTTTATATTCCGGCCCAGGGAAGTCCGGAAAGCTCTAGGTTGGAGGACTAGGTCCCGAACCTCACGTCTCGCTTTTCTGCAGGCCGTGTGTGCCCCATACGGGCTTAGGCCATTAATTCCTTGGAGAAGTGGGGGCCAGAAGGTCAAAGCTATTTTGCCAATACTGCTGAAAATACTTACTGATATGGTAAGTTTTGCTACCTGTGACCCACATACATCTTTAATTATTGAGGGGAGTTCTCAGTTTTGTAGAGTGTAAATGGGATCCTGAGACCAAACAGTTTGAGAACACCAGAGTTCTAACCATGAGAGCTTAGGGAACTTGCCCAGAGTCACACAGCGGGGCCAGTGTGAATCAGATGCAGAACTTGAACCCAGGTCTAACTGGTTTTGTCCACACTGGCTCTCGGTCCTTAGCCACGTGACCTATTGTATGTACATAAATATACAAGTTGTGTAGACATAAATACAGAATGTACAATCAAAAGGGACTACAGGAGTCTTTGGGGTAAGGCTGTGGAGCCCTGCCGCCACCTGCTCAGGTCTTCCCACTACCGACCTGTGTCTCACTACCTGGACCAAACCTGAACCCCTAGACCTAGGGCCCCACTTCCTGGGGAAGTTAATCCACACATCTCTACAGCTTCAGCCCAGGAGCCTAGCTGAGTTAATTCGTGATGGAGAACCCATCAACTAGTCCGCTTAACCCACTTCTGGCTGGACCCAGGTAGCCGACCATTTGACATCTTCCTGACCCATCCAACCATCTTCTCCTCCTCTCCCCTCTGCCCCACCCCTCTTCCCTAACCGAGCTGTTCATAAAGCACTCAGCACAGTGTCTGACACATAGTAGGTGTCACATGAACACTTATCCCTTCCCATTCCCCAATCACCTCACCCCCAAGTATCTTAGTTTTCCTGGTGAAATGTAAGTTCTAAACTTTGTATCCCGAGCACATAGCCCAGTGTCTAATACATAGAAAGCACTTGACAAAGGTTTCTTCCATTCCTTCTTGTAGAAGGTGACATTTAATCTGAGCTTTGAAAGAAACTAAGGATTCATCTAGTACCTAAGTATTAAAGTACTTAATCTTAGTACTTTCCCCCTCATTAACCAGTGAAATGGGTTAGCATCATTATCTCCATTTTACAGATAAGAAGACTGAGGTGTGGAGAATGAAAGCTATTAGAGCCTGCTAAGGTTTGGATAGAGGACTTGGGAGGCTGCGTTAGAGAGAGAAGGGGAATTTTGGGGTCCCTGGACCTGGCTTAAGGGGAAATAGGATTCTTGGGCCCAGGGCCCTACTTGAAAGTGACTGCCATGGTATTCTGAAACTCTGTGAGTCTGAGGGCTGAATGTATTCTTTCTGGGAAAGTCAAGATAAATCCTATTTTAAAACAGGTACATATGTGACAATTCATATCGACACAAAGCCTAAATTAGGGGCAGCTAGGTGGCAAATGGATAGAGTGCCAGCCCTGGAGTCAGTAGGACCTGAGTTCAGATTTGATATCAGACCCCCTACTAGCTGTGTGACTGTGGGCAAATCACCTAACCCTAATTACCTAAAAAAAACCCACCCAAAAACCAAGCATAAATTAGAAGTTAATTCTTCGTTTTAAGCAACTAAGGGGAAGGGCAAAAGTCTTTCTTTCTTCTTTAGGGAGTTTGTTATAGGTGAAAAACTTTTGAGTTCAATCACGATTCCTCTGAGCCTTCAGTTAGGAAAATTCCCAACACCTAGCAGAAGTTAAGCTTTCTACCCAACCATGCCTTTATTTATCTCCCCTTTGTGGTGGAGGCAAAATTCAATTTATTGGAAACATTTTGGTAACCGAATAGTGGACACCAGATTATATTATAGAATCTGTGGCTAGACTGGTGTCTAGAGAGGGACCTGGAATTTCCTCAGCCATGTCCTCCATCATATCTCCCCTCTAGCCAGAAATCAGTCCTCCCTAGGCTTACAAGTTCTTCCTTCAATTCAGACACTCAGAATCTCATTCCACCCCACTGGCCCCATCCTCATTAAAATATAAATTTGAGATATGCTGAGATAAAAGCTCTCCCTTTTACACAAATTGCTTAGGGTGGCATCCAGCCTTTCACCTAAAATCCTGTTCTTATTCAGTTCTGATTTTCAGATTTAGTCAAAAAGTGTCCATCTCTAGTCAAAGCACCGGGTTTTGCATCTGAATGGTTTTCCACCGAATCCTTATACACTTGGATATTTTGGGGGGGTGGAGGTGGAGAGGTGGAAGAGAAAGGAAACCTAAGGGTCGACCCCTTCCCCCTCCAAAGTGAGAAGAAAACAGAAGGCCAGAAGGAATCACAACCGGGCAGGCGAACTTTGAAAATGAGAGATTGAACATATTATGCACTTTATAAAGAAAAGCAAACTCTACAGAACAGAAATTATACTCTGTAAGTCTCTCCTGTTCTACAGTGTATATGGAAACACTTATTTTTACTTGATGTTTACTAAGTTCGGATTTTTTTTAAATGAAGTGAGAAAAAACCTTACTTTGCAGTTTTTCATTTGCCATATGTCGGTATACAGTCAAGTCAAAAAACATGTATTAAGTGCTTACTGTGTGCTAAACATCGTGTAAAATCAGTCACAACCTTCAAGGAGTTCAAAGTCTAATGCAAATACGAGAGAATAATAAATGTGTTTCTATGCTGCTTACAAATTGCTTCCTGCTTTGCTTCCACTGTAAACTCCTCGAGGCTTGATCTTTGCAGTGTTTTCTTTGCCTCCCCTAAGTGCTTGGTTGATGACTGATGGATTCCATCCACTCAAGAACTCTGGTGGTAGAACCTTCCTCCTGGGAGGTTTTTCCATAATTCCTTTGTAACAGTCTTAGAGAGTTGCCCAATGACAACAAAGAGTGAAATGCCTTGCCTCAAGTCACACACCAGAATCTGAACCCAGGTCTTCCAGAGTCCCACGCTAGTTCTCTATCCTGAATTCAAATGTGTCTCAGACACTTACTAGCTGTGTGACTGTGGCTAAGACACATAAAATTCGGTTTGCCTCAGTTTCCTCATCCGTGAAATGGGGACGATAATCGCATCTGCCTCCCAGGGGCTGTTGTGACTTGACACTAAGGTGAAATGATATTTGTAAAGGTATGGTTTGCTCTGCAAACTATAAATGCTAGTTATTATCATCATTATCTACCATCGGGTGCTGTCCTTTCTAGGACTAGTGTAACACATTTTCTTTGTTCCGCTCCTCTTTTGGAACATTTTTACTCTTTCATATCTTTTGTTTTTTAACTTCACTTTTTTTCTAAACAAGTCTCTCCCTATCCCCTGCCCAGAGAACTAACCCTTGTTAACAAAAAATACAAAAATGATTAACAACCTAAAAACCAATCATTGCATCAAGTGATGAGATTGATAGAATATGTAATACTTGACATCTACAGTCCCTTTAAATAGGGGAGGGATCTCTCTCTAAGGCCAATCTTGGTACTTTTGTTGATACAGAATTCAATGTTGTTATTACTGTTTGTTTTCTTGTCCATTTACTTCACCTTGCCTCAGTTCGTATAAGTCATTCTCTGCTGCTCTGAATTCTTTGGGTTTTTTTTTTTATGGTGTATGCTGTTCCATTACATACTAGAATCCACAGCATCAAGGTGAGCTACTGCACTGATGGTAAATTCTTCAAGTTGAAAAGGCGATGATGGTGCATGACTTTTTGTTCGCAGATGATCGTGCACTCAGTGCAGCCTCTGAAGCTGAGATGCAACAAAGAATGGACTGATTCCCCTCTGCTTGTGCTAATGAGCCTGACTGACAAAAAAAGGAACCAAGGAAACACAGGTGCTCCATTAGCCAGCACTGAACCATTCATACGTGGAACCATTGGTTACAACAAATGGAGAAGGTTTGAAAGCTGTGGATAAGTTCACTTACCTTGGTAGTGTACTTTCCAGGGATGTACACATTAATAATGAGGTTGATGCATACATTGCCAGAGCTAGCTCAGCGTTTGGAAGGCTCTGAAGAAAAGTGTGGGAGAGAAGAGGTAGGTATTAGACTGACTACCAAACTGAAGTTCCACGGAACTGTAGTGATGGGGTTCAGACTCTGGGAGCCTCCTTGAGCTCCCCTTGAATCTTCCCACTTAATCTGGCCTTTCTTACTCAACTCTAATCTTCCCATTTGTTCTGGCAATCTCAGGAAGCCCATGGGCTTTTCATTATCATTCTACTCAGGTCTCTGTTGCACCCCCCCACCCTTGATCCCATCAAAACCCCATTCCCCAGGCTGCCTGCCACTCCTATCAAGATCTGTATCCATCCGCATACTGCCCCTATCAAGATCTCTGGGTTGCCCCACCTGCTTCCCACCTAGTCTGCCCCCTAGTCTGTCTCCTGATAGCCTCCAGCTGTTTCCAGCCTTTGACCCTCCTTGGACTTTTCCTCAAGACCCTTCCTAAACCCCTCCTCCCATCACCCTGGATTACCAGACCCCCCCCCCCCCCATCCCTCCGATACTCTTTTCTGTATTTAGTTCCATCTTGCCTCCATGAAGGGGTTCAGATTCAATCCAGCTCAGACTTTGTCTAGCTGGGATTCTGTCTGGCCCGCTTGTGAATACAAGTGTCACAAATGCTTAGGTTCCTTAAGAAGCAACCCAATTTGGTGAATCTTTAATAAACTTTGTTTTCTTTGGCTTTAAGAAGGCTTGAGTCAAATTCATTCGAGCATGACCTGGACTGTCAGTATTTTGGGGTCCACCATCACCCCTCAACCTCATTAGTTGGGCTGACCTCATTGTATGCCTGTGAAACCAGGACTGTCCACCAGCTCCATGTCAGGAAAGAGAATCACTTCCATTTGAATTGTATTAGGAAGATTCAGAAGATCACCTGGCAGAGTAAGACGCTGAGATCCTTCCTCAAACTAAATTCTACTGCAGAGAGCACAACTCTGATGAGCTGGTCATGTTGTTCGAATGCCAAACATATGCTTGCCAAAATGACTATTTTACGGAGAACTCACACAAGGCAGGTGCTCACATGAGATCAGAAGTGATATAAGGACACTTTCAAGGTCTCACTGAAGAACTTTGGAATCGATTGTATGACTTGGGAGACACTGGCACAGGATTTCCCAGCATAGTGTGTCCTCATCAGAGAAGGTGGTTTATGAGCAAAACAGAACTGAAGGAGCTCCAAGGAAACTTGAGATGTCCAAATTTTGAGAATCCCCTCAAATGTTCACACTGACTATTTGTGCCTGACCTGTGCTAGAGCATTCTGTCTGATCAGTCGAAGTCAGACACACCGTCACTTGACTCTAACACAGAGATGTCATTTTGGTCCTCTTTGAGAACTGACAACCATAAGAATCCCTTTTTACAAAACGTTGCCTTACATTCAATTTCCCAGGAACATGGTGGCTTTCTCTCTCTCAGTCAAGTTCAAACCTTTGCTGTCCACAATCTGACGTGGCTCTCCCTTTCCAGCCTTTCCTCCCCATGAACATGGTGCCCTAGCCAGACTGGGCAATTCTCTGCCCCTCCCACTCCAAACAAGCCCAGTCCTTGTTTTCCTCTCCCCCCAAATCCTTCCTCCTTGGACCTTACCCTAGCCCTGTGTCTGCCCCTGATACATTTCTTATGCCTTATTTTGTCTTCTCCTTAGTTCTCTGAGTTTGTCTCTTTTCTTAGTGGCCTCTGCCTGGTCCATAGCAAGGAGAAGACACAGGATCATTTTCTAGGGGTGAGGATTTTGCTGTTTCTTGGCAGAGCTGAACTTTCCCTAAAATCCCAGGCCCTGTGCTGTGAGAGGAAGCTGACGATTTAGTCCAGGAACTAGACAGTCACGGCTTCCAGGATGTGACAGTGTCAGTCTGTTGTTTGCCTGTTCCCAGAAGGCTCATTCGGGAAGTTGAGGGGCTGGGAGTTCAGCTCCATGTCCTCTCTTTCCTCTGTTGTAGACAGTGAGGGAAGGATCTCAGCAAGCCCTTCTTCTCACCAAAGCTCAGGTCCCAGGAGGCTGACTGACTTACTGGCCAGGGAAGCACACACTTTAATAAAGAACTCTTTAATTTAACCATAATTACTTATCAAGTCATTTAATCTAAGAAGGTTCAGAAAGGTGTGACTCATCTATGGTTAAGTTAGTGTTTGTCAAAGATGGGAACTGAACCTAGGTCTTGCTGATTCCAACTAATCCTACCAGGTAGGAAATACAGCGAAGCTTATCCCTATTTTACAGTTGGGGAAACTGAGGGTCAGAGAGGGGAAGTGACTTGCCCAGTCTCACACAGTAAGTACCCGAAGTGACATTTGAACCTATGCCCTCCTGCCTCCAACTCCAGTACTCTTAGTCGCTTTGCCTTCCTTGCAATATCCTAGTGAGATAGGAAATACAGATGTACTTATCCCCATTTTATAGGTTAGGAAACTGAGGCTCAGAGAGGGAGTGCTATTTGCTCAATGTCACACAGTTCGACAAATATCAGAGCAGGGATTTGAACCAAGATCACCTGGTTTCCAAGATACCTTATTGCCCCCACCTCTTGTCCAGTCCCAGGTCTCAGAGGCATTTCCTTTGGGTTTCCTGACCTAAGGAGCAAGGGAGCTGCCTGTCACCTTAGGAGGCCCCTGGGTTGTCCAAGGCTCTACCACTGGGGAGGAGGGAGGACTTGGCCCAGGTTGAGGAGCTCTCTGTCACTCCAGGCTGGCCCTGCCTCACCCATCCATCTGCCTAAAGAGGCTGGGGCCTGGCCTTGCCTCTTCCTTCCTCTCAGTGATTCTTGCTTCCTCCACAGAGTACATCAGTTGTCATCACGACTTGAGCTGGATCAGTGAATGGAAAGGGTGAGCAGACCAGCTTCCTGTCACCTGCAGAATCTGTCCCAGAGTCAGGCAGAGGGGCCAGGCCAGGTCAAAGCTGGCACCAGCTCCCTTTCCTTTTGAGGATGCTCAGCCCTTTCCTCAGGGTCTGCTATATACTGTAGTGTAGGGGAATAGGAGGAAAGAGTCCCTGTACTGGGAGGCAGAGATTAGAGAGTGGACCTATTGTGAGACTCTGGGCAGGACCTGTATATACTTGCCCTCTTTGGGCCCCAGTTTCCTGATGGATAAAATGACAGGAGTGTGCCAGGTGAGCTCTGGTCTTTTTCAGCGCTAAATATGAGAGGCAGCCCAGTGGACCCAGACACAGAGCACCTGTGGTCCCATCCCTGGGGCCTTGCTCTGGTCACTTGCCATGCTGGATTTTGATTTCTTCCCATCTTCCAGAGTCCCTGATCCCATGATCCCAGAATCCCAAGATCATCAGACTAAGAAGAGGCCAAGGGCCGTGCTTTGGCCTTTCTTTGTCTCCCCAGCACTTGGAATGCTGTCTGGCACACAGTAAGATTCAAAAAATCCATGAGGACAACGCTAGTCTGTGAGCCTAGGCCTAGGTTAGGATAGAAGCCTTGGGGGATTGGGGGGGTGGCTTAGGGAAGACAGGTACCACAGGGGGCTACACCTTCAGGAAGGGGGACTGGAGGCTATGGGGATGTTCACCCTTTCATCATGGGCCAGAAGCTTTATTCCACACCCTTTCCTTGGCCTCTTGGGGACTTTGGTCCATGCCATTCAGCTGGGGTGGGGCTCAGAAGTCATTTGCCCTAGAATTCCCAAGGTCTAGCCAGGCATGGGGGAGGGGAAATCCATGGGGAGTACGGCAATGGGGGGGGGGGGCCACAAAGGTGTACAATAGAGACCTTGGGAGGGTCCAGTGGAGCTTAGCACTCCTCCCAGGGCCTGAGAAGAGCAGAGAAGATAAGGCATGAATTCCACAAAACCTCATTTTGGCATCCAGGGACCACTGTGTCCTGAAATAACCCCCAGAACTCAGTACAATTTCTTCTTCCTTGGGTTGTTTCTTACTTCCTTTCCCCAGCCCCCTGCCAATCTCCAGCTCTGACTGCTTCCCCATCTCATCCTTCCCCTTTATACAAGGTCAGAATTGTAGACTGATCCCCAACAAAGGCTGGGTAAGCTTGTCAGCAGCTTCTAAGGCCAAATTCTAGGATGCCCTCAGCCGCCAGGGTTTCCTTGTGAACAAACAGGATGAGGAAAGCTCTGGGGGGAAGACAGTCCACCAAATGCAGGGCCTCCAGACCCTTGTCACCAAATGCCTCTTAGACTTCTGAAATAGACTCCACAAGTCCAAACCTCATCAGGCTCATCAACTCCGCCCCCAGCCCTGCCCCTTCAGAATTTCCCAGTTTTTGTCACCGGCCACCTTGTAGATATCCCAGTCCCCCCATATCCCATCAATCACCTCGCCTTCTAGTCTTTCCATTTACCACACCTCCTCCATCTGCCTGTTTCTTTTCACTGGGACCCTAGTGTAGACCTTCACCATCTCACTGGGATGAATGACTTTCAGCCTCCACTCCTTCCTCTTTCTTTTTTCCAGCCTGCCCTCCATAGACAGAGAGGCTCTCCTGCTCAGGAAGCTTTCCGGGCTCCCCTTCCTGCTGCTAGAAGGCAAATGCCTCTGTTGGGCATTTAAAGGGATTCACTCCATCATTCAAGGCTGATTTTAACATAACTTCCCCTCACTCTACCTCCCAACCAGATCAGCCTACTTTCTGTTCTCCAAACCTGACTGATATATCATTTCCTACCTCTGGGAAATGATGTCCCTTCTTATCTTAAGGGCCCCCTCCTCCTGGGCTCATTCTGATTTCCTTAATTCATAGGAGCTTCTCACTTCCATCCCCTTATGTTGTTGTACAGTTGTGTCTCGCTCTTTGTGACCCCATTGGGGGTTTCTTGGCAAAGATGCTGGAATGATTTCCCATTTCCTTCTCCAGCTCATTTTAGGTGAGGAAACTGAGGTAGACTGGATTAAATGACTTACCCAGGATCCCACGACTAGTAAGTGTCCTGAGGCTGGATTTGAACTTAGGTCTTCCCAACTCCACTTGGAGCTCCATTCACTGCACCGCCCAGTTGCCCAGCTGCCTCTGCCCCATGTTACTTTGTGTTTACTTTTATATATTTTGATTTGGCTTACTTATATACATGCTGGTTCCCTGGTGGACTGTGCTCCTCCGGGGCAGGAATGAATGGAGCTGTAATGTTTTGAATTTATCCCTAGTCTCTAACATTGGATGTAGCGAAGAATAGGTGATTAATACATGCTTGTGGCTTGGGTGAAAGTTTGGATAGCATCGCCCTCCCCTCCCCCCCCCATCCCCCCACCCCGCCCCTCGACACAGGATTTTCTAGGCAAGATTTTCCAGAGTGAAGGTGTTGCCCTGGGCTGGAGGAGCTGAACCAGCTCTCCTCCTGGGGGAATAAGCTGGAGGTTATCTGTGGCTTTCTCCTGCCCTGATCACAGTTCCAGGGAAACTGTCAATACTAGTCATTGCCGAACCTTCGCAGATCCCCCTTCTTAGTATGAAACTAACAGAGAATTCTGGTCTCACTTTCCAAATCAATTCGTCATATTCTGCCAGGAACTGTGCTGAACTCCAGGGATAAAAAAACTGGAGGAACCAGTCCTTGCCGTCAAGGAGCTTCCATTCTAATGCAGCAATCAACATATAGATAATTGTTGTGGGGCTGGGAGGCTCCGGTGGTGAAGGTCCTGGGGAAGAGTGGGGGTGGCACAGAAGCCCAGGAAAGGTATTCTTCAGAATGGGGGGGTGTTTCATTAGAGCTATCCACACCAGGAAAGTCAAGCAGATGAAGAATGCCTATTGTTCTAACTATGTGAGCCTTTGTTGCATCAATGGAAGAATCTAGGACCGATGTGGCCGATGGCCAATGAACTGGGACCTGAATAGACCAGTCAGTCAACAAGCCTGTCTTAAGGGCTCTGCTGGATGCTGGAGCCAGGGAGAGCTGGAGCCAGAGGGCGGGCTGGTTGACCTCTGGGGAACTGCTTAAATAGTTTTAATCACCCCAGGCTTCCTCTGGAAACAAGGGCCCAACTTGTAAAGAATGGTACTCCATGGATAATGGTGTATGGCCACCAGCCATGGAATGCTGAGTTCGGGCAAGAATGGAAGTTGTAAGTTGTCCAAAGGGCAATGGAGAGACCCACGGAGGGCATCATCATCCAGCAAGAATTATATAACAGAAGTGCGACAAAGGAAGTCACCGGAGGTTAGGTAGAAAACAAGGTGGTCTAGTCTTGGGTGAGAGATGGCGAGATCATGAAGAGTACTCCGGGCCACTGACATACTGGCATTGTCTCTGTGGGATGGCAGTTCGGCTTGGTGCCCATGAGTGGAAGATCCCTGTAGAAGTTAAGGAGGGACTTGAAGGACAGGAAAGGGTGTGAATGGGTTTGGATCACATTCACTCCACCACTCAATAAACTTTACTGGCTCCCTATTACCCTAAGGTCTGCTGTTTGGCCTTTTACTCTCTGACTCCTCTTGCTCTCTCCACACCAGTTGAACTGGTCTTCCTGCCATTCTGCATACATGGCTCTCCATCTTCCATCTCTGTCCTTTGCCCAGGCTGTCCTCGATACTGTTCTTCCTTGTTTTAGCTCTTAAGATTCTGTTTTCCTCAAAATTTGCTCCAGTCACCTTTTCTGAGGCCTGCCCCCATGACCTTGTATTTCTGATTTATTTTGTGTATATTACGCTCTCAGTGCCGGTGGTCTCCCTCATTGGAAGGGAAGTTCCCTGAAGGCAGGGTTATTTTGTTTTGTTTTCTATCTTGGTAGCCTCAGCATTTTCCCCCAGCACATAGTAGGCCCTTTAAAATGCTTGTAGATTGACTGATGGTTGGCTGGGAGGGAACTCTCATCTCTAAGAGATCACAGATTATCAGCATATGGAAGACTCCCCCTAGGAGGCAGTGAGCTCCAGGAGATTCATCTGTCCTTCAATGTTTCATACAGCAGGTACTTAATACATGTTTGTTAAGTGAATGAATGAAAATTAAGAAATTTGCAATTATAACTCACATTAAAATTGGTAAAGATCTTTCCTCCCAATAGCCCAGCCCAGTAGGCTATGTAATTATCCTCCATATTTTACAGATGGGGAACCTGAGGTTTAGAGGACCAGACGCGGAGTCAGATGAGGTACAAGTTAGAATTCTACCTCTGATAATTACTAGTTGTTTGGCCTCAATTTCCTCATCTATAAAATGGGGCTAAGGGTACCTGTTGTATTTACCTCTGAGGGTCGTGTTGAGAATAGCCTTGGATCCTCTTTAAATGAAGGAAGACTTTGGGGCAATCCCAAGAGGGTTAACATCTGGAACGTGGGATGCAGGGAAAGTCCAGTTTTCCTGGGCTTCCCACCTAACCTACTCCAATTCACCTGACATTCATATGAAGTACTTCCTGTGTGCTAAGCGCACACAGTCTTTCCCCTCAAGTTGCTGACATTTCTTTGGGAGAATAGCCTGCACAAGTAGCTATGAGATAATCTGAGCAGGGAGGGAGGTACCTTAGCCTGAGGCAGAGAGAGCCTTGAAGGCAGCCAGGAAATTTAAGGGGAGGTGAGGAAGGAGTGACAGAGGGAGGCAGGGAGCACATTCCAGGCAGGGATACGGAGGCCTGGGAAGGAATATGGAGTTTAGGGGAACAGTGAACTGGGTGGTTCGGCTGGAATGGAGAATGCATAAAGCATCGTAATGCGAAATGTGCTATGAATTTAATTCACATTTCATGTGAAATAAGCCTGCAGAGATGAGATGCTCTGGAACCAGGCCATGGAATGACCGATTGAAGAGTGTTTACTTATCCTAGTGGGAGCCTCTGGATCTAAATGGGTGGGTGGGGGTTGAGTGGTCAGAGTTGAGTTTTAGAGAAGTCACTTCGGCAGCTGTGTGGAGAACGGATTGGAGAGAGGAGGGATCTGAGGTGGGGAAGTGATTGCAATAGTCCAGGGGAGAGGCAATGAAGGACTGAGAAGTGCTGTGAGTGGGGAGGAGATGGATGTGAGAGAGATCATGGCAGGTGGGTAGAACTTGGCACGAGAGTGGGCACGTGAGGAGAGGGAGAGCAAAGAGTCGGGACCACAGACGTACAGGTTGCCGGCAGGTTTGGTGGCCCCTTTGACACAAAGAAGGACTTAGAAGAGGGGCAAATTAGGCACCAGTTTCCTGCATTCTGGCTGTGGTCCTTACAGCAGGAAATATCTTGGGGTGTGGCTAAATTCTAGTCCAACTCTGAAATTCTCTGATTTCTGGGCTGGACAGTAGCAGTGTCAGCCTACTGGCCAGATCCCTCCCAGCAAAGGGGAAGTCCTATGTTGGGGAGGGCAGTGGAAAGGCCTTGAATGTGCCCGGTTCTTTCTCCCAACAGGAAATGCTTCTAACCATGGGAACATTTGCAGGGAGTGGAGGAGGAGGGCAAGGGAGCAGGGGCCTTGGTGCTGGGGAAGCAGCCAGAATTTGGCAGCAAGCCTGGGTTCTCATAGAGCCCTGTGCACTGGGTTCAGAGGTCAGGCAGGGTCAAACACCCACAGATGTCCCCTCTACTCTCTGCTGCCTAGTGGAGAAGAGATCAATGGACAGTCACAGGGACACTCAGCTGCTGGCTTCCTAATGTTCTAGGAAGGGGGGTTGGGAGCATGGCTCCCCCTTCTACTCCCCTCCTCAAAACACAAAACCTCACAGAGGACCAAGGGGCCTGGGAGACTTGGGTAGAGGTTTCAGGAGACTCTGGGACCTGACTGGGAGATGTTGACATTTAGGCGTGAGGCCAGACAAATGGCTAGCAACTAGATCAGCCCCAGAGTAGAACAGACCACCCTCTCTGGCCTGCGGACCCCCTAGCTGAGGCTGGATGACACCTGGCCCAGAAGGGAGGAAAGGATTTTGTGGTCAGCTATGAGGTGGACTAGATGACTCTGGGGCCCCTGCCAACTGTGGGAGGAGGACAGGGAGATCTAGAAAGTAAGGAGGAGGCGCTCCCTTGGGTGCTGATAGTGGAGAGCTAAGGGCAAGAGACACAGAGATAAGATACGGAGACAGTCGCAGCGAAAACAAGAGAGGGAGGAGAGGAAAGAAGAGGGGGAGGCAATGAAAGAGGGGGAGGGGAAGACAGGAGAGGGGGAGGAGAAGGGGGAAGAGAGAGGGGAGGGGGAGAAGGGGGGAGAAGTCCTTTTGAGTAATCTCCAGGTCCCTGATCTTAGGGTTTTCAGGCTCATTATAACCTGCCAGATTCCCTTCTGGACAAGAGAAAGCCAGCTGTCCTGTTCAGCCCCAGGCCTGGTGAGGCTCCTGAACAGGCTGGGGAGGGCTGCCTCCCATCCTAAGTAATTATCCATTTTTAGGGCCGCTGAGTGCCAGATCCTGGGATTCCTGCTTCAGGGCTTGGCTCAAAGTGGTGCCTGAGTCTGGCACGAGCCTCAGATACTGGAAAACTTAGGAGAGAAAAATCAAAAAAGAGAAACAATGACCAAGCAAGTCCATGACACAAACACGCAGACAGAGAAGGAAAACCCCAAAGCAAAAACCAGAAAAGAGAGGGAGGGATAAATAAGGAGGCGAAAGGAGGTCACACGGTGATCCACAAACCTTCCTCCCTCATCTCCCTCTTCAATTCCTAAGAACTAGCTTAGAGCCAGAAGGGATGTTGGAGAGCATCTCATCTGCTCCCTTCATTCTACAATGTAGCATCTGGAAGCTCCCTCTGGGGGGCATGTGGGTCTCCCAGAACAGAATATTCCAGGTTTGAGGTGCTGTCCACTCAGAACTCTGGCTCCCAAGCCCCCCGTTGTGTTTGCCTTTACTAGTCAGCCAGAGGACACCATTGAAAGCAACAGCATTTAGTGAAAAAACATAGAAAAGTAGCAGTAAAATATTTCCCTCATAAATTGGGCATATTCGGTCCCAAACAGATATAGCATCAGTGGAGAGAATGAGCACCCACGGATATCATGCATGGGGCACGTTAGAACATGTACGTCCAGGGAATATATGTGGAAGGATACACACGTAGGGAACTTGGGTGACTGAGCTACAAGGGTGGAGAGGCAGCTTACATCTACAAGGGTTCAGGGTCACTGACTGCATGCACCCACATGGCTCCAGGGCTGTGTAGACTTAGCCAAGCCTTGCTCCTCTCTGGCCTCTCAGGAATAGCAGCACAGGCCATAAGATGGAGGCAGGAAGACTGAGGTTCTCATCTTCCTCCTCACATATACTGACTATGTGCCCTTGGGCAAAACTTGAGCCTCTAGACCAGAGGTGGGGAACTTGTGGCCTTCTAGGTCCTCAAGTGTGGCCTTTGGACTGCATCTAAGTTTTACAGAACCAATCCTTTTATTAAGGTGATTTGTTCTATGAAGTTTGGATTCAGTCAAAGGGCCGTGCTTGAGGACCTGGAGGGCTGCATGTGGCCTCAAGGTTGCAGGTTCCCTACCACTGGTCTAGACAACTCTGTAACTTCTTAGACCTCTCTGACATGTATTGAGAGAAGGTGTTTCTTCATCTGGGAGTTCCCTATAGCAATGAAATCTCAGGTACAGCCTCTCTCCTATGTGTTCATATTTTAGCCTCCTTCGTAGAGTGTGAGCTCTTTGATGACAGATTTTTTTATGTTTGTTTGTATCATTAGCATCCAGAACAGTGCCTGGTATTCACTAGGATTAAATAAATGCTTATTGTCCAACTCTCACTCTCTCACTTTATCTATCCATCCATCCATCCATCACCCACCCATCCATCCATCTGTCCATCCTTCTATCTATCTGTCCATCTCCCCTGATAATCTGTAAGCTCCCTGAAGGTAGTGCTTTATTTTTGTCTTTGTATCCCTAGCACAAGCAGGATGCCTGGCATGCAGTAGGGACTTGATAAATGTTGATTGATAGAATCTAGCTAAACCAAGGGAACAAGGTCCTTATCTTTTCCTACCCTAATAAAATCCCTCTGTTGCGTATATGTGGCCAACAGAGGCTCTTCAGGCTTTCAGCCCAACCTCACTTATTGATGGGGAAGTTAAGGCACTGGAAGAAGAGACTTTCCTAAGGTCACACAGGTGCTCAGTGGTAGAGCTGGGATCTGGATGCAGATCTTCAGGCTCCAATCCAGGTCTCCACTGGACCATGCTGACTGGACCTCTACCAGTCCCAGGTGTTGCTAGGGCAGGCAGCTTTCACTCTATGATGGCAAGAGCAAGGTATATAAGCTCCAGTGAATAGTGCTGGACTCAGGGGTCAGGAAGACCTGGGTTAAAATCCCACCTCAGACACTTACTAACACATCCCTTCTACTCTCTAGGCCTCAGTTTCCTTATCTGTAAAATGAGAAGTCAGATTCTAAATCTATGATTGTAAGAAAGCCAGGGTTTTAAGGAGAAATTTCCTCCTTTCCCCTCTCACCCTCCGCCAGGGTCACTGAGAAGCATCTGCCCCACCCAAAGGACTGGATGGGCCTGCTAGGGAAGCTGAGTCAGTGCTGAGTCACCAGGAAGCCAGAGAAACTGGGGAAGGGAGCTAGGGGTCCAGGTGGTAGGTGTGTGTGTCCAGGTGGTAGGTGTGTGTGTGTGTGTGTGTGTGTGTGTGTGTGTGTGTGTGTGTGCGTGTGTGTGCGTGTGTGCGCGCGCCTCCCAGCTTCTCTTATTAAACTCTGCTCTCTGTGTCCATGGGAGGGAGGGGTTGAGCAGAAGCAGGGGGACAGACTGATCTCACAGTGATTGGATGGTTGCAGTGGCCCCCAAGACAAAATTCCCCTCCCTTTCCCCTGGGTTGATAACAGCACCAAGTGGATCACTACTTCCTGCTTTCCCAGTGACTCATCCACTGTTTCCCCGTTTTGGGCTTTCCCTCTGGCTACACTGAGCTGACTCAAGGAATATTTACTTGCCATGTGCTTGTATCTGACCCCTCTTCAGCCCTCACTTGAGCACCTGCCTTCCCTGGTATCAGCTGCCACCAGGCCTACTTCTCTCCTTTAGCTGTTATAAGGGAGAGTGGGCAAATCTATCTAGGGAAAAGCCACCCCTAAAAATTAGCATTCCCTTCAGACAGTGATTTACAACCGTAATATTTTCATCTCCTTTCTTCCCATTTATTTCACTGGCATCCTCCTCTCATTCCTCACTGTGGCATGGAGATGATCTAGAGCTCTCAAATCAATTGATCAACACCCGTTTATTAAGTACCTACTATATACCAGCACGGTAGATAGAGTGCTGGGCCTGCAATCAGGAAGACCTGTGTTCAAATCTGCCTCAGACACTTCCTAGCTGTGTAACCCTGAGCAAGTCACTTAACGCTGTTGGCCTCAGTTTCCTCATCTGTAAAATGAGCTCAAGAAGGAAATGCCAAACCACTCCAGTATCTCTGCCAAGGAAAAGACAGACAGGACTGAGCAACAAACCAAGCGGTATATAACAAAATAAGTGTTTATTACTGACTGAAGGCTATCCAAGGACTATCCAGTGCTGCTGCAATGGGAGTGGATGGGTGTGACTCAGTTGTAGGGGTTTTGCCTCAAAGGCAGATGGCTCGAGGTTGGCCTTTCCTGGTGGGTAAACTGGGTTGAAGTGAGGCAGAGCTGGGCAAAGTCACCAGCCTCACTATGTCCTTCAGAGTCACTGGAGTCCAGTGGTGAGACAAGTCAGGACGATGGGTGATAGCTCAGGATGCCGTGGATGACCTTGGCCTTTTAAAATGAAGGTCTTCCCCAGGTCTCTGTCTGAGGCAACACCCATTCACCAAGGGACAAAAGGTGGCTCAATTTACCATCACAAAAGTATCAATCTGGGTGACAGAGAGGCAAACTGAGGCTGTTTCATAGTGGAACAGTCTGCCCAGGAGGTGGGGGCAGGTTTTCCCCCATTCTCGCACTATAGATTTAAGACTAAAGGGCTATACACTAGAAGGCTACCTCACCCAACTCCTTCACTTTATGGATATGGAAACTGCGATCTAGAAGAGGACAGGGATTTGCCCAAGGTCATACACATAGTAGGTAGCAAGGCAGCATTAGAACCCAGGACTTCAGCCTCCCAAACTAGGGCTCATCTATGGCACCATACTGTCTCACCAGGGGTTGCCAGGCCAAGATTGGAGATCTGTTTGTTGGAGTGAGGGTTCTTTCTGGGACGGGTCCCTTCCGACCCTGTGCCTCACATTCTGTGAATTCCACTCTCAAAGTAAAGACAACCAAGTCTAACTCCCTTCTCTCCCAAGGTTCTTCAAAGGTTTTGCCTCTGCTTGGTGGGCTGTGGGCTCAGGGCCAGGAGGCTATCCCCTCGCAGCAGGTTAAGAGGAAGCCCAGCCCAGTGGTTGGAACTGGGCCCTGGAGCTTCATGCTGTTCCCTCCCTAGGCAGGCCCTACTGAGGGGGAAAGGATGGCTCCAGAGAAGCTGTGGCCCACCCACCCAGCCAAGATGACAACTCCCAGCAGGAGGGGAAGAGTCTGGGCTGGGCCAGTGACCCCAGCTGAAGGTCAAGGGAAAGGAAACACAGAATGGCTAGAATGGTCTGCAGATGTCAGAGTGGGGTGGTGGGTTGCGGCTGGGCCCCTGCCCCCCTCCTCTCCAAAAGGGCTCGGTCTGATTCTGTGGTGCCTGCTTGGACCCCATACACTGGGAGCTCTTGGGGCCTTTGGTTCTCCCCTCCTTCCCCCAGAAGTGGCTGGAATCCCAGTGTACTGCAAAGGGGACATGGATGCAGAGCAGGGCCATGCTGGGGTCAAGCAGGTCAGTCCACACACATGGAGGTCTGACTAAACCACTATTAACTCTGACCCACAAAGGGACTGAAGTGTCCTCACTTCACAGGGAGCCTCAGACACTGCTCAGTGGCAGGGAAAGCTTAGATGCTCTGGAGGCTGTGTATGAGCCAGCCCCAGGCTCCTGGGTGCCTGCCACTCACCCCTCTGCCCTGGCCTTTAAAAGGGAGGTAGTGAGGGGACAGGGGGCCAGAACTCTAGAACCTGACACTATGAGGAAGTGAGAAGTGACCCAGGCAAAAAGGGCGCATGGGACCCCAGGGGAAGTGACCCTAGTGGGCACTTTATTCACCCCTTTTTGCAGCAGAAGAAACTGAGGCCCAGAGAGTCCCCCAGATAGTAAGCCTGAGACACAGGAATTGAAGCCAGGTCTGAAGTCCAGAGGCAGGGCTCTTTCCACAGCAGGGTCTTTTCAGTTTGCTCACTTGCACAATGGGGTTAAGCTTTGAACTCCTTGCCTCATGAGGTCATCAGGAAAGCCTAACATCTATTTAGACCTTAAGGTGCCATAAGAAGGAGATGCCATATTGTCACTGTGCCAGGGATGGAGGATGGGGGGAAAAGGAAAGAAAATGGAAGAGGGAATCACACCGGCCATATCACAGTCCAGTTCCACCAGGAAGGTTTGGGGGAATGGGGCGGGCTGCTCTCCACCTCCCTTGGGCCTCCATCCACCATGGAGGTAAAGACCCCGAGGCTCAAATGCCCGTCTGGCAGCTGAGCTCATGAGGTGCCTGCTCCAAGTGGGGGTGGGTGGGAACTAAGGCCAGAGAGGACTGGAAGCTCTGGTGTCTTGGCTGAGCTTAACCAGGGGCCTGCTGGTTAATCTTCAGCCCTGAGATAGGAAGGGGGCTTGTTTCTGGCTTGAGCAAACACCAGCGGACCTGGAAGAGGGGACCAAAGGTCACAACTCTCCTTGCCAATGTCCAGAGACCTGGGGAGGAGAAGGCGAGAGGCCAGCTTGGCACTCACTAGCTAGTGGCCTGGTTCCTGGTTTTCTTATCAGATATTAAGGCAGGACACACCCGTGGGGAATTAATGAAACCCAAGTTGGCTGCCTTGCCTTTAGGAGGGCACCCACCCTGATCCAAATGCAAACAGAAGGATTTCCTTTCACCCATCTCATTGCCAGCAGCAATGCCCCTTCCTCTTGGACAGACACGACCCCACTGCTGGGGTCCTCTGGAAAGGTGAATGGGTGGTTTGCCTGGACAGCCCTGTGAGCTTAGGGCCAGGACACACTGGCTCCTCTGAGAGTGTCAGGCCCCATGCTGCTTGGGCCATCACTCCGGTACATCAGGGACTGTGTGTGGGGGGAGCAGGCCCAGGGCCAGCTGCTCACTCTAACATGAGCAAGACAGTGGAGAACCTGAGTCCCGTTAACACAGATGCCACCTGTGGATCATGGTGGGGACTGAATCGGACGTAGTGGGGAACGGATAAAGACCAAGGGCCACTGATGCTCTGCTTTCTCTATCCATGTACAGGTCGTGTGGGAAGTCTGCTTCAGAGAGGAAAAGGGAGAGCCTGACAGAGGAACAGAATGATCACATCCCCAGGTGGACTGTAAAGAAATTGAATTTTTACAATTGTCTTGTTTTTGTTCCATGTAGAAAATGCCCCCTTCTTTCCCCAAATATAGTGATTATGTCCCTACTCAGGGCTGGGTGTGGACCGTGTGGACCTATCAGAAGGGGAGGTGCTGCTTCATTCTCCAGGGAGGGGCCCAATTTGGGCCAAAGGTGCTGCTGGGGTCTGGCCTGTCAGAGCTGCCACTAGCCTCCAGTCCCTTCCAGTGGTCAGACTCGAGGAAGGAGGGGAGAGGTGGGCATCAGATCTTGACCACTTGGGCCGCTGTGCACGGGCTCTTCCTCCCACTGGCGTCGGCAGCCTGCCTGCTGATGTATAGGCGCCCAAAGGTGCCCCCCACCTGCCCCTTGGTGAGGCGCCCAGGGTTCATGCAGATACAACCTAAGATGTCCTGAAAAGGAGAAAACAGGTTTGGATAGGATTTGGGAGTCTGGGGGTACATGCATGAAAGGCCTGTGACAGGAAATCCCCTGACCAAAGATCAGCTTGGGTGACTGGTCTAGGGTCAAGGAGCCAGTGCAGAGCCAGGTCTCGAACCCAGGGCCTGACTTGGAAGCTGGCTCCCTACTCACTAAGCAATGCAGGGGAGTGGAAAGAAGATGGATCAGAAATCCAAGGTCCTGGATTCAAGACCCGCTCATGAGGCAGGCAGTGCCTACAGACTCTGGTTTTCCACAGCTCCTTAGGGGCAAAATGAAGGGGCTGTCCTGGATGGCCACTCCAGCATTTACTAGGCACCTACTATGTGTCAGGCACTGGGCTAAGCACTTCACAAATATCCTGGGAAGTAGCTGCTATTATCCTTATTTTACAGGTGAGGAAACTGAAGCAGACATGAAACAACTGGCCCAGGGTCACGCAGCCAGGCAGTGTCTGAGGCTGGATTTGAACTCTGGTCTTGATGACTCTAGGCCCAGCAGTCTACCCACTGAACCACTTTTGGAGATTATCTAATGGCTGGAAAAGCCCTGAGCCAAGAATGGTCACTGCGGCTCAGTGGTGTGTCCCCAATCCCTGTAGGCCTCTGCCCAGTGGCAGCCAAGAAGCTGAACTCCCTCCAGATTCCTCTTCTGGGGCAGCTTTTGGGGGCTGGTTTAACGTGGAACCTCTGGGGTCTGCTCTACAGGGAGTGGAGATGTTAGAGTGTTAAGAGACCTTAAAGGCCATTTAATCACCCATGCCCCCATGTTATACATGAGTGTAGTAAGTAATTTGCCAAGGTCAGACAAGTCACAGAAATAGCTTCTGACCAAGGTCCTCAGGCTCCAAATCCAGTCTTCCTTCCACTGGGCTGGCAGGGGTGATGGGAGGTGGAAATGGAACTTTCGGGACCAGTCTGTTCTAGGCTGCAGAATCCCCAGGGATGCCTCTTCTCTGGGCCCCTCCTTGCCAAGAGGTCAATAGGAACACTGCCCAGTGGCCGCCTTGGCCCCCTGCTGTGTCCCTGCTCACATGCCCCCAGCTCTCGGGAACCCACAGGCGAGGCTGAAAACAAAGCCGCCAGCAACACAACGTCAAACACACCTTCACGAAGTATCTCAGATCGGAGGGGACAATGAAGACATCCGGCGTGACTGGAAGCTGAGCGTAGGTGTAGGAGTGCTCAAAGTCGAAGCTCATCTCCTCGAAGGGAGGGTACAGGGGATAGTAGCTGCACAGACACAGAAGAATGGCGGTCACCCCAACACTGGCGGGACCCAAGGCTGAGGCTCACAGAAGGGACACCAGCCCAAACTCCTCAGCTTACAGCTGGGGAAAGTGAGGCACACAGAGCAGAAGATTTGCTCTAAGTCACAGAAAGCTAGGGTAAGAGCTGGATCAGAATCCAGATGAAGTCTAATTAGGAGACCCTGAACAAAATAAAGGCAAATACCACGTGGCGTCCTGCTCTAGTCTGAACCTAGCACCCTCCTGTCCCCAGCTCTCGGCAGAATGGTCATCTCTGGTCTGCTGTCACCCTGTCCATGTGCCCCCAGCAGTGTCTGACCACAACGCTCCCTGGGCCTCTATCTGGTCTCAGGTAAAGTTGGCAGCAATGGGCCTCACCTCCTCTGGGTCAGGACATGCTTGAGGATTCGGCTGAATCGGTCTGAGGAGCTGGACGAGCTGGGGAAGGAAGGGCGGGGGAGACGTATCAGTCAGGGCACCTGGTGCGGGGGAAGTGGAGTGTACACTGCCACCTATGTGAGCCAAGTGAGGCAGTGCCTGGCCCAGAGCAGGCCCTCCGGGTGTGGACTCTACAAGAGGAAGGATGGCTCTCACCAGCAAGGGAAGACCCTGGCTTTGTCTTCACCAGGTGGGGGCCCCTGCCTCCAGAACTGAAAACTCACAAGGGAGCTCATGAAGACCCCCTGAAACAGCACAGTCCTTGAGGCCAGCGGTGGCCCAGGGGTGACCTGGCCAACAAGCACACGCCCAGCTGACTTGGCCCACGCCTGTTTCAAACATTCCTTCCCCTCAATGATGGACCAGCAGGGCTGAGCTGCCAAGTCCAGACGCAAATACTTGGCTGGCTGTGCTGTTCTCCTCCCAGAGCTGCACGGTGTTCTAGTACGAGAAGTCCGCCCCAAACCACAGGCCTCCACTCCCTCTACCATTTACAATACTGAGAGGCCTGGAAACCTCATGGACATAAATCAAGTCATTGTCATCCCCCCTCAACCTGTCTAGCTTCCAAATGTGGAGGCTGGAGAGGGTGAGTGGGAGGGAGTCAGACAACTGTAATTCCTCCCCCCATGAAGGCATCAGGGAGAGGACTTGTCAGATCCGGGGACAGAGGCAGCCGTGCTGGCCAAGGGAAATACACAAGCCAACGAACATGCCCACGCCACCTGGACAACTTCAAGAGCGCTGATGACCACCTGCCAAAGAGCCTCAGTGGGGAACATGGCCCACAAGAAAGCCTGCCCTCCAACGTGATCGTGTGCTCCTTAGACAACATCCTCCTCATTGCACTGCTATGGCTGACCTCAAGGGAGGGCTGGCCAGAATCCATCTCCTCAAGCACTGGGCGTGGAGCCCATCCATTGTCTCTCACCTACTGATTTCCTCCGCTCCCATGTGAAGCAGCAGGTCCGTGGAGGTCAAGCCCAGAATCACCCCATTTATGGAGAGGCTGCAGGGGTCAGACACAAAGTGTGTTCGCTGAAGGGGGAAGAAGAGACATCAAGATGGTTCTCATCGAACACCAATGCTAGAAGGCTGGGCTCTTTAAGGCCCTCCTGCTGGGCTGGGTGCGTCACCAAGGAAGGGAGGCCAGGATCATTCACAGTAAACAGGAATGTACTTGTGTGCTAAAAGTGCATGCGTGCACACACATACACACAACTTGTCTGCCCACAATATGCCAGGGGCACTACCAAGAAAGTGAAGTGGTAAGGGATGAGATGACATCCTCCGCATTATGCGACTTTGGGGGCAGCACTGGCCATTGGAAAGCTGCAGAATTTCAGGGACCCCAGAACCAAGTACTGCCCTCTCTACAACACCTCCCAACAAACGGTCCTCCCATCATGGAAGCCGGAGCCCCCACTGTCTCTTGAGGAGGCCTGTTTCACTTCTGATAAGTCAGTGCTGCTGAGCTTTTCCCAACCACTTTGTGTCTCACACTCCTGCTCTCTGACATGCATCTTGAAGGCCCACCCTCATGGCCCTCCGCTCCACAGGGAGGCTGATCAGGGCAGATCACAGTTCACCCTTCGCTCCTGGAAGCTGGGTCAGCCCCTCTCAATTTAGCCTGAGATCTCACTATGTCCTCTGGCTGTCTTATCATGCTCCTGCCTCACAGTGAGCTTGCAGGCCACTCACACCTCCAGGGCCTTCTAACTGCTACCGAGCCATGCCTTCCCATCTTTGACCTGGGAAGTTAGTTTTCTAACCCAAATGCGAGACCTTCCACGCATCCCCAGTTCAATTTCTTTGTCTTAGATTCAGCCCAAAGGGATAAGATTCCTGTTGGCCTTGTGGGGGGTAACCAGTACCTTTCTGTCCTCTTTGGGGAGCTCCAGGCAGCTGAAGGGTGGCTGGGGGTACACGGGAGGATGGTGCACGTCTCGCAGGGATGGGACGAACACAAGGTGGGTGCCCGAACTGTGCAGCAGAGAACAGAGAGGTAAGGTGAGTCATGGAAGGAGGTTGCTGAGCCCAACAAGGAAGGGGCACCGCACTCACCTCCCTGGGGAAGTGTTCAGGGAGGCCTACTTCTCTGGGGGACTGAGGAAGGAATCGCAATTGAGAGTCATGATTAGGTGCAGGAAGAGGCAGATGACCAAAGTGCAAGTTTGTTTTGCTAGACTGTGCTTATTAAAAGAGTGAAAGGATGTGCGTGTGCACATGTGCGTGCACTAAGGATGATACCAAGACAACACACAAGCCAGGGATGTGACCGACCCTACTTTGCCACACTTGCTGGTGTTCTGAAGTCTGCAGTCACACTACATGTCATGGGGATTCTGGGGAGCTTCCTGTGGGATCTCTGGGGACAGAGCAGCAGGGCAGGACAGGGCCTGTCTGCAGGCTCCAACAGTGGATCCTCCCTGAGCTCCAGGCTGCTCTAGCTCTGCGACTCTGGCTTCAGGAACACATGTGGCCCTCTAGGTCCTCAAGTGCAGCCCTTTCACCTAATCCAAACTTCACAGAATAAACCCCTTAATAAGAGGCTTTGTTCTGTAGAACCTGGGCTCAGTCAGAAGGTGGCACCCAAGGCCCCTCCTCCAGGGTATGTAATTCTAAGGAAATCAGACATTTTGAAAGTCTGGAAAGTAATGCCCTGGCTCCACTGTCATCCCCATGTGGCTGGCAGCCCAGCAGGACTGATCCATGATGGGGTCAGGCTTCCATGACTGTTCCCATCCTGATAAATGAAGCTGACGGAGGGCTGTGTATAGCTGGACTCTGTGTGAGCCGGGAGGAGGTGGGCCTCAGGCCCTTCTGTGCCCTGGCTCCCAGGGGGCCACAGTCCAGGAGGTGGCCCAGCTGCCAGCAGAGCCCTGAGGGTGCGGCTTCCCTGGAGGCCTTCAGAGAGCTATTGTTAAGAGGAAACACAGCCCGGCTGCTTGTGGTTATGAACCAGTTCAGGGGGAGGGACTGGGAAGAAAATTCCAGCTATGTTACGGGATTGCACAATCTCATACATCGTGGTGGGAGGGTTCCCACAGCCTCTCTGTCAAGTCCCCAGCATGGGAACTAGGGTATTCAGTCCTTGCCCAGGATGCACACGGCAGGAGGTCCCCACTGGGCTCTTGCCCTGCATCCCAGGCTTCAATGACAGTTTCCTACCACTGAGGAAAGTCCCCATAATTTCAGAGATGCTCCCCCTCTTCTCCCCACTGGCAGCAGATGAAAGTGCCTGGTGGTGCCATGTACGGCCCGTCAGGAACAATGTCGGGTCTGTTCCGTTAGTCTTGGTGCCACATGGTAGTGGGAGGTCAAAACCAGAACCAACTCCTCCCTGATGGAGATCTCACCAGGCTCTGGGCCCTGCCTGACCTTCTGGGGAAGGCAGGACAAACACCTTCCCTAGCCACAGAGAAGTCATGGGGCTGTGCTAGAGCCAGTGAATGCTTTCAGCTTGGGCAGGGTAGTGCCATTACTGAAAGGGAGAACTGAGGTCTGAGAGGCCTGAGCAGGAGCATGTAGTGGCCCGGGCTCCACCTCCTGTCTGTGATTACTAATAACACCCTAGGATCGGTTCTCACAGCTCAGTGGGCAAAGGTTGCACCTCTCCTCTTAAAGTAACCTTTGTGATACCGACCTGTTTTTCAAAAGCTCAGTTTCGGGATTATCTGAACTCTCTGCTTTCAGTCCTAAGTGAACCCCTGGAGAGAGGCCCATCCCTGCACCACTGACCCCTGTATATTGCAGCCCCGGAGGAAGGCCTCTGAAGGCAAGGAAGCTGGCTTCCTGAATGACTTTCTACTCCCCAAATTAGAACCGCATCCTCTCTTCTGCATCCGACACAGGCCCTTCCGCTGGCTTACACCAGGGGGAGAGTCCAGGCAAACCCTGGAGAACGTGGGAGGGCAGGCCAGCTCCCCCTGCGGCCCCAGTAGGCCGGAAGGTGGGGGAGGGGTGGCCCCTTGCTCTGAGGCTTGATTATTGTGTGGAGGAAGACTCTTCCCAAGGCACCAGCCCCACTTGAGGCTGATGGTCAATACCTCTTGAACTGCTAGAGACAAAGGGCAAAAACCTGGGAAGGCAGAAGGTTTAACACATGTGCTGCAGCCTGGCACACACTCAGTCCTAACCTTCTTGTTCCTTCCACGATTGTCAACAAACAATGTTTGAACACATCTTCAAATGCGGTGGTCAGCTGACAGTTCTGTAAGAAAGGACAGGGAAGGGATGGTCTGTAGGCGCCAGGATGAAGGGCATGCTGAAGTATCTGTGGACAGCGGCCAGTGTTGAGGAGCCTGAGGGGGCAGAGCTGGGGATGTGAGGTGCCCACAGGACCTCCCCCCACCCAGGTTTCCACAGAGCTTTCTGAGTTGCCCCCAGGACACCCAGATTCAGGCTCCACAGACATCACAAGGCCTCCACATTCCATCTGCTTCTAGGCCTCATGGAGCATAAGGCTGACTGTCTTAGAAAGGACCTGCCAGGGTCCTAGAGGGAGGGAGGGGCCCTTGGGGCCCCACTGGGCCAAACATATTCTCAAGAAGGCCTTCTCCTAGCCTGGCGGGGTGGCCTGAGTGTTTGTCTAGTTGGAATTTCTTACCTCAACCTGTTCATGCTTAGCATCGAGGAAAGGTCCCAACTGCACAGAGAGAAAGAAAAACAAAGGCGCTAAGGATGAGTCACAGAGTGGAGAACAAAGGACTGCCCCCCAAAAGTCATGCCTCCCTAGAGCCTGCAGGGCCTGGGGGTCCTGCCTTCTTCTGTGACACAGACCCCTTGGACAGCCTGGACCCCAGGTTAAGCACCCCCACCACGAGCCCTTCCCACAGCTCAGGCCCATGACACCCCCCTTCTCCCTCCTTTCCAAAGGTTGGCCTACAGGGCCAGAGACAGATACGGGAAACAGAACGGGTGAGAGTCAGCCGAACAGGCAGACACAGACCGCTCTGATCAAGCTGGACTCACAGAAAACAGACCACAGAGGATTTCCAAGTGTCTCAGGCTGTGTGGGGGAGCCAGGCAGGTCGCCACATCTCCAGCCCTCCAGCCAATGCTTCCCAGAGCTGCCCAGCAGCAGCCACTGCTGCCACCCAGGGGCTGCTTACCAGAATGCAGACATCTGGCTGGTCTCTGCCAATGACACCAATCAGGTCGATCATGGGGTCATAAGTGATGCTGTCGGATGTTGTGTAAGGTCCACAGGCCACAAGGATCATCCGCTGATCCGAATCTGGCAAGAAGGACAGCAGGATTTCAAGAGGCTCTGTCCACATGACACAATGCTGGGATTGTGCGGGAGTAGCTAACAGAAGCCTGCTGGGAGGCTCCCCTCAAGGCTCTCAGCTGGACCCTGCCCCTGACTCTGACCCCTGCTGGGGATCATGCCCCTGCAAGGCTCACCAAATGCCAGCATGCTGTGTTAGGTCGGAATGGCTCTCGCCAAGGGTCTCAGTTTGCTTGCAAAGAGAAAAAACCTGTGTGTATGAAGGCTTTGAAACAAAATCCTGTATGTGTGACAAACACACATCGCTCCCTCTCCTGCTTCTTTTCTGGAACTTCAACACTTCCACAAAACGTGATTTTCTCCGCCAGTGCAGATAACAGCTCTTCTGTAGTCTTGTAGACTACACCGTGGGGCCTGTGGCTGGCCTGGCGACACACTACGGGCCCACGATGGGAGGACACCAGAACACCTCACACAAACCCTGCTTCTGCTGTCCTTAGGAATTCTTTGGCTGTGGTTGAGCTGGTCCTATGCCTCTCTGTTGCCCCAGTCAGTGTCCTCCGCCAGACCCCCAGCTCCCTCCCCCATCAGTGTTACCGCTGCCCTCAAACACTGCAGGGTTGCTCCAGGATAGAGAATCCACACTCCTGGACACTCCGCTGACAGTGACATGACAGTAAATTGAGCATGGCTTTCTACTGAAGAAATTTTATTTTTAAAATCAAAACTCACCTCCATCCTCTTCTGTGGGCTGGTAGAAAGGAAGAGGTACTCCCTTAAAAACAAGGAAAAATCTAAATTACGATCTGTTTCAGGCCCCGCTCCCTGAAGTGTCTGAGAGGACTGGCTCCTGCCTGAGAAAGTGGCAAAGAGAGGAAGTAGGGCATTCTGCTTCTCTGGGGAGACACCTCCCTCATGGAGATTTCAAAGCCCCTAGCATGTGCTGCCTGTGACAGACGATGCTTTTGAGCCCCGGTGTTCGGCCCTGCAAGGCCACCAAAGCTCCAGGTCACAGGTTATGGTCTGAGAAGCAAGTGAAAAGGTGCACTATGGGTTGAGGTGGCATCTCTGGTCAGCAGCTGTGAGGCCCAGAAGGGGGTGGGGACTCCCCAGGTGCAGCGAGATCCTTACCTCATAGAGTTTGGTGGCAATGAATTTGTTTCCTGTGGTGTTACTTCCCTCCATAACAACAACCTGAAACAAGCAGCAGAACCAGTGATCGAAGGAGGCCAGGAACAGACTGATGGCAAGGCATGGGCTCCTCAGAAGGAAGCACAGCCATGTTATTGTGACTGCTGCTCTCGGGCTCCTTGTCCCCTGCAGAGTGGACTTGGGCCCACACGAATTCCCAGAGGAAACCAAGAAGACCTTGGACTAGGTGACACTGGTGTGGTGTCTGTGTCTCACTCTCAAGGAGCACCTGGCAGGGGCCCTGCCCTATCCCACTAGGCCAAGGATCCAAGAGATCGCTCAGAGCCTGTATCCAGTCATGGGTGATGTCTGAAGCCTCACCTGGCCAGGAAATAGAGAATATTCCTTGAGCTCAGAGAGATCCACAGGGATCTGTACCCCCAGGGAATGCTCCCGGTCTCCTTCCAGAATCACTGATTTTGGATTCAACTTCCCATTGCTATCACAACCAATCTGGCCCAGCAAAGTGATTGGCTCCTACGGAAGGAAAGAGACGACGGTGTGAAAAAGGCAGCCAGAGACAGAATTCCCAGCCCACCTCCACTCCTTGCACCATCTTGACCCAAGTGAACATGCGGGCTTAAAAATGTCAACCACCAGAAATCAGTCCAGATGGCAAAGGGACCCCGGGGAGGAGGTGGGAGGTGGGAGAAGATCCTGTTCATATGTGTGATATGTGTTAGGAACGTGATGGGAGTGACCTTCTTTAGGAGCTGGGGCTGTGGCTGGAGGTGCCCCTGGAACTCATTGGGGGCCTTGGCATTCGAACCCCTTGGGAGCTCCAAACCTCCAGGGGCTGGGCTTCCCTTGACAGAAAATGGAGTTCACCTGTCCTGTCATGTATGAGAATCTACTCCCAATGGGAAGCCACTGACAGTGTCTGGTCAGGCAGGGAGCAGCAGCTCAGCACTGACACTGACCTGTGCTGGCACTGAGACAGGACTAAAGGCCTCAATCTTGTGAAACTCCTTCAGCTCATAGCCAAGTTCTTCGATCCTGCAGGTCAGAACTGAAGCCAGGAGGATTAAAGGTCTGAGGGTCTGGAAGAGGAAAAGCCCCCCTTCCCTCACCAGGTATGAAGCAGCCAGCTTGGTGTTGTTAGTGTGGGTGGTCCAGGGAGCTCAGTGCTGCCCAAGGCCCCAGCCCAGCCCCGTGACCCAGCCTGGGAGAAGCTCTCCATCTGTCCCTGCCGTCATCTTGTCAAGGGAAAAGGCTGAACCTGGAGAAAACCCACACTTCTAGTTCGATGCCCGCCTGCCAGTAAGTAAACTGTGCTTCTCTCCAGCCTCCCCCCTCATTACTAAAGACTGGCCCCACCTTCTCCCAGCCTTCCAAACAAATCAAGTGTCTTTCCTGATGTGGGAGTGACACACACAGATGGTAGGCAGTGATGGTGGCTGTAGCCACAGTGACATCTTCCCCAAGAGCCACAGAGGGAAGGGAGCAGTCCTAAAAGCACCCCCATGTACTGTTCTGGAAACTGAGGGTAAGGGATTTGCTGTAGGCCAGCAGCTGGGAGCCTAGATCCTTCTGACCTATTCAAAATGGTGACCTCTGACTCCTGAAGGGGGCATGACTGGTTCAGGTGTTGGCTGTGGTCACAAGGTCTTGGACACACAGGCCACTGCTGCTACTGGTGGACGTTCACAAAGGCAGCCCCAAGATCACACTTGACCCCAAATGGCCAAAGGTCTGGTGGATACTCTAAGTCCTCCCAGATGTTCCCACGTCCAGGGGTGAGACTAGGGGCATGGGGTTCACCTTCTCGGATGTCGGTGAGCTTCTGGAACATGGATTTGTAGCTCCCAGTGAGAGATTTGGCAGCTTCCAAGACCTTTACACTGAGGTTGCCACTGCCTCCTTTTCCAGACCAAGACATTCCCTGTGTGGAGCCAAAGGAGGTCACGACTTCTCCTCTGCTGCTTCTGGAGCTGTACTTCTGAGAGGGTGTGGCACTGGGTGGGAACAAAATAGGGACTTCATTGGGCACCATGTTTGAGTGATGGAGACTGCTATATCTGCAGCACCAGCCACATGTACAGGGTCTAAGCACTGTCCGGGAAGAGACCATAAGTACTACTGAACATGCCTGGAGGGATCTGGCTACACCAGTGTACGTCAGGGTTGTACTGTGTCCTAACATTTTAGTGAAAACAGGGTGCTCTCCAGGGAAGGCCTGGGGCCACTGGGATGCCTTCCTGAAAGAGCAGGCCCTGGCCCCAGCAGCAAGGTTGAAGGAAGTCCACAATGTCTGCCAACACCACGCCCCATAGACTTGGCGTGGGAGCACACCATCCCCCAGCACTGCTCTGGGATCGGCTCCCTATCCCATGCCCAACCACTCCAAACTTTGATCAGCCAGCCCAGCCTAGATGCCCTGTCCTGGAGCCAAGATGGTGGGAAGGCCTGGGGACCCCAGCCCCTCCTCTCACTGTGTCACTCAAGCATTTCCTCTTTCCTGACCTATACCTCCTCTTAAAACAAAGGAGACGGAGCGAATCTGGAGGGTCCCTCATGCTGTGACAGTGTGGGAGTGGGGGAGGTCACCTGAAACCCCTGCCCTCTCCTAGCTGAGTGGCCTTGGGGAAGTCATGTTTCTCTGGGCCTCCGTTTCCTCCTCCAAAAAATGAATTTGAGCTGGAAGAAACAAGTCCAATGCCCCACTCTGGTCAGAATCCTCTGTCATGGGCCTGATAAGGGGGCCTCCAGCTTGGCTGTCTCCTAAGCGACCATTCCAGGTGGGGCTCTTCTCTCTAAGAATGGCTAGGTAGCCTTTCCTTTGCGGAAGGGTCCACCCCCTGCTCTCATTTCTCCCTCCTGGGATCTGTAGCAACTGGTTTCTTCATCCCTCGGGAGGATGGTTGAGCTCATGTGGCCGTAAGTCTGGCCTAGTCATCCATCCCTAGGTCCTTCCACTGAACCTTGTCTGGCATGATCTGGAGACCGTTCTCCAGCGGATTAGGTCAACATCCTTCCTGTAATTTAGAGCTGAGCAGGGCAGAAGGAGTAGGACCCTGGCACCTGGCAGCACCATCCCACTCCTAGGCACATGGCCCATCTCAACTGATATTTGGTTTTTAGGCTCACTCCAGGGCCACATTATGTATGTGACAAAGAGTTTCAAAGAGGGAAAAACGTTCATAAAAACTAACCAACACTGAGTCTGAGCTGGTGGGTGATATCTCATACCCAGGTTTCCTTTTCGGAGGGAGACTTGGGTATTATAATTACAATGCTCAGTTAAAGAAAAACAAAACAAAACAATTCTTTGAATTGTTCAAAACTCAAGCTTCAAATCCCACTTAATTTTTAGCCCCTGTGACTGAGGGCGGGGAGGGAAGACTGTGTTGGAAAGCTAAGTTTCTGAGCCTGTATGTGAGTGTATAACGGAGAGAATACGTGAAACGCATGTATGAAATACACCAGGTGAAACACACCCAGCTCAGGGGGGCCAGAGGAATTATGCATGGCTGGAAGGTAATCAGGTACTATGGTGGCTCAGTGGATAGCGTGCTGGGCCTGGAGTCAGGATGACCTCAGAGTAAACCTGGCCTCAGACACTTCCTAGCTGTGTGGCCCTGGGCAGGTCACTTCACCCCGTTTGCCTCTGTTTCCTCATCTGTAAAATGAGATGAAGAAAGAAATGTCAAACCACTCCAGCATCTCTGCCAAGAAACCCCAAGGATAGCACTGGCATGTGATGGTCCATGGGGTCGTGAGTAGTCGGTCATGAAAACAAGACAGTCTCTTACTGAAAGGTTAAACCACCAATTACCACACAAGACCAGCTTGGCCTGCCATATCACGTTTTGTGTGTTGTCACTGGTTATCAAAGCAGCAGTGAGGCCTCACACTTCTCTTGTCATGGCCATGCAACTATTATATAATCAGTATTAACTGCCAGTGGCTCCCACGGCTCCAGCCTCCAGAGTCCAGCACAGCCTTCACGGCCTGCCCCACCTCCCTTTCCAGCCTTCTTATACCCTGCTTTCTCTTCCATTCAGTACCCTGACCTCCTGGTGTTTCTCCATCTCCCAGCACTGGGCATTTTCTCTGGTTGTCCCTCAGCCTGGACCTCTCTCCTTCCTCCGCTCTGAACACAGAATACCCCTGGCTTCTTTTAAGTCCCAAGTAAAATGCCACCTTTTGCAGGAAGCCTTCCTGTGAACCATTTAAGACAGGCCCCTTGCCTACAACAAAGGCTCAAACTCAGGTTAGTTTTAAACTGTCTGGAAGCTCAAAGGCTTATGTGATTAAAGACTATTGCTCCTGGAGAGGGGCTGGCACCCATGCCCAACCCCACCCCATGAGAGCAGCCATCTACACATGCAGTTTCAAGGATGCCCCAAAAGTTCTTAAGTGCTTACATACAGGGGCAGGTGAGGGCTCCCAAAACAGCCCCCTGCCCAGACTACTGTCTCTTCTAAATTTAAGTAACATCACCCTGGAGGCACAGGAGAGTCTGGATCCCATTCTACTCTGCACTCAAAAGTTTTACTTTCTGGAGGGTATTAAAAAAGCAAGGTAAACTGCTGGCACTCACCCCAAGGAGAGCAAAGGCAGGAAGAAAGGCCTGAATGTGGCCAAGGGTTTGTAGCACTTCGGGGATAGTAAAGAATGGGAACAAAGAGGATGCCCATCGGATAGGGGAATGCTGACAAAGCATGGTGTATAAGGGTCAAGGAGTATCACTGTATTGTAAGAAATGAGGACCAAAAAAGGACTAGGAGATGCCAAGATGATGTCTGTGAACTGATGGGGACAGAGGCGGCTGGACCAGGAAAACAATCCCTACTGGAGACTTCAGATGGGAGCAGAAAAAGCCAGGCCAAGAAGGAGTCAGATGCTGCTGGATTGTAATAATCAAGCTGGTGGCCAGGGGAGAGGAGAAACCGCAGTGCCAGCCTGCTGGGGGCACCCACGCTGAGCTCCCGCACCGCTTCTCTTTCCATCCTCCTCCTTCTCTTTCCTTCAATGATGCCTTTCCGGATAGAGGAGGGGAAAGGATATATTTGGAAAGAAAAGATATCAAGAACTTTTTTTAAAGCCCAAAAAAAGTTAAGACCTCCAACCCATCCAAAGTGTCTGCTGTGCCTAGCACCTTGCCCATCAGTGCAGGGCTGACACTGAAGAGAAGCCACCTCTATGGCATTGTTCTTCATGCCCTAAAGGTCTCTTGCTTCTGCTCTCCCAGGCACAGACCTCAGGGAGTTTGGGGGGGATGGATTCCAGATGGGAAGCAGCAGTAGATGGGTGTCCAGGACCCCAAGAAACAAGGCTAAGGCCCCTAACTTCACTGGAGTGGACATGCTGCTCCCTTGGTGGCTAAGTGGAATGATCTCCTCGTAAGCTGGCCTGGAGCTGCCGTTTCCAGGAAATGTCCCAGCTCCATGTAACTTGAGTGAGGGAAAAGAAGTAGGTTATGTAACATGAGAGGTGCTGATTAAGTTCCTTTAAAAACATATAAAAACAACTCCTAATCCTTTGGCCATTTTAGAAAAAAGACAAGCTGGATAAATCCTATTGAACCAGCTGGCAGGCTGCTATCAGCAGTTTCTTATCTAGGAAGCAAGCCCTTGAAAACAAGCCCTTGAAAACAGGGTGGAAACCAAATTTCCTCAATGACTCTAAGATACAGTAATTTTCCACAAAGAGAGGAAGAGCCAAGAGGATGCAAGGTGAGCAGGAAGGCTGAGCAATCATTGGTACAAAACCTTGGTTTTTCACACAATCGTCCCTGTTCTTGGGGTAACTAAGACCGTCTGGGCCTCCAAAGCACCGAGTCTGGCCCCATACCTTGGAGAGAAGCTGGATGGGGAGAAGAGCAGGTGAGGACTGCGAGCAGCTGATACATTCCGCTTGGACTGGGGAGTCTCAGGGGTGCTGACACTGCGCTTCTGAGAACCCTGCAAGCAGATCAGCCCATCAAGGGCCAGGCAACGTTAAGTCCAAGCTGGTGAACGAGGAAGGGCAAAGTCTCAAGAAGGGAAGATCCACTGATGACCAGGGAAGACCGTTAGTTCTGGAGGCCCAAACTTGCTGTCTCAGAGAAGCCTGTCCCAAGTGAGAACCCAAACCCCCATTTCCAACACCCCACTTCAAGTTTCCTCTAAAGCCCCATTGTGACAGCTCACCATCAGGGGCTATGTAAGGTGGCAGGTTTTACTAAGCTGCCATGCTATAACAATGTGAGACAGGGATGGAGCCTGTGTCTACAGGATGAAGGTCAGTCTAGTTAAACTTATAGATGTCCCATAGTAAGTTAGCTTCTGTCCTGAAAGCCACCTATAAGCCATGGGGCATTGAAATCTGACATAGCAGGGAATATCCACACCTCTATAAAGCCACAAACCCTGGGAGTCTCAAAAAAGGTCCAAGGCAGGAACATCTCTCCTGTTGACTCTTGGCCGATCAGAAGGCCTCCTTCTCTGTACTTTACACAACAACCTTCAGTTCTGCAACACAAGCTATCTTGACCTGCGGATATTTCTCTGAGATGGGCTAGGGCCAAGTCACCAGTCATTCTAAGAAGTTTAATTAGTTAGTTTTTCTCAAACTAGAAAAAAAATAGAATGACTCTGGGCAGGTAACATGTCTGAACTCCGGCCACTTTCTAAGGTACAGTTGCCAGAGAATTTGGTATTTTACTCTTTAATCAAAGTCCTAGGATGAACCTTGTGTGGTGAGGAAAACTGGCAGGTTCTGGAATGCTGGGAATTCACTTTCTCTAACTTAGTTTGTCAGACTCTAGACAAGAGGAAAACACTGGGCTCCGCTTTCCCTGGGGAAGGCCAGGGAATAACTTGGCTGCAGGAGGGGCAAAAAGTCAATCTCTGCCTGGAAGAGAACCAGAGACAGCCGCCACTGCAGCAGCTCTTGGGCTCCCCCTGGAGGCCCGACGAGGCCAGGCTCATTAGAAAGGAATGCCCTGAACTGTACAGAAAATACATAGCATTTGTCATTTCAAGACTGGTTTCCCCAAATCAAGCGATGGCAATAACACTACTGTTGAGGAGAAGCCTTTCTTGCTCCATGTAAGTGCAGGGGCTTTCCCGCCAGCAATGCTCCCTAAGGTCTCCTGTCTAGAGCTTGTCTGGACACAGTTGGAGGTCTGTTCTCTCTCCCATTAGACTGGGAACTCGTGGAGGGTAGGAAATGTCCTAGGCCTTTCATGGGATTCCTGGAGCTAAGCACAGTGCCTGGTAAAAAGTAGGTACTTAATACATGCTTATTCACTGACGGATCTAGGTGCAGTTTCATATGGTGATGCTTTCCAATGAAGATCTTTTCCCTTCTTTGGTGATACACCAACCTTGAGCTGCAGAGGGACAGGACAAACTCACTCTCACAAATCTGACTCCAGTGGGTCAGCCTCACTTCCTTTACCTGGACAGAACTGATTTCCAGAGAGCTGGCTCAGGAGCTGCATGGACTGATTGGTTCAAATCCTGAGCTTGGGGGAAGTGTCCACTCACCTTGGAGGGCGTGGCGTAAGAGTTCAACAGGGTCTCTTCTTGGGCCTCCACTTCAATCCTGAACATCAGAGTTATGGAAAACCCTGCCCCTCCCCTGCTCCCAGAGGCCAGGGCTTGGGATACATTACCAACACCTTCCCAGCTACCAGAGGGCTTGGCACATGCTGCCAGCACCCTCCCTCCCCTTAGGTCTCTAGCTGGCACCCTCATTCTGACTGGAGAAGGATACAGTTCTTGGATGGAGACGATGTCCCAGGTTCCTGGGTGGCTGCTGTCCTTCTTGGTGGGACCGTGCCTCGCTTTGGCCAACCTTTTGATCAGAAACTGAGGAAGAAAAGGTGGTGACTCAGTGTCAGCCCAAGTCCCAAGGCACCGGCTCCCGTTCAATAAATGATATTAAGTGCTAGGGAAGACACATTGCAGGGCTTACAGTCCAAGAGTGCGATAAGACACGGACAGGGACAATATGAGTTTGGGTACATTTCCTGGAGGGAAATCATGAGATGAAGTTGGAAACGCTGGGAGGCAGGGGGGTGTGGGGAGCCTTGATATCAGTCGAAGTCTCCTGAAGTTTGCTCAGTGGGATCAATGGATCTGCTCTAGATTTCTGAGTTTCTCTGGACTGTGATGGAGCAGGAGGTGGGGGAGACAGAGGCCACACACCTGTCTGGGAGCGACTGTCATTGTCCCAGTGTGTGAGATGAGCGTAAGAGAGCGTAAGAGAGTAAGGAGGAAACCCACAGTGGAGGGACAGACATGCCCACAAGAACCCCAAGATTTCAAATGTGAGAGATGAGGGTAAGGCTGGAGCCAGGGACAGAAGCGATGCCCTCTGAGGGAATGGCCAACAATTCAGAGTTTGGTTTTAATTTGCTAAATCTGAGGGATGGCAGCATTTCCAGGGAAAGCCATTGTGCAGCAGTTAAAAAGATTAGGACTGGAGATGTGACTGCAGGGGAGCTGCAGCTCTGGACATGAGTGCAGGACATAAGCCTGCTGGAAGAAAGGGCTCAGTGACAGAAGAGGCCGAGACAAGACCCAGGGACAGCCCAGGGAGGGGAGGAGTTAGCAAAGAGTCACCACAAGGTGCTTCAGACGCCCAAAGAGAAAAGAGGATCCAATGGGAAGGTTGGCCATCAGTGCAGACAGCCAGGCATCAGCCACCTAAGAGATCCCTGGGGACCGGAGGGCACAGCGTCAGGAGAATGGGGGCCAGGAATGAGTCAAGAAATGACAAAGCGCCCTCTCCTCTCCTCAAAGGATTTGTTCAAGATAAAGCAGAGGTCAGACTACAGAGGCTGAATGGAAGGGTGGAGGAGGGGCAGAGAAAAGGAAGGACATGGGATGGCAGGATCAAAGGAAGACCTGGAGACCAGGGAAGTCCTGGGGGGAGGCCCTGAGGAGGCAGGGGAGCACAGGCCTGTGCATGGATCAGTCCCAGCCCAGAGGACTGAGCTTGGCTCTGGGGGGACCAGAGGAAGCAGGAGCCAGCAGGGGAGGGGATGTCAGCCAGCCGTCCTCTCCAAGTGCTTATCTTTCTCGTTTCCTGTTCTTATTTTTTTACATTAGACAAAATGACATGTAGCTTCTTTGGGGATCAGACCGCAACCCTGATTTCAGGAAATGCCACTGATGTTCTAACCTACACTTTGAACACAGGGTAAGTCAGGATACCAAATTCAAAGAGGTCAGTGCCAGGCTGAGTCCACACACATCCAGTAGAGGACAGGCTTTCTCACCTACTCACTCTACAAGACCTTGTAGAGCAACAAGTCTAAGGGCTGGAAGGTGTGTAGGGATTGAGGTGTCCAAGCCCGAGCCAAGAAAACAACCACAGTGGTTACTGCCCTGGAAATGGGATCACAACCAAAGACAGTTAAAAATGAATGTCACAAGTTATGACCCGCAAGCGTGGTGTCCAAGGACAGATGTAAGAACATACTTTCTCTTCTTTTACAGCGGAGGGCCGTTGCACGTGGGGAATACTGCATGGAATGTCCTATTTTTTCAATGTATTGATCAGTTTTGCTAAGATTTTTGCTTCTTATTTTTCCTTTCTTTTTAAAAAGTTTTTGTTATAAAGGATAGCTCTTTGGGAGTGGGGAATAGGAAGGATATAAGGGGAAATTTAAGTAATATGAAACAAAAGATAATAAAAAAAATCTATTTAAAAAGAAAACTTACAGGCTTTCTCCAAAGCTAGACCCAGAAAAATGTACTGTTCATCAAAGCTTAATATCTAAGGTGACAAAAGGATGGGTTCATGAGGAAGATGTAAACTATGTTCCAACATCTTGTTTGCTCAATGCCAAATTGTATAAAATAACTGACTGCAAAGGGACATGTAACATATTAAAAATTTTTTAAAGGTGTTAAAAAACACAGAGTCGTTCAGTCCAATGATTTCAGGAGCTTTTCTGTGCCAGGGTCCATGTGTCTTGGGATGAAGAAGACGCAGGTTCTGCCTCCAAAGAGAAAACAGCAGAAAAATTCCACATAAACACCAGGGCAAGCCTTGGGGTGTCACCTGAAGTAAAGAAGTGGCTTGAAGGGCCAAGATGCCCCTGGGTACAGCCTTGGGATGATTCCAGCCACAGGCAGATACCATGGACTGGGAGATGTGGGCCAGCAGTTTGCGGGCAGGAAAAGAAGCAGAGAGGGACTGTTCTTGGCCAGTCAAGAAGTGGGAGGGTGAAGGATGAAGGAGAGCGTAAATTTGACCACAGCTGAGTATGAGGTCAGGAGGCACGAGGCTCATGGCCCTAGTGGATGGGAAGGAGATGGAATATGATAGACAGGAGGAGAGAGGGGAGGTAACTGAAGGTCTGATCCACACAACAATACTAGGAGGTAGATATTATCACTCTCATTTTACAGGTGAAGAAACTGAGGCAAACAGGATGAAGCGACTTGTCCAGTGCTCGAGGCCGGACTGGAACTCTGGTCTCTCCCACTCCTTAGGCTGACAGGACTCAGATGTAAAGGAGACTTATTATTTCCAGAACCACAAGTGCTGGGGTCTGCCTCCAGCTCCCAGACCGTGGCTTTGTTCTTACCTCATTTTCAAAGGAGCTGAGGGTCTCCAAGGTGAGATAGACTTTGCCGGTGTTGCTGCTAAAGGCCACGAGCTCGGCCACCAGCTGGTCCTCCGTCTGCCGGTACAAGGGACACAGCTCTGCCACTGCAGGGACACAGGACAAAGCGCACGTCAGTGTGGACGCTCCCCTTTGGCTTTTTCACTTTAGAAAGAGCAAACTTTTTGGGGGAGAGCTGGAGACTCTCCCCATCATCCAGAGTCCTGGCGCTGGGTGGCCGTGCCATCCCTTACAAGAGGGAGGCTGCTTTATTTCTGTTTGGGCCAAGAGTAGAGGGCGGCAAAGGGTGAGGCCAGAGAAGCTCTAGAAGAGCTCTATGAGCAGATGCAGGGAACCAGGAAAGCACAGGGCTACAGCAAGGGGAAGGCAAAGAGCCCCCCAACAGAAGGAGGAGGTCCCTTAGTGGGGGGGGGGGTCTCTCCCTGGAGGGAGACAAGCCAACAAGCATTTATTATGCACCTCCGGTGTCCCAGGACCCCTGAGGGCAGGCTCCACCTTCCATCCCGGAGGATAGTCCCTCCCCCCTTTAGCTGGAGCTTCACATACAGTAAGCACTTAATAAATGCTTCTTTCCTCCATCCTCGGTGTGTACCGGGCGTACAAAGAGCTCAGCTCTAATGGAGGGGATGATGGGGGCTCTGCAATCACTCTCATCCCCCCACAAGTACTTGGGGGCTGGGGAGGGATCGGGGAAGGCTCCCTGCAGAATCTGTTGGTGCCCCAGGAGGGGCGCAGGTCAGGCTGGGGGACGGCTGGGCAAAGGCTCGGCGAGGGAAGATGGGGGGTGGGCATGGCGGGGTGCACTCACGCTTCTCGTAGGCCGCCTCCTCGCAGTCCAGGCCGAACATCTGCAGCTCGGAGGCCAGGCGCTCGGCCGACACGGAGCCGGCGCCCCCGGGCCCCATCCCTCCCGCCCGGCAGGGTTACCGAAACAGACCGAGAAAAAAAAAAACACCCGCCAAACTCCTCCGCTGCGCAGGCGCCGTCCCAGGCGAGGCTGCGTCCAGCCCCTTCCGCCCTGCCCCAGCGCGCGTGCGCCTCACCTACTCTCCCCGGCCCGCGATCCGGCCGGGCGCAGGCGCGCTGGGTGCCGGCGGGAGGTGGGGGTGGGGTGCGCCGTGCGCGTGCGCCGCTAAAAGCCAAACACCTGGCTCGCTCTGCGACCAGTAGCACCTACGGGGCAGGCGCTTCGCGCTTCATCCGGCCCCCTGCCGGAAGCCTTTCCTCGCGCGCCCCCGGGGACGGGCTCCAGCTTGTCCGCCCAGCCCGCTGGAACCTGGCTGTTTCCTTGTGGGTCTCCCTCCCCAGACGGGCCGGCCTTCGCCTCTCCTTGCGGCCCCCACCTGTCGGGGCGCGGCGAGGCCCAGCTGAGGGAGTGCGCGTGCGCGGCGCTCTGCGGCCCTTACAGCCCCGTATATAGTCGTATATACACACGTGTACGGCAGCGGTCTTGGAGCGTGGCCTTGGGAGGCCAGCCCCCACGCACGTGCTTGCTGACTCATCTCCGAGGGCCTTTCCAGGTCTCCGGCTCTGGCCAGCACATCCGTTGTCGCTTTGTGTAGCGACCCCTCTCTAAAGCAGCCGGCACTGCCTGACAGACCCGGGGTCTCGGGGGCCGTGGCAGAGGGCTGGGCAGCTGGAAGTGCCCAGCGCAGCCGCAGGGCCCTCAGGCGCCATGCTCGGCACGGGGAGGCTGAGGGCACAGCCCCCGGGAGCTGGGCCACCGTGCGACAGCCGAGGGGCCTTTGTGCCCGCTCCCCGAAAGGCTTGGGCTCCACAAGTGTCTGGGGGAATGAATGAATGAATGAATGAATGACTCTCGTCCCTCCAACGGGACTGAATCCTGAAGGCACATGCCGGACATTTCTTGAGGGCACCCGAAGCCCCTTTACTGCACATAGAGAGGAGACCATGACTCAGAGTAGTAGCTGATGCCCACGGGTAGACAAGTCAGAATTAGGTCAAATCTGAGGCTTCCTTCCTCCAGGCCCAGCTGTACCACTGTATCCACTGTACCGCCCAACTGCCTATGTCTCCTCCTGTTCTGAGCCAGAAGGACCAGAGCTCGCCTACGGTTAGATGGACCTACAACAGAGGAAGAATCCCCCTCATTTCATCGTAGTGCAGGGGCAAGGCAGTGGGACAGCGCAGTGCTGGGCAAAGAGCCACCAGACAGCGGTGCAGGGGATTTTAATCCTTTTATTAAGTGGGTTTGTTCGTGAAGTTTGGGTTCAGTAAAAAGCCGCATCCAGGAATCTAGAGGGCCACATGTGGCCTTTCGCCTCAGGTTTCCCACACCAGATAGAGACTTACAGCAGCTCTTCTTTTTCCTCACTTATTGTGTTCCTCCTTCATTGCCAAAGAAGACCATGCCATCAGAGAAATGATGACATGACTTGCACTTGACTTTGTTTTGAGTGAGGGAGGGCTGTGCAAGGTCACCAGCCTCACTTCTCCTCCAGTGCCATCTGAATCCAGTGACCACATATTCATCAGGATGACTGGAGATCACCCAGGATGCCCTGGGAGACCTTGGGCCCTTTAGGCCAAGGTCTTTGCAGGTGCTCACTTAGGGTGAGGTAATGCCCATTGATTGAGTAAGCCTTTTTACGAAGTAGCCAGGGATGGCCCCTTTAATGAGACTAAGAAAAAGCAAGACATCAGTCTTGGAGGGAAACAGCAAGGGTTACTATTGATAATCACTGTAACGCCAAGAGAGTCCAGAAGAACCCTTAGGCAGGGGCCCATTGGTGTCCCAGCTTCAGAATGCATTAGGTTTAAAGTTTTGGGAAAGGAAAAGACAGGATAGGACAGGACAGGAAAGGAAAGGAAAGGAAACTAGCCAGTAATATCCAAGTCAACTGGGCACCTTCCTTTGGAGAGGAGAAGGAAGGGGAGGAGGAGGCAGATAGGGGAGAAGGAGGGCACAGAGAGCCTGTGTCTTTTTGTGCCTTTGGAGCACACACTCAGTTCTGGCTTAGCAACCAGGTCAGAGGTTCGAACAATCACCGAATACATGCACATGATCTGAATTGGAAGAGGACCTTTGCATTACACAACATCCCTTACATAAACAGGCTCACCAAACCTTCACTCAGATTACCAATGGGCAGAACATGGTAAGTTTACTCTAAGGGCTCCTCCTGACCATTATGTATATTTGATCTGGGTGGTAATAATGGGGAGTCACTGGAGTTCATTGAGTAGCAGAAAGGCATGGTCTGACTACTGATTTAGGAAAATCAGTTTGGCAGTTGAGTGGAGAATGGACTAGAGTGAGGAAACAGTCAAGATGGGAAGACCAATGAGCAAGCTATTGCAAGTTCAGAAAAGAGGTAACAAGGATCTATACAAGAGTACTTGGTGTGTGCATGGGGAGAAGGTGATGTATCCAAGAGGGTTGTGAAGATGAAAGAGAAGATGGAACAGCAGATTCAGCATGTAGGTGGAGGTCCAGTCAAGTCGGAGATGACTGAGATTGTGAAGCTGAGTGCTTGGGAAGGACAGTGACACCCTCAACAGTAATAGAGAAGTTGGGAAGGAGGGAGGGGAAGGGGAAAGATAATGAGTTCTGTTTTAGACATCTTGGGTTTAAGAGACCAATGGGCTAACCAGTTTTCAATATCCAAAAGGCAGTTGGTGATGTAGGACTGAAGCTCAGATGAGAGATTAGGGCTGGATGTATAAATCTGGGAAAACTGCATTGAGATAAAAACTGAACACATGAGAGCTGATAAGATCACCAAGTTAGAGGGAATGGAGGAAAAAGAGAAGACAGCCTAGTACAGACCCTTGGAGTATTCCCACATTTAACCAGACCCAGCAAGGAGACTGAGAAGGAATGGTCATTGGGATGGGAGGAGAACCTGGAAAGAACAGTATGATGGATACCTAGAGAGGAGGGAGTATTTTGGAGGCAATTGACAGTGTCAAATGCTTCTGAGAGGTCAAGAAACATGAGAATTGCTAACAAAAACAACCTAACAACCCTCCCTCCCAATCCCCTCCCAAAACAAAAAACAAACCCTGTTAGATCTAGTATTGAAGGGATCATTGGTAACTTTGGAGAGAGCATTTTCAAGTGAATAATGAGGTCAGAAGACCAAGTTAAGAAAGAGGGTAAGAGGAAAGGAAGTGGTGGCAGCCTTTTTGAGGAATTCAGGTGAAGTCAGTCTGTGAGTCAATAAACATTTATTAAGTGGCTTGTATGTACCAGGCCCTGTGCCAACCACTGGGGATACAAAAAGATGCAAAAGACAGTCCCTACCCTTGAGGAACTCATAATTTACTGAGGGCGACAAGCAGACATATGAACAAGTGGGCTGCCAGCAGTATAAAGAGGAGATGAATAGCATAAGGAAGTTAGTAGGATGAAGAAGAGTTGGGAAAGGCTTCCTACGGAAGGTGAGAAATGGAAGTGGAGACAGCAGTGGAGATTTAGCATGATAACTACGGGGGTGGTCAGATGAAGTGAGTTTTTTTAAAGGATGGAGAAATGGGCATGTTTGTAGACATTAGGGGAGGAACCAGGAGACAGGGAAACTGAAGATTAGAGAATGGGGTTGATACTGAACAACCTGCTGCAGAAGACGAAACAGGATGATATCAAAGGTGCATGTAGAGGGGTTGGCTTTTGCAAAGAGAAGACCCATCTCTTCCCTGAGATAGGAGATAGTAGGAAAAAGTGCCCAACTATTGTGAGATGAGGAGGAGAGGAAGGATGGAGTTTTTTCAATGATTTTTTTTTTTTGGAGAAGTATGCAGCTAGAGGATAGGGAAAGGGATACCATAGTTATTTTCAGGAGTCAAGTTAATAAGCATTTATTAAATGTCTACTGTGTGCCAAGCATTGTACTAAATCTGAGGATACAAAGAAAGACAAATGCCTGCCTGTAATGAGCTCCCAGTCTAATGGGGGAGACAAAATGCAAACAACGATGTAGAAACAATATATATACAGGATAGATTGGAGAATTCTACTTATGGAAGGCACCAGCCTTAAGAGGCAAATGCAAAAGGCTTTTTTGGTAGAAGGTGGGGTTTTAGGTGGAACTTCCTTGAAAGAATAACTTGGGGTTTCATGGTATGAGGACTGCTGAGCCCTTTTCAGGGCTACTCATCCACTTTTAGGATCCATCTGCCACCCAATGGCTCCAAGAAGCTATAGAAGGTACAGTAGACATGCTCCCATTTCAGCATACAGCCTAAACCAGGTGGAGGGTAAGGGAGGGACCTCAAACCCCTAAGTGAGTTGGGGGGTATCTATCCAAAATATGTGATATCTTAGACCAGTGGATCTGGTGGATGAGAACAATTTGTTCCAATGTGCCATGAAGGACACAGCAGCAGGTACTGTGAATCACTTAGAGCTTGGTTAAATATTGAATGTGCCAAGGTCATCCCCTTCATCCTTGAGCCATTGCCAGTTGTCCTGACTTTTGTCTTGCCACTCGACTTTGATGACTCTAGAAGACAGAGTGAGGCTGATGGCTTCATGAAACTCTGCCTCACTTAAGTTGAATTTATGGGTGAGTCAAAAGATATTACCCATACCATTTTACCATTTTTACCTACCTCAAAGTCCTGTGGCAATAGGCAAGTGATGAAGCAGCAAGTATGGATATAGCAGGAACTGTAGACACAATCCTGCAAATAGGTGGCTGAGACAATAGTGTTATTTTCTCACTGAACTAAAGCAGCAGTGGGATTCGGCAGCCCTCTGAGTGTCTGAGTAGCCTTTTAAGGACCTCACTGCTCACCTCCTGGCATGAGGAAGGTCTTAGAAAAAGTGCCCTAAAAATTGTCTGCTTCACCTAACTTAATCCTAGACTGCTTACCCCAGCTGGCAGGGATCACTCCCTGTGGGCGAAACACAAAAAAAATATAAAAACTTTTGGGAAGATGATTCCACTCACCATTGATACGTGGAATGGGTGTACACTTATGGACAACTATGAAATCCAGTAGACTTGAGCTGCTCTTGTTGTGAGAGAGCTTAGCATGTATCATATCCAAATAACCTTGAGTGAAACAAGGCTGGCAAAGGAAAGAAGTCAGAACTGTTTTTCTGGAGTAGCTACAGTGAAGGGAAGCTCTGTGAAGCTGGTGTGTGTTTTGCAATCAAAACCGACCTAGTCAACAAGTGTATATTGCTCCCCCAGGGAGTGAACAACAGGCTCATGACAATATTGGCAGGAAATCGTCATGGCACCATCACTGGCATGTGTGTTCCCACCATGAACCCTGATGAAGTCAAAGAAAAAATTCATGAAGACCCGGAGACCCTCATATCATCATTGTGACAAAAGAGGACAAGTTTGTAATTCTGGGTGATTTTAATGCTAGAGTAGGCACAGACTATCAGACATGGCATGGAGTCCTTGGGAGGAATGGAGTTGGAAACAGCTCCATGAGCAAACCACAATTTCAGTAGCTCCAAAGAAATGTGAGACACACAAATTTAGACATCTCCACTCCAAATGTTCATTTGGATTATTTGTATCTGATCTGTGGGAGAGGCTTTGGAGGTTGTATTGGTCTTATCAGTCACATAGGACACACTATACCTTGACCCTGACATCATGATGCCATTTTGGTTCTTTATGAGCACCAAGGACAACAACCACTACTTGAAGGAAGCCGGGTTTAAATGTATAGGATAAATTTATAATGGATTCTGATTTGTAAGCCTACGAGCCATTCTTCAATAGGCAAATGATAAAAGGATATGAACCAAATGAAGTTTTCAGAGGAAGAAATTTAAGGGATTAATAGGCATTCATTCATTCATTTATATTTCAGACCACTGATCATCAGAGAAATGCAACTTAAAATAATTCTGAGGTTCTTCCTTATGCCTCCCAAACCAGCAAGGACAACAACATAGAAAGATGACCGTGTTGGAGGAATTGTGGGAAAAGAGCAATAAGAATATTGCTGGTGGAACTATGAATGGCTCGTGCCTTCCTGGAAAGCCGTTTGGAACCATGTTGACAAAACTTGCTAAACTGTGCCTACCTTTTGACCCAGGAAAACCTCAATCATGGCTTTTCTGTTCAAACATTTTGAGAAGAGCTTTTTTTGTTTTTTTGGTGGTCAAAAGTTGACCACCTTTCCAGGAATGGCTGAACAAATTGTAATATATAAATGTAATGGAATTTTATTTTCCCATAAGAAATAATGAAGTGGGCAGTTTCAGAGGAAACCAGGAAGACCTTGATTTAGGGTAAAAAAAAGCAGAAGTAGGAAAACAATTTATATAATAAAAATGACATTATTGAGAAAAACAGCACCAAAGACTTTGGAACTCTGATCAAGGCAATGATAAACAAAGATTCCAAAAGAATGAAGATCAAACATACAATTTTGCTTCCTGCTAGACAGCTAAGGAATTTAAAATGCAGAAAGATACACACTTTTGGGAATGACCAAGGTGAGGATTTGTTCCAGCTGATTATACGTGTATGTATTCAGGGCTTTATTATTATTTAGGAAAAATTTACCCAATTTGAGGGACAGATTAATAAAAGAAAAAGTTAAACTAATAGAGACAATTGTAAAAAAAATTAGAAAATAAAGTGCAACGTAATGGGAGAAGAGAGGAAACAGGGTATCTCAAACCCAACACGCAGAATTTATTATCTTTACCTCCCTTTCCAAATTCCCTCTTACTGTTTTTTTCTTTTCTAAAAATTTATTTTCTTTTCAGTTCCAAATTCTCTCCCTCCCCCACCCATTGGGAAGGCAAGAAAAATAAAACCCATTAAAATACATATATTCATACAAAACAAAGTTTCTCATTATCTACATTTTATCTGCTGTTATTGGGGCACCATTGTTATAGTATTCCCGCTACATAGTCAATCTGTTCTCTGTCAATAAACATTTATTAAGCACCTACTATATGCCAGGTGCTTGGCTAAGTGCTGTGGACACAAATATAAAAAAAGAATGACAGTCCCTATTTTCAGGTTTATAATCTAATGAAGGAAGATGACACTGAAGAGAAGTGAACAGGGAAAGGAGAGGGAGGGAGGTGCCTGGTGCAGAGGCATGGATGTCCTAAGGGGTGCAGCCAAATGGCTGGCCTGGGAACCCTCCAGAAATGAAAGTTTGGGGATGAGCTTTCAGCTCAGGTTGTTAATCAGAGGGACTCTTGATTTTTTTTCTTGAGTAAAAGGGTCATCCTTTGACTCACTTCTTAAAAAAAGACCTATTCACTGAGAGGGCATTACCTCACTCAAAATGAGGACCTGGAAAGACCTTAGTCTAAAAGGACCAGGGTCTTCCATTGCATCCTGGGCCATCTCCAGTCATTCTGATGAATATCAGGCCATTGGACCCAGATGGCTCTGGAGGAGAAAGTGAAGCTGGTGACTTTCTACAGCCCTCCTTCACTCATATCAAAGTCAATTGCAAGTCATGTTATCATTTTCCTGATGTCATGGTCCTCTTTGAGAATGGACAAACAAGAAGCTCCAGGAACAAAGACTACTGATGAGCTAGGAGTTCCATGGCTGATGAGATCTTGCAAGATGCAGAGGTTCCTGGGGTATGATAGAAAAGTCCAGAGGGGGAGCAACTGCCTGGGAGTTGAGGAGCATGTCTTTTATCTCAAAATATCTCTTGTAAATATTCCCTTCTCTTTACTAATACAGAAACCAACTTCATATACAGCCTGTCTACTTCATGCCTAGACTATTGCAACAGCCTCTGTTTGGTCTCCCTGCCTCAAGTCCCTCTCCACTCCAGTCCATTCCCCATTCAATGATTTTCTTAAAGTCTAGGTCAGACCATGTCTTTCAATAAATTCCAGTCTCTCCTTATTTTCAGCTCCAGGATCAAATACACATTATGAGGTACTGTCCCAATCCTTAGTCCAAGAACAGTACATTTTGTCTACTAGCACTACAAGTAGTGAGTCAAGTAGCTTGGTGATTCTGCTTCTGGAAATCAGAACATAATGTACATAATGGGTACATAATTGGGGCTCTGTCCCAATTCAAATCACAAACATGTATTTGATGACTTTTTTCTGTTGGCTTACTGCAAAAAAAATTCCTAATTGGCTAAGCCAGAACTGACTGTGTATTCCAAAGGCACAAAGAGACAATAGCTCTCTCTGATGTCAGCTTTCAAGTGAGAAGAAAGAAAAGCTTAGAATGCCTTATAGTCCTCATCCCGGCCACCAGGTGGCCATGAATGCATGATCTTCTGTCTTAGTTGTGTTTTTTCTTTCCTGATCATAGGTGAATGGACATTGGACAAAGAAGAAAAATGAGCAATATATGATGAAGCCTGAAAAATCTATGCAATTTATTACATCTTTGTACTGTCTACTTCTGTAAGAGTTGGAGTAGGTTTATCTCCTCATACTTCTACTTTAAATAGTATTTTGTTTTTTCCCCCAATTACATATCAATAAAACTTTTAGCATTCATTTTTACAAGATTTTGAGTTCCAAATTTTCCTCTCTTTCTTCCCTCCCCTCCCCTTCTCAAAATGATAGGCAGTTTGGCATAGTTTATATATGTACTATCATGTAAAGTGTATGTCCATATTCATCACAATTGTGGAGGAAGAAACAGATCAACAGGAAAAAAAAAACATGAGAAAGAATAAAGTAAGTGAAAAAAATATGCTTCATTCTGCATTCGGAGTTTATTAGTTTTTTATCTGAATGTGGATGGCATTTTCCTTTGTAAGTTCTTTGCATTTATCTTGGATCATTGTGTTGCTGAGAAGAGCTGAGACATTCATAGTTGATCATCACGTGATGCTATTGATATTGTGGTCAATGTTTTCCTGGTTCTGCTCATTTCACTTTGCATCAGTTTGTACAAGTCTTTCTAAGCTTTTCTGAAATCTGTCTGGTTAAAATTTCTTATTTAACACTATAATTTTCTACTATATTCATATACAACAGCTTGTTTAGCCATTCCCCGATGGACAGGTTTCCCCTCAATTTCCAATATTTTGCTACCACAAATAGGGATGCTAAAAATATTTTTGCACATGTAGGTCTTTTTCCCTTGTTTATGATCTCTTTGGGATACCGACCTAATATTATTGCTGGAACAAAGGTAATGCCCTTTGAGCATAGTTCCAAATTGCTCTACAGAATGGTTGAATCAGTTCACAACCCCACAAACAGTGCATTAGTCCCAATTTTCTCATGTCCTTTCCAACATTCATTATTTTCTTTTTTATTAGTCAATCTGATTGGTCTGAGGTGGTATTTCAGGGTTGTTTTAATTTGAATTTCTCTAATCAAAAGTGATTTAGAGGACAGGATTCTGGGAACATAGTGGAGTAGGTCAGAAGATTCCAAACTCTCAAGATTTTTCCCCACAAAATAGAAAATAGCACTTAAGGGCAAACATAGAGCAGTAAAGATAAATAAGAGTAGGGACTGGTTGGGACAATCAGAGATTATCTGAAGAAAAGTCTCAAGACAAGGTTTGGTGCTTGCTAAGAGTAAATACCTCCTGGCTAACTTAAATAACAAACAGCAAGACCTGGGGTTAGCTGAGTTTGGAGGACGCCTCAGTCTCAGCCATAGGAACTTTTATCCATGACACAGTGAAGGGAGTTGGACATTTGAGCCAGGGAAGATTGAGAGCAATTTATGGCTATGTATTTTAAATTCTCTCCTGTGTTCTGCTCTGCACATGAAAACATGCTGTTTTCTTTTCTTATTTTACATTTAAGTTTTAATATTTAAGTTTATAAGTATTTTTTCTTTTCTTACTGAATATTTAAGTTTTAGCATTTAAGTCTAAAATAAAAAATATTTAAAAATTTAGAGCACTTCTTCCTATGCCTATAGATATCTTTGATTTCATATGAAAACTTCTTGTACATATCCTTTGACTATTTATCAATTGGGGAATGGCTTGTATCCTTATAAATTTGACTGGGTTCTCTATATATTTGAGATATATCAGACATACTCGCTGTAAAGATTGTTTCCCAGCTTTCTGGTTTCCTTCTAATCGTGGTTGCATTGGTTTTGTTTGTACAGAAGCTTTTCAATTTAATATGATCAAAATTATCTATTTTATGTTCCATAATGCTCTCTATCTCTTGCTTAGTCATCAGTTCTTCCCCTCCCCACAGATCTGAGAGGTAGAATATTTCTTGTTCTTCTAATTTGATTGCTTCATTGTCTATGGTCTCTTTTAGCAAGATGTATTTTCCTTCCTTACCTCTTTTAATTAGGCCTATTTTTGCTTTTACTTTGTCTAAGATCAGGATCGCTACCCCTGCTTTTTCTTCTTTTTACTTCAATTGAAACATAATAGATTCTGCTCTAGCCCCTTGTTGTGTTTGTCCTTCATTCTCAAAGAGAATGTCAAGATGGTGCCATGACTTGTAGTTGACTTTGATTAGCGTGAGGGAGGGCTGTGCAAGGTCACCAACCTCACTTTCTTTTCCTGAGCCATCTGGGTCCAGTGGCATGATATTCATCAGGATGACTGGAAATGGCCCAGGGTGCAATGTGAGATCCTGGCCCTTTCAGGCTTAGGTCCTATCACAATCTTACTTTGAGTGAGATACACCCATTCAATGAATAGATTTCTTTAAGTTACTCAAGGGATGGTCCCTTTAATAAAAAAAATCAAACTGAGAGAGGAAGACCCTCAGGGTTCCTGGGTAAAAGAGAAACAATTACTATTTAGTTATCACATCCACTCTGTGCTAGGTGGGTGGGGTCTTGTTGCCCAGTGTGTGAACTCCAGAGTGAATTGGATTTAAGGCTTGATCCTTGAGCAAGAAATGTAGCCAGTAAACTCAGAGGAAAAAAAGTAGCTTTTGGCCATGGAGTTTACCTTTCCCTGGGTAGAACACCAGAGGAGAGGAGAGGACAGGAGACGAAAGAGGAGAGGTTTGTCCTTCATTCTCGAAGAGGACCATGACATCAAGATGATGACATGACTTGCAATTGACTTTGATTTGAGTGAGAGAGGGCTTTGCAAGATCACCAGCCTCACTTTCTTCTCCCGAGTCATCTGGGTCCAGTGGTCTGATATTCATCAGGATGACTGGAAATGATCCAGGATGCAATGTGAGACCCTGGCCCTTTCAGGCTTAGGTCTTATCACAATCTTACCTTGAGTGAGATACACCCATTCAATGAATAGGCTTCTTTAAGTTACTCAAGGGATGGCCCCTTATCTTTACTCTGTGTGTATCTCTGCTTCAAGTGTATTTCTTGTAAACAATTTATTGTAGAATTCTGGTTTTTGGTCCCCTCTGCTATCTGCTTCTGTTTTATGGGAGAGTTCAGCTCATTCACATTCACAATTATGATTACCACCTGTGTATTTCCCTCCCTCCTATTCTTTCTCCTGTTTGTCCTCTCTCTCCTTTCACTTTCCCACCTCATTGGGGTTTTACTTCTGTCTACCACCTCCCTCACCTGATCTGTCCTCCTTTCTGTCAGTCCCTTACCCCCTTTGCTTAATTTTCCCCCCTCCTGCTTCCCTGTAGGGTAAGATAGATTTCTATATTTGATTTCTATCTAAGATAGATTTCTATATATGATTGTGTATATTATTCCCTCTTTGAGCAAACAATGGGAGTAAGGTTCAAGTGATGCCGATTGCCCTTCCTCTTATTTTCCCCTCCACTGTAATAGGTCTTTCTTGCCTCTTCATGTAAGATAATTTACCCCATTCCACCTCTCCCTTCCTTCTCTACCCATTGTACTCCTCTTTCTCATCACTTAGCTTTTATGTCATTCCCTCAAATTCACTTTATACCTGTACCCTCTGTCTATTTATATTCATTCTATCTGTACTGTTAGTGATATAATTTTAAAAAGTTACAAGTATCATCTTCTCATGTAGGGATGTAAACAGTTTAGCTCCACTGAATCCCTCATGTTTTCTCCCCCCCACTTTTTTTTTTTTTTTTACCAGTTTATACTTCTCTTGGGTCTTGATATAGGAGGACAAATTTTTGGTTTAAATCTAGTCTTCTCCTTAGGAAGGTTAAAATTCTTCTATTTCGTTGAATAACCATTTCCTCCCTTGATGTACTATGTTTAATTTTGCTGGGTAAATGATTATTGGTTTTAGTTCTACCTTAGCTCTCTGGAATATCATGTTCCATGACCTCTGATCCTTTAATGTTGCACCTTCCAGGTCCTGTGTGATCAGGATTGTGATTCCCTGATATTTGAATTGTTTCTTTTTGGCCACTGTTCATATTTTTTTCCCCTTGACCTGATAGGTTTGAGATTTGGCTTGGGGTTCCTTGGGGTTTTTATTTTGAGATTTCTATCCTGAGGTGATCAATGGATTCTTTCAATGCCTAACGGCAATTTTCGTCAATAATTTCTTGAAAGATGCTGTCCAGGTCCTCCTTTTGAGTATGGCTTTTATGTATATCAGGTATATTCAGGCATATCAGATTCTGATGTTATCTTTTCTGAATCTATTTTCCAGGTCAGTTCTTTTTGCCATGAGGTATTTTACATATTCTTCCATTTTCTCATTATTTTGAATTTGTTTGATTAATTCTTGATGTCTCATAGAGTCATTAGTTCCCACTTGCCCAATTCTAACTTCTAAGGTGTGGTTTTCCTCAATTAGCTTTTGTACTTTCTTTTCCATTTGGCCAATTGTACTCTTTAAGGAGCTGAGGTCTTCACTAATTTTTGTATTTGATCAATTCTACTTTGTGAGTAGTTTTTCAATCTGTTGACTATTTTTTTCATAATTCTCTTGCATTACTGTCAATTCTTTTCCCATTTTTCCTTCTACCTCTCTTATGTGATTTTTAAAGCTCCTTTTGGAGCTCTTCCATGCATTCTTTCTAGGCTTGAGACCACTTCCTATTTTTCTTTGGGGTTTTGCCTGTAGGTGTTTTGACATTGTTGTCCTCTTCTGAGTTTGTGTTTTGGTCTTCCCTGTCACCATAATAACTTCCTATGGTCAGATTCTTTGTTGTTGTTATTTTGCCAGTTCTTGTTCTTGTGGGGAGAGGCTTTTTCCTTTCTTTTAAATTTGAGCTCTGCATTCATAGTGGAAGAGGCATGGCATCTCAGGCTTCTTGTGTTAGTGGTTGCAGGTTCTGGCTGTTTATCTGGTGCAGTGGTGATGTTGTCCTGAGGCCCACAGGGGACCCTTGTGTCTGGTGCTGTGCTGAAGGGGTGGGTTGGCAGTTGGATGGTGTTGCTGGAGTCTAGAAGCTTAACTGGTGCTGAACTGGGGTCCCAGTGGTGATGTCTGGCATGGGCTGAGGCCTGGTGTGGTTGTTCTGTGTTTCCTAGTAGCTATACTGAAGTACATGGAGATCTGGTTTCTGGAAATAACCTCTTTGACTGGGGCTATTCTGAAGCATGGCAGGGCCAGTGCTCACTGATGGCTGCCTGTTTGCTCATGCACCCATAGGGTTGGCATCTACCTGTTTGCCCAGGGTTGTGATGAAGCATGTGGCAATCTGGCCTCTGGAGGTTGCCTGTTTGCCTGGGGCTATACTTGTGGTTCTTTGAGCTGGAGTCTGTTGGTTTCCCAGACTATGCCAAGGCATGTGGGGGATCTTGGTGTTGGCATTTGCCTGCTCCACAACATTAGGGCTCAGGATCTCCCTCTAGTTTGCTGAGATGGGGCTTGTTGGGACATCTTTACCATCCTGAATTGCACTCCTCTTTCACCCAAGTGGGCTTTTCTTGCTGCTCCCTGAAGCTTCTTGGGCTAAAAGATTGTTTAACCCCATTTTTTTGCTTGTTCTGCTGTGCCCAGATTTGTTTATGGTTGTTTGGAGGTGAGTATGGGAGAGTTGCAGTGATTTACTGCCTACTGTGTCGTCTTGGCTCCTGGATGTCTCTCCTCATATTTCTTATTTGGGTTCATACTTGTTCTTTGTAATTTTGCAAAATCACTTTTGATTTTTAAAAAAATGTTGATTATTTCCATTACACTGTTCTATTCATTGTCTGTATTGTTTTCTTGGCTCCACTTACAACTTGTATAAATCTTCCCATGCTTCTCTTTATTCATTATAATATTTCATTTTGCTTGTGACCACAATTTGTTTATCAACTCCTCAGTGACTAGACATCTACTTTGTTTCCATTTCATTGCTACCAGAAATATTTTGGGATTTTCTTAGGAGCTTTCTTCTTATCCATGTTGGGTAGTGGATTCTTTAGGTCAAAGAGTAAAGAGATGTTAGTTACTTTATTTGCATAAATCTCAATTTCTTTCTAAAATGGTTGCTCTGATTCAAGGCTCCACCACAGGAGGTGTCTGGATTCTGACTGAGTGTGTCAGGGCTTTAGTGACTTCCTTGCTGTTGATTCCTAAGACTGTTATTTCATTAAGATCTTGGTGTTTTCACCAATGGAGACAGTTGCATAAACTTTACCTTTTGGGCATAACTCTTACTTTGAGAGGTTGTGAAAACTGGAGAAAATGTTCAGACTAGGGTCTTATTGGTCACATGACCCAGAAGTCCCTAATGAATGCTCAGAAATTCATTTGTTCACTTATTTGCATAGTTGTTCATGTTGTAGAGGAAACTCTAGGTCAGGTTTGGGTTGGACCAGTCACTGCAGTCCCTTCCAACTCTGACATTCTGTGATTCAGAAAATTAACACCTTTTAAGTGTATTAGAAGCTGGGTTCAAGCTTGGCTTCTGACACACATTACTTGGGCGACCCTGGGCTACCTGCTTAATTCCTTAATGTCCCAGGAGAGCTTTTAGGACCCTAAGCCCTAGAGAAGTGATTCTCATTAGTGGAGAGAGTTTCTGCTCTAGGAGGCCTGCATGGTAGTACAATTAGAGGTGTACCCCAAATACAGAACAAAGAAAAGGAAAACATTGACCCTGCATCATTTTGTCTCACCCAGCACTGGGAATTAGCTCTTTATAAGCCTGCAAGTTTCCTCAAGCTGGTAGTAGTGATTGCTAATGATGTTCCTACTGGATGGTCAATGCCAATATGACTGGATGGTTCTGGGGTCCTGGCCTGGATAATTGGATGATAGGGTTCCAAGCTGGAAGAGGCTTTGGGGATCATCTATCCAAAGGACTAATCTCTCAATTCCCCAGAGGGTGGGAAGCCAGAGAAGTGCCTCAGGTTCACTGACCCTCAGGAGCAGCTCCTGAATCCAAATGCCACAGAGCAGGCAAGTCTGGACACTGAGGATTGCCTGGATGGACAGATCTATGAGAAGAGTGTCTTCTTCTCTCCCATGGTTATTTAAGTCAGTAAAGAGTCCAACATGAGTGAGCAGCTGTTTCTCTAAATTCCTCACTTTCCTCTTTCCCTATTGACTCTGCAAATAGCAACAAAATCCCTGAAGGCCTCTAGAAGAGAAGTTTATCTAGGGTAGTGATGAGGTCTTCTGTAGATTGGATAGAAGTCTATAATGCAAAGACAATCCTTAACCTCACAATTCAGCAAGAATTGAATGTCTTGTATTGGTCAAAACTGAGCTAAGCATTTAGTGTATGTGGTGATGCTGGATGAACACCTCATAGGGCTGTTGGAGAGGAGTTTTCCCTACTAGTTTGTGAGGGATCAGATGCCTTATAAAGTTGGTGCCAGCTCAGAGATTCTGTGGTTCTATGTCCTCATGCATGAGAATGAATTTGTACTCAAAAAGCTCAGCTATTAACTTGAGAGGCTGTTTGGGTTTAGTGACTCCAGAAGTTGCTATATGAGATGTTTAATCTATTCTTTAATCCATCAGTATTTACTGATTAAATATTGTGGGATATCTGAGGCTATAACCATGAGAAAAAGAACTAAACACTCGGAGAGTTCCAAAAAAAGCAAGTGAGTCAGTCTAGAAGTCACAAGTTGGGTTTGAGGCAATCATATAGTGAATAATGGGACATCATGCCTGAGTCCTCCATGGAGGTGACCTCCATGCACCTACCACAGTCTCTAAAGTCTTGGAACAGTCCAAACTGAGTCCTATGCCAAGGGCACCCATGGGATCACAACACACAGGAACAAATGTGAGGGTAAAAGTTATTCCTAGAGGAGGAGACCCCAGAATACTTAGGTTATTCATGCAGATCTGCTGATAGCCATTCACAGCTATCTCCTTTGTTCTTATAATGGGCAGGCTCAACCTTTACCAGAAAATCCCCAAACTCCTAACTCTGTCCTTTATGTCATATCTACCTGACATGATGCATAGTAAAGCTGGTGTTGTTGAGTGATGTCCAACTCTTCATGACCCCTTTTTGGGGTTTTCTTGGCAGAGATCCTAAAGTGGATTTCCATTTCCTCTTCCAACTTATTTCACAGATGAGTAAACGGAGGCAAAGAGGGTTAAATGACTTGCCCAGGGTTACATAACTGGTAAGTGTCTAAGGCCAGATTTGAACTCAGAAGGATGAGTTATCCTGACTTCAGGCCCAGCACTCTGACCCCGAGCCATCTAGCTGCCTTGTGCTGCCCAAAGAAGACAGCAGCATGGAAAGAACATTATATAAATGATCACAGTGAAAACACCAGTCAAAAAGTAAGAGACTACAGTCTGCAAAAAGCTCATTATAGTCTGGGAGAACAGCCCCTGAAGAATGGCAGTGCTGTATACACTGTATATATGACGGGAAGCTTGGTGGCACCAGGTATGGAGTGCTCATGCTGGCATCAGGATGACCTGAGTTCAAATCCTACCTCAGGCACCCAGTATCTGGGACCCTGGGCAAGTTATACTAAACCTTCACCTTCCTCAGTTTCCTTATCTGTATAATGGGGATAATAACAGCACTGCTCTAACAGGATTATTGAGTATAAAATGAGATGATATTTATAAAGATTCTTGCAATGTTTGAGTTGCCATGTAAGTGTTTGCTACTATTATCATCATGTCGTCTGATCTGGTCACTGTATCTAGTATCTTTTTTTTTTATAAAGGTGGGTACAATAACAGACATGGTTGGAAATATTTTCAGAAATGATCATGATATAAATACAAAAAGTACCAGTCAAGTCTGTTTATCTCAAGTAAAAATACCATTTCCCTGACAATTGAACCAAACACACCCTAGAAGGAAGAAATAAAAAGTCATTCCGATGCATATTTAAACAGAGTAAATCAAATGAAGGCATAGCCACAATGAAGAAATAGGGAATTGCGTCTGGCTTAGTAGCCTTCCCAGTCCATGCACATTCTCTTCGCCTTGCCTTTGTGGGCATTTTTAGCGTGCAGACTGTTATAGTCCGCGTATGTGCTCATCTCATTCTGCTGGTCTCTGTCCTCCAGTCATCTGTTGCTCCAAATATCCATGTAGTCTTGACTTTTTCTGTGGGATCGTACTAGCAGAGTCTTAGCCTGCATGATTTATTCAGTCCTTCTCTATCCTCTCAACATTAATAGCATTTTTTCTTCCTTCCTTCCTTCCTTCCTTCCTTCCTTCCTTCCTTCCTTCCTTCCTTCCTTCCTTCCTTCCTTCCTTCCTCCCTTTCTTTCTTTCCAAATAAAGCAGCTATGAGTATTTTTGTGCCATAAGACCCTTGATCTCTTCTAAGATCTCTTTAAACCAAGACCTAGTGGTGGGATTTTTAGGCTGGACCATGAAATGTTCTATGCTCTTTTTGAATGGCATGACAGTTAACAAGAATTTCTCTTTCAAAAGACAGAAGAAATGATGAACAAAGTATATATGCTAGACTTGTTTCTGACTCACAAAGAGAGACTGGTGACTGCAGCCACCATTATGGGACTGGGGCAATCTGATTCAGAGAAGAAGAAAGCCAGGCATGTTCTTCTGTACACCCTAGCACTGGGAAGACTGGCTTTAAATAGTTCAGAGAAAGGTCAGGTAGGATGACCTCGCCTCAAATCTGCAACAAAAGTCAATCCAGGAAGAATTTTGTTGTTTGGTTATTCAGTCATGTTCCACTCATCATGACTCTATTGACTATGTCCATGGAAATTTCTTAGCAAAGATCCTGGAGTACTTTGCCAATTCCTTTTCCAATATGTCCCTATTGTCCAATATGTCCCAGATGAAAAACTGTGGTAAATTGAGGTTAAGTGACTTGCAAAGGGTCACACAGCTAGTTAGTGTCTGAGGCCAAATTTCAACTCTGATCTTTCTGTCTATTGCACCATCCAGCTTCCTTCTCATCCAAGAAAAATTTTTGTTCTTTAGACATTGTAATCCTGTTCAACTCTTCATCACTCCTCTTTTGGGAGTTTCTTGGCAAATATACTGGAGTGATTTTCCATTTCCTTCTTCCAGGAAGAAGATGAATCTTTTGGGAATGAAATTTTGAGATTCAATCAGAAACAGTTCCTATGAAGATGGAAATAAAGAGCTGTTAAAAGAGATTAAGGAAGAACTCATTAAGGGAACTCATTAAGCAAAATAGAATTTTCTTTTCCAAAACTTTGACATTTATCAATATTTTTGGTTTTTTATACAGGGCTTTTATTTCAAAATATATTCTCAATTTTCTGTTCACCAGCCATCTATCCTTTGTAAAAAAAAAAACAAAAAAAAAAACAGAAAAAAATGCCGTTTATCCTAACTACACAAATCAATATTCTGAAAGTGTATATGATGTTCCACACCTGTAGTTCCTGACCTCTGCAAATAAAGGACAGAAAGGCATTTTCTCCCCTCTTCTTCAAATCCAAATGTTGCCTTGATACCAAATTACAACTTCTGTAGACAATGTCCATGTAACCCTTTACTTTTGGTTAGTGTTGCTGTGGATAGGAATGCATCGTGACATCTCTCAAAAACCATTCTATTTGATTTTATGTGTCCACTCAGCTTCTTCCAGGTTTTTTTAAAATTTTTTTTACAATTTTTCTCATTTTGCATGTCTTTGTGATGAGTTCTGATTCAGACTGGGATCTTGGTAATTTAGATCTGCTTTAGGGGTGATATATTTGTAAGGTTTTCACCAGTTCACCAAAAGGTGTTTGTTTTGCCAGAATATGGAAGGTGATACTCATCAAGGCTGAAGGCAGAAGAGGAAACTGAGGCTGCAAAGGGGTGCCCCAAAGTCATGGAAATATTAAGTGGTTGAAGTAGAATCTCATCAATGAACCTATTTCTTCCTCTACAGAGAAGAGAGAGTTCTTGATCAACATCCACCTGAAAAGATACCTCAAGATTTTGTCTTCTTTGGTCATTTATCTAGTATAGACTGTAATGACCACTGTAACCTATGTTGATGGTCCTATATCCATTTAGTCACTATCCTCTGGACATTTATTAATGTCTTTCCTTAAATGTGATACCCAGAACTGCGCACAATATTTCAGACTGATTGGGAAAGGGGGCATCCAATATGATTTTCACCTCCATGTGTGGTGTGAACATCTATTTATTCCCTTGGCAGGAGGGCAGGGTGTGTGTGCATGGGTGTATGCATGTGTGTGCACACAGGTGCGTGTGTGTATGTATGTGCATGTGTGTGTCTACACTCACTCTGATCTGTTTTCTCATTGCCAATTAGAGAAGGATGACCCCTCCTCCATTACCCTCAGATTCTCTCCAGGTCTTAGTGGTTAACTTGTATTGGAGAAGTACCCTGACCTTATCCCCAACTTCGGCCCTTGAGCCTTTTCTGTTTTTGAGTCTTCTCAGCCATGTCCAACTCTATGTGACACCATGTGGGGTCTTCTTGGCAAGGCTCCTGGAGTAGTTCTCCATTTCATTCTCCAGCTCATTTTACAAATGAGTCAAACAGGCTTAAATATCTTGCCCAGGGTCACACAGGTAGTCAGTGTCAGAGGCCTGATTCGAACCCATATAGATGGGTCTTCCTGATTCCAAGCACAGTCCTCTATCCACTGGGCTACCTGGCTGCCCTCCCTGAGACTCTACGAATGCATTTTTATTTATATATCCAGCTAAATACCTTGGTGACATTTGCAGACTTGAGACTTAGCCATTTACTTCACCACATGGCAAAAGACAAAATAATAGCATCCCATTCACTCCCATATTAAAACAAATACAGGAATTATAAAAACATCATCATCCACACATGGCTCTAGGCCACTTTCTCCTAACTATGCACACATTTTTTGTGGGGGAGAGTGGGCACACACAGAGAGACAGCTGCCAAGGAGGCGCATGTAAGATGAAAACCCATGTCCTGGAGGTAACCCACAGCTCTGCGACTCTAATACACTTTCACGTGCTCTTCTTATTCTGAGACCTGTGCCCAGAAATCCCTTTACGGACATAGCCTCTGCGTGCAGCTGACGATTGCTCTGCCTGTGCTTGACAGACCATTCACTAGCACCAATATCTCAGCTAACCTGGTTGATTTGCTCTGCCACTTCTCTGATTCTCTGCTGTGAAACTGTCCCTCTGCTCACTTGTACATATTCCACAAGAGCAGCTCTATTAACCATCACTTCCAGCCTCAAACTTAGAGAATTCATTTCTGAAATCTGTCCTTTCCCTCTCTCTTTTCTCTTTTTGGGTTCACACAGTGAGCACTATCTGGATATGACCCTCCTTTAACTAAAGATTAATAACCATGTTCTCATCTTCTGTCTATGACCAGTTAAATTTACATGTGTTCCTCATCATAGAATTGTTCTGGAGTCTGTTTCATTCCAGCACATACAGTTTGCCACAAACACTACTGTTTCAAAACTCTGGGTCTCTCCCTCAGAACTTGTCTTCAGACAAGCGAACCATCAGAGCAGACTTAACTAACAAAAAACTCCTCCATGTGAGAAGGTAGTACCTGAAAAGGACAGGACCATGCACAGATATGAATTCAGCCTTCTCTGTGTATATTTTTTCCCCACATTCTCCAATGCCACCCTAGATAGAATGTCATCTTGTTGAAGGTAGAGAGTCTGATAATTTTTGTTTTGGTGTTCACAGTGCCTTGAACATAATAGGTGCTTAATAGCAGCTGGATAAACTGATTATGTTGACTTACCAAGACTTATTTTGACTCACCAGTCTCAGCTCAGGTTTCTTTCTAGATGAAAACCTGCCTTACCCCAGATCTTAGAGTCATTTCTTCCAGCTGGGACAAACTTTGCTTTTGACTTCTAATAGGAGAGTTGCTTTGTTTCTGTGTTTGTCTTTGATCAGGATGAAGAGGGCACAGTCTCTGAAAGGAAATGACAGACAAGATGGGCAGGAGAGATCAGCCTTGTTCATCCCCAAAATGCCCAGAGGTGAGAGCATGCTTTAATTCTCTCTTGTGGGCTCTCAACCACATTTCTGGGGAACTCCAGCGTCTGGACGCAATTTCATTATTTTTGCTTGTTCTGAAGTGAGATGTTTTTTGGATTGAATGCACTCTCTGGCTGCTGAGAGGGTGGAACAAAGTGGCCTGGTAGATCTTTCCTGCAATTCAGTACATGAAATTAAGCTGTAACTGTTAAGCTTCATTCTTCCAAATAAGTCTAATAAACCATGAAGAAAAATATAATTTTTCCCCTTGACTGTGTGGTGCATGGTACCCAGTGGAACCTTACTCACTACCTCAGGACCTTGGGAAATTGTTCTCCCTCTGGAAAAGTCTGTTTAGATTGATGTCGGGTGCTGAGGCAAACGTTGGCTGTCCCATTCATTATATCTGCCTCCCCTGCCAAGCCAGTCCTATCTTCCAAGAGGTGGAAATGCAAAGCAAGGTAAGAAGCATTGTGGTCTCACAAAACAGCCTCTTGAACCTTGTAGCTCCTTGGGGAATATACAAAATGACCTTCATTAGGGGCACCTTCCTCATTTTGGGGAGAGCAGTTTTTGTCAGAGGACCTGGGTTCAAATCCCAGTAGTGCTACTTTCCCCCACTCTGCCTTTGGGCAAGTCACTGATTCTCTCTGGGTCTCAGTTTCCTCATTTGTAAAATGAAATGATTTGATTAGATGATTCCAAAGTCTCTTCCAGTATCTTCTCTACAAGCCTGCTTTTCTCCCCCAGTCCTGCCCACATGCCAGCATATATCATCATATACGAACACTGTAATTTCCAACAAATTCCACAGCACTTTTAAATCTAGTGAAACTCTCCTTTCCACCTCTGCCAGACAGTTACATAGCCATGGTCACTCCCATGAGCTCACTGTTAACCACAAGCGTTCCAATTCCTTGATTAAGTTAAGACAAGTTAACAAGCATTTTTAAGTGCCTACTATGTGCCAGACTTAGTATGAAGCATTGTGGATACAAGAAAAGGCAAGAGACAGTCATTGCTCTCAGGAAGTTCACATTCTCATGGAGGGAAACATTGAGAACATCTCTGAGCAAACAGGAAGTAGAAAGGATAAAGTGGAAATAATCAACAGAGAGAAGGCCCCAGCACTAAAAGGGAATTGGGAAAGATTTCTAGGTTTAGAAAAAATACTGCCATTCTTCTATTGTTGTAACCTCTTATCACCCAGTCCTTTTCTCTTTCTCATTTTCCATCCTGTTATTCATTGTCAATATGGCCTCCATTTCCTCCCCCCTGCTCAGTACTTTCTCAGACCATCACCCCTGCTCTGACTTCACTTTCCTTCCCTCCCCATCTTGACCCTACACTTCATCAGGAAAAGTCTACAATGCTGTAGCCCCAATGCAATATTCACAGCATCTATGACAACTATGAGTATGTCGGCATAATTCTGAATCACAAAATATTCAGACTCTCCACATGGAATACAGAATCGAAACATTTAAATAAAGCTGAATCCCAACACCAGAAAACCAAATCCATTATAGCAACAAAAAAAATTGAAACACAATAACAATGCAGGGGCCACCATCCTCAAGCCTTCCCCCCTGCTAGAGTCTTCCCACAAAGACTTACAGCTCACTATCTGCTTCCTCTCTCTCACTTGGCTCTAACTACTGTGTCCAGCTTCCTCTCAGTTCTGCTCTATCCTTCCTGCTCCACCTGTTCGGCAAGCTCCTCCCATCAGACTCATGTTACTCAGGCTTCCATGTGACTCAAGCAGGTCCCATGGGCCTATTAATGGATGGGAAAGATCTTCCCAATGTGCAAAAATATATTAACAATACAAATGTCCTGTTATTTCCTCTTGTTCCCGTATTATTAATCCCTATCACTAATCATGGGACAGCTGGTTGGTAGACTGGATAGACTTCCTGGAGTCAGGAAGACTTATCTTTCTGCATTAAAATCTGACCTCTAGACAAGTTACTTAAAACTGTTTTCCTCAATTTCCTTATCTGTAAAATGAGCTGAAGAAAGAAATAGCAAACCACTCTGGCATTTTTGACAAGAAAACTCCAAATGACATCACAAAGAGGCAGACATTATTGAAAACAACTGAACCATAAAAATCACTAACCACGTCTTACCAATCCCCAATCCAGAAGTATTTCCAACATCTGCCTTCTTTACTCATATGGTTGGTTCATCAACTTCTGAATGGAGACAGAGAAAGTCAATGGATAATGCAGGCTGGCTCTACTACCCTTTTGCATTATTTAACCTCAAATGCACCTTTATTACAGTGAGGCAATCCTTCTACTCTTTCCTCATTGATTTACTCTCCCACTCCTTAAGAGTCTGTTTCAAATTTTCTTTTCTCTCCTCAAACTTTCCCCATTTCCCCTGTTCCTACCTTCTCAGAGGAAGGATTCCTTTCTTTACTGAGAACATCTTGGCCAATACTGAAACTGTTTCATCCAATATTAGCAATGTATTAGCAATTGGTTAATACTAACCAATAACATCCTCAATGATCTGTTAATTGCCAAATCTGATGATCTGTTCACAGTTCTAATCTTTCTCAAAATTTCTGCAGCATTTTACAGTGCTGATCGCCCTCTCCTGCTGGATAGTCTTTCTCCTCTAGGTTTTCATGACATGGCTGTCTCCCTCTTCTGTTCCTGCTGATCCTTCTCAATCTCCTTTCCTGTTTTATCATATATATCATGTCCCCTAGTTGTCCATATCCCCTAATGTTCTATCCTGGACCCCCTTATCTTCTCTGTCTTCTCCACCTCACTTGGTCACCTTGTCAACTTTCAAGGTCTTAATTATGTTCTCTAAGCAAATAAGTCTCAGGTATATAAATCCAGCCCAAGTCTCTCTTCTGAGCTCTAGGCCCATTGCTAATAGCCTTATGCTCAATCTGAACATCACCAAAAGGTAACTCATTATCTTCCCCCCAAACTCAGCCGATTTTAGAACTTAACCATGTCTATGAAGGGCATCCATTTCAGTCACTCAGTTTTACAACCAAAGTACTATCCTCACCTCCTTACTGTTGTCCCTTGTACCATGTATTCAATTAATTATGAAATATTGTCATTTCCACCTCTGCAACATTATAGAGAGACAGATACAGACATGCACATATACTTATAAATACATATATGTATCCTTTTTGATTCACACACATGCTGCACTAGTCTATGCTCTCATCATGTCTTGTCTCAGTTATTTAATATGTACTCCATTGCCTGATCCTTCACTACCATCCCTTTAACCTTCTTCCCCCACCCATGTCACATTCTAAAGCCACCCACACCTTCACCTGGATAAGCCGATACCTGATCTGTGCGCAACAAACTTGCTTTCATCTGCAATCTTTTCCTTTCCCACTCCTTTTATCTTCTGGATCTCACTGAGGCCTGGCTCCCTCCTCATGGCACAGCCTCCATGGTCACTGGTTTCAGTACTGGTTGCATTTTCACTCATTTCTCCTTGCTCACTGCTGGAGGTAGGGGAGTTGGAATATTCCCTGATCCCCATTGACATCTCAAGACCATTCCTCTACCTCCATCACTCATTACCTTCTCCTATTTTGAGTGTCAGTCAAGGCATAACCACCATCCAACCCCAATCCAGCTAGCTGTTGTCTACTGACCTCCATGGCACTCCCCCTTTTTCCTCAATGAGGTCATTACTGGGTTGATAATCTTTCCCTCCCTTTCAACATCTGTCCTCATATTAGGGGACATCAACATCCTTAAAGACACTCCCTTACCTCCCAAGTTCCTCCTCTTGCACATTTCCTATGGCCTGTTCCATCTCCCTTCAGTCATACCAAGAGATGGCTATCTTGCTGTCACTCACATCACTCACAAATGCTCCACTTTCCTGTATGTGAGCCCTGACATTCCCTTACCTAATAATAAACAGATTTCATTCCATTTGTCCTGCCTTATAGGCCAGGTTTGAGGTCGTTCTTTGTCCTTACTGTGACTTCCAGTCACTGGACCTCTTATTTGTTTCTGGGGCCATCACGCCTACACTGGTCACATTTCCCCATCTTGACTCCTTTGTCACCCCATTCACTTCCACACTTTCCTTTTAATTCAGGTCCCATGGCCTCTTTATCCTATAGCTGCTCTTGTCCTGTCAAGTCTTAGCCCTGAATTACACTCACGATTCATTGCTTCACCCCTAATCTCATGTTATGGGGCTAAGATGAAGAAAATCACTAAACAGTACTAACTAGATCCACAACAAATCTGTGCTATGTAGTCTGAACTGGGTCTACAACTCTGCAAGGAAATTCTTTCAAGCCTTAGAAATGGACTCAGTATCCTACCCTCCACAGTAGCTCTTCCAAATTTTTCTATCGCTCCTTAAATCTCCCATGGCTTCTCGTCCCCCACCCTCTCAGCTAAGAACCTTACCTTCCATTCTCTGACAAAATGAGGCCATTTGTCAAGAGCTTCCCCTCCTCACTTCGCAGATGCCCTTTGCCACTGGCTCCACTTTCACTCCTGTCTCACATAGTGAGATGGTCCTTCTCCTTGTCAAAGCAAACTCTCAACGCACAAGGGATCCCATTCCATCTCCTCTTCTCCAATAGATTGTTCCCTCTATCATTCCCATTCTCTCCTTTTTGTTCAATATCTCTGGGTCCACAGCTGATAAACATGTCCGTCTCCTCCATCTTCAAGAAAACATTGGACCTTTCCATTCCTACTAGCTGTATTCCCATTTCTCGCCTCCATTCTGGTTCTAAACTCCATGAAAGGCTAGCTGTATCAGCTTCATTTCTTCTCAACTCTCTGCAGCATGGCTCAGATGAAACTTCTCTCTCCAAAGTGACCATTGACCTCTGAATTGCCAAATCAAATTCCTTTTTCTCCAACCTCCTCCTTCTTAACCTCTCTGCAGTCTTTGATAATGTCAAACACGATCTTCTGTCTAGGTTTTTTTGGGGAGCTTACATTCTTGTGTTTCTCTTCCTACCTGACTACTCCTTCACATTCTTTTCTGGTTCTTCATTCAGCTTGTTGCCCTTAGTCATAGGTTTCTGCAGGGTTATGGCCTGAGCCCTCTTCTCTTCTCCCTCTGTACTTTCCAATTAATGATCTCATCAGCTCCCATGAATTCAATTCTCAGGTATGCTGATGATCCTCAGTTTTTTTTTTTCATCCCTAACCTCTCCACTGGCGTTCAGGCTCACATCTCCAACTCCCTGTTGGACATGGTCAACTGGATGTTCTAGGGACATCTTAAACTCTCCTTGTTCAAAACTGAATTCACTATTTACCTTTCCACCAAACCCCTGTAACTTCCCCCTCCTCCTGCCTTCCCTGTTACTGATGAGGGTACACCATGCTCTCACTCACCCAGGCTCACAACCTTGTTTTTATCCACCTCTTCTCACTCCTTCTCTCACTCCAACTCTCCTATATCCAAATACTTGGCAAGGTCTGATGTCACTTTCATAAAACCTTTTCCATATGCTCCCTTCTGCCTTCTGATCCTGTCACCTCCCTGATGCAGGCCTTCATCATCTCATGCCTGGATCATGGAAACTGATTGCTGCTTGTTCTGCCTGCCTTGGGTTTCTCCCTATTCCAATGCATCCTCCAGTCAGCTTTTCAATGTGATCTTCCTAAAGCACAGCTCTGGTCCCTATGCAATCAATTCCAGTGGCTCCCTGTCAACTCCAAGATCCAATATAAAATCCTCTGTTTGGCATTTGGAACTCTTTATGTCAGCCAGGTCTCCTTGCTCTTCCTAGTACAAGACACTTCACCTCCCTACTCCAGGAATTTTCTCTGTCTCCCCTGCCAGGAACTTTCTCCCTCCTTGTTGGGGGTGTAAGCTCAGTTCCATGTGGACAGTCTCGGGCAGGTAAAGGTGAGGACTTCTAAACCTTAGAGTTCTCATGAGGCCCCCCAGGGAACAGCAGGGAATTGAGGTGTGAGACCAGGCTATCTCGAGCATTTCCACCTCTTCCAGTGGGAACGTGCTGGGAGAGAGCATCCCCACCCTCGAGATTGGCCTGGGGTCTGAGCACACCTATTGTTGTCTAACAGGCACGGTATTCAGGTGCAAACTATGCAAGGGGAGAGCTTAAGTAGGGTCAGGAAAGCCTGAAGGCACTCTTAGCACTGAGGGGCCCTTAGAGGACAGAAGGCCACTCTTCCCTCTCTCCTCTCTTCTCTCTTCCCTCTCCCCTCTCCCACTTCCACTTCTGCTTCCATTCTCTTACTGTAAGATCTTTGCCTCCTTGGGAGATTCACCTCTCCTCAGGAAGAATTCTCCCTGCACATGTAACCAAGACCCTGAATAAAGCCTAACCCTTGTTCGACTCTGGAAAGTCTCTTCTCTCATACGTTTATCTGGTTGGGCCAGCCGAAGACCTGCGATAGGTAAGGTAAGACTCGGGTAGCCCTTAGGCCTCTAGGCCTGACACCTCCTCATCCCTGCCTTCTGGTTTCACTGGCTTCTTTCAAGGCCCCATCAAATCCTACAGGAAGCCTTCCCTGGTCCCCCTTCATTTTGGTGTCTTCTCCATGGTGATTAGTCACAACATTTCCTATCCGTAGCTTGTTTATTAGACTGCAAGCTCCTCAAGACTGGGAGCTGACTCTTGCCTTTCTTTGTTCCCTGGCACCTAGTACAATGCCTAGCGCATAGCAGGCACTTTAATGTTTACAGACTGACAGCAAATCAACCCCAAGCCCTCTCTTTTCACCCTGGTTTTCCACCTCAAACCAGGGAAAAGCCATTGGAGGTGCAAGCAGGATAGTGCTGGAGACCAAAACATTCAAAATTCAGCAGCAGAATAGGGTTCCCTTTTGATGAATTCCAGCTTTTCTGCAGTTAATCAGTGAAGCAGGGCTTCTCCACTCCAATAAGAGGGCTCTCACACTGCCTAGAAGTCCTCAAGCTAGCTCCTTCCCACTTGGCTCCTTTACAGCTGACTTGCCATCAATGCCCTCAGGAGGCTACTCATTCATTTTCCCCTTATGGTGTACAACTCAAGAAGTCTACCTTGTTGTCAGTTATGAACCTAATGGCTTTTGTTTAATCTCCCCATGTCCTCCAGCTACTTATTGGACTTGGAACTTTATTGGTTATGACCTTAAAATGCTAAAAAGTGATATGCAAATGAGGTAAGGCTCTACAACGCCTTGATGCCCCTGTTACCTTAATTCCTTCTGTGCCTTCAGACAGGTGCTCTCACTACACTCATTCATCTGAAGGGCAGCTCTCTATCTGATCCTCCTCATGGCCTGTGTTTCTGCTTCACAGGAATGTACGATCATGGAGTTAAAATTAGTAAGGACCTTAGTGCCCATCCAATCCAACTCCCTCATTTTATAGATTTTATAAATAAAACCATTTTATCAAGAGAGAGGACTTCTTCCCAAGGTGATTTTTATCCTCCTTTCTCTCCATTTCAGCTACCAAATGGTTCATATGTGAATGGAACAGTAATGTCTACTGACACGGATGGTTCTAGCCCTTCTGAGTTGGAGAAAATGAAGATACTGGGGGCTACAAGCAATAACAACTAGCACTTAGATCATACTTACTACGTGCCAGACACTGTCCTCTGCTCTTTTCCATGATTAGCTCATCTGATCTTTCAATAATCTGGGAAGACAAGTGATCTTATTATCTATATTTTATATATTAGGAAAAGGAGGCAAAGAGGGGTTAAGTGACTACCCCAGGATCATACCACCAATATGTATCTGAGGCCAGATTTGAACCCAGGTCTTCTTGACTTTGAGCCCAGCCCTCTCAACTATACTGTGGCTTAGAGGGACAGGTTCCTAGGCACAGGAAGATGAGCTATGACCATGCTGGTCAGAGGATATGGATCTGTAGCAGCTGCTGCTCAGAGACTACTCATTCATACCTACTCAGCAGGCTGAACCTGATCCATGAAAGGTCAGAGCCAGTTTGTGCTTATGGGTGGGCACATCCTGGGCCATGAAAATCTGAGAAAGAATGGGTCAATTGGAAAACAGTGTGGCAGAAACTAGATATAGACCAACATCTTATACCTTATACCAAGATAAGGTCAAAATGAGTATGTGATTTAGACAGAAAGTATGATACCATAAAGAAATGAGCAGAGTGAGGACTGGTTTACCTTTCAGATCTATGGAGAAGGGAAGAATTTATGACCAAACAAGAGACAGAAAGCATTATAAGGTGAAGAAGGATAATTTTCAATAGTAAATTTAAAAGGGTTTGCACAAATAAAACCAATGCAACCAAGATTAGAAGGGAAGCAGAAAACTGGGAAATAGATTTTACAGCATTTGTCCCTGATAAAGGTCTCATTTTTCAAATATATGGAAAACGGAGTCAAATTTATAAGAATACAAGTCATTCCCCAATTGATAAATGGTCAAAGGATATTAACAGGCAGTTTTCAGAGGAAGAAATTAAAGATATCTATAGTCATATGAAAAAATGCTCTAAATCATTATTGATTACAGAAATGCAAACTAAAATAACTCTGAGGCACCACCTCACACCTATCAGGTTGCCTAATATGACAGAAAAAGAAAATGATGAATGTTTGAGGGAAAGTGGGAAAATTGGAACACGTAATATTGATGGAGATGTGACAGGATCCAACCATTCTGGAGGGCAATTTGGAATGATGCCCAATGGACAATCGAACTGTGAATATTCTTTGATCCAACAATATTACCACTAGGTCTGTATCCCAAAGAGATCATAAAAAAGGGAAAAGGACCCACATGTACAAAATATTGATAGCAACTTTCTTTGTGGTGGCAAAGAATTGGAAATTTAACAGATATCCACCAATTGGGGAGTGGCTAAACAAGTTGTGGTATATAAATGTAATGGAATTCTATTGCGCTATAAGAAATTATGAGTGGGTAGATTACAGAAAAATCTGGAAAGAGTTACATGAACTGATGCAAATTGAAGTGAGAAGAATCAGGAGAACAATGTACACCGTAATAGCAATATTGTATGATATTCAAGTACGATTGACTTAGCTATTTTCAGTAATACAATGATCCAAGAAAAGTCCAAAAGACTCATGGTGAAAAATGCCATCCACTTCCAGAGAAGAACCAATGGAGCCTGAATGTAGACCAAAGCATACTCTTCACTTTTTTTATGGGGTTTTTTTGGTCCCCTTTCTTCCTTCACACCATGACTACTATGAAAATGTTTTACATGATTGTACATATATAACTATATCCAATTGCTTACCATCTTGGAGGTAAGGGGAGGGAAGCAGGGAGAACATTTGGAATTCAAAATTTTATTTAAAAAATGAATGTCAGCATTGTCTTTACATGTAAATGGAAAAAATAAAATACTATTTAAAAGAAAAAGAAGAAATGTTTCCTTTTTAACAAAGCCATGCATTCTAGATCCAAAGAAATCCTGCATACATTGTGAGACAAGATAAAGCAGAGGAACAGACTTCTGTGGGTCATCAAAAACCTTTTCTATCAGTTAGTGGTGGAAAGGATATAATGATGGAAGCCAGCTTGTTGTAAGCTGATCGATCCTGCCATATCTGCTGAGGCAAGACATAGCAACATGGCAAAGCTAGAACAAAATGAACATTGTGTCAACTAGTTAAAAGACCCTTCTTGGCTCTTAAAAGTCTGATTTTTGACTCTGAACACCACTGTGAGATCATGCTCACCCCAGGCAGATCATATTTCTTCTTTCCCCTACTCTGATGGGGAGGTTGGGTGGGGCAAAGTTGAGTTTTGTTGCTTGTTATCACTGAATGGTGGGGGCAGGAGGTGTTCTGATGGATTCAAGTACTGGCAAGGGAACTGCAGGGCACAAACCTAAGTTTCCTACTGTGTGGCCCTCCTAGAGGGTAGTGGCTAGGGAGGTTGGGAGTAGGATTGGGGGAGCCTAGATACTGAGTGCATTAGGGATTAGCAACCTCTCTGCTATTAATTCCCAAGATTGTTATCTCATCAGGATCTTAGTGTTTGTACCTGTGGAGGTGCAATACCTTTTACAGGGAATAATTCTTTAAAATTGTTTATTTAGTGTCTTATTTTTTCCCCAGTTACATAGAAAACTATTTTTAGCATTCATTAAAAAATTTTTTGAGTTCCAAAATTCTCTCCTCTCCTCCCATCCCCTCTCATTGAGAAGGCAGGCAATTTGATGTATGTTATATATGTGCTGTCATGCAAATCATATTTCTATATTAGTCATGTGGTGAAAGGAAAAGATAAAAAACACAAGAAAAACAAAGTAAAAAAGTATACTTTTATCTGCATTTAGATTCCATCAGTTTTTCCTCTGAGGATGGATTGTTTTTCATCAGAAGTCCTATAGAATTGTCTTGTATCATTTTATTACTGAGAATAGATGTCATTCACAAGTGATCATCAGACAATGTTGCTGTTACTATGTACAATATTCTCCTGGTTCTGCTCATTCCAGTTTGCATCAGTTCATATAAGTCTTCCCATGTTTTGTTGAAAGAATCCTGTTCATTATTTCTGATAGCTCAATAGTATTCCATCACAATACAAAAGTATTCCATCAGGAACACATTCCTGAATTGATGGATATCCCCTCAATTTCCAATTCTTTGCCACCAGAAAAGGCTGCTATCCATATTTTTGTACATGTAGATAATTTTCCTTTCTGTTTTTATGCTTTTGGGTTACAGACCTAGTATTGGCATTGCTGGATCAAAGGATGTACATGGTTTTGTAACTTTTTGGACATAGTTCCAAATTGCTTTCCTGGATGGTTATAAAAGTTCACAATTCAGCCAACAGTGCTTCAGTATCTCAATTTTCCACTATCCTCTCCAACATTTGTGACTTTTCCTTTCTGTCATATATGACAGGTCAAATTGTTAGGTGTGAGGTGATACCACAGTATTGTTTTAATTTGCATTTTTCCAATCAATACTGATTTAGAACATCTTAATACAACCTTAGATAGCTTTGATTACTTCATCTGAAAACAACCTGCACATATCCTGTCACCATTTATCAATTGGGGATTTTTTATAACTTTGACTCAGTTCTCTATGTACTTGAGAAACTAGGTCTTTAACAGAGCCATTTGCTGTGAAATTTTTTTCACAGTTATGATTACTAACTGTATTTCCCTCCAACCTATTTTATTCCTTTTTATTTGACTCTCTTTCTCCTTTCACTCTTTTCCTTCTCAAAAGTGTTTTGCTTCTGACTACTCTTTCCCTTCATTTGATCTCCCTTTTCTCAGCAGCCCCCCTTTTAAACCCTTTCACCTCCTACCTTCCTGTAGGGTAAGACAGCTTTCTATACCAAACTTAGTGCCTATGTTCCTCCTTCTTTGAGCCAATTCAGATGGGAGTAAGGTTCCAGGATTCAGCCCCCTCCACCTTCTCTTCCATTCAACTTCCCTGGATGGCTTTCCCAGAAAGCCTGGCTTCAAGCTTCTGGATGATTGCCATACCTTAGAGGCTTTCTCTGCAGCCCTGTCCTTCCTGTGGGTCTCTCTTCATCCTATAAGTAACAGCCACCCAGCGTTTCTCTCCTCCCAACTGTCTGCCAGGGTATTTCATTCCAAAATGCAAACTTTTCAAAATCTGTTTTATTTGCCTCTTTGTCCTGGGGCAACTTAGTCTCCCTCATTCGCATTCCTTCAAGGAGCCACAACAGTTTAGGCAAACATACTCTCTGTACCTTTGGAAGAGACCTCCACGTGCTCCCCTGCCTAGTCCCACTACCCAACCCCCAATGACAAGAAGGAAGAGAATAATCAGGAAGTAGTGAGAAAGACCTGAGTTCAAATCCTGCCTCAGAACCTTACTAGCTGTGTGACCAGGAGCAAGTCATTTGACTTTTATTTGCTTTAGTTTCCTCAATTGTAAAGAGAGTTTAGCTCCTGAAGGAAGATCTATGACATAACTAGCAAGGATGGATGACCAAGTGACCTATGTGAGAACCAGGGAGATGCTAGTGTTTTCATAGGCAGCGAAGAAGCAGACAGTAGAGGGGGAGAGATTGAAGATTATGCAGAAATAGTGGGAATGATAGGAAAGTCAATGTGCTGGAGAAATTGGGGGGCTTTGTCTTAGCCACCTCTTCATGGAAATTGGAGGTGAAAGTAGGGACAATGGGAGAAGACATCAAGGTGGTGTGAAATGAAGGTGAGCAAAGAGGGAGATTTTAGTGACTGACCATCTCATTAGTGAAATATAAGCCCTTTCAGATGAGGACTTGGGGAGCGACGATCCCTAGGAAGTTTGAGGAGAGATATAAAGATTTAGAAAAATCTTAGTGATGAAAGGGATGGTAATCAATTAAGAATGTATAAAATCCCTTTGAAAAAGTCTAATTTGTATAAACTTATCACTGATAATGAAGAAATCAATATGGACAAAAGGATATTGGGACAGTAATCACTAGCTAATCAACATCAAGGCAATGGAAACTGGGGGACTTACATTGAGGGGGAATACACCTGCTGAGGACTGATGAATTATCATAGGGGAGAAAGATGCCTCTTTTGTGTTATCCCTAGAGCCCTGAGGGTGGAAGTAGGAGCCTTGCTCTTGGGAATCAACACGTGAGTCTGAGTGTAGGTTATGAGGGTGAGCCTTTAGCCTGTGTGGGCTGCATATAAAATCCTTTGTTTTCTCCATAAAGTTCTTTATTCCTTTCTCCCTTCATCCCTTTCCAGTCTTTTTAGACTTCCCTCCTTTCCATATCCTCTAAAATCCAGCTATTCAGACTTACCTGCTTCCCCTCAAACCTGACACTTCATTTCCTGACCTTCATGCTGGCCTCTCCCTGTGCCTGAAATATTCCCTTTCCTCCCCTCTGACTCCTGGTTTCTCTGGCTCCAATCAGGGCTCAGCTCAAACATCTGATCCATCTCGCTCCTGGTCTCTTCCTTCTGAGACTTCCTTGTTGACCTTGTATATATGTTGTATATGTTGTCTCCTGAGTTACTGTGTGAGCTTCTTCAGAACATGGGTCATGTTTTTGCCTTTCTACGTATTCCTACTGTGCTCATTACAGGGTCTGGCATGTAGTAAGTGCTTAATCAATGTTTCTTGACTCATTGACTGGAGAGGTCCCTGAAAAAGCATTGGTCAATTCTCTTAAAGTTGCCAGAGAGCTATCCTGAATGTGGAATGTGGAAAAATGAGCCCATTGCATCCCAATTGATTTGTGAAGGACAGCAAATATCTAATTGAGAGAAGAGCATTATGGAGGTAGATAAGTGCAGACTCTTCTCAAATTAAGCCATTTCCCCCAGTAACAAGGTATAAAAGAGTTACCTAAATGATCTAGCAACAGTATAAACAGCCTGATAGCAAAAGGCTCATGGCCAGTGGATAAAGGCTGATGATCTGCTATGCTCTTGGTGGCTCTTAGAGAAGTAGGTTTACCCTATTATAAAGTGGAGGAGAGACCAATGTGGAGAAAGCCCCCTGAGCATTCTCTTGGGCATCTTGGCAAGGCAACAAGAGGGGTTTGGGAAGGGGGAAGGAAAGGGATGTCTCTCTTCTGCACCCTGAAGACATTGTCTTGAAGCTCAAGAAAGTCTCCAATGGCATTGAGTCTAATTGCGAGGTGTCTTCTTGCATGATTCATCAGTTGTCTCTCCCATTAGATTGTGAACATTTTGAGAGCAGGGATTATCTTCTGTTTTTCTTTGTATCACAGTACCTGGCACATCGTAGTGGCTTAATAAACATTTATTGACTGACTGCGTGGAGTCAAGTTGAGTCCACCTCTCCACCTCTCTCCTGCCACTCTATGCCTCTATGCCTACATCACTGAGACCCATGAACACCAAGAGACTGTCACTGGCACAATTAGGGCCAGGGATGAAGAGACAAATTGAAAACAGTCCTATCCTCCAGGAGTTTACCCACTACAGGAACATAAACACGTCCTGCCTTGGACCTAATACAAAGGGACAAAGATGGCACACAGTAGGGACATGCAGAAGACACACAGGAGACAAGGACCTTCCCTTAAAGAAACATATGCAACAATAAGCAATTATAAAGGCAGTGAATTCAAATTCCAAATCTGAACACTGAGACCTGGGATGTCTCTGCTTCCAGAGGCTGGGAAGAAGCAGGATGGGGTTCTCAGAGTTTCTTGGAACCATTGAAGAAATGGGGCACTTCCAAGTCCTACAGACTGTTCTGATGCTCGTTCATGGAATTCTGTTTTCTTGTCAAGTTAACATACATACCTTTACTGCAGTGGTACTAGAGCACCACTGCTGGCTCCAGAACCAGACAAGAGCTGTCTGTCTGTCTCTCACACACAAAGGCTAAGCACACAGAAGAATCTCCAATTCACTTCATCTGGAGGGACTTTCTCTATTGATGTTGTGAGTTTTCTCACTACTTAGGCTTCAGATGGATTTTTATCTTTTAAAACATATATTTAGGTTTATATTGCTAACTGTTCATTTTGGCTGTTGTCAAATAATTTGACAAATAAAAGTGATAAAGTCAGGGAACTCTAAAGAAATTGATTGAGTCCCTTTGTGAGAGTGAAAGCCAAGAGTCAAGACAAGATGTTAATATGGCTGAATCTTCACTCTTAACCTCAGTTTGTCTGACCGCAATTGAGACATAAGTCACAGAGAAAGCATTGGTTGGCAAAAAGGGTTAACAAGAACTTTCTGCATTAAAGTTTCCTAAAGTATTTTCATTTTGGCAGAAGACAGTGCCTGATCAAAGAGGCTGATTCTCAGATGGCAGCTTTTAAGACATCAGCAATAGACCAATACTTTGGGGGGTAAGGAGTGTGGTGGATTGGTTGGGGACAATGGAATCTATGAGCTGTGTGTCCAGAGCACCTCCCACATGATGCAACTGGCAATGATGGACGGTGATCAGGGAAAGAGAGGAAACAACCTTAATATTTACGTTTTCTATGCCAGAGAGGGAGAGGAATTGTTTTTCCCAAATGGGGAAAGCCAGGGCATATGTTTCAGAATATTTCCTGAGGGAGTGGATGATCTAAGGGCAAATCCCAAAGCTTTGTCTCTGATAACATTTGGTTACTTTGTCCTTAGGTTTGGGAGGAAGACGGTGCTGCTGCGGTCCTCTCTGATGAGCATGATTGCTGGTTCTCGTGCAGCCTTTGTGCCCACCTTTGCTGCCTCTCTCATGTTCAGATTCCTCATTGGTTTCGCATTAGCGGGTATCCACCTCACCAGAAGCTGCATGAATAAGTACCATGGAGGCAGGCACATTCTTTTGGTTACACTCTGGGGAGGAGCACAGAGAGACTGAGATGTTCTGAGGCTGGCCAAGGAACTTGCCCACAAGTTTAGGAAAATCACATTATACATGTAATAGAGTTGTCACAAGAGTAAGCATCTTCTGAACAACTGTGATTTCTTGGTAATGAAAAGAGAGCTGGCCTTGAGGTTAGGAAGAGCTGGAGGATTCTCCTGCCCATGACACTTGATAGCCTTGTGTCCCTGGGCAAGTCTAGGGAACAATCTACAGCTAAGAGATGCAGAACAGGTGCCAATTACCATTGGTACAGGGAGTCTTCCCTTCTTGGAGTTCCCTTTACCAATAAAATCACAGGCTCCTTCTCCCCCCCCCCCCCCCGCCCCTTCCTCTTCCTCTCATTTTCCTCTCTGTCTCTTTCTTTTTTTAAAAATTATTATTATTTTATTTGTTTTCAGTGTTCTACAATCACTTCCATATAACTTAGATTTTTTCACCCTCCCCCCCTCCTTCCCCATCCCTCCCCACTCCCTCCTCAAGTCGGCATACAATTTTATGCAAGTTCTACACATATATTCCTATTAAATACATTTTCACCTTAGTCATGTTGCATAGAAGAATAAAAATGAATGGGAGAAATCATAAAACAAACCAAAACGTAATACAAAAGAAAATGATCTGCTACATTCTGTGATTGAATTCTGTAGTTCTTTCTCTGGATGTGGGAGGCATTTTGCCTTAAGAGACCATTGGGAATATTTTTAAGTCCTTGCATTGTAGTGAAGTTCTAAATCTACCAGGAAAAATCCTCACACACTGTGGTTGTTACTGTGTATAAAGTTCTCCTGGTTCTGCTCCTTTCACTCAGTATCAGTTCATATAAGTCCTTCCAGGCCTCTCTGAAGTCTCCCTGTTCATCATTTCTTATAGCACAATAGCATTCCATTACATTCATATACCACAATTTATTCAGCCATTCCTCAATGGATGGGCATCCCCTTGATTTCCAGTTCTTGACCACCGCAAAAAGAGCTGCTATAAATGTTTTTGTACATGTGGGTATTTTTCTCACTTTTATGATCTCTTTGGGATACAGTCCTAGAAGTGATGTTGCTGGGTCAAAGGGTATGCACGTTTTTGTAGTCCTTTAGGCATAGTTCCAAATTGCTCTCCAGAACTCTGTCTCTTTCCCTGAATTTCCGGCTGGCTCACTATTCCTTTTTCTCTCTCCCTCTTCATCTTTGCCCTCCACTTCTTTCTTTCTCCTCTTTCCTGTCTCTCTCCTCTCTCTTTCTCTCTCACTCTCTCTCTCTCTGTCTCTCCCCGTGTCTCCCTCACCATCTTCTTACCTTCTCAGTAAAATGTAAGCTCCTGAAGATAGAGACTGTAATGTAAAATGTGTTCTCATTGATACTGCTTTTTGCTTACACTATCATAGATATCCTCAGTATCCCTTCCTGTCCCCTTCCCAGAGATCTATTCCACATAACAAATAGTATTTTGAAAGGAGAAGCAGCTAGGTGGCGCTGTAGTGGATAGAACACTGGGCCTGGGGTCAGGATGACCTAAATGCAAATCAGACACTTACTAGCTGTGTGACCCTGGGCAAGTCACTGAACCTCTCTCAGTCTCAGTGTTCTCATTTGTAAAATGGGGATAGGAATTGCACCTACCTCACAGGGTTAATGTTAGGATCAAACAAGTGAACACCTTAAAGTGCTTTGTAAGCATTAAAGCACAATAAAAATTTGAGATAGTCTCATTAATATTATTAAGAACAGTTACTGAAAATGAAATTCCCCAATGACAGTGACACCACTTTGTCTGCTGAATGGAATCATTGGTGGATGTGCTACTGAGCTGATACTGTGTAAGCTTCTTGAGGGCAGAATGTGTTCTGTCTTTGTCTCTATGCCCCTGCTGTCCAGCACAGAGCCAGGCACATAGTAGGTTTCATAGCAAATCGTTGTTGAATTATTTACTGTTGAATTCTTGAACTATAAGCAGTTTGAATCCAAGTTCTTGGCAATCCTGCCATTCCATTCTCTCTGATTTCATGAAGCCTAATTCTTCATCTTGTTTTTCCTTTAAACTTTAGAATGGACACCTATTGAGAAACGGGTCTATGTGAACACTTGTAATATGTTTGTATTCCCTTTGGGACAGCTCCTCCTGTCTGGATGGTTCTACTTGGTTCAAGAATGGTGCTGGCTGCAGTTTTTCACTTCAGTCTCATTCAGGATCACTCTTCTTTTTGCCCTGTATGTGCACAGGACAGTTCATAAATTATCCGTTCAGTCAGTCAGTTCAATAGCTTTTATTAAGCACCTACTATGGGTCAGGGCTTTGCTTAAGGACTATCAAAGACTCAAAATAGAAAGACCATGGGGCAAGCAAATAGAAGTTTCTGGGGGAATGTGTCATTGAGAAAGACTGCTTGGCAAAGCTGCTCCAAATCCCTCCTAGTTCCTTCTCCTCCTCACTCACCTTGTCCTGTACAGAGAAGTTTCTGCTGTATAATGTAGGATGCTGCCATCAGTCCCCAAGAGGGCTTGTCATGTCCTTGTGGTCATGAGAGCTCCACTAGGGCCTCCTGTCAGAACTAACTGGATTTCATCCAGAATTAAGAATCCAGAAATGCTTTTTCCTATAACCTGGGCCAGGCCCAGTACCCCCTCCCCTCCTACTGAATTTACTCTCTCCAATTGTCTTTACTAATAATGACTGATATTTTATGGAAATTTATGGTTTCCGATGATTTTTCCATATCTTTTCCCACTGGGCTTTCACAACAAGCCTGGGAGGTAGATGACAGTATTATCCCCATTTTGCAGATGAGGCAACTAAACCTGAGGACAGTTAGTCAAAGTTTAAGTGGATTCTGTGATCCTCTAGACATGCTGGGTTACACCTCCAGAGGGCAGTAGGGAGTCACTGACCAGTACCCCCAGTGATCTTAAGGCCCTGCAACTGCTACATTCCTAGGATAGCCTTTCAAGTCTGACTCTTAGAATCTCTAGTTTTCTTCAGAGTTCAGGGCAGGTACCACCCTTCATGTGATACCTTTTAGCTGCTGCCACCTCTCTGTGGCTCCCTCCTCACTCCTGCCAATGACATCATAGCTATTTTTGGTCCAGTGTGTCTACATTTCTATGTGCACCTGTCACTTCCCATCATGGAATGCCAGCTCTTTCTGGGCAGGGACTGTTTGCAATTGTGACATTCCTTCCAGTGGCTGGCACTGGGACTGGCGCATAATAGACCTTTAAAAATCTTATTGGCTGACTCACTAATTAATCAGAATGTCTCAGCTGACTGCAAGCTATGTTTCATGTTCTGTTAAGAAGGGCAAGTTTATTTCTGGCTTGGATGAAACCATGTGGGCACATCAATGTTACTGCCATCCAGGTTTTCCAAGAAAGCCAAAGAGGGGATGTTAGTAGATCTCTCCAAGCCCAAAGGAACCTCATACCAAGATTAGAAGCCCTCAGGAGCAAGCAGGAAATGAATGCTCTTCTGGACCATCCTCCTGATCATGGAATCTATTTGGTTTGGGAACATATTCCATGGGGGAGGAAAGTGGTCTGGAAATAAAACCAGTGACTTCCCCACACTGCATCTAGCTGTGGAATAGACCCATTGATAACTATAATCACCTTATAGACAAGGGGGCCTCTTGTGTTTGGGTCCCATCCTCAGAACTTTTCCTTTCTTTCCTTGCTTATAAGGGCCCTCCCAGAATCTTCTCGTTGGCTCATCACCCACAACAAACTCCTGCGATCCACACCCATAAACTCCACATGGCTGTGAAGACCCTCCAGAAGGCGGCATGGATAAATGGCCAGAAGGAACAGGGGAGCAAGCTCACTCTAGAAGTATGACTGAGGGAAATCCTCCCTGCATCCCCAACCATGTTCCCAGGCATATAGTCTCAGAAGACAATCTTAATTTAAGGATTTCTCCCCAATCTATTCTAAAAAGTAATTGCACATGAGCTGTGAATGTCAAATGCACAACTCCCACAGAAGGAAGTAAAGGATGAGACTAGTATGGAAACCAGTTGGCAAGGGCAGAGAAAAACTGTTTGAGGCATGTGGGATGAGCTGCTTCGTAGAGCTGAGCTCTGAACTTAGCACCAGATTTTTTAGGAGTGAAGGTAGAACCTGCTGGGGGATCAAGCTGATCTTCTGAGAAAGCAAATGTATTAGCATGCCTAGAGAGGCTATCTTCTCCCTGGAAATTCAATTTGATGTAACAAACATTTACAGGCCATATTAATCCTGAGAGTCTTCATCCCAATTCCCATTTCCCTGAGGAGTTGAGTTCCCAGAGTTAACTTGGCTCCATCCCCTTCAGGCCTGTAGAGTTAGTATGAAGGGTTAGGTTTGACCTGTCCCGCATTGAGAGCTGGCTCTTCCTCTCATCAAGACTGACCAGTCTGTGTGCTTAAGCCATCCCACCATCCTTTGGACAGCACTTTGCCCCCTTTGGCATTGTTGGTCTCTTAGTTATCTTCAAACTCTCCCTGTCTACTGGTTCGTCCCCTCCTGAGTAACAAACGTACCTCAGTTTCTCTGTTCCTCAAAAAGCACTCACTTGTTCTGGAGGCAATAATTGCCTCCACTTCCCTCCTCTCCCACTCTTCTTAAATCTCTACCACCTGGATTCTGATCTCATCATTCCGCCAAAATTTCTCTCACTAAAGAAACCAGCAATCTCTTACTGACCAAATCCAGCTGGCTTTTCTCAGTCCTCATCCCTCTGGACTCCTCTGCAGCCTTTGCTTTCAGCCAGTCCCCCTCTTGTGCTTTATCGTCTCTTTTCTCTAAGTTTTTAGGACACTACTCTCTCCAATGTCTCTTTCTACCTCTCTGACCACTCCTACTCAGTGTCCTTGGCTTGATCTTCATCCAGATCTTTCTAGAATACTAAGAATGTTTACTGGTCTCTGTCCTGGGCCTTCTTTTCTTCTCCCTCTACACTTTTCACTTGGTGGTGGCTTGGCTCCCATGGATTTACTTACCAGCTAGAGGATGATTATTCTTGGTTTTATTTATTCAGCCTCAGCCTCTCTGTGACCTCCAGTTTCCCGTCTCTAACTGCCCATTAGCCATCTTGATATGGACATCGAATCTACATCTTAACATCTGTTATACCCCAAAGACTCCTCTCTTCTGAACTTTGCTAAGAACAACCACAATCCTCATGGTCACCCAAACTTCCACCCTTGGTGTCATCCTCGGCTCCTCACTCTCTCCCACCTGCCTATCCAATCTGTTTCCATTCAGTCAGATTTCAGTCATATCTGACTCTTTTTTACCCTTTTAGGGGATTTATTGACAAAGGGACTGGCATGGTTCACCATTTCCTTCTCCAGCTCATTTTACAGATGAGGATACAGCGAAACAGAGTTTAGTGACTTGCCCAAGGTCACACAGCTAGTAAGTGTCTGAGGCAGATTCAAACATAGGAAAATGAGTCTTCCTGAATCTTGGCCCAGTTTTTTATCAAGAATACCATCCAGTGGTTCATTGCCCATTGCCATTGCCTATCAATTTAACTTTCACCATCTGTCTTACATATTTTTCTACTTTTCTCTGGCAATATCAGCAGCCTGGGTGCAGGTTGTTAATCACTTTATGCCAACACTGTTGCAATACTCTTCTGGTTGCTCTGCCTGCCTGAGGCTTTCCCTGCTCTAACCCATCCTCCACTCAGCTGTCAAAGTCATCAGCCAAGAGTCCAAGTTTGACCCTGTCACACCCTGCTCAACAAACTCTACTATTGGATCCAATATCCCAGGATCCAATAGAAAATCCTTTGGTGACATTTAAAGTGCTTCACAACCTGTCTCCTCACCATAACTTTTCTAGTCTTCTTACAGACCTTTCATCTCACCATGACCCACACAAATTCCTCCATCTCCTGATGAAAATCATTTTCAGTGCTTATCCCCCAAAGCCTGGTGGCTCTTGCTCCTCATTGCCACCTTGTGGCCACCATGACTTCTTCCCCTCCCAGGTCAAATTCCACTTTCTATTAGAATGTCTTCACATCCCTCTTCATTCTGATGTCTTCTCTTTACTATTGTCACCAACGTATCCTGTGTAGAGCTTGTTTGTAGTTGGTCGTTTGCCTGTTGTCTCCCCCATTAGACTGTGAGCTCTTGGAAAGCATAGACTCCTTGGAACCTTTCTTTGCATGCTCATTGCTTAGTCCTTGGGCATTTGTAAACGTTTAGTGACTGGCTCTCTCTTTTTTTTAGAGGAATACTTTATTTCTTTTGGCTTGAGCTTCTAGTGCTGTGCTTTCCTCAAATGTTAACAGGCAAGAGTCATTGTCTCTGCCAGCCTTTAGATGCTTTTATAAACACACACACATATGTGCAGAGACACACACACACACGATATGGTGATATAATAAGAAGCATTACGAACATCTAGGTGGAGCCGGGTATAGATCAGCAGGATTGGAGGTAGGACTACCTGAGTCCAAATTTGGCCTGAGGCACTTACTTGCCCTTGATCTCTCCATAAGTCACTGTTTGCCTCAGTTTCTTCTTCTGTAAAATGAGCTGGAGAACAAAATGGCATACCACTCCCGTATCTTTGCCAAGAGCACCCTAAATGGGGTCATGAAAAATCAGACAGGACTGAAACAACTTAACAGCAACAATGTAATGAGAACACTTGATACCAAATCTACCTCTCAAGGCATCCTGCTGCTCTCACTATAACAACTCTGTGTACCTATCGAATCCAGGAAAGAATGGGCTTGAGCTTAGAGATTACAGGCAGGAGTGGAGAAACACAGCTTTTCATTGCTACATATCATTTTCTCCCATTCTTAAGGTGCTAAAGAAGTTCTTCTTGAATTCATTGTAGTTATTACCTGGACTTCTTGTTGAGTTGAGTCCAAGGATAAAGTGAGTGCAGTAGAGTGCAGGAGACAGCTGCTGCTCTGACACACTCCCTTTGTCTCAGTTTTATAAATTACCTCCTTCCAGTCTCAGTTTTTCAAAATGGTGGGACTTCTCCTTTGGGGACCATACATCCCTTCATAATATGTTGTTGTATATGTTGTAATATGCTTGTCTGATCCTAATTTGTGTCAAACTATTTCTTAGATCTCCTGGCAGCTTATTTTCAAATGGGGGAGTCCTTACTCTCAAGGATTTCTTTAAGTGCCTACCTTGTGTCATGCACTGTTCTAGGCACTGAGAACACAAAATCTAAAATTAAATAGTGCCTGCACTTGCAGAGTTTGCATTTTCCTGGTCAAAATGAACAAGTCATAAAAAAGCATATGCAAAAAAGGTGCCAAATAATTGGGTTTGTGTCATTGTTTTTCAGTCATGTCTGACTTTTTGTGACCCACTGTCATGTTTTCTTGGCAGATGTAATGGAGTGGTTTGCTCTTTCCTTCTTTATATCATTTTGCACATTTGAAAACTGAGGCAAACGGAAAGTAAATTGTCCACAGTCACATAGCTAATAAAAGTCTGAAGCTGCATCTAAACACATGATCTCCTTACTCCAAGCACAGCACTTTAGCACTGGAGTTATAGGAACAATCTCCTCTAGGATGTGGGATGGGAGATGACTGTGGAAGAAGCTTGTGATACCAAGAGGTAAATGGTCTAAATTCATGGGAGAATTTTCCAGGTGGATTTTCTTAGAAGGGACACCTATAAGGTGAGGGCTGATGTCCTCAGTGATAGTTCTGCAAAAGACAAAATGCTCATTAAGTGGAAGGTTAGACCCTTCTCTGTATGTGTGTCTGTCTCTATTCAGGTACTAGGCAGCTAGAGTCAGAGGACATGGGCTCAAACCTCCCCACTGACACTCACCACTTCTGGGACATGAGTTGGGTAATTTAGCTCCAGTACCTCAGTTTTTACCTGTGAACAATAAGAGGGTTGAGATAGACAGCCTCGTTGTTCTCTTCTAGCTCTGGATTCATGTCTGAATGTCCCATTGTACACAGAAGTAGAGCCAATAACATAATGGGATGGTCAGGTGATAGGATAGGCTAATGACAGGTATAGCTTCATTTTGCCTGATGGTTGTGAGCATGGCTTGGCATTGTGACTGTTAGCATGGTCCTATCTCTATTGAGAAGATATAAAAATGTTCCCTTCATGCCTTTCTCCTCATGTTGCTTGAACCCAAGAATTTATGCTGACTACTCCTTCCTCTGCCCTCTCTCCTAAACAGGGGGTAATGTCCCACCTTCAGGAGGACCTTACAAATGTGAAGCCAAAGTCTTCTCTCAGAGACTTTTTTCCAGACCCCAGCAATGTGCAAGATGACTTTGTGTCTCATACTTGGGTGCTGAGTGAACTTCATTTTTAATCAATTGATAGCATCCAGAGTATCAAAATATTTCAAGCATTATATGCAATGGGGATAAGCTAGATGCATTTCCAATAAGACCAGGGGTGAAACAAGGATGTCCATTATCACCACTGTTATTCAATATGGTACTAGAAATTTTAGCTATAGCAATAAGGGCAGAAAAAGAAATAGAAGGAATTAGAATAGGCAAAGAAGAAACTAAGTTATCACTCTTTGCAGATGATATGATGATATACTTAGAAAATACCAGAGAATCAAGTAAAAAAACTACTTGAAATAATAAACAAATTTGGCAAAGTGGCAGGTTACAAAATAAACCCACACAAATCTGCATTTCTATATATTACTAACAAAGCCCAACAGCAAGAGATAGAAAGAGAATTCCCATTTAAAGCTATGAGACACTATAAAATATTTGGGTGTCTACCTGCCAAAATATACTTAGAGGCTATATGAACGCAATTACAAAACACTTTTCACACAAATCAAGTCAGATCTAAGTAAATGGGAAAACATCAGTTGCTCATGGGTAGGCTGAGCTAATATAATAAAAATGACAGTTCTACCTAAATTAATTTACTTATTCAGTGTGATACCAATCAAACTACCAGAAAAATATTTCATAGAACTAGAAAAAAATAATATCAAAATTCATCTGGAGGAACAAAAAGTCCAGAATATCAAGGGAATTAATGAAAAGAAATGCTAAGGAAGGTGGCCTAGCCCTACCAAATCTCAAATTATATTGTAAAGCAGCAGTCATCAAAACCACTTGGTACTGGCTAAGAAAGAGAGGGGTACACCAGTGGAATAAGTTAGATACTCAAGACACCATAGTCAAGGAATGTGTGTGTGTGTGTGTGTGTTTGCCCTTTATTGTCAAAGAAGACTATGACATCAGAGAAATAATGACATGACTTACACTTGACTTTGTTTTGAGTGAGGGAGGGCTGTGCAGGTCACCAGCCTCACTTCTCCTCCAGAGCCATGTGAATCCAGTGACCAGATATTCATCAGGATGACTGGAAATGACCCAGGATGAGGCAATTGGGGTTAAGTGACTTGCCCAAGGTCACACAGCTAGTGAAGTGTCAAGTGTCTGAGGTAAGATTTGAACTCAGGTCCTCCTGACTCCTGCACTGGTGCTCTATCCACTGCACCACCTAGCTGCCCAGTCTATGAATATAGCAATCTACTGTTTGATAAACTCAAGGACCCCAACTTCTGGGTTAAGAACTCACTGTTTGACAAAACCTGCTGAGAAAACTGGATAACAGTGTGGCAGAAACTGGGCATAGACCAATGCCTGACACCTTACATAAGTATAAAGTCCAAATGGATACATGATCTAGGTATAAAGACTGATACTAAAAAATTAAAGTTATCCATTGTTATATGAAAAAATTCTCTAAATCACTATTGATTAGAGAGATGCAAATCAAAACACTCTGAAGTACCACATCACACCTATTAGATTGGCTAACATGAAAAAACAGGAAGATGATAAATATTGGAGAAGATGTAGGAGAGTTGGAACACCTAATTCATTGTTGGTGAAGCTGTGAGCTGATCCAACCATTCTGGAGAGCAATTTGGAACTATGCCCAAAGAGCTACAAAAATGTGCATACCCTTTCACCTAGCAATATTGCTTCTAGGACTGTATCCCAAAGAGATCATAGAAATGGGAAGAGTCCCACATGTACAAAAAGCTCTCTTTGTGGTGGCCAAGAACTGGAAATCAAGGTGATGCCCATCAATTGGGGAATGGCTGAACAGGTTGTGGTATATGAATGTAATGGAATACTATTGTGCTATAAGAAATGATGAACAGGAAGACTTCAGCGAGGCCTGGAAGGACTTATATGATCTGATGCTAAGTGAAAGGAGCAGAACCAGGAGAACTTTGTACACAGTAACAACCACAGTGTGCGAGGAATTTTTCTGGTAGACTTAGCCCTTCACAACAATGCAAGGACCTAAAACATTCCCAAAGGACTCTTGAGGCAAAATGCCTTCCACATCCAGAAAAAGACCATGGAATTGGAACACAGAATGAAGCAAAATATTTTCCCTTGTTTTGGTTTGGTTTTTCTCATGGTTTCTCTCATTCATTTTAATTCTTCTATGCAACATGACTAAGGTGAAAATGTATTTAGTGAGAATGTGTGTGTGGAACCCATATAAGATTGCACTCCATCTTGGGGAGAGAGGGAGGAAGGAAGGGGAGAAAATCTAAGATTTATGGAAGTGATTGTAGAAAATTGAAAACAAATAAATTAATTTTTTTAAAAAGAACTTAAACCAAATCCAATTACTCCTAACATTTCAATTATTAGTCACAAATCTAATTTAGAAGATTTTTATATCAAAATTTGGGGAAACAAAGGACAACAAAAGAAACTAATATATTTATAATATTATACACAGTAAAATAAATTAATATACCTATAGGAAATGTAAATAAAATTAGTAATGAAGAGTTCACTGTACATAATCCTTTTAACAGCAATGAATCCAAATAATATCAATAAAAAATAAGATTGCATGTGTAGGACCCATATAAATTTATACACCATCTCAGAGAGGAAGAGGAAAGCAGGGGGAAAAAATCTAAAACTTATGGAAGTGATTCTAGAAAACTGAAAACAAATAAATTAATAACAATTTTTAAAAACTTATAATAATACAGGTCATTCCCCAACTGATAAATGGTCAAAGGATATGAACAGGTAGTTTTCAGATGAAAAAATTAAAACTGCCTATAGTCGTATGAAAAAATGTTCTAAATCACTTATGGTTAGAGAAATGCAAATTAAAATAACTCTGAAGTATCACCACACACCTATAAGATTGGCCAATGTGACAGAAAAGGAAAATGATAAATCTTGGAGAATATGTGGGAAAATTAGAACACTAATACATTTCAGAGAGCAGTTTGAAACTATTCCCAAAGGGCCATAAAACTGCACGTATTCTTTGATACCAGGTCCGTATCCCAAAGAGATAATAAAAATAAGAAAAGGAGCCACATGCACATGAATATATCATCTCTTTTTGTGATGGCAAAGCACTAGAAATTGAGAGGATGCCTTCAAGTGGGGAATGGCTGAACAGCTTGTGGTATATGAATGTAATGTGCTGTAAGAAATGATGAGCAGGATGATTTCAGAAAAACCTGGGTATGCATAGTTTTATGGCCCTTTGGGCATAATTCCAATTTGCTCTCCAGAGTGACAATTGGCTCTTTCCCCAAACTTCTCAAATGCTCACCGAATCTCAGATTTGGCAGAGACATCAGCAGCCACCTTGTGTCAAGACCTGATCCTTGAAAAGATTTTGCATCTCTAACCTACCCTACAGGTGAACATTCCCCCTTTATTCTTTCATGATCAAATATAGTCAGAGCACAGCCTAGGTTTCCACCTAATCCAATGGTATGATTTAATTCTATCCAATTTCTAATTTACTAGGCTCACTCCATTTACCAGGAACTTCGCTTTACTGGACCCAAAAAAGAATACTTCTTCTCACACCAGGAAGAGCACAGTCACAGAGTGGCACTGATAGGGCGAAGTGGAGCATTCAGACCTGTTTGTGTTATCACATAAAGGCCATCTCCCACCATTGTCTGCTTCGTCTATAATCACTGCCTTCACTGGGCCCCATAAATCCCATAGGACTGAGCACAACTAGGGGCAATGTTATGTCCTGCATGGCCAGGATTCCCTGATTACATGTTGAGATTTTTGGTGCTCAATTTAATTGAATTCAATAAGCATTCATAACGACTTAACTCTGTGGTGCCAGGCATTGGCACAGATGATGCCGGGAATGCAGAAACAACATGAAACACTGGGGCCTGGTACATTTTTAGTTCAGTTGAGTTGGCCTCCTTGAGGAAGCAGACCTTCTACTTTCCCCATGCATTCACCAGGTCAGCTATCTCTCTTTCCTCTTACATCTCATCACTGTATCCAAACTTACAGACATGCCAGAAACTTCATCCCATCTCTTCACCTTAGTTAACATTAACCTTATAATTGAAAGTTCAGGTTACACCTCTAAAATATTAAGAAAGTGAGGGAGCCCAATTCTTTTTTATGCCATGCCAAAAGGTCATCAAATGCTTCAATCATTCAAATCACTCAATGACTCCTTGAGCTCTTCACATGGGACAGATTCCAGCCATCCCACTCTCCACTTCATTCAGTTGTGCTTATCCATCTCCTTCAACAAAATCTCACTGAGGGATCTATATAATGCATTGGAGACCACCTGCAGATCTCTTGATATTCACGGGGTTCCAGGATAGCCCTTAGGCTTTCCACCTGTCATCATTTGGCCTGACTACAAAACAGTTCACCCAACAGAATTTTAAATTACAAAGTCCAAGAGCTGAACAAAGCCTCAGCTGCTGTCTAGTAGAGCTTGGCATAGATCAACAGTGTCCCCTTCCACCATTGCTAACATGTGGTCATACAGTCTGCTTTGAATATCTTCAAGGAAGAGGAACTCACCATCTCCTGAGGTAGCCTTGGCCACTTTGTCAGTCTTGTGTCATTACCATCCCATTCTGACAACCATTGTTCTTTGTTTTAGCGTATACCTCAAAGAAGGTGAATAACTGAATGGATGAGTGAATGAAAAAGCACATTCTAAATGGTTACTAAGTACCAAGCGCTGTTGTAAGTGCGGGAAAAGAGAACAGAAAAAGGAAGACATTTCTCACTCTCAAAGAGCCCACACTCCAATTAGGAGAGTGTATTCAGCTGGAGAGCAGATGCAATGAAAGGACTAGAAGTCTTAAGGGTAGATGACAAGTGCCAGTGGTTCTTTGGGTTCTTTCTTAAGTCAGATAACAGTGCCAATGACCTCAGAGACATAGAGTTAGGGAAGATGGTAAGGCCTGAAGTTAACCTCACAAAGTTTCAGTTTCCCCTTCTGTACTGTGAGGGGTTATACCTGATGGCTCCAATGGTTCCTCTCAGCTTTAAATATTTTATTCTATGATATTATGGTCTCAGGAGGCAAAAGCAATGCAGATGATAAAGCCTGGTGATCTTCAACCTCAATTAAAGGAGTAGAGTTGCCTTATGTTCAATAAAGCTCACTTGTGGCTCTGAAAGTTGCATTTTGATTCATCGTACTTAAAAGGAAAACCAGCTTTTGTATCATAGAGGGAATGTATTTGTGTAAAAAAGAAAGATAATACAGGGAAGCATTAGAAAATTGAAGTGAACTGATGCAAGGTGAAATAAGCAGATATGGAACAATTCACATGACAATAGCAAAGTCAAAGAAAACAACTTAAACACCAATAATGACAAAGCTCAGCCCCAGAGAAGAAATGAACGAGTACACCTCTCTCATCTTTGCTGAGGATGTGACTGTGTGTCTATATTACCCAGTCTAGCTGTTGATTAGTTTTTTTTAATTGCTCTCCTCCTCACCTTTCTCTTTCTTCTTCAATATATCACATGCCTGTTGGAGTTGGGATAGATTTGGAAATGAAAGTGATGTAGAGACCAAAGTTAGGAATAACTTTTGGCAGGTTGGACATCAGAAGGTCTGATCTGGTATCAAGCCATTTAGATCACCCCTGCAGTGGTCACAATCAAGCCCCACACCATGAAGAATCTCACTTCTGACATCAGAAATGTCAACCAGAAGAAGCCCACCTGTCCAGAAGAGACCAAAGTGAGTTGAAAGCAGAAAAGTTTTATTAGGAGTAAAATCAGACACTAATTCTGAGGCATCCTGGTATAAGTACAAAGGATTCCACAGTGTAGGAGAGGTAGGGACACTTTATTCTTGAAAACCACAAAGAAGGAGATTCAGGGAAGGATTAGGTTAAAAACTGGACCATCGGGGGCGGAGCCAAGATGGCGGAGTAGAAAGACGCACATACACATAGCTCCGAACCCACAACCCACAGAACGGCTAGAGGGGACCAACCCACGGTGAATTCTGCATCCAGAGGCCACGGAATATTGGAGCGAGGGAGATTTCTGTTCCGGAGAGACCTGCAAACCTCTCGCGGCGGGTCCTTCGCGCTGTGGACTGGGCGCCGGGACTGGGAGCTGAGTGCAGCCCTGCAGCGGCCGCGACACCGTGAGGAAAAGATCCGAACGGGCTACGGGGACGAGATATCCTGCGGCCATGAGGGTCCCTCCACCCACAGAGGGACCTGTAAACCTCTCGCGGAGGGTCCGTCGGACACGGAGCCCAGCCCGGACCTGTGGCGGCCACGGCTCTGAGAGGTACAGATCCAAGCAGGCTTTAGGGACAGGATTTCCAGCAGCGGCACAAGCCCCTCCACCCACAGGTGAGGGTCGGTGAGAGAGTCTCTTTGGGGGGTCGAGAGGGGAGTGGGGTGCCCCCATGGCTCGGGCCCCCCGGGAGATAGAAGCTGAGAGGTGGCTGCAGACAGGGGCTCCCCAAGCGGGCGGGAGCCTGGATCCATTGTGGAAGGTCTGTGCATAAACCCCCTGAGGGAACTGGGCCTGAGAGGCGGCCCTGCCCCGACCTGACCATCTGAACTTAATTCTCACACGGAATAGCAGCCCTGCCCCCGCCAAAAGCCCTAAGGTGGGAAGCAGCATTTGAATCTCAGTCCCCAAATGCTGGCTGGGAGGACCAGGAGGCAGGTGGGTGTGAGGAGAATATTCAGAGGTCAAGCCACTGGCTGGGGAGAATGCCCAGAAAAGGGAAAAGAAATAAAACTATTGAAGGGTACTTTCTCGGAGAAAAGACACCTCCTCCCTTCCTTTCTGATGAGGAAGAACAATGCTTACCATCAGGCAAAGACACAGAAATCAAGGATTCTGTGTCCCAGCCCACCCAATGGGCTCAGGCCATGGAAGAACTCAAAAAGAATTTTGAAAATCAAGTTAGAGAGGTGGAGGAAAAACTGGGAAGAGAAATGAGAGGGATGAAAGAGAAGCATGAAAATCAGATCAGCTCCCTGCTAAAGGAGAACCAAAAAAATGTTGAAGAAATTAACACCTTGAAAACTAGCCTAACTCAATTGGCAAAAGAGGTTCAAAAGGCCAATGAGGAGAAGAATGCTTTCAAAAGCAGAATTAGCCAAATGGAAAAGGAGATTCAAAAGCTCACTGAAGAAAATAGATCTTTCAAAACTGGAATGGTACAGATGGACGCTAAGGGCTTTATGAGAAAGACAGATATCACAGAACATAGTGTGCAGATTCGAAAAATGGAAGATAATGTGAAATATCTTATTGGAAAAACAACTGACCTGGAAAATAGAATCAGGAGAGACAATGTAAAAATTCTGGGACTACCTGAAAACCATGATCAAAAGAAGAGCCTAGACATCATCTTCCATGAAATTATCAAGGAAAACTGCCCTGAGATTCTAGAACCAGAGGGCAAAATAAATATTCAAGGAATCCGCAGAACACCGCATGAAAGAGATCCAAAAAGAGAAACTCCTAGGAACATTGTGGCCAAATTCCAGAACTCCCAGATGAAAGAGAAAATATTGCAAGCAGCTAGAAAGAAACAATTCAAGTATTGTGGAAATACAATCAGGATAACACAAGATCTAGCACCCTCTACATTAAGGGATCGAAGGGAATGGAATAGGATATTCCAGAAGTCAAAGGAACTAGGACTAAAACCAAGAATCACCTACCCAGCAAAATTGAGTATAATACTTCAGGAGAAAAAATGGTCTTTCAGTGAAATAGAGGATTTTCAAATTTTCTTGATGAAAAGACCAGAGCTGAAAAGAAAATTTGACTTTCTAACACAAGAATGAAGAGAACCATGAAAAGGTGAACAGCAAAGAGAAGTCATAAGGGACTTACTAAAGTTGAACTGTTTACATTCCTACATGGAAAGACAATATTTGTAACTCTTGAAACATCTCAGTATCTGGGTACTGGGTGGGAGTACACACACACACACACATGCACACACGCACACATACATAGAGACAGAGTGCACAGAGTGAATTGAAGAGGATGGGATCATATCTTAAAAAAAAAATGAAATCAAGCAGTGAGAGAGAAATATTGGGAGGAGAAAGGGAGAAGTTGAATGGGGCAAATTATCTCTCATATAAGAGGCAAGCAAAAGACTTATTAGTGGAGGGATAAAGAGGGGAGGCAAGAGAAAAACATGAGGTCTACTCTCATCACATTCCACTAAAGGAAAGAATAAAATGCACACTCATTTTGATAGGAAAACCTATCTCATAATACAGGAAAGTGGGGGACAGGGGCACAAGCAGGGTGGGGGGGAGGATGGAGGGGAGGGCATGGGGAGGAGAATGCAATCCGAGGTCGACATTCATGGGGAGGGAAAGGATCATAAGAGAATAGAAGTAATGGGGGTCAGGATAGGATGGAGGGAAATATAATTAGTCCTATACAACACAACTAGTATGGAAATCATTTGCAAAACTACACAGATTTGGCCTATATTGAATTGCTTGCCTTCCAAAGGGAAGGGGTGGGGAGGGAGGGAGCTAAAGAAGTTGGAACTCAAAGTGCTAGGATCAAAAGTAATGTTCTTACCACTGGGAAATAAGAAATACAGGGTAAGGAGTCAAGAAAGCTATCTGGCCCTACAGGACAAAAGAGAAGACGGAGACAAGGGCAGGGAGGAAGGATAGAGGAGAGAGCAGATTGGTCACAGGGGCAATTAGAATGCTTGGGTTTGGGGGGGGGAGGGGATAAGAGGGGAGAAAATTTGTAACCCAAAATTTTGTGAAAATAAATGTTAAAAGTTAAAAAAAAACAAAAAAAACCCCCAAAAACTGGACCATCTTTCCCAAGAACAAGTGAGATACAGAAGAAGGATGTTTTGCAGAAATAGCTGACCACAAAACTTGGCCAATTTGAGATGCACAGCTCAGCAAGGTGAGTTAGTGAATACCAGCAAAGGCTTCTGGGAGTGAGCAAGACATTGGCTCACTGAAGGATCTGATTGGCCTGATTGAACAGGTTTAGTCTGTGCTCTGCCTGGTAAGATAACTCATACAAAACAGATAAAATAATCTTGGGAGTACTCTCGTAGTAGTGGGTGAGATCACAAAGGGTTACACTGCACTCCACAGTCAAGGGGAAAATTGTATTTCTCCTCATTGTTTATTATTCTCTTTTAAAAGTATGATGCTTAAGAATTAAGACTTTATTTCATAGATTGAATTTCTGGAAGCTCTACCAGGCCACCTTATTCCATCCTCTCAGCAACCAGAAAGTGCACTTTCAATCCAAAAATGGTAGCTCTCACTTCAGAACAAGTTAAAATAATGAAAATACATCCAGACCTTGGAGTCCCTAAGAAATATGGTTGAAGGCCCACAAGAGAGCATTAGACTGTGCTCTCAGCTTCTGGCTTTTCATGGATAAGCAAGGCTGGTCTCTCCTCTACATCTTGACTGGCATTTCCTTTCAGAGACTCTGCCCTCTTCACCCTGGTTAAGGAGAAACACAGAAATAAAGCAACTATGCTCTTCCAGAGCAAAAGCAGAGCTTGTTCAAACTGGAACAAAAGACTCTAAAATATAGTGGAAAGGACAATTTCTTCTGCACAGAAATCTGAGCTGAGGATGATGTCTTAAAATAAATCTGGGTGAGTCCATACAACCACTTTACATAGAAGTTATTCAGCTCCTATTATGTGCAAGGCACTATGAGTATCAAAATAAAAATTACCAGAGCCTCTGGCTTCAAGAAGCTGACCTTCTATCTAGGATGGCAGTGGAAGGTGTGGGAAAAAGATGTACACAGAGAAAGTTGAGATCATGTCTTTGCAAAGTCCTGTCCTTTTAAGGTACTGCCTTCTCCTGTGGAGGAGGTTTTTGTTAAATGCCTGCTTCAATGGTTCACTTGTCTGAAGATGAGATCTAGGGGATTCTGAGACTGTAGTGTTCGTGGCAAACTGTGTGTACTAGAATGCTACAGACACTAAAGTGGTTCTATGATAAGGAACACATGTAAATTTAACTGGCCATAGACAGAAGATGAGGATATAACTATTAATCTTTAGTTAAAGGAAGTTCCTTTCCAGATAGTGCCCAGTGTTTGAACCCAGAAAGAGAAAATAGGGAGAAAGGACAGATTGCAGGAATGAATTATCTAAATTTGAGGTTGAAAGTGATGGTTAGTTGACAGGCCTAGAGGCCTAAGGGCTACCCGAGTCCTACCTTACCTGTCGCAGGTCTTCGGCTGGCCCAACCAGATAAACGTATGAGAGAAGAGACTTTCCAGAGTCGAACAAGGGTTAGGCTTTATTCAGGGTCTTGGTTACATGTGCAGGGGGAATTTTTCCTGAGGAGAGAGGAATCTCCCAAGGAGGCAAAGATCTTACAGTAAGAGAATGGAAGAGGAAGTGGAAGTGGGAGAGGGGAGAGGGAAGAGAGAAGAGAGGAGAGAGGGAAGAGGGGCCTTCTGTCCTCTAAGGGCCCCTCAGTGCTAAGAGCGCCTTCAGGCTTTCCTGACCCTACTTAAGCTCTCCTGCTGCATAGTTTGCACCTGAATACTGTGCCTGTTAGACAACAATAGGTGTGCTCAGACCCCGGGCCAATCTCGAGGGTGGGGATGCTCTCTCCCAGCACGTTCCCACGGGAAGAGGCGGAAATGCACGAGATAGCCTGGTCTCACACCTCAATTCCCTGCTGTTCCCTGGGGGGCCTCATGAGAACTCTAAGGTTTAGAAGTCCTCACCTTTACCTGCCCGAGACTGTCCACATGGAACTGAGCTTACACCCCCAACAGTTAGTAGAGTGGCCCTTGTGGAGTATATACAAGCAAGCGGAGGGACAGCTTCACAGCAGAGAATGGGAGAAGTGGCAGAGCAGATCAACTAGGTTAGCTGAGATAGGGAAATAGCGAAGGGTCAGTCAGTCATAGCCTAGACCGACCGAGTGGCTGCTGCACAGAGGCTACCTCCATGAAGGGATTTCTATGCACAGATCTCAGGACAAGGAAAAAGTACGATGGTTTATTACACTTGGATTACCCCCAGGATGTGAGGTTTCTTCTAAAAATACTCCTCCTTGGCAGCTGTCTTTAAGTGTGTGTCTGCTCTCCCCCACAGAAAATGAGTGCATGGGTGTGAGAATGTGACCCAGGTTCACATGTGGATGATGATCTTCTAATAATCCCTGCATGTGTTTCCAGTATAATTATAATATATATAAATAAAATTTCCTATATAATTATAATTCTTGTATTTGTTTTAATATGAGAGTAATTGTAATGTTCTTGTTATGTCTTTTACTGTGAAGTGAATGACTAAGTCTCTGGTCTACAGAACTCACCGGTGTATTTAGCTGGTTATATAAATAAAAGTGCATCTCAAGGGCTGAAGTTCTGAATAAGAGGAGGGTCTTCTTCCACCATGAGATTAACAATAGGACCTGGAGATAATGTGAGTACAAGTGAGTATGAGTAATCCTTCTCAGGGAAGTTGGCAAGAAGAGAACAGCTCAACGTGAGCGTCCACACAAACCCTACCCTCCTGCCAAGGGAGTAAATGGATGTCCATATCAGCCATGAAGGTGAAAATCTCACCCTAATCAGTTCATTTCTGAAGTGTTAGGCTCAGTTCTTGATATCCTCTTTTGAGAAGGATATTGATGCACATCCAGAGGACAGTAACTGCATGGACACTGAACCATGAATTTAGAGCCAAAAAGAATCACAGAAGATTCTGGACCCAGCCTGTCCTTTACAAAGATGAAGAAACTAAGGACCAGGGAGGTAAAGTGATTTGCCTAATGGCCTTCACACGTTTAAATGGCAAAGGCCAGATCTGAAGGCAGGTTGTTCTGTCTCTGGGCCCAGTGTTCTGTCCACTCCATCAGCAGCTGCCTCTTGCTAAAGGAAACAGGACGTGTATCTTCAAATATTTGAAAGGTTGAATCATGGAAGAGGGATTAGCACTGTCTATTGGTCCCCACAGGGCAGATCAGGAGCAAAGTGTGAAAACTGCAAAGAGGCAAATTCTGAAAAACCTTCCTAGCTCCTGGAGCTGATCCAAAGGGCAATGGGCCTTTGTGTGAGGAATCAGTTCCTCCTGACTGGAGGTCTGCAGACAAAGTCTGCATGGCCACTCTTTTGGGGAGGTTGTAGGGTGGATTCTTGGGAGTGATAATATTTAATATAAATTCTGGACTTTAATAAGGCCAGAGTTTGAATTAAGAAGAGCCTGGACCTAATAGTCTCCCTTGCTATCTTAAGTAAGCTCAGAGAATGCTTTTTGGTGTCAGCAAGCAAATGGGACTTCCTTACCAGACCCTTCCCCTGGCATTTTAGTGATAAGGAAAAAAACCCACAGATGTCCTGGGTTGTAATATCAACTTTGTCAACTCCATTAAGATACCCTTTCTTGTGTCTACAACTTCAGGGGCCTCTTTATGACAGGATACCTATCATCAGAGTGGTGGGATTTTCTCTTTATCTTATGTCACAGAGACATGCCACAGAAAGGAGATTCACACAGCTTGGGATCATAAAACTCAATGGACACTACTTTGTTAATTGTCTTTTCTTCCTAAATTTATGATTTGTTCAACTAAGAGAGTTCCTTTCTCGTGGTAAAATATATATAAGCCAGAAGATTTCTGTACTGGATAGTCAGAATATTTTTCTGACTTCAAAATGCATTATGTTATTGTTTTCTTTAATAGGGAATTGTTTAATTAATTAATTAAATCATGAAATGTATGCATTTAGCCTGTTGCCTTTTCTTTAACCAAGTTTTCAGGTCAACAGGAGTAAAAGTGAAAAGTGGTTAGTGGGTATGAGTAGTGGAAATATAGGAGTGAAAATGATGGTGGGTGTTACCTCTTGGGAAAGGCAATTTTAGATGGGTAGAAAAGCACCAAATTGAAATGATTATTGAGCCAAGACCATTAAAGAAAGAAGAGGAGGCAAGAAGCGTGAGGGACTGGCAGGAGAGGGAAGTTTTATTGTACTACAAGTCCTGGTGAGGATGAAAATCAGGTTAGGAGAACATCGGAAATAGCAGATGGAGGAGAACAATAGGTAGAATCAGAGTGGAAGTGCAGAGGTCAAAATCCTGTAGGTGAAACAATTTGTGTGACTTTGAGGTCTAAGATGTGGCTGCTACTTCATGTAACACAGCAAAGCATTCCAGATCTCTTGTAATGTTACACTTTCACTGATTAGAGTCAGAAACTGACCTGTTTTCTGTCTCTTGGATGGTCTTCAGAAGTGGGAGGCCATGAGTCTCAATGAGGAAGTGTTGGGGTCCCCTAGACCATTTCAGGGATCCCTAAACCCTGACCCAAGGCTCTTGTCCAGCAAGAGGCCTTGATTTAGTGAGTAATGAAATGAGGCGGGAGACAAGGTGGTGAGAACTCCGTTTATTCCAGCTAGCTCACATGCATATATAGTCTTAATTAAGTGAACATTCCTAAGCCTATACATTGAACCTGTCAACTAACATTATTCCTTATATGGGTGTCTTCTCCACTGGACATCCAGAACTGGACAAAGAACTGCCACGTTGCCAACAAAGACAAGACCCTACCTCCTGAAATCCATCTAGTTCCACCCCTACTGACAAGCCCCTAGGTTATCTAGGCAGGCTCTCAGTGTGGCGTCCTGCGATGGACAGGGGTCAGCTCTAACTCTTCCCATTACAAGGAAGGAGGTAGTAATGACAGAAAGGATGGGCACTACTCCAAACAACAGGGGCTGCAGAATGGGGCTAGAGCTGTCAATGATGAAGACAAGGGAAGTCAACAGGGCACCAACACGTCCTCCAAAATTCCCAATATTCATTCCCCTCTGCCTGCAAGTGAACAAAATTGGAAGAAAAGTTAGAAAGGAAGGAACCTGAGGGCAGGACTCCTCTGATTTTTCTGCTGCCTCCCTCACTCCTAGCTCAGTGTCTGTCCCATAACAGGGTGGGAGTTGAATGGATAGATTTCCATAATTACCTTGATAAGTGTGCTTATGATATGAGGGGGGCAGCCAGTCATTCACCCCAGAGCCACAAGATACAGTTTGAGCTTTGGCCTTAATAAATTCAAACTAATGAGCTATATATTGTTCTATCAATATCCAGAGGACCTTTGAGGCACCTTACTGCCTCTTGTCCTGTTCTGGATTGTTTGACTCAAAGTAATCTCTTGGCTTAATTTTATCCCTTATGAGCTTTTTGACCTTGTCCTTTTCACAGAGTTCTTGGGCCTAAAGTGCTTTGGACTCTCCATACCATCTGCTCACACGTACACATACACACATACTTTCATATATACATAAAGACATGTACACATATAATTACATAAGTATACAAAGATCTGATAAAAACACAACAGAAGGTAATTTTCTTTAGTTTTTCTTTGACAATTCACTAAAGAATATGTACAGTCAGAACTACCCTGGAGCCCTTACATTCTTTTGTATTTCTTAATCACTGCAGTAGTGACAAGAAATACGTTGAATTGAATTGAACATACATTTGCTCTTTTACTAACAGGAAGGAGAGGCGAACTTCCCTAGAACATCCACACAGGAGGAGCTCAAAGGAGACTGTAATATCATCATTACAACACCCCCCTACCAATGGGAGTCAAAACTGGAGTGCTAATGCAGACTTCCTCATGGTAGTCACAAGGCCTGTGATTCTTGGTTCCCATTTCTCAGGAAATATTAAGCCTACCTAGCTTCCCATCCTCAACCTAATTCTCTCAACCCAGGCCCATGAACTTGTTCTCTAGGCTCAAAAAATCTGGAATGAGGCATTGTACAAACTAATAACCTTAAGGTCTGCCTTCTATCTCAATGTTGTACAAAACGTTATTTTCTGAGATTTATCCAGATGTTTTTATGGTTAAATGATTTTCACACCTCCCAAGACCTTTTGGCCACACTCACTATAGAAACCCTTGTGTTCCTGGGCAACCTACAGACGCCTCTGCATGTTTTCCTGAATATAGCACAGAAAGGTTATTATGCTCTTGTAAACAAAACATGTCACAAAATCATAAATCTACAGTTTGAAGAGTCCTAAAGCCATCTAGTCCATTAATCTTCTCATTGCACAGAACAGCAAACTGTGTCTTAGAGAAGTCATTGGCCCAATGTCACAAATGTAATCAACATCAAAGGAAAGCAGGATTTGAACTCAGCTCCTCTCCTTCGAGCACCAGAATTTTTACCACTGTATCTTGTTGTCTATAGCACTCTCACAAATGAGAAAGACAACTTGGTTTTGGGATACCGTGTGCTTCTCTTTTTACCATGGTGATCGGGGAGGTATTAAACTAATGAGAGAAGGTAAGACAGTGGAGAGAAGTGTTTGGTGGAATAATGAATTAGGCAGCAACTGTCTTTGAAAAGACAGTTGGCTGCACTGGGGAGTGAGTTAATAAGGTCTAGAGGAAGTGGATCCAGTGGATATTGAGAAATCACAAAACTTGTGAATACCTGGATGACACTGCTAGTAAAGAGGATGAAAGATCAGCACCTTGGACAGCAGGCTAGAAGGATTTGCTACTTCCTAATTATCCTTTACTTTTCTCTCTCTGTGTCTTTTTTTCTTCCTCTGCCCCTCGATATCCCAATATGTCCTCTCCCACAATATGATATTTAAAACATATTCTCTTCATTGTTCCTCAAAAAATTTGTACTTCTCCATCTAACATCTCCATTATGTAGTGGTGAAAATAAGATGAATTGCTGACCTAACAAAAACCTGTACAAAAACCAGCTAATGACTAGCAAGATAATAAACCTCCAATGCCAGAAGAACATGCTTTCTAGTAATCCAGTTCACCACAGACATACATCCTTCAGACTGATTCAAAAGCTTTTTTCGTTCTGTCAATCAATTCATTATTATTCTGTAGTCAAATAAGGCAAAAGAATTGGGTATGAGAGATCTTTATGGAAGCATTTGATGTCGTCATTATACATCCATCTTTGAATATTCACCTTTGATGAAAAGTCAATAGAATGAAAGTTCCTTTAGGACAAGATAGTTTTATTTTTGGTTTTATGTCCTCAGTGTCAAGGACACTGTCTGGCTGGTAGAAGTCAATTAGTAAAGAACAGCCCAATTGAATTGAGTTAAATATATGTGACCTGGTACATCTACACCTGCCTTAATTCTTGACAAGAATTTTTACCATCATTGACCATTGATGTTCTGGCCATATTTTCCTTAAATTTCCTTAAATTTTCACCTGATTTCAGTTGGGTAGAGTTCCGTTGTACAGAGCTGAAGACATAAAAACAAAGCACCTGACATTCCTTTTTCAAACACATTGAGCATCAACCTGAGGGCAGCCATATCTGAGGACAAACATTGGGGAAATCAGCAGTTTATTTCACCTTAGCAGGTGATTGTGACTCTCTGATCTTCATTTGGCACCTCATTCATTTGCATCCAGGACAGGGAGTTTTCTAAGCTATGGCAAGTTACTATCAATTCATTTATTATTGAGATTTTATTTTAATTTTATTTCCTGCTCAGTTTAAAAACTAGTGCATCCCTCAGTGATCACTGCACATTTATTTACCAAAATAACTCCCTTCCTGGACACTCTTTAAAGACTTGCAGCCATTCCCTCTGTGTTAGAGGACTAGAGGCAGACCTTTCTTAGGCATTCTCCTCCTTCAGCTGCATAATAGAGCAGGGAGAAGAATGGTAGGAGTAGGCACAGTACACAGAATCAAACCTGTGATTGTTGAACCATGGCAGAGTAGTATCCACTTCCTTTGCTTACATCTCTCATTTTTACATACAATTCACTGCCAAGTATAACACTCCTCCCTCCTCTAAGCAGCAAAGCATTTATTTGAACAAAAAACAAAAAGAATGAGATAAAATCAGTTCAGTGAGTGCAGCCAAATTGTCCACTGAGGTGGATCACTCATGCAGTGCTCTACACCCATAGGCCCTGCCTTTTCAGGAAGGGAGAAATATGGCTCTTTTCTTCTCTTTATCTTTTTTAAATTTATTTTTTAATTTTACAATTTATAACAGATAAACAATTCAAATTTTTGGTCGGGTGATACTTCTTTTTAAAGCATTTACAATATGGACCACAAAAGAATTTTTTTTAAAACATTAACCAACTGAGACACAAATAATATTTATGTCTGCTGACTTCACAAGCTCTTGATCTAATTGTCTCCACAGTATTACTAAGAATTAAAGGACCCTAACTTCTTGTTGTTGGCCTAAAGTCCTATGCCTAATAGCTTAATTTTAGACTTAACCTCCAATGTTCCCCTACAAATAATCTATAATTGAATAGATTTGGTATTAAGCTTACAAACCTTTTGACTATAGGAAATTGCCACCAAGAGTAGGGACACTGCAGAGTAGGGACAATTGCAGAGTAGGGACAATATCTCCTCAACTTCATGTCAATTCCAGGCAGGATTAGATTGTCCACTTGCATTCAGTCAGGTTTAAAGTCTGCCAGGTGTCAGTGGGGAAATTGAGTCAGGAGAATCCTACCTCAGCCCAGGCTGAACAGCTGTTCTCCCACCCTTCCCTTTTGAGATCACCTATGCAGTTCATACCAGCATTTCACCAGCTTACTGGCATCATGGATTGGAGGCTCAGATCGCCTTTCTTGCTATCCATACCTGGAGTTAGACTCAGAAGAACAGTCACTTAATAGTCCTATAGCATCTAAAAATGGCAAGTTCCAATAACCAGGTTTCAAATATGATTATAATTTCACTTTGGCTAAGGAACATCTTTTGAGGCAAGTCTTAAGTGGCTTACATGCTTTTTTATACATGTTCTAGTTCCTGCTTAAATAGCAGTCATAAAATCAAATTTACCATTAAAACCTTAACTTTTCCATCAATGCCAAATTTTACCTGAAGTTACCTTCCTCTAGGAAATTTAGTCTAAAATTCTTTCCCCCAAACTAAAGATGTCATTGATTTATTCTCAGTTATTAATTCAGTCAATTGTTTTAACACTAATTGCTTTTACCTCACTTTGTAACATGTCCAATTTTTCTCCCCATCACTCCCCTACCCCTGCTTCCTAACACCTTGCATTCTGATTACTCCTTCCCTCAATATACCCTCCTTTCTATCATACCCTACCCTTCCCTTATCCCCATGTTCTCTCTTTTCTTGTAGGGCAAGATAAATTTCTATACCCCATTCCCTGTATTTCTTATTTCCCCATTATATGCAATAAAAATTCTCAACATTCGTTGCTAATACTTTGAATTCCAACTTCTCTCCCTCCCCCCCAGCCCCACTGAGAAGGGAAGCAATTCAATACAGACTAAATATGTGTTGTTTCGCAAAAGACTTCCATAATAATCATGTTGTGTAATACTAATTATATTGCCCTTGGTCCGACTCTATCCCCCTTATTTTTCCCCCCACAATTGACCTTGTCTCTTCTAGAAAGTGTTTATTTCTAGTGACTCCCTTTTCCCATTTGCCCTCTCTTCCAACATTCCTCTCACCCCACTTGTCACCTCCTCTCCTACTTTTCTGTGGTGTGATATAAATTTTCATATCAAATTTAGTGAGCATGTTATTCCCTCCTTCAGCCACATGTGGAGAGAGTAGCTTCATTTTCCCCCTCTCCCCTTCTCCCTTTTCTCCTCCATTGAATAAGATTTTTCTTACCTCTTTTATGAGTTATAGCCTGACCATTCCATTTCTCCCTTTCTCTTCCCAGTATTTTTCTCCTTCACTCCTTAATTTTTATTTTATTTTATTTTATTTTTGTGTGGATATTATCTCTTCTGATATAACACACCCTGTACTCTCTATCTATATAAGTGTGTGTGTGTGTATACAATCTCTCCATCTACCCAAATACCGAGAAAACATTCAAGAGTTAAAAATATTTTCTTTCCATGTAGTAACATAAACAGTTCAACTTTAGAGAGTTTTTTATGATTTTGATTTCCTGTTTACCTTTTCATGTTTCTCTTGATTCTTGTCTTGGGAAGTCAAATTTTTCTATACAGATCAGATCTTTTCCTCAATATGAATGATTGAAAGTTGTCTATATAATTGAATGACCGTGTATTCCCTTGAAGTATTATGCTGGGTAGGTGATTCTTGGTTTCAATCCCAGTTCCTTTGATCTCTGAAATATCTCATTCCAAGCCCTTCTATCCCTTAATGTTGCAGCTGCCAGATCCTGTGTTATCCTGATTGTATTTCCATAGTACTCAAATGGAAAATTTCATTTTTCATTTCTGTTTCATGAAATGCTTCTTTTGCATTAAAAAGAAACTATTCTTATTTGGGGACTAATTCAAATAATAATCCCAGCATCCCAAGCAACTCCTGCATCTCATTTTCTCAATTTATGAGTCCCAATCTTTCATATCCTCTTAGATTAGGGATGATAGAATTCTCAGGACCTAAGTTGCAGAGTGAGTGTATATGATTCTTGGGGAGTTATGTTGATACTCTGAATGCCATCCATTGATTAAAAATGAAGTTCACTCACCATGCAAACATGAGACACAAAGTCTTCTTGCACATTGCTGAGGTCTGGAAAAGGTCTCTGAGAGAAGACTTTGACTTCACAGTTGTAAGGTCCTCCTAAATGTGGGACATGACCTCCTGTTTGGGAGAGAGGGCAGAGGAAGGAGGAGTCAGCTTAAATTCTTGGGTTCAAGATTCTTGATGAGAGGGGAATAAAGGGACCATTTTTTATATCTTCCTGACAGGGATATGACTATAGTAGGGAACCATGCTAATAGAATGCCAAGCCCAGTACAAGACTACCAGCAAAGTGAAGCTATACATTATGCATTAACCTATCCTATTATCTGACCATCTCATAATATCATTGGCTCTGCTTCTGTGTGCAATGAGACAAAGGGACATGAATCCAGAGCTGAAAGAGAACAGTGAGACTATCTATTGCAATCCTCTTATCGTATACAGGTGCAAACTGAGGTAACTGGACTGACTAATGTCACGGAGGTGGTGAGTGTCAGAGGGGAGGTTTTAGCCCAAGTCCTCTGAATCCAGACCCTGACTGCCTGGTACTGAAACAGAGAAAGACACACGAACAGACAAGGATCTACCCTTCCACGTAAGGAACATTTTTGTCCTTTGCAGAACTATCACTGAGGACAGGAGCTCTTATGTTATATGGCATCCCTTTCAAGAAAATTCACCTGGAAATTTCTCCCAAGAATTTAGTCCATTTACCTCTTGGTATCCCAAGCTTCTTCTATATTCATCTCCCATCCCACCTCCTAGAGGAGATCTTATGTAAAAGCTCCAGTGATAAAATGCTATTCTTAGAGTAAGGAGATCATGTGTTTAGATGCAGCTTCAGACTTTTATTAGCTATGTGACTGTGGACAATTCACTTTCCCTGTTTGTCTCAGTTGTCAAATGTGCAAAATGATATAAAGAAGGAAAGAGCAAACCACCCCGTTATCTTTGCCAAGAAAACCCCACAGCGGGTCACAAAAAGGTATAAGAAGTGATGAACAGGAAGACTTCAGAGAGGCCTGGAAAGACTTACATGAATTGATACTGAGTGAAAGGAGAAGAACCAGGAGAACTTTGTCCACAGCAACAACCACAGTGTGTGAGAACTTTTTCTGGTAGACTTAGTCCTTCATAGCAATGCAAGGACCTAAAAAATTCCCAATGGACCTTTGAGGGAAAATGTTTTCCACATTCAGAGAAAGAACTACGGAATTGGATCACAGAGTGAAGTAGACCATTTTCTTTTGTTTTATATTTTGTTTTGTTTTATGGTTTCTCCCATTCATTTTAATTCTTCTATTCAATATGACTATGGTGAAATTGTATTTAATAAGAATGAATGTGTAGAACCTATATAAGATTGCAAGCTGTCTCGTGGAGGGGGAAGAATCCAAGATATATGGAGGTGATTATAAAACACTGAAAATAAATAAAATAATTATTGAAAAAAAGAAAACCCCACAATGGGTCACAAAGAGTCAGACATGACTGAAAAACAATGAATTAAATCCAATTATTTTCCAATATTTTTGCATATGCTTTTCTGAGTACTTGTTCATTCTGATGAAGAATATGTAAATTCTCTTATTGCCAGGATAATTTGCTTTTGGATGTTTTACCCCCAGTGCCTAGAACAGTGAATGACACAAAGTAGACCCTTAAGAAATGCTTGTTGACATGAAAGTAAGGACGGTAAGGACTCCCCCTATTTGAAAAAAGGTGCCAGGAGATCTGAGAAATAGTTTGATCCAAATAAGGATCAGACAAGCATATTACCACATATAGAACATATACTTCCAAGACATGTAGGGCCTCAAAAAGACAGGTCCCACCATTTGGAAAAACCAAGGTTAGGATGGGGCAATTCATCTAACTAACACTGGAGGAGCAGTCACAGCAGCAACTGTCTCCAGAGCCCACTGATAACCCCTTCTTCCCTGCAATGACACTCCCTCTCACTCCACTGCACTCACCTCATCCTTAGATTCTCAACTCAACAAGAAGTTCAGCAAAGACCAAACTCCAGAGGAACTTCTTGAGCACCTCAGGAATGGGAGAAAATGACACATAGCAACAAAAAGCTGTGTTTCTCCACTCCTGCATGTGATCTCTAAGCTCAAGCCCATTCTTTCCTGGACTCAGTAGGTACACAGAGTGTGTTATAGTGAGAGCAGCAGGACACCTTGAGAGGTAGATTTGTTGCTCTTCAGTTGCTTCACTCCTGTCTGATTTTTTATGACCCCATTTAGAGTGCTCTTGGCAAAGATAATACAGGAGTGGTAAGTCATTTTCTTTTCCAGTTCATTTTGCAGAACAGGAAACTGAGGTAAACAGGATTCAGTGACTTGCCCAGGGTTCAAGTGGACGAAAGAGCTTGTTACCAGATTTCTACTCAGGTAGACCTAAGTCCAACCCTGGTGTTCTATCCACTGCTCTACCTAGATGTTCTTAATGCTTGTTATTATGTCACGATAGCGTGTGTGTGTATGTGTGCCTGTGTCTGTGTGTATGTGCATGTGTCTGTGTGTGCACACGCATGTGTGTGTGCATGTGTGTGTGAATGTGTGTGTGTTTATGAAAGCTTCTGACAGAGACAATGACTCGACAGTTAATCTTTGAGGAAAGCCCAGCACTAGAAACTCAAGTCAATAACAATGAAATATTTCCCAAGAGAAAACAGTCACTAAATGTTTAACAAACACAAATCATTAAGCAATGAGCATGCAAAGAAAGATTACAAGGAGGCCCTGCCTTCCAGCAGCTCACAGTCAAATGGAGAAAATGGGCAAATGACTAAATGGAAACAAACAACCTCTCAGGGGATGCATTGGTGATAATAGCCAGAGAGAAGACACAGGAATGAAGAGGGATCCTGAACACTTCTTATAGAAGGTGGAATTTGACCTGGGAAGTGTAGAAAGCCATGGTGGCCACAAGGTGGCGTTGAGGAGCAAGAGCACACCTGGCATTGGGGGATGGGCACTGAAAATGATTTTCATCAGGAGAGGGAGGGACTTGTGTGGGTCATGGTGGGATATAAATCATTGTGAGAACTTTGGTTATGAAGCACTTGAAATGTCATCAGAGGATTTCCTTTTGGATCCTAGGAGTGTTAGGAAGATGGAGACACTGAAGTTTATTGAGTAGGGGGTGAAAGAGGCAGACCTGGACTCTTGACAACTTAGTGGAGGATGGATAAGAATGGGGAGACTTAGGCAGGCAGAGAAAATGAGAGACTATGGCAATAGTATGAGTATAAAGTGATTAACAGCCTGCAACAAGTTGCTGGCAGTGCCAGAGGAAAGAAGGAACATATGCAAGAGACCCAGTGAAGGTTAAATTGATAGGCAGTGGCAATGTGCAATGAACCACTGGGTTGTGTTGTTGGTAAAGAGCGGGGTTAGGATTCAGGAAGACTCAAATTCCTGAGATTAAATCCGCCTCAGACACTTACTAACTGTGTTATCTTGGGCAAGTCACTAAACTCTGGCTTAATTTCCTCATCTGTAAAATGAACTGGAGAAGGAAATGGTGAACCACACCAGTCTCTTTGTCAATAATCCTCCAGATGGATTCACAAAGAGTCAGACGCCACTGAAACTGAAATGACGGTCAAGAGATTGGATAGGGGGATAGGACAGAATGAGGAGGATGACAATGAAGGTAGAAGTCTGGATGACTGTGAGGATTGTGTTTGTTCTTAGCAAAGTTCAGAAGAGAGGAGATTTTGGGGTATAAGGGAATGAGCTTAGTTTTAAGATGTTAAAATGAAGATGTAGATTGGAGGTCCATATCAAGATGGCTAATGGGCAGTTGGAGATGAGAGACTGGAGGTCACAGAAAGGCTGAGGATGAATAAATAAAACTAAGGATAATCAGCTTCTAGCTGGTAAGTAAACCAGGGGGAGCCAATTAGATTACTACAAAGTGAAAAGTATAGAGGGAGAAGAGAAGAAGACCCAGGAAAGAGACAAGTAGAATATCCATAGTAATCCAGGGTGATCTAGATGAAGATTAAGCCAAGGACACTGAGTAGGAGTGGTCAGGGAGATAGGAGAACTTGGAGACAGCAATTGTCCTGAAAACTTAGAAGGAAGAGATTATCAAGGAGAAGAGGTGGACTGACTGCAATCAAAGGCTGCAGAGGAGTCCAGAGGGATGAGGACTGAGAAAAGTCAGTTGAATTTGGACAGTAAGAGATTGCTGGTTCCTTTGGTGAGAGAAGTTTTGGCAGAATGATGAGATCAGAATTCAGGTGGTAGAGATTTAAAAAGAGAGGGAGAGGAGGGAAGTGGAGGCAATTAGTGGAGATGATTTTCCCAAAGAGTATGAGAGCAGAGACAGAAAGCATGAGGGCTTTTTGAAGAACAGAGAGACCAAGGCATGTGTGTCAGACAGGAGGGGAGGAGCCAGTAAACAGGGAGAATTTGAAGACAAATGAGAGACCAGCTCTACCAAAGGGGGCAAGGTACTGTCCAAAGGATAGTGGGCTTGCTTAAGCACATGGACTGGTCAGGCTTGGCAAGAGGAAGAGCCAGATCTCCATGTGAGACGGGTCCAACCCAACCTTTCATAATAATTCCACAGGCCTGAAGGAGATGGAACCAAGCTAGCTCCAGGAACTCAATTCATCATGGAAGTGGGAGTTGGGCTGAAGATTCCTCAGGATTAATATAGCCTGGGTGAAGTTAGCCTGTCTAGCCATGCTAATACATTTGCTTTCTCAGAAGGTTGCCTTAATCCTCCAGCAGCTTCTATCTTGGTTGCTAAAAAATCTGGTGCTAAGTTCAGAGCTCAGCTCTAAGAAGCAGCTCATTCCCCATGCCTCACACAATTTTTCTCTGTCCTTCCTAACTGGTTTCCATGCTAGCTGCATCCTCAACTTTCTTCTGTGAGGGGTGTGCATTTTACCTTCACAACCCATGTGCAATTACTTTTTGGAATAGATTGGGGAGAAATCCTTAAATTAACAACATCCTCTGAGACTATATGCCCAGGAACATGGTTGGGGATGCAGGGAGGATTTCCCTCAGTCATACTTTTGGAGTGAGCTTGCTCCCCTGTTCCTTCTGGCCATTTATCCATGCCACCTTCTGGAGGGACTTCACAGCCTCATGGAGTTTGTTGTGGATGATGAGCCAATGAGCAGAATCTGGGAGGGCCCTGATAGAATAAGGAGAGAGAGGAAAAGCCCTAAGGATGGGACCCAAACACCAAAAGGGGCCGCCTTGTCATTATGATTATAGTTATCAATGGGTCTATTCCAGAGCTAGATGCAGAATAGGGAAGTTACTGGGTTAATTCCCAGGCCACTTTCCTCCCCCATGGGATGTGTTCCCAAACCAAATAGGCTCAATAATCAGGAAGATGGTCCAGAGGGGGATCCATTTCCTGGTTGCACCTGAGGGCTCCTAATCCTGAGGTGACATTCCTTTGGGCTTGGAGAGATCTACTAACATTCCCACGATGGCTTTCTTGGAAAGCCTGGATGGCCCTAACACTGATGGGCCCACATAGTTTCATCCAGACTAGAAGTAAACTTGGCCCTGTTAACAGAACATGAAAGGCACCTTGTGGTCACCCAGGACATTCTGATTAATTAGTGAGTCATCCAATAAGCGTTTTAAAAGGCTGACTATGTGCTAGTTCCTGTGTCAGCCACTGGAAAGAATGCCACAATTGCAAACAGTCTCTACTCTGAAGGAGCTGGCATTCTATGAGGGGATATGACACGTGCACATAGATGGGTAGAGAGATAGGACCCAAAATACTTATGATGTATTGGGGTACTGGCAGGGGTAGAGAGGGAACCATCAAGAGGGGGCAGCAGCTGACAAGTGTCATGTAGAGGGTGGTACCTGCCCTGAGCTTTGAAGAAAAAAAGGCATTCTAAGAGTCAGACTTGAAAGGTTGTCCTGGGGATGTAGCAGCTGCAGGGCCTTAGGATCACTGTGGGTACTGATCAGTGACTCCCTATTGCCCTCTAGAGGTGGGACCCAGTGTGCCCAGAGAATCACAGAGTCCACATCAACTTTAACCAACTGTCCTCTGGTTCAGTTTCATCACCTGCAAAATGAGGATAATACTCGCATTTACTTCCCAGGCTTGTTGTGAAAGCCCATGAGATAAGATATGAAAAAGCTTTGGGAACCATAAAGTTCCATTTAAATTCCAGCCATTATTACTAAAAGCAATAGGGGAGAGTCAATTCAGTGGGAGGGGAGAGGGTGCTGGGCCTGGCCCAGGGCACAGGAAATAGCATTTCTAGATTCTTAGCTCTGGATGAAATCCACTTATTCTGACTGAAGGCCCTGGTGGAGCTGTCATGGCTCCAGACATGACCAGTACCTTTGGGGACTGATGCACCATGGGACATTACGCAGAAGAAACTTCTCTGTACAGGACAAGGTGAGGGAGGAGGAGAAGGACCTAGGAGGGCTTTGGAGCAGCTTTACCAAGCAGTCTTTCTCAGTGCCACATTGCCCCAGAAATGTCTATTTGCCTGTGCCTCAGTCTTTCCATTTTGAGTCTTTGATAGCCCTTAACCTAGGGCCTGTCACAAAGTTGGTTTGTAATAAATGCTACTTGAAAGACTGGCTGTTTGGATAATTTGCTTCCTGTCCTGTGCACGTACAGGGCAAAAAGAAAAGTGATTCCAAATGAGACTGAAGTGGAAAACTGCAGCCAGTGCCATTCTCCAACCAGGTAGGCCCATCCAGACAGGAGGATATATCCCAAAGAAAAGGCATACATATTACAAGTGCTCACAAAGATCCATCTCTCAGTAGGCATCCACTCTAAAGCTTAAAGGAAAAAGCAGATGAATAATTAGGCTTCATGTAATCAGAGAGAATGGAATGGCAGGATTGCCAAGAACTTGGATTCAAACTGCTTATAGCTCAAGAATTCAACAGTAAATAATTCAACAACCATTTGCTATGAAACCTACTATGTGCCTGGCTCTGTGCTGGGCAGCGGGGCATAGAGACAAAGACAGAACACATTCTGCCCTCCAGAAGCTGACACCACATCAGCTCAGTAGCACATCCACCAATGATTCCATTCAGCAGACAATTACTGAGCTACTGTGTGCCAGGAAGATGGGATCACTGGCCTCAGGGAATTTCATTTTCATTAACTCTTCTTAATAGTAATAATGAGACTCTTTAGAATTTCCATTGTGCTTTAAAGTGTACAAAGTACTTTAAGGTATTCTCTTCTTTCATCCACACAATAGCCCTGTGAGGTAGGGGTTATTCTTATCTCCATTTTACAAACGAGAACACTGAGACTGAGAGAGATTCAGTGACTTGCCCAGGATCACACAGCTAGTAAGTGTCTGAGGTTAGATGTGCACTAAGGTCATCCTGACCCCATCCCCAGTGCTGTAGTGTGACCTGGCTGCCTCTCCTTTAAAAATATTATTCATAACGTGAAATGAATCTCTGAGAAGGGAACAGGAAGGGATACTGAGGATATCTTTGATAATGTAAGAAACAAGCAGTATCAATGAGAACTCATTTTCAGTTACAGTCTCTATCTTCAGGAGCTTACATTTTACTGAAGAGATAAGAAGATGGTGAGCAAGACAGTTGGGGGGAGACACAGAGAGGAAGAGAGAGGGAAGGGGAGGAAGAGAGAGGGAAGGGGAGGGAAAAGATGAGGAAGAGGGAGAGCAAAAGAAGAGGAGAAGGAGTGGGAAAGAGTCTATGATTGGTAAAGGGAACTCCAAGAAAGGAAGACTCCCTGTGCCAATGCACATTTGCACTTTTGTGCATCTCACAGTTTTAAACTGTTCTCTAACGCAGCCAAAGGTTCTGTGACTTGCCCAAGGTCACAAGGCTATTAAGTGTCATGGGCAGGAGAATCCTCCAGCTCTTCGTAACCTCAAGGCCAGCTCTCTATTCCCTACCAAGAAATCAGTCAATTTTTCAGAAGATGTTTACTCTTGTGACACCTCCATTACATTTATAATGCAATTTTCCTAAAAATGCAGGATTCCTCCTTGACCAGGCTCAGAACATCTCAGTCTTTCTGTCTTCCTCTCCAAAAGAATGTGACTGTCTCCATGGTACTTACTCATCATTTGGTAGGTACTCTGAAGACACAGCTCATAGATTCCATTGTCCTCAGTCTATCCACCTCATTCCTTATCCCCCAGAGTATCGGTCTATTGCTGACATTTTAAAAGCTACCATCTGAAATTCAGCATCTCTCATCAGGCACCGTCCCCTGAAAAAATGCAAATATGTTAGGAAATCTGGATATAGAAAGCTCTTGTTAGCCCTTTTTGTCAATCAATGCTTTCTCTGTGTCTGCTGTGTCAATTGAGGTCAGACAAACTGAGGGTAAGAGTGAAGATTTAGCCATATTGACATCTTGTCATGACTCTTGGCTTTCATTATCACAAACAGGCTTAATAAATTCCTTTAAGGTTTCTTAATTTATCACTTTTATCTGTTGATAATGTTTAATATAAAATTTTAGAATAATCTCTTTGTTCTCTCTGAAGCAAACTCAGAGGGTGCCTCTTCCTATGTCAACAAAGCCAGCCAAGGCTGACTCTACATTCCTTAAGAGACCTTTAACCTAAGACACTATCTTGAATAATGGGACATTTTCCATATCTTAATATTTGTAGGCATATAGTATGTTATGGCATGTTAATGGTAAAGAAAACACAGACATCTTGGGTCGTAATTTCTATGTGAAACTTTGTCAAACTCTGTTATCTTATTGTATTTACAACCTATGCAATTAAGAAATTCCTTTACTAATGGTCTAGTTAGTCACTTATGGAGATCATAAATCTGAAGGACACAGAATACTTCTTTGTCCTAAAACATATTTAAGGCTGCCCAATTCTTTGTATTGGTAGCCAGAACATTTCTGGCTCCATAATGCATTATGTTACTGTTTTCTTTAATAGGGAATTGATTAATTAATTAAATCATAAAATGTATGCATTCAGCCTGTTGCCTTTTCATTAACAAAGTTTTCAGGTCAACAGTTATGGCGCCCAAACATGGATTGGAACTGAAGAACAGGACGGACATTTCCTCATCTCGCCAACGCCAGGACTCTGGCGCCAATAGGAACTATTTTTCCTAGAGTCCTGGACCTTGACGGGGTCGGGGTAAGTCCTTCCATTCCCAGCTTCCAAAGAACTCTCACTTTAAATTCCCTTTAAAGGAAACTCTGGGGACCGGAGACCAAGTCGCGTTAAATTGCTCTGTATTACTTAGGTCTCCTCTGGCGATCGATCTCAGGAAACTTAGTACAGGTATTGCTAGCACTAGTGTCAATCAACTAAAGACAGCCCTAAATTACGTTGGCCACCACAGGGCTCTTTTGGACCGGTCAAAGTTACTTTATCTTACAACCAAATTAAGAAAGGCCAACAAAACAACTAGCCAATAGCGAGAATGTTTCGTCTTGGGCTTGCTGACTTGGCTGAGCGAGAACAAAAGACAGGTAGCTTCTTCCCTGTAGGGCTGGGAGCTGCTTCAGCACCTAGCCGTGTCCTGGCAAAAATCCTTTCTTCTTCTAGGGCTCCAGTCTGTCCTTCCCTTCACTCCCTCCCTCCTATTCCTCAACCCTTTCCTTCCTCCCCTTCCCCTTGAAGGCCTCTGATCTGGGGAAACTGATGGCACCTAGACGCAATTTTTCCCCCTCGCCTTCCCCTACCTTAGACCTGAGGAAGGCAGCCTCTGTTCAAGCCTCTGTTGCCTCCCTCCTCCCCATTCCCCCTCCCCACTTTCCCGTAAGGGCTCTGGTCCTGAAGAGGACAGTTACAATCCACCTAAGAACTAGAGGCCTGAACCTATTTACATGGGGCCTGTTCCTTTAAGACAGTCAGAAACTTTGGGGCACCAAGGTTCCCCACCCCTCCAAAGACTTCAGGGGTGCTCTGAGAAAAGGCTGCAGGATTCCCCTTTATTATCAGACCTTGGATTCTTGCAACCCCCTTTCCTCAGAATGATAATAGCCAATTCATGATGGGGATTTCTAGCAAGCTTCTAACTGCCTTCTCTCTCTCTGGGTTGTTTTTTTTGTGAGCTATGTTTGTGTTTGTCCTGTTGTCAGTTTGTCTGTTGGTGTATGTCCGTGTCTGTATCATCTGTGCTGTGAATGAGTGTGTTATCTTGTAAGATTTAAGTGCAAGCAGCCAGACTTCAAGGGCTGCAGCTAGGGAAATAAACAAACAAAACTTTGAGACTTTTCCTTGTCATTCTGGTCTGGCCAACCTGGAATTACAATGGAAAGTTAGATCATCTTAGGTAAAATCATTTTAGCAGATTTGTATGTTGTGAAATTAATAAAAAATATTTCGGGAACCGATCATTTGAAATAACTCCTAAGACTGTGAGTAGCCCACCTTTCTAGGTACAGCTTGGAAATGCCACCTAGGTCCTAGACATTCCGCCCACCCTGTCCCAGCACCTGCATATTGCCTTAGGGGCTCAGTAAATTCTGCCGCTGTGGGGGGTTGGGGGAGATGGATGAATCAGGCCTGTAGCGAGCATTCTCTACACTGCCTGCGAAAGTCACCACTGGGACATCAGTTTCTGTGCTCTCGGTAAGCTTCACTTCTCTGTTCAATTGCAAAAAAAGTATTTTATTTCTGTTTGACCCATTTTCTGATTTGTAAAAATAATTATGCTTGTTGTTATGGGATCAAAATGATAAAATGACTGTAAAATGCTTAACATAATGACTGGTGTATGTTACATACAACATTATTATCTCTCTAATGTAACTGTTACCTTTGAAGTAGTTTTAATTGCTAAAAGTAATAAGATCAATAATTTCTGGAAATGCAAATTATACCGTCTGCAGTTATTGTTGTGTTAAAACTGTATTTCTAGGATTGTATTTCTGAATTTCTCTTAGATTGTGAAAATTGAGTGACCACTGTAATCTAGAAATAGTGTTAGACAAAGCAATTTTTTAAATCTGAATTTTGTTAAAGATGTTGGGAAAATTGTGTAACACCAGTTACGTTACTTTATCAGTCCTGCTAACTTTGTCTTATAATGTTTTGTAATTACCATTTAGAAAACCAGGTATTTTCACCTTTGTCCGTTAAAAAAGTTAAAGCTAAAGAATTTGGCTGTCTTCTATGAAGTTGTAGGATTGCTAACTAAGTTATTTGGGATTACTGTTTTAATACTGAAACCTAACATTGTTAAGTGATTCCTGTGTATGGAAAGGAGGGAATGGAGTGAAAACTTTATTTCAATTCCTTCTCTTCATTCAGAACAGTCCTCCCATTCCTGTGGGTAAGATCATCAGTCCTAGTAAAGGAATTTGGTTGGTTAATGCAAATTCTAAACAGTGAGTATTACTTGCACAGAAGTTGTAATAGAGAAAATTTTTAATAATTGGCTTTTACATCAGGACAAGTTTTAAATTTGAGAAGGAAAGATGTTAAATGGAATCCCTTATGTGTGCGTGTCCTGGTAAATCTTTATTGTTTATTGTAACTCCAAGAGAATGGAAATAACTGTTATCTGACTCTAAGTTGTAATTAGTGAGACTTGCTGTTGAAGGTAAAAGGCATTTGGGACCATTACTATTTTTTGGTTTTGAGTTTGAATTTGGGTATAGTTTCCTGCATTAAATCAGTATCTGAGACACATGCCACAAAGGAATATTTCTCACCTGACTAAACACTGAGGGGACAATTCTAGAGTCAATCTAGGATGGAATCCCCCTGGCTCAGTTTCCCTATTGTGTTCCTTTAAAAAGCAATGTTTCTCACCTGACTATTCCTGAGTCTGGCTATGAAACAGATACTGCATGATTGGAGAATTTCACTCCTATCTGAATTCAAACAGAGTAAAGGATGTTTTATCCCGTCATATTTGGTATGTCACATGTCCCTGCTTTTTCCTTCTATAGCAAATTTCTGTGGTCAATAACAAGTGACCAGCAAAACATGTGAGCCTTTTGTGTAATCTTACTGGGAAATCTAATATTATTTTTATCTGAAATTAGAATATATGCAGAAGTTTATGTAAATTACTTAAGACTCATCTTAAGATGTTCCCATTGTTTAAAAGGATTTTAAAAGCAACAATGTTTTTCTGTGAGTCAGTCTCTTATATCCAAGAATACTGCAATAATTAAGAATTCAGTTTGTTATAATACTTTGGAAATTCATATTACTTAAGAACATTTTTGTAACAACTCAGCTTTAATGAATTCCAGTTTTAAAGGTTTATTTTTGCTTAAGAAAAAAAAAAAAAGAGATATCAAGCATTTTAAAAGTTTCCAACTAGTTTTCTTCATAAGAGTTTAGTGAACATTAGAGTAAATTTTAAACTGTTCTTAAAGAAGGGAAATACTTTTAGAAGAAATGTTTTGAAAAATCATGCGTGATTCTTAGAAGGCCTACTAAAGCTTCAAAATGATATACTGTTAAATTAAGCTGTTTTGATCTGAATATGTAGTCATTCTATGGCCTAAGTTAGAGTTAAAGTTTGCATTTGAATTTATTATGTAAAGGTTTTAATTCCTGAAGTATCTCATTCTTCCAGAGTGAGTATAATTAGGGAAGAATAACAACTTGTGAAACAAGGACATAATTCCATCAAGCTATAAATTTAGTCATTAACCTCTTTGTTTTGTTTAAGCTGGAATGAGATTCCAGTACAGTTATGCTAGTAAAAAGTAATAACTTGTGAGCTATCTTGTTGTATGGTTAAAATGTAAAAGCAAGTGGAAGAATAGGATTGAGAGATCTGGAAAGATAAATTAAGTTCTGTTTGAAACTATGAAAAGTAGATAAGATTTGGGAATAAATACGGGTTATCCAAACCCCTCTTGCTCCTAGATAGTTGTTCTGGATACTTTTGTGTCAATTTCAGATGGTTTAAAGTGTGAGGAAGTATTTTATCTGAGGGATACCAGCCAATATTTATTTGCTATATAAGACTGGGACTGCAATTTACTATTGTTTGAAGCTCTGATTACAGGAATAGTTGTCTAAGTTATCATAAAGCCAATTGACATGTGCTGCAGACTAATGGTGGATGCTTGGGAAGGTTTTGAAGACAACCTTGGACATGGCCTAGGTAGGATCTTCCTAACTTTATTTTCCAAATGTACTATTTCCTTTCTAAGAAAGGAAATCTCCCACCTGATTATCTCTAAGCCCTGCTTTCAGCACCTGGTAACCTCATGATTACATGTCAGATAATGGCTTATTCCTGGAATCAACCAGAACTAAGGAGATCCTTTCCTTCTGTTAACATTGTCCCTCTTTTTCTTTTATAGCAAATCTTTGTAATTAAGAAGTTCTGTAAGTACAATACTAATTCTATCAAATAATAAATGGAATTTGGAACATCTCTGAGTTATTATAATGGGGTGCAGGAATGAATAGCTTACAACTTTAACCTATATTCCTGACCAAATAAATAAATATAATATAGAGATAACATCAAGGAAATGATTAGATCAGGTAATATGACAAAGATGTAATGTGATAGATGTCTAATTAGAGTAGCAAATTTTGAGGAAAAACAACAGGATTAGCCTGATTCCTCTAAGAATCATATGCAAATGGATATGATTGACTTCTAAAATTTGTTGTGCTTTTGATAACAAGATCTCAAATTTGGATTTTTGCATAAAATTTGTATAGGATGGTAGTAAAAGTAAGTGAAATTATTTCTTCTCCGTTAAAATATCTGTCCAATAAGTTAAAGTCAGAGGAGTTCATTATATAGTTGAACCCTCACATTTTAAAAGATTCTTATTCCAGGTACAAGATTTAGGAAAAGACAGAAACAGCAAATAATGTGAACCTAAATTTTCTGAAATTTCAAAAATGGAGAACAAATTTTAAGTGATTGTACTAATTTATATTGTCTGAAGTATCTGGGAACTTCTAGATCTTAACCAGAAAAGCAGAATTCTCTTTTTGAACTGTCCCAAAAATAAAACCTATTGTCAAAGAAAAGATATCTAGGTATCAGGTAACTACATGAGAAATCTGGGATTCAAAGTTAAATGAAAATTAAGAATGGATTACTGGGATACAAGGAACTTAATGTTAATTAACTTTGAAATAATAATTGCATTGATTTGTATGGTTCATGTTTAATTTTCTTGTTTATATTGGTGACATGTAAATCTTCCTTTCAAAACTAGTCTATTGTGAGCCATCTAAGTTTTAATCTGTACCTGACTTAATGTAAAAATATAATTTGTGAACTGTAAAAAGACTTCACTGTGTTGTTTGAACCTGGCCCTGCATGGCTGGGAAACTGAACTATTGCTAAGTGTCTTTAGCCATGTTAACTATGTTGTATTGTTTCATTTCAATTATCAAACCATGTTTTCTGGGAGACCCTGTCAAGTTTTCTGTATAGATTCTTGAATCCATCTGTCACCTCCACAGCCCCTGCTCCTGCCGTGCCCTCCAGTTTTGAAGAGGCCTGAAGAAGATGCCATCAGACATGGACAGCTTTCCCAAGAGCCTGGACCAGACTTGCATGAAGAGTAAACTCTCACACTACTGGTTATTTAGAGGTTTTTTCACATCTTTGTTGGTCTACAGGCGAAGCCTTCGGCTTGCCTTTGACCAAAAGGAGGGAATGATAATGTTTAATATAAAATTTTAGAATAATCTCTTTGTTCTCTCTGAAGCAAACTCAGAGGGTGCCTCTTCCTATGTCAACAAAGCCAGCCAAAGCTGACTCTACATTCCTTAAGAGACCTTTAACCTAAGACACTATCTTGAATAATGGGACATTTTCCATATCTTAATATTTGTAGACATATAGTATGTTATGGCATGTTAATGGTAAAGAAAACACAGACATCTTGGGTCGTAATTTCTATGTGAAACTTTGCCAAACTCTGTTATCTTATTGTATTTACAACCTATGCAATTAAGAAATTCCTTTACTAATGGTCTAGTTAGTCACTTATGGAGATCATAAATCTGAAGGACACAGAACACTTCTTTGTCCTAAAACATATTTAAGGCTGCCCAATTCTTCGTATCGGTAGCCAGAACATTTCTGGCTCCATAATGCATTATGTTACCGTTTTCTTTAATAGGGAATTGATTAATTAATTAAATCATAAAATGTATGCATTCAGCCTGTTGCCTTTTCTTAACAAAGTTTTCGGGTCAACACTGTCGACTCAATTACCAGTAGCCAAAATGAACCATTAGCACTATAAAAGTAAATATATTTTTAAGAGATACAAATCCATTCAGAGACTAGTAAGTAAGCAGAAAATTCAAAACATTATCAGGAAGAGTCCCTCCAAAGTAAAGGAGCTGGGGTTTCTTCTGTGTGCTCAGTATCTGGGGGAGAGAGAGAGAAGGAAATGCTCATGGCCTGCTTGACACACTTTAATTTTGTTCTGAGCCTAGTTTATTCCTTCCAAACCTTGATCAATAAGACAGAAAGCAGGGAGACATGCTCACTTGATTGCCACTGTGTTTGGGATACAAGCCTTATAATGTGGACAGAATGAATGCCTACATGCCACATGGTGTGACGCAAGAAACCTTTCTGCCTCAGACTCTGCCTGGTCTGTGACCCAAGCAGGGGTGCTGATAGTCTGGAAAATAACCTACTATATCCAGCCAACATCATTGCTTCACTCATGCTGAGTGAGAGACATCGAGCACATTCATTTTCAGGAAGGAAACAGAATCAGAGTGAGCTCCAGAGATCCCTGACAGGACCCCTGGGGCACTAGGGAATACAATGAGCTTGTTGGGAGAAGAGGCAGAGAGAAGCTCTGTCTTTTAAAGTTTTCCTTGGGCCATTCCTATTTTAGAAGTTCACAGAGATTTGGTACCAGAGCATTGCAAGGACCTTTGTTTATCCACTGAAAACCTACCTCCACCTGAGTCCTTCACATACCTGTCAGAGAGTATCCCCGAAACATTTTCTGCCTGGTGTCCTGCTGTGAATGTCGCCATAGCAACCGATGGCAGTGACTTCTGTTCCCATATGAGGTCCCACGGGCAGAAAGTGGGAGAGGAAAAAGGGAAGAAAAAATGACAATGTGGTCCTATGGGGAAAGGTTGAAATTCTTGAAAATTTAACTATTAGATAGGGGGCAACTTTACTCTGTTGTCTAACCAATTATATTCTTACTTAACTTTATAGATTACAATCATAATGTTGTTATGTACATCTTTAAGTTGATGGCTCTTTTTGATTTTTTTTCATCAACTTGTCATGGGATATTGCTAATGTGGAAATCATGGATCATAAATTATGGTCTTTTTTGGTCCTTTTATGGTCCTAATTATGGCCCTTTTCTGTGGACACCAAATCAGTTCCTACTAAGAACCGAAAATTTTGCATTTCAGACAATCAGGAATGAGTGGGCTTGTTTTTCACAATTCAATGAACATGTAGTTTTTCTTTTCATTAGCATTCTAATTTTATGGATTGTGGCAGCATCTCTGATTTTTTGCAATACTGAGGGTTTTCAAATTAATATTACCCATTTGTGTCTCATCTCTGGCAATTGGGTGAGATGGCCTCTCAGGGCTTTTCTAACCGCCATCCTGTAGCCCATTGCTTCACCCTGGTCCACTGAGCCAAGCTATGTACGTTGGCAGGTCCTGCATAGGTGCAGACATTTATTACCAGGAACTAAATGTTGTCTAGGCAACAGGCTCACACAATTGGGACGACTGACATCCTTCATGAACACGTAGGCTTTTTTGTTGTGGGTGTTGTGCAAGAATGTACGTCTTAAATCTCAACTAATGAAACAAAGAGGAGTAAGACCTATATGAGTGAGGAGACTGATTTCTTAAGAAACAAATATCAGCAACCAAAAGCCAAATTACTTCTCTGTTGGCCAAGGGGATGGGCCTGAATCAGGAGCTGAGGTGGAAATAGAAAGAAGACCAAGACGTCTTTCTTAAACAGGTAGGGGGAGCTATGGTAGGACCAGGCAAGACTATTCTATGCACAGAAGTGTCTTGAGTGGCAAGACCTCAGTTAGAGTTGTGACTCCTACAATGGACAAAGATGAGTCTTTATTTATTTAATCTATGTGGCTACCCTTGCCTCTCTGTGGGATGCTGGATAAACACCTCCCATGAGTGTTGTAGGGGGGATTCCTGGGTAGATTTCTGGGGGACTACCTGTCTTCTGAAGTATTTCCCAGCTTAGAGATTCTGTGATCCTATGTCTGTATGCATGTGAGTGAATTTACGCTAAAAAATTCTGGACTACTGCTCTGAGATGGTGTTAGAATCTGGGGCCACATGTGACTGGTGAAATCTGAAATAACAGAGGAAACAAGGGTTTGACTTCGGCACATATTTATTTCTTAAGCAATGCATGTTAATTGAACATCAGATAGGGGCCAGGCCTCCTCGGTTTGGCATTGCACTCCCAATATAGGGGTAGACAGATTTTTTCATGAATTAAAAACAATAAATAAACCCATTTAATTAAAGGAAAACAATTAATGATGGGACAAAATTAGAAAATTAGATTTCTAATTGGAGGAAAGATTAGGGACTTTTTGAGTTGAGAGGGAGAGAGCAAGGAGGAACCATTCCAGGAAATCAGGAAAAAAGCCATCCCACTCCCCCCACATGTTTGACCATGGAAAGAACAGGTGATGGGCCAGTACAAGGCCAGTTTTCAGATAAGCATGAGGGTTGCTTGAGATGTATAACTGGGAGAAAACTCTTTGCATCTATTTTCTGATCTGACTGCATTTCTGGTCATTATCACCTAGCTCCTGAGTTAAGGGTCTCTATGTAACAAGTAGAGGTGGTCCAGCTTCCCATCCATGCAGAGCTAGGAGCAAACAATACTTAAAGTTTTCTCACAAGACAGAAAGTGGACTAGACCCATAACTGAATAGAAAGGGAAATGAGGCCGCTCCAGAATTGAGTCACAAGACGGAATCAGTGCGATTCACTGAGTTCCCACGATTGTCTCACTCAAGAAGTTGATGTTACTGGGATAAGAGCTCACTGTTTGACAACAATGGCTAGGGAGACTAGATAACAGTGTGGTGGAAACTGAGTATAGACCAATACCTGACACCATACACAAGAATAAAGTCCAAATGGATACATGATCTAGGTATAAAGACTGACACTATGAACAAATTAGGGAATCAAGGAATAGCGTATTTATCAGATTTATGGAGAATGGAGAAATTTGTGACTAAATAAGAGATACAGAATATTATGAAGTGCAAAATGGATAATTTTGATTACACTAAATTGAAAAGTTTTTGCACAAATGAACCCAATGCAACCAAGATTAGGAGCGAAGCAGAAAACTGGGAAAGAATTTTTGCAACTAGTATCTGTAATAAAGACTTCATTTCTAAAATATATAGAGAGCTGAGTCAAATTTATAAGAATGCAAGTCATTCCACAATTGATAAATGGTCAAAGGATATGAACAGGCAGTTTTCAGAAGAACAAATTAAAGCTATGTATAGTCATATGAAAAAATGCTCTAAATCACTATTGATTAGAGAAATGCAAATCAAAACAACTCTGAGGTACCACATCACACCTATCAGATTGGCTAACATGACAAAGCAGGAAGATGATAAATGTTGGAGAAGATGTGGGCGAGTTGGGACACTAATTCATTGTTGGTGGAGCTGTGAGCTAATCCAACCACTAGGGAGAGCAATTTAGAACTATGCCCAAAGGACTACAAAAATGTGTATACCCTTTTACCCAGCAACGTCACTTCTAGCACTGTATCCCAAAGACATTATAAAAATGGAAAAAGGTCCCACATGTACAAAAATATGTATAGCAGCTCTCTTTGTGGTGACTAAGAACTGGCCATCAATTGGGGAATGGCAGAAGAAGTTGAGGTGGGAATGTAGTGGAATACTATTGTGCTATAAGAAATGACGAACAGGAGAACTTCAGAGAGGCCTGGAAGGACTTATATGAACTGATGCTGAGCGAAATGAATAGAACCAGGAGAACTTTGTACACAGCAACAACCACAGTGTGTGAGAAATTTTTCTGGTAGACTTAGTCCTTCACAGCAATGAAAGGACCTAAAAAATTTCCAGTGGACTCTTGAGGTAAACATCTTCCACATCCAGAAAAGAACTATGGAATCGGAAGACAAAATGAAGCAGAATATTTTCTCTTGTGTTTTGTTTTGTTTTGGTTTCTCTCATGGTTTCTCCCCTTCTGTTTAATTCTTCTACACAACTTGACTAATGCGGAAGTGTGTTTAATAAGAATGTACGTGTAGAAACCATATAAGATGGCATGCTGTCTCAGGAAGGGAGGGGGGAGCGAGAGGGAGAAAACTTAAGACTTATAGAAGTTATTGTTGAAAAATGAAAACAAATAAATTAACTTATTCTAAAAAAAGTTGATGTCAGTGCATAAATATTTACTGAGTACATTTTTTTGCTGACCTGGATCAATAGCCATGAGGAAGAGCACTCAACCTTCAGTTCACGCCAAGAAAGAAAGCAAGAAATCTAGAAGACAGAGGTGCAGTGTTGACCTGATCTTCTTAGTGGTGCTTTGTGCCTGAGTCCTCTGTGGCTTGGCCCTTCGTGCAACCACCTCAGCTTCTGAAATCTTGGAACAACGATGACTGAACTCCATGATATCTTTACCAAAGGTCCCCACTAGGTCTGAACCTACATTAAAAGACACTGAAGCAAAGTTATTCTAAGGTGTATTGGAGTTCAAAGAACACTAATGAAATTCATGGAAATCTTCTGCTTGCTATCAACAGCTACTTCCTTCTTCATTGCTGCTTGAGCAGGCTCAATTTTTCAACAAAAGAGGCAAAACAAAATCCTTATAAATATCACATGGGGAAGATGTGGATGAACTGAGGCAGAGGGAACTGGAGCTGCTAGAGAATCATCACATTTCCAAGCCATAGACTGGTAAAGGCCAAAGTCTAGATTGAGTTATTCACACTGTGGCATGAGAGGTATCATCTAAAGGATCAGGAATGTCTTCATGGAGAAGGTGATATTTGAGCTGCATATTCATGAAGAGAAGGATTCTAGTTATGAGAAGAGAATGGAATATGTTCTAGATATAGGATATGATCAGTACCAAAGCAAAGAGATGAGAGATGGGGTGCTATATATGAGAAGCAGTTTGGTTCAATCCCAGAGTGAAGAATGGCGAGTTATATACAATAAAAATTGGAAAGATAGGTTGAGGCTATATTGAGCTGGGCTTTAACAGTAAACCAAGGCATTTATGTTTTATCCTAAGGGCAATAAAGAAATTACTGGATTTTGTTCTTACCCTATATACTCTTCCATGCCACCTCTCAACATTTCTTAGGCTCCATCAAAAAAGATTGATGATAATAATATCTAATTTTGATGTAGCAATTTAATATTTGCAAAGTGTTTTGTGGATATTATATCCACAAATAGATATATATATTATATCACATGTTACTGGACTCTCCATTTGCCGTCCTGCCTGATTTCAACTCCACAGAACAAGATATCCCTCTCATGTTAGGTTCATCACCTCTAAAATCATCCCCATGCTGCTAATTCAAGCTTTGACTGATATCACGTCCTCTTCTCTCATTTCAAGAGCTAGAGGATGGAGTACCAAACTCCTCCCAATACCTTCCTTTATAGAGGGCAAAAGCTGATCTTTTTGTCTCACTCTACTCTATCTCCTGCTTTTCCTTCTTTCAACTCCATTGAACTGGTGCCAGTTACCCCCTGACTTTCCCCTTCTCCCCCAATTTTTTGAACTCCTTTTGTGTGTTGTGATCCCCCATTAGATTGTAAGTTCTTTGGGGGCAGAACAGTCTTTAATTTAATTAATCATATTGCCAGTGCTCAACACAGTGCATAGCACATAGTAGGTACTTACTCAACATTAGATAGAATATTATATCCTTTTGTCCTTACGAATGCCTAGGAGGTATCCCCCTTTTGCACATGGAGAATCTGTGACTGGCAGAGGTTAAGCGACTTGCCCTAAATCCCACAGTAAGCTCTGGGGCCATATTTCATCTCTGGTCTCCCTGGCTCCAGGTCCAGAGTTCTGTTTTGAAGTGGGATGCTTCCAGCTTTTCTGTATCATATCCAATATTAGGTAATGGTTTCAAAAATATACTTTTCAACATAGAAGGAAACTACTTCTACTCTTACATCCTTGAGTATTGTGTGCATAAAGGGATATTGCATTTTCTCAAAGGAGTTCTTCTTGGGTGAGCATGGGCAAGTTATTTCACTTCTGTGGGACTCAGGTTCCTCACCTGTAAAATAAGGAGGTTGGGCAAGATGGTCACTGAGATCCTGTAAGTAAGGTGGATGTTAGTGGAAGTAAGGTGGATTTTATTGTGCCTAAGTAGATTTTTGTTATTATTTCTTGGAGTCTAGTTCCCAGGATCCATAGCCATAACAATCTCTTGTTCCCAGGTATTAGATATGAATTCTCACAATTATGGTTCAAAACATCTCCACCATGCTTGCACAGAGTTATATAATGGTAGATAATATAAACATTTGTGCTTAAATGGTAAACATCTACTGCAACTGCACCATGAAATATAGGGACGAAGTGATGTAAACTTGTGAAGCTATTGCTGGCAATAGGCCTTCTTTGTCTGTTGTCCTATAAAGCAGGTGGGCACTGGCCAGTGAATGGGGAACCCTTAGGGTTGAATGCAAAAGCTGGAATGCTGTGTGTGCCTTGACTGGCCCCCAACAAGGGTTAGGGGGAATCTGTGTTTGGCTCAACCGACCCTCACTGAGGCTTGAGGAGATTTAGGGGAGTGAACAAGCTGTGTCTGTCTCAATTAACCCCATTGAGATGTAGTCATAGTTGCCCCTCTTCTGGCCCACCACTGCCAGAAGGGTAATTAGGGAATGCTGTGGGAGTTGATGTTCCCATTATCAGCAACCTTTGTGGGAAGACTAGAATAGAATAAAGTAAGATTATTAACCCCTTTGAAGCTGCCTTTGTGTCTTTCCTGTCTGATCAGATCAAGATCAATAAGCTAGCAGCCCTCCTGTGTGCTGTGTTTGTCTGTGTTTATCCAGTTCCTAGCTATAAAAATTGGGGCAGTTAGGTGGTACAGTGGATAGAGTACCAGTGCAGGAGTCAGGAGGACCTGAGTTCAAATCTCACCTCAGACACTTGACACTCACTAGCTGTGTGACCTTGGGCAAGTCATTTAACTCCATTGCCTCATTCTGGGTCATCTCCAGTCACTGGATTCAGATGGCTCTGAAGGAGAAGTGAGGCTGGTAACCTGCACAGCCCTCCCTCAAAACAAAGTCAAGTGCAACTCATGTCATTATTTCTCTGATGACATGGTCTTCTTCAGCAATGAAGGATGAACACATACACTATAAAATGAGAACTGGAATAAACAGCCTGTACAGTGTTTTCAGCTTGGGCTTGATTGTTCTTTTTTAGTTTTCAACAGACACTTAAAAAAGATTTGAGGGTTTTAGTGAATTGTAACTTTAAAAGAAGACTATGAAATGGTAGGCCAAAAGGGCAAATATCATCTTGGATTGTATCAAGAATCACTACAAGCAGCTGGGAAATAAGATATACAGGCAATGCGGTAGACAGATCTATTTTGCCCTACAAGAAAATAGAGAGGATGGGGAAAAGAGAAACGAGGGGTGTGATAGAAGGGAGGGCAGATTAGGGGAAGTGGTAATCAGCCTGAGAGCATGTTGACTTGCTGACAAACTTAATGGATGGGTTGTGATGCACTTCTGGGCAATATGACCACACACTTAAGATCATACAGCCACTGTCCAATTGGTCAGTCAGTCCAGTAGCACCTACTATGGACCAGGGCCTTCTCTAAGGACTATCAAAGACTCAAAATGGAAATGGAAAGAGGGACAGGCAAATAAAAGTTTCTGGGGGAATGTGGTATTGAGAAACATTGCTAGGCACAGCTTCTCCAAAGCCCTCTCAGGTCCTTCTCACCCTCACTCACCTTGTCCTGCACAGACAAGTTTTGCTGTATATTGTACGATGCTGCCATCAGTCCCTAAGAGTGCTGGTCATGCCCCTAGGACCATAACAGCTCCACCAGGGACTTCTGAAAGAACTAACTGCATTTCATCCAGAGCTAAGAATGCAGAAATGCTACTTCCTTAGCCCTAGGCCAGGTCCAGCACACCCTCCACACCTCCTGAATTTGCTCTCTCCAATTGTCTTTAATAATAATAGCTGGTATCTGTACACAACTTCTTTGTGGTTCCCAAAGCTTTTTCCACATCTTATCTCACTGGACTTTCACAGCAAGCTTGGGAGGTAGATGCCAGTATTATCCCTATTTTATAGATGGGGAAAATGAACCTGAAGACAGTTAGTCAAAGTTCATGTGGACCCTGTGAGCCTCTGGGCATTCTGGGTCCCACCTCCGGAGATCAACAGGGAGTCACTGACCTATACTCCCAGTGACCCTAATGCCCTCTAGCTGCTATATTCCCAGGGTAACCCTTGGAGTCTGTCTCTTAGAACCTCTAGTTTTCTTCAAAGCTCAGGGCAGGTACTACTGACACCTGTTGGCTGTTGCCACCTCTTTGTGGCTCCCTCTCTACCCCTGCCAGTGAAGCCATATGTATTTTGGGTCTAGTCTGTTTACACGTCTATGTGCACCTGTCACTTCCCCTCATGAAATGCCAACTCCTTCAGGGCAGGGACTGTTTGCACTTGTGGCACTCTTTCTAGTGGCAGGCATAGGGACTGGCATATAGCAGGCCTTTTAAAACGTTTATTGGCAGACTCACTCAGAATGTCTTGGGTGACTGCAAGCTACCTTTCATGTTTATTTCTAGACTAGATAAAACCATGTGGGCACATCAGTGTTAGTGCCATCCAGGCTTTTCCTAGAAAACCAAGGTGAGAATGTTAGTAGATCTTCCATTTAAAGATCATTTTTCTTCTTTAATCATTGAGGACATCTCCCTTTGTGTTAGATGGTCTTCCTTTCAACAGAATCTACCTGGAAAATTCTCCCAATAATTTAGCTCATCCACCTCTTGGTATCCCAAGTTCTTTCCAAGATTCATTTTACATGTGACTTCCTGGAGGAGACCTTTCCTAACAGCTCCAGTGGTGATACAGAAGGTGTAGTGCTATACCTGTGAGTCACAGGGACCCGAGTTCAAATCCAGTCTCAGACACTTACTAGTTGTGTTACCCTAGGCAAAGTCACTTGACCTTGCTTACCTCAGTTTCTACCTCTATAAAATGGGATAGAGAAGGAAATGGCAAACACCCCAGCATCTTTGCTAAGCAAACCCAAAGGGAGTCACAAAGAGTAACACATGACTGACTGGGAACAGACTGGATATGGGGGTGGGAAAGAGTGAAGAATTGAAAATGACACCTAGGTTAGAAGTCTTAGTGATGGGAGGATTTTGGTTGCCCTTAAGAGTAACAGTGAAGTAGATTCCGGAAGGTGGTGGAATAAGATGGGAAATACTTGGCACTCCAAAATTCTCCTATAAATAAGGTAAAATATTGCCTCATGGTGAACTTTGATCAGCAAAAAGAATTAAAAGTTGTAGTAAAGCAGTTGCCCTCCTAAGACACCTGTGGAGGGCCTTAGGAAAGGACTGACCTCCTGGGGTGAAGGTTGGGTCTGGCTGAAATATGAGCCTCTCTGAGCAGACTCCACTTGAGCAACAAACCGTTGGGGCAGCTGTGTCAGAAACTGCAGCCTCTGCTTTAGGAACTTTCACCTCATGGATAGTATAAGGGTCAGACAGCTGAGTAGGGGAAGATTACAGGAACTTCCACTGTCACCTGAAGCCAGGCTCAGGGATGCTGACCAGACTGAGTCCAGAGCTGTGGATGAGGAGGAGTGAGCACATGCCCAGTGGGTGAAGTAGCAGGGGGTTGAGGATCCAGTTGGCTGGGAGCATTTGAAGAAGAGCACAGTCCCTGGTTTCAGTTCCAGTTCAGAGGGTGGGCTGAACTTTGCACCCATGGGAGGGACTGAAGTGAGCAAGAGTAGTGCAGTGACAGTGTGGCTGGAAGCTCCATCTATGGTTTATGGACAGAGAGCAGTGCCCAAGGTCAATCCCATACAGAGATCAGAAAACAGCAATATGAAAAGTCTGAAGCCTGAGGCATCATTGCCCGCATGTTGGGACTAGAATTGAACTGTAATAATAAACCACTATAAATTATAATAATGAGCAAGCAAAGGGCAAAGGACCCAACTATAGATAGATACTCTGGGGACAGAGAAGATATGATTCATACTCAGATGAAGATAGTGAAGTTAAAACCTCCACTCTTACTTCAAAGAAAAATGTCAAATGGTCACAAGTCCAAAAAGAACTCTTGGAAGAGCTTGAAAAAGGACTTTAAGGAGGGCAGAGCCAAGATGGCAGAGTAGAAAGATGCACATACTCTAGCTTTTCCCCCACAGTCCATAAAATACCTGTGAAAAATGACTCTAAACAAATTCTAGAGCAACGGAAGCCAGAAAACGACAGAGTGAAAAAATTTCCAGCCCAAGATAGCCTGGAAGGCTGACAGGAAAGGTCTATCACACAGGGCACAGAGCACAACCCATGGAGCTCAGTCCAGCCTTGGCCATGTGGCAGAAGTAGGAACAGGACCATCAGGGAAAGACATAAAAGTCAAGGCTTCTGCATACAAAACCTCCAAAATAAATATGCAATGGTCTCAGGTCATGGAAGAACTCAAAAAGGATTTTGAAAATCAAGTAAGAGAGGTGAAGGAAAAATTGGGAAGAGAAATGAGAAAGATGCAAGAAAAGCATGAAAAGCAAGTCAACAAGTCCTTGCTAAAAGAGACCCAAAAAATGCTGAAGAAAATAACACCTTTAAAAATAGGCAAATTCAATTGGCAAAAGAGGTCCAAAAAGCCAATGAGGAGAAGAAGGCTTTAAAAATCAGAATTAGCCAAATGGAAAAGGAGGTTCAAAAACTCACTGAAGAAAACAGTTCTTTAAAAATTAGAATGGAACAGATGGCAGCTAATGACTTTATGAAAAACTAAGAAATTACAAAACAAAACCAAAAGAATGAAAAAATGCAAGACAATGTGAAATATCTCATTGGAAAAACAACTGACCTGGAAAATAGATCCAGGAGAGACAATTTAAAAATTATGGGACTACCTGAAAGCCATGATCAAAAAAAGAGCCTAGACATCATCTTTCATGAAATTATCAAGGAAAACTGCCCTGATATTCTAGAAGCAGAGGGCAAAATAAATATTGAAAGAATCTACCAATCCCTTCCTGAAAGAGATCCAAAAAGAAAAACTCCTAGGAATATGGTAGCCAAATTCCAGAGTTCTCAAGTCAAGGAGAAAATATTGCAAGCAGCTAGAAAGAAACAATTCAAGTATTGTGGAAATACAATCAGGATAACACAAGATCTAGCAGCTTCTACATTAAGGGATCGAAGGGCATGGAATAGGATATTCCAGAAGTCAAAGGAACTAGGACTAAAACCAAGAATCACCTACCCAACAAAAAACAAAAAAAATCCCAGTAATACTTCAGAGGGGAAAATGGCAATTCAATGAAATAGAGGACTTTCAAGCATTCTTGATGAAAACACCAGAGCTGAATAGAAAACATGACTTTCCAACACAAGAATCAAGAGAAGCATGAAAAGGTAAACAGGACAGAGAAAGCAGAAGAGACTTTCTAAAGTTGAACTGTTTACATTCCTACATGGAAAGATAATATTTGTAACTTTTGAAACTTTTGTCAGTATTTGGGTAGTTGGAGGGATTACACACACACACATACACACACACATGGTAGCATGAGAGCACAGAGTGAGTTGAATGGGAAGGGATGATATCTAAAAAAATAAAATTAAGGGGTGAGAGTAATATATTGGGAGGAGAAAGGGAGAAATGGAATGGGGCAAATTATCTCTCATAAAAGAGGCAAGAAAAGCTTTTTCAAAGGAGGGGAAAAAGGAGGGAGGTGAGAGGGAAAAAGTGAAGCTTACTCTCATCACATTTGGCTTAAGGAGCGAATAACATGCTTTCACTACAGGAAAGTAGGGGAGAAGAGGAGAAGTGGAGTGTGGGGGGATGATAGAAGGGAGAGCAAATGAGAGGAGGGTGTAATTAGAAGTAAATACTTTGGGGGAGGGACAAGGTCAAAAGAGAGAATAGAATAAATGGAGGGCAGGATAGGATGGAGGGAAATATAGTTAGTCTTTCACAACATGACTTTTATAGAAGTCTTTTGCATAACTACACATGTATAACCTACATTGAATTGCTTGCCCTCTCAGTGGAGATGGGTGGGGAGGGAGGAAGGGAGAGAAGTTGGAACTCAAAGTTTTAATAACCAATGTTAAAAATTGTTTTTACATGCAACTGGGAAATAATAAATACAGGTAATGAAGTATAGGAATCTACCTTGCTCTACAAGAAAATAGAGGAGATGGGAATAAGGAAAGGGAGGGGTGTGATAGAAGGGAGGGCAGATTGGAGGAAGGGGTAATCAGAATGCATGATGTCTTGGGGTGGAGAGAGGGAAGGGATGGGGAGAAAATTTGGAACTCAAAGTCTTGTGGAAATGAATGTTGAAGACTAAAAGTAAATAAATAAATTTTATAAAAAGAGAGAAAAAACAAAAAGAAATTAAATAGGAGGTTGAGGAAAAAGTAAGGGAAAAAAAATTGTCATCTCCATGCAGATGGTTCTCAGTCCTACTTATCCAACTCTAACCTCTATGCTCATCTCCAGTTTTACGTTGCCAACTGGCTTCTATATATCTGGAGATCTGGATGGATGTCTAGACTGAATGTCCCCTAGGTAGCTGGTCCAAAAGTGTGCTCATTATCTTTTCCCCTTTTTCTAACTTATCTACTCTCTAGGGTATCATCACGACCTTCTAAGTTACCCTAGCTTGCAACATAGATGTTATGCTCAATTTCTTACTATTTCTCGGCCATGAGGGTCTGCCTTTCCTTCCCTGCCACATCCAATTTCATGCCATGGCCTCTCTATTTGACCTTTGAAAGTTCCTGACTTGAGAACTAATGCTCACTATACTGGTGAGTATAGTCTTCTATACATGGATCCACCTAATTGCCAATTAATATAATGGAACACTATCAGATGGTAAAGTGTGTGAAACAAGATATTCTAGGTAGAGAATTTGTCAGAAAAAAAAAGAAAGAGGCTTATTGAACTATTTTTAAAATTCATAGGAAGAGAAGGAAGGCCAGAAGGAAACGCAAACAAGGTGGATAACTTTGAAAGTTCCATCTAGAATTTATTACCTACCTGAAAGGAAATGCAAGTTGTATGTAATAAGAATTGATGAACAGGCAGATATATACACACACACCACACATGTTTGTGTGGTGTGTGTATATGGGTATGTGTATTATATACATATATGTATATGTGTGTATATGGGGGAGAGAGAGAGAGAGAGAGAGAGAGAGAGAGAGAGAGAGAGAGAGAGAGAGAGAGAGAGAGAGAGAGAGAGAACATAACATGATAAGTTGTCAATTTAGCTAACGGTTGTAAGTAGGATGGGAAAACAATTTATGCAAAGATTATAATAACAACAGCTTGCTTACCCGTTCAAAAACCTCTAGTGACTGTGTAATAATAATGTCTATCTTTAAAGAAGACATAAGAATATGCTTCTCTGTGCTTTGCAGAAGTGAGGGACTATGGGTGCAGGTACATACTGTCAGACTTGTTTTTTCTTCTTTGTTTTAAGGGATGATTGTTTTAATTGCTGAGGGAGAGAGGATGTATTTGGAAATGAAGGTAATGTACATAGAAAAGACAGCAAGAATTTTTAATGCTTTAAAATTTCAGTCAAGGTGCATGTGTACCATATACAAAGTACCACATGTTCCAGATTCCCCAATGTTGTTGGATAAATGAGAAGTAATTACTCATGCCAAATGCCTAAGAGCTGTAGATTAAAATCTGATTAGGGTTAGGAGGCAGTCAGTCCAAGGTGCCAAATCTAAACAATGAGGGCGGGGAAGCCACTGCTGCCAGAGGCTGGGAAGAGGTAGGATGGGGTTCTCAGAGTCACTTGGAACCACTAGGGGAATGGCGCACTTCCAAGTCCTACAGACTGCTCTGATGTTCATTCCTGGGATTCTTTCAAATCCCTTGCTTCTAAATCTCGTGTTCCACCAAAGTCTCTCTCCACAGTCTAACTTTCTCTCTCACTTAAGTTAATACCTCCATGTTTTGCCTCCCTGATCTTAATGGTAAAAGAAAAAAACAGGGTTTCAAACACAAAGTTGTCTTCCTAATATTTCAGAGTACTATAGACAGCAAAGTACAATGGAAAAAACACTGGCTCTGGAGAGGATCTGGGTTCAAACCATGCCTGCCTCTGGTGCTCATTACACTTGTGATATTGGGCCAATCCCTTCTCTAAGCCTCAGTTTCCTCCTCTGTACAACGAGAAGAATATTGGACTAAATGATGCTAGGACTTCTCAAATCATAGATTTATGATTTCGTGACATGTTTCATTAATAAGAGTGTAGTAACTTCCCTGTGCCATATTCAGGAATATGTGCCAGGACCTCTGCAGGTTTCCTAGGAATGCAATGAGTCCTCCAGTGAGTGAGGCCAAAAGGGCTTTGGGCCTCTGAACTAATCACATAAATCTGGCTAAGCTTCAAGGAATCTTTTGCACCCCAACATTGGGATAGAAGGCACAGTTTATAAAATGCCTTATTAGAGATTTTTTAAGAGCAGAGACCAAGCTCATAGTCTAAGAGGAAGAGAAGTTATGGGAAGCTGGGCAAATCTATATCCCCTGACAAACAGAAATCAGAAATATCAGTGTTACATCCATTGTGACATCCATTAATAGGCCTGTACCAGCACCTAATTTCACTGGATAAATTGTTGTTGATTGTAGACCTTTATCCTTTGCCTTTTGGAATATCTCATTCCATGTTCTCTTTAGTTTTATAGTGATAGCTGCTAAACCTTGTATAATTCTGAATGTGGTTCTTCAAAATTTGCATTCATTTTCTGTTATACTTTTCTTTTATGTGGTAGCTTTAGATTTTGGCAATGATATTCCTCAGAGTTTTCATTTTATAGTTTGTTTCAGGAGGTCATAGGTGGATTTTTTTTTAATTCCCACACTGCCCTCTTATTTTAATATGTCTGAGCAATTTTCTTTTAAGATTTCCTGAAATATTATATTCAGGTTCTTTTTTGGTAAAAAAAAATATTTGATTTCAGGTAATCCAAAGATTCTGTTTTCTTGAGGTCAATTTTGTATATGAGATACCTTACATTTCTATTGATTTTCTTAAGCTTTTAGTTTTATTATTAATAATTGTTATTGTCTTTTGGAGTAATTAACTTCTATTTGGTCCATTCTGGTGTTTAGGGAGGGAGTTTCTCATTTGAGTAATATTTTCTACCTCTTCTATTAGGCTGTTTATCATTTTTCAAATATTAACTGTCTCTAACAATTAACGGAAAACAGAATAATTGGTGTCTTCACTGTTGTACCTACTAGTAGTCACTTTACATATTCTTAATTCTTTTTCAGTTCCCTTGAATTTTTTAATACCAGTTTTGTTTCTACATTTCTAAAGTTTTGCCATTTTTTAGCTTCAAAAGTTATTTAAACTTGTATTCATGATTTACAGTTCCCACTTACAGGGGACTAAACAATTTATCTGATTCCCATAAGCTCTTAAACCTCTCCAAAACAGAAATTATGCACAAAAAATAAATAAATTTCAGCTGTCTCCATAGTCTAGAGCACCCAGAATCCAAAAGAAGTCTAGAAAAACCATGAATTAACAGTCACTGACCCTACACTCACTCCATACCCCTCCTCTGTCCCTTTCCCTACCAGCAGCAAGTTTGTACAGCACAGGCCTACAAAAAAAAATCCATCTCCAAATACTGGTTCTCACTCCCTTGCCAGTGTCATGTAGATCATGGATCCAGGCTACAGAATTTGTCCTGTGTATGCCAGCCAGCCAGTGTGGCTCAGTGCCTGACCTGAGAATAAGGGACAGAAGGAGATGGCAAGACACCAGGACAGGATCCATCATGTAAGGAAGGCTGTGCAGCACTCCACTAAGTCTGAGAAAAAGAGCATAGCATCTAGTCTGGGCCCATTCTGAGTACCCAACAGTCATCTGGAGCAGAGACCTAGGCAAGTGAACTGACTGAATTCAAATTTCACGGAACAAATTATCTTAATAAAAAGATTTGTTCTGAAAAACTTGAACTCAGTCAAAAGGCCACACCCAAGGACCTAAAAGGCCACATGTGGCCTTGAAGCTACAGGTTTCCCACCCCTGTACCTTTTCCTTAAATATGGGCTCAGAGGCTGTGTTCGTCCTTCGTTTTTGAAGAGGACCATGACATCAGAGAAATGATGACATGACTTGCACTTGCCTTTGTCTTGTGGGAGGGCTGTGCAAGGTCACCAGCCTCACTTTCTCCTCCTGAGCCATCTGGAGCCAGTGACCAGATCTTCATCAGGATGACTGGAGATGGCCCGGATCAAATAGGGGAGTAAAGCAAGGATGACTTTTCTCCCCACTATTATTTGACATAGCTCTAGAAATTCTAGAGATAGCAGTGAGAAAAGAGAAAGAAATTCCAGAAATAGAGATAGGTTAAAAACAAAAGAGAGATGCAGCTATTCCTACTTGCTGGTGATATGATTATTTACCTGGAAAATTCTAGAAAACCAGTCAAGATATTTAGATGAAAACATTAATACTTTCAGCAAAGTTGTAGGGTACAAAATAAACTCCCAAAAATCAGTTGTAATTTTACATAATAACAGAATCCAAGAAGAAATAATTGAAAAGAAAATCTCTCTTCAAATAATTATGGAATTCTTAAAGCACCTGGGGATCGATCTACCAAAGAACATTAAAAATTTTGCATAGATTTCTTTACAAAGTGTACCTTAAAGAAATAAGGAAATTAAATAAGTTGAGGAATATTCAGTGCTCATGTCTGAGCCAAGCAAATCTATTACCAAAGTTAATTTGCACTTTTAATTCCACATTACTCCCTATTAATAAAAGGGATATTAATTGATAAAAATAGTAAAATTCACTTGAAAAAAACATAGATTTAGAACAATAAGGGAAATTATGAAAGTAAATAGGAACAAGGGGATAATAGCACTAATTACTACTACTACTAATACTAATCAAAATGATAGCTAGGATTTATACAATACCTATTATGTTCCAGACACTGTGTTAACTGTTTTATAATCTAATTTTATCATCCCAACAACCCTGGGATATATTTTGTTCTTGTTGCTAAGTCATTTTTCAGTCATGTCCAACCCCCTGTGACCCAATTTGAGGTTTTCTAGCAGAGATGGTGGAGTAGTTTGCCATGGCTTTCTCTAACTCATTTTGCAGATAAGAAAACTGAGGCAAATATGGCTAAATAAGTTTCCCAGGGTCACACAGTTTGTGTCTGAAGTCTAATTTGTACTCACAAAGATGAGTCTTTCTGACTCCAAGCCAAGCACTCTATATACTGAGCCACCTAGCTTCCCCTATCCTGGGAGGTAGATATTATTATCATCCCCATTTTAATATTGGGGAAATTGAGGCAAACAGATTAATCACTTGCCCAAGATCACATAGCTAGCAAGTATCTGAGACTGAATTTGAATTCAGATCTCCCTAACTTCAAGTCCAGTGCTCTATCCATTGTGCCGTTTAGCTGTTCAGACTCTAACTATATTATAAAGCACTCATAACCAGAATCATCTGGTTAAAGAACAGAGAGGTAGCTCAACGGAATGGCCAAGAAAGAATCAGTATGGTAAGACATGATCACTGATAGGAATACTTAGTTCTTAAAGGGAGATAGTGGGAGATCAGTATGGATTTCTCTGTTCTAAATCCTTTTGTCCAGACCCTTTTTGTGGTCCAGTTCTTTCTCTGCCTAACTCCTTGGGAAATCTAATTTATCCTCATAATGTTGTAGACCACGGGATTGGGAGAGGCCTGCCCAATCCCTGGTTCCTTCTGGTGGATACTGTTTGTGTCCCAGCTCAAAAGAAGAAAGGGTTTTATTCCTTGTTCTCTTGAATAGACTACTTAGGGGCAAGGATAAGTCCCTGGCCACTCAAACTTAAAGCATTGACCTCCCCACACCACCAAGTTCACTTCTTTTTCATTTCATTTTATTTTTCAAATAACAAGTATTTATTTTCTCTCCCTCCCACCACCTCCAATTTAAAGGAAAAACAAAACAGACCTCTTGCAATAAAAGTGCAAGCTCAAGAGAAAAAAATACCCGCTGTATTCAGGTGCAAAAATGCCAATCCCATTCTACAACTGTCTCAGGAGATGGGTCACATTCTTTATCATGAACATCAGTTCTCTGGGATTGTGACTGGTCATTGCATTGATCAGAATCTATCAAGATTGATTGTATTTAAATGTAGCTGTTATTGTATAGCAGTTTTTTGATTCAGTTAATTTCACTCTGTACAAGTTCATTTAATTCTTCTCAGGTTTCTCTGATACCATTTCTTTTGTCATTTTTATGGCACAATAGTATTCCATTACATTCATATACTATTTCCAGATTGAATCATAAACCTTTGCCCTTTAGTTTCTAGTTTTTTATCCTACAAAAATTGCTACTATAAGTATTTTTGTATCTGTGAATCCTTTTCTTCTTCTATCTCTTTGGAGTACTTCTGGTATTGCTGAGTCAAAGAGTATGTACAAAGAGTATTTTAGTGACTTTAAGGACATTGTTCCAAATTATTTTTCAGAAAGTCTGATTCACAGTCCCACCAACAATGCATTATACTGTTTTTTTCTACAACCCTTCCAACATTGCTTGTTTTTTTCCTTTTTTTTTGTTGTCTTTCACAATCTGATGGATATCAAGTGGAATTCAAAAGTTTAATTTGCATTTTTCTGATTATCAGTGATTTTAAAATATGGCTGTTGTTAGCTTAAGTGTCCTCCTTTGATAACAGGTTGTCTATATCTGTCCATATCTGAAAACAGAATGTCTCTTAGAAATTTTAATCAATTCTTCAGAATCAAGAAACCATCAATATCTCAGAAAGGAAACCACCAAGTTCACTTCCAAAAGTGGTGGAGACTATGGGAAGATTAATTAAGGATTCTTGGATCAATAACTGATAGAATTAGACTTAGCAGGGCAAGATCAGCATTATGATGAGGGGGTGGGAGGAAGAACCCGGGAAGAAGCCAGTATAGAGCTGTACTGGGTTGCCAAGGGATCAATATGGGAACAGGATGAGAGTTCACCTAATGTGGCAATGATGGCCTGGGAGAGATGTGAAAAGTTCCCACTCACCAAAGGCAGATGTTCCAAATCTGTTTTTACCTCTGCAAATTTCTCACAGCTTCCCCTTCACCCACCCTCTCTGCCGTGAATCTTGCCTCATATTGAAATCATTCACCAAGAACTCCCTCTTCCGCCCTACTCATCTCACATCACCAAGATGTTTTCTGTCACTGTCCTTCCCTCTTGTCTCTCATGAAGAGGTGGCACATCTGATAAAGGCAAAAAACAAAAACAAACAAAACCCTCCACATGCACAAGCTATTCATTCCATTTGGTCTTTTCCAGAAGACTGTTCCCTGTATAATTCCCACTCTCTCAATTGTCTTCAATCTCTCTCTCTTTCTAATGGCTGTTTCTGTACTGTTTACAAATGGTTCCATGTCTCCCCATTCTCACAGCATCCTTGGTAGCTATAATCCCATACCTTAATTCCCTTTTGCAACTAAACTACTAAACCATCAACAATTGATGGCTCCACTTGTTTTTTTCTTGCTCTTCTCTCAACAGTCTACAATTTGGCTTCTGACTTCATCATGCTACCAAAACTACTTTCTTCAAAGTTACTAACAATCTCTTATTTGCAAACTGAATGTTTTTTTCTCAATCCTCCAAGATTCTTGATGTCCCTAGAGTCTTTCACACTGCTGATAACTTCTACTTTCTCCTGGTTCTCCTCCTTCCTATCTAAGTGTCCTCAGTCTCCTTTGTTGGGTCTTCATTCGGGTCATTCCTACTAATTGTGAGTATCCCACAGGGCTCTTTTTTGCCCCCTATAATATTCACTTGGTGATCTCATCAGCTTCACGGGATTCAGTTATCATCTTGTTGTACATGATGCTCACATCTAATTATCCCACTCTAGCCTCTCCCCTGATTCCAATCTCCCATTTCCAACTACCTATTTGACATCTTGAAGTGATGTTACACAGACATCTTAATCTTGACATGTCAAAACTGAGTTTGATATTCAAAGCCCTTTTTAATATGCCCCCTGCTTTTCCAGTCTTCTTACACCTTATACACTCCCTCCCCCCATTCGGTGATCCACAAACACTGGATTCCTTGCCATTTTTCACAAAATATGCTCCATTTCCCACCTCTAGGCATTTTCATAAGTTGTGCCCACATGCCTAGGATTCTCTCCCTCCTCCTCTTCTTCTCTTTGCTTTACTGGCTTCCTCCAAGTATCAGCTAAAATCCTACCTTCTACATGAAGTCTTTAATTGTATGGCCTTCCCTCTGTCATTCATTTCAAATTTATCGTGTCTATAGTTTGTTTGTACATAGATGGTTATATATTTTCTTCCTATCTGATTATGAACTACTTGAAAGCATGGAATGGCTCTTACCTTTTACCTTTCTTTAAATTTCTACTACTTAGCACAGGTGCTGGCCAGGAGCTGGTGCTTAACAAATGTTTATCTACTAACCACTGACTGATTGACTGACCAATTGATTGATTGCTGCCCCATGGGACACAGGGTGAAAGAGGCTGTATGAACTCTGTCTCTGACTGAATGGCTGTCCATCTGTCCATACCCTCCTATGCTGTGCTTGCCTGTGGATATTAATAAATCATTTTGACTCATTTTAGTGTGGTTGCATGTCATTCACTACAACTTTGCTCTAGATTCACATTAGGAGAAGCCAGAAGGAGAGGAAGATGGGAGAAAGGCTTCAGCTATTGTGGATGTGAATTTCAGCTTGCTGAATGAAAGAGACGTGCTTCTGTGATTGGCTGGAGAAAGTCTGGAAATTGCTCACTAGAGAGCTCAATTCTGCTACTTTTGGAGCTTATCACCCTCTAGCACCACCTACAGCTTGAGAAAGGGCTTGCTCTATGCTTCCCTCTATAGAAGAAGAAAGAGAAGGGGAAAGACAGTCTGCATCTAAGGAGCTGTGAGAAGAGGCTTAACCTATTTATGGTCATTTTAATAAAGCAGGATCCTTTCAAATGAAGAGGTGTCTGGGCTTGACTCTATTGCCCAGAGATCCAAACCGAGTTTTGCTGTGAGTTCTTTAAAGATGTAACAAGAAGCTTGGAGATGATCAGATAACTCAGAATCCCCTGATATTTAGAGATCTGTGGAACTTGGCAGTTCTCCAGCTTACAAAGATTACTTTGTCCTGAAATGCTCTTCTTTACGCCTTTGAGAATTTTTGTGAGAGAAAAAGAGCTTCCTCAACCCAAGAGCAGAAGAGGTTTTGTTCAGAAGAACAAGATGACCAGAAGGGAAGCTGAGAAAGAGCTTTGTGTAGTGCAGATTTTTTCGGAGTGGCAAGTGGGCCAAAACACATGTATTTTCCCTCTCGGATGACCCTCTGATCATTTCTCAAAGTGTGTACTCACTGACTCTACAGACACTGTGTGAATTGGTGGAACAATGTGACTCGGTGTGTGGGTAGACTGTAATGTTACTGATCCTTTCTGGATTTGCCTTATACAAGATAACTGATCTTATAACTATTCTTGCTCTTGCATTATCCGTAAATAAAGTCTTATTTTTAAAAATTAGTGATGTCCATATATTAAGCTCAAAATAGATACATGAGTTAGACGTAATGGGTGACATGGTAAGCAAATTAGTAGAGCATGAAAGAAATCACCCATCAGATCTATGGACAGAGGAAGGATTCATGACTGAACAAGAGAGAAAAAAGTCCACAGGAGGTAAAAACAGACATTTTTAGTACATAAAACTATTATTTTTAATAAAACCAATGCATTTGAAATTAGAAGAAAAGCAGGAATCTGGGGGAAATATTTCCAGCAAGCTTTTCTGATAAATGTCTGATTTCTAAGATATGAAGTGAATGTTATGGTGTATGGGCATTTACCAAGCTATTGAAAAACATATGACAGTGTAAGGGAGGTAACTCCCAGAAGACAATACCTCTTTATACAACCAAGGGTGGGGGAGAGGAATCACTACATTTCTCTTCATTTTAATGGTTTCATTTTGAAGTGTGATGTTTAACGTTTCAGATTATTTCATTAATTGATTGAATTGCAGAAAAATTAGAACAGTCCAGGAAATAGCATCCTCTCAGTGGCCAGAGTGTCCACTCTCAATCAGGAGAGGTTAGATCTGACTTCAAAACAAGAAAATCTAATGAAACTTGGCCCAAGGGTTTCAGTCCTTCAAAAGTATGGACCAGGGGCTTCAAGAAAGCATAACACTCTGCTTTCCATTTGCGTCCTTTTAGAGAGGAGCAATAGTGGTGTTTCCCATCCATCTTTACTTCATCCTGGGTAGATATAAAATAGCATTTCTCTCAGTAATCAGAAGCAAAACTTGCCCTAATCAGAATAAAGGATTCCAGAGCCTTGGGGAAGGGAAGTTTCCATTTGCAAAGAACCTTATATTATGAATGATGTGTCATGAAGTAGATCTGTATAAGCCAACACAATCAATTCCTCAAGCAAGCAATAATTAAGCACCTACTACATACAGGGCACCAGAGATACCAAGATAAAAAAAGAATACAGCCCATGCCTTCAAGAAGGTGATATTCTCTCTCATGGGGAAGTTAAGGGGAATGAGATATACACCAATAAGAATAAGTTCATGTCTATGTATGATAGTACCCCTTTATGGTACTGCCCTCTCATGCAAAACAGTTTGTTGTGGAGTTAAGTCTGTTTTGATGGTCCCCTTGTTTGGAGGATAAATGCCAATTCAAAGATAAAAAGTTATTCTGATTCAAAATTCTGAGATAGCCGGTGTTCATTTTTAATGCAACAAAATATGGTATTTTGGAAAGATATAGACACCAAAGCTGTTCTTAAATGGAAGGCAAATGATCACAGATAAAAGATGAGAATTTGGGCACTATATTTGAGTTAAAGCAAGGTCATTCACAGACAGCATCCTGAGTCTTTAGCCAGAACAATAAGAGAATAGGGAGGAAGGACATATTCAGAAAGGAACCAACTAAGTCAAAGCTGAAAATGATGCCGGGTACAATTGTTCTTGAGAAATAGGTCCAGCAGAGCCAAGGGTCAATTTGGGATCAGAGAAGTCACTCAATGGATCAATTCATTTGACTTAATCATTGTGCTTAAGAGGTTTTCATCAAATACAGGACAGATCTACTTAGCTTAACATTAGAAGCATCTGTTCAATGCAGAAGCTATGTTTACCAAGGAATTTTTATAGTCAGTTCCTAAGACTATAAAGAGAACTTGAACATTTATAGTTCCAGGGTTTTCCTCAACTCATATGCTTCCTTGGTTGATTTCTGCACATGCCCACTCTGCTCCACAGATAACTGAGTTCACTGGAAGGAAAGTGTAACCCAGGTTTATTTGTGGATTATAACATATTTTACTAGTTCTGCATTTTTTAACATATGAGTAACTGGTATTATTATTATTTCTTTTGATTTATTGACAAATACATGATTAAGTCCAAAATCTATATGGGTCAAGACTCATGATAAAAAATGCTATCCACATACAGAACTTTGAAGCCTGAATGTAGATGGAAGTGTACTATTTTCTCTTTTGTTGTTTTTTTCTCTCTCATGGTTTTTCCCTTTTGTTCTGATTCTTCTTTTGCCACATGACTATTGTGTAAATCTGTTTAATCTGATTGTACATGTATACCCCATATCAGATTGCTTGCTGCCTTGGGGAAGGGACAGTAGAGGAAGGGAAAAATTTTGGAACTCCAATTTTATAAAAATGAATGTTGAAAATTGTTTTTACATGTAATTGGAAAAAAATAAAATACTATTAAGTGGAAAAAATAAAGACAAAAAATCATAAAAATGTTTCTAAAAATTAAAAAGTTCTATATGTATCATTCTTTTGAATGAATAAATGTGTTAAAAGAAAATCATGTGTGGGTGTTCAAGAGCTGAAGTGATAAGTAAGGGATATATGTAAGGGGTAACTCCACAACTGCATTATTCATTGTATTCTGAGAAAATTGGGGTTTAACTATGTGGTGTTGATCCTTTTCTGAGAAGCTAGACCTGCCTGGCATGAGAAGTGATTTCCTCCAGAAAGTAACTGTCCATATGAGAGATGCTATCTCCTGGACGTAAACATTCTCTGCAGATCTTGTATCTAGAATAAGCTCATCTCACTGTATATCCTCTGCCTTAATCAGGCAACTTCTATCATGTGATTATTGTCTTCAGTTGGTGCCATTGCATTTTACAAAATCCATTAATAAACTGGAGAGCATCCAGATTAGAGTGTCCAGAATAGTCATAGGATTATAGAATTAAAGCCAGAAGGAACCTCAGAGGCCATTTGATCAATTTCCTTCATTTCATGGATGAAGAACTTAGGAGTTTACAAGGAGGAACTCCAGGGAATTTAGAGAACTTGCCTGAGACCACACAGGTAGTAAGTGTCAGAAGCAGAATTAGAACCCAAGTCATCAAACTCCCAATCCAGTGCTCATTCTGCCTTGAGAGTCGAAGGATCTTGTCATCACAGCATAGGGGTTGAGTCAAGTAAGCAAGTCAATGAGCATTTATTAGGCACTTACTATGTGCTGTGTGCTTAGCCAGGTACTGGGCTAAGCAATGAAAATAGAAATTAAAAGAAAGGCAGGCCCTGCCCTCAGGGGGATTCTATTCTAACAGGGGAAGACAGCACATAAAAGGGAACCAAAGAGTGGGGGCAAAAGAAGAAGAGGTACTCAGGATAGGAATGTGGGGGAAAGAAATACAGAGAGTGAGGAATAGAGTGTGGAGAGCAATGAAGGAGTGATCATGGCTGACTCAGACCCTTCGTTAAAATTGAAGTACCTGGAAAAATTGACTGATCAATGGAAAGGACCACAGAAGTGGAGGGAGTGATGAGGCTTTGAGGGAAGTGGCAGTCTTCCAGGAAGAGAAGGCTACTTTGCTATAATAGAGAAGGAAGACAGGAAAGTTAGGAATGATTCCAAAAAAGGATGGAGGTGAATTGGTTGACAGCAATGGGAATATTTAGCCTATAAGAGAAAAGTGGAGGGACATGAGAGCTGATTTCAAGGACTCTAAGAGCTGTCACATGGAAGATTAAATTGATTTTTTTTCTTGTTCTCAAACAGGATAATTAGAAGTAAAGGCTCAAAATCTACAGGGATGGATTCCACTAAATGCCAGGAACATTAACTTAACGATTATCATGACCCAAAGTGAATGAACTGCCTTGGGAGGGAATGGGATCCCTCTCACTTGAAGTCTTCAGGAAGGGATTGGATGACCATTAATGAAAGACAATATAGCATGGATCTGGGATCAGCCATGACTTGGACTGGATGGCATGAAATTCTCCAAGTTGGCATAATATAAGAGAGTGAGAAACAGGGACAAAGGAGACATCCCCGCCAATGTAGTAAGACAGTATAAAGAGGAAGCAAAGTGTTTTGCATGACTGCACATGGATAACATATCAAATTGTTTGCTGTCTCAGACAGGAGGAAGGAGAGGGAAGGAGGAAAGGAGAGAATTGGGAAGTCAAGAAATTTGTAAATTAATGTTAAAAATTGTTTCTACCTGTAATTGGAAAAAAAAGAAAATATTAAAAAAAGAAAAAGAAAAATTTAGGCAATGTTAAAAGTAGTATCTAAAACTAAAGCAACTGTCTAAAGAATAATTTTACTTAACAGGGAATCAGTCCTAGTGTGATAAACACAACATAATTTAGAAATCATGTTAACATCCATAATTTTTATTTTATAGTTAGTATCTACAAATAAAGCCTAATCTATAGAAATTTTCAATTGTTCATACCAGGTTACTACTTAGTAAGTATGAATGGACCAACAAATTTTAAAATGGAAAATGCATAAGAAATTCACCCTTTTTCTGGGGTTAACTCTTTTAAGTTATGGCATATTTCAAGAAGGAAATGTATAAAGCCAATCTATTCTAAGCAAGTTGAAGTGATATGATATAGAAAAAAGAAGATTCAGAATCATAGACTCAAAGACTTTGAGAACAGATGATGTCAACAGATATCTAGTCTACTCTCTGGACTGAGTCAAGAGATCTAGGTTCTTTTAGTTTTGCTCCAACATTATGTAAATTGGGTCAAATTATTTACTCTTTTTTGGTTTTAATATCTTCAGTATCTTGATCCTCAAAATAAAAGGTTTAAATTAGAAAAATAAATAAAGAGGGTGAGAGGATGTTCAGCTGCGGGGGATCAAAGAAGGCTTCACAGAGGGAACAGAATTTGAGCTGAATTTTGAAGTAAAAGAAGGATTCTTTATGGTGGAAGGAGAGAATGGATTCCAATCATGGAATTCCACACAGACAGGAGACCACAAGATGGATTTGGGGAAGAGTTACCAGTAGAATTGGAAGGTGAAATCAGGCAAGAAGTAGGGCTAGAGCTAGACTGTGGGAAAGCATAAGAAATAAGACTAGAGAATAAGGGAATACCTACTGGGATGGATCACAGGTACATCTAAGGTAACTGGGAGCTACTGGAGATGTTTAAGCAGGACAGAGCACCTTAGGAAGAATGTTTTGCCAGCTATGTCCTTCATATCTATCCAATTCATCATTCAATGAGGCTAGTTAAATGATAGCCTAGGTAAGGAGTCATGAAAGTCTCTACTGCTGTGGCAGCAGTGAATAAAAAGGGGGCTAGATGGCACAGATGTAGTGGAAGTAGAAAGAACAAGACTTGCCAATAGGGTGGATGTGGTGAGGGAGAGGGAAGGCTGAAGTTTCAAGCCCAGGGGACTGGAAGGTGGTGCCATTGGAAGTGGAGAACATGGGAGGAGATTCAGTCTTTGGGGGGAAAGTACTGGAGAAGGCAAGCAGCAAAGTGTAGCAGGTCTGTGCTTGAAACCTTCTGATGCTGTGTAGCTACGCAACTGTAGGCAAGTCATCTCACTCCTCGGAGCCCATTTCCTCTTTCTGAAAATGAGAGTTGGTCTCTTCCAGCTCAAAACCTATAAACTCACGACAAGTTCATTTTTGCTTGTTTTGAATTTCAGGTGCTGGCAGGAGAACCAGGTGGAGATGGGGAACTTGAGCTTAGAGAAGAGATCAGTGGCAGGTATAGAAATCTAGGAATCAGCAGCATTGATGCACTCATTGAACCTATGGGGACAGACATGCTCTTTGAGGAAGGAAATGTAGTCTGAGATGAGAAAAAATTAAAATAGAGTCTTGAAAGAGGGGGAAAGCCCCTTAAGAAGCAGTTCAAATGGGACAGTAGAATCAAAAGAAAAGAGCGCCATGGAAGAGTGGAAGAAAGAGGATCCAGAAGAGAACAGGATGATCAAAAGCCTTGTAGACCACAGAACAGTCAAGGATGATGAGCACTGGAAAAGTCAAATCAATTTTTCAGTTAAGAGATTGTTGATCACCTTTAAGAAAGCAGTTTCCCTGGAGTTCGGGGTCAGAGGTTGAATGCATGAAAAGGCAGTGGAGTGGATGAGTGGTGAAGAATCTTTCTCAAAATTGGCAGTGGAGAAGAGTTAAGGTGGCAGAGTAAGAAGAAACAATCTGGTTATCACAACCACTCCATACTTACAAAATGCACCAGGCCAAGTCCTGACTAGGAATCCAAGAAGAAATCATAGGGAGGCATTTTTTCAGCCTAAATCATCAGAGGGACACAGGTTATGGAGTCTGTAGACACCAGAGCTAAAGTCTAACTAGGAGTGTCCTGCAGTGAATGAGGGCTACAGGGATTGTGTAGGAAGGCAAGAAGACATGCCTGATCAAGAAGAAGGGTCTTATGACATACAAAGAACAAAAACAGAGGCCATCAGGCTGCTCTGGCCTTCCTACTCTAAAGATTAGTCACAGATCTAGTGTGGACTCAGGAGAGGATTTGTCCCTGGTGTGGGTGGGGAGAGGTCCAGGGCAAGGAGATTTCATGAGTCAAAAACTGTGTACTGGAAAAAACAAAAACAGAAAGAAACAAAAGTATGAGTCGGATCCTGGGAATGGAAAGGTATCTCACACTCATCTTCCAGCCCAGTCTAAACTCTATATCAAAATATTAAGGCCATGGAACTCAGACCAAAGAGGACCCTACAGTTCCACTCCTTGGAAAATACAGTTTTCCAGTAGGTTGAGGATGGCTGAATCTAGTAGAAGTCCACTAGAGTCCCAAACAGGAGCAAGCCCAGCTCAGGAGCTTGAAGAGCCCTAAACAAGGAGGCTTTACCCTGGAGTGTACGGTCTTGTAGCTCCCCAGTCTATGCTGTCCAAGAGATACTTAAATACTCACTACCCAGAGAAAGCAAGTGAAGGACACAATACAGGAGATATTCTCTCCAGAAGTTCTCAGAGCTTGTCCCTAAGGCAAAATACTTAAGCATTCAAAGAATGGATGGAAATAAGGCTAACTGAATCAGTAAACTAAAAAAGAATCCTACCATAAAGAGTTGTTATGGATTCAGGGACATTCAAGACATGAGTTTAGATGAAAAGAATCACTTCAAAACAAGCACAAAGTGTTAAAGAAAGACACAGCTTGGAAATAAACTCAACTAGAATTCCTAGAAGATCTGAAGCAATACTTTCGAAAAAGAGTACAAATGACTTTACAAATGAAATCAAAGTGCTGTTGGAAAGAGAATTGTGAGTTGTAAAAGAAAGACTTGAAAAAAGAATTAACAGTTTTTCACATGAATATAATGGAATATTATTTCATTGTAAGCGATGATAAAATAAGTATTTCCCAGAATTCTGGGCAGTATGACCTGATGATGCAGAGTGAAGTGAGTAGAAGCAAGAAAACATTTTATGAGGGCAACGGAAATGTAAAGAAAACTCACTTTGAAAGAATGAAGGAATGCAGTGGGCAAGCATGTGTCCAGAGGACATCTGATGAAGCTTGGTGCCCACCTCCTGACAGAGATGAAGGCCTCAAAGACAAAAGGAAGACAACACGTTAATGGGCAAGGACAGTTGTGTGAAATCGTTTTCTTCACTAAACTTCTTTGTTACAAGGGTATATTTTTCTTTCTTTTTTTAATGGGAGAAAGATTGGGAGTAGGAGGCAGAGCAAGGGTTAGTAATAGTGATGTTAAAGAAAAGAGAGCCATGAAACATTTTTGTAAAATGCACAGAAGGGAACAGTTGGAAGTTCAGAAGGAAGAATCAATAAGGACAATTTGGTGAATAATGTTGAATTTTAGCTAGGTATAGATACAAGTATATAGATATATCCACATAGATGTGCACACATCTATAAAGTAAGCAGAATGGAATGCACATTCACAGTTTCCTGTGCAAGCCTATTTTTGTGGTCTGCTATGCATATGGAAATTTTTTAATTGGGACATTTAAATTCAGAATAAAATATTAAAAATAAAACAAAGCTTTTTCCCCTTCTCTTTCTAGATCCTCTCCCTTGGTGGTCTCATTCACTCCCATGGCTTCCATTGTCACCTCTCTGCAGTGAATTCTTAAGTCTATATTTTTACTCTTAATTTCTCCTCAGAATTCTATTCCAATATTTGCAACTCTTTGTTGGATATCTCCACCTGAATGAATATTGGTGCCCCTAAAATAATGTAACTAAAACAGCTGCTTTGCCACACAAAATCCCCCTGCTTCCCAAATGTTCTATTTACCTTCAAAAAGAGGCACCACTGATTCTCTCAGTGCCCTGGGTCCTCAACCTTTGACTGTTTGTTCCCTGGATGTTCAGTTGGCAAGTCTTTTGGCGCTACCTTAACAGTATTTGCATTTAGCCCTTCCTCTCTTTCCCCATTACAGCTTCCCTAGTTCTGATCCTCATCTTTTCTAAACTAGACTCCTAAATAATCTCCCTACCTCTATTTCCTCCCCTTGCCAATCCATCTGCCACATCATTAATCTGTTATGCATGATCATGCTGACACCACTTGTCTAATCAAAAATCTTCTGTGGCTCCCCATTGTTTAGCAAATATAATAAAAATTCCTCATCCTGGCATACAAGGACTTCCATAATTGAGTTTCAATCTATTTGTTCACTGCTTATTTTATTCATACTGCTTCTCTTGACTGGTCCCACATTGAGCCAAATTGGTATAATCTCCATCTCCCATTCTCACCCTTTCCTTTCCATCTCTTGTGCCTTTGCTCATACTGTCTTCCATACTGGAAATCCAATCTCCATCTTGTGACCATCTTCTTTTCCTTCAAATTTAGATGCCACTTTCTCCATGAAGTTTTCTTTGACTCCCTGGAGAGAAAGGGGGAAAAGTAAACTCTTCCACATTAAATTCTTTGTCACATTACTTGGATCTCTCCTTTGAATTTCCCTCCTGCTTTATATCATAATAGTTTTTTATACTTCTAGTCTTTTATTATAAGAAGGATTTTCTCCATCATCTCCTGAAGAATAAGATTTTTTTCTAGCTCCCTTTGTATCCTCAGAATGTGGTACAGTACTTTACACACAGTAGGTATTAATTAAAAATTTGTAAATTTTGATTTGCTAATGGTATTGAAGAGTATAGAAAGAGAAAACTGAGATGAAGCATATATTATGAATATCTAGATCTTCAAGTACTTGATGAGTTACATCAATGGTTGTTGTAACTACTTAGCAAAAGAAAAGTATTAGAGGCACCTAGGTGGAACAGTGGATAGAACAGCAGACCTAGAGTCAGGAAGAGCTGAATTCAAATCTAGCCTCAGACACTAATTAGCTGTTGCTTCTGTTTGCCTCAGTTTCCTTAACTGTAAAATGGTGATAATAATGCTATCTACTTTCTCTTACAAGGTTGTTGTGAGTCTCAAATAAGATATTTTAAAGTACTTAGCCCTGTACTTGACACATGGTAAGCACTTAATGCTTTTCTCCTTCCTCCCCGTTTAAATATTTGTCTTATTTTAAAGACAGGGATGTAGGAAGAAGAGATTTGGGAGTTTGGTTATGGGGTTTAGGTTTGTAGTAAAACTATGGAACTAACCAAAGGATTTCTAAAGGCATTGACATGTATTCTGAGCCAAGGGAGGCCAGAGGGACAACCCAAAGACCCACTTCCCATCTTTGGTCTTCCCAAAAAGGAATATGATAGGAATGATAGGAGCTGACTTGTTCTCTGTCTCCTGGAGGGTCTCCAGAAGAGGGAGGCCATGAGTCTCAGTCAAGAAGTAGGCAGAAGCTACAGGAAGGACAGGTACAATCCCAAACGACCAGGGCTTCACAAGAGGGATGTAGTTGCTGATGATGTAGACAATGGGAGCCAGCAGGGAGCCTAAGCCGGTACTAAACAGACCAGCCTTCAAGCCCATCTGTCTGCAGGCCAACCAAAGAACAGAAGTTGGAATGTAAGCCCTTTCAGGGCACAGGGACTCTGCTACTTTTCCCTTTATTTCCTCAGCCCCTGGCACAGCACCTTTCTCATAGTTGTCTGCAAGTAGAATGGACAGATCTCAAACTTTACTTGCTCCAAGGTATATGTACAGCAAAGATGAAGGGGCGGGGGGGGGGGGGGGGGGGGGGGGGGAAGCTCACTCATCCAAGAACAAAAACTGCTCATTTGCAAAGCCATAGTAATGACAATTGTCCACCTGGCGGAACCTGACATCAGTCTTCCATAAATATCCAGAGGAACTTTGAGACAAATTTCTGCCACCTATCCTGTAACATTCCTGGATGTCTGACCCAAAGTAAACCCTAGAGTAAATTTATTATATATAAACTACTCTTTTTATTATTCTCATAGAGTTCTCAAGATGGCAATGGCCTGAGAAACTTTCCATTAAGACTGCTTATAAATAAGTTTAAAATCAATGAGTGAATTAATGAATGTGACCAGCAGATCTGATCTAAACATGACAAGAGACTTTTTTGACAGTAGCCTGGACGGTTCATTGAACAGCAGGTAAAAAGTCAAAAGTTTTTAAAAGATACTAAAGAGCAAGGTCACTATAGAAGGAGCAAGAAATACTTCTGTCATTGAATTGACCATATGTGGGTTTTTGCTAAGATAAAGAAGGAACAACTACCCCCAGCACATTCTTGCAGGAAGATTTCAGTGGAGATAATATAGTCCTCAAATCTCTCACATTGCCGAGAGTACAACATGAAAGGCAGATGCTGCATCCTTGATAGACATAAAGCCAGCAGTTCTTGGGTCTCAATGGTCAAGGAATCTAAGGCTTCCCTGTCTTTCAGCCTCCCCCTATTCCCACCACCTTGGGTTCAAAAAACATTCATTGTGGTATGGCATACAGCAAATTATTGCCCTTCAACTCACTTCTATCTCAAGGATAAGGGACCAGATATTATTCCTTGAATCCTGTCCAAACCAAACTCTGTCCAAGATTTTCACAATCCTTAGGCCCTCTCAGCCCTACTCATTGAAAAACATCTTCCATCTGGGGAACCAACAGAGGGCGTGCCTGGCTTATGTTCACTAATATTACAATACAGTTTGAATCATGATGCTGTTGTTAACAAAGTACATCAAAGGATTAATGTCTCAGGATCAGAGATCTAGACTAGATGGCCTCTCCATTTTACAGATGAGGAAGCCTCCCAGAATGTTACATGACTTGCCCAAGGTCACATAAGTTGAAACATCAGAGGAAGGATTGAACCCAGGTTCTCTAACTATAGAACCAGTGTCTATTTCTGGACCATATTGTCTTATAGCCCTCTGGGACATTATGCTTTATAATGCTTTGGGTTGCTCTCTTTAACATTGTGATGAGGGTAGTAAAAATAAGTTTTAAAAATGCATTTAACATGTGAAGAAAGGTGGTCAAAATGCTGAGACATTAGTTAGGCAGAAAAATGAGAATGGGGGAAAGGATTTGAAAGGATAAATGGCTGGACTGAGAAATACATCTGTAAAGTGTGGGGGAAATCCTTCCTAGCTAATCCTGGGAAATCCACAAGTGTGCCAAAGTTCACATACGATTGATTGAGTGATGGTTGTTGTCCGTTATCTAAGAGGTCCAAAATGACATCACTATGTTAGATTCGAGTTACAATGTGTCCGACTGTGGCTGATCACATCAATATGAGCTCACAATGCTCTACCACAGGTTAGGCACAAATAGTCCACATGAGCATTTGGAATGGATTTTCTAAATTTGCGCACTTATGTTTCTTTTGAATTCTCCTTTGCTGATAGAGCACAGCACCTCCTTTGATGAGGGCAAGCCATGCTGGGTGGTCCTGCAGTATTTCCCATGTCATGCAATCAATTCCAGAGTTCTTAAGAGAGACCCTCAGAGTGTCCTTGTATCACTTCTCATGATCACCATGAGAGGGCTTGCCTGTATGAGTTCTCCTTTTAGGGAAGCCTGTGTTTGGCATTTGAACAACATGATCAGCCCATTGGAGTTTATGTCTCTGGAGTAGAGTTTGAATGCTTGGCAGTTTAGTACAAGAAAGGATCTCAGTGTTCAGTATCTTATCCTTCCAAGTGATCTTCAGAATCTTCCTAAGACAGTTCAAATGGAAGTGATTCAGCTTCCTGGCATGGCACTAGTAGACTGTCCAGGTTTCACAGGCATACAAAAATGAGGTCAGCACAATGGTTCTGTAGACCTTCAGTTTGGTAGTCAATCCAAAACCTCTTCTCTAACACACTTTCTTTTGGAGCCTCCCAAACATTGAACTAGTTCTGGCAATGCATGCAGTAACCTCATCTTCTATGTGTACATCTCTGGAAAGTATACTGCCAAGGTAAGGGAACTTATCGACAGCATTCAAAACTTCTCCATTTGCTGTAGTTGATGCTTCCATATATGGATGGTGTAGTGCTGAATGGTGGAGCACCTATGTTTTATTGGTGTTAATTGTTAGGTCAAAATTAGCACAAGTAGCAGAGAATCCATCCATACTCCTTTGCATCTCAGCTTCAAAGGTTACATTGAATGCACAATCATCTGCAAACAAAAAGTCATGCATCAACTCTCCCACAACTTTCCTCTTGGCTTGTAACCTTTTCAAGTTAAATTATTTACTACCAGCATAGTAGCTGACCTTGATGCCATGTTTGTCCTCATTGCAGGCATCTGACAACATGATGATTAATACTAATAGTAAGGAAGAGTGATCAGAACCCTGGACAGTGGAGTTGGGGTGATAGGTTCCTTGCTAATTGTCTCCTACTTTTCTTTTTCTACATGCTATCCACTCGCATTTTCCTTCTTCCTTGACCTTCTCTCAACCTCAAAGTATATCCTATCCCATGCCATATTTAAAATATCTTTTCTTAATTGCTTAACTGAAACTTTAAATTTCTACAGTTACGTCTCCAAATTTTAGCAGAAAGTCAAATCAATGGCTGAGTTAACAAACATCTGGATAGAAAAGTTAATAATTTAATGATTAATATTGTTCAGGTACAGAATGAATAGGGTTTTCAGATCCTCCCATCCAACCTGCTCCATTATACATCCTTGACATAGGCAATTTAGGTAAACTAGTTGGGTATGTTAGCCACAGAATAGAAAAGATACATGTTATTTAATTAGCATAACTTCATTATTTTCATGTTCTCCTTCTGAGCAAAATCAGTAGAAAGGAAACTCCCTGAAAGCAGAGGCTGCTGTTTTCTATCTTTGTATCCCAGTTCCTACACAGTGCCTGGCAATTAATAGGCACTTAGTAAATATTTCTTAAATTGAATTGAATTGAATTGAATTTTACCTCCATAGGCTGTATTCCCAAACCAATGACCTAGTGCCTCTCCACCTGCCTGAGTCCATGATAGGAACAGTTTACCATTGCTGACTTTCAGTGTTCTGATCACATCATTTTTCCTGAAGTCTTACCTGATTTCAGTTGGGTAGAACTCTTGTATATAGAGGTAGAGGCAGGAAATTCCCCCTCGCCCCAGGCCACCATTTCCAATAATACTGAGTATCATCCAAAACACAAGCATATCTGAGGACAAACAATGGGGAGATTAGCAGTTTATTCAAGCTTAGCAGGAGGCTTTACTTCCCAAGAAGGATGGAAAGAATAAAGGAGGGAAAGAGGGAGGAAGGAAGCAAGCAAGCAAAGGAAAGAAGGAGACAGGGAGAGAAGGGAGGAAAGAAAAACAAAGGAAAGAGGGAAAGAAGGATGGATAAAATGGAAGGAGAATGGAGGGAAGGAAAGAGAAAGGGAAGGGAGGAAATAAGCATTTGTCGAGCACCTGCTATATGCCGAGAAATGTGCTAAGTGCTTTACAAATATCTTATATCTTCACAATTACCCTCACAAATAGAAGCAGATACTATTATTGTCCCTATTTTACAATTGAGGAAACTGAGGTAGATGGTGATTAAGTGATTTGCCCACAGGCACACAACTAGTAAGTGACTGGGGCTAGATTTAAACTCAGGTATTCTTGACTACAGGTCCAGCACCCTATACACTGTGCCATCTTGGCACCTCCCAGGCCTGCATTTGGATCTCCATTCATTTGTATTCCTCTTCAGAACAGGGAATTTCTCAAGCTATGAACAGTTTTTGGGACTATTCTCTATTTATTATTGACTAGTTTTATTTTTAAGCCCTGTTCTATTTAAAAAGCAGAGTTTCACATGCATCCCTCAACAGTCACTATACATGCAATTAGTGGATCATTTGTCTTCCTGAAGCCTTCTCCAGGGGATTGTCCCTCTACAACCCCAGTTCCTCACCATGGTGAATTTAACCCATCATCTTCCCTTGTTTAGAGTTTTGTGACTGATGATGCATATATAAAGGAAGACATGTCTCCTGACTGTTAGGGAGAATCCTAAGCACCTCTTATTTCATCTTAGCAACCCCAATAGGTCCCATATATTGTGGGAATTTAATAAATCTTGGGTTAATTTCATCAAAGTTTCTCACCTTGAGGCACAAATTTGCTAATGATAATCATGGATACAGAAAGAAGTGTAAAGAAAATTAAGGTGACAGTGTCCCAGGTAAGACATGTTGATGAACACCAGTAGCTTTCCTGGAAAATCTGTAAGTGCAAATATCATTTGGACCTAGCAAATACTGATCCCAAATTTCTGCAAGTCCAAATCCAGTCCATTAAAGGAGAAGCCACAAGTAAACCTAGAAATAGAAACATATAGTATAGGCTACACAGTGGTACATATTTTAGTTTTTCATTTCAAACCAATGAAATGACTCTTCAGTCATGAAATAGAAATAGTCTTGTTCCAAGACCAAGTTAAATATTAATCCCAGAATCTCAAGCAATTCATATTTCCCATGCTGTCAGAGTTCTGAACCTCAGTCTTTCAGGTTTATCCATACCCAGAACAACAATGCTCTTAGGACCTAAATTAGGATTCTTTGTGAGTCTTTCGAATTTTCTGAGTGCAGAAAGCTGGCTAAAAACAACATCCACTCACCATTCAAGCATGACACAATGTAGTCCTTCATATTCTTGGGGTCCAGAAAAGGTCTGTGAGAAAAGGGGATGCCTTCACAGCTGCAAGGTCCTCTTGAATGTAAGACATCATTGCTTGGCCAGTAAAGAGGACAGAGGAAGGAGATATTTGTTTAAATCATGGAGTTTTGAAAGAGATGAGGGAGGGGGGGAATCACTGGTTTTAGACACAGATATTGTCTTTGTAAGAAGCTATGGTAACTATCAAAATGTCAAGCCCTGCCTACAAGCATTTGGCAAAGTGAAGCCATGCCTTTCCTATGCTGTTAGCCCACTCTAAGATTCACCCATCTTGTAATGGCATTGCACGGAAAATAGGATCTAAATCTAGAGCTTGAAGGTTCCTCTTAGACTTGCCAATCCAAATGCTTCATTTTACAGTAGAGAAAACTTGACTGTTTAGTGAGTAATGAATTGTCACAATGTCACAGAGGTGGTAAGCAGTAGCAATGGAATTCGATTCTAGGTTCTCTGACCAGGAATCTTTCTACTATCCCACACTGTGAGGCACACCTCTACTTAGTCCCTTCCTCTAGTGAGGCCACCACCATAATCCCAATCAATACTATTCAAGGACTCAACAGTCTCCACACATTGAAAACAGCAACCCTTGCTTCCCGTTATTGTCTATGGCTAGAAGGAAACTTTGAAATGTCCCCTGGAAAATTTCCCAGCTTTCCATTCCAGCTACTTGATACCTTAAAGTCAGAGGGCAACTTTATGACTCTTGCACCCCTGGAGGCAGATTTCTACCCCTTTATCCAGTGTACTCTACGGTCAGAAGAAAGCCTTGAGCCCTATGTTCACACCATCAACTAAAGAAAAAGCATCCAGAAAACAAAGTCAAACTGTAAAACCTACCAAAATGATTTAAGAAATGTCCTCCAAGAGTTTTGGTCCAAAATTCTAAGCTAAGTGAGCAAACAGATCATAAACTCTATTTCCAAATTTTAACAGTACCCATAAACTCAACAATTTCTTTGGCCACCATTTGCTTCCAATGTAAATTCTGCATAAATCTTAGACATTAGACTTTATCAAAGACATCTACTGCAAAGATTCCCCCCCCCCACTTAACTGCTTTTCTCTGTCTAGCTACGTTGATTTCATTTATGCAAAACTTTCTAATTTTTATATAATTTAAATGATCCACTTTATTTTACATATTTACATCTTTCCATTGTTCAGTTAAAAAATTTTCCCCTAAGAGGTTTCCATTGCTAAGTAACCTTAGGAAGTCAAAGATCAAATGAAATGTGCCTTATACACCAAAATATTCATAGAAACATTTTTTTGTAATAGAAGAAAACTAGAATCAAAGTAGATGCCCATTGATTTTATGGGGCGCTTGGGTGCATGTGCTTGTGTTGGGGTATAAGCTCAGTTTTCACGTGAACAGTCTCAGGTCAGGTAAAGGTGAGGGCTTCTAAACCTCAGAGCTCTCACGAGGCCCCCCAGGGAACAGCTGGGAATTGAGGAGTGAGACACGAGTTATCTCATTTTTCCACCTCTTCTCAGTGGAAACTTGCTGGGGAGAGCATCCCACCCTTGAGATTGGTCCGTGGACTGAGCATACCTGTTGTTAATTGGCTAACGGGCTGAGAGCATGCATGGTGTCCACAAGCGAACTAGCAGGGGGAGAGCTTAAATGGGGACAAGAAAGCCTGAGGGTTCCTCTCTCTTTTCCTTGCTCCTCAGGAGGAGAAGGGGGCTCCTGCAGGGGGGTCCCCAGGGGAGCACTAGCCCTGCATACTGGAGGGTGTGGTTCCTTTCTCCTCGGGAAGAACTCGCCCTGCATGCTGACATGTAGCTAAGATCCGGAATAAAGCCTACAACCTCTGTTTGACTCTGGAAGTCTCTTCTCTCGATACATTTATCCAGCTGGCCACTGAAGACCTGGAGATAGGTAAGATGACCCAGGCAGCCCACAGCAGTTAGGCAGGGACATGCTCGGACCTCAATTCTAAAATCACATTTCTCTCTAGTCTCAAAACACTATTCCAGGCAGTTACTCCCCAGCTCAAGGACACACCTTGCCCTACCAAAACTTTTATCTCCCTTCCTGCTACAGTAGCCAGCTGCACCTATAGAACTTTTTAGTCTGAACCAGCTGTGTACTGGCTGAATGGACTGTGTGCTGAATTATAATGACATTACTACTTACTACATATGCATCCTAGACTCAGACATACATACACTCCCTTGCATTTATCTTGTCTAACAAGACATTGATGAGAGTAGTCTGGTATTCCTTAGTCAGTCCTGTTAGTTGACTTAGTGACTTTCAGGCCTACAAGCACACCTTCTTGTAGCCCCTCCCCCCCTTTCCCCCCCATCCCGTCAGGCTATTTCCCAATAGACTCTGGGTAAAATACCTGCACAGTATATACCAAAAGTGCATGTTTCTTTAAGAACTAACCACTCCTTAACCACCCCTGATCCTACTCTGAATCACCTACTTAGTATATTTGGCACATTTTACTACAGAATATCCTATACAAACTTTACCGCTCTAAGGTTGCACATTCCCTAAGAACTTTTTCCTGCTGAAAAGCATAATAAATCTTTACCTTGACCTCAAGAATGCTTGCATCCAAGAATTCATTCCAGGCAACTTTCCCCTGTACTCTGGTCTTTGTGCGGGTCTCATTCCCGCCCCCTCCAACCCTCATCAGATTGCTTGATGGCTAAACACATTGTAGAATATGGAAAATACAAAAAATTTTTGCAACAGAAAATTTACTAGTTTTATCCTTGATTCTCTGTTTGTGTATGTGATTTAAGGCTATAAACCAACTGCAACTCTTTTTGGAAATAGTTTGGGGTGGAAATCCTAGATTAACAACTCCTCTGAGAGTGGATTCTTGGAATATGGTGGAGTAGGTCAGAAAACTTTCAGTTCTCCAAATTTACTCCACAAATAAGACAGAACATCACCTCAGAGGGAATGGAGAGCAGCAGAAATAAACAAAACTTGAGGTAAATCATATATCCTCTCACAACAATCTAAGAAGACCCCAGGAAAAACGTGACTATTGAAGGCAGAGGTTCAGCCTGAGTGAGGTGCAAATACCTCCAGATCAATTCTGTGGAATCTACAAACAACAAGCCTTGGGGGCATCAGGGTTAGGAGGCAGCCTCAAGTTCAGAAGCTTTCATCGAAGGGACAGTGTGGGAGTCAGAAGGCTGAGTAGAATATTGAAGGACCTTCCACTGTCGAGGGATGCCAAGCACAGCTGTGCTGACCAGAGGCATTCTGAGCTGTTGCTTTGGGGAGAAGGAGGCAGCACAAACCTAGTAAGTGGGGAGAGGAGTGGGGACCCTGCTGACTGTGGGCACTTGCAGGAGAGCAGACGACCTGGTTTCAGTTCCAGGGCAGAGAGGACAGCTGTAGTTTGCAGCCACCTGAAAGACTTCAGGGAGCAAAGATCATTTGTGGGACAGTACGGCTAGGAGCCTTACCTAACCTACATAAGCTTTGTCCGTTGGTTTCTTCTGGAAGTCACCTCCCCCTTGCTGGCAAATTCAATAAACCCTCATTGGTTCCTAAATTTTTGTTTTGAGGTTTGGGTTTGATTCTGGTTCTGCTCCAAATCTGTTCTGGCACCAACAAGTTCAACCACACAAGGAGAGAAAGGTCTTGTCTCCAAAGTCCTTGGTTCTGATAATGTTTAATATAAAATTTTGGAATAATCTCTTTGCTCTCTCTGAAGCAAACTCAGAGAATGCCTCTTCCTATGTCAACAAAAGCCAGCCAAGGCTGACTTAACATTCATTTAGAGATCTTTAACCTAAGACACTATCTTGAATAATGGGACGTTTTCCATATCTTAATATTTGTAGACATATACTATGTTATGGCATGTTAATGGTAAAGAAAACACAGACACCTTGGGTCATAATTTCTATTTGAAACTTTGTCAAATTTTATTGTATTTACAATCTATGCAATTAAGAAATTCCTTTCTAATGGTCTAGTTAATCACTGGTGGAGATCATAAATCTGAAGGACACAGAACACTTTTTTGTCTAAAACAGATTTAAGGCTGCCCAATTCTTTGTATCAGTAGCCAGAACATTTTTCTGGCTCCATAATGCATTATGTTACGGTTTTCTTTAATAGGGAATTGATTAATTAATTAATTAATTAAATCATAAAATATATGCATTTAGCCTGTTGCCTTTTCTTTAACCAAGTTTTCAGGTTAACAGTTCAAAAGGTTCGACCTAAGAAGTTATAAGATTTTATCAGCAGAAATGATTATAGAAGAGGCCTGACAATCTGTTTTGCTGCTTTACCCTAAGGATTATGAGACTTTTCCATCTCACTTGCAGCTAAAACCTTCCCAGTATAATGTCTCTCCCAGAAGAATGGGAGCCCTTGGAGAACAGGAACCTTCTCAATGTTCTGTCTGTATCCTGGGTGCTCAGCAGAGCGCTTTGCACACAGTAAGCACTTGTTAAACAGTTTTTCACTCATTCATGCATTTCAGTACCTGGCCCAGTGCCCAGCATATAACAGGCTCTTACTAAAGTTTGTTGAATGGATTTAGAAACAGTGGCATTTTGACTGAACTTATCATAAAGCCCAGATGACCAAATTTCTCTGTTAACATTAGAGCAGCAGCAACCCTGGGAGGCATACTGGTAGCAGGTTGAGGGGTGTAGTTGGTGGCCCCCAGTGATGGACAGGAGTCGCTACAGAGAGGAAGGACTTTCCAGAGCCCACAGCAGAAAGAGCTGGGCAATGTTCATGTCGGACCTTGAAATAAAGGGCAACTGGGCTTTATCCCTAGAGCAGGTCTTTTAAAAACAATCTCCAGAGGCCAGGAAGTAATTCTGGGTGACAAGGATTCCTATCTTCTGATATCTGCTTTACACTGGTTTGAGTTGTGGGGAAACCAGCTTGCTCAGCCAGGCAGAGATTTCCTGAGTGAAAACAATGGAGGTTTTCAGCACCCAACCCTGGCCATAAATTGATCTGCATGGTACTTAACCAAATAGAGAGATTTATACCCAGCATATAGCACAGTGCCTGGCGCATGGTAGGTGATTAAAGAACGTTTGTTGACTTCCTTGGCCAGAACTGTGACTCTCAGATGGGAATGAGTCATTAGATAATATTTCTCTATTTGTTTCTTGATGTCAGAATCACAGGCTTTCAGAGTTGGAAGGGACTACAGAGGCATCCAGTCCAAAGCATATCCGTTGATGAATCCCCTCTGCCATGTAACTGACAAGTAGCTGACCAGCCTCAGCTTGAGAGCCCCAGGAGGGGAAGGAACTTAACGTCTCCTATGGCAGCTGGCTCAGCTTTGGGGACAGGTCTTCTCATCCCCTGTGGGCAAAGGCCCTGTCCTAGGCCTGAGATCTGTTTCCCATTCAGTGACCAAGCCCTTTGTAACTGCTTCAAAACTGAGTAGAAAGGAAGAAAATAAGCCTTTATTAAGCACCTATTGTGTGCTTTACAAATATCATCTCACTTGATCCCTTACAGCAAGTTGGGAGGTAGAAGCTATTTTTCTTATTAATATTATGTTATAATCCCTATTTTACAGTTAAAGAAACTGAGGTAAACAGAAGTTAAGTGACTTACCCAGGAGCACACGGCCAGTAGGTGATTGAGGATTTTAACTCAGGTCTTCCTGACTCCAGGCTTAGGGCTCCATCCACTTCATCACCAGCTACCTAGGAGAAGTTTGCCATCAAGACCTCAGATATTCTGGTCACGTCTCCATTCCTGTGTTCTTGGGTGACTTCAGCCCACTTGGAGTGGAGGGATCCATTGCATATCAGAAAAAGCTGGAACAGGTTCATGCCAGGACTCTGCATCCAAGCAATCTACAGATCACCTGAAGGGCAAAAGCAATGAGGATGGAGGCAGGAGCTTGCCTGCCCCAGGTTGACCCTGGGACCCCCATTCTTCTATTCAATGAGTCAAATGTTTTCAGTGACCATTAGTCTCTCAGGTCATAAGAAGGTGCTAGAGGTTCTGGAAACTTCTACCCAACAGGCTATGTTCCAGTAGAATATAAGCTCCTTGAGGGTACGCTTTGTTTTAGTTTTGTCTTTGTATCCCCAGTGGCCAGACCAGGACTTTGCATGCAGCAGTAGCATGCACCTGAAGCATTTAGGGTTAGCTACGTGCTTATGTCTACATGCACCTCTTTAAGGGAGGGTCACTTTGCCCAGTATGTCTTTTCTATCTCCCTCCTGTGCGTCATTTGGCATTAACTGGCTTTCTCCCTTTGTATTAGGTGCAGAAAACTTCCCCAGTGGAATGGGAGGATGAGATCAATTTCTTCCAAAGATCACAAAGGTGAGTGAAGCAGGTGCTGTGGAGTGCTCAGAGCCTGGACAGATGCCAAGGTCATCACTTTATCCTGGGCCATGGCCGTCTTCCTGACTTTTGTCCTGCCACTGGGCTTTAATGACTCTGGAAGAGCCAAGCTGGCACCTTTGTGCATCTCTGTTTCACTTAAATCCAATTCACAAGTGAATCAAGATGTCCCCTCCTGACATCTTTGGTCCTCTTCAAAAATGAAGGAAAACAACAGGAATGTAGCTCGTTGATATTCTCAAAGAGGGTGAGCCCCATTTCATTCCGTCTTTAACCCCAATCCCAACAGTACCAGTGCCTGGTATAGCACATAGTAGGCTCTTTATAAATGCTTGTCGAATGGAATTGACGAGGTTGAGGGGTGATGGGGAACCCCAAAATACCGACAGTCTGGGTCGTGCTTGAATGAATTCGACTCAAGCCTTCTTAAAGCCAAAGAAAACAAAGTTTATTAAAGATTCGCCAAATTGGGTTGCCTCTTAAATACAGAAAAGAGTATAGGAGGGATGGAGGTGGGTCTGGTAGTCCAGGGTGATGGGAGGAGGGGTTTAGGAAGAGTCTTGAGGAGAAGTCCAAGGAGGGTCAAAGGCTGGAAACAGCTGGAGGCTATCACGAGACAGACTAGGGGGCAGACTAGGGGGCGCCTAGGTGGGAAGCAGGTGGGGCAACCCAGAGATCTTGATAGGGGCAGTATGCGGATGGATACAGATCTTGATGGGATTGGTCAGCAGCCTGGGAAATGGGGTTTTGATGGGATCAAGGGTGGGGGGGTGCAATAGAGACCTGAGTAGAATGATAATGGAAAGCCCATGGGCTTCCTGAGACTGACGGAACAAATGGGAAGATTAGAGTTGAGTAGGAAAGGCCAGAGTAAGTGGGAAGATTCAAGGGGAGCTCAAGGAGGCTCCCAGAGTCTGAACCCCATCAGAATTAAATTAGGGGCCAAATAAATTGATGGCAGTAAGGAAATCCTGGTCATGCAGACCATAGTGTGCCCCAAACCATGCTCAGTCCTATGGGATCCATGAATCCCAGTGATGACAGCGAGGGATAGGACAGGCAAAGATGCAAGGTGGCCTTTTCAGACCATAGCAGCTGTGAGTGCTCCACTTTCCTCAGGTAGAGTCTCTTCATAAACATACTCTCCCTGGAATGTAAAGGAGTGATCCTTTGGATCCAGGCAAGTGGGATTCTGGGGAATGGGGGTGAACCAAGTGAATTAGGAATTTAAATGGGATTAAGTCATTCCCTTAGATTAGGTAGAAACTCAGGTTGTGCTCTGAGTATACTCGATCAGTAGTGAGTAAAGTTGGAATGCTCGCTTGTAGGCTAGGTTGGAGAGGAAAGATTTTCTTAGGGATGGGAGTTGGAGATCAGGTGCCAACTCTAAGATTCTGTGATTCATTGAGTTCGGAAAAAGAATCCCACCCCCACCCATACTCCTATGTCTGGACTTCTACTGACTTCAACAGGAAAAGCCTTCCCATCCAGGCTGTCCTCAGGGTCCAGTCTCACCCTATCAGTTGCATTTGGATTCTGAAGCTGCCACACAGAATTAGTGAACCTGAGACATGGCTCAGGGTCCTGAAATTTGGCCAGGAAAGTGGATGCTTTCAGCTACTCCCTATGCCAGCCTAGATCTAGTAGTGCCAACCCACACACATTCATAGAGTGAAGTTCTATAGCATATTGTGCCAGGCCAACAGCACTGAGGAATGGGCATCTGAGGAATTTGGAGAATTTGAAATAGACTATGTCCCTAACGATCCCACTGGGATTTCTGGAGCCTTTGGTAATAATAATTATTCTATGAAGGCAGCCTGGTGTTGGGGAAGAGCCCCAGGCTTAGCATAAAGACTATCTGGGTTTGAATCCTGCCACTGACACACACTGGATGTGTGACTATGGATAAGTCATTTATCTTCTCTGTATATCACCCTAAGTGAGTACCTGCATAGACCTTGGCCTAAAGGAGCCAAGGTCTCCCAGTGCATCGTGAGTCATCTTCAGTCAACCTGATGAATATCTGGTGACTGGATTCAGATGGCTCTGGAGGAGAAGTGATGCTAGTGACCTTGTACAACCCTTCCTCACTCAAAACAAAGTCAAGTGCAAGTCATATCATCATTTCTCTGATGACATGGTCTTCTTCAGCATCGAAGGACAAACACAATACTAGTAACACCTCCCTCAGGAGCATTCTACAGGATTCCAAGGAGACTACACACACTAAGGGCTTTACAAATTTTATAGGACTACAGAGATACCAACTCTTATTGCCCTGGGAAGTCCCTGGGCTTCTGACCCAATCCCAGGACACAGGATGGGGAAGAGGAAAGTGAAAACACTTTGTGAACATAATCACCGCGCTATCAGAAGTGATGGATCTAATGCTGCTGAGAACAGGGACTTTTGCTCCTTGTATCCCCAACACTTAGCAAAGTGCCTGACACATAATGACAGGGCACAGGCTCTGGGAAGCCCCTTGAGCTCTCCTTCAATCTTCCCACTTGATCTGAGGCTATAAGCCTTTCCTATCTCTGTGTCCATATATTACCCTTAGCCTAGCTCTCCCTGCTCTGTTACCTCTGCCTCTGGCTACTTCCCAACCTTGATCCCATCAAAATCCCATTCTCTTGGTTGCTAGTCACCCCAATCCCATCAAGATCCTCCCTAGATCCCTCCTCTAGTCACTTCAGACTACTTGACCACCCCTAGATCCCTTCCATACTCCTTCTGTATGTAAGATCATGTTTCCATGAAAGCTCTCAGATTCAATCTGGCCCTCTTGCCAATACAAGCATCACAAAGGCTCAGATGCGATCTGGCCTGCTTATGTTAGCGTTACAAATGCTCAGATTCCTCAAGAGTCTAGCTAGTGCTAAGACTTATTAAAACTCTGGCCAATATGGTGGATTTTCAATAAAATTTGTTTTTCTTTGGCTGAAAGAAGGCTTGGGTAGAATTCATCCAGGCAGGACCCGCATGATGCTATTTGAGGGTTCTAGCACCCCTAACTCTCAACCATATTGTACATAGGACATCTATGCTATCAAAATGATGAATATATAAATGCAGATAAACCTGGAAAGACCAACATGAACTAACAGCCAGGAACATGAGCAAAGCCAAGAAAAAACGGTACACGATCCCTGGGACAGTGTAAACAATCAGAACAACCGCCAAACAGGCAAACCAAAAATCGGTGTTGTAACATGACGAAGTGCAAGCTTGACTCCGAACAGAGCCATGAGTAGGCACATTTCCTGGCCCCCCACTCCTCAGCGAGGGTCCAGGGGCCTGGAACATTGCATGATTTCGATTTTTTTTTCAAGGTATTGATTAATTATGCTGACTTTTTTTTCTCTTTTCTTTAAAAAAAAAAAACAAAAAAAACTTTAGACATAACTCCCTGGGAGGGGCAGAGATAAGAATTCCAGGGGAAAATTTGTGTGATATAAAAACAGAAGATATCACCAAAAATCATCTTTTAAAACGAGAAGTAGAAGATCACTTTCCATATCCCTGAGCCCAACCCCTTTTATTTTGCAGGTGAAACAATTTTAAGCCAGCTCAGTTACATGATTTGCGCCAAGTTAGAGAAGAAGGAAGTTGTGCAATCAGTATTTGAAAGCAGGCCCTGGGAGTCCAGGCCTGTTCTGGCTCTGGCTCCCTCCAGCCTGACTAGGGAGTGAAGCCTTCCTCGTGAATGAATCATCCTTTGGGAGGCTGTGCTGAGAAGCAGCTGGGGGCTGTGGAGCCCTGGACCTGTGGTGAAGAAAGACATTCCAGTTCTGCCTCAGATACTTCCTGGGCAAGACTCATCAGTCTTTTCCTCTGGAAAATGAGGAATTTCAACCTAATTACCTCCAGGATCTCTTCCACTGATGAATATATGATCCTGTGAATGTTAACCATCCCCCTTTCAACCAAATCTTTTCTATTTTCACTATTTTTAAAGGAAGTATTTTTTCAAATGCACTGTGTCTCTCCCTGCCTTCTTAAACTGAGTATATGAAAGCATAATTTAAACTTTCCTTGACTGTTCTAGAGATGAAGGGTTAATAAAGGAGCTCAGTGACACAGTCGATTGAGTGCAAGAGTCAGGAAGATTCATCTTCCTGAGTTCAAATCCGACCTCAGACACTTAATAGCTGTGTGACTCAACCTGTTTGCTTTTCAGTTTCCTCATTTGTAAAATGTAACACTTACCGCAGTCCCTGGCAATTAATATCCATGCCAGAAAATGGCAAATCACTCTAGTATCTCTGCCAGGTAAACCCCAAATGAGATCACAGAAAAGAGAAATGGCTAAAAACAACTAAACGACAACCAGGGGGGAGAGGAGCGGTTAATGCCTTCCAGTTTTGCTATCTGCTATAGTTATCTGGGTCTGGGTCTGGTTTTGGGCTCTTCTCTCTCTTCCCTAAAGGTTAAGACAACTGCAGTCTTTCCAACATCCTTAGTCTAATCCCAAATTTCCCATCTCTGCTAAATTACTTTTTCTAATAGTTTGTTGTGGGTTAAGCAACTGAGTAAATAGCAACCCAGCCTTGAGTTGTTTCTGAAGAGGATGAGTCAGAATAACACCCTAAAGGAGGGCTGGAAGGTGCAAAGGAGCCCCTCCTTTTCATTGGAATTTTACTACAGCTGATGAGGGAAACTTTGGGGTCAGTGCCTAAGGGGCTGCTGAGATTAGAAACCTTAAAATGGCTCAGCAAGAGCCCCCTTTCTGCCCTAGGGTCCCAGTTTCATTTTAGTTGTTCTTTTTTGTTTTTACATCTCTTTCATTTCCAAATATGGCCCTCTCCCTCCCCTATCCAGAGAACCATTTTTTGGGCCACAAATAAAAACATAAAGTTTAAAAAGCTGTTCAGCAAAACCAGCCCACACAACAGTAAGTGGTAGTTTCAGTAAAGTCAAAATTGGAGCCTCTGTGCCTTTGCATAGGCCATATCCCAGGCTGAGAATGCTCATCCTCCTAACCTCCCTCCACCTCTTGGACACCTAATTCCCCTCCAGGCTCTGCTCAAGGGCTCCCTCCTTCACAAGGTCTTTCCTTCTCTTTTCCTTTCCTTCAATCAGTGTTCAATTTAGTAATAGATAGATAGACAGACACAGACAGACATAGATAGATAGATAGACAGATAGACAGACAGACAGACAGACAGACAGACAGACAGATAGATAGACAGATAGATAGATAGATAGATAGATAGATAGATAGATAGATAGATAGATAGATAGATAGATAGATATAGATAGATAGATAGATGAGAGAAAAACAGAAGACAAGTGGATAGACAGAAAGACAGAAAAACAAACGAATGGACAGATAGACAGACATATAGATAAACAGATGATAGAAAAACAGAAGACAGAAAGATAGACAGGTGGACAGTTAGAAATACAGATAGAAAAACAAACAAATGGATAGACAGACAGACAGATCCTGTATTTTTCTATGAAAATGTGAAGAAATTCCTCCTGGGTTGCCTGCATACTGAAGGGACCTGTTAGAACGCTTGTCACCCAGGACAGTTTTGTTTCCAGCAGTACAAAACAAGCACCTTGCAGAGCAGGGACTGTGTCCTGTTTTTCTCTGTGTCCCCAGAGGCTAGTACAATGCAGGCACATGGGGGTGCTTAATAAATTCTAATTGCTTGGCTGCTTGATCAATGGGATGAAATTATACTAGAAAAGAGCCCTGAAAAGCACTGCAAGGACGGACTAAAGACAAGCGGACCAAGCACACTTATTCACACCTGTGCAGACCTATTTCAAGGTGCTGGCTGCATCTCCTTCTCTGTCAGTGGCTGGAGCCCAGGAGTTCAAGCTTGGAGCGACCTGGTGGCTTATGAGGAGGCTACATGCCAGTTATCCCAAGCTCTGTCCTTTAGTGATTCAATGAGGAAGGCCCATACATTTAATAGAATTAGTAGCTGCCTTCAATTAGAAGCCACTTCTGTCAGGTGCCTTTCTTGATTTCCCTAGTTTTTGGGTGTGTTCTCTTCCTCTCCAAATTATTCTGCATTTACTTATCTGCATAAATGTATCCCCCACAGAAGAGTTAGCTCCTTCAGGGCAGTGCTGGGCCTGGACTCAGGAAAACCTAAGTTCAAATCTAGCCTCAGACACTTACTAGCTGTATGACCTTGGGCAAGTCACTTAACCTCTGTTTCAATTTACTAACTGTAAAATGGGGATAATAACAGGACCTACCTCCCAGGGTTGTTGTGAAGGTCAAATAAGATAGTATTTCTAAAACACTTAGCACAGTACCTGGAAATTAATAAATTAATAATTCCCCTCCTCCAACTAACTTTAAATCTGAGTTCACTCTCCCCCAGGATCAAGGTGGCAGGTGTGAGTTCCTTTCAGAAGTCTTTGTATTGGGGATGTATCTTCTCAGTTAATCTTCATTTCTAAAAAAACTAATTGGTGTCAGTTGTCTACTGATGATATCACAGAACTATCAGCTGTTTAAATTACACTGAGGAGATAGTAACCAGCACTGGGGTTCTGGGATGGCCCTAACTCAGATTACCCATTACCAGGCCCTATTACCCTGGTACAACGTACAGTGAACATGGACCATCATGTCCTTACCTCCAATGGGCCACCATGGTCACTAAACTCAGGAACTGCTGCAGGCAAAGCTCAGGCACCTCAAAAGGATTCTGGCCACATGTCCAGGGGCTTGGACTCCTCTTTCTGTCGGTAATCACTGGCCCCAAAGCAGGAAATTCCTCTTGCTTCCCATCAGTCCTCAAACTCATGTAGCTACCCCCAGGACTCAGACTGTCCAGCTCAGAATTGTCTGCCTATCCAGAATGGGAGAGGACATCTGGACCCAAAATTCTGCAGGAACCCCCATTGTTACAGTTCAGAGTTTGGGGGCCAGGGTGAAAACTTTAAAAAATGGATGAAGCCCTGGCCTGGCCTCAACAAACTAAGTGAGAGTACATTTGGCGGATTTATCCAGAATCCCAGTTCCAGAAATGTCTCTGGAATCCTAGGAAGAATTAAACATTGTTCTTTCAGAGAGGCTCCAGAAGGCACAGAATCATGAGGCAGAATTTCATTTGGATTCTTTTTTCTCCCAGATCTCAGCTTCTTCAGCCTGGTCCTAAAATTCCTGGGATCTGCCTTGATTTGCATTTTATCCCAGCGGAGGGCCCTCTGGAAAGTCCCTCATTCAATTGGCTGCTTAGGCCCCATATGCATTTGCCACATGAGTGGCCCAGGCATCTGGTCATTTCCATAAAGTCATTCAAAACTAAACAAAGCTTACGCCATTCACACCCAAATAGCATCCCTCAGAGCTAGACAGGGCCTCCTTTCCCAGGGCTTCCCCGGAGGTAATTAGTTAGTCATGCTATTAGCCATACAAAAGCATGGAGGCCAAGCAGCCAGAGGCCTTTCTAATGTTTTTGTCCTTTTAAATGCAGGGGAAATCATCTTCATTCAACCAGCAGCTTTGAAGATAAAGTGAATTAGGAGAAAATCCCTCAGTACGAGAAGGTGATCAAATAACTGGGTTGGAGGCTCTGAGATGATATAGCTGCTGGACCAAAAACCCAAATTAGCACAATTCCCTGCAGGGCCCTGAGTCTTTGTCCTGGCCTCACTTTGTGGTCCCAAGGGTGGACAACCCCTCCCATTTCGAGAGACCTCCCCCAAGGCACCAACAGCATGATGAAGGCCAGGGCAACTTTCCTTTTCTCCATTTCAATGAGCACACTCTCTCCCAATCCTGACATCTGTGCTAGACCCTGCCTGACTCTGGTAGCCAATGTTCCATAGCAGAATGAAATAAGACACTGGAGGTGGGTCAACAACTTTTTTGTTGTTGTTAAGACTTACTTAGCCATAACAGAATGCGGTGTTCACAAAGACGCAGCCTCAAGTGGATTCTGCTGGATGAAGCTAGCTTGCTTGAGTCACTCTACTGTTCTCCAGCAGCCAAATACCACAGAATATCAGGTGTATCTCCCACCTGTTTTGTTCTCTGGTGACCCAAGAAACCATGTGCACAGCCTTAGCCATTAAGCCAGAGCCGTTTGATTTATTGCTGTGTAACAATAATAATAGCTAACCTTTACAGAGTGCCTACTGTGTGCCAAGCACTGTGCTCAGCACTTTATAATTAGTATCCCACAACAGCCCTGCTTTTATTATCCCTATTTTACAGATGCGAAAATAGGCAGGCAGAAGCTAAGGGACACCCAGCTGGATTTAAACTCAAGTCTTTCTAACTTCAAAACTGGTACTCAATGCACTGCACCACTTAGCTGCCCTTTCACAAGGATGGTTTCAATACTTTTTAAGGAAAAACTATCCCATCCTGTTGGGGGTGTAAGCTCAGTTCTCACGCGGACAGTCTCGGGCAGGTAAAGGTGAGGACTTCTAAACCTCAGAGTTCTCATGAGGCCCCCCCAGGGAACAGCTGGGAATTGAGGCGTGAAACTCGGGCTATCTCGTGCATTTCCACCTCTTCTCCATGGGAAACTTGCTGGGGAGAGCATCCCACCCTTGAGATTGGCCCATGGTCTGAGCACACCTGTTGTTGACTAGCTAAGGGCTGAGAGCAGGCACGGTATTCATGTGCAAACTATGCGGGCGGGAGAGCTTAAGTAGGGACAGGAAAGCCTGAAGGCGCTCTTCGTGCTGAGGGGCCCTTAGAGGGCAGAGGGTCCCTCCCCTCTCCTGCTCCCATCCTCTTGCTGTATGATCTTTGCCCCTTGGGAGGAGGAGGATTCCTGTCTCCTGAGGAAGAATTCACCCTGCACATGTAACTAAGATCCTGAATAAAGCCTAACCCTTGTTCGACTCTGGAAAGTCTCTTCTCTCAACACGTTTATCCTGTTGATCCCCGAAGACCTGGATGACAGGTAAGAAAAGGCTCGGGTAGCCCTTCGGCCTCAAGGGTGAACACCATTCTGCATGGTGAAAGGAAGAGCTCAGGTTCTTGCTATCACTATAAATGGCAGCAACCAGGACACTGGCCATTGACATGAGGGAGGAAGGAGGCACCCTGGAATGAGGGCTCAAAGCAATAACATTGGAAGGGCCACCTTAGAGTGACTCTTAGAGACAGCCCTGAGAGTTATCCACCAAGAACGCTGGTGGAGTAGGGGTGGGAACCAACCTACTAGTCAAAAGTACAGTTAGAAACCTAGCTTCAGCATCTTGCTCAATATCAAGCTCAATAACGTGGCACAGCATCTTGCTAGAGTATCAAACTTAATAATGTTGCACAGCATCTTGCTACAGTATCAAACTTAATAATGTTGCACAGCATCTTGCTACAGTATCAAGATTAATACTGTTGCACCACATCTTGCTATAGTATCAAGTTAATAATGCTGCATAGCATCTTGCCACAGTATCAAGTTCAATAATGTCACATAGCATCTTGCTACAGTATCAAACTCAAAAAATGTTACATAGCATTTTGCTACAGTATCAAGCTCAGTAACATTAAATAGCCTCTTGCTACAGTATCAAGCTCAATAACATTGCACAGTATCCCACATGAGTTCTATAATCATTTAAGAGTTCAACATAACCATCCACACTGAAAAAACCAAGTGGATGAAGAGTGCCACACTTTGAAGCATTCAGACTCTGATAGACAGGTAGAGCTGGTTCCACCGTCCACATATCTTAGATAGACAATGGGCTAGTACCGGAAGCCAACATGTGGAAAACAGAATGAATTGCTTTTAGGAAATTGTGCATGCTCTTAATGTCTCTGTGCCTCCCATCTTCCTTTTAGACTTCAAGTCATGGAATGAGGCTGCCTCCAAAGAATTGAGGTTGAAGGTTCTATACGGGGTAGTAGAGAGAGGCTCACAGTGATGGTGAGTGAGCTGCTACACCTTATTAACAAAGAATCCTGCAAGAGAAGGGCTTGAGGACTAACACCAGGGAAGATGTGTGGCCAGGAGAAAAGGGGGTCATCGTGTGGGAAGAACCAGGGAGAGCCACTAATCCATCCATGTGTTCCAATCAATGAATCAATATTGACTAAGCATTTACTATTGCCAGGCACTGTGCTAAGTGCTAAGGATCCAAAAGGAGGCAAAAGATAGTCCCTGCCCTCAAGGAGTTTATAATCTAATAGGGGAAGCAACATGCAAACATGTGTGTCCAAAACAAGCTACATACAGGATAAATATCCAATAATTAAAAGAGAGAAAGCCCTGGTACTAAGAGGGGCTGAGGAAGTCTTCTTGTAGAAGACAAGATTTTGGTTGTGATTTAAAGGAAGCCAGGAAGGTCAGCAGTTAGAGCTGAGGGGGAGATTGTTCCTTGCATGGAGACAGATGGAGAAAATACCTGGAGGCAAGAGATGGAGTATCTTATTTGTAGAACAGCCAGGAGGCCAGTGTCACTGAAGGGAACAGTATGTGATGGGAGTCAGGTGTAGGAAAACTGGAAAGGAAGGGGGGGCAGGTTAGGAGGGGCTTTGGAGACATTTTATATCTAATCCTGAAAGCCATAAGGAACCCTTGGAGTTTATTGAGTAGGAGGATGCCATGACTGGACCTGAATTCTAGGAAAATCACTTTGGTGGCTGAGAGGAGGAGAGACACAATCAGAGACTGTACCAGAGTGGTGGCAATGTCAGAGGACGAAGGGGGCAGATGCAAAAGATGTTTTGAAATTAGGAATGACAGGCCTTGGCAACAGATTCGATATGAGGTTGCTAGGATTCAAGGGTGACTCCTAGGTTCAGAGCCTTCCAGAGAGGAGGGAGCTATTGCCCTCTACAGTAACAGGGAAGGTAGGAGCAGGGAGGTTTTAGGGGAAAGGATGGTGAATTCTGTTTTGGATACAATAAGTTTCAGATGTCTTCTGAACAAATGGTACCTAGAGGAAGGCTCCCAGGGTTCCAGGGAAGAGCCTTGTGGAGGTCTGATAGGAGAACATGGACACAAGTCACACAGGAGCAGAAGGAGTGAATAGGTTAGATCTCAGACTCATGAATATATCAAAGCCTCTGAAAGTGGTAGATGAAAACTAGCAGAGGGGGAAATGATTTAAAGAATGGTTCCCTGGTGGTCTGTAAAACCACAATTGAAGACATTGCCCATGATGGTATTCAAAGTCTCTTATGTAAGTCTGTGGGATACATTCCTACAAGAAATTAGTTCCAGGAAAAAGTGAGTGTCTCTAGAACAGGAATGGGGAACCTATGGCCTCAGGGCCACATGTGGCCCTCTAGGTCCTCAAGTGTGGCCCTTTGATTAAATCCAAACTTCTAGGTCTGGAGCGCAGCCCTTTGACTGCCAAAGACCACATGTGACCTTGAGACCTTTTGGACTCCTTCCACTCAGTAAACCCAGGATGTTTGTTTCCCACCCTGCATTGGCCCCAGGGAAGCTCCGAGCCGGGCTGTGGTAACTCATTAGGGTGTCATATTTTTGCCACCAGTCCCTGATTTCTATTCTGCTTTCCATCTCTCTTCATCTCTTATAGGGGTTTAAATTCAGCAAACTGTCTCAAATCCCTTTTGGAAGTTTATGTTGCCGTTTAGTCGTTTTCAGTTGTGTCTGATTCTTCGTAGCCTCATTTGGGATTTTCTTGACAAAGATACTAGAGTGGTTTGCCATTTCCTTCTCCAGATTATTTTTGTAAATGAGGAAACTGAAGCAAAGAGGGTGAAGTGACTTGCCCAGGGTCACACAGCTAGTAAGGGTCTAAGGCCACATTTGAATTCAGATCTTTTTGACTCCAGGGGCTCTATCCACTGTGTCTTCTAGCTACTACTTTGAGAATTAGATGGGACGTAAAACCTATACTGAGCCTTTAATCTGAAGATCCAGGAGCTAAGGGAGGGAGAGCTTCCCTCGGACTAACTTAGGTAGGGAGCTCTCTCCCAAGCTCTTTTGGCTGTGTCTCTACACAGAAGTGACTTGCCCAAGGTCACACAGCTAGTAAATGACACCATGCTTAGCTGCCCCAAAACTAGACATTTTAAAACAAAAGACATAATTTTTTTAATCAAACATAAATAAAACAAAGATTTTAAAAAGCTAATATAGAAACCATTCTATGATTTATTTTTTAAAAGCAATTTAAATGATCAATTTTTTTTAAATTTTACATGAGAAATTACAGGCAAACTGTTAACCATTTGGCTCAATAAGAAAAAAAATAAAGCAAGGTTAGCCATTGTCATCACTACTATTTAATATATGAAACCTCCGAATCATTTTTAGGTAGCAGTTAGTCAGAAAAAGCCCTGGGGGTTTTCATGACCTGCAAACTCAGTATGAGTCAGCAGTGGGACATGACCAAGAAAGTAAATATCATCTTGGGCTCCATTAAGAGAGGCCGGGTTTCCAGGAAGAGGGAAGTGGCTGCCCAGATCAGATCTCATCTGGTTCCGTTCTGGGCCATGTGGCTTAAGGATATTGGTAAACTGAAGAAGGAGAGCCCCTTAGTGAAGTGTTATACTCATGCCACCATGAGGATCAGGGAAGGAATTAGGACCTTTTAGCCTGCAGAAGAACCTAGGGGGAACATGGAAGCTGTTTATAAGCATTTATCTGAAGGGATGTTGCATGGAAGGTGGGTAGCACATGAGCCCCCATTCTGGTGCATTCTCCTTGATTCCAATCCCCCATTACAATGAGCACTTCCCCGGTATCATTGATAGCTCCCCATGATCCAGTATCTTTTAACCAATTAATATCAATTAGCCTTTATAAAGAGATATTCTCTGATAAGGTATAGCAAGGACAGAAGTTATAAAAGTCCCCCCACCCCAATGTCTGGGGGACACTCTCCCCTAAATCACTTGTTCTTGGGAGAAAGTGAGCTCAAACTTAAAGCCTTTCTACAACACATCCATCCCCCCACCAAGGTCACTTCTAAGCCTACACAGCAGATGGATGCGGTGCTGTCCCTCCCTCTTGGCTGCCCTTGATCCACTATTCTCCTCAGTCAAGCGAGGCTTAACTGATCACAAAATTGGACTTCTAAGCTTCAAATCCAGATTCCAGGTCCTGGGCTTTTTAAGCTCCCAAGGTCATCATCTAGTCCAGTGCTAGGACTGGACAAAAAGTAAGAAAGGACAGAAACGAAGAAGAATTGGGCCATATATTGGCCCAGATGGGAAGATGACGGCCCAAGGCTCCTCTGTCTCCCCACCCCACTTCCCCTTCTATCTCTCTCTCCTTGTCTCTGTCTCTCTCTGTATTGCATGTCTCTCTGTGTGTCTGTCTCTCTCCCCCTCCCCTTCTATCTCTCCATTTCTATGGCTCTCTGTCTCTGTCTCTCTGTGTCTCTGTGTCTGTCTCTCTCTGTGTCTCTGTCTTCTCTCTGTCTCTGAGTCTCTTCTCTGTCTCTCTCTGTCTCTCTCTCTGTCTGTCTGCCTCCCTCCTCTCTCTGTCTCCTCTCTCTGTCTCTCTCTGTCTGCGTGTGTGTGTCTGTCTTTCTGTCCATCTGTCGCCTCTCTATATCTCTCTCTGTCTCTGTGTCTTTCTCCTTCTCTCTCCATACCCCACCCATTCAAAGCTTATAGCATGTCTTTCCTCAATCACAACCAGGAAGGAATGAGCCCAGTCACCTAGTTAGCACCTTTTGTAAGGATTCTCATTTCTGACCCAGCAGTCAATTGGTAAGCAGACAAGCCCAAGCTTGGCAGTCCAAGTGGGGATTGCCTCAGCAATCTATCCTTCCTACCACTGTGCAAATCACATTTCTCTAGCATGGATCTCACTCCAGAATCCTGACCCACCTCCAAGTTCAATGTGATTGCTTTAAATAATCATTTAAGCTCATGGGGATCCCAAGGCCCATCTGAGGGCAAAATAAGAGTGAGTATGAAGGCTGTCTGGGGGAGGACACAGAAGACAAAGAGAATGGTGTGGTAGGAAGGGCTCTGGCATTGGAGTCAGGAGACCCACCTTTGAGACCCAGCTCTGATCCCTACTCACATGCAATGTTGGGCTGGCTCCTCCACCCCCAAAGCCTCATTCTCCTCAGTCAAACTACCTCTAAGAAGGAAGAAGAAGGCCTGAACTACCTGGTGATGCTTTCAGCTGAGGTAATGATCATCCCAGGGCTGGAAGGGACCTCAAGGACCAACCTCCTCATTTTTCAGACATGGAAACTTAGACCCAGCATAGTTAAGTGACTTGCCCAAGGTCACACAAAGAGTAAGTGGGAGAGCTAGGACTTTCTGACAGGTCTCCCCATTCCCAGTTCAGGGTTGCTCTGCAAAAACTGCCTTGTAAACCTGTTGTCATGGAGATAGAAGCAGGAGTCATGTGATACACCCCAGGAAAGACCTCCTGTCCCCTGAGAGGTCCTGTAGGATTCTACTGACCTCTGACCTTGGCCACTCCTGGAGGAACAGACTTTCTCATATCTCTACACCTTTTTATTGGCAATTGGTGATTGGTTGATTGGTTATCATATCTCCTGCCAGACTTTCCTTCATAATGCCTGTAGCCCTGGTCTAATTAGGGTCTAATGGAAGTGAAGGAATGGAATAAAAACAAAAACAACTTTGAAGATCAATTCAACTCACATTGGTAATTTTGATAAACATCTGGGAAGATAAACATTGAGGAAGGTGACAGCGTGCCGTTCTTTCTGGCCTTTGCATCAGTTTCAGGGCCAAGACTCTGGTTCCCTCCTCCAAAAGATGTTTCCTCAGAGCAGCCCAGCCTGCACAGAGCCACCTCCCACCAGCAAGAAGGCCCTTCCCAAGGGGTCCCTCCAGTTAGATGGTTTCTTTGATGTGAGAAGAAATCCCTGTGGGCTGCAGACTCACTTCTTCACTCTTTTCCTCTATACCCTCCTGGGAAAGGCATCCTTTGGCCCTAATGAAAGCAAAGGGTGGAGGGAAGTGAGCACAGAATGGGAGAACCCCGGAGTTGGAAGAGACCTCATAGGCCATGGAGCCCAACTCTTGCCTCAGCAAGACTCCACAAGGATAACAATAATAATAAAGAATAGCCAGTATCTGTGTAACACTTTAAGGTTGGTAAACACTGTAAAAATATTATCTCATTTGATTCCCATAACAAACTTGGGAGGTAAATGCTATCATGATCCCTATTTTACAAGTGAAGGAACTGAGGCAAACTGTTCAATGACTTATCCAAGGTCACACAGCTAAGTAAGCATCTGAGGTTGGACTCAAACTCAAACCCAATATCCCTAACCAGTGGCTGTCCAACCTGGGTGGATGACCTCCAACTAGAGGGTATACCTCCGCTTTCCAAGGCAGAACATTCCTCTGTTGGACAGCTCCCATTGGTAGGAAATGCTCCTGACCTTGATCTTACATTAGAGGCTTTGCAGACCTCCTCTTCTGAGACAAGCAGATCAAAGCTGATCCCCTTCTACCTGACAGTCCCCCAGATACACGCTCATGGTTCTTGGGTTTCCCCTAAGACATCTCTTGCCCAGACTGAACCTCCTTCAGCCCAGACCCTTCCCCTAAGCCTTCATGTGGCATGGACTTGAGGGTCTCTGCTGTCCTAGAGCCTCTCTAGCTTAACAATGGAATAACCATCTGGAAGCAGCAGATAGTGTGTGCCCAACTCTCAGACCTACTCTCTGCCCTATCCCTTCAGTCCACCTTTCCCAAGACCAAGAAAGATGATATGAAGCCCCATTCTGGCCCAGGACTCATTCAGGATCAGATTTAGGGTGACTTGTAGAGGAGGCTTGTATAACCCTGGATAGCCACAGATCCACTCTGGGCTCTTCATTACCTGGTCTCCTCCTATCTTCTAGTCTTCTGACACCTAACCATCCTTCACGTTCTCTAGGTTTCAGTGATACAAGTGACAATTTGTGGAACACAAATGTGACATTCCATCTCCCATACCTTTGCATTAGCTGAGCCACATGACTGAATGTTTCCCTGACTTTCTTCAAGACTCAGCTCAAATATCACCTTTTCCAGGAGACTTTTCTCCTAGAGCCCTTTGCTTGCTAACACCTTCCCCTCTCAGAGTGCTTCCTGTCTCCTCTGCTTATGTCTTGTTCATGGGTTGTCTCTACTGCCCACCCCCATTAGATGCTAAGCTCCTGGACAGTAGCACCTGTCTTTTGCCTTTCTTTGTATCTTTACGCTTAGCACAGTGCCTGGAATAGAGTAAGTGCTTAACAAACAATTGTCTTGTCTTAATGAAATGGAATGTTATTGTGCCATATGAAACACAAATATTAGCAATTCAAAGAAACTTGGGAAGATTTGTGTGAACTGAACTACATAAATAGAACCAAAGGGAAAATGTACACAATGACCATAATAGCATAAGTGAATAGATTCCCTTACCCAGGGCCTTTCCTGATTTCCCCTGAGCAGTTACTACCTCTCCCATCACAAAAATCACCTGCTTTTGTTTTGCATATATTTATGTGTAACCCTGATAGACTCTAACCTCCTTTGTTTTGGTTTGGTTTTTTTGAGGCAATTGGGATTAAGTGATTTGCCCAGGGTGTCTGAGCTAGTGTCTGAGGCCAATTTGAACTCAGGTCCTCCTGACTCCAGGGTTGGAGCTACCTGCCCCAGGATCTAAGGTCCATGAGGGCAGGGAGAGCATTTTTGTCTCTACATTGCTAGTACCTAGAACCAGGTCTGACACATCAGAGGGACCTTCTCTTCAAAATGTTTCATCCTAAAAAGTTGCCTAGAGCACAGAGAGGTTAAAGGACTTGCCCAGGGCCACACAGCCAGTGCATGTTTGAGGCAGGAGTTGAATCCAGAGGCCAGTCCTCTATCCCCTACATCCCCCTGCCTCTGGATGAAATTCTGCAAAACCAAAAAAAACAGAGTAAAAAAATATGCAGATACATGAACTGCAATTATATGAGGAATATGAAGAAGGATGAATGGACAAGGTCCTGAAAGAGGACTTGGCAGATGGGTACTCTGATACTTAAGATACTGTGCCCTGAAATTCATTAAAACAGTTATTGAGCAAGTTTCATTGATTGTTTAATATGTAATGTTAATCTTGAGTGGGGTAGGGGGAGGAAGAAAAACCTGTGATCAAGGCTCACCTTCTCTCCATTGCCTCAATGGTCTCCACCAGGGGCATGTTTCGGGTCTCCATGAGGAAGCAGACTGCCACCCCAGCCAAGATGGCAGTAGCCCCAAAGATCACAGGGGGCAGAGCAGTGTAGTACTCTCCCAACATGGAAATCAATGGGGCCACCATGCCACCCACACGGGCATTCACAGAAACGAATCCCATGCCCATCTGCCTGACAGAGCAAAGTCAGTAGGTTAGCAAGTCAAACTATAGGAGCTGGAGGATTGCAGGATGGAATCCTCCTTGAGGATGAAATTAAGAGATCAGGGCAAAAAAGTGACAGGTTTGAGCTTGAAAGACAATGGCCACTGAGGTGTAAAGGCCCACAGCCCCATGGTGGGGTTCTGAGTCAAAGGCCTCCTTCACCACCTGTACCTCTAAGCCACCACTGAAACCACTCCATCCCTCCATGGCACTGTGACTAGATCCATACTGTGGTTGCCCACAGACACCCAGGGCCATCCCTCTCCTTTCTCAAGGTCAGTGTCTGATTCCCAGTGTTCTTCCCACCCCAATCTCTGCATTCATCATCAGTGACCTCTGTATTTACGTTGCTGGTCCTTTGAATGCTTTGGCCTCCTAAGCTCCCATGCCCTGTGTCCTTACTCTACTCAGCTACCAGAGGGATGGTTACACCTTCAACCTACAACACTTGCTCAAACTCTGAAATTTCCCTTGATCATAATCTCCAATCCTTACAGCTCTGCCTCTGCCTCACTCCTAAACCTGTCTTTGGTCTTCCCCTTGCCCACAAACCTGTGCCCTCTGTTGCTCTCTGCTCACCTCTGACCCTCCTCTGGCCTTACTTTGCTCCCGTGATGGCCTTGACTCTACAGGTGACCATGTCAAGTGTGCACTGGCCTCTGTACTGAGAGTCCCTTGCCCCTGACAACCCTCAACCCTAGGACATCCCTACCATCCACCTCTCTACTCCATCTCTCTTGCTATCTAGTTGTTCAACTCAGTTGTATCAAAGCTACTCAAGGACTAAAGTTGGTGCCTCCTTTAAATTGTCAGTGCCTTGGACAAAGCCTCCATCACCCTGTCCTACTTCTAGGCCTGAGTTGCACTGCTTTAATAAGCCTGCCAGGGACCTCTTCCTGAGGAAATTGAGGGACTTCACTTGGTCTTCATCCTCTTCAAACTCTTAACTACTTTGGACACCACAGATCACCCCTCCCCCCTTGACTTCTATGATATTACTCTCTCTTGTCTGACTACCTGACTACTCCTTCCCATGTGACTTTTCTAGATCACCATCCATATTTTCTCCCAAGCTCTATCCTAAGCTCTCTGTCTCTGTCTCTCTGTCTCTCTCTGTCTCTCTGTCTCTGTCTCTGTCTCTCTCTCTGTCTCTCTCTCTGTCTCTCTCTCTTTCTCTCTCTCTCTCTCAAGCCCAGAGAGATAAAGTAAAAAGAAGTGTCTACAGGTTGCCCAGCTGGATGTGTCTCTAGAGACACCATGTAGAGGTAAGGTCACTTTTTGTGGAAGCTAGGAGGGAGGGCATTCCAAGTGTGATGGACTATGCCAAGGCTGGAGATCCCAGGTTCCATCTTGCTAATTCTCCTTTACAAAGTCTCCTAATTCCATTCCCTTCTTTCTACTCCCAGGGCCACCATTCAGCACCTCTCAACTGGACCACTGTGTCGTTATTGTTCAGTTGTGTCCACCTCTTCGTGACCTCACTTGGAATTTTCTTGGCAAAGATACTAGAGAGATTTGCCATTTCCTTCTCAAGCTCATTGTACAGATGAGGAAACTGAGGCAACCAGAGTTAAATGACTTGCCCAAGGTCACACAGCTAGTAAGTGTCTGAGGGCAGATTTGAACTCAGGAAAATGAGTTGGCACTCTTTGCACTGTGGCACCATGTAGCTGGTCTAATTGGTGTCCATCTCTGCTCTACTTCATCCTCACTCTGTCCACATTCACTCGGGTGACAAAGTCATCTTCCTATAGCCCATCTTTCTCCTTTTCCAAAATCTCTAGTTGTTCCCCATTGCTGCTAGGATTAAGCACAGAATCTTTATTCTGATTTCAATCTCAGAATCTTTCTCTTCCTTCAAGTCTCAGCTCAGGTGCGACACACTCCTTCCTAATTCTCCCTGCCCACTGTCTGATGCCATCTTACTCCTCAAATGACCTTATTGGTATCCATATCTGCCCCCACCCAGTGGAATACAAACTCCCTGAAGGCAGGAGATTTCATTTTCCCATTCATATACCCAATGCCTAATAATGCCTAATAATGTCCTTCACACAATAGGCAATTGATATGTTTGTTGAACTGAATGTGGCTCAGGTCCAGGGAGGTCAAATAGACCCAGGACTCCCCCTCCTTCCAGGACACATTGGTGAACCTCTCCAGGGGAGCCAGCAGCCCCTCCTGCTGCCTACCTGACCTGTGTTGGGTACAGCTCCCCTGCAAAGAGGTACACAGAGATGAAGGAGCTGGCCAAGCAGCCTTTCCCCAGGGCCGCCTGGACCGTCCGCAGGGTTTGCATGTCTGTGGAGAATGGACAGAAAGAAAACCATAAGCAGCAGCCAGGAAAGGAGGATATGCCAGGCTGAGGGGGCAGCATCTGTCCCGTTCCCTGGAAGGGCCACAAATAACTGCCACCTCAAGCTTCTGCCCAAAGTTATAGCCCTCTGGTCTGTCAGCTCCTATCTTAATTCCCCCTTCCCCACCAGGGAAAGGCCCTCAACACCTCAAAGGATTAGTGTCAGCTTCCCTCAAATTCACTCACTAATCCAACAAGTATCTATCTATTAAGTGCCTACAAAAACAAAACTTCCCCTGTCCTCTTACATTCTGCTGGGGATGTGAAACCCAATGAGCACAGGTAAGTAAATACAAAATATGAAGACAGTAAAGTATAAAGTGGGGGGGGGGGGGGGACTAACAACTGGAAGGAGCAGGATATGACACCTGAGCAAGGCCATTAAGGGAGCTATAGATGCCAAGATGTAATAGTGAGAAGGGAAGGTATTCCAGGTTTGGGGAAAAGCCTGTGCAAAGGCAAGGAGGTAGGAGATTGAGGAGCATTCACTGGGAATAGCAAAGAAGCCCTCTTGGTTGGAAGGTAGAGTGTGTGAGAAGTAAAGTGAAATTAAAAGGAAATCCAGACCATGAAGGACTTTCAGGGCCCAACAGGGGACTGTGTATTTTATGCTAGAGATACTAGGGAGCCACTGAAGATTCTCCATCCCACAACCCATTCAGCACATTAATTAATGGAAGGTTAGTCTCTCAAAGATAACACTTTGATCCTAGCACTGCCCTCCCCAGAAACCTAGCTTCTTACCATTACCTACTGCACTTTGGATTGGCATTCAAGGCTCTCAATCCATAATAGTTCAACTCCACCTTCTCTTTCCAGCTTTATCTTTCCCCACTCTTCAACAGGGCAGCTGGGTGGCTATGAGGCTCTGAGAACCTGTCTTGCCCATGGTCATACAGATAGCAATAATATGCCTTGCATATTTGACTCAAATATTTCAGTTTTATGATTATCACTGTCTTATTGATTTATTGACACAGAAAGGCAGATTTCTCTCTGTGTATGCTGGCTGTGAGTCACAGGTCCTTGCATTATTGACACCTATAGGCAGGTGCTGCTTAAGGTAGCATCTCCTGTGCCTCCTTTTTCCTCTGAGCTCTAGCTCCTTCATCTGTAAAATGGGGACAAAAATCACTGCAGTCCCCTCCCCACACACAGGGCTATTGTGAGCTTTGCAACCTAAGAAGGGAAGAAAGAGTACCTCAGATGACTTACCTTCTGGGACAAACACATTGGCGATCACCATGAATCCCGCCAGGATCAGGAATGAAGCCACAGTGGCCCGGCGCCCCACGTATATCATGGTGGTTGTGGAGACCAGCATGGCTGGGATGTCAATGACCCCAAACAACACCTGGACCAGGTAAATGCTGAGGCCGAACTTTTGAAGGTCCATGGCCAGGCCATAGTAAGCCAAGGAGTTGGAGAACCTGGGAGTGATAGCAGAACCCTCTGCTCGGCTCCGTGTCACCCTGAGCCCCTGCACAACTCCTGTTTTAGCTCTCTAGTTCTGCTGCTAGTGCTGATACCTTGATGCCTCAGTTTCCCCCTTTCCAACCAATGATCATGATTTCCTCCCCTTCTCTTCCCATCAGCCACTCATTTCTGTGCATTATGTACTAGACAGAGAAAAGGAGGTCTCACACAGGGCTGTTTTCATAAGAGGTCTGAAGTATAAGGAATACGTTTTATAGGCTCCCACATTCCAGTGTAGCATAGAAACATTCTCCCAGGCAAATTGGCCGCCATTTTGAATTACCTGTGTCACAATTGTCTTCCACTATAGCACACATCAAGAGCTGCTATATCCCCCTTCCCTCCAAATTTGGGGACGTGCTCATCCTAATGCTATTCCATAGCCTCAGGAAACTCAGTGGAGGAAAACTCAAGGGCTGGTTGTTTGTGCCAACCTTATCCCTAATGGTTTTCCAGGTTGGCAGCAACTTGGGGCACTTGCTTATGTTCAGGATTCACTCCCTCACTGCAGTATTTTCTGGCAGCTCTTATCAGTGTATACCAAATTATTCGTCCAAAGTCAAAAGATTGGGGGAAAGACCACTACCCCCATCCCATGCTCAAGGATGGATTCCACCACCTACCAGACAACCATGAGGCAGCAGGTGACCTTGCGAATGGCTGGGGTTCGAAAGAGGTCCAGAACAGAACTAGAGGGCTGACCGACTGAAGACTCATTCTGCATGTAGGCAGTCACCAGCTGGGTGAAGCAAGCTCGTTGAGAGAAAGTGGGTGGTGTCTCATCAAACCATCCCAACTGCCTCTGCTTTCTTCAAGTTCCCCTCCCACTGTGGAGAGGGGGACAGATACCGGCCCAAAAGATGGCGCATCTAAATCTGGAAGTGATGGCATCAAATCCAACCCCCTTTTTTATGGGTGATGGAACTGAGGCCCAGGAGGCTCTGTAATTTGTCCAAGGTTACATAAGCAGACAGAGTTAGAGCAAGGAATAGAACTCAGGTCTTCTGCCCTAAGAGAAGAATTTGTCCTACCACACCAATCCCCCAATGAGATATCGGCCTCCAAGTGACCTCCTCTTGTATACCAGATTGGAGCCTTCCTAAGGAGCTATAACTAAACCTTTGGCATGGTTGGTGGTTCCAACCAGCCTCAAAGATACTGCTAAATTCACATCCCCATCGAATGATCCCCACACCTCTCTCCAAGGCCCTCCAGATATTTTCTCTGCCCTGATGAGTAAATCTTAAAATCTGAGTGGAATTGGTGGAGGGGAAGCTATGTTTTGAGGCCTGAGGCAGTTGAATTAATTGTCCCAAGTCAGCCAGGCATAATCAGGTGGGACCTGATTCAGGACCAGCCAAGGAAGCCTCTTCCTGGCCTATGAGGAACCAAGGGCAGCCCCCGTGCCCTCGTGGTCTGGATGCCTAGCTCTTCCCTCCCTTACCTCCTTGGTAAGGCGCTCCCCTTCCTTCCTTTTTCCATTTAGACTGGCTACTTTCCGCAGGTTCTGAATGGCCACATGGGATTTTCCATGGAGGAGCAGCCAGCGTGAGGACTCAGGCAGCCACCTGAGCAAGGAGGCATGGCAGTGAGTCCAGACTGGCAGCCTCAAGGTGCACTGCTTCCTGTGTGGCCACCCTCACCCCTTCTTTGGATGCAGATTCTGCCTGCTCCTGGGGAAAGTGGCAACCAAGCAATGCCCCCACAAGCATTTATTAAGGACCCCCAAAGCTTCACTAAAGTTAGAGTCTCAGGGTGAGGTTCATGGCTCCTGAAGCCAAGCTGTATTAACCAGGGAAAGGATCAGGAAGTAAAAGTTGGCACTGATGTAAAACCCTGAGGGGAGGTGCTAGTTTTCTGCCTCTTGGGGCTGAGGGCGGGGCATGCATAGAGCTTAACAAACCACACCCCCCAGGCCACTCCTGGGATTGTCCACCTGATCACCCAGCATCCTTTCTGGACACAGAACTTAGAATCCAGATTTCCATTGCATATAAATGAGGTGGTGCAAGTCTGAGTGTAAAGGAAGATCGACTTGTTTGCATTCAGCCTTTCCTTCCTTCAGTCAGTCAGTCAGCTGTCATCAAGCACACATCCCCTATGGCCTTCTGGGAAATGCCAGTTGCCCTCGGAGGCAGTCTGTTCAGTCTGTGCCAGGACTGGATTCCTCAGCACCCTCCCCTGCCCTTCTCACCCTGCTAAGTTCCAGCTCCACCCAATCCACCCCTCTTAGACTGCAGTCTGCTGTTAGGGCATCATTTCCCAACTCAAATCGTAAGGCTGGGCCGGCAGACAATCTGAACTTTCTCCCGTGGATTGTTCTGCCCTCCACAGGTGGCATTAGGAGCTGAGAAAAAAGAAGGGAAAGGGAGGAGTCCTAGGCCCTGGAGAAGTTGGGGCATGCTGGCAGTAAGAACTTGGTGCCCACTGGTGGCAAGGTACACACTGTCAGGGTGTGCCCCCCCATACACACACACAGAGTCACAACCCCACTCTGTCTCCCAATACTCCCTCCATCACATACCAAGAATACAGAAAGATGACCAAGAAGGGGGCGGAGACAGCAAACTGCAACCATCTCCAAGGCCGAACCAGGTAGGCTACTCCTGCCAGCAGAATCTGCCCCAGGGTGAAGGCATAGCCCAAGAGGGCTCCAGCCACCGTCCGCCCTTGGGTGGGCATCCACTCCACAACTGGGGAGAAGACAGAGGTGAGGGCCCCAGGCAGCAAGGAGAGGGGAGGCAAGTCAATAGGCGTTTACTGAGTGCACACCCCACTGCTGAGCGTTTTTTAGGAAAAATCTCATTGGACTAGAAAGATGTCTCAAAATACAGAATGGGGATCAATGTAAAGTCCTACCCTTGGATTCAAAAAATCAATTGCACAAGTGTAGGTAGAGAATGTAAAGTGGCTTAAGAGTAAGCAATTCATAGGGAGAAATGACAAATCCCAGGGCGCTGGAGTAACTGACTCGCCCAAATTCACACAGCCAGGAAGGGTCAGAGGCTGGATTTAAACCCTCTCCTTGGCTCCAAGCCCAGAGTTCTCTCTAGACAGTCTGCCATCCTGTCCCTTTGATTGCAAGGACGTATCCAGGGTAAGGCAGGTCAGAGTGCCACAGTCCTCTCCTCTGGTGCTACCCCCATCTGCAGCAAAGTCTGGGCCCTGGTAAACTAAAGTCAATCTGAGTGGACAAGGACAGTGACACATTTGAAAACCAGGTCAGATGAGAAGGTCTGTGGTGGAAGGATTAGGTCACCTGGGTTCCATCCCTTTCTCTGGCCCTCACTTAGGTCCAGGAGCTTGACTTCTTGGCACCTCCGTTTTCTCCTCTATAAAAAGTGGGTGATGGTATCAACCCAAAAGTGTCATTGTAGCGGAAGGACTTTGTAATCCTTAAGCTGCAGTGTAGGTGTGAGCTACGATGGCAGTACTGGCAATGGAAGGAACAAGGAGAAGAGAAAACTTGAGACCTGTCTTGGGTTGCAATCACCCTATTTTAAGCCCTAATCACTGCCCTCTGGTGATGAGAATCCTCCCCAAAGTGATCTTTCTCCTTTCACCAGGACCACATTCCTCTTCTATCAAGAGCCCCCCTATTTTCTGCTGAGCCTGGCATTCAAGGTCCCCTAGAATCTGAGACTAATCTATTTTTTCCATTTCATCTGGCACTGTCCTTACTTACTGTAGCCAGACTGGACCACTCATATCCCAGGTTCTCACCTTGTCTTCTCCCACTTCTGTAGCTTTGCCATGCAATATATGGACTCGTGGACTCTCCTTCCTGCCTAGCTCTAGTTAGTAAATCCCTCTTTGGTGGCAGTGCCCAGATGAGGGGATGCGTCCTCCAGGAAGCTCTTCCTAGAGGACACATCCACAGCCAGTCTAAAGTGTCCTGGACATCCTTGAGTTTCTGACAAGCTGTTTGGATTTCTGCTTTACATCACCCCAATAAGCTGCTTATCTCAACTCAACAAACAATGATTCAGCTCTAAGCATGAAGCACCATCGTATGTGGAGTATCAGAGCAATGGGAGCAAGAGTGCATTTAGGGTTAGGGTTAGCTAGTGCTGAGCCCCATCTGAGAGGAGAGTGGGCAGTTCTCGGAGGGAGCAAGCTCCCTTTACTGGAGGTCGGAGGATCACAAGGCAGAGAGAAGATGGGCAGATCCTACAAACCAGGGAGTGATTTATCTTTCTGTTGATCCTTTAGACTTAAAAAACAAGTCGGGGAGGGGGATGTTAATACTATAGATTAAACATAAAAGCGTATCTGTGCTTTTCTTTTTTTCAGAAAGCTGGTTGTTAAGTCTTTACCATCACACTCCTGGCTGGAAGAGGGACCTTAGAAGTCATCTAGTTCAATGGAAACTGAGGTCCAAAGAGGTTTAGGAACTTAGGATCATAAAATCACAAACTCAGAGCGGGAAGTGACCTTCCTTCATTTTACAGATGAGGAAACTGAGGCAGATTCAGGTTAACAGAGTGGCAGAGGAAGCGGCAGAGCAGGGCTTTTAACCTGCCACTTCTGACTCCAGACCTGGCATTCTCTCCACTGAACCACACTTCCTCTTTGTTTAAGTAGAGGCTAGATCTGGAAGGCAGAAGAAATGTCTACGCTGAATGGGTGGCAACACTGGACTCCCACCGTCTCGGTTTCCTTCTAGTCTTAAGATTCCTTGATTCTAATTCTCAGGTTACATCTGTATCTGTCTGTCCAATGAATGAATGTACCCACTTCTCAGATCCTCTTTTCTTTGCTCTCTTTTCTTCCCCTGCCCCGCCACCAGCACCAAGATGACCCTCAGATGGAACCTGTGGGGCTCATATCCCTCTGCCCTTGGCCTGCAGGGAAGCTCTCTCAAGGTCAAGGGCTGTTTCCTCAGAGTGACCAGAGTGAACCCTCTAATCTGTAACAGGAGCCAGGGCAGCCAGCCAGCCCGGTGAAGGCTTAGTCTGTCCTTTTCATCAGTCACAGCCCAGCCTCAGGTGCTAACCAGAGCTCCCTTGAAGCTGGCCAGGAAAAAGGATTAATTTGGAACACTTGTGTGGGAAGGACTACATTTTGCTGCTGCATGTGAACCCATCCTGCCAGGGCACACTTTTCTACCCTAGTCCAAACCCTCAGCATAGCCTAAACAGAGATAATGGAGAGAGCTCTGGACTGAGCTGTGAAATTGTGGACAAGTGTCTTCTACCCTGTACCTCAGTTTCCTCCCCTGTGAAATAAGGAGGTGGGGTTGGAAGACCTCTAAGGCAAATATATGGTACTTTCCCCAGGCAGCTCGATGATAGTGTGTCCTCAGTCCTCCCCTCTTTACAGAAAAGATTTGTCTTCCCTCCTGTTCCCACCCTCTTCCCCCACCCCTAGCAGGGTTAATCTCACTCTACCTGGAAAGACTTACCCAGAGAAAGGGAATTGAGAATGATCCCAGAAAAGGTCATGCCCGACAGGAAACGAAAAACACAGTAGGCAATGAAGGAGCTGAAGTAGGCTGAGCAGGCCCCGGACACAGCAAGCTGCAGGTAGGACCAGACAAGGGGAGCCTTCCGGCCCCACCTGAGCCCAGGGGAGAGAAGACACAGCATCATCAAGCTGCCTGGGTGTCCGGAGGCAGGATAGACACCTGACAATAACTTGGGGGCAGAGGGGTTCTGGCTCCCCTCTGGGGTTTCACAGATTATTGGTAACTCCCAGTGTGGAAACTCCCTCTGCTAGTATGGCTCCACCAAACTAAGTCTGTAAATCAGTTACGGTCTTGGGGTTGTCTGGGACCTTGGGAGATGGCCTGGCTTGGCCAGAGTCACACAACAGGACGGGTCACAGGCTGACCTTGAGAATTCCTGACCCAGGTCTGTCCTCTCCACTCTGCCTTAGAAAAGCAGTAACTATAGTAGGAGGAGTTATTTTAAATGATAAAAGTTATATCTACTAAGAGGGTGATGATTGGTAGTGAGTATTAACATGAGCACCAAAGGCTTATGCAAGAAGACAGCAGACCCACATGAGGATGATAAAGCCTTTTTTATCAGAGAGCAGCCAACTTCCTCCCACTGAAGCAAAGAAAACCTGCCATCTGACTGCCATTACTCCAGTGCCTTGAGGTTGCAAAGCTCTTTTCACACACCCATTTTCTTTAAGTCTCCCAATGACCCTGGGAGGTTGGTGCTATTATAATACCCATTTTACAGAGGAGTAAATGGAGACCCAGAGAACTTAATACAGCCAGGTAAGCTGTGTGACCTTGAGCGAGTCATTTACTCTCCACAGACCTCAGATTCCTCATCTTAATAAAAGCACTTGTCTCCCAAGGTAGTTGTGAAGGTCAGATGAGATATCTGTAATGAGCTCTGCAAACCTGAAAGGTCTTGGTATAGGGAACTCCCATGTGGGGGTCAGACTGGCACGTTTTCTGCAACTTATTGCCCAGGACACTCAAAGCAAGGACCTGCCCAGGATCATAGAATGTATATATCAAAGGTAGAACTCTAGCCCCAGGGTTCCTGACTCCAAGGCCAGCCTGCTCTGTAGGGTAACCAAGAAAAGTAAGTGAACTGGAAACTGAGCCCCCAGCACCCTGGTCAGAGAACACCTGGCATCTTGGTTAGCTGGAGAGTATTCAGAAGGAGTGAGACTAGGGCTAGAGAAGGACCTTGGGAAAATCAGTGGGAGGAAAAGAGGATGTTTCAGTTGGAGAAGAGTCTATTCAGGAGCAATGGGGTGAGGGGAGGGGTGACATGCGGGGGCAGATTTGGAGTTGATTATAAGGAAAGAATTCCTAGCACTTGGAGTCACTTGCCAGCAGAGTGAGGAGAAAAGACCAGTTAGATCTCCTAGCAGTAATCCCTTCTCGGGACTGGGCTGAGGACCCTGCCAGCTCCTAGGTTCTGGGACTGTGGGTCTCTGATTCTCCAGCAGGTTACCCTGATCAGAGACCCTTGAGGGAAGACTGGATGGATGACTAGTTGTCAGGTGTTTGCTAAAGGCAATGTGGCTCTAATAAGTTAGAGCATGTGGTCTCAGGGGATCCTTCCTACTCTGACATGCTATGTGATTAAGCCCTCTAAGGGGAGACAATAGAGGGCAATCAAGAAAGGTTCAAGGCAGAGAGAGAGACAGACAGACAGAGAGAGACAGAGACAGAGGCAGAGACAGAGATAGGAACAGAGACAGAGAGAGAGAGACAGAAAAAGGAGAGACTGAGAGAGATAGAGGCAGAGACAGAGCAAAGGAAGAGGAGGAGAAAGAGGGAGAGGGAGAGAAAAAGAGAGAGAAGGGGAGAATGAGGCAAGAGAGAGGGAAGAGAGAAAAAAGAAAGGAGAGAGAGAAAAGAGACAGGAGAGAAAGAGACACAGAGAGAAAGAAGGGAGAGAGACACAGAGGAGAGACAGAGAGAGCATCCCCCAGTGCTTAATATGGATCCTCCATGGAGGAGTGTCAGAGGATGGGGATGGGGGTGGGGGTGGGGATGGGATGGCCCACCTGTCTGCCACACCGCCAAACACAGCAGCCCCCACCAGGACCCCTGCCATGTAGACCGTCTGAGCCAGGTCCCTCATGGACCTTGAATCGCACACCAGATCCCACTGCCAGGGAAAAAGCAGATTCTCTAAGTCTGTTTCTTCGGGTACCTCCCCTCCCCAAAGGCCTGGGCCATCTCCTGACCTCTGTCACGATGGTGGAGGGGAAGATGCTCTGATCGTAGGTCCATCCATCCTCACAGCCCTCAGTGGCTGCCCCAATGATTGTGGCATTAGGGTCCAATAGTACCCACTGAGGCTGGACAAAGCGCAGGCAAGTTTCTGGTCTCTGGTGTTGGTCCATGGGAATGGACGCCCGCAACCAGTCCTCCCTTGTGAGGTTGGTGCTCCCAGTCCTGTTTGCATGGCCCTGGCAGTGGTGGGGGGGGACAGCAGCTGTGAAGTTTTGGAGAAAATTGTGGCAAGCTAGAAGGGAACAGGGGAACAAGAGCAAGGCAGTGTACAGCATCTGGAAGCGGCCCACACCCCCCAGGGTGTCCAGCAACTCGGTGAAGGCCATGGCAGCCAAGGGCTGGGTAGCACCAGGAGCAAATGTAGCCAGCTGGCTTTGGGCGAGCATTATGTATGGAACCCTGGGGTCAGTAGATGGAGGGAGGAGACAGCCCTGAGGATTAGGACCTGGGCTCAGGAGACTCTGATTACACCTCACAGGGCGCCTCAAGTGTTCATTCGCTACGTCCAGGGGCTGCTGGCACCCAGCCTAACTCTTGCCACTGCTGGAGGGCCATCACCCTCCTTCTCCATCCTTTCTCCTTTCTAGCTCTCAGGGCTAGAGGCGGGAAGGACCACATCCAACCCCTTCATTTTACGGATGGGGAAGCTAAAGCCCAGAGAAGGAAGGCCCAGTCACTGAGTAGAGGGGATGGTAGGGCAGGGATTCGAACCGAGCTCCTCTGACTCTCCATGGCAGCAGGCTGCTCTCCAGCCTCCTGGGATACAGGATTAACAAACTCAAACTGGCTCACCCAAAGAGCCTAGCACAGGGACCCAGGAAATGGGGATGTGGAGAAAGTTACTAGATGGAGAGGTCAACCTCAGCTGCACCTCAATTTCTACATCTGTAAAATGGGGATAATGGTGGTAAGGAAAACATGCTGTGTTCTTATTCATAAGCCCAGTTCCCCCTCTCAAGGGGCCCCCTAGGAGTGAGCTAGGAAGAAAAATCTTGGCTTCCACCTTTCTGCCAGGGACTGTTTGGAAGGCTCCTTCAAGAGGCCAGGGATTCAATTCTCAGTGTAACCTGGGTCAAGCTGTTTTTTTCCTTTGGCCTTCATTTACCTTATCTACAGAATGGACCAGGTGCCTTCCTATGTACTGAGAATCTTTTGATGACTTTGGGGGTTCCTGCATAAGTAGAGGGTGGACCAAAGCTGGTCTCTGAGTACCTGCCAGGTATTGATGCTAACACACACTTCTGGGACTTTGAAGTTTGAGTCTTTTCACCCATGATCTCATCTAGGTTTCCCAGGAGCCCTGAATGGTGGCTACAGATATTGTTGCCTCTATTTGACCAATATGGAAAGTGAGACTCAGAGAGATGGACTGCCCTGCCTAGGATCACATACCTAGAAAGCGGCAGTTACCAAGAGATTCTTCCAACCAGACCATCCCATGGCTGCTGGATCTTCAGCAAAGACTCAATTGCATGATATTCTCAAAAATGGCTTCTCCCTCCTCTGCTTTCCCCACACACACACAAAAAAAGACTTCAAGATCGTAGGGTCCTTTGCAGGGAAATCCTATTCTCTGAGGCTCCCTCAAATCACTGATGTAGACACAGTCCAAACCAAGAATTATTCCACCTGGAACAACAGTGGTTGAGCAGAGGGGTGCAGGATATGCAAGAAATAGGCCACTGGTGAGTACCATCACCTCCCATAAGCTGGAGTACCACAGCACTGGCCAGGGCACTGTGGGTCAGGGACTGAGGGAAGGAACAGGGTTGTACTAGACACGGTACAACAGAGGACGACAAGGTGGAGGAATGACTTTCTTTGAACTGCTGTAGGATGCATCCCACCATGTTGGTGCCCTAGGGTAAAGCCCCAGTTACCCCACCCCAGTGTGGGGCTGACAGAAAGCTGCTGAAGGCCTCAGGGCCCCTAGGCCCTGAGCAAGGTCCTAGGATACATGTCATGTTGGAAACATGGGGACTAGAATAGGGGTCCATTTTCAAAATCAATATCTCTTAGCTATTTAAACTGGTTGCCAGACACATGCTCCATGATAAACCTATAGTCTCCAGAAGTTCAAAGGCATACGCTGGCACAGGAGATCTTATCTCTGGGTACAAACCACTGGGCTCCAGGAAGGGTGGACATAACTTATGTAAGCAGCAGGTGTTACTATGTCTCAGGGACAGCCTCCCCTCACCCAGAATACAGTATGAAAGAAGTAGCTATGCCCAAGGAAACCCTGGGGGGGATCAGGTGTGTGCCAACTCCAGGCTTGGGTGTCAGGGAAAGACTAGGAGGGCCAGCAAGCCCAGACCTGCAAGGGGTGGAGACTGCTTCAAGGACTTAATTGGGGCAAAGGTCCCAGATGTTATCTTTGACAAAGGACAGAGGAGAAAGGGAGAAAGTGAGTCATGCATGTGTCAGAGAAAGGCCTGAGAAAGCCCTTCACCCAGTCCCAAATAAGGCCTTAACTCTGTGCTCTATTGGAACCATGGATGGTCAGCCCTCCAGCCAGGTCCCACCTTCCTTCTTAGGCAGACTAGGCAGCCAGCCCTTTGCAGATGGCCCCAGGACTTCTGGTTCAGGCCCCAACTGGAGAGGCCAAAGGCTGAAGGACAAGGTTCTTACCTTCCCCCAGACCCCTATCTCCTCACAGTCACAGCAACTCAGGCACTGGACAGAACCTCACAGGCCATGTAGCCCAGCCCAAATCTGAAACGAGTTCCCGTTCTAGGATCCCAAGTACCTGGAGGGTCTGAAGTTTTCCAAGGAGGAAGAACCCACCCTGCCAAAGGAAGCCCATCCTACTTTGGGATAGTTCTGGTGTTACATTGTCTTCCATCTTTCTGGTGATCCCAGGTCCCAATGTTGGCATCATCTCTGGTCTTCCCTCTCCCCATTCCTACCACATCCAGCTGCCAAGTCCTACTGATTTTAGCTCCAGTCCCTGTTTCTGGGACCATTGCAATAGCCTAATTGCTGTCCTTCCTCCCAACTGGTCCTCCAGGAACTGTTCTTGCCAAACCATCCTCCAAATTGTTAAGAACCAACTCTTCATGACCTAATTAGGGTTTTCTTGGCAAAGATACTGGAGTGGTTTGCCCTTTCTCCAGTTCACTTTACAGATGAGGAAACTGAGGCAAACACAGATCAAGTGATTTGTCCAGGGTCACACACTGTCTCCCTTTTTCACCAGTCCTCAAGATTCTCCCCTTGGCAAACCATCCTCCAAACATACCTAAAGCACAGAGCTGACCTCCTCATGGCCTGCTCAAGAAACTCCAGCAGTATCTTACTGTCTCCAGAGTAAGATACAACTCCTGTTGGGCATTTAAATCCATACCCACTCTGACTGCAACTGCCCTGACAAACTTTAAAAATCTTCCCGGTTGCCACTCGATGGTCCATCCAATTGAACCCACTCTCTGTTCTTTGTACATGTTTCATCTTAAGGCCTTGACAAAGTTTGCCCATCCCCCCCAGGTCTGGAGTGCTCTCCCCTGCTCACTTCCACCAAGTAGGATCCCTAGATTCCTCCAAAGCAAAGCTCAGGGTCCACTTCCTATAGGAAGTCAGACCTGATTCCCTAACACCAACACCACACTCCAAATTAATTTGAATACTTGCTTTATCTGCATTCTGCAGTAGAGTGGAAGATCTTTCAGGACTGGTTCAGGTTTTTCTTTGTAATGTAGTGTCAGTGCTTAACGCATGCTTGTCAGGTTGAAAATGACAAGTGGCTGTTTTCCTCATAGGCCAACCACAACAGACTCTGGGGTGGGGCTGAGGGGGTTTCTGTTTTATTTGGGGTTCTTTTGGTATGAGAATGGGTGGTTGGGTTCTACAAGAAAACAACCTCCACCACCTTCACCCTGGGCATCTCCTCAGATGCCCCTACAACCACATACCCTGTCCCTAAAGAGACCCCCTTGCAATCACCAAGTATAAAAAAATAGCAGAAACAAACAAAAAAAAAAATGTTGGCCCTCCCAGGATACGCAGCTTTCAGGGGTTTTGGAGGGACCTGGACAGGGCCCAATGAGGCAGGGTCACCCCAAAGTGGGGCTGTTTGGCTTTCTCAATATGAAGGTCCTGATGCTTTCCTGGAACCCAGCACAGAGAGTCCTCAAAGGGCCAGACCAGGAGGAGACTGGGCAAAAGGAGCTGGTGGGCACAGTGTGAGATCAGAAGGAAGACGATACTGGGGTCAGGTGAATGTCCATCCACAGTGCAGGGCTGGCGTCTGCTGGCCAATGCCCTCAGAGGGCTTTCTTGGAGGCAATGTGAGAACCTGGCCTCAATCCCAGGTGGGCATCAGGTAGGCAGGCTAGTGGGGAGGGCTGTCTGGGCAGTGGCAGTCCCAACTTGCCCTGGGACCCCCGTTGCAAGGTTGGCATAGGATCAAGCAGCATTCCTGGCTTCCATGCTGAAGGATTGAGCAGGCTCGAGGCTGGGATCCTAGGGGCTCCTTCCCCACCTTCTGGAGGGCCTACCAGGTCTGTGCCTTAGGCACATGTGAGGGAAGCAGGCTCCTATCTAGTGTAGGATATCCGTGGCAGCTCAAAGGGGAGGGAAGCAGGAGGAAGGGGAGCTTCCCATCACTCCTGAGAAGGCACTTGAAGCTAGGGTTGTGGCAGGCAGAAGAGGGGGCTGGGGTCAGTGCACAGAGAGGTGGAAGCCTGCCCATCCACTTCAAGCAAACATGGTCAACTGCAACCACTGGAAGAGAGGAGGGAGAAAATGTCAGAGCAGAGAAAAGAATCTGGAAAGTGGGGGAAGGGTATTCTCCAACTCTCCCTCCTCCTCAATCCCCAACCATCCTATCTCCCAACCCAGCTCAGCCCTGCTCCCAGAACGCAGGTGCCCTGGCCCCTCCAGAGTTCTGAGCCAAATGTTGCCCATCTCCCACAAACCTCAATCAACCCCAACCCCACCCCACATCAAGAGGGAAGGGAAAAGGAGGCTGTCACCCTAAGTAAGTCGAAATTCACAATTCCATCTCTATCTGTATCCAGGCTCTGGAAAAATCCTGTGAGAGCAGTGCAAGGAAAAGAAGATAAGTCAGGCAGGCCAAAGCCACAGACATGAAGCCTCTATTCCTCCCAGTGAGAGAGATGGATTCGAATCCCTTTTCCCAACATACACATACAAACAACCACACAAACAACACATATGTATGTTGGTGTGTGCACATGCCCATGTCTCCCTCTGTTGTGTAGCAGTGACACAGGGGGGCTCCCAGAAGAGGCCAAGGGAGGAAGGACACAAAGACACAAGAAGGGGAAGGGAGTGCTCTCTGTCAGACATAGGCAGGGGGAAAACTCCCAGGGGCCTTCAGGGAAGGGCAGGAGGGGAAAGCAGTACTCACGGAACATGGTCTCCAGCCGCACCAGACAGCAAACGAAGCTGTCGAAATTCACAGCCAGGTCAGCCTCCGAGTAGCGGGTGATTATCAGTTCATACAGTTTCTTGTTCAACTTGTACCCTGGGCCAGGAAGAGAAGCATAGAAGCACAGAAATGAGTCATGGAGCCAGGCTGGAGGATTTGTTTGCACTGGTCCTATTGGAGACCAATTCAAATTTGTTCAGACTGGTCACCAGTGCACTGCCCCCTCAAACACCCTCGCTTTCTCACTTTCTGATAGATCACTCTTTATGTTCTGGTCTCTTCTCTGATGCCCAAGTTGTCTCATCCTTAAAAAGAAATTCTCTAGAACCCTGCTTCCTAGATAGCTCTCTTGCTTTTCATAGGCAAATCCTTTAGAAAAGCCATCTACATTCCCTATCTCCATCTATGCTCCTCCCACTCTTTTTTTTTTAAACTAAGGCTCTCTCCAGAATGACCAGTGATCTCTTAATTGCAAAATCTAATGGGGCTTCTTTTCATTCATTCTTGACGTCTTGGCAGCTGTTGACACAGTTAAGTAACCACCCCCTCCTGACTCATCTCCTAAAACAAGTTCTCTCCTGGGTCTCCTACCACTCTGACTGTGCCTTTTAATTTCCTTTGCTGAATGGCCTAGTGCTGTTGTTCCCAAACTTTTTGGTCCCAGGACCCCTTTGCACTCATAAAAATTACTAAGGAATTCCCCTCCTCAACCCAAGAGCTTTTGTTTATGAGCAATACCCATTGATATTCACCTTATCAGAAACAAAAAGGTATTAGTATTAAGAAAAAGATTTTGAATTCATGGACCCCTAAAAGGATCTGGGGCTGAGATAGCATTGGACTTGTGCTAGTCCATGGTCACACATCATGGACACTTCACAGACATGACTTTACCTTGGGTCCCCTGACTCCACACTCTCTGGGAACTATACACATAGCCTCTCCAATGAGCTCAACTTGCTGGGAGTCAGGAATACGCAGGGCACCCTTGGTCCAGAAATATTTAACTCAATAAAGGATCACTGGAGAGACCCAGTTATGGGAGAAGGCAGGAGATGCTGCTCAGGGAGCCCCTGAAGGAGCTGGAGGAATAGAGTCCCAGGGCTTGGTCCCAATGTCCTTGCTTCTAAGTTGTATCACTTTTTGAAAACCACCACCCCTCTGTAGACCTCAGTCTACTTCTCTTGTTGGACCAGATGCTTGTTCTGAGGGTTCTGAGGAGGGTCTGAGGAGTATCTGGCCAGCAGCTAAGTATTACCACCTCCAATAGGGTGCTCTCCCCCACCTGCTGGCAATCACCCTCCCCCAAACCCCCACCAGGACAAGATTTCACCTGCTGACTCAAGAGCCATCCGCATCTCATAGGAGTTCATGCTTCCTGACTTGTCCAGGTCATACTTTCGGAAGATGGTCTACAGGGGAGGGATAGACAGGTACTAAGGAAAGGAAGGGCTTCCCCTGGGGCCTCAATGACCATGGCCAGCAGGCAGGTGAGGTGCTGAGGACACAAAGGAAGAGGGGAGAACCACCTCTTCTGGCCAGGATGATTTGATTTCAGCGTTGGTGGAGATCAAGCAGATAAGAGAGGTCCCAGCACCTTCTGCCAGCCACTACCCCAGGGACTTAAGAGCCAGGAGAACAAGGACATTCATGTTCTTACCAGGTAATTTTTTATTCTATTCCAGAGGATGTTAAACTCCACCAGGCCCAGTTTCCCATTGCCATCCCGCTGGAGCAGAGTTAAGAGAGAGCTACAGAGGCCTGAATGGAGAAAATGCCCAAAGCAGGGAGGGGATGGAGGCAAAGGGTTCACGGTATCGAAGGGACCTTAAATATCATCTAAGTCACACAATAGTTTGAATGATGAGAAAACCAAGACCCCAAAGAGACAAGTGACCTTTCCAAGGTCATACAGAGAATACATGGCAGAGGTGGGATTTGAACCCAGGATCTCTGACTCCTACTGCAGTGCTCTTCCCTCAGTACCACACTATCTAATCTGGAGACGAGGGGAGAGAAAGGAAGAAAAGAGAGTGGGAAAGTGAAACCCTTTGAATAGAACTCTCTTCCTGGCCCATTCCATTTAGACTGCCCCCTGCCATGCTCAGACTGGCTTCCCCAAAGTCCTGCCCATTCCTCTCTGCCATTGGCTAGGTTCTGGGACTGGGTGACCTGCAGTTCCCCTGGCCCGACTCCAAAGGATACATCCATAAGATTCACCATGCTTCGGCAAGACTCCTTGCTGAAGCCATTAGTGCGGAGGTCTTTGTCTGTAGAGGAGAAGGGATAAAGGTGTGAGATGGGGGTGGGTGGGAGGGAGAGGCAGAGAAAGAGGAAGCCAGGGAAAACAAGATTGGAGGAGCATGTCCCCTAGGAGTTACCATCATGGGATCCAAGGATTCTAAGTAGAAAGAGACCTTTAATGGTATCTAACCACCTCCTCATTCATTCATTAGCAAAAGCATTTGTAAAGTTCCTACTATGTGCACTGGGGATTCAAAGATAAAAAGGAAGCAGAGCTTGCCCTCAAGCAGCTTCTATGAGGCAGATACAGTATATACCCAGATAAGTCAGCATTTCAGTGGTATTGGTGGGAGGGAGGGTAGGGACTACAGAAGAGGACAGTACAGGGCAAGGACTATCTGGTTGTAGCTCTCTGTATCTATATCCCCAGGCTTAGCAGAGAAGTGCCTAAACAATTTTTATCCATTCATTTTACAGAGAAGGAAGAAGAGGGATGTGTCCTAGAGTTTGGTAAGCCTCAGACCCTCACTCTTCCCAGTCTTTGGACTCCAAAGCCAGGCCTTGCTCCATGACCCTTTCTTTACATTACTAAAAAACCATAACAAACAAGGTCTCTCCTTGTACACACACACAGACATGTGCCTGGAGGTTGCCCCAAGTCCTGGCTCTGGAAGAGGAAGAGGAAGTAGGAAAATAGCAGGATTCCAGGTTCAGGGAGAGAATTGGGGACTGGACCCAGGGTCCCTCAGGGGCACTCACGTTTGCTAATGATCCTGTTCAGGATGTTCTGTAGTTCCTTTACACTAATCTCCATGTCCTGGTGAGAAATGGGTACAGAGCGGGGTAAGGTGCACCCTGGGGGAGCTGGGCCCCTCTACCCCCTCCATCTCTTCCAAAGCCCCACTCACCGCCCCAGCCAACTGCTTAAAAAGGCTCTTGAAGGTGTCATCAATCTCCTCTTCAGAGAGCACTCTCTGTGATGATCAATGGGGAAGGGGTGGTTAGCTGCCAGAGTCCTGCATCTCCCAACCTGCACCCACCTGAGCCAAGACCACAGTTCCCCAGAAACTGCAGAGGGGGTGAGAGGTTAGGACAACCTAAACATCTCCAAACCTTAAGGTGACCTTAAAGATAATCTTATCCAACTCCCTTATCACCTGGATAAAGAAAACTGGAGCCCAGAAAAAGGAAAGGACTGGTCCAGAGCCACCCAAGGTAACTAGTGGCAAAGCCAGGATTGGAACCTGGATCCAATTCCACAGCACAATGTTGCCTGACAAGGAGGATGAGAAAGGAATATACCTTCTACCCACTACCCCAGCACAGGAAAAGTTCCACCTACCTCGTCGGGGAGTTGAGCCTCAATCTTGTCATCCAACTCCCTGAAGAAAGGCAGAGAGAGAGAGAGAGAGAGCCAGTGAGAAGGGCATGGGAAGACCCCAGAAGCCTGAGGCAGTGGGGGAGAGAACTGAGGCAGGCAAACAGGGTTGGGGTCAGTGAGGAGAGCCAGAGGCTGAGCTGGGCAAGGGGCAGAGTCGCTTCCACTCCCCTTCCCACTCACTCAGTTCCGGCCTTCTTCTCGGAGAAGAAGCGGAGCACAAAGTCACCCTCTTTGTTGGGCTCAAAGGTGGACGGCACCACAATGTACTCGCCGGGAGGCAGGCGCAGGCGTGAGCTGACCTCCCGCAGGTTGACGAATTGCTCCGAGCGGGCCAGTGATGAGTGGGACAGGAAGAAGTCCCGCTTCAGGTGAATGCTAGGCTGACCCACCAACTGCCAAAGGAAGAAAGGGGGCAAACTGAGGGTCCCTCCTCACAGGGCCAGGTCTGAGACTTGGCTCCCTGCATTACCATTCTGCCATGGGCAGGTCCCTTCTCTCTCTAGACTCCCAGGTCCCATCTCTGTAAACAGGGCACCATAATTCCCACTGTGCCTACCCACAGAGGTAGCAGGGTCTGATGAACACAGCACCAACCTTGGAAGCAAGAGGATGGGGATTCAAATCCTACCTGATGCATGTTGACCATGTGACCTTGGGCAAGTCAGTTCCCCTCCATCCCCCAGCATGACTCTAAAACTATCCATTGCTAAGAAGGTGCCAACCTGCACTGGCAGAGGGGGGCACTTCCCTGAGAGTTCCTATGAGGGACTTGAGAAAGCACATTTAAGTAAAAGGTCTCTGATGTTATCTTTGTGACCTTGAGTCAGTCACCTGCCCTCCTTGGGCCTCAGCTGCCTCTCTGCCAAGTAAGAAGGTTGGACTCTGAGATAGGCCCTGACCAGTTATGAATCTAGGAACCTCCATCAACCAGTCAAGGTATGAAAGTGGCCACAAGCCTTCAAAGGCTTTGCTAGCAAGGAGTTAACTGAAGGGAGGGATGGCTTCCAGTGTGGCCTCTAAATGAGCAGCTGGCCCCACAGCAGAGGACCAGTCAAGAAGGGATGAATGGTGTAGCCAAAGTCACAGGGGGCTGCCAGGTGTCAGGGAAGGGCACAGTCCACACCTACAAAATTGGACATCTCTTTGGAGCCCACAGCTCCAAGGACAGGAAGTCCTTGGTATCATCCTCCGTTAATAGAGGAAGCAACGGAGACCCAGTGGGGCTAAGAGATGTACCCAGAGTCACAAAACACACATCAGAGGCAGATTTTGACCCAGTTCTCCCCCACTCCATAGTGTTATTCAGGTACTGTAGCATGAAGCGTCTTGCTCTTGGAGTACAGCTCCTGCCCCTGACACTTCCTAGATGGGTGACCCTGACCAAGTCATTTTCCCAATCTGAGCCTTGGTTTTCCTCTTCTATAAAAAGGTGAGAATGCTATCACAACCTCCCACTGGACTTGTTCAGAGAAAAGTCTTTGCTGGCCTTCAAATGCCACAGAAACAAGTGGCTCGGTGTCACCACCGATGGAGCCAGGAAGAGTCAAGTCCAAAAACCAAGCCCTCGACATTTCTTAGCCATGTGACTCAGGACAAGTCACTTCTCAGTCTGTTTCCCTAGCAGTTATGGGAATGACATCTACCTCCCAAGAGGGTTGTGAAGGTCAAATGAGATAATACCGAGCGTACCCTTCACAGACAAAGCACCTGTAAAGGAGAGCTATTATTAATGACCACAGCTGGCACTTCCTGGGCCTGGGCCTTTACACAAATCCTCTCATTTGGTCACAATCATTTGGTTCTGATTAAGTAGGGAACACTCATTAACTGCCATAGGGCCACTGAAGTGCAGGGGCTGCCCAGGGGGACCTGACCCACATCTAGCCCTGTCATCCAGGTGTGTGGCCCTGGGCAAATCCCTTGACCACACTGGTCTGTGCCCACTCAGACCCTCCATTTCGGATTTGCACTGGCAGGGAGCTTTCTCCTGGTGAGCTCTTTACACCAGCAAAATCATGGGTCTGGACATAGCTAATTATGCCATGGAGGAGCAGCACAGGCTGGCAGTCAGCCCCAGTCTGGGATTGGTCTGTGCCTCTCCCTGACCCATCTGCAGCTCTGGCCTCAGGGACATCATGGCTCTCCAGGGCTGGCACCACCAACAAATCAGGCAGGTGTACATACCTTCTCAGGAACCTGGAAGAGAAAGAAAGAGAGGCCAGTGAAAGCAGGGTCAGGGGAGGTGGGGAAGGGCAGGTGGGGGGACACCTGGTATCTGAGGAGACAAAGCTTAGGGACTACTCTGGCACAAGCCCTAAGCCCAGTCAACTCAGGGAGAGTGGGGTGACTTCCACTGGCCCACATCTCCCACTTTCAGTTCTGAGCCAGGTTCATCTTCCCAGGGGCTCAGGGGTGAGGGAGAGGGTCTTCTATTCATAGATGAGAAAGCATGATGCTTTTCCTGCCTCCCTCTTTGCACCCTTGAGGCATTAGTGCTTGAAGATTCATCTGCCAACCCCAAGAATCCAGATAGCCCATGCTACCTCAGTGACCGCCTGCCCAGATGTGGCATCCTGGGTGGAAGGGAGGGGCCTGAAGCTGCTGAGTCCAGGGAAAGTTCAAGGACACCTTGTCCCAAAAAGTCTTCCTTCTGGCTGAACCCTGCTCTAGCAGGCTCAGTCTGCTCCAGACCTCAGAGGGCTGCCCGGGGCATCCCCAAGACATGAAGCCAGTTCAGGGCCAAAGAAGACCAGGCAGCCAGGGAAAGGGACAGTGGAGGGGAAAGAGCAGGCTCATCTCAGTCCAAAGAGACATCAGGGTTCTTATCCTAGCTCTATAGCCAATTCCCTGCATGTGTGTATACATGCATGTATGTGTGTACATGTGCATATGTCCACATGCATGTACTCTTGGACAAGGGCTCCCTTCAGAGTCTCAGCTTCCTCCCTTCTGAGGCTTGCCCATTTCTAGGCACCTCCCCAATCCTGATGACAGGGGCTCTATAAAATCCACATCCTAACGGTAGTCCCGGGGACCACTGCAGGGCACAGGAAGGCGGGCCACCCCACACACTGGCACTCACTTCATAGACTGCGAAGCCAATGGTCTCCATGTCCCGCCCAAAACGGCGCTCTCTGCGCCGATGCTTCTGCATGAGTGCTAGCAGGAAGCTGCAGCCTGCTTCTCTGTGGCCATGGTGATCATCATGTTGGTCGTCCACCTCCTCCAGCTTGATTTTGAACTGGGGATTCACCCAGAAGGTGGCTGTGAGAACAAGCCTGGGATCAGAGGGGCTATGGGCTAAACCTCACAAACGCTCTCTCCTCTTTCTGTAACTCTCCCCTACCTCCTCTGAACCCTGAGGAGCAGAGAGCAAGAGATTCCCTCCGGAGTACCGCTGCTGCTGCCTTGAACATGTCAACTAACCTCCGAGGGCCTCAGTTTCCTCCTTTGTAAAATGAGGAGGCTGGACTCCATTGCCTTTGAGGCCCCTACTCACTCTGGCTCTAAGACCTTGCACTCCCATGATTCCCTAGCTCTGTCCAAAGCCTGTGCCATGAAGTATGAATAATAATGATTTAATACACCATAATTACATGATCGTCACCAATGTGATTAACGAGGAAGGCCCAGAGCCCACTGGCCTTCTCTGGGTCAACACTGGTGAGAATATGGATGAGAGTGTCCCAGGATGAATAGGCATAGGCAAGATTCCACTGCCGCCACCGCTGCCTGCACTAGCCCCTGCCTCCAGTGTTCCCCCCTTGCTCCTGGCCATTCTCCACTCAGCTGCCAAAGTGATCCACTTGATGCACAGACAAGGTCACCTCTCACTCAAGAAACAGTGGCTCCTCATCACCTCCAGGATCAAATCTGACATCCTTGTTAGCATTCAGAGCCCTTCTCTACCTGGCCCTAGCCCCTGCCTACCTCTCCTGTCTTCTAGGAAGGAAGGAAGGAAGGAAGGAGGGAGGGAAGTAGGGAGGGAGGGAAGGAGAGAAGGAGGGAGGGAAGGAGAGAAGGAGGGAGGGAAGGAGGGAGGGAGAGAGAGAAAGAAGGAAGGAAGAGAAGAGAAGGGAGGGAAGGAAGAGAAAGGAAGAGAAGAGGAGGGCAGGGGAAGGAAGGAAGAGCAATGGTAACTGAAGCATGTCCAGAAGAGGGGCCTCAGGGTGGGGAAGGGCTAGGAGCCCATGGGCCTAAGAAGACTCAGGGGAACATATCACTGACTTCCAGTGGCTCTGGGCAATCTTTAGGAGAAAGGAGGGCAAAAGTCAGAGCCCAGGAGAGGAGCTAAAAGCTGACTTTGGCTCAGTGGCAGCCCAGCCCCAGGGAGCCAGAGGATGAGCCCTCCCTGGGGTTTTCAAGGCAAGGTCATGTGTGCTGCCAAGGGGAGTTTGGGGCTGGACGAGATGCTGCTAAGGTCCCTTCTGGATCTAAGACTGTGATTCTAGGAAGGTAGGAGTTGGCAGAACCAGGACTTGAACCCAGGTCCTTAAACTCCAAATCCTTGCAGTGTATCATGGTGCTTTCCCCCTCCCACCTCTAACCCTACCCCAGTGTCTGTGGCTCCTCATCCCCTTCTCTGGCCCTCAGTGTCCCTCCTGGGTGCCTCCCCCGCCTGCTGGGACCAGGGCTGACCTGGGTAGTTCCTGCAGCCACCCGCCGTGCTCCCACGCCTCCAGGTGCCATCGTACAGGGTCGTGTTCCATTTGCGGAACTTGTGCGACTTGAGGGTGTCTGGGGTCAGGTTGCAGATCTCCAGGCGGGAGAATTCACGGAGAAAGTCATTGAAGGACATCCTGGGGACCAGGAGACATGAGCCAGGGAATCCAGAGACCCAGGGGGATGCTATTAATGGGTTAGCCAGAGGACAGGGTAAAAGGGTGTGGACAGCCCAAGAGCACCTACCCATAGTGTAGTTGAAAGAGCTTGGGCTCTGGGTTCAAATCTTAGCTATGCCACTGACCACTCACATGATCCTAATACAGTCATTTGCCTTCTCAGGGCCTCAATTTCTCCCTCTTTAAATTCTAGGGTTGGTCTAGATCAAAGCTTCCTAACCTGGAGTCAGTGAATTTTTTTTAGTATTTCAATTTTATTGGTTTCTTTTGTGATCCTATATATTTTATTTTGTGCATTTCAAAAAATGATTCTGAGAAGGTGTCTGTCCTTAGGCTTCCCCAGACTAGCTGCCCAAGGAGTCCATAATAGAAAAAAGGTTAAGAATCCCTGGACTACTTTTGTAGCCCTTTGGGCACAGTTCCAAATTGCTCTCCAGAATGGTTGGATCAGCTCACAGCTCCACCAACAATGAATTAGTGTTCCAACTCTCCCACATCTTCTCCAACATTTATCATCTTCCTGTTTTGTCATGTTAGCCAATCTGATAGATGTGATGTGGTCCCTCAGAGTGGTTTTGATTTGCATCTCTCTAATCAATAGTGATTTAGAGCATTTTTTCATATGACTATAGATATCTTTAATTTCTTCCTCTGAAAACTGTCTGTTCATATCCTTGGACCATTTATCAATTGGGGAATGACTTGTATTCTCGTACATTTGACTCAGTTCTCTATATATTTTAGAAATGAGGCCTTTATCACAGACACTAGTTGCGAAGAATTCTTTCCCAGTTTTCTGCTTCCCTCCTAATCTTGGAATTGGAATGCAGAATGAAGCAGAATATTTTCTCTTGTTTAGTTTGGTTTGGGTTTTTCTCATGGACACTTCATTTTCTAAGTTCTAAGTAAGGTTTCCCCCACCTCTAACATTCTATGACCCATGTTAATATCCTTCCTGTAGTCCCATGATGCTTTGCTCTAGGAACAGAAACACCACATGCCCAAAGGGGCTGAGAGGGGGTCTCCCAGAACCCAGGCCCAAGTACCTTCTTCTATTCCCATTATACTCACCAGAACTCCCCATCCTCCATCTTGACTTGGAGTTGCTGCCTGTCAGAGGGGTCCACATGGTTCCACTCAGAGGACCTGAAAGAAGGTACCAGGCAGAGGGTCAGAAAGGCACCCCAGGCCAGCTCACTGTAGCTGGTACAGCACCAGCTCCAGCATCTCCAAGTCTAAGGGCCTGGGCAGTGGTGTGCACTGCCCCTGCGATCACAGCCCCTACTTACTTGAGTGACCCCAGTCCAAACAAGGGCAAGCATCAAACCACAAGCCTTAAGACTAGTCTCCAGGCCCTGCCCTCTGACCAGGCCAAGTTGGGCTCAGACTCTCCCAGGAGGGAGCTAGAGTTGGAGGTTAGGGGCAAGCAGAGAGAGAGGCAGCTGGGTGGCTGAATGGATAGAGTGGACCTAAAGTCAGGAAGACTTGAGTTCCAATGTAGCCTCAGACATTTGCTAGCTGTGTGACCCTGGGCAAGTCACTTAACCTTATTTGCCTCAGTTTCCTCATCTGCAAAGTAAGCTGGAGAAGGAAATGGCAAACCACTCTAGCATCCTTGCCAAGAAAACCCCAAATGGAGTCACAGGGAACCAAAGAAGACTGAAAATGACTGAACAGTGAAAAGTAACTAACTCATTGAGAAAAATGCAGATGGAAAACTGTTTCATCAGCATACACCAAAATCAGAGATCCCGGGTCTCATCGCTCTGTGAATCACAGGCCCTCCTTGCCTCAGTCCTCTGATGACCAACTTGGTGAGCAGCCAGTAAGCATCCTCAGTGGAAACCCACCAAGCCCACCCCTGGCCAGCTCCCAAAGCCTCCCCTTCCTGAGCATGGGCTCCATGCTGTGACAGCTGTAAAGCAAGAGCTCAAGGCATGACTGTCCCCCATTTGCTGTGGTAACTGAATAATATTCGTGAATGTTTTTGGAAAAGATACTGAGGCGGTATGTCATTTTCTTCTCCAGCTCATTTTACAGATGAAGAAATTGAGGCCAACAAGGTGAAGTGATTTGCCCAGGGTCACACAGCCAGAAGTGTCTGAGGCTGGAAGTTTTCCCATCCACTGTGACACCTGGCTACCCCATCTTTCATTTATAGATAAGAAAACTGAGGCTCTGAGACAAAAAGTGACTTGCCCTGGTCAAATGACTTCCCACTCTGGGCCATGGTGGGGGCACAATGGTAGGACACCAGGCCAGGTGGTTTGCTGCCCTATCTGTGGCACAAAGGGGTCAGGGCTGCCTGGGGCTGCTCCTACCTTCCACGCCAACTCTAATCCAACAAGTATTTCTTACACACCTGAACATCAGACACAGGGCTGGGGGTAGGGAGAGAGAGGATGAACAAGGTGGCATCCAACCACCCTGTGAAATTGTAATAGCCTTAAAAAACAAGCTGCATGTGGGAGATCATAGGGTCACATAGGACGTAGGGAAATGTTCTGTTTACATTTGTTGAGTTCATAACAACATAAAGAAAATGTCAAGTCTTAGCCCCCATTACGGTAGGAGCTCCCTGAAGGCAGCCACCAGGCCATAGTGAAACTTTAGATCTCCTTCAACACTCAGCTCAGTGCTACACACAAAGTAGGTGTATAATAAATGTTCATTGAAGGAACCAATGAATGAGGCCAAGATCGTCTTTGCTAAGGACTTCAGGAAGCTCTCTGCGATGGGCAGGGATTGGCAAGGGAGCCACCGTAGTCATCTGAACTTCTGGGCCAGGTAAGCTGGCCATGAATCCCTACCTGTCACTCCAAGGCCCGGTCCACTCCACCTCACCCCATGGGTTTCGCATTCGAATCAGATTCACTGAGTGGCCCCGACAGTTCACCTGGAACCCAGAGCCCCACTCAGCATGGCCCCTGCCTTCCCTCCTGAATCAGCCTCCCCCCAGACCCAATCACCATTCCTTCCCACTAACCAGACAAGACACACAGACCCCAAAGGATTGGGCCTGCTTGTCTTCATTAGAAAGAACTGGGAGCCTGCTCCCAGAGGGCTCTCCAAACCCAACCCTGCCTGGATTGGGAATCCCAGCCAGTCTCCCTGCCCCTCCCCAGGGTTGGTGCTACCTGTTGGGCGCCAGTGACAGAGTAGGCGTGGCCCTTCACCAGCTTCTTGAAGGTGACTGCTTCCAAGTCAAATGCGCTGGTGATCTAGGGATGGCAAAGGGATGACACTTCTCTTAAATGGAGCCAGGCCCCACCCTACCCCCTCACCTGCTGCCTTCTGCTCCTTGAAGACCAAGCTGGGAAGGAAAGAAGGGAGATGGAGGGTCAGGCTAGATGACCTATACAGGCCTTCCTAGCTCTGATATTCTAGAAGTCTGTGACTCCACTGGAAGAATCCAGTCTTCTGAATACCTCCCTGGGAGTCTTTCCCTCTCTCTCTCTCCCTCCCTCCCTCCCTCTTTATCTCTCTCTATCACTCTCTCTCTCCCCCTCTTTCTCTCTCTCTATCTCTCTCTCTTTCTCTTTCTCTATCTCCCTCTCTCTATCTCTTTCTCTCTCTGTCTCTCTCTCTCTCAAACACACACACTCTTTCTCTGACTCTCTGACTTTCTCTGTCTCTCTGCCTTAATGATGATTTCCTCCTTCAAAAGGTAGAGGGAGCCCCAAGAACTACTATGTTTTACTCTGGTGGGCCCGGTTGTAGGGATGGCTTGAATGCTGAAACAGAAATCACAGGGGCGAAAGTCAGCTTTCCATCTTGCAACTCATGCTAGAGAAGGAGATGACAGCCGGGCAAAATTGAGTACAGCCTGGCAAGCACCCTGTGTTTGGGGATTTTGAAGGGCTCAGGGAAAGGCCAGGGACGGTGCCAAAGACTAGAATGAAATTCCGAAGACACAAAAAGAAATTATTCTGAGAACGCAGAAAAGGAATGTTCCAAATAGCCTGGTGTGACTGCACAGGGAGCTCACCAAGCAGCTGAGAGTCTTACAAGCCACACACAGAAGACAGAAACCAAATCAAATAAGAGGATGAATGTCCAAAAGCTTGGCCCAAGCCTACATAATGGGCAAGGGGAAGAGGGGAGGGAGAAGGAGCTGAGCTAAGCTGAGCCCAGTAAGGAAATCTAAGAAAACCAAAAAGAGATTTGTTTGTTTTTTAAGGTATATTGGGGGAAAAGAGGGGGATCAAAGACTCAGAAACAGAACACTGTTCTAGGTAACCAACATCAGAATGGAAGCAGGGCCTGCAGAATTCTCTATTTTGCTTGAGCTGTTGCTGTTGTTTTTAACATATACTATACATTGTTTCCTGCCAAGAAGAATGATGTGTGAACTGGAAACAAGAGAACAAAAATGAGTCACAGATAAGACAGGTAAAAGGCTAGGAAGCCACACCTCTGCCCCCAGAGAAGCTGGACCCAAGCACAGCACATGCTCGAGCCAGGATCCCCAAGGCACTGATGGCAGGGGATATGGAAAGGGGACACAGGACTGCAAAGGGGCAAATGGCCCCATTGACACATGAAAGGGAAAGGAAGGCAATCTGAAAACTAGACTAGTGAGTCTAATGGGAACCCCTAATAAAATTGCCAATCTCATCATTCACTAAGCATTTGGAAAAGAATGCCACCCAAAAGATGAAGTGATCAAAGGATACAAAGAAATAGTCTTCAAAAGAAAAATGACCCAAGACAATGAGAAACCACAAACAATTCCATGAGCACATGGTCCAAATCACAACCAGTAAGAGAACTGCACATTAAAACAATTCCCGGGCTGCACCTCACATCCAGCAAATTGGAAAGTCAGAAAATGGGCACCATCAGTGGTGGAGGGGGTGGTAGGAAGATGGCCACACAGGTGCCCTGTGTGGAGGGGCTGTGCTTGGGTCTAGATGCTTTGACTACGCAGGTAGAAATGTCCAAAAGTGGCTGAACTTGGAAATGCAAGTATCTAAGACTCCAAAAGACTCACAATGGAAAATGCCATCCACCTCTGGAGAAAGAATTTAGAAGCCTGAACGTGGATGGAAGCAAACTGTTTCCTCTCCTTTTCTTTTGTTGTTCTGTTTTGTTTCTTCTTTCTCATGGTTCCTCCCATTAATTCCAATTCTTTACATCATGACTAATGCGAAAATACCTTTAATATGAATGTATAAGTAGAATCTATATCAGATTGCATGCCATCTTTGGAGGGAGGAGAAAAGGGAGAGGGAGAAAATTTAAAATCCCAAATCTTATGGAAGTGAATGCTGATAACTAAGAATAAATAAATAATTTTTAAAAGGTTAAAAAAGTGACTGAACTTGGGATCTAAAGAGCAGGCATGAGAGGAAGCCAGAGACAGAAACAAAGGTCTGATGCAGTCTGAAATATTTGCAGCAGCATTGACTGGAAATAAAGAGAATGCCCACCCACTGGCTAAAAAATGGTTTAATAAAGGGGAAAAAAAAAGCCCTATGTAGGAATGTAATGGCAAATTATTGGCCAGGAAGAAATATGATGAAAATCAGCAAATCAGAGAAGCTTGTGGGAAAAGATGAAGAAGGGACACTAAGCACCAGGAGACACTGCCCTGAGGGTAGGCATTAGTGACTCTATGTCAAGTTGCAAGAGGGACCACCAAGGGAGGGCCCAAGGCCACTTAAGGTTTCTGGGTGAAGGCACAAGTGACCTGCTCTTTAAACCTGCAGAGGACACAAAACTGGGAGGGCCAACTAACAGGCTGGATGACAGATATGATCCAAAGTTATTTTGACAGGCTAGAAAATCTGGTTTAACAGTGTAAAATAAAACGTCAAAGGAACAAAAGTCAAGTCTAAGACAAGATCAAAAACTCAGGTTCATAAGTAGCAGATGGGAAGTGGGGGTGGGGCTGATCAGACAGCACCTCATGGAAGGGGGTCTGAGTGGTTTGGGAACCACCAGGGAAGGCCCAGAAAGCCAACAGATCTTCAGCAGCCACAGAGCTATCCAAAAGAGGTCACAAGGTATACCTCACTAAAGGTCTCCAAACAAAGCCTGGATGGCTACTCGCCACTTACGCTGTAGATAGAGGGGAATCACATTCCACGGTGAGGGGATCTAGATAGTGACCAAGGCTCCTTCCGCCTCTGAGAGTTGGTGACTCTTGTGATTAGTCAGGTATATTAAAAAGATGGGAAGATTTAGAAGCAGCAGACCAGAGTTCAAGACCTAACTCTTCCATCCCCTACCTGTGAGACCTTAGACAAGTCCCTGCTCTGGGTCTAATTTTCCTTCTCTGCGAAACCAAGGAGTTACAACAAATGCTAAGTCCCTTATAACGCCAAACCTATGATGAGGTTAAGACATTAAATAAACATGGGATGGTTAGCTCTGGGATTGATGAGACTCAAGTTAGAATTTGGAAGTCAGGGTACATCTGGCTCTCCTCTATGCAGAGATGGGTAACTATGGTATATCACACAGCATACATGGTCAGGCTTGGATGGTATCTTGGTTAGTTTTGTAAAACCCTTTTCCCCCTCCCCCTCACACCTGTCTTTCTCTTTTTATCCTTTGTTACAAAAAATGGCTTTTGGGGGAAGTGAGAGGGAGAAGTATTTGGCAATAGGGTGAAAACAAAACATATAAATTTTAAAAGTTTTTCAAAAGTGGGAATAATGCCCCAAGGAATTCAGAGAGGAAGGAAATCTAAGGAAAACAAAAAGAGGTGGCTTTTAAAAGGTATATTGAAGGGGAAAGGAGGACCCAGTGTACACAAATATTTCTAGCTACTCTTCCTGTGGTAGCCAAGAACTGACAGAGGAGGAGTGTGTGCATCAATAAGGAAATGAATGGCTGAGCAGGCTACAATACAAGGATGTAGCAGAATAGGTTTGTGCCATAAGCAGTGATCAAGGGGACGGTTTTGGAGAAGTCCAAGAGGACTTGTATGAACTGATGCAGCAAGTAAGCAGAATCAGGAGAGCAGTTTGTACACCAGCAACATTACAAGTCCAGCATCTCAGGAAGACTTCAGCACTCTCACCAAACGATGCCCAAGGATGAAGCCAGCTACATACGTCTCATCAAAGACAAAGGTGCAGAACGAGATTCACTTCTGCATTGTTTACGTACACATTACAAATGTTTTTTTTTCTTTTCTTTTAAATGGGGAGGGAGGAGGTTGAGAAGGAAAATAAATGCTTGTTATTTGAAAAATAAAATACAGTGGGGGAAAAAAGTAAGGCTGAAAGGAGCAAGACCCAGATATAGGAACAGTCAGACACATAAGGACGGCCCTTGTGACTCACGTCGATGGAACAGCCCAGCAGGGACCCCCGTTCCAAGGCCTTCAAAATGATGTGGTAGAGATCATGAGGGGGCTTCCTGAGATCAAACCATTCTGTAACACCTCCAGTGAAGTCTTCAAAGCCCTCAGAGGTGCTGCCCCCAGCAAGGGCTTCATAGCTACCATTCACCCTGGGGGACAAGACAGACACACACGGCTCACAGGTCATTGGTACCATGGTGCCCAGGGATGGGTCCAGCTTGGAGCAGGGAGAGGCCCCAGCAGGGTCCAGGGCATCTGGGCTGGGAAGGACGGGACTTACTTGGCATAGGCTTTCTCAAGCAGGGCGCTCCAGAACTCGTTGCCTTGGGCTGAATGCACGAAGACCAGTTCTCCATTCTTGGTAGGTAGCAGGTCATCCACAACAACATCAACCCATTCCCCAAACTGCCACAGCTGTGGGAGAGAAGGGGCGGGGAGGGGTTGATCTGTACTCCACTCCCCACTGTACAGGTCTGACTGCTCAAGGAGCTACAGGTCCTAAGAACACACTGGCACTGAATGACCACATACTCCCCCCATGATTGTCCTCTTCCACACCAACCCCAGAATTCTTCCCCAGGAGATGGAAAGCATGGGATTTATCGAGGTAATCTGGGAATCAACCCTAGATGCTGTGTCACATCTTGGTCCTTGGTTTCCTTTCTCTTCCCTCCTCCCCACGGAGACCATCACCCTCCTGCAAGCCTTCATAACCACTTCTTGTCTGTTGTGACTTGGCCTCTTTCCCTCAAACCTATTCAGTTCAGCAGACGAAGTGCCTACTATGTCCATAGCCTGGTGCTGGGCAATAGCGAAGATGTGAAGACTCCTCCCACGTCCACAGCCCCCACAGTCCCCACAGCCAATGTTTGGCAAGTCTCCCTGTTTCTACCTCCATCTTTGCCTTCACAATGTCTCCCCCAGATGATGAGCCACTGGGGCCCTCTCCACCTCTCACCTAGACTGCCACAATTACCTCCTGACTGGTCTCCCCACCCATCACCGCCCCGATCTTCCACACATAGAGGGTGATTTTCCTAAAGCCCAGATGGAACATCACTTTCTGCTCAATATACTCTTCTGTTACTGTAGTTCAGTCATATCTGACCCTATGTGACCCCACTGGGGGTTTTCTTAGCAGAGATCCTGGAGAAGTTTGCCATTTCCTTCTCCAGCTCATTTTACAGATGAGGAAACCGAGGCCCACAGGGTGAAGTGACTTGCTCAGGGTCATACAGCTAGGAAGTGTCTGAGGCTGGATTTGAACTCCCATCTTCCTGACTCTCTCACCCTGTGCATTATGGCAGCCCCTAGCTGCCTTTCTCTGTTTGATATTTAAAGCTCTCCATGCTTTTATTCAGGACTCCCCTTCTGATACTCCAGATAATTTGGGCTTTTCTCTAGCCTTTCTCCCATCTCAGTGTCTTTGCACAAGCTGGCCCTGATGCCTAGAATGCCCTTCCTCCCTTAGAATCTCTAGTTTCCTTTCAAAGGTCAGTTCGAATGCCGACTCCTTCATGAAACCTTTCCAATCTCCTCAAGCTGCAGGCATCTCCCCCTTCTCCCCCCAAAATATTACATATATATACAATTGCAAGGCAATTAGGTGGTACAGTGGACAGAGGGCTGGGTCTGCTGTCAGACAGACCTGAGTTCATATCCCGACCCTTACTAACTGTAAGGGCAAGCCAGGCTACCAAGGGGGAGGGACTGCAAGCTAGCTGGCTAGACCTGAGTGTGACTAAGGAGAACAAAAAGAAATCACCCTGGAAGGGCTGGCTGGAGCCACACTGCCATAAGGGAGCCATCGGATGGAGGAAGAGTATTTCTGCAATGTCCATTCATGGAGCCACTCAGTGCAAAAAACAGTGTGTCCATGAATGTAGCCTGTGCTGTCAAAATGATGACATATGGGGGATACAGAGAAGTCTGGAAAGATTTGCTTGATGTGATGCAAAGGGTCAAGGAAACAGGACTCCCACCGCGGAAAGAGAACAATCAAAAGGAAAAATTGCAAAGAACAAGCTTGCCTACCCCCACCACCCCCTACACACACACACACACACACACACACACACACACACACACACACACACCCCTTTGTAGTCCAGTGGGGCGGGAGTGGGGCACAGCACCTATTGTCAGAATTTTACAAAGCCTAGATCAGTTTTCCTGGGGTTCCCCCCTTCTTAAAAAAACAGTATTCATTACATAGAAAGGATCTGGGAGGGGGCAGGGGAGGTAGGGGAAAAAATTTAAGATATATGGAAGTGACTGTAGAACACTGAAAACAAATAAAATAATAAAAAAAGATACAAAAAAAATTAAAACAGGATCTCTGGAAAGACAAGGGATATATGGGAGAAACTTCGGTGATGTAAAAAAAAAGTTATCAGCAAACATTTTTGGTTGCTTTTTAAAAAAAAAAAATTTATTTGGATACAGTAACAGCCACAGTGTGTGAGGACTGTTTTTAATAAACTTAGTCCTCCCCAACAAGGCAAGGACCTAAAACATTTCCAAAGGACTCATGAGGCAAAAATGCCTTCCACATCAAGAGAAAGAACTACGGAGTTGGAATGTAGAATGAAGCAGACTATTTTCTCTTTTGTTACGTTTGGTTTTGTTTAGTCTTGCTCATGGTTTCCTCCATGCATTTTAATTCTTCTACTCAACATTACTGATGTGAAAAAATGTTTAATAAGAATGTATGTGTAGAGCCCATATAAGATTGCATGCTGTCTCAGGGAGGGAGAGAGAGAGAATTTAAAACTTATGTAAGTGATTGTTGAAAATTGAAAACAAATAAATGAATAACTTTGAAAAAAAAAAAGATTTATTTGGCCTCAGTGGGGAAGACGTACTGGATTCCTGACAGAGGTGACAGAGTGGAGTAGACAGGCATCATTTTGTGGACATGGCCAAATGGGGAGTGCATTTTGCTTGACTGTGCCTGTAAGTTCTTGTTCTTTTTTTCCATAGGGAGGAAAGAGAAAATAGATTTTTGTTCATTAAAAAAGTTTCAGTAAAATTATTAAAAAAAAAAAACAAGATGACAGCCTGGAGAGGGAGACAATTTGACAAGAAAATATGGTAATCGAATAGAAATGAGGTTTCCAAATGCTTCCAACCTGGATGACTAGAAGGATGGTGACTGCCTCAACAACAGAGAAGTCTGGAGGAGAGACAGGTCTATGGGGAAAGATGGAGCTTAGACAAGTGAGTGTGAGAAGCTCTTAGGACAGACATGCAGGTGAAGAAGTCTATCAGGCACTTGGCAATGCAGGACAGGAGCTCCAGAGAGAAAACAGAATTGGGAAGCCCCTCACCTAGCTCACTGAACCCAAAGAGCAGACGAGGAAGGTGCCAAGAAGATGAGTTTCCTCATGGTATTTAAAAAAAAAAAAAAAAGAGCATGCTAGACTCGGTGACTGGACCTTCCCAGCACTAAATCTACGATTAGTATCCCAATTTTACAAATGGAGAAAGTGAGATTCGGGTATCACAAGTGAAGAACCTAAAGTCACTGGGCTGCTGAGTTTCAGAGTCAGAACTTAAATCCAGGGCTCTTGACTTTGAGACCAGTGAGAGGGTAGGAGGTCCTGGGGACACTAAGGTGCAAAGATAATGCAGGATGGGAGAGGACAGATGTGAGAACAAAGTCACTGGAGAGGATGGGGAGAGCAGTCATGCAGGAAGAGCTTTTAGGGCCCTAGGCAATGAAGAGGAGCTGACTTCCACTTCAAAGAACAAGGTAAGCCCTACCCCACAGCAAGGTCCTCCACCCAGCGCAGGCCCCAAGGGATGAATCACCAGAAAAACACCTGGGGAGGTTCACCAAGCACTTTTCCCGGCAACACCCCCCGGTGGGGAAGGGAGGTTAAACTGAGGTTCAGAAAGAAGGAAATTGACTTGCCCAAGGTCACAAAATTAACACTAAGGTTTCTGATGCCCAGTGGGCTTCACCAGGAGCTGGCTCTGCGAGAGTGAATGTCCCTGAAGTTCTGGGCCATGATAGCAATGAGGAGGGAACAACCTAGATCCTGCTCACTGGTTCACATTCTCAAATGGGCAGGTGTGTGCGGGTGCACACACATGCATACACACATGCAGAGGCAGGCAGATAACAAGCTAAGTCACCATCAATGCTGAGAGATCCTCAAGAACTACAAAAGTAGCAATGAATTGGAGGGCAAATGTAGACCTCATAAAAAAGAAAAGAGTAGGCAAATTATAAACCAATCAACCAATCAGCTTCTAAGACTTCAATTCTTGGCAAGATCCTAGAACATATTACTAAAGGGATGCCCAGTGAATATTCAGAAAAGGACATAATGACCTCAGAGGGAGAAGGGCTTCCTCAAGAACACATCCCACCAGAATCATCTTCTTTTTTCTAGGTTACTAAATCAGGAGAAACCTGCAGATTCAGCAAAATCTCGGACTTTTCCTGTAGATGGAAAGCTTCTAGCAATACACCAGAGAGGAGGGGAGGAGAAGGGATGAAAGGACAAGGCACAAAGTGGAGCCAGAAAGGGGTCTCCACTGAGCCCTCCCCCTTTTAGCATTTTATCAAAAACAAAAGCAAAGAGAACTGGTTCATCGGATTTGCAAATGACCCAAAGCAGAGAGGCCTGAGACTTGAATCAAAATGTTCTGGATGGCTCTGACATGGTGGGCCAAATCAAGTAAGAAGTGTGAAAACACAGGAGGCAAGAAAGCCAATGTTGGGCTACACTAAGGGATACCTAAAATCCACGATGACAGAGGTGCCCTCCCACTGTCCTCTGACTCCTAAGAGGTCTCCAAGGACTCTGCTGGACTATTATGCTCAGTTCTAAGTGACATATTTTAAGAAGGTCATAGAGAGGCTGGAGAGTCCTCAAGAGAGCAACCAGCATGAGGAAGAGACTCAAGTCCATTTAGAGGGGTGCCCCGTTTGTGCTGCTGAGCCCAGGAGGCCAGAGACAAGAGTAGAGAGGGAGATTTGAGCATAGGGCCAGGAAAAACTTCCTAAGGATCTGAGCCAACCAGAAGGGAACAGACTACCTCAAACTGAGACTGGAGCGCCCCTTATGGGAGATGTTATAGATGGGATGAGGGCAGCCAGGTGCTGCAGTGGATAGAGTACACAGTCTGGAATCAGGAAGACTCCTCTTCCTAAATTCAAATCCAGATTCAGACACTGTCTAGCTATGTGACCCAGGCAAGTCACTTGACCCTGTTACCTCAGTTTCCTCATCTATAAAAGGAGCTGGAGAATAAAATGATAAACCACTCCAGGATCTCTGCCAAGAAAACCCCAAATGGGGTCATGAAGAGTCAGAAACAACCAAAATAACTCAACAACATACATAGGATCCTTGCTCAGGTAAAGGAAAATAATGAGAAACCACAGCACTCTGATGAGGAAGGATTTCCTTTCCCAGTCCCCTTCCCCTCTGGTTTCTTCTCTCTAATTTACTCTGTATTCTATCTAGTGGATGAATTTCTTTTTGTTTGCATGATGTGAATGCCTTAAGGTCAGACTGCCTTTCGACTGCCCAACACACAGTAGGCACTTAATAAATGCTTACTGACTGATTGATGCGGTGATTACTTGTGACTCCTGAGCACCTGGTTGGAAATGCCTCCCACCTCACAGGAAAGAAGTGGTAGACAGGTGATGAAGGAGGCATATACATATCTCCAGACTTAAGAGTCAGAGATTCTAGCTGGAAGGGACCTAACCAGAGGTCATGTTGTCCTTATTTTACAAATGGGAAAACCGAGACCCAGAGAGGTTGAGAGACCTGCCCAATGGCACACAGGTAATAAGTAGTACCTGCAATAATTAGAGCCCAGACCCTCTGACTTTTGATCCCGGGGTCACGCCTGAACAGTGGCTTCCATCAATGAGTTTAATTAGGGATGGGAGCAGTCATTAGGATATGCTATCAATAAAAAACTATGAAGAAATGAGAACTACTATTAATCTAAATCATGTATTTCCCTAATCCCTAGAGAAATCCTCAGCACACAATAGGCAATGAATCATTTGCTGTTCAGTTGTGAAATCCTCTGCATACAGTAGCCACCACTGTATTGTTTTTGTGACCTGGGCTACCAGACAGTGAGCACCATGAGGACAGGGACCCAGTCTTATCTAAACTAGGTCTCCTCCAAGAGACTAGCACAGTGTTCTGCACAAATGTTCCTATAAACAAAACTTCTGTCCTTGAATTTCTCACCCCACTTTCAAATTGATCTCAGCTCTGCATTTAAGTAGGCAGACCTGAATTAAAACTATTAGGGTCTGTTTCATCTCTCCTACTAAACTGAGGCATTAGGGGCAGCTAAGTAGCACCATGAATAGAGTGCCCTGCCTGGAGTCAAGAAGACAATTCAAATCCACACTCAGACACTGTCTAACTGTGTGACCCTGGGCAAGTCACTTCATCCAGTTTGCCTCAGCTTCTTCATCTGTAAAATGAGCTGGAGAAAGAAATGGCAAATCACTCCCAACATCTTTTTGCCGAGAAAACCTCTACAGTCATGCTAGATTGTAAGCCCAGCTGGGAAGTCTTCTCTAAACTTTCTACCTCTCCACCCTGGGTAAAATCTGCCCTGACCCTCTCTGTTCTACCTCAGTTGCTTCCTAGACCGCACCCTCCCAAGCCAGCCTCACCTGAAAATGAAAGATGCCAGCATAGCCATTCTGGAAGCTCTGCCCGTGAGGCACCACCCGGTGCAAGATGGTATCGTTCAGGGTGATTGAGGCAATGGCTGCCAGTAGCCAGCAGTCCCCTGTAATGGGCCCGAGGCATCAGAGAGCCCTGTGGCACCCACCACCAACTCACTCCCAGAAAAGCAAGGCAGGCTGGGTAGTGCCCATTATGTCCCCAAGCCAGAGAAAACTACAGATATCTCCTGGACTGATATCCCTCCCAACACCCCCACAGTTTATAGAAAAGACCAAGGAATCCAGGCAAACCAGCTTTAGAGATGATAATCAGAGCTTGTCTTTACTTGCAAGAGGGAGGGGCCAGATACAGGGAGGGAGGTAGGGAAAGAAGGAGTGTGTGCATGTGTGAGAGAGAGAGAGGGAGAGAGAGAGAGAGAGAGAAAGAGAGAGAGAGAGAGAGAGAGTGTGTGTGTGTGTGTGTGTGTGTGTGTGTGTGTGTACGGGGAGGGGGGAGGAAGGAGTAGGAGAGAGAGGAGAGGGGGAGAGAGAGGGAGAGAGAAAGAGAAAGAGAGGGAGAGAGAGAGAGAGAGAGAAAGGAGGGGGAGAGAGTAGGAGAGAGGAGTAGAAGTTACTAGAATGAACAGAAATAGTGCCAGGCTTACCTAGAGCTCCCTGACAAATGTCTGTTCGAGTGGCCCCATCCACGATAAACTGAGGGTTCGACAAAAGTTCCTACAACACAGGCATGGAGAACTAAGGGGTGTTGGATTCCCTGGGATGTTCTTTCTCCCCAGGATCCAGAGCTCTTACCCCCGCCCCAGCTACCCCACTCCCAGGTATCAAGCCCCTGTACTTTGCTCCCCAAACCTAGACCCTGTCCCTGGTCCTGGTTCCTCCTTCTCCTCCTTGGATCTTCTTTGGGGTCCAGGAGACCCTCCCCAAGGGCCCCACTCACCGTGGGCCTTTTCCACCTAATGCCATGGGTTTTGGAGGAGTGGGGCCCTAGATCCTTGAAGCCCAGGGAATAAGAAGAAGGGGGGAAGGTATCATCCTCAAAAAGGACCCCAGACCGCAGGCACTGGGCCCGTAGCTGCTCATAGTCCTGGCCCTGGTACTTAATGGCTTTCTCATGGCAGCCCAGGCCTAGCTCCTTGGCCCGCTGCTTCTGCAGTTGGGCAGACACCCCCGTACAGTATACAGGGGTGATGATCTCTTCTGTCATCCTGGGGAGGCAAGAGAAGGAGGAACAAGAGTCCAGGCCTGCTCCCCTCTCAGAGTTTTGAGCCTGGAGTTTTGAGCCTCCCCTAACCCCATCTCCCACCCACCCCCACTACTCCTTCAGAACTCCAGCCTCAGTCTCCCACTCCCAATCTCTGGGCTGCCTTCTCAGAACTCATGGGTCCTAGAAGGCCTCAACTCACCTCCTCTCCCTATCATCAAGATGTTTAACCCTTAACAGTCAAAACTCAAAGGTGCTTTCCATCCCCAGCCCTAGTTCCTTTTCAGAACCCAGGGATCCTAGTTCCCAGCTCACCTGTCCAGCCCCATCTTCAAGATTCGCTCCAGAATTTTGTCATCCTTGTCCCTCAAACCCTACCTCCCTCACATATCTCCCCATCTCAAGATGTCCAACTCCTCACTCCCTTCACTCCAGCCCCATGAGAGGATTGAGGACTAGGAGAGAATTAGAGAGATCGGCCCCTCCGAGCACCGAGCACCGTAATTCACAGGAGACAGAGCCACAGAAGAAAAAGGACTTTGCTGAGGTCACACAAGGAGAAGGAGTAGAAGCCAAGTCTTCTTAATCCAAATTCAGAGCTCCTCTTATTCCATTGCCCACTCCCTGCTTGGCACCCCAGACCACCACCCTCAGGACAGCCATCTTTTCAAGCAGCAAGCCTGGGGCTCCTGGGTGTCAGCCCCATGCTTGAGATATCCAACCCCTCCCACTCCAAACCCCAGCATCTGAACTCTATTTTAGCCACCTCTCCCCCAGAGCCTAGAGCCCCAACAGCAAGCCCAACTATGTCCCTTCTCAGAACTGGGGCTTGGGGGGAAGGTCTGGCCCCTGAGTCACCTCCCTCCCCATTATTTTCTGAAGCTTAGTGTCCTGCCCCAACCTCAAGTCCCCTCCCTTATCCAGAGGTCGTACCCCGCCCCACCCCCCAGTCAGACAAGAGCATCAAGAGGGAGACCCAGAGAAGGAAAGCACTTGCCCAGTGTCACACAAGACATAATTATAGAGCAGGGGTAGAATTTGAACCCAGATCTTCTGACTTCAAATTTAACTCTGTGCCATCTCCCATATTATGTGGGATTTTTTTTCCTCCCCTTCTCTTAGAACCGAGTCTCAGGCTTCTAATAGTGACCTGATGGGCTGGGTGGAATGGGATATTAGACAAGATTGGAATAGTGGGAGTGGGGGACAGATGAAAGCTTCTCTGGAGGCCCTACTTCCACTTCCTCATCACCCCCAATCCAGCGAGCTGCCTGCAGACAACATTGTCCCTTTTCCCTTTGCAGCTGGTCTACAGCACTCTGGCCTGAGACCTGGCCTTAAGGCCGGGCATCAGAGGACTCCAGGTTCCCAGGACTGGAATCTGGACCACACCCAAGCTCTTCCCTCTGCTCAGAGAGCCCCACCAAAGGAGGGGAAACTCTAACTGGCTGCACTGACTCCACCACCCCCCCCCCCAACTGAGAAGATGGGGATGCCTGGGTCCCAAAGCCAATCCGAAGTCCCAGAGGGTGACCTGGGACACCTGTCTCGAAAACTCGATCCCAACCCCTGTGCCTGAATTCGGGTGGCTCAGGGAAGCCTGAAGCCCTCTTACCTCGGCCTGGGTCTGATCGGTGCCCGTCAATCCGTCCGTCCGTCCTTCGGTCCGTCGGGGCTGCCTTCCCTGGCCACTCCGGAAGGGTCTCAGCTCCGGCTCGGTTTGTTCACTGGTAGGGCCCAACAAGGAAGAATCTGGTCCCCGCCCTGCCCGCCTACCCCAAAGCCTCGGAGCCTTACTGGTCCCCTCCCACTGCCTCTCTCCTCCCACTGCCTCCTCCCCAGCTGACTCGGGTTTTCTCTGACGGCTGGTGCTGAGGTCAGGCACCAGACGCAGTCTCTTGGGGGCCCTCCCCAGGCTGGGGCTTGGGGCCAGCAGAGGGAGAAGACAAGGTTGGGACTGGGGAAAGGGGAATAGGCTGAGCCGCTGGGGCAGAGGCAGGACTTGGGGCTGAAGGGTATTGCCAGCTGACCAGGGAGCGGGAAGCGGGGTGCGGTATTTTTAACCAGCGAGCAGCTCGGGTTACAGGGCTGGGCAGGCGCCGCCCTGCTGCTGCAGCCCCCCCACCCAACTCTGTCCAGATGAGGGTTCCCCATTTCATCCCTCTCGTCCCTCCCTTGGCCAGGCTTGGACGCCCCCTCCCCACCCCCACCATGCCAAGATAAGGGCTCCCTAATTCCTTGTCCCTCCATATCCCGCCTTCCCGCCCCTCCCTTAGCCAGGTTCGGATGCCCCCAGGTTCCCCATAGCTGATCCGGCTGCCCACGCCGGCCCAGCGGAGCAGGGCTGAGATTACATTACCTTGGGCTCTAACCGCGGCTGCAGAGACAAGGGCAGCAGCAGACGCTCCCGGGGCGGGGAGAGGGGGGAGGTGCTCGAAGTGTGGTTACCTCCCCTTCGAGGCGGCCCCCTCCCGCCCCTGTTTGGGACGGCTCCCCCTCCCCCTTCCCCTTCCCTGCGCTGCAGTGCCCTGGCCTTGGACGCCTCCGCAGGCTGCGCGCCCCCTCTGCAGGACAGTCGGAAGACTGGACAGCTCCGCTCCACCTCCCCCCTTTCGCATCGGGGCGATCGTGGGGGGTTGCTTTCAGAAGCAATCAGGTCCTGCCCTCCAGCAGCTCCCACTTTACTACAGGAAGCCGTGTGGGAAATGGGGGCGTTGGTCTAGAGGGTCTCTGAGGTCCATCTAAGGTTCTATGCGTGATCCTGAGACACTTACCCTCTCTGGGCCTCAGTTTCTCCATCTGTAAAATTCCAGCACTGGACTGGAGGACCCCTGATGACCGTTCCAGCACTAGACCTAGGATCTACTATGTAGATATATACAAAATTTTAAGATCAAGGTCCATTCCAACAGACATTTTTATAAAGTAACTACTACCATGTACAAGACAAAGCAGAGTTAAATAGGGAAACAAAGACAAAGTGAAAAACAAGAGTTTACATTCTGAGCACCTACTGTATGCCAACAGCACTTTCTTAAGTGTATAGAGAGCCAGGCCTAGAGTCAGGAAGACTCATCTTGCTGAATTCAAATATGACCTCAGACACTTACTAGCTGTGTGACCCTGGGCAAGTCACTTCACCCTCTTTGCCTCAGTTTCCTCATCTGTAAAATGAGCTGGAAAAGGAAATGGCGAACCACTCCAGTATCTTTGCCAAGAAAACCCCAAATGGAATCATGGAGAGTCGAACGCAATGGAAATGACTCAACCACAAAAATATGCTGGAGAGTTTCATAATCTAGAAGATTAACATCAGATGATTTATAAACAAAGCATCTCAAACTCTAGGGTTAGCCACCTTGAGCACAGTGCTGGAGAGCAGGTCCCCACGGGCCAGCTCTATTCCCTGTCCCCCCAAACTGGGCCTTTCAGTTGGCCCCATCAGAAGTGTAACCTGCTGTGACACCTAGTACTGCAAATGAATGATGAAAAGCATTTATCAAGCACTTACTAAACAGAGCAGTCGATAGAGTGCAAGTCACTTTATTTGTTTGTCTGTTTCCTCAACTGAAAAAAATAGAGATTACAGCCCCTATTTCCCACAGCTGCAGTGACACTCAAATCAGATAGTACTTGTAAAGTGCTTGGCACCTTGCAGGCATTTAATCAGTGCTTGCTTCTGTCAGGTACGAATACCCCTTCCTTGTAATCCTTAAGGTGCTATGAAAATCAAAGCAATCATCAAAACATCTCAGGCCTCTCCAAAGCTTCCCGAGTTAGGCCTGGGTTAATACAGGAGCTTCTTAACAAACCTCCCTCTGATTTATCCCTTCCCCCAAATCCATCCTTGTCAAGAACCTTAAGTGGGCACTTAATAATTGCTTGCTTGATTCACAGTAGTTGCTAAATAAATGCTTGTTTCATTGCCACCCTGTACCACCACCAAATCTTAGAGCTAGAAGAGGTTAGCAGTGATAATATTTAATATAAATTTTGGACTTTAATAAGGGCCAAAGTTTGAATTAAGAAGAGCCTGGACCTAATAGTCTCCTTTGTTTAACTTAGAGGACACCTTTTGATGTCAGGCAAACAAATGGGACTTCCCTTACCAGACCCTTCTTCTGGCATCTTAGCGATAAGGAAAAACCCAGATATCTTGGGTTGTAACTTCAGCTTTGTCAGCTCTGTTAAGATACCACAACTTCAAAGGCCTGGATATCTGTCATCACAGTGGTGAGACTTTCTCCTTATCTTAAGTCACAGAGACATGCTACAGAAAGGAGATTCCCACACTTGGGATCATAAAACCCAATTGACACTATTTTGTTAATTGTCTTACCAAATTTACAATGTGTTTATCTAAGAGAGCTGCTTTCTCATGGTAAAAGGTACTTAAGACAGTCAACTTCTGTACTGAGGGAGCCAGTTCTGATCCTGGCTCCATAACACTATATAACCATTATCTTTATGGGGAATTGATTAATTAATTAAATCATAAAATGTATGCATTTAGCCTGTTGCCTTTTCTCTAACCAAGTTTTCAGGTTAACAGCAGATACCAACTAGTCTAACTGATGCCTAGAACTGGAACTCAGATTCTGGGCAGCTTGAGTTCAAATCCTGCTTGAGCATTTTCTAACTGGATGACCTCTCTATATCTCAGATCTCTCCTTAGTAAAATGGGCATAATAATAGCAGCGGCCTCACAGGGTGGTTGTAAGGATCACAAAGTCTTTTCTATTTGCATATGGTTTGCATTATTTTGCATATATTCATTTGCATATTGGCTCCCCCACTAGATTGTAAACTCCTTGAGGGCAGGCACTGTCTTTTGCCTCTTTTTGTACCACCAGAACTTAGCACAGTGCCTGGCACATAGTAGGTGCTTAATAAATCTTTATTGCTTGATTACTGATCAAATGAGGGAGCCTACATAAAGCATTTGTAATCATTAAAGCACCACTGAAGTGCTAATTATTACTCAGAGGCAACATCTTATAGATAGAGAGCTGGCCTTGGAGTCAGAAAAACCTGGGGTTTATATCCCACTTCTGGTACTAATGACTGTGTGACCCTGGGCCAGTGACTTCCAATCTCTAAGCAGCTCTCCAAGACTTGCCTTGGTGGAGGGAATGTACTAATGTGCTGCTTGTAGTTCAGTCCTTTCAGTCATGTTCAATTCTTCATGACTCCAGTTGGGGTTTTCTTGGCAGAGAATCTGGAGCCGTTTGTGATTGCCATATCCAACCCTATACTAACAGGGCAGCTAGGATAGAGAGAGCTAGGCATTGCATCGGAAAGACTCCTTTTCCTGAATTCAAATCTTACTTATTGTAACAGCCAGCACCCTGACACCTCCAGGATGGCCTGCTAGCACAGGTTCTTAGATCAGCTTTTCTAAAAGCAATCTTTGAGGGCTCAATGATCTTCTTTAATCATATATACCAACAGAGAAAATACAAGCTGAGAAATATAAAGACCAACAGACAGGGCTTCCAACTGTCTGACCATAAGCAATACATATGTCACAGATCAACAGACAGATCCAACTGTCTAACCATTACATATATACCAGAGAGAGAAGCACCAACATCTGGCCATTATGTGGTGGGCGTGAGAGAAGGAGAGGGAGGAGTGGAGGATATTCCTAAAGCGGTGAATCTAGTGACTGGGAGGATGGTGGTACCTGAGACAATAATAGGTAAGTCTGGAAGAGGGGAGGGTTTGAGGAAGGGAGAGAGACAATGGGCTTTGTTTTGGATATGCTGAATTTGAGTTGCCTCTGGGACTTCAGCTTGAAAAGTCCAAGATGCTACATACCTCCATCCAAGCTGACATTGAGCCATTAGTGAGTCAACAAGCAATGATTAAGTACCTGCTATGTACTGGGCAATGGTGCTAAGCCTGGGGGTTCAAATAAAGGCAAAAGTCAAGCTGGTCCTCCTGGAGATTATATTCTAATGTAAATAACTAGGTATATCCATGATAAATACACAGAGTAGAAGAAAGGTGTTCTGGGGGCAAGGCACTATGGAAACCAAGAAAGATCTTCCTCAGAAGGTAGGATGTACACTGTCTGAAGGAAGCCAGTGAAGCTAAGACAAAGAAATGAGAGGGGCAGAGTATGGGAGATAGCCACTGCAAAGGGACACAGTCAGGAAATGGAGCATCATAGTCAGAGAACATGTTGCTGAATCATAGAGTATGTGGAAAGGAGGAAGGTACTAGGAGACTGGAAAGGGAGGAAAGGACCAATCTGTGAAAAGCTTTCACTTGAAGGCAGAGGGGTTGGTGATTGATCCTGGACATACAGGGAACTACTGGAGCTCATTGACCAGAAGGGATGGACATGGCCAGAACGTGGCTAAGCACTAGAGATACTAAAAAAGGCAAAAGTTGTTTCTTCCCTACAGGGCTGTCTGATTGGGGAGATGATATGCAGACAAACATGTGCAAAGTGAGATATATACAGGATAAACAGAAAATGATTCAAAGAGAAAAGGCACTAGAATTAAGAGGAGTTGGAGAAGGCTTCTGGCAGAAGGTGAGTTGAGACTTGAAGCCAGAGAAAATCATTTTGATGGCTGAGTCAAAGGGGACTGGAGTCGGGGGTGACTTGGGTCCAGGAGTCCAGGTTATAAGGTGTATCAATAGTCCCAGAGCAGGTGATGAGGAGCTGATGACTGAGAGAGTGAAAAGAAAGGGATGTATAGGAAAGATGTTGTAATAGTAGAAGTATCACTATTTGGCAGCTACTGGGACATATGGGTTAAGTACAAGTGAAAAGTCCAGTATGACTCTCAGGGGCTGGGAGGATGACAGTGCCCTCAATAGTAATAGGGAGGCTGGCAGGGTTTGAGGCAAAAGTATGATGAGTGCTGTTAGGGATGGGTCATGTTTAGGAGGTCTACAGGACATCCAGTTAAGAGTTGTCAGAAAGACAATATAGGTGATTGAGAGTGTCAGAGGCTGCAAAGAGTCAGGATAGAGAAAAAGTCATTGGATTGGGCAATGAGGAAATCTTTGGTAACTATGGAGAGGGCAGTTTCAGTTGAAAGAAGTCGGAAGTCATTGCAGAATTTAGAAGAGAATGAGGAGAGAGGAAGTGGAGAAGGCAGTGAGTGTAGACAGCTTTCTCAAGGAAGGTGGTAGGGATCAAGTGAAGAATTTGTGATCATATTTGAAGGCAGAAGCTAAGGGGCCAGTAGAGAGAGAGGACTGAAGATTAATGAGAAACTGGGGGTGAGAGAGGGATGAATATGCTGGAGAGGTTGGGAGGGGATATAATAAGAGGCCCTGGCACCTCTTTATTGGTAACCAGAGTAAAGGAGGTAGTGAGGAAAACTGTTGGAATAAGGTATGATAAAAAAGAGAAAGGGCGAGCTGTCCTTACCTGTCCCCAACTTTAAGACCTTAATTTAGAAAGGCCAAGGTCACCCATTGCATCCTGGGGCATTGCCACTTTGGTCTTGCCACTAGACTTTGACAACTTCTGGTGGAGAGTGAGGCTGATGACTTAATCCAATTCATGACCAAGTCAAAATAAGGCACTTGTGAAGTCATTGGTCTCCATCAAATCAGGGAAGTAGAAAGCAAGATTCTCAGCTGAAAGGGTGAGGGAAGGGAAGGGTGGGAGGACTGAGGAGAGGGGGGATTTTTGGAACCTCTGGGAGAGGAAGATAGTAAATCAATTGGAAAAGAATAGAATGTTTGCCCTGTGGCCCATTAACATTAGATAAGTTTGTAGTAGAGGCATCTTGCTTTCCTCCATTCACCAGCATGTGAACAGGAACAAAAGAGGCAAATGGAGGGGAGTCCAAGACTGGGGAGCTGGTCAGCTGCGACCAGTTCTAGGACAAGGGGACAATGGTTATATGTTATTGTTGTTGCATTGAGACCTTTCAGTCATATCGGACTCTGTGATCTCATTGGGGGTTTTCTTGGCAGAGAGAGTGGAGCAGTTTGCCATTTCTTCCTCCAGTTCATTTTACAGTTGAGGAAACTGAGACAAAGAGGGTAAAGTGACTTACCCAGGGTCACACAGCTAATGTCCAGGGCCAGATTTGAACTCAAGAACATGAGTCTTCCTGACTCTAGTCCTAACTCTCTATCCACTGTACTACCTGGCTGTCCCTAGCAATGGATCTGCAATCAAGGATAGTGGAGAGCTGAATTGGTTCACCAAGTGTTTTGAGACAGAGAAAAGAGTTTAGCCCACGTAGGGGAGATTACACTGAAGGTGAACACGTTAAGGGGATATTAAGCACAGAAAAAGATGGGAATGATCACAGATTGTGAGCAGATAAAGGAAGTTGATGGACATGGAAATGGAATATTTTTGAATGACAGCAAGATGGAAGGTGGGACCATCTTTCCAGATAGCTGAGGTGGGGAGGAGGAGGTCATAGCAAATGAGTAGATGGAGGAACTGGGAAGTCAGGGTGCCTGGGGGAACACCAATAAGTAAATGATTTTTAAATAGAAATTAAAAAATACATGTATGACAGAAGATGGGGAGCAAAGACTGGACAGTGAACCAAGCCCTAAACTCACTGAAGAAAGAAGATAACAGCCACAGAGTCTGGATTGGGTGATAATTTGTGTAGTGAGCCTCCTACGAAGAAAGAATGTTAGAGACGGGGAGCGAGAGCCTGGAAGTGGCAATGGGGGGCAAAGAACATTGACATCCCCACCGTGGCCTGAGAATCAAGACATGTAACAGCAGAGCCTGTCCTGGAAAGAGTAGCTAGAGAAGGTCAGTCAAGACAGGAAGAAAGAGAAAGGAAAATATTTCAAATAAAAGAAGTCTGTTAATTATTAGACAGGCAGTCTAGAGGGCACAATGGAAAGAGGGTGGGCCAGATCTGATGTGGGAGGGGGGTAGGGTTGATATAGGCAGAAATGAGGGTGCAATGAGGGGTGAGGGAGGAGAAGAGAGAGAGCCAGTACCAGGGGATAGGAATATGCTGACCCTAGGAGGCTGGCAGGCAGCAAGAGAGGTAAAAATCTTACCTTCTGCAAGGTACGGGATGAAAGAGATTGTGTCCCCAGAGGACAGGGAGCCTACTGCTAGAGATGGTTCTGGGACAGGGCCGATGGAAGCAGGTAGTCACAGGAGGCAGGGGTTCTGGCCATTCTGGCCACCTGACTGGCCCACGTAGGATCACAGATTTAGAGACAGACTGGGCCACTGACACCATTGAGTCCAACGTCTTCAATTAGAGGTGAAGTAACTGAGGCTGAGAGGCTGTCACTTGCCCAGGGTCACACATTTTGCACATGTCAGAGGTACAATTTGAACTCAGGTCTTCCTGAGTTTCAGGCCCAGTACTCTATCCCCCCTGCCACCTCAAGGCCTTCTCTCTCCAACTCATCTACCAGGATAAACCAAGACACTGTCAAGAGATTTGCCACAGACCGCCAGGCAGGTTCCTTCTGAGGCCCCTCCAGCCTCTCCCAACTGCCACTCACCTTGGCTCAGGCTCTTTCATCCCCTCCCCCCCTGCAGCCTGGAACGCCCCACTCCAGCCACACCCCTCCCCCTTCCATACCCCGAATTCTCCAAGCCTTTGCACTGGGACATGTAAGAAGGGCTGGAATGGGAGTCAAAGGACCTAGCTCCGACATTTGTATGACCTTGACTTTACCCTTCTGGGACTCAGTTTCCTCACCTGCCAAGTGATGGGGTTGGAAGACGTGACCCCTGGAGGTCCCTGTCTACAATCCTAAAACTCTAGTCTTCCCAAATTGAAGAACTTGAGTGTTCCCAAGATATGGAGTGGACATTATTCAGTTAATACTAAGTCAGAGTCGGAAGCTTTCCCCACCCCTATGGCATCTAGGTCAGGCCTCTGGGACCAAGGAACAAAGCTATTCTCCGTGCTCCCCTTCCCCCATACTCCATATTTTTCTCTCCAATACCTCAGTTACCTGGAGGAACATGTTTCATAAAAAACAAATACACTGAAAATATGAGATAGGAGGCTATATTATGGTGGGGGGGGGGAGGATATGGAAGCTCATTTTAATTGGACACACTGTCATTCAGGGTCCCTCTGCCTTCTTGACTGTGAGGGGGAGGGGAGAGAAGAATCATCTCCATAGCAGGCTGCCAGGTGGCAAGTGCAGCCTGACAGCAACTTGTCCTTTGAGAAGACCCAGAGCCATGAGGATTGATAATATTTAATATAAATTTTGGACTTCAATAAGAGCCAAAGTTTGAATTAAGAAGAGTCTGGACCTAAGTCTTTTGTTATCTTAAGTAAACTCAGAGAATGCCTTTTGTTGTCAGGAAGCAAATAGGGCTGACTTAGTAACTTCCTTAGGAGACCCCTTTCCTGGCATCTTAGTGATAAGGAAAAATACAGATGTCCTGGGTTGTAATTTCAATTGAAACTTTGTTAAAGGTACCCTTTCCTGTATCAGCAGGATACCTGTCATAAGAGTGGTGGGATTTTCTCCTTATGTCACAGAGATATATGCTACAGAAAGGAAAAAGGAAATTCACACAGCTTGGAATCTAAATCCCAAGCGACACTACTTTGTTAATTTTTGTCTTACTAAATTTAAGATTTTTTCAACTAAGAGTTCCTTTCTCACAGTAGAATGTATATAAGCCAGAAGATTTCTGTCCTGGCAGTCAGAATTTTTCTGACTCCATAGTGCATTATGTTACTGTTTTCTGTAATAGGGAATTGTTTAATTAAATCATAAAATGTATGCCTTTAGTCTGTTGCCTTTCTTTAACAAACTTTTCAGGTCAACAGTATCACTCAGAGAAAAGCATGCTAAATCTAAAGTCAAAGGACTTGGGTTCGAATCTCAGCTCTGTCACTTACTGTCTGCATGTCTGGGCCTGTTTCTCCAGCTGCAAAATGAGGGAGGGGGCTGAAAAGGATGGCTTCCAAGACTCCTGTCTGAACTAGCCCAGGGGGTAGAGAGGAGGCCCGCAGCTTCCTAGGCCTTCCTGGTCTCATTTTTGGTGCCCTCTGGCTCAGTTTCAAGAGCTCTGGTTCCATCTCTGGTAGGGGAACCCAGGGAGATTGTACCCCCTCCTCCTCTGAATGTCCCCCAAGTGAGACCAAACCCTAAAACATGTGTCTCTTCTCCAATTTATTAAATAAAGAACCAAGACCACTGTGATGTCAAGAAGAATAAGAACTGTACAGCAAGGAAGGCTGATGCTTGATCACGAGGTAGCTGAAGAAGGGAGGAGGAGGGCAGCAGTAATGCCAGTCGGAGCCAGGGAGGGCAATCACCCCACACAGGTCACTGCAGAGAGGTGTCGGCAGGCTGATCCCGGCTGCTTTTATTCTACTCACTGCCAGGAAGCAGGGGAGGTGGTGGCAGCCAGCTCGGGCAGTACTGTGAGGAGAAGAAGAGAAAGTCAGGAGATGGTGCTGCAAATACGAGCAGGGAGAATGGACCCAAAGATGAGCCTCTGTTCACTCTCCCTTCCCTACTCTCAATCTAATAAGCGTTTACTGAGCACATCTATGTGCCTGCCAATGGGGTACAGAGATAAAGGTGGGGAGGAAATAGCTCCTGCCCCTAAGAAGCAAAGGTCAATCTACGGACCCACGTGTGTACTATCCTCACAAAACAAAGGCAAGGAAGGATGCCAATAAGGACCGGGCTCCAGTAGGAGGGGGTGCTGGAGGGTACCAGGGGTCCTACAAAGGCATTCCAAAGGCACAGACATCGTTGCATGTGGGCAAGTGGGTCAGAACAGAGTTGATGAGGTAACGTTCATTCTTGAGAGATCATGGGATCCAGAGGGTGAAAAGTTTTGATCTGAGACAGGGTCTGCATCCTGGAGGCAGCAGAGAGTCATTGAAGTCTCTTAAGGATAACACCTGTACAACACCTCTCATCCTCCCTCCTTTTCTCTTTCCCAAACCTTGGTTTCCTGTAGACAAGTAATTACTCTAGCTCCCAAGACCCCCCCCTTCTCACTCCCCAAAAACCTACACCACACCCCCTTCCCCCTTCTGTCTCTTCTCCACACTCACTCTGCAAAGTGTAGGTCCCAGGTTCTAACTGTAGCATTGGAGGGAGAATGAGGAAAAAGTTCCTGGGCCAAGGGGCTAAAGAAAGAATGGGAAGGGACTGAGCTGGAGGAGGTTGTTTGGGGGACTGCTGCTGGAGGGAACGCTGTTTAGAGGAGTTCTGTCTGGGGGACGGCTCTCTGGGAGGGAATGGAGACTGGTCCCACTGGACCCAGCAGCCACAAATGGAGCAGCCCAGTGGAGAGAGATCCGAGACACGGGACAGGGCAGCAGAACAGCTCTGGTCTCCCTGGGGGGAACCTCGACGAGCCCCACCATGGTGGGCAGGCCGTTCCCTGGTCCAGGCCCAATGGGATGGTTCCTTTGCCATGATCTGAAAGGAGACAAGATCAGTAGCCAAAGCAATCTGGGGGATGGGAAGGGAAGCTGTGCTCATTAACCCCTGAGAGGGAAGCAAAGGGCCTGGATTCTCTATTTTATCCAAGTCCCTTCCCCTCTCTAAGTCTCAATTTCCCAAGTATAAAATGGAGTTAGACTAGATTTCCAAGGTTCCTCCCAGTTCTGACATTCCAGTTCCAGTACCCCATGATTCCCTCACCTCTTCACAAGAGTGCCAGCTCACAGCTGCCCGGTAGCCCATGCGGGCCCACAGCTGGTCCCTCTGACGCAGGAAGCTGGGCACGAGTTTCCGCCAGCCCCCACCCAGGGCCCAGGGCAAAATCTCATACTTGGGGTCCTCTCTGTCTTCCTCCATGTCATTAGCTAGATACCTGCAGTACCCACCAAGGGTTACAGGAAGGAGGCCAACATAAACATGATTTTACCAAAGTTGTGGTTAAACATCCCCTCTTCTAGCCTCCCCCAACTCCCACCCCGCCTCCACCACACACACACACAAACACAGAGACACACACACACACCCTTACTTACAAGGCTAAGAAGAGGTTACTGTGGGTATATTCACTGAGCTGCAAGCCAGCTCTTTGGAAATAAATCAGGGCCATTGCCAAGAGATACTGCAGAGATAGAAACAGGAGGGCCAGCCTCTTTAGTCCCTAGGGCTGGTCCATCCTGCAGACCCTAAACTGCATCAGCACAACCCAGGGAAGCAGGCTCCCTTACAAGATCCCAGAGTCTCAGCCCCTTCACTGGGCCCTGACCTCTCTTTCCCTTTAAAGCAAGGGTTAGGGGCAGGCCAGGGCAGATTCCTCTTCTTTTTTTTTTTATTCCTGCTACCAGGCACACAGCAGGTGTTCAATCAAGGAAGTGCCTTTGCCCTGAGAAATATGTCCTTAGGGACCAGCTGGTCCAGTTATATGTTAAGGCAGACACTGGATGGTCATGGGTATCTCTGCATTCCCAGCCTGTACAGAAAGGATGTTGGTAGATGGAAGCCTTGCTGCCTTTGGTGATTTAAGTAGGATTAAGTGGAGAAGGAGGAGGCAGGTGACAGCATTCTCAGGTGGTCCTGCTAACTCAGTTAGGATGCAAACCCACCCCCCCCATTCCTCCAAGCACAGCTGTAACTGCCACCCCCAAGCTTAAATACACACACCTTATCAGAGATTTGAAAGCAGAGATCAGTGGCAAAGAATTGCTGCAGGTAGCTGTCCTCTGGAGAGGGGGGCAGAGAGAAAAGGAGAGTCAGCCCTCCCGTACAAGGTTAACATCTCCACCCTAGTAGCTCCCGTCCCCTGTCTTTCCTTCCCCCCAGGAAGATAAGATCGAGTTCAGCCCAGTGTGAAGATGGGTGGTGGACATGCCCTGGGATGAGGGAAGGAAGAGGTTAAATCCTTTCCCTGGCCAGTGGGGAAAAATGTGACTCAATCAGTGCCTCTCCCACCCCGGTACCCTGGCCCTCCTAAAGACCAGCCCAAGGGGAGCCCTCTCTCACCTAGAAGGTTAAGGAAGGCGTGCACCTCCTGGTGCTGGAGGGAGGTGACATGCCCAGTGCCTGCCCAGACCCCTGGCTTCACCCAGCTGGTGACCACAGGAAGGGCCGCAGCGGAGGCCTGGTCTCGGTTCATTAGGCCTATCATTATGGCACAGGGAAGAAAGGAAGGAAGGAGGGAAAGGGAGTGCAGCACCTATCCAGAAGAGAAGGAAGAAGCCAAGCCTCAGTCTCTCCTCTGTATCTAAGGGGAGAAGGGCTGAAAAGGATCAAGCTGATGGTAAAGCCCCTGAACTCCAGGGACACTTGCCCTGGGGTTTAAGGGGCTACCGATTCCCTTCTCCCACAGCCCCACCCCCAGAGCCAGCAGGGAAACTTCTCTGTGCCCAATAAACCCATCCTCTCTGGTCTCACCAGCTTGGGGGGCAGGGGAGCTAAGGACAGACCCTCACCGCTCCCCCCCGTATGCTCCTAGGGAGAGGATGGAGAGAAGCTAGCTCACCTGAACAAGGTGATTACCCACAGCTTATCCCTCCCCCACCACCCCCCTCCCCTCTATAAAGGCTCAGGCCCACTCCACCCCCTCCCCCAGGCAGGACCAGCCACCAATCAACCCTTCCAAGGTTCCTACCAATCCCCCTGGAGAGACTTTTTTTCTCCTCCTTCTCACCCCTCACTAGCTCCGGACCCCCTGAGGAATGGGCCAGGGCCTGGTCTCAGGCAAGCAGCTCATCTAACTGAAGAGTACCCAGTCAGCCAAGGTGAAACTAAGGAGGCTTGGGACCTGGCCTATTGCCCTCTAGAGATTTAGACCATGCTGAATAGGATAGGATCCCACCTCTTTACTCTCCCTGTCTGCCTCTAGGCAATCCACTCCAGGTTGGGAACTGGGAGGGCACAAGGTGGATGGAGTCAGCCTGAGGTGGAGAGGCAATACAGAGGACCTGGAATCAGATGGGCCAGGATTAAAAACCTGCCTCAGATATTAGCTCACTGTGGTTACCCTGGGCAAGTCACTTAACCTCTCTGCCTCAGTTTCTTCATCTTTAAAAGAGAATACTAGCAACTACCTCACAGGCTTATTGTGAGACTCAAATGCAAGTAAAGAATTTTGCGAACTTTCAAATGCTATGTAGATGCCAGCAATTCTTATTAGAGTAGAAGGGGAACTTTGAGTGCACAGAATCCAACCCTTTCATTTTTTACAAATGAAGAGACAGCTTCAAAATGTCTCATCCATCTCCATAGACTCAGACAGAGAGGTGATACAGTGGAGAGAGTACCAGCCCTGGAGTCAGGATGACCTGAATTCAAATCAAGTCTCAGACACTTACTAGCTGTGTGACCTTGGGCAGGTCACTTAACCCCAACTACCTCAAGAAAAAAAAAAAGAGAGAGTCAGAGAACATCTGTTAAGTACTTGGGGACACAAACACAACCAATCAAGACCCTGCCTGGCCTCAAGGAGCTTATACTCTAAAAAAGGAGACCTGGAATGCAAAGATCTCTGAGGACCAGAGGAAGGCACTATGGATGTTTATTTATCCTGGAGAAGAGGAAACTCAGGGAAGACAGGAGAGTAGCTTCCTAGAGCATCTGAAGGACCATCCTGTGGGGGATGTTAGATTCACTTAGGATATTTTAGAGGGCAGAATCAGGAACAATGACTGGAAATTTGAAAGGAGCAAATGGAGATCTAAGGTCAGGGGGAAACAAACCAACCTAATAATTAGAGATTAATGAATCCCCAAACTGGAATGGGCTGTGATGGGAGGGGAAAGGTTATCCCAGATGTGGAGGTCTGAATGCCCCCTCATCTGGCATAGCAGAGAACCTTAGAATGTCCATTTTCCTACAAAGCCCAGCTCAGGGGTAAACCTGCAGGAGCCTTTCCTCACCCACTTGTTAGAAATGCCTACCTTTAGTCTATTTCCTCATATATACTTTAACCCTCTTTGGTGGAATGTGAGCTGAGTTGGGGAGAGGAAAAATTGTCTAGTTTTCTTGGGTGTAGCATGTATGTAGTATGATGGGCAGTGTCTACCTTACAATCTAGAAGGCTTGGGCCTAAAGACTTGGATGTGAATCCCCTAAGACACTTAACCTCGGCTAAGTGACTTCTGCTCTGAGCCTCAATTTCTTCATTTGTAAAATGTGGAGGTTGCACAATGATAAAATGTAAATTCTTTGAGAGCTTATTTTTGTCCCAATATCTGGCACATAGCAGGTACTGGACAAACATTTATTGAATGGTCATTTCTTTGAATGATTACAATTCTGTACACAGAAGAAAAAAAATGAAACCAAATACTGAACAATCGTAATGACAAAACTTGGACCTGAGGAAGAGTTTAGAAAATGTCTCCCGTGTGGGAAGAGTTGGGCATAATGGGTACACAGATTCAGACACAGGCTCCTGAAATGGATTGGAAAAGTGCTTAGTTAGCTTCATGCCTGGAACATAGTAGGTACTTCATAAGTGCTTGTCCCCTTCCCTCCTTCCTTTCCCTAATTAGAAGATCATGAATTTTGAGTTGGAGAGGACCCTAGAGAGCATCTGAGGGCAACATACTCCTTTTACAAAGAAGCTAGACTGAGCCACACAAGAATCAGGAAGTCTCCTGAGTTCAAATCCAGCCTCAGATGCTCACTAGCTGTGTGATCCTGGTCAAGTCCCATAACCCCCTTGGCCTTTGTTTTCTCATTTTTAAAATGAATTGGAGAAGGAAACGGCAAACCACTCTAGTATCTTTGCCAAGAAACCCGAAATGGAGTCACAAAGAGTCAGACACAATTGAACAACTTTTTACAGATGAGGAGACCTAGGGGTTAATTAGTTTTGCTGAACTGCTTCCCTTCCCCTCCTTTCTTTTAAAATCATTGTTGGCTGGGATGGCTCACCCAGCAGGAAGGGAGAAAGAGATTCAGAAATATAGGTCGTTCTCATCTGCTTCCAGAGGTTCAACTGCCATCTCCATGAAAGAGACTCAGAGATCCAGCCCGTCTCTCTCCTGAACTCAAAAACCACCATCACTAACTGCCCAAGCTAACATTTCCAACTGGATATCCCATAGGCAGCTCACATTCAACAAGTCCAAGCAGGACTCATCACTTCCCCTTATTCAATCAGGTGGTTATTTTACCTCGAGGGCAACTCTCATGTCATCCTTTTCTCTCTCCTTCACCTGTCCAGGTGCTCAACACCTCTCACCTGAGCTATTCTAATTAGGTCTTAATTGGCCTCCTCGCCTCTGGACTCACCTACCTCCAACGTGATTTCTTAAAGTTCCTTTCAGATAAAGAAAGAAAGGAAAGCAAGGAAGAAAAGGAGGTAGGTACTAGACAAACATTTATTTATAGATTGGTCAGTTTAGGAAATGATGACAATTCTGTACATAAAACAAAACAGGAGTGATTACAATGAGAAAACGTGGCCCTGTGGATGATTTATCTGGTGTCTTCTCCAGCCTCCTTTTGTTGAGTATGGCCTTCACCTTTTGGTATTGTGGAACAGATGTCAAACAGGCAGCCCATAAGAGTGTGACCTGAACCAGGTGAAAATGTAATTGGAAAAAAATGAACAAAAAAAAAGGAAAAATATAAGAGAATCTAGAAAACTTGGATCTGTGGTTTCCCGAGTCAGTATGCAGCCCCCAGGGCCCCTTTTTTCCATTTCGTTTTGACACCCACTGTGGTCAGGGAGCATGATTCATACCATAGCATCAGGAAATGAAACTGAGGAAAAGCAAGGGCGAAGATTTCTTTTCCAGCTCTGTTGGGGAGAAACTGTAGAATCCAAGGTGGTGGATGATTGCTGCTTAGGGTGGGAAGCAATTATAACTCAACAAAGAGAGAAGTCATAATACGTACTCACTTTTGAGAATCGTCTTTGGGCTGGAAAGACATTCTGGACAACAGGTATTGTTCATCCATTGACCTTCCTGGTCTCTGTGTGCCTGTGCTTTCCCTCTGATGTTATGGCCAGTCTAACCTGTATCTAATTAGACTTTGAGCTCCAGGAGGGCAGGAACTATGTTTTCACCTTCCCTATCACCAATGCTTAGCACAGTACCTGGCACATAGTCAGTGTTTAATGAAAGTTTGTGGATTGACTAGTTTGAAGAGGGTCATGTTTGCTATGCACAAAAACCCTCTGGGAGGGAGTGGCCAGGACAGATGCTTCGGCAGCAGATAGCTTGTCCTAACCATAGCAGCTGTTAGTCAGCCCCCCCACACACACACCCCCATCCCTTGGCCAGTGTTCTACTAAGCTCAAGATGGACTTTATTAAATACTAAAAAATTCTTTTGCATTTAATAAATATTTACAAATATCATTTCTTCAACTTATAAATTTGGCTCATATTTTTTCACCCACTTGGAATTTCTACCAGGAAAACTTCCTGATTTTGATGAGCTCAGGCCTCATTTTCTCAGGAAGACATTGATCTTCTTTTCTCTGCTTGGCCTACCAGCAAATGCTCACATTATGACTTGAGTTGATTCAGTGTTATTACTTGAAAGAGAAAGCTAATGAAGCATCTTGTAAAATAATAGTGTCAAACTCCAAGAGAAAGGGATCTCTGTGGCCATGCATTGATTTAAAAAACCACAAATTCACATCATTCTGTTTCTATTTATTTTGTTAAACATTTTCCAATTGTAATTTATCTGGTTCAGCCCCACTCAGTGAGAGTTTTACACCTCCATCTTAGGGATTTCCCAAGTGAAAGTGTGCCAGTTTACTCAAAAGGTCAAACAAGTACATGCCCAACCCAGGCCCCTGTTCTCTGATGAGT